>NW_028258324.1:46172500-48672500 GCF_053883595.1 Heterocephalus glaber | reverse complement strand
AGAACTGGTGGGAGGCAGGAGGGTCGAGCTGTTTTGAGGACATTTCCAGCCTGTTCCCTGGAAGAAAGTGAAATAACAAGGCCTTGACTGCTTTCCCACAAATCAACTTACTTCCTTTTATCTTTAAGAGATGACTTTTTCTTTACAGTCACTCTTGGCATGCTCTTTAGTTCAATTGATTTTTTCATATTGTCATTGTCAATTTGTTGTTTTATTTTATGTGGGGTTTTTGGGGAGATCAGAGATTTGGCAAAGAAATTTGTCTTACATTTTTTATTGAGAATGTTTATAGCAGATGAGTCCCCTTCCCTCTTCTGTTGGTAACGTTTCAAGAACCTTGGAGGTGTGTATAGTGAATCACCAAGGTGGATCTGTAACCAGTAAGAAAATAATCTAGGGCTTGGCAAGGTGCAAACTCCCACATGTAAAGAAATGTAAATCCTGGTTCCAGAACTTAAAATATTTTTTAAGAGGCATTGCATTTTCTGAGTTACTGTTACATTAAATGAAGACAGGAAAGATGAATTTTGAAGTCCAATACACAAGGAGAGAGCAGGTCAGAAGTAGAAACTGCCCTTAGGAAACTGGAAAAGACCAAAGGACATGCAACTTGAAGTGAGTTCTTGAGAGGTGAACTGGTAATCATGAAAAAATAAGGAATATAAGGGTTTCTAAGGGCAAAAATAATGAAGCCAGTAATTAGGGCTAAAGAATTGGCTGCCATCTGCTGTAAGTAGTGGCCTTGTCACCAGAGAGGGTCTGAGGAGTTTCCCTGAGTGGAAATGGGGAATCTTACCCAACCCCACCCATAGGGAGTGGGTTACAGGTTGACTGACTTCCATCACAGAAAAGCCTTGCTCCACTGGGGGGTTGTGGTGAAAGGATTCTTCACGGGGAAGGAGATGCCTGCACTATGATGATTCACAGAAGGGAGAATGGTGGAGGAATTTTCCTTTTAGGTATGTTTCTGAAACATTACAGCCATCCAGCACCTAGATGCTAGTAGGAAGTTCTACAAGTAGTTTTATCAAGGCCCATAAAGTGTGTGGAGAGATAGATGGTTTTGATGGGTACAACAAGGAGAGTTTGTGGCCCTCCCTTACACCACAGTGCACAACTCCAGGAGGACCATTTACAATCAGCTTAAATCAACAGGGTTGAGCTCTGGGGAGAGAGCCACATAAACTATATTCCCTGCTGCAGTGTTCCAGAATGACCTTCCTTGGAGTACTGCATGGAGAGAGTACTGTTTTCCACTAGGGAGACAAATATTCTGGATGGAGGGAGTTGGATTATTTTGGTTGCAAGTAACCGGAGAAACTGAAATAATTTAAACAACAGGCAATATGTGGCTCACTTCTGGGTCCTCGGGGGTGGAGCTGGCTAAGTTTCCATCTCCTCCTCCTTTTGTTAGTTTTACTATCTCCTATTGTGGGTTTCCCTCCATGCTTTTCTTTGCTCTTGTGATTGCGGTTGAAAGATGGTGTGTGTGTACAGGTGTGTGGGAGGGGTAGGTATGCGCGATGTTTTCCTTGGCAGCCCTACCAGACCCACATGGGAAGGGTAGTGAAGAGCAGTTTCTCCTCCATAAGATTATTATCTTCTAGACTATGGATGATATGAAGATCAAAATAAAAGGTATGCAGATGGTTTGGAAAGGGGTGCTGGTGGGCCAGCACCACATCTGTTAAACTCTATAATAAAACATTTTTTCTTCCTTGTTGAGGCAACTCCAATATATTCTTAAAGAAATTTAACATGAAATAAGTCATTCAAAAAAATCTTCTAAGGCCAATTTACAGCCTTAATTATTATGGGTTGGTGAGTGATTATGCAATTCCTCTAGAAATGACTATCACTGGATAAGGTTTGTAATGAGTATTTCATAGAAAAGCCAATACATGGTGTGTGTTTTGTCATCTGGTTCTAGTCTCTGTTTGGCAACAAGTCTCTGTACGTGGCTCTGTTAGTGCAGCCAAAAAACCTTGCATACTTCACAACCTGCCACTCTTTTCAAAGATTTAGTTAGAAACTGAAGCTTATAGTACATGCTGCTGGATTAAGCATCTTAAGTGAGAGTCTCATGGGCCTAAAATATCTCTTGTACCCACACATTTCCTGGTAGGCCAAACTTCACAAAATAAACACAGATGACCTCTCTCCCATCCAGTCTTCCGGAAAGTTTAGAAATGATGCAACCTTTTGGCAACATGACACAACACATTGCTTGACTTGTGCAGAGCATGAACTTCTTCATTTTGCGTGAACGTGGACCAACAAGCATTTACATTAGCACTGCCCCAGACTCTGTAACACAATCTCATCGACTTTAACAAGACCAGACATTAAGTAAATGGCCTTGGCTTCGGGGAAGAACGAGTCAACATGTGAAAACAGGGCAAGTATTGTGGTTGCTTCATGGTGACATCCAAGATGTATGAAAAAGTAGAAGCTGGTTTTCCTGTCAATACCTTGGTTTCTTTCTCTTTCTTCATTCTCCCCGTGCACAGGAATAGCAATGTCTGGAATCAATAGATCTTCCGAGTGCCTGAGAGTGTTTTCCCACACATGGTGCTGGCTGCTTTTACTCTTTCCCTTTGCAGCAGAGTGTGAGCTATGTGATTTCTCACTGCTCTCCTGCCTGTCCTAATTGTCTCTGCCGTTAACCTAGTTCTTAGCTCAGTTTCTTTTCCAGGTTTGCTTATTCTGATTTCTCTTAATCAATATAAATAAAACTTTGATGTTGGTTAGTGTGTTGTGTGCCCCTCTTCAACTATTTCAGATACTTTTTTCTGATTTCCAGATGCAGCAGATACTCCTTTACCCATTCCCAGAGTTTGTATGGTTTTCTTTTTCTTGAAATTTTCCAATTACTTTGTTTTCTCTACTCCTACTGTAAAAGTTGATCAATATTTAAGAAGACCATAGTTCACAGTTATCGTGCCTAAGTGGGCAAAATCTAGTCAAAGAAGTTTGGACACAAATCTGTACCTATTTTATTTTACTCTGTTACTTTCATTTCCAGTCTGTCAAGGTCTCCTGTTGGTCCTACTGCACATGGCTAGTACGCAACTCGGACAACGTGCAGTTCCCCACAAGCTCTGCATGCCTGTGCCTCGTCCAATGGGAAGAGATCACTGACCATGCAATGCCAGTTGCTAATGCTTCTTCCACTTGCTCTCAGTTTCTTTATTTATATGGTCTCAGAATGTAACACAAAATTCACAACCCACTGACCACAGTTTAAGTAATGCAGCCATAGTGTTCTATCTTCAACAGATTCTCAGCAGTTTTGGACAAATCTTAGATGATCTTGGTTTTGCACTTTGACCTGAGTGGATCCCTCAGCCTGGGTTCCCTATTCCCCTAGCTTTTCCTGGCTTACCCGTACTTGTCTTTGAAACCTTGCCTTATTTCTTTAAATTGAGGAATAATTCACATTAAAGAAAACTCATTATTTTGCAGTGGAAATGCAGTGGGTTTTAGTACATCGCATTTTTGAGCAACCATCACCACTATTCAATTCTAGAACACTTCTGTCAGCTCTTAATACACCCTATACTCATCAGCAGTCACTTTCTTTTGCCTCTTGCAGTTAAACTCTGGGAAGCACTACTTTCAGTTTCTATGGATTTTCTCATTCTGGAGAATTCCTATCAATGGAATCATATGATATCTAGCCTTGTGTGACTTGGCATGATATTTTCCCAGTTTATGTATGTTGTGGCATATATCAGTTCTTTGTTCCCTTGATGATGAATAATGTTCAATTGCATGGATATGCCATCCCTTGTTTATTTATCAATTGATAAACATTTGGGTTGCTTCTACTTTTTGGCTATTATGAATAACACTGCTCGTAACATGTAATAGTTTTTTATTTTAATTGAATAAAGGACATTCAACATGGGCCTTGTAACCTTTTTCTTTCTATTTTTCTTAACTCCTAGAAATGGTTCCTGAAGGAATGAATATTTAATATGATGAAAATATTTTTAACTATCATCATTTGTTTCTTTGTGGTGAAAGAATCTTTCTTTAAATTCTTTCTTTCTTTCTTTCCATCTTTCTTTTTTTTTGTTGTTTTGTACCAGGGATTGAATTCTGGATCTTGCGCCTGTGAGGCAGGTGGCGGAACCACAAAATTTTTATTTCTTTAAAAATGCCTGCACTAGTTTTGTTGTGGATATGTGTTTTCCTTTCTGTCTTGCATGATGTGGTCCTCTGTGCTTAACTTTGTGAGAATTTTACCAAACTGTTTTCTAACATGGCTGTACCATTTTGCATTCCGACCAGCAATGTGTGAAGGCTCCAGTTTCTTCATATTTCTGCCAACATTTATCATTTGTGTTTTTCTTCTCATGAAACATTATAGACTGCTTAGTGGGCACCATATGTATTTTTCTTCTGTGAACTCCATCTCTCCTCCCAGAATGATCAACCTTGTTCTCTTCTCTGCTCTCAGAAGAATATATAGTGTAGTAAAATCATTAGAGTAGCTAATCTGGGGCAGGCTTTATTATATGTTAGGTATTGTGCTAAGTGCTTCAAATGTGTGAGGCATCAAATCCTCATATCAGTTGGGGAAGTCTGGTCTTACTATACCCAATTTATAGAAGAGGGCATGGGCAAAAAGTATATTTTCCAAAATCATAGACTTACAGGAGGAAAAGCTGGGATTTCAACCCCTGGGCATCTCTGATCCCAAAGCCAATGCTCTTAGGTCTCAGATTTTCAATAAAGGGGAGCTAATAATATTGAAATCTCTCTTTATAACACACTTGGGTTGCTGGCTTTGTGGCCTAGTAGTAAAATGCTTGTCTAGCATGTGCAATGCCCTGGGTTCAATGCCCAGCCCTGAAAAAACAAGTAACCCACATGCAACATTTGGATCCAAATTTGAACAAGTCAACTTAAACAAAACATACTTTTGTAACAACAGCCTGGTGCTTTCCTATTAGAACTAGCAATGCTTCATTCCTGAGGATGTGGTGGAATTTTATCCTGTTTACTCAAGAACGCTTCTATGAAGTACCATCACAGCTCTCATTTTTCTATTCAGATAAGTCTTACATCTAAGCCTTAATAAACTGTCCTATTCCTAAAGTTTTGTCACACTCAGCATTTAAAACCTATGAAGTATCATTTGTTTATCCCCAAACATCTACCAGTCTTATTTGACAGAGGAATGCACTTATTGATTGCACTTTCAAATTTAATCTTGAAGAGGTCTATTTGCAATTCACTCAATGCCTATTTATTAACATTTCCTCTCAAGTTGATTTGTGCAAGAAAGATACTCTTTTCTCTCTACTGATCTCCTCTTTCCCTCTGGGAAATGAGACAATTCAAGATGCTACCTCTAGGGAAACAGTTGCCATCTTCTGTTTTTGCACTTCATTTTCATAACACATAATTATTACCTAATTTAATTATTAGCTGGGAAGCTGAGGCAGGAAGATCCCAAGTTTGAGCCCAGCCTGGGTAATTTAGGGACTGAGAGAGATCCTGTCTCAAAATTTAAAAAACAGGGTTTGAGACGCAGCTCAGTGAAAAGGCCCTAGGTTCAATCCCTAGTACCAAAAAACAAACGGAAAATCTAATTATTATATTACTGGGTGCCTTCTGGTACATGTGCATAGGCTTTGCTACTTTTTAGAGGTATTTCTTAGGCACATTCTTAATTTCGCCATATCTACATTGCCATATCTGAGGAATGGGTATAATAAACCCCACCTTATATCATCGAAATGGTAACTGTGAAATATGTGTATAGATATACATGAGTTTGTGTTCAAAATAGTAAAAAATAGAAGTAGCAAAAGTAAATCTTGCAGTAAAAGACCTCTAGATTATTTGATCATGAAATGCGCCCCTCCCAGGTTTTAAAAACAACACTTCTATGAATAACTCAAGAGTCTATGTAGTACAATTTTCCCTCCTCCCCATTTTTGTAATTCCCAGAAGGAATTCTTACTGAGGCTGCCATATGTTAAGGCACTAAGGATGCTGTGTTGTGATTTATTTATTTACATGTCTGCCTCTCCCTGAGGGTAAGGCCCCTTTCTTACTTGTTTCTCCAAAGCCTAAAAGGTGCCCAGTCAATGTTATTGACTTGAATATCTGTTACTGTCATCGTTGACATGAGCTTGTTACTAAGAACCCAGGTGAGTGTACTATGCACATGGCTCTGAAATAGGGAAGGAGAAAACCAAGCACACTACCTCTCAGGTGGATTGAGAATCCAACATACTTAATGTCTTTAGTTAAAGGGGCTTGTGGTTTACTGTGGGCTTCAGACTGGGCATTCTCACCAAATGAATCTGCTGAGACAGAAGATTCAACTTATTTGAATGATTCTGTGTCAGTATGTCTTCAAAAGATGTTAATAGTCATCTTTTTATTCCCCAATACTGTGTTTTCTTGTTGAGTGTTGATTGAGTAGCTGCAGACTGTTCTTTCTGATTTCAGATAAAACTAGGAAGAAACTGCACTGGGTGTCATCCTGTTTCTGCCTCTGTGCCAGCAGTTTCTTTTATCATGCATGCTCTTCTTCAAGCCATGTCCTGACTCTCTTGTCCTTCCAAGCTCTGCCTTTTCCCCAGTTCATTTCTGTGTTTGCCACTAAAAAATGTTTTAAGGCCTGGGAATTAGAGCACTTGCCTATCATGTACAAGGCCCTATGTTCAATCCTCACTACAGAAAAAAAAAACCCAAACAAAAAAAAAAGTCTTTAGCCTACCCTTCTCCTTTTCATTATGAATAACAAACGGTATCAGTTAAATCCATATATATGGATTCACAAGATAGGGTTATTGTGGGACGGTGTGGTGTGCAGTGGTTCCAGGTCCTTGGTGTCCTGTTCAGAATTGGATGGGACAGCTGCTGAACTTGAAAATGTAACATTTATTTAAAGGAAAAGAAGTGAAAAAAAAGTGAAGTGCAAAAAGAAGAAAAGAGAAGTTACACCCTGCATGCAGGATGGGCCACTGCAGGAACAAGAGGGCCACAGTGTCTGTGAAGTCAATAGTCTTTTATATCCTCTTCTGATGTCTGACCTAGGTTGTGATTGACATCTCTCCATGATTGACAGATCTTGTCCAGCCTCATTACCATAATCTTCTACCTCAGGCCTACAATGGCCGCCTGCAGAGACAGAGGCAGAAGAATGCAAAAGGGCCCTCTGCGTGCTGGAGATCCAAAGGATCCAGTCAAAAGTCAAAGGCCTGTAGCTTACTGCAGAGTTCCGTGTGAGTTCCTATCAGGAAGCTGAAGGGTCTGCATTGGAAGACCCAAGAGTCTCTGCGAAGACTAGAGCTCCTCTGAAGAAGCAGAAGGGAGACTTCCTTCTTCTTTCCCTCTTTATTCCCTCCAGGCTACAAGTCTATTGGTTGGTGCCACCTACACCTAGGGTGGGTCTTCCCTCTTCAGTAAGTCAGTCATCCTCACACACTGACAACTGTGCTGTGCTAAACCAATCAGCTAGGGATTTCTTATTCAAGGTGACACCACAGTTAACTATCACACCAACTGTGCATGTTCACCTGGGCTAATGCCATGTCCCCATGGACTGATGCCAATTTCCCATGAAGAAAGACCTTTCACAGAGGTCAACTGATCTTCCTCAGGGCACATAGGAAGGTCAAAAGTGAACCCATAATCCAGACTTCCTGACCTATGTTTCCCACTAAAAACCACTGCTGTGGGTTTTCACTTTTCACTGTATTTTTATTATTGTTAAAGTTTAGGCATTAACTTCCCCCCCCTGCAAACACAGAGTTTAATATAAAGAGAAGCATGAAGTTTTTTTACAACACTAGGGGAATGGAAATTGTGATGAAAACTGTGAGGGATCTGCAAGTCCCTTTCAGGATTTTCCCAATGAGTAGGTTAAGTACACAGGAAGGGTGGCCTCCCTACCTCCAGGGGGTGGACCCAGTCTATCCGAGGAGGCCACACTCTGGCCATCTCAGAAACACACACAGGTGGTGGTTTCATCCTCCTCTGAGCAAGTGAGGTCAGTGCTGAGGGGGCAGACACCCCCATGGAGCCAGCAGGATGTGGGGAGGGTGATTCGGCAGGTGACACCATTCCTCTTGGCCACCCTGCAGAGACGCCCAGGAGACTCACTCTCAGGACAAATACCAGAGGAGAGAGGCCAAACTCCTAGCCGCCCACCCTATCTTCCTGTAGAAGAATTTTCTGCCATGTACTTCAGGAGAAAAAAAAAATCACATAAATCAGAAAATTCCTCACAAATTGGGTGAGTGCTTTGTGGTTTCTTTTTCTCTTAATTTGGAAAGGATTGATAATGGGTACTCGCCAACTTTATTTTGGTTCCTTTATTTCAGTCATGGTACTATACATCCAGAACCCCGGATGCTGTAGTCTAGGGCCTGGGGAGGCCTCAATGACAAGTTGTGAGTTGTGCTTAATGGAAAGAGCAGGATGGGGAAGGGTAAAAAAATTTCAGAGGAATGTCTTCTTGATCTTCCTTGTCTATTCAGAGATTAATAAGCATGTAAGTGTAATTGAAACTGTAAATATAATTACAGAGCCCACCAAAAAATGCATACACACTTCAGAAAATGAAAAACAGTATGATTTTTTTTAACAGATGGTGTTACTCTCGAATGGGGGACCCTAGAGAATGTCATATATCACAGAAAACCCACTACACTGCTGGCCCTTACAGAAGAAACTGAAAATGCATGTGCAGCAATCTCAGTGGTCAAGGCTGTACTGATAAATTTCTGGAAGCTAATGGCCGCCACTCTGAGCACCACTTCCAATTGTAAAGGCCAAAGGTAATTTGTATTAATCTTGTGATGTCTCATTAAATTTAATATTCAAATATTTATACAAGTTTTTCTTTTCCTGAAGTATGCATACTTTTTGGGGGCATTCTGTGTTGATATCTGAAACTTATAATAAATGAAATTAATTTGAAATGAATCAATTTCTTTTGTTTTACTACTTGGCACTTGGATCATAAAAATTGAAATATTGTGTCCTTGAAGCATGTTTCGAAGTGGTTTTTTTTCCTTTCTCAGAGAATATTTTTAGAAAAAACATTAACATGCAAATTATATGGATAAATACCCCTCCCTTCTTCATAATAGCCTGTGAAAAGTCAGCCCACAGAGGCACAAAGAAAGTCTTATTACTTTTAACCTTTGGGGAAAGGGGGATTATTAACTACTTAGTGTTTAGTTATGTATAAAACTAAAAAAATATATATATACCTATGGCTCAAAACAGCTCTGCCAGATAATATCCCCTTACACATACCAACATGCTTTTTGGACTTTGCTATGGAAACGGCCTGGAAATTAATGACACAGACTGGGAAGAACAAAGAGAGGGAAAGGGGTTTCCTAAAATGTCAGAGGCTCCCCCCTGCTGCCTTTTCCCCAACAACCTGTCAGGGCTTTTCTCCTCTGTGGAACTGGAGTTTCCCACAGGTAAACTGGTTATTTAGTCTTCAACCAGGGCGCCTGCTTCTGAAGCCCTCAGTATAATCTGAAATCAAATGGGGGTTGGGGGTGTGTTATGGTTTAGATAAAAATATTCCTCTAATGATTCATGTGTTTAACAGTGTGGGGCTTTTAGGAAGTGATTAGGTCATGGGGTGCTAACTTCATTAATAGATTATCTATTGGTGAGTTCATGAAGGAAGTAGGTTGCTGGGGACATGTCTTTGGGGGGATGCCCCTTCCTTCTCTCTGGCTCCTCTCCCGCACTCTGCTTCTTGGCCTCCATGAAGTGGGTAGCTTTGCTCCAACATGCCCTTCTGCTATGCTGTTTCTGCTTTGGAGCCGACCAACCCCAGGCTAAAATCTTTCAAACTGTGAGTCAAAATAAACCTCTCCTCCTCTAGGATACATGCGGCAGGTATTTTGTCCTAGCAATAGAAAGCTAACACAGGATACCACCTGACACCAGTTATTACACAGAGAAGTCTTAGGCATCGATGAGGAAGGCGAGGCTTGGCACTTCTGGAGATTCCTCAGGCCAGCCCAATCTCCCTTTCCTCTAAAAGAAAAATGCCATTCCTGTCACTCCCTCATTTTTACAGCAACTTTGAGTCTTATTGTCCATAAGACAAAGTCTAAATTATTTAGTATAACATACTAGATTCTTAAGAAACTGCCACCCACTGACTTCTGCTTTCTCATTTCTTGATGTTCATGACTTGCTTGTCTCAAGGATCCATCACTATGACCTGTATCAGGCTCCAGCACATTGGATTCCATGCCAGAGGCTCCCATCCTAGACCAATCAGTGGACTAATTTTATACCTAATAAACTTGTTCTTGGAACCCAGTCAACTTCTGGCTATTTCTGGCTTCCTTCCTGCACTTGTTTAAAATCTGTATTGTGATGCTTATTCTATTTGAGTGAGATTAATTATATCTCTGTATCTTCCATAAATTTGTGAACACCTTGAAGATCGGGCTTTGTCCATTTCTCACTGAATCCTCATCTTCTACACTGGTCCTGTAAAGAGTGATATTTATGCAAGACATAGAGATGACTCTCTACCATGTGCAATCTGTTTTTGTCCCATGAGCAAATAACTAGGAAGTGGCAAGACCGTAGGGAGAGTTCCAAGCAGGGTTTGTCAAATTTCCTTTCTGCTCTGCTTGGAGTTAAAGTTGAACTTATTCCCATCTTGAAAATATAACGTCAAAGTCAAATGAGAAAGCAACCTATAAACAAAGTCTGCTGGAGTGAGAATCAATAAAATTGGATTCTAGTCCTACTTCTGGCTCTAACTAGTTGTGATCACTAGAGACATTATGTGGCCTCTAACAAATTAAAAGTTTGGTCTAGGAGATGTTGTCTTCTAGGAAATATCCACAATCTCCTATCAGACAAAAGTCCTTAATAAGAGTTTGAGGGAATAGTAAAGTTAAAAGGAACTGGTCATCCTGCTCTTTAGCCTTGTGATAATTATGAAAGTACCAAGTGCAGACCTGGTGAGTGCATTTGGTCCTCTGTATCCCCAAGTTCCTTATCTATAGATTCAGCCGACCTCAAGTCAAAAGTATTTGGAAAAACAAAATTTGCATTGAACATGGATAGACTTTTTTTTCCTTTCTCTTTCCCCCTAAACAATACAGTATAGCAACAATTTATACACAGACTTTACATCATAGCAAGGATCATGTGTATATAGGGATGATTTAAAGTATATGGGAGGATTTCAAGGTTATATGCAAGTCATTTATCAATGTTTATAAGTGATTTGAGCATTCAAAGATATTGGTATATGCAGAGGGTCTTGGAATTAGTCCCCTGCAGATCCCAGAGACAATGTTGGTGAGTTCTCAAGAGGCGAGGGATCCACGCCTCCCTGATACCTTTATCTGTGTACCGCTGGTGGTACAGAAATGATCTTATCCTGTTGACTCTGATCTACAGTTTCATCTCCCTTGAGAACTTTCTCTTCCTTCCCCTACTAAAGTGAGGTGGTAAGCATAGAGCAATGGGAAGAGTGCATCCTAAGTTCTTCTGCACAAGGATTTGCTCTAGGTTGAACTGGATCACTCCAAAAATGTTTAAGTCCTAACCTTTTATTATTTTGGAATGTGACATTGTTTGGAAATAGGATTGTTACAGAGGTAATGAAGTTAAAAATGAGGTCATTTAGAGTGGGCCTAAACCAATATAACTAATATCATTAAAGGGGAAATTTGAACACTCAGACAATGCACCCACAGAAGAAGGAGGGAGATGGTGTTCATGTGATTAGAGCAACGTATCTACAAGTCAAAGATACCAAGGATGGTTGGCAAACACCATAAGCTAGAAGAAGCAAGAAAAGATTCCCTCCAAAAGCAGTCAGAGATAGCCTGATCTTGCCAGTGCCTTAATTTTGGACTTTTAGGCTCTAGGACTGCAAGACAACACATTTCTATTGTTGTAAGACCCCTAGTTCTTGGTTCTTTGTTATGGCAGCATTAAGAAACCAATACAGCCGAGCTTTGCATGGGCTGATAAAGAGTGGAGTTGTTTGTATGTGTGTGTGTTATTGTTGTAAGAAGGTAATTTGCAATATGGGCAGGCAACGCACCAGCTCCTAGGAAACCAAAAGATCCTATTTGTCAGAAAACACTTAAACTCATTAGCAGGTTCCAACGCTCCTTTTTAAGCCCCCTTTCACTCTTCTTTCTCTCCTTACCTTGCTACAACTTGCCTTGCCAAATTTGCAAACTCTCCTTCACTTTCTCTTTCCACCCTGGCATTGGTTCCTTTATAAGGAGCATTTTATTCAAGTGTTTACTTAGAAATGTTAGTGCTACAAAATCTAGTGTGGCAGAAGAGGCTTCTGATGAGGAAGAGAGAATAAGGCTGCCTGCTTATGAGAGATCTGGGGAGGCTCAGACCCTGGTGGCACCAGAGAAAGGAAGCCAAGTAAGGTAAATATTTTCTTCCCTCCAGTTTGTAAATCCTCCTTGTGAAAGTGGTATAATAGATGCTGTATAAGAAGTCTGCTAAATTCTTCCCTCTGGAATCTTTGGGGCTCCTGACATACCCTCACCCTCTGCGTGGTAGAGGGCAGAGAGGCCTCCCTCTGTGTGCTCCATCCCAAGTTTCCACTGAATCTGGGTTTGGGCTGCTTGATTTGAATGAAGGATTGTTCAGCTGTAGCCAGTGGCCCACAGAGCTGCCAGTTCCAACACTTAAAAAATACAGTACTGCTTTTAGAGTAGAGTAGAAGGGCATTGAAGCAAGGATGCAAGGGTTCCTTTTCAAACACACTCCCCATCTGTCCTGACTCTCCTTGGAGGGTCAATGCTTCTTGAAGGCAGAGGGACAGTCCCCCAAACTCCACCATACAACCAAGAGAAATGGGAAGGAAGCTGCTCCATGCCTGCACTTTTGAATAGACCATCAACAGGCAGATTCACTGATAGTTCCTTCTCCATAAACACATCTATCTCAACATTACATTACAGAGTAACCATGGTCTAGATGCATCCCACAGACATCTGGTATGTGCTTCAGGTTGAGTGCTGTGGAAGACATTGCATCTCTGAGATCACAAAGTGTTCCATGCTTTAAGAAATGTGTAGAAATTATATGCATATATCTCTCTACCAAGATGAAATGTAATTATATGATTAAATATTCATATTTTAATTATTGGAAAGAAATACATTAACAAATTATTATTAAAATATTTTCCATATTGAGTCAAATAAGAAAATATAAAGAGTTAGTATTTTCTATTCTTGCAATGAAATAATTTCATTGTTTGTTGGAGTAGGAACTTTTTTTATACAAGACATTGAAATTATTCAGCTGCTTAAGTGATTGAACTATTAGTGAATAAAACCCTTGCTAGAAAGCCAAATTACTTCTGGTGGTCAGCTTCAAAATGCTACAGGAGTCCACAAAGAAAACACAGATTTTTAAAAAAACCGCTTTTGTTTTGCTGGTAATTTCTAGAGCATGGAATAGGATGATCTCTCAGTATTCTCTGGTGATTCTGACAGTTCATTTTGTTCCAACAACAACAACAACAAAACAACACACACACACACACACACACAAAACAAAAGAAATGTAAGACATGCCTTTATGAAGTGCTGGGAGGGTGGTCTTCATATAAACAATACCTATCTCTTTTGGCCCCCAATAACATCTGTCCTACTTGAACTGGATAAACACCCAGAAATGCTTTTCTATCAGACTTTAGAGAAAAAAAAACAATATAAATTTGATAACCACATCGACTTTCTAGATGAACCCCACTGGGGACAGAAGTAACATTCTTATGAGAAAGCACATCATGAATGGGTCTTGCAAAGGCAAAATTATAAGACCACAAGTACACCTCGTTGAAAAAGAAGTGTATTTTCCATTGTTCTAAGTATTTTGTAAGGCAGGAAGATGGAGAATAATATTCAGTGAATCTGCAAAGGAAATAAGCCCCCAAATTGCCTTATTTGGTGCTTTAGTTTAAAAGGCCACCTGTCCCATATAGTAAATAAGCAGATTTTTTTCATCTCTTCTACAAGATCAAGCCTTACTGCCTTGAGAAATGAATCAGAGGCCTTATATTTGCCACATAAATGACTAATTGAAGTAAATGACTTACCTTTTTCTTATTTTATCACACAAGAAAGGGCAATGAGCACATATAAGATCTAATTGTCATTGCTTTATTGATCGTGTTTAAAAGCTGACCATGTTTTTACTAAAAAAATAATGCTATGTTCTCAAATTCTCAAAATGAGTGGACTGCATGACTTAATCAAATCTATAGTAGGAAGTCCAGAGCTGAACAATGCAGTGGCTGGCATGTTTTGACTTCACTGTTTCCATGGTAACATGCACGAACAAATTAAGAAAAATATGAACAATTTGTCTTAAGGGTAGGAATTTGCCAAATCTTATTTAGTCTAATTAGTTTTAAAATTAATGATATTTTAAGTGATTAAAATGTTTTCCCAGGAATTTTCATGCAAAAATCTGTTTTATTTACTGACTTTGGTATAATTAAATGTGCACATTTTCAGAGTTAACCAGTTGTGGAGCAAGAATTACTAACTTGCATAAATTAAATGCTATGCATTTCAGCAAATGTGGTAATGGTAAGAAGTCAAACAACTGCATAAAATGTGCAACTTCTTGTGTAGATTATTTAAACCCCTGTAAACTCCATTTCTTTTATCCTTTTTTTTTTTTTTTGGTACCGAGGATTGAACTCAGGACCTTGTGCTTGCCAGGCAGGCGTGGCTCCACTGAGCTACATCCCTGGCCCTTCCGTTTCTTAAAGGCATGTAAACACATTGAAGCTAAATATTATCTGATTTTAGGCAAATCATACTGATTTACACAGGCCATGTACTCGGGCAGTAAACTGGAGCATGACAAATGCAAGGCCACAGGAGTCCTGAGGGTATGAAAGTGACAGCTACACTGATGTCCAAGGACTCTCGATTCATGATCAGTCTGGAGTACCTAGAAACTGTTTCCTTCTATTAAAGGCAGAGGAGAGGTACATGACATTTCCCATTGTCATAGTTTAAGGAGGCTGCAGAATGGATCAAGAACCAAGCTGTTGCTCTGCAGGCCAAAATCCAATCCTGGCAGGAGTTATATTAGGTGTGACTATTTTTGCTTTTTCAGGTTAATATTAAGGATTGTCCAGTGAGGTGGCACACACCTGTAATCCCAGCATTTGGGAAGCTGAGGTAGGAGGATCGCTGTGAGTTCAAGACCAGCCTGGGCTACATAGTGAGCTCAAGGCCAGCCTAAATTATATAGAGAGATCCTGTCTCAAAAAAAAATAATATTAAGGATAGCTAGAATTATGGAAAAGAGGTTTGGTGATGAGTAAACAAAAAAAAAGTGGAAATTCTGAGCTTTGACCACCTGCACACCGTGTGCCAGAGCTTTCTCTGCAATTGGTGTTAAATCATGGAGCACAAGGAATCAACCACTGGCCAACCACTGCACCATTCTGAGAAAAAGACAAGGCAGACTTGTGGGATGGAGAAAGAGGGGAAAAAATGAGAGAGAGAGAGAGAGAGAGAGAGAGAGAGAGAGAGAGAGAGAGAGAGAGAAAGAGTCAGTTTTAGACTAGTGAAGGTCTTTTGTTATGCCATATAATTAGATGCCCCCCTCCCAGCCTCGTTAGATCATAGGTGGAGCTTTTCTGAGGTGGCTGGATCTAGGGTGTGTGATGCTGGGATTAAGTATGTGGTGCTGGGATTAAGGCTATGATGCTGGAATTAAGGGTGTTCCACCCTGGGTGTGGGTGGCACCACAGACAGGGCAGGTAGCTTGAATGAAATATAAAGGCAGGCTTGGTTGCAGCTGCCTGCTACTTTGCTTCGTTCTTCCTGCCCTGCTTTTCCATGAACTGTTTCTCCTTTTCAATGCCTGCTCTGCTGTGCCACCCTGCCTTGGACCCAATCGTCTATGGACTGAAGCTTCTACAAACTGTGAACTGAAATAAACCTTTCCACCTTTAACTGAGTGTTGGGCATTTTGTTTCAGCAACAAGAGAAGTAACTAAGACATCTTTCATAGTTTCTTAGTGAGGCAGCCTGGAAATCCTGCTCAAGAAACAAGCTGGGTATTTTATTGTGTTCTCTCCCCGCCCCCCCAAATATTGTCAAAGATACATAGCTCCTACAAGACTGAGTGACAATCTTAGTCCAGAACCCATACAGAAAGCAAGCAAATGAGTCAAGCTACACTTGATAGCATTTTTCCTTAACCAGTCCTGAATCTGAATATACTTTTTGTTGCCCTGGACCTGGGTGTTGTCTGGCATGGTAGACAGAATTAATATGTGTTATGTACAGGTACCAACTCTTCATGACAAATGTAGTCATTATGTAATAGAAATATATTAATAAAAATTTAAAAATAAAAATTATAAATTAGACTTCATGAAAGTGAAAAACTCTTCTCATCAAAAGACACTTAGGAAAATGAAAAGCCAATCCACAGACTAGGATAAAATATTTAAATATGTGTATCTGACAGAATATATAAAGAACTTGTGCAACCCAATAATAAAAATACAACATGATTTTTAAATGGGTGAAAGATATAAACCAATGTATATAAATTATATCTTTCTTTATTGGTACATTTTAGGAATACAATATAATTACATTCATCATTGGAAATTTGCACCTTTACATAATCTCTCTTGGTTCTTATTTTTCCCCCTTCCCCTGACCTCCCTTCAGCCCCTCCATCCCTCCCTATTTACAAAGACTTTCTTTCCTTTTTTTCACTTTCTCATATTAATTCCATTCCCTTCTTTCCTTTCCCCTACCCCACCAACTTCCCCTTCCCCTTTGCCCCTTTTCTTCCTATTTCACATTATCTATTATACCATTTAGTCCTTATTTACACTTTCAGTTTCTCACACTAGAGAAACTATTCAGTATTTACACATTTGTATAAATACAAATTTGTATCCTATTTATATTACTTAAGAGTATCACTTCAATGTGCATCCATTTAGCTATAAATGTCTCTAATTTCTCATTTTTTATGGCTGAGTTCAAATGAGTTCCTTCATTTGGGGAAGATACCCAGCAGGGGAATAGCTGATTCCAATGGGACTTCCAGTCCTAGTTCTTTGAGGTATCGCCATACTGATTTCCACAGTGCTTGCACCAGTCTACACTCCCACCAGCACTGGAGCTGGGTTCCTTTTTCCCCACAGCCCCGCCAGCATTTGTTATTGGTTGATTTCATGATAGCAGTCATTCTTTCTGGAGTGAGGTGGAATCTCAGCATTGTTTTCATTTGCATCTCTCGAATGACCAGTGATGTTGAACATTTTTTCATGTATTTATTTGCTATTTCTACTTCTTTGTCTGAGAAATGTCTGTTCATTTCAGATACCCATTTTTGGATTGGGTCTTTAAATTTGAGAGGTCTGATCTTTTTAAATTCTTTATAGATTTGAGATAGTAGACCTTTGTCTGAGGAAGAGCAGGTGAAGATTTTTTCCCACATTGTGGGTTGTCTCTTCACACTGCTGGTGGTTTCTCTCGCTGTGCAGAAGCTTTTTAATAAGAAGAGATCCCACTTTTTGATTGTTTGTGCTAGTTCATGGGCAACTGGGGTTTTGTTCATAAAATCTTTTCTTACACCGATGTCTTCAAGAGTTCTACCTAACCTCTTTTCCAGCTGATTCAGCGTTTCTGTTTTAATATTTAGATCTTTAATCCATTTTGATTTTAGTTCAGGGCATGGTGAGAGATATAGGTCTAGTTTTAATCTTTGGCAAGTTGAAACCCAATTTTTCTAGCACCATTTATTAAAGAGGCTATCTTTCCTCTAGTGAGGGTGTTTGGCTCTTTTATCGAAGATGAGATGGCTGAGTGTGTCTGGCGTTGTTTCTGCATCTTCTAATCTGTTCCACTGGTCCTCAGGTCTGTTTCATTGCCAGTACCATGCTGTTTTTATCACAGTAGCTTTGTAGTATAGTTTCAAGTTTGGGATTGTGATATCCCCAGCCATGTCTCTGTTACCTAAAATTGCTTTTGCTATTCTGGGTTTCTTCTTGTTCCAAATGAATTTTTGGATTGTTTTCTCAAGGTCCATGAAGTATGCTGCTAGGATTTCAATTGGGATTGCATTGAATCTATGTAGCAGTTTTGGAAGTATGGCCATTTTCACTATATTGATCCTTCCTACCCAGGAGCAAGGGATGTCTTTCCATTTTCTGATACCATCTTCGATCTCTCTTTTTAGAGTGCTATAGTTTTCAGAAAAGAAGTCTTTGATTTCTTTCATTAGGCTGATTCCTAGGTATTTCCGTTTTTTGGATGCTATTGTGAAAGGAATTGTTTTCCCTATTTCTCTCTTAGTGAGTCTGTTGTTTGTGTAGAGAAAAGCTATTGGTTTTTGTGTGTTGACCTTGTATCCAGCTACTCTACTAAATTTGGTTATGAAGTCTAGAAGAGTTTTGGTGGCATTCTTGGGGTCTTCTATATACAATATCACGTCATCTGCAAATAATGACAATTTGACTTTTTCATTTCCTATTTTTATTCCTTTTATTTCTTTTCCTTGTCTAATTGCCGTGGCTAATGTTTCCAAAACTATATTGAACAGGAGTGGTGATAGTGGACATCCTTGTCTTGTACCTGATTTTAGAGTGAAGAATTTCAGGTTTTGACCATTTAGTATGATACTGGCTGTTAGTTTTTCATAGATGGCTTTTATCAGATTGAGGTAGAGACCATTTATTCCAATTTTTTATAAGGTTTTTATCATAAATGCATGCTGGATTTTGTCAAATGCTTTTTCTGCATCTGTTGAGATGATCATATGGTTTTTGTCCTTGGCTCTATTAATATAGTGTACTACATTGATCGATTTGCATATGTTGAACCATTCCTGAATCCCTGGGATCAATCCCACTTGGTCAGGGTGTATGATCTTCTTGATGATCTTCTGCATTCTCTTTGCCAGTATCTTATTAAGGAATTTTGCATCTATGTTCATTAGTGAGATTGGTCTATAGTTCTCTTT
This sequence comes from Heterocephalus glaber, assembly GCF_053883595.1. NCBI lineage: Eukaryota > Metazoa > Chordata > Mammalia > Rodentia > Bathyergidae > Heterocephalus > Heterocephalus glaber. The sequence continues at coordinate 48,653,474 of NW_028258324.1, read as the reverse complement.
TTCATTTGGGTCTTTCTCTGCTTTGGGGATCAAGGTGATGCTTGCTTCCAGGAATGAATTTGGGAGTATTGCTTCCCTTTCAGTTTCATTGAAGAGTTTAAACAGTAGTGGCAGTAGTTCCCCTCTAAATGTCTTGTAGAATTCAGCAGTGAAGCCATCAAGGCCCGGGCTTTTCTTAGTCGGTAAGTTTTTAATTACATTTTCAATTTCATCGATTTATATTGGGTTGTTTAGAATTTTTAGGTCTTCTTTGTTCAACTTTGGTAATTCATATGTCTCTAGGAATCTGTCCATTTCTTCTGTGTTTTCCATCTTATTGGTGAATAGGTTCTCAAAGTAGGTATTGATGATCCTCTGGATTTCTGCTGGGTCTTTTGTAATTTCACCCTTTTCATTCCTAATTGTGTGGATTTGGGCCTTTTCTTCCCTTTTTCTGATAAAGTTGGCTAAGGGTTTGTCAATTTTGTTGATTCTATTGAAGAACCAACTCTTGGCTTCATTAATTTTTTGTATTGTTCTCTTTGTCTCCATTGAATTGATTTCTCCTCTGATCTTTCTAATTTCCTCCCTTGTATGAGCTTTAGGTTTGTCTTGCTCTTCCTTTTCTAGAAGCTTGAGGTTCAGCATCAGGTTGTTTAATTGGGCTCGCTCTGTTTTCCTAATATGAGTATTCATTGCTATGAATTTCATTCATAAGATTGCTTTCATTGTGTCCCATAGATTTCAATATGTTGTATTATCATTGTCACTCAATTGAAGGAACTGATTTCTTCTTTAATTTCCTCTGTGACCCATTGGTTATTTAGAAGTGTGTTGTTCAATTTCCATGTGTTTATAAAATTTTTGTGGTTTCTTTTGCTATTGATCTTCAATTTCATTACACTATGGTCTGATAATATACAGGGGATAACATCAGTTCCTGTGCACTTACTTATACATGTTCTATGAGCAAGTATGTAGTCTATTTTGGAGAATGACCCATGTGCAGCTGAAAAGAATGTGTATTCTGATTTTGTGGGGTGGAACACTCCGTAAATAACTGTTAAGTCCATTTGTTCAAGAGTTCGGTTGAGTTGTAGTATTTCATTACTTATTTTCTGTCTAGTTGATCTATCTATTTGTGACAGTGGGGTATTGAGGTCCCCCACTAGTATTGTATTAGTGCATATATGACTTTTCCTGTCTGTTAGTATTTGTTTTATATAGTTGGGTGCACTAGCGTTTGGTTGATATATATTTAAGTTTGTCATCTCTTCTGGTTGGATTGTTCCCTTTACAAGGATGTAGTGTCCTTCTTTGTCTCTCTAGTCAGTGTTGATTTGAAATCCTCTTGATCTGCAAAGAGGACAGCTACTCCTGCTTTTTTGAGGATTCCTTTTGCTGGAATATTGTTTTCCACCCTTTAACTTTCAGTGTATGAGTTTCTTTTTGAATTAAGCGTGTTTCTTGTATATGGCATATTGTTGGATCTTGCTTCTTGACGCATTCTGCCAGTCTATTTCTTTTGATTGGTGAATTGAGACCATTAACATTGATGGTTATTACTGATACGTATTGACTTATCATTGTCATGACTTTTTCTTTTTGTTGGATTCTCCTGCTTTAAATTTAATTTCTTGTAGTGGTCAACAGATTCATTCTGCTGGCCTTCCTGAGGTTGTGATCCTCATTGTCTTTTCCTATGATATTGTCTAAAATGTTTTGGAGTGTTGGTTTAGTATTCATGAAGTTCCTAAGGTGCTCTTTGCCATGAAAGTATCTTATTTCTCCATCAATTTTGAAATATCGTTTTGCAGGTTACATCAATCTGGGTTGGGGTCTGTTTCCCTTCAGGCCTTGAAATACCTCACTCCAAGCTCTTCTTGCTTTGAGGGTTTCCGTTGAGAAGTCTGCTGTGATTCTGATGGCCTTTCCTTTGTATGTGATTTGTTTCTTTTCTCTAACTGCTTGTAGAACTTTGTTCTTCTGTTGAGTTTCTGGAATCTTAACAATTATATGCCTATGCATAGATTTTTTTTGATCAAGGCTAGTTGGAGCCCTATATGCCTCACTTATCTGTATGTCAAGTTCTTTTCCCCTGCTTGGGAAATTTTTTGTCATTACTTCTGTGAACCGTTTTATTATGTCGTCTGCACTCTCTCCTGTTTCTTCATTGACTCAAATCAGTCTTGTTTTTCTTCTTTCTCTAGTCTAGCAGCTGCTGGATTGATTTCTCATGGTCTCTTACAATTTTGAAGCAATTTTTCTTTTCCTGCTCACTAATTGCAATCATATCTTCTATATCTGAAATTCTGTCCTCACATTGGGTCATTCTGCTGTGTAGACTTTCAATAGAGTTTTTAATCTCCTGGACATCTGTTTGCATCTGTTTTATGGATTGCATTTGTTTCCTATGTCGGGATTCCATCATGTTTCTCAGCTCTTCTGTGGATTTATCAATCATGTCTTGCACTATGAACACAATTTCTGCTGTTATCTGAGAAATTATTTCTGATTTCATTTTTCCGGATCCTCTTTTGTTGCCTGTTCAGGGAGTCCAGGTGTTTGAGTATCACAGTGTTCCATCTCATTTCCCTTTGATGTTACTGTAGGTCATTTGGAAGTCTGGTTTTGAGATTTGTTTATGTGTCTTCTCATTTCTACAGGGGTGGGGCAGGGGGTGTGTGTGCTGTTGGCGTCCACACGGCTCACCTCCTCTGCACTGGGAATGGTGGTATGGCAGCCCAGAAACCCCTACCTCTGCACTCTATAAATTATATCTTAAAAAATCTATAAACACATATAGTACTGAGTTCTAGTTAGTGATATGTATGATGAAGTATATGGTGTAAAGTATGCTGATGCATGCAACTATTTAAATATATCAAGAAAGTGAGATGGATAGATGGATGAATTGAGGAATATATATATTTTTGTTTTCTATATATATATATAATAAAGTAAAATTAGAAAAATTCTCCTTGCAGAATTTTAATGGTAGATATTGTAATGAAAAAATATCTATTGTACATTTCCTTTCATTTTTTGTGTATGTTTGAAAATTTCATAACAAAATGGTGAGGAAAAACAATGTTCGCCTACTCTATGACAGCAGTTCCACTCCCAGATTTTTACCCAGAAGAAAAGAAAATCTATGTCCACATAGACATATATAAAAATATTTACAGAGTTTTGAACTAAAAATGTGTCATCAACAAGAGAAGGGACATACAAATTATGATATCTTTATAGACTGGAGAAATATGATACCTATAAGATGACTAAATCTCCCAAAACACGTGATAAACTAAAGCTATCAGAGACAAAGTTCAGAAGTAGGAAATCAGAACAGTGATTTCCTGTGAGAAGTAGAAACTGATTGAAAGAGGTACAGGGTACTTTCTGGGTGACAGAATGTTTACATTGTTGTAGGAGTGATGGATGCATAGATGTACACATTAACCACAATGTGTTGAATTGTAGACTTGTGTCTAAGAGGAGAAAAAAGGCTGAGAAAGAAAGACCTCAAAATTTTATGCGGAATTGTCTTTGTGTGTGTAACTGTAGGTAACAAATCAGAGGCAGTAGAGAACCCCAAATAGGAGGCAAAGGTAACAGATTCATGTCAGGAATCCAACTGTAATTAATAGGGTAGGTCTACTCTTTGAGCTGTCCTGAGATAGGAAGTAAGTCCCTCAATATTTCATGGTGTGATGAGAGATAATAGTGATATAGTAATCAATTTGTAGACAATATAGCTCTCAGCCCCAAGTTCAATTATATAGGATCATGGTCACACTAGTATGTTTTTTGTTTGTTTGTTTTAGGAAATGTAGAGAGTAAGCTCCTGTAAGGAAACCAGATGTCAAAATCGATACATTGGAATCGCTGCCCTTTACCCAAAGGAGAGCGTTCCAGGCCCTCTCTCAGAGTCTGTTTTATGCACAAAGCCAAGAAAGTAGGCTGGCTGCTTTGTTTTCTAGCACTCAGCAGGTTAGAAGCAGCAAATTAGAAATGGGAAGAAGGCAGTGATATAGCCAGAGGCTGTTGTCACTCAGACAGCAAGTGACAGCTCACAGCAGGCAGCAAGGATGAAAAGATGGGAGAAATATAAAAAGCCAACCTAAATACTCAAGAACACAACAGTGGACAAGGGGAACTTCCACACCTCAATTTATTTAAATAGCTTCTCAGTGCACTACAGTGCTTCCTAGACCCGTCCAGAGCCTTTTTATTGCCCTCCGAGAAGAACCAGGAACTTCAGAGTATCCATTATATATTATTTAACAAATTAGAGAATTGCTGTATTTTCCCACAATTTTAATGCACTATGATTTGAATATTTAAAGATTTCTGATTGAAGAGATAAACTTAAGTTATGTAAAAAATGGCTTTTTTAGCATACTTATTCCCTAAAAATATTGAACATTTTATGATTTCTAATGAAGGTTAATTTATCAAAACAATATATTAGATGACTAATAGTTAGAAAACATAATGGTAACATCCACCTCTTATACCAAACCTGTTATCTTGAACTTTTTGTTTTCTAAAAACTTTGGAATGCCATTCCTGTTGTTCTATGAGGGGTTTAAATATTAAGGCCTGTCATACAATTCCTTTCTTTCGTATGTCACTCATTATATCAGATCAAACCAGGAATGTGTCACTAAGCAGTTCTGTGAAAAGGCCTCATTTTGTGAATTTTTTACTGAGTGATTTGATGGAGTCCATATCCATTGAGTCATGAAAGCCAAATGCCCTGTTCTTTCCAACTCTGAGTTCAGTGACTTCACGTTGCCAGTTCGAAAATGGCTGTGGTGGGAGTATGTATGCCAAGAAAATCAACAAACACTATAAATCAGGGCTCTTTTCTTTTTCAGACAGCTGCTTGTTAAACATTTACCACCACACCACTGGTGGAATCAGGTTCTATAAACACATCAGATGGTCCTAGATCCAATTGTACCACCTGTGGCTCTTCCTTTACTAAGAAATGTAAACTGTTACAGCTGGGCAGTCCTCAGCATAATCTTGTTTTGTGACTTTCATTTTATTGGGTTCCAGGTAACCTAGTTTAATTATTAAGTTATCCAAGCATTGATGATAAAATAGATGAGGGATATGCTGAGTAAAAAAGAAAATAAAGATTATAGGGACAGTACTATTCTAAAATATGACTCTAATTATACTTGCTTGGTTTTTTTTTTTGGTACTGGGGATCAAACTCAGACTTGCGAGACAGGCGGCGGAACCACTGAGCTAAATCTCTGGACCAATAATACTTGCTTTTAAGAAATCATATATTTTTGTCAGGTTATTATAGGTCATGGAAGAAATAGACAAGTTATAGAAGCAAATATTGCACTGATAGCTTCCAATTTGAAGAGAAGTGGATCACAAGTCTCCACAGAGATGGGCTTTTATCAGGGAAGGTGTAATAAGCCCTTCCATTATCTGGCAAGTAGATGCTCTTGAGAAAGGCAAGTTTACTTAAACCACTTGCTCTACCAGTGAGTGGTCTTTGTGATTTTAAGGAATTTCGTCGCTTTTGTAAATCCAAACTGATGATACATATAACCTATTTGAGATTTAAGCTTCGACAAGTGCTGCCCTGTAGGCACCTATGAATTTATGACCAGGTTTTATTGCTTTGTAACAAGCATGAACTCTTAAATAGGGCCAGAGCTGTCATCATAAGAAAAAAATGTTCCAAAATTTTTTTCTTTCCTCTTTAAAGCTGGAGATAACTAGTTATATTCTTTCAGAAAGATGGATTGTCTCTTCAACCCAGTCTCATATTTGATCCCAAAAAGCAAGAGAATTTAGAATGAAACATCTGTTTATCTAATAAATTCTGATAACTAATATGTTCAGCTCATCACATTCTCTGAATAATTTTATGTAGAAGCTTTAAATTGCAGATGTTTATTGAGTACCCATAAGCAAGACACTCTGCTTGTCAGTATAGAAATAGAAAAGAATGACCAAGTTATGGTTCCTACCTTCAACGGAGGAAAGTCACCATTTTATAATGAATTATTAATTTCAAAAAATTCAAAAGATAGAATAAAATATTCAACTCCAAAGGTAAGAGCAGGCCATTTTCTGATCAGAGAATGTTTGCTAAAGTGCTGGCACGTCACTTCCTTGAGGGCAGCACCTTATCTATAGCATGTTCAGCTGTGCCCGACGCATGTGTCAAAAGTAGCTGTACTTGTGGAATGAGTCTTGTTGCTCCTTCATGTCATTTTTATAAACATCTATGATCACCGAGTCTAAAAGTAATGGTTAAAATTCCTGGGTACCAGGGTGTCAAATCAATTGTCTTCTCTTATAGTGGCATATGCTATGTTTTCTAAAGATAAATTACTTACCTTTTTTTCATTTAGTTCATCTTTCAATTTAGTTAAGTATATACTTCATCTGAAGAAAAAGCCAATGCCACACTGTACAAAGTAGTGAACCTAAAATACAAAGTGTTAATCTCATTACTTAAATGTTTTTCATTAAAATGACTTTATGTCTCCAAGGTTTTAATAAATACTAAGATGTAGGCAGAAAAAAAGGAAATCTGAATTTCCTAGAAGTGCTTTAATAGTTTGACAAACTTCCTTAAATTGGAATATTATCATTAGACAACAGAGAAAACAGGAAAAAACTGAAGCCAGAAAAAGAAAGATACATAGCAATCAAGAAAAATATTGGGTGAATCACAAAAATGCAACTTGTGAATTTGCCAAAACATTTAAAAAATAGGTCATAGGAGATTTTGTTCCTCCTCCAATATAATTTACTTAATGGCAGCCCAACAAATGTCACTGAGAACATGAGCACTGAATCTCTGGAGTCACAGTTGACCAGAGGCAAAAGAAACATTCTGCTTTCCAGACTTCTCTGCTGCCCATCCTACCCCCAGCACAAACCTCTATTTCTCCTATTCCCACGTCCCCTGCCCCCCACTCAGCTCCCACCCCTGGCAAAGCAAAACAGAAGATTCCCAGAGGGCAGCTCTCTGGGTCAGGGCTTTTTGTGTTACTGAACAATTTTACATAAAGAACAGCTTGTCACCACTTCAGACCTCAGTTAATTCCTAACCTGACCTTCACACAATTTTCCTGAGGATCAGATGATATTGTATATCAGAAAATGAAAAGGTGAAACCCCCTACAACTGTAGTTATTGCTTATTTCAGATGGTCTATTCCTAAGTACATTAAAGAAGCTTAGATGTATGAAACCACATTGTTGCAGGTTTTTTTCTCTAGGCTATATTGGGAAGTTCCAGAATTGCCCATGTTTCATTCATCAGTTGCATTACTTCATTAAGGAAAAGGTTGAGTGGGTTAGTGGTTAGGTTATGGGACTTGGCATAATACTTCCTGTATTCTTATCTGACTTGGCCATTGTTTTGTTACTGCCTCAGGGAAAATCTTAATGCCTTAATATGCTATAAAAACAAATACATATCATTGATATTTACTTTGAAAAAGGGTCATGAGATTTTGAGTGGATTCATACAGGCTTTCTAAGTGAATTTTGTTCTTTGGAGCCAAATTTATTTTCTAAAGCAATTACATATTGTATACTTAAAACGAAGAGAAAAAGAATTAATTTTGACTAAGCTTTTGCTTTGTCGCTGAGCATTATGGTCACATTCATAGCCAACCCTTGCAAGCTGTAAGGTATTTAACATTACAATTGTTTTTACAGAACAGGAAGCTGAAGTTCAGTAACTCACCCAAAAGTCACCAGCTACAGGAGATGGAGTTGGGACTAACACTCCCTCTCTGATGTGAAATCCTTGTCCATTTTCGTAGACTCCTGCGCCTCACAGTGTGGCCCCTGCAAACACAACATGGTGCCATTTTATATTTAGTTACAAGTACAGAGGTTCAGAGTCCACCCCTCAGCTCACTAAATCAGAATCTGCATTTTTGTAAGATTCTCACATGAGATTTCACAAGTTTTTCACCAGACCGCTTGGCCTGTCAAATAAGCTGCTGACCCAAGTGGTTATCTTCACACCTGACCTGGCTCTTGGATGAGCCCCGAACACCCACCCTGATACACACACCTACTCAGCTCAAGCCTTGGTCAAAACTAATCACTGTTTCTCTCAGCTTTGGCATTGGTTTATTCCAATATCACAACCCTCTGACATTGTGTCATAACTAATTGTACACGAACTTTTTCTGTGCTGGAGTATATGCTCTGTGAGAGAGAGACTGGTTGCATCTATCTTTGTGTCCTGTGTGCCTGTAACTTAAGTAATGGTTTATTAAATGAAACATTAAGCAGCACTTCTTAGTATCTCAACGACCCCCCCCCCCCCGCCTTATAGCACTGGGGATGGAACCCAGGGCCTTTATAGTGAGCTACATCCCCAGGCCTTTTTAATTTTGAGACAGAGTCTCATTAAATTGCTATTTCTCTATTGTTATCTCTTCTCCAAATGTAGTCCTTGCCACCAGGCCTGACACTTTTCACTCTGAGAACCACAACCACTATCAATTGGAAAAGTTACTAGTAAGTCCTGCAGACTGGGCCTACTCCAGCCCAGGAGAAAGGCCACCGCAGTGTGGAATCTGAGGGCCACACAGCTTCCTGATATGTGCCACTAATAAGCTTCATGACTTTGGTAACCCTTCAACTCCTTGAATTTCCCTTCTCTGTCAAAGACAGATGAAGTTTGAATTCTGAAATACAGGAATTTTTTGCTATCCTGATCTGTTCCTTGCATATCTAACATCCTCAAACCTTCAAACCACATACCTGTTCTTTATCTAATACTCTAAGAGAAAAACAAAGAAACCCAAAAAAGATGAAGAAAGAATAAGTCTATGTTTCATAACTCCTCTTGATCCAAAAAAGAAGAGACCCCCAAGGGAAAGCCATGCATACTGAAGACATTTTAGGAGGTTTTCTTAATCATGACCATTCACTGATCTGACAAAGCTGATGTGTTATTCTTGGGCAGACTACTTTGAGTTTGGTGCCTGGGATGTCCTCTGTAACAGAAACCAAATTGGCCAGTTATATGTAAAACTGTGTTCTGTTCTGGAAAGGGATAGGTGGGGTGGGATATAAACTTGTACTCTCAACTCTGTCATAATTTTCAACTACCTTTTCTCAGTAACACAGCTGTGAGGTGTACCTCAAATCAATGCTATTAGTGAAAGTTGCAATAAATTGGAAGTTGTAAGTGGTTTACTCTTTTCTGTTACTTCTCCCTGTCCTTTAAAAAAATTATTAGAGAGTGATAACGTGAAATAGACAGAAAAGGTCCAAAGGGGTAGGGGAAGTGGGAGGGGTAGGGGAAATGAATGAAGGGAAAGGAAAAAATGTAAGAAAAAAAATTAAAACAAAGCCCTTGTAAATAGGGAGGGGTGGAGGGGTTGAAGGGAGGACAGGGGAAGGGGGAATAAATAAGAACCAAGATGCATCATGTAAAGGTGCAAGTTCCCAATGATGAATGTAAATGTATTATATACCTACAATGTATCAATAAAATAATTTAAGAGGAAAAAAAAGAAAAAAATTATTAGAGTGAATTCAAATTTATCCTGACCATTGTCACCAACTTCTCACTTTCAACTTCTTTTCCTCCTAGCACTGGAGGCTAAAGTCCAGGCCTTTGCACTGAGCTACACCCCCAGCTCTTTTTGGTTTTTATTTTGAGACATGGCCTTCTAAGTCACAAATTTTCCCAGGCTGAGTTTGAACTTGTGATCTGTTGTCTTATTCTTCCAGAGTGCTGAGATTACAGGAATGAATCAGCCACACGCTGGGCATGATGGTGCATGCCTGTAATCCTAGCACTTGGGAGGAGCGCTGCAAGTTTGAGTCCAGCTTGGGCTACATAGTGAGTTCAAGGCCAGCCTGAACTACATAGCCAGACCCTGTCTCAAAAAAAAAAAAAAGGAATGCATCAGTCTGCTTGCCCATAATCCCTGCATGCCTGTCTGTACTTTCTTAAGTGGAAGAGAGCTGATGTTACAGACAGCACTCAAAAGCAACCCCATATAGCCAATGGCTTTTTATCTCTGCTTCAGCTCTGAAGTCTAGGTATGGACAAATGGTTGTATGATTCACATGCATGTGTACTAGAATTAAAAGAATGACTTTGGTATATTAAGTTTTGTCAGACAGAGAGCTGACTTGTACAATTTTCATGGCCTGTTGAAGAAAGCAACATATTGGGATGGCAATCTGAAACCAAACCAAGGGGGTAGTTAGTACTTATTTAAAATGCTTTCCATCAGTTGGAGAGGACTTGATGGTTGTGGTTTTTACCCACTTCCATAAGAGCAGCAGCTTTCAAATTATTTTGACTATAGTATGCAGTAAAAAATATATTTCATGAAGTATCCATGGTGTAAATATATGTACTTTACATATATATGTTTATATACAATGATGCATATACATATATTTATTGATATATTACTATATAAAAATAAAAGTTAAGTCTCACAAAAAATAAAACTTAAGTCTCATAAAACTAAAACTTGAGTCTCAGTGTTTATTCTTGCTATGTCTGTAACTTTTAAAAAATTCTTTTTAGTTAAAAAAGTCCTCCATGTAATCCATTAAATTGATTTCATGACCACTAATGAGTTGCAACTGAAGAATTCAAAAATATTGCTTTAGAAGTATCTTTACTTTTCAGCCTCGAGCAGTTGTTTACTATCAAGTAGCTGAAAGTGATCAATCCAGTGTCCTCTTTCACAGATAGAGTTAGAGTTCTGGCTGACAGAGCATGACAGCTGCCTCAGAAGCACTCTGTGACTGGTTTGGCCAAAACAAACAAAAGAAAAACACTCCATTTAGTAGAACTCTGTGAAGTCTTTAAAACAGTTAGCCAAGCAGCTATTATTAAGCTATTCATAAACATACTGTTGTGCTTTATTCTAAATTTATAAATCATTATGCTATTGCATCGATAAATTCAGTGGAAAAGAAAAATTGTCAAGATATTGTCACATTTTCTCAACATCCTTTATTATTAATGTCAACGATTGGAATTATAATGCTGTTTTCCTCTAGCATATGTAAAAATTCAATCTAAGAGCACCTGAGTCTTTTCAAGTTTTACTCATGTATTTTTGCCTCAAAGGAATTCCAACTTTTGGGCTCAAACTTTTGTTTTCAAATTTGAGAAGTTTCAAATTCTGCATCATCAAGACCGTTTTTATGTGAAAAATGTATTTTTAAATTTCTACTGAAACATCCCTACTAAAAATAATTCCCCCCAGATTTTTGTTGTTGGTACTATTTGGCCTCATTGTGATTTCCTTAGACAAAAACAAACAAGAAAAAGAAAAAAAGAAGCCCTGCTTTTCCTCTATTCAAAGTGTTTCTTTTCTAGCAATTCCTTTAAAATCTGTTCTGAAATACAAAATCTATTGCCATATGTTAATGTGGACTAGTGGAGTTTGGGAAGAAATCACTGTAGAGCATTAGAAAGAGCTGAAATCATTTTACAAAGTACAACAAGGTGCTTAGTGGGGACAGATTCTTGATTGTTTGAAGTAGCTGGGGTGCTGTTGTGGATGCAGCATGTGGTAGTTTCTGCATTAAAGGGCAGAAACTGGATTTTGTGATTCTTTCTAATCAAGCTGATTTCTGCCCTTGGGGTAGAGCCCAATGCAGGGAGGTAACATAGTGCAGGTGCTTAGAGAAGTTGTCTGCTTAGGAATGTAAATGAGGTGTATTGCTAAGGTTCTATATGGTTCTAGTTTCAAAAACATTGTTTTAGCAATATGGGAATATAAACTTTTCTGTGCATGAAAACATCAATTTTTATTCATAAATGATTATTTTATTCTATTAGTAATAATCATACCAGAAAGCTAAGCAGATCTAGTAGTCTCATGTTGTAAAACAACAAAAATAAAAAATATGAAAAGGAATTGATACAAGCTTGGTTCAGCCTGCATGGTGGGGTTTGGGAGATATTCCAGTAACTCTTGGAGTGTGAACTCGACCGTATTCAGAACTGAGATGCACATTCTTCTGTGGAGAATGAATTTATTTATTTACTTGTTTATTTGGGTTTCTGAGACTGGGTCTTGCTATGTAGTGCAGGCTGGCCTTGAACTCACTATGTAGCCCAAGCTGGCCTCCAGCTCGCTGTGATCCATTTGCCTCAGCCTCTCAGGTGCTGGGATTATAGGCATGCACCACCAGGCCCAGCTTCTGAGGGTAATTTGTATATCCACTGCTATGTTTTGGGTGTGGTTTGTCTCACATGAATTCATGTGTTGGAACTAAGTTCTCAATATAGTGATACCAAGGGCTGGGGATTTAGCTCAGTGGCCTTGCGTCTGCCTGGCAAGAGCAAGGTCCTGAGTTTGATTCCCAGTACCAAAACAAAACAAAACAAAAGTATGGTAGTACTGAAAGGAGGAACCTTTATGAGCTAGGGCTTAGGTGATTAGTCAAGGTAATTAGTCATTGGGAGACCTGCCCTCCTAGAGGATTATTGTTGGGTTTGTTGAGTAAGTTTTCATATATGAAAGAACAAGCCTGGCCCTGAAATCCTCCTTTGGCTTCCTGTCTTGCCATGTGATCTCTCCTTGTTCTTACCATGATGCCATCTGTCATGTTGGAAAGCTACTAAGGTGGCCCTCACTGGGGCTAAACTGATGGTGAGCTCAATCTTGGCCTGTAAGCTTCCAAAATGATAAACTAGGCAAGCCTTTTTTCTTTATAAAATTCCCAGCCTCAGGTGTTTTGTTATAGCACCAGAAAATAGATGTATCCACTGTCATTCATTCTGGAATGAGGTCAGTTCTGAGGCAGGACATGGAACAGACACAGGAAGAAAGGATTCCTTTTTATTGGTAAATGGGGCAATTGGACTTAGATTTCCATTGGTAGGATTCAGTCACTCTATATTATGTGAGAACTACTGGGAGCTAGGGAGATTCTGAAGTAGAACTGCGTGTCTTAGTTCTCACCGTCGCAGAAGCTGTTGTAAGCAAAGTGTTTGCTATTTGTGCTGCATTTCTCTTAATGGCAGTCTTCCAAAATTTTCCTGAAAGTCACTTCCTAGTCTCATTCATGCTGTGGGATGGTAGAGGGCCAGGCTGGGGGCCCTCAGCAGAGACAGAGGAAAGACAGAGACCATGCTGTGCATGGAGCAGAGCAGGGGACAGACCTGAGTGTGCGTGTGGTTCTTCCTTCAGGCAAAGTGAGGGCAGAGTGGAAATACCAGTAAGACTGTTCAGGAAAATACATGACCGGTTCCCTGGGAAACTCACAAATTACTTTTTCTTTGCAGTGCTGGAGAAAGAACCCAGGGCCTTCACACTGAGCTTCATCCTTGGCCCCCTTTTCAGAATTTTTTATTTTGAAACAAGGTCTCACTAAATCACTAAGTTGCTCAGGCAGGGCTCCAACTTGCAATCCTCCTGCCTCAGCCTCCTAGAGTACTGAGATTACAGCCAGGCACCACCATACCTGTTTCAGAAATTACCTGTTAAAGGCCTTCTGAGTGGGGCTAATTTCTGGCCATTTGGAAATAAGGTGAGATCAGGTACATATTAAGCAAGCATGAACACATCTCTTTTGTAGTGACCCAAATTTTGCATAGGCATCATTTTAATCACTCTGGAATAGACTGAAACTTTGTCTTTTCTATCCAGATATTAAAAACTCATTAGCCAAAGATGAACTCAGAAAGAAACAAACTTACTTGCTACTTGTATTTGGTTTACCATAATGTTCTCTGCTTTCTGCCTCAGAATCCCTCTTTGAGGTGACCTCCTGGAGAGTAGCTCACAGCTTATTAAGGATGGCGTAAGTAGTTGTGGTGAACCTATGGCACACGTGCCACAGTGGGCTCTTCGTACCACCGAAAGCTCTAAAAGGTTCTCCATCATTGGTGTAGAGGGAGGAAATTGGATAGACATAAGGGGAAACTGTTAAAGATTTTAGGTTTCCACCACTCACTTTCTCCTCCCTAAATCTAATCTTGTAAATTCTGGGAAATCCCAAGTCGCCTTGGTTTCCCGGACACACAGGGCTCTCTTGGTCAGTGATTCAGTTTGCAGCTGGAACTGTCAATGCAGACAGATGATAACAACATGATAAGAAGCAATGGGGATGTGGAATTCATTTTCAAGCTGTACAAAAATATCAGAATAAATGAAATAACTATCTTATGTGTGTATAAATACACTGGAGGGGTAGGGGAAGAAAGTATGGCAGCATGTTTATCTGTAAATCTAGAAGAGTTTAAAGTGTTATATTAATCTTGTGACTTGGCCTGTAGGTTTGAAATGTTTTAAAAATAAAAAATGAGGGGCCAGGGGATTTAGCTCAGTGGTGCTGCTGCCTGCCTCGCAAGCGTAAGGTCCTGAGTTTGATCCCTGGTAACAATCAATCAATCAATCAATCAATAAATAGGAAAGAAATAACAAAGGAAAATATTGTAGTCCTTAAAGAGGTGATGACCAGGACAGAAAATTTATTGAGATTACTTGTTTATGTTATATAATCTTATGTTATATATAGTAGCAAGCGTTTTGCATTTAGGAGAGATTAGGCTATTTCTTAAATAGATTAAAATACTTTTTTTTTTTTTTTCCAGTACCGGGGATTGAACTCAGTATTTTGCACTTAGGAGGCAGGCACAGTGCCACTGAGCTAGATCCCAGCCTTAGATTAAAATATTTGAACATACTGAAAATATGCCATGGGCACATCTAGAGGGTTCAGTTCCCCTACCTAACCCCTCGTGTTCTTGGGGCTTGTGTGACACCAGGACCCATGTATGTCACCCTTTGTGTGGAGGCTCAGGGAAAGGAAGGTGCTCTGCCTTCTACACCCTCACCACTTAGAATGGTCTGAAGACCAGTAATATCTACATCTTTGGGAGTGTGTCAGAAATGCAGCCCCAGCCCCAGACTCACTGAAGAAGTGTCTTATTCACATAGACAATAGTGTCGTCCCTGATAGAATTAAAATGAACTGAAGTCCTTTACCTCCATGAAGGGTCTCCATGTTTGGTTAAAAATGAATGCACAGTAAGATAACCGAAAAGGATTTCTTAGGACCTCGTCTAAGATGCAAAAGAGAAGTGTTTTTATACTAAAATATAATTAACTACTTCTCTAAAATGTTTTTACTAATAATGTGGCTGATAGTGATTTTCCACATGGGAGCTAAGTATCTCTCACACATAATTCTGATTATGGTGAGAGAAAATTTTTACATTATAGGTCTTATAAATTTAGTCCTGAAAAATAGTTTTCTAGAACAATCTACCAATTAGGATGTTTTAATTAGTTTTAAAAAATATAAAGCTGCGCTTCCAGGTGGAACTTTGTTAAGCCTTTTGGACATTCGTTATTTTCTCCTCAGTAGCCCTTTAACTAAAGACAAGCAAAAGTAATTCCCTAAAAGTTCTAAAGTTTATGAAGATTTTTTCTTTTATTATTCTGCACCCTGTGTCATCCTGGCTAAGGAAACCGAGAGATGCATAAAGGACCTTCTCCTATTTTCTTTAGTCTCTAGGCAGAGGTGGAACTCAGGAACTCAGAGGGGACAGCTTTAGGAAAGATACATGTTGCACAGAGCCCAGGCAGGAGAGACACAGGTGTATTTGTGACTTGGCAATTTTAGTGAAATCTCATAAAAACTGGGGGCCTTCTTCTGGGTAAATATGTCCAGTGTAAATATTAAACTTACAAAATGCCAGGGGGTGGCAATGGTGGGGTGGGACGACACTCCTATTTGGAGCTTTGCATCTGGAAGCTTTTTTCTCTCCCTAGGAAATCTCTGTGGCTCTTTGTTCCTGTCAAGGAGAAAAATGTGCTTGTAAATTTCACTCAAGGGAAAAAACATCTTTGCATCCACTGCATCAGGAAGGAGCAGATACCACCCCAGGAGCATCGGCCAAAATGCTAGAAACTTGACCAAAGATTGAGTGGGGAGGATGGGGTGGGGATTGAGGGGGGGATCCTGCAAGAAAACTCAGTCTGGCAGAAAATTTCAGTGAGGAAGTTCTGTGTGCCAGCCTTGGCCTCAAAGAAAAAATACTCCATCCTCTTAAATGTGCTACGATGCAAGGCAGGCAAAGCCTCCCCGATCTGCCAAAGCAAACTTCCCATTACACAGTAGAAGTGCATCCACGTCCCCTGAGGCCACCCTTGCCTGTGTGTTAGGCAGTTGTTTGTGTGATTTGAAAAGAACCAGGGAAATCATCCCAAAGTTCCTCAGACTGTCCGTTGGGTGCCCAAGATCCAAAAATTACTGGCTCATTCTTTTAGAAGAGGAATCATGCTTACCCTGAAGATTTTTCAAAATGTTAATTAAGTCCTGGAGAACATTGCAGGATTTCATCCAAGGTTTTTTATATTAAAACTTGAAGTCTTGTGCCTTGACACAGCAACCCTATGGTAAAGATTCTAATGAGAATGACATCCTTGCATGTGTGCTCTTTATGGCTGCTGCCCACACTTCTGTATTCCCACTTCTTAAAGGGATTGTGAAATGCTTTTACACAACACAAAGGAACTAGCCCTTTGGGTGAGGCACAAAGGAAGGATGGAGCTACACAAAGCCCCAGCTGCCCTGGACTCTGTAGTCATCATCACGTCTGTGTGTAGACGGAGTGGATGAGTTTACCGGGAATTCCTTAGTGCTGCATCACAGGGGCTGGAATTCCAGGCTGGCAAAGTGGTTTCCCCATTTATTGAGCAGAACTCTTTCTTGCACAGGGGCTTTGAGATGTCACTCATTGTCCTTATTGAGCAGGACTAGGGAAGTATTTGATATTTGAGTGGGGTAACAATGACTGCATTTTTTTTTTTTTGGTACCAGGGATCGAACTCGGGACCTTGTGCTTCCGAGGTAGGTGACGGCACCACTGAGCTAAATCCCCTGGCCCTACATCATTTTAAAGAAGCACTCTTGCTGGGTGTGGTGGCACAGGCCTGCATTCTTAGCTACTCAAGCTGGAAGACCAAAAGTTTGAGTCCATCCTGGGCAACTTAGTAAGGCCCTGTCTCAAAGTAAAATTAAAAAGAAATTGTGTGTGTGAGGGAGGGCAGGCTGGGGATGTAACTTTGTGGTAGAGCACTAGCAAGGGAGAGGTACTGGGTTCAATCTCCAGCACCACACCAGAAACAAACAAAAAACTCTTATAAGTGGTTAAATTAGTTACCTTTAGTATTCAAATCCTACCACTCGATAATTTTAATAGCCTCTACAAAACAATTAAATCTTATTATCAAGCTTCATGATCTCCTCAGACTTTTACTTGGTCTCTTACAACTGGCTCTTTCCAAAGGAATTTTTCAATATTACCCCTGATCTGAGGGTTAAAACATTGAGTTTCCTGCAGCTTTCAGTCAAAGAGAAAAAAATCTCTGTCTACTAGGAGAAGGGTGGAAGGGTGTTGGATAAAACAAGACCAGGGGAAAGAACTCAACAGCTAGCGAGGAGAGGAGGCTTTGGCTTTGCCAGTTTGGCCTAGCTCAGACTTAGGTTGAGTCTTGTGTATGTGAGTGTGTTCACACATGTGCACATACCCCAGAATCTCGGGCTAGGATGTCTGGGAGGCACTGGGGCGGATGTACCAGCTCAAAATTTCAGCTAACAAAGCTCCTTAACTACGATTTCTGCAATGTACTAGACAGGAACATCTCTGATATAGTGCCAGAGATGCACTGGAGCTTTTGTAAGAGTATCTAAGATTCCTGTGCAAATCTCAATCAAGGCAGAGTGTCTTTGCTGCCTTTCACATCCCTTCAGCTTCCCATTCTCTCCCCTGAACCTACATGGAATAGTGGGCCCGACGAACCAGCTATGTGCTACAACTGTTAGAGACCATTCTTCCCAACCTCCTCACTCTTTCCCCATCTCAACTTCTATTCTAGTTTTTCCTTAGAAGAAATATTACAATAACTGTATTTTGCCACTTGCAATTAAAAAAAAATAGAGATAATTACAGTGCACCCAAACAACCCATCAGAATGATAGTTATCCCTACTTAACATAAAGACAAATGTAAGGCTCAAGAGTTCTGTGGCTCGTTCAAATTTCAAGGTAAGCAACAGACTCATGTTTTCTTGCTCCTCAGGCTGTGCTCTCACCATCAATTTCGCAAGTGATGTGACTTCCAGGGCCATTAGTCTACTTATGCCCCCCAGGCTGGCCAAAAGCTCCAAAAAGGCAGGAGAAATATTCTTTCCTTGACTTTACTTTTTGAAATAAAAACGAAAAACTTTTAGATAAGGGTGCAAATATGATAATGATTTCTTGTCACTTCTCTTTCCTTTCATATGACAGCCTTACTCTATTAGAGATATCCAAGTGTTCCCTCAATAATTTTTACATGATGGTGTTTATTAGAGAAGACAGCATCTGGGCTAATACTGGGTTCCCACTGATGAGAGGGTGGCTTCCCACCTATTTGTCCACTTTGGGTGAATTCACAAGCATGAGGGCGAGGAGTCTCCTTCCGGGAGCAGCTCTCTTGGAGGAAGACTGGAGGACAGGATGTAGAAAGAATTCTGGTGTCTTTTCGCAGCCTGAACTCCATGGGAAGAGAAGGCTGGGAGAACAGAAACGATGTTGTTTTTCACAAGTGGCTTCTGGAGACGTGAGCAATGCTGGTTGGTTGAGGACCCAACTGTTAAGGTAAAAGTGTAGAGGAAGACACCTCCTAATTCTGATGGGAAAGAGCCAGGCTTCTGGCAGAAAGGGACGTGAAGGGGGTCCAGCTCATTTGTATTTTTGAGCTATGAAGCAGACAGGCAAGGGAAACACTTCTCTCCCAGGGAGTAGAGCAGCAGCTCTGAATTCTGCAGGTCAGAGGGGTAAGAGACAGTGGGAGGCATCCGATACTCCCACAAAATATCTGAGGCACCTGTAAGATAAGGGGAAGACACAGGCCTTGCAGTTAAGTAAAAAGGACCTGCGGAAATATAACTGTCGAGGGTCATATGCCCCTCTGTTACTGTGACTAATGGCTCCTCGGGAGGCTGAGATATAAATAATGAAAAAATCTCAGCATAAACACTGACTAACGTTCCAATTGTTCCAGTTCTGCTTTCCATTTACTGTGTTTGAAAAGATTTCCCCAAGAATATAGCAGTTACAGGTTACTATTCACCCAGGAGTCCACCCATCAGGCAATGCCCCTGGCCAGTGATGTGAAGTGGTGCGTGTGTGCGTGTGTGTGTGTGTGTGTGTGTGTGTGTGTGTGTGTGAGATGAGTCAGCCCCCAGCCAGCTCTCTCCTGCCCCAGGCTGAATGGCCTCTGACAAAGTCCCTGGTGAAACCAAGGCATGTACGCAGGAGGTGTGACTTGGTTCACCCTGAAGAGAAGTGAGACAAAGAAGAAAATGAAGGGAAAGTGCATTTTCTACTAGCGTGTTTCCTCTTTCATTTTCTCCTTGGCCGGTGTGTATCTAGCCTAAAGACACAGCTGGGAAAGGCACGGCTGCCTCTGGACTGAATGCTCGATCGTGCTGCACAGGGCTGTGGGCAAATCTCCTAAGCCCCGAGGAACACCGAGCAGTGGACGTATGACACTGACTGAGGATGCCAGGGCCACATTCCAATGAGGAGCTCTGCATTCAGATCGCCAGGTGTGAGTCTGCTACAGTGTGACTTGGGGTAAGCGTGTAACCTTTCGGAACCTCAGCTTTCTCATCTGTAAAGTTAGACAAATGCTCTCAGCTCATTAGATTGGTACGAGGATGACATGAGGGAAAATTATAAAAGACCCATACCTCCAAAGGCATTTCATGCACTCAATAAACATTACCTGTTATGATTAACTGTGGTTATTTCTGGTGCTATCTTGTTTATTTATAGCTGAGCTGGCATTTAATGGTCACTTATCTTTGTTTAGTTAGAAGGTTTACTTTTCTTCCCAGCATTCTGACAGGCTGAGGCAGAAAGATGACAAGATTGAGCCTGGCCTAATTTGTGACTTGTCGAGACCCTGAATCAAAAAATGCAAAAATAACCTGGTATCTGACGATGTAGATCAGTGTGTAGGCCTTAGGTTCAATCCCCAGTAAAACACACACACACACACACACACACAGAGTTGCTTGTCTCTTTGGGGATGTGTACTTATTTTGTGTTAGGACTCTCTGCTTTATACTTTTGTGAGTTCTTTTACTTTTTCCAATTCTTATCTTATATTAGTACACGTCGGCAGTGCATCATGATCACATTACTCGTGGGCCGTTGGTACATGGATACAACACGTCTTCTTTTTGCACCCTTTCTCTCGCTCTCTCTCTTTTTTTGTATTGGGAATAGAACTCAGGGCCTCATGCTTGCTAGGCAGGCTCTGCTGCTGAGCTACATCCTGGGTCCTCACCCTTTTCTCTTACCCTCCCTCTCATATCTCTTCATCTCTTGTTCCTCCCCTTTGCAAAAGATTTATCTCCCTATTTCCTATTCTCTATCCTTTATTTTGTGCATTATTTATATTTTGGGTTTCTCATATAACATAAACCATGCAATATTTAAGCTTCTGTGTCAGATTTATTCAACTTAACATTTTGGTCTCATTCCTACAAATAACTCAAGTTTATCCTTCTTTATGACAGAGTAGTACTCCATTATGTACAAATAAATTTTCTTTATCCATTCATCTGTTTATGGACATATAGGCCACTTCCAACATTTAGCTACTGTGAATTGTGCAACTATAAACATGGGTGTGTATGTATCACTGTAATATGATGTCTTTAACTCTTCCTTGAAGATATCCAGAAGGGGAATAAGTGGGTGAAATGGAATTTCTGTTTTTAATTTTGTGTAATCTCCATACTGATTTCCAAAGTGGTTGTACTAGTTTACATTCTATCAACAATGTAGTTTTCCTTTTTCCCTACAAGCCTCACCAGCATTTTTTTGTTTTTTTGTTTTTTGTTTTTTGAGACAGGGTCTCACCTTGTACTTCAGACCAGCTTTGAACTCACTATGTAACCTAGGCTGGCCTTGAACTCACAGCAACCCTCCTGCCTCCTGCCAAGTGTTGGGATTACAGACGTGCACCACCATGCCTGGCGGCATTTATTATTTGATTTCTTGAAGGTAACTATCCTTTCTGGAGCACAATGGAATCTCAGTGTGTTCTTCTATTACAGTACCTATCTCAGTACATTTCAACTGTCGTTTTATTTGTCTGTCTCCTTCCCTAAATTACAGATTATTTGAGGGCGAGGGCTGTGTCTCATGTGTGATATTCATGAAATATTTTGAGATAATATGAACAGATGTGAACAGATATCCTTATCTAATGGAGATTTTGGTCAGAAAGGAGACAGAAGCTTCTGAAATTATACCCTGCCATATTTATTAGAAAATAAATAGTCTACAGTTGACCAGTGGGACAAAATACTGGAAACAGGGTCCATGTTTTCTGTCTCCAGGAGGAATAGTTGACCCCTAGCGCAGTCCTTCTGGACCAAGTGGCTATCAAGTGATGCGCATCTCCAGCTCTGTGTGGCCTCCAGAAAGTGTGCCACATCCCCAGGGGCTGCCTCCTGGAGAGCAGAGAGCATAGCGAGGCCCTGAACTCTTCCCTCTGCTCTTGCTATTCATTTCAGATGATCCTCCAGTCCACCTTCGTGCTCTGTTCCCATAACCCTGGCTTTAGTTCGATTTCTCATCATATGTTGTTTGAATCACTGAATGGATCAGCTTACTGGTCTCATTTACCCATTCTTCATGGTGCTTCGGAAAAGAGCCTTCAACAAAACAAATCTATCTATCCCCATTCCCTGTCCCTGCCCCACCTATTGGTCAGGGTCTGTCATACTGCCCTCAAGATAAGGCTGAATTCCCTAACAGGGCCCACTAACCCTTCCTGTGTGGGTGTCTGCTTTTGGCCCATTTTCTCCTTCTCCAGGGTTCTCCCCATTTCTCACCTCCTCTCATACCTGTACATGGTGAGCTACATGAAGCTCCTGAACAGGCTCAGGCCCGTGTCTTCACATCCTCTTCTTTGTCTCCTCCTAAGATGGTTTCCTACCCTCTCACTTATTAGATACAATGAAATATCCAGGTCTGTCTTAGGCATGTCTGTCCTCCACCATGTTGGATTATAAAGAGCTAATTGCTGCATGCATTCTGTCAACTTCTATTCATTTATTCTCTTACTCTAAACTTTTGTGAGATATAGTGGTACATGCCTATAATCCCAGCTACTCAGAAGTTTGAGGCCAGCCTGGGCAATTTAGCAAGAGCCTATTTCAAAATATTTATTTATTTTTTCCCGTTAAGTTTATTGGTACATTTTAGGTATAAAATACAGCTACATTCATCATTGGGATCTTGTACCATTACATGAGTATCTTGGTTCTTATTTTTCTCCCTTTCCCCTGCTCTCCCTTCACCCCCTCCACCCTTCCCTTTTTGCAAAGACTTTGTTTCCATTTTTTTCCTTTTCTCATATTTTTTCTTTTCCCTTTTTTTCCTTTGCCCTACCCCTCCCACTTCCCCTGCTCCTTTAGGCTTTTTCATCCTGTTACACAATATCAGTTATACATTTTTAAGATTACAATATCAAGATCTAGGAGACATTACCACAGATTTTACAGAAATTAAAAGGATATAGAAAGCATACTACAAAAATCTTGTTGGAAATAAATTTGACAACTTCTAAGAAGTACCTTGGAAGACAAATTAATGAAACTGACTCTGGAGGAAATATAAAATTTGAATAGCACCTATTAAAGGAAGTATATTCCTAGCTTGAAAACCTACCTATATGACAACAACAGGCTCATATATACATTTTAAATGATAAATTATATCAAACAATTAAAGCAGAAAAAAGAAAGAACACTTCTCTCATTTTAGGGATTCAACATTGTGCTAATCTTAAAACTGGATAAAGATAATAGAAGAAAAAAGTATGAACACAGATAGAATTTTGTTTAACAAAACAAACTATTAGAAGTCAGATCTGGCAGTATGTAGAAAGTGGTTTTGTTATAGGGATGGCAGTGTTGGTTCAGCACTGGAAGATCTACCCCCAAAAGTCACCATTTTAACAGAGGAAAGGAAAAAGCCATATGATCCTGTCACTAGTTGGAGAAAAAGTATTGGACTAAATTCTACAGCTATTCATGGTAAAGGCTATCAGGAAATCAGAAGTAGAACAGAATCTTCTCAGCAGATTAAAGACATGTACTTCACACTTCCAGCAAGAACACCTTATATGAATGGAGAAGATACAATGCTTTCTCCATAAGGTGGGGAAAGGGCAGATATGCTTACTCTTTATCGGTCCATTAAACTTTGAAACCTAGTCCCCACCAAAATAGTCTGGCAATAAAATGACACAATTAGGATAGGATTGGAAAGGCAGAAACAAAATCTTTATATATAGATGACATGATCATCTACAGAGAAAATACTAAGAAATCTCTAGGAGCCCCTAGAACTTGTATTTGAATTTAGCAGGATTAGAAAACACAAGGTATATATAAAAATTCAGCTCTGTGTATACTTGCTATAAATGAAGAATTTGATATTGAAATTTAAAAGTTATGTAGGAGTACAAAGAACCTAGAAAAGTTAAAAAAACAAAAACAAAAACAGTGTTGGCAGATGTTTAGTACCTAATTTTAAGACTTCTTCTGAAGCTACAGTAATCAAGGCAGTGTTGGTGTAAGGAAAGACATACAGATCATTGGAATAAAAGAGAATCTAGAAATAGAACTGCACATATATGGTCCACTGAGTTTTGAAAGATTATTTAACATTAGCATTTTATAGAATATAAACTCAGTTCAGGAGCCGAGGAAGAGATAGTGTTTTCAGCAAATGGCACCAGAACACCTGGTATCTGTACATAAAAAATTAACCTCAACCCTTTATTTCCATACATGAAAATAACTTGAAGGGATCTGTGAACCTAAATATGAAAGCCTAAAAGTATAAAACTTTAAGAAGAAATTATAAGGGAAAATGTTTATGAATTCAGGGTAGGCAAGAACTACCTAGGATACAAAAGATGTGATGTATAAAAGAAAAAAATTGATAAATGAGATTCCATCAAAATTTAGAACTTTCAATGACATCATTAAAATGAAAAGTAGTCCTTAAACAGACCATATTTACAATGCATATAACCTATGACCAGAATATATAAAGAACTCTTACAGCTCATTAATAGACAACCCAATTAAAAAGTAGACATAAGAAGATTATAAATAGCCAGTATAGCACAAGGAAAGGTGTGCAGCTCTAGAATCAGAAAAATACTAATCAGTACAATAACAAGATTGAACTATACACTCATTAGGGAGATGAAGTTAAAATTTTAAAAGCCTTGTCATGACTTTTTCTTTTTATTGGATTCTCCCCTTTTGCACTTAATTTGTCACACCCAATGGATTCATTCTGCTGGGTTTCCTGGGGTTGTGATCCTCATTGTCTTTTCCTAGGGTATTGTCTAAAAATTTTGGAGTGCCGGTTTGATATTCATGAAGTTTCTGAGGTGCTCTTTATCATGAAAGTATCTTATTTCTCCATCAAGTTTGAAAGATAGATTTGCAGGGTACATCAATCTGGGTTGGAGGCTGTTTTCCTTTAGGGCTTGAAATACATCACTCCAAGCTCTTCTTGCCTTGAGGGTTTGCATTGAGAAGTCTGCTGTGATTCTGATGGGCTTTGCTTTGTATGTGATTTGTTTCTCTTCTTTCACTGCTTGTAGAATTTTGTTCTTCTGTTGGATTTCTGGAATCCTAACTATTATATGCCTATGTGTAGATTTTTTTTGATCAAGGCTAGCTGTAGTCCTATATGCCTCACTTATCTGTATGTCAAGTTCTTTTCCCCTCCTTGGGAAGTTTTCTGCCATCACTTCTGTGAAAAGTTTTTTTATGTCATCTGCACTGCACTCTCTTTCTTTATTGACTCCAATCAGTCTTATGTTATTCTTCTTTGCATCGTCTAGCAGCTGCTGGATTGATTTCTCGTGTTCCTTTACAATTTTAAAGCAATTTGTCTTTTCCTGGTCACTAATTGCAATCTTATCTTCTATATCTGAAATTCTATCCTCACATTGGTTCATTCTGCTGTGCAGACTTTTGATGGAGCTTTTAATCTCCTGGAAATCTGTTTGTATCTGTTTTATGGATTCCATTTGTTTCCTATGTTGGGATTCCATCATGTTCCTCAGATCCTCTATTTTTTTTTTTATCTGTGTCCTCTCTAGATTTATCACATCTTCCACTATGAGTACAATCTTTGCTGTTATCTGAGTAATTATTTCTGATTTCATTTTTCCCAGATCCTCTTTTGTTGCCAGTTCAGAGAGTCCAGGTGGTTGAGTATCAGATTGTTCCATCTTGTTTCCCTTTGGGGTTGCTGTAAGTGATCCGGAATTCTGTTTTTGAGGCTTGTTTACATGTCTTCTCATTTCTATGGGGGTGGGGTGCTTCTGGCACCCGTGCAGCTCAGCTTCTCTGCCCTAGGAGCTTGGGATGGAGGCAGAGGAGCATCCTTCCGGATGCTGAGACCGGCTCAGGTTCTCTGCCCTAGGAGCCTGGGATGGTGGCAGGGGAGCTTCCTTCTGGGTGCTGGGGCCAGCTCAGCTTCTCTGCTCTAGGAGCGAGGGATGGTGGTGGAGGAGCTTCCTTCTGGGTGCTGGGACCCCTATTTCAAAATAAAAAGAGTTGGAGCTATGGCTCAGTGTAGATCATGCCTGGTTTAATCCTCGTTAGTGTACAAACAAAAACATTCATTGTGTGCTCACCATGTAGTCTTTTTTTTTTTTTTTGGTACCAGGTCTGAACTCAGAACATTGTGCTTTGGACACAGGCACAGTTCCATTGAGTTAAATCCCCAGCCCTGTAGTCTTCTTGATGCTATGGACAGATATATCCTTAAACAAGCCAGGTAAAAGTCCTGGCCCTCATGGAGTTTCCATTTTAGTGGATGGAGACAACCAATAAATACATGAACAATTTCTATTCCAATAAGAATGTGATACAAATGTTTGAATGAAATAAATCAGTGAAACTGATTAGAGGGTGCTTGAAGTATGTGAGTGGCAGGGTATCAGGGAAGATCTGGAATGGAGTCCAAAATATGATGAGAAGAAAGCTGTCTCTAGAGACATGGTATGTGGGGTAGAATCCCCAAGGTGGGACTGGACTTGATTCACTGGAAGAGGGAAAGAAGCTACTCTTTTTGGAGCACATTATGAGCCTTACTATGCTGTGAGTTTCCTGAGATTGTGGACAGGACCCCTTACCTTTCAGACTCACAAGGTTCAGTGTGGTTTCCAAAATATAATGGCATTAATAAACATTTGAATCAATTAATAAGATTTTAATATTATATTTTTCTTCATATTTAACTTTAAAAATTAAAAAAGGTCTTACAGTTTTTACAGCTTGTATTCTAGGATAGAATATTTTTGTTACCATCCCAAAGAGGATCTCTTTTGGCTACCATTTTGGAGACAGTTACTACCTGATCTTTTACCAACAGCCTAGCACAGCAGGGGATAAAATCTTGCTGGGGTTAAAATGAATTTTAGTAACTAGGCTAAGTAGGTAGTCCTTATCAATATAGAATATACATTGCCAAAATGAGAAACAAACAAAATATCTCCTGGAAAGGGTAAGGGAAGCTGTTGGGTCCCAAATACCACAAAGAAAAAAACAAAACAAGTATGTGAATCATGTGAATTTAAAAAAATGGCTCTGCTCTCTCTTAACCACACCCTTTCAGTTGTCCTCCAATTAATCAAAATTCCCATTATCTTTCCATATGAAGATATTCATATTGCATCACCACTCACTACTGCATAAAGGTTTACAGGATCCCCGGTCTCATAAGGCCTGGAATATTTGTGGTTTGCTTGTTCCTGAAGTTCCACAGCAGCCAATGTTTTTCTTCCCTGAAGGGATTTTTCTTCTGAAGCAACATTTTTCTAAAAGAAATGAACTTCTCTCTTAAATTCTGTGATTTTAATTTTAAAAATGCAGTCCCACTGAGCATTTTTGTGGGGAAGTTTTCAAACTTGTTTCTCAGTAATAATTTTTCCCCCTAATTCTCAAGAATTACTCTCATATAAGAGACCTTTGGTGCCACCAACCACCTTAGCTAATTCCATTTCACCTCTTCAGACTGATAATGACTCAACACACTATCTTGAAAAGGACCAGATTTATCTTTATTCACAAGAAATATATTAAATATGCTTAATCCAACACCAACCTTATTAAACATCTCTTTATGAGGAGAACTTGGTCCCTGGAATATGAGTGCAATAAAGGGTCCTAGTGTGAATCTAAGAAGACATATGTCACATAGACATGGATGGCAACCTGGAGAAACTGAAGCCCATCAGAAACTGTCATGGAAGTGAGCTGAAAATGACCCAGGGAGAGGCCTCACTATAGGGAAAGAAGGGCCAGGTATTAGGACACTTGAGTTTGGAGAGGAGGGGTAATTTAGAGTTCAGCATGCAGTTAACTCCAGGCCCAAACCATTCCTGGAATTAACCCTTAGGAACGGGATGGGGAGGTAGGCAGAATGGGGAAGAACACAGGGATATGGAAATTAAAAAAAAAACAAACCAAAACCGAGCAGTTTTATTTAAAAATATGACACTGGGACAGAAGCAGAACTGACTGCACAAAGGCAAGAGAGGAAAGAAAGACTCTTGCCCACTTCCCAACACAATATCCTGTAGTTTAAAGCCTGTGAGAGAAAGGGCTTTGTTGTTTCCACTCTGGCAGAAGACAGAGGGACTCTCAGGCATGGAGCATGCAGTGGGGGCCCTGGGGGTGATGGCACAACTGGAGATACAGTGAGCAGAGACAGACCTCCCCGTGAGCTCATGCTACACCTCGCAGGGACAGATGGGGGCACAGACAGCTGGAAAGGCGCAGACTCTGGACAGGCAGAGACAGCAGGTCTGCAGAAGCAGGCAGGGTAAGTGCCCATGACCTTTGGGTTCAGGTCACTTAATGCAAGTCCAGCAGCACTCTCTGGCTCTGGGAGTTTAGGGAACATAGATTAAAGAAAATCTTGAGTTCTGTTCTGGGGCTGCAGTAATAAATGTCTAAAGTGAAATTAAAGAGCAGCATGACTTTGTGTAGACTTTTGAAATAAAAATTGGCTAGCAAAAGCCAGATGTGGTAGTGCACACCTGTAATCCCGGCACTCTAGGAAGCTGAGGCAGGAAGATTGCAAGTGTGAGTCCAGCCCGGGCAACTTAGCAAGTTCCTGTCTCAAAAAAAAAAAAAAGTGCTGGGCATGTAGTTCAGCGTGAAGGTTCTGGGTTTAGTCTTCAGTACTATCAAACAAAGGGAAAAAAAGATAGCAAGTTGAAAGTATACTTGCACCACAATCCAGCTTTCCTATTTTGTTGCTGAATAAAAGCAAATTCAAGATGTCAACTGGTGACCTAGCAGCTCAAAAAACAAAAACCAAAAAATCCCCCAAAAAGCAAACACCTTGTAAAGCAAACCAATTAATGATTTTTGCTTTCAAGAACTCTATGTACAGTGCCTGTAAAGGGACTATAATTGTTCTGTTAAGAAACCTTTGTAAATAACCTTGGGAAAAAAAAAGTTTCATAAAGTATTCAAATCACTGAAAGAACATAGTGGAAATTTACAAATTACAAATTTACAAATTTACAAATCGTGTTCTGATTCACAATTTCAAGAGCTCCATGTACAGTGCCTCTAAAGTGTTTATATATAAACAATTAAGAATTTATAGTTGCAGCATATTTTCCTGAGTTCTTCTGGTTTCATTATTTTTAGTGCTAAATTGTGTTAACTTCTAATATTCTTGTGATGTGGATTCCTTCTTAATGCAGAACACATTTTAATATTCTTGTTTTTGGCAAGATTTTCCATAAACATGTTACTTCCAGAAAGTGAGTTTGTAAAGAAATATTAATAGAAATACCTTTATAGTACTCAGAGATGTTTAGTCTTTAAAGTGTTATTAATGTCAGACTAACTTTAAAATTCTGCAGTTGCTAAACCAGCACATTCTGGAACTTGACTTTTTCCCTTTATCTGTGGAAATGCATAGAAGATAAAGGAGAAGAACATTAGTTTAATTTTTAAAAAGTTTTTGTGGTACTGGGGATTGAACCCAGGGCCTTCACACTGAGCTACATTCCCAGACTTTTTGTTTAATTTTTAATTTTGAGATAGGGTCTTGCTAAATTGTTGAGGCTTAAATTTATGATCTTTCTGCCTCAGCCTCCTAGAGTACTGGGATGCACACTATGCTCAGTTTAAAATCTCAATATTTACTGATTTTTCTCTTAAAAATAGCATTCCCATTAAAGAATATTTAGGAAAAATTAAAATACACTAATAAAACAAACCACAAACCCAATAATCCAATCTGTTAGAGATAATTATTGTTATAATTTTGAGGTATTTCTTTATACACATGTGTTTTTCATACATATTATATATAGTGAATTAAAATGGGATCATATTGTGTAATACTTTTAACATCCTGTCATTTTTTTTAAAGACAGGGTCTCACTATGTAGTCCAGGTTGGCCTTGAACTCACAGCAATCCTTCTGGCTCAGCTTCTCGAGTGCTGGGATCGTAGGTGTGAACCACCACACCTGGCCCCATCCGGTAATATTTTTGTTAACTATATTTAATTAGCCTTTATTTCTCTAGTAGAAAGATAATTTTTCAAGTTTAGAAGATGTGCTTATATTTTTTCCATCAGTGATTATCTCTTTGCTTTTGAAAGCATTTGAAATACTTTTATCTCTGCTTATCAAAGTCAAGAATGTAACTGTATCTATTAATTATTATCTGTATAAAGTGAGAACTATTACAGTATCTATTAATTATCATCTGTGTAGAGTGAAAGATCTTACAGGCTTTTATTATGCCCACTTTACAGTTTTAATTGTTTTGATCTTGAACGTAAACCTAAATTATTATTGTTATTTTATATTATTAACTTTTCTTTCAACACATTTTTGAAATTTTTTTTCTTGTAACCATATTAATGACAGTTCTTACATATATTGCTTTTTAATATCTCTTTATGCCATGGTGCCCTCATTCTTGAGTTGTTGGGGTCCTGTGTGTGTTTGTGTGTGTCTCTGTGTGTGTGTGTGTGTTGGGGATTGTACCCAGACTCTCTACACTGAACTAGGTCTTTAAAAACCACTTTCTTTTGAGACAGGGTCTCACTATGTCTCTACGTTGCCCAGATTGAGCTCAATCCTGCGATCCTCCTGCCTTTGCCTCCCAGAATGCTGGGGTTACAGGCATGCGCCGCCACGCCTGCTTCTTGAATTCTTTTTCTGGATCTGTGACTGTGATACTCTCTGAGCACTGGCTGAGAGGAGAATATTGATCTTTCCTTCAAAAAACCTTCTGTTAGGTACGTAATTCTTTTTCTCCCCAGCTTAGAAGCCACTCTTCATTTACTACTGCTGTTTAGTTTTCTAGACAAGTCTATAGTTTTCAATCCTGGCTGCACTTTTCAAATCAATGCCCAAGTCCCATGCCATGATAATCAAGTTGGAATCTCTAAGGATGAGGAGCAGACACTACTTTTAAAAAATTTGCTCAATGATTTCAATACATCGTCAGGACTGAAGACTTCTGTATAATAAATAAACTTATGATTCTTGTCTGAACGCTTTTAGAGTTTTTTTGTTATTCTTAAACCTTGAAACATTTGACAGCATATGTCTAGGTCTCTATAATCTCACAATTACTTTGTGAAAGCTAGGAATTGAACTGAGGGCCTCATAAGCATGCATGCCACTAGGCTAAACCCCCACCCTCTCAATATGATCTTGGATTTCATAAACTCAAGAATTTTCCTTTAGAGCTACTTTGACGATTGCTTCCATCATATCACTTCTATTTTTTATTTCTTGGATCCTTAGGTAATGTTAATTGGAATCTCTGCCTATTTGGGTTTCTATAACACAATGCCATTAACAACAGAAGTTTATTTCTCACAATTATGAAGGCTGAAAAGTCCAAGATCAAGACCTCCATAGCATCAGAATTCTGTATTTTAAGTTATATTATGAATAGTAACAAAAGCACCATGATACTGGCACAAAAATAGATACATAGACTAATAGGACAAAATAGAAGCAGAGATTCTGTACAGCAAAAGAATCAATCAGTGGAGTGAAATGACAACCTGCAGAATGGGAAAAAATTTTGCCTGCTACTCTTCAGACAGAGGACTAATATCTAAAATACAGAAAGAACTAAAAAAAAAATTAAACCACCTAAAATTAAAGATCCAGTCAAGAAATGGAAAAGAGAAATGAACAGACACTTCACAGAAAGAGAAATACAAATAGTCAACAAATGTATGAAAAAATGCTCAACATCTCTGACCATCAGAGAAATGCAAATTAAAACATTAAATTCCATCTTACTCCAGAAAGAATGGCAATCATTAAGAAATCAAACAATAGCAAATGTTGGCGAGGCTTTGGTGAAAATGGAACACTCCTTCATTGTTGGTGGTAATGTAAACAAGTGCAGCTATTATGGAAATCAGTGTGGAGATTTATCAAAGAACTGAAATTAGAAATTTCATACAATCCAGTCATCCCTCTGCTAGGAATCTTCCCCAAAGAGCTTAAGACATCATAGTACAATGATATATGTACACAATGTGTATAGCACCACAACTCGTAACAGCTAAATCCTGGAAACAGCCTGTATCTCCATCAACAAATGATTGAATAAAGAAAACATGGTATCTTTATATAATGGAATATTACTCTGCTATAAAAAATGACAAGTTTGAGACATTTTTACGAAAATGAAGGCACCTGGAAAATATAATGTTGAGTAAATAAACCAGACACACAAGCTTAAATACTGTACGGTATCTCTCATTTGAGTGAGGCAAAGTACAAAGAGAATAATAAGGATGTATAGCAAAGGAGAAAGAAATGGCTCTCTTGCTACAGGGAAGTGGTCCAAGGGAACAAGCACGAAGGGTGAGGAGGAGGGGTGGGGAAAATAAATAGAATAAAAATATGTCATGTACAGGAACCTAATAACCTCAATTAATGTAGCCATTATATGCCATAACATGAGCAAAGATTAATAATACCAACAGGAATGAAAAATGTGATGGGGAATTGGAGGAGGAGGAAGGGAGGGAGAGGGAAGAGGAAGGGGGTTAAAAAGGAAATGAGCTGTGGTATATACATGTAACAACTCTCCAAGATGATTGTAAACTGTATGAACTGCAAACATACTAATAAAATTAAAAAAAATAGAAGCATAGGAACAACCTTGTGCACTTTGGGCCTCCTGATTTTAACAAAGGAACCAAAAACATACACTGGAGAAAATGGTGCTGGAAAACTGGCTATGTGAAGAAGAGTGAAACTAGACCCATATCTTTCAGCTTGTACTAAGATCAAATCAAACTAGATCAAAGATCTAGCTACAGAAATAGAAACGTTGAGATTGCTGGAAGATTACATCCAGGAAACACTTGAAGCCATAGGAGCGGGCAAGGACTTCCTGAACAGAACTCCAATAGCACAAGCAATAATACCAAGAATCAACAGATGGGATTACATCAGTTCAAAGCTTCTGCACACCAAAGGAAATGATCAACAGAGTGAAGAGACAACCTACAGAATGAGAAATAGTTTTTGCCAGCTTTGCTTCTGATAGAGGACTAATATGTAGAATATATAAAGAACGAAAAAAAATTACCCCCCCCAACAAATGATCCAGTCAAAAATGAGCAAATGAATGGCACAGACACATCTCAAAAGAACTACAAATGACCAATAAATATATGAAGAAATGTTCATTTTCTTTAGCCATTAGGGGAATGCAAATAAAAAACTCTGATATTCCATATATTCCATAATATTCCATTCAGAACGGTATCATCAAAAACACAGAAAATAATAAATGCTGGTGAGGATGTGAGCAAGAAGAAACACTTCTATATTGTTGGTGGGAATGTAAACTTCATACACCGCTATGGAAATCATTGTGGAGATTTCTTCCTCCAAAAAACTAAAAATAGAAATTCCATTTGACCCAGGTATGCCACTAGTGAGTATATACCAAAAGAGTTAAAGACATCATACTAGAATGATACATGCATGCCCATTCAATTCAAAATGTCTCAGCCCTGGAAATAGCTTAGATACTCATCTACAAGTGAATGGATAAAGAAAATGTGGTATATATACACAATGGAATTTTATTCAGTCATGAAGAAGAACAAAATCATGTCATATACAGGGAAATCGGTGGCTTTTGAGATCATAATATTATATAAAAGAAATCAGGCACAGAAAGTTAAATATATGGTTTCTCTTACATTAGATACTCAGGATATAAAGAGTAAATAAAGGAGAGATGGTAGGAAACAAGGAGGCAGAATTTGTGGAGATGGCTAGGAGGATAAAGGGAAGGGGAGAGGGAAGAGGTGGATGGTAATGATTAAGATATGAGGGCCGGGGATTTAGCTCAGTGGTTCCAGTGCCTGCCTCGCAAGCGGAAGGTCCCGAGTTCGATTTCCAGTACCCCCCCCAAAAAAAATATATATATACACTATTCCCCCAAAAGAAATGTAACTATGATGTATCACAAACATACACCAATAAAAAAAGATTTCCAGAGTGTGATGTCTGAGAGAAGGGGCCATGTCCTTGTTGCCATCTTGTTCCTGATCCTCATAAGCAGAAAGGCAATTTTTTTTTTTTTTGGTCCTGGCGGCACCACTGAGCTAAATCCCTAGCCCTCAGGGTCCTCTTTTAAAGGAACTTATCCCCATGAAGTCTCTGCCTTCGTAACCTGGTCACCGTCCAGAGTTTCCACCTCTTAATACCATCACCTTGGGGGTTAGGTTATATGAACCTGGGGAGACCATTAAGTCTGTAGCACTGTATTTCCTGAAACTCTCCTTCATCTTTCCCTCATTTTTTTCATAATTTAGTCACTCTATCCTTCCGATGTTAGCTTAAATTTTTCATTTATATTCTTGTTAATTTTATTTTTTATGACATTCAATCTGCTGTCTATTGATTTTGGTAGTGCTTGTGAATCTGCAATTATGTATTCTGCACAATCTTTTTTTAACTTCAAGGTGTTTCTTTTTCTGAATGCTTGCTCTAATGTTATAATATAAACTTCCTTTGAACTTTGGCGAGAATATAGATTAGAAATTTCCTTTTATCTTGAAATCAGGCTTTCATCAAAGTATATCTCGATACTGATTTCTTTTTATTTATTTTTCCTAAGAAGGTATTTTGAGCCACAGATTGAAATGCAGCTTCAGCTTATAAATGTTTTCTTTGAGGTCTTAAAAGCCCCTTCTTCATTTGTCCAAATCTTTTCTTCAAAGCTGCTGCTACCCATAGGAAGGATCCTCACTGTCTGTTCTATATTACTTATCTCTCCAATTGCATCTCTCTCTTACCTGCTTCCCTTTCTTATGCACTATGGAAAAGGTTATCACACTTGTCAACTACATTATTGGTCCTGTTTTCAGTGTAGTTGATTCTGCTCCACAGTGTACCTTGTCTAGTACACAACCCCACAGTTGGATAATTAATTTCAAAATGTTGCTTTTCCTTTTATTGCCATCTTTTCATTAACTCTTTCCTCAAGTCTTTTGTTACTAATCAATCTGTCTTTTATTCCTTCCCCCATTTTGGTATTTTTGAGAGTTTTACTGTGTATCTGAGGCTGACCCTGAACTTCTGATGATCCTCCAGGCGTTACTTATTTCATAGTGTACCCGCATTTTTTAAAATTAAGAGCACAATACAAATGAATCTAAAAATTTATGTTCCTGGAGTAAATATTGTATGTTCCTATAAGATGAATTTCCACTACCCTTTTCATGCTGTTTTTGTTCCTTTTTACTACATACTGTACAGTGAGATTATGGTACGATCTGCTATTTGCCTCTCAATACCCATTTTTCCAGTATCTTGACTCACTGGAAACATTTGTAGTGATTCCTTAAATCTGAAAAGAAGGCAACCTCAGGGAATCAGGGATGTGATGAATCCTTGAATGGCAACTTCATCTTCTTCCTACTCACCCATCCCTTTTTAGTAGAATTATAGCTTGCATATAATGAATTACAAAACTTCTAAGTGTATGGCTTATTGAATTTTAAATATGTATGCAGTTATGTAACCACCATCCAGAACTAAAAATAGAATATTTCCTGCAATGTATGAAGCTCCTTCATGTCCCCTCTCACCTATTCTGTCCTCTGTCGCTGTGACACTGTGGGTTACAGGTGATGGCTTTGAATTTCACATTAAGTACAGTTAGAAAGGTATATCAGTTAGATTTTCAGAAAAGGACCTGCCCCAAGAGTGCAGTTGGTTGAGTCTCCAGATGCATGTGCCTTGGAATCTGCCTTGGATTTGAGCCAAGATCCTTCACTTCCTGGGCTGTGCTCAGAGGTTGAACATGTTTGTGGCATAAGATTTGCCATTTCTGGCCAGTGAGAGATTCTGCTATGGGTAAACTTTGTATGGAACCTCATCATTGAGCTAGTCAAGACTGTCCCAGAGCTGTACTGAAGGCTGAGGCTCTTTACCCAGTTTTTGATACTTCTTTCTCTAAATGTTGGCTTGTGGCTTCTCTCTGCCCACTCTTACCTTTTGTGCTTCTCCACCTTGGCATTTGCTTCTTAATAGACTTAGCCACCACACTACTCTTCACTCTTGCTTCTCTTGCTCCGTATTACGTTGATGAGATTCATCCATGCTTTTGCACTTAGCAGTAGTTTACTTTTTCACATGGATGTGGATATTCTAATATTTATATCCTTGTACTATAAATTTTTGAATTCTTAAATAAAGTTACTACGATCATTCTTGGAAATGTATTTTGGTAGATTTAAATGCTGGTTTTTATAGGGAAAGTGGAATTCTGAGTTATAAGGTATATATTTAGGTTTAGTTTAAGTAGATGCTGATGGCATTTTCCAAAGTTTCTTCTTTTTAATCAATTTATCCTACCAACATTTTTCGGGGGAGTTCCAATTGGACTACATCATTGCCAACATTCGGTATTGTCAGCTATTCGTCTTATCCTGTGACCAGTAATGTTCATATGATTATTGGTAATTGGGCTATCCAATTCTGTAAGTATCTTTTGTTAAAATCTTCTACCCATTTTTATAGTTACATTACTAATGATTTGTGGGTATTTAAAAAAATGGTCTGTATGTGGATCTTTTTTATCAGTTATATCCATTGCAAATATCTTTTCCCAGTTGTGGCTTGCCTTGTCACTTTCTTAGTATTGTCTTTCATAAATAGAAATTCTTCGTTTTAGTAAAATTCACTTTTTTCAACCCTTTAGTTTTAAGCTACTGCTTATGTTGGCCTATTTAAGAAATTTTGACCGAACAAAGATAATGAAGACACCATATTTTTCTTGAGAGTACATCTTGGTTTACTTTTTACATTGAAATCTGTGATAAATTTGAAATTAATTTTTTTTATATTTTTAAAATTTTTATTCTTTATTAGTACATGTTTGTAGTACCTAATGATTGCGTTCCTCCTTGGGGAATTGGTACATGTACATAACACACCTGAATTCCTTCCCCTTCCCTTCCCTCTCCCTCCTCTATCTTTTTTTCTCTTTCCATTTTGTAGAAGAGCTATCTCCCTCTTTCCCATTATCTTTTATTTTGTTCTTTATTTATATTTTGGGTTTCTCATATAAAAGAGCTTGTGTGTCTGATTTATTTTACTTAACATTATGGTCATTTTCCTACAAATGAGTCAGGCTTATCATAATGATATTAATTAATTATATGAAGGAGAGTCAATTTTTAAAAAGCATAATTATTTAACTTCTTTTTTAGGGGTGTAGTGTGGTGGTGGTAGTAGGGATTGAATCCAGGGCCTTTGTACTGAGCTATATTACCAACCCTTTTTTATATTTTATTTGGAAACAGGATCTAACTAAGTTGCTAAGTTACCCAGGCTGGGCTTAAACATGTGATGCTCCTGTTTCAACCTCCCAGAGTGCTGGGATTATAGGTGTGCATCACCATGCCCTGCTTAAACGTACGTGTGTGTGTGTGTGTGTGTGTGTGTGTGTGTGTGTATTTGGTGAAAGGGCTCTGCAGTTTGGCAGATTTTGTGGAGGGCTTCTGAGCTCATTGCTGGTGTGTGACACAGCTGCCCTGACCCAGCTCCTGGGCCAAGGTGTCTAGTCTGGTGTTTGCTACATTATCCAAGCCCGAAGCTGCCCTGACACCCTGTCTCTGAGGGCAGCCACTTAGGCCTTGCTGTCAGGCCCAGCTCTACAGAGGCTGTGAAATTCTCCAAACTTTTGGGAAATCATCCAGTAACATGATTTCTGCTGTGCATAGGTTTCTGCTTGAAATGATTGCCACAGCTTGGCAGCTGAGCTATCCTTAAATTCTCAACCATTTCTAGAGCCAGAAGAATTACTGATGGGGCCTGCTGTGGGCCCCAAGGCCTCCTCATTTCAGGTCAAGCTGCTCCTTTAGTAGCTGGCAAATTGGCTCTGGATGTCCATCTTTAATCTCGTCCCAACTGCAAAGGATTTCAAAGAAATTCTTTGAAGTTTCTGGCATTTATATGATTTCCTTCCCTAGCTTCCAGTACTGATTTAAGGTTTTACATATTTTAAAATTTTCTGGGTCGTTTTGGATGGAACTTGGAAGCAGGTGGTTCAAATATGTGCTCTCAGCCTCCAAAATTTCCCCTAAAATGTAGTGAGATGGTTTTTACTTTCAGTCTTAATGAAGATTGTGGTGAGAACTCTGAGTTAGTTCTAGCAGAAAATGTTATTAATTACTGATAATAAATTTATTAATATTAGCATTTACTATTCACTATTCATTTATGTACATATTTGTTTACCATATATTGCACTTCAGTCTTTTTAAGGAACTTTATGAAATATCATTGACATCTTGGTGTAGATCAAATTTTACATTACCTGTAAAACTTGTTATTAGAATAGGAAACTTTTTCCGTGTTATTGATAGTTTTTATTTTGCATATGTATTATAATTCAATTTTTCCAAATTCTTGTGTATATGCAGACATATTTTTAGCTTAAAATATGTTATAAAAATACAGAGAAAGAAAAAAATAATGGAAAGTTATATCCTAGACTGGAAGTGGGTAGGACTGTGGTTTAGAGTAGGAGAGGGGGACTATTACATTAGCTCTGTAAACCTCTATATTGTGTGCTGGGGTTATAACTCAGTGAGTAAAATGCTTTGCTGGCATATACAATGTCCTGGGTTTGACTCTCAGCACTACTAAAGGAAAAAATGCTTTTTAAAGTTAAAATGTTTTTAATTTCACTAATTTTTCCAATTAATGGTTACATAATATTTATTATCTATTTTATAATGCTGCATATTTAGGTAATTTCTACTTTTCTCCTGATGTAAATACCTTTGTTCCTAGGGCTACACACACATGTGCACACCCACACACGCACACACACACGCACACACACGCACATGTTTAATATTCTTAGAATTTTTTCCTTGAAGTAAAATTTCTCCATAACATCACAAGCCAAATGCTTGATAATTTTCCAGAATATTTTTTCATTTTCTAATTTGCCAGGAGAGCATAAAATTATCCATCTGTTTAAATTCTAATTAGGTTTGGCAGTTTATAATTTAAAAAAATTAAACTATCAAGGGCTTAAATACCTAAAGTTAACAAAATTTTATAAACAAGACACAAAAAACCCTCCTATTTTGTGAAGTCTGGAGGTAGAAACACAGGATGATGTGGTATCCCATGAAATCATTAGGCTCCTGACTTCTCTGTATATTCCACTGTGGCTTCCATCCTCTGCAATATGATTGCTGGAGCTTAAGCCACTACATTCCCATTCCAGGCAGAAGAAAGGAGGAACATGAACACCAAGAGAGGAATATCTAGTACTTGGGCTTATTTTCTTACAGGATGCTAATTAGGAAGTCCAGCAAGACTTTGACATCCCAGGGGTTATAGATTAGCCATGTGACTACACCTAAATATGAGAAGGCTAGAAATTGTAGCCTTCTGGTGAGGCACATTGCTGCCTCAAATAAATTCAGGATTCTGTGAGTAAATGCGCAGTGCAATTCTGATATGTCAACTTCATTGGATTAAAAACACTTAGAAGATTAGTATAGCATGCTCCTGGGTGTGTTTGGGTAGGTCGTGAAAGCGTGGTGTTGGGTACTGTACAGGGTCCTTCACCCCTTCCTGTTTGGTACTGTTCCCCTGCTCTGCTTCTAGAGGGCCATGCACTAAGAAGCTTTGCTATTCCACGCCTTTCTGCCATGAGGTTTCTGCTTTTTGAACTTGCATATTATGAGCGGGATCTTCTGAAACCATGAGCAAATTAAACCTTATCTGCTTTAAATTGTAGGTGTCAGGTATTGGCTTCCTGCAACAGGAAAGCTGACTAACGCAGTAACTCAGGAAGAGAGATGCCTGTAAAGAGAAAATTAGCACACTGTGCCATACCACAATGTCTACCATCCTACTTTCTTCACAACTGTTTTCTATTTTAACTTGAGTTGCTTTTTGTTATTACTGAGCCTTCATGTTTCTGTCCATACATATGAGTTGCATGTAGAATTCTTCAGGAAAAAAAAAGATTCTGAGATGGAGATATGTAAACAGGAAAGTTCTTGTGATCAGTACCTTTGTTTGAAGGGAAGTAAACAGTACTGGAAGAGAAAATTTTGGGCTGAGGGGTAGTTTTAACAAATGTCTTGATTACACCAGACAGAAGGAACCCTGGGTTATCTCTGTAGAATTGTTCTGAGTCCAGGTGAAGGCATTAGACTCTATAACAACCCTGACCATCATTGGTTGAAAGTTGCCTGGATAAAGGGAGTGAGTGTCTTGGTCAAGGTAGCTTTTTCTTAGTCAAAGCAGTTCCTGAAGCTGTGGGAGTAAGTCCCTCTTTCTCCCCTCTCTTGATTTGCCTGTTCATTTCTTTTGCCTAAGAGCACTTTCAGCATTCTTTTTATATAAATACTCCTTCTTATGCTGTGGTTTTCAAAATTAGACACTCAAGAAGACCATACTCAGACTTTACATGTGTTAACCTCAATAGCACATGTGCTTCAAATTTCTGTCTTCCTCTCCTTTTAAACAAGAAATAAATAAATCTTTACCTACCCAACAAAGACCTACTCCCAATCCTTGCTCAGTCCCTTCCCTTCTAGAAATGACTTTTATCCTGTTTGTTTCCCTCCCTTGTATAGATATGTAGTCAGTTAATTCTTAAAATTTAATAGATTACGGTTCAAACTAAGACATCAAATTTGTAAATACAGTATTATGCATAATTTTTCTTGCAAATCATAATGAAAAAGCATTTCTTCATGAAACTACCTTTGTTGATTACGTTCTCACTGTCATCCTTGTCCTACCTATTAGAAGAGATTAAAAGTCATCACTTAGCAGAAGTACTAAAAGGAGGAGAAAAAAACTCATTTTACAAGCCTGTGAACAAATTCCATTTAATCTCTTCCACATTGATTCTTCTTAATCTGAAGAAGAGGAATTGAAGTAAGTTGGGGCTCTGGGAAGAACAAATAGTTTTGTATTTGCTAAAGAGCAAGGACTCATGAATAAAAAAGAGAAAATACTCTATAAAAATCAGAAATGAAATAGAGACATTACTACCAAATTTACATATGTAAAGGTAATATGAACACTGCCATCAACAGATTAGATAACTAGATGAAGTTGACAAATTCATAGAAACACAAACTACCAAACTGACCCAAGAAGAAATTGAAAATCTAAATCAACTTTTAACAAAGAGATTAAATTAGGAACAAAGAAATTTCCTAAGAAGAAAATCTCAGGTCCAGATGGCTTCACTGGTGAAGTCTATCAAGAATTTAAAAAAGAATTAATATAAATCCTTCACAACCTCTTTCAAAAAAATAGAGGATGAAATACTTCCCAGCTGATTCTATGAGAACAACATTACCCTTACACCAAAAATAGACAAGGTCCTCACAAGGAAAGAAAAACTAAGGATCAAGATCCTTTATGTATATAGATGAAAAAATCTTTAACAAAATAATGAAAAAGATTCTTTTTTGGAAATTAATTTTATGATTACATTTTAGATATATATAATGATAACATTCATCATATGGAATTTGTACCTGTACAAGATATATTTTTCTTCTTCTTTTTCTTCCCCTTGAAAAACAAAATTATGCAATACTTAAAAGGATGATACATTGTATCAAGTAGTTTTATCTCACGAATGACATTTGGCTCAACATGTCAAGAGCAATTGAAGTAATACACCCTATTAATAGAATAAAAAGCCACACATTGTCACAATAGCTGGACAAAAAACCCATTAAACATTTTATAATTACAACACGAAAAAAAACAAAGAATGTATGGGAACATCCCCAAACTAATAAAAAGACATCTCCAAAAAACCTATAGCTAACATCATCTTTAATGGTACAAGACTGATGGTTTCCTTCTATGATCAGAAACAAGACAAGGATATCTGTTCTTGCCACTTTTTAGTCAACATTGTACTTGAGCTTTTAGCCAGGCCAATTAAGCAAGAAAATGAGAGATAGAATGAAAGAAAAAATAATTCACATTGGAAAGGAAGAAATAAAACTACCTCTATTTGAAAATAAGCTCATATGTAGAAAATCCTACATAATCCACTAAATCAACAAACAAAACCATGTTAGTGCTAATAAATGACACTAGAAAGATAGAATATAGACTATCAATAAACAATCTAAAAATAAAATTAAGAAGTCAGTTTCATTTAGAATAGCATCGAAGTAAAATACTCAGGAACAAACTTAAAACAGTAGAGGAGGAAATATTTCCCAACTTCTTATACAAGAATGATACTACCCTTATACCAAAACCAGACAAGGTCCTCATAAGGAAAGAAAACTAAAGATCAACATCAAGAGTTTTATACTGGAAACTATGAGACATCACTGAAAGAAATTAAGGAAGAATTAATTAAATGAAAAGACATCTTGTATTCCTAGATTGCAAAAATCTAATGTTCTTAGGACAATAATCCCCAAATTGATCTACAGGTTAAATGCAATCACTATCAAATTACCGCACCTCTTTTTTTTCCAGACAAAACTGCAGGTATTAACATAAAGATAGATCAATGGAATAGAACTGATAATTCAGAAATAAACTCTTATATTTGTGGTCAATTGATTATTCACTAGGGTTTCAAGATAATTCAATGCAGAATGAAAAGGCCTTTCAACAAATGGTGCTGAGACAACTAGAAATTCACATGTGAGAGAATGAAGTTGGATTTCAACTTCACATTATATATAAAAATTGACTAAAAATGGACTAATAAAACTACAAAACACTTAGTAGAAAGCATAGCTATAAATCTTTGTGACATTTGATTAGACAACACTTTCTTAGCTACAATATGAAAAGCATAAATAATCCTCAAAAAGTAGACAAACTGAACTTCATTAAATCAAAAAATTTGAATCTTCAAAAGACACTATGAAGAAATTTAAAATACAACATAAGCAAATGGGAGAAAATATTTATAAATCATAAATCTATATGAGCCTAATGTTCAGGATATACAAAGAACTCCTACAATTTAAGCATAAGAAGGCTAACATTCCAATTTAAAGTATAACATCGAATAATACTTCTCTGAAGAAAAGATATAAATGCAAATAAGATGTGAACATGCTCATTATTAGTCTATCAAGGAAGTGCGAATCAAACCCACCATGAGAATCACTTCACACCTACTGTTTGATGACTACAATGGAAAAGAAAAGCATTAGTGAGGAAGTGGAGAAATTGGAATCCCCAGTGCTGTCAATGGGACTTTAAAGTAGTGCAGCTGCTTTAAAAAGCAGTTTGATAATTGCTTAAATGGTCAAACATACAGTTAGACTATGAACCAGTAACTCTATTCTTAGGTAAATACTCAAGGGAAACGAAACATGTGTCCACATGGAAAGTTGTACACAAAGATTCACAACAGCATTGTTCATAACAGCGTCATTACAAACAACACAAATGTTTGATGAATGGGTGAACAAAAGTGGTATATCTATACACTGGAAAATTATTTAGTCCTACAAAGGAATAAGCACTGATAAATGGTCTAATTTGATTACAGCTTGAAAAGATTACGGCAAGTAAAAGAAAGTCAGTCATAAAAGGCCACATAGTGTATGATCCCATTTATATAATATATTCAAGTAAGCAAGTCCACAGAGACAAAGTAGCTGGTGGCTGCCAGAGGCCAGGGTTAGAGGGGACAGGGAGTGACTCTACTGAGTATGCAGCTTCTCCTTTGGACAATGAGATTAGTTAGTAGTGATGGTCACAAAACTTTGTACATAGTAAAAAGTCCTGAATTTTACACTTGAAAAAAGTAAGTTTTATGGAATGTGAATTTTATCAGAGTTGAAGTAAAAGCAAACATCCAGATGTTGTGAAAGGAATTCAGGTATGCAACAGAATCCCAGTTTTATTTGAAAATGGCATAGGAAAAACAAAAAAAGTTAGAAAGATATAAGGAATACTAACCCCTGGACCATTTTCATTTCAATTAAATATCTATTCATCTTTATTTTCTATAATAGCCCAGCTTACATTACATATCATCAAAGAAATGGAAAAACAAAAATAAGAAAAAACGAACAAATCCAAAAATGTCATTATTAGGAGTTTTTCTTCAGTGATGGGAAGAGAGGTGGTAAGTAAATGTTTTATAGACCCCATTTCTCATAGAAAGACAGTTGGTATGATAGAAAAAGTCCTGCCTTGAAATTCAAGTGGGAAAA
The DNA here is from genome assembly GCF_053883595.1 of Heterocephalus glaber. Classification (NCBI taxonomy): domain Eukaryota; kingdom Metazoa; phylum Chordata; class Mammalia; order Rodentia; family Bathyergidae; genus Heterocephalus; species Heterocephalus glaber. Next base: position 48,609,640 of record NW_028258324.1, on the reverse strand, counting down.
CAGTTTAAGTAGACCTAGTATAAACATGTGAATTTGAAATGCCTGCCAGTTTTTTTGTGCAGTGAAGGGTGAAGGCCAGGGGTAATAGATGCTCTCTTTGGGCGGATTTGTGTGGGCAGCATCTTTGTCACCAGTAAACCCTAGGGCTACAGTATGGATGCTGGCAATTGAAGAAAGGGAAAAAAATTGTAATGGTACCAGCTAAAAATGTAAGCATCTCCTTTCAAGGTTTATTTCAGGGTAAGTCTTTGTAGAGTGTAAGAGCTTTTAGGAAGACTTTAAAATTTAATATATTTCAGTTAGAGAGTATGATCTTTGAGAATTACTTGTTTTCCAGCAGTGTGAGTGTGAATGTGCATGTACATGTGTGTGTGTGGATTTTATCCACAGGATACCTGTCATATATTCACAAAGAGAATGGCTCCTCATGTCTCCACTTGACCATAACAATATTGGGAACTCAGCCCCCAAAGGTCTCCCCTTGTTACTGTTGTTCTGGATACCAGTTCTGTAACTTACTCTAGGTGAAATTGTTCAGATCCTGAGAAGTGGACTTTTGTCAGTTGCTGTGTCCTATGGTCTGCTCCGGTGGTTGAGATGGATCCAAGGGTGAGACATGCCATTGTGTTGAGGATACAGTTTCTTTACATGAACAGTGACTCAGTGTGGAGAATCGAAATGCTACTCTTTCTAACAGACAGAGAATAGAGCAGAAGCCTTTTTTTTTTTGTACCAGGGATCGAACTCAGGACCTTGCATTTGTGAGGCAGGTGGCAGAATCACTGAGCTAAATCCCCAGCCCAAGAGAGAGGGAATAGAAAGAGGGTCCTAGGACAAAATAAGCCAGGCCAGGATTTGAGGTATGGTCATGAGTGCAATTCTGTTAGAGATTTCTTTTATTTGGACTCTTGGAAACAATTATATAGAGCACTCATGGTTTTATCTTAGTTTTCATTTTTGAGTGGGTAGTAAACAGACTGAGCACAGTATGTAAAAAGTACTATACAGTTCGAGGAAGTCTCCCTCTCTACCACCTCCTCCAACTCGATTCTCCTCGAAAGCCACCACTGATTTGAGTACCACATGCATCTCTCCGGAGATGTCTTCTCTGATCAGGCTCAACTCTGACTAGAGAATGTTACCCTGAGCACCTTGTGTTAAAGATGCTATGGGGAATGGTGGGGTGAGACAGTGAAGGGAAGTGTGCTTTCCCAACCTGCTCCCTCCTCTGAAGCCAGCTTGACAGTGTCTGCATGATTGGGGTTGGAAGGCAGGTGGCTGTCCAGGAGTTTGAGTGAGTACCAAGCACCAGGATAAGCATAAGACCATAGATGACTTGGGGAATCCACTGCATATGTGAGGATCAAACCTTGTGTCTTCAAGTGTGTCACTGAAAGGTGATTCTTGAAAGGCTGCTTAGGAGAGAAACCTCCATCTTGCTCTTACAAGAATGGAGGTGAGCCCCTTGGCACACATAGATCAAATCAGGAACCACTATACCTGCCACAAACATACACACAACAAGAAGCATTGCTAAGCACTGGAGCTGGAAAATTATTTTCCCTACCACCTTTGCCTGCTGTTTGCTATCTGTGCCCTTTCACTTCCTTCTATCTCTGCTCTGCCCCCACTTCTTTATTAGGTCAACACATGTGCTTCATTTATTACCATATCATTTATCTTTATCCCAAGAAGAGTCTAATTTTAATAGAAATGAGAGTTCTCGTTTAACTCTCCAATGATATAATTTTGAAACTATTTAAGGCAAGTCATTTAACCTTCCTGAACCTTAATTCCCACATCTGTAAAATTGATGACTACTTACATACTTCCCCAGCTTGCTGAGTAAAGCAATTATAAAACACTAAGCGGTGTAAAAAATAACATATAAAAGCCTGTTCTCTGGGCTTCAGGAAGCTTTGCTGCTAACGAGGCTGCCAATCCTTGCTTTGTATTGTGGATGCTAAAGACAGGGTGCTAAGACATGTTTTCAATTCAGAGAAGCTGGTTCTGGAGAAGACATACTACTGCAGAGGTCTGCCAGTCTCTAGAGGGACCTCTTTCTTCCAAAGAAAGAAAGAAAAGAGGGAAAACAAGACAGGGCTTGGAGAAGCAAGGCTGCCTCAGGACAGCTGCTGATGTCAGCACCATTATCTGGGAAGTGAGATTTGGATCTGCTTCAAGACAGGACTGCGGAGCCTTGGGGTGAGCCAACTCCTCAATGGGATCAGATAACCAACAGCAAGCAGCCTTAGAATACTTTTTCTGTAAGAAACTGTATCAGTTCATCCTCTGTTTGTATAACAAAAAACCTGAGTCTGGCTACCTTATAAAGAAGAGAGGTTTATTTATTTCACAGTTTTGGAAACTGAAAGACCATGAACCAGTAACCTCATCTGTTCTGACTCCAGTGAGAACCATCTCAGCTGTGTCACAGCGTGGCAGAGGAGCGGGAAGGGAAATGGATACTTTCAGAAGAGATCGTGGGTGTGGCACTGTCACCCTTTATGAAACTTGAGTTTAGCGAAAACTAATTTACTCTGTAAGAGCAGCATTAATGCTGCTGGGAGAAGCTGCCCATGACCTTATCACCTTCCATGTGTCCTCCAAAAGGTTCCACTATCTCTAACTCTTTCACATCGGGAACAAAGCCCCTGGCACGGGAACCCTTGGGGCACAGACCACATACAAACCGTTACACTGTGTGGGCTCAAAGTACATGGAAATCAAATCAGACTAAATCTGTTCAGTTTATCACACTTTCATATAAATGTGATTTTTGTTTTCTTATTTAAAAATTTCTAGAATTAGTATTTTTATTTATATAACCAGAAAATATGGATTTAAAAGATAGTTTTAAAATAGAAGCAATCTAATAGGCACAAACATAGAAATGGTAATATAATTTTGAATCATCAAAGAAAGATAAAATGAAGACTGAAAATTAGTGTGAAAAAATGACTGATATAAGGAGATAAGGGATGATCAAAATATATGGTGAATGTTTAATTTTAAAAATTCATTGAAGTAAAAGACATATTGCTATTTTTTTTGCATTAAATTCTTTTATTGGTACATTGTAGGTATACAACACAATTACATTTCTCATTGGGAATTGTACCTTTACATAATGCATTTTGGTTCTTATTTTTTCCCCATTCCTAGCCCTCCCTTCATGCCCTCCACCCTTCCCTATTTACAAAGACTTTATTTCCATTTTTTCCATTTCTCATCATTTTTTCCTTTCCCTTCTTTCCTTTCCCCTGTGCCTCCCACTACCCCTACCCCTTTGGACCTTTTCTTCCTATTTTACATTATCGACTATTCATTCTAATCATTGGTACATTTTAGGTATACAATATAATGACATTCATCATTGGAAATTTGCACGTTTACATAGTCTCTCTTGGTTCTTATTTTTCACCCTTGCCCAGCCCTCCCTTCAACCCCTCCATTCCTCCCTATTTACAAAGATTTTGTTCCTATTTTTCCATTTTCTCATATTAATCCCATTCCCTTCTATCCTTTCCCCTAGCCCTCCCACTTCCTTCCCCTTTGCCCCTTTTCTTCCTATTTCACATTGTCTATTATACATTTAGTCCTTATTTACACTTTCAGTTTCTTACACCAGAGAAACTATTTGGTATTTACACATGTGTGTCCTATTTATTTCACTTAAGAGTATCACCTCAATGTGCATCCACTTAGCTATAAATGTCTCTAATTTCTCATTTTTTATGGCTGAGTAGTACTCCATTTTATAAAAAAAACACATTTTCTTTATCCAGTCTCCAGTTGATGGGCATTTGGGCTGTTTCCAAGTTTTAGCTATTACAAACTGCGCTGCTATGAACATGGGTGCACATATATCACTGTGGTATGATTCTTTTAATTCTTTGGGGAAGATCCCCAGCAGTGGAATAGCTGGGTCAAATGGGATTTCCAGTCCTAGTTCTTTGAGGTGTGTCCATACTGATTTCCACAGGGCTTGCACCAGTCTACACTCCCACCAGCAGTGGAGCAGGGTTCCTCTTTCCCCACAGCCCCACCAGCATTTGTTATTGGTTGATTTCATGATAGCAGCCATTCTTTCTGGAGTGAAGTGGAATCTCAGCATTGTTTTCATTTGCATCTCTCGAATGACCAGTGATGTTGAACATTTTTTCATGTATTTATTTGCTATTTCTACAACTTTGGTAATTTATATTTATCTAGGAATCTGTCCATTTCTTCTGTGTTGTCCATCTTATTGGCATATAGGTTCTGGAAGTAGGTATTGATGATCCTCTGGATTTCTGCTGGGTCTGTTGTAATGTCACCCTTTTCATTCCTAATTGCATGGATTTGGGCCTTTTCTTTCCTTTTTCTGACAAGGTTGACTAAAGGTTTGTCAATTTTGTTGATTCTTTTGAAGAACCAACTCTTGGCTTCATTGATTTTTTGTATCGTTCTTTTAGTCTCCATTGCATTGATTTCTCCTCTGATCTTTATAATTTCCTCCCTTGAGTGAGCTTTGGTGTTGTCCTGCTCTTCTTTTTCTAGAAGCTTGAGGTTCAGCATCAGGTTGTTTAATTGGGCTCGTTCTGTTTTCCTAATATGCGTATTCACTGCTATGAATTTCCCTCGTAAGACTGCTTTCATTGTGTCCCATAGATTCCGATACGTTGAAGACACATTGCTATTAATCCTTCTCACAATAACCCCCCTCACTTTAACACATTCATCTCATTGTCCTTGCCACTTTCAGAAGCAGTTCTAGAATCCTCGTTCATGTCTACATGAGGTGTCATCCAAAGTACAGTGAATGCAGCCAGTGCCATCCAATGGAAATGCAGGCTTGTAAAGACATTACAGCGTGTCCTCATCTATCTTATTCATGGGATGTGGCACCATGAAACTTCTATCTCTTGACCATCAAAGGTAAATGTTTTGAATCAATTAAGTACATCGAGGCAGCCATGGCAGTGCATAGAAATATGTCTATACAGAATATACAATATGACAAAAACTGTATAAAATATGTACATAATAACTAGAAAGTAACATACAAAAATATTGTGTTCTGAAAGTTTTTTCAATGTATGAGCAATTTAAAATTTCCCTAATTAGTAAATTTTCTTTAAGGAAAAATTTAAAAACAATTTGTGGTACTGGGGATTGAACCCAGGGCCTTATTAATGCATTACGTTACCTAGGCTGGGCTCAAATTTACAATCCTCCTGCTTCAGCCTCCTAGAGGGCTGTGTTTTCAGACATACACCACCACGCCCAGTTTTAGGACAGAATTCTTTAATTTTTTAAAACTAGTACTAAGGATTTTTTAAACTAATAACTATTTTTTTTAAAACCAGGGCCTTCACACTGAGCTGCTGAGCTACATCTCCGGATGCTTTTTGTTAAGGCAGAGTCTCACTAAGTTTCTGGGCTCAAACTCCTGCTTCAGCCTCCCCAAAAAGTGCTGGATTACAGTTGTGTGCCACCATGCCCAATTTAAAAATTTTAAAATATAATAAAAAATGCAACCTTTAGGAAAAGAACTCCTAGAGAAAAATGACAGCTAAGAATAAAACTAATCCAAAATATAAATTATTCTCTTGGAACAGCGTGACTCTGGGATGGGTGCATTGAGGATGGCTTCTATGAAGTGGGAGGAATTTGGGACAAAGATGGAACACATAGGGAGTTCTCACTTTCTTCTTGGGGTTCATGAGGATGATATGGGCCTCGATCATCTGAGAGCTAGCTGTATCTTACAGATGACTGAGACTCATGCTGCTCTCCAGATGTATTTACTTTATGTAATCTTCAAGGAAACTCTGCTTTAAACACACTGGCCTCATTCTGCCTGTTATGGAGCAAAACGAGAAGATCTCTGCCGTCAGTTTTTGGGGGAGAAACACTCCATGGGGCCAGAATGTGTTGCAAGAAGATGAATCACAAGAAAACGGAGTCAGAAGCTCTTGACTCAGTAATTCCCTTCCCAGTACAGAGAGTGTCCTGGTAAGGATCTGTGAATCCCAGGGTTATTTTTGCTCTGGTTGGAAGCATTTCCCATGAGATGTTAGGTAGTTTAGGGGGCTGGGAGTCAAAGGCCTAGCGCATGCTCTAAAGTTGCTAACTTTGTGCTTGCTAAGTGCTCAGCATTTGTGGGCAATGTTCAGTTCTATCCCCGTTCAAAGTGACACCCAAGGCAGGCCAACTTCTCTTAATGGCCCAGCCCCTTCAGATGAGGTTGAAGATTCCATATCTCAGGCTCATTCTCAGTAATGACTTTTTGACCTGCAGAACCAGTCATTTCCTGGATTGCCTCATCTTCAAAAGCGGTTTCATCCACATCTACTTCTCCATCCCAGCTACCAGGGCCTGACTTCCCCCGTGATTTTATTTCTAGATTATTGCAGTAGCCTGTGAATTGATTTCTCAGCCCCTGTTCTTGGCCTCTGCTCTACTCCTAACCTACCAGGCTATTATTTTTAAACATGAATTTGACCATGTTACACTCATATTTGAAAATTTTGTGGCTCTTCATTGATCACAGGGTATAGTCCTACTTCTTAGTGTAAAATTTAAAACTCTAAAATTCCTCCCATCTCTATTTCCAATTTTGTCTTTTACTATTGGCTCATGTTCTAGGTACACAGTATTACTTAAAGGTTGTTTTCATACTTCCTTTTTTCTTCCTTCCTCTTCTCTCTTCTTTGTCTTCTTTTTATCTTTATTTATTATAACAATAGAAACAACAAAAAATTCCACTGGGCTAGGAATATAGCTCAGTGGCGGAGCATTTGGCTAGCATGCATTAAGGCCTTGGGTTTGATCCCTAGCACCACCAGAAACAAAATAAAAATTAAAAACCCAATGCTGCTAACAAATAAGTTTAAAATCATTGACAATATTTTGTTACTTCTTTATGTACATACCAATTCTCAGTTCTAGACATTTTTATTATTCCCCTTTTAAGCAAGTAGAGGGTTAGAGAAATAAAGCCATGTTTTCCTCATTTTTCAATGTCATCTCACAGATGTGACCTGTTATTTTAACCACAGGTTAAAAGATAGGAAATTTAGTTCTTAAATGCAAAAGAGAAAGCCACCTATCTTTCTTACCTTTTCCCTGACTTAGTGTATTGATTTTTCTTTCAAACCCTGCCCTTCTGGGCATGGTGGAAACACTATTGCAATCAACATGCCACACCTCTCGCTTTTCCTCAGTTGCATCAAATCCTCAAAGTCACAGAAGCATCTGTGAGGGTGTCCTTCATCCTGCTTGTCTCTTGAGCACAGTTTTGTGCCAGCCACTGAGCAGCCAACCCTTATTTCCACTAATGTGAATCTATCTGGTTTCAGGGCTGCACCAGGCCTTTTTTATTGTTATTATTTTTGGGGGTGTGCGTGGGAGTAGTGTTCAACTTTCACACGGTGCAGGGCTGAGGAACCCAACCACATACCAGACTATTGATTCTCAGAGACGTTGCCTCTTCCCAGAGCTTAGCTGTGGAGTAAAGCACAGGCCCCTCTCTCTGGCACCTGCCGCACCATTGCCCTTCTTACTTTCCAACTCTTTTTCTGATCTTGCTCTAGTCTGGGTCCTTTTGGTTCTGTTAAAAACAAAACAAAACATTCAGAAATATGAAAATATTCCTTTTCTCTGCTTTTTGCTTTCCTAGCTTCCTCCTGAGATGAAGAAAATCTAATCTGGTGTTTGGAGGAAAGGGTCAAGGGAGAGAGGAAAATACTGGGGAAATTGTTAATATTTCAAAAGTATTCTTTTGACACAATAGCATAGATAAAATTTTAATTTCTGCTTTTAAAATAATTGGTCAAAAGCATTATCAAATCTTACTACTTAATCTCTAAAATTATAAGTGGTGAAGCTTATCTAATAATGTATTGCCTGAATTCCACAAAGGCATGGGATTTGTTGTGTTCTTTTGAGCGTGAGGAGCTGGCATAGCTAACTGTGATGGGGCTAACCTCTTTGTGAGGGCACTGGGAGGTGGGCTCTGTGTCAAAGGTGACTTTAATAGCTTCTTTTCATTGTTCCTGGAATAAGAATTTAGAAATATGAACATAAATTAGACATATTTATTGGAATTTCTGTCCCTGATTATATTGAACTAAGTAGTTCCATAGTTATGTGCTGCCTCAGGCATTCTGGAAAATCAAACATGTATTCCATTTTTTCATGTAGTTTACAACTGGGTAGAAAACACCAAAGAGAGAATCACAGACATGCAGAGAGCTGGGGGAGCATAAGTTAAGAAGATGCAATGTGCTTTTTAAAAAATTAGTTTGCTGGTCCCAATGTAACATCTAGTCTCCAGGATTCTGAATTCAATGGCCCACATTCAAACTTACAGGGCACTTTATTTTGTTTATATGTAACATGACATAGTGCAAAACACTGTCATTTGTAGAATTTCTGCATGAAATAAACTGAGAGGTGGCAAACTTGGTGGAAGAGCAGTGAGGGGATCAAGTGAATTATTTTGAAGCAGGCTCTCTCTCCAGAGCAAACACAAACTTTCTCTTTACATTTGAACAAGTGGATGCCAGGTGTGTGGAGAAAGATTAATAATCCACCCTCAGCTACCACAAGGCACAGCACTGATGTCAGGCACAGGTGTGGAGGGTCTAGCAGACTTTACTCCTGTCTTAGATACTGTCTTGTTTCTGGCACACAATCCCTGACACTCACAACTCTAAGGAGGAAAGGCTTATTTTACCTCACAGTTCATAGAGGTTTCAGTCCATAGTTGGCTGGCTCCAAAGCAGGGTGGCATGGGAGTGGAGAAAGAGCTCATGGTGTGGTAGGTAGGAAGCCAATGGAGGGCTCAGGCAGAAAGGAGGGAGATACAGCCTTCTTGGCCACACACCTAGTGACCTACCTCCTCTAACCAGGCTTGACCTCCCAAGATCACAGTTAGCTATAAACTCACTGGTAGACTAATCTACTTATGAGTATCACATCCCCATGATCTAATCACCCCCTAAAGTCCCACCTATCAGTACCTGAGACTTTGGGGGCCATCTAAATACAAACCATAACAACTCCCTACATGAATTATGAGCAATTGACTTAACTTTTCTAAACGCTAATTTTCTCATTTGAAATATTGGTAACTATATCTACCTGTTAAGGTTGTTGTGAAGATTAGAGACAATGAAAAGTTCCTAGTACATAGTAGGTATTCAGTAAAGGGCTGCTAGTAATGTTAATATTGCCCGCAAAAGCATTTAGGAACATGAACAGGGTGATTATGAAGGAGAGATGAGATTACAAAAACAAAGCAAAACAAAAAACTAAACACCAACAACAAATCACTTAGCTTGCTAACTGTCCTTTTGGGAGTTTTTAAAGCTGTTCATTGCTTGATTTCATGATATTATCCTTCCCCAGGCCCCACAGAGTACTGAGTGACATATTTATTAGTTTGAATGATTTCGTTTCTTGATACTTTAGAATTTTGTAACACCCCTTTGTGCTGTTAAAGATTCTCTGGGGAATTACAAAACCAGGATTAAGATTTCATTTAAAATATTAACAAAAAGTAAATAAATAAGGTATCTTTCTCCTTCTTATACCGGCAGAGTCACAATAATATCCAATAAACAACAGGTTTCAAGCCTAGGCCGACAGTGAGAGTACCGTTTAACCACCTCACTGTTTCCCTCCATCTTGGTTCTCCATCCCTGCCTCTACTCAATGGGCACTGGAAATTATAAGCTGCAGTCCTACTCCAAACAGTTGTCTTGGTGCAGAGGAGGACCTGCCAGGGGTAGAACAGAACACAAACTAGCAATAAGAAGAGAAGCAAAATCAGAGTGAGGACCAGTAACCATAGGATTTGAGGAGTGGCTGTGGATAAGGAGAGACAGGAGACCAACCTTGAAGATGTATGAGGAGGTGGCAAGACATGGGCAAGCAGAAAGGGTAACTGAATCTATGTAGCCCAGCTTCTTCTCCTGATACCCACAGGAAAAGTGGTTCCAGTAGTGTCATCCACAAAGCTTGCCTTGAATATTTCTCCCAAATCCTGAATGTCAACTGAAGACTCAACTCCAGCATAGATGTCTTTTTTTATTTTATGAAAAAAATCAAAATTTTATTACAGTATAAGAGAATAGCAATGGTTAATATGCTGTGTATCATTATCTGAAAAATAGTTACTCAAAGTATAAGACATAGACCAACAAGATCCAAAGAAGAAACCAACAGATAATAAAAGAAAAGTTTCTTTTCAACAAATTAAGGTAAACTAGTAGTATAAATGAAACAAATTAGCACATATATTAAAATATTTTGAAACACCAGAATAGGCAATTTGGGGAAGTATTTGAACTTCTCCCTACTTCCTATTTATCTCTTTTATTTTGCTCTTTATTTGTATATAATACATTTTGTGTTTCTCATGTAAAAGAAAGCATGCACTAATGCCAATAACGCTCAGCTGAGAATATTCTAATTACATTTACAATCAGGATTTCTCAGGACACTTTAGCACTCTGCCTGTTCTGCTATTAGTGATTTGAAAGAATTTGAGGAAATTATTTTACCTGTTTTGACCTCACAATCTTCATTTGTATTATTTTGTTAGACAAATATTTGTGTAGCACTTACCAGAAGCTGGGTATTGTGATAAATCCTAATGGCAAAATGGAGAACAAAAAAGACATGGTCTTTAGCTTTATGACTCTCATTATATAACAAGAACAAATGACTAACTTAAATAATTAACATGGTATGAGTTCAATGAGTGGTGAGGAAGAGCAGCGAGGTGGAAGCAGCATGATTGACAGAGGTCTTGAGAGGTGGGCATGAGGAGTGTCCTGTGGAGAACAGGGAGAGCTGGTGGAGGGGACCCTGTGGAGGTCACCTAGTGGATCCCTGCCACCAGACCCTGTGTGCATGGGAAGGCCAGGCCACGGGGCCATTTAAAGGCTGCGAGACCTCTGGAGGAATTCAGGTGGAGGTGAGAGGACCCATATATGGTTTATGAAAATCTCCATGTTCTTGTCACTTTGAAAATTCTATTGTTTTGATTATCTTCCAAATACTTTGGACCAAGTAGCCCTTTTAATATAAGAGAAATTTTTCTAAGCTCTAAAATAACCCTTGGATTCTCAGAGAATCCCCTTTTTGTTATCCTCTGACCTCTTCTCCTATCTTCACCATTCACCCAGACTGTTTACCTCTCTCCTGTGGTGACAAATCCACATATCTGAACTTTCTTGGCATCTCCCTTCATGTCCCACATCAAGTTATAACCTTGTACCTTACTGGCACTTGATTAACTCTGTTGCAACTTGCATTCAATTCCCTGTGAACCTGGAGTATTACCTGGCTGAAGCTGCTAGCCTTTGAGTGATAAGTCACAGTACTTCTCCATGAAATTACTTACTTTCACATCCAATTTGCTCAAGAATTGTTTGTTAAACTCTTTTTCAGGGAAGAGAGGAAGTATCTCTCAATAAAGATATATATTGTGCGCTGTGTCTCCTACAAAGATAAAGTTGTTGTCTCCAGATTATGGCCTCCGTAGACATCCTAAACCCTTTAGGCTTAAGTGTTTTAGGATATCCAGCGACAAGTCAGAGAACACCACATGACAGAGACCATAACCACAATGTCTGCTTTCAAGCAATTTAACTCATGGGATCTAAGCAAAGCACTGGTCTTTCAAGACTCAACTTCTCACAGAAGGATATGTAATTTCTTCCTCGTGGCTTCGTTCAGTTTAGCATTATGTGCAGCTATCGTGTGGCTTTGGTGTTTTATACTTTGAGGTGACAGAAGGAGAAGGCCCAGTTCTGCTGGTTTTGAATTTTATGTAGACTGTGAGTGCCCAGAACGACCTTTCCCCACAGCTGGTAAGAAGCTTTCAGATTAAAAAAATCTCTTCTTTTCCCTCTCATTTGCAGGGAGAGCTGTAAATGTCAGTCTTTTAATTTCCTCACAAACAAAGCCCCAGGTGAATCAGTCAAAGGCTGGACGGATGCTCATGATGAGCATGTTAAGACACTTCATTAGCTCTTTTTCCTGGTGGCAGTTTGAGGAGATGCCTGCACAGCTTACAGATGAACTGCATTTTTAAAATTCAGTTGAAAGATAGACTGAGTGTTCAGTCAAAACAAACAAGTCAAATGAAAGCTCAGTCTCCCTATAGTTTGAACACTGGGATGATAGGACTGGAAGGTCAGAAATGAGGACAGTCATTATACATACACCATCTTCTAAGAGAGGTCATACATTATTGGACAGGAATTAAAAAAAAAACCCCAAAACTTCTTTCTTTGCCTTTTACACTTATTCTCTACTTTCCTAAGAACTCCCACTCTACCTTTTCCTGTAGGATTATGTCTAAGTGGTGGGTATTTTAAAATTTCAAACTCTTCACAATTATCTCTTAGTTGCTATTTTTTTCCTTTCAGAATGTTAAGTCCTTCTGGTAACGTCTTACAATCTATTTTCCTTGAACCTATAAGAACCTTGTTAACAATGTGATATGTAGTAAACCAAACATTTGTGTAGTGTCTGTCTCCTCAGGAGATAAAGCTGTTCTTGCAATTAACATCCTGGAAGACATCAATAACAACATCCTTTCGATTTAGGTACTCAGGAAAGTTGCCAGATGGTTGGGGGGGGGGGGAAGAAGAAAAAGAAAAAGAAGAAAGAGAGAGACAGAGACTAGACAGTGATAAAGACAAAGAGGGAAGAGAAGAGAAACAAGAGGAGAAGAGAAGGGAAGAGAAGAAAGGAAAAAATCTAGCTACACAAAAATCTCAGTCTCTTGAAGCAAGAAAATGAATATACTTATCATATAAGTGTGTTGAAGAAAAGACTGATTTAGAAATAAGCATGTTAACGATATTTATTCTTCAGCAGTAACATAACAGTAAAAGTTCTTCAAAATACATTTTTAAAAGTCTTTTAAAATAAAAAAATAGACTATGTATAGTTATGTGTTGAATTTTCCTAAACTCCTGAATAATTCTAGTAAGTTAACAGAAAGAGACTTTAATTTACAATACTGTCCTTAGTTTTTGCCCAAGGTTTTTAAGATGACCATGCCTAAGTCTAGATTTTAATAGACTATTTTTCAAAATGTCACAAATTCAAATGGCTAAAATTCAAATCTAGAGGATTTTGTGCACATTTTGAGTTCTCTTCAGAATTTTTCACCAGAGTCCTGCCAGTTTGTAAACTATCATCAAAGCCACAATGACTTACTTTAATGAGGCAGGTGCTTTGCTTGCAATGTATCATATGAAAAATGCTTACATTAAAGAACACAATTAGTCTAACAAAATGATTATTAAAAGATCTCATCTATTGTTTGGCAAATTCTAGATTTCTGTTTCTTTTAAGGAATGAGTCTGTTTATTCATCTTCTAAATTCAAATCTTGCTCAGTGCAGTGGTACATGCACATAATCCCAGGCTAGGGAGGCTAAGGCAGGGTTGAGAGTTTGAGGCCAGCCTGGGTGATTTAGTCTAACTAAATGCTGAGACTCTATATAAATAAATAAATAAATTAGAAACTTCTTTATAATGTGGGGTGTGTGTGTGTGAATACTCAGGAGGGGTGAGGGAGAATGGTTAAGCAGAAAATGATATATTCAATGAAGCCTACAGAATGTGTTGTATTTGGAATAAAAAGAACATACCACAATTCATGTGACAGCCAAACTTGGGGGAAAGTAGAACTATTATTCTTCTTACTAAAATGCTCAAGAAGTTGACTTGGCTGCTATTTGCAAGCATAACATTACATGAATCTAAAACAGCTAACCTGGCTTTTTTTGAAACCTCAATGTGCTTCTTGGGTAATTTCTGAGAGGAGTCTTTTAAAATTTTTATTAGTACATGTTTGCAGTATATAATGATTACATTTATTGTGGGGAGTTGTTACATGTACATAACACATTTTAATTCTTTTTACTTCCCTCTCTCCTCCCTCCCTCCATCTCTTTGCAAAAGATCTGTCTCCCTGTTTCATATTATCTATTTTTTATTTTGCTAATTAAATTATTTATACTTTGGGTTTCTTGTATAAGAGGAACCCTATGATATTTAAGCTTCTGTGTCTGAGTTATTTCTCTTAGCATTATGGTCTCAAGGAGTATCCATTTTCTTACAAATGGACAAACCCTACTTCCTCTTTTTTTCCCTGCCTTCTCCTCCTTGATGTCCATTGGCAGAATCAGAAGTGACACTACGATGTATGCAGCTGGTTTCTGCCAACCTGCCATCTGCTCTTGAATTTGATGTTAGGTCTTTAACTTGTCAGTATTTTACCAAAATACTTTATTGATATATAACAGCTCATTTAATATAAGCAATGAGTGGTAAAAAAAATCAATCACAATCTGAAAGATTTAGACCTAATTTTGAGCAGAGTAAGTTGTTTTCTTGTAGCAACATCAAAGTTATATTCGAAGGTGTTGGTGGGAGTGCAGACTGTTGCAACCACTATGGAAATCTGTGTGGAGGTACCTCAAAGAACTAGGGCTGGAGGTCCCATTGGATTCAGCTATTCCCCTGCTGGGTATTTTCCCAAAAGAATTAAAAGAATCATACCACAGAGATATACGTGTACCCATGTTTATAGTGGCACAGTTTGTAATAGCTAAAGCTTGGAAACAGCCCAAGTGCCTATCAACTGGAGACTGGATAAAGAAGATGTGTTTTTTTTTTTATAAAATGGAGTACTACTCAGCCATAAAGAATGAGAAACTAGACATTTATAGCTAAATGGATGCATATTGAGGTCATACTCTTAAGTGAAATAAATAAGACGCACGTGTAAATACCAAATAGTTTCTCTAGTGTGAGAAACTGAGAGTGTAAATAAGAATTTAAAGGATTAATAACTAATAATTGATACTTTGAAATGAGAAAAGGTCCAAATGGGTAGGGGTGGTGGGAGGAGATAGGGAAAGGAAAGAATGGAAAGGAAAAATTATGAGAAAAGAAAAAGAAAATGGAAATGAAGTATGTAAATAGGGAAGGGTGGAGGGGTGAAGGGTGCATAGGTAATGGGGAAAAAATAAGAACCATCATGTACAGGTACAGGCACCCAATGATAAATGTAAACGTATTGTATACCTAAAATGTACCAATAAAAGAATTTAAGCAAAAAAAAAAAAAAAGTTATATTGGAAGGGACCAAAACACTGTTAGTTGTTGCAGGGGTCCTATGTCAACGCTGTGTCATAGGATCAAGGACTAAGTGGCTTTCTGAGCTCCTTTATTGGTAAGATTCAGTAGTTCTAAGACCTAAAGACCCCGGAATTCCTCAGAAACAGCCATAAGAATGTCTATGTTTAAAAAAATAGTGGACCAGGATAGTTGAAAGTGACCAGTACTCTAATTCCTAAGCAGACTGGGGCTAAAGGAAAGAAGGATGAGCGAGAGGAAGAGAGTAAAAAAGGAAGGAATGATAGAGAGAGGAAGGAGAGGAAAAACGACAACAGAAATGTGTTTAATATTTAAGGGGCAAAAGTATGGCATGCTTACCTCTGAACAATTTCTCCCCTTATATTTCATCTGTGTGTGTTTGTGTGAGAGTGAGGGAGAGAGAGATAGTGTGCAAGAGAGAAAGTACACAGTTGGCGTGTACTTTTGTCTTCGTTCCATTTGCATCACCTCACCATCTTCAAATTAGTTCTCTTTTCTGGAATATTTCTCCTGCTTGCTAACCATCTCCCAACTCCCCACCCCATCCTCCTGTCATCCTCCACCCTCCCTGCTCTAATGCACCAAGAACCACTGCTTATCCGACTTCTTTATTGGTTTTTAGAAGACTTCCCTGACCACCCTACCCTAGAGTAGTTTGCTCCCTTAGTCAGCACTTCCTATTGGAACAAACCATTTGGTCCACATCCACAGCAGCCCATGATCTCACATGTCATCCCATGTGTGTGTCCAAATCTATCTGCCCAAATAGATTCAGAGCTTTTAGGAGTTCTCTTGAGTTTTGCTTTGCTACTTTTTAAAAAAAGAATTTATCTCACATAAGAGCTTAACATAATGCTTCACACATTGTAATAGGTGAGCAAGAAATGTGTTGGTTGGTGATTAAACAGTAGTAAAAACAACATATGTGTTCAAGACTACTTTGTTGGTTAAAACAGAGTTGGTTTAGCGATCTTCATGAGCAGAAAATCTTTCTTTATGAAGAACTGAATTTCTGAAGTTTTAAATTTGCATGACTGCAGGGTAATCCTCCCAAGCCTGTTGTAGTAACGGCTTCCATTTAATAAAAAAATTATACACCCTAGCTGTAGTATCCATTTAAAGTCTTAGATTTTAACAAAAGAAAATGTTTGAGATCTGTGTTGAGCTGGAAAAAAGGAAGGAAATAAATTGGTTGCTGGAGTAGCATAATTTGTGCTTCCACAAACCGCCTTAATATATCAAAATTTCCTCCTTCAAATTTCTCTCCAGAAGCACCATTTTCACAGTAGCCAAAGATCTGCTTAAAACTAATTTCCTTCTCTACTGTACCCTTGCGCAGGTCATTCTGTTTGGTTTAGATTAGAAGTTGAGGGGTATTTTTTTTTTTCATCCTGGATAGACTTGAAAATAGTTTGTCACAACAAGCGGTAATTACAGAACACTTAATATTTGTAAAGTGCTTTCCGATCCTTTACCAGTGCATCTTTGAAACTGTATTGTTGATATGGACTACTTATCTTCTGAATTTCCAGATGGAGAAAGGGGCAGAGAGGTTAAGTGGCTTGCGTGAAATTGAATAGTATGTTACTAATAGTGCTCCAGTACTAATGCTTCACAAGTTCTCAGTGAAAAATGTTATCTATATTTCCTTTCTAATTTTGAATGAAAATATAATCCTAGAGCTACCCATTAGCCACTGTTTATAGGGTGGTAAAAATATTTGGTTTGTGGTTTTTCTTTGTTAAGAGATTAGAAGGTACTTTAACAAAATGAAACTGATTTAAAAAGTTTTAAGTAACAGTGCATAAAGGAGATTTTTTTGTGGTGCAGAGGTGAACATCAAACTACCATACAACTGTTTCACCACAGTAGCCAAATAGTTGAACCCTCAATTTAAAAGCTAACAAAAGAGCTTTCCCCCACTAAATAGCTTTTAGGCGATAAGACTTGCATTTTATATGGTGTGGGGTGGAGAGTGTTGGTGAGTCACCTTGACTAAGCTTTAAGGGCATCTCTTTTCTTCCTAGGGCTCTGGACAATCAGAACAGATATGGTTATCCTTCCTCTATATATCAAGATATATTTTAGGGCTGGGAGATAGCCCAGCAGTAAAGCGCTTGCCTAGCATGTATAAGGCCCTGGATTCAATCCCTAGCACAAACAAAACAAAACACATGTTTAGAGGGAAGAAATCTTTACATATCTCTTAAATGGAAAAAAAGAAGGATATTCTTTGAAATTCTTGACAATGGTAATCCTGACATATTTGGTGGTGGTGGGGAATTAGACCAAGCAAGTCATAAATTCATTCAAAAAGTGACTTCTAGGGAAAAGATTAGTGTTGTTATTTCAAGTGGCCAGTCTCTTCATTCTATGAGTAAAAACATTTTTTTGGCTACTTTGGGAAAATAAGTTCTTGATAATTCTTAGAATGTACAAAGAAGAAAAGGTAAAAGAGTTTTCTTAAGCCCTTTTGATAGCTCTTTTCATCATATATCTGCATAATGATAAGTCTTTAGAAATACAACTTTTGATCACTTAATATAAATTAAAGTTGAAAAGATTTTATAATCTTAATTTTGGCTTATTATTATGAACTTTAACATTTCTTCTTTATATCTACTGTATTATTAAAGGCCTACTAAATCAGTGAGGTCTTTGCTGGCCCAGGAGATATAAAGTCACATGAAAAAGTCATTTTGGAAGAGACATCCAAAGCAAAGTCACTATGATGGTTTAAGGAGAGCAGAACAACAGGACACATTTCTCTTTAATTTCATAGCTGGCATATTTATTACCTATTTCTTTCACTCTGTCCATGCCTGGAGAAACCTTGACTTTAAAGATGTTTTCCTTTTTTCAAAGATGCATTTGTACTGTGAGGAAGAAACATGAGAACTCATTGTGGGCCATTTGAGTATCTACATACTAATAAAAAGCAGCATTTTCACCTCCTTGGATCAGTTTTTAAAAAATTGTTTCCTTTTATGAAGGGCTCCTAGAATAAGTATTAGTTGGCTGAACTTTGCATTAATAGAGGAAATGATAATAAAAGAAATGATATTTTTAGGTGGTGTCTAGGTGAGAAGTAGTGAGATGATCGCTGTACATGGAATCCCTTGTTCAAAAACCATATGCTAATGTAAATACAAAGGCTAGGATAATATATATTAAGGCACAATTATTCTGAATTGACAAATGCAACTAAAGCTGATGGTGGTTAAGGGAATTACATATGACCACGCTGTTCAAAAGAGAGAAAACTGGAACAAGGACTTGGGTAGTTTCATCCAGAGGCAAGTTCTTGGCCTTTCTTCTAGCTGCATTTAACTACTCTCTGTGGATTAGCACTTGGGGAAATAGCAGAACATTTTCCCATAGATAATAGGCTGTATACACTATTTGTCAACCATTTGCTTTATGTGACATGCTGGATCTGATAAACCCAAGAAAAAAAGAACCAAAAACTATGAGCAATATGAAAAAAATGAGACTTAATGATACATATTTGTATGCTAGTGGGATGAAAGAGCAAAGGTTCCTTATTTTGGTGGACAAAAATTGTTATTTCTTAAAAATCTTGAAGTTACTGATTAGGGGGAGGATTCCAGCCTGCAAGCTCTAGGAGCAGTGATAAAGAGGCATATCAGACTCTTCCTAACCTCAACAGTAAAGTGATTTCAGGGCCCCATAAGGAGTGTTTCACAGAAGCTATCTCTTTATAGTCAGTGGTTTAGGTTCCTCGAGATAATACAATACCCTTAGAGAAGTTGAGATCTTAGAAATAATGTGTTAAATTGGACAGATTACACTGAGAATCAATGTATATGAACTTTAGAAATACATGTATAAAAAGGAGTCTTGACCCCTCATTTACATCACACTATAAAAACAACTGTAGATGAATTAAAATCTATGATTGTGAAAAGAAAAGCAATAAAATTCTGGAGAATAACATAGGAAAATACCTTTGTCACTGTGAAGAGAGAAAATATTTCTTAAATAGGACACAAAAATACTAACAATAAAGGAAAAGATTTACATCCTGGAGTTCAGTACAATTAATAGTTTCTACCAAAATACACTATTAAAAGATTAAAAAGGCAAGCCACAAACTGAGAGAATACATTTGTAATTCATAGAACCTACAAAGGACTCATGGCCAGAATATTTAAAGAACTTCTATAAAGCAATAAGAAAAAGACAGACAATCAGGCAGAAAAATGTGCAAAACTTTTTAACAGGGAAGTCCCAAAAGAAGATGCCCAACTGGCAAGTAAGTAGTAATAGTTATCAGAGAAATATAAATGTGATTTCCCTATACCCTCACCAGGATGACTAAAATAAAAAGACTGACAATACCAAGGCCTGGCCAAGTTGGAGAGTAACATGCGCATCTGGAAGGCATGAAAGTTGGAGCTGTCACTTTAGAAAACAGTTTGACATTTTCTCCTAAAGAAGGACATATGTGGGCCGGGGATTTAGCTCAGTGGTTTCGCTGCCTGCTGCGCAAGCACAAGGACCCCAGTTCAATCCCCGGTACCAAAAAACAAAAAACAAACAAAAAAAGAAGGACATATGTATCTCTTATGTGAGATGATTTCTCTTCTAGATATATACCTAATATAAATGTATTCATATGCTCAAAAAGACACATTTGTCACAGCACTACTCAAGATAATCTCAAACTGAAAACACTCCGATTGTCCACCAAGAGGAAAATGAAAAACTGAATTGTGGTATATGCAAGTAACGGGGTGTGTGTATCGGGGGGACTACAGGCTCTGTTTTCTTCTTCTAATATTAACCCCTTCCCACCACACATATACTCACATACCACCTCATTTTAATAAATACAGTATGTTCATGATAGAGATAAAGAAAACAGAGTTAAAATCATTTAAGGGTACTGTCAATACACTTAAAAAATATTTTTCACTGAAGTGTAATATACACATAATAAAGTGCACAAATCATAAGTATAAAGATCAATTAATGCTCATCAAGTGAATTCAACCTAGCAAACATAGATCAAGGAATAGAATTTGTTCAGTTCTCCCATCATTACCTCTTGCAAAGTAACAAACCCTCCCAAATGACAAATTATTGTGGCTAATTCTCAGAAGTAGAAGGCACATCCACCAAAATTTGATTCAGATGTTAAGATTAATGATGCCACACACATCTCAGGGTGGGATGAAGAGGTTTGTTACACAGTGAAGTTTTCTTGGGAGAGTCCCAAGCTGGACTGAAAGTGACAAGAAAAGGCTGAGGTGGTTAGGGGTTGTAGCCAGGGTAAATATTCCTCTATGCAGGCAGGGGCTTGTGTAGTTTGCATCTGCCACTGTCATCAAGGAAGGGAGTGTGAGGACATTTTACCAACTTGTTCAGATGTGAGTCATAAGGGAAGAGAGAAGAACAATGCTAAAAAGACCTCAGCTATCCAACATCAAAATAATAATCAGACTTTTCTTTACACAAACAATGTACATCTATTTCTTTTCATGCTACATGCCTATCGTAGTTTGGTTGACAGCTTTAATCTTTATCACATTGTTCTACACTATTAGAGCAACTGTATCCTGAGCCTTGCTAATATTTTTGCAATGAAAATATAGCCAATCTGACACAAGATCTTAAACTTCTGTCCCAAAGTGCCATCTATGTTTTGCACTTAAATTTCACTGGCCAAAGGAAGCCACACGACTCTGCTGGACCAAAATAAGTAAGAAGAGTATCTTCCTCCAGTGTTTAGAAGGAGAAGAACCAGAAATATTTGATGAATCACACTGTTTTAGTCCAGGTGAATCTTAAAGAATGAGCAGGGAGCTGGGTGTGGTGGTACATACAGTGTACCTGTAATCCTAGCACTGTGGGAGGCTGAGGCAGGAGGATCACAAGTTCAAGCCCAGCCTTGGCAGCCTAACAACTTTCTGAGATTCTGTTTCAAAATAAAAGCTCTGGGTTCAGTCCCCACTAATGGTAAAAAACAGTGAGCAGGGGATTGATAAGTAGAGAGAAAAAACAAAACCAAAAACAAAACACTGTTGAAACCGAAAGAGTAACATGAGCCAAGATGTGGAAGGGTGGTGGTGTGATTTAACCAGAAGGTGCCTCAATGAATATGTGGGAGGGGAAGAGCTGAGCTTAGTAATAGAAAGCTTTGAAAATTAAGTCTTTTTTTAATTAAATGAGGTATAATAAACAATTTTGTGAGTATTGAACATGTGTTTTTGCTGAAATAGTAGAGATAAAGTAAGAAGTCAGAAAACTACCAGAATAGGAAACAATAGATCCAGGTCTAAACAAAGACAGTGGCAGTCAGGATGGAAAAGAGGGGGCTGAGATTTTGAAGATCCAACTGGACATGCAGTAAAGATGAATAGTGATAATTATCCCATTTTATTTTTTTCTAGGTGACTGGAAGAATGGTGGTGACATTTCACAGGGCACAAAATTAATCAGTTTACTTCTGAAAGAATTAAGTTTTAGGCAATGAAGGCACATCAAACTATAGAGGAGCAGATTCAAAAATTATTACCTAGCATCTAAGAATAACATGAGATTGTACTTATTGATCCTTAAATCAATACCTAATAGGTGACAGATGAGACCATGGAACTGTATGAGGTTCCTTGTGAGAATAAAAGAAGACTGAAGCTAACTTTAGAGAATACTTACATTTAGAGAGAATGCCAATCATGCAAAAGCTGGTGAAGAAAATGAAAAAGAATCTCTCAGAGGCAGAGAAGGAACATGAGCTCTGGTAAGAGAGAGTCATGGGAAAGAGAGTGATTCACAGAGTCAGATGTGGCCAAGAGAATTTGTAGGAGGAGCACCAAACAGATGCTATTGGGTTGGCTGTTGAAAGACAAATGATCTTTGTGAACACCATTTCCATTTTAGTAGACAGGATTAGAAGGCCGTAGGATTATGGCAATAAAGGGGAAATGAGAAAGTGTAGGTTAGGCTTTTAGCAAGTTTGAGATTGAAAAGATGAGCTGTTTTTGAGAAAATAGCTTAAGACAAAGGCAGAGTTTCTGGAAAGTTTAGCCATATAACTTGGCATGCGTCTTGCATACTTTCTTTAGAGCAAGGGTTTTGGCTAAAATGTAACCAAAATTCTTGGTAAGTACCTCTGATTGGTGCCCAAGAAGTCCACAAGGTGTGAGCACGTGATTCTAGAGGGAGCAGATGGAATCCACCCCAGAACTGTGTCTGGAGTGATCCACAATTTTCTGCTGGACTTGGAAGCTGGCTGAATATAATCTGAGAATTGCCAGTGGCCTTCTTTTCCATTACATGGGTTGATTCTGCCCAGAAAGGGGCCAATACAGAGGAAAACACAGCTAGGAGACAGAATTGAAGATAGAAACATAGTCCTAATATGTTTCTGTCCTAGCTATGTCTGGAGCTTGCAAGATCTAAGTCTGCATTTTTTTGTTAAGCAAACTGATTGATTCTTTTCATTAAAATTAGCTTGAGTGAAGTGTTGTACCATTTGCAACTGAAAGAACCATTACATAGAGCCATGTAAACACACTCTCTGCAGGACCTACTACATTATGGGTGTCTAATGTTTGTAAAAATGTGTAAATCTGTGACGATAGGAAAGAAATTTAGGATAGAATTGAATGAAACATTTGTTTTTCCTTAGATTGTTAATGAGTTTTGCTGTATGAAAAGCAGAAATGTTGCAATACAATAAATATTAGCTTTTGAGACATCAGTGGACATAGTTTCCTGTGAGATATAGTTATGGAAAGCATGTGCATTGCATTATTTAGCTGCTGTTTTCCTTACACAAAATCCTTCAGGAAACATAATGACATTGCCACTAACAAAAGGATAATACTTCGATCTTTTTTAAAGGAAAAATTTTCCATTTTTATAATATAATTGCAAAGTTCTAAGGTCTAAAACGATCTTTTTCCACACAGGCTGCATGCACTGGACTTCCTTATTTGTTTTTGGATTAATTCCCAATTGACATCAGAAACAGCAGCAAGACCCTTTTCTCTTTTGTGTGGTATCAGACAGCATCAATTTGTGAGTTGTAAATACCGAAACTCTCTCCTAAAGATTAGCCTTTACTAAATTGCCCTGGGGCCGAGAGATGAGGAACTGCTCCTCCACTTGTAGAATTTTTTTTAAAAAGTCTAACTTTCAAAAAGAGCAGGAAGAAGCTTGTCCATAATAAATCACCAGCAAGCAAGTGTTCTGAGGAGGAAGAGGTTGATATTAATACAGGCAGTATTTTTGTTTCTGCAGAAAAGGTTTTTCAGTGAATTTGAAACTGACAGCATTCAAATCCTAGGAAGCAGAGAATTCAAATGGCACAAACTTAAGAAGAAATTCTTTCATGTTTTATATACTTGAGCATATTTTTCCCTCTAATTGGGAGGTAGTTGCTTTCATATATCCAAATTATCTGCAGCATTTGTAAGCTTCACACAGCTAAGGCCGCTGTTCACTTTTTGTTTATATGTCAAGGAGTTTAGTTAGTCCACTAAACAATCAGTGGGAATAAAGTATCAATGAGGATAAAAATTGGGGATGACAAAGTGTTGGTCTTTGGACCTTGTGTATAATTATGCAGAAATTTTTTAATGCATTATCATGTATTGGACAGAAAAAGACAATGACCTGAGGATCAGAAAACTGGTTCTTAAAGCTTGCTTTACTGCTTCCAATGTAGAATCATGGATAGATTAGCTAATTTCTCTGGATCTCAACTTCCTCAGCTTTACAAGATGGTGTTAAGGAGGATTCCACTGAGTCTTTGTTGCTCTCTGGCATAAAACAACAATCATTTTATTATAGCAACAGATTCTGTGGGCTATTCAGGCAGGTCTCCATTGGGAAATTCTTTTGCTTCTTGGGGCAATTGCTGAATTCACTCAAAAGTGCTCAGCTGGCGAATGAGATGGACTGAGTGGTTCAAGACAACTTCACTCATATTTTGTGGCAGGGAAAAATTCTGACAGCTGGAGTACATGTGCATGGCTTGTCCAGGATGGTGATCCCTCCAGCCTGGGGGTCTTTGCATGGTCAGACTTCATACATAGTAGTACAAACATCCCCAAAGAACCAGGTAGTTTTGATCTACTTTTGGAAATCACACAACATGATTTTCATTGTATTTTATTCATTGCAAGGTTGCCGGTATTCGAGGACAAAGGATATAGACCCCTCCCCCAAATTTGATGACAGCAATGTCAAATAATCTTGCATCTGTGTTTTAAAGCCAACACACCTACTTATAAAGTTTTGAATATTATTTCTTATCATTCTTCAACACAGTGTGCCCATTCTGATATTTCATGCATTCACTCACTCACTCATCGTCCCTACTCTGGATCAGGCTTAGTAGACAGGCCTACAGAAAAATAGCAGACAAAGCAGAAACACGATCCTACTTTCATAGTGCTTATTGACCAATGCAGACTGCACACATTAATCACAGTCAGGTAAGTATACAATTACAATATCTACTAAAGGTTATAAAGGAAAAGTACAGGGATCTCTGAGGGCACACGGTAGAGAGACCTGGTTCAATCAAAGACAACAGATAGTCACTTTGGAAAATAAAGAGTGGGGACTTGGCTAGTTGAAGTTTATCAGTACATCCACATTCAACACTTCTTGGTGCTCCTAAATCTTGCTATCCTAATTTTAAAAGCCATTCTTTCCACTTTACTTGATTTCTCCTAAGTGGTCATTCAATTCAGAAGTTACATTTGTGATAATGAATACACAATCTCTGATTTTTTTCTTCTCCTCTGAATCTCTCCTGGTACCCTACTGCTAGCTGAACAGAATTAGCAGCTTTAATATGGCATTGAAGACCCTCCATATAGTAGTTTCATCCTAACTTCCTGGTTTTGTTTTCCCTTGCTCTTTTTTGGATTCCAGGTTCCAGCCACACCATCCTGCTTGCTATTCCTGGAGCATTAATATTCATGCCTCTGTGCTTTGATTCTCTCTGCTCTCTCTCCTCTCTGCCATTAAATGTTACTCGTCTTTATAAGTCTTGCTCAAGTACTGCTCTTATGAAGCCTTTGCAAATTTCAGGGCATAGTTGCTCTAGCTCTGAGTATTCGCTGCGGCTGCATGCTTTGCTAGCTGTTTCTTCACTCCCATGAAACTTTAAGATCCTTAAAGATAGGGACTGTCTTAATCATGCCTCTGTCCTTCAAAGTGCCTCTCACAGAGCTTTCTATATAATAGGCACTCAATAAATATTTGCAAAATGAATGAACACCACTTTAAAGATTAGAAGGTTATAAACTATTGAGATCATTAGCACCTTTTTATATATTCAGTATTTAGCATTGTAAATGGTGTACAATATTAATATTTCACTGCAAATAAGTTTATAGCTTTTCATATGTCCACATTTTAAATCTTTTGTATACAATACCGGTTATGTTTTTAAGTACTTCCTCTAAATTATAAACTCTCTGTGAGCAGGGATTCTGTCTTCTCTATAGTGTTTTGTAAAATTTTCCCAAATACTTGTTTTATATATAAATCATTGATATAAAATAAAAATATTTGTAAACTATTTCCTAAATTCAAAAGTTATTCACCTGCTATTCACATTATAAGTAATATGTGAATATGCATATATATTAGAACTGTGTAAACACAGTTTGTCTCTCTCTCTATATATCACTAAAGGAAGTGATACAGCTTGAGAAGAAATGATCTTATCTAGCAAGTCTTTAGTAACTAGCAAGTCTTTGGTAGTCTGTGGTAACATTCTTAGTAGTCTTATCCTCTAGAATTGTCTTTATGCAAATGTCCCATCCCACTGTGTTTGGGTGCAGATGTTTCTTCTCTGTACTCGAAGAGAATAAACAAGTTGACTATCTGTGTAGAATGATGGAGCTGAAGGCTGGGAGAAGTCATAGTCATAAAATCACACATGCTTCCAGCTAGGAGCTAGAAGATTAGGATGTCTAGGTCTTTTTTTTTTCCTACAGAAGAAGAACTTGAGGCTCAAGTTTACACACTTTATTTCATACCTCATAAAGCTTAATCTTTGGGAGCCTAAAATTAAAAATAAAGAGACCTCACAGATTACAAGAAGCAAAGTTTAATGGCTGTTTTTCCCGCCAGGTTCTTTTCCAAACTGCAGCATTCGAGAACACACCTGTTGGGTCCTAGTAAGTGCGTGCTTATTTATACCACAGATGACATCACCCATCCATCCTGGGAGCCCTTGTGCTCACCCCCCACAGGTCTCAGGCTTGCTAAAATGTCCCCTGATTTCATCGACCTCTATGTGTCTTCGATCCTTGACCTTTAAGGCTCCCTGGTGCCAGAATGTCTGCAGCTGTAGGATCAAAGACCCTCAGAGGAAAAATCCATTCTTAAACAAGATGAAGACTGGTTGAGTTATTAGGAAAACCAGGCATATGCCCCAGAGCCCTTGCTCATCTGGAAAGTGCCTGAACTATATCCCAAGTGTAAACAACAAGCCCTCAGATCTAAACACAGTGCAAGACAGATACAAAGCTGATGTTAAAGCCTGAGTGTGCCCTGCCTGACAATACAGAGCCACATTCCAGTGCCCGCTAAAAAAGCACTCAATGTGCCTGATACAAAGTAAGTGCTCATTAAATATTTTTGGAATAAATGAACAAATGAGATAGTAAACAGTAAAAGATACAAATAAAACACAACTGCAAAGACAAGAGAAAAAGATAAAGTGAGGGCTTTTAAATAAAAGAAAGGGCTAGACACTTTAGTCCTAAAAATTCAGTCTAAATTCTGTTCCAGATTCCTACCAGGCAAGGCAAAAAGGGCAATGCACTAGGCTTCATCTAGTCTCTGTTGTGTAAAGGAACATAACCTTCCAGAGCATCACACACCGTCCTCACACTTCTGTATCTGGGAGAAATGACTCATGTGGGAAAACTTCCCCTTCTATACCAAATTGTCTTACATCTTGAGAGCATCTGAAGTTTATTCTTTGGTTTGTAGCCAAAGTGATTCTTTGCAACAGTTTTGCAGTTCCTCTCCCAAGTGCTGGTTGCACAGTCTACTGGAAGAAAATAACTATATTTTGGTTGCCATTTCCTGGCTGCCTGCAACTGCTATTTCTTCACAATCCTCAACCAGGACTCACCATTTAATCTGAACCTCAGAGCATTCTTCAAATATTTCCTAAGCGCTCTCTAGTTACCAATGCCTTTCCTTTGCTAGTCCTATAGAACTAGATGCTAAGATATTTTTGCAATCCACTATACTTAGCACTGCATAGACTCCTTGGCCATGTTATCTCACTTGCCCCTTTAAGAGTCCCTTAACAAATAAAGTAACCTGAGTAGAATAAAATCCCTGTTGACTGATTGATCTGAGCTTTGCAGTGCATTCAGCCCAATCTTGCTTCACAGCTCTCTGCTCTGGCTCCTGTGGGTTCAGCCCATCCACTCTGTTTAGGCTTTCTCTCCTGTTCGCAGCCAATGTCTATTTTTCCTCCTCTTACTGCTTTGTCTATGATAGCATCCATCTCCGTATCTGAAGTCAAAATTCAAATTTGAGCTTATCTTCCTGATGAAATTTGCCAAAGGAAACACGTGAAGGCTTGCATGCTTCAAATTCACCTTCCACATTGGCACATATTTCTCTGAGTCCCAGAATCTTAGATATGACTATTCATTTTGGCTCCTTTTATTTTATGTGTGAGAAAACTAAGAACTAAAAAGGTGAAATGATCTATTTTTAAGTCCTTTGCCAGTAAGTATTTAACCTACTCCTACTTCTTTGTGGCATTTAGTGTCATCTCTGTTTTGTAGACTAAGAGATTTCATTCCCAATTCATTGCCCCTTGCCTTCTGGCTGGCACCCTGTATATTCTTAATTGATAATTATTTATGAACTAAGTGAAATATATTATTGCCACTTATTTTATACTCTATCCCAATCTGAAAAGTGTTAATGAATTAAGTTAAAGTAAAAATAAATGACAAAATATTTTTGGGTCATTTGGTTGTTTTAAGGCAGAATTATATATAGATATGCGTGTTTTCATTTTCTAAATCAATCTTATTTGAGCATATACAATACAAATACTTTCTTGACCTATAAATTCTGATAACTCTACCAAAATATGTTTCAATGCTATGATTTTGAAAAGGTTCAAGTTTTTTTTAATCCATGCTATGATTTTTAAAAACAATCAAAAGGTAAAGAATGGATCCCCAAGTAGGTAAATCCCTCTCGTAGGATGCCAAGTGGGCAAGGAGGGTCCTGTTCATAAGAAAGAGATTTATTGAATAGAAAAACAAGTAGGTCTTTGTGGGAGCTTCTGCAAACAGGAGATGTGAGAAGTGTTCAGAACAAAGAAAGGGTCGTCCTTGAAAATGACAGGAAGCTTTGATCGTTCTCTTTGCCTCGAGCCAGGTGAAAGGGTAGTCTGAGACACGTCTCATCTGTGTATTTAAGTTAAATAACACTTCCAACATGTATGGGCAAGCAGAAGGATTACTCAAGCGGTAAAAACTGCAGGTTCCAGATTTTGTGAACAAATATACTGTGTGTAAAATAAATTTCTTTTCCTTCTTGTAGTCTTGACAACAGGAAATACTAAGTTCTTAATTGGGAGTGATTAGACAGTGTAAGAATGCAAATTTGGCTGAGTAATAAAGCCTGAGTAATTTTGTAGATTTTACATTTTTGCCTACAACTTCCAGTTCTATACTTCTTTCCAGGCTTGGTGTGCTTCCCTGCCTTACTGATTACTGATGCTTTTGACAGATCTTGGAAACAGTGGCTCGTTTATAAAGACCCATAATATTTAAGAAAACACGCACAGGAAAATGAGAGAAAAACGTGAGGACTGGGCTTGTGTTTTGACCCATCCTAGAGAAATGGATAAAATTTTCAGATATATGCTACTTTTTTCAGAGATGGCATATTGTCTTTGCAAGGTCCAGCCAGTACCTGTGTAATAATTCATAGAAGCACTCCAAATTGTAAGTGCTGAAATCTATCCACTCAGCTGCCATAGAGCACTCAAATCTGTTTGGCACAATAACATGAAACATTGCTTCTAATGTATAAATACATCGTGGATTGTAGAATTTATGTTTTTGAAGCCATGACTATTTGCTTTAATTCTTTTTTTTTTTTTCTCTCTTGGCAGTAGAAACTTCTCATCCCTGTTCACATTCCTGCATGGAAGCAAAAGTGATAGCATTGATTCTGCTTTGGAACAGACAAAAGAAGTGTCAAGAAGCTCTATTCTTCAGTCCTGCCTGTAGTTGTTACTTGGTAGATTCTGCTGACTCCCAAGAAAATCCAAATGGGGAAACAAGTAGAAGAAAAATAGAGAGTTCTAAGGCTGGACCCTCAATTTATTATCTATGGGACATCCCTGTGATCCCTATAAAGGGGGATAGTAAAGGAAATAGATGCTCAGGTCCAGGTAGCACTCATCAGCCACCCAGACAGTGAATAGAAGGACAGGGTAGAAGCCCAGTTATCTAGACCCAGTCACTAGTCCAGAGATGGAGAAGCAGGGACAGTTTGATATAGCGTCTTAATTAGCCAGAGTCCTTAAATTTTTCTTGGCCTGATTCAGATGTCTAAATTATTCCTAAGGTCTGTGTGCAAGTGGAATTCAGGTCAGAGTGTACTACACAGGAAGTCACTAGTGCTGCTGTGATTGTACAATTTGCACAAAATTACATGATCAGGTTGAAACCTAGCCCAGGGCTCTTGTTCACCAAGCTATGGGACTTGAACAGCCAGGATTGGTTCACTGGCAACATTTTTTTGTAAATTCTAAAAAAGACTTCCTGTGTGCTTGGGAAACTCATTTGGTCCAGGATTCACAATCAGGCAGATCCTAAAATTTATGCTCTTGAGATAACCTTAAAAGATGTTATCCCTATGGTCAAGAGCTATTTAAGACTGAAATAAGAGAACTGGCTCATCATTCACTTAAACCTATGGTATGTCTCATAATGAAGCCACCTGTCACTGGTCATGTGACATTTGTGTGAGTCAGAAAAAGGTATATGCAAGCCCCAGCCAAGTTTAGCAATCAGAGAGTGAGCCTGATTTTAATCCCTATTCTTCCCCTTGACCAGCCTGTATAGTCACACCTGGTGGTTCTGCCTATACACTACTACTTTTAAAAATAAACCTGGAAACTATTTGGTAAATGACAGAATCACATTACATTATTTATTTTTAGAGTGGTAATTGCTTTAATAATGCAGTTATTCATTTTTAAGTGTATCAGGCCTGTCAGAAATGAAAATGGATTGGATCTCATTCTCTCTCTTGACTTCTGAGAATCTCCACCCAAGGCACAGGAGGGCAGAGGCAGAAGCTGGAGCCCACCTGATACTTTCTACAACAAATGCTGGAGCTAACTATGGCTGCCTGTCATCTCTAGTAATTTTTCCCGCAGGAAATGTCATTGCTTCACTGCATTGCAAGACAGTGATGTCATAGTGTGGGGCCTTGATCCATTTCCTGACTTTTAACCTGAGTCTTCTAACCTTTTTCAGCTGCACAGCACCCAGAGAAAATGAAACACATTGAAATGGAAAGGCCAACATGTCTCATAAAGCCCTTTGAGGCCCCAGGGCGGGGTTAACTTCTGCATGCATATTAATGATCAAAACACAGTCTTGTTTGGGTGTCACATCCTGGATGTGGCATGGGCCCAGTACCTAGGAAGTGAAAAGGAAATAGTCTTCAGGATGTATCTGCAATTTCTTGGTAGAAATGCTACCTTTTCTTATTTTGGGTTTAATTAATAGTGACAACGTTAAATTTAATTAGGATGCCTTGGTTGACTTTTGTTCTAGTGGTGTTCTTTGTTGTTAAACTCTGTGTGAAAATGAATCAGGGAGCCCAAACTGGTATTTTAAACCTTGCACACTGCATTTGTTTGTCCGTGTCTTAGGATTGGTTACAACCTCAGCCCAAATGACATTATGAAGCTATTTCCTGGAATGTCCAGGGCTGAAATTGCCCTGTCAAGAACAACTCTGTTCTTTCAGGGATTTCAGCGAGCAAGAGCTCAGATTGCATTCTTGCTCTGTTATTATAAATTTTTCCCTGCCAGGAAACCTCTGGTCTCAGATAATTTGCATACATCCAATGAGAGTGATCTACTGTTCTATGGAGGTTTTCAAGATTGCATGACAGTATTGTGGAAGAATCTCATATGGGGAAAGGAGATTTTTTCCCCCTTTCCTTAAGCCCCATTTTAAATAGTTTCCTTCCCACAAGCTGATGTGTCCACATTCAAAGATTTATTAGTAACCCGGCCCATTTTCCTGCCTTGGCCCTTGTCACTAGTTCAGTAACATCAATAGCCACACAAACTGGAAGTAGGCTGTTTAAAATAAAGGTGCCTTAGTCCTTCTGGTCAGTAAAGCTGACTTTTTAAGAACATGACAGAGAGAATTAACCATTTAGCTCTTTTTGGCAAGAGCATAGCAAAATTTCTCCTCATTTCTTTGTGACTGGAATGGCAAGAAATAACCTCATATAGGGCTAGGGATTTAGCTCTGTGGCACCGTGCCTGTCTCACAAGCACAAGGTCCTGGGTTTGCCCTCTGGTACCAAGAAAAAAAAAAGAAGAAATAACCTCATATATTTCTTAATATCTGAATATAATTTTTCACATTATACATGGGATTCCAGTTAACTGAGATCATACAGTACTACACTACACTTGGTATCACAAAATTTTTGTATATATTTGGGGTCTTTAGAATATGTGTGTTTTGCTGAGAGCATCTTGCTACAGTTCGAGGAAGCAACTGTTGGAATTTGCTAGTCCTGTGGTTGGTGGCATAGTGACTGAAACTCCAACTCTTGATAAAATATCCAACAGTCAACTTAAATTCTTTCATCAAAGAGTGGAATATAAATAAGAAAGCAAAATGTAAGTAAGTAAATAACCCAGGTGCCCAATACTGAGTGACAATGCTCCAGTAATATTAAATTTAATTCAGACATTATAGTAACAAATTTGAGGTTCCAGCTTACATAATTATCAAGTCCAGGACTAGATATCTTATGACTCTATTAAGTGATAGACATGTATTGATTGAAGAGCTAGGGGCTGGGAGGTATGCATAGGACTTCCAGACACTAACATTTGAACTGTGTGTCCTTGAACAAGTCACTTAGCCTCTGTCATTATTAGATTTTTCATCTATGAAATGAAGAATGAAAGTATTTAAGAGTCTAATGAAAATGTTAGGTCTAAAATTATTATTCTGAATTCATCTTCTCTCAAATGAGTGGAATCCATATTGACTTAAACTCAGAGACATCCAATAAATCTGTTGAATGAATCCATTACACCTTACACTATTTTTGAGTAGTCTAGGTGAGTTAAACTTTATGCCACATGGTTTATCTATAGAGTATCACTGAGTTCTCTCAACAAGCCTATGAATCAGCTACTACCATTAGCTCCATTTGACCAGGAGAAAACTGAAGCCCTGGCCTAAAATGATAGAAGGCCAAGATCTGCATCCAGGTGATTTTTGTTCCAAAGCCCTACCCATTCTCTGTCACTACACCAGTGTGTCTCAAAATATAGTGCACATCAGAGTCACCTGCAGGAAGGCTTTCAGGGACAGATTGCTGAGATCTCATCCCAGGTTTCAGTTCTCAAGGTCTCCAGGTAATGCGGATATTGCTGTTCTGGGGATTATAGTTTGAGAACCACTACACTATACTGTGAAGTCCTTCATGTGCAAGGCCAAGGCATAGAGAGTATAAGAAGCAGATCTCTGACTCAACAAAGAAAGACCTCCTACATTTAGAGCCACACAATAGTTGACCAGGGTTTCCCTTGGGAATGGTTATACTGTAAGGGGCATATAGCTCTTGGGCCATGTGATGAGAAGTTGGCTTGAGAGGCATCCAACATCTCTTCTAATAATTAAACTGTTATGATGCAAAAGGCAAGAGATAGGGAGGGTTGGAGAGAGGGAAGAAACTCTCTTGGGAAGAAACCCCTGCCATGGCTACAATTCAGTGTTTAATTGTGTATTAAAGATTTAGGGTTACTTTGGTAATGACAAGTGGAGAAAAGCTAACAAAAATGTTTTCTTAATTTAGGGATTTGGAATTACAGTATAATGAAACCCTACATAGTGAACAAGAAAAATATAAAGAAAATATTCACTCACTACAAATTTATATTGCAGATTTTAACATTTGTAAGATGACAATGATAATTTCTTTTTTTTTTTTTTGGTACCAGACATCGAACTCAGGCCCTTGGGCTTGCGAGGCAGGCAGCGGAACCACTGAGCTAGATCCTGGACCCAGATAATTTCATTTTTGAAATTTCAATTTTGAATGACATCATAACATGGAAATTATAAATTTTGACAATTAAAAAGGGCCAAAATGTACAACAGTTTCAGTTTTTACTTTTTTAATAATATAGAGGAAAAATGTTTAAAGATAAAAATTATTTTGTAGATATTTCAAAGTAATGACCACAAATAAGGCAAATTTAAGAGGAACATAGAGCCAAGTTTACTGTTCATTCTTCTGACCCTAGGAAGAAAAAAGTAAAAGAAGTGTTTATTTCTACAGTTTATCAAAGGAAATGGAGTGTCACTTCTGACATTTAATTTAGCCTTTATTATGTCATAGATACCCAACGAAGGATGACTCAAATCACGACATCATGGTACCACTTAGGGATTTAAGAGCAATCAACAGAGAAAACAAAATTGGTGGTAGTAGAGGAGGGAGGGTGTCAGAAAGTATAAATAAGAAATGCGTGTGTAATAAAATATCTGGCATAACCATAAAATAGGAAAAGCCATTGCTTTTGTGGGCAGGGGCTGTCTCAAGCGGGGACTCACCCTGTTGAATGTTTCTTTCAGTCGTTTGCTGTTTGTTTGGTCTGGTTTGGATTGGCGTGGGGTTTTTCAAAAATTAACGGAAGGTTAAAGGGCACTTTCTGAAATCTTTAATTGGCAGCTGAGAATTTTAAATTTGATTAGAAGTGAGGGGAAGGAAACAAACATTTCTTGAGTACCTATCAAGTGCCATGATCGGCATCAGACTCTTACCAGAAATGATATTTCATTTTTTGCAACATGTGAGGCAGAGGTTATCTCCATTTTACAAATGTGGAACCTTAGGCTCAGAGTGTTTTAATACTGATTTACTCAGGGCTACCCAGATAGTAAGTGACAGAAGAAACAACCTTCAAACTGTCTGACTTCAGGTTGAGCGCCGTGGGGTTCTTCATGTGTCATGAGTAATGGTGAAAGTATTTCTTCAACAAACCACTGTGCCTTGGCATGGACTTTCCAATCTACTTTTTCCTCTATATGTCTTCCTAGAAATTCTTCTTGGATCTCAATACCATAATAAATTCCCTATGACTGGCAAATTGTTTTTAGACTTGAAATACTCCTGCTTCAAGTTTGAGTATGATTTTTAGTTATGGCAAGAAGGACATAAAAATGAAATTTAATCTTATATCCTGCTATTCTTTTGACTTCTACATTCCCAGTCACACATTTCCTGATCACTTTTGTATTTTTATATTGCACTGACCACCTTCTAACATACTATTTTTTTAAAAAAATAATGCTTATTATTTATTCTCTGTCCCCCAACTTAAATGTAGACTCTATATTTTTGTCTGTTTTTCTTCAGGAATGCATGTTAAACACTTAGCAGAAAGATCAGCAAATTTTTCTGTAAGAAGTCTCATAATAAATATTTTAGTTTTTACAAATTATGTGATCTCTGTCACAGCTACTCACTGCAGTGTGAGAACAGCCACAGGCACTATGTAAACAGGTGAGCATGGCTATGTTCCAATAAGATTTTATTTATGGGCACTGAAATGTGAGTACAATATAGTTTTCAAGTGTCATGAAAGCTTGATTTTTTTCCCCAACCATCTAAAATTATAAAAACTATCCTTAGCTTTAAGTTCATACAGAAAGAGATATTTAACCAGTTTTGGTCCATGGGCTGCTGTTTGTGAGCCTCTTGACCTAGAAAATAGTGCCTGATACATAGCAGATACTCAGGAAATGGAACCTATTGGGACTGTTCTTTTTTTAAATTTTTTAAATTTATACATTAATTGGTACATTTTAGGTATACAATACATTTACATTTATCATTGGGTGTTTGTACCTGAACATGATGTATCTTAGTTCTTTTTTTTTTCCTCATTACCTATGTGCCCTTCACCCCCACCACCCTTCCCTATTTACATAGAGTTGGTTTCCATTTTTTTTCTTTCTCATAATGTTTCCTTTCCTTTCTTCCCTTTCCCCTTCCCTTCCTACCACCCCTCCACCTTTGGACCTTTTCCTATTTCAAATTATCAATTATTAATTTTAATCATTTTCATCCTTATTTACACTTTCAGTTTCTCACACTAGAGATATTATTCGGTATTTACACATGTGTGTCCTATTTATTTCACTTAAGAGTATGGCCTCAATATGCATCCCTTTAGCTATAAATGACTCTAGTTTCCCGCTCTTTATGGGTGAGTAGTACTCCATTTTATAAAAGAAACACATCTTCTTTATTCAGTTTCCAGTTGATGGGCATTTGGGCTGTTTCCAAACCTTAGCTATTACAAATTGTGCCACTATAAACATGGGTGCACATACATCGCTGTGGTATGATTCTTCTAATTCTTTGGGGAAGATACTCAGGAGGGGAAAAGCTGAGTCAAATAGGACCTGTAGTCCTAGTTCTTTGAGGTATCTCCATACGGATTTCCACAGTGGTTGTGCCAGTCTGCACTCCCACCAACAATGGAGAAGAGTTCCTTTCTCTCCACACCCCTGCCAGCATTTATTATTTGTTGATTTCTTGATAGCAGCCATTCTTTGTGGGGTGAGGTGGAATCTCAGTGTTGTTTTCATCTCCATCTCTCGAATGACCAGTGATGCTGAACATTTTTTCATGTATTTATTTGCTATTTCTACTTCTTTGTCTGAGAAATGTCTGTTCATTTCAGAGGCCCATTTTTGAATTGGATCTTTGAATTTGGGGGGTCTGATTTTTTTCAATTCTTTATATATTCTAGATAGTAGACCTTTGTCTGAGGTACAGCTGCTAAAAATTTCTTCCCATATTGTAGGTTGTCTCTTAGCTCTGTTGGTAGTTTCTCTTGCAGTGCAGAAGCTTTTTAATAAGCTGAAGTCCCGGTTGTTGATTCTTTGTGCCAGTTCCCGTGCTACTGAAGTTTTGTTCATAAAGTCTTTTCCTATGCCAATGTCATTGAGAGTTCTACCTAACTTATCTTCCAGCAAGTTTAGTGTTTCTGTCTTGATATTTAGCTCTTTAATCCACTTCGATCTTAGTTTCATGCATGGTGATAGGTATGGGTCTAGTTTTAATCTCTGGCAGGTTGAAATCCAGTTTTTCCAACACCATTTATTGAACAGGCTATCTTTGCTCCAATGAGGGCAATTGGCTCCTTTGTCAAAGACGAGGTGGCTAAGTATGTCTGGAGTTGTTTCTGCATCTTCTAATCTATTCCACTGATCCTTGGGTCTGTTTCTTTGCCAGTACCATGCTGTTTTTATCACAGTAGCTTTGTAATATAGTTACAAGTTGGGGATTGTGATACCCCCAACCATGTCTCTGTTGCCCAGAATTGCTTTTGCTATTCTAGGTTTCTTCTGCTTCCAAATGAATTTTTGGATTGTTTTCTCTAGTTCTGTGAAGTATATTGTTGGAATTTCAATTGGTATTGCATCAAATCTATATAGTAGTTTTGGAAGTATGGCCATTTTCACTATATTGATTCTTCCTAACCAGGAACAAGGGATATCTTTCCATTTTCTTATATCCTCTTTGATCTCCTTCTTCAGAGTGCTATAGTTTTCAGTGTAGAAGTCTTTTGCTTCCTTTGTTAGATTGATTCATAGATATTTCATTTTTGGGGATGCTATTGTAAAAGGAATTATTTCCCTAATTTCTCTCTCAGTGAGTCTGTTATTTGTGTACAAGAAGGCTGTTGTTTTTTGAGTGTTGACCTTGTATCCAGCTACTCTACTGAATCTGTCAATTAAGTCTAGAAGTCTTTTGGTGAAGTTTCTTGGGTCTTCTATGTAAAGCATCATATTGTCAGCAAATAATGACAGCTTCACTTCTTCTTTTCCTATCTTTATTTCTTTTATTTCTTTCTCTTTTCTAATTGCTCTGGCTAATGTTTCCAGAACTATTGAACAGGAGTGGTGATAGTGGGCATCCTTGTCTTGTTCCTGATATTAGCATGAAAGTTTTCAGTTTTTGACCATTTAGTATGATGTTGGCTGTTGGTTTTTCATAGATAGCCTTAATCAGGTTGAGATAAAGACCTTCTATTCCAATTTTCTGTAGCATTTTTATCATGAATGGGTGCTGGATTTTGTCAAATGCCTTTTCTGCATCTATTGAGATGATCATATGGTTTTTGTCCTTGGCTCTGTTAATATAGTGTATTACATTTATTGATTTATGGATGTTGAACCATCCTTGCATCCCTGGGATAAATCCGACTTGGTCAGGGTGTATGATCTTCTTGATGACCCTCTGTATTCTGTTTGCCAGTATCTTGTTGAGGATTTTTGCATCTATGTTCATTAGGGAGATTGGCCTGTAGTTCTCTTTTCGGGTTAGGTCTTTCCCTGGTTTTGGAATCAAAGTAACACGTGCTTCCAGGAAAGAATTTGGAAGCCTTGCTTCCCTTTCAATTTCCTTGATGAGTTTAAAGAGTAATGGCAATAGTTCTTCTTTAAATGTCTTGTAGAATTCAGCAGTGATGCCATCAGGACCTGGGCTTTTCTTTGTTGGTAAATTTTTTATTACATTTTCAATTTCATTCAATGTTATTGGGGTGTTTAGAATTTCTATATCTTCTTCATTTAATTTTGACAATTTGTATGTATCTAGGAATCTGTCCATTTCTTCTGTGTTTTCCATTTCATTAGAGTACAGGTTCTCAAAGTAGGTATTGATGATACTCTGAATTTCTGCTGGATCTGTTGGGGCTTCACCTTTTTCATTCTTAATTGCATTGAATTTGAGCCTTTTCTTTCCTTTTTTTGATAAGGTTGGCTAAAGGTTTATTAATTGTATTTATTCTTTCAAAAAACCACCTCTTTGATTCATTGAGTTTTTTGTATCATTCTCTTAGTCTCCATTGCATTGATTTCCACTCGGATCTTTATAATTTCCTTTCTTGAACGAGCTTTGGGTTTGTTATGCTCTTCTTTTTCTAGGAGCTTGAGGTTCTACATTAGGTTATTTAACTGAGTTCTCTCTGTTGTCCTAATATGGGCATTCACTGCTATGAATTTCCCACGTAGAATTGCTTTCATTGTGTCCCACAGATTCCTGTATGTTGTACTGGCATTATCATTTACTTGTAGAAACTGTCTAATTCCTTCTTTAATTTCCTCTGTGACCCACTGGTTGTTCAGGAGAGTGTTATTCAATTTCCATGTGTTTGTGGGTGTTCTGCAGTTTCTTATGTTATTGATCTCCAATTTTATTGCTCTATGGTCTGTTAATATACAGGAGATAACTTCAATTCTTTTACATTTACTTAGATCTGCCCTATGAGCTAGCATGTGATCTATTTTGGAGAATGACCCGTGTGCAGCTGAAAAGAATTTTGTGGGGTGGAACACTCTATAAACATCTCTTAAGTCCATTTGTTCAATAACTTGGTTCAGTCCTAGAATTTCATTGTTAATTTTTTTCCTAGATGATCTGTTTGTTTGTGATAGAGAGGTGTTGTGGTCCCCCACTACAATTGTGTTAGTGCTTATTTGGTTTTTCATGTCCATTAATATTTGTTTTGTATAGTTGGGGGCATTCGTATTTGGTGCATATATATTTAGGATTGTCATCTCTTCCTCTTGGATTTTTCTGCTCACAAGGATGTAGTGACCATCTTTGTCTCTCTTAATTAGTTTTGGTTTGAAATCTACTTTGCAAATAAGATTGCTACCCCTGCTTTTTTCTGGGATTCTGTAGCATGGAAAACTGTTTTCCATCCTTTTACTTTCAGTCTATGAATTTCCTTTTGAGTTAGGTGTGTTTCTTGTATACAGCACATTGCTGGGTTTTGCTTCTTAATCCATTCTGTCAGTCTATTTCTTTTCATTGGTGAATTGAGGCCATTAACATTGATAGATATAATTGAAAGATATTGGCTCATCCTTGTCATGATGTTTTACTGTTGTTGGCTCTTATTTCTTTTTCCCCCTTTCCCTTTCCCTTTAGTTTCTTCTTTTTTCTGATAAGGTTGGCTAAGTGTTTGTCAATTTTGTTGATTCTTTTGAAGAACCAACTCTTGGCATCATTGATTTTTTTGCATCATTCTCTTAGTCTCCATTGCATTGATTTCTCCTCTGATCTTTATAATTTCCTCCCTTGTATGAGCTCTGGAGTTGTCCTGCTCTTCTTTTTCTAGAAGCTTGAGGTGCAGCTTCAGGTTGTTTAATTGGGCTCATTCTGTTTTCCTAATATGTGTATACACTGCTATGAATTTCCCTCGTAAGACTGCTTTCATTGTGTCCCATAGATTCCAATATGTCATATTGTCATTGACATTTATTTGAAGGAACTGTCTGATTTCTTCTTTAATTTCCTCTGTGACCCATTGGTTATTTAGAAGTGTGTTGTTCAATTTCCATGTGTTTATGAAATTTTTCCAGTTTCTTTTGCTATGGATCTCCAATTTCATCACACTATGGTCTGATAATATACAAGGGATAACTTCAATTCTTTTGCACTTACTTAAACATGTTCTATGTGTGAGTATGTGGTCTATTTTGGAGAATGACCCATGTGCAGCTGAGAAGAATGTGCATTCTGATTTTGTGGGGTGGAAGACTCTGTAAACATCTATTAAGTTCATTTGTTCAAGAATTTGATTGAGTTCTAGTATTTCATTATTTACTTTTTGTCTAGTTGACCTATCTATTTGTGATAGTGGGGTGTTGAGGTCCCCCACTACAATTGTATTAGTGCATATATGACTTTTCATGTCTGTTAGTATTTGTTTTATATAGTTGGGGGCACTAGTGTTTGGTGCATAGATATTTATGATTGTCATCTCTTCCTCTTGGATTCTTCCCTTTACAAGGATGTAGTGTCCTTCTTCATCTCTCTTAATCAGTGTTGGTTTGAAATCTACTTGATCTGCCAAGAGGATAGCTACTCCTGCTTTTTTTCGGGTTCCTGTCACATGGAGTATTGTTTTCCACCCTTTAACTTTCAGTCTACGAGTTTCCTTTTGATTTAAGTGTGTTTCTTGTATGCAGCATATTGTTGGATTTTGCCTCTTGACCCATTCTGCCAGTCTATTTCTTTTGATTGGTGAATTGAGACCATTAACATTGATGGTTATAACTGAAATGTATTGACTTGTCATTGCCATGACTTTTTCTTTTTGCTGGGTTCTCCCCCTTTATATTTAATTTCTTGTCATGCCAGATGGGTTCATTCTGTTTTGCTTCCTGGAGTTGTGATCCTCAATGTCTGTTCCTAGGATATTGTGTAAAATTTTTTGGAGTGCTGGTTTGGTATTCACAAAGTTCCTAAGGTGCTCTTTTTCATGAAATTATCTTATTTCTCCATCAATTTTGAAAGATCGTTTTGCAGGGTACATCAGTCTTGGTTGGAGGCTTTCTTTTAGGGCTTGGAATATGTCACTCCAAGCTCTTCTTGCCGTGATGGTTTGTGTTGAGAAGTCTGCTGTGATTCTGATGGGCTCTCCTTTGTATGTGATTTGTTTCTTTTCTCTAACTGCTTGTAGAACTTCGTTCTTCTGTTGAGTTTCTGGAATCTTAACAATTGTATGTCTATGTGTAGATTTTTTTTGATCAAGGCTATTTGGAGTCCTATATGCCTCACTTATCTGTATGTCAAGTTCTTTTCCCCTGTTTGGGAAGTTTTCTGCCATTACGTCTGTGAAGAGTTTTTTTTATGTCTTCTGCACTCTCTGCTGTTTCTTCATTGACTCCAATCCATCTTATATTATTCTTTTTTGCATTGTCTAGCAGCTGCTGGATTGATTTCTCATGTTCCCTTATAATTTTGAAGCAATTTTTCTTTTCCTGGTCATTAATTGCAATCTTATCTTCTGAACATTGGCTCATTCTGCTCTGCAGACTTTCAATAGAGTTTTTCATCTCCTGGAAATCTATTTGCATCTGTTTTATGGATTCCATTTGTTTCCTATGTTGGGAGTCCGTCATGTTCCTTAGCTCCACTCTAGATTTATTAATCATGTCTTGCACTAGGAGCAGAATTTCTGCTGTTATCTGAGAAATTATTTCTGATTTCATTTTTTCCAGATCCCCTTTTTTGCCAGTTCAGTGGGTCCAGGTGGTTGAGTATCAGAGTATTCCATCTCATTTCCTTTTGAGGTTGCTGTAGGTGATCTGAAAGTCTGGTTTTGAGACTTATTTATGTGTTTTCTTATTTTGACAAGGGGGCAGTGGGTGCTGTTGGCACCTGAACAGCTCACCTCCTCTGAGCTGGGAGAGGTGGGACAGGGGCCAGGAGCGGTGGTAGGAATGGTGACCCAAAAGCCCTTTCCTCTGAAGTGGGAGTGGCAGGATGGATGGCGGCCTGGATACCCCTTCCTCTGGTCCTGGAATGGCAGGATGGACGGCGGCCCAAAAGCCCTTTCCTCTGGGCCGGGAATGGCGGGATGGATGATGGCCCGGAAGCCCCTTCATCTGAGGGGGGATTGTTTTATCTTTCATCTGAACATTGCTTTGTGTAATGAATGTTTCAAACTATCATCCATTCATAATTGTCTATATAATTTAAATATATGTGTATCTATAAATAAATATATATTTATATCTATAAATAAACATATATTTATATCTATAAATAAACATATATATTTATATCTATAAATAAATATATATATTTATATAATAGTTTTTGGGAAAAGGTAGATGGTATAAGGGAAGACTTATGTTAAAAGTCAACCTTGCTCTTTGGAGTTTGTTTTTCCTATCTTTAACAAATGTGAAACTTTGCCATCATTAAAGAAAAAAAAAGAAAATATATACTGAAGATTATCCATAATTCAGTTTTTCATTTTCATTGAAGTCTAGCAATAGCAACAATATGGTATTTCTGTAGAGGCCCTTTCAAATATTAACTTGATATTTTTCTAATATTCCTATGTGTTTATAAAAATCAAATGTAAATGTTTAGCCAAACTTTAAATCATGCAAGTTTCAGTGTATGTTTGATTAATGTTTTGATTAATGCAGTGAAATCTAATTGTAAATTTTAGTCTACTTTGGCCTTCCAAATAAAAACAATTTGTCTAAAAATTATGTTTTATTACACATTTAATTTAATGATAATTAAGTAGAATGTCACATGTTAAATGGGAAAATTAAAAAGTGAATTTTATAAAGCTTATATTAAATTTTATAATATAATCTTTAAAAGCAAATTTAAGCCATAATAAACTGAGATTGTTATTATTTGATGAATTTTTTTAGAAGACAATTTATTTAAAGGTGGAGAAAGGGGGAAAAGAGAGACAGAGGGTGAGAGAGGGAACAGATATAGAGAACAGCTCCTCTTGATGAATAGGGAGTATTTGAAAGTGAATTGAGTGGCACAAGGACGTCAAAGTCAGGGGCTTCCATGCAGAAAGTGGGCAAGGATTTCAAAGGGCATGGAGAGGTCAAGAAAGGTGAAAAAGTCCACTGATCTGGTCTATTTACAGGTCATTCCTGGGCCATCTTTGCAATGGAAGCTTCAGCAAAAGGACAGCAGGGATAAGTTGTTAAATAATACTGTCTTTGATTAAATCTGTCTTATTGACCATGCTGTTCAGCACTAGATTTATTATGAACTTAAAGGAAGGTATCGTCTGTATCTGATATCTTAGCCATGTACATGTTAGTTTGTATCTGACTAAGTTAGCCATGGAGTATGCTTCCATATTGCTTTGACTAGATACATAGGCACAAGGTCTCTGATTCCTTAAGATCTTACAATAACTTTTATTACTGATGAGATGAGAAACTGAATATTCACCCTAAGTGAAGAGATTTGGGGCCAGGGATGTAGCTCAGTGGTGCTACACCTGCCTGACAAGTGCAAGGCCCTGAGTTCGATCCCTGGTACCAGAAAAAAAAAAGAGATGTGACTCACACATTAAATCTAATCATTCCATCCTGTCTCTTGTGGGCCAGAAAACTTTTATTATCTTTCTGGGCTCCTCTTACTCCTACACGATAACTGTTACCAAGTCTCTTGGTTCTACTTAAGTATTTCTGTGACAGTTAGTCTCTGTTGGCAACTTCACTGGATTGAGCGATGCCTAGAAAATTGGTACAGCACAATTCTGAGTGTGACTGTGAAGATGTTTCCAGAAAAGATTGGCAGGTGGGTCAGCAAACTGAGTAGGGAGACTTGCCCCAACAATGGGCAGCACCATTCAATCATGGGCTCAGATGGAGCAAAAACAGGGGAAGAGGAGCAAAGCTCGTGAACACACTCGATTTGGGATGTGGGTACTGGAGGCTACATCCTCAGCTCTTTTTTACTTTTTATTTTTATTTATGTTGAGAGTCTGGCTAAGTCACTAAGTTGGCTAGACAGGGCTCCAAGTTGTGATCCTCCTGCCTCAGCTTCTAAGTGCTGGGATTACAGGTATGCACTGCCACACCTGGCTGCTTGACCCTTCTTTTGAGCAAGTG
Organism: Heterocephalus glaber; assembly: GCF_053883595.1. Classification (NCBI taxonomy): domain Eukaryota; kingdom Metazoa; phylum Chordata; class Mammalia; order Rodentia; family Bathyergidae; genus Heterocephalus; species Heterocephalus glaber. The sequence goes on along the minus strand of NW_028258324.1, from coordinate 48,565,728 downwards.
TGCTCTTTACTGCTGCTTTTAGTTGTGGAGATCAGACTCCAGATTCCTCAGCCTTCAAACACAGACTCACACCAGTGACTCTCTTGGGGACCTTTCAGGGCTTCAGCCTTGGACTCATAGTCTCTTGTTCTGACACTCTGCACTTCTTGGACTGAGCAGCTGCTAGTTTCTCTGGTTCTCCAGCCTGCAGACTGCCATTGTGGCGCTATTTAGCTTCTGTTTATGTAAGACAATCTAATAAGTCCCCTCTTAAAATTATTTATAATATATTGTATTCATTCTGTCCTCTGGAGACCCCTGACCAATATAATCTCGCAAATGTGTCACTTTGTCTCCATGCCAACTATCACTGCTTAATTCAGATCCTATTGTTCCTCATTTGGCCTCTTGGCCATTTTGGCCCAAATCTCATTTCCCATTAGTTCCTGTTAGCCATGGAGGGAAAGGATGTACTTTGTTCATTTTTCTGTACTAGCTTTTATCATGATATCTGGCACATAATATATACTCAATAAATGTTGAACAGTAAGTATAAATAATTGATATTGTATTTAGGGCTCTGAGTTTGTAATATTTCACATATTACAAGAGAATAGTTATATTCCAGTGAATGGAAGATACTCATCTTATCAGAGGCATTAACTGTAGCCCAGCATTTTGTAATTTCATTGGTTTAACTGGCAGTTTTCCCTTTTATCTATGAAGCAGAATTAATTATACAATGTAAGAGAAGAAAAAAAGAGAAAAACATTTAAAAACAGTATTTTTGCAAAGAAACTAGAGATATAAGTCCCTTACATATTCAATAACATAACAGACAGGTTTTTGCAAAGACAACCAGCAAGACAATTCTGGCTAGTTTGATATGACAGATTAAATATTAGGCAGGGAAAAGCATTGCCTTCAAATGGTTAAGGTGATCCTTGCATCTGTGACTTGCTCACACACTGTCTCAGCTGAGTAGGATTCCCTGCATGCATTCCATCTTGAGCTAGTGTGGTACTGCAGTGTGGTAGTGCACCCTCGTGACACCTTAGTGTGGCCTCACATAAGTCAAGAGCCAGCCATTCTTTTTTAAAAAAATTCTCCCTTTTCACTTGCTTCATGTAGTCCTCCTTTCAGAATGCTAATGTCAAGTAGAATGAATTTTTATTTTAAAATCGCACACTGACAGATCTGGAAAGGTCCTAGGAAGCTGGCTGGGCCAACTCCTGTGGTCTTTTTGGGAGGAGGGATGTGCAAGCCCTCAGTGACTGATGTGTGTAGGGGTGACTGCAGCTGCCCACACAGTCCCTGCTGGCTCCTCAGGCCAGCATGCAGCGGGGCAGAGCTGTGTCATTCCTCATACCCATACCACCCCTTATTTCCATCTTAGTTACTTTCTGTTTCTCTCCCTCCTTTCTATAGGGAGTGAACCCAGGCATCCAGTAATAGCCATGAAATATTCTCCTCTTTGATTAATAAAATTTAAAATATCAAACCAACATATTACATTCTAAATGGGATTGAACTCACATATTAGCACCATTGCAATCATTCAGAAATATTCATCACTATAAATGCAGTATTCTTTGCATTCTTTCATGGTGATAGAGAATGGAGCCCTCTTATTTTTATTCAAGATTCTGTCCTCATATAAGACAGAAATTTGTTTCTCCTTTTAAATGTATTTGTTTTAACTGTATTTAATATCTTAAAATGATTTAATTAATAATAACATTTTAGTTTCTGAATAAGAAGCAAGTAGAAATAAGCCCATCAGCGTATTTTAGATTAAGTACATATCAGGAGGAAAATATGTTTAAACTCACAATAATTTATAGAGTAAAAATTGACAAAAAGCTGTTCTCAGGAGCCCCTCCCTACCAACTTCTCCCTTTATCAAACTTACTCCAATACATTATGATGAACACTCAGTCTCATTTCCTCTCACAGTCAGTTGCTGTTACCTTTGGTGTGGTCCCTCTGATACATGAAATGCAATATTCCAGGAAAAGAAATTCCATTTCTAAAACATGGAAGTTAATTTTTGTCTACGAGAAGCATAAGAAAGATTGTCCCAGAGAAGTGTGACCATTTGAGGACAATCAGAGTTGGTGGGACTTATACATAACCAAGTGGATGTGGCCCAGTGACCTGAACCCACACACTAGACACTATAAGACTTAGGACTGAGCTCATGGCTATCTCAATGTCCTCATCTGTAAAATGGGCATAATGAACTTTGGTGTGTTATGAGGATTAAAGGAAATAAAGCACTTGATAAATAGTAATTGCTCAGAAAATCACACTCACATTGACTCCTCTATTGCCCAGTTTTATGTCACCATTATTTCAGAGAAAATACAAAACTAGAAAGTGGTAATACCCTGTACCATTATTATTTTTCTCTATTCTGATCTTGCTAATGGCCAATTTGAGGAGACCATATTACAGAATTTGTAGAATTCAGCAGTAAAGCCATCAGGACCCAGGCTTTTCTTAGTTGGTAAGTTTTTAATTACATTTTTAATTTCATTGATTGATATTGAGTTGTTTAGAACTTTAAGGTCTTCTTTGTTCAACTTGGGTAAGTCATATGTATCTAGAAATCTGTCCATTTCTTCTGTTTTCCATCTTATTGGTGTATAGGTTCTCAAAGTAGGTATTGATGGTCCTTTGGATTTCTGCTGGGTCCATTGTAATTTCACCCTTTTCATTCTTATTTGCATGGATTTGGGCACTTTCTTTTTTTTCTTTTTCTTTTTTTTTTTTTGATGAGGTTGGCTAAGGGTTTGTCTATTTTGTTTGTTCTTTCAAGAACCAACTCTTTTCTTCATTCATTTTTTATAAAGTTCTCTTTGCTCCATTGCATTGATTTCTGCTCTGATCTTTCTAATTTCCTCCATTGTATGAGCTTTGGGTTTGTCCTGCTCATCTTTTTCTAGAAGCTTGAGATTCAGCATCAGGTTATTTGAGCTAACTCTGTTTTCCTAATATGAGTATTTGCTGCTATGAATTTCCCTCGTAAGACTGCTTTCATTGTGTCTCATAGATTCCAATAAGTTGTATTGTCATTGTCATTTAATTGTAGAAACTGTCTGATTTCTTCTTTAATTTCCTTTGTGACCCACTGGTTGTTCAGGAGTGATTTGTTCAATTTCCATGTGTTAATGAACTTCTTGTGGTTTCTTTTGCTATTGATCTCCAATTTCATCTCATTCAATTCCTTTTTATTTTCTCAAACATGTTCTATAAGCAAGTATGTGGTCTACTTGGAGAACGACATGTGTGCAGCTGGAAAGAAAGTGTATTCTGATTTTGTGGGGTGGAACACTCTGTAAACATCTGTTAAGTCCATTTGCTCAAGAGTTTGGCTGAGTTGTAGTATTTCATTGTTTATTTTTTGTCTAGTTTATCTATTTATTTGTGACAATGGGGTATTGAGGTTCCCCACTACTATTGGATTAGTGCTTATTTGATTTTTTCATGTCCGTTAGTATTTGTTTTATATAGTTGGGCATACTAGTGTTTGGTGCATAGATATTTATAATTGTCATCTCTCCCTCTTGGATTGTTCCCTTTACAAGGATGTAGTGTCCTTCTTTGTCTCTCTTAATCAGTATTGGTTTGAAATCCACTTGATCTGCAAAGAGGATAGCTACTCCTGCTTTTTTTCGGGTTCCTGTCACATGGAGTATTGTTTTCCACCCTTTAACTTTCAATCTATGAGTTTCTTCTTGAATTAAGTGTGTTTCTTGTTGTGCAGCATATTGTTGGATCTTTCTTCTTGACTCATTCTGCCAGTCTATTTCTTTTGATCGGTGAATTGAGACCATTAACATTAATGGTTATAACTGGTATGTCTTGACTTATCCTTGTCATGCCCTTTTCCTGTTGGATTCTCCCCCTTTGCTTTTAATTTCTTGTCATGCCCAGTGGATTCAGTCTGCTGGGCTTCCTGGGGTTGTGATCCTCATTGTCTTTTCCTAGGATTTTGTCTAAAATTTTTTTGGAGTGGTGGTTTGGTATTCATGAAGTTCCTAAGGTGCTCTTTGCCATGAAAGTATCTTATTTCTCCATCAATTTTGAAAGATCGTTTTGCAGGGTACATCAATCTGGGTTGCAGGTTGTTTTCTTTTAGGGCTTGAAATACTTCACTACAAGCTCTTCTTGCCTTGAGGGTTTGTGTTGAGAAGTCTGCTGTGATTTTGATGGGCTTTCCTTTGTATGTGATTTGTTTCTTTTCTCTGACTGCTTGGAGAACTTTGTTCTTCTGTTGTGTTTCTGGAATCTTAACAATTATATGCCTATGTGTAGATTTTTTTTGATCAAGGCTATTTGGAGTCCTATATGCCTCACTTATCTGTATGTCCAGCTCTTTTCCCCTGCTTGGGAAGTTTTCTGCCATTATTCTGTGAATATTTTTTTATGTTGTTTGCTCAATCTTCTATTTCTTCATTGACTCTGATCAGTCTTATGTTATTCTTCTTTGCATTGTCTAGCAGCTGCTGGATTGATTTCTCATGGTCCCTTGCTATTTTTTTCCTTAAATTCTTTTATTGGTACATTTTAGGTATACAATATTTTTACATTTATCATTGAGTACTTGCAACTGTACAAGATGTATCTTGGTTCTTATTTTTTTCCCCATTCCCTGTCCTCCCTTCACCACCTCCACCCTTCCCTATATACAAAGGCTTTGTTTCCATTTTTTCCTTTTCTCATAATTTTTCCTTTCCCTTCTTTCCTTTCCCCTTCCCCTCTCACTTCCCCTACCCCTTTGGACCATTTTTTCCTATTTCAAATTATCAATTATTTGTTTTAATCATTTTAATCCTTATTTACACTTTCAGTTTCTCACACTAGAGAAACTATTTGGTATTTACACATGTGTGTCCTATTTATCTCACTTAAGAGTATTGCCTTAATACGCATCCATTTAGCTATAAATGTCTCTAGTTTCTCATTATTTATGGCTGAGTAGTACTCCATTTTATTAAAAAACCCACATCTTCTTTATCCAGTTTCCAGTTGATGGACATTTGGACTGTTTCCAAGCTTTAGCTATTACATATTGTGCCACTTTAAAGATGAGTGTACATATATCACTGTGGTAGGATTCTTTTAATTCTTTTGGGAAGATACCCAGGAGGGGAATAGCTGGGTCAAATGGGACCTCTAGTCCTAGTTCTCTGAGGTTTCACCATACTAATTTCCATGGTGGTTGCACCAGTCTGCATCCCCACCAACAATGGAGAAGGGTTCCTTTCTCTCCACACTCCTGCCAGCATTTGTTATTGGTTGATTAGCAGCCATTCTTTCTAGGGTGAGGTGGAATCTCAGTGTTGTTTTCATCTGCATCTCTTGAATGACCAGTGATGTTGAACATTTTTTCATATGGTTATTTGCTGTTTTTACTTCTTTGTCTGAGAAATGTCTGTTCATTTCTGATGCCCATTTTTGAATAGGGTCTTTAAATTTTGGAGGTCTGATTTTTTTTTTAGTTCTTTTTATATTCTAGATAGTAGTCCTTTGTCTGAGGTACAGCTGGTTAAAGTTTTTTGCCACATTGTAGATTGTCTCTTAGCTCTGTTGGTGGTTTCTCTTACAGTGCAGAAACTTTTTAATAAGATGAGATCCCAGTTGTTGATTCTTTGTGGTAGTTCCTGTGCTACTGAGGTTTTCTTCATAAAGTCTTTTCCTATGCCAATATCTTCAAGAGTTCTACCTATCTTCCAGCAAGTGTAGTGTTTCTATTTTAATATTTAGATCTTTAATCCACTTCAATCTTAATTTAATGCATGGTGATAGATATGGGATCAGTTTTAATCTTTGGCATGTTGAAATCCAGTTTTTCCAACACCATTTATTAATAGATTATCTTTCCTCCAGTGGGGATAATTGGCTCCTTTGTCAAAGATGAGGTGGCTGAGTATGTCTGGAGTTGTTTCTGCATCTTCTAACCTATTCCAGTGATCCTCAGGTCTGTTTCTTTGCCAGTACCATGCTGTTTTTATCACAGTAACTTTGTAGTATAGTTTCAAATTGGGGATTGTGATACCCGCTGCTGTGTCTCTGTTGCCTAGAATTGCTTTTGCTATTCTAGGTCTCTTCTGGTTCCAAATGAATTTTTGGATTGTTTTCTCTAGTTCTGGGAAACATATTGTTGGAATTTCTTTTTTTTTTCCATTAAGTTTATTGGTATGTTTTAGGTATAAAATACACTTACATTCATCATTGGGATCTTGTACCTTTACATGAGTATCTTGGTTCTTTTTTTCCCCTTCCCCTGCCCTCCCTTCACTCTCTCCACCCTTCCCTATTTGCAAAGACTTTGTTTCCATTTTTTTCCTTTTCTCATATTTTTTTCTTTTCCCTTCTTTCCTTTCCCCTACCCCTCCCACTTCCTCTACTCCTTTAGACCTTTTCTTCCTATTACACAATATCAATTATACATTTTTAAAATTATAATATCAAGATCTAGAAGACATTACCACAGATTTTACAGAATTTAAAAGGATATAGAAAGCATATTATAAAAATCTTTTTTGAAATTAATTTGACAACTTCTAAGAAGTACCTTGGAAGACAAATTAATGAAACTGACTCAGCAGGAAATATAAAATTTGAACATCACCTATTAAAGAAATTATATTCCTAGCTTGAAAACCTACCTATATGACAACAACAGGCTCATATACATTTTAACTCATAAATTATATCAAACATTTCAAGCAGAAAGAAAAATCCATATGATTCTGTCAGTAGTTGAAGAAAAAGTATTGGACTAAATTCTACTGCTGTTCATGGTAAAAGGTATCAGGAGACTAGAAGTAGAACAGAACCTTCTCAACAGATGAAAGACGTACTCCATACTTCCAGAAAAATGCCTTATTTGAATGGAGAAGATACAATGCTTTCTCCCTAAGGTGGGGAACAAGGGCAGATATGCCTACTCTTCATCTGTCCATGAAGCTTTGAAACATAGGCCCAAACCAAAATAATCTGGCAGTAAAATGACACAATTAGGATATGATTGGCAAGGTAGAAGTAAAATCTTTGTATGTAGATGAAATGATCATCTACAAGGAAAATCCTAAGAAATCTCTAGGATCCCCTAGAACTTGTATTTGAATTTAGCAGTATTAGAAAATACAAGGTATACATAAATATTCGGGTCTATGTATACTTTCTATAAATGACAAATTGGATATTGAAATTTAATATGTTTAATATGTTATGTTGGAGTACAAAGGACCTAGAAAAGTAAAAAGAAAAAGAAAACAGTGTTGGAAAACATTTATTACCTAATTTTAAGAATTCCTCTAAAGCTACAGTAATCAAGGCAGTGTTGGTGTAAGGAAAGACATATAGATCGTTGGAGTAAAACAGAGAATCTAGAAATAGAACCACACATATATGGTCCACTGAGTTTTGAAAGATTATTTAACATTAAAATTTTATAGAGCATAAACTCAATTCAAGAGCAGAAGAAAAGAAAGAGATTTCAGCAAATGTCACTAGAACACCTGGTATCTGTATATAAAAAATTAATCTCAACCCTTTATTTCCATACATGAAAATAACTTGAAAGGATCTATGAATCTAAATATGAAAGCCTAAAACTTCAAGAAGAAATTATAAGGGAAAATGTGCATGAATTTAGGGTAGGCAAGAATTTCCTGGAATATAGGAAACATGATGTATAAAAGAAAAAAACTGATAAATGAGATTCCATCAAAATTTAGAACTTTAAATGACATCGTTAAGAAAATGAAAAGTAGTCCTTAAAGAGACCATATTTACAATGCATATAACCTATGACCAGATTATATAAAGAACTCTTACAACTCATTAATCGATAACCCAATTAAAAAATAGACACAAGAAGATGATAAATAGCCAGTGCAGCACAAGGAAAGGTGTATAACACTAGAATCAGGAAAATACTAATCAGTACAATAACAAGATTGAATTATACACTCAGGGAGATGAACTTCATGACTTTTTCTTTTTGTTGGATTCTCCCCCTTTACATTTAATTTCTTGTCATCCCTGATGGATTCATTCTGCTGTGCTTCCTGTGGTTGTGATCCTCATTGTCTGTTCCTAGGATATTATCTAAAATTTTTTGGAGTGCTGGTTTGGTATTCATAAAGTTCCTAAGGTGCTCTTTGTCATGAAAGTATCTTGTTTCTCCATCAATTTTGAAAGACAGTTTTGCAGGGTACATCAGTCTGGGTTGGAGGCTGTTTCCCTTTAGGGCTTGGAATACATCACTCCAAGCTCTTCTTGCCTTGAGGGTTTGTGTTGAGAAGTCTGCTGTGATTCTGATGGACTTACCTTTGTATGTGATTTGTTTCTTTTCTCTCACTGCTTGTAGAACTTTGTTCTTCTGTTGGGTTTCTGGAATCTTAACAATTATATTCCTATGTGTACATTTTTTTTAATCAAGTTTATTTGGAGTCCTATATGCCTCACTTATCTGTATGTCAAGTTCTTTTCCCCTGCTTGGGAAGTTTTCTGCCATTACTTCTGTGAAGAGTTTTTTAAATGTCTTCTGCACTCTCTGCTGTTTCTTCATTGACTCCAATCCATCTTATGTTATTCTTCTTTGCATCGTCTAGCAGCTGCTGGATTGATTTCTCGTGTTCCTTTAAATTTTAAAGCAATTTTTCTTTTCCTGGTCACTAATTGCAATCTTATCTTCTATATCTGAAATTCTGTCCTCACATTGGTTCATTCTGCTGTGTAGACTTTCAATGAAGTTTTTTTTATCTCCTGGAAATCTGTTTGTATCTGTTTTAAGGATTCCATTTGTTTCCTATGTTGGGATTCCATCATGTTCCTCAGATCCTTTATTTTTTTTATCTGTGTCCTCTCTAGATTTATTAATCATGTCTCGTACTATGGGCATAATCTCTGCTGTTATCAGAGAAATTATTTCTGATTTCATTTTTCCCAGATCCTCTTTTGTTGCCAGTTCAGGGAGTCCAGGTGTTTGAGTATCAGAATGTTCCATCTCATTTCCCTTTGGGGTTGCTGTAGGTGATCTGGAAGTCTGGTTTTGAGACTTGTTTCCCTGTCTTCTCATTTTTGATGGGGGGGGCAGTGCTGTTGCTCAGTTCCCCTCCTCTGGGCTGGGAGCGGTGGAACTATGGCCCGGAAGCCCCTACCTCTGTGCTGGGAGTGGTGGAATACCAGCCCGGAAGCTCCTTCTTGTGGACTGGGAGTGGTGGAATGGCCTATTGTTGGAATTTCAATCATCATTGCATTAAATCTATGTAGTAGTGTTGGAAGTATGGCCATTTTCACTATATTGGTTCCTCCTATCCAGGAACAAGGGATGTCTTTCCATTTTCTCATATCCTCTTTGATCTCTTTTTTCAGAGTGCTGTAGTTTTCAGTGTAGAGGTCTTTTGCTTCCTTTGTTAGATTGATTCCTAAATATTTCATTTTTGAGGGATGCTATTCTAAAAGAAATTGTTTCCCTAATTTCTCTCTCATTGAATCTGTTATTTGTGTACAAGAAGGCTATTGTTTTTTGAGTGTTGACTTTGTATCCAGCTACTCTACTGAATCTGTCAATTAAGTCTAGAGGTCTTTTTGTAGAGTTTTTTGTGTCTTCTATGTAAAGTATCATATCATCAGCAAATAATGACAGTTTCACTTCTTCCTTTCCTATCTTTATTCCTTTTATTTCTTTCTCTTTTCTAATTGCTCTGGCTAATGTTTCCAGAGCTGTATTGAACAGGAGTGGTGGTAGTGGGGATCTTTGTCTTGTTCCTGATTTTAGTGTGAAAGTTTTCAGTTTTTGACCATTTAGTATGATGTTGGCTGTTGGTTTTTCATAGACAGCCTTAATCAGGTTGAGATAAAGACCTTCTATTCCAATTTTCTGTAGGGTTTTTATCATGAATGGGTGCTGGATTTTGTCAAATGCCTTTTCTGCATCTATTGAGATGATCATATGGTTTTTGTCCTTGGCTCTTTTAATATAGTGTATTACATTTATTGATTTATGGATGTTGAACCATCCTTGCATCCCTGGGATAAATCTGACTTGGTCAGGGTGTATGATCTTCTTGATCACCCTCTATATTCTGTTTGCCATTATCTTGTTGAGGATATTTGCATCTATGTTCATTAGGGAGATTGGCCTATAGTTCTCTTTTTTGGTTGGGTCTTTCCCTGGTTTTGGAATCAAAGTAACACTTGCTTCCAGGAATGAATTTGAAAGTATTGCTTCCCTTTCAATTTTACTGATGAGTTTAAACAGTAGTGGCAATAGTTCTTCTCTAAATGTCTTGTAGAATTCAGCAGTGTAGCTATCAGGACCTGGGCTTTTCTTTGTTGGTAAATTTTTAATTACGTTTTCAATTTCACTCATTGTAATTGGGGTGTTTGTAATTTTTATACCTTCTTCATTTAACTTTGGCAATTCATATATATCTAGGAATCTGTCCATTTCTTCTGTGTTTTCCATTTTATTAGAGTACTGGTTCTCAAAGCAGGTATTGATGATCCTCTGGATTTCTGCTGGATCTGTTGTGACTTCACCTTTTTTGTTCTTAATTGCATGGATTTGAGCCTTTTCTTTCCTTTTTAAGATAAGTTTGCTAAAGGTTTATCAATTTTATTTATTCTTTCAAAAAACCAACTCTTTGTTTCTTTGATTTTTTTGTATTGTTCTCTTAGTTTCCATTGCATTGATTTCTGCTCTGATTTTTACAATTTCCTTTCTTGTATGAACTTTGGGTTTGGCATGCTCTTCTTTTTCTAGGAGCTTGAGCTTCAGCATTAGGTTGTTTACTTGAGCTCTCTCTGTTTTCCTAGTATGGGCATTCACTGCCATGAATTTCTCTCATAGAGCTGCTTTCATTGTGTTGTGACCTTCATTATCTTTTTCTAGGATATTGCTTAGAATTGTTTGGATTGCTGGTTTGGTGTTCATGAAATTTCTGAGGTGTTCTCTGTTGTGGAAGTATCTAATTTTCCCATTGATTTTGAAAGATAATTTTGCAGGACACAACAGTATATGTTGGAAGTTATTTTCTTTTAGAGCTTGAAATACTTCACTCCAGGCTCTCCTTGACTTGAGGGTTTGTCTTGAGAAGTCGACTGTGATTCTGATGGGCTTTCCTTTGTAGGTGATTTGTTTCTTTTCTCTAACTGCTTGTAGGATTTTGTTCTTCCATTGATTTTCTGGGATCTTGACTATTATATGTCTAGGTGTAGATTCTTTTTGATCATGGCTAGTTGGAGTTGAATATGCCTCACTTACCTGTATGTCCTATTCTCTACCTCTGACAGGGAAGTTTTCTACTGTTACTTCTGTGAACAGTTTTTTATGTCAATTGTACTTTCTCCTGCTTTTTCATGGACTCCTATCAGTCTTATGTTATTCTTCTTTGCATCATCTAGCAGCTGTTGAATTGATTTCTCATGGTCCCTTACTATTTTTTAAGAAATCTCTGTTTTCATGGTCATTAACTGTAATCCTGTCTTCTATATCTGATATTCTATCTTCACATTCCTTTAATTTGCTGTGCATACTTTCAGTGGAGTTTTTAATCTCCTGGATATTTGCTTGGATCTGTTTAATGGATTCCATTTTTTTCTTATGCTGGGATTTCATGGTGTTCCTCAGGTCCTCTAATTTTTTATCTGTGTTTTCTCTAGAGTTAATAATCATGTCTTTCACTATGGACAAATCTCTGCTGTTATCTGAGAAATTATTTCTGATTTCATTTTTTTCAAATATTTTTTGTTGCCAATTCAGAGAGTCTAAGTGGTTGAGTATTAGATTGTTCCATCTCATTGCCCCTTGGGGTTGCCTCAGCTGATCTGGGAGTCTGGTTTTGAGTCTTGTTTAGGTGTCTTTCCTTTTCAACTGATGCAGTCTGCTCCACTTTATTGAGGTGGCTCTTTGCTCTCCCAGTGGGCTTCAATTCTCAATAAGCCTCCAAGAGGCCTTCTCTCCACTGCTCACCACTGTGCCAATTCCTTGGTTCAGAATGATTGCCTTCTGGATCTCCATGCTGAGCTGTTTTCCAGGCATGCCTTTGACTGAGGCCTGGGTGCCCAAGTTGCTGGTGTCTGGGTGTGGCCCTGGCTGGGGCCTGCATACCTGCACAGCTCTTGTCCAGGTGGGCTTCTGGCTTGGGCCTGCACTTACTTACTAATGGTATCTGGGCAGATCTCTGGCTGGGGCCTGTGATCCTGTGTAGCTGTTGTCTGGGTGGGCCTTTTGGTGGGGCCTGTGGGCCCAATGAACTGGTGTCTGGGCAGGAACCTGGGTGGGGCCTGCACACACTTACCAATGATATCTGGGCCGGCCACTGGCTGGGGCCTGCAAGTCTGTACAGCTATTGTCCAGGTGGGCTTCTGGCTGGGACACATAATAGAACTTGGGAAGAAATATAGCTGATTCTTACTGTACCATGGTGTGCATGAATTCTGCTTGGATACATCCAAGGGAATTTAGTTCCCAAAAGCACCAGAAAGATCTCACTGTAGCCCAACCTAAGGCCTCAGGTCTTAATGACAAGAGACAGATGAATTTGTTTCAAAGTATATTTATGTTTCTAATGATACAGTGGAAGTCCACTGGAAGACTTTGGCCAGAATATTGTTGCTAATTTGTTGTCTGTTTGGAGGAAGAGGGTTGGCTACTGAAAAGTCTTCTGCCTGTGTACATCTTAAAATTAATTTAGAGGGTTTACCTGAATCTTTTATGTGAAGTAAATATTTTTCAATTCATTGAAAAAAGTAAAATAGTATCACATGACAAGAAGGGAAATATTTCCCTTCCCTTTTTCATTAAAAAACCCCACTAGAACAACAATAAGTAATGAAAGAAAATAAACAGAGCCATTCCATTCCATGAAGGAGGGGAAAAGTAGGCACAGGGGACAGCTACAGTGTGCCTGGTGTCCCAATTATTTTCTTTCCCATAAATTCATTACTTACTGGATAGATGATTTTGGCTATGGTTGTTTTGTGTTTTTGCTTCTCAACTTAAATTCTGTGTTGTTCTTGTTTGCCCCTGAATCCTGAAGCCAACACAATCCCTTCAGCATCTTGCACTGAGCCTCCTAAGTAGTTGGCTCTTATTCATTTCCCAACCTCTATTCCTTCCCACAAGGCCTGTGACAGAAGGGCTCACACACACTTTTGTGTTTATCAAAGTTATCATACCCTTCTTTCTTTCAAGCATTTTCCACTGTGGTTTGGGTGGGTACCAGTTGATGGGACATTCACTCATCTTTCACAGTGTGACCTTTAACAAGACAACCTTAATTCTACTAAAGCATAGGAGAAAAGAAATAATAGATGTGGTGATTGCTTAGAGGGTGCTTAATTCACTTCTGAAAACAGGCTTTTATGTTTATAGGGAGAAAAACTCTAAGAAGTGATTATTTTCTATCACAATATTGATTATTACAGATCTTTTAAAAATTGACTTTGCTCTATAATTCATTACAATATAGTACCAAAATGCTGTTTACTGTTTTCATAAAAAACATTGATTTTCAGTGACACTTAAAATGCAATTTTTAGAGCATTATTAGTACTTTGTTTCTAAAACAAAGAAGAATGTGGCCCAGCAGCATCCTTTATATTTATTTTAATTTAAATGAAATTTTAAAAAGTAGTACTTATCACTTTCAGCATGAGGATAATCTAACAGCATAACTGAATGTGAATTAATTACAGCTACAGACACTTTGTAGATTTCTATACCTGGACAGATTTACTTTTTTTCTAAAAGAATTGTGTGTTCATGATAGTTTGATAAATAATACATTTATTAATACACTTACACACTCGAAACACTGTGGGAGATTGTGCTCAATATAGCTGAGGTTTCTGTGTGGTAGCAAAGGTTAGGCTTCCTGTGTACCTCCTGGGCTCAGGAAAGATTGTATTTATTAATATAGAACATCATGTCCCATTATGTCAACTATTCATCCTGGCTAATGAAACATGATCTGCCACCACTGTGGATTAATCCATGTCAAGTCACCCCAAAATGCCTAACAAAGAAGTACCACTTATTAAATTTATCTAGAACTTTTACATAAATCACTGCTTAATTTTATGCAGATGGAGAACTGAGTCTGTTCAGAAGTGTCACTAAGATACTTAGGCTAGGAAGAGAATTTTTTAAGGAAATAAAGTAAAATTCTGATTCTTAATTTTCATGGCAATGAGAATTTCTTGGAGTGTGTGTCAGGAAATGCACATTCTGTGCCTCCAAGCCTGGGTGTTCTGTCATAGTAGGGCTCAGGTGAGATTCTTATCTGATTTAAGAAGAATCCTAGATGGTTCTGATGTCATTGCCCCACTTTAAAAAATGCATTACAATTGTGCTGGGGCCTATACCTCCCAGAGAAGTCACACATTAAGAATTTGTGTCCTAAGCAACATGAGCAAAGGCAAGACTTTAAAGTTAGTGAACTTTGCCTCTGACCTCAGGTCATCTCTGTTTTCAATTCATTTTCTTCTTATATTTCCCCCCTGCTCCCATTCTATGTTAAACTTAGATGTCATGAGTGTCATGCATAAGAGGACAAACAGATGTCTAATGAACTAGCTCATACTGGGGAGCTGACTGCTAGTGCTTCAATGAGTGAACAGCTAGGCATGCATTCCTTTTAAAAAGTGATGCAGAGAATGTGGGATGTTCATCACAATGAAGAAACCTCAATACTAAACTTCCAGATGCCCTGGCAGTATAGCAGGATAGGTAATTGTGGTTTGCTTGGCTCAACTCTTCACAAACCTCCTTTAAAAATCAACTCTATTGTTAAGAATGTACAGGATTTCCATTGCAGACTTATGTAGTTGAAGAAGAAAGAATTGACCACAAAAGGCATCAAGAGTACCAAGTTCTTTTATTTCAGCTTTGTTGATTGGAGTGGACAGAATCAACCTAAAAAAAAAAAACCTGGCTAGCATCAAAATTTACCTGACCTTAATATGATACTAATCTGAATCAAAAGGCCAGCATGAGAGTTTTCAGTGGGAGGTATCTCTTTCTAAAGAAGGTGGACCATCCCCACAAAGGGTAGGCATTAGCAACAGAATTAAGAATTTAGAATTAGAGGTACCACCACTCCCAGTGCAGAAGAGGCTTCTGGGCTGCCAAACCACTGCTCCCAGTGCAGAGGAGGGTTCTGGGCTACAGTACCAAAGTTCCCAGCGCAGAAGAGATAAGCTGCACAGGTGCCAGCAGTGAACATCCCCCCCACTGGTCGACATGAGAAGACACAAAAACAAGCCTCAAAACCAGACTTCTAGATCACCTACAGCAACCTCAAAGGGAAATGAGTTGGAACACTCTCATAATCACCTGGACTCCCCGAACTAGCAACAAAAGAGGATCTGGAAAAAATGAAATCAGAACTAATTTCTCAAATAACAGCAGAGATTGTGCCCATAGCATAAGACATGATTAATAAATCTAGAGAGGAGTTGAGCAACATGATGGAATCCCAACATAGGAAACAAATGGAATCCATAAAACAGATGCAAACAGATTTCCAGGAGATTAAAACTCCATTGGAAGTCTGCACAGCAGAATGAGCCAATGTGAGGACAGAATTTCAGATACAGAAGATAAGATTGCAATTAGTAACCAGGAAAAGAAAAATTGCTTCAAAATTGTAAGGGACCATGAGAAATCAATCCAGCAGCTGCTAAACAATGAAAGAAGAATAACATAAGACTGATTGGAGTCAATGAAGAAACAGGAGAGAGTGCAGATGACATAAAAATACTGTTCATAGAAGTAATGGCAGAAAATTTCCCAAGCAGGGGAAAAGAACTTGACATACACATAAATGAGAAATATAGGACTCCAACTAGCCTTGATAAAAAAAATCTATGCATAGGCATATAATTGTTAAGATTCCAGAAACCCAACAGAAGAAAAAGTTCTACAAGCAGTTAGAGAAAAGAAACAAATCACATACAAAGGTAAGTCCATCAGAATCACAGCAGACTTCTAAACACAAACCATCAAGGCAAGAAGAGCTTGGAGTGAAGTATTTCAAGCCCTAAAAGAAAACAATCTGCAATTCAGATTGATGTACTCTGGAAAACAATCTTTCAAAATTGGTGGAGAAATAAGTTACTTTCATGGCAAAGAGCACCTTAGGAACTTCATGAATACCAAACCAGCACTCCAAAAAATTTTAGACAATATCCTAGGAAAAGACAATGAGGATCACGACCCCAGGAAACAGCAGAATGAATCTGTCAGGCATGAAGAGGAATTAAATGCAAAGGGAAAGGAACCAAAAAAAGAAAAAGTCATGACAATGATAAGTCAATACGTATCAGTAATAACCATCAATGTTAGTGGTCTCAATTCACCAATCAAAAGAAACAGACAGGCAGAATGAGACAAGAAGAAAGATCCAACAATATGCTGTATACAAGAAACACACTTAATTGAAACAGAAACTCATAGACTGAAAGTTAAAGGGTGGAAAACAATACTTCATGTGACAGGAACCCCCCAAAAAGCAGGAGTAGCTGTCCTCTTTGCAGATCAAGTGGATTTCAAACCAATACTAAGAGAGACAAAGAAGGACACTACATCCTTGTAAAGGGAACAATTCAAGAGGAAGAGATGACAATCATAAATATATATGCACCAAACACTAGTGTGCATAACTATATAAAACAAATACTAATGGGCATGAAAAGTCATATATGCACTAGTATAATAATAGTGGAGGACCTCAATACCCCACTGTCACAAATAGATAGATCAACTAGACTAAAAATAAGTAATGAAATAGTAGAAGTCAATCAAACTCTTGAACAAATGAACTTAACAGGTGTTTACAGAGTGTCCCACCCCACAAAATCAGAGTACACATTCTTTTCAGCTGCACACAGGGTGTTTTCCAAAATAGACCACATACTCACTCATAGAACATGTTTAAGTAAGTGCAAAGGAATTGAAGTTATCCCCTGTATGTTATCAGACCATAGTGCAATGAAATTGGAGATCCATAGCAAAAGAAACTGGAAAAATTTCATAAACACATGGAAATTGAACAACACACTTCTGAATAACCAATGGGTCACAGAGGAAATTAAAGAAGAAATCAGACAGGTCCTACAATTAAATGACAATGACAATACAACATTTCAGAATCTATGGGACACAATGAGAACAAGCTTACAAGGGAAATTCATAGCAGTGAATACTTATATTATGAAAACAGAGCAAGCTCAATTAAGCAACCTGATGCTGAACCTCAAGCTTCTAGAAAAAGAAGAGCAAGACAAACCCAAAGCTCACTCAAGGGAGGAGATTAGAAAGATCAGAGGAGAAATCAATGCAGTGGAGGTGAAGAGAACAATACAAAAAATCAATGAAGTCAAGAGTTGGTTCTTTGAAAGAATAAACAAAATCAACAAACCCTTAGCCAACCTTATAAGAAAAAGGAAAGAAAAGGCCCAAATCCATGCAATTATGAAAGAAAAGGGTGAAATTACAACAGACCCAGCAGAAATCCAGAGGATCATCAATACCTACTTCCAGAACCTACACACCAATAAGATGGAAAACACAGAAGAAATGGACAGATTCCTAGATATGTAGGAATTACCAAAGTTGAACGAAGAAGACCTAAAAATTCTAAACAACCCAATATCAATCAATGAAATTGAAAACATAATTAAAAACTTACCAACTAAGAAAAGCCCAGGTCCTGATGGCTACACTGCAGAATTCTACAAGACATTTAGAGAGGAACTACTGCCATTACTGTTTAAACTCTTCAATGAAATTGAAAGGGAAGCAATACTCCCAAATTCATTCTTGGAAGCAAGCATCACCTTGATCCCCAAAGCAGAGAAAGACCCAACTGAAAAAGAGAACTATGGGCCATTTTCACTAATGAACATAGATGCAAAAATCCTTAGTAAGATACTGGCAAATAGAATGCAGAAGATCATCAGGAAGATCATACATCCTGACCAAATAGTATTCATCCCAGGGATGTAGGGACAGTTCAACATACGCAAATCAATCAATGTAATACACTATATCAATAGAGCCAAGCACAAAAATCATACGATCAATAGATGCAGAAAAAGCATTTGACAAAAGCCAACATGCATTTATGATAAAAACCCTACAAAATACTGGAATAGATGGTCTCTACCTCAATCTAACAAAAGGCATCTATGAAAAAACAACAGCCAATGTCATACTAAATAGTCAATAAATGAAATCCTTTACTCTAAAATTAGAAACAAAACAAGGATATCCACTATCACCACTCCTGTTCAATATAGTTTTGAAAACATTAGCCATGGCAATTAGACAAGAGAAAGATACAAAATGAATACAGGTAGGAAATGAAGATGTCAAATTGGCATTATTTAAAAATGACATGGTACTCTATATAGAAGACCCCAAGAATGCCACCAAAACTCTTCTAGACTTCATAACCAAATTCAGTAGAGTAGCTGGATACAAGGTCAACAAACAAAAATCAATAGCTTTCCTCTACACAAACAACAGACTCACTAAGAGAGAAATAGGGCAAACAATTCCTTTCACAATAGCATCCAAAAAACTGAAATACCTAGGAATCAACCTAATGAAAGAAATCAAAGACCTCTTCTCTGAAAACTAGAGCACTCTGAAAAGAGAGATTGAAGATAATATCAGAAAATGGAAAGACATCCCTTGCTCCTGGGTAGGAAGGATCAACATAGTGAAAATGGCCATACTTCCAAAACTGCTATATAGATTCAATGCAATCCCAATTGAAATTCTAGCAGCATACTTCATGGACCTTGAGAAAACAATCCAACAATTCATTTGGAACAAGAAGAGACCCAGAATAGCAAAAGCAATTCTAGGTAACAGAGACATGGCAGGGAGTATCACAATCCCCAACTTGAAACTGTACTACAAAGCTACTATGATTAAAAACAGCATGGTACTGGCAAAGAAACAGACTGGAGGTCCAGTAGAACAGATTACAAGATGCAGAAACAATTCCAGACACACTCAGCCATCTCATCTTGGATAAAGGAGCCAAACACCCTCACTGGAGGAAAGATAGCCTCTTTAATAAATGGTGCTGGAAAAATTGGGTTTCAACTTACCAAAGATTACAATTAGACCTATATCTCTCACCAGGCACTAAACTAAAATAGAAATGGATTAAAGATCTAAATATTAAAATAGAAACACTGAATCAGCTGGAACAGAGGTTAGATAGAACTCTTGTCTTTGGTTCAGGAAAAGATTTTACAAACAAAACCTCAGTTACCCATGAACTAGCACAAACAATCAACAAGTGGGATCTCTTCTTATTAAAAAGCTTCTGCACAGCGAGAGAAACCACCAGCAGTGTGAAGAAACAGCCCAAAATGTGGGAAAAATTCTTCACCTGCTCTTCCTCAGAGAAAGGTCTACTATCTAGAATCTATGAAGAACTTAAAAAAATCAGACCTCCCAAATTTAAAGGCCCAGTGCAGAAATGGGCATCTGAAATGAACAGACATTTCTCAGTCAAAGAAGTAGAAATAGCAAATAAAGATATGAAAATATGTTCAACATCACTGGTCATTCATGTGATGCAAATGAAAACAACACTGAGATTTCACCTCACTCCAGAAAGAATGACTGTTATCATGAAATCAACCAATAACAAATGCTTCTGGGGCTGTGGGGAAAGAGGAACCCTGCTCCACTGCTGGTGGGAGTGTGGACGGGTGCAAGAACTGTGGAAATCAGTATGGAGATACCTCAAAGAACTAGGACTGGAAGTCCCATTTGACCCAGCTATTCCCCTGCTGCATATCTTCCCAAAAGAATTAAAAGAAGTGATATATGTGCACCCATGTTCATAGCAGCACAGTTTGTGATAGCTAAAACTTGGAAGCAGCCCAATTGCCCATCTACTGGAGACTGGATAAAGAAAATGTGGTTTTTAAAAAATAAAATGGAGTACTACTCAGCCACAAAAAATCAGAAATTAGAGACATTTATAGCTAAATGAATGTACTTTGAGGTGATACTCTTTTTTAGTATATGTCCTGCCAAAGTGAGCACTGAGGCCATACTCTAAAGTGAAATAAATAGGACACATGTGTAAATAGTGAATAGTTTCTCTGGTGTGAGAAACTGGAAGTGTAAATAAGGACTAAAAGTTATAATAGATAATGTGAAATAGGAAGAAAAGGGGCAAAGGGGAAAGGGAAGTGGGAGCGTTAGGGGAAAGGAATGCAAGGAATGGAATCAATATGAGAAACAGGAAAAATGGAAAGAAAGTCTTTGTAAATAGGGAGGGATGGAGGGGTTGAAGGGAGGCCAGAGGAAGGGGGAAAAATAAGAACTAAGTGAGATTATGTAAAGGTGCAAATTTCTAATGATGAATGTCATTATATTGTATACCTAAAATGCACCAATAAAATAAAATTTAAAAAAATTTTAAAAATTAAAAAAAAAAAGAATTTGGAATTAAAGGTCCTTGTGGCCTTCCACCAGAAATCCTGATCCAGTATTCCTGGGGCCAGAGCCTGCAGAAGGGGAAAGCTTGTAAGGTAGGTGACAAGGAGGGCCAAAATGAACCTGGCCTAATCAAGGGAAGCAATTCTAAGTTCTCAATATGGCCTTACTATTCATTAGCTCTGTGACTGTGGGTGGGTTAAATGAAATTTTTAGCCCCAGTAAATTGTGGAAGTACACTGACACATAGTAAGTGTTCTGTTCTTGATGTTGTTGTTGTTATTATTTTATGGTACTGGGAATTGAGCCCAGGGCCTTGCTCATGCTACACAAGTACTCTAGGTACTCTACCACTGCCTTACATCCCCATCTCTTTTTTATTTTGAGGCTCCTGGGCAATCTAAGTTGCCAGGTTAGCCTTGAATTTGTAATTCTTTCTACAACCTCTTTGACTGGGATTACAGATCTGCCCATCACACATAGCTCAGCACTTCTCATCGCCTCAGTATTATCATCTCTGTGTTATTGTTAGCCTTTCTGGAAAAAGTTAGAAAGTTCATCTTGATATTGGGATATATGAGTCTCTCTGTTTGTGTACAGGTAGAAATAGTAGGAGAATTTCCTCTATGTATTCCCTAGTCACAGCACAAGTATACATTCTGGAATTCATGGGATAAACACTAAATTAAGGTGTTTTCATCTAATTAATATTAAAAACATTAAGGATGCTGCCATATCAATTTCCACAAAATACTCTTAATATTTGTCTCAAATTTTACACTGTACAATTTAAACAGATAAAATGAAACAAACCATCAACTTTAATTCAATATTATAAACTTTAAATAACATGGCAAAGTATTATGTAAAAGTTTAGTTTTAAGATTCAAGGTTATTTTATCTTAACATATGTCTTATCAGTGAAAAATATTCTATATGCTTATGACCTCTCAAATTTAGAACAAGATAGAGGGATGCAAAATCAGTACTTATGGAAAGTTTAATATTTCCTACTTTATTTTTACTTCATTATTTTCAGCTTTATTGAGGAATGAAAAATTGACCGATAATATTGTATAAATTTAAGTTGTACAACATGGTGATTGAAATGTTTACCACAATCAGCCTAACTTATGTGTTTGTTACCTCACATGGTTATGTGTGTATGTTTGGTGAGAATCATTAAGATTTACTCTCTTAGCAGATTTTATGTACATAATATAGTCTCATTACCTATAGTCATGATGCTATACTTCAGATCCCCAGAACTTATTCATAATGTAATGGAAAGTTTACTCTTTTATCAAAGTTTCTCTATTCCCCGACACTCACTCCTAGCTTCTGGTGACAACATACTACTCTTTGATTCTATGAGTTTGACTTTTTTAAGATTCCACATGTAAATCACATCAATGAATTTGTATTTATTCATTCAAAAACAATTATTGAGCACCCATAATGTGTCAGTCATATAGTGACAAATATGAAAGGGAGAGAGGGAGAGAGAGAGAGAGACAGAGAGAGAGAGAGAGAGAGAGAGAGAGAGATTTCTGCATGAGACCTTCCATTCTGCTCTTTGCGATTGGTAAAGCTCCAGCTTCCCTTTGGTTGAAACTTACATTGATGTGTCCATTCAGGATTAGTCTTGCAGAAAACTTGATGAACACTGTCAGAGATGCACAGAACACAGCAAAGCTCAGGCACAAGTCAGTGGCTTGAAGCATCAGGTGGTATTCTTCATAGTGGAGTGGGTCCACACAAACCAATGGGAATTTTGCATATAGAAAAGGAAAGGCAACTGCATAACCAAGGTAATTGGTCCCTGCAACCCCTGAAAATGAGTAGAAGCAATAGTGGCCAAGAAGAACAGATTCCAACGCTACTGTGAAATGAAGCGGACATCCCATAATGCTCAGAATCACAAAGGTGAAACAAGCTTCCCACTGAAAATAAAGCAGAAACAAATTATTAATTTGGAGATGAGATGCTTCAAAGGTTTTTTAGCAATATGAAAAGAGATGCTGAGTATTAATCTCCTCTACTGGGAAAGGAAGGAGAAATGGATCTCTCTAAGCCCTGGTATTCTAGCTACCAGTCTGCAGTAGGTGAGAAAAACATGTCAGCCAATTGGAGTAAAAATGAAATCAATTCAATTTCTATCACATGTAGAGAACCAGTCTGGGTTAGGGAAAACAAAGATGAATAAACAAAATCTCTCCTCTCAGACTTTGCCATTCAGGGTGGATTCATGGTCCAATAGCACTAACAGATGTAGAGAGCCTGTCAGAAATGTAGACTCAGACCTTACCCAGACCTGGTGAATCAGAATCTGCATTTTACCAAGATTTTCTGTTGATTATGTACATATGTTGACATTTGATGGGAGTAAATTCTGGTCAGATAAGGTAGTTTTTCTTTTTCATGGGATTACTGGCTCTGTTTTGTTGAAATGAAAGATATTGTAGGTATTTCATCTTTTAGAGAAAGAGAGGTAACAGAGAGATGAGGAGAGCTCAGATTGAGAATTTGAGACTTAAAACTATATTATATTAAAGGGTGAGGATGTAGCTGAGTGGTACAGCAGGCATGACCACCTGGGTTCAATTCCCAACAGCATAAAACTAAATGAATAAACAAACAAAGGAAAGCAGAGAAACAGAGGAGATGCATTCTTTCACAATGAGATTCAGGAGCATTAACCTTAGCTCTGACTTCCTTAAGGGGAATAGTAAGCACAGGAACTTGTAGAAATTGTTTGGAGTAGACATCAGAAAAAAAAATCATTCATTTGAAACATAGTTTATTACTGAAATCCATCTTAGTAAGGCTCCCATTAGATCAAATTCCATTATAACTGGAAATCACATTCTCTATGTTTCATCCTAATTTAGTAGTGATTTGACCTTCAAACCCACGTTAGCAGTCTACTCCACGTCTTTTATCTTTGTGTCCACTGTTTGGAAGCCGATAGTAGAAGTACACCAGCTGTGATGGCCTGTGAAAAGAAAATGGGAAAATAATATCCACAATAGAAGGTATCTCTGGAGAGAGGTCAGTCTGTCTTACATTTTGACAACTTTATCATGAGCTAGAAGGAATAGTAAATGGCTAAGTGGATTTATGGCTCTGATCTCCTCTTCATCTGTGGAAGAAACTGTGATGACAATGAGGAAAATAAGCTATTAGTGTCATAAAGACAAAAGAAGAAGCAACATATATCACGTACAGGTACAAATTCCTTATAATGAATGTGATCATTATGTATATTTAAAATGTACCAATACATGTTTTGAAAAAAAGAAGACATGATTCATACAAGCTCGACGTTTGATTCTTTATGTTGCCTTTGCCATCACAATTATAACATCCACTGTTGGAAGGTGTCACCATAATAAAAGTTTGGCTTTATAGCCCTTGCCATATGTTCTAATTTGACTAATTATCTTTTTTCATCTTTCTCACAAATTTCTAAAATTGAAAATAGGAGGAACTGGAATAGAGACTATTACAGAACCCTGAAATCCCTCCCAGCAGTGGCATTTTCTTTTGCTAGATGCTTTCTTTTGAGATTCCACTGCCTTAGGTTGACAAAAGGATACAAATGCATGATCTCTGCTTCTCACATAGCAAAAATAATCATTAGAATGAATGAATGAATGATGTGGCATTTATTGTTCTGGGTGCAGAGGTGTGCAGCTTTTCAAAAGAGAGTTTTTCTTTTTAGTGACAATTGAAGGAAAAAGGCTCAAAGTGGAGAATGAAAATAGTTCACAAAGAGAGAATAGTGTCACAAGAATTGAGTAATAGATAATAAGCCCTTCCCCTCAAAAAAACGCCCCAGACATCTGAGCTCATCTTTGATTCAGCACCAGGTTTGACAAAGGAGATCTTGTAGCCATTGAATCTAGAAATTGCTTATTCTCAATCCATATGAATCATTTGGTCTTCATCAAGGAATGTTTTGAGGTTAAGAGAAAACACCAGGAAGAGATATTCCTAACATCAGATATTGAATATAAACAAGTCTAAAAACAGAATTTTTGGTTTCTGACAGAGAAATAAATAGGACTGTATGGACAGAATAGCCAAACTGAAGGAGGAAGAATCTGTGCTTTTACCAATATGGTTTTGTGGTGTGCTACTTTTGCAGCTCCAGGTTTGGCATATTTGTTGTTTAGAGACTTAACTTTTCTTTTTCGTGGCATATTTTATTTTGAATATTGGACTTAAAGAATTTGAGAGAAGGAAACACACACACACGCATATATGTGGACTCACACATGCATTCACACACTCTCACACAAAACTTCTCACGTAGCTGAGCCTGAAATTCCAGACTTGGCATGACTGTACCATAAAACTCCCATGGATTAAAACAGAACCATCTGTAATCAAAAGAGGTTCCTGGCTTGATTCTGCAAGAGGAAAGTTTCCAAGAGACCCTATGGTGGTTGAGCCAGCATAAATACTACAACAAACGAGGGATTAATAAGTGCAACTGTAACTGATGCTGCGAGGGAAGCCTGGGGCTGGTCTAGGCTCCCAGAGGCTTGGGCCTCAATTGACACATCACTCCTCTGTCATTAATCAGAGAGAAACATGGAAGCAAGATAAAAGCAACGGAGTCAGATTCACGCCCCTCTACTGGACAATATGGCTGACACTATCAGATGCTTGGATTCCAGGTTGCCTTAATTACTTTGGCATGAGCTGTTTCTTTCCTTTCAAAAGTTGAAAAATGCTGCAGAATTGTTGTTGCCTGTTATTTCTGTTGTAACTGTCAGCTTGAATTTTGCTTTGTTTACACAAAACTTTGAAAAAGATCTTTCACGGAGTAGGCTGAGTATGAACGCAGTTCAGTAATTTGTTATTCAGTCTGGGGATGGGATGGGGATGGGAGGGCAGCTCAGTAGCTTAGCACACACATCTTTACCAATGCCCCCCAGCACACATGGGAAAAAAGCGGAGTATTGGCCATCCTCTTCTCTTTCTTCCATTTCTTTTTGTAAATTTTATTTTTAGATAGGAAGCAGAAAATAATTAAAAAGAAAGAGATTTGATTGTTGGTGAAGAATAGAAAATTAGTGTTGAAAGGCATGTCACATCATAGTGAAGGCCTCAAAAATCAGGCTACCATGTCTGGATTTTGTTTGGGAACAATAAAGCAACACCAGAGGCTTTTGAAGAAGGAGCTAACCTGACTGCAAAAAAAGTATAAAAAGATGAGATGGATGTCCCAGGCATGCTGGACTGAAATGGACTGAGATCCCAAGATCTGGAGGCCCCTGGTCTTCATACTTTATTTTAAAACTTTACTTGTTGTAAAGAATATATCTTGTATTATGGCCTAGTTATAAATCTTTTTATATTTAGCAAAAATATACTTAACTTTGGTGTATGTGATGCCTTCAAATACTCTCTAGCCCATTCAATTCTATTCCTTGTAAATTCTGCTAGTTATCTAATAGGTTGGTTTTATAGTCCACTAACACAGTGGTCCCTAACATTTTATATACCAGGAAGAAGTTTCATGGAAGACAATTTATCCACCGACTGTGTGTGTGTGTGTGTGTGTGTGTGTGTGTGTATGAGATTATTCAAGTGCATTTCATTTAGTGTGCACTCTATTTTTGTTATTATGTTGTATTATATAATGAAATAATTACATAATGCAGAATCAATGGGAGCACTGAGCTTATTATCCTGCAGTTATACAGTCTCATCAGGGGGTAATGGGAGTCAGGGCACCTGAAATATATTGCTTGTATTCAGTTTACTCTAATCTCATTTGGTTGCTGTCACTGTAGAGAACCCTGATTCACAAAGATAGGATGTAGGATGTTGGGAAAGGAAGCAGACTTTCAGTGCTTCTGTGGCAATCTGAAAATTCTGCCTTGATGTGAATCCAGATTGTATGGAGATTTGAAGTTGTCTTAAATATACTTTTAAGGTCACTGTTATTTGAAATCTCAAGCAGTTGTTCCTCTTCTAGCACAGAAAAAAATGATTCACCTTGCTTATTCACAAATAGGTTGTGGATCCATTCCTTTCCAGTTTAGGGGTCTCTTGTGGCTGGGAAGCCATGCTCAAACTTTGAAAGCTGACATAGGTGATTATGCACCAGGTGTGAGAAAAAAAAGGTCCTGGCTCAGTCTTTTTCAGAATCCCTGCTAATGTTTGAAAAATGTCAAAAATCCCGATATTCACTCATTGCTCCCATTATTCCAGTTTGGCTTTGAACACAGCCACTTTATCTGCCAAATTGAACACAGTTGTAATTCTCCTCTGAGTGACAGACTGAATTTATTGAGCAAATTGAATGTGTTATATAAGCAAGTTTTGCAACCCATTCTGTGTAACTGAAAGTGCTCCCAGTGATGATGTTTTGTTCTAAAAACAAACAAACAAACAAAAAACAAACAAACCTCTGGAGCAGTGCTTATAACTCAAAAACTCTAGCCAGTGATCCAGCCTTAGAAAGCCATCTCATATCTGTGTATGAGGAGACATGTGCTTTGTGTTCATCTCCTCACAGTGCTTTGTGAACAAACATTAGTTAAGGGCATGCCCTTTAATGTGGTTGATAGTTTTAATCACATCATGCGAAACCTTGTTAAGTACAGGTGATACTTTTCAGTTGATAGCATTTCTCAACAAATGACACAGTGTGTAGACTTACATTCAGAAGTGCCCTCTTTGACCTGAGCAGGGAAACCAGATGGCTGTACAGTCATGGCAGCCACTCTGTCCACACATATATTGGCACAAAATAACCAATGCAGTTTTCTTAACACATAATCATTCCAGACTTGAATAGTTCTCTGGCTGTGGTGTTGGCTGGCAACAAAAGTGCACATAATATATCGTTAGGCACACCCTCCTGAAAATAGATCAGAGAAGCATTATTGCCTTGTTTTCAACATGATAGACTTGTCAACCTGGATTGTACAACACAGTGACTCATTGGTCTTCTCTAACATTTGAGCCTCAATAGCCTCTGCTATTTCATCAATTTGTCTAGTTTTGATGCTCATCAAAAGAGGAACATGTGTCATCTTTTTAACTGCAGCCTATCCTAAAAGTTCATGACAAAGCTTCTTAGCAGCAGGAAAGACCAACTCTTCACCAAATAGTAAAATATCTTTCAGCTTTAGCAATGCATTAGCCATGAAAAATAATGGTTTCAAATATGCAGACGTATTTGATGAATCGGTGGCCTTTTAATAATTGCTTCTGTTCTTCGTGTTCATGTTTTTTCTTTTTAAAAAAATTCCAAAGGCTTGTCCTTTCATGCAGGGTGCTTGGTCTCCACATGACAAAGCAGTTATGAAGGTTTCATTATTTTGTTGGATAGCCAGTTGCCACATATAGTAAAAAGTGGGCTTGGAGAATGTGAATCACCTATTGCCATAAACCTGCAATTTAAGTAGAACTCTTGGCCCCATAATTTAGGTAAGACTCTTGGTATTTATTTTAAATGTAGCTTTCTTTTTGTTGGCAGTCTGAAAGTCTTCTGCTGCCTCATCATTGGGGTCTTGTTCCCTTTATAAAGATGTTCTCCAATTATGTTTGTATTTTACTCATTTTGGCTAGGGTTAGCTTGTGGGCTTACTAAAAATTGTGACTGAGACAAGCATGCAGTATGGGAAGAGACACGATAGGCTTGGTAAACAAAATAATGGGCAGGCCATGCTCAGATTAAAATAAATGTTGAATTCTAACTTAAAGCTTGCCAGCAGAAGCAGCTTTACAAGAAAAATATATCAACTCATTTGGCACTCTGAAGCCTGCCACCAGTTGCAGCTTGTCAATTTCCATTCACTGATAGGATTTTGAGTTATTATGGTCAAACCTAGGTAGTCAAACCTCTCTGCTAATGTTCACCTGTATTTGTAGCTATTCTCCAGGACTAGCATCACCACCTCAGCTCCATCTCAAATCATCAGCCATTAGATTCTCATAAGAAGTGAGACCTAAATTCCTTGAATGTGCAGTTCACTGTAGGGCTCAAGCTCCTAGGAGAATCTAATGCTGTCACAATGCTGCCACTAATCTGATAGGTTGAGCTCAAGCAGAAATGTAAGTGATGAGGATCAGGTGTAACTATAGATGAAACTTGACTTGCTGCTTATCTGCTGCTCACCTTCTGCTGTGTGACCCACTTCCTAACAGGTCACAAACATGTACAAGTCCATGGCCCAGGCATTGGGGACCTCTGCACTCATGAATTGATTCCATTCGTTAGTTTGGCCATTAAAGTTATCTAGATATAAAATCTGAGCATAGGTAGGAAGTGACAAGAATGGGAAGGTTGTACAGTGAAAAGGAAGAAGAAATGCATAGTGATATATCTCACGGGAAAAAATAAAGCTCCAGGGGAGCTAATGGGAGTGGTCTGGTCTGGGGGTGGTCTAGTTAGGTCTTTGCTGCCCAAAGTGCAGTCCTGAAAATCGCAGCACAGGATTCAACTGTAACTCCTGAGACATGCAGACACTCAGGCTCACCCAAACCTATGGAATTAGGACCTGCATTTCGATAATATCCCTCAGTGATGTGCATGTATGGTACAGTTTGAGAAAGGTTAGTTTAAAGGAGAAGAATGAGTCAAAAGTCACCCCAGACTTTGAGTGAATGTGAAGTTAGAGCACAAAGAATGAATTTTGGTGACAGGTTATTTGTTTTTAGACAAGCTGACGATAAAGCAGCTTAGGCTAAGTGGAAAATTGGCCACTGAGGAAGATTCTTGGCTTGGCCAAACTGTAGTCAGGTTCCCGAACTTTCTATTTGGTCATCTGTGTACTTCCTTATAAAATCCTATTTTAGCAAGCACCCTGCTAAGTAAATTTAACAAGAATCCCCACCCTTGATATCTATGATTATTTTTGACTATATATTCTCAATATCTGTTTGCTTCTATCCACCATCTTCTAAGCAATGTTTGATCACCCTGGCCTGTCTTCAGCAAAAATTCTGGTAGAATGATTTAGCTAGAATATCCCCTTTATCCCTGAAGTTTCTTCTTAGTAATTTTCCATTCACTGACCCCACCCTGCCCCTTGGCCATAAATTCCTGCTTGCCTATCCCATATTTGGAATCCAACCAGTTCTATACTGAGGGTCCCCCGCCCTTTGCAATAGTACTG
The DNA here is from genome assembly GCF_053883595.1 of Heterocephalus glaber. Classification (NCBI taxonomy): domain Eukaryota; kingdom Metazoa; phylum Chordata; class Mammalia; order Rodentia; family Bathyergidae; genus Heterocephalus; species Heterocephalus glaber. Next base: position 48,536,109 of record NW_028258324.1, on the reverse strand, counting down.
AATAAAATATGTTTTTTTCTGCTTTACCCACTATCCAGCTCTGGTTTTTCTTTGACACCACCTGGTAGTTGAGAGTAACTTGACTATTGAAGTTGTAAGAGACTTGAACAATCATGTCCTCAAACCCTTTCTCTAACAGCTAAGGAAACTGGGGCCTGCATGACTCAGTGGAGCCCTGACCTTTCCCCAAGTTCTTGTTTCCTTGCAGAGTTCTGAGTGCAGGTCACCACTGGCCAGGTCTCTGAGCTCTCTCGGCCTGGGTCCTGTGATCTAACTCACTGAGCTTCAGTGTCTTTCTTCATCAGAAGATGATCTTCAAGCCACATATTCTAGGATTAATAGGGTTCAGTCCTTAAAGTACCACAATCTCCTCACTGCATACTTTCTAGCAGCTGATGACTTTAAATAACCCAGCTCAGAAATTCTAGGAAAACTGCATGTCAAGTGGCTGTCAGAATGGAGTTAAGGGGAGTCTGTGGACCAATATTTGTGAAGTACTTAGAAAGCCTTGAGTAAAAGGCACTAAACAAATATAGGGTGCTCTGTCACATGTAAAAAATCTATCTCTTACCAGTCTCAAAAAATTTGGACGCATTTGCAAAAGGAAAGGTCAATATGATTGAAATGTACAAATTATCTTTTCACTAAATGAAGACATACTTGGCAAGCAGGTTAAGAAGTGATTGGCAAGGGAGGTTGTAGAATGAGGCAGAGAGTTCTGAAGCTGACCTGATCAGACAGAACTGTGGCTCAATAGGAAACTCATTAGGAAAAAAACAAAATCACATTGTTCAAAACTTAAACATCATCGAAAGAGTGAGCATTCTTACTGCTTTCTTTCTCATGAGCATTTTTTTCTGTTTTGATATAAATACCAACTTGACCTTCAATCCTTGCAATCTAATCAAGGTTTAACTGTATATGACATTCTGTAGCATCTGAAAAAACAGCATAGGCATAATTCACTCAACAATATTTATCAAATAATATTTATTTAAAATCTAGTATGTGGGCTGGGGATTTAGCTCAGTGGTTCTGCCGCCTGCCTCAAAAGTGGAAGATCCTGAGTTCGATCCCCGGTACCAAAAAACAAAAACAAAAAAAGTAAAATCTAGTATGTGACTCTCTGTTCCAGGTTCTGGAGACATAGCAGTAAGTTAAAAAAAAATCCCTTCCCTTGTATAATATATATTTAGAAGGGGAATGGAACCAAGAAATAATAAATAAGCTATGTAGAATCTTAGATGGGGATGGGACTATGGGAAAAATAGGGCAGAGTATGACAGATTGGGAATGCCAAGTGAGGGCAACAGGTTACAATAGTAAATAGGACAGTGTGAAAAGACCTCAGTGAAAGAGCGACATTTGATCAAGAATTGAAGCAGATTAGGGAGTGAGCCAAGTTCAGGAAGAGAATTCAGGCACATAGTGTGAAGGAAAAAGGTTCTGAGGCAGAAACACACCTTAGCAGGTTTGAAAACAACAGGCAGACAATATGAAGAGAGAGAAGTGAGCTAAGGGAAAAGTGGGGGGAGATGAGGTCCAGGAGGTGACAGGGTGGGGACTCAGGGAGTAGGACAGGAGAGTGAGGTGGGTGGCAAGGAATCAAGAACAGAGTTTGGACAGAGAACAGGGCCCAAATGAAAGGCATGGGATTAACTAGCATTTGAATACATCTTTAAAACTAGCAAGGCTCTTCATTGTGCTCTTCGTTCAAATTGGTTTCGTCCTCACTGAGCACCTTAGAGTTAGATAGTTTCTCATGTGACTTTTCTTCACCCGTATGATTCCCCATATTGCAGGTAAAGGCAATGAGCAACTGGTTGACTGGAGTTCTTGCTTTTGACTCCATATCAAGAACATTAAAGTTAGAACTTGAACACAGATTCACTTATCTAACTCCACCTTCCTGTGTTGCCACCTGTGAGCTTACAGTAGCCACCAAATAGCGGTGTGCTGGAGACACAGCCATCATTGCCCGGGCCAATTGGTAAAGTGGATGTTTGGCACAGAACAGACTTGCATTCAATCTATAATGTGAATCAAAGTCATCAATCTTTACTGAATGTTTTACAACAGACTTCAGGGATTACCAGAAAAGATGGAGAGTTGGACTATAATCAAGGTTTATTTAAAATTTGGGTCAGATTGAAAATTTTAAATCAATTAAATTAGAATAGGAAATGTTAGAATAGGTTTCACATAGACAACTAAGTATTGTTTGTGAAAATTTGTTTCACATATAGATATGAATGTATAGATATTATTTATCTAGAGAGAACTATGTAGATGTGTTCCTGTACATTCCAAGCTCTGATGGAAAATATTTTTCTTACCAACAAAAAATTTGGAAGTTGCTTGAATAAATGTAATCATACTTACTGTATTCTAGTAGAAGTTTAATATTTCTTTGAATGATTGTGTAGCTTTTGGTAGGTGTTGGGGAAAAGAGAGGAAGATTAAGATGGGATGACAGATATAAAATAGTAATTAAAAAAGAAAATATGAAAGAAATCTACCACCCAGAGATTCCAGTCTCCCTCCTACATCCTGTTTCCCAATCTGCACATCATCATTAAACCCCACTAGGCAGAATCCTGTAAGATCAGGATCTCATTGTATCCTCCACAGGAGCCCAAAACCATAAGAGCTATCAATGCATATGTATTTCATAAATAGACTAAAATTATACTCCTTTGGGTATTGCTTTTAGGTTCACAAAGTTTTAATTATTGAAACATTTAAGATGTTACCCCACCTAATAGTGGTCACATTTTAATAGAAATTTCCTTAAGATAAAAAAAAACCTGCAAAATCAAATCTTCCAGTTTCCAGTGGTGAATGTCAGATCATGGGAAATAATGAGAGGTGGATTTTTTAGGGGGATGAGCCTCCTCTGCAAATTCTCAGAAGTTGGGCTACCATACAAGCCACTTATTCCTAAGGCTGGATGTGCTCATTTCTTTGGTCAGAGGAGATGAAGTATCAGGCCAATGGTTTATCTGTGCAATCACCCAGTGAACACACACTGAGCATGTACTTAGCGCAGACACTATACTCGGCACACCTACACTTTCCTGGTAAACTGCAAAGTCAGTGAAATCAGTGCCTCACTTCCTGAATTATTTTCAGTTCAAACAGTTGCTGACAAAGATAAAGGTGGGAGAATAAAGATTTGGGCCTTGGGGTCATGAAGGTAGTTATACCTTATTGTTTCTAATGAAAGCAGAAATTTGAAATTTATTTTACTTTGTTTTCCATTTTTAAATTGTTTTCATTGCTTATGTCTTTTTCTTAATTCAAAAATCAAATTTGGAAAGACAGTTTTTAATTTGAGAATATCAAGATGATAGGATCAAAATAAAAAACTTTCTAAGAATTTCTTGAACAAAGTTTCATATATAATATACACAATATACATGTATACACAAAAGAACAATATTAAGAAAAGCTCTCTACTTAAGTACGACCAATAGAAATCCATGTTCTAAGGTAAATTCTGATATTCTACAGAATTTTGTCTTCTTCATACTGTTGGAATATTTTTAGAGGACGTATTATTCTGTTTCCCCTTTTGCCTCCCATCTTCCTTTATTCTCTCAATATATTTAATAAAATACATTCCTACCAAAGTTCCATTCCAGATGGGACAAGCAATCCACACACTCCATCCTGTGAACCAAAGCTTGTAAGAAAAGACAGGGAAGAAAGCAATAACTCCAGAAAATATACTGAGACTACCCAGAGTAGTGAGAATTTGGCCAGAAGTTTGATATAGGACCTTCATTTTTCGCTGTGACTTGTGTCCTTGGTCTCATAGATGTTTTGTTACCAAAACACAAGGCTATGATAGGCCTCAATAAACAGAAGTTTCTTGGAGACAGTAGCCATGACACATGTGGACTGTTGATCTACTTGGAAACAAGATTCTATTTGTTTCAACAAAGGCAAAATGTAATAACATAATCCTTGACATAAATTAGACACAATAAATTCTATTACTGGTTTATGATTTCTTGTTTTGGAGTTGATGCCTTGATTCCCTTCTTTCTGCCCTATCTTGGGGAGGGGAGTTGACCACTTCCTGGCTTAATCAGACTTAAAGGCCCGTTGACTGAGCTAATTGTTTCTCAGCTCAACCTGCCTAGTGGTTCCAGCATAAAGCTAACATCCTTTGTGCACAATAGATCCACATTCCCAGCACAATTTCCCACAAAGCAAAGTAAAAATAAGCACTTGGATCACTTTTCATTTCATTTAAATGATTTAAGGCAAAAATGAAGCATTCACCTCTTTTCAAAATTTAATTCCACTGTAATTATTTTTGATGAAGATTTCTGATATGGCTTCCTCCCCACATAGGCATAGGTTTTATTATGCAGTTCCACATTGTTTTCACAGACTGACTGCACCCTAGCTATTTTATTATTAATTCAATTTTCAAGAATAGTACAAAGATGGATGTATATAGTTGTAAAATACAATAAACTTTAAGAAGTAATTTATCAATTGAACAAAATACTCATCTCTATTCTTGAATCATCATTCTGCTTTGAGATGTTGGACTTATGTACAGTTAAGCAATTGTAAGTTATCTTAATTTTTAATGCATTTGAGAACAGAACACATTCTGAAGCTACCTGAATAATTTTTCTATTCAATAATAATAATACCCTCTTTCTTAAGTAAAATGATGAGATAAAATCTTGTGCATGGATATTTAATGGTTTATAATATGAATTTTGGGTCACATAAAGCTGGGATCTGATTCTAGTTCCACTTTCTGCCAGGATTGAGTTCTTAAAGAATGGCAAGTAACTTAACTTTTCTGGGTCTGTTTCTTCATATAGGAAAAGGGAATAAAATTAGTGTCTATCTCATAAGGTGGTCGGTTTGAGAGATTAAATGAACCAATATATATGTAAATGCTTAAACTGAGCTCAGCTCAACAAGTTCGGCAAGACACCCATTATTACATTGGGTCATTTTATCTTTATTTTGGCAAGGAACTAATCCACAGTCAGTACCATTGCTTCTTTCCATTATCTTATAAACTTTAAATCTGATTTTTCTTGATCAATTTGGTAAAATCTCTCCAAGGACCCTTCATGAGCAGTGGAAAGAAGATTCGTTCTGAGTCTTTGGTTTTTTCTTTCTGACTTTCTGTCTTTAATTAACCATTGAACAGGCTGACACAGATTTTGACACAGCTGCATTCCTGGATATGCGGAACCTAGGAAATTAGCTCAGGCTTTCTGGTATAGCTGCTGTTTCCCATCTCCTCTCCATACTGCAGGCTGTAGTCTCTCATTTTTTTTCTAACAACATTCTAGATACGTGGTATTCTGCCAGGGCACAGTCTTAGTGAGTCTTATGCATCCCCTAAATATATGACACCTTCAAATCCTAGAACTGGCACAGAGTAGACCCACATGGCAAGAAATATTGGTTGAACAAATTAATTAATAAGTTAGACTTCTCAGCAATACATTTAGGGACTCATGGAGCAGCACAAGTACAGATCTGATTGTGTTCACCACTGTCAATGCTAATGCTAGTTTGTTTCCTTGCTGCCAGGTGAAGGGGTCTGCAGTGAAGACAGTCTTGTTTGTGTTAGTATTTGGTTTGAGCTGTTTTGACTTTTCCCTTTACTTCTTATCTCAAGGTTATAGCTACATGGTATGTCAACATAGTGTGGGTCAGATCACTCTCTCCTGTTTGCACATTTGGAAAATAAAGACTGTTGAAATATTCATGTTACAGAGTACAAAGATGGCAAAGAAAGAGGATTTTTTTGTTTTAATTTTTGGGGACTTTTCAAGTGCCTGTAACTCTGATACTGTCAATGTACTTGTAACCCTGAATTTATTAGTGATTAGGTGTTGCCATTTAATACAACAGAGAGAAGGAACAGAGGAAGAACTAGAGATGGCTCTGTTTTCTCACAGGAAAATCCCATTCACTCTAATTTCATTACAGCATGAATACTTTCAGTGGGAGCAGCTACTGGGAAAGTAGAGACTGTGTAACTCCTGCTCCTTTCCATCAGCTACGTTTCTGTGTACTTAGTGGACCAGCAGCCAGCACAGCTGGAGGCCCCCTGGTTGGAGGGCCCTTGTCTCCTTTCACTCCTCTGTTTGGCACTAACTTACTGGAAGATGAATCTGTAAGTTCTCTTTGGAGGTAGGTGATGAGGTCAAAGTCTTTGCAGAGTTCACTGTTTTACCAACCCAGGGTACCCCAAGATCTTGGCCCTGGAAAGAGTAGTGTAAGGTCTGCAAAATTCTTCCACCCAGCTTTGCCATTAAAAACAAACAAACAAATCCAGGTCCTCCTGCCAGTAGTGATCAATCAACTGATCAAGGAAGGGGGCAACCTGAACTCCCAAAGCCGTGGGAGAATGTCAGGGATGCTGAGGGAGGGAAACTGATCTGGACATCCCTCTATTTCTTTAATATACATTTCTTCACACATGAGCCTTAAAAATAACAGATCTGAGGATGCTATAGTCTTGGGGTTTAAAAAGTTTTCAACTCCATGAAAAGGATTTATTTTAATCAAAAATAGATAAAGGAAGTAAGAAAAAATGGAGCTCTCGTAGGTAGGTAAAATAAATTTTTATGTTTGTAACTGCTTCAGATGACTGGGTTTGTTTGTTTTCATATTAGAAAGCACATGTAGTGGAAAGAACAAGAACTTTAGGGTCACAAAGACCTGGGTGTGATACTGAAGATCCCATCTGATATATTAAAGAAGTATAAAAAAAATTAGAAAAATTAATATTCAGCTAACGCCAGTACAGTAATCGATGCAGGCAGGGATCATCAATGAATGCTAAAAACACTGGCTGAACAGTCACCACCTTAGCCAGGTGATAAAACTTAACAGGATCCAATAATAGGACAAACTAATACCACTGCCTCTTGATATGATAAAATGCAAGTACATATATCACCTAGGTAGGAGTTTTTCCAAAGACGTTTAGCCTGAACCTAACCAAAAAGAAACAATTGGACAAATTTAGATGATAGACATTTTGCAAAGCAAGTCTGGACTTTTAAACATCCAAGTCATGAAAGATAATCAAATGGTTAGTGGGACAATTAGTAATTTTAAGTATGGAGTTTATATTAGATAATACTAGTGTGTCAATATTATATATTTGGGAGCTCAAATGGCATCATATTTATATAAGAAAATGTCCTATTGGTGAAATAGGTGATGTTAGTGTTCTTTATGATTCTTTCTGGTTTTCCTTAGTTTTAAAAATTTCAAGTTAAAAATTGAGAGAAAGGCCCTCAGGGGTAGAGTTCTTACCTTGCATGTGTGAGCCCCTGAGTTTGATTCCTAGCATAGTTAAAAACAAAAACAAAGAGGAAAACAAATTTAGATATATAACTGCATAAAATTAAAGACTTAAGTTTTACCCAGGCATATGGCCATGCTGGCTCAATAACCCTTAATGATATTGCTGAATGTGCATCTTGTTGTGGAACATGCAAAAGCTCCTCTGCCCCCTTCAGCCCAAGATGGGATCAGTGTGCCTAGGATGAGAGTGATGCAACAGGTGTACTAGGCTATAGGGGAAGGAGCGTCACACATAAAGACACAGTGGAATAGGGGCTGGAGATTTAGCTTAGTGGTTCCGCTGCCTGCCTCGCAAACAGAAGGACCCGAGTTTGATGCCCGGTACCCCCCCCCAAAAAAAAAGAAGACACAGTGGAATGTATATGTATATGTTGTCTATGTATACATTTATGTATATATTGTGTGCATATACTGCATATATTGTCTATGCATATATTCCAGTGTCCTTCCAAAGAGTTCAGTTTCTTAACTACATTAAAAACTTTTCCAATGCTTATTCATAACTCACATTTCTCTGCTTTTTACTAGCTATTCAACTTCAACTTTGAGTGAACCCTCTCTTCTCATTATGGCTTGGGGCTTAAGGAGAGCAAAGTTCAATTTTGATCATCCCTAAGTGGGAATTGTCAAATTTAAAGCCTTCCAATCTGAAAAATGTTTGGACCAAAATAAAGATTTGTGCATCCATTTGTACTTACCTAATTCAGATTGTACCTGCCTTTTGAATATCTGTCCCTCAAGTGCGTTTTGAAATCATCTGGAATTTATCAGAAGTTTTCCATGTTTTCACAGAACAGAAAAACTTAATTATGTCACTGGCAAACTTGCACAGCTTGCTGTGGCTCGCTTTCCCAGGCCATGCAGCTGCAAGAAAATTCTCGTATTGGCAGACTTATAGGCAGCCTCCTACAGGCTACTGTGGGTATTGTCTGTCTTTTGGAAAGGCCACTCCTATCTTGTTTCATCCTGGAGATAGAGGAGCCAGAGATAGAGCAGTGATTGTGACAGCTACTGTGATTGATTGGTTCTTTGGCCACCGAGGAGAAGGGATGAAACTAAGCAAACAGGAAGAGAGAAACAGTAGGGGTGTCTGGGGAAGAGTTGGAGAAAAGATGGAGAGGGAAGAAGGACAACAGGAGAGGACTCAGAACCGAGAGGAAAACAGTCCCAGAGCCAAAAACAGCTTCCTGCATCACTCACAGATCCAAAGCCTGAGAACAACTGTGCAGAGTCAATTCAGGGACAGAGGAGCGATGGAAGCTGTGGGCCATTCATGTACAGCTCACAGAAGATTTTTGTAGGAGGAGGAAAGGGAAATAAATAGAAGGAAAGGGAGAGAAACAGAATGAGAGAGAAGGTCTAAGTATCTGGAAACGTTCTCAGATTATCCTTATTCTCAAAATTGCTTTTAGGGAAAAACCTGTTAAGTCCTCTTAAACAGGAAATGTATGTTCATTTAATTCTTTCTCTTGACATTTTTGAAAAAGTAAAAAGCCACATTTTTCTGTGTGAAACTCATCACACTTTTTCGTCCAGCTGTACCAAGATAAAAGGCAAAAGAAAGGGAGGAGGGATGGGGAAGACATATTGCTAAAACCCTCAACAGCTGTCATCATCATTCCCATTTTTACAGATGATAAAACTGAGGTTCTTGAATGTTAAATAATGAAGGTGACACAATTAACAATGTCAAATCCTGGTTTTGGACTTAGGAATGCTTGACTACACAAATTGTAATTCATATTTTTCTCTACTGGATCAGTTTGTGGGTGTACTATATCTTTAAAATATATATATATATATATATATATATATATATATATGAAAAAGTTTCCTTGAAGCATACCAAAGTACAATGTGGAGGCTCCACTATGTAATTTCTCAGACTTCTTTTATCTCTAAGCTTCTATGACTTAAATCCCAAAAGAGAAAAATACCTGTGTGGCCAGATTGCCTACTCATAAGAAGCCTTTATATGTTAGATATGGTCTCTTTGAGGCTGAGATCATGTCATCAAATGTCTTCCTCTATCAGGAACAAGTAAAGGGCATATTGTAAGCACTGTGCGCACTGTGACTTGGCCACTTGAATCCGTGTGTGTGTGTATGTGTGTGTGGGGGTGGTGTGTGTGTGGTATTAGAGATTGAACCCAGGGCCTTTGCACCTTGCTACATCCTCAGCCCCTGAGAAACTAAAAATAAAAAGTTTGTTTTGAGACAATTTTCCCTAAATTGCTAAATTGCCCAGGCTAGGCTTGAACTTGTTACCCTTCTGCCTCAGTTTTCTAGAGTGCTGGGAATACAGTGTGTGTTACAATGCTTGGCTAGCCAATTGAATTCTTGCTTGAGAGATTTCACCCAGATTTTCACTAATGAGGCCTCACTTTTGATCCCTATGGAACATGAAGAAAAGATGGAAACTAGAGCCAGCAGCTACCAGTTAAATAAGTAACAGCCTGTAACAAATTGGTGATCTCATCCCTGCTCCTGTTGTCTGTGCCATAAACTAATCAACACTTGTTAACAAACATACCAGGCACCCAGATGGTCAATGGGTGAAATATCATACAATGGAATCCCTCTTCTTTCTCAGCTTCTTGAAAAGGGCCGGAAAGCTGAGAAAGACCCAGTGACATTGGTAGATCTGAAGTTCATGGTATAGACGGATGCAGAGATGAGAATTCAACAGACTCCAAGGGCAGATGGCTCAAAGGCAAATCCCTGTCCATTGGCCAAGACTTGGTAGAATGGATTCTAGAAACCAGTTCTGATTGATCAGTAAACAAAGTCCTTATTTTTAAAATAATAGGAGCTTCAATTTTCTATATATTTAACACAAACAGGGAAGCAACGTGAACACAGGGTGGTGCAAAGAGTCGGTTCATGCCCTCGTGCCATTCGCATCCCTGCTCCTAGATTCATCCTCACAGACCTTCTCTTATCGTGCTCTCTCCACCCTCTGCCTAGCTGAATTCTTCATGGCCTTATGGTTTTATCCTCAGGGCTCTTGACTTAATTTGTTTACTTTGTGTTTTCCCAAATGGAATGAAATTACCAAGAAGGTAAAGACTTTGTTTTATTTGTTTTATTCACCACTGCCTCCCATAGCCAAAAATAATGTCTGTAGTACATGCTTAGGAAGCATTACTGAATGAATGAACTAATGAATGAATGAAAACATGAATCGAGGCTACTATTTACTCCAATCACTAGAGTGCACAGACCCTTTGCTGTGAAAGCTGGCTCCTTGGGCCTCTCTTGAAAAATAGGGTCCCCTTTCAGCCCTCTTCTCCCCGAAATTCCACACCAAAACACAAGGGATTTCTTCCTGGTTAGTTCAGAGGGCTGTTAAACTGCACTCAAATATATGTGCATCATATGCAGATACAGGGGAGAGGTGCCCTAAAGTGACCCATGCCTGGGATTATCTTGGCTTGCTGTATTGGCACATGACACACTGCCACATGACTCTGTGTTAAATAGAGGAAGACACAAGGTCACAAACTAACCTCCTGGGAGTCCAGCAAGAACTTCCGTCTCTGGCAGAAATCTCTGACATGCAACTTTTTAATCCACTGGTAATGCTACTTTTTAAATCAGTTTAGTTCAGGATTATCTAACTTCATGGTTTTTCACTTGGCCTATGGTGTTCTGTATCTCTACACTTTCAAAGGGCTTATCTGCTTCATCTCAGTGCTTTCCATAGCTGATAAGTATTTTCCCCTAATCTGTAGAAAAGGGAAATAACAAAGATATTAACAATTTTAACTTCAGGGAATTTGGCTATGGAAACTCACGATCCTATTGTATTTCCATAGACAGACATATTGTGATCTTTTCTGAAATAGGAAAATTGATAAACTTAGTGCATTGTAATGATGTAAGGAACTGAGTAACATACTTTAAGCATCATGTTAAAATGATAGCGTATCAATGGTATCATTTTTGTATACAAAGGCTCACACTTTTTTTCTTTTCAGCAACCCAGAAATCTTGCCCTTTTCTCTTTTTGTTCTTTTTTTTTAGAGAGAGGCATGATAGGAGAAAAGGACCTTTGTGCAACTTAACATATCACACTGTTCCAGTACAAAAGCCTTTCCATTTCTTCCTTAAAATCCACAAAAAGCTAATTGACATAAAAGATAAATGCTGGGCCCAAGCAAGGCCATTCTATCTAATGTACAGATTTACTAAAAGCGAATGTGGGGCAATAGCAATGAAAAGCATATACTAATAACTCAATTGAAGAATCATAGACAGACATAGCCAGAAAAGACATTAGAGATCGGCCAATCCAAGCCTGTCCTTTCACATAGTAATTCCATAGTTAAAATACCTGGAGGAAAAACCATCCAATTGCCACATTAACTGAACCTTTAACAAGCCCGTTGTAACTGATTATCCCTCTGCTATATCTGTGTTTAGCACTAGGTGTTGCTATACTGCTATTTATAGACCAGCTTTTCTTTGATATGCTGTGGGAGCTTAACCTCCTAATTTGAGTTCCGTTTTGCAAACGCTGAGTTTCTACATTCTCAGCTAGGATATTGTATGGCACCTTGAACCAGTTTCCTTTAAATGATACAGGTATGACATACTTAATCCACTGCAGCAGAAACCCCAGAAAGAAATAATCAATACATGCTAGGAAAGGCTACTCCAAAGTTAAAATTTTCAAATCGTTCTAATTCAAATATTTACTTAAACCTTGTTTTTATATTATGTGCAATTCAAGGGGAATGACATTGTTGGTTGTGTGTTTCCTGGAACTGACTGCCTTCTACAAGGCCACAGATAAAGTTTGTTTACAGAAAAACAAAATATGAAAAAAAAAAAAAAAAGCTAAACACTGTTCTATTTGGGGTTTAATACTCCCACACATACCAAGTGGGAGAAAAGGACTACCTTCTAGAACTTTCCCCCTGGTCACAGAGGACAGAAATGCTTTTACCCCATCTAGTGACAGATGACTCACGACTTAGATTAGCTCAGTTGCTCCAAGTCTGAGTGCTAACATGTGTCAAGAAATGCAGAGTTTAGAAAGAAGGCAAATTTTCAATTTACCTTTAAGTTTTAAAGGATCAAAACTTTAGTGGCTAAGTATGAGTCCTTAACCTCATTACTTGGTTCCTTAAACTTGGATATACTTAGATAAATTTGGTATAAGCTCAGCATAGATGTTGAAGTTCCACAAGTTGCAAGTGCTATAAACACGTAAGGCTAAGTTTAAAATCATTCTGGATATATTTCACAAAACAGTGCCAAGAGTATTGTTGCTATACAAGTTTTTTCCCATTTCAGTTACCTATCAGCAATTATTTATAATATCAATGATTAGGCAATGAAACTAACCACAGTCCTAGGTTTTGTTGCTGTTGTTTTGTTTTTAGTGGTGCTGGGGATTGAACCAAGGGCCTCACACATGCTTAAGCACACAGTAGACTCAGGTCCCCTAGATTTTTGCAGAAAGAAAAGTGGAGGGGAAGCATCTTAATTAAAAAGAGCTAGAGTAAAAGCAAAAGCAACAGTTGGTGCAGAGTTAGCTGCTAGGTTCCACAATGAAAACACAAGAGGCTACTGAATTATATTTCTTCTAGTTTTTATAATTTTGGCCTCTGGGTGATAGATCTACATACTTGGCTGAAGTTTGACTTTAAAAAATGTTATTGTCCAGCTCTTTTCCTAGGAAATACACAACCCTTCTTTTCTGAAGATTCTATTCTTTATATCTTTTGAGGATAAAACTATGCTTTGTGGTTTTTATACCTATTCACTTAGGATATGTAAAAACTGAGTGAACTTTACACTTATTCCCAACTCTCTTTTTGAAGATGTTCACCTTTCTCCACTCCTCAAGGTTCAATGATAATGTAAAGTAGTGTTTTAAAAAAACACTTCTTTGGTTACTCTTCATATGAAAGATAGGCAACTTTTAAAAGGTGATGATAGTTTATAATCCTGATCTCTGTTTTCCTAAACTTGAGGTATGAGATGTTTAAGTGTGCAGTCAACTGTCTATTTTCTATAAGAACAGGATGGGAAGATTTTGAAAGAATCTATTTTGGAAATAAATGTTAATGAATAGCAAGGAGAGAAATGGAGCCAGAGGCACTGAGGAAGTTTGTACCATCTGTGACAAAGCATCTTCCACAAAGGAAAGGGATAAGGCATAGCAAGAACTATGAAAATGGACTCACCATTTACACACACGCAACCACACACAACCACACACAACCACACACATTCCTATACAAATTACCAAATCCTACTTTTGTTTTCTCCATGCTAAATTGATCAAAGTCATAAAAAATAATGCTGCATAGGTGTTTCTACTGTCATCTATTTTTTGGGGGGCGGGTACCGGGGATCGAACTTGGGACCTTGTGCTTGCAAGGCAGGCAGCAGAACCACTGAGCTAAATCCCCAGCCCCCAAAAATGTCTTTTTAAAATTTTTATTTATTTATTTTTATTTTTTGGTACCGGGGATTGAATTTAGGACCTTGCATTCATGAGGCAGGTGGTGGAACCACTGAGCTAAATTCCCGGCCCTCTACTGTCATCTAAATCTCTTTCATCCCTTTCTATCTCCCAAGCACATTTCATTTACATAATTCCAAAGAGATGAATATAAGTCCTGCTCTTGCTTAAAAACTACTTCAAATCTAGTTTAACATTTCCTATTTTTCAAGTTTGTTCCAAGACTGAGATGAAATATCTCTAACAACAGCAAAGTAAAAGCCAAATTCCCACACATTTCCCTCATTTCATGTTTTATCAGTGTTTCCTAACAATACATTTTGTAATTATTAAAATGGAAATGTGTTCTGCCTTACAAGGGCAAGGCTATGCACATTTTAACAGAAGTTGCAAGCTGCAGAAGACATCCATTTCAGGCCACATATTATTTACATATTTACATATTTTTCCCTACTTCTTTGATATAGGACAAAAAACTAGAAAACATAAAACCCAACTATGTGCATTTGGGGATCAATGCTAATCCCTGGCTTTATTTATTTGTTTGTTTATTGTGGTCCTGGCGATTGAACCCAGGGCTTCGTGCATGCTAGTGTTCTACCACTGACCTACATAACTATGCAAACCATGGAACTTTTGATGCCTACAGAAGGGTCAGAGTTGGCCTGACCTGAGGGCTGGGGATTGTGCATAGACATTCAGGTGTGATATTCACAACCAGACAACCCAGTGATGACAACAAATCATATGACCCCAAGGTTCTGGTAAAAAGCTTATTAAAGTACTAAGAATGTTTAATGACAAGCTCAGTCCACTGTAAAGAATTCATTTTGTGTGCTTATCTATAATAATAACAGTGACAATAAAAATTCTCAAAAAATTCTGCTTGTTTTCTTTGACCATCTTTGTTTTTTCTTTGTTTGTTTCTTACAGAGCTGGGATCTGAACCAAGGATTTATTGCATGCCTGCTAGGCAAATGTTCTACCACTGGGCTACATCGCCAGCCTGTTTTGTTCCTAAAGACAGATAAGTTCGTTAAGTGAAAGAAGTATTTACAGCATAGATTTAATAACATCTATGGAAAATGCAACTATTTTAAGTAGGCAAACCTCGCACTCTATTTCCTTAGAAGAGAGATTTCCAATTGTTTTTGTGCACTTGAGTGCACAAAGCCTTCTTTTAAATACTCACACTAAAGGCATTTTGGAGTAAGCAATCAGTAATTTCTCTGTAATCAAAGGTGGTGTTTGTAGTCAATGGTACTCCCAAGACACAGGAAAAGTTGCTACCATTTGTCATGTTTCCTCATGAGGAATGACACTGGAATACTCTCTTTGGAAATATGCTAGTGCTCTCTTAAGTTTCTGTTTGCTTTTTATTTTTTTCAAAATAGTTCAAAACACATGAGAGCACTGGTTCTGTGGGCTGCACCATTTTTCTCTGATTTCACCCTGCCTGTGGAACTGTGGGACTTTGTCCCAACTTTAACTTTCAGGGAAATGTCTCGTCTGCCTCAGGGAGTCTGCTTTTCCACAGCACAAGCTCCCACTCATTTCCCCAGCTGTCTCTGAACATCTTGTGCCCTCTGCCTTCCTCCAGCTGCTGGGGGTGTCTCCCCTAATGCTGCTGGGCCTTGGCAGATGGTCACAGTATGGTCTGGCCCATTATCTTTGGACCAAGGCCCTGGCCTTGACTCTCCTTCCTTGGGAGGTGCCTGCCCAGTCCCCCCTTGGGAGGCCCTGCAACCTCCTTAGCCTGTCTGAATGTGCAACAGTTTAGACTGGCCTGGGTCCCCCCAGTTGTATAAAGATTGGACCTATTACAGTCAGTCAGCCATCAACTACTTGCACTACTTGACAATACTACAGAAAAATAGGAGAGAGAGAGAGAGAGAGAGAGAGAGAGAGGAAGAAGAAGAAGAAGGAAGGAGAGGCAGAGGATGGGAAAGGAAAGGACTGGGAATAAAAATCCTAAAAGATACATGTTTCCCACCTGTAAGAAGTTTATTATTTACTTCATTATAACTGCAAATTTCATAATGTGTTGACTGAGCCAGAGACCATATCTGGAGGCCACCTTCAAGATTTTTGGCAAGCAGTCAGCCAACAGACATTAATTTGGCCAGCAAATTGGTTTTTTTTTTTAATAGGAGATGTCATTACAAGAAACACTTTCTCTTCCCAGGACCAAATACAAGTTCATGGTTTCAGCAAATGAAAGTAGGAAATCTCTTTTATTCATCAATCTCAAATTCAGTTGTGTCTTAGACTTCAGAAGAAAAGCACAGCTCTTTTAAAGTCCTTATGTAATTTTTTCCCCTACAAATACTCTCACTGAAGAGGATGTCACAAGTTAGGGAAACTGTACAAGGTCTCTAAAGCAGATCTGTGTACATAAACATATGAATGATAAGGGTACCCTGAGCCGTAGCATTGCTCCATTAGCACCAGGGAATGTTTCCGAAGTCCTCTGGGATGAGGCAGGCCTCCCCCATCCTCCCTCTCTCCACACAGTGCCGTGGCTCCAATAAGGGGACAAATATATAAGTAATACAGCTTATCATCTCATCAGAGAACATGGAAGTATGAGTGGCTTTGTCCCACATGCTGTTGTCTTATTATCAATGCTAACATCTCAGTAGATGTTGCAGGCTGGTCAAGCTCTTAGATGTCATTGAGTTTCCACTGAACTAAAGCTCTCAGGTCTTTCTTTGTATTAGTCTTGTTAAACAGTCATTTCCCATCTCACTTATACTGGTATATGTGGAATTGACTTGCCAAACTTTGTATACTTCCTATCGCTTAGCTTCTTGGTAAATTTAACCTACTTTGCAGTTCTATTAGAATCATTATGAATTTCATTTCTGGTATTGCCCACCAGTTTCTATCTGTAAACATAATCAGCCAAATTTTTTATTTCTGTCTAAGTTTTTAGATGGAGCTCTGTGGAAATTCACTAAAGGCATTGCTCCAAGTCCATATTCTTACTTTATTATGAACACTTTTTAGATATGCTTACACAGTTGATTTTGTTTCCACTCAATAAGGTAATGAGAAATACCATGTATATGTATTCTTCTTTACCAGCCCAGTAGCTTAATACATTTGGCATATGTATGGTAACTAATTCTGGGGAACTTTTGCTGGCTCATTGTGATTCTCCTTCTTATTAGAAACATTGTGACATTCATAAGTAGTTTTCTCTGTAAAAGTCATAAGCAATTCTTCATATATACTTTTTTTGGGTGAATAGGGTCTTTCTATGTTGCCCAGGTGGCCTTGAACTCCTGAGCTCAAGTGATCCTCCTGCCTCAGCCTTCTAAGTAGCTAGGACTACAAGTGTGTACCAACATCATGGCTTTGTAAATAAAATTTAAAAATAAAAATATAAACAAAATAAAAGCTACACAGAATCTCATCACCTACCACTGTACAATTGGTTTATTTCCCTTCATTTGCTTCCTCCTGGTGTTCTGGTTCCTCCTCATCCCCCCCCCCGCCCCCGCATAGAAATTCCCTCAACTCTTCACTCACTGCTTTCCCTTCTCCAAGCTCAAACATTGAGGGAATATAAGCCCAACAAAACTAGGAAAAGTAGGTGAGAAAAATTGGGGATTTAAGGTCAAAAGCTGCAGAATTAATTGTAAAATGCAAATGTGTTACATAGATGCTTGCAGAGTAACTTCATGAGAGCAGGTCAGAGGAAGTCATGGAAGGCTGAGGTGTAGACAGGGTTATCAGAGCCAGGGGCAGCTGATCCAGAGAACATGGCCTCAGCCAGTGCCTTCACCACCCATCGCCTGCACCCAGGGAGCTGTGTGACACCAAGTCCATGTTCAGGTGTTCTTGTTGGTGTGCCATTGGTGCCACCAGCCAGCAGAGCCAGCCAATCATCTAAGGCTAAGGCTTTGCACCACTCGACACAGGCCTCCTCTTCAGTGGTCCCACATAATATTTTAAGATAGAATGTTAGCTTCAAGTCCTCTCTGCATTGAATGAATCTGAAACTCAAGTAAAGTCATTGCCATCTCTCCTTTATGTATGTACACTGGGAGGTTCTTATGAGACTCTGCCAACACAGCTGCCTGGTTTCTACTGAAGTAGCTGCTGCCACCAATCCCACAGGCTGGAAATTCATGGAAGCCTTATTTAGCTGCCCTGTCAAGACTTCTCCCAAAAGCTCAATCTCTTCCACTGCTCTGGGTTTTGATGTCTTCACCTCTCCTGGTGTCTGGTGTCTGGCAGCTCAATGTCTGAGGATATACTAGAGGTAAGAGTGTAAATCATGAATTAAAAATTAAGATTTAAAATATAAAGCTTAAAAGCAGTTTGGACTGTGTTCTCAAACCACTTATCACCACCTCTAACTTTTGCTGTCCTCAGTTGTGGGAAGTATTTGGGATAAAAATATTGAGATCCTTTTCCTGTTATACCTGGAACTATCACTACATTCAGCAAAATTTGTCAGTCTCCTATTTATTCTATACCATAGTTTTACCCCTGAGCCCTTCCCTGAAAGCCTCTTCTTGTCTCATCCATCTTGTACCCTATGAGTCCATTGAACATGACTGTTGTATATGAACCCCAAATATGGATGTGCTGCAAATATTTTTCCTCAGGTTATTTTTTGTCCATTTAACTTAATGAGCCATCATATTGACAAGAAGAGTTTTTCTTAGTTTGACCCAGAAATTCTTGTGTGTTGCATGGAAATAAATTTATGCCAGAGGGCTATGAACACTTCAAGCCAATTAACCACCATCTTGCTACTAATTCCTGTTATCCTCAGCCAGGTCCTCACATGTATGTCATTCATTCTCTCAGGTGTTTGTATTTTGTCCCGACTTTCATCCATTCGAAATGTTAAGAAAAAAATGGACACTTTCTGTCAGGATTCTCTTAATTCCCATTTTACCCATCAGTTCTTCCTTGTGAGTTAGAATTAAATCCCCAAAATGGATTTCATCATTTCAGGAAGTTATGAGCAAGGAGAGTCAAGAATTTTACCAGAATATGACATCTAGGGGATATCGTCTGTCTTGCGTGTGGGCTACATTTTGCACACTATCTAGGTTCTTTAACTAGTCAGGTAATTTATAATTTAATACTGAAACAATTATTATTTCTTTGTCTTTCTCTTCTTTACCTCCATCCATTCTCTTTGGTGCACATACTCTGTACCAGTAAATGATTTCTCACTTTAGAGAGTTCAAGATTAACTTTTCTATTTTTTTTCTCCAAGAAGATTCAATTAATTCATTCAATTAATCCATTAATTCATTAATTAATTCATTGTTGTCTTCAATAGTTTTTATGGTTTAGATCTAAAATGCCCCTCAAAATTCTCGTGTTTGGAGGTGGGAGCCTTGTTGGAGGCAGTGGGTCACGGTAAGGGTGACCTGGAAAGATATATTCTTGTCCTAGACTCCTGGCCACCACGCAGTGAACATTTTTCCTCTGCCATGCCATCTCTGACTTGGATCCAGCTGGGCATAGGCTGAACCTACTGAAACCATGAGCCAAAACAAACCTCTCCTCCTTTAAGCTGCAGGTATCAGATATTTTGTTCCAGTCAGTGGAAAGTGACTAATATAATACTTAGATTATTGAAATCACTCACAAGCTTGCTAGAAGTGGCCTACCCCAGAACTTTGAAATTAGAATCTTTCTTTTTCCTTTGCAGTGCTACAAATAGAACCCAGAGCCTCATGCATATTAGGAAACTGCTCTGTCACTGAGCTACATCTCCAGCTCAGAATCCATATTTTAACAGGACCCACAGTTGACTTGCATGCATATCAAAATTTGAGAACCAACACTGCAGACAATAATTAGATGAAAATTGTTATATCTCTCAAATAAAAACATTCATTATAAGTAGTACAAACATCTGGCTCCTTTATTACATATAATGTGGTTTGTTGAGAATTTTGCATATTAAGAGATAATCTATTTTATTACAATTTATTTTATTTCTCCTTTATTTGTAGTTAGTATGTGGTGAATTTTTGAAATTATGAATTAATTCAGTTGTAAGATAATAAGGGAGATA
Organism: Heterocephalus glaber; assembly: GCF_053883595.1. Lineage (NCBI taxonomy): Eukaryota > Metazoa > Chordata > Mammalia > Rodentia > Bathyergidae > Heterocephalus > Heterocephalus glaber. Next base: position 48,516,212 of record NW_028258324.1, on the reverse strand, counting down.
TTACAACAATAAAAATGGCATATTGCTCTGATAGGATTGAGGACTAGTATACACTATATAGAAAAGATGCACTGAAGGAGAAAAATATATAGATTTCCATAATAAAAACAATGTTTTATGTCAAAACTGTGTCAATGTAATCACTGATAGAACAGCTGCTTTAGTGGAAATAAAACTTGTGCTCTGGAGTAAGAATACAGAGATAGCTCCAAAAAATTTTTTTAACTGCTTTTATTTAAAGCAAGAAGCTGTTGCAACAAAGAAGTTGAAGCTAGAAGTGTACAAAATTAGGACAAGATTTCACTGATATAGGGTGATGGTTAAATTTAGGAGTTAACTTGCCTAGGGAAAAGGGATACAAATGTAGCTGGGAAAATAGTATTTTTGAGTATGCTTGCAAAGAAGTTTTTGAAGAGATTTGCTTTTGAATCTCCAGACTGAGTAAAGACTTGCTTTTACCAATTTGGCTGGACACCGTATAGTTCACTGAGGGCCTGTAAGGAAAAAAAAAAGGCAGAAAAAGCATGAATTCATTCTTTTTTGCTGGGAAATTCATCTTCTCCTGACCCTGGGCATGGCAATTCTTATTCCAAACCAACTGAAACTGGTATTGGTACTTATACCATTGCTCCCCTGGACCATCAACGTTCAGGCTTGGGCTGGAATGATTTCACCAGTTTTCTTAGGTCTCCCGTTGCAGACATAAGATCATGGGACTTCTCAGTCTCATACCTCACAATAAATCCCATATATATGAATCCTGTGTCAGTTCTGTATCTGTGTGCTTAGGGTGTGTAACTTAAGGAGGTCAAAATGTAAATCAAACAAATCAAACAGATTGTCCCATGAGAGAAATATATACATCTACACACACACACACACACACACACACTTTCCCCTTCTACTTTGCCCTTAGAAGGAATTTCTGGCACCTGAGATTGCCCTGAACTCATCTGAAGTTAAGTGTCTGGCAGATGCTGTTGTTTCATCCGGGATGTGAAGGGTGTTTTGACTGCCTTACAAACCAGCCAAAGGCATGAGTTTGAAAATGCAAGTTTAATGCAACAGATTGAACAAGTGTGAAAAACAATACCATCAAGAGCTTAGTGTGTGTCCGTCCATAGGATGACCTTTCTACTTAAAAATGAAAAATGATGCAGGGAGATGAAAATGTTTTGCAATCTCTTTGGCTATTAGCAAATGTTTGCCAAGAAAACACTTCCATGATTCTCTGGAGTCTTAAATGATTACAGACCATATGGGCAGGGATCCAAATGGTTCTTACCCTGGGAAGTTTCACTATTCTTACTATCATTACAGAAATCTTTGTAACAAGTATTTCTATTCATTTTAATTAAAAACATTTGCTGATATGACAAACATCACTTTCTTAATCGAAACTACTTAGGGAGTACAAAACTAAACAAATGTTTGTGGAAGCATTTTACATGGAAAATGCAAAGCATGCTAACATGTGCCAGAGTCTGAGGCAAGATGATTTTGAGACTAGAGGTATAATAACTGCTTTCAACCAGCCCTGCAGTCATGAACTAAATAGTCCTATTGGTTGTGTATTTAGGTAAAGGGTGAGGCACAGCTGGGTAGGAAAGGTAGTGTCTTAAATTTTGACATGGGAATATGTGTGGTATGTGACCTGGTCTAATAGTAGTAGGACTGAGTTCTGTGGGGTGAAATTGCAAGACCTCAAATTTATATTTTCATGAACTAGTAGAATATTATTTAGCTGAAATTTAAAAATGTAATAGTGATGTAACAAATTCGGCCCTACAGATGCCTTCACTAATCCTTCTCATGAACCTCATATTGTCAGGGTCTAACTAATGTCTTTTTTTTTTTTGGTACCTGGGATTGAACTCTGGTCCTTGCGCTCTAATGTCTTTATGAATAAGATTGTCTTTCATGAACATCCTCACACCAAAACATGCAGAATCTGATCACTCTTAACACCTCCATGACTATCACTTGAGCCCATCCTTGTTTGGACCATTACTTTGTTTTCATACTTTCACTATTGCCCTTATACATGCAATTCTCCACAAAGCAGTCAGCATAGTCCTTCTAAACAAAAGTTTAATTTTGGCATTCTTTTGCTTAAAGCTTGCCATGCTAATTAATATTGTATTTAAACCCCTTAACCTTTGGCACCTGTTCCTATCACATCCTGATTATTTCCTATCACTGCTTTTACTCTTCTCTATTGAACTTTTTCTCCATACTCTCCCTTTAGAATACCATACATAGCCCTTACACTTCGTAATGCTACTGTATTGATATTCTTTTGGAGGCTTCCTTTTCTTCTGCTTCATTGTTGCTTTATCAGAGAAGCTTTCTCTGCAATCTCCTCATCTTCACATGGAAGTCTTATCTTTTACTTTACCTTGCCTTGCATTTGTTTTTCTTAAATTCTTTTATTGAAACATTTTAGGTACACAACACAATTACATTTCTCATTGGGAACTTGTACCTTTACATGATGCATCTTGGTTCTTATTTTTTCCCCATACCTAGCCCTCCCTTAAACCCTCCACCCTTCCCTATTTACAAAGACTTTACTTCCATTTTTTCAATTTCTCATCATTTTTCCTTTCCCTTCTTTCCTTTCTCCTATCCCTCCCACTACCCCTACCCCTTTAGACCTTTTCTTCCTATTTTGCATTATCAATTATTCATTCTAATCATTGGTGCATTTTAGGGATACAATATAATGACATTCATCATTGGAAATTTGTACCTTTGCATAATATCTCTTGCTTCTTATTTATCACCCTTGCCCAGCCTTCCCTTCAACCACTCCATTCTTCCCTATTTACAAAGATTTTGTTCCTATTTTTCCATTTTCTCATATTAATTCCATTCCCTTCTTTCCTTTCCCCTACCCCACCAACTTCCCATTCCCATTTGCCCCTTTTCTTCCTATTTGACATTACTTATTATACATTTTAGTCCTTATTTACACTTTCAGTTTCTCACACCAGAGAAACTATTTGGTATTTATACATGTGTGTCCTATTTATTTCACTTAAGAGTATCACCTCAATGTGCATCCACTTAGCTATAAGTGTCTCTAGTTTCTCATTTTTTATGGCTGAGTAGTACTCCATTTTATAAAAAAACACATTTTCTTTATCCAGTCTCCAGTTGATGGGCATTTGGGCTGTTTCCAAGTTTTAGCTATCACAAACTGTGCGGCTATGAACATGGGTGCACACATATCACTGTGGTATGATTGTTGTTTTAATTCTTTGGGGAAGATCCCCAGTAGGGGAATAGTGGGGTCAAATGGGACATCCAGTCCTAGCTCTTTGAGGTATCTCCATACTGATTTCCACAGTGGTTGCACAAGTCTACACTCCTACCAGCAGAGCAACAGGGTTCCTCTTTCCCCACAGCCCTGCCAGCATTTGTTATTGGTTGATTTCATGATAGCAGCCATTCTTTCTGGAGTGAGGTGGAATCTCAGCTTGTTTTCATTTGCATCTCTCAAAGGACCAGTGATGTTGAACATTTTTTCATGTATTTATTTGCTATTTCTACTTCTTTGTCTGAGAAATGTCTGTTCATTTCAGATGCCCATTTTCGGATTGGGTCTTTAAATTTGGGAGGTTTGATCTTTTTAAGTTCTTTATAGGTTTGAGATAGTAGACCTTTGTCTGAGGAAAAGCAGGTGAAGATTTTTTCCCACATTGTGGGTTGTCTCTTCACACTGCTGGTGATTTCTCTTGCTGTACAGAAGCCTTTTAATAAGAAGAGATCCCACTTGTTGATTGTTTGTGCTAGTTCATGGGTAACTGAGGTTTTGTTCATAAAATCTTTTCCTACATCGATGTCTTCAAGAGTTCTACCTAACCTCTGTTCCAACTGGTTCAGAGTTTCTATTTTAATATTTAGATCTTTAATCCATTTTGATTTTAGTTTAGTGCATGGCGAGAGATATAGGTCTAGTTTTAATCTTTGGCAAGGTGAAGTCCAATTTTTCCAGCACCATTTATTAAAGAGGCTATCTTTCCTCCAGTGAGGGTGTTTGGCTCCTTTGTCAAAGATGAGATGGCTGAGTGTGTCTGGCGTTGTTTCTGCATCTTCTAATCTGTTCCAATGGTCCTCAGGTCTGTTTCTTTACCAGTATCATGCTGTTTTTATCACAGTAGCTTTGTAGTATAGTTGCAGGTTGGGGATTGTGATAGCCCCTGCCATGTCTCTGTTACCTAGAATTGCTTTTGCTATTCTGGGTCTCTTCTTGTTCCAAATGAAGTTTTGGACTGTTTTCTCGAGGCCTATGAAGTATGCTGGTGGGATCTCAATTGGAATCGCATTAAATCTATATAGCAGTTTTGGAAGTATGGCCATTTTCACTATATTAATCCTTCCTACCCAGGAGCAAGGGATGTCTGTCCATTTTCTGATACCATCTTCAATCTCTCTTTTCAGAGTGCCATAGTTTTCAGAGAAGAGGTCTTTGATTTCTTTTGTTAGGATGATTCCTAGGTATTTCAGTTTTTTGGATGCTATTGTGAATGGAATTGTTTGCCCTATTTCTCTCTCAGTGAGTCTGTCATTGGTGTAGAGGAAAGCTATTGATTTTTGTGTGTTGACCTTGTAACCAGCTACTTGACTGAATTTGGTTATTAAGTCTAGAAGACTTTTGGTGGAGTTCTCGGGGTCTTCTATATAGAGTATCATGTCATCTGCAAATAATGACAATTTGACTTCTTCATTACCTATCTTTATTCCTTTTATTTCTTTCTCTTGTCTAATTGCTGTGGCTAATATTTCCAGAACTATATTGAACAAGAGTGGTGATAGTGAACATCCTTCTCTTGTTCCTGATTTGAGTGTGAAGGATTTCAGTTTTTGACCATTTAGTATGATATTGGCTGTTGGTTTTTCATAGATGGCTTCTAACAGTTTGAGGTAGAGACCATCTATTCCAATTTTTTGTAGGGTTTTTATAATAAATGCATGTTGGATTTTGTCAAATGCTTTTTCTGCGTCTATGGAGATAATCATATGGTTTTGTCCTTGGCTCTATTGATATAGTGTATTACATTAATTGATTTTCATATATTGAACCATCCCTGCATCCCTGGGATGAATCCCACATGATCAGGGTGTATGATCTGCTTGATGATCTTCTGCATTCTCTTTGCCAGTATCTTATTAAGGATTTTTGCATCTGTGTTCATTAGTGAGATTGGCCTATAGTTCTCCTTTTCAGTTGGGTCTTTCTCTGCTTTGGGCATCAAAGTGATGCTTGCTTCCAGGAATGAATTTGGGAGTATCGCTTCCCTTTCAATTTCATTGAAGAGTTTAAACAGTAGTGGCAGCAGTTCCTCTCTAAATGTCTTGTAGAATTCAGCAGTGAAGCCATCAGGGCCCGGGCTTTTCTTAGTTGATAAGTTTTTAACTACATTTTCAATTTCATTGGTTGATATTGGGTTGTTTAGAACTTTTAGGTCTTCTTCATTCAACTTTGGTAATTCATACATATCTAGGAATCTGTCCATTTCTTCTGTGTTGTCCATCTTATTGGCGTATAGGTTCTGGAAGTAGGTATTGATGATCCTGTGGATTTCTGCTGGGTCTGTTGTAATGTCACCCTTTTCATTCCTAATTGCATGATTTGGGCCTTTTTTTTCCTTTTTCTGATAAGGTTGGCTAAGGGTTTGTCAATTTTGTTGATTCCTTTGAAGAATCAACTCTGACTTCATTAATTTTTTATATCATTCTCTTAGTCTCCATTGCATTGATTTCTCCTCTGATCTTTATAATTTTCTTCCTTGCATGAGCTTTGGGTTTGCCCTGCTCTTCTTTTTCTAGAAGCTTGAGGTTCAGCATCAGGTTGTTTAATTGGGCTCATTCTGTTTTCCTAATATGCATATTCACTGCTATGAATTTCCCTCGTAAGACTGCTTTCATTGTGTCCCATAGATTCCAATATGTGGTATTGTCATTGTCATTTAATTGAAGGAACTTTCTGATTTCTTCTTTAATTTCCTCTGTGACCCATTGGTTATTCAGAAGTGTGTTGTTCAATTTCCATGTGTTTATGAAATTTTTCCAGTTTCTTTTGCTATGGATCTCCAATTTCATTGCACTATGGTCTGATAACATACAGGAGATAACTTCAATTCCTTTGCACTTACTTAAACATGTTCTATGTGTGAGTATGTGGTCTATTTTTGAGAATGACCCATGTGTGGCTGAGAAGAATGTGTATTCTGATTTTGTGGGGTGGAAGACTCTGTAAACATCTATTAAGTTCATTTGTTCAAGAGTTCGATTGAGTTCTAGTATTTCATTACTTATTTTTAGTCTAGTTGATCTATCTATTTGCGACAGTAGGGTGTTGGGGTCCCCCACTACAATTGTATTAGTGCATATATGACTTTTCATGTCCGTTAGTATTTGTTTTATATAGTTGGGGGCACTAGTGTTTGGTGCATAGATATTTATGATTGTCATCTCTTCCTCTTGGATTCTTCCCTTTACAAGGATGTAGTGTCCTTCTTCATCTCTCTTAATCAGTGTTGGTTTGAAATCCACTTGATCTGCCAAGAGGATAGCTACTCCTGCTTTTTTTCGGGTTCCTGTCACATGGAGTATTGTTTTCCACCCTTTAACTTTCAGTCTATGAGTTTCCTTTTGATTTAAGTGTGTTTCTTGTATGCAGCATATTGTTGGATTTTGCTTCTTGACCCATTCTGCCAGTCTGTTTCTTTTGATTGGTGAATTGAGACCATTAACATTGATGGTTATAACTGAAACGTATTGACTTGTCATTGCCATGACTTTTTCTTTTTGTTGGGTTCTCCCCCTTTACATTTAATTTCTTGTCATGCCAGATGGGTTCATTCTGTTTTGCTTCCTGGAGTTGTGATCCTCAATGTCTGTTCCTAGGATATTGTGTAAAATTCTTTGGAGTGCTGGTTTGGTATTCATGAAGTTCCTAAGGTGCTCTTTGTCATGAAAGTATCTTATTTCTCTGTCAATTCTGAAAGATAGTTTTGCAGGGCACATCAATCTGGGTTGGAGGCTGTTTTCTTTTAGGGCTTGGAATATGTCACTCCAAGCTCTTCTTGCCTTGATGATTTGCATTGAGAAGTCTGGTGTGATTCTGATGGGCTTTCCTTTGTATGTGATTCATTTCTTTTCTCTAACTGCTTGTCGAACTTCATTCTTCTGTTGAGTTTCTGGAATCTTAACAATTATATGTCCATGTGTAGATTTTTTTTGATCAAGGCTATTTATTGCCCTGTATGCCTCACTTTTCTGTATGTCAAGTCCTTTTTCCCTGCTTGGGAAGTTTTCTGCCATTACTTCTGTGAAGAGTTTTTTTTAATGTCATCTGTACTCTGTCCTGTTTCTTCATTGACTTCAGTCAGTCTTATGTTACTCTTCTTTGCATTGTCTAGCAGCTGCTGGATTGATTTCTCATGTTCCCTTACAATTTTGAAGCAATTTTTCTTTTCCTGGTCACTAATTGCAATCTTATCTTCTATATCTGAAATTCTGTCCTCACATTGGCTCATTCTGCTGCGTAGACTTTCGATGAAGTTTTTAATCTCCTGGAAATCTATTGCATCTGTTTTATGGATTCCATTTGTTTCCTATGTTGGGATTCCATCATGTTCCTCAGCTCCTCTCTAGATTTATTAATCATGTCTAGTACTAGGAGCACAATTTCTCCTGTTATCGGAGAAATTATTTCGGATTTCATTTTTCCCAGATCCCCTTTTGTTGCCTGTTCAGTGGGTCCAGGTGGTTGAGTATCAGAGTGTTCTATCTCATTTCCCTTTGGGGTTGCTGTAGGTGATCTGGAAGTCTGGTTTTGAGACTTAGTTATGTGTTTTCTCATTTCGATTTGGGGGGGGCAGGGGGGGCTGCTTTTGGTGCCTGTGCAGCTTATGTCCTCTGAGCTGGGAGAGGTGGGACAGGGGCCAGGAGCGGTGGTAGGGAAGGTGGCCCAGTAGCCCCTTTCCCTGGGCCAGGTGTGGCGGGAGGGTTGGTGGCCGGGTAGCCCCTTCCTCTGGACCAGGAGCAGTGGGATGGTGGCTCAGAAGCCCCTTCTTCTGGGCCAGGAGAGGTGGGAGAGAAGGTGGCCCAAAAGCCCTTTCCTCTGGGCTGGGGATGGCAGGACCGATGGTGGCCCAAAGCCCTTTCCTCTGGGCTGGGAGCAGCAGGAGGGATGGTGGCCAGGAAGCCCCTTCCTCTGGGCTGTGCCTTCTATTTATTCATAGGAACATTGGCTGCGGACATATGTTATGTCTGTCTCACTTTAGAAAAGTAGGACTGTCATCTGTTTTGTTGGTCCAATATCCTCAGCTACTTAGACAGTATATGTAACATACTGGGGTTTCGTGAATGAATAAGTGAATACTTACATTTTATGTTAATTATAAGAGTTAATAATAGATCAACTTTGAAAAATTATTTAGTTTTTCATTATTTTGTATTCAGAGGCAGTACTCTCTTGAGCTCATTTTAACCACATAATTTATTGCTGGGGGGTATTATAGTTGATTTTATAGTTACTTTAATACAATTGTAGCAACCAACTGGCATATGACTGCATTGTTCTAAAAAATTATTCATCTTTACATGCCCTTTTTTCATGTTTTCTTTTTTAATAATCACATTAGTTTATACTAAATGTACAAATCCATAAAAGTACAATTCAAAAAGTATGTCCACATAGAAATGTAAGAAGATAAGTGAACAAAATGTCTTCATAAACTCCCAAATTCCCCAAAGTTGATTCAAGGGGCATGGAAATCAAAAGTCATACAGCTGAAGTATTCAAAAGAATAACAGAGGAGATTAAAAAAGCAGATTGGTAAGGTGCTTTGTAAGCTCAAAGAAGATACAACTAAACAGATAATGGACTTAATAAACAAAATGATTAGTGAGTTTACAGAAGACACTAATAAAAAGCTAGATGAACTCAATAAAATGATAAAAAAAATGCATGACAAGTTAGCAGTGAATTAGAGTCCATGAAAAGTTACTGAACAGAAATTTGGGAGATTAAAAATTCTATTGAAAGTATGGATAGCAGAAGTGACAAATGAGAGGTTACAGGGTCAGAATTAGAAGAGTGTTTCTGTCTAAGATCAATTAGTCAGAAATACCTTAAAAATAATAAGAGAACATAAAAATAGATGCAACAGTTGCTAGATGATGAAAAGTAGACTAATCTAAGATTAATTGGAATTAGTGAAAAATCAGAAGACTGTACAGTGTATAAAAATATCTTTACAGCTGCCCCCAGCCCAGAGGAGCAGAGGCCCCCAGCAGCAAGTAGCTGAGCCTTTTGGGCTGCTGTACCACTGCTCACAGCACAGAGGAGCAGAGCCACCTCCAATGCCAAAGAGGTGAGCCACGAGGGGCCCTAGCAGCACCCCCCACTGCATTGAAATGAGAAGACACATAAACAAATCTCAAAACCAGACTTCCAGATCACCTAAAGCAACCCAAAAGGGAAATGAGATGGAACAATCTGCTACTCAACCACCTGGACTCCCTGAACTGGCAACAAAAGAGGATGTGGTAAAAATGAAATCAGAAGTAATTTCTCAGATAACAGCAGAGATTGTGCCCATAGTGCAAAACATGATTAATAAATCTAGAGAGGATACAGATAAAAAAATAGAGGAGCTGAGGAACATGGTGGAATCCCAACATAGGAAACAAATGGAATCCATAAAACAGATGCAAACAGATTTCCAGGGGATTAAAAACTCCATTGAAAGCTTATGTAGCAGAATGAGCCAATATGAGGACAGAATTTTAGATATGGAAGATAAGATTGCAATTAGTGACCAGGAAAAGAAAAATTTCTTTAAAATAGTAAGGGACCATGAGAATTAAAAGAAACATACCACAGTGATATATGTGCACCCATGTTCATAGCAGCACAATTTTTAATAGTCAAAACTTGGAAGCAGCCCAAGTGCCAATCACCTGGGAACTGGATAAAGAAAATGTGTTTTTTTATAATATGGAGTACTACTCAGACATAAAAAATGAGAAATTAGAGATATTTATTGCTAAGTGGATGCACATTGAGGTGATACTCTTAAGTGAAATAAATAGGACACACGTGTAAATACCAAATAGTTTCTCTGGTGTGAGAAACTGAAAGTGTAAATAAGGACGAAAAGTACAATAGTTTATGTGAAATAGGAAGAAAAGGGGCAAAGGGGAATGGGAAGTGGGAGGGGTCAGAGAAAGGAAAGGAAGGAATGGAATCAATAAGAGAAACAGAAAAAATGGAAACAAAGTCTTTGTAAATAGGGAGGGATGGAGGGGTTGAAGGGAGGGTAGGGGAATGGGGAAAAAATAAGAACCAAGAGAGATTATGTAAAGGTGCAAATTTCCAATGATGAATGTCATTATATTGTATACCTAAAATGTACCAATAAAGTTAACAAAAGAAAATCTGTTTATAGAAATAATAGCAGAAAACTTTCTAAATATGGGAAAGAAATTTAACATGCAGACAAAAAAAGTGAGGCATATAGAACCTCAAATGGCCATTGTCAGAAAATATCCTCTCCACAGCACATCTCAGTCAAAATTCCAGAAGTCCAACACATGAATGGAATATTAAAAGCTGTTAGAAAAAAAGCAATAAATCATTTATAAAGGTAAAACCATTAGAATTACAGGAGGTTTCTCAACACAAACCTTAAAGCCCAGGAGAGCTTGGAGTGAAGTGTTTCAAGCTCTAAAAGAAAACAACTTTAAACCCAGACTGATATGTCCTGCAAAACTATCTTCCAAAATTTATGGAAAAAATAAGGCATTTATATAACAGGGTGCACCTTAGGAAACTCATGACCACCAAGCCAGTGCTCCAAAATATTTTCAAGAATATCCTAGAAAGAAGGCTGGGGATGTAGCTCAGTGGCACCACTCCTGTCTTGCAAATGCAAGGACCTGAGTTTGATTTCTGTTACCAAAAACAAAAAAAAAAGAGAATATCCTAGAAAGAGACAATGAAGCTAACAATGCCAAAAGGTCTAATAGAATAAAACATCAAGCAGGGTGAGCATTTAAGTAGAAGGGAAAAAACAAGGAGGAATCAGCAACAGGATAATAATATAATGACAGAAATAAGTGAAAACCTTTAAGCAGTAAGTCTCAAAGTGAATGGTCTCAGTTCTTCAATCAAAAGACACAGACTGATACAATGGATCAAGAAACAAAATCCAATGGTATGCTGCATGCAAGAAACACATTTAACTAAAAAAAATTCAGGCACTAAAAAAAAATCAAGGCATAGAAAACAATATTCAATGCAACAGGAACTTCAAAACAAGCAGGAGTAACTATCCTATTTTCAGACAAAGTGGACTTCAAGCCAAAATTGATCAGAAGAGGCAAAGAAGGTCATGACGTATTAGTTAAGGTAACAATTATACAGAAAGAGAGAACAGTTATGAACATATATGCACCTAACATTGTTGCTCCCATCTTCATAGAACAAGCACTACTGGACATAAAAGATCAGGTAAACATTAATACAATTAAAATGGAGGACCTCAGTACTCCACTGTCACAAATAGATCAACTAGATAAGAAATTAACAACAAAATGTCAGAGTTGAACTAAACTTTCCAACAAATGGCTTTAGTAGCTATCTATAGAGTGTTCCATCACTAACAAGAGGATATACATTCTTCTCAGCAGCACATGGAGTTTTATCCCCAAAAGGCCATATACTAGCCAATACAGCATGCTTAAGTAAATGCAAAAGAATTGAAACTATCCCATGCATATTATCTGATCATAGTGCAATGAAACTAGAAATGAGTGGCAAAAGAAACTACAGAAATTATGAAAACATATGGAGATTAGACAATACACTTTCGAATAATCAATGGATCACAGAAGAATTTGAGGGGGAAATTAGTTTTTAGAATCAAACAATAAGTTCTGCACAACATATCAGAACTTATGGGACACAGTGAAAACATTGTGGGAAGAGGGAAATTTATACCTGTGAATGCCTACATCAGAAAAGCAGAATGAGCTCAAATAACCTAATGATGTATCACAGGGTCCTAGAAAACAAGAGCAATCCAAATCCAAAGCTAGTACAGGGAGAGAAAAACTAGAGCAGAAATTAATGAAATTGAGACTAAAAACAATACAATCAATCAATGAATAGAAGAGCTGGTTCTTTGAAAGAATATACAAAATAGGCAAATTCTTAGCCAATCTTACAAATGGGAAAATTAAAGACACAAATCAATGCAATTACAAATGAAAAAGGTGAAACCACAATGGACACTTCCAAAATCCAGAAGATTATTAGCAATTACTTAAAAAACTTATACTCCAGTAAATTTGAGAATTCAGAGGAAATGGATAGATTCCTACATATGTATGAATCACCAAAACTGAACTAAGAATATTTAAAAACCCTAAATAATACAGTAACAGGCAATAAAATCAAAGCAATAATAAAAAACAAGAAAAGCCTAGGTTCCAAAGGATTCACTGGTGAATTCTACAAGAACTTTAGGGAAGTTCTAATGCCAATACTCTTCAAACTCTTCAATCAAATTGAAAGGGAAGGAGTACCCCCAAAGTCATTCCTGGAAGCTACAATTACTTTGATTCCAAAACCAGACAAGGATCCAGTCAAAAAAGAAACCTACAGGCCAACTCTTAATAAATATACACAGAAAAATCCTCAATAAGATACAAACAGAATGCAACAAGTCATCAAAAAGATCATATATCATGACCAAGCGGCTTCATTGCAAAGATGTAAGGATGGCTTAACATAAACACATCAATAAATGTAATTTATCCCATAAGTAGAAACAAGAACAAAAATCACATGATCATTCCAATAGATGCAGAAAAAGCCTTTGATAAAAGTCTACCAACAATTTGTGATAAAAACCCTGAAGAAAATAGAAATAGAAGAAGCTTATCCCATCCTGATAAAACTCATTTATGACAAATCTACTGCCAACATCATATTAAATGGTCATCAAAATCATCATCAAAAAATCAGATGATAACAAATGCTGGAGAGGCTGCCAGGCAAGGGGGGCGGGGAGGAAACTTTCTATAGTTTTGGTGGGAATATAAACCAGTACAACCAGTACAACCAGTATGAAGACTCCTCAAAAACTAAAGCTAGAAGTTCCATTTGACTCAGGTAGTCCCCTTCTGGGTATATTTCTAAAAGAGGTAAATATATCATATTACAGTGATGCACACATACCCATATTTATAGCAATACAACTCATAATAGCTAAAACTTGGAAGCAGTGTTATGTGTCCATCAGCAGATGAATGGATCATTATAAATGAAAATATGGTATTTATATACAATGGAATACTACTCTGTCATAAAGAAGGTTAAATTGGAGTAATCTGTAAGAAAATGAATGGACCTTGAGACCATGATATTAAGTGAAATAAATCAGACACACAACCTTAAATATTGTTTTTTTTCTTACATGAGAAACCCAAAATATAAATAAAGATCAAAATAAAAGATAATAGGAACTAGGGAGATACATCTTTTGCAAAAGAAAAGGAGACCAAGAAATAGAGAGAGGGGAGAGGGAAGAGAATGAAAAAAAGATGAGTTATGTATGTGTACCAACTCCCCATAAGGAATATGATCATTATGTACTGAAAACATGTACTAATAAAAACTAAAAACTAAAAAAAGTATGCATGCATTGAAAACACAGACATTTAAAGTCTAAGTCATTCGATATAAGGAATTGGATTCCTTTGGGCCTGTTGGATATGAAAAAGGTTTCACAGGGACTGGTTATGGGTGGCTGAGAAGGCTTCTTGGTATTGAAATTGGGGCAATAGGCATCATGTGTCACATGGTAGACAGCCCACAAACTGACTGTTAGTGGAACAAATTATGAAATACATGAATAGCTCCCAAGAAGAAAAAAGGATGTGGAGACATGATATCCCTATACCCACTGGCAATATTTGCTCTGTTCCTCATTCTGTCTTGAGATTTTTTCCTCTTGTCCACTGAAAATGTTCCTTCTTTTCTTTCTTTCTTCCTTTCTTTTCTTTCTTTCTTTCTTTCTTTCTTTCTTTCTTTCTTTCTTTCTTTCTTTCTTTCATTCTTACTTTCTTTCTTTTTTAATTGAACCTAACTACACTGTACTCAACTTTCATTCTGTCACTGTTATGGTGGCTAAAGTGATTTATATCACAGGATGATTGAGGATAAAATATCTTGTGTCTTTCCACTAACGTGTGCACTGATCAATTAACTTCATATCAGCCATTAAATGTTTGTAAATGAATGAATAAAATTAATGACTGTTAATCTGGTAGGCAGATTCAAGAGTGACAAAGACTATGTTAGTGAAAGTTTCTGGACACAAGCAATGAATGCAGATTCTCAGTACCTGAAGGAAAAAGGGCTACCATAGGTACGTAGAATTGACACAAAGTGGGGGAACAGCAGGACCCAAGAGGTGCCAAGAAGTTGAAATCAAACCAGGAAGTAGGAAATAGCCTCTGACTGGTCACCCGGGTGAGGGTGAGGCTGCTGCTGGCACTGCTACTGCCTCTACTCAGTGAGCCCAACCTCCAGCATCCTTAGCTCCCTCATTCTTCGAGGTGGGTCCACTATTTCTAGGGGGTTGCTGCTGGAAACTGCCCTCTTGCCAGGACAATGCCCATTAAGGAAGAGGTAATTCTCTATAAGAAAAGGGAACTTCCACAAAAGATGGTAGGTGGAAGCATCCCCAAATGAGCTGGATGATCTGAATGTCAGATGTAAAAGTTACCTGGAGAGACAATCTTGGGGAGTAACGTGGTATGTATATCTTATAGACAATTGCGTAGAAGTTCTGCAGTGCCATTCCTACTGAAAACATTGTTAGAAATGAATGAGAATAGTAATGGGCAAAAACAAGCAATGGATATGTATAGATCATTCTCTGTAAATGATGCAAATAATCAGTAGCATGAAAAATAGTGATTAGTAGTATTAATTATTTAAGAAAGGTTGATTAAAACATGAGTTAGATGGATCACATTTTCAAGTTGTAAGAGTGCAGTTACTTGAGTGCATAATACTTATCAAATCATCTGTGACTAATAATACTTGAGAAAGAAGGGAAGAGGGTATTTAGGCTTTCAGTAACATCCTTGTGGTAATCTTGGCAAACTCCTCTTAGGCAATACTCTGTTTGCGCAGAGGGCCACGTGTTTAATTGTAAAAACCCGCTAGTATCATAGGATTCAGAAGACATAAATTATTTCTGTCAACAGGGAAAGAGTGATGGCTGTGTGACTCTTCCATCATTAAGAAAAGATGTACTCAAGAGAGAAAAATGCAGTCTAGGGAGGGCCAAGAACTATAGGTTACAGGAAAACGGAGTTCCAGACTATAATTTCACCCCCTTTCCCGTTTTGGGGCTGAAATGTTATATTTTTCATTTCATGCAGTGTCTTGTGTGCAGTAAGACGTTATGTAACTCCTTGGCCAATCTGGGCTGTGTAACAGGCACTCAAGGCTTTAAAGTGCCCTGCATTATTGGAAGCTGGGTGTATGGCGGGGCCGGGGGGTGGTGGCATCGTTCCCCCCTGCTTTGGTGGGACGCGACATTGCGTAATGAGGTTAGAAATGGCCTATATTCAAAACCCCATTCCAAAAGGGTGGCTGTTCAAGCCACATGACAACTGGTTCTCTTTTTCTTATGACTGTACGAAGTAGGCTAAAAATGGCCAAATTGTTTGGAAAGTGCTAGGGGTGGAATGGGTACTTTTCCATTTGGAGAAATAGAATTGGGAATTACTCTTAATTTATTATTTCATTCTAAGATTTTTAGAGACATCAGGCACAAATTCCCATCTCCTGCTATCTCAGCTGGGTGACTTTGGGCTGGTTACTTCAGTATTCCGAGCCTCAGTTTGCTCACGCATAGATTGGCGATAACGCCTACCCTAGGGAATAGGGCTCAAAGATAACATCATCGAGGCTCCTAGTTCAGTATGCTACCTGGGGCCAGGTATTTCACCCTCTGATTCACTGTGTCCTTGCTTATAAGATACGTCAAGTCGTGACAACCAGCCCCGACAGATGGTTATGGGCAGAGCCCTCAGCACTGAGCTTGGGCACTTCATAAGGGCAGTAACACCAGGGAGCATTCCCCGCGTTGCTGTGGCTGAGTTAGGAAACTGAGAGAAGCGAGACCGGGCACCCCGGAACGGCACAGACGCAGAGGCCGAGCTGCGCGGAGTCCTCTGCCCGCCGCCGCCACCAGCCGGACCCGGCGCCGCCTCGCCCCACCCCTGCGCAGCCGGGCGAGTTCCGGGCGGCGGCCCCGCAGGCCTCCCTCAACCTCCTGAGCCTCTGGCCCGGCCCGCGGCGGGCGCGCAGTCCCGGGAGTCCGCTGCCACGACCGTGCAGGTGACTGCGCCCCTCGGCCGCAGGTAGGAACCGCGCGGGGCTGTGCGCTCCCGTGGGAGCGCGATTCCGCGGCCTGGGCCTCCGTCCCTCCTCCGTCCGGCCCCGAGCAGCTGGCCGCTCCCAGCCCGACTCTGACCGGATCTGAGCAGCTGCATCGGCGGCGAACTCCGGGCGGCCCGCGGGGGCTCCATTCCCGTGGAGCCCGCGCTGGCCGCTTCGGCGCGCGCTTTTGCCGAAGGGGCGGGCGGCTGCCTGGGGCGCAGGACTGCGCTGCTCCAGGCGGATGTGGGGGCTCCACTGAGGAATGCATCCCGGCCTCCCCAGTGAGCGAGTCTGTGTCTGAGGTCCTCTGGAGCGCCGTCAGTTCGGGGGTGCTGTGGTGTGACAGGGATGGCGGTCGCGATGGCACCAGCATCCCCGGCCAACCAGGAAGTGCTGCATTCCAAGGTTTACAGCCCAGCCAGCCCGAAGCTCGGTCCCGGGCGTGTGGCCACACAGCTGCTCGCTGCAGGGTCCAAGATGTGATGTGATGACTCCGAAGTGGGCCGAGGAGAACGGTGGTCTGGAGCAAGGCCAAGGGCCAAGGGCCAGGAGCAGGGCCTGTGTTAAGGGCCTTGTTCTTTTGGCTGGACTTAGGATAATCAGGAGTGCTGTCTTCCAACCCTTCCATAGGTTTGGGGATGCCCTTCAAACCTTGGTCAGGTGGACTCATACCTAGGCCACGCCTATGTTTGCTCCGTCTAATCTCAGATTATGGCCATCTTTACTTTCTTCAGGAAGCACTAAATGGAAGTGAATGCTTAAGGATCACAGGGGCTTGGGCGTTTGACCTTTAGTCTTCCTCTAGAGTAGGGACCTCTGTTCACTTATCTGCCAGGCCTGCCAATTCTAAGTTAGCTAACCCTTTGTTGGCCGCCAAGGGCCCTGGAGACTAGCTACCCAGAGACCTCTGAGGTATGCTAAATGTGTTAGTTTAATGGCAGTGCAGTGAAACCTTAGAGAAGGTAGACAATCTACACTTTGAATATTAACAGACACCACATTTACATTTTGCCTATTTGAGTAGGAATCTCAGTATTAAATGTTTTGAGACACACCCACAGGTGCCTCTGAACACAGCCTCTCAGTGTTGCTTGGGGACCTTTTAACTGACTGTATGCACTCCCAGACTGGCTTTTTAAGATCCAGCACAATTAACTTTCCATATAAAAATTGTAAGTGAGTAGCTGAAGGCTTTGAGGAAAATGTGTGCTTCCCATATTTGTACCTGATGTCAGAATATTTATACTCTGTAGTGCAGAATATTTACACTCTCCTTTACGTTTAGTGATTCATCTGTAACTAGGTAGTAGGGAATTCTGCTTCTTGGAAGTTGCCTAATTATATAGTGGGCTTCCTAATTTAAAATTATAGTTAAAAATTCATTTACTTTAATTTCTGCAAGGTTTTAAAAAATGTTTATTTTACTTTTTCTGTGGTGAAATACATATAGCATAAAATTTACCATCCTAAACCATTTTTAATTGTATTCTTAGTAGCATTAAAACTATTCATATTATGCTATCATCTCCACCATCTATCCACAAAAGTCTTTTTATCTTTCTTACAGGGTTTTAATATTTTAATAATAATTATATTGGGGGCTTTAATTTTTGTCACTAAGTAAGGGTTAAGCCTGTTCTAGCTTTAGAGAAATGCACTTTTAAGGAAGAGAGTAGAAAAGCCACAGCCACATGATGTTTAGTAAACTTTATCTCCTCTAATACGTTACTATTTGATGGCCAGTTTGGGAACTATTTAAATTTATATTTGAGGCTAGCTATTTATATGTGAGGTTTAGCTATCAAAAGATAGGAACAGGGAATAATTGTTAATAGTTCCTCCACTGAATAGCTAACAGCAACAATAGCAACACATCAGTTTTGTCTCCTTTAGCAGTGCAGTGGGGCCTATTTAAGTTATGATTGAACGCAGGTTGTGGTACCTCTTTAGCTAAGTAAAAGCAATTTTGATCAAGCCAGCTGCTGGACCTAGCAATTTCCTGTCCACCCTAGGTGTTTACTAAAGATCTATGCTGGAGGACCCAGCACATAAGATATGGCTCTTTAAACATGCAGTTAGGATGAGTCATTGTGTTCAGGAGAAAAGCTGTAGTGTGCAAGGCCTGGTTTTGTATTTACAATCCCTTAAGTGTCAGCACCACAAAATAAAATATACTTACAAGGGTGTGGCTCCAATTTGAGGCAGGGTTAAAATGAGAAATGTGTAACTTTAGCTTTCTATAAGCCTGTGACATTTGTGATTAGAAAAGGAATCATACAGATCATGTCTGACACTTCAGTGGGAATGAATTCCAGTGCATCAGTTCCCTACATTCTCAGTGCAGTGTAAAATCTGGACCCCAGATGTTTTAGTGCTGTGTTATTAAACAGCAGTGTGTGTTATGTAATTGCCTCATACTATCACAGGTTTTTTATTTTTCTGTTGTGAAACTTTCTTAATTTTTAAAACTCATTGAATAAACATTACAGTGATGAACTAAAATGAATTATTTATTTAATAAACAGTTGTATGGTGCTTACTTTGTGCCAGGCACTATTTAAGCATTTTACAAATATGAACGTTTAATGTTCAAAGCAACCCTGTGAAGTAGGTAATCTTATAAGCCCTGTTTTATAGGTGAGGCAGTTTGAGATCACACAACTAGCTCATGCCAGAGTGGGGATTCCACTGCAGGCAGCCTCATCCAGGACTTCTGTCTGACATTTCTCCCCTCTCTAGAAAAAGGCAGCCTGCAGCTGTGTTTCCCAGGACTATTGGAGGCTGAGACAGAAGGATCAAAAGTTTGAGCCCAGCCTTGGCAACTTAACAAAACCTTCTCAAAATTAAAACTAATAATAATAATAATTATAATAACAACAATAATAATAAAGGCTGGGGATGTGGGTCAGTGTGGCAGCCCTGGGTTCAATCTCCAGTACAAAGAGAGGGAGGGAGGAGAGAGAGAGAGAGAGAGAGAGAGAGGCACAATTTCATCTCTCTTTTTTCAGTTTGTGTTCTCATTTTGTCCTTGTCCTTAGGGATAAATAATTTGATATAGCTTCAATCGTAGTGCAGAGCAGCCAAGGGAGTCAAATTAGGGCATGGGTATGGATTTATGTTCGGAGGTGGGAAGCTATGTCTAGCCCTGGGACAGGGACTGGAAGACCCTTCTGCTAGACCTGGTTTTACAGTTGATGGTAAGATTGGGCAGGGATCCTGGGAAGGTTTGGGGAGACCCGGACACTATTTGCCAATAAGAGAGAAACACTTCAATATTTTAAAATTCGCTCTGACCACACTGGAGTTAATATGTTAAATAAGTTCCAGGTTATGTCAGAGGTGGGCTGAGCGGAAGCTGGAAGCTGACTCTGGGCCAGTGAGGGCTCCAGGATCCCAGCTTTCTTTCCCAGCTGCTGTTGCTTGACCTTGGGCTCCTCGCCATATGAGTGGAATATCTTCCTTTGTACTCAACCATGTTTTGAGCATTTTGGATCTAGAGTTTGACCTCTTTTGAAAGCCTGTTGATGCATAAAAGAAAACCAGCTTAAAGCAATGTAGAAATAAAAATAGTTTAGTTGGCTCTTTTTGTGTGCGGGGTACTTCTAAGGTCACAAACTTACGAACTCTATACTAAAACAGAAAGGTTAGCATTTGTTTTCAAAAATGCTTTCTTTCAAGGTAGACTTTTACCCACAATGTATTTGGAAGGAGGAGAACTGGAACTGTGGAGAAAAGGAAAGTGGTCGGAAGACAGGGGAGAAACAGCTGCAGAGGGCTGAAGGAGATCTCTAGACTTGGGGCTCAGTGTTGCTACCAAAGGGCGATGCCTCTGAAATATCAACAGCAATGGAAAATGATCTTTCTTCTGATTGATCTTGAAGTGATCTTAATGTTGTTTAAATGGTTGCTAATCAACACAGTTTGAGGGTGTTAAGATATAAGCAAGCTCTTAGTGGTGCTTGAGATCTTCTTAACCATCTAGTCTGGTTTATATCGCTTTTATTTGGGTGGATTTATGTGTAGTGTGGAATTACAATCATTGGACTTGCAATGGTTTTGTTTATTGGCCTGTCTTTGTGAGAGAAGGTAAAGTCCTTGAGGTCACAGACTCTGTTTTTGTCATTTTTGTAACTCCAGTATATAGTGGTATATAAGGGGAGCTGAATGAAAGGGTGCAATTAATGGGTGAAGGAAGATGGTGTGGTTAATTTTATTCAAGGTTTAGAAGACTTTTGTGGTTAGTGATTTACTTGTTTTATTTGTACTATTTAACTACTCATTCTTAAAAATAAGTGTATAGAGGGCCAGGGATTTATTTAGCTCAGTGGTTCCACTGCCTGCCTCACAAGCGCAAGGTCCCGAGTTCAATCCCCGGTACCAGAAAAAAAAAATTACAGATATAGAATTGACAGCTTGGCATTTTCTATTAGCAGCTCTACTCATTTTGTTGGCTGTTTTCTGCAGTGCTTTTTACTCATGTTCTGACACAGGTGTCCTGCCAATAAGGAAACTGAGTAGACAGGTTGAGATTGGGCAGAAAAACAATTCCAGATGTATGGGGCTGTGGTGGTATGCAGAAGCAGGGCCAAAAGTGGGAAATTTGATCAAAGGATCTAATTGTAGAAAACAATACATTGAAAAGACATTGTCTTTCAAATTTCACTTTTATTCCCGCTTTGAAACAAGAACGTATAAGGTAATGTTAGGTGTGGGTACAGGATTTAGGGATGAAGTATATTTTTGATCCTAACATCACAGTGATTATCAAAAATAGTTTTTAAAAAAGGTGAGGGGAGTGTGTTGGAAATCAGGTCAGAGTCCTATTATTCTGAGGGGGAAAAACTACCTGTTAGAAGATTGGAGATGGTAAATATCTTAAAGCTAGGCACATGGACTGAGCAAAGGCCCCAACTCTCACCTCAATCCCAGTCTCAACCCCAGATTTGCCACTGTCTTGGCTGAAAATGCAGCTAGCTGGGTGGACCTGTGACAAAGCAAACCATACCTTTGTGTCTTGTAAGGCACAGCTGTGTCCCCAGAAGTTCTCACTGGAAGGAATAATGGCCATGGGCCTCCACTAACGACCAGAGACCTTGGATTCAGATACTGAGGGCTCTGGCACCATATGACAGGTCACCTGATTCTGTGCCTCAATTTCCCCACCTGAATGGAGATGAAATAGTCTATCTCCTGTCTGTCTCACAGGATTCTTGTTGACAGCTGAAGGAAATAATGCCTGTGAAGCATTCAGCCAGGGTCATAGAAACGACACAATAAATGTTAGGTTTCCATCTTTCACACTCGGCCCCAAACTCAGCGGCAGCAACATTCATAAAGAAACAAATAAGCTGGAAATTAGTGCTAGGGTGGACAGGGAAGTGGGGCTCTACTTGTTAGAAATTGGTTTCTCACAGGAGAAATTGTTGAGTAAGAACGGGTTTCCCTAAGACCCCAGTGATTTGGGAGCAGTGAGAAGACTTCTGGCAACATACCTGGGTACTACCAGAGACAGAACTGTGTGCTTTTGATAATGATGACTTTAGGGTATGTATGTTGACATTAGCTGGAAAATATGATTTTTCTTGATTTATAAGCATAGCATAGCATTTAATTAGAGACACATGATTCATTACTCTTTACCAGTGGGTATACATAGAGAGATATGTTTTAAAAATATATTTAGAATTAAGAAGCAATGAGGTATACTTTTTTTTTGAATGGTGTGAATATTTAATTAATTTATTTATTTAATTTTAAATTTTTTTGCTTAAATTCTTTTATTGGTGCATTTTAGGTATACAATATGTTTACATTTATCATTGGGTGTTTGTACCTGTACATGATGTATCTTGTTTCTTATTTTTTCCCCATTACCTGTGCGCCCTTCCCCACCTCCACCCTTCCCTATTTACATAGATTTTGTTTCCATTTTTTCCTTTTCTCATAATTTTTCCTTTCCTTTCTTTCCTTTCCCCTTCCCCAGCAACTTCCCCTACCCCTTTGGACCTTTTCTTCCTATTTCACATTATCTATTATACCTTTTAGTCCTTATTTACACTTTGAGTTTCTCACACTACAGAAACTATTCGGTATTTACACATGTGTGTCCTGTTTATTTCACTTAAGTGTATGGCCTCAATATGCATCCATTTAGCTATAAATGTCTCTAGTTTCTCATTTTTTATGGCTGAGTAGTACTCCATTTTATAAAAAAACCCACATTTTCTTTATCCAGTCTCCAGTTGATGGGTACTTGGGCTGTTTCCAAGTTTTAGCTATTACGAACTGTGCCACTATAAACATGGGTGTACATATATCGCTGTGGTATAATTCTTTTAATTCTTTGGGGAAGATCCCCAGCAGTGGAATAGCTGGGTCAAATGGGACTTCCAGTCCTAATTCTTTGAGGTATCTCCATACTGATTTCCACAGTGGTTGCACCAGTCTACATTCCCACCAACAATGGAGAAGGGTTCCTTTCTCCCCACACCCCCGCCAGCATTTGTTGTTGGTTGATTTCTTGATAGCAGCCATTCTTTCTGGGGTGAGGTAGAATCTCAGTGTTGTTTTCATCTGCATCTCTTGAATGACCAGTGATGTTGAACCTTTTTTCATATATTTATTTGCTGCTTTTACAAGCTCAGTTTTTACTAGGTTGGAAAAATACCTTACTATTACTTTAGGTTCCACTACATAGGAGAAGGATATCACTGGCACTATCAGCTTTGTAGGATATATATGTACACATATGTGCCCAAATCACTGGAGGAAGTGTAGACTTTCAAGGACCTGCTCTAGTAATTTTCATCCTCCTGTTTTATGAAAATTGTGCTTACTATTCTCTATCCATACTTTTATGGAATCTTTCCCTACCCTCCCATTCCCTTCCTTTCTTCTTCCTTTCTCTCCCCTCCCTTCCCCTACTTTCCCCTTCCCTCCCTGCCCCTCTCTTCCTTCTCCCCTCCCATCTCCTCTCCTTTCATTTTTCCAATACTGGGGGCTGAACCCAAGGAGTGCTGAGGTATATCTCTGGTTCTTTTTATTTTATTTCAAGACATGGTCTTGCTATATTGCCCAAGCTGGCCTTGAACTCAAAATCCTCTTGTCTCAGCCTCCTAAGTACCTAGGATTATGGTCCCATGCCATCATGCCTGGTAAGAAACCTTTTTCTGAATGAGCTCTTCTGTGAAACCTAGGATGTAAAATACCAAAAATCAGGCTACTGTTGATATCTAAATGGGTCCAGAGGTCCCGCTGCTCCTGTCCACCTCCCTCCCTGCCCTGCATCCTGGCAGCTGGTGTTGAACCTTTGAAATGAATCTTCCAGCTCTTAGGAGCAGGTGCAGGGCTCCTGCTGATCCTTGTTGCAGTGAAGAGGAGAATAAGACCTGGATGGGGGAAAGGCAGCCAACTGTTTTTTAAAGAACAAAGTATTATTTATTCATCTTTGAAGTCAACAGATCTGAATGAAAACAAGAACAATTCTAATATTTTGTCACAGAATAGATTCGATATGATAATTTTGGAAGGAAACTTGGCAATATATTTAATATAGACAAACATTTTAATTAAGGGACTTTGTCTTCTGGAAATAATCCAAAAGAAATAAAACTGTGTAAAATGACATGTACATTGCAGCATTTAATAATGATTTTTAACAATATTTTTAAAGCTTTTACAACTGATGTGCTAGAACTGTCTCATATTGAGAGTTGATTTTTAAGTTTTCAGGAATTGTACGAGGTACTTATTAAAAATTAAAATTTCTGAAGTTTAGATTTTAAACTTACTTTAGAATATATTGGAAATAAAAGTAATAAATTTCAAACCCCATAGTTTACTAATTGCTATATTGCATTACTGTCATCTATGCTCTTAAAGTTACTTATATTTGTGGTTTTTGTGTAATGAAAATACTATAATTATGGCAGATGTCTTTCCAAACTGCATGTTCAAGTGATGTCATGTTGGTAGCTTGAAATTTGCCATGGTGGAAATGTCTACACCATGGAAATCAGCAAACACTACAGTTAGGGCTTCTCCTCCAGCTCCAGCTGGGTGTTAGGTGTTGTTTATTTAGTTTTTTAAAATTAATCTTATTGGTACAATTTTTAAAATTTTATTTTTTAACTTAATTTTATTGGTACATTTTAGGTATACAATATAATGACATTCATCATTGGAAATTTCCACCTTTACCTAATCTCTTTTGGTTCTTATTTTTTCCCCATTCCCCTACCTTCCCTTCAACCCCTCCATCCCTCCCTATTTACAAAGATTTTGTTTCCATTTTTTCTGTTTCTCATATTGATTCCATTCCCTTCTTTCCTTTCCCCTACCCCTCCAACTTCCCCTTCCCCTTTGCCCCTTTTCTTCCTATTTCACATTATCTATTATACCTTTTAGTCCTTATTTACACTTTCAGTTTCTCACACCAGAGAAACTATTCAGTATTTACACATGTGTGTCCTATTTATTTCACTTAAGATTATCACCTCAATGTGCATCCATTTAGCTATAAATGTCTCTAATTTCTCATTTTTTATGTCTGAGTAGTACTCCATAGTATAAAAAACCACATTTTCTTTATCCAGTCTCCAGTTGATGGGCATTTGGGCTGTTTCCAAGTTTTAGCTATTACAAACTGTGCTGCTATGAACAAGGGCACACATATATCACTGTGGTATGATTCTTTTAATTCTTTGGGGGAAGATACCCAGCAGGGGAATAGTGGGGTCAAATGGGACTTCCAGTCCTAGTTCTTTGAGGTATCTCCATACTGATTTCCACAGTGGTTGCACCAGTCTGCACTCCCACCAGCAGTGGAGCAGTGCTCCTCTTTCCACACATCCCTGACAGCGTTTGTTATTGGTTGATTTCATGATAGCAGCCATTCTTTCTAGGGTGAAGTGGAATTTCAGCATTGTTCTCATTTGCATCTCTCGAATGACCAGTAATGTTGAACATTTTTTTGTATGTTTATTTGCTATTTCTACTTCTTTGACCGAGAAATGTCTGTTCATTTCAGATGCCCATTTCTGGACTGGGCCTTTAAATTTGGGAGGTCCTCATAGATTCTAGATAGTAGACCTTTGTCTGAGAAACAGCAGGTGAAAATTTTTTCCCACATTGTAGGTTGTCCCTTCACACTGTTGGTGGTGTCTCTTGCTGTCCAGAAGCTTTTTAATAAGAAGAGATCCCACTTGTTGATTGTTTGTGCTAGTTCATAGGTAACTGAGGTTTTGTTCATAAAATCTTTTCCTAAACCAATGTCAAGAGTTCTACTTAAACTCTGTTCCAGCCAATTCAGTGTTTCTATTTTAATATTTGGATCTTTAATCCATTTCAATTTTAGTTTAGTGTCTGGTGAGAGATATAGGTCTAGTTGAAATCTTTGGCCAGTTGAAACCCAATTTTTCCAGCACCATTTATTAAAGAGGCTATCTTTCCTCTAGTGAGGGTGTTTGGCTCCTTTATTCAAGATGAGATGGCTGAGTATGTCTAGAGTTGTTTCTTCATCTTGTACTCTGTTCCACTGGTCCTCTGGTCTGTTTCTTTGCCAGTACCATGCTGTTTTTATCATAGTAGCTTTGTAGTATAGTTTCAAGTTGGGGATCGTGATACCCCCTGCCATTCTCTGTTACCTAGAATTGCTTTTGCTATTCTGGGTCTCTTCTTGTTCCAAATGAATTTTTGGATTGTTTTCTCAAGGTCCATGAAGTATGCTGCTGGGATCTCAATTGGAATTGCATTAAATCTATATAGCAGTTTTGGAAGTGTGGCCATTTTCACTATATTAATTCTTCCTACTCAGGAGCAGGGGATGTCTGTCCATTTTCTGATATCATCTTCAATCTCTCTTTTCAGAGTGCCATAGCTTTCAGAGAAGAGGTCTTTGATTTCTTTCATTAGGTTGATTCCTAGGTATTTCAGTTTTTTGGATGCTATTGTGAAAGGAATTATTTGCCCTATTTCTCTCTCAGTGAGTCTGTCATTGGTGTAGAGGAAAGCTATTGATTTTTGTGTGTTGACCTTGTAACCAGCTACTTGACTGAATTTGGTTAAGTCTAGAAGACTTTTGGTGGAATTCTTGGGGTCTTCTATATAGAGTATCATGTCATCTGCAAATAATGACAATTTGACTTCTTCATTTCCTATCTTTATTCCTTTTCTTTCTCTTGTCTAATTTCCGTGGCTAATGTTTCCAAAACTATATTGAACAAGAGTGGTGATAGTGGACATCCTTCTCTTGTTCCTGATTTTAGTGTGAAATATTTCAGTTTTTGACCATTTAGTATGATATTGGCTGTTGGTTTTTCATAGATGGCTTTTATCAGTTTGAGGTAGAGACCATCTATTCCAATTTTTTGTAGAGTTTTTATCGTAAATGCATGTTGGATTTTGTCAAATGCTTTTTCTGCGTCTATGGAGATAATCATATGGTTTTTGTCCTTGGCTCTATTGATAAAGTATATTCCATTGATTGATTTGCATATGTTGAACCATCTCTATATCCCTGGGATGAATCCCACTTGATCAGGGTGTATGATCTTCTGGATGATCTTCTGCATTGTATTTGCCAGTATCTTATTAAGGATTTTTGCATCTGTGTTCATTAGTGAGATTGGCCTATAGTTCTCCTTTTCAGTTGGGTCTTTCTCTGCTTTGGGCATCAAAGTGATGCTTGCTTCCAGGAATGAATTTGGGAGTATTGCTTCCTTTTCAATTTCATTGAAGAGTTGAAACAGTGGTGGCCATAGTTCCTCTCAAATTTCTCGTAGAATTCAACAGTGAAGTCATCAGACCCAGGTTTTTCTTAGTTGGTAAGGTTTTAATTACATTTTCAATTTCATTGGTTGATATTGGGTTGTTTAGAATTTTTAGGTCTTCTTTGTTCAACTTTGGTAATTCATACATATCTAGGAATCTGTCCAGTTCTTCTGTGTTTTCCACCTTATTGGCATATAGGTTCTTGAAGTAGGTATTGATGATCCTCTGGATTTCTGCTGGGTCTAATGAAATGACATCCTTTTCATTCCTAATTGCATGGATTTGGCCCTTTTCTTTCCTTTATCTGATAAAGTTGGCTAAAAGTTTGTCAATTTTGTTTATTCTTTCAAAGAACGAACTCTGCTTCATTGATTTTTTGGAAATGACACACTTTTTTTTGTTTTTGTTCCTGGGATGGAACTCAGGCCTTTGCACTTGGGAGGCAGGTGGTGGAACCACTGAGGTAAATCCACATTCATTGATTTTTTTGTTTTATCCTGTTAGTCTCCATTTCATTGATTTCTGCTCTGATCTTTATAAATTCCTCCCTTGTATGAGCTTCAGGTTTGTCCTGCTCTTCTTTTTCTAGAAGCTTGAGTTTCAGCATCAGGTTGTTTAATTGGGCTGGCTCTGTTTTCCTATTATGAGTATTCATTGCTATGTATTTCCCTTGTAAGACTGCTTTCATTGTGTCCCATAGATTCTGATAAGTTGTATTGTCATTGTCATTTAATTGAAGGAACTGTCTGATTTCTTCTTTAATTTTGTCGGTGACCCATTAGTTATTCAGAATTGTGTTGTTCAATTTCCTTGTGTTTATGAAATTTTTGTGGTTCCTTTTGCTATGGATCTCCAATTTCATCGCACTATGGTCTGATAATATAATATTGTATAATAATACAACTTTAATTCCTTTGCACTTACTTAAACATGTTCTATGAACTAGTATGTGGTCTGTTTTGGAGAACGACCCGTGTGCAGCTGAAAAGAATGTGTATTTTGATTTTGTGGAGTGGAAGACTCTGTAAACATTTGTTAAGTTCATTTTCTCAAGAGTTTGATTGAGTTCTAGTATTTTGTTGCTTATTTTTTGTCAAGCTGATGTATCTATTTGTGACAGTGGGGTGTTGAGGTCCCCCACTACTATTGTATTGGTGCTTATATGATTTTTCATGTCCGTTATTATTTGTTTTATATAGTTGGGCACACCAGTGTTTGGTGCATATATGTTTATGATTGTCATCTCTTCCTCTTGATTGTTCCCTTTACAAGGATATAGTGTCCTTCTTTGTCTCTCTTAATCAGTGTTGGTTTGAAATCCACTTGTTCTGCAAAGAGGATAGCTTCTCCTGCTTGTTTTGGGTTCCTGTTGCTGGAGTATTGTTTTCCACCTTTTAACTTTCAGTCTATGAGTTTCCTTTTGAGTTAAGTGTGTTTCTTGTATGCAGCATATTGTTGGATTTTGCTTCTTGACCCATTCTGCCAGTCTATTTCTTTTGATTGGTGAATTGAGACCATTTACATTGATGATTATAACTGATACATATTGACTTATCCTTGTCACAATTTTTTTCCTATTGTTGGATTCTCCCCCTTTGCATTTAACTTCTTGTCTTGCCTGATGGATTCATTCTACTGTGCTTCCTGGGGTTGTGATCCTTGTTTTCTTGTGCTAGGATATTGTGTAAAATTTTTGGAGTGCTGGTTTGGTATGCACGAAGTTCCTAAGGTGCTCTTCGTCATGAAATTATCTTATTTCTCCATCAATTTTGAAAGATAGTTTTGCAGGGTACGTCAATCTGGGTTGCAGGTGGTTTTCTTTTAGGGCTTGAAATATGTCACTCCAAACTCTTCTTGCCTTGATGGTTTGGATTGAGAAGTCTGGTGTGATTCTGATGGGCTTTCCTTTGTATGTGATTCATTTCTTTTCTCTAACTGCTTGTGGAATTTTGTTCTTCTGTTGGCTTTCTGGAATCTTAACTATTACATGCCTATATGTAGATTTTTTTTTGATCAAGGCTAGTTGGAGTCCTATATGCCTTACTTATCTGTATGTCAAGTTGTTTTCCCCTGCTTGAGAAGTTTTCTGCCATCACTTCTGTGAACAGTTTTTTCATGTTGTCTGCACTCGCTCGTGTTTCTTCATTGACTCCAATTAGTCTTATGTTATTCTTCCTTTCATTGTCTAGCAGCTGCTTGATTGATTTCTTGTGGCCCCTTAGTATTTTAAAGATATTTTCTTTTCCTGATTACTAATTGCACTCTTATCATCTACATCAAAATTCTGTCCTCACATTGGCTCATTCTGCTCCCTAAACTTTCAGTGGAGTTTTTAATCTTCTGGAAATCTGTTTGCATCTGTTTTATGGATTCCATTTGTTTCCTATGTTGGAATCCCATCATGTTCCTTAGCTCCTCTATTTTTTTTATCTGTATCCTCTCTAGATTTATTAATCATGTCTTGTACTATGGGCACAATCTCTGCTTTTATGTGAGAAATTATTTCTGATTTCACTTTTTCCAGATCTTCTTTTGTTGCCAGTTCAGGGAGTCCAGGTGGTTGAGTATCAGATTATCCTATCTTGTTTCCCTTTTGGGTTGCTTTAGGTGATCTGGAAGTCTGGTTTTGAGATTTGTTTATGTGTCTCCTCATTTCAGCTGGGGGTAGGGGTGGGTGGGAATGCTGCTGGCACCTATGTGACTCATCTCCTCAGTGCTGGGGGCAGTGGTAGGGCAGCCTGGAAGGTTAACCTTCTCTGAGCTGGGGGTAGCTCTGCTCCTTGGCGCTGGGGGTGGTTGTCCCGTGGCCTGGAAGTTTCCTTATTGGTACATTTTAGGTATAAATATGATATTTATCATTGGAAATTTGTACCTTTACATAATATATCTTGGTTCTTATTTTTTTCCTCACTCCCCTGCCCTCACTTCAATCCCTCCTCCCCTCCCTATTTACAAAGACTTTGTTTCCATTTTTTCTGTTTCTCATATTAATTCCATTCCTTTCTTTCCTTTCTTTTCCCCTACCCCTCCCACTTCCTCTTCCCCTTTGTCTCTTTTCTTCCTATTTCACATCATCTGTTATACCTTTTAGCCCTTATTGACACTTTCAGTTTCTCATACCAGAGAAACTTCTGTATTTACACGTGTGAGTCCTATTTATTTCACTTAAGAGTATCACCTCAATGTGTCTCTAATTTCTCATTATTTATGGCTGAGCAGTACTCCATTTTATTAAAAAAAATCCATTTTCTTTATCCAGTCTCCAGTTGATGGGCACTTGGGATGTTTCTAAGTATTAGCTATTGCAAACTATGCTGCAATGAACATGGGTGCGCATATATCGCTGTGGTATGATTCTTTTAGTTCTTTAGGGAAGATACACAGCAGGGGAATAGCTGGGTCAAAAATTGGACTTCCAATCCTAGTTCTTTGAGGTAACTCCATAATGATTTCCAGAGTGGTTGCTCCGGTCTACACTCCCAACCAACAGTAGAGCAGTATTCCTTTTTCCCCACATCCCTGCCAGTACTTGTTATTGGTTGATATCATGATAGCAGCCACTCTTTCTGGGGTAAGGTGGAATCTCAGCATTGTTTTCATTTCCATCTCCTGAGTGACCAGTGATATTGAACATTTTTCATATTTTTATTTGCTATTTCTTCTTCTTTGTGTGAGAAATGTTCATTTCAGATGCCCATTTTTGGATTGGGTCTTTAAATTTGGAAGGTCTGATTTTTTAAAGTTCCTTATATATTCTGGGTAGTAGACCTTTGTCTGATCAACTGCTGGTGAAAATTTTTCCCCACATTTTGAGTTGTCTCTTCACATTGTTGGTTGTTTCTCTTGCTTTGCAGAAGATTTTTAATAAGAAGAGATCCCCTTGTTTGTGCTAGTTCATGTGCAACTGGGTGTTAGACATTTGTTAGCACACCCCTTTGCTCATGTGGAACATTGGAGCTTTTCTACTTCCTCCTTCTCTCTCATCATGAGCAATGAGATTTGCCCAGTTCTTTTCTTTCAACTGTCATAGTAGTTTTGAATTTGGGGATGTGGTTGGGAGAAAGGGAATATACTTAGTTATGCAATGTTCTTGTCTCTCTTTTCTTGTTCTTGTACAGTTATGGCTAGTAGTATTATTTTAGATTTCAACTGCATTCATGTTAGCCCTTGATTCTGTTCTTTGGCGGAGATAGGTTTCTTCTGACCCTTGCCTTCCTCAGAAGAGCTTGCCCTCCTTCTGTCCCCAACAAAGTAGTTCTAGGATGTGGCTAAACAAGATAATCTGGGAATTTTGTAGAATATAGAGTCCCAGGACCCATGACATGCCTACTAAATTGAGATTATTGGGGGATGAGGCTCAAAATAGTGTTTTATAAGTTCCCTTGGGATTTTGGTGAGCACCCCATGTGGCTGCTCTGCCTCTCCTGTGGACTCTTTCTGCCTAGCCCTGACACCTGTGCATCTTGCTCACCATCAGGTCAGTTGGGCTGTTGGTTCCTGGCCACATTGCACAGTATCCTTGATGTTTGTTTGGAAGCAGATTCTGATGTTGTGAAACTTGGTACTCAGAGGCTGTTCTTTGCCCCATTATACATCATGCACCTGGGCTGATTCCCTGTGCTCAGGTCTATATTCCTCCCTAAGGAACCAGCTCCATGTAGCACAGGGAGACTAATGAGGTTGTCAGGTGTGCTGAGTTTTTTGTCTCATTCAACTTCTGTGTGACCTCATTAGAACTTGGTCTTCCTCTTGCTGAACACACCTACCTTGGTTCCATCTTTGGCCTTTGTGTTATACCTTTCTCTCTACCTGGAGAGCTGTTCTCTCAAGTTTTTACATAGCTTGCTTTTAATCATTTGAAAATGGTCACATGTGATCTCCTTGGAGATGTTTTCCCTGCCTTTTGAAAGCTTCCTCTTCTCTGTCTACATTGCTCTAACACCACAGGCTGTTCTAGCCTTTTTCAGGCTCTTTCCTTGCTAGCACTTACCAGCATATGAAATTCTGCATCGTGTCATGTTTTCTTGTTTACTGGGTTTTCTAGACAAGCACGTGAACTCCAAGAACATAGTGATGTGTCTGATTCATAGTAGGTATTCGTTAACTACTTGCTGCATCTTCGCTTCTCCAAACTATTCTACATATTTGATATTGGTATGAACCGTAGGTTCCTAAGCAATTCATCTGTTTTCCTAATTGTTCTTCTCTGGTTTCACAGATGTGACATGCCAGTGACTCATTACTGTGATACTACTGCAGTTTGAAACAAGTGCTACTCTCAACTGATGAGAAAGAAAATCTGTAGGTTCCAATGTGAATATCACCTTTCATTTTCAGGGAGCTTATGAGGACCTGATTCAGTTGCACCTATTTGTTCTGTGAGTGAGTAATCAGTGATGGAATGGATCAACCCCCACGTGAAAGTAATGTAAACTAAGTGTGATTAATTTGAGGAAACTATTTCTAACTTTCTTTTTTGAATTCCACCAGGAGTAGTATTTAGTGAGGTGGTAGGGGACAGGATAGCCTGTATCACTCTGTGAGACACGAGGAGGCCAGAAATACATGTTAGAGATATTTTTCCTGTCTCATCTCACCAGAAGATGTGGGGTGGTTTTGACTAGTGCTGAAGTAATTTCTGCAGAGCCATTGCCAGCAAGGTCACTAAATTGGCAGTGAAAGGCTTCCTTCTATATTTGCAGTAGTCTGAGTTTTTGGTGGCAGCAGAATGTTCAGCATTGGCTAGTGAGTCTAAGATGCAGTTCTGCATGTACTTAGCTTAATACCTAATGCAGTTATCTGAAGCAGCACTCAATTGTTCTGCAGAATCCTGCCAGGCCACCTGAAGTGAGTTGGTATTTTATAATCATAGTTTTTCTTGATTTTCAAATTGCTCTTCTTTTTTCAGCCACATACTATGGTCTCAATATTTATGTGAATTCATGTGTGAAATCCTCATCCTCAAGTACATAGTATTAGGAGGTAGGGGCTTTGAGTGGTGGATAGGTTATGGTGGCTTTGTTCTCATGAATGTAAATTGTGTCCTTGTAAAGGGGGACAGACTGAGCAGGACAATTGCAAATTCAAGCCCACCTTGGGCAATTTAGTGACTTGTCTCAAAATAGCCCGGCAAGCATGAGGTCCTGAGTTCCATCCCTGGTAGCAAAATAAAATAAAATAAAATATATAAATAAAAAGAAAAAAGAAAGGGTTGGATATGTAGCTCAGTGGGAGGTTTCAGGGTTCAATCCCCAGTACTGGAAAAAAAAAAGAAGGAAAAATAAAAGGGCCAGAGAGAAACCCTTCAGTACTTCTGCCATGTGAAGTTACAGCGAAAAAATGGTCCTCCACAGACACTAAATCTA
The DNA here is from genome assembly GCF_053883595.1 of Heterocephalus glaber. Taxonomy (NCBI): domain Eukaryota; kingdom Metazoa; phylum Chordata; class Mammalia; order Rodentia; family Bathyergidae; genus Heterocephalus; species Heterocephalus glaber. Next base: position 48,482,594 of record NW_028258324.1, on the reverse strand, counting down.
CTGAGACCTTAATCTTGGACTTCCTAGCCTCTAGAATTGTGAGAAATAAACTTCTGTTATTTATAAGCTACTCAGTCTAAGGTATTTTGTCATACCAGCCTATACTGGCAGGAGGTCTGGGACCACAAGGAATACAGAGAGTAGAATTCTGGAGCTTCCTTGAATTTCAACTAGGGCATCTAATTTAAAAAAATATACTTCTACATATTTTCTTTGTAAAAATCACTTATTTGCTTTAAGTTTGTAGAAAAGTTGCAAAGATCATGCAGAAAGTTCCCATGGGGTACCTAGTTTCCTCTATTACTAACATCTTACCTTGGTGTATGGTACATTTTGCTACAGTTAATAAACCGCTATTGATGCATTATCAAATAAAATCTATCCTTTATTCAGGTTTCCTTTGTTTTTCCCTAACATGCTTCCCTTGTTCAAGTACCCCATCCAATATACCACATTGCATTTAACAGTCATGTTCTTTTGGATCCTGTTGGATGTCATGGCTTTACAGATTGCTTTTGTTTTTGATGACCTTGACAGTTTTGAGGAGCACTGGTTAGATCTTTTGCAGAATGCTCCTGAATTGGGGATTTTATGTTTTTCTCATAATTAGGCTGGGATTATGAGGTTGGGGAAGAAAACCACAGAGGTAAAATACCTTCTCTATTTCATCATATCAAGAATAAATACAGGGCCGGGGATTTAGCTCAGTGGTTCCACCGCCTGCCTCATAAGTGCAAGGTCCTGAGTTTGATCCCTGGTACCAAAAATAAAAAAAGAGAAGAATAAATACAATCTGTATGACTTATCCGTGTTGGCATTGGCCTTGATCACTGGCTAGGGTAGTGTTTGTAAAGTTTCTTTATTGTAAAGTTACTTCCCCCTGCATCTACACTGTATTTTTTTGGGAGGAAGTCATATTTTTGAGATGGGGAGTTATATACTCCACCTTCTAGTGAGGAGAGTAGTTACAGAAATTGTTTGAAATTCTGCATGACAGATAAGTCTCTTCATCCTAATTTATTTATTTCATATCAATATGAACTCATAGACATTTATCTTATACTTTGGGTTATAATCTAGTGCTAACTTACTTATTTATATTTAAATTTTCAATGATTTTAAAATTTTGTGTTTAAATATATTAGAAAACTATTGTTCTATGTATTTATATTCCCTCCCCTCTTCTCTTTAAGTATCCTCTTTATTTATTTATTGGGAATAATGAAAAGCAAATTACCATTTAAGCTTTAACTAAGTTTTTCTTTATTTTCTGTAGGAGTTATTAAAAATATAAGTATTTATGCTGTTTTTTGGTGTGGCACTCAGTACTTTAAATTATTGCTGAGATAGCCATTTGAGAGATTTATAGCCATCTGTCTTCCCCAAATCCCTAGAAAGTTTAATAACATATAAAGAGTTAAGAATAATTTCTGACTTTTTTTCCTTCAAATTTTCTTTACGTAGGAAACTTCGGGGATTGGGAGCATAGCTCAGTGGTAGAGGACTAACCTAGCATGTGGGAAGCCTTGGGTTTGATCCTTAGCATTGAACAAAAAAGGTAGAAACTTTGAAAATATTGTTATAGGGACCCCTAAGTCAGCCTGCTGTGCTTTGTACAAAGGAATTTGACTTGTAATTTTTTTATCTAATAAAGAAAACAAATGAATTCTGTGTAAGCTTATATTTCACCTCTTTTTAAAGCATCTAAAAGTAAAACAGTAATCTGTTTATTGACTTAGCTTAACAGAGGGAAAATATTCTAAAAGTATATCATTCCTTTTGGTGCTCTTATAGATTTTCTTTTATATTTTCCTCTAAATTCCAGTGCTCATAAGAGTTCTTGTTTCTGTGCCAGTTTACAGACACAGAAACACTTCAAGGAATGGCTTTGGTTGCAGGAAAATCTCTCTTTTTTTACGAGTCATGGGCAGTTATCCTCTGAGATCAGATTACTGTGTCAGAGGGGTCAGAAAGATGCTCGTGAATTAGCTGTGGGTTGGCTTAGGTGTGGGTGTTTGGTGGCTTCCTCATGCAGCCTTCATGCTCTGGTGCCCAGAGCGGGCTCAGTCCTTCTCTAAAGAATGCAGCATGGCTGACCCCATAAATGGTCTATTTGGGTCTATGTATGGTTTAGTTCCCAGTAGGATCAAATAATATGTCCAGATTGGGCTTTAGGACCTGGTTGGACATGCCTGCAGAGTTTATTTATTTATTTATTTTATTTATTTTTAGTTTTTTGGTACCGGGGTTCAAACTTGGGTCCTTGAGCTTGCGCACAGGCGGTGAAACCACTGAGCTAAATCCCTGGCCTATGGAGAGTTTATTTTTGCATTCAGGTAATAAGGACTGTAATGTAGCTCAGTAATAGAGTTTGTGCTTTGCATGCTTGTGGCCCAGGTTTCAATCTCCGGCACCAAAACAACAACAACAACAACAACAACAACAACAACAAAACACAGAGCTAATCTGAAATATGTGGAAATGTCATTATTATGTTGAGTTATAATTAAGCATGAGTTAGCATGGAGGATAAACACTTCACACAATTAGCATTATTTTAACATACCAAAACGAAGCAAAGCATTCGAATCTTCTTTCTTTGCCTCTCTCTCTCTCTGTCTCTCTCTTTCTCCTATCAAACCTGTGTTCATGTTGACACTTTCCCCTGATTCCATTCAGAATTTATCTCTACTTATTACTTGTCAACTAAATCATAAGACCTTTACATGATGATTTCAAACAGCAGAATTTTCCTTATAGCATGATTTCTAGGGGCAAGAACTCAGGGAATCTGTGAAAATCATCCATACTTTTAAAATGACCATATGTTTAATTAGTAGGAATGATTACAATTTCACTTCTTTGTCATGACTCATAAACCAAGTGGTCTGGGACAAGGAGAGATAAGGGATGATCTCATTTGGCCTTGTGGGCCCTGTGCCCACGGACTCAGAGCTGATTGTGGAAGGAAGACATCACAGCTCCAGGTGAATGACCTCTATCCTGCTGGGATCTTTCGGGGTCTGGGCCCTATTTGCCTTAGAAGACAGGACTGGAAGAAATAGTTTTCTATAAAAAGCTTGATTTTCTTAAAAATGCAGACCTGTTGCTTAATGTTGTAAAACTGGATTTAGAGTCACTTGAGTAGAGGATATTTAAGTGGTTGCCATTCCTTGGGCACTCCCTTGTTATTTGGCTTTGTGTTGTATCTCTGCATCCTCAAGCATTTTAACCTGTCTGCTTTGATCTTGTCCACTGCACTGTCCTGCCATTGCTAATTTGCAATAGGGCAATCTGAAGTATTCCTGAGTGTGACCTGAATTCCCTGGCCTGGAAACGTTTTTTCAGCCCTTTAAAGTTTCTTTAGGTTTCACATTTCAAGGATTAATGATACTATCATTTTACACATGAGATCAGGAAAAATGGAAAATAGATTTGAAACTTGCCCACAGAGGACAGCCATCATTGAAACTCTAAGGAGAATGGCAATTAGGGAGTTATAAGCCTCCAAAAGATTCTAAAGATCACAGGAAAAAGAATAAATGCTCAAAAAATTTAGCCAACTTCAGTCAGTTTTAAATAGGAGACTCAGAAAAATGAGAAATTTAAAAATCTTATTTACATCAGTACATGCCAGATTTTGCCCCATTATTGTACACTGTAAAAATGTAAACTCAAAAGTTTTCGTAAAATCATATGTTTAAAAAGACAGTCTTCTAGGGTTGCCTCTGAAACCATTCTAGGAACATAATTTCCTTTTTTTTTTGGTACTAAGAATCAATCATAGGGCCTTACATATGCTAGACAAGCTCTCTACCACTCCAGTACACCCTCAGCCCTAGTTTACTTTTTAATAATGAATTCTGTGAGAAGTTTGAAGATCACAAACTCAGTGGCTGATTATTCTTGTTTTGGCAGGGTCTCTCCTTTTAGACAAGGCCATCTCTAAGTATGTCTTCTTGGTCAACTAAATCCGTCCTTTTGAAGTTGCTGATTGAAAATTATCTGATTTGTTAATTTTACAATTTGTCATTATCTAGTAATTGAAATGCATTGTTTTGCTCCATATTAGTGTTTATGCATATATTCTGCCCCAAATTCACTATTAGAAACTGTGGGCATACTGGAAAGAACCCTAGTTTGGTAGTGAAGATAACTAGAGCTCTGATTTTGGGTCTGCCACTTAATGTGACCCTGGGGAATCTGTGTTGGGAAATTCAGCCCTCATCTATTTCATGCCCTGCCCCTAGAGCTAGAGAAGAATTAACCTTAGTCTGGGCCACTGCCCTCTGGGGATTTACAGTCTGGTGCAGTGGTTTTCTCAGTCCTCAGTGCACCTGAATCCCCTACAGGACTCATCTGGACACAGACTGCTGGGCCTCACCCCCGCCTGTCTGATCCAACAAGTCTGGGCTGGGCAGGAAATTTGCATTTTTAACAACTTCCCAGATGATGCTGATGCTGCTAGTTTGGAGACTACAGTTTGAGAAGCACTGACCTAATGGCTTAGCTGACACATCAGTAACCACAATTCAAAGATTAAATGCTATGAAAAAAGTACAAGTAATATGCAGTGGGAAGCTGGGAGGGGAGAAGTGGGGTAAAAGATTTATGAACAGTTGGAGAGCTGAGAAGCCTGAATGGAAGAGAAGCTAATAAGCAGGATCAGAAGAGTGAAGAATAGAGTCTTGGCAGGTAGGATGTTTGGGGGATAGCAACCTCCTGCTGGGATGCAGAGTGCAGAATGTGTATGAGAGAGGAGATATTCTCTAGCTTAGGTAGAGTGTAGAGTTGATGTGGGGGAAGGAACAACTAGGAACAGATGGAATAAAGAATGAGAGCTAGAAATTTAAAGAAGTTCTTGGGTTTTGGGCTTTGCCAGCCAAGGAATAACATGAGCAGAAAACAGGCAGCTCTCGAATTGTGATAGATGGCTTGGGAAGAGAAAGTGCTTTCAGGAGACTAGTTAGGAATTATTGGGGCAATCTAATCCAGATGTGGGGATGGGCTGAAGAAGAGCAGGAAGGTGGTAAGGATGCAATTGTGTGAAACATCTGCAGCAGAGGCCACAGATTTTGTAGTTATTTGTTCCTTGGGATAAGGGTGAAGGAAGAGTCAAAGGAGATGAAAGATTCCATCTGAATTTTGGGGGAAAGAATGATGGTGGTATCTGGATCCTCTAGGGCAAATAAGTTGGATAAAGAAATGAGCTTCCTGGGCCCTTGGCTTCTTCAGGAGGGGACTGGACTAGATACACTTAAGGTGTCTTTTGAATGATTATCATCAGTGGTTTAAAGGTTGTTGATTGTCTGAAATGTTATGGAATAGAGTTGAACACAAAACAAATGGGCTATATCTAACATGTGCTTATATATCTGATTGGTTGATCCATGTTAATCATTAGCTCTAAAATATTTACATCTGCAAATAACCATCTTTTGGAGCTACTCTTTATTTTGTTTATAATTTTCTTAATATGTCGACTTGCTCTTCCTCCCATTGTGTGTACTATGAATGTTAACATTTTTGGGAAAAGTGTTCTACATATTTTTTTTAATGTAAGTATAGCAGACATTAAGCATCTCTTTGGATGTTTCTCACTCTTAATCATACCGTGCATTGGTATATTTTATACAACTGTTTCTTTTCTACTGGATCAAAAATACCTGTTTTTGCTTGTTTCATTTTGGTTTTGGTCCAGGTGTGGAGTCCAGGGCCTTGCACATGTTAAGCATGTGCTCTACCACTGGGCCACACCTTCAGTCCCTGTAAACTCCTTTTGAGAAAGAAACATGTCTTAACTCATAACGGCATTTGTCTTCCTTGTGAATACTTACAAAAAGTGGCCAGCAAATGTTTGAGCAGTTAGACTGAATCACTGAATGAAAGTAAGTTACTGTCTGATTCTTAGAAAGAGACAAAGTGTCTCAGGCAATAAAGAGTGGTAAGGAAAATGGAATTCTGTGCATCTTGGGAGGTAGAAAAAGGTTGCCTGTTTAATTCAGTAGACTCTCAGGACTAGATTAGAGATGGACAGTCCTGGGGCCAGAAGCAGAAGCTCATAAAAAGTGGTATAGTATTCAGTTCAGACCTAAGGTAGCCACTGTAACCCTTGGGCCAACTCTTTCTTCTCTGGGTCCTCCTTTGTAATATTGAGGTTGGAGAAAAATCACAAAATTTTATAATTTTCCAAACTCTATTTTGAGAAGAATTCCAAGCAGAGGGAATAGCATGAGCAAATCATGAGACATGGATGGGTAAGAGCGTGTGTGTTCTCTGTGACCATGTCATCAGGTTGACATACTGTGAAGCAGAGACAGAGCGCTGTTCCTCCAAGAGCAGGAACTTGTCTCTATGGATCACTGGCTGCTTGATTCCAAGGGATCTTCTGAGAGGCTTTGTGAAGTGCATCTCAGCACAGTTCACCTGGAGAGGAAAAGGGAGAGGCTTTTACCGTATTTCTAGTCTCCCAGAGATTAAAAGTGGCCTTGCTTCTGGGTTGTACATGTGTGACTGCCAGGGGGGATTGTGAAGCAGCCGCAGAGGAATCTAGGGGAGGGGGACCCTGCCAGGCTGAACTTGTGTGAAGCTAGTGGAACTGGCTGCCATCGCAATGCCAGGAACGAGAGGTAAAGTTGAGAGAATTTAAAGTCATGCATAAAGGAGGCCACAGCAGGGGACCATTGAGAAATTTTAAACATAGGAACATCTAATCAGAGTGACACAAAAGTAAACAATCAGCTTTCTAAAAAAATGTATGTGTGTGGACATCTCTACATATACATATTATAAATTTTACTGATATGAAGGATATATTACATTAATTTACAAGTCATAATAAAATATATAATATTCTTGTAAAAATCTATAATCGATTCTACAAGTTGATTTTTTTTTTTGGTACGGGGGATCGAACTCGGGACCTTGCGCTTGCAAGGCAGGCGCTGGAACCACTGAGCTAAATCCCCGGCTCTGATTCTACAAGTTTTTGTTGGTTTTTTTGAACTCATGTATCCATAGCCGGTCTATGGTTAATGAATGTTGAAAGAGAGTAGCTGTTTTCCTTTTCAGTGTGGTACAGGATGAAAGTGAATTAACAAAGGTATATCCCAGGACTTCACTTACTCGTGAAGCATCTTTTTTTATGATTCAGGTTGTACTAGATAGTCTTCTAGACTATCTTCTCAATCATTTTGTTTATTCACAATACGACTACTATAAGAGCTCCACATTTTATCCATCATTTTCTCATGCCTAAACAACCAACAAAACAAAAACCGATCTGTGGCTTACCATGTTTGTTAATTTGTGTGTGAAAAATCCTCTTTCATGGCCAATCAAGTTATGGGAAGTTGGGAAATGATGTGCAGTAGTACAACATTATACAGTATTTTCATGCAGATAAAATAGACATATGTGACCTTGACAGGATAGATATTTGTAGAATGTAGCAAACTAAAATTGAAGTAATAAATTTTGAGAATTTATTACCTTTGGGTTTAATATAAGTTATTTCATTTAGTTGTTAATCATTGCTAACAATCAATAGCTCTGAGCTAGCCCAGGACACTGCTAGTGTTATGTTTTTACAAGAACACTTCGGTAGCAATCTGTAGAAATGCTCTGAAGGGAAGTAGTCTGGAGGTAGGGAAAAGTAATTAAACTAGAGCTACAATAGGAGTAGAAAGTAGGATACTTAAGAAATGTTCTCAGACATTCTTTGCCAGCATAAGGACTCAAATGAAGTCAGGTTAATAGAGAGCATGCAGATTTCACTGGTTCACGTCCCCATGTCATTAGGTAGGACTTAATAAAGCCTTCCCCATATATTCTTCGTGATATCAGATGTGTTGAGATAGCTTACCTGTGTGTTCAGAGCCCTACCCCATTTACTTCCTGGTTTTTGACCATGGGCCAAAGGGCTTTGTGGGTGAGGCCTCCCCACCCACAGCTGGTTATTCCCCTGGAGGATGGGATTCATGCCCAGGAAGTCAGGTGTCAGAACTTGTCTTCACCAGTTTGTGAATCTGGGGGGAGGGGATCTAGAAAAAATGCTGGACCCTGAGGCGTACTCTGCAGATATGTCTCTGGCCCCCCTTGTCTCCAGGAGCCTGAAGTTTCTGGGTTTGTTTTCTGTGACTCACACGGCGAAGGGGAAAGACAGCCCTTCTCACTTCTTCCTGCAGCTACTTGCTGCTGTGGCCTCTGCAGGCTGGGGCTGGGGAGGTGGGGCACCAGCCTCTTCCCTCTCCTGTGAGCTCAGAGACTCCTGGGCAGAAGCTCCATCTCCCTTTGCTGATACGCTCAGGGAGATGGATGGGGAAGGGCCAGGATTCCCCACCCCAACAGCCCATCCATATTCCCAGGGTGTAAACATGTTGTTCTGGCTTGTAACAGGAATGGACTGTGGGAGGGTGGCCCATTGCAGCTAGTCAGGAAGGAGGATGGCATTGAGGTACAAAGCAGAGAGATTTAATCATATTCAGGGTTTTTTGGGTTGTTTTTGTTTTTTTGTTGGCTTTTTGAGACAGGGTATCGCTATGTAGTTCAAGCTGTCCTTGAACTCACTATATAGCTCAGGCTGGCCTTGAACTCACGGCAGTCCTCCTGCCTTGGGCTCCAGAGTGCTGGGATTACAGATGTGCACCACCACGCCCAACTCTCATGTTCAGTTTTGCACTTGATGAAATAATGTGGGTTGGACAGACAGTTCAGTGAGTCCTGGCAGCTAGGAGAAAGAGAACAGAGAAATGGTAGTGTTGGGAAAAGGAAAGCTGTGGGCCAATCTTTGAGTCCCTATTAGACTCCCTTCCCCAGGTTTACAGGACACACAGACTTAGAACCCTAAGGACACCGTACATAAGGGTAGGCATTGGGACAAGGAGCTCAGAACCCACCAGAGAAGAGTGTTGGGGGAGCTGTGAAAGGAAGGAAGCAGTGGGAACAAAGAAGCCCAAACACAACAATTGTGGCTCCTCCGGGGAAGAGGCGGCAGGGGGACCCACTGTGTTTATGTGTATGGCTTCCCAAGTTTATCTCTTCAGAGATATTCACCTCCCTTCCTCCCTCCGAAGAGGAATCAGATTCTCTGCAGTGGCGCCAATGGCTCAGGGTCAGGAAAACATCTGACACATCTGTACCATGGCAGAACTTTGATCCAGCCTTTTATAGTCAGTGTGAAGAGAAAAAAAGTTTCCTTGAAGCTGACGGTGTGGGAAGTGTCGACTTTTTCCTGTTTGATGTTTCTTGCTGCGTTTTCCATATTAATCACTTCATTTTCCTGTTGGTCATGGCCCTGAGATTTTTCCTCCCACCGTTGTCAGCTGCCTGGTGTGTCAGGCAGTTTTGTTCTGTGATTTAGCAGCACAATAGAGCTCAAGTTGGCAAGGTTGCTGCCCAAAGTGTATGTCGCGCTTGGTGGTTACGTTCATAAGCGTCCAGCAAGCCCAGGAAGACGAACTGCATAATAGGGTTTGAAGTGACCACGCAGTTTGCATTTAGCAAAAAATATACCGCAAGATGTTAAGGGTTGTTGGTCTGGCAGGAATTAGATGCTTCCAATATGAAAAGACAGAACCCATTTAAAGGGATAGTAGGGTTAATTTTCTACAGCACAAATCTGTTGAATAAGTAGATTTGGATGTAACCCACAGGCTTGCCACATGAAATTCTATTCCATGGGAATTAAAGTTTGTGGCTTTTGTGAAGGCATTTATTGTAGACTGTGAAAACTTTTCTCATCTTCTCTTGCCAAAGCATAGGTGCACGGAGGAGTAAGGATGGGCTTTTACTGTGGCTGTTTGTCTGCTCTAATCCTCTTAAACACTTAATGTATCCCTGTGTGCATAGCAGTGAAATGAAATATAGCTATTCCTCATAATGTAGCAACCAAGATGGAGAAGTCTGTTGCTAAAGGAATAGGAAAGCTAGAGAAAACTGGTTTTCTGTCCTGTAAGGTAGGAATTTTTTTTTTTTGCTGCAGGTATCTGACACCTACAGGTAGCGCAGGTAGTGTTTCACTTCTCATGGAAAGGCAGTCAGGAAGGGAGCAGAGAGCCGAGAGCAGGCAGGAGGGCTTCAGGCATCACCTGCCCTTCTGCAGCTCTCCAGTCTCATGTCTCCAGGCTGTGGCTCTTGTCCCAGGTGTGTGCAGCCTCATATTTAGGCTACGACAGTGGATGGAGGAAGAAAGCCATGCCACTTCCCTTTGAAGGACCATCTCCTCTTTCCAGCACTCCCACTTCCATGTCACTGGGCAGACCTTAGTTGCAGAAGTTGCCCCACCAGCTGGAGGTGTTGTATATTATTCACTCTACGTCGCTAAATTATTGTGCATCTCATTTGTTTGAAAAATTAATGAACTCACAGTCTTGTCCTTTCCTGACCATTACTGCAAGAAGTTGAAAGGGAGCCCTTGTAAGAATGAGAGTGTTTAGTGTCTCTGTGGACAACTCCAAGGCAGGAGGTCTTTCTCTGTCCCCTCAGGAGGAATACATAACTGTACTATCAGGAGTCAGCTAGGGTTTAACAGAGAGGCAGAATTAGTCACACATATGTATATAGGGTTTATTATCAGGAACTGGCTTACTCATCCATGGATCTGGCTAAGCAAATTTGCAAGCAGTCAGGGAGGAAGACCGGGTATCTCTGAGTTCAGGGAGGACTTATACCCTCATTTTGAAGGAATTTCAACTGATCACTTCAGTCCTGCCCACTATAATCTCATTTCTGATGAACATTAGCTGAGTAGAAACCTTATACCAGTATCTGCAAAAATCCCTATATAGCAGTACCAGATTAATATTTGACTGAAGAACCAGGTAAAGGTGTGTAAAGCATAGAATGGCTGCTGCCTGTTGTTTCTTTGCTCTGCCTTTGGGGGAGAAAGAATCCCTTGTAGCTGATCTGGACCGGATGTATAAGAAAAGGTGTCCTCAAAGATGTGAGTGGCCCATCACTTACTATTATCTAGTGGTGTCACATAGAGAGAGATACAGGGTTAAAAACAAATCACTGTTTCTTCATTTCTGGTATTTGCAGCAAGTAGGTGGATAATTATTGGCTAAGAGGAGAATCTTGTACTCATTGTACATTTTACTGTTCTTTTTCTACTTTGTTCTCCCTTTCTATTTATCAGAGATGATTAAGACTTTATTTTAGATTCTTTCATTAGGTGAGTAAATTAGAGTTTGGGGCTCATCAGCCATTGTGAGCTCATCAAAGTTAATAGAACTTAAATTTGCTTTAAAAACGAATGGAAAGACATCTACATTTTTAACAGCATGAATATTTTTTCTCATTTGTACCTTTTTTGTTTTCTGTATACAGAGATATTAATGGTATTTATTAAAGAAATCAAAGCAATGATAGCTTCTCGATTTAAACAAAAATTAGCATTGCAAATCTCTTTTTTACTGATAAGACCTGCACGCTCAATAATCTTTTATTAAAAAATTTCCTCCCCCCCCTTCTGTAATAATGGCTCTATTTAGGTAGAATTCACATGCCACAAAGTATATGAATTATACACTTGTTAGAGTGCATAGCTCAATGATGTTTAGTATACTCACAATATTGTGCATTGATCTAATTACAAGACCTCCATATCCTTTTATACTAAATGCAGGTTGAGTGTCCCTTATCTGAAATGCTTGGGACCAGAAGTATTTGGAAATTTTGGAATATGTGTATATACACAGTGAGATATCTTGGAGAGGGGACCCAAGTCTAAACACAAAATTCATTTATATTTATATTTCTTAGGCACCTCAAACACATAGGCTGAAGGTATATTTATACAATATTTGTAGTGTGCCTGTGTTTGATGCAATGAGTTTGGCTGTGGAGTTTTCTACTTGTGGCATCATGTCAGTGCTTAAAAAGTTTTGGACATTGGAGCATTTCAGATTTTGTTTGTTAAAATTAGGAATGTTTATCCTGTTATAGATGTGGATGTTTAAAAAAAATGAGTTTATAAAACTCAATCTTGTTCTCTCAGATTTAAATTCACTTGAAAACATAAATCCATAATTTTTTATAAGACAGAGTTGCAAATGTTTGTCTCAATTTTATGAGAATACACATAGGGCCTTTATTATGGAATTTCTATCACATTTGAGTAAACTCTTCCTTCAGATACAGTTCACAAGCAGAGCTTTCATTTGTTTGTTCAGCAATTACTTTTTGAGCTTTTTATTTGATCCAAGCTCAGGGTTAAGCACTGGCAGTCCGAGTCAAGTGAGATTTCTCAGAAACCTTGTGGTGGGTGGGAAGATTGGTAAAGCCATTCTGGTGTTCATGGTGCAGTCTTGACTGTACGGTTAGGAGGCATGAGGGTACAAGGAGCTAGCATGCTCTGGGTGTGGGATTCCATATTTATAGGTTTTCAAGATGGAAGTGACCACATTTATGAAAAAGATTCCAAGATTGCATTTCAATATTCCTTGAGAGAGCCAAGTCTTCTTGGGGGTTGGTAGCACAGCAGATAAGGGAGAAATTGCTAAGCTTTTCCGTGAAGTGGATGCAGATTCTGAGAAGGGCTGTGAATTTTTCTTCTAGCCAGCGATGACCTGAAGGGTTCCCACTGCAGTGGGGTTTGCATCCTCACTCCCTTCATATGTTTACTTCAGTATCCCCATCAGAGGTGCCCTACCTTACCACATATTTCAAGTAGAATTCTGTCTGGCTCTGTCATTTGGCTTTGCTTTCTGTGTTTTCTGGCTCTAATATGTAACACATATGTGTTTTGTTATTGTCTCTTTCCTCTTCCCCACCTGAACTGTGTTAAAATGCAAGCCCCATGAAAGCAGATGTTTTGTTTTGTTTACTATGCTCTTTGTAATACAGTATCTGACAGGCAGTAAGTTTAATACAGATTGGTTGCATGTATGAATGAAGCATTGGAAAAAAAAAAGTGCCAACTATAGAATTTTGTCTGTGTGACTCACTTTTGCAAGCAGGATTTTTTTCTTAATAAATACTCCAGAGCTTAGGTCTATATTTATTTGTGGAGGATATTGGGTGAGGCTGGTCTGTCAATGAAAAACGACAGACTGAATTTGTATCTTTTTTACCTTTTCTGTTCCTGAACTTCACTATGAAGCTGGACATACTGGGGATGCTGCTAATTGGCTTGATTTAAAATGGTGATTAGAAGCCAGGTTTCCTGGGAGCAGGGTTTGTCTGTCCAGTTTTGTATTCTCAGAACCAGAACAATGCATGGGACACCATAGGCAGCAAATAAACTTCCACTCCTCTTTCTCCATAACTGGTCTTGTTTCTCTTTTTGGAAAAATAAAACACAAACACACACACACACCCCAAAACCAAAAACAAACAAAACAAAAAACCCAAAACAAAACAACACAAAAAACAGGCCACAGAAATGAACTCCTTCAGCTCCCAAACACTCCCATCTACCCTAGTCTCTTATCTGTCCCAGACTTCTCAGAAGGTTTTTGGTGTGTATTTTTCTTTTATGGGCCTTTCTATGGGATCCTCCCACTTTCGGATATAAAACCATTTAATTGTTGCTAAATCTTTCCATGCAGGGTACAGAATGCCCTAATGTCTAGGCCTCCTCTTGGCCCAGCCTCCCTCTCAGTTTTCTTCCCTGCTTTGTTCAGAGTATTTGAAAGAGGCTCTATGGGCTTAGCTGAGTTTTACCCCCTTCTCTAGTCTCCTGCAGCTTCCCTGGAAGATCACTGATGGCCCAACATGGGTCTTTTTTCAGGGTTGAGCTGCTCCGCTCTTTGTCCCTGTTGAGCCCCAACCGTGTCATCCCCTTAACGTGAGCTGTGTGTCACACCATTTAGCTCTCACACACCTGGCCAACACCTGCTTGCTTGAGAAACGAGGCCCTTCCTACCTCTCTGTCCTCCTACTCCTCAGCTGGTTACTGAATCCTTCCTCAGTGTCTCTTTCCCATTCCCATTGTGGACACTGCCTAGGTGAGCTTTTATCTCATGGAGTCCTGCTCATTCTCTGCCTCCAGCTTCCTATGCTGAGCTTTCTGAACACACATTTGATGATTTTCTCCTACAGTTTAGATTCTTCTGTGCTGGGAGCACTGATGCCTGAGCAACTTAGAGAGACCCTGTTTCAAAGTTAAAAAAAAAGAATTAAAAGCCTGGGGATATAGCCTGGTTCAAAGGCCCTAGATTCACCTACTCCCAAGAAAGATCCTTCTCAGTAGGCTGCCATATACTTCTTCAGCCTAATTTCCAGCCGCCTCAATATGCATATCTGTATCCTGCCCTCCTCCTTCTCTCTCTCCCTCTCCTTCTAAAGACAGAACATGCCATGTGGTCTCCTGCTTTGGTGTCTTTGAATAGAATGCCTTTGGTCCCCTCTTGCCAATAGATAGAAGTGACCTATACCTGGCAGAGTCGGTCCTGCCCACCCATTTTCCCTGCATGCTGAAGCATTTCTGCTCCCCTCCATGTTTGCACAGCTTGTGTACACAGGATATTTCTGTTGGCCAGACCATGTAGACTGTCATTCCATGAGTTTGCCAGCTAAGAACAATGTGTTATTCATTTTTGAATCCTCAGTGCCAGTCAAATGCATAATAGATGTTCAGTAGATATTCAATAGGTGTTCAGTAGATATTGAAGTAAAGGAAAAGCACTCAAATATACTATCTAACTAAGAGATGCAAACCAACACCTCTAATGATGGCAGGGAACTTAAGCTCAAATAGACGATGAGAGCTGGTAACAGAACCATATAGACAAAGTGGTAGTAAATGGTCTTCTTTGTCTTAACCCGTCTTTGACAGTGATGCCTTTTTATAAATGTGGGGAACCGTAGGCAAACATGTCAAAGCTCCTTTGTCTAGGAATAAACTGGGTTTCATCATCATCTTAATAGTGCTTTTTGGAATTTTTGTTAAGGAGACATGAAGGTTATTTTTTTCAGGTTCATTGTTTTTTATCAGTACATGTTTGCAGTATGTGCATTTTGCAATCACCTTGGGAATGTGTACATGCATGTACATAAAATAGCTTGCTTCCTTTTTCTTTAATCCCTTCTTCATCCCTCCCTCTTCCTCTAATTTTCCTTTTTCCATTTACATTCTTATTGAAGTTATTAATTGTAGCTCATATTTATGATATTTAATGTTTACATTTATGGGAAGGGTCTAAGACATGAAGTTTTTAGAACAATTCAAAGAATATATAATGAAACATTGTTACATTGTTTTACATGTTGCCATATTGCCTATTGGATTTGTTTTTATTTAGGAAGCTGATAGCTGGGCTGTTAGAAAACCAGTAGCAAACTGTTGGGTTTATTGAAATCCTAACTGAATGAGTTGAGTTGTATGAAGAACCCAGGAATCTTATACACTAAGGAAAAATTCATCCCTACTGGGCCTGGCCTGGTTTGTTTAGCAGTTGGTAACCTGATAATCCTGTTTCTCTATCACTGGTCTCATCCGTTAATAATGTCCACAAACTGTTCAGCCTTCACAAAAAGAAACACAGATGTATTCAAAACACAAAAGTTCCCTTTGTTCTTGAAGCTGACAGTCACGATAGCTTTTAAAAATCATTTTCTTTCTGTTTTTAAAATGTCAAATTAATTCTCATATTATCTAAGTTTTATTAAATTATCAGAAAAAAATATTTCTTTTCCCAAATGATAATCCAGGGATAATGAACTTGCTGTTATGAAGGAGATGTTGGTTAACTTGGTTAGCATGGACCTTCCTTGTTTATACTTTTCCCTCCCCTACCCAATATCTGCCTTACCATGAATATTAACACTGGAAAGGTGGCCTTAATTTTCCTTTCTGAAAATAGTGATATCTAAATGAGTGGTAGCATATGCAAATGTATTTTAGAGTCCTTTTCTCTGGTGCACAAATCCATACCATTGTCTCTTAGTTTAAGCTCATGGTCAAGAGTTCTTTGCGTGTTGTACTTTGTACAGGCTCTTGCAGTGTGAGAGAAGCACTGACCACTTGGGGGGCGTATGTTAATGAAAAAAGTGGAAGTATTGTCAAGAGAAAATCATTTGCTCTCAAGGAGGAAGAGGGTTAAAAACTCAGTGCAGATAGTCCATTCTAATATTCTAATATAACAAAACCAGGAAGGAAGTTTGTGTTGAAGATTGTTATGGTTTATATATCTAAAATGTCCTCCAAAAAAAATGGAAATAAAGTCTTTGTAAATAGGGAAAGGTGGAGGGGGTGAAGGGAGGGCTAGGAATGGGGAAAAAATAAGAACCAAGATGCATTATGTAAAAGTACAATTCCCAATGAGAAATGTAATTGTGTTGTATACCTACAATGTACCAATAAAAGAATTTAATAAAAATAAAATAAAATAAAATAAAATAAAATAAAATGAAATGAAATGTCCTCCAAAGCCTTTTTCACTCATCAGTGGTGCTTTTGAAAGGTGTTTGGATTATGGGGGCTTATAGCTAACTTGCTGTTAGAAGGTAAAGCCTGGTTAGTAGAGGTGGGTCACTGGGGGTGTGGCCTGGAATATCTCCCTCCCTGTATCCACTCTTGATTGCTCTCTGCTTCCTGCTGCCAGGCCATGAGCTGTTTCTTCTCTGCTATGCCCCTCTGTCATGCTGCCCTGGTTTGGAGCTAGTGAACTATAGACAAAAACCTGTAGTTTATAAACTATTAGCCAAAATAAACCTCTTTTCTTTAATTTGCAGGTGTTGGGTATTGTGTTTCAGTGACAAAAAAATAACTAAGACAGATTCTGGTACCAGGAGTGGGCCATTGCTCTGATACTACCTGACCATGTGGTTCAGAAGCCTGTGGAACTGGCTTGTGGGAGGAGTTTGAAAAGCTTTGGAGATGCCATTTGGAGAAGCAGCCCTAGAATGCTGTAATATGAGCTGGATGGGAGTTATTGTTGAAGCTCAGAAGACCAGAATGCTGATGAAAGTGCAGCTGGTAAAGAACATGCTCAGGAACTTTCATTTAGGAACAAGGACTGCATTGGCAGCTGGACTCCAGGCCATGTGTGTTATGCTTTGACAAAAAATTTGTCTACATTTACTCCTGTCCTGAGGCTTTGAGGAAGGCTGAAGTTAAGAGCAGCAGACTCATTCATTTGGTAGAGGAAATTTCAAGGCAATCTGATATTAAAGCTGTGACATGGGCACTGTTGGGGGGCTTTTAGCCAGCTGTACCTTGAGACTCAAGATCAAAAGTACAGCTAAATGATTTTAAAAGTTTTCAGTTTGGCAAAAAAAAAAAAAAAAAGCTTCAATAACTTGGGTCCTGCAAAGATAAAGCAGATTAAAACTTGCTTGCTAAAAAGATTAACATTAAAAAAAGCGAAATACTTTATAACAGTCATCATATTATAGGGATGCCCATGTTTATAGAAGCATAATTCATAATAGCCAAATCTTGGAAGCAGGCTATATACCCATCAACAGATGAATGGATAAAGAAAATGTGATATATATCAGATATCTGAGGATAAACTTTAAGCATTCATAGGCGTACACCTTGAGACCATAATGTCAAGTGAAATTAAATCAGACACATAAGTTTAAATATCACATGGTTTCTTTTATATGAGAAACCCAAATTATGAATAAAGAGCAAAATAAAAGATAGAAAATAGGAAGTAGGGAGATCTTTTTCAAATGGGAAGAAGAATAAGAGATGAAGGAATGGGGAAGGGAAAGAAGAGAAAGGGGTACCAAAAAAAGCAATTGAAGAAAAAAATGAAATAGAGTTTTTGCAAATGGGAAGGGAACCAAGAATTGAAAGTGGCAGGGAGGGATGGAAGAGTAAAAGGATGAAAAAAGAATTAAGATGTGTTATATCCATTTATCAACTCCTCATAATAAATATAATCATTATGTACTGCAAACATATACTAATAAAAAATTTGTTTTAAAGCTTTAAAAAAAAGAAGGTAAACCCTGGTCGGAGGAGGTTAGTCACCAGAAGTGTGACCTGCAAGAATATAGCTCCCTCCTCCATCCTTGATTACTCTCTGCTTCCTGCTGCCATGCCATGAGCTGTTTCTCCTCTGTCATGCTGCATGCCTTGGAGCCAGTTAACCATAGACTAAAACTTCTATAAACTATGAGCCAAAATAAACCTCTCCTCTTTTAGTTTGCAGGTATTGGGTATTATGGCTTAGTGACAAAAAATAAACTAAGACACAGATAGATGACCATATCTCAGTGAAACCTGATTTCCTGCACAAAGCCAGTGAAACCTGGCCCAGGTGACTGTTAGTGGGTATTTCTACACAGGCAGGCTGCCTTGGGGACCTCAGAGGAGCCCAAGCAGAATGTGCAGTGATTGGGCAGCTTTCCCAGAATAGGTCCCACGTTTGTCTCATTCTGTGTTGGGTGCCTAGTGCTCTGCTGGAGATTTGTGACATATATATGGTATTTTTTCCTTCCTTCCTTCCTTCCTTCCTTCCTTCCTTCCTTCCTTCCTCCCTCCCTCCCTTCCTCCCTCCCTCCCTCCCTCCCTCCCTCCCTTCTTTTCTTTCTTTCCAGTACTGGGGATTAAACCCAGGGTCTTTTGACATCTAGGCAAGCACTATATCACCAAGGTACATTCCACATCCTCAGCCCTCCCTATCATGTTTTTTGTTTTGTTGTTTTTGTTTGGGTTCTGTCTTTTTTGAGACAGGGTCTTGCCAAGTTGGCCAGTCTGGTCTTGAATTTGTGATCTTTCTGCCTCAGCCTCAGTAAGCTGGGATTATAGATGTGTACTGTCATATCCTGCATAATATTTGTTTAATGAATGGTTGAATGGGTAAAGTAAATGGTATATAAAGAATCTAACAAGGAATAGGTGGACAGAGGCTGGAAGGTTTGAAGTGATGATGACCTATCAGTGAAGAGAGTTTGTTGGCATGAGATATCTGCCAGGCCTTGAATATATTGAAAAATATTTGGATCCTCCTCAATTTATAATGAGGTTATGTCCTGATGAAACCATTGTTAAGTGGACTATTGTTAAGTTGAAAATGCATTGAATACACCCAATGTACTGAACATCATAACTTAGCAACACGGAACATTGTAGAGTATTGGTGGTTGACTCTCATGTAGCTGAGAAGAGCAGTGACTTGTTGCTGCTACACTTATCATTAACCCAGGAAAAGATCAAAATTCAAAATGCATATTGCTTTCATATCACTGTAAAGTTGAAAAATTGTAATGTAATGTGAATCATGTGAATCAGAGACTATCTTTATTTGATTGACTAAAATGTTTGCATGAGAGATGAGCATTGGTCGGGATATTCCCGTGTTACCTTTTCTAGTTGAAATTTTGTTGTCTATACATACTGTATATAAAGGTTTGTTGATTTGTATTTTGAATAAGCAGTCAACACAGAATCCTCAAATACTACTCGGTTATAAATTGTGTAGGATGGTACCATGAAAGTTGTACTTTGAACTTCCCTGTTGTTTGTGCTTCTGTAGAATTCAAGTACTTGCTGGCTCTGGGCAGGCAGATTCTATGCCATAGCATTGATCTGCTCCCATTTTCCAGTGGACTCAGGTGTGACTACTCCTTGGTTCAGAAAGACAAGCTAGTACACCCTGGGTCTTCTTTGTCACAGACAGGGAAGAATTAACCCTATGCACTGCTTTAAATCAAGTTCACCAGGGATTAATGAAAACCAGAATAATAGTTTATTTGTTCTGAGAAATTGTCTTTTCTAAACAGTCTGGGATAACTTATTGGTGAGTAAGCAGTTATTCTATGAGGAAAATCTTCCATGAAACTACATTAAGGTCACAAGGCTGCCTGGAGAGTACAGAGCAGAATAAAGGAAACCCGATGGTCTTTATCCTAAATCACCGTTTATTTCCACCCTGGAAATTCAATTCCAGAAGCATTTACTGAGCGTCTTTTGCATGCAAAGGAAAGAAAGCTGGTAGTTACTGAACTCATTCTTTTATAGTAAGCACTGGGCGTAGTGCTTTTATACACTTGTGTTTACATGCTCCTTGCATTTAATCTCATTCAATGCATAAATCACTGGGGAGAGTAAAGGGCTGAAAAGAGAAGCTTCTGCATTTCAGTACCTCTTAGACTCCTGTTTCCAATATGGTGTCCACTTACCATGGGTGACTTTTGAACAACTGAAATGTACTCTAAGTGTAAAATACACTCAGAGTTTTAAGATTTTGTATAAAAGAAAGTAGTACATTTTACTGATAATTTTTATATGGGTTACAATATGAAATTCCATACTATTTCAGATTGAGTAGGTTAAATACAAATATCATTAAGGTTATTTTCACTTCTGTCTTCACTTCTGACTTTTAATATGACTGGTAGAAAACTTAAAATTACATATGTAGTTCATATTTGTGAGTGACAATGTGTTCTATTAGATAGCAATTTAATGGAGATAAGTTGTAAACATAAATTACTGAGATCTGGGCTCTCTTCCAACCTTATGATGGCACTTAAATTAGGATTAATTTTTGAAAAATAATTTGGCAACAGCTCACATAATAAAGTTTTCATCTCTATGCAATTTACCTCAATGTTAGAAGGAGAAATTTAACATAGTTATAACTAAGTTTGTTTTTAGCTTTTCCCTATGATTCCCTTATTTGCTTGGGTCATGGTATGGGTGCAGAAGAATGGTAAGGAGCTTGCTTTTAATAGTAGAAGGCTAGGTGAGGGAATCTGGACTTGTTTCTGAGTACTTACCGTGCCATTGAAAACATGGTGCCTGAAAATGGTTTCTTTACTTAGTACAGTGCCCAAACTGCACCCCCAAACCCACTTATTTATAGAAAAGTAGCACCACTTCAGTTAAACCTGAATACTGAGGTTTTAGTTTAGAAAAGACAACTCGTACATTAATATTCTTTGTCTTAAAAGAAAAATAAATACTATGTGTGCCATAGGTTTGCTACCACTGACCTAGTGTTATAGTTTATATCTAGATGTCCCCACAAAACCTAATGGGGTTATAGCTGAGCTTTTGGGAGGTGATTGGATCATGGGGGAGTGATACTTACCCTTGGATTAGTCCACTGATGAGTTTATAGCTAAATGTGGTGTTGGGAGTTGAAGCCTAGTTGGAGGAGGTGGGTCACTGGGGGCATGACATGGAAGGGTGTATCTCCCTCCTTCCTCCCTTGATCTCTTTCGCTGCTTCCTGCCTGCCATGCCATGAGCTGTTTCTTCTCTGCCATACCCCTCTGCATGCTGCCCTGCTTTGGAGCCAGCCAACTATGGACTGAAACCTCTGCAAACTGTGAGCTTTCCTCTTTTAAACTGTGAGTATGGGTCTTGGGTCTCAGCAAAGACCCCTAGTTATCAGTCCTTCTAAAAATCTGAATGTCTAAAAGAGAGCTGGTGTCTTTTTTTTCCCCTCCCAAGAGTGAGGTGACTTAGTGCGTAATTAAAAGAAAAAAATCTCGAAATAATTGCTTTGAGTCTAGTTTTTTTAGATCTTCCAAATCTAAATTAGTATTTATTTTGTTCCAAGTAGCAACATGTTCTACATAGTAGGAAGTATAAGGCACAGAGATGAGCTGAGTGAGACAAGAGGGCAAATTTTTCTCATGTAGCCAGTTTGATGAAATGTTTTAAAAGTTGCACCTTTTCTTTGTGTTTCATATTTCCCATACCATGAAAAAAATGCTTCTATGGATATTTCTTTTTAAGGTCAGTAATGCCCTTGGGTACACAAATTAGTACACAAATATTTCAGAGGCCTACACAGGATCATAGAGACTAGCAGTCCTAAAAGTGCTGGGGAGTGGTACAGCTAAGAGGTGGACTCAAGAGACAACTACCAAGAGACAATCCTAGCTCCTCCGTGTACCAACTTTCCTTCTTATTCTAATATCTCAAGAGCAACAGTTTCACCTCTAACCCTTTGACTCTGACACCTTTTTGCTTTCCATCTATGCTTGTGTAGTCTAAATTTTCCCTGTACTCACCATATATTCAGGCTCCATTGTTGTGATCATTCTACTTGCCTTTCTCCCCACTTCTATTTTAATCTTCCTGCAAAATCCAACCTTTTTAAAATTAGGGTTCTGCAGGTATAACTACAGTTTCCCCCAGTAAATGAGCACCCCTGGAAACCACTCACACACAGCTCTGATGACATTAAATTGCTCATCCTGCCCTCCATCCCCTCTTGTCCACTGACATTCTTGGGCCTCTCTGCTGAATTCCCTAGTAAATTCATTCTCTCATTCTCCCAAGTGATTATTTCCCACCTTTATCCCTTTCCTCAGACCTACAACAGACCCTCCTGTCTGTCAGCTAATGATCTTACTGGTTATATATATATTTGGGAAACTAAAAGTGGTTGGACAAGAGCTACTGAATCCTCCTACATCCACCTATCATTGTTTCCCCATCTCCTGTTCTGTGGACTCTGAGTTCTCTTGGATGAACTCTCTTTCACCTCTGTGCACCTGACCTGCTGCTCCTGCCTATTCAGAACTCTGTTTTCAGGCTCCTCCCACTAGCATCACCAATGTTCCTTTTTTCACTGGATCATTCTTGTTATTCAAACATTCTATAGTATCTCCCTTTGTTAAAGATACTTCTTTACACTATGTGCAGGGAAATAAGTCAGGCACAGAAAGATAAATGTAAGCATGTTCTTACTTACATATGGAAGCTAAAATGTTGAGCTGTTTGAAGCAGAATAGAATAGTGGTTTTCTGAGCCTGGGAAGGGTATGGGGGAGGAAGGATGGAGTGAAGGTTGTTAATAGGTACAGGGGGCAGTTGTATAGGACCTCTAATGTTATATAGCACAGAAGGATAACTATGGTTGACAGTGATTAATAGTGTAGTATTTCAAAAGAGCTAGGAGAGTGGATTTTGAGTGTTCCCAATACAAATTAATGACAAACTTTTGAAATGATGGCTATTTCAATTATCCTGATCTGATCATTATACATTGTACACGTGTGTTGAAATGCCACACTGTAACACATATTTATAATTCCTATATATCAACTAAAGATAAAACATATTTTAAAATACCTTCTTTATACCTTTGTTTCCTTCTACTTTACCTCATATCTCTGTTCCTTTTTAAAGCAAGTCTCTTTGAACAAGTTACTTGTTCTCACTTCTCAACTTCCTTATCTCACACCCTCTCCCACAAGATCATGAACATGATGAGAAATGAGAAAGTTGACCGATTTTAAAGTGAGTACTCACAAACCACTACCTTGACTCTACAATTAATGTTTTGCTTGATTGCTTTGGCACTCATTTTTGTCATCCATTCTCCATCCTTCTATCCTTTCATCAACACCTCTTATGTTTTGGATATGTTTTAAAGTAAGCTTCAGCCATCATTATCCTCACTTCTAACACTTCAGCGGTCATATTATTAATTTATGTTCAGTATTTGTTTATAGTTCTCTCTTTTGAAGTAAAATTTGTATACACAGAAATGGACAACTCTTAAGTGTATCATTTGGAGTTTTGATGAGTGCATGCACCACCTCTGCAACCCAAGCTTTCGTCAAGAACAGAACATGACCATTGTTGTGGAAAGTTCCCTCTGGGGTCTTCTCAATCACTCCTCATGCCACCATCCTATGTCCTTCCAGAGGCAACCACTGTTTTGAAAATTCCATGCCATCTATTGTTTTTTGCCTTTCTAAAAGATTATAAAAATTACAGGCTCACACCTATAATCTCAGCATTCTGGGAGGTCACACCAGGAGGACTGCAAATTCAAGCCCAGCTTGGGAAATTTAGCAATTTAGTGAGACCCTATTACAAATGAATGAATGAAGGAAGGAAGGAATAAATGAATGAACGAACAAGCACAAGAGATAATATGAAGGCCCTGAGTTCAATCCTTAGTACAGGGAGAAAAAGAATCATACAGTATGTCCCCTTTTGTGTCAGGCTTCCTTCACTCAGCATGATGTTTTGGGAATTCATGTCATATGTATCAGTTCCTGTCATGTATAATTCCTTTCTGTTGCTGGTTATCATTCCATTGTTTAACTACGCAATAATTTGTTTACTCATTTTTCTACTGATGGATACCTGAATTTTTTCCGATTTTTGGCTATCGTGCATAAATTTGCCATGAATAGATATAACTCTTTTTGTGGATATTTGTTTTCTTTTCTTTTGGTAAATACCTAGAAATGAAATTACTGAATTTGTAAGTTAAGTGTATGTTTAGTTTGTGAGAATCTGTGAGAACTTTTCTAACGTAGTTGTGGTTTTACACTTTGACCAACAGTGTCTGAGAGTTGTACTTGTTTGAAACATTCACATCTGATGGTCTTTTAATGCTTCTCCATTCTGATGGAGATAGAACAGTATTGCATTGCATTTCTTTTTAATTTTCCTGATGAATGTTAATATTGAGTACCTTTTTCATGTACTTATTATTAGTTTATCTTCCTTTGTGAACTGTCTGGTCAAACATATTCCTTTTTAAAATTGAATTATGGGCATTCATGACTATACATATCAGTCCTTTGTCACATCTACAATTTGCATATGTTTTTCCCAGGTTATGGCTTACCTTTCCATTTTCTTTTTTCTTTTTGGCAATGCTGAGGGTCAAACCCAGGACCTTATGCATGCATGCTCTACCACTGAACTACATCCTCAGCCTTTTCCATTTTCTTTTTTTTTTTGGTACTGGGCATCAAACTCGGGACCCTGTGCTTGCGAGGCAAGAGCCGGAACCACTGAGCTAAATCCCTGCCGCCTTTTTCATTTTCTTAATAATGTCTTTTGATAAGTAGAAATGGTTGATTTTGATAAAGTTTAATTTTTCTCCCTTATGTATATTGCTTTTTTGTGTTATATTTAAAATCTGTAGTTTTAGCTTTCATATTTAGGTCTATGATCCATCTAAAATTAATGTTTTTTTGTGTATGGTATGATGTCAGGGTTGAGATTTATTTAGTTTTGTCATATAGATATTGTTAGTTTGGCATCATTTGTTGAAGGCCTTTTCCTCTCATATTCTCTGTAACCTTCATGAAAATCACATGATTTTGCAAGTATGAATCTATTTTTAAGCTCTTTATCTTGTCTCATTAATCTATTTGTCAATCCTTTTCCACTATTTTGATGGCTTTAGACTTATTATGAGGTCTTGAACAAGTATACTTTTTTATGATTGGGTTGGCTATTTTAAGTCCTATGTTATACATTCATATACTTACATATCGGTGAGATTATACAGTGGTACCTTGGCTCATAAATGCTTACAGAAGTGTTTGGCAAAAGTTTGTTTTTGTACTCTTCATAGGGTGACGGACATAACTGCAGCCATCTTTCCTGCATGGACATGAACATGACATCTTTTCCAGAATTGTAGAGTGAATTAAGTTTGTGAACTGAGGTACCAGTGTAATTGGGGTCAGCTTGTGGAGAACAGACAAATAAACAATATTTAGTCTTTTAATCCATGAACATAGTATACTTTAATTTCTCTCTATGGTATCTTGCAGTCACAATCTCATTTGAACTCACTTTTGAGTTCAAATGAATTTGTGCCTAAAATTTTCCTAGAGCCATTGTTATTTAGGCTATCAGTGAGCTCCATATTTCTGTACCCAGTGTTCAGCTCTCTATCTTCCTCTTTCTCCATTTCCTCAGCTA
Organism: Heterocephalus glaber; assembly: GCF_053883595.1. NCBI lineage: Eukaryota > Metazoa > Chordata > Mammalia > Rodentia > Bathyergidae > Heterocephalus > Heterocephalus glaber. The sequence goes on along the minus strand of NW_028258324.1, from coordinate 48,456,996 downwards.
GAATTGAATAATTGATGACTGAACCACTGAAGACATTTGTTCACCTGTGTCTTGTATCAGTGCTCTTCTAGTTTTCCTTCTATCTCAATAGAAGCTCATGTCTGGTGTCCTTTACTAGATCCTTCCCTTCTTGCTGATATTTAAATATTGGAGATTTCTCAGCTTCAGTCCTCAGCTCTCTTTCATCCACCCTTAGTCAGTTTCATGGTGAAAATATGTTATTTAAAACCAACCACCCCGTTTAAAGCCATCTGACTCTCAAATTTATATCTCAGTCTTGAATCCCAGAATTACATGCCATCTTCCTACTGATATTTATTTGGGTATCTAAAAGAGCTCTCAAACTTAACCTATTCAAAATGGCACTCTTGATTTGCCCCTAAAAATGACTGTTCCTCCTTACTCCTCAGGACCCACTGTGTTCTTTACCTTGATAACTGTACTTTGTTTAGGTACTGGGGATCGAACTCAGGAGCTTGTGCTTACAAGGTAGAGATGGTGCCACTGAGCTAAATCCCCCGCCCAATAACCACTTTTATCCCTATTGCTCATACGCCCATCTTAGAGTCTCCTGGACATCTCTCTTTTATTCTCTGCGTCACAACCCACATAAGAAAAATTTGTTTGCCCTTTCTTCCTAAAGTATCTCACACTTCACTGCTTACCATCATCCTCTCCCAGCTGGAATACTACAGTATTTCCCTAAGGCATCAGGTTTTTCTGTCTATTCTTTACCTTCACAATCTGAGTAATTTTTAAAAAATGTCATAGTGTTTTATTCCCCCGATTAAAACCTTTCAGAGTCTTTCTATTATATTTAGAAACAAACAAACAAAACAAAACCGCAGTGACGTTCAAGGCCTAATGTGATCAGACCTTCCTGCTCCTTCTCTGACTCCATCCTCTTCTCTTGCCTTTTCTCTCACAACACTCTTGTCGACACTGCTTTTTGTTGCTCTTGAACACATAGTGTTTGTTTAGGCCTCGGGGCCTTTTCTGTCTGCTTCTTCTGCCTGGAACCTTTCCCCTGATACATGTAATTACATGGCTCCTTGCCACACATCATTCAGTTCTCTGCTGAAAGTTGTCATCCCCCAAAAGCCTCTTCTGACCACCCTATCTGATGAATGTGCCACCTTCTCCCCTATTACTCTCTTCTGCTTCACTCTCCTCAGGCCCTTTCTCTGCTTTGGTTTTTTTCATGGCATTTAGCATTATTAGCTTATTTATTTATTTATTTATTTATTTAAAATATTTATAGTCTGTTTTCCCTAATGCTGTATCAGCTCCCTGGAGATAGAGGCTTTCTGCTTTTTGTCATGAATTCTAATAATGCATGCCCCATAATAAGTACTCAATAAATATATGTTGAATGAATGACTTTGGATAAGAAAACCTTTCTGGCACAAATTTCTTCAACTGAGAAATGGAGAAAATAATGGTATCTATGTCATAGGGCAGATGTGAATGTCAAGTATGATATTAGGTGTAAGATATTGCTGCAATAGTATTGGCTGTTTTGTGATTATCATTAAATAATGGAAATAAATTTCTTATAGTAAATCAAGACAAATGCCATATAACAGAATTTCTGTGTAATTTGCTTTATGCAGTGGTCAATTTCAGAGGTATAACTTGTGATCCACAGTTATTGACAACTTAGAGGAAATAAATATAAGCACAGATGGTCTCTGACTTAGGAGTATTTGACTTACAATTTTTTGACTTTATGATGGTGTGAAAGCTTACCCACTTTACTTTTTCATTGGCAGGACAGTATTAAATGAATTGCATGAGATATCAAGTACACTATTATAAATAGGCCTTTTGTTTGATGATTTCACCCAACTCTGGGCTAATGTTACATGATCTGAGCACCTTCAAGGTAGGCAAGGTTAAGTTATGATGTTCAGTATATAGGATGTGTTAAGTGCATTTTTGACTTTCAATATTTTCAATTTAACCACTGTATATCAGGATGTAACCCCATGGTAGGTCCAGGGGTATCTGTTATATGAAAAGTTAAATGTCATGGCATGTTTAAGTAGCCAATCCAGACAGCAACAGAGAAAACATTATAATTAGTTGTCTAGTGATTTGCTGCTGCTTATTGTGGATGTTGAGCAATTTTTAAAAACCTGGTCTGACAGACTTTGGAAGCACATGGGTCTGAGCTGCCCCTTGATATGGTAATGAGGAAGAGACACGAGTGGGGGGCGCAGTGGCACAAACCTAAAGGGGAAGAAGAACCAGGTGGTCTGAAAAATAGAATAAACTGGTTGTTGGGGAAGAATGGTCTTGTGAGGAAGTGGCGAGAGGAGTGCTAAGGAAACAGGATAGGGACTAGAGCAAGCTGTTTCAGCAAAGGGACCTGCTGGGGCAACGGGAAACCCCTCCTGACTTACACTGGGTAAGGAATGGAGGAAGGGCTTCTGGGTGATTAGGAAATAAGGTAAATCCCCCTGAGCTTACTGCTCCTAGTTCATACTGAGCCTCCTGACAGTGTGAGCCCTGGGTGACAAGCTTGCTTTGCACAGTGGCCGTGTGCGGTGCAGAGGCAGCAGCGGCTGCAGGGCCCAGCCTGTCTGTTCCTGAGACCAATTTGGAACTTTCTTTGTGCAAGAATTATTATTCTAGCTTTTAGGTGACTTTGACTAAAAGGTAAGTGACAGTTTTCACAGTGGCTCCCTATAAAAGAAAGAGAAAAGTGTAGAGAAACTTAGAAATTAAAGGTCAGTCAATAAATATAACTTACATTTTAGCAGTCATAATGACAAATGGTCTGGTTTTCATGAGAGTGTATTGCTTCAGACAAGGTATAGAAAACCAAGTTCTCATTATTGTGTAAAAGGAAATCATGCAATATATGGAAAGGGGCCAAAATAGTCTGTGATCTGGCCAAATTATTAAAAAATATTATCTAGTCAATATTGTGAAAAAATTTGTGTGAAATACCATTGTTTTAAGTTACAGTTATCTAAAAGGTGGCAGAACATGCACCATAAGCGTTTTGTAATTGCTAAGTTTAAAGATGTCATGTTTTGGAGGATTAGATTTCATAGCAATTTGTAATAAGGAAATATCCCTGTGAAAGGAAAAGAAGCAAAATAAAATATATAGGTACAAGCCGTGGCAGATGTTGCTGAATAGGGAATGAATAGGAAGACAATAGATGCCATTGTTGTTAAGACAGCTCTAGCAACACGTGTCACATATTAAATGAGTGACGGTTGCTGGACACAGAGAGAACAGAGAGCCATTGTGTCCACTCCTCTATTTAATGTCAAACTAATTGCTTAAGTGAAAGCTTCTGTTTTAGTTATAGACGGTGGAAAATTGAACAGTTGATATACTGTAAATCTTCTAATTTACCCTGGATCACCAATCGGAACTAAATAAAAGAGCTTTGAATGAAGAATCCAATTCAATTGTGAGCCTTGCCTGTGAAGAGAAGCCTGAAGGCAAGTGTGGTTCAGTCGTTTGGCTCTGGTCCTACTGTGCCTTACCCTACGGGTGAGGTCCTTCCTGGTGTGGTCTCAGGGCCCGGCTCTTCCTTGCTGTCCTCCTGTGCTCATGTCAAGAGTGGGTGACAGATGTCATGATGTGCCCGAGGCTGGCACAGTGCTGTCTTCGTAGAGGGTGTGTCTGCTGAGGACCAAGAGATGGAGAGGGTGCCTGGCTTCTCCCACTCTGGGTCACTGTGATGAGCTAATGAGCAAATACAGGTGAAGCATTTGTTTATGCAAATGAAACACTATTTTTATTATTTTAGAGGGTAGGGAAGAACACAGGTCAGAAGTCCTGGGTTTGAATCCTGAATTTGAATGCTAGTTTCATCTCATGCCGGGGTTCCCCTTTTCCGAATGCCATTTTTAACAGTCTCCCTGTTGCCTTTACACTCCTATCCTTGAATCAGATATTTTGCATATTTTGTGCATGGGGATCTCATTGACATTGTAATGATGCTAATGAATTCCTTAACAGAAGAACAATGTTGAGTACAAAAAATTGAATAGATTAAAATGCATATAATCACAAAGAGCACCTATTATACTGACATACAGTCATAAATATGCTAAGAAGCAAACATGTAATACTGGAATACACCTCTTGTTAAAAGGCATTACAAACCAAGATCTAGTGGCAATTCTTATAACTACTATAATTTTTGAAGTAAAGAGTGAAAATGATATTGAGGTATTTGAATAACTGTAATGTGATATGATAGTATCTTTGACTTCTGTTAGTGACAAGCCACAGAAATAACCAATTTTGTTGCCTGTGGTGGCCTTCATTTGTAATAGAAGAAAATGCTAAATTTCAGTTAGAGTTTAGTAAAAATAACAATAGACATTTCCCCACCTACATCTTGAATTCTAAGATTCTCCAAAGCTGTTGCCTTAAAACCTTAACCTTTCTTTCTGCACTGTGTATTCTCCAGGGCAAAGTCTGTGCCCCTTTTCTCCCAGCAGTGCCCCGCCCCACCAGCCTGTGCTTCCTAATGTGCATCTCCCACATTTGGGTGCGGGACTAGAGCTCAAGAGGCCTCTTGGGGCCTGCCAGGCCCGCCCTTGTTCACTGGGCCTCCAACACAGCCTGCCAAAGCCAAATGCCTCCCCCAGCCCAGCTCTTCTCCCTGAGATCCTTGCCCTGTGAGTGACACTAAAAAGCACTGTGCAGGGCTGCAGGCCCAAACCTGGCTCACAGAGAAGCTAGAGCAAGCTGCTCCAGGGTTACTGCACTGGCGTCCTTCGTGCAGTTGTGAGAGTGTACATTTGGGCATTGTAGAGCATCACGTGTGTCTGTTTTTCCCTTTATCTGGAACGTCTTCTGAATTTCTACTTCACCTGACAAGACCTAGTTTCTTCTCCTTATCTTTTCAACATGCTCCTCTGGTCACTCTCAGCCTTAGAATCTCTTGGTGATTTCTCTTTGCCCCCTTGATGTGACATTCCAGTGTTCTTGGCTTCCTCAGGGCATGTTCTTCTGAGGGCCCCCTGGCCTCACCACCTCTCTGAAGGTGATCACTTTTGCCTTTGTATACTTAGCACATACTCTCTGCATGGGGACATGTCACCTCCAGGTCTTGGTTTGATGGCCACTTTTCTGGAGAGCCTTCATGGGGACTGTTCACAGGACAGTCCTTGTCTACATATCTCCTCCCTCCCTGGCAGGGCTTTCCAAATCATCGAACTTGGGAGGACAAAGTCAGTAAAATACAGCTGCCCCTGGGTGTTCCAGAGACATTCATTCCAGATGTTGCTCTGATACCAAGAATCATGGGTACCAAGATCTACGGATGCTCAAGTCCTTATATAAAACATGTAGTGAAGCAAGCCAGGTGTGGTGGCACATGCCTATAATCCTAGCACTTGGGAGACTGAGGGAGGAGGATCATCACAAGTTCGAAGCCAGCCTAGACTACACAGTGAGTTCAAGGCCAGCCTGAGCTGGTCCTTGAGAAAGACCCTGTCTCAAAAAGAGACCCTAGTGAGGCCTTGTCTCAAAAAAATATATAGTGTTTGTCCATGACCTACACATATACACATCCTCCCAAATACTTTAAATTGTCTCTAGATTACTTATAATGCCTAATACAATGTAAATATTTATTACATAGCATTTACATTTGCTTTAAAACAACTATTATTCAGTATAATAACAATTATACTGTTGAACAATAATTGTTTGGAAGTAATGACAAAAAAGTTCTGTACATATTAAGAAAAGGCACTTTTTTCCTCTAATATTTTCCATTGGAGGTTGTTTGATTCCACAGATACTGTGCTGTGGACCAGATGTACATGATTGAAGTAGTGACTTGGGCTCTAATCCTGGCTCTGTGGTTAGCTGTATGACCTCGGTAGGGCACTCACCCTCAGACAACTTAGTTTTCTCATATGTAAACCTGGTATAATAATAGAGTGGTGATGTTTAGATGAGTCAGCACTTGTAAAGCACCATAGAACCATTCCTGCCTCATAGTAAAATCTTAAATAATACTTGTCCTTATTCTTTCTAGTTTTGTTCTAGTAAAGTGGCTTGGGCTTATTTGAAAGTAAGACACTATTACACTTTTATTTTTTGCTGGAGTTTTATTAAAGAGTATAGTATGATTTGGGGTCCAGTGTTTAACTGTGGTTCATCTTCATTGAAGTTGATATCAGATCTTGATTTTAGTAAATTTAATTTATGTGAGAAAAAGGAAATAATTTTGACAGAAAGATAAGAATTCCAGGGAATAAAGACTTTTAACACAATGATATAGACAATCCCACTAGTCTCTAGTAGAGTCAGAGATTTATTCATATATCTTCACCTTGGGGCTGGGGATTTAGCTCAGTGTTTCTGCTGCCTGCTTTGTAAGCACAAGGTCCCGAGTTCGATCTCGGTACCAAAAATAAATAAATACATATGTCTTCAACTTCAAAGATTGTGTTTACCTCACAGGAATATTTCCTGTAGTGATTTTGACAAAAGAGAAGTAATATTATCAAAGGATTTTCTTGGGAATGCAAATCCTCATATATGTTTGCAAACCAGATTCACATAAAAGAGATGGTTTTGAATTTAATTACTTTTCACTTTTCATGTCCTCTAGAAATATTCTACTTTTGTAGGAGAGACGTTTTTAATGAGTTTTAAGCACACATTGCATGTGACCTTAGTGTGTTCTTATAACTTATTCGTCTTTTTCTTCCAACATCAAAGTAGTAATATTTCTCTTGAGGTTTGTTCCGGTATTCTAGCCTTCTCTTAGTTTTACCAGCAGGTGGGGTCCTGGCTCCTTTTTAAGTCATCAGCCCATGAGGCTACTTTCCTTTCCTCTCTGCTTTGATAGTCACCTCCCACCTCCACTCAAAGCTATCCCCCTACACCTCATTTTAAAGTGACCCCACGAGACATTGTTGAGCCCTGACCTGGAGTCGGTAGAGAGGTGGGCAGGGTGGGTGTTACATGGATATATTCTCTGGGATTTTCATGACTAACATTGAGCTACTGTGCTAAAGGCTTATGTTTCATAGGTTTTGAGTAACTTGAATTTTACCAGAAATGTATATAAATCTATTTGGCAACAAATAAGTGAATAAGTTTTTTCTTGACATATTTGGTTCGATCTTATGGTTTAGAAAAAATTATAAAGTAAGGAAACCTGGACTATTATAATAAAATAGATCTATTTAAATAAAATAGAAAACATGGAAACAAGTCATTGGAATTTAAACTGTTCTTATGGCAAAAAATTAGCGTAAAATTGTATCTAATGTGAGTGTATTATATTAAAAAGCCAAGCATGGATTCTTATTCAAGCATGAATTCTTATTCTTTCCTAAGCAATGTTCTGGAACATTATTGACTATGCATAATATTTAACTGCCTTAAGGAAATTGTCAACTTCACTTTTTTAGAAGGAAAGCTACATTTAAATTGAAGGAAAACTACATTTACATTCCTTACTCTGAAACCATAGTGTATGATAATATTTTAGAATGATACTATTTCAAAAGGCAACTAAAAGATCCATTTAAAAAGATCATTTTTAATCTTAAATGTAAGTGATGAAACAGAATTGTGACTTTTTAAGATTTAAAGACACCAAATCAGGATTAGAAGTTAGAAGGTTCTTTCATAAAATTTCCTCTTGAATTTATATTAACTTTTCAATTTTGGTGGTTAATGACGTTTTAAGGTTATTTAATGTTATATAAAAGTCTGAAAGTAGTGGTAGTACATGAGTTTGATTCTCAGGAACAATAACTGCATATGTCTGTCTTGGGCAGTGTGACCGCAGTATGTTCCGCGACCCCCACCTCACTTGGGCGGCAATGTAAAAGTCATTTCATGGTCCTAACAAAGGGCTGACTGTATTCTCCTTGTTTAAAATGAATTAGTAACCTTAATACAGTGTCTGAGGGGAGAGAAGGGAGTGAGAGCTCTCTTTGTTTAGGTTTGTGTTATGGTTTTCTTGGGCAGCAAGTTCAAAAATGAAGTCTGAACCCTTAGCTCATTCTGTGTGTGGGTTGTATTTCTCACTGCAGTCTGTCTATTTAACATATAGGGAGTGGTTTCAAGTTCATTACTGAAGCTTATAGGCTGGAGTGCTTTGTGGGGTTGGCTCACTGAAGTTGCCTGTAGGGAGGAGGCCAAAACTGAGCTGGGAACAGGACGCCTTCCTCTGTTTATGTGGATTCTCAGGGTAATCAATCCCCTCCCCTCCCACCTCGACATCAGCTACTCTGGAGAAGAGTCTCATAGTTAAGGATTCTTTCTTTACCTTAATATGAAGCGACCGCTCTCACAGGGGCACCAGGTTAGTAAATAATATTTTGAACTTTCTGTTGCATTTGTCAGATTTTCTTTCTGTGCTCATGACAGGCAGGAGAGTGGTCATGTTGTTGGCATGTTCTTTCAGAAAATAACGTGAGTTCATTGATCCGATGGAGGTGGGGGTTGTAGTTCACCTTATAACATATACATTGTTTGACAGCCACACAAGTGGAAGCCAGAAGGAAAACACAGACTTGTATGTGTTGAATTTACAGTTCCAGAAGTTTGTATTTGCTTGTAAGCATTTTCAGTTCCTTTTTTGGAATTCCTTTCTTTGTATCCTCTCATTAAATCTTCTAGGTGAAACTATGATTTTATACCCAATTGGCTTAATTTTTTGAACATTAAGCAGCAGCATGCTGCACCCCAGTATGCCCTGTTCTGTCCAATCAACTTTGCTTACTTGTCTGATGTACAGGTGTCCCTTGGGCCTACTCCTTGTCGTTACAATGAATCAGAGTATCAATTTAATCTTCTGGAAAACTCGGTACTTTTCTTCAATGTCCCATAAAATACCTATGTAACAATCCATTCAGACAGAGTATACAGGTGGGTTGAGCAGAAAAAAAAATTCATTCTTCAGTATCACTATTTTTTTTCACAATAGACTCCTCAGAATAGATTACCTCATAAGAAAAAAACAACTGTAAAAATGGAGTGTGACTTGTAAAACATGAAAGTAATGTTAATAGTAATAAAGAAATTATGGCAGTAAAATTAAGTATCAAGAGAATATCTTTCTCAATCACATTAAACATCTAGAGAGCAATTTTGTCTTTGTTAATTTACCTCCAAAATAATCACATAAAGTTGTTCTGCAAGAGTGGTTCATTTTGGGGAAGTCTTAAAGTTTGCCACAGTTTATGAAATGTAACTTTTCTTGCTTTTATGTTGCTATAAGCATGCTTTGGTTCAAGTGAATGTACTAGTGTTTTAAAATATGCTAATATGCTTGTACTTTTGCTATTTTATTCTTTTTTTGTTTTTTCCCATTGGGAAATACAGTGCATCAGAAAGGGTCTGTTCTTTCATGTTCTCCTCAGTTTAAAAAAAAAAAAGCTTTGATATCATATGCCAAACTTTAAGGATCTCATTTTTTATCTGTGCTGATGCTCAAGTTGTAAAGTCATGACTGAATGCCATTTTAGGATTATAGAATTGTACTGTATACCTCTAAGAGAGCCATATAGTTATATTATCACCCCTGCCTCTGCAGAAATAGTAAATCCCTTAGGATATTTTAGTTTTTCAAAAAGTGCAAATATTTCTATATCTTTGCTATGCTTTGAATATATACCACCTGTATGCTATTACTGCATATATGTGTGCTATTATGTGTTATTATTATGTTATTAATTTAAATATTAAAGGAAGACACTTGTCAACCTGATTGTAGCTGCCTGATGATTTTAAAGAAAAATATTAAAATAGTTTACCCACTGATTATTAATGCTCAGTGAGTATGGGCAAAATCTTAAATAGCTCACACAAAGCTCATTTGTTTCCAGTAGCTCTCAGTTTCTGTGTTCCTATGTACTTCATAGCTTTCTCATCTAGAGATGGTAATGAAGCAGAATACTACTGATAAAATCAATGTGGCAAAAAATAGAATCAGAGGGAAACTCCCTATAAAACAGATTTTAAGGGTTTTCCCCAGAGAATATTAAAGTAAACTTTCTCTGAACACGTGGAGAAAAAAAAAGGCTAAACAGAAGCATGTTCAAGATCCATAAACTTAAGATAAAATGTCCAAGGGAAGCTAGGTTCTTCCCAGTTTAAGTTTGGAGCACACTGAGTGGCTTTTGGTATCATCTTGCTGGACTGGTTTAGCATCATTACATCTCTGTGTTTTGGCTCAAATGAAGCAGAAATGGACATTTTCCCATGCTATATGTCATTGAATTTCAAGCTGAGCTTTTAGCTGATAAACTTTTATTCTACATGCTTTCTTGTTGGCATTCAAATTGCTCTGGATGCTGCACGTATCTCAGACTATTTATGAACCTAGCCCATAACCCAGAGGTAGATGATGCCAGTTTTCTTTTAAAATGAATCTGAGTTTCAAACTTGCAGACAGATCCTTAGGCAAACTATTTCAACCTGAATTGGCCCACACCGGAACCCCTGGGAAAAGTGAATGGCAGTGGAAGTTAAGGACTCTGAGAAAAGAAATGAGTAACTGGGTGCAGCTGTGATATTAGAGGCGGGTTTTCTGACTGCTGAAACTTGAAAGATTTTTATCTGATCAGCTGGTTTTAGACACACCTCAGATCACTCCCATTTCCATTGTCTTGATCTTTATAGTACGCAGTTCCAGTTCAGGAGGTGTGGGCTCTTGGTGGCCTTGCCAGCTTCATTCTATGATTACAGTAACCCTGACTTCTCTGTGCCTGACCTCATGATTCTTTTCTATAATCCCACTCACTCAAGGTCTTGTGCTTATGCATCAGAAAGTGGAGGACAGTATGATGTTATCCACCCTGAAAGTGCACTGTTTTAGAATTGATGTAAATATTAACTTCCCAGAAGAATTGCAGAGGCTGAAGTCCCATTACATTCATGGAGCTCAATTGACTACGCCCTCCTGAGTTAATTGTTTCTTTCTAAAGAACCCAATGGAGTGGAAATAGTGGTCAGACCAGGAGTAGTAACATAGTGGTCATAACATGAGTAATAGCAAGCACTCGAGAAATTTCCTAGTGCAACCACTGTTTTAACCTATTACTTAACCTGTACACTAACCCTAAGGAATTGATTGCCTTTATTTCCTCTCTTTGCAGTTGAGGAGCTGTCCAAGCAAGGTTAAGTGGATTCATGTTAGGGCAGCTAGTACGTTGCAGTAACAGATTGTACCTTAGATGGGTGCAGTGGTAGGGGAAAAACTGATAGTTCTGCTTTTTATGAAAATATAATCTGATGTTTATTATTAATGAGAAGCAGCCCTGTAAATACTGACATCTGTGGTCTTCTTAGCAAAGGTCCTTCTGTTAACCCTCAGTCACCCAGTAAGGCATGTGCTCTGTGTCCTTTCTGGACTGGCCTGAGGGGTGAGCTTGTGCTCCGCTTTTCCACCTGTTCTGTTGATGAATAACCTGGTGACCAGTCCTGTGATACAGAGGTTGGTTATGGCCAGTAGATAAAACTAATGGTGACCAGTTCACCTGGAGAATAAGCCCCCTGCATGAAATACTGACTTCTGCTTACTAAAGCTAGTCTTGGAACTTTTGAGAGTTTTAAAGGTTAAAATAATAAAATCAGTAAAGCTAGGAGCTTGGACCTTCCTATTGTTTAGTTTTCATGTTCCCTTCATTCCAGCCTAGTATGACTGCCTGTGATAATCAAAACTCTGTTTTGTCAGTCCTAAGCACTTTTGGAAGTTTAGCAGAATATGAGAAATATATTTCCTTTAAAAACATTAATGTGCGTTTGAAAACTGATGGGCAAATAACTTCTGCTAGATTTGCTAACATTTGAAACACTTACGTGACAAATAAGTTTAGACAATAAATAATATAGCTCAGGTACAGTAAGGAGCTAAGTTAAATAAATAATAATAAAGGAAAGAAAAATAAATAAAAGAATAAAAACTATGATGAATCAGAAAGCACTTTATCTTGCCCAGATCAATAGAGGAAATCATAAAAGGGAAAGGTCAATAGATTTGAATTTTCTAGGTAAGATGTAAAAGTTTTAAATACAAAATGTTCATTGGAACATTATATTACCATTAAAAAGTTGGAAATCCCATGAAAAAGTTGGAAATTTTCTAGGTACAATGTGAAAGCTTTAAATACAGAAATGTTCATTAGAACGTTGTATTACCATTAAAAAGTTGGAAATACAAAATCCACTTGGGTGGATTTTCAGTGTGTCCAGATGTCTTCCTGACACTTGTTGGATCTAAAAGCAGTTGATGTATAAAAAGAACAAGTGAGCAACTAAGATTATCCATAGAAGAGATGATTTGACTACAATATTGGAGATGGAAGAAGCTTTAGAATAGTTGACCTCATTCTGTCCCTTTCTAATTTTATAGATGAAGTCACTGATGCCCAGAGAGATTGAATCCCCATGACTGCAGGTTCTAGTAGATTTTTTTAAAGCCTTTTGAGGGTCTCGGATTCCGCCCCCCCCCCCCGCTTCTCTTTATAATATTCCATTCTACCTACTTAACACATTTTAGTAAGAATCAATGAAATTAGATTTTCTTTTTATCCCAGGTTGGTGAAAATCATAAGAAGATACCATTCACCACTTACCTAATGGTATTTGAGAAGGGGGCAGATGGCTGATTACTTCTTCCAAACCTCTTCATTTCACAGCCATAGTTCTCATCCTCATTATTGTTTCAAGATTTCGTCCTTGAGTACTGGCTCATCTAATGTATATCTGGCTTCCTTGTTTATTCTGGAAGATAGCAGCACACAGAGTGACTAGAGAACACTTGATACTGAACCTTGGAAGCTATCTTTTGACATCTTTATTGATGTACAATTTACAATTTATAAAGTTATCCCCTTTAAAGTTTGTGATTCAGTAGTTCAGTATATTTACAGAATTGTTTGATCATTACCATAGTCCATGTTTTAAATGTTCTCATTACTCTAGGAAGAAACCCCCTTTTCTCTTCTTTTTTCTCCTAGCCCTAGGCAGCCATTATTCTACTTTCTGCCTGTCTAGATTTTCCCATTCTGAACATTTCATATGAGTAGAATCTATAAGTGAGAATCCTGGAAATCTAAATTTGATGGCCTGGTTATGAGTGGGCCACTTTTTCTCGATAGTGTCCTGATGGATGAGATTAGACTAAATAAACTAGTATTGACATCTGTTTTGTTGGTTGTCTTACTTTTGTCTTCTAGAGTTTACTTATTCAAAAAGTTTTAAAAACTTAATGTGAGATGACTATAGGCTATGATGCAAATTTTTGAGGTAGACTCCTACTTATTAATTGTGACCTTGAGCAAATTACTTGACTTCTCTAAGTCCCAATTTCCTTATCTATAAGATGGGAATGATAATGCTAGTACTTATTTTAGAGAGTTCTTATAAGAGTTAAATAAAATAATATATATATAAGGGCCACTTCAGTGTCTGATGCATTGTAAATGTTAAATGAATGTCAGTTATTATTTACTTATTGAAAAATAAACTGTTAAATTTTATTTCATTTTTTATGAGTTTATGTTCTACTAAGCATTAGAGGTGGCTTGCAAGAATATTTGTGTGTTATTAAACATACACACACACATACACACATATGCACACATAAAGGAATAAAACATTAAAACATCCCAGGGGCCAGGAATGATAGTATTAATAGAAAGATAGTATCAGAGAAAATATTAAATAATACTAATGATTGCTAACACTTATATAGCAGGTTTTCAGTGAACATTATTTCAGTGTCTTTCCTTGTGAGTTGAGGTAATGCAGCCAAATCAGAAAGGGGCAGATACAAGCAGATAAGAGCTGCAGGCCAGAAGGGACTTTTGCCAGATTCTAATCTACTCTTGTATCGTGGGAGATGGCAACTTGGCTGGAACTTGAAGCATTTCTTAATATGTACGGCTACTATTTATTTATATTGTGAATTTCTTTCCCTCAGTATTGGGGATCGAACTCAGGACCTTGCCCTTGGGAGGCAGGTGTAGCACCACTGAGCTAAACCCCTGGCCCCTATATTGTGAGCTCTTACCATAAGCTAACTAGAATAAGAATGCAAAATATGTTCAAAACTATGCAGTTAAGATGGAGCATGGCCACACAAGGCAACCAGTTTCTTTGTTAATAGTTCATTTTTACAAATGTTCTCACACATACTAAACTGAAACATATACTTTTCTAAGTGTCCCCACTCCTTGATCCTCACAATACTTTCTACATAGAGAAAAAATGTCTGACCGGATAGTCCCAGGTACTACAATTGTCATGGCCCGTACCCTACCTCGTTTTCTTTCCTAAACATGTTTATTGTTCTTTAGATTATATATTCCAACTCACCATTCTTGTTTCTTTTTTATTGGAATGGGCTTCCCATTCAGATATGCCCTGTGAACTCCTGAGCGGTCTTCAAGCTTCCTTTCCAACATGCCTGACGGGGGCAACCTTTTCCAGTTGCCAGATTGCGTACTTCTTCTTCTGGGTTCCTACCACACCTCTGTTCCTACTCAGAGCTCACTGTCACCCTCCCTAGGCTCTTTGTGCTCAAAACCCATCTTAGCACCTGACATGTGGAAACTGCTAAATGTAGTGGAGGAGAGAATATCGATTTCTTATTTGGATACCAAACTATATCTGGTTTTAGAGAGGCATCAGGTATGAGACATGCTTTTGGATACAAAATATCTAGGCAAAGCTTGATTAAGTGAAGGTGGAAGCTGATAACCAAAAAACCTTATGAATTTCCTTTCCCCCAAAGCAGCATCCTCTGGGAAAGAAGACTATAAGGTCTTCCATTTGGTTATTGTACCATTCATCTTCACTTGGTGAAAGTGTACATTAATATCCTGAAATAAGCAAGGTGCTTGTCTGTTGGGTAGGGTTAATACCTACTACCTTTGCTCAGAGAGGTTTAGGTAATGTAATTTTAACATTTTGACAGTGTGGCTGAGTAACAAGTTCACAGTAGACACTTTACCAGTGTTTGAATAAATGCTGATAAAGAGTCCAAAGTTATGCATGTGTTTTAATTTGAGACTAAAGCAGTTTTTCATGGAATATGGAGGGAGCCTTTTCTTTAAAGCTTGGATAAAGGATTAATTTAAGAAGAAGTATGTTACTGGAAAAACAAAGGAGTTTGTCTACGTCTAAAGGAAAGAACATGGCACTCACTAGCATTCTCTGTGCTTCATGAAAAGTAGTCCACACCTTAAATGGATCAATTAAGAACTCCACTAGAATGCTGTAGATGGAACGAGCCCAAGTCCTGGTGGTTTTATCTGGGAGTCTCAGAATTCAGGGTGTGCCTGCTCTGATTTTTTTTTTTGAGACACTGGGTACCCCAGGCTGGCCTTAAACTCATGGCAGTCCTCCTGCTTGGATGTGTCTACTCTGAGAGCTAGGTTTGACACATGTCCACTCTGTGGATCCTAGGAAATATTACCTCCTGACTCCTTGCCATTTGAGTTTGAATTTGCCAGTCTTCCCCTACTTACTTGAGTCTTTGGTGTCTGTATGAGTTGTTACAACACCAGACACCTCAGTAAATCCGTCATCTCCTTTCTTTTTGCTGATTTTGTGCTGGTGTGGACTCCCCAGATGTCTGTTCTGGAAGGTAAAAGAGTCAGGTGTGGAATTCTAAAGCTGAAGTAGATGCAAAGGTGCATATTCTGAGTCCAGGAAGGAGGCTCCTCTGGAGAACACACACACAAAGCAACGTGGATACTGCTGAGACCTCCTCTTTTAGAGAATGCTGCCTTTTCATTGCTGCATGGCTGAGTATGTTAGAAAGTTCTCCTTTTTGCTGAAATGACATGGGCCTCTGAAACGTATTGCTGTGTTCTGGTTTTATCCCCTGGAGCCACCGAGGAAATGTTTCTTACACCCCTAGGTCTTAGGGTGTTTAAGGCCTCTCACTTTTGTTCAGCCTAAAAACCCCCTAATTATTTCAACCATTTCTCATGCTAACATGATTTTCAGACTCTTCACTAACCTGATCCCTATTCTCTCACAATCTGGGGTTTGCCAAGATAGTTGCTATTCTGAGGTCCTCTGATTGGATACGGGGTTACAACTGCAGCCTGACTAGCAGGCTGGGACTGTCAGCAGGTTTCCTCAGAGGCTGCTTTTCATATAGCAAGTTTGGTATTACTATTGTGTTCCTTTGATTTGAAGACATCATTAATGGCAAGATACACTGTCAGCTAAAGTTCAACATTTTAAGCCAAGGAAAACCCCCATCATATCAAATGTAGACATAAAATGCAATATCAGAAAATATGCCAATGTCAGAAAACTTAAAACTTGTGTGTCCTGAAGGAAAGGAACAGAATTACCTCTTACAATAAAAAAAAATGGTATCTCAATTTTCCAGGTGAGGAAACCAAGATTTAAAGCATTCAAGTAACTTGCCACAGTCTGTACAAGGCAGAGCTGCATTCAGACCCCACCTGTCTGTGCCATGTGCTTCTGTCATTCCCGGAGCCCTCCCAAGTAGCCCTACAGTGCACAGGTCCCTGGGATTTCTCTCAAGGGCAACAGTCAGCAGGCAAATACCTCCCTTTACTTGAAATGCAGATGTCCACATTTGGTTCAGTTTTGTTTCTTTTGTTTGGCAGCGAACAAACAACTTTGTGTGTGCTCTTTTCTCAATATTTTATAAAGTGTGAGGTCAAAAAGTATTAATGTTTTTTGAGAATGGTATATCCATTAACAACGCCATCAGCAAGGCTTAGCACAACTGTTACCAGTTTTCAATACAATTTACTGGGGATCTAATTTGCACTGAGAACTTGGGTCTGTTGAGGAAACTCATGCATGTACTTCTCCCTCGGGCATTCTGGGGCCTGTGGGTTACCTGGTTAGTATTCCTTCCCTAGTTGGTATGTGCTTGTCAGCTCCTGTGGCCTCTGAATTTGGCTGTGAGTCTGACTTCTGGGGCCAAACTGCCCTAAACTTTGCTCTGCTTTCCACTTGTCTTTCAACTTTAAGTACACTTAACCTCCTTCTTGTACATTTATTGTGAAACTCTGGATTATTTGATCCAGTTTGCAGGTAATTTTTGAATCCAGAAGATGATTTGTGACAGTAACAGTAACAGTAACAGAAAAAGAGGGTTGAGAATTAAAAGCAGTTCTTTTTATAGTTCCATGGTAGTTGAGTGAAGGACATCTTGCAAACTTTCTAGGAGATACCTAGGTGATTAATTAACCAATCCATTCTAATTGTTCTAATTCTTTTAAGATGAATGCAAGGAAAGGGGCAGCAGGAAGTGTTAGCTTTAAGCATTAGTTGGAAGCGTTAAGGAAAAGAACTACCTAGTAGATTTCAAATGAAAAAAAAAAAAGATAATACTCAAAAAGACAAGAATTTCCTATCAGATGCTATGTCATTCCTTTAGCTGCAAAAAGTAGATCTATAACTAAGAAGAAATATGATTTATTTTATTGCTTAAAATGGGAATAAAGAAAAATGTTAAATATACTTATTACTTTCCACTAAGATCCCCTTTTATTTATATGAATGACTTTTATGGCTGAAGTTTTCAGGGTTTATGACAGTGCTTAAACAATGTATGAAATATTGAGCAAAGTGAGCTCCATCAGTTGCTTCCTTGAACTGACTCATGGTCCAACATGACTCAGATATTTTAAAAATTAATTTTATTGCTACATGTTTGACATATGTAGTGATCACATTCATTATAGGGAATTTGTACCTGTACATAATAAAATTTAATTCTTTGTTTTTTTCCCATTGCCCTCCTTTCACTTTAATCCTTTTCCCCCCTCATCCTTTATAAAGCTCTGTTTCTATTGTTTTCCTTCCATTCTTTTGAAAAATATCTATTCCCTTCCCTCCTGTTATGGCTTGTATTTAGATGTCCCCCTGAAGCCTCATGCAATCATATATGGGGCTTTTTCAGAGGTTGCTGGATCTAGAATGTGTGATACTGGCATTGATTCATGATGCAGTGCTAGCATCAAGGGCACTAAGATTAAGGGTATGTGTGCTACCTGCCTTCATTAGCCTGGATAAGATAGAAGGGATAGAAAGAGCTGTGGTCGACCTTGATTGCTTTGCTACCTTCTGCCCACCATGAACTGTTTCTCCTCTACCATACCACCTTGCTTTGGAGCCAGCTGATTATGGACTGAAACCTTTACAAACTGAGCTAAATAAACTTTTTCCCCTTTAACTTTGGGTTTCAGATATTTTATCTCAGCAAGAAGAGAAAAGTAACTAAAGCACTTCCCTTTCCCTCCCCTCTCTCTTATTTCCCTTCCCATTTGAACATTTTCTTCCTATTTCCCAATATCCATCCTTTATTGTGGTCCTTATTTACCCTTTATGTTTCTCACACATGAGAAACAATGCAATATTTAAACGTGTGTGTCTCATTTGTTTCACTTAAAATTATGTTCTCAAGTTTCATTCATTTTACCTAAAAATGTCTCAAGTTTATTTTCCTTTATGGTAGAGTAGTATTTTACTTCCTTTGTTAGATTGATTCCTAAGTATTTAATTTTTCTTGATACTATTGTGAAAGGTACTGTTTTCCTAATTTCTCTCTGAATTTGTTATTTGTGTACAAGAATGTTATTGATTTTTGAGTGTTGACTTTGTATCCTGTTATGCTACCAAATTTGGTTATTAAATCCAGGAGTCTTTTGGTGGAGTTTTTGGTGTCTTCTATGTAGACTATCATGTCATCTACAAATAATAATAATTTAACTTCTTTCTTTTCTAACTTTCTTCCTTTTATTTCTTTCTTTGTCTAATTGCTCTGGCTAATGTTTCCAAAACTGTATTGAACCGAAGTGGACATCCATGTCTTGTTCCTGATTATACACGGAAAGCTTTCAGTTTTTGATCATTGAGTATGATGTCGGTTGTTGGTTTGTCATAGATGGCTTTTATCAGATTGAGATAAAGACCTTCTATTCCAATTTTCTGTAGGATTTTTATCATGAATGTGTGTTAGACTTTGTCAAATGTGTTCTGTGCATCTACTGAGATGATAATATGGGTTTTGTCTTTGGTTCTGTTAATGTGATGTATTATATTTATTGACTTGTATATGCTGAACCATCCCTGCATCCCTGGGATGACTTGGTCATGGTATATAATCTTTTTGATGATTTGCTGCATTCTGTTCACCAGTATCTTATTGAAGATTGTTGCTTTTATGTTCATTAAGGAGATTGGCTTGTAGTTCTCTTTTTTGGTTGCGTCCTTCTCTGGTTTTGGTTTCAGGGTAATGCTTGCTTCTAGGAATGACTTTGGGAGTATTACTTCCCTTTAAATTTCATTAGAGTTTGGGGAGTAGTGGCATTAGATCTTCTCTAAATTTCTTGTAGAATTCAGCAGTGAATCCATCAGTACCTGGGATTTTCTTTGTTGATAGCTTTTTTTATTATTACTTCTTCAATTCATTGACTATTCGATTGTTTAAAGTTTTTATGTCTTCTTGATTCAGCTTTGGTAATTCATATGTATCTAGGAATCTATTCATTTCTTCTGAAGTTTTCATCTTATTTGAGTTTATGTTTTCAAAGTAGATACTAGTGATCTGCTGAATTTCTAAGGATCTGATGTGATTTCCTCTCCTTTCATTCCTAATTGCATTGATTTGGGTCTTTTCTTTCTTTTTTTTTGGCTAAAGTTGGCTATTTGTCTATTTTATTTACTCTTTCAAAGAACAAACTCTTCAATTCATTGATTCTTTATATTATTTTCTTTGTCTTAATTGCATTAATTTCCTTCCTTGTACAAACTTTGGGTTCTATTTTTCTAGAAGTTTGATGCTCAACATTAGGTTATTTATTTGAGCTCAGTTCATTTTTCTGATGTGGGAATTCACCATGATTAACTTTCCTTTTAGGACCGCTTTCATTGCATCCCATACGATCCTGTATGGTGTATTGACATTATCGTTCAATTGTAGAAACTGTCTAACTTCTTTAATTTCATCTGTGACCCATTGGTTGTTTAAAAGGGTACGGTTTAATTTCCATATGTTTATATAATTTTTGTTATTTATTTTAGCATTTATTTCCAGTTTCACTGTACTGTGATCTGATAATATGCATGGATTATTTCTATTCCCTTGCATTTACTTAAGCATGGTTTATAAGCTAGTAGGTGGTCTATTTTGGAGAAAGTTCCATGTGCTGCTTAGAAGAATGTGTATTCTGTTGTTGTTGCATGGAACACTCTGTAGATATATACTAAATTCATTTGTTCAAAAGTTTGGTTCAGCTCTGATATTTCTTTGTTGATTTTTTTGTCTCATTGATCTATTTGTGACAGTGGGGTATTGAGGTCCCCCATTACAATTGTATTAGTGTTTATCAGGCTTTTTATTTCTATTAGTATTTGTTTTATATAGTTGGGTGTGCCAGTATTTGATATATATATATATATATATATTTATGATTGTTATCTCTTTCTCTTGGATTGTTCCCTTAATAAGTATGTTGTGACCTTCTTTATCTCTTCTGATCAGTCTTGGCTTGAAATCCACTTTGTCTGCAAATAAAATAGCCAATCCTGCTTTTTTCTTGGTTCCTGTTTCATGGAGTATTATTTTTCATCTTTTGACTTTCGCTCCATGAATTTCTTTTGGAGTGAAATGTGTTTCTTGTATGCAACAGTATTGTTGGGTCTTGTATCTAGATCTATTCTGCCAATCTGTTTTGATTATTGAATTGAGACCACTCATATTGATTCTTATAGCTGATAGGTATTGACTTATCCTTGTCACTGTATTATTTTCCTGTTGTTGATTCCCTTTCTTTCCTTTCTATTTAGTTGGTTGCCTTGCCTTGTGGATTCATTGTATTTGGATTATTGTAGTTGTTGTCTTTGTTGTCTTTCTAGACTATTCTTCAGAACTATTTGGAGTGCTAGTTTAGTGGACATGAATTTCTTCAGTGTACTTTATCATGGAGGTATCTTATTTCTCCATCTGTTTTGAGAGATAATTTTACAGGGTACAATAATATGAGTTGGTGTTTGTTTTCTTCTAGGACTTGAAATACTTCACTTCAAGCTCCTCTTGACTTAATAGTTTGTGTTGGGAAGTCTGCTGTGATTCTGATGGGTTTTCCTTTATAGGTGATTTGTTTCTTTTCTCTAACAGCTTTTAACTTGTGTTGATTTTCTGGAATCTTGACTATTACATGCTTTATTGTAGTTTCTGATCATGACTAATTGGGGTTCTATATGCATCACTTATCTGAATGTCAAATTCGTTTCCCATGCTTGGGAAATTTTCTGCTGTTCCTTCTGCAAATAGGTTTTTTATGCCCTTTGTGTTGTTCTCTGAGTTTTCATTGATTCCAATTAATCTTATATTATTCTTCTTTCCATTGTCTAGCAGCTATTGGATCAATTTTTTTGTGCTCCCTTGCTGTTTTTAAGAAGTTTTTCATTTGGTGATCACCAAATACAACCCTGTCTTCTAGATCTGATATTCTGTCTCCACATTGGTTAGTTGTGCTGCATATGCTTTCAATAGAATTTTAAATCTCCTAGATATCTATTTGGATCTGTTTTATGACATCCAGTTCTTTTCTATGTTGGGCATTCATGGTTTCCCTAAGCTCCTCTACTTTTTAAAATCTGTATCTAGAGTGACTAAACATTTCCTTCATCATGGTCATCATCTCTTTAGTTATCTGTGTGATTATTTTGGTTTTGTTTTTGTCTAGGGACTTACCCATTTGATTTGTTACTTCTGCTGCTACCATTTCATAAAATTCAGCTAGGAGGCTGTTGATTTCTTTTACCTTGATGTCCTCTGGGCTTGCTTTGGGCAAATTGGGTATATTCTATTGCATCTAGCTTCTGTGTTTTCTCATTTTCTATTTTTTAAAAATTCATTTTCTGTGGTGAGGCTTGTAAGTTGCTTATGGTAGGTAGTTTTATTGCTAGTATCAAGACCTCTTTAAGTAATGATACTTTACAGAGCTGTCTTTTAGGCATACCTAACTATTGGCCTTTGAGTCTGTCCTAGCATCATACTTCTTCTGTTTATTATGGATGCAGTGTTTCAGCTTGTTTGGCCTAGCACCCAGTTCTCTGATACTGGGCTGTTGTGTTGTTTAGGGTCCCCAGACAATCTAAGTATTGGCGTACAAGGAGGCTCAACTGATCACAACAATGTCACGTTGGCTAACAATACAACCAGTAGCAACTATACCATCAAAGACAAACTGGAAAATGACAAACTGTAATAACTAATACTTTGTCACCTTTAACTCTAGGTACAAGATTTATAGTTATATAACAAAATCTAAGACAAATCAGACAATTATATACAGCAAATGCCCCCTTGATAGAGCAGTTTACCCTCTTTCACCATAAAGCAGTATTCAGCTGCAATAAGACATAGTTAACTACCTGTAGATTCATAATGGTAGGTGGTATGAGTATGGTAGTATGAAGAAAAAAGAGCAAAAGAAATAGATTGTGAAAAATAAAACAATGGTAGATGTGATGAATGTGGTAAGATTGATGTAGGAGGTCTTGTTAAGGAGTAAAGGGAGGTTAGTGGTATTAGATAACAGTAACAGAGATGATCAGCTAGGAGAAGGATGACTAGGGAGTGAAGATTAAAGGAAAAGAAAATAAGAAAAATTACTAAGAGAACAAGTTGAAAAAGGGAAAGTGAGAAAAGAATGGGGAGAGAGAGAGAAAGTAAAAGGAGGGCCTATTCAAATAAATAAATCAAAGTAATATTAAAGGAAAGGAAAGAAAATAGGTGGTAAAACTCCCAATTCCATCAAAAGAAAAAAAATAGTGACAAGTGAAAAACTTGCCAATAATGGAGGAGAAGAGAGAGAGAGAGAGAGAGAGAGAGAGAGAGAGAGAGAGAGAGAGAGAGAGAGAGAGAGAGAGAGAGAAAGTTCCTTTGTATTTCCAGAGGAGTGTTTTCTTCCCAGGTCAGTAGTCCTTAATCTACAAGTCACATTCCTCTTTGCCCCTCTTGATAGTCTGTGAGTTTATGTGGAGGTTACTCAGTTCAAGGGGGCCTCTCTCCCTATCCCGCTGTTTGTGGCACCTGTTCCAGCTGAGTAACCAGACTGGAGAAGGTGTGGGTCCTTTTTTCCTAGGTTCTTGTTACGGATTCCTTCTGGTTGGGAATCAGTGCTGGCTACGCAATGTATTTTCCAGTGTCTGTGGGGCAGGCTCCCAATACGTGGAGGCTCCTGTGGGCTCTCAGATGTGACTGTCAGTCCTGTGGATGCTCAGAGGAGAAACAAAGGGACTAATGTGGGCAGATTTCTATAAGCCCTGTGAAGGCCCACAGCACTGGGTGGTGTCTCATGGGTCCGGGGTACTGGGCAGAATAGGCAGCCATTAACTGTTGCTGCTTAACCAGGTAGAGGACTAGCCTTTTGTGTGAGAAAGGGACTGTGTCTGGGGCTCTGGCTGAATGCAGGGTGGATACTGCTATGCCCAGGGTGCTTGGAATTCCACCCTGTAAACCCCAGTTGCCTGGGGACTGGTGTCAGATGTGAGACAGACTGGCAGATTTAGGATTGGAGCAGGGCAGTGCGAACTCAGTGTAGGCTCAAGTGAGCCCAGGGTATATTTGTGTTTGAGCAAGTGATCTCTGAGAATGAAAATTAGAGGGCAGATTTTCATGTTGTTATCAGTGTGACTATTTTGCTTGGACATCTGGAAGTGAGTGATATCAAAGGACAGGCATAATTAGTTTTTATTTAGGTAGATCACATTTGAAGGCATACACTTGCCTTCCATTTTTGGCATCTACCTTTTAAAGGTATTTCAAAAGGACTCTGTCTTTTCATGAACTAACTTGTTTTTCCAATAGAGACTAAAAAACTTGTACCCTCCTTCTTTTCTGACAATGACCCAGCACAAACATGTGTGCCTTTCAGGAGCTGGGTATTTCTGCTTTTTATCCATCTTTTGTACCTTTCTTTGGAACCTCTCTTGCAAAAGAAATGATCACTGACTCAGATTTCCTTCTTTCTTTATCTAACTATTTTTTCATTATTGAAACTTGTATGCTTTTTCTAAATTTAACGGCAGTTCTCTTTGTAATACATACTTTTGTAAGTTTTTGAAAGACACTGGTTTGGGGAAAACTCCCTCAGTGTGACTTTCGTGTTTGTGAAAACCTAATTATCTCCCTGAGCAGAGTCTTTAAACAGTGGAAGTAAAAGCAATATTCAGTGTAGACATTGACAAATTGTTTTATTTAAGTGTTGCACCAGTGTCTTTTCCCCGTATTTTTTTGGTAATAAGTAGTACTTTGTCTGTTTTTGTTAGAGGGAATGTAAAATGATTTTTGATGCTGGTTCTTTTTCTTTTTTTTTTTATTAAATTCTTTTACTGGTACATTGTAGGTATACAACACAATTACATTTCTCATTGGGAATTGTACCTTTACATAATGCATCTTCGTTCTTATTTTTTCCCCATTCCTAGCCCTCCCTTCATGCCCTCCACACTTCCCTATTTACAAAGACTTTTTTTCCATTTTTTCCATTTCTCATCATTTTTCCTTTCCCTTCTTTCCTTTCTCCTGCCCCTCCCACTATCCCTACCCCTTTGGACCTTTTCTTCCTATTTTACATTATCGATTATTCATTCTAATCATTGGTACATTTTAGGTATACAATATAATAACATTCATCATTGGAAATTTGCACCTTTACATAGTCTCTCTTGGTTCTTATTTTTCACCCTTGCCCAGCTCTCCCTTCAATGCCTCCAGCCCTCCCTATTTACAAAGATTTTGTTCCTATTTTTCCGTTTTCTCATATTAATCCCATTCCCTTCTATCCTTTCCTCTAGCCCTCCCACTTTCTTCACCTTTGCCCCTTTTCTTCCTATTTCACATTACCTATTATACATTTAGTCCTTATTTACACTTTCAATTTCTCACACCAGAGAAACTATTCAGTATTTATTCATGTGTGTCCTATTTATTTCACTTAAGAGTATCACCTCAATGTCCATCCACTTAGCTATAAATGTCTCTAATTTCTCATTTTTTATGGCTGAGTAGTACTCCATTTTATTAAAAAACCACATTTTCTTTATCCAGTCTCGTGTTGATGGGCATTTGGGCTGTTTCCAAGTTTTAGCTATTACAAACTGCGCTGCTATGAACATGGGTGCACATATATCACTGTGGTATGATTCTTTTAATTCTTTGGGGAAGATCCCCAGCAGTGGAATAGCGGGGTCAAATGGGACTTCCAGTCCTAGTTCTTTGAGGTATCTCCATACTGATTTCCATAGTGGTTGCATCAGTCTACACTCCCACCAGCAGTGGAGCAGGGTTCCTCTTTCCCCACAGCCCCACCAGCATTGGTTATTGGTTGATTTCATGATAGCAGCCATTCTTTCTGGGGTGAGGTAGAATCTCAGTGTTGTTTTCATTTGCATCTCTTGAATGACCAGCGATGTTGAGCATTTTTTCATGTATTTATTTGCTATTTCTACTTCTTTGTGTGAGAAATGTCTGTTCATTTCACATGCCCATTTTCGGATTGGGTCTTTAAATTTGGGAGGTCTGATCTTTTTAAGTTCTTTATAGATTCAAGATAGTAGACCTTTGTCTGAGGAAGAGCAGGTGAAGATTTTTTCCCACATTGTGGGTTGTCTTTTCACACTACTGGTGGTTTCTCTTGCTGTGCAGAAGCCTTTTAATAAGAAGAGATCCCACTTGTTGATAGTTTGTGCTAGTTCATGAGCAACTGAGGTTTTGTTCATAAAATCTTTTCCTACACTGATGTCTTCAAGGGTTCTACCTAACCTCTGTTCCAACTGGTTCAGCATTTCTATTTTAATCTTTAGATCTTTAATCCATTTTGATTTTAGTTTAGTACATGGTGAGAGATACAAGTCTAGTTTTAATCTTTGGCAAGTTGAAGCCCAATTTTTCCAGCACCATTTATTATAGAGGCTATCTTTCCTCCAGTGAGGGTGTTTGGCTCCTTTATCAAAGATGAGATGGCTGAGTGGGTCTGGCGTTGTTTCTGCTTCTTCTAATTTGTTCCACTGGTCTTCAGGTCTGTTTCTTTGCCAGTACCATGATGTTTTTATCATAGTAGTTTTGCAGGTTGGGGATTGTGATACCCCCTGCCATGTCTCTGTTACCTAGAATTGCTTTTGCTATTCTGGGTCTCCTCTTGTTCCAAATGAATTTTTGGATTGTTTTCTCGAGGTCTATGAAGCATGCTGCTGGGATCTCAATTGGAATTGCATTAAATCTATATAGCAGTTTTGGAAATATGGCCATTTTCATTATATTAAAACTTCCTACCCAGGAGCAGGGGATGTCTGTCCATTTTCTGATATCATCTTCAATCTCTCTTTTCAGAGTGCCATAGTTTTCAGAGAAGAGGTCTTTGATTTGTTTTGTTAGGATGATTCCTAGGTATTTCAGTTTTTTGGATGCTATTGTGAAAGGAATTATTTGCCCTATTTTTCTCTCAGTGAGTCTGTCATTTGTGTAGAGGAAAGCTATTCACTTTTGTGTGTTGACCTTGTAACTGATGCTGGTTATTTTTCTATAGGATCAAGAAAAATTATCTGATCTTTAAAATATTAATATATGCTTATTGATTTTATAACTCTGCTTATTTAAAAAACTATTGGGATGTAATTCACAAATCATAAAAGGACACTTAAAGTGTACAATTGAATGGTTTTTAGTATATCAACAGAGTGGTGTTTGCAGATTTTTTCAAGCCCTTTTTTCTCTTTGATTACTGTGTATGCATAAGTCCCCCTGCTTTGTGGCTTTCTGTTAATTTTATATTAGTGCTACTTTAATGATGAACCAAAAGTCTTATCAGCTGTGTCCATGTATTATTAATCTGGCATTTGTTTTATTACTCTTCCAGTTCTTTTTTCCCCTGAAACCTCATACTCCACACACATCCACTTTAGCTTGTTTACCTTAAATATTGCATTGTGTCTCATATGTGACAAAGCGAACTCTGATTAAGTCATTACTTTACACAGCTGAAACTCACCTGGAAGTCACTGTTCCATATCATAACTTTGTGAGAAGAAAGAGCTGCTTTTGTATTTAGCAGAGGATCTTTTTATGTGTGTGAATGAACACCATTGTTTAGCTGAGTAGTAAAAATATAACCAACTGGAAGTGATGTTCATTATCTTACATTTTGGGCAGCTCAAACTTATTTTTACTCAAAGCTTTTGCCCTAGATCCCCAGCATCAAGACTACCCTGGGAAGAAAGGCATTAAGGATAAAGTCTAAGTGCCCTAATAGCGCTCGCCTTCTACCCTATACCCACAGACACTACATTTTTTTCCATTTCCTAAAACTTGCCATGGTTATAGACATAAACTATAGTGATCACATAGAAGAGATATTTAGAGTTTGGCAGGACTTATTAATTGATTAGATACAGAGAGTTAGGTAAGAGCATTGCTAAGAATGAATCCCAAGATTCCGGTTTATGCAGATGGGTAGATGACTTTTCTAATTTATTCAGGAAGGAAACACAGGAAGAGGAAATATTTTGAGTTTAGAAGATGAAGAAATGTCTTTTGAACATATTGAGATCATCTATGGGATCACCCAGTGTGAAAGTTCACAGGCACCTGGGCCTATGGGTCTGAAGCTCAGAAAGGAGAACAAGAGTTGGAAACAGTTGCTGAAAGCCCAGTAGACACTAGTAGTTAGCAATACAGTGATGACTTCTGTTTTCCAGAAAGCTTCTAGTTTTCTGGAGGATACAGAGTTCCAGTGGAAAGAAATGGACTCAGTGTCAGAATCACCTGGGAACTGTAAAGAACCAAGATATATTTTAACCATAGAGTAGAAGAGGTGACCCTGAGAAGTGCATAGAGCCAGAAACAATGATCCCAGGATCCTGAAGAATATTAATATGTAAGTATTAAGCACATGAATAACAGCTTCAAAGAAGGCTCCATTTCCATGACCCAAGGGGGATGAGGAAAACTAGATGTGTGGGGAAACACAAAAGCCAAGGGAAGAGACTCTAAGAATGACAGAGCCAAGGCTTGTGCAACAGAAGGTTAAGTGAGAGAAGAATGAGGAAGTGGTTTATAGATTGATTTCATAGCAGGAAGGTGGATATGGACTTCTGAGAAAGCTGTTTGTTGGAGGGTAGATATGGAGGCCAGTTATAAAGGGTTGAAGAATGAGGTGGGAGTGATGAGATAGAAAGATCAAATAGATAATTTTTTTAGGAAGTTGACCTTGAAAGGGAGTGAAAGAAACAGCTGGAGAGGCCCATAGATAGGTACCAGTCTACAGGGAAGTGCTTTTTTCCTCCAGCCAATGTAGAAGCCTTGAGTAGGGACCAAGAAGGCAGATGGTTGGATTGGGTCAGGATTGAATTTTTCCAGATGGTTGTAACAGAAAAAGATGCAAGTGGAGGTTTTGGGCAAGAGAGGTTTTAGATTGATAGACCACACACTCTCAGCTGGATGAACAGGAGTGTGAGGCCTAGGAGGGGCTGGTGGGGAGTTAACAGCTTGTGGGAGGTACAGAAGTTGCTGGGTATAGTTTGCAGTGGTTCCTAAAAATGTTGCCTGCACAGTTGTCCCACTAGATAGGATTGTGATTTCCTGGTTTTAATAATGAGTGAGCAGTAGGGCAGACCTATGGCCATTTTGTTAATAAGTGCTGAATTTGAGATGTTTTACAGGCTTTGGGAAGAAAAATATCACATCACTGATACTCCTGTCTTGGCTGTATTTTTTTCTTTTTTAGTTTTACCTCTTCAGTTAAAACTAACCGGTGTCCATTTATGTTCATTCTAATATGTAGTTTTGCTAAATGAAAGACGAGAAGGCTGGTTTCCAGATACCAGGTTTTGATGAAGAGGATTTATAGGGAATTATACACAGAGGGGAATAGCTTCCAGAGAATGGAGAAAGCAGCAAACATGAAGGGTCACAATTTGAGTCTCAGGTCTGCTAGTTACAAAGTGTAACCTTAGTCATTTTTAGTCATTACTTCTTCAGATGAAAAGAGAGTTAAAATATAATACTGTTTGCTCTGTATGATTATTAGGAAAGTTAAAAAAAGATGTGTACATAAAAATGATTTGTGAGCTAGAAAGCATTATGCACATATTCTCTGTTGTGCCCATACTGTGAGCTCTTTTTGGTCTTATTAATATCCATTTATTCCTTGTCCTGGACACAGTGACTTAAGGTGCTTTTGACCCCCAAGGATGTCATAGAAGAGAAATATGCCAAGAATATCCTGGGGAGCCTTAGTGTCATGCATAGGAGTACTGTTTCTTGAGCAAGGGCAAAACTAAGGTCTTTCCCAGTAAGCTGCCTGTCCACACCCACTGAGTGGAGTCTGGCAGCAGCTCAGATCAAAGTGGTTTATCCTGCCCATCTGGTTGTTTTTCTAACACATTGTGGATATGGCTCAAAGCCGCAATATATGGAAAGAATCTTATGAAACAGACAGGCATGGACAAGTAAGGTGCATTGAGTTCTAGATTTGCCTCTGATTTCTCTGTGTGATACTGGGCATCTGTCTTCATAGTGAATTGAAGAGTTGGGTGAAATGAATGCCAGATCACCAAGTATGCCAGATGTTACTACTGATCAAGGATGAATCCATTGGTTTTCTCAGTCTAAAGATTGTATTCTCAGTTCTTACCTGTATCTACCACCAGACGTATGTGCCGTAGCCCACTGATTGTATAATTCTCTTTCCTCATTTAATTCATTTCTTCTAAACAAATGCAGTGAAAATTAGGCAGACCAGACTTGATTGTCTTCAGAGATGGCAAAGAGCTTGAAGCCTATGCAGTGTAGGGTGAGAAGACCTGGAAGTTGTGTTCAGGCTCAGAGAAGAAAATGGATGTGATCACCCAGCAACGTCTGCCATGGGAGTAGAACTGGGGAATCTGGACACAAGTTCCACTCATTGTCATTCTGGGTTCCCAAGGAGCTCACACCTCAGTAAGAGTGAAAGAGCTATGAACAGTTAACTTCGATTTGACAAAAAAATGCAGAGATGTGCCGAGTTATTTTCCATACTTTGTTTGGCATTGAAAAACCATCATCAGGTGTTATTTATTTTTTTACCTTACTGTCAGTGATTAAGGACTGATACGTATTTCCCATTAATGATACTGACAGTTAACAGTTACAATACTGTGTGTTGAGACCTTACTTTGTGTCTAGTACTGTTAAGTAATTTATATGCAATATTCCACCATCCTTTGAGGTAGGATTGTCCTAGATGAAAGAACAGCCTCAGAGAAGTTAACTAATGTAAGTAAAGCAAAAGGTTACTATCTACATGACTCATAAGTGGTAGAGCCAGGACTCAGAGCCCAAGCTCTTAGCCCAGGTAATCATGAAAGTCTGTACACTGGTATAAACCTAAGGATGGATTGGAGGCTGAGAGGAGGGATTTTGTTATAAACTCAGTAGACTCAAAGTTTTCATCTAAGTTTTAATTGACTAGTTTTTTTTTTTATTCAGCAAAGAGTGCTTATGAAGTACATCTGTGGGGATGATCCAGCTTCCTGTCTCAAAAAGTTTATGGAGGAGATGAGGCCATGCCCCACATCCTCAGCTGAGACACAAATGCCACCAAAACCTTACAAGCCATGTGGTGCAAATCTTAGGGAAATGTTACTTCTAGTTTTGGGCAATGAATGGGGAAGAACCAGAAAATTTGGAGTAAGAGAGTTTGGAAAGTATCAACAGCCAGAAAGATGTAGGAGAAGGGATAAAGTGACAGGAGAAGGTGCCTGAGTAGGGGCAAGACCAAGGACCACATAGATGGTTTAATCAATAATTATAAATCAAA
This sequence comes from Heterocephalus glaber, assembly GCF_053883595.1. Classification (NCBI taxonomy): domain Eukaryota; kingdom Metazoa; phylum Chordata; class Mammalia; order Rodentia; family Bathyergidae; genus Heterocephalus; species Heterocephalus glaber. Next base: position 48,426,175 of record NW_028258324.1, on the reverse strand, counting down.
AATCAAACTCTTAGGTAATCACTATTCAGGTCACGAACAGCTGTGTCAGCCAGAACAGGAGCCCACCCATCCTACACACTCAGCCCTAGCCCTCTGGACCCCCAAAGTAATCACTATCTGTGGGTTTCCTTATCATTGTCACCTGAGTGTGCATCTCTAGACAACTAGTTTAATCTTGCCTGTTTTACTATTATTTTTATTTTATATGAATTTTGAGCCACTTTTAATCTACAAGTTCCTTTGTATTCTTTTTTATTTATTATTGTTGTTGTTGTTGTTGTTGTTGTTATTATTAGCTTTTTTGGGGAAAGGGTCTTGCTTTGTAGTCCAGTCTGCCCCTGAACTCAACTGAGTAGCCCAGGCTGTCCTCAAACTCATAGCAATCCTCCTGTCTCAGCCTCCAGAATGCTGGGATTATAGGCATGTGCCACCATACCCAGCTTTATTATTATTATTTTTGTTGACTTTTAGAGTTCTTCAGTATGGGTTTTGCTGATTGGATTCATGACACAGTTCAATGTGTCCTTCTGTCCCCTGTATTTCCTGAACATTGGTAGCTGGATTCAGTGGCCTCACAGACCTGGGCTTCATTCTCAGAACCAGTTTGTCTTGATAGTGGAGAATGAATAGGACTTCAGTAGGAGGTTCAGCTATGAAGGCATATTGAAGCCAGCTCAGAAATTACCTCAAATGCCTTAGTGCCAAGATTGGGCAATGGTTTAGCCACTTATATACACGTATGTGCATGCATGTGCTTGTATGTATGTGTGTGTGTGTGTGTGTGTGTGTGTGTGTGTACAAGATGGGGAGGCAACTTTCTAGGTGTTTGAGCCAAGGAACAGTATTTTCAGGCTGGCTTTTCACCCTCGTGGTTGTATAGGAGGTACTATTGGTCATAATTTTAAAGCTGCTACTGAATGAGTGTAAAATCTTAAAATAATGTATAGATGATTGTTGTCTTAGTTACTTGTTTCTCATTGCTGAGACAAAATACCTGACACCCAAAGTTAAAGGAGGAAAGGTTTACTTAGTTCACAGTTTGTAGAGGTTTCAGCTCATAGTTGGCTGGCTCCAGGCGGAGGAGCATGGCAGAGGGGCATCCAAAAGAGAAACAGTTCATGGCAGGCAGAAGGCAGCAAAGTATTGAAGAAGCCAAGTAGCAAGCTGTAAGCAACAAACAATAAACAAGGACAATAGCAGCCCTCTTTTTGTGTCTTGTATTTTATCCAGACTACCTGGTCATAGGGTGGGTAGCACTCACATCCATGATCCCGGCATCACATAGCCTAAATCCAGTCACCTTCGAAGAGTCCCACTTATGACCCCATGAGGCTTTGGGGAACATCTAGATGCAAGCCATAACAGCTGCTTTTCATTTCATATAGCATTACAGTAATATAAGACTGGTGAGAATTTCCTATAAATGCTTTGTAACCAAAACTATATAACAGTAAGTTCATAATAGAAATGCTTTTGTGAGCAGCATTTTAAATCTTTTAGGCCTAGGGGGAAACATAAAGGTCTTAAACTGAAATATGTAAAAGGAACAAATCTAAGAAAACAGTCTGTAAAAAGAGAGGGTGATTTGTACCTATTTTACTTCAGGAAATTTAAAAAATGCTTATTGTTTTTCTAAATGGTTGATTAAACAATTATGATCACCAATAAAATTTAAGGCAGTGATTGCTTTAATATTATTTTTGAGAGTATTAAGGAACTTCTTGACTTCATTGTTCACATTGCTTCCTTTTTAAAAAGACCACTTTACAGTAATAGTAGCTAGAACATAGCACTTACTTTGGGCCAGGTATTACTTTTATTGTTTATATAAGTTAACTAAAATAATCTTCATAACAATACAATAAGGTATGCAGTATTACCTTCTCCCTCTTTACAGATCTGGACACTGAGGCATAGAGAGGTTCACTTGTTGTGGCTTACATAGCTGCAAGGGATAGAACAGAGATTCAGTCCTAGGTGGCTGTACCTCCCTATTGTATTCCTCAACTAGAATCCAGTGGCAGCTGGGGCCAATGGCACAAGTGTTAGCTATATCAGCCTGCAATATCTATTTGCCTTATTTCACTAGGACTCATGGCCCCACTGCATACTATAACCAGATGACTTGGCACAGTACCCATCTCCTCTGCAAGGCTCTGTTTACTGACCTCCATCGTAGAGGTGACAATAAAGCCTCCTTTATAGGATATTCTGCAATTGAAATGTGATCAAGGACATGAGACTGTAATAAAAAAGTAAAATGACAAGTGTTGGTTATAATGCTAATCCTAATTATTATTTTCTGTACTTATATATTTTGAGGAAATTTGTAAAATAAGCTTCTTATATTTGAAATATTTGGACTCAGAATAAAGAGACAGATTAATCTGAATTGTTAGATTACCTGGTGCAAAGGAGAGAAAATATTTCAAGTGGGTATGTTAAGGCTTTCTTGTTTTAAAAGCTTTATTAAAGCAATGTAGTAGCTCTTGCAGGAAAGAAAAAGTAAATATGGCTTCAGTTTTGATGGCTGTTTTCTTCTTACCTGTGAGCTCACTACCATTGAGAGTGGGTACTCTAACAGATAAGAACCACACAGCATCAAGCCATACCTGGAAGACTGGTTTAGTTCTCTTGCACTAGGCTAAGTTTGCTTTCAGTCTCTATGGGACCATTTAATCTCATTTTTTTAAAAAATCAATGTATATTAGTTTTATAGATTAATGCTTTTCATTTTGGTAGATTCATACATGCATAAAACATACTTTGATCATTCTCATCCTTCCCGGCCCCTCTTGTATGCATATAATATATTTTGATCGTTTTCCTCCCTCTTCTCCCTCTTGTTCCCTTTTTGTCTCTAATAGCCTCTGTCCTCTCCTTCCCTCACTCTCCTCTCACAACCCTCCCCTTCTCTCTTCTCCTTGCCCCCTCTCTCTGGGTTTCTTTATCATTTTATTACCTGAGTGTTTTGTCGCTAGACAAGTAGTTTAATCTTACCTGTTTTATTATTATTTTTATGAGAGAAAACACGTTTTTTTCTGTGTTTGGCTTATTTCACTTAACAAGATGATCTCCAGCTCCATCCATTTTCTCAAACATGACATGATTTTGTTTTTCTTTACAACTGAGTAGTCCTCCACTGTGCATATATATACCATATTTCCTTCAGCTACTCATCTCATGATGGACACTTAGACTGATTCCATAGCTTACTATTGTAAACTGGGCTGCAGGGCACATTTAGCCTCATCTCTTTAGTGGATGTTGAACATATTCCCAACTATAACCGACATTTATATGTGCTAATTGCTGATTGTAAGGGAAACCAGGTTTTGGTCTGCTAAAAAATATTATTGTATTTCAGCTGTCCAGTTTCATTTATTTTGAATCATGTTTCAGTGCCTATTTGAATGTACATCTTTTTATACCCCTATGGGGAAGATTTTTGTGAAAACACTTAATGGAAGAATTGCTGGATGTAGCTTCTGCTGTCTTTAAATTTACTGGATGTGACTGAATTGTTATAAACATGAAATTGTTTTTTAAAAGGTTATTTCAATTCACATTCTTACTGGTTGTGTGTGAGGCCCTATTTACTTATTGATGCCATGTAACTTTGACTTCCAAAAAGTTGCCCAGTTCAATGGATGGGAAATGATATATCACTGTTGTCTCAGTATAGGTTCCCTGATTAGTGGAAAGGTTGAACATGTTTAAAGGCTGTTGTCAATTTAGAAGAAATCTATGAATTGCTAATATAAACCCCAAGCCTATTTTCTATTGTGTTTTGGATCTTTTTCTTATGGATTTATAGTTTTTTGTACATTCTACTTATGTCTTCTCCCAATCAGGGCTTCTGGCTTAATTTTTTTGTTGTTTGATTTTGTCATTTGTCTAATAGAAAAATGAAACTTAGAATAGTTACATTTATTAGCTTTTCCTTTATGGGTTGTTCTTTTATGTCATACTAACACTTCTGTCTCTCCTAAGAAGATTCTTTTACATTTTATTTCAAAGAGCTAAAATTTTGTTATTCACAATTAGATCTTTAATCTTACAAACATTTGGTTTTTACAGTTAGGACTATAGTCTTATGCAAATTCTGAGGGAGGGAACTAATTTCATTATACATTTACTCATAAATTGCCAATGGTTTTCACATCGTTTATTGAAAAATCTCTTTTTTCCCACTAATTATTTTCATGCCACTTCTGTTGTAAACAAAGAACTCATATTTGCATAGATTTGTTTTGGGTCTCTATTTGGTTCCCAGTTGTTATTTTACAACTTAAATTTCTCCAGGTTTATAATAAATGTTGATCTACATGATAGAACATGTCTTATCTGATTATTCTTGTAATTTCTGTTATGAATTGTAGGATCATATTGTCAAGTTCTGTGGGAAATTCTCTGGAATTTGAATAAGTAGATTAGTTTGGTAATAAACAGCTGTTACTCATTTAGTACCTTATTTATTGAGCTTTAAGTCATTTCCCCATCTTATGACTTCCATTTATTTTTAATGAGATGTTAATGGTTCTCCTAAACATATGAAGTTATTTTTCCCTGGCTGCTTTTAAGATCCTTTTCTTTATACTTCAGGAGCTTGACTTTAATGTACTGAGGTGTAATTTCCTTTGTATTTGTTCCTGTTTGGAACTTACTAGGCTTCTTGAATTTGTAATTGTTTTTCTTTCACCAAATTTGGTGACTTTCTGGCCATTATGTCTTCAAATATTTTTTCCTTCCCCCATTTTCTCTATACCTTGTCCTTATGGGATTCAAATTATATCTATGTCAGATTATATGTTATACCTATATAATTTTATATATCTATAAGTAAATAATTATAGAATATATACCATCATATATTAATATGTTTAATTGATACTTAATATAATCAGTATATAATTACATAATTAATTAATATAATTATACCATTATATATATGTAGTGCTGCCGGGTTCAAATCCAAGGCCTCCCTAGTTCCCACTCTCTTCTTTTTTATTTTTATTTTTTGGTACCGGGGATTGAAGTTGGGTCCTTGCGCTTGCGCAGCAGGCGGCGAAACCACTGAGCTAAATCCCCGGCCCACTCTCTTCATTTTTTAGAAAGCTATTCCTCTCTGTTCTTAAATTACATACTTTCTATTGGTCTATCTTCAAGATTACTGGCTTTTTTTAAATCATTGCTATTGGGCTTTTAGGCAGTACATTTTAGCTTTTTTCCAGTGAGATTGTGTACTTATTCATTCATGAAAAACAATTTTCTTGTTTCCTTGAGCATTATTATAATAGTTACTTTAAAATCTTAGCTAATTTCAATGTCTTGTGATTAGCTTCCAATGATAGTTTCAGTCTTCAAAGTGAGTTACATTTTTCTTTCTTCTATGTCTTAAGAATTTTAAGTGGCCCTGTAACTGGTATATTGTAGAGTCCCTGGATTCAGTTACATTTCCTTCAAGAGTTGTCTTTGTTTCTAAAGAAGTCATTTACTTGCCTGGACTCAAACTTCTCATTCTGCCTCTCCTGTGGAGGGAATCAATAGTAATATCAGCAAAGTTCATTTGAGAACTAGCTGAGGTATCTTTGGAAAGTACCCTGTGCCTACATGTTTCAAGAGTCAGCCTATGTGGAATCAGAGGCTCCCCTCTGTGACTGTTTTTTTTTTCCTAGTATTTTTGACGTCATTTTTCAGCTCCTCTGATTGCTGTGAAGTTTGTTCTTTGGTTCTTTTTGTATGAGTTTTAGCCACCCAAGTCAGCATGGTCTGAGGCTAGTTCATAGACAAAAAAATGCCATTTCTTCCACCTGTAGAGTCCTTGCTAGTTACTGATTGATTTAAGTTGTTCTTCAGGCAGTTATGTTTTATGTTTTTTCTAGAATTTATAGTTATTATCTGTGGTATGGTTGGTCTAGGAGCTATGCTTGAGATCGTTAAAGCCAGAAGTTGTGTTCCTGGATAATTCTTATGTAAAGATTTGTCTTTTGTAGTTAACACAGTTCTCTGTGGTTTCTTCCCAGGGCTGCTATGTATTTTTTTTTAGTCTATACAGGGTAACTCCTTGAAGCTCTAGTGTTTTTCTGGGAGTTTGCTTCTATGCCCCTGGCTCCCAATATTGTCTTGGGATCACATCTTCTAACAGTCATGTGAAAAACAAAACTGTGATCCCAAACCAAAACCTCTTTGGACCTCTCCAGCTTCAGTTCCAGTGTGCTCACCTGACTTACTTTGGTCCTTAATTCTTGGACTCTAGAGAGTTTCCTTCATTATTGTTTTTTGTGAATGCCACTACCACTGCTGTTTTCCTAGACTGAAAGTTTTCTTAAAATAGCTATAATTTATTCAGTGCTTCTGTGTGTGAAGAGGAAAGGGGGTGTGATTAACTCAATTCATTTTGTTGCCAAAATCCTGTAGCAGTGTTTTCTATAGTGGACAACATGAAGCCATCACCAGCATCCAACCCTTGCTGCTAGCTCCTGTGCTAAGAGGCAGTTGATTATGGAATGGATGCATGGACTTCGGGCAGTGGGCTTAATAGCTTTTAGAATACCTGGGGGTATAGGAGCAATTGACCTTATTTTAGCATCTAGTGTAGCCCAAGCTCTATTTTACACACTAGGAAGCTGAAATTTGGAGTGATGTTAGTAACTTATCTCAGCCTTAAAGAGAGTCAGATTTCAAGTTGTTTGACTAAAAAGTCACATATGTTCCATGATAGTATGCAGCTAATTGGCCCTTGAGCATGTCTGGAGGTGATTACACATGCATATTTGCCAGCTTCATTCTTCTCATAGGTTAAATTCAGGAGTTACTGCAAATACTCCCTGTGCTGCCTACACTCACACTAACAAAGGTTGTTTGCTCTTTCCTTTGGAGGGAAGTGAAAGAATCATAGATTTTAGATACCAGGGAAGAATTTTAGTGATAAAGAAAGTCTACATGAGAGAATGGAAGCTTTGCTAGCTAAATGGGGCAGCCACTGTAAGCAGCAATACCAGTTTTAAGAAAAACAGTGATAGTAAAGATGATGAAATTAAAACTCTTGAATGTTTATAGTTCCTTGATCATATATGTTCTTACCAAAAGTAACATCGTGTTCAATAAAAAGTTTTAATATTCTGAGTCACTGGAAGAACATTTTTCTTGGAGTCATTTTAATACAGATGAATCCTATTGAGGGAAAATATTTACCTTGCCTACATGTTACTCATTCACCGAATCATTAGGGTCTCAGTTTGCCTTAGTGAGAACAATGTTTATCTCACCTTTCTTAGAGAATTTGTGAATCAGAATAATGTGTGTTCTTACATAAGCTCATCAGCAGTTAACATCCTCTCCTGAGTCACAATGTGTGGATATTTTATGCTTGTTATAAAAATTGAATATTCATTAACATCCAAGAATATGATTTTGAAGTCTGATCATAGTTTTTTCCTTATCAATTGTTTCATAAAGAATTTTCCTTTTGGAATTCTTATCAGTTGAAGCCAGTCAGTGGTTGTACAAAGTTTCTCACTCACACCTGATAAATTTATTAACAAGCTTTGAAATTAGAAGGAGCCCTCCATGTTTTCTCTTCGAATATATGTTTATATTTGGATTGTCATTAATAAAAGTGAGAAAAAGTCTCCTTAGATAAGTCTTGTCTCAAAATCCTTATTTAAGTACTTGTGGCATTTGGTTTCATCTTTTGGGTAGAATACTTAGAGTGCGTGTGCGTGTGTGTGTGTGTGTGTGTGTGTGTGTTTGTGTGTGTGTGTGTTTCTGACATTTAGTGATGCTTAGCCGGAATTTTTCTTATAGTAATGTATCTATTATCAAGCTCTAAACACAGACAACTGTATATTCATGTAAAGTAGATATCTCTCTGTGCCCTTAGTTTCCTCGCCTATAAAAAGGAGAAAAGACCAGAGGCCATTGCATAAGTCTGTTGTCAGAATAAACTGAAGGAATACATGCAGAGTGGCTGGATCCCTGCCTGGCACATCATAAGCATGATGCAAATTTCCTTTGTGTTGCTACTGTAGCTTCAACATAACATGAATTTCTGTAGGAGGCAAGCTGGTTCTGTAGAAAAAAACATGGGCTTTGGAATCCTGGTGCCACACTATGCTAGCCCATTTTCTGTGTACAGTCTAAGCTAAGGTTGTGGAGTGGGTGGGCTTTAGCAGTGAGAGGTGCAGGTGGAGAGGAAGGGAATAAAAGGAGGTGACACATTGCCCGGTTGGCCACAACATCCCAAGAAAAGCAGCCAGTTGCTCAGCCACTGGATGCTCTATCAGATGGGCTGTGTGACAGCAGTGTCTTCAGTGCAGTCAGAGTGAGAAGGAGACAGGAGAGGCACACATCTGCCCACAACTTAACTTATCCCATTCACACAGGTTCTGTGACTTGGTTCCCTGTGCTGCCCCTGCTAGCCCCCAACTCCTGAGGAAGTGAGAGTCTATGCCTCTGGTGTAGCCCTTCCTCCAAATCCAGAACACTCAGGATGAGCCAGAGCCTCTGAGGGGCTAGTTAAAAATAAGGGAAGTGCAGGTGCTGTTGCTGGCCGTGGAGGCCGTGCTAAAGCCCTGCCCTCACCTGGGAAAGCCTAAGAGGGCTGATGTCATTAGAAGAGGTGAGAGCAATAGTGACAGGGATCTCCATGAGCAGAGGCCAGTGAGGCAGGAGGGACTGAGCACATTAGGTGGCCCTCACGCAGGGACACCCCCCCCCCAACCGTGCAGCCCAGGAGCACTACTGTGGTCACATCCTAGGCTCTAAATGAAATTACTGTGAGGATTAGAAGTGATACACACAATATGTGTATGTATCATTCAGTGGTTGGCCCAGAGTAAACACTCAGTGAATGACAGATGGTATATTCCTAACCACCAGTATTTTCCTCTAACATTTGTGTTTGACTCTGGAAACAAAGTCTGAATTCAGAGACAGGACTGATATGGACCAGAAGCAGATGGTACTTCTGTAAAAAGGGCGATATTAAAATCTAGGAGGTATCAAAGGAAATGATTAAGAAAGCTCACGCCATATAACATACCTCTGAGATATTTTTAAAAGGCTGACTAAGGAAGTCAACGGATTTGAGAGAAATTGTGTGAATCAAGAGAGGATGTTCATTCTAAGAATATGTGAGCTAAATCCTAATTCAGCACTGGTCTATGGCATAGCTCTCTGGAAGGTTGTCTCTCCTGCAAACAGTGACGCCTCATGGGACTGATCTGTCATAAAGCTGCCCTGGTTTCATGGGTTAGTTTTAAAATGACTGAGGGATTTTTATCAGAATTATGATAGTACCATACTGGACTAGTCAAGATTCACCAATGACAGGATTATGGAAATTTTAAAAACTACGTAAACATCTTGCTTTATACCATAGTAGGTCTGTTTTTGTGTTTAGCAAGGGAAAAAAAAGAACACAGCTGCCAGCTCCTGCTCTGTGGGCACTACAAGTCCAGATTACTTCCACCGCCATCTCCAAATTTAACACCTCAGGGAGAAAAGCACTGTCCTTTATAGGCCAAATGGAGGGTTTCCTATGAAAGCAGGAGAGTAGGACAAGTAAGTGGAAGATTGCTGGGGCCTGGGGTCCTGTGATCAGAGTAGATGTGGAGCTCCGAAGGCAGCAGTGTTAGGGAGTCAGACTTCTGCCCTGAGAACTGCAGATGCAATAGCAAGTGAGGCTCACAGGATATGGGCAGGAGAGGGTTTATTGATTCCACATCACAGCATCTCTCCTTTTCTTGGCCTGAGTGCAAGTAGAAGTCAGAGGTGGACACGCTGATGGTATTCAGGTCAGCCAGAGCTGGCTGTCACCTCAGTCATCCTGTCCCATTATCTGTGAAGTGGGAGTAGGGTGGTACCTCCTCATGAAGTTCTCATCAGGAGTACTTGGAATGGTGCATGAAAACCCTCTGCAAAAGCCTAGCTCTCTAATCTCTGACAGCAGTTCACTGTTTTAGCTGTAAATGCTTCAGCAGCAGATCTGTTTCTTTCATGTTATATCCTCATCAGGGCTTTTCTCCACCAGAAGGCATTTATATTTGAGATTACCTGTGTTGTATGAAGGAAACAGTATGTGCTTGTGTCATACACTGAGTAGTCTGCAGTTGACAGGTTTCTCAGTGGGCAGCTGATGGATTAAGTACTTAATAAATATTTGCTGAGTAGGTTCTCATTCAGTTGTCGGTGGTAAATGATCATGGCACTAACCTTCTGTTTTCATTTAAATGTAAAATTTCCCTTAAAGACTCATATAGTAAAGACTTAATTCCCAATGCAGAAATGTTCAGAGGTGAGGCCTAGAGAGATGATTGGATGTGGAGGGTGCTAATAGCTGAATGGGTTATTAGGAAGTGGGACCCAGTGGAAGAAAACATGCGCTTTGGAATCCTGATGCTAATACTATGCTAGCCCGTTTTTTATTACAGCCTGAGCCAAGGTTGTGTGGTAGGCCTTACTGGGAGAGTTACAATTCCAGAGCATGCTTATTTTGTCTCCAGCCCCTTTCTCTTTCTCTGGTTCTTTTCCTTTCTACTTCCCAACTGCCATGAGGTGAGCAGTTTTGCACCCTTCTGCCATGATGCTTAGCCTCACCTCAGGTGTACAGCAATGGAACCAGCTGACCATGGACTGAAACCTCTGAAACTGTGAGCCAGAATAAATCTTTCTTCCATTAAATCGACTTTCCCAAGTATTTTGTCACGTGACAAAAAGCTGATGAATGCACCTTCCTTTTCCAGGACTGTCTTCATCTCCTGAGGGAGATGAGGGAACAAGTGTGCACGTCAGAACATAACTACAGCTCAATGGACAGGGATTCTTAACCTAAGGTCATGAGAGAACACTCACAGACATATACAAATATGTGCAAAATGCTGTCTGTGAACAGATGTTGATTTTTTTCTGGGATGATAGGTTTTGGCAAAGTAACAAAAGGGACTGGACTCTAAAGGAAGCAGGACCCACCATAGTGGAAAAAGTGAACACAGTTGTGTAAGTATAAAGGAAGACTTGCACAACCCAAGGGGAGAAGAGTGGGCAGAGAGAGAGAGAGGTGTGGAATGAAAAGGAAAGGCAGCAGGATCTGACTGGTTAGTGTTGTCTACAGTTGGGTTCACAGAGAAAGACTTAGTAGTGTCTCTGCAATTTGTGTCGAATAGTTCAGAAATTGCAAGACTAGGTGAGTGGGAGAACCTCATTCTTACAGTAGCACAGCCAGAAAGAAAGCGGCTAGGTGGTTTGTTAGTTTTGGGAGCCAGATAATAATGAAAGGCAGCATAGTACCTAGCATGCCAGCCCTGAAAAATACTGAAATGAAAGATTATTTTTTCAGGGGTCATTTTTAAATTGAGCTAAAGGTAATACTAGCAACTAGATTACCTTTGCCTGTTGGTGTGTAGAGATGATTTCATCTTCTCCTCATAGCATCCTAAGACAGGAAACCTCACTAGCACTAATTCTGGTTCATGGAGGGGACCCAGACCCTCTGGAGCAAGTAGCTTGAAGGTTACACTGTTAGTAAAGCCCAAATAATCGAAGTCCTCTGACCTTTCCCCTACACGACTAATGTTTAATTTTCTGACCAAAGTGCCCTCCACTAATATTTGTGGAAGTGATTTTTTTTTTTAATTCAAAGATCCAAGAGTACATGAGAAGATTTTTTTTAAAAAATGTGTTTTCTCAAAATATACTGTCTGGAAAGCAAATTATAGTAATACCATTTACTTTATTCAAAGTCAGATAATCTAGAAAAATACTTATCTAATATTTACTATATCATTAGAGATTGAACTTAGTACATAAATTCATGTTTGTGATTTTTGTACTTTAGGCAATATCAAGTTTGTTCCAAGAAAATAATTTCTATATAATAGGTTTTGGAAGGGTTATATGGTATGGATCTTTTAATCAGTTTCATACAATGAATAGGAAAATATATAGGAAATGAATAGGAAATATATAGGAGTGAATAGGAGAACAAGAAATCATCATTAATTATTTTGACTTAATTAAATTAATTAATTTTGCAGTGCTGGGGATTGAACATATGGCCTTGTGCATGTGAGACAAGTGCTCTACAACTGAGCTATATCCCCAGTTTGATTTTAAAGGGTCTAATTATAGTTAATGATATATTCATAGATTATATAACTTTTGGCTTAGAAACTGATTGTGTTTAATTCTCTCTATAAGTACAAATAACATATAAGAAAAAGTATGGGAGAACTTTGCATATTATTTAGAAAGAGAAGCAAGAAGTAAGTCACAATTATCTTCAAAGAATGAATGCTGGGATTTTGTTGTTGTTATTGTTCCTTTTTTTTTTTAAAGAACATATAACTTAAGGAGTCAATGTCTCCCAGTAACTTCCTGTACCTCCAGTCTCATTGCCAGTTTATTAAGTAGAGAGACTTTGGAATTTTATCAACCAGGGTCAGACCCAACACTCTCACCACCCACCCCTGTGTCCCTGAGCATACTTCTTACTTTGTCTAAGCTTCTCATTAAAAAGTGGTTAATGGGGCTGGGGACTTAGCTCAGTGGTTCCAGCGCTTGCCTCACAAGCTCAAGGTCCCGAGTTTGATCCCCAGTCCAAAAAAAACACTAAAATGTGGTTAACAGTAAAATTTAGCTTCTAAGACTTTGCAAGGACTGAATGAGATCATGTGGTTTATCTCTTTGTATAGTGTCTGGCATCTAATACATATTCAGCAAACATTAGCTAATGTTAATATTTACTTTAATATCAATTATAGTTGATAACATTGTTCCTGTTATTTTGGCTAAGGGAATGTTTATATATTTATTATCCTAAAAGGAAAATAACTGCTTCTCTTTGATGTTTATTCTGCTTCTTAATCTTGTTGAAGACACATCAGAAGAAGATGCTAGATTTTTAAAATTTCATCACTGAATAACTGGAAGTCATTAAATATTCCCTGTAAAGACTTTAACTCTAATATTCACAACCAGGAAAAAAAGAACCCAACCCTCATTTACCAAAGTAAGCAGAAGTAAAACACAGCTGCTCTTATCTTTTCATGGGCACTGTCTCCTCTTGGTACGGAAAGAGATAATGATCTTGCAATAATTTTATAAGGAGGTAACAAAATGAATTACACTATCTCAAGTGTAACACTGGGAGCCTTATCTCACTGCTGCTTAGCATAGGCTGTAGCTGGGCAACTGCTCACTGCCCCCACCCCAGGGTAGATTATTGTAGGTGAAAGAGAACATTGACTAATTGTTGCAGAAATCTCAGAAAGAAATACACAGAGACACAGAATTCGAATAAAATAATAAAATTTCTTCTCGCGGGTGGACAGGAATGCCAGAAACCAGTCTGGTCAATATCCGTGCCCCTTTTTTTCAGCATTTCCCTTTTTATAACCTTTTCAGTCATTATCTCATCCCTAGTGGTCTTTGATATGTAAATACAATTCCAGTTCCTATTTACAAGTCACAGACACAAGATAGACCATATACATTGTAAATTCACCCTGGCATGGTAGCTTTGTTAGGTTAATGAAGTTACTGGTTATAGAGTCAGATAATCCTCACCTTAAACAAGGAGTTACAGAAAAAGCAAATCTTAAAAGAACACATTGCTTATTTTGCTTCTACAACTACCTTAATATTCAATCTATTAAGTTATCTAAAACTTTTCCATATCATAGTGAGTAAAGATTTGACAACATAGAAGCATAGATAGCCTTGTGGCTTGGTATTCAGGAATTGTACCAGTAGTGCAATTGTTGGATAAAAATTCAACATAGAACAGTATGAAGTACTCAGGTGAAGATAGTGATGGATAAATCACTTGGTCCATTTTCCGTTGTTAAGTGGGGAAGTCTTCCCAAATGCATGCACAAATCTGCAGACCCTTTGGGTCTACTGAACTTTCATGTAATCTTACTTCATTAAACATAAGAATTCAGGAAGCTGTCAGGATATGTCGTTTCCATCATTCTAATGACTGTAGGTTTAATATGACCCTTTTTAAGGTATGGGAACTAAAATAGAGGATATCTCTTGTCACAAAACATAAGTAAACTTTATATTAAAGATTACATTGATAGATGTTTGAGAGCATAAAATAAAATCAATTATTATGAACCTTTGTAACCAAGTTCTTAAGATTTTAGAGCCAGTCAGATCTGCTTTAAAAAGTCAACCTTGAGGTGGTGTGTAATTCAGTGGTAGAGCACTTGCTTAGCATGCTTGAGGCCATGGGTTCAATCCCCAGCACCTCCCCCATCTCCAATCAATTTTGACACAAGTTGAGTGATCTTGGGCAGATTATTTTAACTAAATCTTGCAGAGTAATCATACCCATGAAGTAGGGTCTTTTTTGAGTATAAACATAATTGTGCAAAAATTATGCTTAGTCTGTAATAAATGTTTGATGATAAGGGATAAGATGCTTTTATCATCAAGGCTTTTATCATTTGTTTCTTTTCTAACTTTTCCACAGGTTTCCCACAAGTTACTATGCTTTTTTTCTCTCTATCTGAAGTAAGGTATTTATTTTAGCTTAATCCAGTGACTCTATACTGTTTATCCCAATTAAATATTACAATGTGTAGTCTCTGTGTACCCTGAAATTAACATGCATTTTTAATGTTAGCCCTTTGTTCAAAGGAAGGTCATTTGGAGTAACCCTTATTTTTCTTCACTATGCAGAGAAAGTTGGCAAAGTTAACGGTTGAGTCTGTTTTATCGATTAAAAATACCTAAAATCTTTAAATATTAGCAAGTGACAATGATATGATTTCTGACTTATTTTTCCTTGTCTCCTTCACTCTGAACTTTTCATTACCTTATATTTTAAATAAAGCCAAATGTGGCTCATTGTTGGGATCTACTAAATGTTTCTTTGTTGAATTAAGAGAAAAGGAAATAATTATTTTACTTGTGGCCAGCAATAGCAGCTCCTTAGTAGAGACTGAATAGACCTTAAATAATAATCCAGGTTAGAAAACATTCTGCCCCTACTTCTCATATTCAAATGCAAAACTACTTGTATTAATTTCTTGGGATAGAGGAAGGAATAAATAATTCAATTATAAGGGAGGCCGAACAATTTCATGGCACCTTTTATCTATAATTAGTGTTTTATTGTGAAGGGACCCTAGAAATGAAATGGCTCGATCCCTGATCCCTGATCCCTTTAAGTGAGAGATGAGGAAACCAAGGTCTTGAGAGTTGAAATGACTTTGTCCTGTGGAGACTGAGCTACAGGAAGAACTTCATTTGCAGTTCTTTTCAATACAATCAGCTTTATACAGGAGTCCTTGTATATATTAACACTTCTCTCTATTCAAGGCCACTTACAGAGCTTAAAAAAAAAAAGACACCATGATAGTGACTATGGTTGAGAACATTGGCTTTTGAGTCAGGGAAGCCTGGATTGAAATGTCTGCTCTGCCACTTATTAGTTATGTGTCCTTGGACAGGTTGTCTGAAGGCTCGGTTAAGTTATCAGATGCCTGTGCCTTAGTTTCCTTACCTAAAAAGAGGGGATGGCAAACTCTTGTCATCTTCAAAATGGAAACAGGAAACCTTCATAGATTTATTATTAATTATCAATGTAATAATGATATAAACAATTATCACCAGCCAGATAAATACTAAGCAAACAGTATCCATTAACTATTATTATAATACAAATTAGAAATGAGAGAGAAGTTGAAAGGAAGAGATATGACCAAAGATAGTCCTATATTTTGTTAATAGCAGGCTATAAAATTGTCTTCAAGCTTCTTTATAGTGAATATGGAAAAAGAAACATTATAGATCGCACAGTTCACAGGTAGCTTATATATGAATTATACATGCATATATGGCTAAAGCAGAACCAGTGTTCTTCACCCTTATCTTTGAATTTGCAAGCAAGTTCTTTCTACAAAGCAGTGTATACATTTTAGAGACTTGTGGGGTTGTGATAAAAGCTGTCTGAGCTTGCTTGAGGTTCTTAGCACTTCCATGTGAGCATCAACCTTCTTGATAGCGTCTGTAGGAAAGAGCCTTGCTTAGTGCTTTCCTCTTAGTACATTCCATTTTCAGTAAGCTTAAGACCTTGAATGATATCAGGGATGAACTTGGAATTCTTTGGCTATTTCTCTCACCCATGTCAGGAGCACCTTTGTCACAGGGACAAGCCTTCTTCATCTTTACATTTTCTTTCATTGCGTCTCACACATGGATACATAGTTAATGTTTTTGATTTGCAGTAATAAATGAGCATGTGCAGAAGAATTACTGGTATGAGAGACTTTACATTTTGGACCTAGTCATAACAGAGAGATTATTTTTACATCAGGCAATATAGACTTTTCATGCAGCTCAGATGACAGTCCTTAAGGATTAAATCTCAGTATTTTAAATGAAAAATAAAATCTATATGAACTCTTCTTCCCTGGGTACTGATGTGCAACGACTTGTGTTATTAAATGTCAGAATGAAATAGAACTGGTTTTCTTTCAAAAAAGTAGGAAAGTATAATTCTAGCACCTCAAGTATCTTTAGGAACAGGTATATTAATCAAAGTCATGGCCAACACCTCATATCTCAAAGAGGTAATAAACTCTTTGCATGGGATGTCACCTACAGAGAAAATGTAGAAAGATTTGCTATCATTAAAATGTTCCTAAATTTGCCAATTTAGATATATGAAATATAATTTTTCTTTAAGAAACAGTGAAAGCTGCTTATTTTATATAACATTTTCTCTTTCCATGTGTTTATTACAGTAAACAAGCAATTTCTTTTCTCTGAATCAGCGTTCCCAAATCAATCTCCTTTAAATCTATCCTAATTTATCTAAGCTCACAAAATTTGATGAGAAAAATGTTGGCATTTCTTCAATGTGATGTTTCTTTTTCTTTCTTGTTTACAGCTAAATATTTTACTTCATTTTAATTTACAGGCTAGGAATCCTTTAAATGTTAAGCAGGAAAATCAATTGAAATGTTGTTGTTGGGGATAAGTAGGGTTCACATGGAGCTAGGTGACTTGTTTTTAGATGCTGTTTCTAAGCCTAGATTCACATTGTGTGATAGGGTTTTACTAGGTCAAATGATGCATCAATGTAACCCTTTTCTTCTTCCTCAGCCCCACTGCTTTTACCATGTCCAAAGTTAACATGTCATTGAAAAATGAGTCAAGAGTAAATACCTCTGCACTGCAGAAAATTGCTGCCGACATGAGCAATTTGATAGAAAATCTGGACACACGAGAGCTCCATTTTGAAGGAGAGGAGGTGGAATATGATGTGTTTCCTGGTGACCCCAAGGCTCAAGAAGGTAAAGACTGATGATGTGAGGGAGGAAGAGCTTGTCAGTATGGTTGCAGAGCACAATTTGAAAAAGCAGCAAAT
The DNA here is from genome assembly GCF_053883595.1 of Heterocephalus glaber. Lineage (NCBI taxonomy): Eukaryota > Metazoa > Chordata > Mammalia > Rodentia > Bathyergidae > Heterocephalus > Heterocephalus glaber. The sequence continues at coordinate 48,408,789 of NW_028258324.1, read as the reverse complement.
GATTTGTCCTCATTAATAACATAACACTGGGCTGAGATGAGCTTCTAAGAGGCTTACTCATTTTAATAATTATGACTCTTGAAAGGATGCCTATAGAAGGCAAGTCACACCACTGTCACACATTGGAATAACCTTATTTACTTATTTATTTTGTAGTGTGTATCCCTTTCTCTGCTATTTATAACACTCAAGGATTTAAGGAGCCTAATATACAGACGTATCTCTCCGGCTGTCCAATAAAAGCACAAGTTCTGGAAGTGGAGCGTTTCACATCTACATCAAGGGTCAGAGCTCTTATGGACTCATCTTTTTTTGGTCAATGTGTATGAATTAATACTTTGACTTCTATTTTCCTTCCTCCTAGTTAGAATCATGTTTTTATGTTTTTGTTTTTTATTTGTCACTTCCAAGTCCTCATCATCTCTCAGGATTTTGCTTCCTTCTCTTTTAATCTTTATTCTCATACTCCTCTTTCCCCCTTGCAGAACAATGTTTTTTTAATGGCATTTATGGCAATTTATTAACTAAATAAATTGCAGAATGCCTCTCCTCACTTTCCTTTCTCTCCAATTTTCTTCTCATTTGTATTCTTGGGACTTATGTATTTTAACTAGAATGCTGAGTCAAAGTCAGCTGACTCTTAAAAGAAAATAAAAATGCCAGGATGCAGGAGTGGCCAGTGCTATTACCCAAGAGCCCCCCCTGAGAGGATTCTCCTAGCTAACACTGCCTCTCTGATTATTTCCTGGAAACCTGTCCTTTGGTCCTCATGAACATGTTTTCGTTGAACACAGAAAAAGCTTAGAGTAAATGTCTTTAGCAAGCAAAGCTGAGCCCTTTGAAAGGGAAAGCTGGGGGTGGTTGAACTGTGTTTGATCTGTGACTTCCTGGATTTTGCAGCTTTTAAGTCAGGCAGGCAAGGAAAGGTGTCAGTGAAGGTGGCCCTTGTCCATCAGGTTAAGTGCAAGCAAAGGCAGGGTAAGGCTGTCACTGGATCCTGCTTCAGAGAAGGGAGAGAATAATACTTGGCCATGGGCAGACTTTCCTCTTCCTCTCTCCTCGTGCCCTGAGAGGTGACAGTGCTGGTTCTGCTGAGTTCTCTGTCCTAGTCTGTGCTGACTCTCACTTCACACCCACCTTGGTGTCCAGCTTTTGGTTTAGGCTTTTCCTAGGAGTGGGGCCCATGTCTCCCTGATGAACTGCTGAGCATCTCTAAGATGACCATTGCCTCATATTGCCTGGCAACTTTTAGATTGAGAGACAGTTATAGGTAGGAGTTAAATGTATACACTCTAGAGCCAGACTACATGTTTTAATTCCTGTGTTTGCTTTGTGATCTTGAGCAAGCTACCTAATCTCTGTCTCATTTTGCTCATCCAAGCAATGAGTATCATAGTGCTTGCCTTGTGTATTTGTTACAAGGATTTAATGATAACAATAGTATATATACACACAAGTATATTCTGAATATTCACCAGTGCATCAGCTTTCTCCACACACTCTTCCTGAACACTGGTGTGGCCTCAGGGCAGGGATGTGGTATAGATGAGCCTGAACTTTGGAACATGTTTCAGAAGGAAGAGAGAAAGCATTCATGCCATTTGTGGAAGGCCAAAGGGCTAAGATGGTGCTCCTGCCTTCCATTATCTCCTGCTTCTCTCCCACCTCTGTCAACTACCTGTTCACTGCTTAAACGTGCAGACTAGGCTGCTCAGAGCTAATTAGGGCCTTTGTTCATTTTCTTTATCACCTGCTTTCTGGTTTCCAGTGTGTGTGTGTGTGTGTGTGTGTGTGTGTGTGTGCACACATGTGCATGTACGCATACATGTGTTGAAGGAACAAGATTTATAGGAGTTTGTCTTTGATTTGATTCAAAGTTTTGTTATATATAATTTATCAGATGAAAGTTTAAGAGAATATTTTGTAATCAGGTTTTGAAAAATAGTTGGCTTAAGGGCTGGGGACTTAGCTCAGTGGCACTGTGCCTGTCTCACAAGCACAAGGTCCTGAGATAGATCCCTGGTACCAAAAAAAATTGCTTAAGTACTTAAATAGAATATGTAGTCTGAACTTGAGTATATGTCCATTAATTAGATATGGTTAATTGAAATCTTTTGTATTTTTTAGTCTATGATATTAATGATTTTTATTTATCACTATAGGTGCCAAGTATCAATCTATACACTATTGAATTAACACATGGGGAATTTAAATGGCAAGTTAAGAGGAAATTCAAGCACTTTCAAGAATTTCACAGAGAACTGCTCAAGTACAAAGCCTTTATCCGCATCCCCATTCCCACTAAAAGGTAACCTTTTCAGAATGAATATAAGGTTATCCTAGTATTCAAGTTGGATAGAAAATGTATTTTGTTCACTTTGTAGGCTATCTAGTCAATTGTTGGTAGACATTTCTGATTAAATAAGCTCTTTGAAAAATGAGCCATCTCTAAAAGGAACAAGCTGTAATATGTACATGTAACCACTCCCCAAGATGATTGTAAACTGCATGAATTGCAAACATACTAATAAAACACAAAAAAGCCATCTCATGTAAGATATGAGAGTTATAGTCAAAGACTAATCTAATGAATGATTGCATTGCGTATGTGTGTCTGTGTTTTAGGCACACATTTAGAAGACAAAATGTCAAAGGGGAAGCGCCTCGAGAAATGCCCAGTTTGCCCAGTTCACATGAAAATAGGATTCAAGAAGAACAGTTCTATGGAAGAAGGGTAAGTTTTTTCCCTACTGTTGTTTTGAACATAATTTTGTTGCACTGTGAAACTATGGCATCTAATGATTGGTAAAGGGGGATCTGGCTGCAATTTCTCTCACCCGCTGATTGGTGGCCATAGTTGGTTCAGTTTCTCTGGAGCTAGTAAGACATCCCCTTCCCCCTGAAGCCACTTCCCCAAACCACGAAGAGGGTACATGGTCCCAGAAGAGGAAGAGTATTCATAGGCATTATGTTACCAAGAGGCTAGCCTTCCAGCTCTATGGGCTGGCTTTTGTCAAAGCCTGAGCATATTGTGAAATTTGAAATCTATGCTTTTAAAGCCATATATTTTCATCTATTTGCTTTTGTATTTGTGGTAACTTGTTCAAAATATATGTAAAATCACATTCCTATGCTATAGGGCCATTAAGGTCTGAGAAGCATAGGAGCACAGATGTGCTTGGGCAGGAAACTCAAGACGAGGGACATTTCTTCCTGGTCTACTTTGGGGTGGCAGATGCCTTTTTTATTATGATATTAATAAGCAATTCATTCATTTCTCTCATTTCTGTTTGATAATCTGAAAGTTTTGTGTCCCAAAAGGAAGATTTGATTTTTCCTTTGTAGTTGTCATTTTGTTTAAAATCTTTTCAGGGATCTGGACTAAATATTTTCCAAGACACTGGACATATGAAATTATCCAGTTTTGGCTTAGTGTGTGCACATATCTGAGTCCAACTGAAGATGATTATAGCTATTAACCCTTAGGGCTTCAGTGAAAAGGTGCTGAATTTTGTGTCATGGTCAATATGCTTAAACTATAGTGCTCTACTGCCCAAGCCTTTATCCCTACTTCCCCATACAACATACACCATCTAACATATTTACAATCAGGGTAAATTTTACTAGATAGTCTTTTTCCTTTAAAAACCTCCCCCGCTTTTTTTTCCTTGAAAGCTGTTTAAAAATTGTGATGTATATTCCAGTAAATTAAATATTGGAACTGAAAAAACACAGGTTTTTTTGTAAAACCAATACATACATTAAATTACCTACTATATACAATTCCTGTTCTAATAGCTATCAAAAGTTAAAAACATATAGCTCAGGCCTTCTCAGCAATGTGTAAAAGCCTAAGTATGTGGAAAGTGAAATAGCAAGAAGAAAGTTAAATAATAATTCAAGAGAACTATAGAAATAATAGCTTCATGCTATTTAGGATTCTCTTCTACTGATAATATTACTAAACAGCTGAATAACTTATAGAAGTTAATATGAAATGATCTCATTATTGTCACTGTTTACATTCTTCTATAAATATGACCTATTAACTCTTACCTAAAATTATTTGCATTACAGAAACAACTGGAAGATTACCTGACAAAGATACTAAAAATGCCCATGTATAAAAACTATCATGCCACAGTAAGTACTATTCAGTAATCTAAATTTTGAAATAATTTATAAAGTGGGGACTTGTGAGTTAAATTTCCGATAATTTTAACTTAAAGGCTTTTTTCCATGTGTACCTTATACCTTGAATTAAAATATTTTAATAAATACAAAATTGATTTGATAGCAAGGACTCAATTTATGGTGATATGCACTTAAAAAAATACTAAATCTAAATTAATATGCCAATAACAACAGATTTAAAGCAAATTTAAATGCTACTATCCGCCAGATTATCTAGAAATCAACTCTTTTCTCCCATTAGGCTTCTAGAATAATGCCAAAAACCCTTTCTAGCTCCACAGAAAAATTTTTGAGTAGCAGTTTAGCAGAGTTGAATACTCCAAGATTATACAGAGTAGACTTCCCCTGCCATCTGATTGGCTTATCTTCTCATCTGAAGGTGAGAAGCATGGGAAAAGCTAGGGAAAGAAAAAAAGCTCTTGAGAAATCCAAGGAAACAGAGAAGGGTGGTGGGCTTAGAAGCAGTCACAGATTTAGCTTGGGAGGGAGGTAGGAGGAAGTGGGCTTCACAGTGTCAGTGAACGAGCTTGGCCCTCATAGAGCCCCTTGAAGTGTGTGTGTGTGTGTGTGTGTGTGTGTGTGTGTGTGTGTGTGTGTGTGTGTGTTAGGGTGGAGATTTAGAAGATTAGCTTTCAGTCTGGATACCTGAGACTGTCTGGATTGTTATATTCATATCTGCATATGTATAAACTTGCTGTACATATGTACATACATATGTGATGCATATGCAAAATTTAAGGCACAGTGTGACTTGGCCTTTAGTTTAGAGAACTCCATCACACAAACATGTGAACAGAAGAGGGAAGCCCTCTGTGTATGTAAGAGCGGAAGCAGAAGTGCTGGGCTCCACTGAATTTCTCAGTGGCAGGAGCCACTCTTGTACTGGCTGCTGCCAGGTAATTTGGATCCTGGTCCAAATACACACCCACTAGGTCTCCTGCACACACCACCAGCCCAAATCAGGCCATGCCCCACCTCTTGCAGCTGCTTGCATTGTGATGTTCCATGGACTTTAAGTAGCTCTATGGCTTCATAATCCTGGAGAAGCATTTTTTTCAGGAAAGCCAGCAATTTGGGTTCCACTAGTGGATCTCAAGAGAAGCAAGATGAGAGGGGTCTTGTCTTTTTCTAGGACTCAGAACACATAACAAATGAGGAGACTCTGCTGCTGTTGCTAGAAATGCTGCCACTTTTTGTGTTGTTTGACATCAGACCAGCTTTTCTCTTTAATGGAGAATTATTTAAATGGGTATTAATACCCACAAGCAATAATCTTCCATTTCTCTTGCTTTTCTGCCTGCCTGCAAGTTTACTTATACTATTTCTTCTGGCTTTAGGACAGCACTTGGTGAGTTCAGTCTTCTCTTTCCATGTACACCATGACACTTTAGCTTCTTATGTAAAGAATGTTTACATTTTTAACTGTTCATTTTAATTACTTTTCCAGTCATAAAAATATTTTCAACATTATGCCGTATTGCATTTAGAAATCCCATTGTGCTTCATAATCATTTCTCTTGGAGGTGAAAACTTAGCAATTTAGTGAATATGTTACCACTATCCCCCTACCCATCTTGTTTCTGGTTGTTACTGAGATCATTCCTTCCAACAATTGAATTCTCTAAAATAATTCAAGCATAGGAGGCAACTTGATATACATTCATTCTCGAATGTTATTTTCCTCGTATACTAAATTTAATCTGGCCTAAACACTAGGAAATTAAATAGGCACCCATTGAATTTCCTTCAGTAATAGTGGAGAATATTTTAAAAATACAACTGCAAAAAGCATAGTAACAGTTATTTTTACATATATGATACATTTATAGTTTAGGAGTATAAAACAAATCTATTTGAAATCAACTCAGGTCTTTAAACTGGTAAAATCATGGTGTGGTCAGTGGACATGTCCTTAATTATACAAGTGTCCAGATCTGTATTTGGAGTCTGTAATTTTGGTAAATAATTCAGGTGATTTTTATCATTAGGAGAATTTGAGAACTAAAATAAAATGCTATGGTCAGCCTAGTAACATCTTGGTGAATTTGGACTACTTAAAAAAAGTACAGAAAGATTTATTATTATGTAGTAGGATTTACCCAGAAGAACTGAGTCAGTACTTCAAAGGACTGGCTCCTTTTTCTTTTTTAAAAAATTAATTTTATTGGTACATTTTAGATATACATAGTAATAGCATTTATCATATGGGATTTGTACATGTACATGATATAGCTTGATTCTTCTTGTTTTTCCCAATCCCTTCCCCTCCCTTCAACCCCTGTTCCTCTACTTATTTACAAAAGCTTTGTTTCCAGTTTTTCCTTCTATTCTCTTTTTTTCCTTTATTTTTTTAAATGGCTTTTGAAATTAGTCCTAGACAGTTCTTCCTTCTTCCTTTTATATAGCGGATGGTTGGGTTTGCACTCAGACAGCAATCTTTTCTTCCAGGATTATGAGAACTACCTTTGTTTAATTTCCTTTTTTCTTCCTGGTAGTTCTGATAAACAGAACATCCCAGTGTATAATTGAGCCAGTATCAGAGATTATTGGTAATTCACTTTTCTTGCTTTCAATCTTTTCTTGTAAAATTGGCATACATATATTTCACCTTTTCTCTAGGGATAAATATGCTTTTAAAAAGTGATATCAAACCTAGTTGCACAATAACATGCAAAAAAATATCCAACAGGAATTCCTATTGTGTTCTGAAATTATATGAGTGCTAGCTGTACTACAGAACCCACTGAGCTTTTTAATTAGTAAATGGAAAATGCTTATTTTCCATGGAATTAAAAGGAAGAGGAATAAAAAACATAAATGTACCTTTTTTTTCTTCTTTAAGATTAAAATCTAAACATTGAGCAAAATATACAGTTTCCAAGAGAAGGCCCTAAACCAGTAGGACCACATCTTAATCCTAACTTGAAGCAAACCATTTAAATCTGTGACTCAGATTCCTTATCTTCAAGATAATGATTAACTTGAAATCTTGGATAAAACACCCCACAGATCAATAATATTGACTTTACCCTTCCCTCGTTTGGTAGACTGAATCACTTTAACCTGAGAGAAAGAGTAGGTAAGAAATAAAGCTGCACACAGAAGTTCCATTTCCATTCCAAACAGAGAAAACTGTGTGAGTTGAACAGCTGCATTGACACATAGAGTTTGGAGGGACCATAGGCCTTGGTGCAACCTGCCATTTCCTCTGTAGTTGGATGTCTTTCCATCCCCTGTAGACATGATAGCTATTCTACCTGGAAGGGGACCCTTTCTCCAGGATTCTCGCCTTCTTCCCAGCCTCACTCCCAGGGGATGGCCCCACCCAAAGCTGTTTTCCTGTCTACTTGTTTCCCACTTGGCCTCTCACTTGAATTTTTACTGCTTGAGGAATGAAAGGGGCCCCTGAAATCTCCTTTCTCTTATAATACAAAGATGAGTAGAAAGTGCCCTGTGGATGTGCTTGCCAAATAATGTCTAGGCCTTGTTACTAGCCTTAGAATTCGTTGCTTGTCTCTTCTCATGGCAACTCTTTTTTGCTTTCCTGTTTCTCTAACTTTCTGAAGCACCCAGTTAAGTCACACTGGAGTTTTCTACTTGGGACCACTTTCTGCCTAGTGCCAAAAATATTATTTAATTGCATTTTTCACAACTTCTTTTATTAAAACAAAAAGATATTGATTAGAACTTTACTCAGCCATATGGAATGGAATATTGTTAGATTAAATTGATCTTTGAATTCTTATTTCTGAAAATCACTTTTTCAAAAGGAGAATGGGATTCTTATCACTGAAGATGCACTAAGAAATTTGGACAGTATAATCTCTGTTAAAATTTACATTTTGTTAGTTAAGTTTGCTCTCTGTTGACCTTGACACATTGGCTTTCAATTTATAAATCTGTATTAGGATGTTTATTGCCAGAGAGTTTTTCCCCATCTCTCTAATGGTACTGGTTCCTCCTTGAAATTTCTCTTTGGTCAAACTTTCCTCAGCCATTAAAATAAATTTTATGTTAATGTGTAAGATAATTTTGTACATTAGTAATATAGATTTTTATTTACATAAAATTCTTTATACTTAACAATTATATTCTAAAGTTATAATTTCTAAATTATTTCAGAGAATGTTTATATGTATATTATCAATTATTTGATATGAACTACAGTGTATATGAATAAGAAAACATCTAGGTTTTAGTCATGTGGTTTCCTTGATTTTTGTTTTCACTTCTTATTCTTCCATTCAATTGTTCTTGACTTTAAATAAATTTAGTGCTTTTCTTCATTTGTAAACCCGGATTGACATTATCTGTCTGGTTTCTAAAGATAAAATGAGAAGTTCTGGCTTAGGGTTTTAAAACATTTGGATTCTATGGTTGACAGTCTGAATGTCACTTCTAATAACCTGTGGGTTACTACATTTCCAATTAGAAAGTTCTTCCGCATATCAGATAAAAATGCATGCTGTTGAATCAGTGTTTTATATAAGAAATGAAATTTAAAGACCTTGACTTTTAAAAGCCTTAGTTTAAAAAGTGCCTTGTGAAGATATGTTTAATTTGGGATTTTAAAAAGTTATTTAAGACCTTTAGAATTTTAAAAACCTGCTTTCTGCAAATGACCCCAAGAAAAGAAAGAAATGCAAGCATTTAATTGAACTTCACAAGAATTGACAGCTGTTATTTTTTGTTACAAGGTTAATATTACATATTTTCAATCCCATATTAAATTTTCAAGGAAGACTGTATGTTTCATTCTGTTAATCCCAGTCACGAGTAGATCAAGTGCCGCTTGATCACCCTCCTGCCCCTCCTCTGTAACTTTTTAACTACTTTCACATGTACCTGGTACAGGTCTTCCTACAGAACTTTGTCCTATGTCTAATCTCCCCTGTCTGCTTCTGGATGCTGGGAGGATATCTTTTATATCCTTGATTTTTTTCTGTTGAGGTTACTGTTGACATGTTGTAAGGTCACTGACAGGTGTACTGTTGGGTGCTTAAAAAATAAAGAGTGGGTTAGGAACATTGTTAAGTCTAATTCTAGATCTTTCAAGAATTATTGGGAGTAAAACCCCTGCATATTAAACATTACCTAAGTATTCAAACTTTTTTTTGGATATTTGCAATACTACTGAATATATTCACTGTGTGGTATTGGTGCATATACATATTCCATCTTGATCCTTTTTAATTTCCCTTCCTTTCCTTTCCCCTCTCCCCCCCATTTGCAGATTTCCACAAAGTTTATCACCCTCTTTTCTACTATCTTTCTTTTATTTTAAAATTTACATTATATAGACTTTGGGATTCTCATGTAAGAGAAACCGTGCAATATTTAACCTTCTGTGTTTAATTTATTTCCCTTAGCATTACAGACTCGAGGTACATCCATTTTCCAACATGTGACTCAGACTTGTCCATCTTTGTGCCTGACTTGTACTCCATTATGTACATGTACCACATTTTCTTTATCCATTCATCTGTTGATGGGCATGTAGGCTGCTCATACTCTTGATGTTTTTTTTTTACTCTGTACTGTCACATTTTCATCTAGTTCTCACCTCACTAGGTGGAACTCAATTTGAGTGAGAGAAATGTTAGTTTTTTGTTGTTGTTTGTTTGTTTGTTTGTTTGTTTTTGGTACCAGAGATCCAACTTGGGACCTTGTGCTTGCGAGGCAGGCAGCAGCACCACTGAGCCAAATCCCCGGCCAGAGAAATGTTGATGATATTTTGCCTTTGCTGCTTAATTTTGCAGATACTGACTTTGTCTGACTTGAAACTGATTCTATCTCTTGCTAATTATGTTATCTTGGAAAACTTAACTTCTCTAGACTAAGAGTTTGTAAGCTATAGCTCATGGAACAAATTAAGCTCACTGCCTATTTTTGTATGTTCTTTGAGCTAAGAATATATTTTTAAGTGATTGAAAAAATTGAGAATGATAATTTTGTGACACATGAAAATTATGTTTATTTTTCATAATCACAAACAAAGTTTTATTCAACATAGCCACACATTCATTTATATGTTATCTATGACTGCTTCCATACTACCTTGGGAGAGTTGAGGGTTTACAACAGAGAGACTATGGCCCACTAAGCAGAAAATATTTACTTTGGCTCTTTGCAAAAGAAAGAAACAAACTTTGCTTACTCCTGCTATAAGCCTCGGTTTTCTCTTCTGTACCTACTTCAAAGAGGTTTGACATAATGCATAAAAAATGCTTAACACAATGTTAGCCATAATTATTCTTATTCTAATTGTTATAAGTTTTAATCTCTTTGTACTTTCTACAGTGAGGTGGCCCTGAAGTTCTCTTCCTTTTCAACTAATTAAAAAAATTCTTCCTGTGAATGCCTGACATTCCCTAATCCCTCTGCAACCTGCTTGGCCATGTGATTTTCCCTTACCTCCTTCATCTGATTTCCTATACATCTGTCAACTTCTTAAGCAATCTCCCCTCTCCTTTATCTCTCATCTCCACGTGCCTAAAGTCAGTTTGTCTTCTAGAACTTGACACTAATGTCAATCCCTTCATGCATTCTTTTATTACTTTGTGTACACCATGCCATGCAACCCTCTTCCGCAACAATAGAAAGGAACACAAAACAATATTGGGAGTAAACTCACTATCCATGACCTACTCAAATATTTTGTCTCTTTATCCTAGTGCAGATGGTACTTTCTTGGTTGGGTTTTAATTGTGTACTTCTAATTAGTACACTCTCAGGGTAATACCATTATTTTTGGTCTGTGTATATTGCACAAATTTATTTTCCTTTCCATATTTTTTCTGTCTAAAGTGTTTTTAAATTTCTTTTCAGACAGAATTCCTTGATATAAGCCAGTTATCTTTCATCCGTGATTTGGGACCAAAGGGCCTGTAAGTTCCAATGTTGGATCTTTATAGAGAAGTGTAAAAACTTGATGAGCATTAACATTTGATATTAGTGGCATGCCATGGTGATGGAGCACCCCTAACTTTACTGGTAGCTTTTCTCTCCACTTGACTCAGAGGTTATCTACTTACGTGAAGCAAAGTATCTCCTGTAATAAACAATGGTGGCAGCTGCCCTGCTGTCTTTCTTATGTGCTGACAGCACAGATTCCTTCTACCGAAATGGTGGGAGTGTCCAATATTCATAGCAAGTGTGTGGTGGGCAAATGCACAAAAAAATCAAATATTTAGGGCCTTTTCTTCTAATCACTTAAGAAAATTAGCTGCTTATAACTCATTTTGATAACTTTTTAAATGCTATATAAGAGAAATGTATAAATAGATGGAAATTTACTCAATGATTATATTCCTTCGCAATATTGTATTAAAGCTTGATTATATAAAGGGCTTAACTTTTTAATTTTAGGTTTTTTTCCCCCTGGTACCTGGGATTGAATTCAAGACCTTGTGCTTGCCAGGAAGGCACAGCACCACTGACCTACTTCCTGGGCCCCAATTTTAGTTCTTTAGGAGCATTGTTTCAATTTTTTTTCTTTTGTCATGTGAGAATGAGATGTTTTATTTGGCCCCAGGTTGTGAGGCTGAAGAAGCTAAGTGTGAATTTGAAGATGATGGATTAATTTGGTGTCTTTTTCAGAGAAGGCATGATCATGAAAAGATCCGGGGGACACAGAATACCAGGTTTGAATTGCTGTGGTCAGGGGAGAGCCTGCTACAGATGGTCAAAAAGGTAGGAGTTAGGAAGTTTGTATGTTTGTTTTAATAAAGTAGGTGCTTGGGAAAATATTTACATAGAGGCTTCAAATAATAAATCCTTTGAAAGCCACAGGAGAGCAAATTTTAAATCATGTTTTAAAACCCAAGTTCTAGCATCCATTTAAATATTTTATTCAAAATGGGACTAGAGGCTGAGTATACAAATTATGTACATGAAGACCCAGTGGAGGGTGTGCCTCTGTGGTAGAGCATGTGCATAGCACGTGCAGGGTCCCCGGGCTCAATACTCAACACCAAAACCAAAACAAACCCACAACTGAATGGACATAAGGCTCAGAAAGGGATCAGCCAAACATGTACAAATGGCCAATAAGCATATGAAAAGATGTTCATCATCACTAGTCATTAGGGAAATAGAAATCAAATCCACACTAAGATACAATTTCACACCCTCTAGGATGGCTGTAACAAAAAGATGGACAATAACAAAAATTGGCAAAGGTGTAGAGAAATTAGAGCCATTGTACATTGCTGGTGGACATGTAAAATGGTACAGCCACTTTGTAAAACAAAGCTCTTACAGTGTTCAGCCTAGAGTTATCATATGCCCTAGCAATTTCTCTCCTAGGAAACTGAAAAATATACTAAAAACCCTGAAAAAAATGGACACCAAAACTTGTCCATAACAGCATTATTCATAATAGCTAAAAAAATAGGAAGAACTTGATAGTAGTGATGGTTATACAGTTTGTGCGTATGGTACAAACAAGATTCTGTGCTTTTTAAGGATGAGTTTTATGGTACATGGATTGTATCAGAATAAATTTTTTTTTAAGAGTAGGAAAAATTTGATAGAAAGATAGTTTCTAAGAGAGACAGAAGGGGGACCGGAAAGTGGGTTGCCTGCCCACCCCAACTTTTGAAGATGTTTTATATAGCAAAGCCATGTAGTGAGGCAGGTGCAAAGTGGGACAAAACTAAAAGACCCAATGGAAATTTACAAGGTGGGCATGAGGTGGGACAAAACCATGACCAACCAATATGGCTACAAGTATAGTTACCAGGTAATATTGATTAAATTGGGGTCAAATGAGGGAGCAAGTCACATAGCAAACATACAAGGATTTTCAGTAAGGGTGGGTCAGGGATATTTCCTGGAAAGCCTGGGTTAAGACCTTGGCCCCCCACCCAGGTGATTGATACCTATTTAGAATATCAGTCACTGCTATTCATCCTACATGTTTGTGGGAGTTTCTCTCCTTTTACAATGCTGGTCTTCAGTGAATGTGTCTTTACTGTCCTTCATGTTGGCTCCTCATGGGCTGGCCCTGTCTAACTGCCTACAAGATATCTAGTTAACTTACCTATCTGCAATATTCCCCCCTCTGAAGAAGTACCTTTAACTGCTGTGAGGGGCAAAGGACAACCACCGTTCTGGCTACTCCTAGCTGAAAGAGGGTGGTAGTTGTGATCCACTGTCAGAGTTACTCTACAGAGGGTCTATCTAAAGGCCTTTGATAGGTTCCAGGCATTGTCATCTTGGTGGCCATACAGCTTTGAGTCTGGAGGAGACAAAGCCAAAGAAACAGTTAAGAATACATGGGCCAAATTATAAGGTCAGGAGAATTGCTATGAATATAGCCGACAAGGGTTTCCACCAGGAAGAACTAGTAATAGCCTTCCACAAAGTGGATAAAGACTGTCCAGGGGACTTCAGAATCCAACCTAGAAGTCGTATTGTATAGTTTGGCAGTTATGAGTTGTTTACAAGGTCAATCTGGTGGATCTCGGTAAAAGAATTCTAGCACATTTGTCCTTGGTTCCATTTGTATGACTGCTTGGAGTTTGGCAGCCTCTAGGCAAGAGTAAACAAAACTTTTAAGAAATTAAAGCATGCATAAACTAAGCATGAGCACACTAGAATTAAAGGGGAGGTTGGGGAGAAAGTCACACTTAGAAATTTAAAGAGTGATTGTAATCTGCTGTCTCTTAGATTCTTTTATTGATAAAAGTTATGTATAAGTCTGATACTTTGTCATAAATCTCTCTAGTTTTAGCTGTAAGAAGAGACAATTTGAAGAACAAATCTCGCTTAAGAAATTTAAAACTCTAGCTGAACTCTTATAGATATTACCATAGTTTTTTTCCTAATGATCCATAACTGTGTATCAGTATAAAATTTAAAGGGAATGATGTACTATACATGCTTCAGTGTGGATGAACCTTGAAATTATCATAAGTGAAAAAGCTAGATGCAAAGAAACCACATATTACATAATTTCTTCATCTCTGGAGAGCAAATTAAATAAAGAGCATCCAGGAACTGAAGGGAGTTTCTTTTCCTAATTTAATCCTCCTAATGAGTATGGGATTTCTTTATGGAATAATAGAAATATTCTGGAGTTAGATATTAGTTGCAGTTTTGTAACTTTTCACAAGTATTTAAAAACAACTAAATTGTACACTTTAAAAGAATAAAAAGAAAAAATTTGGAAGACTTCAGGGATGATAATTTTAGATTATATTTGTGAAAAATGTGTTTTATGGTAAGTGTGAGATAGGGAACTTTATTTTTTTATTTTTTTATTTTTTTTTAACTTTATCTTGTCTTATGTCCCAACCAACTGAAGATTCCTTGAGGAGCAGAATTCTCTCCTGAGTTTAATTTGTGTCTTCCCAAGTTTTAGACAGAACACACAAAAACTGTTGTAATAATAATGTACCAGGATTTTAAAAAACTGCTAAAACATTATTAATAAATTAGATATACATATATATTTTATGTTATATTGCTCGACTTGAAAATGATAAATGAGTTCTCTTGTAAATAAGGAATTAAGCTATGTGTGTATTCAAAATATATAAAAGTAATACAGGATCTACTTTTAAACATGTTTATTTAAAATATGCTATTGCCAAAAAAAAAAAAAAAAGCCCTCACTAAAACCTCACTAAGCTGGGCTGTTACTTTATGAGTTTTGGAAGAATAGAAAAAAATTACAATGAAAAAATCAGAAGATTAAACTGAAGAAAATGGAAAATTTCTGTTATAAAAAACTTACTAAAATATAAAGGGAAATTTATACTAGAAAAGATATTTGCTTTCAAATAAACTTCTCTCTACCCTATAAAAACTTGGGGCATATGTAACGTCGCAGAAAACCCAGAGACTCCCACTTGAGATGTCTCTCTCATGCCACAGTGCACAGCACCCTGGGGAAGACTCAGACCCAAGCCAAGCGGGAAGAGAAGAAGGACCTGCTGCTTCTGCTGGGGCTCCTCACCCTGCACCAGCCTCTCCTGGGGGCTGGCTTTCTAGCCCTTGGAACTTTAGGTGGATTCCTTCTAACCATTCCTCCTTAGTCATTAACTTGCATAAGTCAGCTGGTACGTGTTGCCTAGAGCATTTCAGACTTCAGCTTTAAGCACCGGTGATTGTTTGACTAAAGATTCTCATAGCCCTCCTGCTTGTGCAGAGTAGATGGGAGATGTCAGCAGCCCTCTTGCAGCTACTGACTCCTGCCAGCTCCCCTTTGGGGTGTGATGATCTTGCAGCATGTTCTAGCGCTGTCTCCTAGAGCTCCCAGCTGGCCCGCAGCCTGGCTGTCCATTGTAAAGTGCAGGCAACACATCCACAAGGGCTTCCTTCCTTCCTTCCTCCCTCCCTGTCCTTCCCTCTGAAGCTTCCCTTCCTGGCACCACCGCCTAATAAGCTCCTTTCTAAACTGCTTTACGGACTTATGTCCTGGTTTTAGAGCTTACACCTGTGGTGACTCAACCTAAGGCAGCTACTCTTTCAGTCATTTATGAAGTGCCTCATGTCTACCAGCTTGTGTTCTGTCCTGTGTGAAGAGAAGCTCCTGCCCTCATGGAGCTCTGTTTGAGAGAAATGAAGGCAATAACTAAGTCAACAAGTAATGACAGTGGTGTAAATTCAAGTAGTGAAAAGCTGTAGAGGAAAACCAAGGCAATGGTACAGTGAGGGATTTGGGAACCAGAATGGGTGGCTTTAGCTGGAGGAGTCTGGGAGCACCTTGAGAAGCTGGCTTTTGAGGTGTGACCTCTACAAAAATGAAGCTAGGAAAGATGGGGAAAGAGTTCGTTATATAAAAGAAAATGTGCTTCCTCTTTTAAAAAAATTTTTGGATTAAATCATGTTTCAGCCAGGACAATCTAAAAAGATATGATCTTCCCTGGAATGAAATGTGTCCTTATTATAAATTGTGCAGGTCTTTCTGTGAAGATTAAAGCCTAGTCCCATGTTAATATTTTCTGAGTCAAATTGAGGGATTTAAAGTATCAGACTTCATATATAGATGATAAAGTATAACTGACAAAATTAGTTTGCAGAGTTTCTCACAGTCGAAGTCTATTGATTGGTGTATAAGTGGGAGTTACTTTTAAAGGTGACTTTCATTTACAACCCTCTTTTATTAGGTACCCATAAAAAGCATTTTGATATTTTTTTTATCTTATATTGACAAGGTAAGGCAAACAGGGCAGTTAAATTTTAAATCATTTCTCGTAGTGGCCTCTTTGCAGGGGCAAGTAGAAAGAAAAGACAAACACAGGAAGCATTTCTTCCAACAACGCAAAACATGTACTTAAGGAGCACGTTTATTTTATTTTATTTATTTATTTTTCTTTTGGTACTGGGGATCAAACTCGACCTCACGCTTGCGTGGCAGGCAGCAGCACCACTGAGCTAAATCCCCAGCCCATTAGGAGCATGTTTATTGAGCAAAATCTTTGCACTTGGTAGACATTAAGTTTATCATCTCAGATAATGTCTTAAGAGAAAGAGTTGTGTAGATGTTAAGCAATAAATTTACCATTTACATTGCTGGACTATGACCTATTCCAAGAATTAAGATTTTTAGACAGTAATAGTATTTAAATGGTTTCATTCATGTTCTGGGGATATTTTCATGTAAGATTCAGTTAGGATAGTTGCTCTGCCTGAACACTTGCTCTGGGCTGCTAGAAGATTATTCCAGGCCCTGGACAGACAGGGTGTACATAACATCCACATTCCTTACACTCAAGTATCCTATTTCCTAGTTTGGGAGACAGATCATATGCAGGCAGATGAATACTTGGAGGTGTGCTGTGAAGAAGGTTGGAGCAGCATAGCATGTTGGAGTGCAGCAGGGGTTGGGGACAGCTCTTTCAGGTCAAACAGCCTTGCTGTGGAGGTGTGTTTAAACAGAGGTCTGACTGACAAGAAGAGACTCTCTCTGGGGGCATCTGGAAGAAACATTTTCTGCACAGAAGAGCACATGTAGAAGCTCAAAAAACAAAACAAAACAAAACCCCCACAAATTTGTCAAAAAGCACAGTTAGACCAGCATGGTGAGAAAGAGGAAAGAGATGAGTCTGAGAAGGAGAAGCAGAGCTGGAATTGGAGCTCACATAGGCTGACCTGGGGGCAGGTGCTTCATCCCTTCTTGATGCATATCCTCCTGTTGAAGAAAAGCAAATCTATGGAAGGGGTGGGAGTGGGGGTTCAGAGGACTTTAAGGATGGCACTATTAAGAAGAGCTTTTAGTAAGGGTGTTTTGCCTGGTATCTAATGACTGTTAAGAATTCCCCATCATTGACAAATAGAAACCATTCAATTTTGCATTGTTTCCAAACTCCAGGTGACAATGCTAAGCAGTTCTGTATTTCTAGGCTGTCACACCTTGGAGGAGCAAGGGAAGAACTATACACTTAGGATACAATATGAATGGCCCCCCTAGAGTTGAGCAGTGACCTGGCCCTGCAATATTCAGAGCCATCTCATTGTTGAAGGAGACTGCAGTCCACAGGAGTCTTTGTGATGTAGAGATAAGTGCCCTATTCCTGCAGCAAAATGCAGCCTTCTCTGGAGTCTCTTTAGCCGGAATCTTGAGCAGGGCACACCTGCTCAATGGCATGTAGTGACTTCTAGCTAAAGACATATTGGGCAGCCCTTGGCCTTTGTGGTTATGCCACAAATGTTTGCACTTCAGAGCATTTCTCAGGTTTGTTTTCTACTGCAGTGGTGGAAGTTTGGTATATCTGGAAATGACGCATACCATCATCATCCCACATTGCCCATTTCTTTGGTATGGCGTTCTGGCCAGAGCTGGCTCTGATGTTATTCATATATTCTTGACAGACAGGCAGGCAAGTCATGAGTCCAGGACATGTGACAGATTCTCAAATTGTCAGCTCTGCCAGCTGTGGTTTTCAAAGCCCGTTGCCCTTTCCTGATCACAACGTAGCACACTAGTGCCAGATAACTGTGCTTGTGCCATGCTGTCTGCTCTCTAGCTTATATCCCAAGCCACAGGAAAGAAGAAACTTTGATAGACACGTGATCTACTAGTGTCTTTTAACCTTAACCAAGTCTTCTCAATAGGCAGCTGGGTGAGTCTGAACTAATAACTCAGTCTCATCAGAATCATGAGGTATCCTTTGGTATCGTGGCCTTGGTGTTTATACTGAATGTTATCAAGTTTCTTATAAAATGTATAATATCTGCGTTCACTAAAAATTGTTATTGAGAATATTATCCATTATATTTTTCAGTTGCCTTATTTTAGGTCCCCAGGAAGAAACTTTCTTTGGCATTTGGTTTTGTTCATACCTCTTTATTTCTTTTATTTATTCATTTGACAAGAAAAACCAGGAAGCTCTGGCCCATTTTGGTGTGCCATCTCTCTAATTATATTAACCTTTGTGGTTAGTTATTGCATTCTGTGCCCTTGATGGTTTTTCTTCTATTAACTATATCATATGTCCTTCATTGTAAATTATCCACCGAGTCCTCTTTTATTGGGCAGGATTCAGCCTATCTCTTTAAAGACAATTGAATGAAACAGAACTATCCACATTGGATCCAGATTATAGAGACACTAAAGCATAATGTTGTTAGCAATGTCTGTAAATATTTTTCATAGATTTATTTTAACTGCTGAGTTCCTATGCTACCTGTACATATTACTTAATTTATAAACAGGTGTTGTAACCTTGCCGGTTCCACTCAGGTAGGATCACCTATGTGCTTTACTTTGCCTGATATATGATATTATGGTCATTATTACTTTATTGAGTTACTACCTGATTCATCTGATCACTATACAGTTACAGGCAAATATGTATACACTGTATACAAATATGTATGCTCTGGACCATAATAGTTATATTTATGTGAGGTGTAATAAAAAATAAAGTGCTTAAATTTAAAAATTTGAGTACAGTGAAAAATACATTGCCATTAATTCCCCTCAAGATACATGTTATATTGCAGCATAATAGTTATATTTATAGATGTATCCACTTCAAATTTATTCCATCTCGTCTCTCCTGGTCTTCTCATTGTCAGTTATCTAAATCAATACTACACAGGATGTGGTCCTAGCATGGCCATCACCTGTGAGTTTGCTAAAAATATAGATCAGGTCCTGCCCTACTGAATTGGAATCTGCATTTTATCAGGATCTTTGGGGAGCTGTGTATGCACACTAATCTGTGAGAAGAGCTGATCTGTATTACTGCAGTAGCTTGCTAACCTTCCACACCACATCACTCTTTGTCTTCATAATTTTTTCTAAAACATAGGTCCAAGGATATTTTTGTTCTGTTGCCTTGCAAGGGCATGAGGAGTCCTTTATTTAACAATTGCCTTGTTGGGTATGGTAGTATGCCCCTGTAATCCCAGCACTGGGGAGACTGAGGCAGGAGAATTGCTGTGAATTGAGGCCAGCCTGGGCTACTTAGTGAGTTCAAGGTCAGCCTGAGCTACATAATGAGATTCTGTCTTAGAACAAAACAAAACAATTACTTTGATATTTTTGTTAAAAACCACACTCTCAGGCGGTTGGAATGGATCCCGAGTGGGGCC
This sequence comes from Heterocephalus glaber, assembly GCF_053883595.1. Taxonomy (NCBI): domain Eukaryota; kingdom Metazoa; phylum Chordata; class Mammalia; order Rodentia; family Bathyergidae; genus Heterocephalus; species Heterocephalus glaber. The sequence goes on along the minus strand of NW_028258324.1, from coordinate 48,389,046 downwards.
CAGTGATCAGTTCTTTTTAACAAGTATCACAAGAGATTTTCTGATCATTGGGCAAGCTTAGGAAACACTGGTTTCGTGATACAAAATCAGCCTTCTTGCTTTCAAACTCAACTCAGTGTGCCCTTTGCCCATTTTCTCACACATATCCCTGAAGCTCTGGCCCTCCACAGTTTCCCCAGCACATGCAGCATTTCCATACTTAGTGCTTTTACTGTCTTGTCCCTTCCTGTGGGGTGTGCCCCTGGATCCTCGCCCACTCTGGGCTCTAATTGTTGGGACCCTTCCTGCCTCACTGCAACACCCTCTCTTTAAGACAGTTCCACGGCCTCATCCTTTTAGCAAGGACTGAGGACTCCCTCTTCTTTGCACCTATTATTTTTTGCTTCTCTTTTCTAGTACCTTTCCCATTTAGCCTCAAATTATCATTGTTTGTGTTCCTATTAGCCTAGCAGGCTCCTCTGAGAACGTGGTTCCATGTCTGACTTATCTTTGCTATTTCCTCCTGTACCCTAACTCTCAGCTTATTCTGTTCTCCCAACAACTGGATGTCCTTTGTACATCCTACCAGTGCCAGCCACCAATATCAAGGACATTCTTACAGGTTTTGCCTTTCATGTTTAAAGAGCTATTGAATTATTTTTAATTGCTTGGTGCTAATAATTCTTAGGAAAAACATAATAGGGTTTGTGTTTTGTTTTGCTTCAGAGTGATTTGAAAAAAATAACTCCATGTAAAATATGAAAGTATATCTACTGTCTACTAGAAAGTTTACTTAGATTTGTTGTAATAATTTATTCTTTGGGTTTCAAAAGTTCTTATTACCTTTTTACAGGTGGTTAGTAGTGAAAGATTCCTTTTTATTATATATGAAACCAGACAGTGGTGCTATTGCCTTCGTTCTGCTGGTAGATAAAGAATTTAGAATTAAGGTGGGGAAGAAAGACACAGAAACGAAATATGGACTTCGAATTGATAATCTTTCAAGGTAAAGATAATCTTTCAAGCTGCAAATACTTAAAAAGTATTTCTACCAGAATTTCTTAACAATTTTTTTCTCTCAACCCTGAGAAAGAAATAAAATTGCCTAAATAATAGGAAATTGTTATTTGGAGTTTATCAATCAGAAGTTATAAAACCTTTTCCTATGTAGATTTTTAAGAAGCATATCCTTTATGCAACAGAATAAGAATAAATGATCCAATATGTGGATATATGTCTATTATAATAGAATTTCATTACTCAGTTTACCAAACTGTTAAAGAGTGATATTTTACATCTAAAAAATAATAAAACTTTATAAATCAATATCCTTTAATAAATAAAAGACCTGAAAAGTTATTTGATTTTTAAAAATTCTATCTACACATATGTTTTTAAAGAAAAATATCTTGAAGAGATACTTAAGTCTACATTTATTATAGATTTTATTAGTGAGTTTATGTGTTGATATGCATGACTCTGGAATATAATTATACCATATATATATAAAAATACATGTGTGTATAGATATACATATTTATCCCTACATAGTTCACCTTTATGTATATGAATATATGTACATTTCTTTCTTCACAGTTACCAACATAGGTATGCATATCCCTACTAATACACTTTGGTGCATGTATGTGCATATGTGTGCATGTGATGGTGTAAGCAGGTGCTGAGCTTCCTGTTATTCTCTGAAAAAGAAATGGCCAGGATTGTTGTTGGAAATACCATAGCACTGCCATTCACTCTTCTTCCTAGCACTGTTTTCCATAGCATCAGAGAAGTCAGGCCACAGTTCTCATTGGTCCCTGTAACAGTGATATTATTGGCCTCCTTGTCTCCATTCCCAGCCCTCGCTTAATGTGCACCATTGCCAAATGAATCTGTTCAAATCCAGGTTTCACCAGCCTCTTCCCTGGCATATGTGCTGCTCATCATCTTTTTATCAAATAAGCCCAAATTCTCCATTTATAATTTAAGGCCCTTTATCTCTTTGCCTTTGTAGTCCCATGTTCTCTTTACTGCTCTTCTCTTTACTACGTTTTTTCTCAACTCTTCGTCTTTGTTCTTCCTATTTTGAGTGGTTACCACCACACATAAGCACACTCTGACAAGGCCTGTGCGTGTCCCTTGTCTCTCCCAGACTCTTCCTGGCTTCTGCGTGTCTGTCGCTTATCTTCCCACAGAATCTTCTTCTCATAACTGGTTTGCAGAGTCATTTTAAACTCAAATTCAGTAGTATTTGCATGACAGGTCTAACGCAGGCATTCTGTGTCCTCTTGCTCTTTCCCCCAGAAACTGTATCTGCTTTGCACACCTGATCTAGGATGCCTCTCCTCTCCCAGCCCCTCTGTGTCTTACCACCTTGTCTCTGCATTAGAGCAAGATCAGCATTAACGTCTTTAGAGTATGGCATCCATCATGTGGTGGAAAGAAGTTTGAACATCCCTAATCTTTAAAAATAATTATTTCAGAGTTTGTGAACACAGGCCCTTTCTTGCTTTATGACGATTGTTCCATATCCCCCAGAAATAGAACCTCCTCCTCACTCAGTCCCCTTGTGTTGGTGTGGTGGTAGATTTCTGCCTAAATGCTGCCTCCAACACCTTGTTCTGCTTTGCATTTCATATTATCTCTTAGTGGAAATCACCAGTTCTATTACTTGACATCAAAAAAACTTTCTGTAATCCTGAACTTTTTCCAGCATAAATAAATCTCTAATAATTTAGGATAGTTTAGTCATTGGGACAAAAAAGTTGAATGCAAACTGGGTTATACCAGACAGAACTAATCAAGTATTCTGAGCTATCTAATTGTGAGGCACAAACTACATCACTAAGACACATTTCCTGTCTTTTCCCAGTTCTCTCATCTATTCATCTGCTCCATCTGCTGACTGGTCTCATAGTGGCTAGTTGGCTGCCTCCTACCCTTCAGATTCAGGGGCAGGAAGTCTTCCTGGCATTCCTGAGTAAGTCCTCAAATTTGCTCTCTTGCAGAGAATTGGCTCACACACTTATGCAGGAATCAACTGCTGGGATCAGGGGAATGAAATATTCCACTTTGCTTACCTTTGGTGGACTCAGAAAAGGAAAGGGATGACTCTCCTAAAACATAGTCAAGACGACATTTCCAGAAGCCAAGCGAGTTAACACCAGACAGCACAGCTCTCTGACATTTGAATCTTCCACCTCTTGCATGAGCCTTCTCCTAGCCTAGCACAACTCTGAGTCCATAATAAGTACCTGGATATGTGTTTGCATGAGTGACTGAGTGAAAAAGTAGCCTGAAGATTTCTTTTTTTTTGTATATTGAATATTTTCAGAAATTCTACCAAGATTTTTAGCAGCCTGTATTTTTTATGTTCTTTCCCTAACTTTCAATTTATGTTTGTTATAGTAATAAATAAAATAGAGCACATTTAATCTATAAATTTGTTTCAAGAGACAGAACAGAGAGTAGTTTTTACCTTTTGCTTTTTTCTTTTCTGAAAGGACACTTATTTTAAAATGCAACAGCTACAGACATGCTCGGTGGTGGGGAGGAGCTATAGAAGATTTCATCCAGAAATATGGCGCCAACTTTCTCAAGGACCATCGATTTGGGTCATATGCTGCTATCCAGGACAGCACTTTAGCTAAATGGTAAGCTCTTTTTTTGCTCTGTGACATCAAAGTATTCATAGCATCTAATTGTATAATGCTTGCAGTTCACCTAGACTCAACTTTCAAAACTGTAGAAAGAGATTATGCGTTATATTTAACAAGGTCCTGTCTTTCTGAGGCCCTTGAAGGATTACCTGATTAATAGATTAGGTTTTCAATTTTTACAAGGTTTTTCCCAGCGACCTTAGCTACCTTCAGACCTGAAAGTTTGATTTTTCAACCTAACTTCATACATATCTTTAGTGAGGCAAATGGAAAGTTTATCCAAATCATTAGCCATAATTTATGAAAAAGCATTGACTTACTAGAATTTCTTTTAAATAAAATCATGCTATTTTTAAAAATTATTATTTTTTTAAATCAATGTATTTTTCTTCCTATGATTGGGATTCAGTCTGATTTTAGGCTCAGATGAAAAACCACATGTGAATTTCACATGATATGGGAATTCATCTGTCCCTGTGTGATAACATAGCTCAATGAATTTATTGCACTCTGGACAGAGAGGAATCAGGAATCAGAAATCTGTGGGCTTCCTGCCCTTCCTAGGTAGCAGATGGAAGGTCATATTTTAATCTTTGTTTTCCATTTACACAAAGTAAACCGGTGGTGAGATAGAGACTCTAGGCAGGGCCATCCATATTCGCCTTTACCATAGGATAAATTTATTTTTCTTTTTTGTCTTGTTTCATAAAACAAAAACAAAAAATAGGAATAAAAGACCCTTGTCTTTCAGGTACGTTAATGCCAAAGGATATTTTGAAGATGTGGCAAATGCAATGGAAGAGGCAAAAGAAGAGATTTTTATCACAGATTGGTGGTTAGTACTTATCCAGGAGACTTTTGTCCAGAGGTTTCTGTGTTTATAAATGTACCACAGTATAATGCAGCACATTTAGAAATTGGGTGTTAATGAAAACCAGCACTACCCAAGGATGATTTGGCCAAAGTGTCAATCAATTAACTGATAGTCATTAACAAACCTTAGCCTCCAAATATATTCGTAATGTTTTTAGCCTGGAAATTTTGTTTTTGTCTTTCCATTTGGAAATAAACACTCAAGTATTCATTTTAGTGAAGATTATGCTGCAGTGCAAGTATGATTGTAGAAGTAATGGCCCCTCATCCCCCTTGGGTATCTTTTCTTAACTTGACATGGCTATCAGTAGGTCCAGTAAACATGCTTCTTCTGAATTGTCCCTTGGCTGTTGAAATAGTTCCATTTGCCTGCTACTGTTAAAAATGCCCTCTGTAATGACTAGGCCTAGCCAGCTCTTCTGGACATATATCAGGCTTCAACTTTCTGACCCTCTTTAAAAATGCCCATGGGAGTAATGATGCTTATTAAGCCCACTGGAAATCTCATATCTAAAATTCATGAACTCTTGGGAAATTTTGCTCTTGGAGTAGGTATAGGCTTTGTAATCTGACTCCAATTTCAACTGCCTGTCTACCTGTACCGCTAAAACCCATCACAGATGCCAGCTTTGGCTATAATGGAAATGAAAATGTCTAAAATATGTTTCCCTTCTAGGTAGGAATTTAGTTGGCTGAAATGGCCCTTATAAAAATTTTGTCTATCTTATTTCCTTCCAAATGGTACCTGATATAGGAAGTGTAAAACTATCACCATAATTTATTTCCTTTTCATTCTCGATTTTGGGAGCAGTGGAGGGCAGTAGGAGTATGAACCCATCTTCTACTGTTTTACCCAAGTTATGTAACAGTTTGTGATTCTAGAGCCTGCTTTCTCAATCTTGAGGTTATTGATATTTTGGATCAGCTAATTCTTTATTGCAAATGACTGTCCTGCATATTGTACGACATTGAGCAGTATCGTGCCTTCTGCGCACTAAATGCCAGTAACAAGTTCCCAGTTATAACAATAAAAATGTCTGTAAACATTTCCAAATATCTCTTGGCTGGATCAGCAGAGGAGTGGGGGTGGGGCTGGGGGTTGATGTCTCTTTTGGTTGAGAATCATCCATCTAATCAACAGATAAGGCCTGTAATGGTCATTATGCTCATGTCTGCAGAGTAGCTTAATCCTAGTCCAACTTTAAATAAGTTGCCAAAAAGGAAAAATGTCTCATACTTAGAAGATTTCTTTTAGTTGAGTATGATGAGAATAAATTCAAGCTTAATATAGCACTATATTTTAAAAATATTTCTGAAAGTTTGTCTAAGATATAAGAGAGAGGAAAAAGTTTTTCCATTGAACCCATATTTTTCTTTTCTTTTTTCTTTTTCCCCTTCCTCCCTCTTTCTCTCTCTCCTTTTCTTCTTTCCTTCTTTCCTTGATGCTGGGGATCTAACCCCAGACCTATGGCAAACACTTTACCACTGAGCTACATGCCAAGCCCTCATAGTTTCATGCTTTATGCAAGAAAACACTATCTCATTTGAAGGTTCTGAACACTAAAATACAGGCTCTTGTTGAAACAGCTAAAGAGAACACTGAGTCTTTTCTACTTTCAGCAAGAGAGTGAATCAGGATGATGTTTCTCTTTCATAACTGTATTAAGATAACATCTTATTACAACATGCACTTTGAAATAAGACCCCCATAGTAGCTTCCTTCATGAAAAATAGAGGAAGTTCTTGGTTTTATCTAAAAAGTATGCAGTAGTATTTCATTGTGGTTTTCATTTTTTATCAGCAACTTTGTGATAAGCAGATTTTCATGTGCATTTTGGACATTTAAAAACTTTTTTTGGAAACGTGTTCAAATCTTTTTCCTTCTTTGTGGTACTGGGGATTGAACCGAGGGTTTTTCTTCTTTTTTTTAAGTTGTTTGTCTTCTTGGTTGTATAGACTCTAGTTAAAGTAGTTGCTCCATTTCATTCTAGCCTTCATGGTTTCTGGTGAGAAATGTTCAGTCACTTGAATCATTGTTCTCCCATGAGTAATGTGTTATTTTTCTTTTGAGTGCTTTTAATATTCTTCCTTTGTCTTTGATTTTCAGTAGTTTGGTTTTAATATTTGGGTTTATCCTGTTTGGGGTACTCTGAGCTCGAATCTATAGTTTTACATCTTTTGCCAAATTGGAGAAATTCTCGCCATATTTATTTTGGTACTTCTTTTTCTTTTTTTGTATTCCTCTTCTAAGTTTTCAATGACACAAGTATCTTTTTGGTATTATTGCACAATCTTTGAGGCTCTATTTTTGTAAAATATTTTCTCTCCTTGTTGTTCAGATTATATAATTTCTTTTTAGTTCTCTTCAAGTTTACTGTTTTGTTCCCCCTGTAATGTCCATTCTAGCTTTGTGCTTATCCAGTGATACTTTGATATATTTTTGTTGTAATTTTAGTTTTCATTTGGTTCTCTTTATATCTTCCATTTCTTTGGTGAGACTTTCTGCCTTTTCATTTCTTTCAAGAGTGTTGCCCTATTTATTCCAATATCCATGTCATCATGCTGTTACCACCTGTTAATTATCTTTTCCACGCAAGTTGAGATTTTTCTGGTTCTTAGTGTGCCCAGTAATTTTTTTATTCTAGAAAAATTTTATAAGATTCTGAGTTTTGTTAAAATCTTATGGAAAATATTGTTATTTTTGTTTGAGCAGGGAATTGATTCATTTGGGTTTAGAAAGAAAGTTCCATCCAGCTTTCCTGGGTGTGGTTTTAATGTCAGTTTTGTTTGTAAAGTTTTTGTAGTGCCATTCAAATTGGTGCCATATGTGTGCCACCTGGTGGCTAGTCTGGGACTTGAGTGGTCTGTCCTTAGTTCCATTCTCAAATGCTTTAGTATGCTGCTTAGGGTCAAATCTATGTGCATGGACAGCTGATGAGAGACAGGAGATTATAAACAACTTTATGGATTGCTTTCCTAAGCTCCTCTCTTTCCATGAGCTCCAAACTACTTTCGAGTTTCCTGAAGATTCCCTTTTTCAGTGAGTAGCTGGAAAGGTGTTTATTCACCTTGTTCTGCCGCATGGTTTCTGTGGTAGCACCCATGTATGGAGTCAAATCTTAGGTCTTATATCTGCCTCTAGGCATCAAAGCTCTTCCATCTGGAGAGGGCCCTGGCCCACACACATACAGAATTATCTGTGCTGTGGGCTCTGCTGCAACACCTCTCACTGCAGATAGTCCCTTTCTTTTTTGTCAATCCTGACCTAGACAACTTCTTGAGTTCTCTCTGTGCTAACCTCCTTTTAGGTTTCCTCTCCAGTCTGAGAAAACAAAGGGGAAAAACTAGGAAATTTACCATTGGTTATGTAGTAATTAAAATTCTATTTTTCTTCTTCAATATTAAGCCCCTGAATTCAAGAACACTACATATTTATTTACTATTTATTCGTGTGTTTATTAGATCTTATTTAATTCCTCCCAGAATTGTTTTGTACTTTTCTGTGTGGAGGTCTTATACAAATTTGTTAAGTTTGTCACTAAGTACTACATGTTTTTTGATGTTCTAACACATGGTATTTTAAAATTCATTTTCTAATTATTCACTGAGAGCAAGAAAGAACTAGAAATACAACTGATATTTGTGTATTGCCCTTGTATCTTGTGACCAGGCTAAATTAACTTCATAGTGCTAGCTTATATTGTGTAGATTTCTTTAGGATTTCTCTCCGTACATAACTATGTGCTCCATGAATAAAGAAGATCCAACTTCTTTTCAAATTGATATGCTTTGTATTTTATTCTCTTGCTTTATTACATTGGCTAGGATCATCAGTAAAATGTTGAATAGAAGTGGTAGAATGGTCTCCATGCTTCATTCCCATTAAACACATATAAATGTGTGTGATATTAGAGAAATATTTTTATAGGTTCTCTTTACTGAGTAAATCCATTTCTGTTTATAATTTAAGATTTTTTTATTGTGAACAGATTTTGGGTATTGTAAATTTTTTCTGCATTTTTTGAACAGATGCTTCTTTTGAAATCTCTCCTCCTCCTCTTCTTTCTTCTCTTCTTATTCTCCTCCTTTCTTTTCATCTTTTCCTTTTTCTCTCTCTTCTAACCTCTTAATTTGTGACATATATATTGATTGATTTTAAACTTTTAAACCAACTCTACATCCCCAAAGTAACCCTGGGATAAACTGATGGGTTTTTTTATACAAACTTTCACTTTTTTGAAATTAAGTTTATTGATACATTTTAGGTATACAATATGATGACATTCATCATTGGGAATTTGTACCTTTCCATGGTATGTCTTGGTTCTTATTTTTTTTCCCCATTTCTGTGCCCTCCTTTCAACCCCTCCACCTTTCCCTATTTAAATAGGGACAAACTTTTCACTTTTATGATCATAGAGATGTTGTTTTGTAGTTTTTGTTTCTTGCATTGTCATTGTTTGGTTTGATATCAAGATAATGCTGGCTTCATTGAATGACTTAGTAAATATTCTTTCTTCCTTTGTCTTCTGAAACAGTTTGAGTAGTACTGACATTTCTTCCTTATACATTTAACAAACTTCAACTGTCAAGTTGTCTGGGTCCGAGGTTTTCATTATGAAAAAGTTTAAATTATGAGCTCAATTTTTTCCTAAGTATAAAGGTAGTCAGAGTTTTTATTTTTTTTGTTTCCATTTTAGGAACTTATTTTTCAATGAATTTGTCTATTTTATCTACATTATTGTAAAATATCAGCATGAAATTTTTATATTATTCCCTTACCCATTTAATGTTATTTTAATGTCGGTGGACCTCATAGTGATTTCATTTTTTCATACTATTATGATATGCTTTTTTCTTTTTTGAAAAAAAAACTTGCTAGAAGTTTACCATTTTTTTTGATATTTCAAAAGGTCAGTTTTTCATTTAATTTTCTCTTGTTTTTCAATTTTATATTTTATTGAATTCTACTTTTATCCTTATTATTGTTTTCTTTCTTCTCACTTTGAGTGTAATTTGCTCTTTTTCTGTCTTAAAATGGGAACTATGACCATTGATTTTAAAGTTTTTCTTATATAAATATTCAAAACCATAACCTACCTTAAAATATTTTAAGTAGTACATTTACTGAAAGGTACATTTTAATGTCTCTGAAATCAGAATGCGTCCTATATTCAACAACATCTTACAGTTGTAATTGTCATTTTTTGTTAGTAAAAATTACATACTACCGTAGTGATGTAGCTTATCATCATTGGTGTCTGAGGTTCAATGAAATGCCATATTATTCCATTCTTTTGAATCTTGCTTATCTAATAATTACTGAATAAAGATTCTGATGGAAAGATACCTGATGAGTCATAGCTGCTTTCTTCTTGTATATGGCCATTACTTATGCTTTGGTTATAGTTTGAATATCTCTTTTATCATCTTATGAATTATCCTCAAAATTGAGTGCTCTTTGAGAGCTATCTTAAGATTCTTCAAAGTATTTATGAGGTGTGGTAAAAATATGGTGAATATTTAAAATTAAAAAGTTTATTATAATAAAAATTACATTGTCATTAATCCCCCTCAATATACTACTATTAACCCTAATCCTAACTCCCCCTCACTTCAAACACACTTATCCCATAATTTTTACTACTTTCTGAAGCAGCTCTGAAGTCTTTTTTCACGCATGTCGTCAGTTGTACTGTCTTGTATGCCTCAATGTACTGAGTTGATTCAAAACATTTACCTTTTGTGATCATTTTGATTTTGGGGTAGAGCCAGAGGTGCATGATGCCAGATCTGATGAATAAAGTGGATGAGGACACACAGTAATGTTTGTATGAGCCTGCTTTTCCATTGGATGGTACTTGGCAACCGCATTTATTACGTTTTCGATAATTCTTCTTAGAGACACAAAAGAAGACTTCCAGAACTGCTTCAGAAAGTGGCAAGAATGATGGGATAAGTGGATTCAAAGCTTGGGGAAGTATTTTGAAGGGGGATTAATGTGTGTTTTACTTTTAAACAAAGTAAATATTCACTGTATATTTTGATTGTTCCTCATAGTAGAATGCTCTCCATCCAGGATAAACAACATTTGGAGGTTAAATAAAAAAGGACTTGGTTGTGACATATATGTGACCCCCAAACCAAAGGTCACTTCAGGGATTTTTAAAAAGTTACCAATATATCTATACTATTGGACATCTCTCTTCTTCAGTGAGCTAGCAGTGTACAGCACTGTGCTTTTCTCCTTAAAACAGCCCTCTTTGTAATCTTCTCTGATATTTTTTTTTTGCTTAAATTCTTTTATTGGTACATTTTAGGTATACAATATGCTTACATTTATCATTGGGTGCTTGTACCTGTACATGATGTATCTTGGTTCTTATTTTTTCCCCATTCCCTATCCTCCCTTCTGATTAATTACTGTGTGGTGTTTTTTTTTTTAACTTGGACTCAGATTATCTTTAAGCCTGTTTCCCACTATAAATTAAATATGTAAGCGCTTATTCTGTGCATGCTTTTCTGTTTCCTTTTGGGCCTTATCCAGTGTGTGCTTCCTTTAGAATGTATCTTTGCATTTTTTTAACTGAATGAATTAGAGCATAAAATGATTTCTTCTTGTCTCTTTAGCTCCTTCAAATGCCATTGTTTTCATTTGCTTAGAGGACTCCTTGGCAGGGTGTTCCAATCCAGAATTCTGTGAGGCTTTAATCTTTGCACAATCTCTCCCTGCTCCTCAAGGCTTAGAATTCAGGGAAGAAAAAGTTTTGTTCTGTTTTGTTTTTTCCTGGTTGTTTGTTTTTTCCTCCTGACATGGGAGTTACATTAAATACATATTTAACGTACATCTTGACTTTAAAGCTGTCCCAAGGGGAAATGTACTCCACTGCACTCTGAGCAGCCTTGTAACACTACTCAGTGCGAGGAGCCAGCCAGGGGTCCTGTCTGGAACTGGGAGATGTTCAGTGTACCTTGCCCCTACCTGCTCAGAAAGCCCCAGGCTCCCATGGGCATTGTTACTGGTGCAGAAAGTCAGTGTGCAAGTGTGTCATTTAAAGTGCCTTTGGCTTATAGTAACAGAAAGCTCAGTTGAGGAGGGCTTAAACACTGAGGTCTTACTCATCTCAGTTAATGAGAAATTCTCAAGTTGGGCAGTGCTAGGGTTGGTGAAGTGATCAAATGATTTTAGGCTTCTGTCAATATGGCAATCTCTTCCTAAGCATCATGCCCCATAGAGCATCCAGCCTAAAGCCAGAAGAGTGGGAACAGGGCTTTCTCTGTGTGTGTGTGTGTGTGTGTGTGTGTGTGTGTGTGTGTGTGTGGTGTTCCAACAAAGAGGAAAATCTTTCTCGGTAACCTGATGTACCACTTCATGTATTTCATTGTCCAGGAAAACTAGTATTATGAATATTCAGATATTATACTGAGAGGTAGGCTTTCATGGCAAGGAAGAACAGGATGAAGATTGGCTGTTGGATAAGTGATCAACTATTTACATGTATATCAGTGTGCATATTAACATAAAAGAAGAATTAAGATAGAGTTTTTATATGGATAGTTTCTTTCTCCTATATGAAGTTGTAATTTGGACTCATAGCAAAACCAGCTACAGTGCAATATGATGATAGTATTTGAGCTAAAATTGCCCCTGTGTCCTGTGATTTCTTTGAAATCTTGATTTTATGATTTCAGGTTGAGTCCAGAAATTTTCCTTAAACGCCCCGTGGTTGAAGGAAATCGTTGGAGATTGGACTGCATTCTTAAACGAAAAGCAGTATGTATTTTCTCAACAAATGTTATAAATTTTTAAATGTTTATTGCCTCGGAATTGCCTTTTCTTTTTCAAATCTCTTTGTATATACTAAGAAGTCTTCATTTTAGAGTTTGACAAAAAAAGTAGTAGTTATGGTTTTCCATTCATTTGATTCTGTTTTTTTCCTTTTCCTTTTGAGTGCATAAATATTTGAGCCTAATTCACAGCATGAATTATATTAGCAACTCTAATTTTTGTTTGTTAGTTATGGCCAGTTGATTTTATAGGCAGTAAAACTGTAACATTTCATCATTGAATAATAAATGATGAAATGAAACATACCACTTTATTTTGTTCATTATTCTCTTGTTTAAACAGAAGACAAAGGCATCTGGAGACTGGTCTCAGTCAGATGCAGCCAACCTGATGTTGAAGAATATCAGAGAGGGAGGACAGTAAGAACTGGTGGTGTTTGGTTGAAGTTTTAGAACAACACATAGTAAAAATTTGAAACGTTTCTTATGCAACTGTCCCTGTAGATTCTGGGTTAGCATTGGGTATACACTTTTTGTTATAAAACATAAGTAATTGAAGTGGTGTAGGCTAACCAATGACTAAGTTCATATTGCTAATTAATTCTATATATGTAATGGATCTTCAACCAAATTAAGTGAAATTGGAGTTTTTCATTAATGATGTCCAAATTAGAGAGTAGTAACATTTTTTGCTATGTTTGAAACCATCTTAATCTTTCAAAAATATTATTAAATATTTTACCTACCACATTTGTGGATCTTAGGTAATTATAGGTTAGCATTTCCATTTCCCATATTTTAATTCATTTCTTCTTTCTGTCCTCTATATCCTACTAGCCCGTTCCCCACTCACTTTTCCTTCTTTCTTTTAGCGTCTTTTCCTCATGCGTCTGTGTTAGGATTTCAACCAATATCTATAGATAGTCAGATCCCTCTGCTAATACTGAGGGCAAAAGAAGTTGATAATCTTTATTTCAGACCTATGCTCTGCCAAATAGCATCATTTTGATGAATAGTCCAATTTGTTCCATTTACAAAATTGGAAATTCTAATCCTGAAAAGCATTTCCCGCATATTCCTTAAACAATTCAGTATGTAGTTCCTGAGCATGTCCTTTGAGGCAAATGCTACATGGATCACCAAGGATACCACAGTAAATAGGATTCCAGGTCTGCTCACAGAAGGCTTGCTGAAAGACTCATGTATTAAGCTGTAACATATCCTTACCAATTTCCTTTCTGTGTATTGAATGGGCTATGACTTTCCTCATGTTTTTCTCTGTGAAATGGTATCTTTTCCATTTCTCCTTAAGATTCCATTTTAGTAATTTTTTTTAACTTTGTGTGGCTATCTTCACTCATAATATGGAATCGTCACCTCATAGTATTTTTAATACATCACTGTTTTAAGTTTCAGTCTACATGTATTTCTTGAATGCCAACTACTGTATGTGCAAGGCCTTGGCTAATCACGTGGGTGTGTGCATAAATAAAAGCTATAATTCCTGAGCTGATGGTACTTAAAAATCTATACACATCAACTGTGGACAGAGTGCCCAGATTCAAAGACAGAAGGAAGAGCACTGAGCAGATCCAGCCGGGAGTCCTTTGTAGCTTCACGGATGGAAAGCATTTAGGATATGCAAACATTTTTCAAAGGGGAGGAAAGAATTTCTAGGTGTAGTAAATGCTGAAGAAGTAGGATTGAGGCTCTGCCAATCACTGTAAACTGACAAGGTTGGCCACACATGAGTGTGAGCATGGACTCGGGCTGGGAAGGTTGATGGTAGCTAGGATGTGTGGGGATTAGGGAGCCAGGCATGTGTTTATCTACTGCCCTCAGTGCACACATACAGGCGCCTTTTGTGTCATCAGTGTGGCTTCTCTTCACTGTTATTGCCATACGCTCTGGTGAGGTTCATGGTGAATGTCAGGACCAAGCAAACATTATTGCTTGATAATGTTGTTTCCTTTCCAGTTCATCCATTTTCTGAAGCTTGTAGTTTTAAAATTATGTGTAATGATTTTTTAAAAATTTCCTAAGGAAATAGCAATACCATTAAAGATTAATGTCTCAGTGGTACATTTAGTGGAATGCTGTCCCTTAATCTCAATGCACCATATTCTTACTTTGGTCATAAATTTTTAACACTTAAATAATTCCAATTTGACATTTTATATGCATATGAACATTGCTTTGCATAAATAATTTAGTTTTTGAAAGCCACATACTAGCTTCACAAAGTATGTGGTTGAAACATAATATTTATTTTTGCATTAATGAATCCCAGAGGTCTGCAAGGTTGATTAAAATGAATGGCTTTTTTCTGAATGGTTGTACAGATTTTTTTTGAGAGGAATTTAGAAAGTGTCTCTGCCTTATAACCAACATGTAGGCAAACGTTTTTTCTAATGGCTATTTCTTAAGAAAGAATACAATATTTTGTTTCTCTGGTGATAACTATGTTGATGCTTTCCTGTTTCTTTGGCATTCTGACATGCAGTGGGTATCACTGGTTAAAATAGTGTATGACAATATTGAGAGGCAGATTGCTTACAATGCAAAGAAATCAGCATCCTGGGAATTTCCATAGCTCTGCATTTGCTCCACTAAGAGATGATTAGATAAGTTGTATGCTTGTTGGTAACTATACCCCTGTACCCTGATTGTGTGTGTTTTAACCTTAGAAATATGTGATATCTCTTATGGGGCTTACAGTAAAAGAATCTCTAGGTGCAGTAACCTGGAGACTTACAGAGAAGGGTTTTCTAAGATGAATTTGCCTTCAGGTTGGTTTATTTCTCTCTTGAACCACAAGGCATGTGCAGAACTGTAGCAGTGATCATTAAGAGGAAAATATGTCTATGTCTGAGAAATGAGAGTCACATCTCTGCCCAGAAAACCAATGGAATCTTATCAAAGCAGTAGGTTAGGATAGCTTCCAGGGAGGAGAAGGTGTCTTTAACCTTTAAAACCATGCTTTAAACAAAATTAGTTTTTAAAAAGGGAACATGAACATTTGTGCTCCTATATCTCAATGCTTTTTGCCTTTAAATGGTGACAATACAATTTATTTTTATACTTTATTTTTCATTTTATTAATATATAAGAAAATATTTGGAAATAATCAAATTAGTGATTACCCTGGGGTGAGAGTATATAAGTTATCTTCAGACAGTGAACAAACTTGGCTGCATTTAGAAAATATTTAGACCATACCTCATTGAATAATCAAAAAACAAGCTGAATAAGAAACAAAGTCTCCTTGATTTCCATTATAATTTTCTAAAACTTGTCATTGTCTTCACATATATTTTGAACATGTAACTAAAGGTCCTACAAATTCCTACTGTTTACCATGTTGTGTCTGATCTACTTGGTGAGAAACTAATTAGAAGACAGAAGTTTCCACTTCTGAAATTCATGATTCATGAAGTTTATTCTCTGGAATCTTTGGATTGGTTGGTTCAGCAGAGATGGAAAATATGGCATTGCAGAGTCACCTCCAGAACTTCTATCTTCCTATTTCCCATATGAACATGTTCCTTCATCTTCACCAAGCAAAATGTCCTTTCCTCTAGGGTCACCTAAAGGCATTAGTAGAATATGGGATGTTTTAAAAATATACTTTTTAAATTACAAAATTAATATCAGCCCCTTTTGGATTAAATTTGTCATTGATTTACACAAATATTTCCTACTTAAAAAGAAATAAAATGCACTATTACAACAAAGCAAATGTCTTTGCTTGCAAGGAATAATTTTTCTTTACCCTTTCCAGAGTTTATGGTAGTTTTGTAATACTGTGACCAAAAGAAAAGGAAATTATTTCTTTATTTTCACAGAAATTTTATCATTAGTTAACTTTGTTTTAGCTATAGGTGTAAATAAATAATTGTAAAACACATTAAAATGACTTTTTAATATTTATTTCCTTATTGGTCGTTTGTATTTAAGATGAAAAAGAATTAACAGTCTCTACCTTATTTCCTTTAGAGTTAATATTTAAATGAGAAAAGACAGTGTAGAAAAAATGTCAGGTATTAATCAATGGAGAGTAGTAATGTAATCTGTTAGTGCTAGCATCTCTATAACTTCAGAAGTCCATTAGTTATGCAGGTAAATGGAAAACTGCAGGATTCAGGCCAAGTTCCTAATTTTCAACTACTGCCCTTTGTGAGTAATAATGTCTTAAGCCTAAGAAGCAGAATTTCATTCATTCAAAACAAATGAACCATGATGAAAGATGTCAAGTGTAATGTTCTATAATTTAGGCTGAAATTTGGGCTTAAGATTTGTATTGTGTTTTATAATGGGAGACTATGGGGAGAGTAGCTATTATTCAGGTCTGAATCTTAAAATACTCAAATAGCAAAACAGATCTGCACATTAAAGGAGAAAAATAAGATAATCTTCAGGTTTTTCTTTAGAGTCCCCTATGAGTAGTTCATTCTAGAGCACTCACTGGCCAGACCATCAGACATAAATCTGTACATTTCTAATTTGTACTTCCACCTCCTTTTTTATTCAGTTATTCTTACATACTGAATTATAACAGTTGTATAATTATAATAGGCAATAAATGAGTTCCAAAGCCCAGCTGTTAACTGGAAAAGTAGAATTTCATTTATCTTCCTTTTGATTCTATTTTTCTTTTCAGAACAAGAGTGAGACTTGTAGTACTCAAATCTCCCTAATGTACACTGGAATGTAAATCTAGTGCCCCTCAAAAATGTATACACTTTCAGACATTACTAACATCAGGAGATAGGATATGAATATTTTATAATTCATAGTCTTTTTTTTTGTACCAGGAATTCAACTCAGGACCTTGCACTTGCCAGGCAGGCACCATACTACTGAGCTACATCCCTGGCCCAGGAGATGAGTATTTTAAAGTGATGTGGATTCCAGGGCCAAAACATGTTTCTTACTTTAGACAGAACAATATTGGGGAACTGTATATTTGTTCCAAGATTTTATAACCTGTAATTCACTACCTAAAAATGTTAGCTCCTGTTATATTTCACATTGCATAGCATTGCAAAAACATCAGTTCTTATGTATGAGTTCAACCCAATTGTAAGACTTCTTAAGGTTTTGATTCAAATTTCCATGAATAATGTCTAATTGCCATGGATTATTAATTTATTTTTATTTATTTATTTAGTTCTTTTACTGGTACATTTTAGTTATACAGTTCGTTTACATTTATCATTGGGTGTTTGTACCTGTACATGATATATCTTGGTTCTTATTTTTTTCCCCATTACCTGTGTGCCCTTCACCCCCTCCGCCCTTCCCTATTTACATAGATTTCATTTCCATTTTTTTTTCTTTTCTCATAGTTTTTCCTTTCCCTCTTTTTCTTTCCCCTTCCCCTCCCTTCACTCCTTCCTCTTTGGACCGTTTTTCCTACTTCAAATTATCAATTATTCATTTTAATCATTTTAACCCTTGTTTACACTATCAGTTTCTCACACTAGAGAAACTATTCAGTATTTACACATGTGTGTCCTATTTATTTCACTTAAGAGGATGGCCTCAATATGCATCCATTTAGCTATAAATGACTCTAGTTTTTCATTCTTTATGGCTGAGTAGTACTCCATTTTATTAAAAAACCACATTTTCTTTATCCAGTTTCCAGTGGATGGGCACTTGAGCTGCTTCCAAGCTTTAGCTATTACAAACTGTGCCGCTATGAACATGGGTGCACATATATCACTATGGTATGATTCTTTTAATTCTTTTGTGAAGATACTCAGCAGAGGAATAGCTGGGTCAAATGGGACCTCTAGTCCTAGTTCTTTGAGATATCTCCATACTGACTTCCACAGTGGTTGCACCAGTCTGCACTCCCACCAACAATGGAGAAGGGTTCCTTTCTCCTCACAACCCCACCAGCATTTGTTATTGGTTGATTTCTTGATAACAGCCATTCTTTCTGGGGTGAGGTGGAATCTCAATGTTGTTTGCATCTGCATTTCTCAAATGACGAGTGATGTTGAACATTTTTTCATATATTTGTTTGCTGCTTTTACTTCTTTGAGAAATGTCTGTTCATTTCAGATGCCCATTTTTGAACTGGGTCTTTGAATTTGGGGGGTCTGATTTTTTTCAGTTCTTTATATATTCTAGATAGTAGTCCTTTGTCTGAGGTACAGCTGCTAAAATTTTTTTCCCGTATTGTAGGTTGTCTGTCAGTTCTGTTGGTGGTTTCTTTTGCAGTGCAGAAGATTTTTAATAAGATGAGATCCCAGTTGTTGATTCTTTGTGCTAGTTCCTGTGCTGCTGAGGTTTTGTTCATCAAGTCTTTTCCTATGCCAATGTCTTCAAGAGTTCTACCTAACTTATCTTCCGGCAAGTTTAGTGTTTCTGTCTTAATATTTAAATCTTTAATCCACTTCAATCTTAGTTTAGTGCATGGTGATAGGTATGGGTCTAGTTTTAATCTTTGGCAAGTTGAAATCCAGTTTTTCCAACACCATTTATTAAACAGGCTAACTTTCCTCCAATGATGGTGGTTGGCTCCTTTGTCAAAGATGAGGTGGCTGAGCATTTCTGGAGTTGTTTCTGCATCTTCTAATCTATTCCACTGATACTCAGGTCTGTTCCTTTGCCAGTACCATGCTGATTTTATCACAGTAGCTTTGTAGTATAGTTTCAAGTTGGGGATTGTGTTACCCCCAGCCATGTCTTTGTTGCTTAGAATTGCTTTAGCTATTCTAGGTGTCTTATGGTTCCAAATGAATTTTTGGATTGTTTTTTCTAGTTCTGTGAAGTATATTGTTGGAATTTCAATTGGCATTGCATTGAATCTATATAGTAGTTTTGGAAGTATGGCCATTTTTACTATATTGGTTCTTCCTACCCAGGAGCAAGGAATGTCTTTCCATTTTCTTGTATCCTCTTTGATCTCTTTTTTCAGAGTACTGTAGTTTTCAGTGTAGAGGTCTTTTGCTTCCTTTGTTAGATTGATTCCTAGATATTTCATTTTTGAGGGATGCTATTGTAAAAGGAATTGTTTCCCTAATTTCTCAGTGAATCTGATATTTGTGGACAAGAAGGCTATTGTTTTTTGAGTGTTTACCTTATATTCTGCTACTCTACTGAATCTGTCAATTAAGTCTAGAAGTCTTCTTGAGGAGTTTTTTGGGTCTTCTATGTAAAGTATCATATCATCAGCAAATAATGACAGTTTAACTTCTTCTCTTCCTATCTTTATTCCTTTTATTTCTTTCTCTTTTCTAATTGCTGTGGCTAATGTTTCCAGAACTATATTGAACAGGAATGGTGATAGTGGGCATCCTTGTCTTGTTCCTGATTTTAGCGTGAAAGTTTTCAGTTTTTGACCATTTAGTATGATGTTGGCTGTTGGTTTTTCATAGATAGCCTTAATGAGGTGAAGATAAAGACTTTCTGTTCCAATTTTCTGTAGGGTTTTTATGATGAATGGGTGCTGGATTTTGTTGAATGCTTTTTCTGCATCTATTGAGATGATCATATGGTTTTTGTCCTTGACTCTGTTAATATGGTGTATTACATTTATTGATTTATGGATGTTGAACCATCCTTGCATCCCTGGGATAAATCCGACTTGGTCAGGGTGTATGATCTTCTTGATGACCCTCTGTATTCTGTTTGCCAGTATCTTGTTGAGAATTTTTGCATCTATGTTCATTAGGGAGATTGACCTGTAGTTCTCTTTTTTGGTTGGGTCTTTCCCTGGTTTTGGAATCAAAGTAACACTTGCTTCCAGGAATGAATTTGGAAGTATTGCTTCCCTTTCAATTTCCTTGATGAGTTTAAGGAGTAATGGCAATAGTTCTTCTTTAAATGTCTTGTAAAATTCAGCAGTGAAGCCATCCGGACCTGGGCTTTTCTTTGTTGGTAAATATTTTATTACATTTTCAATTTCATTCATTGTAATTGGGGTGTTTAGAATTTCTTTATCTTCTTCATTTAACTTTGACAATTCATATGTATCTAGGAATCTGTCCATTTCTTCTGTGTTTTCCATTTTATTGGAGTAGAGGTTCTCGAAGTAGGTATTGATGATCCTCTGGATTTCTGTTGGATCTGTTTTGGCTTCACCTTTTTCATTCTTAATTGCATGTATTTGTGCCTTTTCTTTCCTTTTTTTGATAAGGTTGGCTAAAGGTTTATCAATTTTATTTATTCTTTCATAAAACCAACTCTTTGATTCATTGATTTTTTTGTATTGTTCTCTTAGTCTCCATTGCATTGATTTCTGCCCTGATCTTTA
Organism: Heterocephalus glaber; assembly: GCF_053883595.1. NCBI lineage: Eukaryota > Metazoa > Chordata > Mammalia > Rodentia > Bathyergidae > Heterocephalus > Heterocephalus glaber. The sequence goes on along the minus strand of NW_028258324.1, from coordinate 48,368,478 downwards.
TAATTTCCTCTCTTGTACCAGCTTTGAATTCATTATGCTCTTCTCTTTCTAGGAGCTTGAGATTCTGCATTAGGTTATTTATCTGAGTTTTCTCTGTTTTCCTAATATGGGCATTCACTGCTATGAATTTCCCACATAGAACTGCCTTCATTGTGTCCTATAGATTCCTGTATGTTGTACTGGCATTTTCATTTACTTGTAGAAACTATTTAATTTCTTCTGTGACCCATTGGTTGTTCAAGAGGGTGTCAGTTTCCATGTGTTTGTTGGGTTTTTGCGGTTTCTTATGTTATTAATCTCCAATTTTATTGCACTATGGTCTGATAATATACAGGGGGTAACTTCAGTTCTTTTACATTTACTTAGACATGTCCTATGAGCTAGCATGTGGTCTATTTTGGGGAATGACCTGTGTGCAGCCAAAAAGAATGTGTATTCCGATTTTATGAGGTAGAACACTGTAAACATCTATTAAGTCCATTTGTTCAGTAGCTTGGTTCAGTTCTAGAATTTCCTTGTTAACTTTTTGTCTAGATGATCTGTCTATTTGTGATAGTGGGGTATGGAAGTCCCCCACTACAATTGTATTAGTGTTCATTTGGTTTTTCATGTCTATTAATATTTGTTTTGTATAGTTGGGGGCATTCGTATTTGGTGCATAAATATTTAGGATTGTCATGTGTTCCTCTTGGATTGCTCCCTTCACAAGGATGTAGTGACCCTCTTTGTCTCTCTTAATTAGTTTTGGTTTGAAATCTACTTTGTCTACAAATAAGATTGCTACCCCTGCTTTCTTCTGAGTTCCTGTGGCATGGAGAACTGTTTCCTATCCTTTTACTTTCAGTCTTTGAGTTTCTTTTTGAGTTAGGTGTGTTTCTTGTATACAGCATATTGCTGGGTTTTGCTTCTTAATCCATTCTGTCAGTCTATTTCTTTTGATTGGTGAATTGAGGCCATTAACAATGAGGGTTTTAATTGATAGATATTGATTTATCCTTGTCAGGATGTTTTACTTTTGTTGGTTCTTTCATTTCTTATTTTTTCCTCCTTTCTCTTTAGTATCTTACCTTGCCTGGTGGCTTCCCTCTCTTGGGCCTCATGGAGTTGTGACCTTCATTGCTTTTTTCTAGGCTATTGTTTAGAATTGCTTGTAGCACTGGTTTGATGTTCATGAAATTTCTCAGGTGTTCTTTGTCATGAAAGTATCTAATTTCCCCATCAATTTTGAGAGATAATTTTGCAGGATACATCAGTCTAGGTTGGAAGTTATTTTCTTTTAGGGCTGGAAATACTTCACTCCAGGCTGTCCTTGATTTGAGGGTTTGTGTTGAGAAGTCTGCCATGATTCTGATGGGCTTTCCTTTGTAGGTGATTTGTTTCTTTGCTCTAACTGCCTGTAGGATTTTTTTTTCTGTTGGGTTTCTGGGATCTTGACTATTATATGTCTAGATGTAGATTTTTTTGATCATGGCTAGTTGGAGTTCTGTATGCCTCACTTATCTGTATGTCCAATTCTCTACCTCTGTCTGGGAAGTTTTCCACTATTACTTCTGTGAACTGTTTTTTTATGTCAAATGTGCTTTCTCCTGTTTTTTCATGGACTCCTATCGGTCTTATGTTATTCTTCTTTGCATCGTCTAGCAGTTGTTGGATAGATTTCTCATGTTTCCTTACTATTTTTAAGAAATCTCTATTTTCATGGTCTGTAACCACGATCCTGTCTTCTATATCTGATATTATATCTTCAGATGCCCTTAATCTGCTGTGGATACTTTCAGTGGAGTTTTTGATCTCCTGAATATCTGTTTGAATCTGTTTCATGGATTCCATTTCTTTCTTATGTTGGGCAATCATGGTTTCCATTTCTTTCTTATGCTGGGTATTCATGGCTTCCAGCATGTTTCTGAGCTCATCTGTTTTTTATCTGTTTCTGTTCTAGATCCTCTAATCATGTCTTTTACTCTGCTCACCATCTCTGTAGATATCTGGGAGATTATTTCTGCTTTGAATTTTTCTAGAGCCTCATTCATCTGTTTTGTTACTTCCTGTGCTATTAGTTCAGGGTATCCAGGTGGTTGGTTATGGGGCTTTTCCATCCCAGGATTTATCCTTGGTGAGGTGGAAGTTCGAGTTTGTGCCTTGCTTAAATGTCTTCTCATTTTTGTTTTTGGTACTGTCCTTGGTTTAATTCCTGGGTTGATAGTTTAAAATTGCTTATTGTAGGTATTTTTGTTGCTTGTAATTAGAACCCTTATGGAATGATTGCTTCTCAGAGGTGTCTTCCAGATATAGCTGGTCTTTAAGTTTTGAGTCTCTAATGACTCTAAAGCTATTTCATTTTCCTTATACTAGGAAGGTTGATTGACTAGATCAATAACAACACCTTAGCCCAAGTGATACAATCAGCAACACCATTGCATCAAGTACATCTTCAAAAATGACATTTTGTGGTAGTTATTAATCTATCACCTTTAGCTGTGTGAATTAAATCAACATTGAGGACCAACCCAACATATACTGAATAAACTCTTCAATATAACAACTTTACCCTTTGGGATAGGGAGTTAGAAGGGGTTGGGGAGGGAGGGACAGATGGGAAGAAGGATAGGGGAAGGTTAGCAATGTGGTCAGAGGACACAGTTGAGAAGGAAAAAGAGAATAATAGGAAAATAAAGAACACCGAATGAGAACCAAAACAGGGACAAAAAGGGAAGATGAACACTGTGGGAGAACAAGAGGGAGAGAAAGGAAAGAGAAAAGAAAGAAGAAAAGAAAAGAAAAAAGAAGAGAAAAACAAATATTTGCAAAGAGTAGGAAAAAAATTAAAGATAAGAGGAGCAAAAGAAAAAAGAGAAAAAAATACTAATAATACTAATTTTGGGAATAAAAATAACACTGTAGATGAAGGGCCTCTTTCAGGGTATGTCTCTGCTGTCACAATAGACAGCGTGGGTAGCAGTGTGCAGATATGTCAATGAGTCTCAGCAAGCTAGTCGCAGACCCGTGAGATTCAGGTAGATTTCTGGCTGCAAGCCCCAAGTTGAGCTCCCTTTCCTCCTGTAGGGTTGAACTCTGCAGAGTTGTATTGCAGGTTCCAGCTGCCCTTCCCCTGAAGATAGTCCTGGTCCTGATGGGAGGTGAAGATGACTCCAACTTACCCAGTACAGTGGTCTGGTGGTCCAGTGTCCTCTGCATCTTGGTAGTGTGGAACCAGGTGGCTGTACAGAGAAGAGGCCAGAGGAGCGGGGTGGGGGGTGGGATGTCCAATGGATTGCTGCCGAGGCGCGGGCTGATTTGGCATGTTCCACATGACTCGCCAGATTATTAATTTAAACTGTAACTACATTATCTTTATTATTATAGTTTGTTAGATATAGCTGCATCTCTAATACTCTAGACAGTATTATGGAAAAAATTCTTGATTTTAATCATTAGGATATTAAATGCTTAGAGATAATTTGGATAGATAATCTGGTATGTGTGCAATATGTTTCCAAATGCTTTCAGAGCTACTGGGCAAAGAGAATGCAAACTTAAATAGCGCAAACTATGGAGCACTACTGAAAATACAAAACAAAAAGTGAAAAAGTGAGACATGAAGTAGAAGTAGATAAGATTGGCATCCCTGGGGAAAATGAATCCTGCACTACATACTGGAGCAGTCCATATGAGTATATAGGGAGGAGAGGAGAGTTCAGGTGGGAGGCAACTTCATTTAGGCCAAAAACCTGTTACCAATCAGAACTAGAATAGAAAATTCTAGAGCTTTTCTGTACTACTAGTTGTTGGACATCTTTTTGGTGACTAATATTAGTAATAATATTTTGTAGCACGTTAGCATTTACCAAACATTTTTCACTTACTTTGATACAGTTCAGTGGGTCAAAACAGCCTTGTCTATTTTCTTTTAGATCCTAGGTCTAAAGCTGGATCATTGTTAATTGGTGTTTCCATTTTATACTAAGTTCTCACTAAAACTCAGATTCTGAATGTTAGAGAAGCTTACTTCTAAAGAAGTCCTTTCACCAGGGAATAGATATTAGTCATCTAATTTTGAGTTAAAAAGATGAACCTGGATTCATCTTTAAAAATTAAGAAATGTTTTTTCCACTTAAATAATTTTTTTCAATGAAGAAAAATTCTGTGAAAAGTGCCCCTGAGATATTTACAAAATATTTAGCATAAGATATTGCATCAAAGTTCTCATCACTGTTGCTCCAGCTAACTGAGGTATACTATCAGTAAATAAACGAAAAACCCTAGCGATGTCACATGATCCAGGTGAAAACTTCCTCAATGACAAGTGTTTTGAAATGTTAAGAATTGTGAGACAGCTGGACACTTTCAGTAGTGAAGGTTACCATTTCAGCATTCTAGATCTGTGTAACCAAATACTGATGACCTTCTCTTGATATAAGTTGACTGAAGAATGGAAGGGAGATAAATTTTTCTTTTTTTGTATTTGTTTTGTTTATATATTGTATATTTGTTTTAATACAGTCATCTGTCACCTCTTTGTATTGCCTCTTTATTCAATGTCTTATTTTACCTGTGTGTAGAGGACAGAAAGCACAACGCAGAGAAAGGAGGAGGAAAGGGAAACCATAACCCTCCAGAAACTCATCTCTCCATATGTTTTCTCTTATGATAGCAACAAGGGGTGCAGATCTTCATAATGCTCTACAAAGAGGTGGAGCTCGCCCTGGGAATCAACAGTGAATATAGCAAGCGGACTTTAGTGCGGCTGCACCCTAACATCAAGGTATCCACGTTCATCCTGGTGACCAGTGTTTCTTTATTATTTTGCAGGAGTCTTTCAGATGTTGCTTTGGGCAGTCAAAATCTATAGACTTCATATATATATATATATATATATATATATATATATATATATATTTTTTTTTTTTTTTTTTTAAACCAGGGATTGAACTCAGATCCTTGCACTTGCAAGGCCTAATGTGTATTTTAATTAAACAGCACTGAGCCCTCAAAAATAAAACAAAATATTATATTTTCTTTCTTATTTTTTTTTTTTTTTTTGGACCAGAGATTGAACTCGGGTCCTTGTGCTTGCAAGGCAGGTACTAGAACCACTAAGCTAAAACCCCAGGCTGGTATTATATTTTCTTGCACTCCTTACATTGATGGGGGCCAGCATATATCATTTTTGTGTTTTTCTGGCCCCAATTGAAAGTGATAGTTTAGCCAAGAACATGCTCTTTATAGTTGTTTTAATATTCAAGAGCCCTGTCAAGTTGCAGACTTCTCATTAAGATTATGTTGGAACCACTTAAATATGATGTGCCTATGAAATCCCCTGATCAAAGCAGTAAAGAGATCTCCTGCAGGATTCAAAATGCTTTTTATGGATTTTTGGGGGGAGGATGGCTAGTACCCAGTGTAAAATACTGATAAAATAGCTGGATGTGGCAGTGCAGACCTGTAATTTCAGCACTCTGTGAGGTGAAAGCAGGAGGACTTCAAGTTTCAGCCCAGCCTAGGCAACTTAGCAAGCCTCTATCTCAAAAATGAAGAGCAAAAACATTGGAGACAATCTGAAAAAGGTCTTCGAAATTTCACCAAAACCCTGAAGCCTGTCAAGAAATATCACCTTACCTCAGGCCGGGGATTTAGCTCAGTGGTTCCGGCACCTGCCTCACAAGCACAAGGTCCCGAGTTCGATCCCCGGTACCAAAAAAAACAAAACGAGAAATATCACCCCTTCATTGAGATATATCATAACTTAATGAATTAATAAATCTCCAGCAGGCTTAAATATATAATTATGTATTTAATTTGATTGAAAATTTCTCCCAGAGAATGAATTGAGTTGAATTATTTCTAAACATTGTTCATTCACCAGATTGCTATCCAGTACTGACTGAAGATGTGATATTGTGACATCAACAACTGAAAGCTACAAGGGCAGAGCTGCTAAAGAGGCAGTTTCTGTATGCTGTTGGATTAACTCAGTATAAATTCAAATTCAAATTCCTAAATTAGGATGTTAAATGTAACCATTCCATTTACCACCATAAAGAAGCACACCATAAAGAAATAACTATGGAATATTCACAAAAAGAAATGAAATTGGAATTTAAACATTTCACTACAAAAAAATCAACCAAACACAAAGTAGACACTAGTGCAAGGAATGAGGGGCAGAAAAGTCATAATACATATAGAAATCTAAGAGCTAAATGACAGAAGCCCCATTTTATCAACAAATATTTTGAAATGTAAATGAATCGTACTGCCCAATCAAGAGACAAAGATTACCAGAATGGATTTAAAAAAAAAAACACAATCCAGCATGTGGTATGTGCAAGAGACTCATTCTAGATACAAAGACACAAATAGTTTGAAAGAGAAAGATTGAAAAGGATATGCAAAGAGTAACCAAAAGAGAGCCAAAGGTGCTAAACTAAAAACAGACAAAATGGGCTTTTAAATATAAAAAAAGTTACAAGAGACTAAAGACATTATATATTAATAAAATTTCAATACCACAAGAAGACACAAAGTTTATAATCATTTTTAAATAAGAGACTAAATAAAATATATGAAGAAAAAGGGAACTGGAGGGAGAGAAAGACAATTCTACAATAATAGTTGGAGGCATCAATACCTGACTTTGTAATGGATAGAACAACCAGAAAGAAGATAAGTAAGGAACTGGAGGACATAAAACCAGTAACCAGCTAGATCTAATGGACATAGGCAGAACTCCCTTCCCAACAGCAACAGTACGAACATTCTTCTCACATGGGAAATAGAATACTTTGGGACTCAGGATATTTTCCAGGAGAGATCATCTGTTAGACTATGAGTGGTCTTAATGGATTTTAATTGGCAGATATTATACAATCATTTTCCTAACCATATCAGCATGAACGTAGAATTAATAACAGAAGGAAAACTAGAAAATTCATACAATGTGTAGAAATTGAAAACATGCTATTGAACAAGTAGGAAATCACAGAATTTACCCTGAGAAACAAATGAAAGTAAAACAACATATCGTTATGAGATGCAGCAAAAACAGTATATAGGGGGATTTATAGTTATGAATGCCTTAATAAAAGCAGAAGAAAAATCTCAAAAACAAATACTTTATAACTTAGAGAACTAGAAAAAGAAGAACAAGCTAAACCTGAAGCTAATATGAGGAAGGAAATAAAGAGCAGAGATAAATAAGATAGAGAACATAAAATAATACAGAAAAGCAACTAAACCAAAAGTTTGTTCTTTGAGATCAACAAAACTGACAAATCTTTAGCTAAATGCACAAGAAAATAGGAGAAAAATACTCAAATTACTAAGTCAGAAATGAAAGTGGGGACATTACTACCCATCTTCCAGAAATACAGAGGATTTTGAAAGATTACTATAAAGAGTTGTATAAATTGGATAACCTAGATGAAATGGACAAAATCTTAGAAACACAAAACTTACCGGAACTAAACTATGAAGAAAAATAAAATCTAAATAGATCTGTAAGCAGTAAGGAGATTGATCAGTAATCAGAAATCTCCCAAAAGAGAAAAGCATTAGATCCAATGGTTTCACTAATGAATTCTATTGAAATTTTAAAGAAAATCAAAACACCAATTCTTCCAAAATTTTTCCAAAAATTGAAGAAAAAGAAAGACCAACTCATTACCCTGATACCACCAAATTATACACTTAAAAATGATTATGGTGCGAAGTTTTATGTTACATGTATTTTATCACAATAAAAAATATATTTGTTAGAGTTTTTGGACTCTTTTTACTCAGATTGGGAGCCTTAGGAAATTCTGTTTCAAGGAAACACAGATTAATTTCTCTAAATAGCTTTGAAAAAAAAGAGTGGTTAAAATAGCTATATATGTATAACCAGGTGTTCCAACTCAGAGGCTGCCAAAGCATCAATATAATTCATTAAATTTTTTTCTATATATGGATGTTGGTTAAATATTTTTAGAGTTATTTTTAAAATACCAAATAAAACATAATCTTTTAGGTGGGAAAGGAAAGCAACTAGCCATCAAGTTGAGTTTTTATCTAATGTGTAGCCAGATTTCAAGCTTTAGCATTTATGGCAGCTGTTCCAAAATATGGTATTTGATCCGGGGGCTGAAAAAGTAGATAGGAGTTATCTTCTGCTAACTTTGATACTAAGAATAAAATCTGAAGTTTGGAGGATTTTCTTTGGTGTACATGTAGCAAAGTTTGGTATTTGAATTGTAAAAAATGCTTTTCAAGGACCAAGCAGACCTATTTTATTGGGACATGAAGGACATCTGAAAAGCATATTACATATATGTGGGTTTTCTTCCTTCTCAAGGTGATGAGGCACCCAGATCATGTGTCGTCCAGTGTTTATTTATGGGCTCATCATGAGAAACTTGTCATCATCGATCAATCAGTGGCCTTTGTGGGTGGGATTGACCTGGCCTATGGAAGGTGGGATGACAATGAACACAGACTCACAGATGTGGGAAGTGTGAAGCGGGTCATTTCAGGACCATCTCTGGGTTCTCTCACGGTAAGTCAGTTCTGCTTTTATGGGACTGCATACAATGAACATGATTTTCCTAAGTTTGTGTTAATAGCATGACTGAATGATTAACAGGTGGCATCTCCCTCAAGGGGACAGAAGATTGAATTAAACCTCAGATAGACTTTTTTATACCAGCCTCACCACCTAGCTAGCATGTGACTTAGCATCTCCCAGTCTCAGTTTCTTCTCATAAGAAGAGAGAGCAGATTCAATAGAGTTTGTTGTCTCAGACTCAGCTTCTTGATTTTCCATTTAAATTAAAGATTTATTTCCTACTTGGAAACAAAGTTCATAAAAATGTGTGACAATCAAAATTTAGGTTAAAAGACAATGGAAAGTTGTATTAAAATAGCTGCTGGGGAAAGGGATGTAGCTCAGTGGTAGAGCACATCCTAGGCAAGATTTTTTAGAATTTCCCTAATTAAAGACACACAAGAACAGAACAGATCACTCTGGGATCATTCAGAGGGAATTCCATTTGAGCAGAAAGTTAATAACATCTTAAAGTACCTGTCAAATCAAGAGATGCTAAAATATTTATATGTCTGTATCCATTTTTTTTATAATTTCAACTCTTTGGCTACCAAAATGTCACTGCACTTATTAAAGTTTTTGATGGACTGCATCTTATTTAGTGCTGGATTTTTTGGGGGGAAAATAGTAAGTTAGTGAATAGATAAGAGGGAGAATGATTAACAAAAGAATTTTAATGTTTATCCACAAAAGTAGTTTGGTAGCTCGACAGTATCTTAATTGTATTTGAGATGAAAGGGTAATTGGAATGAAATTTCAAGAATTTGGCCTCCTGAAGGAGGAACATCAGTGCTATGGTAGTGTTTAACCAGCTCCTAGGAATCCATCACCACACTGTGCCTGACCTCAGACCTTCCTGAATGTCTGCTGCGGGCTCCACCATTGGCAAACTGCACCCTTTTCTACTTGAATTAAAGGAGCTAATTGAAGAATATCTTAAGTAGTGTTTTTTTTTAATTATTTTTTTCAGGCTGCAGTCACAGAGTCTATGGAATCCTTAAGCCTCAAAAATAAACATGAATCTAATAAAAATATTCCCAGCCCGAAGAGTCCTGATGATACAGACTCAAAACTGAAAGGCTTAGGAAAGCCACGAAAGTTGTCCAAACTTAACCTCTACCGGCAGCTCCACTGGCACCACCTGCACAGTATGGACAGCCTCAGCAGCCTGGAAAGCAGCTCCAGTGAGTCACCTCTTTGGCAGGGACCTTCTAGATACCCTGTGTCCCTCTCCAGCCAGCCACAGCGTGCCTGTTTCAATATCAGTCTTTCTGTATGTGTCAAATGAACAAGGCGGAAAGGTTGCTGCATCATCCCATTCAGTACCCTGCCACCTCTTGGCTTGCTTGACTAATTTTTAAACAGATGCATTGTTTTATTCACACAAAGTAGTCATATCAACCACTATTCTTACTTTTGATGGTGGCAGAATGACTGCAGGTTTCTAAAACATGCAAAGCTAGTAAGGCAGAAGAAAAGTACTTAGATGTACTTTATAAATTTTTCTTAGAAGAAAGTTCATTCTCTTCCCATCCAGAAGTATGTCAAGCTTATATCCTCAAACATCAGATCTTATAAATTCACTATTCTTTGCAAATCTTCCTGACAGCCTTGCAATTTTGTATTTTACAGGAATTTATGACTGTACTTTTAACCTTGCTAATTTCCAAAATGATTACGATTTGCAGTTAAGAAAACTTACTATATATATTTCTTTGTAAAAAGAAGAACTCTCAATTTTCTCCAGGTTATGTTAATCATTATAGAAGTCATCAGAATTTAATCCATGGTTTAAAACCCCACTTGAAACTCTTTCGCCCTTCCAGTGAGTCTGAGCAGGGACTCACTAGACCCAGCACCGGTAAGTGACCTGTGAGTGGCAGAACCCCTTCAGGCTGAAGCTTTCTTCGCAATGTCTGCTGCATGGGCACAGTGAATGTGTTTCTAGATTGGCTTTCTGTTTACAGAATTCTCAGGCACGTGTATTATGGAGAACTTGCTTTGTGCAAAGCACAAGATCCCTATGCCTCGAGGACCTAAAATTTACCTTGTAATTGACTGCACGGCATGCGCAGTGCTCTAGTGTCCTGCAAGTTGTGTTGGAGATGGGTTGTCTTCCTTTATGATGATTTAGAAGGACTTTTTGAGTAGGCCACTACTCAAGTCAGATCACTAAGTCAGATCTGGAAGTCAATTGATTGGGGTAGGTGGGGATAGTATGATGTTGCAGCGAAGGAAATGAGTTGAGCAACACTGCTGGGAGGGGAAAAGAAAACATCTTAGCTATTAGTGGAAAATACATTATTTAATTAAGATGCAGTTTTTGCTCTAAGACTAGGAAGATGGATGTGGTCACATTTGGAGTTCCAAACAAAGTTGAGAAGTTGGAACTTTTTAAAATGCTGAAAACCAGCTAGACATAGTGGTGAATGCTCATAATCCCTGCCCTGTGGGAAGCTGATACAGGAGGATCCAAGCGGGCCCCCAGCCTGGGCAATTTAGTGATTTAGTGAGACCTTGTCTCAAAATTAAAAATGGGCTGGGGATGTCGCTCAATGTGAAGGCCTTGCCTTGAATCCCCAGTACCAAGAAAAAAATTGAAACCCCTTGAAATGGAGGTATCATGCTATACATACGAATGTTTAGAAATTGTAATCTGATAACCTTTTGTAAGAAGAATCAGATGCTAGAGGAATGAATTAATCAGGGCCTAAATTATGATGGTGGGGGTGAAGAAGGATTTGGCAATTGATCCAATATAAGGACAAGCAATAATCAAAATAAATAACAATAGGGCTGGGGATTTAGCTCAGTGGTTTCATTGCCTGCTGCACAAGGGCAAGAACCCAAGTTCCATCTTTATTCTGCAAGACTCTGTCTGTCACTGCTCTCAGTATGTGCAGTGCTTACTAGTGATATTACTAACTCCTTTTTACAGGTGAAGAAACTCAGAGATGATAAGCAACTTGCCTGAATACATTCTGGTTTACCAGGCTCTCAGTGCTCAGGATTCAGAGTTATGATTTAACAGAAATGAATTTTTTTACATCATGACCTTTCAGGTAGAATTCCAAGGGCAGGGTTCTCTGTACTGTTCATGAGATGAGGATGTTAGCTCCCAGATAGCACGCCTCCATTGAGTCACCTGTGACTACACTAGCGCCAAGGTACCTGATACATTGAGCTGCACTTTGAACAGTGAGTGTCTCCCAGCATTCTTTAGTTTAGGTTCCCAGCATTAAAAAAAATACAATAATTAACTGTGTAATGAACAAAAGCTCTAACATAACTTTTAAATAAATTTGTATTTTTAAAATCATAACAATGTTCATAAACATTTTTAAGTGGAAAACATATACAGGAAGATGTTTCATTTCTATCTTAGAGTACAGCTAGTCCTTGATAGATTTGAGGATGTCTCCCAGTAATTCCTGTACTTGACAGAGCTTCAGAATCCTGAGAACCAGAAGTCCCCTGCACAGTTCAAAGGGCCAAGTCGGGGTGGGGGAGGTACGCAGCTGCAAATATTAAAGGTAAAGAGTTGGGAACAGGTCCAAGGAGTGCCTTGTAACCTTGGTGTGTGGCTTTGGTCCTTTAAAAATGAAGTTAAAAATGAGATGGATAAGTGAGGCTGTGGAACCATGAGAGGGTCTGAATTATGACTGTCGCTAACAATAGGATTGGAAGTGAATGGAAAAGATGTGAGTCAGGTTCTGAGTACGTTAAGTAACTCAGGCCAGACTCAGGCTGAGGAAGTGATTTCTGTAGTGGTGATCTGAGGATCCAGATATGTTCGGTTTCTGTTGTTGATAGACGGCATCTTGGCATCCATTCACAATCCATTCATCAATAAACTGGATGTGTGTCTAGTGAAGCATTTTTATTTAGAGAAAAAGAGAAAGCAAACAACCTAAATGCCAGAGTAGAAAAATGGGAAAGAACATAGTGAATGGTGTGTCCCTTTGATGAAATCATGCAAATCATTGGAACTTTAACTGGGGATACATAATAAATGTCTAAGATTTATGTTTATTAGGTACGTATTGAGGACCTGAAATATGTCCTATGTTCTAGGTACCAGGGATATAGTGCATAACAGACCAATAGAGTTAACGAATTGAAGCGTAAAGATGGGAATTGTGTATACAAATACATTGACAACCACATTGTATTAGGTGGTGATAATTATCATGAAGCACAACAAAGTATAAGAGGAAAAGCAGAGGGTAGAGTTACCGTTTTATATAGGGTGATCACAGAATGCTGTCCTAATTTGGTGACTTTTCAGCAGAGTTCAAAAGCAAGAGAAGAATGAGGATAAGAGGCTGTCTGGGAGAGGTGTCCCAGACAGAAGGAATAGAAAGTGCAAAGATCCTGATGCAGCAGGAAGATTGGTATGTTTCAGGAACGCGGCTGTGGTGAGATGGGCTCTGGGTGAATGTTAGGAAAAGATGGAGAGGTGCTGTAAGAACTTTGGCTCCCTTGAAGGTCACTAGGTGTTTTTGAGCAAAGATAGACATGATCTGACTTTGTCTTCTATAGGATCATTCTTCAGAGTAGACAAGGTGGCAGATAGTGACAGGAAAGGTATTTGGGGCATTTACCAGTGCCCCAGATGGGGAATGAGTCAGGTGGACAGGTGTCTAGATCTTTAGACCCACTGGAAAAGTGGAGTTTCCGTGAGCTGAACTGGAAGGCTGTGTGAGGAGCAAAGGAAGATGCTAATGTGAGGATGCTACCGCTATATCACATGTGCCCCTGGAAGAGGTGAGGCGAAGACGTTAAATGATGGTAACTTGTTGGGAAGATAGGACACTGGTGATTTTTCTCTTTTCCATATTGCTTCCATTGTTTCTTATTATGAGTAATAATTTACAGATAAAGAAAGGCAAAAGGGTAGTTGAATCCTCCCAGAGCAGTACTTCCCAAATTCCATTCCCTGGACCCTGAAATTTGTCAAAGGCTCTGCAGAGGGCACTGTGTAGATGTTGCCTTTGTACCCCCACCCCCTACACACTTCAACTGGAACCTGCTTCAACCAGAACAGTCTCATCTGTAATTTGTTTCATATATTGTGTTTTCTTGTAAGATTGACATTGCTTTTACCATGTGCTTAAAAAGAGGTTGAATTTCACTCTTACATTCAGAAACTATTTGCTGATCTTTTTGTTGTAAGGAATATGAAATAGATGAGGGGGAAAATTGTTTTTGAAACTTAGTTGAGATCTGTTTTTCAAATTTGCATATGTAATCAGAGGGATAATGAATAGTAAGGTAAGCTGTTTCTACGCTCTGCTCTCTGGGATGCAGTGTAAGAAATGTATAAGATTCACTTGGTGCTACCAAAGAGCTTATTATCTAATAGAAATATAGTTTAAAATACTGGTAAGTTTTAAAATTCAGAAATTAGTTCCTTGGTAATTCTTCAAAGGTCTGTACCCCTACTATAGGAGGCATTTGTGAAATCTTTCCCACAGATACAACACAGCTTTATAAACCCTTATCCACAATTCCAAAATCCAAAACTTTAAAAAACAAAAGATTTTTTAAAAATTGAGGACCTGTACTGGAACTGGCCTTGAATATAGATACAGATTCAGTAGGTTGAGAGTAAGAAGGGAGAAAAAAAGGCATTTCAGGGAAATGTTATATCTTAAGGCACAATTATGGGAACACCAAGTGTGTTTATGTCAAAACTTCAGACCTGAGTATGAATACATAGAGATCTGTAATCTTTTATGCAGAATCAGATGTACTTTAGAAATTGGAAGGCTCTAAGTTTTAGAAATACAATGCCTATAACTTTTTTTATATTATGCTTCCAGCAGGGTCCAGGAAATACCCAGACTATAAGCAAAACTAAGTACAATCAACAAAAATAAATAATTTCTTATCAATTCAAGCCAGATTTTGCTAACAAATGGGCTATGAAAAAAATTGGATTTTCAGAATTTTGGAGGTTTGAAATTGTGGTTAAGAATTAAACAATTTGTGTGGATTGGGCTGGTGGGGTATAGCTATGCCAATTTATGGAGGCCTTGCAAGTCTGGCTGAGACTTTGCCGAATCCACTAAATGTTGGAGAATCCCCAGGATGGGAGGTTAAAGGTAAAGTTTTATGAGGGCTGCACAGAGACAAAGGGAATCCAACTAGGTTGTGCCAATGACTCAAGACTGAAATGAATAGGAGAAACTTTTTCCAAAAGAAGAGCCAGCAGAATTCCAGTATGGTTTGGGAAGTGGTGGTGGGAAGGGAGTGAGGAAGACGGTGAGGAAGAGAAGAGGGAAGATGACTGGGAGGCTGGAGCCTGAGTAACTATGAACAGAATGCAGAGACTTCAAGGGAGGACTTCACGTGGTAGGGATGCTTATGATTTCAGTGTTAGATTTATTTATTTATTTATTTAGGTACCAGGGATTGAACTTGAGACCTTGCACTTTCGAGGCAGGCAGTGGAACCACTGAGCTAAATCCCCAGCCCTGTTAGATGTGATTTTAAAGTTCTGGTGGAACGGCTGGGGAAATCATGTCCACTGAGACATTGGAAATGATTGCAGATTTGATGCTCAAAAGAGAAGCCAGGCCTAGAGGTGCATGTTTAGGAATCATACAGAAAAAGACAGGAGAAACTCAAGGGAAACAGTGTCTGTGAGCAGGAAGCAGGCAGGGAGGAGAAGGGTAGGTTGGAGAAGTGAGAGAGGAGTGAAGCTTAGTGAGCCAGAGGTGAAGAATAAGGAGGAGGACATGGCAAGACCCAAAGACACAGGGCAAGAGCAGAAGACATCCTTGTCATAATCTTGAGCAGCAGAATCTGGGCTTATGATAGAGAAGGATGTGAAAAACTGGCATGACAAAACCCAAAGACAGGGTAGATGCAGTTGTGAAGTGGTTTGGAAGCCAGATACAGCCTAATGAGAGCCTGGCAGATCAACGCTGCTGGTGCTGGAAGCCCTGTGAGCTACTGCAGATGCCCATTGAGCCCTGAACAGCAAGTGCAGTAACTGGGGAGTATTTAGTGCTCTTGGCTTAATAGTTCATTTGTTCTGAAGAGGACTATCACTTATTTGGAATAATTTATGTCTTGACTAGAAACAAAAACAAATTTGAATTATAAGCAGTTGAATTCCGTAAGTACCAAGACAATTTTCTGAGACCTGGAATTTGCTTTGCTTTTTTTTTTTTCCTCCTTATGATAAGTAGTTGTTAGGTTAAAAACAAATTAAGTTTTAAACAAGTGTGTGAGTGTTTATATACAACCTTAGCTTATTTTATCAATCAATGAAAGCAAATTATATATGTTTTAAAATTTGCAGTTTGGAATATTTTTATCTCAATTTTTTGTTCCCCTCCCTCCTTTTTTCTTTTAATAATGTACTATTCTTACTATAAAGAGCCTAATGGTGAGCAAACAGACTTACCAGTGGTTTTGCCTCTCAGTCTTATAGAACAGGAAAATAAATCACTGGAAGAAGTCAGAAGTCTATTTTTAACATTAGTTATGTTAACTTTGGCAATTTGTCTTTTCTATAGAAAATTTCAATAACCTTTGGCCGGATAATTGTTCACCTCTAGATATAACAGTTGTGTGTAGTGATCACATAAAAATTTTGTTCTGCAATATTTATTAATTGCCTCCTGGATGTTAGTAGCCATGCCAGGCAGTGAAGGATACGGTCCCCCCTGCAGAGGAGTGAGTAGATTCCTGCAGGGCAGAAGGGGCATTTCAGAGACATTCGGGGTACACTTCCTGTTGGGATGGCAGCAGGGCTGGTGACCACAGGGATGAAGGTCACTTGAGGGGAGGTGACAGATAAGGTGGCTCTTGATGGCTGTCCAGGAAATCAGGCTAAAAGGAGGGAAGACTATTCCAGGCAAAAGGAATAATGTGCAAACTGCACATAGGCAAAGCAGATCAAGCCTGTCCAAATACCATGGAAAATGGGATATTCTGGGGCCTGGGGTCAGGTGGAAGGAAAAAAAGGACCAGAAAGATTGGCACTAGATTGGGAAGAGCTCTCTATGTACTCTTAAGTCCTCAGGACTCGAACCTCCTGTAGGCTATAGGTGATCCTAGAAGGCTTCTAAGCAACAAGTTTGCATTCTATAAAGACGGTTCTGGGAGAGTGTGGTGGTGGTGACAGCAGAACAAGCAGCCCATATCTCTCGCTGGCTAATTTAAGCAGTACCATTTATTCATTCAACAGTGTTTTTGCATTCCATGTCTATCTGGAGGGTGCCTCTTGTGTGCCAAGTGCTGTATTTGTGATTTGTAGTTCTGCTAGTCATCCTGCTTTGTTGTCTTGATGGTAAACATATCCCCTAAACTTAGGAACTGTTTAACTCAAAGTATTTACCTTTAAGTAAAATGGACTCATAAAGCTCTTTGTGAAATGCTACAGTGCATTGCTGCTTTTGTGCCTCAATCATAAGCTTCTGTCTGTTGTTATTTTTTTTATGAGTGTCCTTTGTGATTTTAGAAATATAGAACATCAGGAGACTAAAAGATCTTAATTGTTTCATAGGCCAAATTCTTCCTTTTACACAGTAGGGATTTCTGACCCAAAAAGGTAAAGCCTTATGTCATCTAGGTACTTAATTCCATGCTAGATCCAGGAGTGTCTGTAAATATGAGGCTCCTTTGAGATGCAGAAGACAAGAATTACATTTTAACTATGCGCCCCATTGGTGAGGAAGGAGAGGAGGCCTGAATTCTTTCTTGCCTAGTATCTTGCGTTTCTCCACCCTCACTTCACTTTGTTCTCTCATAGTCCCACTTCCTGAGTTCTTTATTCATTTACCCTTGTGGTCTCTGGTGGTGAGAACAAGCTGTTCAACTCCCTGAGAATGTTAAATTTCATTGGCAAATGATGAACCAGGGTATGGCCCGACTGGCTACTAAAAATAAACCTGTGGGAGTTTTAAAGCCTTGTCAGGTCATGCCCTCCAATCAGGTGGACACATGCTGCCCTAGTTATGTCATAAGGAAAGTTAGGACATGTTTAGGTGTTCCCATCAGTGTGAGGTGAGCCCCTGTCCCTGGGGTCCACCTGGCCCACAGCCTCTGAGTGGGTCTTGCTGCATTCACAGATACTGGCTCCATCCGCAGCTTACAGACTGGCGTGGGAGAGCTGCATGGGGAGACCAGATTCTGGCATGGGAAGGATTACTGCAACTTTGTCTTCAAAGACTGGGTTCAGCTGGATAAACCTTTTGCTGGTAAGTGTGATGGGAGTGGTAGTGGGTTTTAGTTTCTCTTTTATCTTAGAGCATCTCAACAAGTATGCATGTGCAAGATCTAAATGCCTTTTGTTTTGCTTTGTTTTGTCTTTGTTTAGCTTTGAATATTTGGTAAAATTTAGAAACATGGTATATTTATATATTTAAGGACTTTTCTTTATAGTTACAAATAGAGAAGTACATGAAATGGAGCCAACCTATCATAAATCTCTAGGTTTTATAGAGGCCTATTTTAGGTAATAATCTGTAATACTCCAAGAGATGGCAGCCTTCCTTTCATCTTCTTTTATGCTTTTTCTGTTTATATTCCAGCAGTAAACTGGCATATTTTCAGATTACTGTGCTTGTTGGTTTAAGAGGAAGTAGCCAGGGCACTGCATATGTAGCCTGCTATTATTTGAAAAGGATAAAAAAGAAAAATATATAAATCATGCAGCTTTAGATAATTTGTACCAACTTACATCTTGCCTTGCCTAGTGATGAATAGAGTAAAAAGGAAACGTGCTGCAGGAGGTATTTGGGGACTGTGTTCCTCAACATGAAGTCTGTGTTCCCCCTTTTTATAAAGGTGTTCTACCCAAGCCAAGAAATAGGCACATACAGCAGGCTTTATTAACAGGTTTCCTTTTACCTATCATAGTTAGGGTCAGAGTGCCTCTGTCCCCAGCACAGACATGAATGATGGATCCTTGCTGGGTGCCCCGGGCAGATTTCATTGACAGGTACTCTACCCCCCGGATGCCCTGGCACGACATTGCCTCTGTAGTCCACGGGAAGGCAGCTCGAGATGTGGCGCGTCACTTCATCCAGCGATGGAACTTCACAAAGGTACTGAATGTTGTCGTGACTCGGTCTGTGAGAGGAGAGGCAAGCCTAGTCCTAGGAGAAACGCAGAGAGTTAGCAAGAAGGGGCTGCTGTGGCCATAGCTGTGGTACCATCTGCTGTTGGGTGCACTGTGATTAGAGTGCCTAGGCCTCTTGGCATTTAAAAAAAAAAGAAAATGTTCTCGAACTTTCACACCAAGGACAATTCAAGTGCAGAGGGAACAGATACTTCTATCAGGGCCTGTGTTTTTGATTTTTTTAACATCTTGGACTCCTAGTATTGATGAAGCATTTACTGAGTTGGGCTCAGTAGCCACGTAGAGGGTTGCGTTAGTGGGCAGGAGTCTTGATTAGATGACAGGGCTTAACTGTAGGCCCTTGCAGTCCTGTAATTGCACTGGGTTCATTCTCTTACAGGATTTTACAGGTTGGTTCTGAGCGAGTCAAGCAACATTACGCAGACCATGTTTCTTTTCTCAGAATGGTGTCCTTGGTGGTGCCTTCATTGCTGTAAGAACTTGTGCAAACATTCACAAGTTCAGTACACAGCATATAGTGCTGTGAAGGATCCACTTTACTTGTTTGCAATGATGAGGCATTATTCCTCCTGGTAATTTGAGCAATGAAATTAATTCCATCTACAGCTTAAAGCCTCTCTTTACTTATCATTCACATCAATATAAAATTTAGTGGAAGCTCTAAGGAAATATTTTAAACAAAAATTTAGAGGGGATTAATGGGTAAACAAAGTAATATTACTTTTAACCTACTGTACTGTACTGTCAAAGATTAAAAACACTGCTAGTAACCAGTTGGACTTTCTTTTGTACTGGGGATTGAGCCCCGGGCCTTTGCACTGAGCTATATCCCCAGCCCGTTTTCAACATGTTTTAAATTTTGAGATGAGGGCCTACAAAGTCACTAAGTCACCAGGGCTCCAAACTTGCAATCCTCTTGCCTGAGCCTGCGAGAGTGCTGGAATTAAACACATGTGCCACCACTCCTAGCTTGCTTTGGGTGTTTTTAGTATGCTTATTCCCTATTCTGGGAAGGGAAATTGGTCAAACACCAATAAGTTTTCTCTGCAATCTTTGATCCAAAAATATTTCCCCATGTTTAAGCTAAAGAAATAATCTAATAAGATAATTTATTTTGATGCAGCTTCTAATAACTCAGGTAAAATTAGGCATAGGTAAAATACTCACTGAGAGGAATTTGCTAAATGAATTATGCTTCTTCATACTATTTGATTATGAATTTGTTAAAAATAATGCAGTGCTGTGCTCCCATGAAAAAGTGTTTATGAAGTACAGCCAGGTGCAGTGGCACACACTTGTAAACTCAGCTACTCAGGAAGCTGAGGCAGGACGGTCACAAGTTGGAGGCCAGCCAGCGCGGCTTAGTGAGACCTTGTCTAAAAGTGAGATTTTTTCAGAAGTGCTGAGTTGCAGCTCAGGGCTGTTTGAGCTCAATCTCCAGTACAAAAATTAATGCTTACATTGACTCCTTCTTTGTAACTATAAAATAATATATGCTTACTATAAAAGTTAAAAGAAGGCAATATGAGAAATAAAAAACAACATAAATAGTATACTGCTTTTCAATTAGAAATGTCCATTGATTTTTTTTTCTAATCATAAAGCAGGGAAGAATGGGCCTCTTTTCTCATTTGAATCTTTTTCATTTGCTTTTTAAAATTTTAGATTATGAAACCAAAATATCGGTCCCTTTCTTATCCTTTTCTGCTTCCAAAGTCTCAAATCACAGCCCATGAGCTGAGATACCAAGTGCCTGGGGCTGTCCACGCTAGTGTACAGGTAAGCCTGGCTTTTCTTGTTCATAAAGTGCTACTAGGTAACATTCCTATTATTGGACTAAATGTCTATTATGTTGGCTTCAGGTTTTTCAATAAGGACTTTTGCAAAGCAAACCTGAGTGGACCTTTTTGGAAATTAGTATTACATTTCCTGTGTTAGATTCAGTTCACCCTCTTTCTAAAGCATATTTATACATATACTATGTATAGTGAAGCATGTATAATAGTATATGTATAAATGGAAACAATCAGGAATGAACATATGAGCTCATCAGAAGAAGCCATTTGATCTATTCCCATCTCTAACATGACACCCAGGATGCAGAAAAGGTGAAGGAAGAGAGACTTTGTGGAGTATCCATCTGCCTTACCAGGGCAGCAGGATGAGAAGACATAAGTGAGGACTTTACCAGTAAGGAGTGGAAAATGCATGTATACTTAACTCTAGACCTGTACTGATCCTAAGAATACACTATCCTCAGTAATACATTTCAACAGATATTTAATTAACATCATTTAACTTCAATACGTTGACCACCTTTTCAATTTTATTGTAACTTCAGATCTTAAATTCTCTTATTTTCCCAATACTGGCATTCTTATTCTAACACAAAAACCTTTTCCCTCCCTCATACAGAATAAAATCAAATAGTTCATAAAATATTCATCAACTTACGTGTAAAAACATATTATCTGTGCCTCCAAATATAAATCAGTTATCTTTTTAAAGGTAAAGAACTTAAGTCCACTCTGATCATGTCCGAGGCAGACTGCTGAATCTTTACCTAAACAATGCTTTTCTCATTCTGTCCCCTAATGATCTCAGGACACTGGAACTGTAGTTGGTAAAGGAGCAGATTGGGTAACACTGAACTACAGTAGTACTTCAAGCTCCACCTCTATCAGTAACTAACTGGGTGGCCCAAGATAAACCTCCAAGCCCCCACTGGATCTTATTTGTAGTTTGAGATTGTTGGACAGGATGCAGTAAAATTTTGTGGTTCTATTAAACAAATTCCTATTACTTTAATAGAACTGCTAAAAGGCATTTGGTTAATTAAAAACTAAAATTAGATTGAACTAGATCAAGCTTCCCAATTGCAAAGTTTCAGCCATGTTCCTGGTGCATAAGCAGAATCAGCTACTATTTGTCATGTTGCTAGGATCACCTTAGAAAGAATAAAACAGCCATTCCTTGACTGTAGCTTTCTCTGAGGACATGTATGTATTGACTCAATCTACAAACCCAATTGATTTAAAAGAGCATTTACCAAGGCACACTCACTCATTAATTCACTCATTGATTTAGCAACTTATATTTGCTTAATGCCCTGTGTTTGCACTGTAAAGTCTTCAAAGCAAGCTTGGGTACTGAGCAGGCAGACAGAAAAGCAGTTCTCTGCCCCTGGAAACTTGGTTGGGGAGAAAAAGCTGTGATGTTAATTCAGTTAATAGTGCAAGATAAGGTGTCTGAAAGTATGAATCAGTACACCATGAAAGTTTGGCAAACAGGAGGAACAGTCTGGGTATCCCCTCTAAGGAATAAAAGCTTCTTAGCAGAGGACAAAGAATTAACTATGCCAAACCATTTGTTCTTGGAGAGCAGATAATAAAGTTAGATAGCATAGGCCACATGGAGTGCTGGCTTCATCAACTTAGACCTGGTCCTGGAGCATTAATGAATTTTAGAACTTTTTTTTTTAATCTAGGAAAAAACATGATATATGAATGTTTTATGAATTTTAACCTAATTTTCTTAAGGTAATCAAACAAAACCCAAGGACAATTAGGACTATCTTCATAAAATATTTGTCCGTAGGTGTCAGTTTAGGGGTAGAGTTTCCTAAACTGAGTTTTGCCTATAAAATGCTTTCCATGGACAAATAAATTTTTGCAGATTTCTTTAATATAGGATGTCTTCATACCTTTGTTATGCTAATGTATTTTGAAACCACTAAGAAGCAACACAGTGGGAACATTTCCCAAGTTTATTTGACCAAAGATCTCTCATTTTATTTCTTCTTGTCTGTTTCTCTCTGAACAAACACTTTGGGATTTAAAGTTTATACATATGGAAGAACTTATTAGACTGGAGATGAAATGAAAGCAAGGGACAGGGAAAAATGTTGTTAAAGTTATTCTGCTATTCACTGAAGCCCTACAGTAGAAATGAAAGGAAGGAACAGATAATGAAATATTTTTGAGGGAAGATATAAGGGACATGATGACTACAACATGGCCAAAAATTAGGGGTAAAGGGGGTAGTGAATACTAATTAGTTTAATGTCACTGATGATGTCTCCAGAAAAGAATTACACATGTGTCATGACTGATTGACCAGGACGGTAACTGAGGTCACGAAGGACTCCGGCAGCCCCTGTGGTGGGTCTGTTCTGGGTGATATAAACTTTGCAGCTTGATAGTAGCTATAATAAAGTACCTAACAGTGTTGCTAGGCAGTGCTTCTGGAAACACAGGAAAATCATTCAGTTAGTTATAATAAAATACATTCTCTTAAAAGAATCATACCACAGCAATGTGCACCCATGTTTATAGTGGCACAGTTCGTAATAGCTAAAGCTTGGAAACAGCCCAAGTGCCCATCAACTAGAAACTGGATAAAGAAGATGTGGTTTTTTTAATAAAATGGAGTACTACTCAGCCATAAAGAACGAGAAACTAGAGACATTTATAGCTAAATGGATGCATATTGAGGCCATCCTCTTAAGTAAAATAAATAGGACACACATGTGTAAATACCAAATAGTTTCTCTAGTGTGAGAAACTGAAAGTATAAATAAGGATCAAAATGATTAAAATGAATAATTGATAATTTGAAATAGGAAGAAAAAGTCCAAAGGGATAGGGAAAGTGGGAGAGGAAGGGTAAAGGAAAGAAAGGAAAGGAAAAATTATGAGAAAAGAAAAAAATGGAAACAAAGTCTATGTAAATAGGGAAGGGTGGAGGGGGTGAAGGAAGCATAGGGAATGGGGAAAAAATAAGAACCAAGACACATCATGTACAGGTACAAGCACCCAATGATAAATGTAAATGTATTGTGTACCTAGAATATACCAATAAAAGAATTTAAGCAAAAAATTAATAATAAAATACATTCTAAAACCACAGCAGATGGCCTCAGGGATTAATTTCCACTCTTTGATCCTCCTATATTTTATCTGAAAGCTTTATGATTGATGTGAATCATATCCGTAGTCCCTTCAGATATTTAAAATGAAGCTTTTCATTCAGCATCTTTAATAAATGTGGTATCATTATAAGTATTAATTACCTTCTATTTAGTCTTGCTGATATAGTTAGGGTCCCTGATAAAATAAAACACTCCTCAGTTATACCCCTTAATTTTTGAAGTAGTTATATTTATAACTAAGTAGAAATAGGAGCCACTGGTTAGAATGTGTACCTTGATAATTAAACTTTTTTTCTGTAGACCCTTGAGAGAGAAAACGAAGATATTGAAGTAAATTAAAACATCATACATTTGTTTAGCTCCATGTCACTGCTAAGACAAATACTACAGAGTGGTAAATGAGAAAATATGACATCATTGATGAATTCTCACATTCTAAGATTTTAATTTCTTTTTATCCCTTTGGTCCTTGAAATCTGATGTGTGTGTGTGTGTATTTTTTTTTTTTTTTTTTTGGTTCTGGGGATCAAACTTGGGACCTTGTGCTTGCGAGGCAGGCAGCAGAACCACTGAGCTAAATCCCTGGCCCAAAGTCTGATATTTTTACAGTTGACTTTTTATCATCTAAGTCCCTAAAGTAAAATATACCTACAGACCGGCTAGAGTGAAGGCCATGATAAGCGGAATGAGCTGCTCACTTTTGGAAGCCACATTCAGTTCCAGAACTCTGCCCGTGTAGGGTTGGAACGTCTTATCTCCCCAGGCCACTCTAAAGACAGATATCTAGTTTTTTATTTATAAATTTGTATTCTTCTGCTTAGGGAACCTCATCCCCAAGTTAAAAAGTGTTAGACATAGCAAAATTTGGACCTCTACTAGTTTTTAGGAGTTTTGGAATAACTTTAATTTTGAAAACAGTGAACGCAGCCAGGAAGTACATCTTTTTGGAGATAGGAAAGTCTGAGAGGACCAGAAACTTAAACAAAACAAAACAAAACTGTACCCTGCTGTGTTTCTCCTTTTGTGACAACATCTGACCCCACTGTTGCTTCACTTTCTTCATTGTTCATTGGCTCTTAACATTTATCTTGTCACAGACATTGAAATGTATAGTTCCTAGAAGGCGAGAACAGTAGCCTTAGCCAATCTCTAGTTTTCCAAAGAATCCAGAAGGGGCAAGGAGATGGGCCCCTCCTTATGTTTGGGCTACTTCATTTTTAAAGGGTTAATCATTACATTTGCAAAACTTCAACTTTCTTAGCTGTCTTAAGATCCATAATCAAATGATTGTTAGGCACTCAGTTGAAAAGTTTAATGAAATTAATCTTTCAGTGTATTGTTTTTAAACATGATTGTTTCATAACAATTTAGTGCTTGAGTATGAAGAACCAATATGATGTATGAATTAAGAGGTAGGATCTAATTAGGATGTGTTAAAATCCCAGCTCTCCTACATATTAGCTAGCAGTGAAGCCTTTTGAAAATGACTTCACTTCTGCATACGTTTCCCTCATCTGTAAAGCAGGGGTAGTTTCAGTGTCTGCTCCATCAGCTGGAATGATGGGTAGTGATGAATAAATAAATTAATGCCTGCAAAGCACTTAGCAGAGTGGAGCAGTTTGTGTTCTATCAGTATTGGCTCTTTTAGACATTTCCTAGTGTTTCAGAAGTTTGCAACAAAGGATGACATTTCTCTGGAAGGGTCACCAAGGCTAGTTCTGGATAAAAATACTTATACCATATATTTATTGAAATGAAGAAAAAGGACATTTGACACGATAAAGTAAATAGTAGATAATATTCATGTCATTCTTTCACCTGCAGAAGGGACCTAATTATTTAATCTTTGACTATGAAAACACTGGGCACACCCTTTCACAGTAGGGTAGACAGCCAGTCAGGGAGAGAGGGACTGTGTCTGTCAGAATGAATGCTTGTCCCCACCAACACAGATAGCCTCTTCTGAAAAAGTCATTCAGACCGGGAGGTGACTTTGGCAGCTTTCACCAACACTTTAAAAATAATCTGGCATTGCCCTTAGTGCTGGGCATTCTCAGAAGCCTGCCAAGAGCACTCAGAGAAGATACAACAGGAACAGGCCTGCCTAGAGGAGGAAGTGGGAGAGGCAATTCTGAAACTGCTTATACACGGGTGTATAAAGAGAAAACTAGGTTCCTGAATGCTCTCATTGCCATTTCTGATGCATTGCCTAGCATTTGATACATTTTTGACCCTTCAGAGGTTGTGACTGATCTGCGATATGAACTCTTAATGTAGTATTTTCAACTGGCACCTCTACAGGGTTAAGGGAAAAGAAAATGGATAATGCTATGTCAGCATCAATGTGGAATCAATACATGAGAACAATCCTTTTTATTAAATTGGGCAGCTTATGGTAGGATCATCCCTTAGACAATTTTTTTGGTACCAGGAATAGAACTCAGGGCCTCACACTTGCCAGGCAGGTGCTACACCACTGAGCTACATTCCAGGCTCCCTTAGACAATTGCAGTAAGAATCCCTACCTATATTGAGAAAAATAATTCCACTTGTCTCATGTCTTCCATGCTGTCTATCTGAAAGGGAGAAAGGGAGGGAAAAAGAAAAAAGAGGACAAGAAAATTTACAGGCAAGTAAATGACATCTGAATTATACTACTGGAAAACATCCAAATGATACTCCAGAGGATGTTTGAAAGGACACCAGTGTGCTTTACAGTGCAGATTGGTGTGAGAGAGTAAGGTAGATAGGTGAGATGAAGGGAAACCACTGCTCTCCTTTTCATGGTTTCTTATTGTGAGAGCTTTTTCCTCTTGTGAGCCAGGTCTTCAGGCAGCAGCAGATTTGTGAGTGTTAATCTGGGTCTTGGCTGGCGGAAGCCAATGTTGAACAGGAAGCTTTTACTTTGTGTCTAGCACTGTGCCAAGCTTTTTGTGGCTTATCTAATTTATTTTCATCAGCTTATAAACTGCACTTTATTCCCCCTACACTTATTTTTACAGATGAGAAAACTAAAGCTTTGAGAGGTTAGCATGAGTATAAAGTGGTAGGGATGAGACTCCATTCCAAGCAGTCTGTTTTCAGCACCTCACATATCTGTTAGAGGTGATGGTTGTTTCCAGTAGGTCAGACCTGGCAGTGTTGTAACCACCAAGGTTCCAGAAAGACAGTTGCACTTCAGCTTTGCCTTTTGATATCTCCTGTTGCTTACCTCTCTATCTTCCTGCCTCTCAACAGCCCCCAACTAGATATTTTTTCTTAGGACTTCTCTCCCCTAAAGTCTCATTTTCCAAAAGCTATCTTTACTTTCTTTCCTTCAGCCAAAAGATTAATTTCTTCTTCTGATTCAGGCAAAGGATTACCATAAGTGAATAAACTGCACATTGTGACACAAGTGGCTGACCCTCAACTAAAAAAAAAAGCGGTTGTTAAAAGAAAGAGCTTGATAGGATGAGCCACATTCCGTGAGTCAGTTTCTCAGTCTTATTCCCTGCTGTTTTCTTCTATCGTCTAGAAAGAATAAAGCCTTACAAACTGAGCCCTTCCTTATCTCCTCAACGCATATCACTTGGGAGCTGCTACACAGATGGCAGCCTGTGCTTGAGGGACATAGAGAAAGCGCTTTTGTCCCAAACAGTCTTTGTTCGTATGGACTTGGAAACTTAGGGGAACAAAAGGAATTAAGATATTTGCTGAATTTATAGGGAATAAAAGCATTGTGGTGAGAGAAAAGAAAGAAACTGGGGACAAAATCTAAAAAACTTTTGAAAGTTTTCCTTCAAGGAGAAATTTCTTTCAGCCTATATGTTTGACTTGGTTCCATCCTATGTCAGAGGATTAGGACTTATGGTTAAAAGAAGGCCATATTTTAAATTTAAAAATGGGACGGAGTACAAAGGAAAATGACTGGTCCTGGTTAAATACTGACACTACACCATAAAATCATAAACATGCCATTTTCATAACTTTAAAACTGTATATTCAAATGAGGTTTGAAAAGTGTGGGTTGTATGTGAGTCCCAGGACATGTGGAACAATGATAAGCCACATTTATTCATATGGAGGGAGGAGTCTGAGGCTTGTCTCAGACTTAAACCAGTTACACTGGTTTAAAACAGAAACACAAGACAAGTTGGTCAGGTCAGTGAAGAAAAAAGAAAAGAGTGACTCTTAAGTTGAAAAAAAAATAGAGAAGTCAATCCAAATGTCTTTGACTTTTTGGAATATTGACAAAAATGTCCTAGATCTTGCAATGAAGGTAATTTTTACACAACTTTCGAATTATAGAATGGTTCAAGAGTATAGAGAGACCATTGAAACTTCTATTCAGACTTTGTTATTTCTGCCTGATGAACAATAATGCGGTTCTTTAAAGATGATCTAAAAATCAAGATATTTTCTCACTCTGGATCTTTTATTAACTTAAGTTTTCCTTATGAGCTTTCTTCTGTGATATTTGACTATTCATGTTCAAGGGTAAATTTTCCAATTTCATTGCACATATTCATCTGATAACAATTAACTAAAATGGTTAGAAGGGAGGTATTTTGTAGTAATTATAAAATACTGAGTAAATAAACATTATAGAGGGTGGCACAATCAGTGATTTTGTACTATGTGTTAGCTATTTTTCTCATTGCTGAGACAAAATACCCACCACCCAAAGTTAAAGGAGGAAAGGTTTATTTTGGCTCACAGTTTGTAGAGATTTCAGTCCATAGATAGTTGGCTCCAAAATAGGGTGGCATGACAGAGGAAAAACAGTCCATGGCAAAGCAGGGTAGGCAGAAGACATCTAGTAGCAAGCAACAGCAGCAGCAGAAGCAGCCTGTCTCCCCTTTTTATCCCTTCCAAGCTACCCTCCTTTTGGGTGGTGCCACCCACACCCAGGATAGGCCTTCATTAATCATAACATCACACATTTAAACCCAGTATCACATCCTTACTCCCAATATCACACACCCTAGATCCAGCCACCTCCAAAAAGGCCCACCTATAATTACATGAGGCTTGGGGGGGACATCTAGATATAAGCCATAACAAACCACTTCTGAAATCCTCTTTCTAGAACGACTAAAATACAAGTACTGGTTTTGCATTTCAGTAGTCTTGTAGATGCAATTTCTAAAAGTTATTAATTAGAGTAACAATTTGATCGGAACTTTTATGTATAACAGACATAAAATTGATTATGTATTGAATCACTTTGAATATTCCTAATAAGCATGGGACTGTTCCTTACACTTTTAATTTCAGTTGACCTCATGAATTTCAGCATTCATTTCAAATCAGAAATAGAAAGTGTATTGTGATAGTGATGGTTTAAGAAATGTCAATTGTTTAAGGAATGTCAATAAGTACTTATTGAGGACTTGCTATATGCTAATATCATACTGCAACACTGAAGAATGCTGGGGAAAAAAAGACAACTGATGGTTGCTTAGTGTTGAGAAAGTCATGCAAAGCCTTCTATGTCCTCCAATCCACAGCGATAGTCTACTCTGCCACATCTCTGATGTGATCTGCCACTGCTCCTCTAATGCCAATGCATCCTCTAATGCTGATAGTAATAACACCTGCACCCTACTTACCAGCTGCTAGATCTCTGGCTATACACTTCACAGTAATTCATTTCATCCTCTGCGATACAAAGTAGATACTCTATTTTATAAAACAGAAATATGATGCAAAAACCGAAAAAGAAATGTGTTCAACACATTGTATTCAACAGTTCAACAGTCAAAATTAAGATAGGCTTTGAACACAGGCAATCCTGTTCAGAAGTAGTGTATTTAGACTATATTCACGTATCTGAACTAGAAGCTCTTGCTGTCCAGGTGAGAGCAGGTGAGTCTTGGAACAGAGTTGTGGTATGAATGATAAGAAAGAGGTGAATCTGATAAATGATCTAAAGAATAAATAGAACCAGATATGCAATTTGATATGGACATTGAAGAGAGGCTTGCCAAAGAGCCCCCTAAAGTCACACTAACTTTAAAGACTGATAAAATGATGGCATGCCTCTGGACAACAGGGTATTTGAATTGGGACACTGTTTAGGGGAAGTGGTTATGAGCCTCATTGTGATCTGTTTAATTTAAGGTGAGGAGATCAACTCCAAATTGATTGGTATGACACACAGATGTGGTAAAATGGTAAAAACAGACAGTATAGCATGGTGGTCAAAGTTATGGAATGGTAAGAGGCAAACTCAAGCTCCTGTGATAATATGTGTTATTTCACTAATCTGAGCTTCTTACCTATTCTTGAGTTTCTGTTATAATCACCCTGAGGAAAATTTAGAGTTAATGTAACATGCCTGTGATCAGATAGTTAATTAAAGGTTGTATCCAGATTACATAGCTAAAAATATTGTATTTTAGAGTGTATTAATTTGATTAACATCTAAATTTGGGGAAAAGGAATAATTAATTATTAAGTCAGAGGTTGGACGATCATAGCACATGGCCCACAGGAGGACACTTTTGAGAGTGACAATGGGTGCTACTAATAAATGCACCAAAATCCCTTCTGTGCAATTGTGGGACTGTCATAGGAAAAGTACAAATGATTATATAACTTGTAGCCACCAGAAGCAATACTTCAGAAATACTCTTTGTAGGGGCCAGGGATTTAGCTCAGTGGTTTCGCTGCCTGCTGCGCAAGCGCAAGGACCCGAGTTCGATCACCGGTACCGAAAAAAAAAAAAAAAAAAAGAAAGAAAGAAAGAAAAAAAAGAAATACTCTTTGTAGAAACACAAATTTCAGTTTCTAATTTTTAATAAAAATAATCCTGGGCGGAAGAAGGTATATTTAGGATGTGCTTTCCAGCTGGGCACCTTCCTTAAAGACTGTGTAATAAGAACCAGTTCCCATCTCACCTCTTCCCCGCTAATAATGTCCTCCCACTAACTGTCACTTGGTCCACATATAACAATTAAACTGCTACAATCAATCAGTTGCTTAAAAGAAAAAAAAAAGAGTGACTTCATCGCACAAATGTATCTAGTGTTGTCTTCAGTCTCTAATGTCTGCTTATTGCTGATTGCTGCATTACAGTTGCTCCGTTCTGCTGCTGATTGGTCTGCTGGTATAAAGTACCATGAGGAATCTATCCACAGTGCTTACACCTATGTGATAGAGAACAGCAAGCACTATATTTATATTGAAGTAAGTACTGCTCATATAAATTTTTAGGGAACTTACTTCCCATAAATATCACAGAGAGACTGTACAGTCTCCAATTCAAGACCTGCCATAATTTTAAGTATGTAATGAACAATAAGTGTATGTTGAAGCAATGAATGAGTGCTGGAGAACTGCTGATTCATTTCACTTGAGTTTTTACCTCCGCAACATATGCCAAATTCACTCTGCATTGTCATTAACTCAAGACTATAATGAGAGTCTTCTAAATCCTTGCCATTAAAATGTATCAACTGACTATAATATTATTCGCCAGAAATACCCCAACATGATTTGATTTTGGCTTTGATTTTGATTTGGCTTGGGTGAGAGGGTTTTGATTTGGCTTGAGTGGGAGGGTTTGAGTGTGAGGTGTGCTATTTCAGGACAGTGCACATAAGCAAGTAAATTGCTGAAGCAGAGGCCACTGGATGTCACTAGTTTGGGGATAGTTGGAGTAGGGAGAGTGCATGGGAAATTTTGTGCTACAGGTGCACTGTTGTGGGTGTATAATACCCACATTTATTTTTAGAATATTTCTATTGATGAATTATTAATTTTAATTCTATGAATTTTACTGTATTAAACAATGAATATTTAACAGGAAAAATATTTTTTGAACTATTGAATTTTTAATATTTATTGAATTTATAAGCTTCAAAATTTTCAACATCTACTGTTTTTTGGTGTACAAAAACAACAAAATAAATTCCTATATGAACTACAATGAAAATTCCAATAGAACTCTGCAACAAAAATAATCTTTACTTCAATTATCACACCTAAGGCTGTCTTCAGACATGTCAGTAGCATGTTTCATACACACGTATCGCTTACACTGACAGCATATGTGTTTTGCTTTCCTGGCCTTTTTGTAGGACATACTTGACATCTTGCTGGTCTTGCTGTTTTGAGAGGAGGTTCTTATTATATTATATAATGTATAGTTAACAAGAACATAAAATATCAATAAAATAAAGTATTAAATTTTTAATATGTATGGTCTGTTTAGAAATAAACATTAACGTTTTCACATCACTGTAAATGCTTACAAAACCTAAAAGATAACATCAGAAATTAATTCCTATATGAGCTACAATCAAAATAGTAAATGCTTACAAAACTTAAAAGATAACATCAGAAATTAATTCCTAAATGAACTACAATCAAAATACCAATAGAACTCTACAACAAAAATAATCTTTGCACACTGACAGCACATGTACTTAGCTTTACTTTCCTGTGTGGCAGGCCATTCTTGTCACCTCTCTTGTCTTCCTCTTTTGTCAGGAGTTTCTTACTCTACTGTACAAGATACACTTAGGAGGAAAATAGGATATCAATAAAATAAAACAAATTTGTAATGAGTACTTAGAATAGACATCAACATTTTCACATCAGCTGTTTTCTTGCTTACAAAACCTAAAAGATAACATCAGCAGTAAAAACCTATGTGAACTACAAAGTAAATACAAACAAGACTACCACAGAAATAATCTTTGCTTCAACTGCTACACCTAAGGCAGTCTTCACACACGACAACTGCATGTTCCATGCACAAGTATAGCTTACACTGATAGCACATAACTTTTCTTTTCTTGTCCTCTTTTGTAGGGCACAATTGACATCTTTTTGGTTTTCTTGTTGTCATAGTAGGTCTTTGTGATGTTGCACTTGCTGGTTTACCTATTAGCTCACCAGTGTGCTCCACAATTTTTTTACATGGTTCCCTGGGTGGAAACATTTTGTTCTTCTTCTGCTATAAATGATCTCTTATGAGTTCCAATCCTGATCCGCTAAGAAAATTTCTTTGTGATATTTTGTACAGTTATTTTTTGTGTAAATTATCAAACTATTTATGCCACACATGTTTAGGATCTAGCAAAGCACAACCATCGGCCAATGCTTTGTGTTTTGAGTGACATTGTAGTGCTGCTAACTCATCAATAGCATCTACTCTGCCTTTGGTACTCCCTTCCTTCCCCTTTGTTCAACTGTAAATGCCACACCACCCTAATATATTACCTAAAGCTACAGTGACCACAAAACGCTGCAAGATGTTCACCAGTAGTCATTTATTCAGATGGTATGTAAATTGCCTGACCTTTTGAAACAAAACTCTCAAACAATAAGCAGATAGCAGTCAAATTATAAGTTCTTTTTTTTTCTTGGTGAATGAATTTGAAAGAAACCAAATCTCAGTGTCATTATTATTATACAAACCTGAAGCCACACCTATAAGTCTTTGACATTCGTAAGTCTTTTACATTACTGTGATTACCATGAGAAATCCCTGCTAAATACAGCAGATGTATGAATGCTTTCAGTTCTGCTAGTGAAATGTCATAATAAACATTTTTGAGTATGGCTATTGGTGCATACAGAATATTTTACTTGTATTTCATCATTTGTGTATTTCACAACATCTGTAGCTTTTTGTCTGTTACACTTTCCAACATTGAATGACAGTGCTGGCATTCTGTCCAATAGATTTCACCCCTGCCAAGATCCTCAAAATATATTTTCAGACATAGTTCTAACTGGATTGCTCCATTTGATTGCATGACCAATTTGCACCATTTTGACTAGTCAAATATGTACTATCATTGCTACTTTCTTCATTATCTAAATCAGGGAAGTATTCATTCCTGTGTCTGTATAAACCGATTCTGGCTCCGTTTCACTGTCACAAGAACTTTGAGTCACATGGCCAATGTCATCATCTGTGCATGAGTCACTTGATGATTCATTTTTGACCTCCAAAACTTGCAAGTCTGGTTTTTCATATGCCATTGTACTGAATTGGGCTACTTCTACCAGCAAAATCAAAAGAAAATGTTTTTTAAAAACAAATCCTAAATGCACACTTGTTGCTGCTTTGGAGCTCCTGTACACACCTTGCCATTCATCTGCTAAGAAGGTGAATGCACAGGTGGGGTTCCTGCTGTCACCACACCCAGATGCTGTGAGCCACGCCCACATTCCATTATGGTAAAGTGCATGTTTACATAAAAGAATGGTGTGGTGTATCCCCCCCCCCCCGCCCCAGCCTGTGATGCTCAGGTAAAACTGTTAGACTGAGCATTATGTGGGTAAAAATCCTGGTTTGACACTTTTGCACAGATGCACACACCTTGCTGTTCATTGTACCAAGTGAGTAAACACAAAGATTGCTTCCCATCTCTCCCAGGAGCAGCTACTGAGATGAACAGCTGGCTACTATTATGCTAAAGTACAAATTTACAGTAGAAAAGTATGGAATCGGTTTTTGTAACCCAATGTTGTGCCCTATGGTTGAGTCACCTTCTACAATCCTGTGTGGACTACATTTCATTATAAAGTAGTTTTTTTTCCTGATCCTAGAGTTTGTGTCCAGAGTATATGAGAAAATCTGAGAACATTTTTTAAAGTTTAATTTGGGAACTTTAATTGCACTTCAAAGTGGATATAAAAATAGCTCAGAATACTTGGAAAACCCTGAGAAAATAAAAAATCACAGTAGTGGAAAAAAATAAGTCAGAGCATATCTCCCTTCTTTATTCTAGCTCTTCTTTCCCATCCAATAAAACAGTGTTTGGCGGGGAAATGGATTAGCTTGGAAAAACTACTCTAGCCATATCTCCTTCCCTTGGAATCCTGTTTCACCCTGAAACCCTCAATGCAGTGACAGTTCATTAAAGGCAGACAGCAAAGAATTGGAGCTTTATTTGTCATCCCTGAAGAAAAAGAAAGCTAAATGAAAATATTACCAAGCTAAATGCAATGTGATATACTGGTTGGGAGCTTGCAAAACATAGAACATTAGTGGAGAAATTAGTGAACTCTGCATAAAGTCTAGTATTTAGTGATACTATTAGTATTATTAACTTTGACAATTATACCATAGTAAAGTAAGGTTTTAAGGCTGACTCACCTATTATCCAGAGTCATTTTGCTTTATTTCTTTTTACTAGTATTAATATCAACTTTTCTTATAAATATGAGCATAGCATTAAATAAGGTCAAGAATGGCAAGTACATACATCTGGCCATAGACATAGCCCTAACAGACACTCCTCTGGGCAGGTTAGGTTATCAACATACACTCTACATCTCAAAAAAAAAAAAAAAAGAAGTAAAGGAAATGATATGTGTCCAGTCTGTGCTTAGAACTACTGAGGAACATAAAGCTTCTTTATAATATGAATTCAGGGTGGGAGGAGCAACATGGTTTGGCTGCCACTGAAATTTCAATTTTTTGATGCTCAAAGGCAAACTACAATCTTAAACGAGTTTCTGCACAATGTCTTCCTATAAGTTTGTGTTCCGGAGGTATTTTGCAGATTTGTATACTTAAGTGAAAAAGTTGTTCAATGATAATGCTGCAAAAGGATGATACTCATATTTTGAGTTATTGTTTATATATCTTGGCACCTCAAGGTGATTAGCAAATACTACTTTGAGGTGATTGTCCTTCAAAATTAAAGATGTATTATAACAATCTGCAATCTATTTGAACACATAGTATTTATGATATTTATCCTGATTTTTAACATTCTTTTATGCAGCAACAAAAGTTTTATACCATTATGATAATGTCATTGCTGGTTTTCTCGTATCAGTTTTAAAGAATTTTATAGACTCATAAATAGAAGTCTTAGAGAAAAAATATTTTTTTCCATTTTATTAGTTTACTTATATATGCAGCATACTTACAAAAGGGTTTTGAAACTACTTAAATTAGAAGCTCAGGGATAATCTGAGTCCCAAACAAAGGAGACAAAGTAAAAGCAGACATAAAGATATAATGGAGAAAGGATGGAAAGTAGACCAGGTCTCTGCCATCTACCTTGCTAAAAAGTAAACTTAGCATGGGACATATGCCAATAGTAGAAGTTTTAATCATAAGCATTTCCACAATGTGTGAATCTGAAAAAACCCTAATTTTAGAATGTTCTTAGCAGTCTAAGAATGTAACTTAGAACTTCTCAACTTATAATAATAATGTGGCCTTCTACTTGACCAGGATGCAAAAACTGATCAGTTATCTAAACATGCTTGAGACCCGAGTCAGATGAGGCCTTTTTATTCTGTGTACTTATTTTATTCTTATACTTTCCTGGTGTGATTTCAGTAGTAAGAACATGGCTGCTGTGTGAACCTTTAAAAAAAAAATCAATGTAGCTTTTGCTACTTAACATATTTTCCTTATACTAAGGAAAGTTTATATACTGCTAAGAATAACTTTCTGATTTTTTTCTCAGAACCAATTTTTTATAAGCTGTGCTGATGACAAAGTTGTGTTCAATAAGGTGGGTGATGCTATTACTCAGAGGATCCTGAAAGCTCACAGGTAAAGTTTTCGGCATTTCAGTGAGTACAATTTTGGGCAAAGTTGTTGCTCCACATGTTCTCGTGTTTACTACTAAATTGGATTTTGGATGCTCATTTTTAAAGTACTGTTATTTCCTAACAGCCTTTAATGTGAATAAGCCAGCAGTCGGTTATTGATTCTTTTAATCTGAGTCAAATTTTAAGAACTTTTGAGTCCATTTTGGTGGGAATCTGAATTCTTTCAGGGAACAGTCAGTTTTTTCTGTCCAGTCTGTTTCCCACACATGAGGTTTGTGGTTTGATTGATTTAATGTTAGACAGTGAGTTCATTTTTAAACAAAGCAAAACAGACATAATATTTTTCCATGGGTTATATTTAAATGCTTATTTGCGTCTGTCATTTCTTTAGCTCATAAGATTATTTTAAAAGTTTTATTGTGATAGAATCCTCATATTATATAATTCACCCATTTAAATGATACAATTCAGTGATTTTTAGTATATTTACAGTTGTACAGTCATCACCTAATTAATTTTAGAACATTTTCATCACCCCAGAAAGAAATCTCATACCCATTAATAGTCATTACCCAATTCCTCCATCGCCCCTGGTAACTGCTAATCTACTTTCTTTTTCTGTGGATTTGTCTAGTCTGGAATTTCATAAAAACAAAATAATTAATTATTTGGTGTTTTATGACTGACTTGTTTCACTTAGCATACTGTTCTCAGGGTTCATCTGTGTTAGAGTATGTGTCAGTATTTCATTCCTTTTTACTGCCAGATAATATTTCATTATATGTATATACCACATTTTATTTCATCACCATTCATTATCAGTTGGTAGACATTTGGGTTTTTCCCACTTTTTGGCTATTTTGAATTATGTTGTTATGAACATGCTGTAGTAGTTTTTTGTTTGTTGTTGGGTTTTTTGTTTGTTTGTTTTTGTAGTGCTGGAGATTGAACCATACATACTAGGCAAGTGCTGTACCAGTCAGCTATATCCTCAGCCCTCTGTACTAATTTTTATGCAGACATATTTTTATTTATCTTGAGGTAAAATTGCTAGGCTTTACAGTAACTCTCTATTTGACATTTTAAGGAACTCTGAGACTATCTTCCAAGGCAGCTATGCTCTCATACATTCCCACAGCATGTGAGAGCTCTAATTTCTCTATACCATTGTCCACATTTATTGTTAGCTTTTTTACATTCGAATCACCCTAGTAGGCATGAAATAGTATCTCATTGTAGATTCAATTAGCATTTCTCTATTGTCCAATGATATTAAGCATCTTTTCACTCGATTATTGAGCACTTATATATCATCTTTGGAGAAATGTCTATTCAAATCTCTTGCCCATTTTAGCATTGAGTTGTCTTTTGATTGCTGTATTGGAAAGGTTTTTTTGATATGTTCTAAACCCATGTTCCATATCAGATATATGGTTTGCAAATAGTTTTTCTCAGTGAGTGGGTTTATTTTTTACTGTCCTGATGATGTTCTCTGAAACATAAAAGTTTTTAATATTGATAAAGTCCAATTTATGTTTTTTTATTTTATCACTTGGGCATTTGGTGTCCTAGCTAAGAAACTACCATTTGCTCCAAGACCATGAAGACTTTTGCCAGTTTTCGTCTAAGAATTTTTTGCTCTTATATGTCATTGACTTATTTTGAATTATATTTTTGTGTATGATGTGAGTTACGGATCAATCTTCATTCTTTGGCATGTGTAATAGAGTGTCCCAGCACTATTTGTTGATGATTCTTTCCTAGGTGAATTGTCCTGGCACCTGAGACTATTTATTTTTATGGCTTATTTCATTTCTATGTAGAAGTTGCAAACTGAGCAAACAAAACTATTATATTTCATTATTTAAAGTCACTGCATGCAGTGAAAAATGCCAAGTAAATGCACATTTGGGGATTAAAGCATTTTTTTTTTTACCTTTCAATGTCTTTAATTTTAATCTTTCTTTCACATAATATGTGAGGAATTTCAAACTTAAAGATGTAAGAATATCAATATGTTATGTGATTTACAGTATTTTAGGTGGTTCACATTATCTTATTAATTTCTTGTAACTACTCAGGAAAGTAGATCACACAGTAGTAGTTCTTGTTATATTGTTGTTACTGTCTCCATTTTCAGCTTTAAAAAATGACTACTATGACTTTTTAGGTCACTAGCAGCAAGAGGCAAAAACATCTTTGAGCCTCTGCCTTTGAACTTTTGACCCAATCTCCCCCATCCCCAATGCCATGTAAGTCCATTTCACAGATGGTTAGGGTTAAAGATTAATTGGAGTTCTCTCAGGCTTAGGCAAATGAGTTATACCTTTGCTATTCCCTTTTTCCTTTGGCCAATCTTTAGGTATCAGCTGCCCCCAACAAGTGAGGATGACCTTGAGAGAGGCAGGTCCTTTTGGCCTATGAAGGACAAAAGCTGGAGAAGCCTTTTATTGTGGCCAAGGATACCAGAAGCTGGGGGGTGCCTGTCTTGATCCTGCTGTACTGAGATGTAGGCAGCGTAGGACAGCATGTACATCTCAGAGGATGAATGGTGGAACTCACCCTTGATTGCACATCCAAGTCACCACCGGGCCTTTACAAAGTGGCAGGCATTGATTCAACTCCAAGGTTCCAGGTCAGAATTTCCTGACATGGGCCCAGGCACTTGATTATTTTTATGCTCTCAGGGTAACTCCAGGGCTCAGGTAAGACAGCTTAGTACTCGTTTGGAATAGCACACATGACCATAAATGGTAATGGTGGTCTGTGCTTTTACGCGTAACCTTTATCCTTTGCCTTCATAGAAACTTTCTTTTGAAAAGAAAGTCATCATAGGATCTATTTCTGAAGTGATTTTAAAAGAGCCTGTTTACAGTTAAACATATGTGTACACACAGAAATTCCTTGCATCCTTGCCAGTCTCCCAGTTCTGGGGTAATTTAGGTTTCATTGATAAAATTGCATTATCTTTTTGTCAGCTCTTGCATTTCATTGATGCAAGTGTGCCTGCTTTATTTATGAAGAGCATTTGACAAAAAAGAGAAGTACTTTTTTATGTGTGAAATTGAAGTAAGTCACAGGAATACGTGGACAAATGAGTTCATAACACTGAGCAGTGAATTGTGGATTTTGGAACTGACCATTTAATAAATAGAGTAGGATGAACTTGAACTTCACTCATCCTGTCTAACACATGGCTTAACAAGTACCTGTAAGATTTGTTTATAAGTGGATGGGAGCCTGAAAGAATACTTTTTTTTTCACCGTATCAATTTGTCTTTAAAAGCTGGACTTTTAAAATCTTGAAATCGTAGCATTTCAGGGCTTCAAAGGACTCTAAGATATTTCCTGATTGAACATTTCCCAGTGATCCTGTGAGCTGCTTCTGAAAGTCGTGATAAGAGTATGGTCAGACACTGTCTGTCACAGACCATATCTCCTGCTTGTAGATTCATAGGACGCATCCCACACTCTGGCGATTTCAAGGTTACTTTGTAGAAAATGGAAAATGAATCCATCAAATTTCAAATTAACTGTGTCATTGAGCACTGACCTCTCAGTAGTTTTGTTTTCTTTGATAGTCCTATGCATATCACACATTTCCAATTTCAGCAGATACACAAATGTATCCTGGAAGAAAACATATTTCCTTGTTTTGCCTTTCTCTGCATCTACATATTATTATTCCTGTCTTATGTTAATTGCAACTGTAACTTTTTTTTCACTTAAAGGCTTGAAGTCTGTGAGCTTATATTCCGAGGCAAGGTCAAAACAGAGTTAGAAAGCTCATTTTGCAGGCTGCCAGTAATAGAATGTCTCCCTTTCACTAATTAGGGGCCACAATGACCCATCCTCAGCAGGATCCTCTTCCTTCATAGGCTTCTCTATTTTGTGCTCTTCTGAAACTCAGAACTTCCCTGCCAAT
The DNA here is from genome assembly GCF_053883595.1 of Heterocephalus glaber. NCBI lineage: Eukaryota > Metazoa > Chordata > Mammalia > Rodentia > Bathyergidae > Heterocephalus > Heterocephalus glaber. The sequence goes on along the minus strand of NW_028258324.1, from coordinate 48,328,431 downwards.
GTCACATTCTTACCAACAAGTATAATTTTGGCTGTTGTAAAAAGAATAGACTTCAGCATAAAGCAGATGGAGGAAAATGACAATCTGCAGTTGGCCAGGCCTGACCAGGGAACGCAGGCCCTTTTCCAGGCCCCTCCTACTCCAGAGAGATCTGAGTCTTTAAATTGCCAACTCCCTCAACTGGACCACGTCTTTATTTTTCTGCCAGTGCTGGAATCCAGCCTCACACCAGTTCCCTAAGCAATTTTCTCTGCTCTCTTCCATTCGTCCTCCTTCCTTCTCAACAGCCATAATTCTTTACAGAAACAAATTTTTGCAAAGACTTGGTGTTCTGATCCATGACCTAGAGCCTCAGACTCATGTTTATCCTGCACTGAACTAAGAGTAGCTGGCAGAATCACTACAGAAAATAACATGTCTGTTCTAATAAGTAAAACTGTCTTGGAGTTGAGGCCAGCTTCTAACCCACTGGAGACCTGTCTTTGATGGCTCAAATGTGACCAGAAGTCAGGAAGAAAAATCATACTACATTGTCTAAAGTTGACTGTTCGTTACTATGTTTGAATAAACCAAAATATAGAATAGTCCTGCTGATCTGGGTAGAAGCATGTTAAAACACTGTGAGACATAAGCAAATGATTTCCGAAGATTATCTCAGATCTTTGCTAATGGGAATAACATGGATATTTTTGCCTTGTTGGAAAGTTGGAAAGTAAGATAGTATATTTCACATGATTATCACCAAAAATGTTGACACATACAATGAAAACAGGTAGTTGACTTAATATCTGTGTTTAGCATTAAACTGCATTTAAAAATATATACTATTATACTGCATGAAAAATATGCAGTTTTAAAAATTATTCTACCCCCTCATAATTCCTATAACTGTGGAATAATTACCATCTGCCCATAACGGGGTGGGATGGGAAATATTCCATTGGAAAATCTGAATTATTGTGAGAGCAGATGTCTGGAGACCTGGGCTCTCTCCACATCTGTTATCCACAGGTATGGAACCCTTTGAGTATATCAGTTTGCTTTTCTAACACCATTTCTTCACTAACAAAGAAAATAATAATATCATCAATGTGACAGTAATTGTATATCCAGTTAATGTAAGAAATTATTATAGCATTTCCAAGATATTCATCATTTGGAATTATACCACACACCATAGATGCAAGCAAAGATGAAAAAATGTGGCATCCAAATCAGAATTAATAGTCATGCCAGAAACAGAAAGGTTTTAATTAAAGAGATGTTTAAACATTCTTTATTTTAAAACTATTGGATGGTTACTGTAGAATAAGAACAACTTGCTCGGGTTTCTTGCCACTGGGTCTCATGCAGGTCTAGGCACATTATTGGAACATTGCTCCTACTGGAAACTATAGCAGTGCCTCCTCGGAATGAATTTTTGGATTTCACATTATTGATTTGATAACACACTTTCCAAAATAATAAAGGAAAAGAAATCTTGAAGTATAATGTGAGTTCAGTTCAATTTTATTTTGTCTTAATTTTAGGCTTTTTGTACTTTGTTTCTTTTGAAATGTATATAAGCTTTCTAACTGAAATCTCTGGTTGTTGAATGAATGCAAATGTTATCAAATACTTCTTTGAGTCTGTCCATATAATAGATGCTTTTCATGCATTACTTCATTCAATTTTGAATGAATGGGGTTGAATGCATAATTTTTCCAATTACAGAAATGATGAAGGCCAAGTGAAGTTCAGTAACATACCAAAATCATATATCCATTGATGGGGACTAGATTTCAAACAGTGTTTTCAGGACTTCAGGTTTTGCTTTTTACCGCTAAGGTACAAAGCTTTCCTTGTTTCTAAGGAGGTATAACTTTTCTAATGTTAAGCTTCCCAGAAATCAGTGGCTGATATCTTACTTTAAAATTTAAAAATGAGATAGATGTTTTATTTTTAAAGCAATTGACAGATAAAATTTTCTTAGGTTTAAAGAATATCTGTATCCTATAATTTCAAACCTAGCTGAAGAGGCACATGGGGCATGTTACAGAAGCACCATAATAAGGAAATTTTAAACTAAAGCCATAATAAAAAGTAAAAAACATTTTAACTATGCCAATTGCAAGCTTCACATTTTTTTTCTTGTGGAGTAGCTTCCAAATTACATAAAATTCCTGGAGAAGAGGTTACATTGGGGCACAGATCACAATAGGTTGTAGCCAGATAACTTTTGATTTAGATCATTTGATAGCTTTTTTCTATTCCAGAAATTATATAAATGGTCATTTCAGCAGATTGAAGGTGTAAAATTTAGCACAGGGCAGGGCTAGAAATCATTTCCAGAGAAAAAAGAAGGGAGGAAAAGGGAGAGGGAGAGAGAGAGAGAGAGGAGAGAATGATAAAAGCTGGGTCAAACAGGAAAAGTTTAATAAGAGCTTTGTAGAATCTTATTTGAGACCACTAAGGGATACGCCTGCCAAAGGTTATCAAGTCCAGGGCAAAGTCTAAATCAAACATGCTGGGCTAACCCAGCATTCCCTACATTCTTACATTTGAAAACATGCCATTTTCAATAGAAAAATAATTAGAAGAATTCTTTGTGTGTTTGTGCACAATATATAAATGTCATTGTCTATAAAATCAGACACATAATAGTTCCTGTGTATTAAATAGGGCCAACATTTCTAGTGGACCAGCAATTATTGTAGCCAGCTCCCTCTGGTGCAGATGAGAAAACTGAAACCCAGAAAGATTTATTGCATTTTAAAAGATTTGCCAAACAAAATAAAAAGGATTATGTCCCAAAGCACCAAGACACTACAGAACCAAATCCATGGAACTGATACCACCATGGCATAAATTTTTTTTTCACAAAACCCCCACTAAACCCCAACCACAATTATTCTCATTTCTTTTTTTTTCTCATTTCTGACAGTATTCATTTCTGGACAATCTATAACAATAAAAGGATTCATAGCAGTTCTTGAAGTTTATAGTAGTGAAATATGACCTGTAAATCTCAAATTCTCAAAAAATAATGTGTCTTATCACTAGAGAAAACATTGAGCTTCCATGGGGCTTTCTTACAGATCCCGCCCCAGTTGTGGGTGGACCCCCCATAGGAGGACAGAAGGGGGGTAGGAGGAGGGGCCCTGCAGGAGACAAGAAGAAGGGCGTAGAGGCCTCTCGCAACAAGGACCCCTCTACGCAGGGAACTGATACTCTGCACTTAAAAATGCAAGCAGCATCTCAGCAATCAAAAAACTCACACTCTAACCACCCTAAAGTCACCTTTTAAAAACTTTGTTATTTACCTTTTCATTCATGTTTATATATATAATCCTTCTATTTTCTATTGAATTGTCACTTTTTCCCCCTATAACTTAATTGAATTTTTAGTTCAAGTCCAATAGAAGGAAATGTAGTTTAGGGATTTCTTGATAAATTCAGAAATTTGGCCAAATTCAGTGGTTTCTCATTATTTTGGTTGTGTCTTCCATCAGTCAAGTGCTACATCCCCAGCCTTGGTATGGACACTGTAGGGCCATGGATCTTTGGAAGGGGCTCACGGATTTTAGCACCTTGGCTTGTTCATGTGGACTCCAGCCTTGTCCTTTCAATGTTGCCTTCCTGCCCTTTCTCCTGGTGCTACCACACCATGGGGGTGGCTGGACCACACTCTCCAAGTACTCTGAGGACTACCTGGACACAGGCCCAGCTCGTCATGGCTCTCATAGCTGCATGTTAAAAGGGAGTGAGGTCTGTCCTGTTTTTTCTGGAAATCTGCTTGCATAAAAAAAAATCCCTACATTGTTTCCTGCTTACTTTGTTATGCTCCTACCTCAGCTCAGAGCATCTCACTCTAGTTTCTTAAATCTAAAAGGTTGATATCTTTCATAAGGTGCCACCCCAGGAGCAATACCTACTTTAGGGCATCAAGCACAGTATGGGGGACATTAACACATTTGAAGGAGAAATACTTCAATATTTCTTACTGTCAGCTACCACATTTGTATTGTCATTTAATGACATCTTTGCATTGGGCCCTTTTTTTTATTGGCACCAGAAGTATTTTGCTGCCAAGTTATTACTTTGGTCATTTTTAGTGACTGCAAGATGGTCATTCCATTAGGTGGCTATAATGTACTTTAGTTAATCATCCTTCTTTTACTGGACATTTATGTCAGATTTTTAGCTTTCAAACATAGCATTGCCATAAGAGTTAATGAATTTTGAAAGAAAGGCTAATTTTAACAAGAAGCTTGAGAATGTAGTTTTATAAAGTTTTTCTGAATGCAAGTGGATGAGGTGATCGCCTATCTGTCGGGTAGTTACTTATCGCCCACCAGCTCATAACTTGCTTTTAATGCCGTGAATAATTTTGCACATTAGGGACTCAGGCTCTTCCCATAATCTCATTGCTGCCATTTGCACAGTCCCAGTGCCATGAGGATGCAGTGTTTCAGGAGGGGACTAGAACCTCTACAGCTCTGACTGCATGCTTGAATCAAGGAGACAGATTAGATGTGTCCGACACAGTCTTTGGCTTACATTCAACTTCAATCTTATAGCTTGAAATTCCAGAGCCCTTTCTCAATTTCAGTGAAAAGTCCAAGTAATTCCTCTTTTTAGAAGCACTCGTGGGTCTTTTGGTAATGACCCACTGAGCCATCAAGAAGGGGCAGAGTGAAAATGTCACTTTTGGGTAAAGTGACAGCATGTTGTGTTGCTTTGCTCTGATTGGTGGTATGACAGGGTAAGTTGTGCAAGGTAAGGTGCTAAACAATTTAAAATTTCCTTCCTTTAAGAGGAGGATCAAGTGCATGATAAAATAGCAAAGGCCTTGATATGGAGATAAGAGAGTCCAAAAAACAAGAAAATGTGAATAATATTTTGATTCTTACAAACTAAAGATTGTGAGAGTGTTTTATAAGATTTTTATAGGCATATCTCAACATCCTACATATGAGATCTCCGTTTTTAAAAAAATCAACTTTATTGGTACATTTTAGGTGTACATTATGATCACATTCATCATTAGGAATTTGTACCTGTACATGATATATCTTAATTCTTGTTTCTTCCCATTCCCCTTCCCTCCCTTCTACCTCTCCACCCCTCCCTGTTTACCAAAGCTTTGTTTCATTTTTTCCCTTCTTTTCTCATATTTTTTCTTTCCCTTCTTTCCTTTCCCTCTCCCATCCCACTTCTTCCCCTTTGCCCCTTTTCTTCCTATTTCACATTATCTACTATACATTTTGGTCCTTATTTACACTTTCAGTTTCTCACACCAGAGAGACAATTCAGTATTTACACGTGTGTGTCCTATTTATTTCACTTGAGTATGGCCTTGATATGCATACATCTAGCTATAAATGTCTCTAGTTTTTCATTCTTTATGGCTGAGAGATCTCTGTTTTTGAAGTCACTTTTGCTTTTAAAAAACACAAGGATGAAATAGAATCATCTCCCCAATATTGCGTCTCAGAGATTGAGCTTTCAGGTCAACAACACCACTGCTAAGATTTTTCGAAAACAATGTGACAAATGGCTTATGTGGTTCAGCATATATATCAAAGTAGTTATTTGAAAATAACAAAATATCAGAAACAAAGCCCATCAATAAAGAAATGGTTTAAATACTTAGGTACAGATAGATGTGTGGTGGATCCTAGGTCCCTATTGTAAGTAACTATGTTCTGATGCAGAAAGAGTTTTGAGAAACGTTTACAATACTATAAAATAGTAGAAGGAAAGAATACACACACACACACACACACACACTCTTAGAATTTCACAAACTACTTCTAAAAGAACATGAAAATAACTGACAAGAACTGCACTCAGGAGGGGATTCAGGGCTTAAGACAAAAGAGTGAAAGAATTTTTTCACCATATCATCTTCTGCCTCTTAAATGTTATACTGTGAGCATATGGTACCCACTGGAAAGTATGATTTATTTGGTAGATCCTCAAAATGCTAAACAAAGAGTAACCGTAAGACTCAATAATCCCATTTCTGAATATACACCAAAATGAACTGAAAACTAGGACTCATAGACTGTAAGCCAAGGACAGTAGCATTATTCACAACGCCAGAAAGGGAAAATAACCTAAGTGCCCATGAACAGATGAATGTGGTATATACATAGCACAGAATATTATTCAGACATAAAAAGGAAAAGAATTTGGAGACATGCCACCACATGGATGAACCTTGAGGATGTTATGCTAAGTAAAATAAGTCATACACAAAAGGAAAATTTGCATGATTCTACCTATATGAAAAATTTAGAATAGGGAAATCATAAAGACAGAAAGTAGATTAGAGGTTTCCATGGGCTTTGGGAAGGGGAAATGAGATAGTTTTCATTTAATAGTCACAGAACTTCTGTTTGGGATGATGGAAAAGTTTTAGAAATAGTAGTGATGGTTGCACAACTTCATGAATGCAATTGATGGCCCAGAATATATACTTAAAAATGGATTAAATGGCAAGCTTTTGTTTTGTTTTATTATTGTTGTTGTTTTATGAGACAGGGTGTTGCTAAATTGCCCGGCTGGCCTCAAACTTGCTACTCTTCCTCAGTCCCCTGAGGGCTGGGATCACAGGCAGAGCCCCTACACCCCCACACCTGGCTATCTTTCAGCCTCAATAAAAATTCAAACAAAATGTAATTTAAAGGAAAACTTATGCGGACCCTAACCTCTTCTCTACAGAGGCCTCCCCAGAAATGAACGTCCTTCTCACCTGACCCCGCACTCCCAAAGCAAGCTTTGTGCACAAGGGTCCTCTACTGGGCACTACTCAAAATAGAAAGCTTTGTGGATGCTCTTCCTGCATTTCGGAGGCGCTCATTCCATAGCAGTACCTGGGCAGCAGACGTGGCTCTCACGAGCATGTAAAGCAGAGAGGGGGCCGGATAGGCTTCCGGGCATGTGCAGTGGGTGCACAGGCATGAATACCCCAGCTCTGACTGGTCCTCCCTCCGGGGAGGCTGAAGGGAAGGAGGAGCCTCTAACGGTGGAGTGCCCTCTAGGCTGAGAGCTGATGGGCCATGCTCTTTAGTAGGGAGAAGCCCTCTGAACTGGGGGCCTTCTTCCCCATCACTGGTGTGAGGGTGTGGGTATGGGAGGATTAAACTGAATGGAAAAAGATTCCGGAAAGGCAGATGAGGCCAAGTGGTGTCAATTCCTAAATGTCCAGTGTAACTCATTTGATCTTTAAACTGGCTGTAGGAAAATAGCTCTGGTATTCTTTTCTATTCTTTTTCATTATGCCATTTACTATTTACGGATTGTGCATTTCATCCTTATCAAGCGGATAACTTGGACAGTTTACAATTTTTGGTTTTCTTTCCAACTCAAACTGTGTTTGCCATCTAGTGATTAATACATGCCATTACAACAACCTACTTAAAATTACTTGTTTTTCTGGCTCACAGCCTCTAAATCCCTTCCCGCTGACAGCCACTTCCACCCTTAACTTCACATTCTGCCCACACCCTGATATACATGTGGATGGCCAGTGTCATCAGGAATGAGATGGGAACCTTCACAGTCATAGTGACATTCCCATGAAAGAAAAAAATATGCTGGGGCTGGGGATTTAGCTCAGTGGTTTCACCACCTGCCCTGCAAGTGCAGGGACCCAAGTTTGATTTCTGGTACCAAAAAAAAAAAACCAGAAAGAAAAAATATGTTGAGCTTAGTAAATAAGTATTATGAAAAGTTTAAGTAGGATCAGACTTGAAAATTAAACAGTAAGTGAGTATGTCTTATAAGTGGAGACATGGACCTTAACAGTGCAGAGGTTCATTTCAGTGGTACTAATTAAAACATAATTATTCGTATTTCTGAGTTTCTGGGTGCATGTCAAAATAGAGCTGACATTTTCTTCTTTTATTGTTACATCATTAAGCAGAGTCCTTTTCCTTCAAAAGATGTCATTAATCAGTTGGGAGGGTGGGCCAAGTAATATTGTATTACCTGGGTAGGGAATTTAAAACTAAACATCAGTCACTGAATTCTTAAAGAGCCTTGGGAAACATTTTGGAGCTGAAACCTGAGAATTCCTAAACATTAACTCCTATGCTGGAAAAGACGCTGAATCCAATGTGTCTTTTTAGCCCTGAGGTCAGGGCTGTGGGAATGTATTTACTCAGCAGTTAGAAACTGAAGGCCTGCTACTTGCCAGGCTGTGAGCTAGGTACTGCTGATATAGCGTTATGCATCTGGATATTATGATAACATCTTTTTCGAAACTGTTATAACCCCCTTCCCCCATTTCATGAGGTCTAAGGAAGGCTTTCTTACTCTGAATGTTATCTTACAAAGGGTATGCCGAAGAGAGAAAGTGAGTACAGTTCCCACTTTGCTGCCAAGTTGAGTGTATTGTTCGAGTTATGAATTGATAGCCTGGATACAGCTTCTGGCCTCCAGTCGCTCAGCACCCCCCAAGCACTGACGGGAGAGAGTGTTTTGTGGGAACCATTCACTCCATCTCTAAAGCCGTGTGAACTGCTTGGCTGTCATTTTAACTGGCGCTTTGTCTTTCTTATTTTTGGTTTTGTTTTGATGAGTTTCTGTGCATCTGACTTTTACAGGGAAGGAAAGCGATACCGGGTCTATGTTGTGATACCACTTCTGCCGGGATTCGAAGGAGACATTTCAACTGGAGGAGGAAATGCTCTGCAGGCCATAATGCACTTCAACTACAGGTGCCAAAATGCAAAATAGTCTATTTTGACCTTTCATTCAGTTATGCACAGATCTCGGGAAGGGACTGGCAATGTTTCTACGCATCTGTTCAGTGGAGCATTGCACAAAGGTTCACTATTTTACTTTGAAATTTTACCCTGTTTACTAATTGATAAAGTTCAAATGGAGCCTAAAATCATAAATAATGGACTTAAGATACACAGCAAGTATAAAAGAACCAAAATATTAGTTGTTTTATATATTCATTGCTTGTCATACATATGTAATATTGATTAAAGATCATCTTTCAGTCACTAAATAGTAACTGAGCTTTCCATATTCTTTTCATTAGCTAGAATTAAATGCCTAAAATAGTATGAGTTGAGTGCATTTTATTATGATTCTTTAGGTAGCAGCCTCAAACAAGGTTGGCAATATTAACTTTTGTTAGGAAACGAAAATTCCTAACTCCTAGAATTCTAATTCGATTTCTCTATTACATCTTTGTTAAAATTCTAGAAAAAGTTGTGAGCCCTGTGCTGGGTGTTTTAAAAACTCAAGTTACGTATTCACTCAGAAAGACACACTTAGGTCCCCCTGAGCTTCAAGCCATGTGATGAGGTGAGAGGTGCCTGCCAGGTGAGCAGTACAGCAGGTGACAGAAAGGCACCCCCAGACTTGTCCTTGGTCACTTACTGGGAAGAGAAGGGAAGCAGAGAGGCGAGTGTGTATGCCTGGTCATGCAGAGTCCACTCCGGTTACAAGCTCTGCCCCGAGACAGAAGAGCCCGTGCAGGATCCCACTCCTCGTAAGTCAGGGCAAAGACCAGACCAGGAGAGTTGCTTTCACTTGCTCTTGTTTTCTCAAGCCATCTGTCATTTCTTACTTTTCTAATCAAACCTTTTTGAGAGGTGGAAGGGAGGTTATACGACCTTACACAGCACCCTGCATTTGTAAATCAGAGAAGGGCTCAGGGGGTTGGTCCAGTTAGAGTGGGGCTTAGGTGCCCTCCTGCTTGGACTGCTCCCCAGCAGTGGCCCGGGAGGGTTTGGGAGGTTCTGAAGGCACAGTTGAGTCACCATAGGGGTGGGATTGTTTTTTTCAGCACTGGAATTGAACCCAGGGCCTTCACATTTAGCTAAATTTCTAGCCCTTTTTATTTACTATTGGGATATGGGATCTCTCTAAGTCACTAAGTTACCTGGGCTGGGCTCACACTTGCAACCTTCCTGCCTCAGCCTTTCAGAGTGCTGAGATTATAGGCATGCCAGGTTTTGGAATTTTTTTTTTAATCCCCTTGCTTCTGACTGACTTTTCAAGCTTGTATCTGTCTATCTCCCAGGGTTTCAAGTAATCATTTTACTTGTTTGTTTTTGGTAGGGTATGAGAAAACTTTAACTGTGCTTTGGTCTATATGCTTGGATTGAAGATTTGCCCATTTCTAAAGTTATCTGCTTCACAACATGACACATAAAACTTTTCAAGTATTTAAGTCCACTGACATAATGTTTAACTGGATTTTACTTGCTTCATTTGCCATTGTAATATTATTTTTGGAATACTGTCAATTGTAATTATTTCCTATGACTGTTTTCTTGAGTTTGAACCAGTTGAATGAAATACATGTTTGGCTTTTGTTTAGCAACCCAAACTATAACCTTTTATTATGCAAAAACATCTCTATTTTCTGGCATCATCTTTAGTTTTTCAGTGTTTCCCAGACATAACTGGATTTTTAATTACTTTCATAGAGCAAGCAGATGGAACATAGAATTTTTTTTCAGTCTTATAATTTATCAACTATTATGTGTTGAGAAACAAAATCAGCAGAATCATGACCCTGTGCTTTTCATTTTTAAGGGGGTATGCTGACTATAGAGACAACCTAATGTAATTGTTTCCTTGATTTCTAAGTTACTCTGCTAAGGGTTTGCCCTTTTCACCTTGGAAAGCAACATGATCCTGGAAGTATTCTTGTCTGTTGAGGCATTTTAAATTTATCTTTGCTGTCACCAGATTTTGTAAAAAGGAAAGTTCATTCATAACCCATCCTTTAAAAATTACTCTTTCTGAACTCTACCATCAATTTCATAACTTTTCCATCTATTCCCTTTAAAACAACTACTTTGTTCTGCTAGTTACATAAGTGATATTCATGTAATTTTCTTGCTTTTTAAAATATGCATACCATCTTCTCATAGAAGCACTTGCTCTGTGTTTGCTGTGATAGAATTATATGCACAGTTATTGCAGTTGGAACTGGTTGTTTTGAAACCTGCATAATTATTTGTTTACATACTTTCAGAACCATGTGCAGGGGAGAAAATTCCATCCTCGAACAGTTAAAACCAAAACGTAAGTAACTGTATTTCTTTTCCTCCATGACTGTTTTTTATTATGAAAGTGAAACACCAATAATCATTGTTTTCACATTGTGATTATAGAACTATTCACAGAAGATTCCCTACGAAAATTATCTACTGAAATAAAATGTTAATTCTCATTAAATTGCCCAAACCAATGTTTGGATGAAGACACAAAGACTTAGGGTACATAGGTAATAAAACAAAAAATGACTATAATTTTTATTTATTTGTTTATATTTATAAAAATAGCTTTAATAATAACTAATATTTGTAAGGCTATTCACAAAGACTGTACATGTGTATTCCCTGCCTGTTCTCCTCTGGGGCCACTCCTGCTTTAAAGATGCCACTGGTTATTGGCCTCCTTTGTATGCAGAAGCTCCAGGATTCTCGCAACACTTTCTTGTATCTGATGAAGAAAACCCATTACAGAACCATTTAGCACCACTGACATTCAACTCACTTTGGAGAGTATTTTCCTAAAGGTAGATAAATAAAGGGGGGGGGCACAGTAATACCTTTGCCTTCTCCGCTGTTCATACTTTTCAAAGTCACAGTCTCAAATGTCCTAATTGATCCTCCTACATAGATTCTAACACAAGCAATAACTTCAGCTTTACTTATCTATGCCTCCTGGGACTAACTCTAAGTCTAGCATGGAGAAGTTGCTTGATAATAAGTAATAAGTACAAAACTTTAATAAGTAATAAGTGCAATAACTACAAAATGTTCCATAGAACTAAGCTGGAATCAGAACCAGCTTGTTTGATTTCCAGATCAGGTTGGGTCTTGATTATAAAAACCTGGACAGCCACATGAAAAAGACTAGATTTTATCCAGAAGACACGAAGTTGGTGGAAGTCTCTCAGCCCTGGAGTGGCTTGGCTAAAGTGGCATTTATATGAAGCTTCAGTCCTTGCTGGTAAACAGGGTAAAGAAGGACTGGTGGCACACAAGAGATAGTGGAGTGCTGGTTGTGGAAAGGGGGGTCCTGTGAAGGAAGGCTGGAGTCCTGTAGGAGCAGGAGGGTAAAGGAGTATTGCATAATTCTAAGAGCTTCAATCCCACTGAACTGGGAGAGTACAGCTTCCCTGAGGAGATCTGGAGAAACTGAAGGAGCCATCATAATCATGTGATGCCATGTGATACGACCCTCAGATATATAAATACCTCAGTTGGCTTTGAAGAGAGGTTTTATTCTGGCATCTTCTAAATGGGGTGCACTGAACGATGTGTCAGAAGGTTGGGAGAAAATATTAGACTTTCTGAGTATGCATAGTTTTAATTTAAAGTTAAGGAGTTTGGACATCAATAACAGCAGCACAGAAATCTCCAAAAATATACTCCTACCTAAAAGGCAACAAAAACATTAACAAAAATTACCAAAGTCAACTTTTCATATGCTAGAAAGTAATCAAAGGCTCATAACAATCCAAAAAGTGTTTAGTAAAGACAAACAACTGAATTTTGGTAAAAACAGCAAGCTTGCAGCATTTTTACTTCCCATATACTCATTTCCATGTACTCATTTCCATATACTCTTTCTATATACTCCCTCTTTTCAGCTCCACAATAGTCTTCAAACCCAACAGCTCCTCAGTCACTGTAAATTTAGGTGCATCAGAGGGAGGAGGATAGTAGAGCCTCCCACCCCACCCCATCCCTAACAGTGCTCAGAATATTGTCATTATTTGACCTGTCTGGCAGTTACTTTTACACCTCCATTCAAGGGACATGTATTTGTTTCACCTGGTTGGGCTTGCTCAATGCAAGCCTTTTACCCATATGTGTAAAACGCAATCAGCAACAATAACTTAACATCACAGGTGCCTAAGGTAGCAATAAGAGTTGAGGAAATAAGAAGTTGACCAATTCACTTAAAAGGAAAACCAAAGGAAGAATCTCATAGTTGGCATTAGAAGTTCTAACATATTCCTAAGACTCTAAAAGGCTGTAGGTATGTAGAGGGCTATGTGACTGCCCAAGGCTATGCCCACACTTAGGAAAGACTTGTAAAGGCTATAAACTCTCACTTCGGGCTGACTTGGAGCTCAATGTAAGCAGAAAGTAAAGCTTAAGGCAGAATTATGCGCTGCACCCCAACACACACATGCCCTCAGTAAAGTATAAGAACTCATTTGTTACAGGAATTTAAGAAATTATATAAAGTATATTATCTGGCTAAAATTAAATGAAATTATAAATAACAAAAGATAATTTTGGTAATTCACACATAAGTGGCAATCAAACAACGTACTTCTAAATAACCAAATAATCAAAGAAGATACTGCAAAGGACAGTGGAAAATATTTTGAGATGAATGAAGATGAAAACAATATATCAAAACTTATAGGACATAGTTAAAGCAATGCTTAAAGGGAAATTTATAGCTATATATATTTATATTAAAAAAAGAAAAATCTCAAAGCAATAACCTAACCATACATCTTAAGGAAATAAAAAAAGAAGAGCAAACTAAACCCAAAGAAAGGAAGTGAAAGGAACAGTGGAGATTGAAGAGAAAATTAATTGAGAAAATAGAAAAACAATAGGGAATGTCAGTGAAACCAAAAGTTGGTTCTTTGAGAAAATCAATAAAATTGACAAATCTTTAGTCCCAGTAAAAAGTTTTCCTAAGTAAAAAATAGAGACAACTCAAAATCAGGAAATAAGGACCAGTAGATTGCACAAAAATAAAAAGGATAAGAGAATACTGTGAACAGTTGTATGTCGAACAAAATATATGGAAAAATTCCTATAAAGATACTTTTGTAAGGGTTCTCCAGAGAAACATAATTAAGAGGAGAAAAAGAGGGAGAGGAGGGAGGAAGGGAGGAGAGAGTGGGTGGAGGATGAGGAGAAGGAGAAAGAGGAAGGAAGAAGGAAAAGGAATGATTGATTTATTATGAGCCAAGGGATCACATGATTATAGGGGTTAAGAACTCCTACGATCTTTGGCCTTTGAGCTGCAGTTTCCCAAAATCCAGTGATATAATTTGGGTCCAAGTCTGGATGCCTCAGAAACGGGAGCCAATAGTATAATAAATTTCAGTTAAAGGACAGCAGAAGGACAGTATCTTAGTCAAAGCAGGCAGGCGGTATGCAAAAGGGGTGAGTTCCACCTTCATCTGCCTTTTGTTCTATTCAGGACCACACTGGATTGATGATGCCCATCAACACTGAGAAGGGCCACCTGGTTTAATGAGCCCTCCAACTCAAATGTTAATTTCATCTGGAAATCTACTTACAGACACATCAAGAATAATGTTTGATCTGGGCACTCCTTGGCCCAATCGAGTTGATAAGTAGAATTAATTACTACAGAAACAAAATGTTAACACTGATCCTAGAAGGAATTGAATCTCTGAAGTGACCTGGAACAAGTAAAGAGATTGACTTTGCAGTCAACATATTTCTATAAAGAAAATTCTAGGCCTATATGGCTTTGCTGGTTACTTCAACCATCCACAAAACAATCACCACCAATTCTTCATAGCCTTTTTCCCCAAAAATAAAGGAGGAGGGACTATTTCCCAACTCATTTTAGAAGGCCAGTATTATCCTGATATCCAATAAAAGTCATTATAAGAAGGGTCACAAACCAGTATTCTATATAAAATAAGCAAAATTACTCAGTGAAATATTGCCAAACTGAATCAAACAATGTAAAAAATTATGAATCCTGACCAAATGGAAGTCATCCTAAGAAAGTATAGTTGAGGGCCAGGGATTTAGCTCAGTGGTGCCACCACCTGCCTTGCAAATGCAAGTCCCTGAGTCCCCAGTACCAAAAAAAAAGTGTAGTTGATTTAACTTCCTAAAGTCAATCATTGTAGTTCACCGTGTTAATAGAGGACAAATACCACACATAATTACCTCATTAGACATAGAAACAGCAGTTGGCAAAATTCAAAATCGTTCATGATGAAAGAAAAATGAAAAAAATTCTGCAAACTGGAAATAAATGTGAACTTCTTCAGTCTCATAAAGGCACCTGTAGATATTGTCAGCTGGCATCATACTTAACTTTTTCATCCCTTTTCCCTCCTTCCCCAACCCTCTCCCTCCATCTCTTGATCCTCTTTCCCTTTGAAAAAGATCTATTTCCCTACTTCCTATTATTTATCTTTTATTTTACTCTTTATTAATACTTTGGATTTCTCATGTAAGAGGTTTTAGCCAAGGTACTTGGGCAAGAAATATATATTTTTTAAAGGGTGGGTGATGAAAAGGAGGAGCAAAACTCTCTTTTCATGAATCACAGAATCTTGTGAACAGAGAATTCTAAAGAATTCACACATACATACATACACAGACATGATTAAATAGGTAGCTACGTTTCAAGATACAAAATCAATATACAAAAAATCATTTTAGTATTCCATTAGTAAATAAGCTGAAAATTAAATTAAGAAAGCAGCTCCATTTATAATCACATCAAAAGAACAAAATACTTAGGAATAAATTTTAACAAAAGTAATAAAAGACTTGTACACTGAAAATTAAACAGAAAATGTTATTGAAAGAAATTAAGAAAGATTTAAATAGAAGTTCTGTGTTGGTAGACTTGAAGACTTAACATTTTTAAGATGGCAGTGTTCTCCAAATTCATTTATGGATTTCAACACAATCCCTGTCAAAATCCCCACTGCCTTTTTTGCAGAAATTGACAAGATAATCCTAAAATTCATGTGGAATTTCAAGGTGTTTAACATAGCCAAAAAATCTTGAATAAGAAGCACAAATTTAAAAACTCACTCTTCTGGTTTCAAAACTTATTATAAGCCCAGAAAGTAATGAAGTGTGTTACTGGTAGAAGGTCAGACATATAGATCAATAGAATACAATCAATAATTCAGAAACCCTTTTGATTATCATCAATTGGATTTCAGTAATGATACCAAGACAATTCAATAGTGAAAGAATAATCTTTAGAACAAGTGGTGCAGAGCAAATGGAAATCCACATGCAAGAAAAAAGTTGAACCTCTACCTTATACCATATATATAAATTAATTCAAGATGGATCAAAGACCTAAATGTAAAAGTTAAAACTTCACATCTCTTAAAGGAAAACAGGCACAAGTCATTGTGACCTTGGTTAAGCAAGGGTTTGTTAAATTTTACATCAAAACTATAATAAAGCATATAAAAATACAGTAGATAAAGTGGATTTAATTAACCAAAAAACTTTTGTGTCCTGAAGAACACAATCAAGAAAACAAAATAACTCACAGAATGAAAATGCTTGCAAATCATATATAGGATGAGGGATAGTATCTAGAACATATAAAGAACTCTTATAATTCACTAACAAAAATAAAAAATAATTTAGTTTAATCATGGAAAAAGAGTATGCATAGACATTTTTTCCAAAGAAGATATGCAAGTGGCCAATAAGCACATGAAGAAATACTCAATACCATTAGACATTACCAAAATTCAAATCAGAACCACACAGAGATCCATCTTTACACCTTCCCACCCACACATGGCCAAAATAATAAGTATCAACAAAGATGTGGAATTGCAGACATCTCATACATGGCTGTTGGAGTGCAAAATGGTACAGTGTCTTTGGAAAACATTTTGTTGGAGTTTGAACCCCGGGCCTTGCACATACTAGGCAAGTCCTCTACTACTGAGCTACATCCCCAACCTTGAATTGTACACTTTAAAAGGGTGAAATTTATGACTTAAGATTTTTGGTAAAATGTACAAATATTATAAAGTTTTAAGTGATCTGGAAGCTTTAAAAATAATGACTTACACTTTGATTACACGTATATATCTATAAATACACACATATTGATGTTATGTAAATTTTCACCAATTGTTTCCTTAACCTATAAATCTTTTACATCACCAATACTGTAAAAAAATACTTTCCACATGTTGTAGCTCAGTATATCCAGGACAGAATATTGACTAGAGAAGTATTTCTGTTTCTGTTTTCTAATGGTTTAAAGTGCAGTGACAGTGGGTGAGTCGAGCTGTAAAAGATATTCTGATAAGACAAAATTGGGAAAGCCACTCAGTGCTGGCTGGCACTGGCTTGTAAAAATGCAAAATAGGTTATAGGAGAATAAAACATCAAAACAACCTTATTATTTAGTTTCTCAGCTGTAAAAATCTTCTGGTCTTACTATAAAGCATTTTTTCTTTGGCTCTGGACCCTTTTGCTGCCTTTGCCATTCAGGGAAAATAAATTGAATTTTAACACAAGAAGTAATTTCAACGGTAAGCCTGCTTGTAAAAAGATTTCCAAGTATACTGGGAACAATTCAAAATAAAACATCTAAGTGGGGGAAATGTTTGTGTTCTAAATACAGAGAGAAAAGATTAATTATATAATGTCCCTTTCTGAAGTACAAGGTTGTATTGTTGGCTTTGTTTCTGTTACTATTCAGTGGGTTTTAAAGACATGAACTGCTAGCCTCTAATTGGATACAGAAATATAGTTCTCTACTGTTTTAATTATTTAGAATAACAAAACTGCTGCTGTGAATGTTAAAATCCCTGGAAAGAAATCCAGCAGTTATTCGCGTGTAATTATCTGATACTCCAACCTTGGGAAATTTAAAGCCTAGTTGAAAGCATTTGTTTACTATTTAATAATTTTTATGAATTATAGCACTTTAACAGTTAAGTTAGCATAATTTAATATAAAGGGCAGAGGTATTCAATCAGGATTAAAAATGTACATATACCAAGTGGTACCAAGTTTTTAAGTAACAAAAGCCTGTAATAACTCTTGATATTCTTTCACAAAATTTCCTTACAAATATTGAGTTTATTGTATTGAAATGTTCTTTTCAAGGCACACATGCAGTAGTGTTAATAACAGATACATCCTACAATCTGTATAGGTCTACAGATTCTCAAACACTTCTGTGACATAATTTGGAAACATCCTCTGATACTTATCCATCTATAACTTCATATTAATGATTGTATATAGCCTTGGCTTGCTTTATTTTTTAAAGGCACTTTTTTTTCCAAGTTTGTATATCTTCAAAACATAAATTGACATCACCAACTTTGTCCTTATTACATGTAGAGCCAGTTTTCATCATGGAGTATAGTTCTGGCCAAAATGTATTCTCAATTCACATTTGCTCTTTCCAGATAGAGTTCATAGTGGCTCATTCACATTATGCGCCCATTGCCACCCTGTGATTCACCTACTTTCTGGCTATGAACTATGACCTTTCTTTTAGAGCCTATTAACTGGCTTTCCTTCTGAAAGCCACTTTTCACAAAGAAATAATGTTCTTACCACTTTATGAAGCTTCTACATGGGCGAAGATGAGTGGGAAATGGGTGTGGGCTGTCAACTAGTCAGAATTGCTGATCTTTGAAAAAAAGCTTCAATTTTGAAATAATTTCAGACTTGCAGAACAGATTCCAGAACTGCCAGAAACCATTCATTCTGATTTATCAAATGTTAACATTTTACTTTCTTGGATTGATTCTTTCTCAGTAGAGATAGGTGTTGGTTGTTTTAAATTTTTTGTTTTTTGTTGTTGTTTGATCTGAACCATTTTGGAATAGGTTACAGCCATAATGCTCATTTATCCCTAAATAAATTTGTATGTTTCTGAGAAAAAGAATTCTCTTAAGCAGCTGTAATTCATTAATCAAAATAAATGAAATTAACATTGATATATCTAGTTAATATACAACATTGATAAATCTAGTTAACAGATCTTATTGAAATTTTGCAGACTTGCTAATGTCCTATACAACAAAGAAGAAAAAAGTTTATTTTTTATTCTGGTGCAGGATTCAATTCAAAATTATGTGTGGCATTTGGTTGTCTTATATCTTTACCTTCCTTTAATCTTAAATGATCCTTCTATAGTTTTGTTTTTGTGAGAAGGGCAAAGCTTTGGTGATTAAAGAATTCAGGACAGTTATTATGTTGAATATTCCTCAATTTGGGTATATCGGTTGATTCCTGATGATAAGATTCAGGTTACACATTTTTGTTTTTGTTTTTGGCCCAGAATATCTCAGAAGTGATATGTTCTAAAGAAAGGCAACATGTCAGGGGAACATGATTCCAGTTTGTTCCGTTTCTGCTTGTGTTCTCTTTGATCACTTATTGAGGGCAGTTTTTGCCAGAGTTCTCCATCCCAGTTATTGTTTTCTCTTTGTTCTTAGTATTTTGTTAGAAAACACTTTGAGTCTATATAAATATCTTGCTTCTCACTAAGCATTTGCCTGCTGCTTTTAGTATATACTAATAATTCTTCCCTGATTCTGTTATTTACCACATGTTGACTTCCTAATCCCATTTCTTTTGTATTTATTATTTTCTTTTAAAGTAATTAGTTGGAATTCTACTCTAAGGAAAAATTTCCCTTCTCCATTTATTTATTTATTCATTTGTATCAGTATGGGCTTATAAGTTCTAATTTTATTGAGTAGGTTATGATTTTGATGTTCAGCTTGCCCAAGTTTGAGGGCTTTGTGTCTTTTGACTTGTGTCTTCAGCTCTTGGTTTTTACTGGTGCAAACAAGGTGCTCCAGATTTGTGCCTTCTCAGTACTGGTCCTGGAGTCAGCCTTTTCTCCAAGGAATCTTAGGTTCTTTTAATAAAAATGGTATTTAGAAACCAAAATGTATTGCTATTATAATACCACTATTTTAGGTCCTTTTTATATGCATACATGTCTTCTTTCCTTCCTTCCTTCCTTCTTTCCTTCATCCCTTCCTCCCTCCTTCCCTAGATAATAGTATTATTATATCAATGTTAATTTTACAGTGGTACCTCAGTTCACAAACTTAATTTGTTCTACGGTTTTGGCAAAGATGGCCATGTTTGTGTTTGTGTGGCAAAGATGGCCATGGTTATGTTTGTCACCCAATGCAGAGTTTGCAAACAAAAGCAAAATTTTGCCAAATGCCTCTGATTGTAAACCAAATTGTTTACAAACAAAAGTATTTGTGAACCAAGGCACCAGTATAGTACTTATTTTGATAACTGAATTCCTTCCATATTGATACCTCCAGTTCCAATCCCACCCCGTAAATTACATCTAGCCATCCTTCTATTTTTATAACTCCTTTCTCTTTTAGTGAGAAACGTGGCTCCCATTATCCACAGCATATTTACATATTTCCTCTATCTTAGAATATACAGAAAGTAGTTTTACAATTATTACCCTATACTGCTATGAAAAATCCACTTAATATAATCCAATATTTATTTATAGCTATTTTTATCTTAAGACTAATGTCTGTGAGCAAAAATACAGTTAGATTCATTTGCTTCAGTTTGTATTCTATTTTAGATTTTTCCTCTATTTTTCTTTTGAATATGTGAAATATGCTTTTAATAGTCAAAAGTATACAAAAAACATGTTAAATGCCACTCCTCTATACTTTCAGTTTCTATCCCACCCTGTTCCCACCCATTCCCAATGGTAACCAAGTTTATCAGTTGCTAGATTAATCTTGTCTTTCTTTTTGAATAGATGAGAAGATACATGTATATTGCCTTATTTTTCCTGATTTCTTTCACAAAAATAGCACACCACACATTCTCTTGTCACTTTGCTTTTTTTCATTTAACAATCTGTCCTGGAAATCTCTCCATGCCAGTTTGTAGAGATCTTCATTCCTTTATACCTCTGCAGAGTCTTCAGATTGCAATTCATTCCATCCCTCTGCTCTGTATGGGCATTTAGGTTATTTTCAATTACAAACAATGACATGCTTCCAGTGTCAGAATCAGACAACGAGTAACACTGTGTATATGTGTTCTTGTCTATTGGACGTGTATATTCAGGGTGTTCAGAACAGGCTTGTCCCATGTTTTATTTATTTATTTATTTTTCCATTCTCTTTCTGGAGTTCCTTCGTGAACACATCTATGTTTTATTTTTAATAAAATAAGACAATATCTCATAGGTAAGAAATGGTTTCTGAATTTAATTTGCATTTTGATCATTGTAAGGATGAATCTTTACAAGTGAATATTTTGTGTATGAATTATCTATTCATGTTTGTTGCTTATCAATTTTTTCCCTTCAGTTTTAAGAATCCTTTATATATTATAAAGAATTTATAATTAATGAACTCTTAACACTTTATCTGTGATATATATTACAAATACTTTCTCCCAGTTTGTGTTTTGCATTTAGTTTTTTCTGTTGTTTAGCGTCATGACAATGTGTTGTTTTTAAAATCTAGTCAACTTTATCGATCTTTTATTACCTCTGGAGAGTTACAAAGACTTTTCTACATTTGGGTTATAGAGGAATTGACTCTCATTTTCTTATAAGACTTCGCTGAGTTCTTTTGCTTATATTTCTATCTCTGATCTATTTGGAGTTTATTCCTGATAGAATTCTTGGCATTTTACTTTTTTCAAGTGGATATACAATTACACTAGCACCTTTTATTTTACAGTCCTTGTCCTACTTACTTGAGTAGACCTTAATCATATACAAAACCTTCATATGTACTTTGGTCTGTTTTTGGACTTTCTGTTCTAGTAACTGGCTTATCTGTTTATGTCCCAGTTCTGCACTGTTTTACTTATACAGACTTTATAGCATGTATTAATATCTGATAGGGCTAATACCTCTTCATAATTTTTCTTTCCAAATTTCCTAGTTATTCCTGCATGTTTATTTTTTTCATATGAACTATTATATCAGGTTATCTAATTACATAAAAACTTGTTGGTATTTTTATTGGGATCACATTACATTTAGAAATTAACCTAGGGAAAGTTATACCTTTTTAATGTTGTTCTGTCCCTGAACAAAGGATGTCTTTCTGTTTGTCTACACTTGTGTCTTGTGTTTTAAATTTTTCTTTATAAACTTTTGCACATATTGTTAAGTTGAAACATTTTATCTTAGTTGCCAATATAAATGGGGTTCTATCTGTGTTTCTATAAGTGATTATTGTTCATATATATGAAGGATATTAATTTCTATATGTGAATTTATATCCTGTTATATTTAATTTTTATTATTTGAGATATTTTATTATTGATTTTTCAGATTGCTTTCATAGTGTCTGCAAATGGAGGTGGTTTTACTTCTTGTATGATTTCTTAATAATTGTATTGACTCCTGCATCCAAGATAAAATTAATTATATTGATAACATATACATGAATATTATAAATACATAGCATAAACATTTAAAGCATATTAACTATTCATAATTTCCTATTTTCTTTAATGTTTTATGAGGAATAGATGCATAATTGTGTCAAGAGCTTTTCAGCATTTATTGAGACAATCATAGGATTTCCCTCCCTAAATTGGTCAATAGGATGTTTTATATTAATGCTAGCAGGACTAGCACCTCTGGAATGCATTTTACTTGATCATGGTGTATTGTTTTCTTAATGTATATTACTAATCTTAAATCCATCAATACCAAAGCTCTATGGAAGTGTTGTTCAAAGACAGTATCCTCTGAGGCACTTACTAAATGATTTCTGCTGAATCAGAATTCTGAGCAATGTCACAGGAATCTGCTTCTAACGAGTCCCACAGAGATGGTCCTTCTGCATGCTGAGAACCGCTGGCTTACTAATTATTCAATGGGGATGAGAAATTATTACAAAAAATATTTCAGCAAAGAGTTTCCTCCATGGTTTCTTTAAAATGCTACTTTGGGTCTTAAAATATTAAATTCTAGGTGATCAGCTGGCTATAGATTGTACAAAGAACTTAAAGTCTGAAATCTTATCTGCCTCTTGATATTCATCCAATGATCCATTTATTTCTTCAACTCTTAAAGCACTATGCAAGAAGGAAAATACCAAGATATGTAAGACCAGTTCCTGTACTGTTGTAGGAAAAATGAAGGATTATGGAAATATTGATAAATATTAGCCATTGCAGTAGAAATATTTTCCAGGAATTTTAGGGTCATGAGGGGCTTCAAAGAAGAAATCCTCCTCTCTTCTGGACCTTAGAAGACTAAAGAAGCAGTGATGCTTTGGGCAAAGCATTTTCCCAATGTAATATTAACACTCAGTGAAAGATAATGATTTGCAAAAATATCATTTACATACAACTTTTAAGAAATTGCTCTCTACACATGATGCACTAGTACATCAGCACATCAACTCATGAAACACAGCTATCTAAGATTACTTACATACATAAGGGAAAGTTGATCTGTCAGTGGAGAAATCTCTGTAACCTATGAATGAATTCTTTTGAATATGTTAAAATTTATTAGAAACCCTGAATGACATCAATAGTAAAATAGAAAACATCAATAATAAATGGAAACTTTAGTAAATGGAACATGAATTACCACTGATTTTATTAGTATGCTTCAGCTTCTCTTAAAGAAAAAACAGATTTATACCCTCTATTAGAATTTGTGACGGTTTGGTTCCAGTCTCTTTATTCTTAGTATTAGACTGCTTATCCGGGACAACTGCTATGTGGAAGAGAGACTATAAAATCTTATATTAACATTCATCCTAGGGTAATAATTATGGGTTGGCTTGATATGGAATGCATTTGTTACCCCATGAATGACTCGCTCATGAGAAATGAGAGTGCAAGATTTTTAAGTGCAATATTGGTACCCCTTGTTCTGAAAAAATTCCCCCCAAGTCAAGTGTAGTAAGGATTCTTTCATTTACTACTTTTAAAGCTCTAGTAGTGGGAGAGTTTTTAAATTACCAACATGTATATTTATCCAAAGTCCATTTAACTGGTGCTTGGTAATGAACGTGCTACAGATTATGCTTGCTTTAGGGGTTCTGGGCATGCACCTTGTAGCAGGTGTCAACTGAGATGGATGCAAGTGTCACACTGAAATCTTAGCTTATCTATTCTGCTTTAACCAGCTTTAGCCATTACTTTGCAGTAGTTACTTACCAAATCATTTTTTAAGGACCATATTTGAATGTATATTTGGATTGTCTCAGCAATGGGAAGAGAGAAAGCCCTTCAGTAGGATTTTTTTGAAAAATGTATAGGCATCCACATTAATCTGAAGATAGTTAAGTAGTTCCTGGATGAAAACAATAAAATTTAATGTGTCTTTGTTGAGCATGATTATATTAATTTTAGTAATTTCTTTTTTAATTTACAGTTGGTAATCAGTGGATAAATTACATTTCATTCTGTGGTCTTAGAACACATGCAGAGCTTGAAGGAAACCTAGTCACTGAACTTATCTATGTCCACAGCAAGTTGTTAATTGCTGATGATAACACTGTTATTATTGGTAAGTATATGGTCTGTGATTGTGCTCCTTGCCAGTTGACTTATCCATGCCCAAATCTTTCTTGTTTATTCTGCCCATGTTTTCTTTGCAGTTGAAAGAGTTAACATAATATCTAAAGAATTTCTGAAGCAACCACTTTCCCTTGTATCCTTTCTAATCTGTTTTTATCCATAAAAAAATCTTAAGATACAGAGGGGTGAAATTGACTTGTTGCAAATTCAAAAGGCAGTGGTTTAACCCAGCAATCTTGCAATTTGCCTGATCTTATTCATTCTTTATTGATAAATAGTATAAATAATATTATTTGATATTCTTATTTTGAATCCCAGTGCCTAGATTTCTGGAATTGAAAGGGAAAAAATATGGAGGGAAAGTGTCATAAAAAAAGTACCTTCTGTTAATCTGTATGTGTTTACAATACATCTGTCCAGCCATCATCAGAGATCTGAAGTTATTTAAAAGCCAAAGTCCTTCTATTAACATATTGCTACCTGTATGCTTACCATTATTTTTCCTAATGTCTGTGTTTTGAGTGTCGTTAACCAAGGTGCAAAGCAAGTCAACTTTGTTGGTATGTACAGGGCTGAGAAGCAGGTCCTGTATTAATGATAGGATGAACCCTACACTAAAGTTCATAGTTTTTTCTTATCAAGGACACACAGTGGATTTCTCCAAAGACCCCTCCCCACTGATAGATTCAGAAGTTACTGTTTTTGCATACTATCCATATTAGATGCAGTTGGCCAGACAGATGGATTTTCATCTTCATTCTCTTTTAGTATCATGTTACATGTACATGGGAAGGTAAGGATGAGAAAGAGTTAATAACCAGCCAGATAAATGAATTGACGAGGGTGGAGGTGTGTTACTCTGAGATAGGATATGTCCCACCATTGAGGATTCTGCTCATCTGTTTTAAATAAAATTCAGTTTCTTAGCTACAATAAGATAATTCCCTAGTCTTTAAGAAATTAAATGTCACTAAGTGTTTTGAATTTTTTTGGCAGTTACTATACATTTTCTATCTCTATCCTCCATGGAACAAAGAAAAAAATTTAATATCTAGGAATAGACTGTCTTACCTGGAATGTGATTTGAAAAAATAGTTCTGAAGCCAGAGAATATATAGACCACAGTGTGTGTGTGTGTGTGTGTGTGTGTGTGTGTGTGTGTGTGTGTATGTGTGTGTTTTGTGTATGTGTTGGAGGGTTGGATAGATTGATTCTTTCACTATTTGTACAGGGTATTTAAGAAAAACATCTTGTTCTTCCATCTGTTGCTGTATAGGGATTGTAGCTCTTTCCCCCTCTTTCTTTAATACCTAAGGTTTCTCTGATTTCCCCTCAGCTATTCTGGCCTTGTTCTTCAAAAGCCAACCTTAGAATATTTTTATATTAAATTTGGCAATAACAGCAGGAAGGGAAAAATATTGATGTTTGCTGAAATGGAAAAATAAACAAAGCCAAGTAAAATTCAACTGATCTCTTCAGGAAGATTTCAGAGCTCTTGAAGTAAAAATTGACAGATGTAAATATTTTCCTTTGAAAAGTCACTTTGACTTTCAGCCTTCTTTATATAAAGTATAAATGCAAATTAGTACTCAGTAACAGACCTAAGAGTTAAATAGGTTTTTTGAGGTTTTTAATTGATTTATCTTCTAGAGCAGTCTTTGAGCCCTTGAAGTTTACAGTTTATTTAGGCTGGCAATAATTGATCAATTTTGCTTAGAATTTATATTCACTCTTGAAACCAAAGATGTGGCCATGGGATTATGAGGAGGTCTTGCTTGTTGCCCTCAGAGGATGGGTTTCTTTTTTCCTTCCCTAAAAGCATTGTGGCATAAAGAATAGATTTCTCCCCAGGACAAATCCAAAAGTTCTTTTATTCATTTTATCTCAGTGGAAACTCTCTCATTTGTTGTTTCTGTACATGTCAGCCCTGTTCAAGTTCATGCTACAGAGAATATTTATAATTCTCAAAGAAAAGCTTAAGAAGTTAGGTTGGGAATATTTTATAGATTTTAAACACGTATTTAAAAATGTAAAGGAGGTTAAAGTAACTAGTGATTAATTTTTTAAGATGGCAAACTTACATCAGAATTATTGAATAGCCAACACAAGAAAAATGACTAATTTTATTTCTCTTCATTTGTTTTCCTCATGAGCAAAGATTTTATTTTATTTTATTGTATTCTTTTAAGTTTTTTTCTGATTAGTTTATTGGTACATTTTAAGTATACAACACAATTATTTGGGATCTTGTACTTTTACATGATGTATCTTGGTTCTTATTTTTTTCCCCATTCCCCTGCCCTCCCTTCACCCCCTCCTCCCTTCCCTATTTACAAAGACTTTCTTTCCATGTTTTTCCTTTTCTCGTATTTTTTCTTTTCCCTTCTTTCCTTTCCCCTAACCCTCCTACTTCCTCTACTCCTTTAGACATTGTCTTCCTATTTCACAAAGCAAAGATTTTATTTATTTATTTATTTTTGGTACCGGGGATCGAACTTGGGACCTTGTACCTACGATGCAGGTGGCAGAACCACTGAGCTAAATCCCCAGCCCCAAAGGTTTATTTTTTTCTACATCAAAGATCTCTTGTGTATATTTTTTATTACCTATAGACTTGGGTAGTCCGGCTGGTCTTGAGATCTCAGACAAAATCCACTTTACTCATCCACTTTTATTTTGGCACATAAAGTAACATTTTTGTGCTCTCTTAACCAAAACAAGACTCTCTTTGAAGTAGAATTTAAGGCTATTCTGTTGATGAAATGAAATGATTGTTTTTTAGTTTGCACTAATTCACTTCAAAGCACAGATGGGTTATGCAAAACACAAATAAAACAGCAAAGTTCTCTTCACAGTGCTCAAGGCTAGAGCAAAAGCAACCATTTCTTCCCCTTAACATCAGAAGGTTGGGATGGTTCTTGCAGAATTGCAGCTGGAAGAAATGATTGCCAAGTGTGGGCAGGTGGGGATACTATGTGTAGGTTGTGAATATTCATATTTGAAGAGCAGGTTGAAGAGTGGCATGTGAGGGCCTGTAGTTCAAGGGCTGCCCCAGTGAAGAGGGATTAACTAATTTTTCAAAGATCTAGTCCTGTGTGTTTTATTCCTGCTATGTTAGAATCACCTAGGGATCTTTAAAATGTCTGCAGTGTACTTTAAAATGGATCAAAACTCCCCAAATATCAAAATAATGGATTGATGATGGACATAGGGACACAGCATATACAAAGCCTGCTTTCTACTTCCAACGGTGTTTATCTAATTGGGCTGGTTCCATGTCCAGGCATTGTGGGGCGGGGGCCTGTTTTAATTTTTGGGTTCAGTATTTTTTTTAAATTTCCTAGGTGCATGTCAATGTGTAGTTAGAGCTGGGAATCCCGGATATGGAGGCACTGGGAACACAAGAGGGTGGACACTACAGAGTAGCCCATTTGGGCTCAACAGAGAAAGCAGTTTTCCTTTAAAACAACTGAAAACAGAGCATAGTTGATGTGTTACTTTTCTATTACTGCTGTAACAAATGGCCAGAAGCTTAGTGGCTTAAGAGAACTCCAATTTATGATGTGACATGTCTGTAGATTAGAAGTCCAAGGTGAGTCTAAAATCAGGTGTCAGCAGGATTGGTGCATTCCTTTCTGGTGGTTATAGAAAAGAATACATTTCCTGGCCTTTTGCAGCTTCTAGATGCTGCCCATACTCCTTGTCTCCTGCCCTACTTCCTCCATCTTTGAAGCTGCCAAGGTTGCATTTCTGGGAATTCCCAGAAGTCTCAGCCCATCCATTTATAAGCATGTCTTCCTATGAGTCCTCCTAACTTCTAAGGGCTCTTGTGACTATATTGAACTCACCTGGACCATCACCCTATTTTAAGGTCAGCTCATTAGCAATCTTACCTCAATATATAGCCTTAATTCCCCTTTGCCGTGTAACCTAACATTTTCACAGGTTTCAAGAATTAGAAACTAGACATCTTTGGAGGTATTATTCTTTCTACTATGAATTCACAATTTCTTCAATTTCTTTTTTTTTTTTTTTTGTCTTTTTTATGTTTTTGGTACCAGGGATGGAACTCAGGACCTTGCTCTTATGAGGCAGGTGCGGTGCCACTGAGCTAAAGTCCCAGCTTGAATTCACAATTTCTTAAACAAGACACAAGAAAAAGCACATACCACAAAGCAAAAGATGAGTAAATCCAACTACATTAAAATTTAGAATTTTATTTATTAAAAGTTTTATAAAGAGAATAAAAAAAATCACAAACTGAAAGTATGTATTTACAACACATTTAATATTCAGAACTCATGAAGAACCCCTAAAAGGAAATAAGGAAAAACAAACATCCAAAAAAAATATGAAAGGACAAAGGAATTTTATAGAAACTGTACCAAAGAGAAAATAACCATATGAAGAGTCATAAACATATGAAAAGATGTTCATACTCATTAATATAATAGCTACATGGGCTAAGGATTTAGCTCAGTGGTTCCACCGCCTGCCTTGCAAGCGCAAACACCCGAGTTCGATCCCCAGTACCAAAAAAATATATATATAATAGCTACATAAATGACAATTTTTTGAATTACCAGAGTGGAAAAAATTAAAAGTTGGGCAATCTAAGTATTGGCAAGATAGTAGAGAAATAGGAGCTCCCATTCACTGCTGGAAGGAACATAAGTTGGAAACCACTTTGGAAAATATCCTGGCATTATCTAGTGAAGTCACACACCCTGCAATTCAGCACCCCACTCCTACATACAGAGCTTAGGTAAATCCTCATGTGTGTGTATCAAGAAACCAATACACAACTACCTGGTGCAGAATTGTGCACTAGTGCAAAGCTCTGGAAGCAAGCCAAACATCCATCAATAGTAAATGAATAAATAAATCCCTGGTGTGCTCGTTCAAGAAAAATAAATGCATTACAATTATGTACAGATAAATCCCACAGACATAACACTGAATGAGAAAAGCAAATTTCAAAAGGTTATTTGTTGTATGTATGATTCCATTATATAAATTAAAACAAGTCAAAAGTAAAGTACTTTTTGTTTAGGAAAACATGGAGAACATGATGACAACAAAGATCAACATCAGGTCTCCCAGTCAGAGAGGGAAGGCCAGGCAGGGAAGGTTCTGGGAGGCTTCTGGGAAGTGGTGGTGTTCTCAGCCTGGGTGATGAACTCAGTGACACCTACTTTACTGTTGCTTAAGTTGCACATATGTTTTCATATATTCCTTTGTATTTTGATTTTTAAAAAATTTTAAGTTTTCTGATAGTAGACTCAGAAAAGAACATTTTCTAAACATTAAGTGACTTCAAACTGATCAAGGCAACATCCTAATACAAATAAGGGATTATAGTTGCCATAAAAATAATACATGAATTCAGGGCATATTTGTTATGAAACAATTCACACACTAAGAACAAGTAGAGAGCAAAAAGTCAGAAGTCTTACTGTCCTCCATCTCTGTACCACCTTTACCAGTTCAGTGTGCATCTTTCTAGACCTTTTGCTCACTCCTCTTCTGTGTGTTACATAGAAATGAGCGCATGCCCAAATACAGTATCTCCTGTTCTGCATTTATTTTCAGAATGCAGGAATATTTAACCATAGAGTAGAGATAGCACTTACATCCATCCATATCTCATTGTCAGTATCACATTTATTAAGCTCCTCTAAAATATTTTCCCCCTGTTAATCCACTCATCTACCTAATATAGTTGAGATCAGTGCTCTGAATAACTCCAGATCAACTCTTCAAGTACAAGAACCAAACCTTATCTCTAACAATTCCAGCTCACAATGTCGGGAATGTACTTCTATCCCTGGGAGTGTGGGGGCCCACTGTGTTGGGAGGAGACTTGGGGACCAGTGTGTGTGTGGGGGAAGGAGGGAGAGCTTTTCTAGGCTGGCTCACATCCCTGTTTCCTGACAGCGAATAGAGCAGTGATGTCCCATTCCAGTCACCCCAGCCCAAGAACAGCCTCTGCCCGAGACAGGAGGATGGTAAAGTCCTAAAGTAGCACAGTGCAGACTTTATTCCTAGTGTCCTTATAATTTGCACACCCGCATGAGGTAGGAGGGGGGGTAGTTAAACAAACCAGAGAGGAGGCATTGATGCAAAGGCTACATTGGAGTAAATTCTCCCTTCCTATGGCATTGGGCTCTGGTAGCTATTCTAGGTTTCTGATAAAAATGCTAATAATAACATTTGTAGAGCAGCTTATAGATCAGTGAGTGCTTTCACCCCTACAAGGTCCATATCATTGTCTCGGTTTATGAAAGCTCAAGTAAAAGCTGAAAAAGATTAAAGGACTTGCCGAATTGTTTCTCTGGTCAATTGTCAAGCTCAAAAATATGGTTGCAGATTTCATAACTTCATGGAAATGTAAGTCTATGAATAAGGGATGATTTGCTACTTATGTGCCTGAATGTTTTAAAGATTTCTGTCTTATAGTACTTAAATAGCACCCCCAAATTTCTACAGGGCGCTCGATATTTTGTCACTCAGGGATACCGCTCACATCCATAGTCAGCAGCTCCACGCCAGTACTCTGGTAGGTGGCAGCTAAGTCCCTTGAGGGAAGGGCAGCTTTCTCCCATGCACAAAAGCCTACCAGTTGGGTCAGGGCAGGGCTAATGTCACCTTACTGCTCTGGCTACCCAGTCACGGGGGCCTGAGAGTGTTAAGCCAGACCCTTCTGCTCCACATTTGCAGAGGCAGCAGAGCATGGCAGCTAGGCCAAGAGAACGAAAAAGTCAGCAGAGCCCCGTCTGTAGTTTGTAGGACACCTCAAGGATTCAAAAGCATGGACCTGCAGCAATTAATGCAGAAAGTGTGATGGGGTTTCTGAACTCACAGAGGAGGACTGCAGAAAGCTCAGGTTGAACTAATATGAAAAGATTTGCCCTTCACATGTGAAAGTCAACATTCTCGGCTCATTTGGATTTAAAAATAGAATGGAGGGAAGCTGATACAGAAGCTGTTGGTATGCCGCACAAATGCAGCAAAGAGTGGAAAGTCCATAGCACTAGTGGCACAGCCTGCATTTAAGATTAGACTGGGTGGTTGTGAGGGCACACTTGGGTTTTAACATTCATAATTATATGACTATGAGTTAAAGTCTGTGCAGAATCTGATTATTAACTCTAAAAGCAAAGCCATCTTCTGTACTGAACTGGTTAGTATGTCTTTCTTCTTGAAGTATTTCATGGTTGTATCAATTGGAGTCATTTGAGCCACATATAGAAAGCTCAACTAGGGCTGGGGATTTAGCTCAGTGGCACTGCACCTGCCTTGCAAGCACAAGGTCCTGAATTCAATCCCTGGTACCAAAAAAAAGAGCATGTGAAACAATACAGAAAATGTATTATTTCATATAACAGAAAATTATAAGGTTGACTAAGGATCCAGAGCCTTTCTTTCAGTTCTCCGTCTTCAGTTTGTCTATTTGTCCCCTCATGCTTGCAAAATGGCTGCAACTGCTCCCAGAATTATGCCCTCCTCCAACCTGTCAACTCAAAATC
Source organism: Heterocephalus glaber (assembly GCF_053883595.1). Classification (NCBI taxonomy): domain Eukaryota; kingdom Metazoa; phylum Chordata; class Mammalia; order Rodentia; family Bathyergidae; genus Heterocephalus; species Heterocephalus glaber. The sequence continues at coordinate 48,296,615 of NW_028258324.1, read as the reverse complement.
CAAAGGCTGAAAAAGACAGCATTTGTCTCTTCTGTTGCTTTATACAAGGAAGAAAAACTTTCTCAGAACCCCCCCCCAAAGACTTTTCTTCATGTTGCATTGGCTATAACTACACCAGACACCAATTCCTAAGCCAGTCAGTGGTAGAAATAATGAAATTACCATAGCTACCTTAGAGTGATCAAGTTTTGCCCTGGGTTAGGGACAGTCCCACCTCCCTAAAGCACAGCTTACCTTGATATCTTGAACAAAATTCGAGTTTTATCAGCAAGGGAGAATGGAGTGTGGAGGACAACGAGCAGAGTCTGCCTCAACAGGATGGTTGTTCAGTTTTACTGTTTCTCTTTATAGGCTCTGCCAACATAAACGACCGAAGCATGCTGGGGAAGCGTGACAGTGAAATGGCTGTCATTGTACAGGACACAGAGATGATCCCATCAGTAATGGATGGACAAGAGTACCAGGCTGGCCTGTTTGCCCAAGGACTGCGGCTACAGTGCTTCAGGTTGGCCCTCCAAAGCTATGTGCACACTCTTACACACTTACTGGGGCCCCTCTTGCCATTAGCAGTGTCCTGCCAGATTCTTTTTCATCTAAAATAGTGTCTCACAGAGCAGAGGGTGTACACTAGTGTGTGCAGTGCCTTTACACAGTATGCAAACATTATTTTTTTTACTTTAATAGTCTTATTTTTATGAGTAATAGGACAAAATAGCATTTTAAATAAATTAATGGATTTAGGGCAAGACCAAGTCAAAGCATGTGGGACCTAGTTAAGTTTTTAAAGTAAGTTCCTTTTAAAAAAATTCAAATGGTTCAGTAATATTAAGATATAATAAAAATCAATAAAAGTGTATTCTAGTGATTACCACTGTCAGATTTAAACCTGGAATCTTCAGTACTGAGGCTTAGGATGACACCAGATATGAGATTTGAACAAATCTATGGTCAAACAGAGAGACTGCTGGGTTAAAAAGCCAAAGCTGTGGGCCCCTACATGAGTCTTTCATTTCATTGAGTGCTGCTGAGAACACAGCGAGGCTGATCTCGGACTGACCCCGGCTCCAGCAGAATGATTCTTCTTGAACCTTCTAGATCATGCCTGTCTCTCCTCTGCTGGCTACTGTCCATTGGCTTCTCTTCTCACAAGTAAATGAGCAAGTAAGGAAGGCCCTTGTAAACACACTCATCTCCCCACTGTCTGTGGGGCACCCTAACTACTCTCACAGCCCTAGGCCTTCTCACAAAGTCCACCTTTTTATGCTTCTCATACTAAGCTTCCATGATGCTGCTTCATTATGGGTCTACAGTGGGATGCAGCAAGTGTCCCTGATGTAGTTTAGGGGTGTGCTTCATTCCATTTGGGGAAGGGCACTCACTACAGCATCGTCGCTCTAATCCTTGATGGTTGATGGTCCATTTTGGAAACTGGCTCATTTGTAGAGGTGCACACTGAGCACCTCCCACCCTGCAGATGTGCGGCCATTCCCTTGTTCCTGGCAGTCCAAACTCTGGCTTCCCAGGCCAAGATGAGCTTGGAGTCCAGAGACTTTCCCTCTCTGCTCTCTGCTCCAAGAACTCAAACCATCGCTCAAAACCTGTCAAGAACTTCTAACAACTTTTATTGCTTTATTCATTGATATTTCAATAAAATGCTAATGTTAATTTGTTTTGTATAGCAGGGAGAATTTAAAATTAGTATCGTGCTAATCAACCCACTGATTGCCTACTGCAGCATATAAAAGGAAGCAACTATTTGCTTTTGTAAGCTGAAAATATATGTCATATCTTTTCAGTTCTGTGAGAACTTAAAGTGGTAGACTTCCTTTTAACTTTTTAAATGTATAATAATTATAGAGGGAGGGGGTTCTGGTGGATAACGCTTTTTTTAATTTGCTTTTGCAGTACTAGGGATTGAACACAGGGGCTTATGCTTGCTAGGCAAACACTGTGTCACTGAGGTAAATCCCCAGTCCTTTTTGATTTTTTATTTTAAAAAAGGATCTTGCCGAATTGCCCAATCTGGCCTCAAACTTGTAGTCCTCCTGCCTCAGCCTTCTGAGTAGCTGGGATTACAGGCATACTCCATTACACTTGTTTACAACACATTTTTATTATAGAAATTTGGCAAATACAGAAAACCAATAAGACAATTAAATTCTTGGGCCAGGGATTTAGCTCAGTGTTTCCAGCGCCTGCCTCGCAAGAGCAAGGACCTGAGTTCAATTCCCGATACCAAAAAAAAAAAGAAAAGAAAAAAAAGAAAATTAAATTCATCTGTAATTTCCCCACCTAGTCTTAATAATTTTTAAAATTCATTCATCTAAAAATTAAACATATTTGTGGGTACCATGTGATGTTTTGATGTGTGTATTCATTGTGTAATGTTCAAATCAGATTAAGTATCTCTGTCTCCTCAACATTTATCATATTTGTGGTGGAAACACAAAGGAAAAATCTTTTCTTCTAGCTTCTTTGAAATACATAGTACTTATCATTACCTATACTCACCCTACCAAGCAATAGCAGAGCAGAACTGTTTCTCTTATTGAGCTATACCTTATGATAGTACCCAATGACCCATTGCTTCATCCCTACCCTCTTACTGTCCCCAGCCTCTGGTGATCACCATTCAACTTCCATGACATCAACTTATTTATATTTTGATACGAGTGAGATCACGTAGTACTCATCTCTCAGAGCTTGGATTATTTCACTTACCGTAATGACCTACAGTTCCATCTGTGTTGTCACAAATAACAGCATTTCATCCTTTTTGATGACCAAATAGGACTCTGTTATGCATATGTACTACATTTTATTTATCCATTCATTCGTCAGTTGATGGACACTTAAGTGTTTCCTTTTATTGGATATTGTGAATAGTGCTACAATAAATATGTGAGTACAGATGTCTCTTTGACATAATTGCGAGATCAAATGATAGTGCTACTTTTAATTGTTTAAGGTACTTCCATAGTATTTTCTCTAATGGCTATACTAATTTACATTGTTGCCAATAGTGTGAGGGTTCCCTTAGTCCATATCCTGCTAATGTGCTAACAATTTTAACTTTTTTTTTTTTGGTACCTGGCTTCGAACTCAGGACCTTGCTCTTGCAAGTCAGGCGTGGTGCCACTGAGCTAAATCCCTCGCCCTAATTTTAACATTTAATGTATATCATTCCACTTTTTTCTGTACATATATAGTAATATATTGCATTTCTTTTACTGAAATAACAGAATCTTGTAGGTTTACAATATTATTTAAATAGTGTTACACACATTTTTCTGTATCAGTTAAGTATGCTTATATAACACTTTAATAGCTACATCATATTTCGCTGTATGTGTATGCCGTAATTTCTTTAACAAATGCCTAATACCTCACTTTTGGCACATTATTTTGCTGATATAAAAATGGGAATATTGTTTCCTTTGTCATATATAGAAGCTTCCTTTGTCACCTAATTTATAATATACTAGCAATATTTTAGAGGGTTTATTCTTTCTGTTTTTAATAAATTCTGTCATGTTAGTTACTCTTTGCCAATTTGTTGCAGTTCAAATGAAATGTCATTATTCTAATTTGCATTTTTAGGGTTTTTAAGAAATGTGTTTATTAGTTATGAGTAATTGTTCTTTTGTGAATTACCTAGCCTATTCACGTCCTTTGCTCAGTATGTTGGGATGTTTAACTTTCAGTTAATGACTTATGAGTACTTTAAATATTTTATTTAGGATGCTCTATATGTTTATATGTAAATATGGTTGATCAATTTTCTTTTAATCTTATTTAATAGAGTATTTGGAGGAAATTTGTCAAGTATTATTAACCAAATCTATCAGTTTTTGTTTCCCCCCTTTTTCCTTTATACTTAGTATAGCTTCCTCAGCTCATGATGACACATTTACTTGTATTTTTTCTAATACAGTACTTGTTTGATTTTACCTTTGCATTTAACATGTACAGTTTATTTTAATGTTAGAAATGAGTTAGAGGGTCTAAATATTTTTCTCTAACTAACCAACTGATCCAGAGCATATCATACAATAGTAGTCTTTACCTGTCTACTCTGAAATGCTTCTTTTCGATACATGGAACTGCCATATGCTGAGTTCCTCCAGTCTCTATTATGTTATACTGAAAGTGTTTACTTGCATATCAATGTGGTAGCGTTTTCATTATTGTGGCTGAGCATTTTAATACTACTTTTTGCCATGCTACTTCCTCAAATTAGTACCTTTTCCAAACAATATTTTTAAATATTCATTCTTCCCTATGAACTTCAGATTTATTTACTCAAGTTCTCTCAAATCATTATTAGTTATTTTTAAAGTTAGGATTGTAGCTGATTTATAGATCAGTATAAAAGTACTTGACATCTTTATAACACTGAGTCACCCGACTGAAGAAGAAGGTCTGAGCTTCAATTGACTCAAATTTTTGTTCTTCAGTAAAGTGCCAAGGTTTTCATTATATGGGGGCTATTCTTCAGTAAGACACTCAGTTTCTTTTTTCTTTTATGCTGATCCTTTATGTTTCCGGAGAATTTCATTTCTAGGTGCTTTATTTTTCCTGATAAATTTCACACTGCCTTAAAGAGGCAGTTGTTTTTCAACAATTATTTTCCCTTTACCCCAATGGCAAACACAGATAATACATTAAAAAGCACCACAGAAACCTCATGTCAATTTTAGCTTCTCTTTATTACAAAATATTCCCAAAGATAACTATTGTGGCCTAGAGCACAGCCATTTTCTTACTTAAAAAATGCAGCTTCAATCCATTTTCCATCTGGGCTATTTCTGAATAGAAATCAAGAGACACATTTAATGTGAAATCAATTCTGAATGGAGCCAGGATCAACAACCAGGGTACTATACTGTCACAAACTGTGAGCCGAACTGTTCATTAAGGCCTGTAAGATTATCCAAACTTTTCTGATATAAGCATCACTCAACAGAAACCATTATACATGCAAGTAGAGCTCAGAATTATTTAAACTGATAGACATGAAGAATAGGAAGAACAGAAATAGTTTTCTACCATTTTTCTACCTTCCTACTTTGTGTGATACATAAACAACTAAATATTAAATAAGTGACATTATACACATCAACATCTAATCAAAGTAGCTTTCCCTCAAACCTTAGTCCTCAAAAAAATATCTATAGGACTTCATAATATCTTTAGTATGCATTTTCATATAATTTTTTGTAATTAAAAACTGACAGGGAAAATAATTTGTTGCTAAATGTTGACTGTTATGGACTTACTACAATTGCTTTTCTACAAAAAGTCTCAAACTGATAACTTGGTGGAAACATCACCTCATCTTTTTTTTCTAATTTGAAAGCAAAGTCAAAGAAATACTCTTTTGCTCAGTTTTCAGCAGCTTAGACCTGACCCAAGTCAAAGGTGTTCATATAATTAACTTATTGCCATAATCTACACTGTCCTTCAAATTTGGTACAGTAAAATTTTGCTTTGGGTCTCCATTGGCAGATAGCATCTATATCCAAACATTATTCCTTGAATTCTTAAATTAAAAAAAAAGTTATTCCTATATAGTCTGAAGGAGGAATTATTTAAAGTTAGAGAAGGCATTTTCAGAGGTTATAAAAATCAAGAATCCTAGTACACCCATGGTTCCAGCCCCACTGAAGAATTTTGTATACCAGAAAAATGTGTGGATTAAAATTAAAATGAGCCGCCCTTCATCCCATAAAATTGGCTGTGATTTTTCATGAGCTGATAATGTTGGAGGGAACTGGGAAGAAATGCCTCGTAGAGAGCATATGGTTTAGTCCACCCTTTTTGGAATAAATGTGCATATTCTTTGACCCACAAGTCTTAATTCTAGAATTTTTCATAATGAAATAATCATGGAAATTCAAAAAACATTATATGTGATGAGTAAATTATGTTCCTTGTTGCACTGTTCATAATAAAGAAAAATTGGAAACCTTGCAAATGTTCATAATAAAATAATTGGTTACCTAAATTGCACATGCTTGGAAACTTTGCAGTCATTAAAAAATAATAATGTAAATCTAGATTTACTTAAATATAAAGAGAATAACAGTATACTGATATCCATATTATTAAACCCAGTGGTTAATTTTTAATCTTAATTTGACAGTTCCCCTTGACAGACTTCTCTGTGCAGTCACAGGATGCCACATCCTTCGTCTCTTCTTCAGTCTTGAGGGCTGCTCCTCTCCCCTCCTAGTGAGGTATACTAGGTCCTTTTCTCTTTATATTCACTCCTCTTGTGAACCCAGTAAAGAACATATGGTTTTACGGGCACGTATTGCCAGCCAGGCCTTCGCACCCAAAGTCCAGATCCACTTGACCAACTGCCTACTCACCATTGCTACTTGGATGTTTAATAGATGTCTCAGTGGGATCAAAATTGAATTCCTGGTCTCCTCCCACAAACTGGCTACACCCACAGCATTCCCTGTCTTAGCCAATGGCAGCTACACTCTTCCAGTGCTCAAGACAGAAATTTGTCAATCATCCTTGATTCCTGACTTTTTTTCACACCTTTCTCTGTCTTCACCTTCGTTGCCACCCAGGCCAGAACCACCATCCTAGCTCATCTAGATCACCGCAGTGGCTCCTAACTGGTCTCCATCTTTTAAACCTTGTTTTTACAGTTTGTTCTCAATATACTAACTACATTTTTTTTTTTGGGTACCGGAGATCGAACTCGGGTCCTTGCACTTGCGCAGCAGGCGACAAAACCACTGAGCTAAATCCTCAGCCCTCCAACTACATTTTAATATCTCAGTTAGATTCTGTTGTCCTCTGGCCAGTGTCTATGGTGAGTCTACATTTCACTCTGTAAAAACTCAGGTCTTTATAAAGCTTATTTTCCATTGCTTTTTTCAGGTAACACAGGCCTTTTTGCTCTTCTTTGAACCTACAAGGTGTGCAAGAAATGTGCTTTGTACTCCATTTGCATTTTAACTCAATTATTAGTATGTCTTCAAACTTTAGTTTTCTGTCTACAAAATGTGAGCCATCTTCCTTCCCTTCCTACCTCACAGGGAAAGGTGGTAGTGCTTTTTAATCCTACAGCCTTCCATAAGACCAAGAGTCATTGTACTTTTCAATTATGACCTCTAAAACTTGACTTGGTTTGTCTGATCATTTCTTGTTTTTTCTAGTCTTCTGTTGAGCTATGATTTATTCAGACAATATCTGGTATGTGACCTCTTTTATGCCAGGCACTCTGAGGATATGAGTAGCTAGGTCAAGGTCTTGTAAAGAATTTGCATTCTAGAAGTTAGAGATGGGCCTGTTAAAAACAAACAAGACTGCCTAAAAAGTGGCAGTTCTCTAATAAAACTGAAACATATATGAAGTATATGAAAAAATGTTGAAAATGCCTATTATTGATGGAGAGATAGGAGAACTGGAAGTATAAAAAGTTTTATAGAGCTGATCTTGCACTGAATCATAAAAATTGGTAGGTGGAGTAAGGTAAACATGCAGAGGAAGGAAAATTCTCCCTGACAACACCCAACTTATGCTCTGAAAGTGTATCCTCTGTTTATGGCAGTTGTAATTAATTCCTTTCAGGAATGATTATTTTTTCATTTTTGGTCTCACTCATCAACTTTAACTACCCAAAGGAGCTTCATATTTTTCAAGAGTTAAGCATAGTTCTTGGTTTAAGAGAGGGCAGTGGGGATGGAAGGAGGGAAGGAAGGAAGGAAGGAAGGAAGAGAAGGAGAGAGGGAAAGAAGGGAGAGAGGGAGGGAGGATCATGATTAAGAGCACAGGTTTGGCCCTAGTCGTGGACCTAGCTCTAACACTTAACCAACTGTATGACCTTGAACAAGATTTTTCACCTCTCTGTGCTTCACTTCCTTTATCTGTAAAGTGAAAAAGTTGATTTTTCATAGAGTTCATGAAAATTTAGTGAGACAGTTTTTGGAAAGGGCTTGGCACGTTTTCTGTCACATGTCCCCGTCCCCCCCCATTAAGTTTTGGTACATTTTAGATATAAAATACAGTTATATACATCATTGGGATCTTGTACCATTACATGAGTATCTTGGTTCTTATTTTTTTTCCCCTTCTCCTGCCCTCCCTTCATCCCCTCTACCCTTCCCTATTTGCAAAGATTTTGTTTCCATTTTTTTTCCTTTTCTCATACTTTTTCTTTTCCCTTCTTTCCTTTCTCCTACCCCTCCCACTTCCCCTGCTCTTTTAGACCTTTAATTCCTATTACACAATATCAATTATACATTTTAAAAATTAAAATATCAAGACCTAGGAGACATTACCACAGATTTTACTGAATTTAAAAGGATATAGAAAGCATATTTCAAAAATCTGTTTGGAAATAAATTTGACAACTTCTAAGAAGTACCTTGGAAGACAAATTAATGAAACTAACTCTGGAGTAAATATAAAATTTGAATAGCACCTATTAAAGAAAGGATATTCCTAGCTTGAAAACCTCCTATATGACAACAACAGGCTTGTATACATTCTAACTGATAAATTATATCAAACAATTAAAGCAGAAAAAAGAAGGAACACTCCTCCCCTCATTTTAGGAATTCAACATTGTGCTAATCCTAAAACTGGATAAAGATAACAGAAGAAAAATGTATGAACATAGATAGAAATTTGTTTAACAAAACAAACTATTAGAAGTCAGATCTGGCAGGATGTAGAAAGTGGTTTTATTATAGAGATGGCAGTGTTGGTTCAGCATTGGAAGATCCACCCCCAAAATCATCATTTTAACAGAAGAAAGGAAAAAGCCATATGATCCTGTCACTAGTTGGAGAAAAAGTATTGGACTAAATTCCACAGCTGTTCATGGTAAGAGCTATCAGGAGACTAGAAGTAGAACAGAAACTTCTCAACAGATTAAAGACATGTACTCCATACTTCCAGTGAGAACGCCTTATATGAATGGAAAAGATATAATGCTTTCTCCCTAAGGTGGGGAACAAGGGCAGATATGCTTACTCTTCATCTGTCCATTAAACTTTGAAAGCTAGGCCCAAACCAAAATAGTCTGGCAATAAAATGACACAATTAGGATAGGATTGGCAAGGTAGAAGCAAACTCTTTATATGTAGATGAAATGATCATCTACAGAGAAAATACTAAGAAATCTCTAGGAGCCCCTAGAATTTGTATTTGAATTTAATAGGATTAGAAAACACAAGGTATATATAAAAATTCAGGTCTGTGTATATTTGCTATAAATGATGAATTGGATATTGAAATTTAAAAGTTATGTAGGAGTACAAAGGATCTAGAAAAGTAAAGAGAAAAGAAAACAAACAAAAAAAAACAGTGTTAGAAGACATTTAGTACCTAATTTTAAGACTTCTTCTAAAGCTACAGTAATCAAGGCAGTGTTGGTATAAGGAAAGACATATAGATCAGTGGAATAAAACAGAGAATCTAGAAATAGAATCACACATATATGGTCCTCTGAGTTTTGAAAGATTATTTAACATTAGCCTTTTATAGAATATAAACTCAATTCAAGACCCAAGGAAAAGATAGTGTTTTCAGCAAATGGCACTAGAACACCTGGTATCTGTATATAAAAAATTAACCTCAATGCTTTATTTCCATACATAAAAATAACTTGAAGGGATCTATGAACCTAAATAAGAAAGCCTAAAAGTATAAAACTTTAAGAAGAAATTATAAGGGAAAATGTTTATGAATTTAGAGTAAGCAAGAACTACCTAGGATACAAAAAACATGATGCAAAAAAGAAAAAAATTGATAAATGAGATTCCATCAAAATTTAGAACTTTCAATGACATCATTAAAATGAAAAGTAGTCCTTAAACAGACCCTATTTACAATGCATATAACCTATGACCAGAATATATAAAGAACTCTCACAGCTCATTAATAGAGAACCCAATTAAAAAGTAGACATAAGAAGATAATAAATAGCCAGTACAGCACAAGGAAAGATGTGCAACTCTAGAATCAGAAAAATACTAATCAGTACAATAACAAGATTGAATTATACACTCATTAGGGAGATGAAGTTAAAAGTTTTAAATGCCTTGTCATGACTTTTTCTTTTTGGTGGATTCTCCCCCTTTGGGTTTAATTTGTCACGCCCAGTGGATTCATTCTGCTGGGCTTCCTGGGGTTGTGATACTCATTGTCTTTTCCTAGGATATTGTCTAAAATTTTTTGGAGTGCTGATTTGGTATTCGTGAAGTTCCTGAGGTGCTCTTTATCATGAAAGTATCTTATTTCTCCATCAATTTTGAAAGATAGTTTTGCAGGGTACATCAATCTTGGTTGGAGGCTGTTTTCCTTTAGGGCTTGAAATACATCACTCCAAGCTCTTCTTGCCTTGAGGGTTTGCATTGAGAAGTCTGCTGTGATTCTGATGGGCTTTCCTTTGTATGTGATTTGTTCCTTTTCTCTCACTGCTTGTAGAATTTTGTTCTTCTGTTGGATTTCTGGAATCCTAACTATTATATACCTATGTGTAGATTTTTTTTGATCAAGGCTAGCTGGAGTTCTATAGGCCTCACTTATCTCTATGTGAAGTTCTTTTCCCTTGCTTGGTAAGTTTTGTGCCATCACTTCTGAGAACAGTTTTTTTTATGTCATCTGCACTCTCTCCTCTTTCTTCATTGATTCCAATCAGTCTTATGTTATTCTTCTTCGCATCATCTAGCAGCTGCTGGATTGATTTCTCATATTCCCTTACAATTTTAAAGCAATTTTTCTTTTCCTGGTCACTAATTGCAATCTTATCTTCTATATCTGAAATTCTATCCTTACATTGGTTCATTCTGCTGCGCAGACTTTCGATGGAGTTTTTAATCTCCTGGAAATCTGTTTGCATCTGCTTTATGGGTTCCATTTGTTTCCTATGTTGGGATTCCATCATGTTCCTCAGATCCTCTATTTTTTTATCTCTGCCCTCTCTAGATTTATTAATCATGTCTTGCACTGTGAGCAAAATCTTTGCTGTTATCTGAGTAATTATTTCTGATGTCATTTTTCCCAGATCCTCTTTTGTTGCCAGTTCAGAGAGTCTAGGTGGTTGAGTATCAGATTGTTCCATCTTGTTTCCCTTTGGGGTTGCTGTAGGTGATCCAGAAATCTGTTTTTGAGGCTTGTTTACATGTCTTCTCATTTCCACGGGGGGTGGGGGTGCTTCTGGCACCCGTGCAGCTCACTTTCTCTGTCCTAGGAGCATGGAATGGCAGCGGGGGAGCCTCCTCCTGGGCACTGGGACTGGCTCAGCTTCTCTGCCCTAGGAGCATGGAATGGTGGCGGGGGAGCCTCCTCCCGGGCGCTGGGACTGGTACATGTTTTGAGTGCTGATACTATCTTCCAAGGTTTTGACAACCTTAGGCTAATTATAAGGATACTCTTAGAAGAAAATTAAGATACTTTTGGTAACAGTTAAACATCAAAGAAATAGCTCTTAATTTTTGTTTTGTTTTGCTACTTAGGTTAGATGAATAGATAGAAGGAAGATAGATAACAGTTAGTTTTAATGGTTTTTTATTTTTTAAAAAATTTATTTCTATGGTTGAATTCTGAATTACTGTTACCATAAGAAACAAAACAATCAGCAAACTTCTTTATCTCAGTTACTCAATTTGGAGGGTACTTTGTATTTCAGGATTGTCCTTGGCTACCTTTCTGACCCAAGTGAGGACCTTCAGGATCCAGTGAGTGACAAATTTTTCAAGGAGGTGTGGGTTTCAACAGCAGCTCGAAATGCTACAATTTATGATAAGGTAAGATTTGCTTTTTCCTAACCCTACCCTTTTTTATTGAATTTCCTCACAAAAAGCACATCATGACTTCTGCATTTTATTGACATATGAGTACCTGATACTCATATATTCTTAATGAATATAAAAGAAACAGTGTGCTCCCAGGTTGTAAAAATACTTCTTTGCAAACATTAAAAAGCAAAGATCAAAAAGCATCATGGATTATAGTATAAAAGAGGTTTTTGTGACATCCTGTCTTCTCATCTGTCATGGTTAGGGATCTCACCACAGGCATTCTTAGCACATGGTTATCCTGCCTTTGAACACTTTTAGTGACAAAGGCAGGTGGGATCCAAACATGAGTCAGACCTGGGATCAACCCAGCTCACTCAGTAGCTAGTGATAAAATTTTATGTATAGTGACTTGGCTTTCTGAGCCTTCCTTCCCCCCCTGCAAACTGAGAGGGATATTCACTAGAGTGGTTATGAAAATATAAGTAATCTCTTAAATGTATTTAGCACACCAATGCATACTATTGCAATAGTATTCTTCCTAATGATGACTTTTTAAATAATGAGACCTGTCCTGTTTTGGATGGCTCTAATTTTAGAAAATTGTTTTAAGCCCAGCATCGATGCATTGATGTAGCAAAAGCATCTCCTGGTAAGTTCTATCCATTGTATGATAAGGAATGTGCAAGAGGGGCCAGGGATTTAGCTCAGTGGTTTCGCTGCCTGCTGCGCAAGCACAAGGACCTTAATTTTATTCCCTGTACCAAAACCAAAACAAAACAAAACAAAAAAAGAATGTGCAAGAGTTAACCATCGTGTGATAGTGAAACAGTTACTTCATGAAGTAGCCACCTTCCCATCATGGAAAATATTCAGGCTGAGATTAGTTGATCATCTCTGAGAAGATGGGATAAAAGTATGTTTGTCTTCCTACTTCCAGAGTCCTTTCCATCATGGAGACTTCAATTTTTATTGATAAAACATGACAGTTATTTACATTGCCTTACTTCATATTGAGGACTCAAGGCCATGATCAAATAGGTCGTATGTATGGAGTCTTTTAAAATATAATTTTACAAATACACTACACAGCCTTACTTGGGGTCTGAATGGAGGTAGTGATAAAAGCCCGTTTGAAGATAATAGGATGAATCTGAACATGAATCCTATCTTAAGAAAATGTCTAATATATGAGAATGGTATTGTGATTATATAGGCTCATATCTTTATTCTTAATAAATACATGCTGAAATACAGAGATGAAGTTTTATGTCCAAAACTCATTTTGAATCAGCAAAGTGTTACATTAGGAATTGTAGCACTAAAGTAGCAATTGCAACACTAAATAAAGGTACAGATGTGAACATCTTTCAACGTGAAAAGTTAGAGAAAATATAATAATGCAAATTTTCTCTTAGACCAAAACCTCCAGTGAAATTTGGGGATGATTATTATCCAAAAAAGTAAGCTTAATATAGGGTAACATCAGTGAAATTCTATGCCTGTGACTTGATTTTATTCTTCAGCTAATGACCTATGTAGATGAGATGTAAGGATCTAGCTGTGACTTTTTTCAGTGGAACCAAATCTAGCAGTCATGTTGTTGTTGTTGTTGTTGTTGTTGTTGTTGTTGTTGTTTTGGTAGCGGGGATCGAATTCGGGACCTTGCACTAGCCAGGCAGGCAGTGGGACCATTAAGCTAAATCCCCGGCCTTTAGCAGTCATTTTGTGGCAAGTAAGAGCAGCAACTGTTAAGTCTCTGCTTTGACATAAAATAATGTGTTTCATAAAACAAAATTGCCTATTGGAATGAAATTTTTAAAAATAAAAGTCATATGCTTTCTCTTAAACTAATCACTCAAGTTCCAATTTGTGTTTTAATCAGGTGTTCCGATGCCTTCCCAATGATGAAGTACACAATTTAATGCAGTTGAGAGACTTCATAAACAAGCCCATATTAGCAAAGGAAGATCCCATCAGAGCTGAGGAGGAACTAAAAAAGATCCGTGGATTCTTGGTGCAATTCCCCTTTTACTTCTTGTCTGAAGAAAGCCTGCTGCCTTCTGTTGGAACCAAAGAAGCCATAGTGCCCACAGAGGTTTGGACTTAAGAGATATACGTGACTGCAGCACAAAGACTTCTCCCTTGAAGCCCACAATGCATGCAGTGACTTCCGGGGCACCTCACAGCCAAATCCAGTCCAATGTACTCTCAGGTCCAACACATGGACCCTTTGGAGTGACTGCAAAAGGCTGTGATCATACTGATGTAAGGACACTGAGCATCACCAAGACTATATAATTTCTCCTGCCTATCCTTGTAGAAGGGGACTGCATTCTTCTTGGTAGCATTGACCTCAACATCTTAAAACATAGCCAGATTCCGTGGTATATACCAAAATCCATTTCCTTTGCTAATAAGAATTTATGTGTAACTGTGATCCAGGTTGCCAAAAGTTCCTTCATCTTCTCTGACCTCCAATTATGCAGCCACTGCATAACTTGCCCTCATCATTTATTCCATACAGCACTGCTTGAGATACCCTTTATTGCTAGAAGATATTCTGGGGCTGCCTCGACTTTCCTCCAGGTTACAGGGCTGCTCTTGCCCATCTGGTCCTGTAATAGTTGTGGTCACCCAACCAAGGATGTGGTCATTATTTCTTTTCAGTCACTATAGGGACAGGACAGACTTTAGTCTACTCAGCAGCCAGTGCTCTGATAACGTTAATGCTGTATCTTGACACCACAGAGCAACAGGAAAGAATTAAATTCCAGTACTGAAGGAGAGATTTCACTTTGCCCCCTAAAGCACTGCCAAGATGTGTCCTTCTAATAGAGACCAACTGATAAAATTTGAAAACATGCATAGAATATTTGAGTATTTGATTACACAGCACACAGATAAAACTTAGATGGAGCATACATCCTTCAGAAACCTCCAGTGTCAGTGGGAATCTGAACCTGATAAGATTCCTTATAGTCCTGTGAAATTTTTATCATCCCTGATTGATTGGAATTTGAATTTCTTCATTTCATAGTCAAAGAAGTCATTGCAATTTGCCTTTCAAGAGAATCAAAGGTTTCATAATTCCTGACAAGTTAATAAATCTAACTTTATCTGACAGTCACTATGTTATCATGTTTAAGAAAAAATGATTATAAAATATATGCTGTTTTGCTTGCATTATTAAATATAATTAATATTCCACCAGGGCTTCCAAAGAAGCTAGAGTATAGCCTGAAGAGCTTATACCCTTATAGCCTGAAGAGCTAGAGCGGGTTCCCAAGAGGCCTGTGAGCGATAAACAGAGTACAAGTACAGAGATTATGCACACGGACAGGTCGCTGGGACAGAATCCCCTTGGGGTTTCTCAAAGCAAGCACTCAATCTCTATTTTCATGAAGTAATATGCAGGCCAGAAAAAAGACCACAGAGTCAGTGATACCTACTAGTAGAAGAGATAGTGTCACACTTGAGAGGATTTCACAGCTAGAGAAATGAGGTGAAATTTTCTAAGTAGCTCTGAGTAGTTTTTATTAGTAAATAACTTATTTTTAATATGGCTGAAGATGGTAAAATGACTTAATTACTTAGCTGTTGTAAATGAGACATTTTATGTTGATGAAAATTTAGATTGGACTTTGAGGTCTTGAGTGTATGTGGAATACCTAAAGGATTCTTTTATTTTATTTAAAAATATTTTGCAAACCTTAGAACAATGAACAAACTGACCCTTGGTTTTGTGCAAATTGTTCTTATAAAAACATGAAAAATAAAAGAGCCTAAAAGGACCCTTTCCCTTAATAAGTCATTTAATCCAATCCCTCCCCATTTTATAGATGAGGAAACTGAGGCTCATATTGGATGAAGGTCTGCCTTAAACCCACAATATGTAGATGGCAGAACTGAGACTAGCAAAATTGCTGCGGTCTGTTGTTGGCCTCTCCACTTCACCATAGCCCAAACATGAGGATGTGCAGGAAATAAATTGTAGACAGGTTACCTTTAGGCTGTTTTGAATCCTGCCTGTCTCTGCCTAATAGGATGGAAGGGCCACAAGGCAGGGATTTCACTGTGTATTGTTCATAGTGTGACCCCAGATGGCTCACAGGAGATTCAGTGTCTGTGGAATGAATACAGAGGAGGAGAGGGCTAATGAAAAGAAAAGTTTGCTGAGCCTCAGGCCAGAAATCTTACTGTTGGTTTCTCTTGCAAGTTTTTCTACTTCTTAGAGGCAAGATTCTTATCTGCAAAAAAAAACAACAAAGTTGATGTGGAGGGATCTTATAGAAAATTCAAAGCAATAATTTTTTCTTATGCAGTAGCAGTTTACAAAGTGCAACATTCTGCAAGAATTGCATGGAATGTGGGCATGAGATGTACTTATGACCTAATTACCTATCATGTCTGGACCCCATTAATACCTACTGGAAGTTCAAATGATGTATCTTAACATCGAAATGTCTGATAACTTTAGAATATGTCATGTAAAAACTTGAAAAATTATTATAAATTGTTCAACATTTCAAACTGACTATAATCTTTTAAAATACCTATAAATGCTATACCTGACATTCTGTAAATATCTGTAATTATTTTTGTTTCTAAGAAGGAAAAATTCTATTATTACAATAAATGAAGGGTAGAAAGTGGTAATGGCCTGGGAGAGTTATTCATTAGAGGAGATCGAAGGACTAGCAGTTCTAGCATAATTATGTGTTCAGATCAGGGGTCAGGCCATGACTCAGCCTTCTGTGGGAAGGAAGTTCTTAATTTTTAGCTGTAACACATCACAGAGGGGTGTGGAAAGCCAATCATTAGATAATCCTGTGGCATATTGTGAAACAAAACCCTGTTTCAAAATATCTTCGGAAGAAAATTTTGTCTGTAGGCACTCAGAATATGGACAGCTAATTTCTTATGTAAGAACTTGGTGATTGTGTCATGACTGAACAGTCTTAGATGGCAGCAGCAAACCGAGAAATCATTTCGCAGATGTGAGACAAAGAACAGATTTTTATGTATATATAATAAAGAACCTGTACTTCTTTCTTATCTCCTTATTTTTTATTCTTTCCACTTCTACTTCTAATCAGAGCAGCTCCTTATTTTGTACAAACTATTTTAGAGAACAAGAAAAAAATTTTCCTGAAAAAAAAAAATAGGCCTCACATTAGCGTGTTCAGCTGCCATTCGAGATACTATAGACTGAGTGGCTTAAATAGCAAAAATTAATTTTCCTAATTGTGGAAGTAGGAAGTCTGAGACCAGGGTGCCCACATGGTCCATTTCTAACAAACTCTTTGCTGTTTCTTCATGTAAAGCCACTAATCCCTTATGAGGGGCCCAACCTCATGACATAGAACTAGGCTCATAGCTTCCTCTCTATGGTAGAGATTTTGCAAATTAAAATTGGCTTCCACTTTTTTTTGTGAATAAAGTTTTATTAGAACATAGCCATACTCACTCATAACCATATACCCCACATATCTTAAAATATTTACTATCATTAAGAGAAATCTTTCTGATCCTTCTTCTAGAGAATATTCAAACAGAGCACCATTAACAAACAAATTCAGGCAAATTTTAATTTCCTCCATCAGTAGGGTTGTCAAGTCTCCCTATCCCAGGGCCCAAAATTCTACAATCTGTTTACACCAAGACCATAGCTAAGTCCTTTCAGGAATGAAAATCACATGGCTTCTGGTACTGGAAAGATGTGGTCAGCTTCTCCAGCTGAACATTCATAAACACAAATGGTTAGAAATGTCTGTAACTAAAGTGTTATGTAAATGAAGATGGAGAAGCCTGAGTGTTCATATTCAGAACGAGAATTGTGAAATCAAGAAGCTTTGTTTCCCTGAGTTTTCCTTCTGTGAAGTGTTGGAAATGGTACATGTATTCTTTCTTTGCTTCACAATCACTGCTTTCTACACCTGGTCCTTTAGCTGCTTTTCTTTTTTAAAATATAAACATTCATTAACTGAGCAATTAAAATTGTGAAATCAGCAGTCTCCCTTTTTTTGAAAATGATCCCTCATTGTGCATGTGGGGTTTTTGGAACCAGTGTGCTCTGTGACTGAGATGGAGACACCACTGTATGCCTCTGGCATCCTCCTGTACACAAATTAATAGTGTTCTCCACCTCCCAGGGCTCCTCCCACAGGTGCAGTGCAATGACACAGTGACCAAGCAAATTTCTTCTAAAAGACTGATATGGCATTCAATAAGCACATAGTGAGCAAGGCCCTGTTGTAGTGCTGGAGATACATCAGTGAACATGTCAGTCCAGGTTTCCCACCTTTGTGGTGCTAGAATTTTAGCTAATGGACAGGATTCCCATTCACAAAATGACCTGACATATAAGGCAGCTGGATGCAAGTGTGGGAATTCTCCCATGCTGGAGCGAACAGCAAATCCTAGAGTATGATAAACACTGTTCTCTGAGGACACTGGAGTAGGAACCAAGGAAGAACATTACCACTATTGGTAACTAATAATAATAACAGCTACTCTTACTGGCTTTGTTAGACACAGCCTCCTCTAAAGACTTCACATTTGAGTTCTTTAAACAGCTCTACAGCTCGCTCTCTGCAGCTCAGATAGCCAAACATGCTCTGATGCTCACTGGCTGATCTTGCCTAAAACTCAGCCCTGCCAGCTGCCAGCAATGGGATCTTCCTGAGCAGATGAACCTCTCTGAGGTCTTCAAGCCCATGATAACGAGGCCATGAGAAACCTAAGTAAAAGCGTAATGCCTGGCATATAGCAGGTGCTTTCTACCAAATCAGTGCTGGCTGCAGCAGTTTCCTTTCATTTACTCTCTGAAAGTGAGTTAGGGCATCTTGAATGAGGACAATAAACACACACACACACACACACACACACACACACACACACACACACACACACACACACACACACACACACACACACACACACAGAGCCTACAGCCTAGCTGAGATTTCACAATTCCAAAAAAGGATCACTATGGTTTGAGTGTCCCTTCCTAAACTTATGGTGACATTTAATTTCCATTGTAACAATGTTAACAATATTGATTTAATTTCCATTGTAAGAGGTTGGATCTTTAAGAGGTGTTGGGTTACCAGGTCTCGGCCAGCATGAGTGGATTAATTCTGTTATCTCAGGAGTGGGTTAGGAATGGACTCCTAATAGGAAGGAAGAATTCAGCCTGATTTTCTCTTCCTGCTGCCAGTGTGTCTGCTTTCCCTTCCACCATGTTATGCTACAGCCAGTCACTCACCATAAGCCAGCATTGTGGTTTTGGACTTCCCAGCCTCCAGAACTGAGTCAATAATTCATTTCTATTGTTTATAAATTATCCAATCTGTAGTTTCTGTTTCTAGCAGCAGAAAACAAGGCAGTAATCAAATGATAGTAATTTACAGATGGAGGTTATAAGCAGGAAAGGACAAATAATGGTGTCGTGGGAGAAGATACAGTGGACCCTCAAGTTACAACCAGGCTGATATACAAACAACTTGGGTTAATTAGATTAATGGAAGATTCATCTGCCTCTTGTTATCTATAGCATGTGCCCAGGTAAACATCCAGATCTCAGATGTATTGACTTTTGACCAACTTGAGTTACAACCAGCCCTCAGGAACCGATAGAGGTCATAAGTCAAGGGTCCACTGTACTGGATGTTTTTGTCTACATTCTTATTATCCTTCCATTGTTGGTTTCCCATACCAGAGAAATTAGCCAAAAATCTAAACTGATGCCTCACAAGCCTAAGAGACAGAATAAATTTGTGAAATACCTTTATTTGGAGAATGGGAGTTTCTGTTATTTTAAGCATTGTTACCCAGCGCAAAGTTTGTAAGTTTGAAGCTCACAGGCTGCATCTAGCACATAAGCATATTCGCTCAGACCACACAATGTTGTTTAGCATTGTAAATTAGTTGCCAAATATAAAAATTGGTGGATTTTACATAAAATTTTGATTTTCTGACTTTTATGAAGAATATCTAGGAGCATCAATTCCTATTCCAGATTCACATTCCTATTCCCTTTCACATGGGCATGGGCTGTCCAGGTCACTGCAGTCTCCACCTTTCCCTGATGGGAGCCGGGCTTGTGACTTGCTTTAATCAGTGGAATATGGCAGCAGTGACATACAACTTCGAAACCTGGGCCCCAAGAGAACTGCAACTTTTACCCCTACCCTCTTAGAATCCCACTATCGTGTGAGGATGAGAGGCCATCTAGAGAGAGGAGCAGACAGTGGCCAGCACCAATTGTCAGACATGGGAGCGAGCCCACACTGAGTCATCCAGGTCTAGTCAAACTGCCAAGTAAACTTGCTGACCCTCGGAATACGAGCAAATACAATTGTCATTTTCTTAAGCCACCAAGTTTTGGAATGGTTTGTGGCACAGCAGTAGATCATTGTTAGAATCAAGCTTCTTTGAAGTCTCCCAGTTTTACTTTTGCACATTCTAATTCCTCCGTGACCTTTTGTCCTCTGGCTCCTAGACACTCCACCTGGACTAACCTAGTTATGTTTTTTACACTTCTTATTAACATACAACATACTTATAGAAAGAGCATATATTATAAATATATAGCTTGATAATTTTCACAAGATTCGTCAACACATACAATCAGCACCCAAATCAAGAAAAATAAAAACACAAAAAAACTGAAAAAACACTTCAGCCCTCACCTCTTGAGCTTTCCTGACTTCTTGCAACAGATTATTAGTTTAACTGTTTTTGTACTTCACTGTTTCTTCCGACAAAGACACATTCAGTATTTTAACACACTAGACCAGTGGTGGCAAACCTATGGCATGCATGCCACAGTGGGCTGTCTGTATCACTGAAAGCTCTAAAAGATTCACCATCACTACACTAAACATATATGAAGCTTCCTGGCTTTCCGGATCACTGGTAGATTTTTATAATCATTATAGATTCCCCTTTCTCCATTTCACCTCTAGGTTCTGAGTTAATCCTCCCATTTCATTCTACACAATGCCACGAAAAACCCAATGACTCTTGGGGCTTCACTGCTATCTATGTGCCCACCTATAGCTCAGAGGTCTCTCCTAAGCTCTAGACACATATCTGGGCATTAGATATCTCCACTTTCTTGTCCATGTGCCACTCAGCAACATAGCCTATCAAAAATGACACCCATCATCTATGTTCTCTTCCTGCCACCACATAGTTGCTCCCAAATGCTCCTCTTGCTCTTCTCCATATTAGGCAACAATCCCACTATCCACCAACTGCCAACTGCAAAACAATCATCATCCTGACTTCTCCTTTCTCTCACTTTCTCCCTCTAATCAGTCATCAAGTCCATCATCAATCAATGCCACTGTCTAAATGTCTCCCACATCCTTCACGTATCTTTTTTCCAAAGGCCACTTCCTACTTCACCTCATTCACCATCACCTTATCTGGACTAACCAGTCTAATTGTCAAGTTTGTTCCCTCCCAAATCCATTTGTTGCAGTCAGAGACAATTTTTTTTTATGCAAACCTTCCCTCTTTTCCAGTTTAAGTACCTTTAAAAGATTGTTTATAGGCCACAGTCCTAATAAGGTTTTACAAGGTTCTTTACAGTCTGGCCCTTCCTTAGCCCTACAGCTGAATCTCTCCCATCTGCCACTCTTCCTATGTGCAATACTCAATTTTCCGTGTCCATTCCTTTGCCTTAGGCTTTCACAAAGGCTTTTTTTTCCTGCTGAAAAGCCTTTAACCTCCCCAAGTGTCATTGCTTTCTGGGTACCTTCCCAGAAAGCTGTATTCTCATGGCATTCCCATACCATGTATAGTGCCTGCTAAAGTAAACCCTGAGCAGGCATGACAGCTGGATTATGTATTAGATTACCCCCAGTAACTAATACATTCCATACATACCAGATACATGATGGATAGTTGGTGGAGGAAATGAGTAAATGTGGAAAAAATGGGGGGAGGGCAGTAGGGGAGATTGTTGAGTACTTGCCAAGAGGGAGCAAGAATAGATGTGATAGGGCTGGGAATTTAGCTCAGTGGTTTCGCCGCCTGCTGCGCAAGCACAAGGACCCAAGTTTGATCCCCAGTACCAAAAAAATAAATAAATAAAAATTAAAGAATAGATGTGATTGTATTGTAGCATTGTTTGAGCTAGAAAGACCAAATCTGAACTGACTATGGAAAGAAAAAAAAACACACAGGGGTTGTGAACCATGAAAAGTCATTCTCAGCCAGCTTCTCAGGCATTAGAGCAACCAGCAAGATGTTGGGCAAGTGAGATTCTGTGCCTACTGCATGAGTTTTATATCTTGTTCTGTTACTATAGAGTTGGAAAGGAGTGAAAGAACTGGAGGGAGGAAAACATTGTGGGCTATTGAAGAAAAAAGTTGGGTTTTAACCACTTTGGAATTTAATTATCTGTGTCTAGTGTTTTATTTGGGTGCCTCCAAAGCAAATCCTAAAACAATAACTTGAGTGAAGGTAGTTTTATTAGAATTCAATCCATAGAAGCACATGGGAGAGAGAATGAGTAAAGCCAAACAAGGACTGGCCATGCCAGTAGGAACCATAGTGCTGGAGGATGAGGCCAGGGACCAGAACCAAGGTATCCATGTTACTGTCCTCAACCATCCCACAGGCCATGTGATGGCAAAGCACGTATTTGGCACATACCCAGCTCATGAGGTTTTGGCCATGGTGCTATTCCTCAACATGACGGGTCCCAGCCAAGTGCTCATCTGTACTGTCAAGGATGAGGGCTTCTTCTACCTCAAAGACTTGGTGGCCAAGATTCTGTTGAGGAAGTTGGACAGCTAGGCCAGTGCTGCCCTGGGCTGGAGGGATACCTGGGCCTTCCTTGGATGGAAAGAATGTCCTGTCCTTGGGAGGAAACATTGTAAGTTGCCTCTCTTATCCTCCAAGGGAGACCCAATTCTGCCAAAGACATATGTGCCCCTGATCTTGGTTGAAGAAGCAGACATAGAGCTGAACTGCTGCTGCTGGTATTTCTGCAGCAAAGTCAAGGGCTAAAGGAATGTATGCAGCTACAAAATACTCACACCCATCAAGTTCAGTCCTGATCCACTCCCAGACAATAAGGTCCTCACTGTATCTGTAGCTCTCATTGCAACAAATCAACCCAATTACCCATACAGTATGCTGCACTTTCTGCTCTCAGCTCAGGGGGTGCCTCTACAGATAATAAGTTTTCATTGATGGTTACTATAAGAAATCAGTGGACATGGTGGCATTATTTGGTCTGGGGGCATCCAGCCTACAGCATGAAGAAAGCTTGCATGTCTGAACACTACAAAGTCAGTCTTACTGCCTCTTTCAATCTGTTTTCAAATGCCAAATTTACTGTGGTTCTGTAAGAGGACCTGGGAACTGCTGTGGTTTTTTTTCCAGCTTCCTGAGCCAATCCATTCTCCTGCTGAAGGAGGATGACAGCCTGTACTGCATCTCTTCCTGGAATGACCAGCAATGTGAACATGCGGTTGAAGACCAAGCACTATAGTACTATGTAAAGACCAAGTCTGGGCTGGGCTGGGTGCTTAGAAAATCCTTACCCAAGGAGGATCTTGAGCCAAAGTGGCCCACACCTGAAAAGCTCTGGGACTAGGATATATGGATACTGTTGCTCAAATAACATCTGAGCCAAGAGTGCATCATCCCACATGTCTCCCAGTCCTATCTCTTTGACATTGTGGACCTCAACATAAGTGACTATTTCCACCTATTTCCATTGAACCTACTTCAAGAAGCACAAGTTCTACCCAGTTCCATGTGTCCAGCTCCAAAATGTAGACAGTTTGAAGAGAGATGTTTATGAAGTAGATATTCACAGGCTACTCAGGAAAGCCAAAGTTCTGGACCACACCAAGTCCCCTTGTGAAGATTCCTTTCTGCTGGATACTGAGGGCCACATCTACATGGCTTTCACTGAAACAGAAAAGGATGATGATTTCACCACTTGGACCCAGCTTCCCCAGTGCCTTCATACCTGGGGCCTGGATGTGTGTGGCAACCACTGGGGCCTATGGAGATTATTTCTGGAGAAGAGTCACTTCCTGATAGTGGGGTCCCAGCCTCCCACTATTCAGTGAAGAAACCACCATCAGTCATCCCAATTTTCCAGGATTCTGAAGGGCTAGGTACTGTGTACCCCAGGCAGATTAGCCCTTCAACTCATCCTGTAGGATTTTGTAGGTGCTAGTAGGGGCTGGAGCTGGGCCTTGTTTGCTTTTAATATGAGATTTAATTAGCAACTCTAAGGGGAGGACTCCTCTGATTCAAAACCCCTGTTTCTGAGTTTAAGGTCTATATATTTACTTCCATGTTGGAGAAGAGCAGGAGAATACCTGGGAATCTTTGGATCCCTGGGCAGCTAATCTTGCCCTTTGTATATATAACCTCTCCTTCCAAGCCTGGTTCAGAATCTAATCTATTTATTGACTGTGCTGAGGGCCTTAGAAATAGAACAACCTGGAGAGCCTCCATTCATTCCTTTCTGAGGTAGGATGCTTCCCTGAGGGTGAGGCTGACTCCTACTCAGGAAATTACTGTGCCCAACTGATGGACAGGTACAGCTGGAGTTCATGCGCTGATACAGACTCACTCAGAGGCATTTAGACACTGGATCAAGCCTCCTCTCACCCTTCTCTTTGTCAAGATTTCCAAAGATGAGTAAGGTAGTCATTTATTTAAAAAGAAAAAAAAAAAAGAACAAGTTATCAAGCCAGGTGTGGTGGTGCATGTCTGTAATTCCAGCCCTTGGGAGGTTGAGGAGGGAGGATCACAAGTTCCAGCCCAGCCCATTCAATTTAATAACTTATTAGTACTTGTCTCAAATAAAAATTAAAAAGGCCAGGGATGTAGTATGGCGTGAAGGCCCTGAGTTCAATCCTCAATACTGCAGAAAACCAAACCAAACCAAAACAACCAAACAAAAAACACAGCAAGTTATCAGTAATGGCAACAGGATTCAACACCATGGGATCTCTGGGGGGTTGAAGACCATACAAGTGAAGTGTTAAATCCCCATCATTTCTGAAGTTTCCTTGCATACCTGGTTCAGAAAGAAGGGATAGAGAAGCAGAGTGGAGTCTATCAAAGGCAAACCTGCCAACACAAGGGAAATTGCCCTCTGTGGGCACAGGTGAATGAAGGTTTATGTAGCTGGGCATCGACAGCACTGGGTAGAGCCAGCCTTTAATTTATGATAATAGTTCAGCCATTATGGAAAGCATGGTGGTTCCTCAAAAAATTAAAGAACTACCATATAATCTAGCAATCCCACTTCTGGGTATACTTTATATACAAGGAAATGAAATCAGTATGCCAAACAGATATTTATACTTCTGTGTTTATTACAACATTACTCAAAAATAGCTGAAATATGAAAGCAACCTAAGTATACATTAACAGAGGATTAAAACAAATGTGGTATATCATATATATGTATATACATACACATGTGTGCGTGCGTGTGTGTGTATGTGTGTGTCTGTGTGTGATCAGCTTTCCCACTGCTGGGACAGAAACACCCAGTGTCCATGTACACTTTGGAGAGGTATATTTGGATCATGATTTCCGAAGTTTCAGTCTATGATTTCAGTCCACGGTTTTCAGTCCAAGGGTTTCAGTGCATGGCCATTTGGCTCTAAGGCAGAAACATCATGGTGGAAGGATATGGCAGAGGAGAGCTGTGCAGCTCATGGCATCCAGGAAGCAGAGAGCAGGGGAAGAAGCAGAGAGGAAGGGGCCAGGGACCAGACATTATACCCAAGTTCACACCTTCATGACCCACCCAGACACATTCAAAAATATGGTTTACTGATCTTTCTGGCATCTCTCAAATCAGTTAAGATTAACCATCTATACAGACACACACATACACACACACACACACAAACACACTTTCTTGTTGCTGAGACACAATACCCAACACCCACAACTTAAAGGAGGAAAGGTTTATTTCAGCTCACAGTTTGCAGTTTTCAATCCATAGTCGTCTGGCTCCAAGGCAGGGCAGCATGGCAGGGGGGCAAGTCAAAGGAGGGTTGCTCTTGACATGGCAGACAGGAAGCAGAGATAGATCAAGGGAGGAGGGACAGAGAGATCCTTCCAGGTCACACCCCCAGTGGCCCACCTCCTCTGACCAGGCTTCACCTGCCAGCAGCACATTTAGCTATAAGCTCATGAGTGGATTAATCTCCCAATGATCCAATCACCTCCCCAAAGCCTCACCTGTGATGGGGTGAGGTTTTGGGGAGACATCTAGATGTAAACCATAACCCATACACACACAATGGAATATTATTCTGCCATAATAACGAATAAAATTCTGCCAATAATCCTGGAGAATATTATGCTTAGTGAAATAAGCCAGACACTGAAAGACAAATACTGCATTATCTTATGATATTTATATCTGAAATCTAAAAATGTTTAACTCATAGAAGCAGAGATTAGAAAAGTGTTTACCTGGACCTGAGTATGGAAGAAATGGAGAAATGTTTGTCAAAGAGTAAAATCTTTCATTGTAAGATGAGTAAGATTTGAGATCTAATGTACAATGTGGTGACTATAGTTAATAATACTGTATTATGTATGTGAAATTTAGTAAGAGCATAGATCTGAAATGTTCTTGTCACACACACAAAAATAACTATGAAATGATGTATGTGTTAATTAGTTTGTTGATAATAATTCAACAATGTATGTGTATATCAAATCATCACACTGCATAGCTTGAATATATAAAGTTTTTATTTGTCAATTATACCTCCATAAAGCTGGGAGGAAATTCAAGAGTTAGTAATTCCTGTACTCTAGAAATGTATAGTTTACCTGGAGGATTTTCTAACATTTTTCATACTCCCTACTGAGCTTATCCCAATGCTGAACATATTGTTCAGGGCATGCAAAAATTGAATTGAAATGTTGCTCTCTCTACTCTCTTTCTCCATGGCTTCCTGTGCTTATGATACGTGAGGCTCATCGGGACAATCCATAAAACTTGGAGAAGAACCCCCAAAATAAAAGGTATTTTTATATTAGACTGCTGCAATAAGAAATGGGTTGCTAACTCTTTCTTTGGTATTTATAAAGTCTCAATCATTTATTTTTTAAATAAAGTTGTGATAATGGAAGTAAATGTCAGGTCGGATCTCATTTGAAAGATTATGGAAAATAAAAATTGAATAGTTTTTCCCATGATATTTGGCTATTCACTTTCTAAACAATAGACAAAAGGGCTGGTTTAGAATTATACCAGATAACTCAGTAGGCAAACACTTGGTGGCTTATGAGAAACAACAAAAGAAGTCCTTGGAAATAAAGACATACTATTTTCTGAGGCTTTTTTCATAACCTTTCTTCATTCACAAGAAACTTAATGCAATGTATTTCATAGATAAAGATGCAGTGACCCCATGGTGGAAGCCAAAATCAGGAAGTTCTTGAGGGGGTAGCTGCAATCTCCCTCTCCCCACTCCAGTAATTATAAGTTTTTACAGCGAGAACAACAACCCCTATTCTGAACACAGACTCCTCTTTGTTTTGAAACCGGTCTGGGGTGTCATTGGATGTTACATTTCTCCTTCGTTATCACTCCTTCATATATCCCTCTTTCCAATATGTGGATTTATTTTTCCAGCCTTTTTTTCTTTTAGTTTTGGACCTCTAATGCAAAGGACTGAGTTAATACCATTCCTCAATTCAAGGTTTATTAAGATCCCTTCTTTTGCTTAATTTATTTACTTTAAAAAGTTTTTACTTTATTTTTACCTTCATACCCAAATCATCTTCTCCTCCTTGCCATAAATAAGCACTTTAGTGAACTTTTATGCATATCTTTTCATTTAAATGTTTTTGAAAAACATGTATTTGTTGTTTTGTAAATTTTTATTTACATGAATATGTTGCATGCTGTTTCTGACAAAGTACTATTTTAAAATCCAACCATACTGAAGTATACAAGTCTAACCTCTTAGATTAAATCATTGTGTTCAGTGTTATCAAAAACTGACACCTTTATCTCTAGCTACCCACCACCACAAACATGCTTCAGTGAAAATTCTTATACTGCACCACAGTACTGCTTGAAAGACAACAAGGCAACAGTGGTCCAAGAGCGAGCCAAGCAGAAGGTCTTTCATGATCTAGACTGAGGAGTCATGAATCATGATCATCACATCCTACTGGTTATCCGTCACCATATTCAGTGGAAAAGGACAAGAACAGCAGAAGGAAGGAGTGTGGGAGTCTTCTTGGGCTAGCTACCCCACAAGTTGGCCATTATGTCCTTTTTCCCTCCAGATATCTTGTTTTCCCAGTAGATGTTTCTTTTTTCTCTATTGTTTGCATGAGTTGATTTTTTTTTTTTTTTGGCATAGTAACTCTGCTTCCCAAGAGATGTACATTATCTTCCTGTGCTAACAAAACCTCTAAAGCCTTTTGTCTTTGTACTCACACTGAGTTCTATTATAAGAATTATCAAATAGTTAAGAAATGCTTTCACAAAAAGTGAAATCATGATAGATTCCCGATACTTGGAAAAGATACCCATCATACTCAAGGCTCTGAATTTCATTTAAGTTGTGGCATTGTTTTCTTAAAACAACCTCAACTCTTCTTTCCATTGTTGTAAACAGTATGATTTATTCCACTTGATTTCATTTTCTAGAGTGTATTTTCAAATACTGTATATATTTGTGAGATATTTGGCCTCTTCTTTAGAAGTCAAAAAGAGATATAAAAAGAGAGACGCATCATCTTTGATACTTTCATAGGTCAGAAGACCTATGACAGAGTTGACAACAGAAGTGGTTTCTAAAAGTAATGTTTTTTTTTTAACAAATAGAAAACGGTCATTTTAATAGGTCTGGAATGATACTGTATGAAAAAGCAAAAGTGGTAATTATATTTTTTGTTTTTGCTAGTCAGTGGCACTTGGGTATTTCACAAACAAAGACATTGATGCAGGTCAAATAATAGAGATACTATGTGTAGCCCAATATTCATTTTTCTTTAGAAAAAAATTAAAAACATGTAAACTTATCCCTGCATTTTTAGTTGGTTGAAGCAAACGTGCCATTCAGTGTATGTCCACCCATTGACATTCAAAGTAGGTCATATATGAGCACTGAGAGTCAGAGGGGAAAGTCACTGATGCAGTGTTTCTCCTATGATGTCAGCCAGAGAAACAAATTATTAACTGAAGATCCCACCTGGATTTGCATAATTGCCTCAGTTAAACAGAAGCAGGTTAGTACAACATAATTTTTACTGTGGCTACTCATTTCTTTTATTTTGGGGAGTCCAATGTATTTGAGAGCCTCAAAGAGAGACTCATCTTATGCTAAAATAAGCACATAAGGGATCACTAACAGCTTCCTATGGGAAACCTGCTACCTTGGGCACTTTTCTCATTGCTGAGACAAAATACTAGACACAAGAATTTAAAGAAGAAAAGGTTTACTTTGCCTCACAGTTGGTAAAGGTTTTAGTTCATAGTTGGCTAGCTCCAAGGCAGGGTGGCATGGCAGAGGAGAAATAGTTCATGGCAGGCACAAGGCAGCAAAAGCATCAAGCAAAGACAGCAGCCCTCTTTCTGTCCCTTATATCCTACCCAGGCTACTTCCACATAGCAAGGTTGCCCCACACCCAAGGTGGGCCTTCCCATTGTCTACAACTAGAACTATGCCAAACCAATGGGTGGATTAATTTAGTAATCACACACCCTTAATCCCAGCATCACACACTCTAGATCCAGGCCCCTCTGAAAAGCCCCACCTATGACAGTATGAGGATTTGAGGGAACATCTAGATTAAAGGCATAACACCTGCCTCTAGGTAAGCATGGGGCACACTGACAACCTATACTGATTGAGACAGAGAGACATAAGCCAAGGAGCTGCCAATTTAACGCCCTTCATGGGTGGTACCAAAGCCATTTAACCTCATGGCGACTATGTAAATTTTTTCCCCTTGCTTAATCTTTCCAGAGATGAGTAGTTAGGAAGAAAAGTTTGGAGGGATCAGAGACAGAGATACTAACTGAACATTCTAGGCCAAACTTCTAATTTTACTGTGGAAGGAGCTAGGCCAGGACATGTGGTAGGGAATATATGAGTCAATGAGTTAAAGTGCTCTGAAGATGGTAAAGGCCCATTTAATAGACAGCCCATGCACTCATCTTTCTGTGATTGTAACAAATACCTGAAAATACCTGAGGAAAGGTTTATTTTGGTTCACAATTTTGGAGGTTTCACTCCATAATCTGTTGGCCCCATTGCTTTTGGGCCAGTGGTAGGCAATGAACAGCAGGAGAACATGGCAGAGCAAGCAGCTCAATTCCTCATGGATGGGAAGCAAAGAGGGAGGAAAAGGAGAGATCAGAGTCCAAATATTCCCTTCAAAGGCATGTCCCAGTGACCTAACTTCCTTCCAGTTGGCCTCACCTCCCAAAGGTTCTCCTATCTCCTTTTAACACATGAGCCTTTGGGGTTTATTCAAGATCCAAACTATAGATCCAGGTACTGGCCCTAGAAATTATTTCAGGATGTCTGCCATGGCTTTGTGCACCAAACCCAAGCACTTGGAATTTTCCCATATATATACACACACATGATACTTTTCATTTGACACCTTAGTCATCTCTACTATGATTTGCTGATGTGGTCTAAAGTGATGTCCAACTTTTAAAAATATGTACAACCCTTACAATCTTTTTTTAATTATCAATTATTTAACAAAGGTCTGCAATGCCCCAAGCATCATTCTAAGGCCTAAGGATGCAGTAGTGGTCAAATCGGACCAGCAAAACAACAACAACAACAACAATAAAACAAAAGCAAAAATCCAGACCAACATTTGAACTCTTGTCTGCAGAGTGAAAGGAGATAGACAATAGGCAAGTAAAAGCAGAATATAACTTCAAGTCAGGCATGGCGGCATATGGCTGCAGTCCCAGCTACTTGGGAGCCAGAGGCAAGAGGATGATTTGAACCCAGTAGATTGAGATTAGCTTAGGCAAGATAGCAGGACCCCCCCACCCCCATCTAAAAAAGGAAATAGTGGAAGATAATTTCAGGTGGTAGAAAGCCCCAGAAGGAAGACCAATGTTCTTGTAAGATATTAGTTAGAGTGCATGAGGAGAGCCTCTCTGAGGAAGTGGGATTTCAGAGAGATGCGATTAAAGTTCATACCAATTGGCTTTCAGGAAAGGAAATTGTCCTGAATGATCGGAGTAGGCTCTATTCAATCAGGTGAATGGTTTTACAAGATGTACTGAGGCTTCTCTTCAGGAAAGAAATTCTGCTTCCAGATAGAAGCTTCCCCCCATCCCACAGGGCTCTGGACTGCTGTTCCTGATGGGTGGTCCTATAGATTTCAGACTTTTCTTGCTAGAGCTCTCAGTTGCATAAAACAATCTCTTCGTTGCATAAACCACAGTTGTATAAACCAATCTTTTATTCCTTGCAATTAATCTCCTACCAATTCTCTTTAATCAATAGGAAGAAAGAAGGAAAGAAGAAACCACATACAGCGATTACTTCAAAAGAGAGAATTTACTTTAAAGATCGACTAAACAGTCAATGGAGGACTGAAAGGGCAGAAAGAGTGTGGAGCACAGATGTAACATAAAGACAGTATCCACAGAAAGCAGCAAGGACCTGTGGGGCTGGAGGAACAGCTGAAAGATGGGATTGTTATGTATTGGAAGCTTGAAAGAGAGGACCCACAAAGGTGGGATCCAGACTTCTGAGGAGGTGGGACACTACTGCTGGTGAGAGGAACTCTGAAGGGAGTTGATGAAGCCTTTCTTCATGAAAGCGCAGTAATTTACCCTTTTCTTACAAGGAATGTCCTAGCATGTCCCAGACCACTGCACTTAAAAAGTTCACAGCTGTGGCAAGATCCTGGATCTTAGTATGGGCTTTTTCATACCCTCTTGGAACATATGTGTCTTACCACGACATCTAGAGAACTTGTCATTTTCTGTTAACCATATTTGGTTAACTTATGATTAATATAGTGCAATGCAATGATATTCTGCCAATATAAAAATAAATCACTCTTTTGGACTATATTGTATCCAGGAGGCCAGGACAAGAAAGTGAAGTGTCTACAGTCCTTGAGCAAATCAAAGCCACTTTTCATCCACTACCCTGTTGGCAATTGAATAGGAATGTATTCACCAACCAATAGCTGCACCCAAATTCAGAAGATGTGCTAATCAGACCCAGTAAAAATGGCACATCTGGCACAGCTGTGACTGGGAGCATAATTTAGATAAGTTTATTGAGAACCACCATAGTGTTTTAAATTATAATTATTCAATCATATTAATCATACAAATTAATTGGATTCATTGCGACATTTCCATGTATGTATATATAGTGCTCTGATCATATCTACCCTCCTTAGTCTCTTCTCTTGTCCTCCCCTCTCTTTTCCTCTTTCTAGTTCCTTCCCACCTCCTCATTTGTGCTATCTTTGCAGGTCATCTTTTTTGTGTTGGTTTGATTCCAAATATGAGAGAAAACATGCAGTATGTATGTTTTCATCTGGCTAATTTTACTTAACATTTTCCTGAAAATGACATGAATTCATTTTTTTATGGCTGAATAAAACCCCATTGTGTGTATATAGCATCTTTTTATTTATTTTCTGTTGAAAAGCACCTAGGCTGATTCCATATCTTGTCTATCATGAATAGTGACACAACAAACATGAGTATGTAGGCATCTCTTTTATATGCTGACTTCATTTCCTTCAAGTATAAGAAATAGTATTGTTAGATGCTATGTAAGTCTATTTTTAGCTTTTGAGGAAATTCCATATGGTTATTCTTTCTAGTGGCTGCACTAATTTGCGTAGTTACCAATAATGTAGAAGGATTCCTTTTACTCCACTTTTTTTTCATATTTGAAGTACATACAGTGAGCTGCATGAAACACACAAATGTTAAAAGTACTTCCTGGTGAATACTAACCTATGTGTATACCATGAAGTCACTGGCCGGGGGAAGTTTGGGTCATTTCCAGCACTATTGTAGGTGCTCTATTCCCCATCACACTCCTCCTCCCAGATAACCACTATTGTAACTTTTATCACCATTGATTAGTTTTATACTTCATACATTATTTGGTTTCTTTTGCTTCAGATCATATCAATGAAATTCATCCATGCTGTTGCATGGAGCAGGGCAGGCCTTCTTTTCCCCCCTCCTTCCTCCCTCCTTCTGCTTCTCTTCCTCCTTTTCCTCCTCTTCCTCTTTCTTTTTTCCTTCCCTTTCTTCTCCTCCTCCTCTTTCTCCTTCTCCTCCTCCTCTTCTTTCTTCTCTTCTCCTCCTCCTTCTCCTCCTATTATTTCTTCTCTTCTTCCTCTTCCTCCTCCCCCTCCTTCTTCTTCTTCCTCCTCCTCCTTCTTCCTCTTCTTCCTCTTCCTCTTCCTCCTCCTCTTCCTCTTCCTCCTCCTCCTCCTCCTCTTCTTCTTCTTCCTCCTCCTCCTCCTCCTTCTCCTTCTTCTTCTTTCTCCTCCTCCTCCTTCTTCTTCTCCTTCTCCTTCTCCTCCTCCTTCTTCTTGTCTGCCTCCTCCTTCTCCTCCTCCTCTTCCCCTTCCTCCTCCTCCTCTTGCTCTGTGGTATGAATAAACTGTATTCATTCTTTCTCCTGCTGATGTATGTTTGGGTTATTTCCCACTTGGGACTATTATTAATAAAACAGCTATGAACGTTCTTGTATTTCAACAGTATATCAAAAATAAGCCATGATATTACAGTGCATAGGCTGAGCATGGGTTTATCTGCATGGGCTGAGCATATCCCTGTAGTGTTGGAGAAAGCCCTCAGGAAGAGGAGCAGAAGGACTCTGGCGTTGAAGGTAGGCAGCCTGTATGAGATTGTCCACCATGGTTTCATGGGAACTTGGAAGTGGACAAAGGGGATACAGGGTGGGCATCAACAGCACTGGCTACACTCCTCCATAGGGGTGCTCTGAGTCTTAAATGGGATGATGTGTGGAGACACTGCCTGTAGTTATCACCCAATTAAAGGTGTAGGTTATTGTTGTTGTTGTTGTTGTTGTTGTTAGTAAACCTGTAGCCTTCTCAAGCAGCAGGCCTCAAGTAGGTATAGCATTTAGGGTATAGCACATAGATTACTCTGAGTGGGCCTCCCTAACTTAGACCACATCATTACCCTGTCCCCTATTCTTCTCCATTCCTTAAATTGCTGTAATGCCTCAATACTCGAAGAATAGTCTATGGGCCAACAGCTTCAGCTTCTAATGAGAAGTTGCTAGAAATGCAGGATTTGGGTCTCTACTGAGTCAGAATCTTCTCTTCAAAAACTTCCTGGGTGATTTGTATGGACATTACATTTGACAAGCACATTAGAGTCACACAAAAGCTTGACAACTTAATGATCCGGGTGCCATCCCCAGAGCTTCTAATTTATTTGGCCCAGAATGTTGCTTGGGAATCTGGAATTTTTAAATCTTCCCTCATGCTGCTAATATGCAGCAATGTCTGCAAAACATGTACTTTAAAAGGAGATCCTCAAAATTCCTGTCTATTAACCTCCCAATGAAGAAATATTATTACTCTAGACTGGGAAAACACCACCTAGAAAAGGTATAGGAAACCTTTTCTATTAAGGTTGAAAATTCTCAAATTTCAGGAGGTAAAAGGGAATTGAATTCTCACAATAACAGAACATAAGCTAAACTTCCATCCTGCAAGATGGGGAATCTAGCCACAAAGTAAACAAGGAGCAAGTTGTTCTGAGCAGAAAGACAGATGTGATTGGGGGAGGCAGAATAGTTTCTTTGGGTCAAAGAAGAGAAAAGTAGACATTACTGATAATATAAAAATATAATTTCTAAGGCAATACTGAGCACTTCTCCTATAAAATATAGTTTCCAGATTTAGTGCATAAAACTATAGGAACCTCAGTTAAATTGAATTTAAAAAAACAATGAGTATTTTAGTTTGAATTGCAACTATTTTATTTTACAAATACCTTAGAAATGATTTTTTTGTTGCAAATGATTTTGATATATTTAAGTAATAATATATTTATATATAAAAGCTTATCATCATACATTCTAATTGGCTATGGGTCACTTTGTTGGCTTAGCATATAATCCCCTTCTTCCTGCTGCTGAAATCTGGGGTCCAAGAATCTGCCTATCTTGCTGCTGTCCAAGAGACACATTTTGGTAATCCCAAATTTGTTGGCTTTTTTGGTTTTGTTTTGAGACAGGGTCTCGTTATGTAGTTCAGGCTGAGAGTATTTTAGTTTGTAACAGCTTTATTGATATATAATTCACTTAGAGTGTAAAACTGAATGGTTTTTAATATACAGATATGGGCAACCATCACCACAATTAATTTCAGCACACGTTCATCAATTCCATCAGAAAACCCATATCCTTTACCTATCTATTACCCCCTTCTACAAGCAAACAACCGCTTCTAACCCCCATGCAGCCCCTAGGCAACCACTAATCTACTTTTTGTCTCTATAGATTTACATTTTCTGGACATTGCAAATGATCTTTTATAAATGGTTTCTTTTAGCATAATGTTTTCAAAGTTCATCTAAATTGTGGAATGGATAAATACTTCATTTTTATGGCTGAGTAATACTCTACAGATATGCCAAATTTTGTTTATCCATTTATCAATTGATAGACATTTGAGTTGTTTATACTTTTTAGCTATTATGAACAATGCTACTATGTATAGTACTACACAAGTTTTTGTAACACATATTTTCATTCCTTTAAGGTATAAACCTAGAGGTGGTGCAGCTAGGACATACAGTGACTCTATTTTTAATTTTGTGAGGATCTGCCTGTTTTCAAAGTGGCTACATCCTTTTATATCCTCATCAATATGAATGAGGACTGTATATACTCAGAAACACTTGTTACAATCTGACCTTTTTATTATAGTTATCCTAATGGGTGTGAAATAGTATCACAGAGTTTTATTTTCATTTTTCTGATGTCTAATGATGTTGAAGATTTTTTCAGAAGCCTACTGGCCACTTGAATATCTTTGGAGAAATATTTATTTGGACTCTACCCATTTTAAAAATTGGTTTGTCTTTTTAAAAATTGGGTTGTAAGAGTTCTTCATATATTCTAGATACATGTCCCTTGTCAGATATATGTTTTGAAAGTGTTTTCTCCTATTCTGTGGGTTGTGTTTGCACTTTCTTCATAGTATCTGTTGCACAAAAGTTTTGATGAAGACCAGTTTATCTTTTCATTGTTATTGATTAGGCTTTTGATGCCCTGAGAATCCATTGCTAAATACATTGCTAAAACTATCTAAGAATTTTATAATGTTGACTCTTACATATAGGTCTTTGATCCAATTTTTAGTTAACTTTTGCTTATAGTATGAGATAAGAGCCAGCTTCATTCTTCTGCCTGTGGCTATCCCGTTGTTTCAAGACCTTTGTTGAAAAAACTACAGGAGTAGAAGGGTGTGATACCTTTCCTCTTTGTTTTAATGGTCATGGCTGATATAGTAGCAAAAGACAAGTTAACAAGTATAAAAGCATAACAAATGCACTTAATCAAAGATTTGTGTGACTTGGGTGCCTTCTGAAATGAAGATCAGGGAAAATTAATTATGATGCTTCAATTCAATGAGGAATGAGCAGTCTGGCTGACATATGATTAGACAAAAGGGCATTATCTAATGGTAATAGACTGAAGGGGGAACCCAGTAAGGTCTGTCCAGATTCTTCTGGATTGCTCTGTATAGCATTCTTTCCTTCTGGGGATAGGGTAGGACCTATTCTGGAGTGAATATCTTATAATCTACTAATAAAAAAGGTAGGTTTGAGAAGTTCTTTATGGCTAGCTCTGGCATGGAAAAGCACTAGAAGATTACAGTACTATTACTAGTTTCTCTGACACACCTTGGGGAAGAGGAATTTTGGTTTCTGTGAGTTGTTTTGGGTGTGAGGAGTGTCTGGGAGACAGCAAGGCAGGGAGAGGTGCACACTTTGCTTCTGAAGTTGCTTCTGAAGAAGTGCAGTCTTCTTTAGTTCAAAGTGCTCTGCATACCAAAGTCATAGTATGGGTACTATTTTCTGAGTCTATACAACCTATACTTTCCCCCATGGTATTTGTACTCTTGTCAAAAATAAATTGTTATCAATATGTAGGTTTATTTCTGGCCTTTCACTTCTGTCCATTATCTACACATCTATTCTTATGGCAATACTCTATTGCCTTGATTTGTTGCTGTGTAGTAAATTCTAAAATTAGGAAATGATCCTTTTATTAGTTCTTTATTTCTAAGATTGTTTTGATTACTCTGTAGCTCTTGAATTTCCAAGTAAATTTTAGGATCAGCATGTGAATTTCTACAAAGAAGTAGCTGGTATTCAGGTATGAGTTATATTGAATCTGTAGATCAATTTGGAGAGTATTAGCATTTGAACAATATTAAATTTTCAATCTGTGAACAAAGGATTTTTTCCATTTATGTAGATCTTTAACATCTTTTAGTAATGTTTTATAGTTTTCAGAGTTTCAATGCTAGGCATGCTTTGTTAAATTTAACAATGCATAATTTTTGTATATTCCTCATGAATATTCTAAAGTGTGGGGCGTACTTATAGTAAAAATTTTTTATTTTTTATCTGAAATTCAAATGTAACTGGGACACTACATTTTACCTGGCAAACTTACCTTAAAAATGACCAAAGAAGGCCTGGGATTTAGCTCAGTGGCACCACGCTTGCCTTGCACGTGCAAGGTCCTGAGTTCAATCCCCAGTACCAAAAAAACACAACAAAAACAACAACAACAATAACAACAAAACTGCCCCAAAAGTAGAATGAAGCATGTGAGCTTAGAGCTATGGAGGGCATCTGAGTATCCAGGGACTGAAAGAGAAACAAGGATAATTAGAACTATATAAAAATAAGCATTTAGCTCATAAAAGGTAATAACAGATTGAAGCAAGCTAATTTGATTTTAGAAATTGCTCTACTTTAAACTTTACTATGAAATAACATGTTGCCTTGAAAAAGAAAGTAAACATCCTGAAAATTAGTACCATTAATCTGAGCTTTTGGTGTTAAGGCTCAGTACAGCAAACTCTGAGCTGTGTTTGCTACTGTCACCAAAACTGTCTCCATTCTCCTATTGGGCAGGAACTTAAAATGCCAATAAAGCCTATGTGATAAGGGCAGGACATGTTGATACAGGCACCACAATGTTCCCTTGAACTCTTGTTGGGATTTTTGTGATTGAGAAAAAAGAATTTTCTAGCCTGGTGTGTATTAAGAAATAACTCCTTGTGTCAAAATCCTGATCTGAGTAGCACTATAATTAACATGACTGTGAAAGAAAAGAGAGCTAGCAAAGATTGAAAAATGACAGAGCAAGACAAAACATATATGTGAAAAGTGCACATAAGGGAGAGTGTGTTTTTTGGAGTAACAAGAAACAAAACAGTCAGAACTAGTAGATTGGAGAAAGCAAAGATACCTTAGAAATCAAATTTTAAAAACAATACTTAAGTAGGGATGAAGTATCTGGAATTGCAAAATCTTTGAATAATAAAGGCCCTGATGCTAAGATGCAACATCTTGGCCAGATCAAACTGAGTCAAGGATAACAAAAGTCACATGAAAATGAATCAACAGAACCAGACAATGTTCTTTAACAGAGAATAAACTAGGCCTTCAACAGGAGCACTTATCCAACTAACACAAAGGGTTCTTACAGTATCTTTGGAGAAGGGATATTGTGTGCAGAATAAACTCTCTGTGCATTGTACTCATATAATCATGCCTGCATTGATTTATAGTAGAATTTTATTATACAGATACTTAATGTACATGTATGGAAATTAGAGGACAAGAGACTGGCAGCTATTTGAGGTCACATCAGGAAATGCCAGGCAGATGTTAGTTCTTCTTTTGCATTAAAATCCAGGCATTTTACAGGCAATCTCCTTTGCCAGGTTAATTCATATTCAACCTGTAAAACTCTTGAAGTCATAGGTGTAGGCAAGGACTTTCTAAATGAACTCCAGTTGCACAGGAAATAGTACCAAAAATAAACAAATGGGATCATATCAAGTTAAAAGCTCCTGCCCAGCAAAAGAAACAACCAACAGAATGAAGAGACAACCTGTAGAATGGGAAAAAAATTTACCAGGAATTCCTTGACACAGAACAAACATCTTCTAGAATATAAAAAGTCAAAAATTAGACCTCCCAAAATAAAAGACCCAATTAAAAATGGGCAATCAAAATGAACAGACACTTCTCAGAAGAAGTACAAATGGCTAACAAATACATTAAGAAATGTTCAACATTCCTCCCATTAGATAGATGCAAATGAGAACAACATTGAGATTCTATCTTACTGCAGAAACAATGATTCTCATCAACAAATCAAATAATAACAAACGTTGGTGATGTTGCAGGGAAAAATGAGCCTTTTTACATTATTGGTGGGAATGTAAACTAGTACTACCACTATGGAAATCAATGTGGAGATTCTTCAAAAAACTAAAACTAGAGATTCTATTTGACCTAGCTATTCCCTTTCTAGGTACTGTCCCAAAAGAGTTAAAGATATCTTCTCAAAAGAGTTAAAAACATCATATTACAGTGATATGTCCATACTTGTGTTTATAGCAGCACAATTCATAATAGCTAAATCTTGGAAGCAGCCTAAATGTCTATCAACAGATGAATGAATAAAAACAATGTAGTATTGTACACAATTGAGTACTACATTGCCACAAAGGAAGAAAAATGAATTGTTTTTCAGAATTTCATGAGCAGTACTTAAGGATGAAATGTGGCATTATTCACAACTTGTTTTCAAACTGTAAATGTATTTGTAGAGGTAGAATAAATATGGAAAATTGTAAAGATTATTGAACTGAGGAAAGTATAATATATGAAGACTACTACTTCTTCAACTTTACTATGTTTTAAATCTTTCATGATAAAAAAGTGAGGAGATGAAAAATTAAAAAACTCATTTTGGAATAACATAACAATGTTATATATGATGTCTAGAAGTACATATTTGAGTAGAAATTGTTCCCAACTTATGATGGTCTAACTAACAATTTCTTTCACTTTACAATGGTGTAAAAGTGATTAATATTCAGTAGAAACTGTCTTTGACCTTGGGTTTTGACCTTTCTTCAGGCTACAGATATGCAATATGACAGTCTCTTGTGATATTGGGCTGTGACAGTGGCAGTGAGGGGCAGCTCCAAGCAGCTATGTGGTACAAGGGCAGACAACCATCACTCTGCAGTGTACTGTGTTGCTGAGCTATGATGTCCCATAGCTTAGCTGTATTAATTATTCTTTTGACCTATGATACTTTCAACTCACATTGGGTTTATAAGGATATAACCCTATAGTAAGTCAAGGAGCATCTGCAAATAACGCATAGCAAAGTTGTATGAAGATGCTTCCAAAATAATGGTTCCCTCTGGCAGTGAGTTGAAATTAGTGGTTTGCCATAGAAAAGATTTTGACTTTAACCCTAATGTATCAAATAGTAATGCCCTGGGAATGGAATTAATATGAGAAAATGAAAAAAAGGAGACAAAGTCTTTGTAAATAGGGAGGGATGGAGGGGTTGAAGGGAGGGTAGGGGAAGGGGAAAAATAAGAACCAAGAGAGTATGTAAAGGTGCAAATTTCCAGTGATGAATGTCATTATATTGTATACCTAAAATGTACCAATAAAAGGATATACAGTTTAAAAAAAAAGAATAATGCCCTAGGTCTAGGACTCTATTAGATTCTGCATTCCATTACCGAAGACATGACTCTGTGCCCTGATCCATTGGAAGACTTCCCAAACTATCTTTGTAGCTTTAAGCTAAAATGAATAAAATTCTACTGTCAGAATAGTAATGGAGCATTCAGCCACACAAGAGAGCATGAAGTCTTTTTGGAGCTTTTTAAAGAACAGGCTTTGTGCTGGGATTGTACCTCCCAGGTAGAATTCTTGCCTAACATATGCAAAAGGAAAGAAAGAAAGAAAGAAAGAAAGAAAGAAAGAAAGAAAGAAAGAAAGAAAGAAAGAAAGAAAGAGAGAGAAAGAAAAGAGAGAGAAAGAAAGAAAGTTTGACTGCCTGTGTCCCTGTTTGCTAAGAAGTTCTACCACATATGCAATAATTCCATCTGAGCCTTCCTTTAGCTATTATTATAGTAACCCAGTAGGGAGGTTGTAGAAGAGATTTATGGCTATTCCAAAACTAATCATGGGAGAATATCAATGCTCAACACCACAGACCCAATGTATATGAAGGTTCAAAATGGCTTTAGGCAATTTCAATCATTAATTTTTTTAAAAACCATTTGTTCTCTAGCCTATTGCTGAGTCCAGGTAGTAAACAGGGTAAAACAAAGAAGCATCATGCCTCTTTTTCCTGCTTATCCTTCTTACCACTTTCTTCTCTTCTTCATTTATTCAGAATTTATACTGAAATTACTTCTGAATTTTTATTATTTTTGTTTATAATTTAAAATTCTGTGTTTTTATTATTTTCTTCTAGCCAAGAAGGATGCAATGCTGATATTTCAGAGGCATTTACAATGGCACTTATTCATAGTTTCTGGGTTGGCATACAGATCCTTGTTTAAACTGGAATTTAACCTGTCCAGGTTAGGGAGTGGGGTTCTGAGGAATAAGCCAAGGCGGGCTTTTTCAGGGATCATGATGATGTGAGGAACAAGGCATTACAATTTCAGATTCTGCAGACTCCAGTAAAGATGTGGTTGGCAAAAATTATTATTTGATCTTCTTGCGTTTTATTTTTCTAAATCAAACTAAATTCCAAGTCCTGTCTTTCCAATATGCTGAGAAATCCAATGTCAGTCATTACTAAGGAGATTCCTCCCTCTCCCTAGGACTATTTCAGAAATTCAGACAGTTCAGCCAGTCCAGGAAAACTGGGGACAGGCCTCTAGGCTTGAGGATTTTGTGGCTACTCCTTCCATGCACATTGGCCAGCCCTAATAGTCCACAGGAGAAAACCTTTCATCCAAACCTGGGCAAGAGAAATTTTTGATGCCTCCCTCAATGCCACTGTGATAGACAGAAACAGTAATGATGCTCATGAATCATGTCTTCCTAAATTCACGCTCTGTGCATTTTCCTCCCACATTGACTAAAACCTCTGCCATATAAATTGCTTTGGCCAATGAGACAGTAGTAGATGTGGAACAAGCTTGAAAAGTGCCTTGCATGCTGAAGCTTGTGCTCTCTTGCTACTGTGAGCACCGCAAGACATCCCACTAGACAATAAGACCATGCGAGGGTTTGACCACATGGAAGAAAGTTGAGCTATCCCAGCTTAGACTAATGAACAATATGCTCCCAGACAATCGGCCAGCTGCCTGTCGTCACATGGGTATAAACAGAAGCTCAGAACCATGAAGAAAAACTACAATAGAAGGTTTTCTTTTTCATTGCTAGGGATTGATTCCAGGACCACACACATGCTAGGCAAGTGTTTTCCCACTGAGCTGGATGCCACACAAATTAAAAGGTTGCATTTAAGCCACTGTGTTTTGGGATGGTTTTTATGGCAAAGACCCTAGGATGTACCCCATGACTTCTAACCTCTGCTGTTCACATCTAGCATGATCCCTCAAGTGTGGCCATGCCCTGTGATTCACTTCCAGTAGAATCCAACAAAGGTGAAGAAAATTTGCAGCTGTAACTAAGGTCAGTTGATTTTGAGTTAATCAAAAGGGACAATATCCTGGGTGACCCCTGACTTACTAAAGTAAAAGCCTTTTGAAGAGGAACTGAAACTTCTAGGAGGCCACAGCCTTTTTTTGTTACTTGCTGTAAAGAAGAAAGCTGCTATGAGGTCCATACTCAGAAGGAAATGAATTCTACCAACAACCTGAATGAGTCTGGAAGTGGACTTTTTACCCATCAAGCCTCTAGATGACAATGAAGCTAGGATGATTCCTTGATTAAAATGTTTGTGAGACCCAAGCCGAGGTCCAGCTGAGCCATACCTAGAATCCTACCCACAGAAATTGTGATAATAAATGAGTATTGCTTTAAGCCACTAGGTATGTGGTGACTTGATATATACCAATAGAAAACAAACACAGCTTGTCATGTGGCCCATGTATAAGTAATACAGTCACTAGGAGTTCAGTCTCTCTGCATCTGTACACTAATGATTTAAAATTTCTGTCCCCTTCCAGTGCATAAAGAGAATGACTGCCTGGTATCAGCACTGAAAGTCTTGTGTTCCTGGAAATCCCTCACTCCCAAGCAAACTGGGATGGTTGACCACCCTAACAGTAAGGTAGATCACCACCATGTGCAGAACTGCTCACCTAAGTCTTTCCCCTCAATGGTGAAGCTGAGACTTTATAGAGAGCCTGTTCCTTTTCCTCATTAGCTTCCATCTTTGCCCTCACTAGGACACTATTTTAATCCCCCTCAATGAGCCATAAAACAGTTATTTCTACCCAGGAAAATAAAAATGAAAAGACACATGAGGAAATGAGATGACATGTAAGGAGCTCAGAAATTTTGAAATATAAAACTTCCTTGGGGCAGGGGCAGAGATTTAGCTCAGTGACACCACACCTGCCTCACAAGCACAAGGTTCTGAGTTCGATCCCTTGTACCAAAAACACAAAACAAAACAAAACCCCAAAAAACTTCCTGGTTGAGTGAAGGAAGATCTAGTGAATTAAAAGCATCCCAAAAGCTGGACATATGATGTGATATTTTAAATTTTCATTCTTTATAACTGATCCTGTTCAAAAAGAAATAGGAATTCAAATA
Organism: Heterocephalus glaber; assembly: GCF_053883595.1. Classification (NCBI taxonomy): domain Eukaryota; kingdom Metazoa; phylum Chordata; class Mammalia; order Rodentia; family Bathyergidae; genus Heterocephalus; species Heterocephalus glaber. The sequence goes on along the minus strand of NW_028258324.1, from coordinate 48,253,004 downwards.
ATCAAGGCAGCATGAACTTGGAAGGGCACTCACTGCCACTCATGGTTGGCAGGCTTAGGCCAGTCCAATTTCTCTCATCTAAATCTCCTTGATCCTGGTTCCAAATTGGAGTGGAGCCCTAATAGGGCAGAGCCAGCAGGACTATAGAAACTCCTCAGTAGTACAGAGTAGCCCAGAGTGTCTCTGCAGGCCATGGTCCTGCCTCTTCCCTGTCCCTGCCTTGTCTGATCATTTGGCCTCTTAACTGGTTTTAGTGTCTTTCTGTCCAATCCTTTCATAATGGTGTTGAGGGTTGTTCCTTGCTCAGTACCTCTACCATCTACCAGCTCACCTCAATCTCATATCCAACCCAGGCTTCTGAGACCCCAGCATGGAATCTGAGCCCATGACTCCCATTTATCCAACATGGAATTAAGACGTATGGGCAGCAATATTGAAGGCCAGCCTCACAAGTGGGTTGGAGCGATTAGAATTCCGACCTAGATGTGATATATATCTTTGCCTAAATTCTTGTGTCCAGAGGCTTTCCCAAGAATTCCTTGGGGGTGCCCACATGAATGTGATACTCTCTTCTCTCATTTTAATCCAGAAGGTCCTCCAGTTCTTAGGGATGCTCTAGACTTCTTCACCAACTCTGACAAATGAGAATTAATACAGCCCCAAACCTTCCAAGTTTATAAAAAGAAGACTTCAAATGGGGAATGAATAAAAATTGACAAGTATTCTTATCCTAGTTCTCTGTCATTTAAGAAGGGTGTGAAATGAAGAAGCGCTTCTTCAGAGTGTACTACGTGAGATAGAATTATCTAAATTAAGCCAGGGCAAATGCTTCCCTACCCTTCCTCCCCCATTCTGTTTTGTTGGTTCGCAAGTAGTCCAACTGCCAATTTTAGATGTAAGATATACTCAGGTTGTTGTTGAAATCGGCTCACAGAGGAAATGTGAACATGATGATCTGATCATCCTTAGAGAAACATTCTCTCAGCTTCCTTTCCAAATATCCCTATAAAATAGCATCTATAATCTGCCACCTATTGTCACAATACCACTGCTTGACAACATCAAACCCATGGTTTTCAACAATGACTACTTATTCTTGCTCGTGTACCTGTGGATTGCCTGGGGCTGGCTCATCTAGGCTGAGTGAGGCCAGATCTGATTCATGTGCCTCTCTCCCTCCTTTTTCCCCTTCCCCTTCCCTTTCCCCTTCCTCCTCCTCCTCTTCCTCCTCCTCCTCCTCCTCCTGAGGTCACTAGGCTGAACAGAGCATTTGCTTCTGTCATGGCAGAAGCTGAAGAAGGCAATAGAATACACAATGCTTCTTAAGGACTAGATCCAGAACCAGCACACTGTCACTCTGCTCACATCCCCTCAGCCACTGCAAGCCATGTGTTCAAACCCAACATTGAGGCCTTTGGTGGAAAAACTGAAAAGTCACCTGGCAGAAATCCATATACCAAAACATCTGGTAGTATTCCTCTTCCCTGAATTTGGTTCTCTCTGGTCAGTTGTATCTGGTTTGCCCTAAGATATCTGTGACACTCTAAACACATCTGTATTTCTTTGTTTACCTAACTGAACTACAACCAAGTGAGCTGGGGACAAGCAAGCATGTCCAAAGACTGCTTCCTCCTCACATTCTTGCTTCTCTCAACAGAATTATTTCTGGAACTGACTGTGGCTTCAGTCTTCTCAATTTATTGCTTGGGTGAACATAAAGGCATAAGCAGCTCATGGAAAATTCACCTGCACTACCCCAAATTGAAGAAGAGCCTTCAAGCTTTCTTGAGGGGAAATTCTCTGACTTAAATATTTTTGAATATGTTATTTTGTCATTTTAGGAATCATGGCTGTGTTGCATCCTTGAGTGTATTTTCCTGAACCTGAATATGTATTTCTTTCCTTTGTTTTCCCAGCTATTTAATATGGTGCTGGCCATGTTTTCCTTACTACAAATCAGGCTGCACACACTGACAAAGGGGACAGCAGGAAAGACTATTTAAAACTGGCAATTGCTGGATTTGACATATTGCCTATTACTGAGAATTTGTATTCTTCATCTTTCTCCTCACAGGGCATTAAATTTTGATTAAACCCAAGGACCTCTGACTGTCTTCCATAAATAGAGAGAACTCTAGAGTCTCAGGCAACATTTTTATATGCAAAACGAGTTACTAACTTATCATGCTAATTGTTCTGGTGTTTATCCCCCTAAGTCCTAACCACTCCTTTCAGATTTGCACTAAATCATTCTACCAGCCTATGGCATTCTGGGTGAAAAGCAATAAATTTTTTATGAGGTTTCACTTCTGCAAATATTATATCACCTCTAAAGGAAATTTTTACCTTCTTTGCCAGGACATTGGGCCAGAAACATTTAATGAAGAAAGATTTTAGGGAATGAACAGAGGCCAATGTCATTGTTTCTGGATATCTCAGGCACAATTCAATCCTCAAATAATAAATAAATAAATAAATAAATAAATAAGACAGATCTCACTGTGCACCAGGCCCTATGCGAAGTGCTTGTCATGCTTGCCTTAGCAAACCATCACAAAGAGCCCTGTAAAGTAGGTGCTGTTGCTCCCTAAGACACTGATGAGGAATCTGACCTGCCAACACCTGATAAATATTGGCAGAGGCTGGATGTGGACGCAAATCCAGGATGCTTCCTACCCCACAGATTTTTACATTTGAAAATTCTCCTTTGACTCCTGTCTTCCTGTGAGGAGGGTTTGTAATGGGAGTTCAATCCTTGATCTCAGATTGTGTTACCAAAATCTGCATGTGCAATATATTGTATTGCCCAAACAAGAAGAAATTCCTCAAGCACAGTTTTGGAATGTTGCTACTTTATTAGAGCAAATCCTGACTGATTTCCCCACATTTCTGTGTTTCTGCTAGAATGTGACTCCAAGAGTCCCTTGGTTCTCCAGTACACATATTGAACCTATGACCCAGATACCGTTCTGGAGGGCATAGGCAAGTTGCTTATCATAATTGTTCTCCTCAGTACACAGAATGTATATAAGCAGTCTCCTACACGTTTTATTTTCTGCCTTGTTTACTAATGAAGATTTCTTCCTTCAAAGTATAATTATCATGTAAATATTCATAATAGCATTATTCATAGTAGCAAAAAAGTATAAGTAATCCAAATGATCATCAAATGGTAAATTGACAAATATAAAGGTATACGTCAATCCAATGGAACACTACTGAGCAATAAAAAAAGAATGCAATGCTGATAAATGCTACAACATGGATAACCCTAACAACCATTATGCTAAATAAAAGAAGCTAGACTCAAAAGGGCACATGCTGTATGATTCTATTTCTATGAAATGCTCAGAAAAGGACAATGTGAAAGGCTTTATGGAGACCTAAAATGGACTGATGACTAGGCTTGGGAAGGGGGATTAATTAACTATAAAGACAGCAGGGATCTTAGGGTGATGAAAATATCCTAACACCAGATTAGATGATGGTTGCACAACTCAGTAAATTTAATAGAAAATAACAATTGTACATTTAAGATAAGGTGAATTTTATAGTGTATAAATTATACCTGAATATTGTTTTAAAAGCAATTCATGGATAACAAAAAATATTGGTTAAAGTCTTTGCACAGTACGATGCTGAGAGATTATGTTTTTTCATTAGTACAATGAAGATAGAAGTTCCTACCTCAAATATAGTTGACCTGATTATTAAATTAAATATTGAAAGTAAAGGGCTTTGATAACTGAAAAATGGTGAATACACAAGATTCCTAAAACAAAGAATGGAAATTAACTCATTCTGTCCTCTAGGTGGTGCTAGAATCAAAACATGAGCAGCTCTTTGGTAAATGTAGCATTTTTGTACAAAATCACCTTCCCTAAGTGGTTGTTGCATCCCTAAAGGGAATTTTCAGTCTCTGAGTTCAGAACTGTCCCCCAAATTAATTTTAGGATAACTGTTATTCAACTTAAGTAGTTCCAGTCTTCTAGAGACACTCAGAATTTTTAAATTATCATCTGAACATTTCATGTTGAGTGGTTTCTTTCGTCCTATTGGACAGCATTCATTGTCCTTTTTATGAAAACTTTAATTTCCATCAGATTTCTACATTTCTTTTAAATTGCATTTTCCACACTCTCAGTGCTTGAGTACTTAAGTGGGGGTGAGGGAGTCAACTCATTAAACCATTAGTAAAATATCTTACAAATAACCCGAACATAAGAAACACTGGCCACATCAGCGGAGACTTGCTACTGAAGAGCCCTTGCCCTGGCCATTTGTTCTGGTGCTGGAGATTGAACCCATGGACTTATGCACTCTCAGCACAACCTGTATCACTGAGTTATACCCCAGCCCTGCTGTGCAACTTTTTAAATAAGAAAGTTCATGCATTCAAAGTTGTAATAACACCTTTCATTTTATATACCTATCCTTCTACAAAAAGGGGGTAGTGATTATGGATTGTCTTTTTGTCCTTCGTGTGATGGTTTCTAAAAGCACTGGATCAAGTTGGAAAGCCAAGAGTCCACAGCACCAGGCGCATGGGCCCTCCTATGCAGTAAGCACATGCAATGCAATGCCATTATCTGCACTTCTTTGCTCCCATATGACCTGTTTACTCAGTTCCAGTGGGCAGCTGGGCTGGTCCTTCAAAGGAGTATGAAAACTAAACCTTGTGTCCCATGATATCTCATAAAGGGAAAAATACGGAAGCAGCATGAGAGCATGGACCTGAAGGTTATGCAAACAGACAGCTCATGACTGGGAATTTCTCACTGGTGAAAGTATTTTTGTACAAGGAAATGATGTGAAAAATAGTTCTTGCCCTCTGGAGCCTTCTTTATGGTGGAAACAAATCAGCTTTTAAAATATAATACCATAGTAGCTTTAAAAAGTGCTATTTAAATAGGATGGAAGTAGCCTATGAGAAATTAATGCAAAATCAATTCAGGCATATAATTGATATCTCCTGTGTTGTTACCCAGAATGGCTCTCTTCTATAACTGGAAATCTATGGACCTAATCTGGGATGACTGGAAGGAGTTTTATGTCTTCTCGGATGTAGCTGAGCTATCTGCCACTGGGAGGGAAGACCTGCAACCCTATGATGTAGCAGAAGCTGGGGTCCTGGTGATAGAAAAAAACATACACTTCAAATTAAGAGCCAAGGAATTAAGTGCTATTCCCAGGTCTAGGTCTTTATTATGCCCAGCCCTCTTTTCAAACTTGCAGTATTTCCACACCCACCAGGCTTTATCCCCCTAAATACAGTGCATAATAAACCGTGAGCTACTCTTGCCTTGAAGGTCATCAGTGAATGCCGAGAAGAAACACAGCCAAATATGTCCCTGTGCTGCAACTGGTTGTGGCTTCTCACTGAATCACTAGGCAACCTGTGACTGACAGTGGGTCTGCCTCTCTGTTTTCCCATCTTTGTGGTGGGCCTGAGGCTGATGTTTTAGTTCCGCAAAACCACTGTGACTTAATTCCACCCAATGCACATTTAACATTTCAAGTTTTGAACAATTATAATGAAAGAAACTGTAAAGGACTGACTGAGGGGTGGGAGGGGAAAGGAGAAGATAAAGTGGTGTCAGGAAGTCTTGGAAAATTGCTGGAGTTTCATGAAAGGGATTTGTAAGAGTGTCAAATGCCACCAGGAAGATGAGTAAGATACAGTCTGGGGCCCATTAGGCCAAGCCTCTTAGGGGTTACTGTTTACCTTGGGAGGCAGTCCTGTGGAGTAGGCAGGGAGCTAGGGGTTGAAAGATGAACGGACAATGGGTGTCGGCCTGCTGCCAGCTGTCATAAAGGGAAGGTAGATAGGAGAGGTTTTGCCACATGGTGGCAATGAATAGGAGAAAAAATTTTCACACTGTAAAGACTGTCTTATAACATTGCATGCCTCTATCCAGTGCTGAAATCATAGACTAGACATTCTAATCTTGCCTGAGGCATCATCTTCCTGTGAATGGCTTATCCTGGGATTTCAGTAAATATTTGTGGAAGGAAGCAAGTCTCTACTCTCAGAGCTGCCTATCTGCAGCTTGTATTGAAAGCAGGAATCTTTTTAATCAGATTGAAAGATCTCCACTTCTTTATCTTTTTAAGGTTTTGCACCTCTTAGTTGTGTGACCTGGGACAAGTCACTTCATCTCTCTGGTCATCAGTTCCCTATTGCACAAGTATAACAGTGCATGGTTCTGAGTAAATCGATCATACTATCTGTTGTTGCTGTTGTATCTATTCTTCATCCTGGGGGAGGCTTATATCATCTGTCCTTTGTGTCCAAAGGACTCACAAAATATTTTTGCACAAGTGGAAGTTTGAAAAACAGTCATTCTTTCTGGAGTGAGGTGAAATTCCAGCGTTGTTTTCATTTGCATCTCTCAAATGACCAGCGATGTTCAACATTTTTTCATGTTTATTTGCTGTTTCTACTTATTCATCTGAGAAATGTCTGTTCATTTCAGATGCCCACTTTTGGATTGGGTCTTTAAATTGGGGGAGGTCTGATTTTTTAAAGTTCTTTATAGATTCTGGATAGTAGACTTTTCTCTGAGGGACAGCTGGTAAAAAAAAAATTTCCACATTGTATATTACCTCTTCACTCTGTTGGCGGTTTCTCTTGCTGTGCAGAAGCTTTTTTAATAAGATGAGATCCCAGTTGTTGATTCTTTGTGCTAGTTCACGTGCGACAGAGGTTTTGTTCATGAAATATTTTCCTATGCCAATGTCTTCAAGAATTCTACCTAACCTGTCTTCCAACTGGTTAAATGTTTCTGTTTTAATGTTTAGATCTTTAATCCATTTCGATTTTAGTTTAGTGCATGGTGAATGATATGAGTCTAGTTTTAATCTTTGGAAAGTTGAAACCCAGTTTTTCCAGCACCATTTATTAAAGAGGCTATCTTTCCTCCAGTGAGGGTGTTTGGCTCCTTTGTCAAAGATGAGATGGCTGAGTATGTCTGGAGTTGTTTCTGCATCTTCTAATCTGTTCCACTGATCCTCAGGTCTGTTTCTTTGCCAGTACCATGCTGTTTTTAATCACATTAGCTTTGTAGTATAGTTTCAAGCTAGGGATTGTGATACCCTCTACCTTGTCTTTGTTGCCTGGAATTGCTTTTGCTATTCTAAGTCTCTTCTGGTTCCAAATGAATTTTTGGATTGTTTTCTCAAGTTCTGTGAAGTATGCTGTTGGAATTTCAATTGGGATCACATTAAATCTATATAGCAGTTTCGGAAGTATGGCCATTTTTACTATATTGGTTCTTCCTACCCAGGAGCAAGGGATGCCTTTCCATTTTCTGATATCCTCTTTGATCTCTGTTTTCAGAGTGCTGCAGTTTTCAGAGTAGTGGTCTTTGATTTCTTTTGTTAGGTTGATTCCTAGGGTATTTCAGTTTTCTGGATGCTACTGTGAAGGGAGTTGTTTCTCCAGTTCCTTTTTCAGTGAGTCTGTTGTTTTTGTACAAGAAGGCTACTGATTTTTATGTGTTGACCTTGTATCCAGCTACTTTACTGAATTTGGTTATTAAGTCTAGAAGACTTTTGGTGGAGTTCTTGGGATCTTCTATATAGAGTATCATGTCATCTGCAAATAATGACAATTTGACTTCTTCATTTCCTATCTTTATTCCTTTTATTTCTTTCCTTTGTCTAATTGCTGTGGCTAATGTTTCCAGAACTATATTGAACAGGAGTGGTGATAAACTAGGCTTAGAGGTCCAATTTGACCTAGCTATTCCCCCGCTGGGGTTCTTCCCCAAAGAATTAAAAGAATCATACCACAGCGATATATGTACATCCATGTTTACAGCAGCAGAGTTTGTAATAGCTAAAACTTGGAAACAGCCCAATTGCCCATCAACTGGAGACTGGATAAAGAATTTATGTTTTTTTAATAAAATGGAGTACTACCCAGCCATAAAGAATGAGTAACTAGAGCCATTTATAGCTAAAAGAATGCACATTGAGGCCGTACTCTTTTTTTTTTTTTTAGTGCGAAGACATTTATTGTTAGGAAGGCTCCTGAGGGACAGGAGGGGTCCCAAGTGGGTAGCCGATACTCTTAAGTGAAATAAATAGGACACAGATGCGTAAATAGCAAGTAGTTTCTCTAGTGTGAGAAATTGAAAGTGTAAATGAGGATCAAAATGTATAATAGATAATGTGAAATAGGAAGAAAAGTTCCAAAGGGGAAGGAGAAGTAGGAGGGGTAGGGGAAAGCAAAGAAGGGAAAAGAATAAATATGAGAAGAGGTAAAAATAGAAACAAAGTTTTTATAAATAGGGAGGGGTGGAGGAGTTGAAGGGAGGGCAGGGGAATAGGGAAAAAATAAGAACCAAAATTTAAAATGTAAGGTATAAAATTCCAATGATGAATGTCATCATATTGTATACCTGAAATATACCAATAAACTAAATGAATAAAAAGAAAATAGCCCTGCATCCTAAAGTTCTCCTTTTGTAGAAAACAAATTAGCTTATACAATATAATACCATAAAAGCTCCTTTAAAAATATCAAATATACTACAGAAATTTTTCTTTAAAAAGAAAGTGGCAGTGATCCCGGCCTAATTGGTTTGTGAAAGAAGCAAACAAAAGCACCATCTCAAGCAAGAACCTGTGCCAGGGTGGTCATGGCTTTGGAGTCTCATGAAAGGACACAACCTCTGTGAGCCACGAGAGGCCCAGGGGAGGCCCTGGCATGGGCCCAACCACAGCACCAGGACCTGACTCCTCTTCCTGAGATGCTGAGCACAGAATCCTCTGGTGCTTTTCTTGCCCTCTTAAAATGTAGATGAAGTCCTGCAGGGAGCCACAGTACCCTTGCCCATATCCATGCTGAGGTGAACAGAGGGGTTTCTTAGAAACCACCCAAAGATGAGACCATGATAACCCTATAGAGGCGGCCTTTGTCGGTGGCATAGAGGCATGGTGCTAAGCCTTGAGAATCACGGTGGGGATCTGGTTTGAAATTTGGGCCTCATGGCTTGCACCAGTCCTAACTTCTGAACTTCAGCTCTCATCTGTCAAAGGTCAATAAAAAGGCCCTATCTAAAGGGCTGGTGGAGGATTCAAGGAAACAATGTGTTTGTGGTGCTTCACAGTTCTTGGCCCACATTGCTATTTTTGTTTTAGTCAGAGACTCTAGCACTTAACTGGATGACTCCTGTCCCTCATTACAAAGCAACATTTCTAAATGTTGTTTCTGGTTCCTGCTGTTTCATCCACTTCTAGAAGGAGGTAACACTTTTCTTTCTTGTTCTCACAAAGATCCAGGGTTGGAGTGGAGGAGGGAAGCTGGTGATAAAGTTGTTTTTCTCCTTTGTAAAGGTCAGATCCTAAATTCATGTTTTTCTTACTGGTTTCTTTCTGACTCATCTAAGTGCCTGAGGCAAATTCTACATTTCCTGTCTCATTTTCTGTATCTGAAAAATGGGCCTTATTTCATCATTTTCCCTCCCTGCTTTTCAGGGCTTTACTGTCTTGAGATTACATTCCACACATTAGTCCAAGTGGTCTGTCCAGTCTCTTCTGCCAGGAGGGGTTTTAGATTCCTTTCCAGTACTAAGGAATTGGGAGAGGATTCCTCCAGTAGAGAACAATACCACACAGCAGTGGTTCTCAGTCCGGGTGATTTTGCCCTGCAGGGGACACTGGCAATGCCTAGAGATATTTTAGATTATCACAGCTGGGGGTGGTGGCTGCTGGCTTCTAGTAAGTGTAAGTGCTGGCGTCCCACAGCAAAGAATCATCTGGCCGAAATGACCATCTCCCTACTAAATGGCTGAGCAGGTCCTGACCTTCCTTTGAAACTTGAATTTTGGCTTGAACAGCTCAGAGGAGGAAAACCACTGAGGGATGTTCTACTCTCTTCCAGGCTTCTTCTGAAACCCAGCTCCCTTGGCTGAATGGAAGGAGTGTCTCTTTTTCAGGGCCTTTTTGGAACATGGCAGGTGGAGAGCCTCAGGGCCTCGAATGTCATCAAGTTCCCGACACAGGCTCAATCTGAGATTCTCCTCCCTCTGTGATTCACTGCCAAGTCTACATTCTACCTTCCTGCCTGGGGATGGTATGGAACCAGATTTATCTGGTTAAAGAAAAAATGCTTACTAGCAGGCTCTCCCCCCTCCCCCAAACCAGGGGGCAAGAGCTACATAGCTGCCCTCTCAAAATCCTCCAAGGTTCACAGGGGCCTCACTCCAGAATCAAAGCCTCAAGGCCTGCCAGGACAACTGCTCTGGCCAGGCAGGGAACAAACTTCCACAGGAGACAAAACTTTCCTTTCTTCTAGTGATTTCTCCCTCTGGGTTCCTGTCCCATTTTAGATCCCCCTTTCCTATCTCTTCCCAGAGCTCTCCCTGAAGGCAGAAAATACCTGACAAACAAAATCTCAAATGCTCTTTGGAGATTCAATATGCTGACACTGATAGAGAGCTATGGAGTTCAATCCAAAGAGTGACCAACTGTGGAATCTTTGGTGTCCCCTCTGAGGGGGCTGTTTGGCCAACTGGCATCTCCCAAGCTATCCCCAGAGGCTGTGCCCACTTCATTCCACAGGAAAGTTCAGAGCAGGGAGGAAACCAAAGTTCATTGAGCTCCAAAGGGTGCTGGGTGTAGTGCCAGGTACTTTCTATGAGTTTCCACGTTTTTTCCTCTACAAAATTGAAGTAGCCATTGTTATCCAATTTTAATATGGAATAACTGACATTGGGAAGTTAAATCATTGGCCCCAGCAAGGAGCTGAGAAAGGATTTGAGCCCAGGGTTGTTGTTTATGATGTTACAACATACATCATAATGTAGCCTCCCCATAAGACTTACCTCTATATTCTCAGAGCAAACATAAAACAAAAAGCTGAGCCTTAATTAGTGTTCTTCTGTGCTCCAGCTTATAGGTTAACAGAGTTTTTTGAAATTATATATATGTATCTGTTATATGTATATGTTATATATATATTATGTATTATATATGTTTGTAGTACATAATGTTTATATTCCATGCAGGGAGTTGATACACATATATAATACACCTTAATTCCTTTTTACATCTCCTTCTCCCCTCCCCCATCTCTTGACATTTTTCTTTTCCCCCCACCCTGTCTAATAGATCTCTTTTGCCCAGAGAATCTGGGACCATGTAAGTTCCAAGGAAAAGAAGTCTCCTCCAACTTACTTACACTGCCTCTAATTATCGCTTCCTCTGCCTCCCTTGGCCCTTTGCAATTGTTTCTGCACCATCCCAAATGTGAGCCACAGAGGACCTAGAGCAGGAGTCCTCAAAGTTTGGTCCCTAGACCAGCAACATGATCTTCTAGAAACTTGTTGGAATCTGATTTCTTAAGCTCCACCTGAGAGTGAAATCAGGGATTCTGAGAGAGAGAGAACCACAACCTGTATTTTAATGACCCTCCAAGTGATTCTGATGCATTGAAGTTGGAGAATCACTGACCTAGGGAATGTCACTGGGATAAATCCTTACCTCCCCCTCTCTCCGCCCCACAGACATCAAATTAACCACCAAACTACAAATTCTCCCTCTTCCTCCAGCTGACATGTCTTCATCCTGGCCAGGCCCTGTCCACTCCTGTGTGCATGGTGCCAGCAGCTCCCACTTCTCAGTCCTCACTTTCTTCCTGACAATGTCACCTCTGAGACCACACTCTGCTCTGATGTTGTCATGCAGTGGCTAGACCACCTACTTCCTTAGCTTGATATTTAAGAGCTCAGAAAAATACATTCGACTTTTATTTTCAATCTTGTTTTTTACTTCCTCTCACCTTTATGCATCTGATGCCCAAGTTATACAATCAACTCACTGTTTGCCACGAATTTAGACTTGGCTTATACAGCTCCCACTGGCTGGAATTGTCTCCCAATCATTCCCACATATTTTTCAAGGTCCAGCTCCTATTTAATTTCCCCCATAAGTCTTCCTTGACTCTCTGAATTACAGAATCCCTCATAGAATTTATATTTACTTCTCTTATATTGTTATATATATACCTCCCTACTAGATGGTGCAGAGTAGAGATGTGTGGTATTTTTCATTATTTTTCATTATTGCACAGGGGCAAACCTTAATGAATGAATGTTGGGTACACACAAACACAAAAACTTTCCATTCCTTATTTTTCTAAAAGTTCCTATCAAAACCAATGATATTATTGCTGTTTCTTCTCAAAATCAGCCCAGTTTTAAAGCAGACATTATAACACAAAGTTATCAGTGATGATAGTGTTCATAGAATCAAAACATTGTTCCCACAGTATCTGTGGCTTGAGTAACAATATAGGAGAAGAAAACTATAAATTTTGTTGCTATCCTTCACCTTGACCAGCACAATGGATAGCCGACCCTAGCAGTTTCTCTTGCTAAGCAAAGTAAGAATAAGGCTGAAATGATTCTCATGGATACCCTGCTTAGAACCTTGGAAGTCCCTAGTTACAGTTGCTGGCTTGGGAAAGAGAACCTCTGCCAAAACAAAACTAGTTACATTGGTGGTGAAATCCTCTCTGCTCCAACTTGACATCCCTTTCATTGAAGGCCTTCCTTGAGATGGATTAAAAGTATGAGAAAGGAACATTTATTAGGCACTCAGACGTCACGAATGTGTGTTAAGCACTGAACAGATATCCAAGCAGAAGGTCTGGGTTTACCTTTCAGCAGGAAGATGTTGCCATGGTGAGTCAGAAGCTTTTGGTGCATTCAAAAGTAGTCTTGGGCCGGGGATTTAGCTCAATGGTTATGGCGCCTGCCTTGTAAGCGCAATGTCCTGAGTTCGATCCCTGGTACCAAAAAAAAAAAAGTAGTCTTGATCCTGATAGGTTTATAAGGTCCTTAGAAACCCAAGGGTTAAGTCGCAGCTCTTCAATCAGAGGCTCTGGATATCTAATTCAGTGTTTGGCATCTTCTCTCTGCCTTAACAGTTGTCTTTTCTTGGTACAGATTCTGTGCTCTTTCTGAGCACTTCTATTTCCTGAGAACAGTGGCCTTTCCCACTGACACACCACCACAGAGCTTTGCTGTTTGGCACAGCTTGCCCTAAAGAAATGTGACCTCACATGTTCCCACCTCAGTGTGCAGGATGAGTCTCCAGCAGTGAGTCTTCTCTATATCTCAAGATTAGGTCATCAGCCCACAGTACATGTTACAATTGATGTCATTGTGAGGCAACCATCTGCAGTGCCAAGCAGTGTTGTTTTTGAGGAATGAATATTTATTAATGTTACAAGACAAATTACAAGACAAATATTTGTTCACAAATATGTACAAAAAGTGTCTGAACGGTTAAATTTAATTATTAATGTAGTTTTTATGGCTTAGATCTAGAGCATCCTCCAAGAGCCTCATGTGTTCAGAGGTGAGGCTCTTGGAAGGTGATTAAATCATGGGGCACTGCACTCACCTATGTGTTAATCCACTGATAAGTTCATAGCTGAGTTGCTGTTAGCAGTGGGGCCTGGTTGGAGGTGGCTCACTGGGCAAGTGACCTGGAAGGGTCTATCTCCCTCCCTGGCTCCTCGATTTGCATGCTGCTTCCTGGCCACTATGACACAAGCAGCTGTTCTCTGCCCAGACTGTTCCACCATGCCCTTCCTGCCTTGGAGGCAGCCAACTGTGGACTGAATCTTCTAAACACCATGAGCCAAAATAAACTTCTCCTGATCTAAATTGTGAGTGTTTGATATTTTGTCCCAGCGATGAGGAAAGTAACTAAAATAGTGGTTATTTCTAGAGGCCAGGTCCTTTTTCTTTCTTTCTTCCTTCCTTCCTTTTTTTTTTTTTTTTTGTTCCTGATTCATGTCTGTATTTTCTAAATTTCCTAATGAATGTAGTTTGTTTTGGTGACAGGAAAAGATAAGTATTGTTATGGCTTATATCTAGATGTTTCCCCAAAGCCTCATAGGTGGGGCTTTTGGAAGTGACTGGGTTATGGGTGTGTGAAACTGGATTAGTGCATTGATAGGTAAAGTGTAGTTCTGGGTGTGGATGGTAGATTTACTGAAGAGGGAAGACCCATGCTGAGTATGGGTGGTGCCAACTAATAAGCATGGAGCCTGGATGGAATAAAAAAGGGAAAGAAGAAGGAACCCACCCTGGTTCCTGCCTGCCTTACCATGAACTGTTTCTCCTCTGCCCTGCCTTGGAACTAGCCAACTGTGGACTGAAACCTCTACAAACTGTGAGCCAAAATAAACTTGTTCTCTTTTAAATTGTGGGTGTCAGGGATTATGTCTCAGCAATGAGAGAGTAACTAAGACAACTATAATACATTTTAAAATTTTAAAATAAGTTAATATCTCAATAAATCAGATGTTTGGATTAGTGCATCCAAAACGAAGGTGGATTCCTATAGCTAGAGGTTCAGGAGTACAGCACGCTGCTCTTCTCTTACCTATATGGGGCAGGTAAGCAGAGGCTGCCGGCATGTGGCACAAGCCTGGCCCCCAAAGCAAGTTATCCCAGCTTCATCTCATTCTAGTCATGTTGGGTACCAAGGGAGCCAGTTAGGTAAGGTGAACCCCAGTGTCAGGCACATGGATTTTCTGACTCAGTCACATTTGGTAACTGAAGCTGAAAGTCCAAATGGTTTAGTATAGGTCACAGTGAGAACCCTCTGGCAGATGATGAAGGCTGACTGGGAGAAACCTTCACAACTGAAACCATGAAGAAAGGGTGGGTGTGGCCAGGCTTGTTCCTTTTATAACCACCCATTTAATAACTACCAAATTATTGGGTGAGAAATATCTTATTGGCTTCCAGGGTCACATACCCGATGACCCAAGGACTTGCCACTTCTTAAAAGTTCCACTACCTCCCAATACCCCAATCCTGGGAATCAAGCCTTTAACAAATAGACTCTTGGAGGACATTTAAGTCATACTTATACCACAATAGTAACTTACATTGCTCTTCTTTACCTTTATGTTTCAGTCATACTGGCTACTTCCTGTTAATCTAACATGTTAAGCTTGTTTCAACCTCAGGGCCTTTGCACTTACTTTCTGTTCTACTTGGGGGACTCTTCTCCTAGATATTTGCATACTTGACTTTTCACTATTTAAATTCCAGTCCAGAGCTCACTTGTCTGCAAAGCTTTCCCTGATCAATCCTCCCGTAATTTTTACCAGTCTCTATTACACGCGCCTTTTTTATTTTCTTCATTGCACATCAATTTCCGAAATTACTGTTTGTATACATTTATTTCTCTCACTGGAGGAGAAGCTTTGCGAGAACAGTCTTACCTGTCTTGCCCATTATAGTATTTGCCACACATAGAACAGTCTTTAGTATATACACAGTAAATCTTTGCCATATATTCTTTAATAAGTAATACTTCACTAAAAATATTTTATTTCATGACCTGGAAAATCTTACTAAAAACTAGTCAGCTTTCTTTCCTGCCTTGTAATATATTATGCCTTGAGCAGAACTTTTATTTCTTCAACAACTGCTCATCTTGTAGCAGGGAAGGGTCATTGTAACCAAGCAAAAGACTACATGGAAAAGAGATAGATTTTCTAGCCAAATGTTTATTTCATCCCTGTATAAGCCATCCATTTATTCATTCAGTCAATCCTAGAGGAGACACAGATCAGGGTGGTGGTTGAAATCATAGGCATGGATGAAAGGGAGAAAGGAAATAAAAAGACAAAGAAGATTCCTGGTGTGATGTCAACACAGAAAGCCCGGACTAGGAAATTGAGTCCAACAGTGTGATTCATAGAAGAACAAAGTGGTATGTAGTCAACCTATCGAAGGTACACAAGTCAGTGAGACAAGACTAAGACAGTGGGGCAAATAGGTTATTTTTAAGTGTGAGGGTGTATATAGACTGAAGAGAATAAATCTCTAACATAGCCAATTAACGTCCCCCTCAACATTCATTTACAACTTAATATAATGAAGATCTGTCTTACTTCAGATGATGGCTGTCAAATAGGATGTGTTAGTGTGGGACCCATAGGTATGCAGATTTTGAGTGATAGAAAATCATCAAACCAAGGGATCTGAGCAAAGGAAAGAAGGTTGGGTTTAGAAAACTCTTATCTTGGTAGTTCCAGGAACATTTGAGCAAGGGGAATGGGGAGTCCTAGGGTCACCGTGGAATGAGCCTGCCTCAACATTCCTGCTTAACTCAGTTGTTGGCTCAGGATAGGCTGTAGGGCATGTAGCTTCTGCCTACATGGATTGATTTCAACACAAGAGTGGAGGCTGGAGATTTGTAAATCTCCCACACTCAGATCTGAAACATCTGTTTTATAGCCATCCCATGTATGTTAGGAGATTTCAAAGTCCTACTTACATGTGAAACAGGTCCCAAGCTATCATTTTTAATCAGTAAGTGTTTACTGTTGGCTGCTGAGAAGATAAGAGAAGGAAAGTACTCAGTTTCTACACTCATGCTACTTCAAATAAATTAAGGAACATTCTCATTATGTATTGCCACAGGGATAGGTAAGAAGATAAATCAGACTGATTTGTCCTCTAATCTCAATGTACATGTAATAGGACTGGAGTATTTTTATCTCTAACTTTGGTTTTCTTATCACATACTGTACTCTTTTGTCTAAAATCAGAATGAGACTAAGGTTTCAGTTAGTAGGGAATGATCAATAATTGACTTTCAAGTAATGAAAATTTTGGCTTTCGCGTCAATTGGAACTCGTTCATCAAAAAAAATAACTCAACAAAGCTCTTAAGCATTCATGCCCTAGAAAATTATTATTCCCATTTAGTAAATATTCAGCCTCAGACAAATCACTTGCTTCTCAAGGCTTGGATAAATTAAGTGCTAAGAATTTTGAGAGCTGTCATCTACCTGGGCTATTTGAGAAAGTTCTCATAATTGCACATTTGCCACCTACTTGATACAACAACTTTGTATTTCATTTTAATCCGCCTCCTTGTTTTGCTGTACCTAAAAGAGTCAACAGCACTTATCTCTGTGACCTCTCCATGGAAGGACAGTCATCAGAGCAGTTTCAACACATGTTCTAGTCGAGGACAAGAGCCCTGAATATATTTGCACTTTGAAAGTGGGGTTGAGTTACAACATTTAGGGGTCTCTACATCTTAAATCTGGCCAGGGTGGGGCAGAGAAAGAAATGGTATTCCTCCAATGGTGTCCCTCCATCTTGTAGAAGAATTCCTCACTCACTGTGTTCATCTTGAAGTCTTCACCGTGAAGATGAACACAACAGGGGAAATGTGTTTATGGGATATTGGCTGTTTTCTTGAATCACATATTTTCTAAGTGGTGCTACTCCATCTGTTTAAAGATTGAGGCTGAATATATGGTCATTTAGTGTGAATTTTTTCCCCATTTTGCTTTTGTTTTGGGCACTGGAGATTGAACTTAAGGCCTTATGCATATTAGGCAAGCACTTGACACTGAGCAATATCCCCAGTACTTTTTACATTTTAATTTTTAGACAGAGTCTTACTAAGTTTTCAGGGATAGCCTTGAACTTGAGATTCTCCTACTGCAGCCTCCTGAGTAGTTGGAATTACAGACATGAGTCACCTTTCCTGGCTATCATTTACTTTTAATAATGAAAATGGTTATTAGTTCTGCTTTACCTAGCATGGACCTTCTTTTCCATAGGAACCACTTTTGTATAGTTCTAGGGCAAATCCTTGGATGTAGGGGCACAGTGGAATTTCTTAATGTTTTATTTGTATATATTCTCAATGTATAATAATAATCACATTTATTTTGGGGGAATTAGTATATATATATATCTATAGATATATATGTCTTTATCATCAAGTACCAGAAATTTTCTTAGAGATAATAAAATAGAAAGAATAGAGTTTTCTTATGTATTCTTATCAAAGCCCATCTGAGCAGATGCCTAGAAGTCATATCTAAGGTGTACATGAGTAAGAATTTGAATTTTTGGTTGCATGGTTAACTTAAGTAAAATTCTAACCCATGGCATTTTTCAGAAGTACTGAATCAATAGGTAAACTCTGTTCTGGAAAACCTTCCCATCTCCTCTGGACTATTGAAAATTTATTTAAAAATAATTAAAAGCATACGTTTCCATCTTCCCTCAGAGAGATGTCATAATGTTCCAAAAAGGAAAGTGTAGCTTTAAGAGATGAGACTAGTATGATCTCAGCTACATTTTAACAAATATGCCTAAACACAGGATAAAGTCTCTGGAGAATATGCTAAAATGAAATATTGGAGCATAAGTTTATGGATGATTGCTATCTATTCCCTTTATTTCCACAACAGGAATTATTATTGGAGGAAAATTAACTATTTAAAAAAGGAGAGTTAATTGATAAACTACAATTTATATGTGGCTCATGGAGTCAGCTTCTTAATTTTAGAGTGAGGCAAATTCTACTGAAGCAACTTGGTCTGTAATGGATCTTCTTCAACTTGTATGTTATCTGTTTGGTCAGCAGATATTTGAGGACACACAAATGTCCAGGTCATGTTTAAGAGAAATTTGTTCTTTCAACTACAAAAGAAAATTCCAGCTGTCAGGAAGCCAAGGCTTACAAAAAGAAAGCTTTTAATAAAGAAGCTGTTTCCCCTACCCTTCATGAATTCCACCAGGTGACCAAGGCCATGTTAATGACAGAACTCCTGCATGCAGACATGCGTGGGGAAGTTTCTACAACACAGGGTGCTTTGTAAGGAGAACTCGAGCCCTGATGCCCACAGCAGTTGTGTGCCCTTAGTCACTGTGAACAAATTCTTGTGGAGAGGGAGCATCAACGGGTAGCTCAATGAAATTGACTCAAAAAGGAAACTGCTCGTTAAAGGCAAGATCTAAGAATCAAGAAGAAAATTAGAATCAATTAGAAAATAAACAAAAGAGAATCCTAGAAATAACTACCTACCTAACTTAACTTTCTAACTCAAATTTGGGAGATGGGAAGAGTGACCCTTTCTGCTTGCCTTTCTTTCCATCTCTCTTTCTCCCATAATTGATTAAAGTCTTTCTTCTGATAAGAACTTCTTTGCCCTTAGCTTTTCCCTAGGAATTGAAAAGAGAGAATTAGAAAATAGTCAGGGGCCTAAGCTGTGTGATATTACTTACTATAAACAAGAGATAGAAAAGGCTCATCCTGTGCCTGCAATGGAGTGTGGCTTTAGGGGATTTATAGGAACAGGCCTAGGATATTACATTGTCAGATCTCAGATGGAAGAAACTGGGAAGTATAAAAAAAGAACTCTAAAGCTCCACAGTTCTGACTGCTGAGGCTCAGTAGCCCCCTAGGACCTAGACTCTTCATGTCAGAGTTGGAAGCTGCATCCGAGATGATCTAGCCCAGGGATTACAAATTCAGGTGCCTCCAGGGTCCAGAAAAATTGAATAAATGACTAAAGAAGACTGGATATAAGATAATAAAGGGAAGGGAGATCAGCAAGCCAGAAAGCACATCCATTTAAAAAAATATCATGTGGGCCAATGAAAATGCAGATATACTAGCAAATACTGTTATTTGGATTGGCCATTCGTGGCACACAAATAATCCAATTTAATTTGCAAACAAAGAAATAAATGTTCAGGGAAGTAAAGTGCCTCATTGATGACCACAGGGCCAAGGAGCAGCAGTACAGCTGTGGCAGCCTGGTTCCTGCCCTCTGATGCTAGGGCTGGACATCACACCACGCCAGCTCACTCCTGCACCTGGGTGGAAGCTGGGTCACTGCAGACAGCCTCTTTCCTACTGGGAAAGCTGATAGCAAGCACTTTCATGAAACCAAGGAACGTGTTCCACAGTAATTCCACATAGATTCCATTTACTCAACAAGTATCTCATTTGCACATGCTACTGCCATTCATAGCCTTTCTCACACTGCATTTCTTCCTTTGGTAGAATATGAAGAGATTTTCCTCTGTTGGATACAATTTGAGAACCAGATGCTCCTCAGTCCAAGACCTCAGGCAATGAAACCTAGTTAAATCTAAAACTTCTGAGGAAGGCATTTTGAGTATTAGTGCAAGTTTGCTGAAAATTACCTTTGAATTTGTCCCTAGTACGCTAGAGGAATTAATCACTAGTTGTAAAGCACTTTGAAAATTAGAGATGAAAGGATCCATGGATCTATAAAATATTATTATAATTAATAAAAATCTATCAATAAACAGTAATTAAGAATAATGAGGATTCTTCACTAATTACCAAGCTGAGGCATCACTCACATCAGTACATTGGCTGTTTGGCCAGAAATGTTCTCTGTAAATTTGTTCATGGGAGTTTTGTCCAATTAAAAAAAAAGTACATCTTGTGCTTTTAAGAAAATATCATTGATATTTTCATATACTGTGACCTAACAACAATGGAAGTTACACACTTAATTTTCACTTACAATATCTTACCCTTGAAAACCTTTTCAAATTTGCTCAAACTTAATTTCAAGTGAGGCCTTACAACTCAGAATGCTTACATCAACCAGAGGTCCCACACTGGACACGAGCACTGTGGCCTGTTATTCAGTCACTGAACAGTTCACTGTTCATCAAACATTTACTATAAGTAGACTCTGAGATCTGCATGATATTTGATATTTATATATCAAAAGAGTTCCTTCTCAATGGAGAAATAGAACATCAAGTTCTTGGATGGAGGGCCAGCCAAAAATGAACCCTCCTAAACTATGAACTGTCTCATTTAAATCTCCATTTCTGCTTAAGCTGATAGGAGTTAAGTTTTCTGTAACTGGCACAAAAAGGGGGATCTGACAAGTACATAGCATTGGGTCTATATAAACCTATATGAGCACATATATGGAGACCTATATATAAAGAGTCCACATTTTAGATATACCATTTTGAGGCTTAGGATGAGGCTTGGGCTTAGGTAAGTTTTGTGTACATATCAGGAGTAATATTTTTTTCATTTCAACTACTTAGCATTTTTTTTGGTCATAACAATTTCTAGCTGGAGATAGGAAATATGCACCTTTTTGTTTTTTAAATTTTGTAAAGGAGAAATTAATTCAGAGAGACTGTTCTACAATCACAAAAGTAACATTAAAAGTACAGTCCATACTATTATATTATAGTTATTCACCAGTACATGTTAGTTACATACATGTTACACACATATAAGTATGTCTTGCTTTCAAAGAACCACTATTTGAACTTGAGAACCAAATAGATATGTATGTGATTGTTAATCTGTCCCTGAAATTCTAATTCTCTTTTTTCCCTCCAGTTCCATTTACCACCTTCCAGTGCCACTATAAAGTTGTAAGACCCAGGAAGATGATATATAGAGCCACATCATCTTGGGTGTCCTTGCCCTCTGGCTTCTAGTTGGACATGGCCAATGGGAAATCAATAAGGAGTGTGTTTGGGGTTTTAATTTTCTCCCCCCACTGTGTGAATACTGTTGGTGCTACACCCACGTGGTTGTTTCTGTGTGTCTCTCTTTGTAGTTTCGATTTCCTCTGCTTCTATTGGCTAACACAGCTTTCCTCAGACAACCATCTTTGGACCAGTAGAGCCACTTCACTGTCTAGGTAGAGAGTTGGGAGGGCCTGGGAGTGTAAGTTCCTCTGAGAATTAGCCAATGGCTGGTGTGTGAGGATGATAGCCCAGTTCCCTTGCCATGAAATGGGACAAAATTCTGGTGTGATGACACTGAGGTATGATTTCACTCCAGAACAACCTGCAGGGTTGTGCTGGGGCTGGGCTTAGTCTGAATTTGGATTCTTGCAAGCTTTGTCTCGGTTCCTGTCTTGGTTTCCTTGTTTTCTTATGTATGGCTCAATTATTCATTTACACATGAATATTTGTCTCAAGGTCTGCTTCTAGAGAACCTCAACTAAGAACTCTCTTAGACCCCTTCAACTTCAGCAGCAGCTGATCCCCTCTACAGACAGATTCTGTTGGGCCTCTACTCTGCAAGTACTTCAGTTGTCACAGAGGCCCTGGGAATAACACTCCTTCTCTTTCTGTCTGTAGGTATAGGGAAGCTAACTGCTTCCTACTGGCCTGGCATTTGGATTCTTATTGATTCCCTTAATGCTGCCCAATAAACTCTAGTGTTTTCCTTTACTCTTCCTCCATTAAGCCCTCTGAATGTACTCTTTTTCTGGCTTGGGTAATGCAAGAATTGTCAGAGAATCTTCTCTGCTCCTAACTCTGCCATTCGCAAGCTGAAAGTTTAGAAACAAATTGATATAGGTAACTAGGTATCCCTTGTCATCTAAACCTTCTATCAACATCTCCATCTGAACTCAAGGATCTAACAGAATTTGGATAGTGAGGATAATTATACACATACTCATACACACACACACACACACACACACATACACACACACATACACACTTTACATACGGAAGAACAAGGTAGAATTAGCACACATTTCTTATCAAAACCATTTATGGCTTATGCCAGAAGACTATAGAATAACATCGTTAAAGCACTAAAAGAAAAAAAAATCAATGTATAATTTTATTTTCACTGAAACTATCTCTCAAAAATAAAGACAAAATGAAGGCTATTTCATATAAACAAAAGCCAGTAGAGCTCCACTACAAGAAACGTTAAAATGACTTCTGCAGCAAGAAGAAAACTGATTGTCAATGGAGGATATGAGACTAAGAAAGGAATCAAGAACACTGGAAATGGAAAATACATGGAAAATATCTTAAAGCCATTTTTCTCATTCTGCCATGTGTAGAAGTAAAATGAATGACAATAATTGCACCAAAGACTAAAGGGGAAATAGATAAAACATCCTCAAACCACACGTGGACTTGAAGGTAGACTGACCAGAGCAAGCATGAAAAATAGGGCCGGGGATTTAGCTCAGTAGTGCCACCGCCTGCCTTGCAAGCTCAAGGTCCTGAGTTTGATCCCTGGTACCAAAAAAAAAAAAAAAAAAAATGTTCCCTGCTTGCCTCGCAAGCATGAAAAATAAACAAATAAGTAAAAACAACAAAACTAGAGAAGCATAGCTAATACAGTGAAGATAGAAGGGGATCATAAAAAGGAAAAAGAAGGGAGCAAAAGAAAAAGAAAGAACCAATAGGACAAATAATAAACAGCAACTCAGTGTATTTAAACCTAACCCCATTAATTATTATGTCAAATATAAATAGTATAAATATTCGAGTTAAAAGACAGAGATTGCAGTTTAGATTAAAAAAACCTACATGTTGTCTATAAGAAATCCATTTTAAATAAAAAACACACAGCTAATTTGAAGGAAGAGGATACCAAAAGATGACTAAAAACAATAATAAAAATCTAGAAATGACTATTATTAACAAAGTAGACTTTAGAACAAGGACTATTACTGGATTTGAAAAGAAACATTGCCTAATTATAAAGAAAGCAACTTATTAAGAAGTCATAGCAATCTTTTTTTTATTGAAGAATCCTGTATTTATTATGTTTTTTTTATTAAATTCTTTTATTGGTACATTGTAGGTGTCCAACACAATTATATTTCTCATTGGGAATTGTACCTTTACATAATGCATCTTGGTTCTTATTTTTTCCCCATTCCTAGCCCTCCCTTCACCCCCTCCACCCTTCCCTATTTACAAAGACTTTATTTCCATTTTTTCCATTTCTCATCATTTTTCCTTTCCCTTCTTTCCTTTCTCCTGCCTCTCCCACTACCCCTACCCTTTTGGACCTTTTTTTCCTATTTTGCATTATCGATTATTCATTCTAATCATTGGTACATTTTAGGTATACAATATAATGACATTCATCATTGGAAATTTGACTGGATCAAGAAAATGTGTTTTTATTAATAAAATGGAGTACTACTCAGCCATAACAAATGAGAAATTAGAGACATTTATAGCTAAGTGGATGCACATTGAGGCGATACTCTTAAGTGAAATAAATAGGACACACATGTATAAATACCAAATAGTTTCTCTGGTGTGAGAAACTGAAAGTGTAAATAAGGACTAAATGTATGATAGGTAATGTGAAATAGGAAGAAAAGGGGCAAAGAGGAAGGAAGTGCGAGGGCTAGGGGAAAGGATAGAAGGGAATGGGATTAATATGAGAAAACGGAAAAAATAAGAACCAAGAGAGATTATGTAAAAGTCATAGCAATCTTAAATATGTCTACATCCCATAAGAGTTTCAAAATTTATGAAGCAAAAACTGAAAAAGTAGAGAACTTTGCAATTACATTAGAGATTACAATACTCTTTTCTTTGGAATGTTAGAACAAGTTGTCAAAAATCAATAAGCATGTGAAAGACTTGTAACAACATTATCAACCAAGTTGACCTAATTGATGTTTATAGAATGCTTTGCCCAACAATAGCAGAACTATTCGCAAATATAGACCAAATTTATGTCAAAAAAGTAGTAGTCTCAAATAATGAAATATATTTTAGAAAATTAAAATCATACAGAGCATGTTCCCTAATGACAGTGGAATTATACTAAAAATCAAACAGCAAGCCATCTGGAAAAACCTCAAATGTGTGGAAATAAATAATGCTTTTAATTACCTATGACTTAAAGAAGAAATCACAAAAGAAAATTAGAAAATATGTTAATGGGATGAAGTAAAAACTATAACACATCAAAACCTTTGGTTTACCCCAAAAGTACTTTGAGAGAAATTTATAGAATTAATTACTACTATATCAGAAGATGAGAAAGGTCTTAGGTAATGATTTAAGTGTTCACTTTCACAATTTAGAAAATAAGAATGAATTAAACTCAAGGTAAAGAGAATAAAAAATAGTAATGACAGAACCAAAATCAAGGAACTGGAAAACAAAAAGTAATAAATTATACCAACCCAAAATCTGGTTTTTTGAAAAGATCAAAACAATTACAACAACAACAATAATAAAAATGATGCAGTCCTTGTCAGCTTGATAAAGGAAAAATGAAAAGACACCAAATACCAACATCGGGAGTCACCAATGGATATATTACAGTTATTTAAAGGTAATAGATGAATATAATAAATAAATTTATGATAAATTTTATAACTTAGAAGACATGAAAAAGTTTCTTCAAAGGCTCAATTTACCAAAGCATAGTCAAGGAGAAATAACTGAACTAAATTCAACTCCCAAGCTCATTTTATAAAGTCACCATTATCCTCAAACCAGGCAAAGCTATTGCAATAAAAGAAATTTACTGGCCAATCTCTCTATTGGATTCAAATGCAAAATTATCCCAATTTGCTCAACTCGAATCCAAAAAGTTATAAAAATAATAATACATTAAAACTAATAACAAGGGCCGGGGATTTAGCTCAGTGGTTTCACTGCCTGCTACGCAAGTGTAAGGACCCGAGTTCGATCCCCGGTACCAAAAAAAAAAAATAAATAAAACTAGTAACAGTTATTCTAGCATTATTTATTGTAGCAAACTTTAAAATCACTTATTCATAGAAGAATGGATGACTAAAAGATATTTTAATAGTCAGTAAATATGTCATTGAGAAAAAAATGTTGACATTAGAAAATGCTAACGATATCATGCCCAGGGAAAGTAAAAAGGATATTCTTTCAACACATACACAGTGAGCACAGCAGAGAGATACACCAGATGTTATGAAGGCTTGCGTCGACCCCAAGATGCCCTGCCCAGTTGGCTTTTGCCCCAGCTGCTGTGTTAGTTGATATGACTGAGTGGCACTCTTCTCATAAGAATTCCGTTTCCACAGGTTACACCACCACCCTCCCTGGATGCAGTGTGCAGTCAGTGAAGGTCTGATGTAAGTGCTCAGTCCTCTTGATCAAGGGGAGATGATCTGTGGTATCATCCTAGACTCTAGGGATAAATCTCCTCCAAAGGATCAGCCTGAGGCCAAGTTTCAGCTGAGCCCATTTCAGTCTCTTCCCCTGCTGTGTCCTGCTTCCTCACACTTTAGAAGTTTCACTTGAGAGCACCTCATCATGAAGTCACTTGCATAAGAAACCTCTTAGTCAGCTACCAGGGCACCTGACCTAAGGCAGTTTGTGCCAGGAAGGATGCGAGAATGAGACCCCCATGATGGGATTCTGGAGTTGGTTCACTCACCTGCCAGATGGAAATGAGGAATTCGTAACTCCTCCTGGTAGGCATTGGTAATTCTTGTTGTGCTATCATAGCGTGCATGCCCAAACTTTCACTTGTAGAGAACAGGGACAGAATAAAGGGCAAAGTGGGAGGCAGCAGGTAGTTCAAACTGTGTCTCTGGGATTGGAAAGATATGAGCAAAATTGACTCTAAATGCTGTGGAGTTGAAATTAAAGGAGAGTAGGCGTGTCAAAGAGACGGCACTTAATGGGACCATGTTTCCTTTTCCCAGAGGTGCAGCATGAGCTGAGTGCCAGCCACAATTGTAGCAGAAGAAGAAACCTAAGAGAGACTGAATTTTCCGTACAGGCAAGTCCTCTCTTACAGTCAGAACACTGGTCTCAGGCTTAGGATAAAGGTATCTAGATAAAGGAATGTCCCATGAACCTTGGTCCACCTGAACATCTTCGGCCTGCTACCTCTCCCCCTTGCCTGAATACTATGGAAAACCTGAACTAAGGCAGATACCTATAAGACAATTTTTTCCACCTTTGGATTTGTCCTCACCTCACCTCTTGATATGGGGACTAGTAACTAGGGGATAAGCTAAGTGTGCCCTTACTGAGGAAGTGCTAGGGCTGTAAAAGAAGGGAGGACTACATGCCAAAGGAGGTTGCATAACCTGGATGGCACAGACCAGCTGGAATCAGACAGTATTCCTGGGAGAGAATCTTGAAGGAATCTTATTCAAGGGAGTTGGGTGAAATATAAAGTTGCATAATGGAGAATTTGCCAAAATGTGAGTGATTTCCCATAAAACAGGACTTAGTACTCTGCCAACGGCTTCAGGATTCTGCTCTTATTAATCTGCTACTAGAAAGGGCCCTGGCATTGTGTGAAAAAGCAATCACCCACATTAAAGGAAGCACTGCATGAAAGATGGGATCAAAAAGCAGAGAAAAGTGAGCTACCTAGAAAGGTCATACATAGAAAACAGGAATGCACCCAGCTGACAATTCCTTGGGAGATTGTTATGGCCTAAATTTTGTCCCTTCCAAATTCATTTGCTGAAGCACTGACCTCATGTTATTGGATGAGATCCCAAATGCCCCGGAAAACACTGTAACATTCAAGGGAGGGGCTTTTGGAAGGTGCTTGGATTGTGGGGCACTGTACTCATCCATGTATTAATCCACTGCTGAATTCCTGGTGGAATGTGCTGCAGGGACTGGGGCCGGGTTTGGAGGTCAATCACAGGGGTGTGATCTAGAAGGGTATGTTCTTGTCTCTGTTCCCTTCCTTCTCTCTCTGTTTCTTGGCAGTTATGGGTTGAGCAGTGTAGGGGGCCCTGCCCCCCCCCCCCCCCCCCCCCGCTGGAACTCTTGAGTGCCTTCTACGGACATGCCCGGGCTTGTTGCAGATCTACCCGGCAACAAGGAAGTAGCCCCAGTACACTCCTCTTGCTCCTCCCCTCTCGCCCTACGGTATATATGTTGTAACAGCTTCCGTAATAAACGAGACTTGATCAAAAACCTGTCTTGTCTCCATCTCTCGTGTCCCCTGTCCCCTCTCATCCTCGCTCCCCCTCTAGGGTCTCCGTTGACTTACCCGCGGGCCGGGACAGAGCAGCCTTCCTCAGCCACATCCTTCCATCATGCCGTTTCTGCCCTGAAGCCAGCATCATAGAGTAAATCCGCTGGAAAACACCGGAAACTGTGATCCGAATAAACCTCTCCTCCTTTAAATTGTTGGTGTTGGGTATTGTGTACAGCAACAAAATAGCTAATACCAAACTTGTGTCTCTATTTGGAGGTAGGCCTTCTAAGAAGAATTTTTGAATAAGTATGCCTATTTTTCAGGGCCCATGCAAAATGAGAAGAGCCACAGGCAGGGCTTGTGGGGTAAAGGAAGCTGACGGAGGCTCATGGAAATTACTAAACTTGAGGGTAAACACAGAATCACCTCAAAAGATGAGATACATTCATTGTATCACAGTATGAGGTAAAATAAAGTAATCTCACTTTAAAATCTGTGCAGGACCTAGATCTTTCCAAAAGACAGATTGGGTCCTATACGAGATTGTGGACAGTGAGACCTTCAGCCTTGAGAACAGAATTCCTCACAAAGACAAGGGTTTGTGAAGCCAGTGGTTATCTCGCTCCCAACCAATGGGGAAGTGATGAGGAAGAGTGACAAGAGACAGCTGTCTGCTCTGGAAGACACACAGGAATGGCCCTAGTAGCAGGAGAAACCCAATAAATGCTAGAATTTTATGGATTTATGAGATATTCTCAAATCTATACCTATATCCCAATATGCATCTCACATGTGACTCTACATAATTTAAATACTACTAATAAAATATAACATTTAGTATTTTCTAAGAGATAAACAAAGACAGTACCAAGCCTAATCCTCTATGGTACTGCTATATAGTCATCACTTGGGAGATTTAGTGATGCAGTGTCTTTAGTCAGATAAAAGATTCCCTTTGTTTAATTGACGTTGTGTGTGTTCTATTAGTACAAGATATGATAGTTCAAGTTAATGATAGAATTTCCATTAGCTAAAAGATAACCATTAACTTAGGCACTGGGTTTTAGCTATGCTTCAGTGCTATGAATCCTGGGTGGGTCCCAGAACTTTAGGGATGTCACAGATAGGTCATAGAGCATTGCCAAGGCTTTTGTCATAACAGATATCTTACCAACCGCAGTGTGTACTGAGCATTAGTTACTCAGGAGGGTGTTTAGTGAGCAGACAGCCTCTTGGATTAGAGATTGTTATACAAATGTCATTCTTTATCATCATCATCTAACTTTTCAAGAGCAGAGTTAAGAAAGAAACTTTCCTAATATCACCAATTATCCAGTTGAATCATGAAACACAAAAGAAAAATAAAACATCTGGAACCTTCATTGTTAAACTAAACAGAAAAGAGACCAAGAGGTAAGTGTTAGCATATTCTCTGGGAATAAGGAACCAGGAATTGCCTTTTAAATAGGAAAAAGAGCAGATTTCTAGTTTGTAGTGCAGTAGTGGAGAACAGAGAGATAAAGAGGGAAAGAAGTGACTGAAGAGGGAAGCCTGTGTGTGTGTGTTTGTTTGTTTGTCTTCCTGAGAGAGGAGGTAATGTGAGTGACGAAAAGTTTGAGATGACCCAGGTCTTTTCTCAATGGCCTAGGGCTTGGGTTATCTATATAGAGTCACTCTGGGTTTTGGTGTTACAGATGTAGTCTAGACTAATTTTTCCTTTAAAAGTGCATTTTCTGTCATTTGACTTCTTCCTAAGGGCACCAGGGAAGTAAACGATGTTGTAAATTTTCTAGCAGAAGTTTTTTTTTTGGTTCTGTTTAATTAATTAATTAATTTATTTATTTATTTATTTATTTTTCCCCATTAAGTTTATTGGTACATTTTAGGTATAAAATACAGTTACATTCATCATTGGGCTCTCGTACCATTACATGAGTATCTTGGTTCTTATTTTTTTCCCCTTCCCCTGCCCTTCCTTCACCCCCTCCACCCCTCCCTATTTGCAAAGACTTTGTTTCCATTTTTTTCCTTTTCTCATATTTTTTCTTTTCCCTTTTTTCTTTCCCCTACCCGTCCCACTTCCCCTGCACCTTTAGACCTTTTCTTCCTGTTACACAATATCAATTATACATTTTTTAAATTACAATATCAAGATCTCGGAGACATTACCACAGATTTTATAGAATTTAAAGGATATAGAAAGCATATTTCAAAAATCTGTTTTGAAATAAATTTGACAACTTCTAAGAAGTACCTTGGAAGACAAATTAATGAAACTAACTCTGGAGTAAATATAAAATTTGAATAGCACCTATTAAAGAAAGTATATTCTTAGCTTGAAAACCAACCTATATGACAAAAGCATATACATTTTAACCGATAAATTATATCAAACAATAAAAGCAGAGAAAAGAAGGAACACTTCTCCCCTCATTTTAGGAAATCAACATTGTGCTAATACTAAAACAGGATAAAGATAATAGAAGAAAAAAATATGAACATAGATAGAAATTTGTTTAACAAAACAAACTATTAGAAGTCAGATCTGGCAGGATGTAGAAAGTGGTTTTGTTATAGGGATGGCAGTGTTGGTTCAGCATTGGAAAATCCACCCCTAAAAGTCATCATTTTAGCAGAGGAAAGGAAAAAGCCATATGATCCTGTCACTAGTTGGAGAAAAAGTATTGGACTAAATTCTACAGCTGTTCATAGTAAAAGCTATCAGGAGATTAGAAGTAGAACAGAACCTTCTCAACAGATTAAAGACATGTACTCCATACTTCCAGTGAGAACGCCTTATATGAATGGAGAAGATACAATCTTTCTCCTTAAGGTGGAGAACAAGGGCAGATATGCTTATTCTTTATCTGTCCATTAAACTCTGAAACCTAGGCCCCACCAAAATAGTCAGGCAATAAAATGACACAATTAGGATAGGACTGGCAAGGTAGAAGCAAAATCTTTATATGTAGATGAAATGATCATCTACAGAGAGAATACTAAGAAATCTCTAGGAGCCCCTAGAACTTGTATTTGAATTTAGCAGGATTAGAAAACACAAGGTATATATAAAAATTCAGGTCTGTGTATACATGTTATAAATGAAGAATTGGATATTGAAATTTAAAAGTTATGTAGGAGTACAAAGGACCTAGAAAAGTTAAAAAACAAAAACAAAAACAATGTTAGAAGACATTTAGTACCTAATTTTAAGACTTCTTCTAAAGCTACAGTAATCAAGGCAGTGTTGGTGTAAGGAAAGACATATAGATCAGTGGAATAAAACAGAGAATCTAGAAATAGAACCACACATATATGGTCCACTGAGTTTTGAAAGATTATTTAACATTAGCCTTTTATAGAATATAAACTCAATTCAAGACCCGAGGAAAAGACAGTGTTTTCAGCAAACAGCACTAGAACACCTGGTATCCGTATATAAAAAATTAACTTCAACCCTTTATTTCCATACATGAAAATAACTTGAAGGGATCTATGAACCTAAATATGAAAGCCTAAAAGTATAAAACTTTAAGAAGAAATTATAAGGGAAAATGTTTATGAATTCAGGGTAGGCAAGAACTACCTAGGGTACAAAAGACATGATGTATAAAAAAAAATTGATAAATGAGATTCCATCAAAATTTAGAACTTTCAATGACATCATTAAAATGAAAAGTAGTCCTTAAACAGACCCTATTTACAATGCATATAACCTATGACCAGAATATATAAAGAACTCTTACAGCTCATTAATAGACAACTCAATTAAAAAGTAGACACAAGTAGATGATAAATAACAGGGACAGCGCAAGGAAAGGTATGTAACACTAGAATCAGAAAAATACTAATCATGAATAATAACAAGATTGAATTATGCACTCATTAGGGAGATGAAGTTAAAAGTTTTAAAAGCCTTGTGATGATTTTTCTTTTTTTTGGATTCTGCAACTTTGCTTTTAATTTGTCACGCCCAATGGATTCATTCTGCTGGGCTTCCTGGGGTTGTGATCCTCATTGTCTTTTCCTAGGGTATTGTCTAAAATTTTCAGGAGTGCTGATTTGGTATTCATGAGGTTCCTGAGGTGCTCTTTATCATGAAAGTATCTTATTTCTCCATCAATTTTGAAAGACAGTTTTGCAGGGCACATCAATCTGGGTTGGAGGCTGTTTTCCTTTAGGGCTTGAAATACATCACTCCAAGCTCTTCTTGTTTTGAGGGTTTTCATTGAGAAGTCTGCTGTGATTCTGATGGGCTTTCCTTTGTATGTGATTTGTTTCTTTTCTCTGATTGCTTGTAGAATTTTGTTCTTCTGTTGGATTTCTGGAATCCTAACTATTATATGCCTATGTGTATTTTTTTTGATTAAGGCTAGCTAGAGTCCTATAGGCCTCACTTATCTGTAAGTCAAGTTCTTTTCCACTCCTTGGGAAGTTGTCTGCCATCACTTCTGAGAACAGTTTTTTATGTCATCTGCACTCTCTCCTGTTTTTTCATTGACTCCAATCAGTCTTATGTTATTCTTCTTTGCATCGTCTAGCAGCTGCTGGATTGATTTCTCATGTTCCCTTACAATTTTAAAGCAATTTTTATTTTCCTGGTCACTAACTGCAATCTTATCTTCTATATCTGAAATTCTATCCTTACATTGGTTCACTCTGCTGTGCAGACTTTTGATGGAGTTTTTAATCTCCTGGAAATCTGTTTGTATCTGTTTTATGGATTCCATTTGTTTCCTATGTTGGGATTCCATCATGTTCCTCAGATCTGCTATTTTTTTATCTGTGTCCTACCTAGATTTATTAACCATGTCTTGCACCATGAGCAAAATCTTTGTTGTTATCTGAGTAATTATTTCTGATTTCATTTTTCCGAGATCCTCTTTTTTTCCAGTTCAGGGAGTCCAGGTGGTTGAGTATCAGATTGTTCTATCACATTTCCCTTTGTGGTTGAAGTAGGTGGTCCAGAAGTATGTTTTAGAGGATTATTTACAAGATTTCTCATTTCCACGGGGGGGGGGGGTGTGTGCTTCCGGTGCCTGGGCGGCTCACCTTCTCTGCCCTAGAAGCTTGGGGTGGTGGCGGAGGAGCTTCCTTCTGGGTACTAGGACCAGCTCAGATTCTCTTCCCTAGGAGCTTGGGATGGCGTCGGGGAGCTTCCTTCTGGGTGCTGAGGCCGGCTCAGCTTCTCTGCCCTAGGAGCTTGGGATCACAGTGGGGGAGTTTCTTTCCTGATGCTGGGACTGTCTCAGCTTCTCTATCCTAGCAGCTATGGATGGCAGCAAAGGAGCTTACTTCCGGGTGCTGGGACAGGCTCAGCTTCTCTACCCTAGGATCTTGGGATGGTGGCAGCGGAGCTTCCTTTTAGGTGCTGGGAAAGTCTCAGAATCTCTGTTCTAGGAGCTTGGAATTGCGGTGGGGGAGCTTCAGTCCAGTTGCTGGGACTGGCTCAGCTACTCTGCCCTAGGCAGTTGGGATGGTGGCGGACCAGCTTCCTTCCATGTCCTGGGGCCAGCTCAGATTCTCTGCTCTAGGAGCTGGGAAGAAACAGGTGGGGGAGCTTCCTTCCTCATGCTGGGACATGCTCAGCTTCTATGCCCTAGGAGTTTGGTATGGCTGCAGTGGAAGTTCCTATCAGGTGCTGGGACAAGCTCAGGTTCTCTGCCCTAGGACCTTGGAATGGCTGCTGAGGAGCATCCTTCCACATGCTAGATCCGGCTCAGCTTCTATGCCCTCGGAGCTTGGGATGGCTTCCAAGAGATTCCTTCCAGATGCTGAGACTGGCTCAGCATCACTGCCCTAGGAGCATGGGATGGTGGCGGGGTAGCTTCCTTCTGGGTGCTGGGACCGGATCAGCTTCTCTGTTGTAGGAGCTTGGGATGGTGGCGGTGGAGATTCTTTCCGTGCCCTGGGACCGGCTCTGATTCTCTGCCCTAGGAGCATGGGATGGCAGGAGTGGGGAGTTTCCTTCTGCTGGGACTGTCTCAGTTTCTCTGTGCTATGAGCCTGGGATGGCGGTGGGGCGATTCCTTCCAGGTGCTGGGATCGGCTCAGCTTATATGCTCTGGGAGCTTGGGATGGTGGGAGGCGGGGGGAACTTTCATACGGGTGCTGGAATCATTTCAGCTTCTCTGGTCTAGGAGCTTGGGATGGCAGGGCGGAGCTTCCTTCTGGGTGCTGGGAGTGTCTCAGCCTCTCTGCCCTAGGAGCTTGGGATGGCTGCTGAGGACCATCCTTCCATATGCTAGGACCGGCTCAGCTTCTCTGCCCTAGGCACTTGGGATGGCGGTGGGGGAGTTTCTTTCCTGGTGCTGGGAATGTCTCAGCTTCTCTGTCCTAGGGGCTTGGGATGGTAGAGGTGGAATTTCCTTCCAGGTGCTGGGACCAGCTCAGGTTCTCTGCCATAGGAGCTTGGGATGGTGGCCAGGGAGCTTCCTTCTGGGTGCTGGGACTGGCTTAGTTTCTCTGCCCTGGGAGCTTGGAATGGTGGCTGGGGAGTTTCTTTCCTGATGCTGGGAATGTCTCAACGTCTCTGTTCTAGGAGCTTCGTATGGTGGTGAAGTAGCTTCCTTCAGGGTGCTGGGACCAGCTGGGCTTCTCTGCCCTAGGAGCTTGCGATGGCTGTGGGGCAGCTTCTTTCTGGATGCTGGAACTGGCTCATATCCTCTGTTCTAAGAGCTTGGAATGTCAACAGGGGAGCTTCCATCTGGGTGCTGAGACTGGCCTAGCTACTCTGCCCTAGGAATTTGGAATGGCAGCATGGTAGCTTTCTCCTGAGTGCTGCGACTCTCTCAGCTTCTAAGCCCTAGGAGCTTGGGATGGAGTCAGTGGAATTTACATCTGGATGCTGGGACTGGTTCAGGTTCCCTGCCCTCGGACCTTGGGATGGCTGCAGAGGAGCATCCATCCATGTGCTGGGACTGGGTCAGCTTCTATGCCCTAGGAGCTTGGGATGGCGGCAAAGGAGCTTCCTTCCTCATGCTGGGACTGGATCAGCTTCTCTCCCCTAGGAGCTTGGGATGGTGCTGGGGAGTTTCCTTCCAGGTGCTGGGACCGGCTGAGCTTCTCTGCCCTAGCAGCTTGGGATGGCACCAGGGGAGTTTCCTTCTGGGTTCTGGGACTGGCTCAACTTCTCTGCTCTAGGATCTTGGGATGGTGTTGAAGAAGTTTCCTTCCTGGTGCTGGAACCGGATCAGCTTCTCTGCCCTATGAGCTTGGGTTGGCATCGGGGGAGCTTCCTTCTGCATGCTGGGACCAGCTCAGCTTCTCGGTCCTAGGAGCTTGGGATGGCGGTGGTGGACCTTCTTACTGTGTCCTGGGACTGGCTCTGATTCTCTGCCCTAGGAGCATGGGTTGGCAGGAGTGGGGGAGTTTCCTTCTGCATGCTGGGACTGGCTCAGGTTCTCTGACCTGGGAGCTTAGAATGGCGCTCGGAGAATTTCATTCCTGGTGCTGGGAGTGTCTGTTTCTATGCGCTATGAGCCTGGGATGGTAGTGGGGCGATTCCTTCTGGGTGCTGGGATCAGCTCAGCTTATATGCTCAGGGAGCTTGGGATGGTGGGAGGTGGGGGGAGCTTTCATCCAGGTGCTGGAATCGTTTCAACTTCTCTGCCCTACGTGCTTGGGATGGCATCGGTGGAGCTTCCTTCCACATGCTGAGACCAGCTCAGCTTCTCTGCCCTAGGGCCTTGGGATGGTGATGGGCAGTCTCCTACTGGGGGCTGGAACCGGCTCAGCTTCTCTGCCCTAGGAGTTGGAATTGCAGCGAAGGAGTTTCCTTCCTGGTGCTGGGACTGGATCAGCTTCTCTGCCCTACAAGCTTGGGATGCCGTTGGGGGAGTTTCCTTCCGTGTCCTGGGACCGCCTCTGATTCTCTGCCCTACCAGCATGGGACAGCAGGGGTGGGGGAGTTTCCTTCCACCTGCTGGGCACAGCTCAGCTTCTCTGCCCTAAGTGCTTGGGATGGCATTGGTGGAGCTTCCTTCCACATGCTGAGACCAGCTCAGCTTCTCTGCCCTAGGAGCTTGGGATGGTGATGGGCAGTCTCCTACTGGGGGCTGGAACCAGCTCAGCTTCTCTGCCCTAGGAGTTAGAATTGCAGCAAAGGATTTTCCTTCCTGGTGCTGGGACCGGATCAGCTTCTCTGCCCTACAAGCTTGGGATGGTGTTAGGGAGTTTCCTTCCTGGTGCTGGGACCGGCTGAGCTTTTCTGTCCTAGCAGCTTGGGATGGCGTAGGGGGAGTTTCCTTCCAGGTGTTGGGACTGGCTCAGCTTCTCTGCCCTAGGAATTGTCATGGTGGCGAAGGAGTTTCCTTCCTGGTGCTGGGACCTGATCAGCTTCTCTGCCCTAGGAGCTTGGGATGGCATCGGGGGAAGTTCCTACCATGTCCTGGGACCAGCTCTGATTCTCTGCCCTAGGAGCATGGGGCTGCAGGGGTAGGGGTGTTTCCTTGTGCATGCTAGGCCCGGCTCAACTTCTATGCCCTGAAAACTTGAGATGGCAGTGGAGGAGCTTCCTTCTGGGTACTGGGACCAGCTCAGATTCTCTTCCCTAGGAGCTTGGGATGGAGTCAGGGAGCTTCTTTCTGGGTGCTGAGGCCGGCTCAGCTTCTCTGCCCTAGGAGCTTGGGATCACAGTGGGGGAGTTTCATTCCTGATGCTGGGACTGTCTCAGCTTCTTTATCCTAGCAGCTATGGATGGTGGCAAAGTAGCTTACTTTTGGGTGCTGGGACAGGCTCAGCTTCTCTGCCCTAGGATCTTGGGATGGCAGAGGTGGAGCTTCCTATTGGGTGTTGGGTCAGTCTCAGATTCTCTGTTCTAGGAGCTTGGAATGGCGGTGGGGGAGCTTCCATTCCATTGCTGGGACTGGCTCAGCTACTCTGCCCTAGGCAATTGGGATGGCGGTGGAGGAGCTTCCTTCCATGTCCTGGGGCTGCCTCAGCTTCTCTGCCCTAGGAGCTGGGAAGACAGGGAGGGGGAGCTACCTTCCTCATACTGGGACAAGCTCAGCTTCTCTGCCCTAGGATCTTGGGATGGCAGTGGTGGAGCTTCCTTTATGGTGCTGGGACAGTCTCAGATTCCCTGTTCTAGGAGCTTGGAATGGCTGTGGGGGAGCTTCCATCCCATTGCTGGGACTGGCTCAGCTACTCTGCCCTAGGCAATTGGGATGGCGGCAGACCAACTTCCTTGCTTGTCCTGGGCCGGACTCAGCTTCTCTGCTCTAGGAGCTGCGAAGAAAGGTGGAGGGAGCTTCCTTCGTGCTAGGACAGGCTCAGCTTGTATGACTTAGGAGTTTGGGAAGGTGGCAGTGGAATTTCCTTCCAGGTGCTGGGACGAGCTCAGGTTCTCTGATTCAGGATCTTGTGATGGCTGCAGAGGAGCATCCATCCACATGCTAGGACCTGCTCACGTTCTATGCCCTCGGAGTTGGGATGGCTTTGGGGAGCTTTCTTCCAGGTGCTGAGGCCAGCTCAGCTTCTCTGCCCTAGGAGTTTGGGATCGCAGTGGGAGAGTTTCTTTTCTGATACTGGGACTGTCTCAGCATCTCTATCCTAGCAGCTATGGATGGTGACAAAGGAGCTTACTTCTGGGTGCTGGGACAGGCTCAGCTTCTCTGCCCTAGGAGCTTGTGACGGCTGTGGTGGAGCTTCTTTCTGGACGCTGGGACTGGCTCAGATTCTCTGTTCTAAGAGCTTGGAATGTCGACAGGGAAGCTTCCATCTGGGTGCTGGGACTGGCCCAGCTACTCTGTCCTAGGAATTTGGAATGGCAGCACAGTAGCTTCCTTCCGAGTGCTGGGACTCTCCCAGCTTCTAAGCCCTAGGAGCTTGGCATGGAGTCCGTGGAATTTCCTTCTGGATGCTAGGACTGGCTCAGGTTCCCTGCCCTCAGAGCTTGGGATGGCTGCAGAGGAGCATCCATCCATATACTGGGACTAGCTCAGCTACACTGCCCTAGGCATTTGGGATGGCTGCAGAGGAGCTTCCTTCCATGTCCTGGGGCCACCTCAGCTTCTCTGTCCTAGGAGCTGGGAAGACAGGGAGGGGGAGCTACCTTCCTCCTACTGGGACAAGCTCAGCTTCTATGCCCTAGGAGTTTGGGATGGGGGCAGTGGAATTTCCTTCCAGGTGCTGGGACGACCTCAGGTTCTCTGCCCTAAGATCTTGGGATGGCTGAGGAGGAGCATCCTTCCACATGCTAGGACCGGCTCAGGTTCTATGCCCTCAGAGCTTGGGATGGCTTTGGGGAGATTCCTTCCAGATGCAGAGACTGGCTGAGCATCTCTGCCCTAGGAGCTTGGGATTGTGATGGGCAGTTTCCTTCCAGGTGCTGGAACCAGCTGAGCTTCTCTGCCCTAGGAGCTTGTGACGGCTGTGGTGGAGTTTCTTTCTGGATGCTAGGACTGGCTCAGATTCTCTGTACTAAGAGCTTAGAATGTCGGCAGGGGAGCTTCCATCTGGGTGCTGAGACTGGCCCAGCTACTCTGCAACTAAGAATTTGGAGAGGCAGCACGGTAGCTTCCATCCGAGGGCTGCGGCTCTCTCAGCTTCTACACCCTAGGAGCTTGGGATGGAGTCGGTGAAATTTCCGTCTGGATGCTAGGACTGGTTCAGGTTTCCTGCCCTCAGAATTAGGGATGACTGGGGAGAAGCATCCATCCATGTGCTGGCAATGGGTCAGCTTCTAGGATCTAGGAGCTTGGGATGGTGGCGAAGGAGCTTCCTTCCTCATGCTGGGACTGGATCAGCTTCTCTGCCCTACAAGCTTGGGAAGGCAATGAGGGAGCTTACATCCTGGTGCTGGGATCTGCTCAGCATCTCCGCCCAATGAATTTGTGATGGTGGTTGGTGAGTATATTTCCTGGTGCTAGGAGAGGATCAGCTTCTCTGCCATAGGAGCTTGGGGTGGCAGCAGAGGAGCTTCATTCCGGGTGCGCGGACTAGAACAGCTTCTCTGCCCTAGGAGCTTGGGATGGTGGTGGGGGAGCTTCCTTCCGTGTCCTGGGACCGGCACTGTTTCTCTGCCCTAGGAGCTTAGGGTGTTGGCAGGGGAGCTTTCTGCCCTGTAGTGGGAACCCCTCAGCTTCTATACCCTAGGAGCTTGGGATGGCAGTGGGGGAGCTTCCTTCCTGCTGCCTGGACAGGCTCATCTTCTTATCCATAGGAGCTTGGGATGGCAGTGGGGGAGCTCCCTTCCTGCTTCCTGGACAGGCTCATCTTCTCATCCATAGGAGCTTGGGATGGCAGTGGGGGAGCTCCCTTCCTGCTGCCTGGACAGGCTCATCTTCTCATCCATAGGCGCTTGGGATGGCAGCGGGGGAGCTTCCTTCCATGTGCTGGCACTGGCACAGCTTCTCTGCCCTTGGAGATTGGGATGGTGTCGGGGGAGCTTACATCAAGGTGGTGAGATCTGCTCAGCTACTCTGCCCAATGAACTTGGGATGGTG
This sequence comes from Heterocephalus glaber, assembly GCF_053883595.1. Lineage (NCBI taxonomy): Eukaryota > Metazoa > Chordata > Mammalia > Rodentia > Bathyergidae > Heterocephalus > Heterocephalus glaber. Next base: position 48,214,030 of record NW_028258324.1, on the reverse strand, counting down.
GTTGTTGAGTTTATTTCCTGGTGCTGGGAGATGATCAGCTTCTCTGCCATAGGAACTTGGGATGGCAGTGGGGGAGCTCCCTTCCTGCTGCCTGGACAGGCTCATCTTCTCTGCCCTTGGAGATTGGGATGGTGGCGGGGGAGGTTCTTTCCAGGTTCTGGATCTGGCCTAGCATCTATGCCCTAGGAGCTTGGGATGGTGTCGGGGGAGCTTACATCCTGGTGGTGAGATCTGCTCAGCTACTCTGCCCCACGAACTTGGGATGGTGATTGCTGAGTTTATTTCCTGGTGCTGGGAGAGGATCAGCTTCTCTGCCATAGGAGCTTAGGATGGCTGCGGGGGAGCTTCCTTCTGGGTGTTGGGACTGGCTCAACTTCTCCGCCCAATTAGAGTGGGATGACAGCCTAAGTCTTTCCTTCCTGGTGCTGGGAGTGTCTCATCTTCTCTGCCCTAGGAGCTTGGGATGCTGATGGGCTGTTTCCTTCTGGGTGCTGGAACCGGCTCAGCTTATCTGCCCTTGGATTTGGAATGGCGGCAAAGGAGTTTCCTTCCTGGTGCTGGGACCGGATCAGTTTCTCTGCCCTACAAGCCTGGGATGGCATCGGGGGAGCTTCCTTCCATGTCCTGGGACCAGCTTTGATTCTCTGCCCTGGGAGCATGGGACAGCATGGGTGGGGGAGTTTCCTTCCGTGTGCTGGGCCCGGCTCAGCTTCTCTGCTGTAGAAACTTGGGGTGGCAGTAGAGGAGCTTCATTGCGGGTGCTGGGACCACCGCAGACTCTCTTCTCTAGGAGCTTGGGATGGTGTCGGGGGAGCGTCCTTCCAAGTCCTGGGACTGGCTCAGCTTCTCTGCCCTAGGAACTTTGGATGGCGGAGGTGGAATTTCCTTCCGGGTTCTGGGACCAGCTCAGGTTCTCTGCCATAGGAGCTTGGGATTGTGGCCGGGGAGGTTCCTTCTGGGTGCTGGGCCTGGCTCAGCTTCTATGCCCTAGGAGCTTGGGATGGCAGTGAAGGAGCTACCTACCACGTGCTGGGACCTGCTCAGCTTCTCTGCCCTACGAGCTTGGGACGGTGTCGGGGGAAGTTCCTACCATGTCCTGGCACCGGCTCTGATTGTCTGCCCTAGGAGCATGGGACTGCAGGGGTGGGGGATTTTCCTTCTTCGTGCTGGGCCCGGCTCAACTTCTCTCCCCTGAAAGCTTGGCATGGCAGCAGAGCAGCTTGCTTCCATGTGCTGCGACCGGATGAGCTTCTCTGTCCTAGGAGCTTGCGATTGTCGCCAGGGAGCTTTCTTCCATGTCTGGTGACCAGTTCTGATACTCTGCCCTAGGAGCCTAGGACGGCTGGGGTGGGGGAGTTTCCTTCCGTGTGCTGGGCCCGGCTCAGCTTCTCTGCCCTAGAAGCTTGGGGTGGCAGCAGAGGAGCTTCATTCCGGGTGCTCGGACTGGAACAGCTTCTCTGCCCTAGGAGCTTGGGATGGTGGCGGGGGAGCTTCCTTCCGTGTCCTGGGACCGGCTCTGTTTCTCTGCCCTAGGAGCTTAGGGTGTTGGCAGGGAAGCTTTCTGCCCTGTAGTGGGAACCCCTCAGCTTCTATACCCTAGGAGCTTGGGATGGCGGTGGGGGAGCTTCCTTCCTGCTGCCTGGACAGGCTCATCTTCTCATCCATAGGAGCTTGGGATGGCAGTGGGGGAGCTCCCTTCCTGCTTCCTGGACAGGCTCATCTTCTCATCCATAGGCGCTTGGGATGGCAGTGGGGGAGCTCCCTTCCTGCTGCCTGGACAGGCTCATCTTCTCATCCATAGGCGCTTGGGATGGCAGCGGGGGAGCTTCCTTCCATGTGCTGGCACTGGCACAGCTTCTCTGCCCTTGGAGATTGGGATGGTGGCGGGGGAGGTTCTTTCCAGGTTCTGGATCTGCCCTAGCATCTATGCCCTAGGAGCTTGGGATGGCGTCGGGGGAGCTTACGTCCTGGTGGTGAGATCTGCTCAGCTGCTCTGCCCAATGAACTTGGGATGGTGGTTGTTGAGTTTATTTCCTGGTGCTGGGAGAGGATCAGCTTCTCTGCCATAGGAGCTTGGGATGGCTGTGGGGGAGCTTCCTTCTGGGTGTTGGGACTGGCTCAACTTCTCCGCCCAATTAGAGTGGGATGGCAGCCTAAGTCTTTCCTTCCTGGTGCTGGGAGTGTCTCATCTTCTCTGTCCTAGGAGCTTGGGATGCTGATGGGCTGTTTCCTTCTGGGTGCTGGAACCGGCTCAGCTTATCTGCCCTTGGATTTGGAATGGCGGCAAAGGAGTTTCCTTCCTGGTGCTGGGACCAGCTCAGGTTCTCTGCCATAGGAGCTTGGGATTGTGGCCAGGGAGGTTCCTTCTGGGTGCTGGGACTGGCTCAGCTTCTCTGCCCTAGGAGCTTGGGATGCTGATGGGCTGTTTCCTTCTGGGTGCTGGATCCTGCTCAGCTTCTCTGCCCTAGAAGTTGGCATGGTGGCAAAGGAGTTTCCTTCCTGGTCCTGGGACCTGATCAGCTTCTCTGCCCTCCGAGCTTGAGACGGTGTCAGGGGAAGTTTCTCCCATGTCCTGGGACCGGCTCTGATTGTCTGCCCTAGGAGCATGGGACTGCAGTGGTGGGGGATTTTCCTTCTTTGTGCTGGGCTCAGCTCAACTTCTCTCCCCTGAAAGCTTGGCATGGCAGCAGAGGCGCTTGCTTCCATGTGCTGTGACCGGATGAGCTTCTCTGTCCTAGGAGCTTGCGATTGTCGCCAGGGAGCTTTCTTCCATGTCTGGTGACCAGTTCTGATTCTCTGCCCTAGGAGCCTAGGACGGCTCGAGTAGGGGAGTTTCCTTCCGTGTGTTGGGCCCGGCTCAGCTTTTCTGTCCCAGAAACTTGAGGTGGCTGTGGAGGAGCTTCATCCCGTGTGCTTGGACCAGCTCAGATTCTCTTCCCTAGGAGCTTGGGATTGTGTCAGTGGAGCTTCCTTCCGGGTGGGGAGACCGGTTCAGCTTCTCTGCCCTACGAGCTTGGGATCGAAGTGGGGGAGTTTCTTTCTTGATGCTGGGACTGTCTCAGCCTCTCTGTCCTAGAAGCTTCTGCTGGCGGCAAAGGGGCTTCCTTCCAGGTGCTCAGAGCAGCTCAGATTCTCTCTTTTAGGTGCTTGGAATTTCGGTAGGGGAGCTTCTATCCACTTGCTGGGACCAGCTCAGCTACTCTGCCCTAGGCAATTGGGATGGCATCGGACCAGCTTACTTCCGTGTCCTGCGTCCGGCTCACCATCTCTGCCCTAGGAGCTTGGGATGGTGGTTGGGGAGCTTCGTTCTGTATGCTGGGATAGGATAAGCTTCTCTGCCTTACCGGCTTATGATGGCATCGAGGGAGCTTCCTTACATGTGCTGGGATCAGCTCAGCTTCTCTGTCCTAGGAGCTTGGGATCATGGCAGTGGAGCTTCCTTCTGGGTCCTGGGACCAGCTCTGATTCTCTGCCCTAGGAGCATGGAATGTCAGGGGTGGGGAATTTCCTTCTGCTTGCTGGGACCGGCTCAGATTCTCTGACCTGGGAGTTTAAGAGGGCGGTTGGGGAATTACTTTCTTCTTGCTGGGACTGTCTCAGTTTCCTACGCTATGAACCTGGGATGGTGGTGGGGCAATTTCTACCAGGTGATGGCATCAATTCAGCTTCTATGTTCTAGGAGCTTGGGAGGGTGGGAGGCATGGGGAACTTCCCCCGGTGTGCTGGGATCAGTTCAGCTTCTCCGGCCTTGGAGCTTGGGATGGTGGTGGGGGAGCTTCCTTCCCAGTGCTGGGACTGGCTCGGATTCTCTGTTCTAGGAGCTCCGAATGGTGGAAGGGCAACTTGCACTTGGGTGCTGGGACCAGCTCAGCTACTCTGCAAAAGGAATTTCGGATGGCGGCATGGGATCTTCCTTCCGGGTCATGGGTCTGTCTCAGCTTCTCTGCCATAGGAGCCTGGGAGGGTGGTGAGATGATTCCTTCCAGGTGCTGGGAAAGGCTCAGCGTCTCTGTCCTAGGAGCTTGGGATGGCGGAGGTGGAATTTCCTTCCGGGTGCTGGGACCAGCTCAGGTTCTCTGCCACAGGAGCTTGGGATTATGGCCGGGGAGCTTCCTTCTGAGTGCTGGGACCAGCTCAGCTTCTATGCTCTAGGAGCTTGGGAGGGTGGGAGGCAGGGAGTAGTTTCCTTCCAAGTGCTGGAACTGTCTCAGATTCTTTGTTCTAGGAGCTTGGAATGGCGGAGGGGGATCTTCCATCTGGGTGATGGGATTGGTTTAGCTTCTCTGCCCTAGGAGCTTGCGATGGTGGGGGGCGAGCTTCCTTCTGGGTGCGGAGGCCGGTTCAGCTTCTCTGCCCTAGGAACTTGGGATTGCAGCTTGGGAGTTACTTTCCTGATGCTGGGACTGTCTCAGCTTCTCTGTCTTAGGAGCTTGGGATGGCGGGGAAGGAGCTTTCTTCTGGGTGCTGGGACTGGCTCAGTTTCTCCACCCCAGGAGCTTGCGATGGTGGTTTGGGAGCTTATTTCTGGGTGCTGGGACAGGCTCAGCTACTCTGCCCAAGGAGTGTGGGATAGTGGTGGGGGAGGTTCCTACTGGGTCCTGGGACCTGCTTAGCTTCTCTGCCCTAGGACCTTGGGATGGTGTTGGGGGTGCTACCTTCTGTGTGTGGGGACTGCCTCAACTTCTCTGCCCTAGTAGATGGGGGTGGCAGCAGAAGTGTTTCCTTCCTGGTGCTGGGAGTGTCTCAGCTTCTCTATCCTAGGAGCTTGGGATGGTGGCAAAGGAGCTTCCTTCTGGGTGCTGGGACTGGCTCAGCTTCTATGGCCTAGGAGCTTGGGATGGAAGTGGTGGAATTTCCTTCCACATGCTGGGACCCACTCAGTTTCCCTTCCCTCAGAGCTTGGAATGGCTGCAAAGGAACTTCCATGTGCTGGGACTGGCTCAGCTTCTTTGCCCTATGAGCTAGGAATGGTGTTGGGGGAGCTTCCTTCTGGGTGCTGAGACTGGCTCAGCTTCTTTGCCCTAGGAGCTTGGGATGATGTTAGGGCGTTTCCTTCCAGGTGCTAGAACCAGCTCAGCTTCTCCGCCCTAGCAGCTTTGGATGGTGCTGGTGGAGTTTCCTTCCTGGTGCTGGGACTGGCTCAACTTCTCTACCCTAGGAGTTGGGATGGTGGCAAAGGAGTTTTCTTCCTGGTGCTGGTTCCAAATCGGCTTCTCTGCCCTACGAGCTTGGGATAGCATCAGCGGACCTTCATTCCATGTCCTGGGACTGGCAGTTATTCTCTGCCCTAGGAACATGGGATGGCAGGGGTGGGGGAGTTTCCTTCCGTGTGCTGGGCCCGGCTCAGCTTCTCTGCCCTAGAAGCTTGGGATGGAATTAGGGAGCTTCCTTTTGGGTGCTGAGACCAGCTCATCTTCTCTGCCCTAGGAACTTGGGATTGCAGCGGGGGTTTTTCTTTCCTGATTCTGGGACTGTCTCAGCTTCTCTGTCCTAGGAGCTTCGGAAGGCAATTGGGGAGTTTCTTTCATGGTTCTGGGAGTGTCTCAGCTTCTCTGTTGTAGGAGCTTTGAATGGCGGCAGAGGAGATTCCTTCTGGGTGCTGGGACTGGCTCAGCTTCTATGCCCTAGGAGCTTGGGAAGGCGATGAAGGAGCTTCCTTCTGGGTGCTGGGACTGGCTCAGCTTCTATGCCCTTGTAGCTTGGGATGGTGGCAAAGGAGCTTCCTTCTGGGTGCTGTTCCTGGCTCAGTTTCTATTCCCTAGGAGCTTGGGATGGGGGCAGTGGAATTTCCTTCCGGATGCTGGGACTGGCTTAGGTTCCCTGCCCTTGGAGCTTGGAATGGCTGCGGAGGAACATCCTTCCATGTGCTGGGACTGGATCAGTTTCTTTGCCCTAGGAGCTTGGGATGGCGGTGAAGGAACTTCCTTCCTTGTGCTGGGACCGGATGAGCCTCTCTGCCCTATGAGCTAGTGATGGCATTGGGGGAGCTTCCTTCTGGGTGCTGAGGCCAGATCAGCTTCTCTGCCCTAGGAGCTTGGGATCCCGATGGGGGAGTTTCTTTCCTGGTGCTGGAAGTGCCTCCACTTCTCTGTCCTTGGAGCTTTGGATGGCAGCGAAGGAGCTTCATTCTACGTGCTGGGAATAGCTCAGCTTCTACACCTAGGAGCTTGGGATGGCGGCGGTGAAATTTCCTTCCTGTTGCTGGGACCGGCTCAGGTTCCCTGCCCTCGGATCTTGGAATGGCAATGGGGAAGCTTACATCTGTGTGCTGGGATGGGCTCAGCTACTTTTCCCTTGGAATTTGGGATGGAGGCAGGTGAACTTCCTTCCACGTGCTGGGACTGGCTCAGCTTCTATGCCCTATGAGCTTGGGATGGTGGTGGTGGAATTTCTTTCCGGGTGCTGGGACCAGCTCAGCTTCTCTGCCCTGGGATCTTGGGATGGCGGCAGGGGAGCTTCCTTCCACATGCTGGGACAAGCTCAGCTTTTCTGCCCAAGGAGTGTGGGATGGCGGTGGGGGAACTTCCTACCAGGTGCTGGGACGTGCTTAGCTTCTCTGCCCTAGGAGCTTGGGATGGCAGTGGGGAAGCTCCCTTCTGCATGCTGGGACCAGCTCAGCTTTTCTGCCCTAGAAGCTTGGGATGGTGGCCAAGGAACTTCCTTCTGGGTGATGGGACCAGCTCAGCTTCTCTGCCCTAGGACCTTGGGATGGCATTGGGGGTGCTACCTTCTGTGTGTTGAGACCGGCTCAACTTCTCTGCCCTAGTAGATGGGGGTAGCAGCAGAAGAGTTTTCTTCCTGGTTCTAGGAGTGTCTCCGCTTCTCTGTCCTAGGAGCTTGGAATGGCAGTGAAGGTGCTTTCTTCTGGGTGCTGTGACTGGCTCAGTTTCTCTTCCCTAGGAGCTTGTGATGGTGTTGGGGGAGCTTATTTATGGGTGCTGGGACTGGCTCAGCTTCTCTGCCCTAGGAGCTTGGGATGAAGGGGTTGAGGAGCTTTCTTCAGCATGCTGGGACCGGCTCAGCTTCTATGGCCTAGAAGGTTCAGAAGGCAGCAGTGGCATTTAATTCCAGGTGCTGGGACCAGCTCATGTTCTCTGCCTTAGGAGCTTGGGATTTTGGCAGAGGAGCATCATTCCACGTGCTGGGACAGGCTCAGCTTCTATGCCCTCAGAGCTTGGGATGGCCCCGGGGGAGCTTCCTTCCAGGTGCTGGGACCAGCACAGCTTCTCTGTTCTAGGAGCTTGGGATGGCTTCAGGGAGATTCCTTCCAGGTGCTGAGACTGGCTCAGCATCTCTACCCTAGGAGTGTGGGATGGTGGCGTGGGATCTTCTTTCCAGGTGCTGAGACTGGCTCAGCTTCTCTGCCCTAGGAGCTTGGGATGGCTGTGGGGCAGTTTCTTTCCTGGTGCTGGGAGTGTCTCAGCTTCTCTCTCCTAGGAGCTTGAGATGGCGGCAAAGGTGCTTTCTTCTGGGTGCTGGGACTGGCTCAGTTTCTCTCCCCTAGGATCTTGTGATGGCATTGGGGGGGCTTATTTTTGGGTGCCGGGACTGGCTCAGATTCTCTGTTCTAGGAGCTTGGAATGGTGGTGAGGGAGCTTCGTTCCATGTGCTGGGACTGGCTCAGCTTCTATGCCCTAGGAGTTTGGGATGGTGGTGGTGGAATTTCCTTCTGGGTGCTGGGACTGGCTCAGTTTCTCTGCCCTGGGATCTTGGGATGGTGGCATGGGAGCTTCCTTCCATGTCCTGGGACAGGCTCAGCTTTTCTGCCCACGGAGTGTGGGATGGCAGTCGGGGAGCTTCCTACCGAGTGTTGGGACCTGCTTAGCTTCTCTGCCCTAGTAGCTTTGGATGGCAGTGGGGGAGCTTCCTTCCAAGTGCTGGGACTGGCTCTGGTTCTATGCTCTAGAAGCTTGGGATGGTGGCAAAGGAGCTTCCTTCTGGGTGATGGGACCAGCTCAGCTTTTCTGCCCTAGGAACTTGTGATGGTGGTGGGCAAGCTTCTTTTCGGGTTCTGGGACCGGCTCAGCTTCTCTGCCCTAGGAGCTTGGGATGGTGTTGGTGGTGCTACCTTCCGTGTGTGGGGACCGGTTCAACTTCTCTGCCCTAGTAGACTGGGATGGCAGCAGAAGAGTTTTCTTCCTGGTGCTGGTAGTGTCTCAGCTTCTCTGTCCTAGGAGCTTGGGATGGTGGCAAAGGAGCTTCCTTCTGGGTGCTGGGACTGGCTCAGCTTCTCTGCCCTAGGAGCTTGGGATGGGTGGGGGGGAGCTTCCTTCCATGTGCTGGGACCGGCTAAGCATCTATGCCCTAGGATCTTGGGATGGCAGTGGTGGAGCTTCCTTCTGGGTGCTGCAACCAGCTCAGCTTCTCTGCCCTAGGAGCTTGGGATGGTGGCAGGGGAGCTTCCTTCTTGGTGCTGGGACCTGCTCAGCTTCTCTGCCCTAGGAGCCTGGGATGGCAGCAGGGGGGCTTCCTTTGGGACCAGCTCAGCTTCTCTGCCCTAAGAGCTTGGAAGGGTGGCAGGGCACCTTCCTTCTGGGTGGTGGAACTAGCTCAGTTTCTCTGCCCTAGGAGCTTGGGATGGCAGCGGGGGAACTTCTTTCTGGGTGCCAGGACCAGCTTAGCTTGTCTTCCCTAGGCGCTTCAGATGGCAGCTGAGGTGCTTCCTCCCTGGTGCTGGGACTGGCTCAGTTTCTCTGGCCTAGGAGCTTGGGATGGCTGTGGGGGATCTTCCTTCCGGGTGCTGGGACTGGCTCCCTGGCCTCCATCCCAAGCTTCTAGGGAAGACATGCTGAGCCGGTCCCAACACACAGAAGGAAGCTCCCCCATCACCAACCCAAGCACCTACAGCAGAGAAGCAGAGCCCCTCCCAGCACCCAGAAGGAAGCTCCGCAGGCACCATCCTAAGCTCCTAGGGCAGAGAAAATGAGCCGGTTCCAGCACCCGGAAGGAAGTTCCCCTGCTGCCTTCCCAAGCTTCTCTGCCCTAGGAGCTCGGGATGGTGGTGGGAGAGCTTCCTTCCAGTTGCTGAGACCGGCTCAGCTTCTCTGCCCTAGGAGCTTGGGATTGCAGCCAGGGAGCTTCTTTCCGAGTGCTAGGATGGGCTCAACTTCTGTGCCCTAGGAGCTTGGGATGGTGGTGGTGGAGCTTCCTGCCCTCTATTGGGACCAGCTCAGCTTCTATGCCCTAAGAGCTTGGGTTCGTGGCTGGGGAGCTTCCTTCCAGGTGCTGGGACCGGCACAGCTTCTCTGCCCTAGGAGCTTGGAATGGCAGCGGGGGAGCTTCCTTTCATGTGCTGGTACAGGCTAATCTTCTATGCCCTAGGAGCTTGGGATGGCAGAGGGGGAGTGTCCTTCCAGGTGCTGTGACCAGTTCAGCTTCTCTGCCCTAGGAGCTTGGTATGGCAGCCAGGGAGCTTCCTTCCACGTGCTGGGAATGGCTCAGCTTCTCTGCCCTAGGAGCTTGGGATGGCGGTGTTGGAGCTTCCTTCCGGGTTGCTGGGGGTTAAGATAACTTTTTCTTTTTTACTTTTGGTGAAAAAGACACTGTGGGTCATACTGGTAAAGAAAATATTTTTTAGAAAATCTTAAAACAATGATGTATGCAGGAATAGGTCAAGGTCATAAAGAATTTATTTTGTGAAAAGTTAAATCTACTTTTTTTTCAGACTATGAACATGTTCACACAGAGCTCCTATTTGAAATATTAGAGTAAACAGGACACACACACACACACACACACACACACATATATATACACAATATACAACCTCAAGCTAACACAAACATAATCAGTATTTAACCATGAATGGTGAACAAGGGAGATGAGATTTGGCTCTCTATGGAAAAATTGGAAATTAAACAGTTGTGATTCCCTTGGATATTAAGAGCAAACAACTCTTATGAACCAAGACCATTGCTCAGTGGTGGGAGCGGGCAGATTGGAGCCAAGCCTAACATTCTAAAGAGTAGCTCATTTTTCTGAGAATAGTTTGATACTTAACAACAAAGTTTAATGCTTATGTATTTTCCCATGGTCCCTTGTATGAAGAGGCCTAGACAGTGAAGGGAGCTGCAGTTCTTCAATACAATGAGTACATATTCAAAGATGTTTTTGAGTATAAATTCCAAAATATCCAATGTTCATACATGTACTCCATACCCACACATCAAAAAACAAAACAAAATTGGCCAGAAGAAGATAAATGTTATCATCAAACATAATTGTCCCCTGACTACTTACCAAATCAGATTGACTCTCAATAATACATTACAACCTGGCTTCATTGGAACAGACCAAGTCACAGTGACTGGTATGTGATGAGATGACAGCTTCCAAAACTATCAACTCGGTATATGCTGTCAATAGGAAAATTCATGGGCTGAGATGAAAGAAAAAAGGTCATCATTGACACAGAGCATTAAAGGAGACCTAGGGTTATTAGCATCCCATTCCACTGGAAAAGGAAAGTTCACGGAGAGATGCAGAGGTGTGTGGTCATAGAAGTGGTACATGTCACTGCTACTCACTTTTCTTTGTAGGAAACATAATCGCAGGATCATAGCTAACTACAAAGCAGCTTAGTTAAGTATAGCAGAGTAGTTTGTACAAGCTGAAAGCTGGAAGTCAGCAAATAGAGTGATCTGACAGAACCAATATTACTCTACATTTAAAAATTTTAGTAAGAGGAACCATACTATTTAACTATTTACATATGTTCACTGAACATGTCAAATAGCAGGCTCAAATTACTTGCTTAAGGAGAGATAAATACCTATAAATACCAAACAAGAACCATGTCTCTTACTTTTATTTTTCAGAAGAGTTAGATTTATAAGATGATCTGCAGAGCAGAAACAATGTACTGACCCCAACTCAAGACCAGGAAGAGAGCAATATTTCTTCAAATCACTTCTTTTGCGAAGACAAATTCTTTGGTGCAGGCATGAAGTAATGATTAAATAAGGTACAGAAAGTAAGCTAGGGTCTAAGTATATCCCAGGATTGAGTTGAGCGGTTCTGCCAATCAGCTGATTCAAGGCTGCACAGAAAGAAATGGAAAAAGCTCCTCCACATAGTTTTACATAAGCAGCAGTGGGAGCAACAAATACCAAAGGGGAAATGCAAGAGAGAACTTCAAAATCAGTAGAATACTGAGTTCTGCTCAGGAATCGGTGGGAGAGTTATTGAGGAGAAGAGGAGAAGAGGGTGAGATAGAGACACATAGGGATGGTAGGTCAGTTTGGGTCAGTGATGAGTACGGTAGACTATCGAGCCCAAAATAATAGGATCCTCACAAGAAGTGCCCTTGAATTGCAGTGCAGAGATACCCAATCCAAGAACACACCATATCCATATATTTTCATAGCCAGTATTCTCACATGTATTGCTACACAGGCCCATCTGCAGTTCCTATCCTCATCTCTCATTTCCTTATAATATTCCAGATGCATATGAATTCCTTAAATTCAGTCTTTATTTCTACCATGCAAACAGTGATAACTACTTTGACTCCCTTGATGACACTACATTCATTATTTTTGAGTTTTTTATTTGTCAGTTTTGTAAACTTTGTATGAATAGAAGAGCAAATTATATATTTATGTTTGGCTCCTTTTAGCTCATGTTTATATGTGTGAATGTTACTCATGTTGCAGATGACTGCAGTTTGTTCATTCTCAATACTGTATATATTTATTGCATGAATAAAAATAATTGATTCACTGATTATACTTTGTTGAACATTAGGATTGTTCTCATTATGGAGAGAGTAAGATGATATTCTGAATATTTTCTTGCCTACGTTTTGCTACACTAACATAGTTTTACTTGGTAAAATTAGTAGGTTCTTTATTTCTTTATTAACCAAATCAGAACTCAGTATTTCTTTTTATTTTCTACTTGATTATGAGTCTCTTAATCTTATACCCTCTACTTTATACCCTCATATAATTTAGAACTTAACATAGTTCTGTACTTTTTCTTTTTAAAAAAAATTTTATTCATATTTGTTTATAATGCAAATTGAATACGTACATTGTAGGGAGTTTGTACATACATATATTGCATTTGAATTCTTTTTACATCCTCTTCTTTCCTCTCTCCTACCAACCCTAGATCCCCTACTTTCATGTTTCCTATCATTTTTTATTTTGCTCTTTAAATAACTTATACTTTGAGTTTCTCACAGAAAGGAAACTATGTGATATTTAACTATAACTCTTTGTATCTGGTCAATTTTCAAAGCTCATATGATCTTTGTTCATATATATTTTGATTTTTGCATCCTCATGTCCTTTATTTGCTGAGATGTCACAAATACACTAATTGCTCTAATCTTAAAGAGAATATTTTTCATTAATTTCATTACATACTTAAAAAAACAGTGAACACACAAGTCCTTAATCATGCGACATTCAATCTACACACACGTAGGTGTGAATCACACTTCTTTCCACTCAAATAAGCTCTTCTCGTAGTCACATTTGTACCCACCAAATCAATCACTGCTTAAACCCTAACTGAATTTTAATTAACATGTTATGAATTCATACACAACACACACACAGCAACCAACACACACTACTTGACTGTAATGTGTGCATGATATCTACACCAGACACATTCATGAGAGATCCTGAGAATCTTAAATAGTTTAATACTAGGCAGTGAGCTTGGTTCAGATTCTGAACAAGAAGCATGACATAATAAGGTCATTAAAATTGAATTGCTTCACACTTAAAAGTTTAGCAAAACTTTTCATTTGAGGGTATGAAACTCTAGGATGCAAAATGCAAAGAATGAAAGTGTGGGAAATATACGGGACAGCAAGTAATACAAAATATCTTTCCAAGTTTGTGTGTGTGTGGGTGGCATGAGGAACTTTGAGGGCAAGATCCTTGCCGAAGCACACAGAACTGAAATGCAGTAGTTCCCACCCAAAGCAGAGATCACAGTTTTAGTAAGTAAAGTATAGTAAGTATTCCAGTGAGAGCGTGCTGAAGAAGGAGTTTGGGGAGCAGAAGGGAAGGAGGTGAACAGAATGAAATGAGCTATCTCAGCTGTACAGTCTCCACTACTGTGCCCCTCTCTTGCAGAGGAACTCATTCCCAAAGTAGCAGGGTGGAGAAGAAGTGGACCTGAAGAGGAATCAGCAGAATGAATCAGAACTGAAACAAATCCCCTATTTTACTCCTATTTTAGGCATGGATCAGTTTCCAATATTCTGCATACATCCCCAAAAATACATGATACTAATTCCAGTGACATCCACCACACTCACACAATTTTAATAACATATTTAATTTTGTTTTGCATGAAGGAATTCCCATGGGTGATAACTATGGCTAAATCAAAATAATCTAATCAAATATCTGTTTTAGAACTACACAGACTCCAGTTTATCCTATGAATCAGTGTTTCTGTTGTTTCTGCTCTTATTTTACTCTCAAGACTTGTGGAAGTCTCCAGAAGATGCTGCTGAGACACCGAGGAATGTCCTAGCCTCCAGTCAGGGAGGAGAGAATTCCACAGACACAGAGCTTTGCCTTTGTGTCTCTTCAGCAAGCCTGCAAGTTGCTGCAACACATGAAGGCAGGGAGATCTGAATGTGACCTGAACTTGGACGATAGGCACCCCAGAGCTGCTTGTCCAAGTTTGTCCTACTCAATTCACTTTTCCTTCACATACAGCAAAGGGCCCCAGGGTGAAGGGACTTCAACTACACTGGGGAGGGACACATAGGAAACATGCCTTCAAGAACAGTGCAAAGCTCTACAGCATAAATTTTGCTGGGAACACTGAGGTAGTTGTGGGTGAGGCAGTTGATCCTGCAGAGATGTGTAGGGGAAAGTGATCCACACCACCTGCTCAGAGCAGCATAAAATCAACCTTAGGCACTCACATATCACACTGCTTTATACTAAGTATAGGCCCATTACTTCTTTCCTTCCTCACTTGTTTTATGTCATATGCCCTATTAGCACTATATAGGACATCCTTATACCCTCTTTGCTGTATACAGCCCTTCTTAATCCACCACTTTGCACCTGAATCCTGTAAAGAACTACAGGTCACCTCACATGGATAACCTGTTTTAACTCCACATGCTACAAAAACATGAGAACACTCCTGTGCCCTTTAATATGAATATTTTCTCTCCGAATCATTTCTTTTACCATGCTTTCAGCCCTTCATGGAGCCGCATGTTCTGAGGTCAGAAACACTTCCTATAGCACGTGTGGGTACCTCTAGCACACACAACTTACTGTCTCACCATCTAAAAAACAATCACACAATGGTCGACAGGCACTATCATTCCACATAATACACTTCCACATGCACATACTTACATTCTTTACTATTCACTTTTATCAGTACCAGAAACAATCAGCATATATATGCCAGAATATATATGGGTATAGAGATATAGATGGAGATGGAGATAGAGATAGAGATAATCTTTCTCCAGGACATACCACAACTCATGTTCGTCATAGCCATGCCATCACACTTTACATAACACATACCACACACAGAATACAAGCACACACAAGCACTCCTAGAGGTATTCTGCTGACCAGCTTATCACTTTACTTTTAAATCAATTACCTCAATATGTTCCAGGTCTTGGATCCTCTTAGATGTCTCTATATCAAGGCATGATGGAGATAAAGAATTTCTCTTTTAATTCACACTCCCCTTCAACTTCCTCCTCGGTCAGCACCCCATCATGGTCCTCAGAATCTTCTGAAAAGAAAAAGGTCATGAACCTTTACTACATCCGTGTCCCCCAAAAAAGGGGTGTGGCTCTCTTAGAGGATGCAAAAGAATTAGAGCCCCTCCCCAAGAGAGGATAAAAACAGCCAGCATTACCATTCCTGAGAAGATCCTTCGAAAACTCAGCCTTCCTTATAGAAGGGACATCCTAAGTGATCGTGAGGATACCTGGGAGAGTGAAGGCCAAGGGGAAAGGGGAGAGGCCTCCAAGGCCTCTGGCTCAGGAAGCAAGGTGTAGCAGCCGGACTCCTAAAGAGCTGGTGGACCTGGAAGGTACCCTGAAATGCATGGGCTGCAGCCAGGTCTTTCCCACTGTGGAAATGCTGAAGTTACACATGGAGGATGAGTCTAAGATGGCTATTGGATGCCTTAATTTTCATCTTGGATTTTCCAAACTAAGGCAAAAAAGGAAGACAGGGAAAATATAAGGAGGCAGAATAGTCAAGTGAACACAGCATCTGGGAGACATCTGAAGTACCTCTTTTGGTTTTTGATATCTACATTTTTGGTTTTTAATATCTATATTTTCCTATATTTTGTGTACTCTTTTTTCCTACTATTTTACCAACTAGAAACCGAATCATTCACATTTCTTGCTGCAAATGAATGGAAATAATTTATGAGGCCACCAGGAAACTTTTAACATCCAAAAACTACCCCCCAGGAAATCAAATAAAACACTTGATCACTGAAGATGCCAGACCAGTTCCAAAACTTCAACCACGAAAACAAAGACACTCTGCTTTTGTCCATGCAAGACCCAGCTTTTTCCTTGGTGCCTGGGTGCCAGTTGCAGCCAATCACATTTAGTTCTGCTCCAAGGCAGACATTTCAGGGGAGGAAATGCTCACACAAGTAAACAGACTCTTTTCAGCTCCTCAAAGAAAAGAAAGCCAATGCAAATTCCATGGAGAGAGCTTCTCTATGTTTTATTTATTTTAGCTTGAACACAGCTCATAATCTTACCACCTAGTCCAGAACTGCATTCATTCAACTTTATTACTACTCACATTCAATATCCACAAATACATGATGCAAAAAAATGTTTAAAAATATAGACTCTCAGAAGTACAGATTATAATGCCCTATCTCATGTGCATTCACCCACACTCATTTTCCTCAAAATATGCTTTATTAATACTTTGATATATTCTCTCTCAATCAGTTTCTACAAACAATGAAGAAAGACTTTCTCCCATGTTGCCCTGTGATATACTTATCAGCACACACTTGGCATGAAAATTAATTTAGTGAGCAAAGGAAATGTAACTGCATAGGTGAAACAAAAAAACAACTAAAATTCAATCTTTGACTTCTCTAAGGTTGTGCACATGTAAGGTCACAAACAAATACAGTCATACTAGGAAGGAAGGAACATATCATAAATTATCTTAAAAATGTATATATACAGGTGTCCCCAAAATTGGAGTACAATCCTAACAAATTTGTCTTACCAATGACTTAAGTCATGTCTTACTAATTATTTTGTAAAATTTCATTTGTACATTTAATTATGCATTTATCATGTAACTTGTTTAATTCTTGGCACTTTCAAACATAAATTTTAATTTATGTTTGTCATACTTTGTCATCTCCCATCCAAGGAACAAAAGGAAAAGCAAATTTTTAAAGCGTATTATTGACAACTTACAAACATACGTGGTGTCATCAAAAATATTGTGAATAGATAAATTTTTAAAAATTATTATAGTGAAAGACGCATTGCTGTTAATTCCCCTCAAAATAATCTCCCTGACTTCGAATACATTTATCCCACCATTCTTGCCACTTTCTGAAGCACCTCTGGAAACCTTTTGGTGGATGTCTTCAGTCATGCTGTCTTCGCTGTCTTGATGTCCTGAATCAACTCCAAATGTGCCAGGCCAGTAAAGAAGACACATTTTTCCTTCTGAATTGGTAAGAGTTAAATTTGTTAGGATTATACTCCAATTTGGGGGACACCTGTATATACATTTTTTAGGTAATGTATGATATGTTCCTTCCTTCCTAGTATGATTGTATTTGTTTGTGTCCTTACATGTGCACAACCCTAGAGTAGTCAAAGATTGAATTTTAGTTATTTTTAAATTTAAAATTCACATTATTTTTCAATCACTCCTCATATTTAGGGGAAGAGAAATTAAAATAGTTAAATGTGCAAATGACAAATGACCTTTATAAATTATATCTTCTATCATAAGTTTATCATTATTAAAGCTTGAAACTGCCAGAAGGCATTTGGGACCCTATTTTAATTATATGCATATTGAATTATCTTACAACATATTCAGTTATAAATTATTCTGTCCTTCTCCATTATACATTTGTGTGAGAAGTGCCTGTGCTCCTGTATGTGGACATACAAGCAGGAGCCAAAGAATGGTTACAGTTACTTTATCTGCCTAGTTACTTTTGTTTCTCTTCATGGACAGAGACTCCACCACCCTACCCCACCTGTGGGAAAATGAACAAGTGAGGCCCATACTTCACTACTTGACTTTGTGATTGACCTAGAGGTCAAATATCTATGCATGTCGGACAATCTGTAGTAATAGGTTGGAAACTTTGAAGAGAAGAGATAGAGATGTCAACATTTAGTATTGAGTAATCTTTTCTGTCCAGCTCTAAATAAGCTCTACAAGCCTCAAAAGTTGGTCTCTCTTCAATTTGTCATTTTTTTAAAATACCTGGCTGTTTCAACTATTACTTTAATTCACTGAGTATCTCCACCAAAATCTTCAATGAAGTCTTGTTTGGCCTCTAATATCTTGTGTCAGTTACTATTTGTCACCTAGTGTACCTTATTTGATGTAAATCATCTTTAAGATATTTTCTTCTATTTTAACAAATGAAATGATAACTCCCATGGAGTACCATATTATAATCTTCAGACTCTATAATGAATCAGTAAGGGATATATTTAACCTCAGGGGAGACAATATGGTGTTCATTGATTAGGGAGATGCATGAAGAATGTTTGGAGGCAAAACAAACACAAAACATTCTTCAATACCATTAACCTTTGGGCTTAAATCCCTTCCTGCCATTTAGCATCTTATACTCTTTCTGAATTAGCTGTTGTGTTTTGGAAATGGAAACTATCATACTGAAAATGAGAGTATTATTGAAGGTAACAAGGCATAGGTTAAAAGTGTCTGTAGAGTTGAGGTGATAAAAATGAGCCCTGAGCCTGAAGATGCTATTCCCTCTGACAGCCCGTGGGGCTCTGGTGTCACTGACGGCTGTCACACTCCTAGCCTTCAATGTGCTGAAGGTGGCCCTGGATAACTAGCCCCAGAAGTTCCTGGATACCTCTGTGGCTGCCTGAACAGGTTTTCAGCTGAACTCCTGCCAGCTGCTGTGTCCTTCACTCACCACCCCTCGGGACCACTGTTGCTACCTTTCTGAGGAGTGGTCGAAGGCCCTGCCGTCATGGGGCAAAGATTGAGGAGGACACAGAGCACATTGGTGAAATCCCCAAAACCCTAAACCCCAGTAGTGTGGAATCACCTCTGCCATCCCACCAGGAGAGCCCTTGGTAGCAGGGACAGTCACCATTATAGCCCTGTTATTTTCTCAGAAAGGCTGGGGCTTTCAATCAAGCAATTGCTTTTCTTGTAGCTGTGCTGAACTATCCCCATGGCAGCTGTAGCTCTTTTACATACCCCAAGACCACTCTGAGAGATATTTGTCTTGGTCACTGTCGGACTGAAATATGAGCCCATCACAGATAACTCCCCCCTGCAACTACTCTGGTTGGAAATTGAGAAGCTAAGGGAATGAAAAAGCCGCAGCTTTGTTGTAGGCTTTAGGAATATCCCACCTCAACTGCAATCTAGACGTTTAGAAAAATGATGGCTTAGTCTTAGATCCATGCTGACACAGCTGGTTTTATACCAACCCTGTGAATCCTCATCATTTTCCCAAGTCAACTGGATTCTAAACTGAAATCTGGCATGACTGTTTCTGAATAGAGATCCCAAAATTGTATCTGAATCTCTAGCAACAGTGCTGTTAGGGGAATGCAAGCTTTGACTTTCAAGGTAGATTTTAATTTTCCAGCCTCTGATACCCAGAAAAGCACACAGAAAAAGTTGGAAGAGATGCTCTCCAAACCAATGAGAATCTTATCACATATATCCACCCCCTGGTATGATATGAATTTTTGTGCCTCCCCCTCCTCTAATTCATGTGTTGATAACAACAGTGAAGATATTAAGGGTTTGGCCTTTGGTTGATGATTGTCATAAAGCTCTGCTCTCATGAATGGGATTAATGCCATTATAGAAGGTTCTTGAGGGAGCTTATTTGTTCCTACTATGAGGATATAGGGACCAGAAGTCTTCATATATGAGGAAAAACACTGAATTTCCTGTTACCTTGATCTTTGACTTACTGGCTTTTAAAACCATAAGCAATGCATTTCTGAGGTTTATAAATCACCTACTTTGCAGTGTTTTGTTACATAAGTCAAAATGGACTAAAAAACTTCTGCCACCACTTTCTCTTCCCTGGATACTTCTTTTAATACATCTTTACTACAGTACTATTGTACTATTCCTGGGAAGAGTTCCTTTTTTTCTCACTGTCTGAGCTTCCTAAATTTCCACTCATTCTTCATACCATAAAATTTGAAAGTACCCCTGTCTCATATCACATGGCCTTTTCAATATCTTTGTTTAAATTTTTTTCACTCCTACTTAGTATTCTTTGTGTCCTGAATTTTGCATCTCACTCCTTTTACATGGTATACTCTGAGCCTGTCTATTTATGTAGCTTAGCTACCATACACAATAATCCCCAAGCCATAGATCCAACCATAAATTCTTCTGAAGGATAAAACCAGATTTCTACTACATATCTTAAAAGTGTTTAACTGCATATCTCAAACTGCATCTATCTAGAAAATAGTAAATGGAAACCAATACTACATTTCTGGAGGGGTTGTAGAGATTAGTGTTACCATGAAATTAAATGATGCAGACATGGTAATTCTAACATCCCCACTCAACTCACCTATTTTGGTTGTTAGAAGACATGAGTCCTTGAGAATGACAGTAGGCTATTGTAAGTTTGACCAAGTTATGACTTGAATTGTATCTGCTATCCCAGATGTGGATTCATTGTTTGAGTAAATCAACACATCCCTTGGTATGTGGTGTGTAGCTATTGATCTGATAAATGCCACAGCTATTCATACTTGTCCACAGGATCCACCAGAAAGAGTGCTTTCAGCTGACAAGGCCAGCAATGCCCTTTCACTGTCCTACCTCAAATACATTAACATGCCAGCCCTGTAGGGCTCTTGATCACCTTTCCTCTCCATAAGATATCACACTGGTTCATTATACTGGTGACATTATGCTGATTGGACCTAATGAGTAAGTGGCAGCAATTATTCTAGATTTATTGGTAAGAAATTTGCATGACAGCAGTGTGTGATTATTATCTCAGAAGACTGAAATCTCAGAGGTTAAAATCCTGAAAATGGAAATCCCCAAAGCTGTAATTCTCGTTGGAAAAAAGGCTATATAGAAAGGAGAGAAATCCAAATTCTAAAGATGGGAGCAGTGTGTTTTCAGCTGTATGCAGGATCGTTGCACTACATTAGGCTGAATGAATATGTAGGAACCTGGCAAAACATTATTTTGCTTGTACCCATGGGGATATTTCCATAGGAGATAAGTGTGTGGGTCTGGGAACTAGATGAAAAAGATCTACTCTCAATGTGGCAAGCACCATCCAATCTTCCAAGGACCCTAGAGAGAACAAATAAAGAAGACTGCTTGGCCCCTCTTGAGGGCTAGGACAGAAATTTCTTCCTTGAACATCAGAATTCCTTTGGACTTCAAGCATTTGGACTCTAGAATGTATACCAGCCCCTCCCCACCACTATTGTGTCTTCAGGTTTTCAGCATGGCTGAGAGATACAACACTAGCTTCCCTGGTTCTGAGGCCTGCAGATTTGAACTGAGCCATGCTGAAAGCATCCCAAGGGCTTAGTATACCATTGTTCATGCACATAAAACTGTTGAAACTTCTTCAGATGCCGTTTTTGCACATTGTTTATGAAAGATGAAATTTATCAAGATCTTTGTGCTTTGGGCAACTATATATGTGGTGGCAATTCATTATGGTTTTTGATCAATTTTCATTAAAGACAGATTGCCCATCATGGTATCTTGCAATAATAGTTGTTGCCGTTTATGGTACTGGGAATTAAATCAAGGACCTTAACACTGAGTTACATTCCCAGCCATTTTTGTTTTTTATTCTTTGACAGAATCTCATGATGTTGCCCAGTTTGGGCTCAAACTTGTGATCCTCTTGCCTCAGCTACCCAAAGTTGTGGGATTGCAGGTGTGTGCAAGCACATTTGGCCCATCATGATATTTTACATAATCAGAGTTAAAAAGCTGGATGCACACGGTTACTAACTCTAATAGTAGGTATTTATATATTTTGCTTTTTGATCTACTTTTTATGAATATGGTGTGAATCTTGGTTACTTTCTTGTTGCTGAGACAAATTATCCACCACTCATTATTAAAGGAGAAAAGGTTTACTTTAGCTCACAGTTTGTAGAGGTTTTAGTCCAGAGTCAGCTGGCTCCAAGGCATAGGAAAGGGGCATTGCAGAGGAGACACAGTCCATGGCAGGGTAGGCAGAAAGCATCACCAGCAAGCAGCAAACCTCCCTTTCCCCCTTTTATCCCATCCACACTACAAGCCTTTTGGGTGATACCACCCACATGCAGGGTGGGGTTTCCCATTACCCACACCCAGATCAATGCTAAATCAGTCAGTGGACTAATTTAGTTATAACTCTTTTAATCCACATTCATATATGGTAGATCCAGCCACTTCCAAAAAGCCCCAACTATAAGCATGTGAGGCTTTGGGGGGTACATCTAGATACAAGGCATAACAGGTTGTCTTCTCATAATTTAATGCAACAGTACTTATGTTTGCAAAAATACCTATGTTATTATTTCTTAAAAGTAGCATATGAAGCATTCTGTCATGTTGCAATGTATTTCTCAAATAGTTCACTTCAAAATGTATATAAATGTCTTTTAAATTAAAATTTTGGGGACCAGGAATTTAGCTCAGTGGTTCCGCCACCTGCCTCACAAGTGCAAGGTCCCGAGTTCGATCCCTGGTACCAAAAAAGAAAAAAAATTAAAAATTTTTTTCCAGAATTATATTTTCAAGATTTTGATCTTTTGGAAGACTAATGATTTCAATATTGAGAATTTTGTCTTTTTTGTATTATGACCCAAGTCTATGAGTCAGAGGATGGGAAATAAATTTAACTAAAATTTAGAGGCCTTCTACCTCAGTAAAATCTCTAGAGGTTCAGTGTTGTGAGATGTAAGATAGCCCTTCTATGGTGAGCTGCTAATTTTTGCTTCTGGACCCACTGACTACCAAGAAGTAACATCTAGTGGGCTTTTTTGGATTTTGGAGGCAACATGTTTCTCACTTCGGTGTGTTATTCTGGCTCATTTACAAAATGTCCTGAAAGTTGCTAGCTTTGAATGAGGACCAAAACAAGAGAAGGCTCTGTAGCAGGTCCTGTGGTGTGAAATCTTCCTTACCATGTCAGTCCTACAATCCTGCCCTATGATCCAAAGGTGCTTGAAGGATTAGTGGAACACAGAATACTGCTTGGAGCCTTTAGCATGCCTTCATAGACAAATTGCATGATAGGTCCTTAGGTTTTGCCGGAAAGCCCTCCGATTCTCCACATACAACTGCTCTCCTTTTGAGAAACAGCTCGAAAGGACTGCTGGGCCTTAGGAGAGACTAAACACCTAATGACAGGCTGTCAAATCACTATGCAGCCTTAGCTGTTTGTCATGAACTGGGTGATGCCTTAAGCCATAAAGTTGGGCATGTGCAGCCTCACTCCATCACCAAATGGAAGCAGTATATATGGACTTAAGTCATTCCTCAGAGTCAGGAGGCTTCAATCAATAAGCCAGTTTCTCATTAGAAAGGATTTTACAACACCATAGTGATTTCCTCAATCCTTCCCCAAAAGGCTTATGAACACTTACATAAGAAGTCATATACTGAGGAAAAGAGAATATTCAGATCTTTTGAGACATAGCGTCCAGGTTAACCCTGATTCTCACAGAAATCTCCTCAAAGAAAGTTGCATTAAATCCAGCAATTCCACCTCCTAGGTACCTACCCACGAGAAAAGAAATACCAGTATATATCCACATATAACCTATACTTCTATGTGCATGTATATAGCTAATGGCATGTTATGGGCCTTGTATGCAAAGTATGTTGTTTGCTAAGTATGCTAACATATACCCCAGCACCTTATACAAAATTCTTCCTAAATTCAATTG
This sequence comes from Heterocephalus glaber, assembly GCF_053883595.1. Taxonomy (NCBI): domain Eukaryota; kingdom Metazoa; phylum Chordata; class Mammalia; order Rodentia; family Bathyergidae; genus Heterocephalus; species Heterocephalus glaber. The sequence continues at coordinate 48,190,890 of NW_028258324.1, read as the reverse complement.
ATTTCAAGATTGGTCTATGAAACACATCCTGAGACAGTTCCTATAAAATTATGGTAGACAGATAACAGTGACTAAACTGAGCCAGAGAAGTCTACATTTTTACTTTGATATTATAGCTCTGCCACCTGTTCCATCAAGCCACAAGGAGAGAGTTCCCAGAGTGCCTTTTCTCAGCTTTGCTTCACATCCCCATTCATGTCATTTAAGAGGATAGCTGCTCTTCTGAATGCATTTAATTTCTTTCTAGATAGTACTTTTAGGCATAGCAGGGTAGCTGCAGGTAATTTCTGTTGCACAATCAGGGCTGAACTTCAGAGAGAAGAGTAGCAAATTTTTTTCCCTAGAGAAAATATTACGGGAGTTCCTAGGTGTATGTATTTAGAAACATTTTACTACTCTGAGAGGGTTCCGCAGATTTGTTTTTAACATAATTAAGTGATGAGAGAGTAGAAACACTCTCACCCTAAAATGATTATATTTTAGGAAAGCTTTTTAAAGTATGGGAAATGATCAAATTATACAGTTGTATTTAAATTAAGAAATTATTTCAGTAAAATACATTGTCATTAATCTTCCTCAAAATACTTCAGGGCCGGGGAGTTAGCTCAGTGGCACCACACTTGCCTCACATGGGCAAGGTCTTGAGTTCAATCCTTGGTAGCAATATATATATATATACATATATATATATATATACTCACTTCAAACACTCTTGTCCCAACATTCTTGCCACTAAAGCAGTTCTGGAAGGTCTCTGTTTATGTCTTTATGAGGTGTAATAAAAAATATGGTGAACCCTGCTACTGAATATCATTCATCAGAAACAATCTCGTAAAACATTATGGTTTGTCCTCATCCTTCTTATTGATTGGATTGGGCACCATGAGACTTCGGGCTTTTCCCCAGAGTCAAAATGACCATGAAAGGCAAATATTCTGAAACAGATGAGGACACTGAAGCCGCCATGACAGCCCAACTAAAGATACTCTCAAAAGAGGACTTCCAGAACTGCTTCAAAGAGCACAAGAATGATCAGATAAATTTGCTCAAAGAGAGAATGAGTATTATGAGGGGGATTAACGGCAATACATTTTAAAAATGTAAGCATTCACCATATGTTTTGGTCACACTTCACATTAAGTGTTCTCACCTTATTGTGGCACATTTCAAACCCTATTTAGTTTGCCTTAGTTTCCTGTCTTCCCAAATCTCCAATAAAATTAAACAATTGGGTTGATATCAGCTCTTATAAGAAAGAAAGGAGAAATGGTTACCAGGCAGTGAAGCAAGAAAAAGACACAGTTACAAGGGTAAAAACTCACCATTTACATTGACTACAAACTTTCTCTAATCAAATTACCAAGGTGACTCTGGAACTAGCTACAGATGATTAGTTCCATTTACTAGCTTTTGTCAGTTTGCATCACATATTTCAAATGCTCTGGCCTAGTTAGCTCCTTTTCCCCTGGGAGGCCTTTTTGTGATGAGAATAACTTTATTATTAATAGCTAAGCATGGTGACTCATTCTGTAGATTGGTGTATGCTAAAAGGGCACTGTTACTGGAGGTGAGTGGCTGAGTCTCCAGAGCAGACAGAAGCAAGGCCTGAGTCCTGGCTGGTCTCTAGTCACAAATCTTCTTGAGATAGCTCTTCTAAATGTGAAGTCATGCTTCCTAGTTTTGTATTTGGAAAATCCTAAGAATTTTTAAAATATGTTAAAGTTCCTACTACATGCTTGTCTATTTGTTACAAAAAAATAGAAGGAACTTTTTTTTCTTCATGGAGGGAACCATTGCTACTAGAAGAAACAGAGAGATGGACTCTTGAGAGCTTCTGATTTCAGCATTTTCATCCACTGATCAATATAGAACTGCACTTTTGTATTTTTCTGCTTATAGATATCCCCTACAATATGTGTCACTGATTCATTAATGCTGAAATCACAGCCAAACAGTACCATAACCCTCAACAAAGCTCACCCAGCACATCCATCTCTGCAAGGCACAGCACAGCCTTCCTGTGCTTAGAGGAACACTAGATAGTGCTTCAGCATGATATTTGGAGTCCATCTTAAACAGACAAACCAACAAAAACAAAAAAATGTAAAAGCATGATAGACCAAGAAAAAGACACAGTTTACAGTTGAGCTGAAACAAAAAGGCAGATTGCCAACTTGATCTGACCTTAGCCAAGAATGTACTTATGGCTAACTCAAAATTTTACTACTATGTGCCTACCCAAGAATAATCATGAAAGTGCATCAAGTATTAATTTTAGAGCTACAATTTTAGTCAGCAAGTAAATTTGCAAATATGGAATTTGCGAATAACCAGGCTCCAGTGCATGTGCATACTTGTAAGTTGTACTTTGAGACCACTTTTATGTTCACTGTATTGTTCTTCACACTGCCAGGGAAGTGGATGGTTTAGTGATCTTTGAATACTAGAGACCTTCAAGTCTTCATGGATAGTGCCATGGCCACTTTTCCCAGGAGTTCTGAATTTCTTTTCTTTTCGTTTTTGGTACTAAGCATTGATCCCAGGCCAGACATGTATTCCATTTTTAAATTTTAAGATAAGGTCTTGCTAAGTTTCCCAGGCTGTCTTTGACTTGTGATCCGCCTGCCTCAGCCTCTCAAGTAGCTAGAATTACAGGTGTGCACCACATCCTGCTTGCTTCATTTCTGTCCAAGGCTTGGACCCTACTAGAATGTAAATCTCCATAAGAGACATGACAGTTTAAGATATCGTTAGTCACCTAATCTTTGATGTGAGTAAATGAAGTTGAGAATTTCTGGTGTAAGTCCAGGTTATTGAAGGAGGAGCTGAGATTCAACATTCTCTCTGAGTACTATATACTTTCTTTCCATACTGCCTCAGTCATCTGATGACTTTCTATTTTTTTCCTATCACCTCAAATAAGAAGCCCTCTCTGTCACAGCCCCAGCCACTGACTCTCTCATGAGCTCCACACCATCATATAAATGTATCTTTATCAGTTCGAAACCAAACATAAGGCCAAATTCATGAAATTAATTATAATCCCCTTGAATCCATTCCTTCTTACCCGATATCCAGATAAAGGTAACTTCCTCAAGCTTTGTCTACCAAATTGGAAATCTTAGTGTTATTTTCAATGCCTTTCTTTACTTTTGCTCTCACTCGTTATTATAAACATCTATTGCAGCAGAAACAAAACTTACCCATATAATAGATGTGTCCATTCACACTGTGTGTTTCCATTTTTAACAACTTGAGATGAATTCTGCAAATGTTTTGCAACACATTAAACAATACAGTATTCAAGCTACTGGACAATAACAAGAACAATAACATACAGCAGAAGCTTCCAGCTTTGTTCCTCAATGTCTAGTTTACAACTCAAGTATGGTGTCTGTTCAAGAATGACAAAAAGAAATTCAGACAATGAACTAAAATAAGATTGCAAGATGGAAACCAATCTTACTTCTAAAACTATATTTAAGTAAAGGAAAATGTAATATAAAGAAAAACAGGCCTATAGCCATTACCTTTCTTTTCTCTGTACCTAGTCAATAAACACATATAAATAACTTCTTCTCTATGATATCTATCTCTTCCAACCCACCTATTCCATTTCTTCTTTCTTACCTATAATACATCCTTCCAATTCTTCCTTCACACCTTCCCAAACTCATCCCACTCCGGAAAACCGTGCTAGGACTCCTCACTATACAGTTATTAAGTCTCATTTCCTTTCATGGCATTTAGGGTCCTCTTCCGTCTAAATCAACTTACTTCCCACTTGTTCCTCCCACGTAATCTCACACAAACTATGTGTTACCATGTGAGAATACATGCTGGAGAGAATATTTTTCAAACCCCAAATCAAAATACTTCTTTTTATTAATTGAAGAGTGAATGTGAGGACACTGGGATAAGATGGTTTTAATCTATATTACTTTGAAAAAGTCTAGGTCCTCTGCTTTAATTTCTCCTTCCTCATTCTGTCTTGCCTACATGTTCTCATTCTTTTTCTACTTAGGTGGATCCATGCTTTTCTCAGTCTCCTTTCTCTCTGTTCCCAGAAAACTAATAGCCCATGTGTCTACCCAGGTCCAGATCAAATGCTAACCCTCCATTGTCCAACTTAAATTAATTGTCATGCTCTCGGTGCTCTTACACCATTTTAAACTCCTTTACATATTTTCCCTACACTAAAGAAACACGTGCGTGCGTGTGTGTGTGTGTGTGTGTGTGTGTGATATTCTCCTTTATGTTCCCTTCAGCATCCAGTTGTAATAAACTTTTCTTAGGTGTCTGTTGTGTAATAAGCACTCTTAGTACCTCACTTGATTTTCACAGCAGACTTCTAATGTGCTATTGCCACTTTATCCCTGAGGAAATTGCATCCTGTGCTGGTTAAATAGCTTGTCCAGATCCACACAGTTAGTAAGTGGTAAGCCTGCAATGTAAGCCCAGTTATCTGTGGCAGAGCTGCGCAAACACAGGAAGTGCTCAAAAAATAGTCTTCTAAAAACTGCATCGAGTCAGGTCCACCAAGAGATAAGAGGATCGTTCTGCAAAGGAAGTTAGAACTGAAGCATTAGAGGCCTGATAGTTTTTCTTTATAATAAGAAAGATACCACATAATTGATTTCAAAGATCATCGTGGGTGAAGTACAAGAGAAATGTATGCGTGGGATGTAAAAAAAAATTAATGTTTTTTTATAAAATGGAGTACTACTAAGCCATAAAAATGAGAAATTAGAGACATTTATAGCTAAATGGATGTACATTGAGGCGATACTCTTAAGTGAAATAAATAGACACACATGTGTAAATACCGAATAGTTTCTCTAGTGTGAGAAATTGAAAGTGTAAATAAGGACTAAAAGGTATAATAGATAATGTGAAATAGGAAGAAAAAGGGTAAAGGGGAAGTGGAAGGGGTAGGAATGGAATTAATATGAGAAAATGAAAAAAATGGAAACAAAGTCTTTGTAAATAGGGAGGGATGGAGGGGTTGAAGGGAGGGCAGGGGAATGGGGAAAAATAAGAACCAAGAGAATTATGTAAAGGTGCAAATTTCCAATGATGAATGTCATTATATTGTATACCTAAAATGTACCAATAAAATTAATTTTAAAAAATCACCTACTAAAAAAAAAGCTATGTTCAAAGTGCATTTCCCCCCTTCTTTATCAGAGTTGGGCATTTTCTCCTTCACTTTGCCAGGCAGTTGCTGAAACCTCCCTGCATACAGTGAGTCACGCACTGAGTCAGCCATGTAGCAGCCCCTGCTCTGTCAGCACAGGTCAGCAGTGCACTGTGGAATGCAGCCCATACCCACTGGGGTCCTGAGGGCCCTGGACTCACCCCCACACCATTCATTCACCCACCCCCACAGCTTTTACTTACCCCAATGAGAGGTGTCACTTTGGTACACAGTGGTGCCCAACTGATGATGGCAAAATGTGTACAGCACCTCTGAAAGTGTACTGAAAAGAACATCAGTTGTGGAAAAGGAGGAAGTCTGAAGTGTCCTTGGGAAATGTGCATTGTCTCCTCTTGGCATAGCACAGGGCCTGGCCTTATCTTACAGGCAGGGATGGAAATGGGGAGAGGTATCCTAATTACTACTGGCATTAATATTAATGCATGGATTCCACTTGTAGAAACCCATCTTGATGACCTTAATGGAGTTCACTGTAGATCTGACTAGTCTAAAGCTTCCAGAACAAAACTGCTTCATCAAATATGGACTTACTAGATGAGCTACCTCTGGCTTCAATATGTCATCAGCTTTCATGGAGTTGAAAGCAGGCTGCTATTCCATTTTAATTTCTTTTTCTTTTTACTTCTAACCCTTAGGGATTTTGGATAGCAGAGTTTATTAGCTAGATTCACTGGTCTGTCTCTTTAAATGCTGAAATTATTTAGTCAAAGCCTTTTCTTTGTGAACATGCCAGCTACAGAAGTACAGACAAGCAGGTGCAAACTGTTCATGTCACCCTGCCTGCAGACTGCTTGAGAGCCAGCCCTGCTGGGCAAGTGAGTGATAGTCTAGCAGCAGAATAAATGATCATTTTGAATAGCCTTAGTATAATTCCACAATGCTAAAGTGTATTTAAAAACGTGAAAAGCAAAAGTTTTTGTTGTTTGTTTATAAATGTGCAACACATTTATTTCATTGTAAAATCTGCCTGAACTGGTACGAAATTGTTTATTATCTTTATTTCATTTACACATTTACATACTGGGCTGCAAAAAAGTAATGTGCTTAATTATAAGGCATTCCCTGCTGGAGTGTGTGTATTTAACTGAAATATTCTAAATATCAAAACACATATTACTTCAGAAATTGTAGATAAGGAATGCTAGACCCCTAGCATTTTTATTTTTTTATTTATTAAAAAAATTTTTTTTGGTACCAGGGATTGAACTCAGGACCTTGTGCTTGCAAGGCAGGCCATGGTACCACTGAGCTAAATCCCTGGCCCCCCCTTAGAATTTTTAAAAATCATAAACATTACTCAATGAATTAAAAGTTTTTTCCCATCTTTATTTTTATGCATTCCTGTTTTTTACCTTGCTGGGCTGGTCCTTGTTTGATAGCCTAAGGAAAGCCATATTATTTTCATAAAACTAATCCTTTTGAGTGAGGAGACTAAAAGAAATCCTTTAACCTCACTAAGCCTTAGTTTCCCCATCTGTGAAGTGGAGATGAAAATTCCTACCCTGAATTTCTTCCAGGCTAGGTCTGAGACTCAAACAGGAGAGACCTTTGGAATGAGAAACCACTATAAAAGTTCTGGATATGAATACCAGAACCAAGTCATTAACTATTTTGTTGGTGTCCTTTATGAAATCCTCATTGACTTAAAAATACATGCTGCATTAGTTTATCTAGGGTCCAAGTTTATAATCTTGTGAATCTCGATGTCATCTCAATATTCAGTCATGTTAGGTGAGTGTTGACCACCTACCTGGACAAATTTACAAATACGTTTTTATATACTGTACTTAAGAGAATAGGAGCATGCTTGGTTAGACTGCATTAGGGTTATACTATCCCAGAAGAAATTCTGGTCCTTTGATTAATAGACGTGTTTAGTACTACTAAAAGATTTTTAAAAATTCTTTCTAATTTGGAAAGAGAGCAAGACTGAGAGGAGTTTCTGCCAAGAGGCAACTAGCATATTTTTGTATGGTAATTAATTTTAAGTGGTTTACATTAGTGGATCAAAGGAACACCCTAAGCACAGCAGATAAGATCCTAGTCCCAGGCTGAAACTGGATTGGGCAGAAAGTAGCTCAACAAAACCAGATATAAAGTATTAGAGAAAAAGACTTGCAGAAAAGAGCAGGGAGTTAGAAAGCCCTGGGGGGTTTGGCTAATGTAGATTTACCTTCCACAGGCCACTTTCTTTGTTCTCAGAGTTTGAAAATATGCTTGCATTCAACAAATACATGAGTAAATTACCTTAGATAGGACTTCAATGAGGCCTTTGCTGAATTTAATGACAATAATAATACTTTGCATTTTACTGACTGCTATGTGCTGGGTACCTAGATGCTATCTTAAGTAATCTTTCCACCATTTCTTTACAAGAAGTATGATTATCATTCTCATGTATTCTGCCTAGATATCGGTGCTTAATAAGCCACCCCAAAACTCAGTGACTTTAAACAATAATTTCTTATCTCTCACGGTCTGAGAGTTAACAAGACTCAGCCAAGCATTTCTGCTTTGGGGTTTCAGGCACTGACTTTAAGAAGTGGCTGAGGCTGGAGACATCTGATGACTCAGTTGTACCTGACATCTGTGCTAGCTTTTTCATTTACGTTTGTCTCCTTAGCTGCAGTGGATGGAACATCTAGCGCAGTGGTGGCAAACCTACAGCACTGAAAGCTCTAAAATGTTCACCATCACTTGTCTAGGGGATGGTTTGATAGCTCTTCCCTCTCCAGGTCTTCTCCAGTAACAAGTATGGTCTTCTCTACAGCACAGCAATCTCAGAGTAGTCAGACTTTCACCTGGCAGCTTTCTTTTCCTAGATTAAACATTTTAAGGGGGTTAGATAGAAGCTGAAAGGCTTCTTTTGCTCTAGCCTTAGTAGTAATATTGAGTTACTCGCACCAATTCTATTTGTGAGAAGTCAATCACAAGTCCAACCCAAAGGGAGGAGCTTATACAGAAGTGTAGATTATAAGAATTTTGGTTCATTGAGGAGACATTGGATCCCATATATATGTATGTATACATATAATTATATAATATATTATATATCAATATATTAATAATATATTATTTTATCATTACTATATAATATATTATATAATTAATATAATACATATTAATAATATAACATTACATTAATTATATAATTAATATATATTGATATATTATGTAATATAATATATAGTATATTTTAATATATATTATATATAAATCATACATTAAATTATATTATATATTATTATTTAATATATAATATATAATGTATACACAATATAATATATAATATATCATATTATATATTATATAAGATTAATATATTATATAATTAATCAATATATTTACATAATATATTAATAATGCAATATAATTAATAATATAATGCATAGCAATGCTATATTAATAATTAATAATTATATATGTTGATATAATATATATATCATATATAATGTCTCTCTATATTATATATAATGTCTATATATAACATATATATAACAAGTCATATTACAAATGAAGGATTTAAAACTTTATAAGTTTAAATTCCTTGCCCAACATCAGATACCTTGAAGGCAGTCAAGTTGTTGTTTCAGTCTAGTCCTCTATGATTCCAATATGCTATGCAACATCTACCAAGTAAAATTATCAATTGAAAAATGAATTTATTTACTAGGACAGTATTTTTAAAGGCACTGCACATAAAGGTATAAACATATGGTCTTATTCTCTAAAATCTCTAGAAGGCTAGAGTTTAGACTGAAGAGAACATTGAGCTTGGAGGTCAAAGCCCAGAGTTTGAGTCATGACTCAACAACTCTGGGAAACTCATTGAACTTTCTCAAGACTCAATCAATTCAAAGGTAAAGTATAGGTAACAGTGTCTTAAGACTGGGGATGTAGTACAGTGGTTGAGAGTTTAACTATCATGTGTAAATTCCCGGGTTCAATTCCCAGCACTAGCAAAAGGGGAAGATGTCTTCTTATAGAATTGGTACAAAAATGAAATCAAACAACCTATGTGAGATTAATCTTGTTAGTGAGAGTGTGTGATGGTGATGTAATTTTGATTGTCAAGTTGATGGGGTTAAGGGACACCTAGAGATGTGATGGAATTGCGAGGGTGCTAACCTCATCGGTGAACTCACCCATTGATGAGTTCATAGCTGAATGGGCTCTTAGGAGGGGGCCTAGGTGGAGGAAGTAGGTTACGTAGCTGTGCCCTTGAAAGGTATATCTCTTCTGGAGTTCTTCCTTCCCACTGTGCTTCCTGGCTGCCACAAGATGAGCAGCTTTCCTTGGTTGTGCCCTCCTGCTATCAGGTTTCTGCCCTGCATCCAGATGACTGCAGACTGAAACTTCCAAAATTATGAGCCAAAAATAAACCTTTCCTCCTTTGGGTTGTTTATATCAGGTATTTTGCTCTAGCAACAAACAGGTGACTAACAAAGTATTTTTTTATTCATTACATTTATTGGTACATTTTAGGTTTACATTATGATCACAGTCATCATTGGGAATTTGTACCTGTATATGATATATCTTGTTTCTTGTTTTTTCCCCATTCTCCTTCCTTCCCTTCCTCCTGTCCACCTCTTTCTATTTACAAAAGCTTTGTTTCCATTTTTTCCTTCCTCTCTCATATTTTTTCTTTCCTTTCCCCAGCCCACCTCCCTACTTCCCCTTCCCCTTTGCCCTCTTTTTTCCTATTTCATATTGTCTACTATACATTTTGGCCCTCATTTACACTTTAAGTTTCTCACACCAGAGAAACTATTTGGTATTTACACATATGTGTCCTAGTTATTTCACTTAAGAATATGGCCTCAGTGTTCATACATTTAGCTATAAATGTCTATGGCTGAATAGTATTCCATTTTATTTATTTAAAAACCCCCACATCTTCTTAATCTAGTCACCAGTTGATGGGCATTTGGGCTACTTCCAAGATTTAGCTATTACAAACTGTGCCACTGTAAACATGGGTGCACATATATGGCTGTGGTATGATGCTTTTAATTCTTTTTGGAAGATATCCACCAGGGGTATAGCTGGGTCAAATGGGACCTCTAATCTTAGCTTTTTGAGGAATCTCCATACTGATTTTCACAGTAGTTGCACCAGTCTACACTTCCACCAACAATGAAAAAGGTTACTTTTTCCCCACACCCCTGCCAGCATTTGTTATTGGTTGATTTCTTAATAGCAGCCATTCTTTCTGAAGTGAGGTGTAATCTCAATATTGTTTTCACTTGCATCTCTCGAATGAACAGTGATGTTGAACATTTTTTTCATATATTTATTTGCTGTTTCTACTTCTTTGAGAAATGTCTGTTCATTTCAGATGACCATTTTTGGATTGGGTCTTTAAATTGGGCTGGGGGGTTGATTTTTTGAAGTTCTTTATATATTCTTGACAGTAGTCATTTGTCTGAGAAACAGTTGGTAAAATGTTTTTCCCCATTCTGGGTTGTCTCTTCACTCTGTTGGTTTTGCTTGCTATGCAGAAGCTTTTTAATAAGATGAGATCCCAGTTGCTGATTCTTTGTGCTAGTTCACATGTGACTGAGATTTTGTTCATAAAGTCTTTTCCTATGCCAATGTCTTCAAGAGTTCTACCTAACCTATTCTCTAGGAGATTTAGTGTTTCTTTTTTAATATTTAGATCTTTAATCCATTTTGATCTTAGTTTAGTGCATGGTGAATGATATGGGTCTAGTTTTAATCTCTGGCAAGTTGAAACCCAGTTTTTCCAACATCATCTATTAAAGAGGCTATCTTTCCTTCAGTGAGGGTGTTTGGCTCCTTGGTCGAAGTTGAGGTGGCTGAATATGTCTGGCATTGTTTCTGCATCTTCTAATATGTTGCACTGGTCCTCCAGTCTGTTTCTTTGCCAGTACCATGCTGTTTTTATCACAATAGCTTTGTAGTATAGTTTAAAGTTGGTGATTGTGCCTTGTCTTTGTTGCCTGGAATTGCTTTTGCTATTGTGGGTCTCTTCTGGTTCCAAATGAATTTTTGGATTGCTTCCTCTAGTTCTGTGAAATATGCTGTTGGAATTTCAATTGAGATTGCATTGGATCTATATAGCAGCTTTGGAAGTATGGTCATTTTCACTATGATGGTTCTTTCCACCCAGGAGCAAGGAATGTCTTTCTATTTTCTGATATCCTCTTTGATCTCTTTTTTCAGAGTGCTATAGTTTTTGGAGTAGAGGTCTTTTACTTCCTTTGTTAGATTGATTCCTATGTATTTAATTTTTTTTTGGATGCCATTGTGAAAAGAGCTGTTTCTCCAGTTCCTCTCTCAGTGAGTCTGTTGTTCCAGTAGAGGAAGGCTATTGATTTTTGTGTGTTGACCTTTTATCCAGCTACTTTATTGAATTTGGTGATTAAGTCTAGAAGACTTTTGGTGGAGTTCTTGGGGTCTTCTATATAGAGTATCATGTTAACTGCAAATAATAACAATTTAGCATCTTAATTTCCTATCTTTATTCCTTTTATTTCTTTCTCTTTGGCTAACAAAGTATTACACAAACAATGGGCCTTGGTTGAGAAGAAATCATGAGCCCATGAAAGGTGATATAACCCTGTAAAAGAAGACTGTACCCCTTCCAGAGATGTGTGCAAATTAAAGCCTAATGATATCAGTGCAAAGTGCATCAGACTTTGGGTCAGAACTGATACCTGCAGTTGCAGAGATATTGTACCTGTCACACTCTGAAGCTCCTTCCATCTCTGTGCACTCCACCTTATGTGTTTCTCTGGGAAATTTGGACAATCCTTAACTCCAGGAGGCACTCTTTTCCTTCATATAATAGCAAGGCATCTGTTGTCAAAAGCTAAATAAGACACCAGAATTTCAGAGAGTGAAATCTTAAAATTCATACTTTAATTTTATTTCTCCTTTTTCCACCTTGACTTCAAAATATTTGACATAGCTCAGTTCAAAATAAGATATATAAGTGCAGGGAAGCTACAGATAAACCCTGGTTTGAACTGAATTTAACTGTGTCTAATGACATGGGCTCAGAGTTCAACAGCCCAGTCCTGCAGCGGGAGATGGATGGGGATGGAGAACAGCTCAAATCAGATCCTGAGTTTAGATGATCAACCAGCACTGAAACCTGAGGAGAAGAAACAGCAGTTGAAAGTTCAAGAACCCAAACTCACAAAGGTTGTTGGTAGTGTTCTGGGGAATAGGTCATGTAGCTGTCAGAGCCAAGTGGTACAGAGGGATAAAGAAAGATTTGATCACTTTCTCCATTCTTCCTGGATCTACTTATGCTAGTCACAGAGAAGCATCTTTGAGAACCAAGACTGTTCCATAGGAGGGAGCAGTGAAACTTTGAACTCTTAAGAAGTAATATAAATGTCACATTGTTTGCATGGAGAAGGGTAAATTTAGGGTACAAACAACTGACTCCTAATGCACATTTAATCTGTGTACTGTAATGTGTCTCCAGTTTCTCCACAAGGATTCATTCATTTTTCCATGAACTCAGTTTTTAAAAATGATACTATCCATGAAGGAAACTTGTAACTCTATAATTCCTTTTATTTATAAATGTCCAATTCAGTGGTTTTTAGTACATTGATAAAATTACAATCATCACCACTATCTAATTCTGTAACATTTTTATCACATCAAAAGGAAACCCCCTGAAAAGAAACCCATTAACGGGCACACTCCATTTCCACACTCCCCTACCTCCCACTCATGGTCCTTGGCAGCCACTAATCTACTTTTTGTGACTATAAATTTGCCTTTCTGAAGGTTGTACATAAATAGAACCATACAAGAAGTACTTTTTCTCAATTTTTGGCACTTACTATAGCTTCAGGATTCATCCACGTTGCAGTCTAGATCAGTACTTCTTTCTTTTTCACTGACAAGTAATAGTCTACTGTTTGGATATACTACATTTTGTTCATCTATTTATCATTTGACAGGTATTTGTACCATTCCATTTTTTTGTATGAAATTCTTTTATTGGTACATTGTAGGTATACAACACAATTACATTTCTCATTGGGAATTGTACCTTTATATAATGCATCTTGGTTCTTATTTTTTCCCCATTCCTAGCCTTCCCTTCATGCCCTCCACCCTTCCCTATTTACAAAGACTTTATTTCCATTTTTTCCATTTCTCATCATTTTTTCCTTTCCCTTCTTTCCTTTTCCCTGTGCCTCCCACTACCCCTACCCCTTTGGACCTTTTCTTCCTATTTTACATTATCGATTATTCATTCTAATAATTAGTACATTTTAGGTATACAATATAATGACATTCATCATTGGAAATTTGCACCTTTACATAGTCTCTCTTGGTTCTTGTTTTTCACCCTTGCCCGGCTCTCCCTTCAATGCCTCCAGCCCTCCCTATTTACAAAAATTTTGTTCCTATTTTTCCATTTTCTCATATTAATCCCATTCCCTTCTATCCTTTCCCTTAGCCCTCCCACTTCCTTCCCCTTTGCCCCTTTTCTTCCTATTTCACATTGTCTATTATACATTTAGTCCTTATTTACACTTTCAGTTTCTTACACCAGAGAAACTATTTGGTATTTACACATCTGTGTCCTATTTATTTCACTTAAGAGTATCGCCTCAATGTGCATCTACTTAGCTATAAATGTCTCTAATTTCTCATTTTTTATGGCTGAGTAGTACTCCATTTTATTAAAAAAAAACACATTTTCTTTATCCAGTCTCCAGTTGATGGGCATTTGGGCTGTTTCCAAGTTTTAGCTATTACAAACTGCGCTGCTATGAACATGGGTGCACATATATCACTGTGGTATGATTCTTTTAATTCTTTGGGGAAGATCCCCAGCAGTGGAATAGCGGGGTCAAATGGGATTTCCAGTCCTAGTTCTTTGAGGTATCTCCATACTGATTTCCACAGTGCTTGCACCAGTCTACACTCCCACCAGCAGTGGAGCAGGGTTCCTCTTTCCCCACAGCCCCACCAGCATTGGTTATTGGTTGATTTCATGATAGCAGCCATTCTTTCTGGAGTGAAGTGGAATCTCAGCATTGTTTTCATTTGCATCTCTCGAATGACCAGTGATGTTGAACATTTTTTCATGTATTTATTTGCTATTTCTACTTCTTTGTGTGAGAAATGTCTGTTAATTTCAGATGCCCATTTTTGGATTGAGTCTTTAAATTTGGGAGGTCTGATCTTTTTAAGTTCTTTATAGATTCGAGATAGTAGACCTTTGTCTGAGGAAGAGCAGGTGAAGATTTTTTCCCACATTGTGGATTGTCTCTTCACACTGCTGGTGGTTTCTCTTGCTGTGCAGAAGCCTTTTAATAAGAAGAGATCCCATTTGTTGATTGTTTGTGCTAGTTCACGGGCAACTGAGGTTTTGTGCATAAAATCTTTTCCTACACTGATGTCTTCAAGGGTTTTACCTAACCTCTGTTCCAACTGGTTCAGAGTTTCTATTTTAATATTTAGATCTTTAATCCATTTTGATTTTAGTTTAGTGCATGGTGAGAGATACAGGTCTAGTTTTAATCTTTGGCAAGTTGAAGCCCAATTTTTCCAGCACCATTTATTAAAGAGGCTATCTTTCCTCCAGTGAGGGTGTTTGGCTCCTTTGTCAAAGATGAGATGGCTGAGTGTGTCTGGCGTTGTTTCTGCATCTTCTAATCTGTTCCACTGGTCCTCAAGCCCGTTTCTTTGCCAGTACCATGCTGTTTTTATCACAGTAGCTTTGTAGTATAGTTGCAGGTTGGGGATTGTGATAGCCCCTGCCATGTCTCTGTTACCTAGAATTGCTTTTGCTATTCTGGGTCTCTTCTTGCTGCAAATGAATTTTTGGATTGTTTTCTCAAGGTCCATGAAGTATGCTGCTGGGATCCCAATTGGAATTGCATTAAATCTATGTAGCAGTTTTGGGAGTATGGCCATTCTCACTATATTAATCCTTCCTACCCAGGAGCAAGGGATGTCTGTCCATTTTCTGATACCATCTTCAATCTCTCTTTTCAGAGTGCCATAGTTTTCAGAGAAGAGGTCTTTGCTTTCTTTCATTAGGATGATTCCTAGGTATTTCAGTGTTTTGGATGCTATTGTGAAAGGAATTATTTGCCCTTTGTCTCTCTCAGTGAGTCTGTCATTGGTGTAGAGGAAAGCTATTGATTTTTGTGTGTTGACCTTGTAACCAGCTACTTGACTGAATTTGGTTATTAAGTCTAGAAGACTTTTGGTGGAGTTCTTGGGGTCTTCTATATAGAGTATCATGTCATCTGCAAATAATGACAATCTGACTTCTTCATTTCCTATCTTTATTCCTTTTATTTCTTTCTCTTGTCTAATTGCCATGGCTAATGTTTCCAGAACTATATTGAAGAAGAGTGGTGATAGTGGACATCCTTGTCTTGTTCCTGATTTTAGTGTGAAAGATTTCAGTTTTTGATCATTTAGTATGATATTGGCTGTTGGTTTTTCATAGATGGCTTCTATCAGTTTGAGGTAGAGACCATCTATTCCAATTTTTTGTAGGGTTTTATCATAAATGCATGTTGGATTTTGTCAAATGCTTTTTCTGCATCTATGGAGATAATCATATGGTTTTTGTGCTTGGCTCTACTGATACAGTGTATTACATTGATTGATCTGCTTATATTGAACCATCCCTGCATCCCTGGGATGAATCCCACTTGATCAGGGTGTATGATCTTCTTGATGATCTTCTGCATTCTATTTGCCAGTATCTTAAGGATTTTGCATCTATGTTCATTAGTGAGATTGGCCTATAGTTCTCCTTTTTGGTTGGGTCTTTCTCTGCTTTGGGGATCAAGGTGATGCTTGCTTCCAGGAATGAATTTGGGAGTATTGCTTCCCTTTCAATTTCATTGAAGAGTTTAAACAGTAGTGGCAGTAGTTCCTTTCTAAATGTCTTGTAGAATTCAGCAGTGAAGCCATCAGGGCTTGAGCTTTTCTTAGTTGATAATTTTTTTTCATTTTGTTTTCAGTTTCATTGGTTGATATTCTGTTGTTTCGAATTTTTAGGTCTTCTTTGTTCAACTTTGGTAATTCATATGTATCTAGGAATCTGTCCATTTCTTCTGTGTTGTCCATCTTATTGGCATATAGGTTCTGGAAGTAGGTATTGATGATCCTCTGGATTTCTGCTGGGTCTGCTGTAATTTCATCCTTTTCTTTCCTAATTGCATGGATTTGGGCCTTTTCTTTCCTTTTTCTGATAAGTTTGGCTAAGGGTTTGTCAATTTTGTTGATTCTTTCGAAGAAGCAACTCTTGGCTTCACTGATTTTTTGTATCATTCCCTTAGTCTCCATTGCATTGATTTCTCCTCTGATCTTTATAATTTCCTCCCTTGTATGAGCTTTGGGGTTGTCCTGCTCTTCTTTTCCAGAAGCTTGAGGTTCAGCATCAGGTTGTTTAATTGGGCTCATTCTGTTTTCCTAATATGCATATTCACTGCTATGAATTTCCCTCGTAAGACTGCTTTCTTTGTGTCTCATAGATTCCAATATGTTGTATTGTCATTGTCATTTTTTTTTTTTTAAAGCAAAGTATTTTTTTTTTTTGGTGCCGGGGATCGAACTTGGGTCCTTGCACTTGTGCAGCGGGTGACGAAACCACTGAACTAAGTCCCCAGCCCTAATTAATTGAAGGAACTGTCTGATTTCTTCTTTAATTTCCTCTGTGACCCATTGGTTATTCAGAAGTGTGTTGTTCAATTTCCACGTGTTTATGAAATTTTTCCAGTTTCTTTTGCTATGGATCTCCAATTTCATCACACTATGGTCTGATAATATACAGGGGATAACTTCAATTCCTTTGCACTTACTTACTTAAACATGTTCTATGGTGAGTATGTGGTCTATTTTGGAGAATAACCCATGTGAAGCTGAGAAGAATTTTGATTTTGAAGAAGTATTCTGATTTTGGGGGGTGGAAGTCTCTGTAAACATCTGTTAAGTTCATTTGTTCAAGAGTTCAATTGAGTTCTAGTATTTCATTACTTATTTTTTGTCCAGTTGATCTATCTATTTGTGACAGTGGGGTGTTGAGGTCCCCCACTACAACTGTATTAGTGCATATATGACTGTTGATGACCGTTAGTATTTGTTTTATATAGTTGGGTGCACTAGTGTTTGGTGCATCGATATTTATGATTGTCATCTCTTCCTCTTGGATTCTTCCCTTTACAAGGATCTAGTATCCTTCTTCATCTCTCTTAATCAGTGTTGGCTTGAAATCTACTTGATCTGCAAAGAGGATAGCTACTCCTGCTTTTTTTTTTGGTTCCTGTCCCATGGAGCATTGTTTTCCACCCTTTAACTTTCAGTCTATGAGTTTCCTTTTGAATTAAGTGTGTTTCTTATATGCAGCATATTGTTGGATTTTGCTTCTTGACCCATTCTGCCAGTCTATTTCTTTTGATTGGTGAATTGAGACCATTAACATTGATGGTTATAACTGAAACATATTGACTTGTCATTGCCATGACTTTTTCTTTTTGTTGGGTTCTCCTCCTTTACATTTAATTTCTTGTCATGCCAAATGAGTTCATTCTGCTTTGCTTCCTGGGGTTATGATCCTCAATGTCTGTTCCTAGGATACTGTGTAAAATGTTTTGGAGTGCTGGTTTGTTATTCACGAAGTTCCTAAGGTGCTCTTTGTCATGAAAGTATCTTATTTCTCCATCAATTTTGAAAGATAGTTTTGCAGGGTACATCAATCTGGGTTGGAGGCTGTTTTCTTTTAGGGCTTGGAATATATCACTCCAAGCTCTTCTTGCCTTGATGGTTTGTGTTGAGAAGTGTGCTCTGATTCTGATGGGCTTTCCTTTGTATGTGATTTGTTTCTTTTCTCTAACTGCTTGTAGAACTTTGTTCTTCTGTTGCGTTTCTGGAATCTTAACAATTATATGCCTATGTGTAGATTTTTTTTGATCAAGGCTATTTGGAGTCCTATATGCCTCACTTATCTGTGTGTCAAGTTCTTTTCCCCTGCCTGGGAAGTTTCTGCCATTACTTCTGTGAAGAGTTTTTTTTATGTCTTCTGCACTCTTTCTTCATTGACTCCAGTCAGTCTTATGTTATTCTTCTTTGCATCATCTAGCAGCTGCTGGATTGATTTCTCATGTTCCCTTATCATTTTGAAGCAATTTTTCCTTTCCTGGTCATTAATTGCAATCTTATCCTCTATATCTGAAATTCTGTCCTCACATTGGCTCATTCTGCTGTGTAGACTTTCAATGGAGATTTTCATGTCCTGGAAATCTATTTGCATCTGTTTTAAGGATTCCATTTGTTTCCTATGTTGGATTCCATCATGTTCCTCAGCTCCTCTCTATATTTATTAATCATGTCTTGCACTAGGAGCACAACCTCTCCTGTTATCTGAGAAATTATTTCTGATTTCATTTTTTCCAGATCCCCTTTTGTTGCCAGTTCAGTGGGTCCAGGTGGTTGAGTATCAAAGTGTTCCATCACATTTCCCTTTGGAGTTGCTGTAGGTGATCTGAAAGTCTGGTTTTGAGAGTTATTTACGTGTTTTCTCATTTCCACTGGGGGCGGGCAGGGGGGATACTGTTGGCACCTGCACGGCTCACCTCCTCTGAGCTGGGAGAGGTGGGACAGGGGCCAGGAGCGGCGTTAGGGATGGTGGCCTGGAAGTCCCTTCCTCTGGGCCAGGAGTGGCAGGACAGAAGCCAGCCCAAAAGCCCTTTCCTCTGGGCTGGGAGCAGCGGGAGGGATGGTGGCTGGGAAGCCCCTTCCTCTGGACCAGGTGCAGTGGTATGGTGGCTCAGAAGCCCCTACCTCTGGGCCAGGAGTGGTGGGATGGATGGAAGCCCAGAAATCCCTTTCTCTGGGCCAGGAGTGGCAGGAGGGATGGTGGCCAGGAAGCCCCTTCCTCTGAACTAGGAGCAGTGGGAAGGGAGCTCAGAAGCCCCTACTTCTGCACCAGGAGGTGAGGGATGGATGGCAGCCCGGAAGCCCCTTCCTCTGGACTGGGAGTGGAGGGATAGATGGTCTGGACAGATTCTTGATATGAATTACCAAAGCTGAATCACGAAGATATAAAAATTCTAAACAACCCAATATCAGACAATAATATTGAAAATGTAAAAAAAAAAATGTAAATATAAACTTAGCAACCAAGAAAAGCCCAGGGCCTGATGGCTTCACTGCTGAATTCCACAAAATTTTAAAGATCTACTGCCAATGTTCTTCAAAGTCTTTAATGAAATAGAAAGGGAGTCAATAATCCCCAAATCATTCTTGGAAGCAAGTAATACCCTGATACCAAAACCAGAGAAGGACCCAACTAAAAAAGAAAACTCCTGGCCAATCTCCCTAATGAACATAGATGCAAAAATCCTCAATAAGGTACTGGCAAACAAAATACAACAAATCATCTAGAAGATTATACACCATGACTAAGTAAGATTCATTCCAGGGATGCAGGGATGGTTTAACATGCACAAATCAATAAATGTAATACACCATATCTACAGAACCAAAGAAAAAAATCACACAATCATCTCAATAGACACAGAAAAAGCATTTGAGAATGTCCAACACCCATTGATGATAAAAAAAAAAACTACAGAAAATTGGAATAGATGGTGTTTACCTCAATCTGATGAAAGCCATCTATGACAAACCAAGAGCCAATATCATACTATATGTTCAAAAATAGAAAACTTTCAGTCTAAAATCAGGAACAAGACAAGGATGTCCAATATGATCACTCCTGTTCAACATAGTTGTGGAATCATTCACTAGACCAATTATAGGGGGAAAAAAAGAAATAAAAGGAGTCAAGATAGGAAAGGAAGAAGTTAAATTATCGTTATTTGCAGATGACACAATTTTCTGCACAGAAACCCCAAAAACTCCACAAAAAAACTTCTAGATTAAATAGCCAAATTCAGTAGCATAGCTGGATGCAAAGTCAACACTCATAAAACAACAGCATTGCTGTACACAAATAACAAATTCACAGAGAAAAAAATTGGGGAAAGAACACCTTTCACATTAGCATAGAAAAAAATGAAATACTTGGGAACCAATCTAACAAAGGAAATAAAGAACCTGTACACTGAAAATTACTATACTTTGAGAAAGAAGATCAATGTGGATATCAGAAAAAGGTAAAACATCTTTGCCCTTGGGTAGCAAGTACCAATATAGGGAAAATCGTCATATTCCCAAAATTGTTACACTGATTTAATGCAATCCCAATAAAAATACCATTAGCATACCTCGCAGAACTAGAGAAAACATTTCTAAAATACATTTGGAACCAGAAGAAACCTAGAATAGCAAAAACAATTCTGGGCAACAAAGGCAAGGCAGGGGGTATTATAATTCCCGACTTGAAATTATACTACAGAGCAACTGTGATAAAAACAGTATGGTACCAGCAAAAATACAGACCTGAGGGCCAATGAAACAGACTAGAAGAGATTGAAACAACACCAAACACACTCAGCCACCTTTTCATTGACAAAGGGGCCAAAAACGTTCACTAGAGGAAAGATACCCTCTTTATTAAGTGTTGCTGGAAAAACTGGCTTTCCTATTCTACCTGCCAAAGACTAAAACTAGACCCATGTCTCTCACCATGCACTAAACTAAAATCAAAATGGATCAAAGATCTAAATATTAAAACAGAAACACTAAATCTTCTGGAAGAGAGAATAAGCAGAACTCTTGAAGACACAGGGATAGGCAAAGACTTCATGAACAAAACCCAGTCCACACAGGAAATAGTGAAAAGAATCAACAACTGAGATCTCATCCTATTAAAAAGTTCTTGCACCACAAAAGAAATCACCAACAGAGTTAAGAGACAACCCACAGAATGGGAAAAAATTTTAGTCAGTAGTCCCTCAGATAAAGGACTAATATCTAGAACACATAAAGAACTGACAAAAATCAGACCCCTTAAATTTAAATACCGAATCCAAAAATGGGCATCTGAAATGAAGAAGTACAAACGGTAAATAAATATATGAAAAAACATTCAAAATCTTTGGTCATCCAAGAGATGCAAATGAAAACAACACTGAGATTTCATCTCACTCCAGAAAGAATGGCTGCTATCAAGAAATCAACCAACATTAAATGCTGGTGGGGCTGTGGGGAAAAAGGAACCCTGGACCACTGTTGGTGGGAGTGCAGACTGGTGTAACCACTGTGGAAATCAGTGCAGAGATGCCTCAAAAAGATTAGAGTTAGAGGTCCCATTTGACCCAGCTAGTGCCCTGCTGGGTACTTTCCTGAAAGAATTGAAAGCATCAGACCACAATGATACATGTGCACCCATGTTTATAGTGACACAGTTTGTAATTGCTAAATCTTGGAAACAATGCCCCCAATACATGTGTGTCTTTATAAATGAAGTACTACTCCACCCTAAAGAAAGATAACTTGAGACATTTACAGCTAAATGATGCAACTTGATACTACAAACTTAGGTGAAATAAATTGGACACACGTGTGTAAATATTGTATTGTCTCTCTGGTGTGAAAAATTGAAAGGGCAAATAAGGACCAAAATGTATAATAGATAATGTGAAATAGGAAGAAATTGTTCAAAAGGAAAGGGAAACTGTGCAGCGGAAGGGGGAAAAGGGAAGAGAAAAGAAAAAAGAATAAGAAAAGAAGGAAAAATAGAAACAAAACTGTTGTAAATAAGGAGGGGAGGGGGGTTGAAGGGAGGGGAGGGGATTGACAGAAAAAAAGGAATCAAGATATACCATGTACAGGTACAAATTCTTTTTGATGAATGTGACTGTTATGTATATTTAACTTGTACCAATAAAATTAATTTTTAAAAACAAGACTTTTCCATAACAAAGGGGACATTAAGAAATTCATTACCACTAAATCAGCACACCAAAAAATTCTTCAAGGATCCTAGAAAGAGACAATGGAGCCAAGGATACCAAAATCATAATGGAATGAATATACCATCTAGGCTGAGCAATTAGCCAGAAGGGAGAAAAAAGAATAAGAAATGAGAATATAAAGCAATGACAAGAATAAGTCAATATCTTTTAGTAATAACCCTCAATGTGAAAGGACTCAATTCCCCAATTAGAACATATAGATTAGCAAATTGTATCAAAAACAAAATCCAACAGTATGCTACATACAATAAACACATCTAATTCAAGAAAAAACTCACAGACTAAAAATCAAAGGATGGAAAACAATATTCTATGCAATAGGACTACAAAAACAAGAAAGAGTAGTTATCGCATTTTCAGATCAAGTAAATTTCAAGCCAAAACTGATCAGAAGGGGCACAGAAAGTCACTACACATTGATTAAGGGAACAATTCAACAGGAAGAGATAAGAATTACAAATATATGTCCACCAAACAACAGCGCACCCAGCTTTATAAAACAAACACTATTAAGCATAAAAGATCAGACAAACATCAACACAATTGTTATAGTGGGTAAACTCAATCCCCACTATCACAAATAGATCAACTAGAGGAAAATACTGTTGGAGTTGACCCATACCTTTTAACAAATGGACTTAATAGATATCTATAGTGTTCCACCAAACAACAATGTACGTACTCTTCTTAGTCACACATGTAACTTTCTCCAAATTAGATCACATACAAGTCCATAAAGCATACTAAAGTAAATGAAAGAAATCAAAATTATCACATGCATATTATTAGATGATAATGCAATTAACTCAAAATCAATGAAAAAGAAACTGAAAAAATTATGCAAATGCAAGGAAATCAAACAATATATTCTTAAATAATCAATGGGTCACTGAAGAATCTAGACAATTCCTACAATAAAATCATAATGCCAGTACACCATACAAGAACCTATGGGACACAATGAAAAGATTCCAAAGAGGGAAGTTTATAGCTGTAAATGCCCACCTGAAATAGAGTGATCCCAAATAAACAACCTCATGATCCACCTAAAGGGCCCAGGTGGTCTCTCACCCACTCTGTGTGGAAAGGTATCACCTTTACCTAGATACTTCCATTCTAGGTGCCACCCTGCCCCCAGCTAGTGTCACAGCCCATTGGGGAGCCCACTGCACCAGAGCCCAGAGGACATGTGTCCACAGTCAGTTCTAAAGTGATACTCTTCCTGAGTGATCATCATTTCTTCAATCAGATTGGTCTTTTGGGTATAAAATCTGTTGCCCTGTGCTGTGGAGAATTGAGGAACTGGAGCCTGGGTGCTCAATTCCTGTGTCTGGGCTCTGGTGCAGTGGGTTCCCTGATGGGCCATGGCATCAGATGGGGGCATGGTGGGCACCTAGAATGGAAGTATCTAGGTAAAGATCCCAAGAATCTTGATCCACTTGGGCTTGGTAATTCTCTCCCTTGCCTGAATACTATGGAAAACCTGAACTAAGGCAGATACCTATAAGACAATTGTTTCCACCTTTGGATTTGTCCTCACCTCACTTCTTGATATGAGGACTAGTAACTAGGGGATAAGCTAAGTGTGCCCTTACTGAGGAAGCACTAGATCTGTAAAGGAAGGGAGAGCTACGTGCCAAAGGAGGTTGCATAACCTGGATGGCACAGACCAGCTGGAATCAGACAGTATTCTTGGGAGAGGATCTTGAAGGTACCTTATTCAAGGGAGTTGGGTGAAATATAAAGTTACATAATGGAGAATTTGCCAAAATGTGAGTGATTTCCCATAAAACAGGACTTAGTACTCTGTCAACGGCTTCAGGATTCTGCTTTTATTAATCTGCTACTAGAAAAGCCCCTGGCATTACATCAAAAAGTAATGGCCCACATTAAAGGAAGCACTGCGTGAAGGACAGGATCAAAAAGCAGAGAAAAGTGACCTACCTAGAAAGGTCATACTATAAAAACCAGGAAAGCACCCAGCTGACAAGTTCCTTGGGAGGTTGTTATGGCCTAAATTTTGTCCCTTTCAAATTCATTTGTTGAAGCACTGACCTCATGTTACAGTTGAGATCCAAAATGTCCCACAAAATACTCGAATATTCAAGGGAGAGGCTTTTGGAAGAGGGATTTTTTTTTTAGGGGCATTATTTTGAGAGGAGTTAACAACAATAGATCTTTTACTACAATAATTTTTTTAAATTTAAAGTTCACATTATTTTTCAATCATATCTCATATTTAGGGGAAGAGAAATTAAAATAGTTAAATGTGGAAGTGACAAATGACCTTCTTTATAAAATGTATCTTCTATCATAAGTTTATCATTATTAAAGCTTGAAACTGTCAGAGGCATTTGGGATCCTATTTTAATTGTGTGCATATTGAATTATCTTTTTTTTTTTTTTTTTTTTTTTTGGTACCAGGGATCGAACTAGGGTCCTTGCGCTTGAGAGGCAGGTGGTAGAACCACTGAGCTAAATCTCCGGCCCCATATTGAATTATCTTACAACATATTCAGTTATAAATTATTCTTTCCTTCTCCATTATACATTTGTGTGAGAAGTGCCTGTGCTCCTGCATGTGCACATACAAACAGGAGCCAAAGAATGGTTGTAGTTACTTTATCTGCCTAGTTACTTTTGTTTCTCTTCATGGAAAGATTTTTTTCACCCTACCTGACCTGTGGGAAAATGAGTCTGAGTAGCCAGGTGAAGCCCATACTTCACTACTTGACTTTGTGATTGACCTAGAGGTTAAATATCTATGCATGTTGGACAATCTGTAGTGATAGGTTGGAAACTTTGAAGAGAAGAGATAGAGATGTCAACATTTAGTATTGAGTAATCTTTTCTGTCCAGCTCTAAATAAGCTCTACAAGCCTCAAAAGTTGGTCTCTCTTCAATTTGTCATTTTTTTAAAATACCTGGCTGTTTCAACTATTACTTTAATTCACTGAGTATCTCCACCAAAATCTTCAATAAAGTCTTGTTTGGCCTCTAATATCTTGTGTCAGTTATTATTTGTCACCTAGTGTACCTTATTTAATGTAAATCATCTTTAAGATATTTTCTTCTATTTTAACAAATGAAATGATAACTCCCATGGAGTACCATATTATAATCTTCAGACTCTATAATGAATCAGTAAGGGATATATTTAACCTCAGGGGAGACAATATGGTGTTCATTGATTAGGGAGATGCATGAAGAATGTTTGGAGGCAAAACAAACACAAAACATTCTTCAATACCATTAACCTTTGGGCTTAAATCCCTTCCTGCCATTTAGCATCTTATACTCTTTCTGAATTAGCTGTTGTGTTTTGGAAATGGAAACTATCATACTGAAAATGAGAGTATTATTGAAGGTAACAAGGCATAGGTTAAAAGTGTCTGTAGAGTTGAGGTGATAAAAATGAGCCCTGAGCCTGAAGATGCTATTCCCTCTGACAGCCCGTGGGGCTCTGGTGTCACTGACGGCTGTCACACTCCTAGCCTTCAATGTGCTGAAGGTGGCCCTGGATAACTAGCCCCAGAAGTTCCTGGATACCTCTGTGGCTGCCTGAACAGGTTTTCAGCTGAACTCCTGCCAGCTGCTGTGTCCTTCACTCACCACCCCTCGGGACCACTGTTGCTACCTTTCTGAGGAGTGGTCGAAGGCCCTGCCATCATGGGGCAAAGATTGAGGAGGATACAGAGCACATTGGTGAAATCCCCAAAACCCTAAGCCCCAGTAGTGTGGAATCACCTCTGCCATCCCACCAGGAGAGCCCTGGGTAGCAGGGACAGTCACCATTATAGCCCTGTTATTTTCTCAGAAAGGCTGGACTATCAACCAAGCAGCTGCTTCTCCTGAACTTGGGCTGAACTATCCCCATGACAGCTGTAGCTCTCCTACATTCCCAAAGCCCATCTCACCCAATCCACTGCCAGCCTTATTACAAATGGGCTTTTAAAGTGCAGCCCGTGTGTTCGCATGATGTTGTCCAAATGTGTCCTCACATTGCTAAATAAAACTAAACATATTGTAGTGGATTCAATGGTGTTCCCAAAAAAGACATGCCTATGTCCTACATCTTGACACTCATGAGTGTGATCTCGTGTGATGAAGTAAAGGAAGATGTGGTCATGCAGGAGTAGAGTGGGTCCTAAGTGCCATGACTGGTGTTTTTAATAAGAGAAAGAGAAGGGAAATTTTAACTCAGAGACACAGATGCATCCAAGGAGGAAGACGATGATGTATCAATAGAGGCAGATTGGAGTGAACCAGCCACAGGCCAAAGTCCCAGCAAAGGCTGGCAACCACATGAAGCTGAAAGAGGCTAGAAAGGGTTCTGTAGAGGGGGTAAAATCCTGCTGCAAGTTTGATTCCATACATCTAGACATCAGTACTGTACAAGAATAAATGTCTGTTCTTTTAAGTCACCCAACTTGCAGTAATTGTTATGACAGCCTTAGAAAATTAATATATCTACAAATGACAATTTTCTTTCAGTCTCCAGGATTTGTATCTTGTCCTTCCTGGGAAAAATTTCATATCAAGAAAAAAAATTGTCAGGCAACAGAACAGCTTCAAAACTATGAAAATTAGTAGTGATAGAGTAAAAGAGTGGGGAAAGAGAATGAACAAAAGAAGGCATCAGAGGAGATGACAGCCAAAGAGAAACCACACAGGCAGCTACGGGCATCAGCAGGGTAACAGTTGGCAGTATTGGCCTGACCCAGCTTCCAGCTATAGGAAACCAAGTGGGGTTCACATTCACAGCTGCTGCAGAAGACAAGTGTCATTAAGTCAGCCTGATTAAGACAATTTCAAAAGTTGCATAAGGTCAAGCTAGAGGCCAGGACTGGAAATGCTCATGTCATGTCATGTTCTTGCTAGGTATTTGATCATTCCTTCCATCCTACATCATGGGGGCTCTGGTTTACTCTCACTTGCAAAGGGCTAGTTCAGCACGCAGTTGGAATTTCTACCCAGATCATTCCTGGGAAGTTGTACTTCATGTAAATTTATGATGTCACATTTTAATGAAATTTCAATGAGCCACTTCTTTGTGTAGCACTTCTGGGGAGTTAGGTCATTCCTACTTTCCTACCTCCTTCCTATATCCTAAGGTTGGAGTCCAAACCCCAGGAATATGGCAAGGTGAATGGGGCAGCAGTGTGTAAGTGCCACTGGCCACTCACAGGGAAGCACAGTGGACTGGTATATTATCTGCTATTGCCAACAACTGTGGCTCCCTCTTCCTATTTTAGATGGGGGATGAAAATTGTGGACCACATGCACTTTAAAGCAAACTTTTAACTTGTACACGGCTATACTTTAAGGACACCAGGCCAGCAGCTGAATCTAAAATGTTATTCAGGAATCATTTTTAAGGTCCCTCTCTGTGCCGGACTTTGAACTAACACTGTGGGATTTTTAAGTCAGAGATCACAATTGTTAGATATACACAACTTTGTGTGGAAGAAGAAATCATGTGAACCTTCAGATGCAGAGGTGGATCAAGGGGCAGAAAAAAGCCAGTGGGCAGGCAGGTGGAGGACAGATCGATAATATAGACTCAGGTGGTTTTGAAGACCCATTCTGTCCCAGCCACTAGGGAGACAAAGCAGTTAAGAAGTGTAAGTGTTCTCCCTTGGGGAGACTACAGTCAAAACATGCATCCAATGCCTGCCACTTGTTTCCCACCTCTTTTCTCCACCCACTTCCCTGCCCTTGATCCTTATATCTTTTTAAACAATTTTTTAAAAATTTGACAGGGTTTTCCTGTTATCCAGACTGGTTTGGAACTCGTCAGTTTTAAGTGATCCTCCTATCTCAGTCTCCCCCACAGCCAGGATTACAGGGAAGGGGCAAGACACCCAGAAACTGTGGCTTGGTTTTTTTCATAGTCATCATCACTCTTTGAAACAATCATGCTCATTTATTTGGGTACTTGTTAATAGTTTTTTTGTACCACTGGAATGTGAGCTCCCTAAGAACTTGGCCTGCATCATTGCCAACCCCTAGAATGGTGCCTGACAGCTCATAGTTTCTTGATGAATGTTTGTTGACTGAATCAAATATAGCCCAACAAAAGTGGAAGAAGCCAGTCATTAAAGGGATGAAGAGCATGGGCTCTGGGTCCAGACCTCCTGGGTTCACACACGAGCTCCTTAACTTACTCAGTTTGACTTTGATGTGGTCCACCTACCTTTTCCAGTTTTCTTGAGTATGAACTGGGGACTCTAAAACTGCCATTGCTAGGAGGATTGATAAGTTAATATATGAAAAAAAGTACCTAAAGTAGGGTTTAGCAAACATTTTCTTGAAGAGTCAGATACTAAAATATTTTAGTATTGTAAGCCATATAATCTCTTACAGTAACTCAATTCTGCCTTTGCAGTACAAGAAACAGCCATAGAGGTTACATAAGTATATGAGTGTGGCCCTTTTGCAATTACAACATTAAGAATTATAGCACAACATATGACATAACATTAAAGAATTTTAACGCAAAACAATAATCTATTACCCAGGAAAATGGAAGTATTTCTTGTGCAGCAGATTCACTGTGTGATCCTACAGTCTCTGATCCACACTCTAGTTACCTGTTTAATGGAGATAATAACTACTCTGTCCTATCTTGCTGGGTTGCTTGGCAATCACATGAAGCAAAAGATGATATGAAAAGTACAAATGTACTGTGTACAATTTAATGCAAATGCTCCTCTAATAGGATTCCATGATGCTGTTTGGATCCAAGGTTACCACGCAAGGAAACTTGGTATTATTTTACTCATTTTACACATAAGGAAGCCAGAGACATTAAGTGACTCATCTGGGGTCACACTGCTGATAAATTGAAGACCTGAATTTGAACCCAGACAATTTTTATTCTAGTACAAGCTTCTTTTTTGTGTGTGTGTGCCGGGGATTGAACTCGGGTCCTTGCGCTTGCGAGGCAGGCGGTGAAACCACCAAGCTAAATCCTTGGCCATGGTACAAGCATTTTAACAAGAGCACAGCCCATTTCCCCACATACTGAACATAAACCTTACACTACAGAGTTTCTTAGGACTTTTTTTCTTTCTCGTTCTTACATACAAGGATCTCATTTCCCTGGGTACAGCCCACAGCAAAGTATGCATTAGTTACTGGAGAAGTTGCTTCCTATCCTTGTAGTTATCAAGAAATAGTTTTAAACTCAACCTGCACATTGTCTTGTGAAGTCGAAGAGAAGAAAAGAGGAAAAAAAATCCCGTGGGACAATAGCCCTTTGATTAGCTTGAATTCAAAAAAGGGAAATTTCACAACATAATTCTATCCCTGATCCCCACCCCCACCCCAACACACCACTTTCAAGAAGCACAAATATGTATTTTTAGTCAATTATATATGAGTTGAATTACATATGATGCGTTACTGTAATAAACTTGACTTGATCTAAGTCTACAGTAACTAAGAGAAGGAGCTTTTAGGAGCTAATGAAGACTTTCTTTACTTATGATAGAATGTAGGAGGCCTGCAATCATGGAAACTCAAGACATCGGCTCTCAGCCACCATGTGACCAGAGCTTACACCCAATGCTGTCAGCTAAATGCCTGTGAGAGAACTGTCCAACTCCAAGTGTATTTTTCTTCCACTAGAACAGCTAAAATTAAAAAGACCAACACTACCAAAAATTGGCAAGAAGGTGGGCAACTACTTGAGCAGCATGGATGCAAAAGGATTGGTCACTTTGGAAATGAGACTTGTCAGTTTCTTCAAAAAATAAACTTACATTTGGCTATAAATGTCTCTAGTTTCTCATTCTTTATGGCTGAGTAGTACTCCATTTTATTAAAAAAACACATCTTCTTTATCAAGTCTGTGATTGATGGGCATAGCTAAATGGATGCACATTGAGGTCGTACTCTTAAGTGAAATAAATAGGACACATGTAAATATCTAATAGTTTTTCTGGTGTGAGAAACTTAAAGTGTAAATAAGGATTAAAATGTATAATATATAATTTGAAAAAGGAAGAAAAGGTCCAAAAGGGAAGGTGAAGTGGGAGGGGTAGGGGAAAGCAAAGAAGGGAAAGGAATAAATATGAGAAAAGGAAAAAACGGAAGCAAAGACTTTGTAAATGAGAGGGGTTGAAGGGAGGGCAGGGGAATGGGGAATAAAATAAGAACCAAGTTGTATCATGTAAAGGTAAAAATTCCCAATGATGAACGTCATCATATTGTATACCTAAAATGTACCAATAAACTTTATTTAAAAATAAAATAAATAAACTTACAGTTCCCATATGACTCAGCAAATCAACTTTTACATATCTATCCAGTGGCATCACTTCTCGGCCTTTTGGCTAAGATCAAGTGTAGTATCCACTGGCTCTAAACATATATTTTCTCCAGAATATTTGTATGTGAATGTTCACAGTATTATTATGGAAACAACCCAGATGTCCATCAACTGATGAATAAATCAAGAAAATATGGTATTTCCATACAAATTGAAGTCTACATGGTAATAAAAAGGAAAAAGCTGGTACATGCGACAATATGAATGAATCTCAAAAACATCATGCTGAGTGAAAGAAGACATATAAAAGAATACATACTGTGTATCTCCATTCATATGAAATCTCTAACAAAAGTTAAACTCTACAGCCACAGAAAACAGGTTGAAGGTCTGGGAGTAGGAGCCATAATGGACTACAAAAGTAACGCGAGAACTTTTTGGATGTCAAAAGGACTCTAAATTTTTATTGTAGTAACAGTTGCATGACTACATAAATTTTCTAAAATTCATACAAGTCTATATTTTAAGGAGTTGAATGTCAAACTATGTAAATTATACTTCAATAAAGCTATAAAATTCATTTTTTAAAGTTCAGTTAACATTTTCCTTAAATATTCTACATATTTATTTTAGAAAATGTGCAAGATATAACAATGGAAAAGAAAAACCTTAATTCTACCAGGCAGAAATAACTATTAGTGTTTTGAATTAGTTAATATTGAAAATTCCATCATAACCTTACAATTTTCATCTAATGTTACATGCCGAGCAGTTTACCATGTGTCTTAGTTACTGTTTTCATTGCTCAGACAGTCACTTCTGGCCAGAAGCTTTAAAAATTAGTACACAATTTGCCATTTTTCCGACTCCTTCCCTGTGTGACCATGAAAGCATGAGTGGAGACAGAGCCTCTGCTAGCTTGGGCCCTGAGACTGATGACCCACACTCTCCAGCCAATGCATACCGAGAAATAAATTTTATGAAATTGCTGAGGTTTAGCATTGGTTGTTACTACAACATAACTGATATTGCCCTGACGAGTATTGTTCTTTGTATTTCTGTATGACAATAAATTTTTTAAAAATAGATTGATGTCATTTCACTTTGGGAAAAATGCATAACTTGATATTGGGACTGCGTATGACTCTGAAATAAATGAAAGCATATGGTTCCATACCCATTGATATTATAATTTGAAAATAATTTCATAATGCATTTCTATATACAAAGAAAGGAAAATATTTGACTTATAGGAATAAACTTAGTTTTTATGAAAATTTTATCAAAACTTCAGGGAGAAAAGAAAAAATCAGCTCTGGTACTTTGAATTGATACAATTCTCTTTGGTTGTGTCCCTTACTATTATTACTCAGGCAATATCAGGTGCAGTGAGGTGCAGTGTGATTTAGCAGGATGTCCCTATACTGCTCTGATGAGGACTGGTATTAGAAGTCTTACACAAGATGAGTTATGACAATCATGCTTCTGCCAGTGAATGAAGCATTTTGTGTTTGAGCCCCAAAGAGACAGTTACTTTCTCATGCAAAAGACTAAATTGTATTTCTCCAGGCTACAGTGGCAGGAACACACATAGGTTTTGGAAGGTCAGATAGAGCCCCAGTGGCCAGGAAACAGGTTCACGAGGTAGCTGGGAGATAATGCTTCTGGACAGACTAGAAATGCTCTACCATAGAAATCCAAAGAAATGACTAGTCAGTACATGTAGGACTGGGATTTGGGACCTCAATCTAATCAGAACCCAGAGAGCTTTTATAATGCAAAGAAAAAAGAAATACTCATGAAAGGACTAAGCATTGCCATCTTTAAAAATAACAACAGAGCTCTCTCCCATATTGCTTTTTGTTGGTACACATAAAATGTGGTCCATATATGTGTATGAATATACACATAGACATGTATTCATAGTCCAAGTGCAACATTCTCAAAAAGATATTTTGATATCTTTAAAAAGTTCAAGTATCAGAGTTCTGGGTATGTGTTTTAGTCAGGCTTTGCAAAGGGAATAGATTTAACATAGGACACATAATTTATAGGATTACTTTATAATATTCACCCCAAAAGTCAAATGCAGAGGACTATAAGAGATCTGTCCACACGGTAGAGACCAGAAGAATCCAGCTGAGGGCCTGGATCCCATGATAATGTCCAGCACAAGTCCAGCTAAAGGCCTAGAGCCCAAGGCAGTGTCATCCACAAGTCTAGCCAGAGGCCTAGAGCCCTCAGAAATTTCACTTGCAAATCCGTATCAAGGATCTGCACTAGGAAGGCCCAAAGGCCAGCAGTAGAAGCTAAAATTTTATGCACTGGTGGGGTGAAGGGTCTGTGCCACCAGCCTGAGGGATCTGCACAGGAGCCAGGAAGGGACACTCAAGGTGAAGAAGAGAGGTCCCCTGACAAGAACAGCAGCCATCCCCAGCGACAACCAGCACCCAAGCTCCTACAACATGAGAACAGCCAGGTTCAAATTAGGAAAACCAGCCACAGCAAGCTTCTTCAGGAAAATCAACAGTGTATAATCTTCACCGCAAGTTTTTCTTTATACTGTTGGCAATAATTCTCAGTTGAGTCTTCCACACCCAGAACCACGCTGATTGCCCATTAGTTAATCCATCACAGTATTTTTGTATATTTATATAAAGATGTCTGGGCCAATAAGTTCTTTATGTGACTATTATGGTCAAGATTCTGGTGCCCAAATAGTATCAACACACATCTACACCTATATGTCCACATGGCTCTACTAAAGAGTTCACCGGTTTATTTTGCTTTTGTGGCACAGAACTGTGCCCAATGAATGAGTGACTCGTTTCTTTGTTAGCAAAATACAGTGGACCTGAAAGTTGCAACTGGCCTGATATATGAACAACTTGGGTTGATTAGGTAAATGGAAGATTCATCTGCCTCTTGTTATCTATAGCGTGTGCCCAGGTAAACATCCAGATCTTAGCCATATTGACTTAGTTTACAACCAGCTCTGGGGAACCCACCGAGTTCATAAGTTAAGGGTCGACTGTAGTTATAATAGCCTTGATGGGACTGATATAGGAAAAAATCAAATAAAAAAGAAATTACAGCAGAATTATACTTAGAAATAAATAATGGACATGAGTAAGTTTTTAGCAAACAACTTTTACATGTAAGAGAATGACTAGAAAAATATGCATGTAAATATTTCTAAAAGTTGTGTTTTAAAAGCCACTTTTAATGAGAATATAAGGGAGCTTCAATTTTTCAAAAATCAGAGTAATAGGCTGGAGCTAAGTAATAGAATGCTTGCCTTGCATATGGAACCCAAGGTTTGATCCCCAGCTTTGAAAAATAGCAAAATATTAGATTATTTTTTGCTAGGATTTATGTAATCACACCTGTTAGGTGGTACAACTGAGGGCAAAAGAAAGGGATAGTAGCTCTATTTTTGCTGGAGAATATAATGAAGAAACAAGAAAGCAGGTTAATTTTCTTCCTCTGTACATTTATAACTAAAATAGGAATAATACCTGTGGGTCCTAGGGATTGGTTTTGAAAGTCATATGTCTTTATAATAATAGGTAAGATTTATTGAGTATCTACCATATCAGATAATTTTCATGTTATCTTGTTTAATCATTACAAAAACCTAGCTAAGTCAGCTGTGGTAGGCTCTTACTCTTATAGTGTTTCCCAACTAATCACACCTGTCAGTGTTCATGCCCTTATGTAGACCCACCCCCAACACACAATGATTCTGGGTCTACACATATGATTTGTCCTGGTCAGTGGGACAGTAACAAAGCATGATATGAGCAGAGGCTGAATTTCGAACATTGTATTTGTCATCTCAAGACTTAGTTGGTGCCATTTAAAATCTCAGGATAAATTAGTAAATGAGGAGAGGCCACACAGAAAGAGACTTTGGAGAATGAGAGACTGTTTTGGGTATTTCAACCACAATCAAACTCCCAGCTGAATGTTGTTGAGTCTTGCGAGCATGACAAGCAAAACCAGCTAAAGAACCTCCAGCTGAACCCAACTTACAGAGTAATTAAAATGTAATAAATTGTTGTAAGCCACTACATTCTGGCATAGTTTGTAACATAGAAATATAAAACTGAAACATGAGTAATGTAATTTACAATTGACAAATATGTAAATTGTTACTCAGAAAAGTTAAGTACTTTTTCGAGGTCTTAGAAGATTGCAACTCCAAATATACCATAAAATCCTATGATCTTTTCACTATGCCCTCCTCTAAATTCCAGGCTACATTTAAAAACTACTTATTTGGCATGTTTCCTTAGCTGTGTAATAAACATCTCTAACATAACACACCTACAACCAAGCTCTTAACCTTGCCCCCTCCCAGTTTTGCTGCTCCTCTCTCTATGCCACCTCAGTAAATGGAATGGGTCCTATCTAATTGCTCAAGCCAAAAACCTATAGTTGTCATCGATGTATCTCCCTCACCGTTGATACTCCCTCACCAACCTGTCAAGTCCTGTCATCAGTAACTTCAAAATAGACCTCCAAATCTAACCCTTACTGTTCATTACTTACCCTAAATAACCCTGTTCCAGCTATATTGTGCTTTGGATAAATATCAAAATAGCATTCAGGGAAGAGGGAACAAGAGAAATAGCACCAAAGAGATGGGAAGGTAAAGAGTGCCACCTCCAGATTCAACAACTGTTGCTGTCAATTCCACTTGGCTCCACTTTTTGTCTTTAGGAAGTGAATCTGGAAGACATCTGCTGTCTCTCTTTCCCCTCTGCCCCTGAAGTTTTACCCATTTTTAGAAAAGCATAATGAATGGGTGTTTGAGGATCACACCCCTTGTAATCAACTCAGAAATTAGGCTCCACTTTTGACTTGGGGAAGATTACAATTGGAGAGATCAAAGGCCCCTAGCAAGAATGATTCATTCCTCTGCACACCAAAATGTTGCTTTGGGTTATGCTGGCTTATTCCTCAGGAGAGGAGCTGTGGACAGGAGGTGGTTAATTGACTAAGCAAGGCCATGACTTCCAATAGAGAGTGCTCTTTAAAAAGAAAAAAAAAAGCATCACCAGATGTGTTAGCCCAATAAATAATTCACTGAACTGCCTGTTCAGAGACTAAGAAAAATATAACAGAATGCCTACATGCCAATCACTCTGCAGTTAGTTAAATAAACACTCTATGTAGATCTCATTTGTAAAAGCCAGATTTACACATTAATTGCATGTTTGACAGAGGAAAAACACAGTATCTAGTAACTTCATCTCAAAGACTATTAAAATCTCATGGCCTTGAAAAGGTTCCCTGACATCTTGTAGGTCAGATTCGGGGCTGAATAGACATGTCCCTTGCCACTGAGTGTACAATAGCCAAACATTCAAATGACACTTTAGTTACATTTGCTGCCCTTAACAGAGAAGCATTGAGACCTGTGATCTGTCTAGGCCTGCTGGAATCCTTCTGACTTCAGGGGCACAGCTGCAGCAGCAAATGCAAAGACAAAATGAGCCTCTGCAATGCCTCCAATCTAGCACCTTCGGCAGCCCCCATTTCTACTCAGACAATTTCCTTATTATTTGATATGCTTTTAGAAGAAAAAGGGATAATGATGAAGTTGATATGTTAAGTCCTATTATATCATAGGAGTTGCGCTGATTTAATTGCCACTTTTCTCATTTAATTCTCAAAACAACCTTTATAAGGCTGTGCTGTTATTATCCTATTTTTCAGATAAAGCACCTAGAAAATAAATAACATAGAATAAAAAGCAAAGAGTAATCAAAGTTAGCATCATAACTAAAAAGACAAATTAACATTGTGTAGCTCCTGATAAGAGGTACTCAGATAAGATACTTGATAAGATACCTTTGTGGTATTCTTACTAAAGGGCATAACCTGAACTCAGTCAGCATCAGACAAACCCAAATTAAGGAATGCTCTGAAAACATTCCTGAGCTGTACTTTTCAAATATATCAAGGGCAAGAAAGATGAGTACAGGCTGCAAATGTGTTGCAGACCAAGGGAGACAACAAAACATGACAACTAAATGCAACAGGTGAATCTGGACTACATGCTGGACCAGAAAAGAGATAGATGACTTGAAGACTGTAAATCATACAATGATATTTTATCAATATTAGCTTTCTGATTTTGATCTTGCACCGTGACATGAAAAAAAGGTTAACATTTGAGGAAACTGGGTGAAATCTATTAAGTAATTTTTGTGCCACTTTTCTAACTTATTTTTGTGTGTAAAATCTTCCTTTAAAATTAGAAGTTGGAAAGAAGAAAAAGTAAAAAAGAAAATAAAGTGTGGCATTCAACAGGGAGTTTGGGGAGATGGAGGAGGACGTACCATCTTCAGAATGAAAAGGATTCTCTCCTGACAGCTGTAAATACCATTTGAAGTTTGTCCTTCCAGTGGCTCATCTAGAAGATCAATTTCACTAGTGTAAAATTCTTGTGAATGAAAGGCTATTAAACCCTGTGTGGAAGAAAACACAGAGGTAGTTTGAGGATCTTGTTCTTGCAACAATAATTGGCATGAAAGAACAAAATAAAAGATAGAGGATAGGAAGTAGGGATATAGATCTTTCTCAAATGGGAAGGGAGCAAGAGGTGGAGGGCGGGAGGTTGAGAGGGAGGGAGGGAAAGCAGAAGGAAGGGAAGGGGATGAAAACAGGATTAAGGTACGCCAGGTACATGTACCAAGTCCCCACAAGGAATGTAACCATTATGTATTACAAACATGGACTAAAAAAAATAACAAAAAATATGATGGGATCAAGATCACACTAGTTGTATGACAAGTAGAAAATCAAGATTAGAACCTAGCTCTTCTGGGTCTTGGGATACCATTTCTGTGCCACCATTCATTTCTGAAAAAGGACATCTCCGTGATAGAAGGAGTCAGAGCCCAGAATCCATGGCGTAGGGGCTTTTTCTATTAGTAATGTGACTCTACCCACCTACTAGATTTATTTCTTAAATGAGATAATAATTCATTTATTCAAGTATTCAACAAATGTGTATTGAGTGTTTGCCAACGACAGGTACTACTTGAAGGGCTAAAAGTCAGTAACTATAAAAAAGAAAATTTTCACCTACTACTGGACAGACCTGGCTGCCTAACCTTTACCACTAATAACTTGCATGACCTTGGCCACATTTTCTTACCTCTCCAACCCTCAGTTTGCTCTTCTGTAACACAAAGAAGACAGACATATTCAGAGGCTGTTCTGAGTATTAAGTAAGACATTACATATAAGCTCTTAGCATAACAGTCTGCACATAAGTACTCAATAAATATTAAGTTTATTACTGTTATTGTTTTCTCTCCAACCTGGAACTATTTCAGTTATATTGGCTTGTGGGGATATCTAGGTGCATTAAAAAATTCTATAGAATATTTCTAAATGCATTGAAAACTCACGTTTAGGGAGGAAGGTTTTTCCAACAGAGTAATTTTCCATTTCCCACTCCATTTCTTTGTTATTTTCAAAGGTAGATAAACAATAAAAAGAAGGGCAAGAAAGGCCAACTGAGAAAATTGGTGCTAAGTGAGGAATTCAAATGGAAGATGTAGTATACAGACTCTCTGATAGGTTTTACCTAGATGCAAATGAGTAGTTCTAGGAGGCTGGCTGTATCACGGGCACAATTTGAATGCCACTTTAGCCAACCCTTGATTATTTCCACA
This sequence comes from Heterocephalus glaber, assembly GCF_053883595.1. Taxonomy (NCBI): domain Eukaryota; kingdom Metazoa; phylum Chordata; class Mammalia; order Rodentia; family Bathyergidae; genus Heterocephalus; species Heterocephalus glaber. The sequence goes on along the minus strand of NW_028258324.1, from coordinate 48,152,796 downwards.
AATGAAAAGAATAATAGATAACTGTACATAAAACAAGATAAGCACAACATTGTATGGCTGCTTGGAGCAAGCTTCTGGTGCTCTCCTTCTTTTCCTACATTCTGAGACAGTGACCATTGTTCTCTTTGCTGAATTCCTCACTGCCTGTCTCCCCAGGGGTAGGTTCATGGGGGCTTCTACTTTCTTCCCTTCCTTACACCTCCCATACCACTCACCAGAAGGCCTTAAACATAAGATGTGTTCAACAAATGTATGTTAAATAAATAAAACCATTTTAAGAATGAAGATTAGTAAAACAATCAGAAATAAAGTCCGATGGAGTGAGAGATCCTTTGATTCACTTAAAGTTTTATCTTTCCATTAAAAAATGGCCAAAAAGTGTGGAAAATGCTCCATATCCCTAGTCATCAGGGAAATGTAGATGAAAACTATGAAAAAATATCCTCTTACCCCAGTCAGAATGGCTACAATCAAAAAGACAAAAAGTAACAAATGTTGTCAAAGATGCAGAGAAATGGAAATGTTTATATAGTGTTGGAGGGAATATAAATTAGTACCTCTATTATGGAAGACAATATGGAGGTTCTTAAAAACTCTAGAAACAAAATTACCATATGATCCAGGAATTCCACTATTGGGTATATAACCAAAGGAAATGAAATCAGTATATCAACAGAGATGCCTGCACCCTTATATTTATTGTAGCTCTATTCACAATAATCAAGATGTGAAAATCAACTGGTGTGTGTCCATCAATGAGAATGGATAAAGAAAATGTCCCACATATACATGATAAGATATTATTTAGCCATAACAGAAAGTGAAATACTACCATTTTGGCAATGTAGATGGAACCAGAGAATATTATGTTAAGTGAAATAGTCTAGATAAAAGACAAATAGCAAATATACTTGCTCAAATGTGGAAGGTAAAAAAGTTGATCACAAAGAAGTAGAAAGCAGAATAGTGGTCACAAGAGGCTAGGAAGGATATGGGAGAGGAGCACTAGAAGGTTAGATAATGGGTACAAAAATACAATTAGAAGGAGAGTACATTCTAGTGTTCTACAACATAGTAGGGTGACTACTGTGTATGACAATTTATTAAAGAACTAGAAGAATACAAAGGTTCTCAAAACAAGTAAATGATAAATATTCAAGGACATGGAAATGCTAATTACTTCGATTTGATCATTTTACACCATATTGAATTACCACTGGACTCAATAAATTTGTACAAATATGTGTCAATTAAAAATATCAAAATCCTGTCTGTACATATGCAGGTGGTTGGGACTTGCATGAATAGGTAGTGCTTTGGTTTCACATACTTCTTACGGACAACTTTCTTTTTTTTTTTGGTACCGGAGATCGAACTTGGGTCCTTGCACTTGTGCAGCAGGGGGCGAAACCACTGAGCTAAATCCCTGGCCCTTATGGACAATTTTTAATGAAAGGTAGAAAAATTTAAGGGTTAGGTTTCATATTCTGCAATCACATACTATTTAGAGGAGGGCAATAAGTAAATCTAATCAGTATACCTCTTTAGCTATATGTCTGGGAGCAGAATTAATGAGTCATACAGTACATGTAACTTTAAGTTATTTCTAAACAGAAATGAATCATTTTTAAGTGTCCCAGGTAATTCTGTGAGGCAGCTAGGGTTGAGAATCCATGCCTTGATATTTACATCAAGTACCCAGCCTAGTACATCATGGCCTTTGTTAGTTCCAATTTCAAATTCCTAGAGAATCAGCTTGGACCAAACATCTACCTCAACTCTAGGCTAGCTGGCAGGCTAGGCAGGATCACATAGTGCAAGCATGTTTGCTGGGGATCCCGTTCCTGTGATAGTCCAGGTAATTCTCAAAGAAAATGGAGGGGAGCTTTTCTAGGTGAACATATCTGAAAAAATGTGGCTTGAAAAACAGAGTTATTCCTACTTGTTGCAGAATAAAATAGCTGATTGCTAAGCATTCACTGAGGCCCTTGGCTTAAGCCCCAGAATCGTAAAAAGGAAAAGCAGGTTTCAAGTGAAGAAGGTAACTTCTGAGTCACCTGGGAAGTTTTTCTTACGTGGTTTAGTGGGCCGTATTTTCAATGATCTTCTTGCAAGAAAGAAGGTAATGAATGGTTATAACATCCTTCACTGCAGCCCAAGGCCAAGTGCAGTGAGCAGGAAAGAGGGCACCGTGTGGTCAGCGTGGGCTGCTTGTGACAGTGGAGGAATAGCGAATAATGTGTCCTTTCTTGCGCCAAAGTCTCCCATTTAAAACTCCTTGAACTTGCTTCTCCCTCCCCTCCAACCACAAGCTTCTCACTGCTACCACAAACTTTCTGGTGTCAAAGTTGGATTGTTTACTCACACAGGGCCTAGGACTTGACAGAAACCACATTTGGGTGGGTCCTCTTAACAGAACTCCAAGGAAGTCGTTTGAGGTCCTCTGAGGGGCTAACATCAGTCAGTTCACAGAGGAAATATGGGCACATGTGAGGGGGGCGTAAAATGAAAAGGAAAGGAAGTTTGACAGGCACTTCCATTTCAGTTCATGTCTCGTCTCAGAAAACTTGCCCTTCTATTTCTCCTCTATCTATCTCTAGCTAAAACTGTCTCCAAAACAAACTTTATTCTGAGTTTCATCATACCTAATTTAATTAGGTTATTTTTCTATTTCTTTGCATTGCAGAGTCTACAAAAAAAAAAAAAAAAGACAAAGAATGTCTGTTTTATGGGCATTCAATAAGAGGAGAGTGATTCAGCCAGGGACCACTTGGAGATCGTTTAGACAGCTGTCTATGCCTGGGATTCCTTTTGAGGATGCATCCATCACAGACTCCTAACCCAGTCTTCTCCTTTCCCCTGCAGCACTTGACTGTGCCCAGCAAGCTAGGCCTAAGCCACCCAGAGAACAGAGAAGGAGGCAGTGACATGAAAAGGGACATGGCCTTGGAGTCAACCAGATCTAGATTCCATAATTCTATTCTAGTCAGTAACTCAACCTCTCTCAGCCAAGTGTGAAATAGGAATGATAATGCCTCCTTTCTGAGGTTAGGGGTAGTATAAAAATTAGCAACCGGGCCAGGGATTTAGCTCAGTGGTTCCGTCACCTGCCGTGCAAGCGCAAGGTCCTGAGTTCGATCCCCGGCACCATAAAAAAAAAACAAACAAGCAAACAAAATTAGCAACAACGTCAAGTAATAGTACAGTATGTAATTTATGACCTGATAGGTGAATAGAAGGTACTCTGCAAAGGAAGGTGGTTAAGTCATCCATCCATCCATACATACATCCACTTACTACTTTTATTTATTTTTCCTGCTCTGTGCTGAGTGCCTCTAGAGAAGCAAACACAGGGTTTTGTGGTTTAGTATTTAAAAGTTCAGACAAATAGAAAAAAAGAAGGGAACAAACTTTACCCAGCAAAGGAGGGGGATCCTTGCAGCCACTTTCACTGGATAATTATCTTCTAGCCCATGCTTTGGCTCTGTGGTGTCAATTTATCCATCTGCTCTCACCATCCTGGAGCTCAGTGCTGGTAAATACAGTAGTGCACTTGCATACATAGAGTCCTCTTGCATTCCACCCTTTGGGAAAAATAGAGGAAAATATTCTAAGGCTTTATGTCTTTGTATCCCTGAAATGTGCCTGTTTAACCTTCTTAGGATACTTCTAAACCCCTGCTTGCAGCATTAATTTCTTTCTGATTATCAAAGTTATATGTACTCATTTTAAAAATATGGAAAACACATAAAACCCAAGGAAGGAAGAAACAATTCCTGCAAATTGTCCCATCTAGAGATATGAGATCTGCTAACATCTCCCAGCTTTTTTGTACTGAATACACATGCTTTTTATTTTTCTCAAAAAAACAGAATCTCATGATATATATGCTTTATGCTTCCTTCACACAGCAACATATTATAAACATCTCCTTGATGCCATTAAATATTTCTTTTCATTCTTCTTTGAGTCTCTTTTATTTATTCAAGACCATAGTGAAAATACCAAAGCAGAAAGCCCGAAAACTTGAGTCCCACCTGTCTAGGTGACTCTGGGAAAATTAACTAAGTCTTCACCTGGATGATGTACAAACTCTGTCCCAGTCCCAAAGGCTTATGGTGCCAAGCAGGGCAGTTATTATTAAAATACAAAATAAAACAAACCCTGAATTTAAAAATACAAATCCTCTGTTAAGCCCAGGATTTTGTAAGTATCTACATGTACAGTCTTTATATGACAAGAAATGATGACCATCAAGGGTATCTACAAGTGTCACATGATATTCAGGAAGAGAAGGAAAAATACTTAAAATTCCTCATTACTCCCCCGCCTGCTGGACTCTGTCACTGGTATGAGTCTCTGTGGTAGGTGCTTTTGCTGGGTTTCAGAATTTAAACTCTGACCCTTACTCAATCTTGAGACCTTCATAGTTTATTGAATTGGGTTATTGAGTCTCTGGTGGGAGTCACTTAATGGCTTTATGTTTACTATTTTAGCACTTGTAACTACATTCAAATAACTCCTATGTACATTATTTGTAGAAAACATTTCAAGGAGATCCAGAATCTGTGTTTTCTTAGTAAAAAAAAAAAAAAAAGACCATGGGGTTGGATGTGTAGTTCAGTAGTAAAGTGCATTCTTAAATATGTAAAGCTCTGAGTTTGATCCCAAGCTTCAGAGAGAAAGAACAAAAAGATTCTGACAAAATGACCACTCTTTTTACTGATTCTATTTCATTCTACCAAATCGCACATTCTCATTACTTTAAATCTTAATATTTCAAGGATTATTTCAACCAAAAATACTTTCTAATGACTAGATTTCTAGTGATTTTCTCTGACTAGATTGTAGACAGCTAAATGAATCAAAATAAACAATAAAAATGCAGGTGAAATAACCAAGTAGTATTGTCAGAAAAATGGCAAAATAAATTCATAGAAAGCATCTATATCTATGTGTGTGCATGTGCGCGCGCGCACACACACACACACACACTATGCATACACCTACCACATTCATTGAAAGTAGTTATCGAGTTGTCATGTTTGTTTCACATAAATATTTTGGTAGATTCCTGTGTATAAGATTTGGAATCCAAAGACTGGTTGGATGTATCATTCTGAGAAAGCCATTAAACCTTTCATTTATCAAATGGAAAAATAATACTGTCCATGAGAATTAAATGAGAAAGTGAAAATAAAAGCAAATCTAAACTGGAGTGATATGCAAATGTAAAGACAAAAGGTCAGCTTGATTTCTTCCCATTCATAATAGGAAAACTAAAAAGATACCAATTCCCCAAACTATTACTTTACTTCACAGAGGTTTCCAAGAATGAGCCCTTGAAGTTTTACTCTTGGGTTCCACTTGCTGACTGAGTCAGCCTCAAGGTACAGCTTCTCCCTGGCATGACCATCTTGAGGCTGTTCTGAGACTTCAGGTACGGTCTAGACGGCATAACGATGAGTTCCTAAGGCTGACTCTCTGACTTCAGCTTTACCCTCTGTCCTTGCTCAACTGTGCTCCATATTCTATCTCCTTGTGAATCCCTTCCTCTCCACGCTAGGATGATCAGCCTCACCATCTACCTTATTCAGGGGGCTATATGACTGAGAATAACAAATGGAAGAGGAGGGTTTTTATGACACTGAAAAATCTTCCCTCCTGATGGAGGGGAAGAGAGAGAGTAGAGTGGTACAGTGATGAGAGGGGAGGAGTCAGGCCCAAGATGCTTTAGATGGTACCATCTGTGCCTGCCCGACCTCAGTTTTGTAACATAAAATATGAAATTCTTTTTGGTAGTGAATGTATTAACTTTAATAATTCTTCTATTTATATAATGATTTGTCATTTATATGCATAATGTTGCTTGGCTCTATTCTCAAAAGAATGTTAAGGTATAGTTTGACAGTTATTAGTCTCCCATGTTACACTAAAGAAATACAGGCTGAGAGAGATTATGCATTAAAGAGCTCAAGTGATTAAAACACTTTAATAATACCCTATTGGCTCCATCATTTAGTTCAGATTCCTTAGCTCATTGCTGGTCTAACCCTTGATTATGGCTTCAGCTTCAACCCTACTCAAAGTACTTGTATTTTCTCTACGGCAACAGTTTTCAAAGTATGGTCCCTAGATTAGGAGTATGTGCCTCACGTGGGGAGTTGCTAGAAATGCATATTTTTGAATCTCACCTGACCCACCGAATCAGATTTTGGGAGTACTTACTGTACTTTTAACAAGCCCCTGGGATATTCTGATCCATGCTCAAGCAGGACCACTGTGAGGCATTCCATTCCTTTGCTAACTTCCAGGTCTTTAAAGTGCTGTCCCTTCTGTGTTAGAAGACCCTTTCCCACCATCTCAAGCTCCAAACCCTACGTTTATCCCTGTATTCCTCACCTCTCACTGACCCCACCCTTATCCCAGCATTCCTTTGAACTGATTTCCTCCTAACTACCACAGGTCTCAGAATTCTTCCCTAGGTCCATTGCCCTCCTACATTCTCCCAGAAGAACCTGTCACATTTCTCTAGACAGGGTCATATTACATTGCTCACTACTAAATTTTCTGTCTCACCTTGTAGGCCACATGCTTCCTGAGACTGAGCAGCATACCTTCTTTCTTTCTGTATCTGTATAGTCCAGAATAGTGTTTGGAACAGAGTAGGTGTCTAACAAAGCTTTGCTGAGTGGAGAAATGAATGATTAAATGAATGAATAAAATTAGTTACCACGTGACATAAATAAACCTTAAATCTAAAACAGCTGATTCCAACCTGGACAAGATTATGTACAAAGAGTGCTCAGTATAGTGCCTGGCTCATAACAAATGATCTATAAATGTCTATTTTCCTCACTTTTGCTTCCTTTCCTCCTTCTGAAAGCATTTTGCACAAAAATTCAAGTACTGAATAATGACAACATTCTGTTTTGATTTGCTGACTCTAGGAAGATGAAGCATGGTTTTTAGTCATCCATGTAAGGTTTTCAAGTATATCCTAGTCACAGTCATAAGATTTGATTACCACTAACAATAATTTATTGTTGACTAGTTGAAATACTGGTGTTTTTTTCCTCTTATATTTTAGCTTCAATCCAAATTCTCTATAATAAAATTTAAAAACTATTTTGAACAGTTGAAAGATTAGCACTAGCACCATGATCATTGGTATATCTCCCACTCATGTCAGAGATTCTCAACCTAAGCCTTACAGCATTTTGAGATAGATAATTATTTTTTGTTGGGGGCTGCCCTGTTCAATATAGATGGGTTAGTAGCATTCCTGGCTTCTACTCACTGGATTCCAGTTGTGCACATGCATATCTGGGCCCACACTCAAATCTACACTCCTATCCCGCCTTGAGATGACCAGAAATGTCTTCAAACATTGCTGTATATGCCCTATGAAATAAAATTACCCTCCATGTGCTGTTGACTCTTAATGTCTTCTTATTTTTTTATTTCCTGGGTTTCCAAATGTATAGGAACCCAAACTCAGTAGGCTCAGGCAGAATTTGTCACTTTGCCCCATTCTCAAACAAACTCCTACTTGTTCCCTATCTTAATGAGTGAGTGATGGACCTTGAGAAAACAATCCAAAAACTCATTTGGAACAAGAAGAGACCTAGAATGGCAAAAGCAATTCTAGGCAACAGAGACATGGCTGGGGGTATCACAACCCCCAACTTGAAACTATACTACAAAGCCACTGTGATAAAAACAGTGAGGTACTGGCAAAGAAACAGACCTTTGGACCAGTGGAACAGATTAGAAGATGCCAAAACAACTCCAGACACACTCAGACATCTCATCTTCAATAAAGGAGCCAAGCACCTTCACTGGAGGAAAGATAGCCTCTTTAATAAATGGTGCTGGAAAAATTGTGTTTCAACTTGCCAAAGATTACAACTAGACCTATATCTTTCACCATGCACTAACTAAAATCGAAATAGATTAAAGATCTAAATATTAAAATAGAAACGCTGAACCAGTTGGAACAGAGGTTAGGTAGAACTCTTGAAGACATTGGTGTAAGAAAATATTTTATGGACAAAACCTTAGTTGCCCATGAACTAGCACAATCAATAAGTGGGATCTCTTCTCATTAAAAAGCTTCTGCACAGCATGAGAAACAATCAACAGTGTGAAGAGACAACCCACAATGTGGGAAAATATTTTCACCTGCTGTTCCTTAGACAAAGATCTACAATCTAGAATCTATAAAGAACTTTAAAAAAATCAGACCTCCCAAATTTAAAGACCCAATCTGAAAATGGGCACCTGAAATGAACAGACAGTTCTCAGACAAAGAAGTAGAAATAGCAAATAAACATATGAAAATATGTTCACTCTCACTGGTCATTTGAGAGATGCACATGAAAACAATGCTGTGATTCCACCTCACCCCAGAAAGAATGGCTGCTGTCATGAAATCAACCAATAACAAATGCTGGCAGGGCTGTGGGGAAAGAGGAACCCTGCTCCACTGCTGGTGGGGGGTGTAGACTTGTGCAACTATTGTGGAAATCAATATGGAGATACCTCAAAAAACTAGGACTGGAAGTCCCATTTGACCCACCTATTCCCCAAAGAATTAAAAGAATCATACCACAGTGATATATGTGCACCCATGTACAAAGCAGCAAAATTTGTAATAGCTAAAACTTGGAAGCAGCCCAATTCCCCATCAATTGGAGATTGGATAAAGAAAATGTCGTTTTTTATAAAATGGAGTACTACTCAGACATAAAAAATGTGAACTTAGAGGCATTTATAGCTAAATGGATGAACATTGAGGGGATAATCAAGTGAAATAAATAGGACACACATGTGTAAATGCTGAGTAGTTTCTCTAGTGTGAGAAACTGAAAGTGCACATAAGGACTAAGATATAATAGATAATGTGAAATAGGAAGAAAAGGGGCAAAGGGAAAGGGGAAGTGGGAGGGGTAGGGGGAAGGAAAGAAGGGAATGGAATTAATATGAGAAAATTTAAAAATGGAAACAAAATGTTTGTAAATAGGGAGGGATGGAGGGGTTGAAGGGAGGGCAGGGTAATGGGGAAAAAATAAGAACCAAGAGAGATTATGTAAAGGTACAAATTTCCAACGATGTCATTATATTGTATACCTAAAATGTAGCAATAAAATTTAAAAAAAGAATTAAGAATTAGATTAACAGGAAACTTTGACTTAGCATACTCCTTGGCTAGCACGCTAAAACACCATCTCATTTAATCCACAGGATAGTGTCATGAGGTTAAAAGGTAGCATAGTCCTCTTTTTTTCATAAACTAAAAGGGAGGGAGAGTGGTTGGGGATGTAGCTCAGAGGTAGAGCACTTTTCCAGCCTGCACGTGGCCCTACCCTAGATTTCTTTCTCCAGCACCACCAAAATAATAAGAACAATAACAATCCAAGAAGACTCAATGAACTCCCAAAGTCATACAGGTAGAAAGTGGCATTGTCACAGTGCAAACTGAGGTCTGTTTAATTCAAAAGCATGTCCTCTACAAGGAAAGGGGTGCCATCCTAAGAGAGGAGTGAAAATGAAGATGAGTCTTGAAGAGAAATGAGGTTAAGCTCTGGACATTCCCTTTAGATGATCTCATCTGGGACTGTGACCTTGCACATCTCTCAGCCACATTCACACGTGTTCACTGCACACACCCCAGGGGTGCATTTACAAAGAATACACTGGTGGCCAAGCATCAGGCAGCCTCCACTGTTCCAGTGTGTTTGCAAAATCTCTTAGAGAAAGATCTCCAGGTAAGGTTGTGTGGTGGGGTTTGGAAGGCAAGGAAAATTTGGAAAGGGATGCCAGAGAATGTGACAAGGACTGAACCAAAGATAAATGATAGCTCAGACAACAGCACCCAGTTGAAGTTAGGAGCAAGGAAAGATAGAGTCTGGCTCATCAAAACAGGAAGAAAGGTCAGTGTGGTTCTGAGTACTACAGAGGAAGGGAGTCTGGGGGAATAAAGTATCCCCCAGCCCAGGAGGAGTCTCAGGATTAGAAGAAGAGGGAGGGGGCTGGGAGTTCTGTGAGATGGAAGAAGGAAGGGAGAGGAAGGTGAGAGAAAGCCACAGAAAAACCTTATATACTTTATGGTTTCACCAAAGACTTTCAGCTGGTTTTGCTGTAGATGTTGGTGTGGAAGAGAAAATAGATTATTGATATTATCACTTAAAATTTTTCAGAATGTTTTAATGAGTCCATGATGAAAATGATTTTGTTTTTGAAGTGCCAACACACAAGAGGGTTTTTATTTTTTTGCATTTTTTTCAGGTTTTTTTTTTTCACAATGGGAAATGAGACTATTTTTCCAACTATGAAAGACATAAAGTCGTCACTTGGTATCTGGGGAGAATTGGTTCCAGAGCACCACCTGGGATACCAAACTCTGCACATGCTCAAGTCTCTTATGTAAAATGTGCAAATGCTGTGTAAATAGTTTTCACACTGTATTGTTTGGGGAATAATGACAAGAAAAATATGTCTGTATATGTTCAGTACAGATGCATCTTTTTCCAAATATTTTCAACCTGCACTGGGTTGAATCCAGGAATGTGGAACTCCTGGACAAGGACAGCCAACTGCATTTCAATTATAGAAGGTGCTATTTCTACCCACAAGTCCGTTGGCAATACCCAGTAAGTCTCTCCTTTGACTGGGTACCATGCTTTAAATATTTTGGCAGACTCCCAGAGGACTTCTCTTACAACCCCAGCCCCCACACACAGTGTCATATGCTTCCAGCAACTTCCTAAATCAATGGCTAACAGATGAGACCAATATTAAAATCCTAGATATTAAGGCTTATTCCCTAAATAAAATTATTATAGTATTTGAATTATTATAAACTCAATAATCATAGCTGATGTTTCTCAGAAATTCTAAATTCACTTTTAACAATTCTTCAAATGAAAGGTAGATCACTTTAAATAAACTTGATATTCATGGTGGCTTAAAATCCAATTATGCAGTTAATAGTGTGTTAATAATTAAACATTCAAAAATGTATTAAGGCATCACCCTTGAAATAAAGCTCTCAAAACTAAACTGCTGCCTAAAAAGCATGTGAAAGCCAACATGTTTGCTCATTTGTGTGAAACATATTGCCAAGATTGCAAGCTGATTGTAGTTAAGATTTTTAAAGAAATCCTCTGTTATTGCCATATAGTAACTACTAGTTTATACAGCTGTTTATCATCTTTTAACTTATCTCTCAAAAAGAGGAGATATTATAACTCTATTGCAGATGTAAAAACTGATCAGCAGAGTGAAATGCAGTGGTTTTCAAGCATCTTAGCACTTTAGCAAATTCTTATTAAGCAATCAGATATACACTGACTGGCATGCACTAGGCTCTGGGTTCAATCCTGAGTACTACAAGTTCGAAAACCAAAAGTACGATCTGAAAAAACATGAGTTGCAGATTTAGACAAGCTTGACTGAATATTCATTAGCAGATATTTCTTTAGATGTACTTGTTAACTTTTCTAAATCTCAGTTCCAGAATTTGTGAAATGGGAATGACAATATTGCACAATTCTTTGCACAATAAGTTCCTAACCTTGACTCTATCTTTGTCTTCCCAAAGGATTGAATGATTGCTTCAAAAGTAGAGTCACTTGAAGAATCTAAGCCATCTGCGACCAAATGTATGGTTTTCCAACTATATCATGTGACTACAGATTGTATTCCTCCAGTCCATGTCTGAAGGCCTTGGCCAAGTGCAGTGCACTCTCACAATGAAATGAGTAAGTATGCACGTCCTATTCATAGTGGCCTCCTTGTGCACAGCAGAATGCCAAATTGGGAAGAAACACTTAAGACACGTGCTCTTAACCAAGACCTCAAACTCTCTAACAGGCTTCAAGTGCTTGCTGAACCCCCAGAAATTATTTCACAAAAATGTTAAATGTATACACATATATTTTTCCCTGGGGAAATGGTCTATAGCTTCCAAATTATCTAAAGTGTCCAAAAACTGAACTCATTGATATTTTGGCAGACTCCCAGAGGACTTCTCTTACAACCCCAGCCCCAACATGCAGTGTCATATGATTCCAGCAACTCCCTAAATCAATGGCTGACAGATGGGACCAATATTAAAATCCTAGATATTAAGGCTTATTCCCCAAATAAAATGATTACAGTATTTTAATTATTATAAACTCAATAATCATAGCTGAAATTTCTCAGAACTTTTAAATTCACTCTTAACAATTCTTCAAATGAAAGGTGGGTCAATTTAAATTTGATATTCATGGTGGCTTAAAATCCAGTTATGCAGTTAATAGTGTGTTAATAATTAAACATTCAAAAATGTCCATGCCCTTGATGATACACTTTGATTTTCCTTTGATAGGAAGATCCAGAAATTGTTAATCCATTCATTCAATCTCTGTCCAAAAAAGGCCCATGTTCCCCAAATTTTAGTAAATTTAAAAAATAATCTGGCTGGGTGTGGTGGCGCATGCCTATAATCCCATCACTAAGCAAGCTGAGGCAGGAGGATTGCCACAAGTCCAAGGCCAGCCTGGGCTCTGTTATGAGTTCAAGGCCAGCCTGGACTACATAACAAGATCCTGTCTCAAAAGCAAACAGACAAACAACAAAAAAAGAAAAAAAATCTGAATATAGCAACCAAATAAAATGTTACTAGATTTTGGATGATATTAGCGAATCATTTACTTAGGTGCTATTAAAGAAAAATTTCCAATAATTTAATTATGTACCTATGTGAAACTTTTATCATATCATAAAACTTTGGTACCGTGTAAGGAAAAAAAACCTAGCAGATCTGTTCCAAGCTTCACTGTCCTACTTTGCGGAAAAAGAGCCTAGTATTCAATATAAAATAGCTTAAAAAATAATTTCTAAAATTCACTCAACCCTTGGCAGTCATTTGGGTGGATCAATAACTTGTTTCAAGAATAAGACTTAATTGTGTTAAAGTTTACCAGAAAAATATTTAAAATTTTTTTACCGTGAATGCAAGTATCTTTGCTGAAAGTGATTATAAATTGTGTTATGCAAAAAATGTTCCATCTCTGACCTGGTTTAGTATAATTTTTTATTTTAAGTAGGAGAGTGACGTTGTGGTTGTTCTACCCCTTCCTTCTTTAAATGATAAACTTTAAAAATTATAGAATACTGAATAAAGATTATACCAAGTTTCCTATACATTCTGTATCCATTTTCTCTTATTAAGAACATCATATAGGTAGTTTGTCATATAGGTAGTTTTTCAAGCTAGGAATATACTTTCTTTAATAGGTGCTACTCAAATTTTATATTCCCTCCAGAGTTAGTTTCATTAATTTGTCTTCCAAGGTACTTCTTAGAAGTTGTCAAATTTATTTCAAAAAAGATTTTTGTAATATGCTTTCTATATCCTTTTAAATTCTGTAAAATCTGTGGTAATGTCGCCTAGATCTTGATATTGTAATTTTAAAAATGTATAATTGATATTGTGTAATAGGAAGAAAAGGTCTAAAGGAGCAAGGGAAGTGGGAGGGGTAGGGGAAAGAAAAAGAGGGAAAAGAAAAAATATGAGAAAAGGAAAAAAATGGAAACAAAGTCTTTGCAAATAGGGAAGGGTGGAGGGGATGAAGGGAGGGCAGGGGATGGGGAAAAAAAATAAGAACCAAGATACTCAGTAATGGTACAAGATCCCAGTGATGAATGTAACTGTATTGTATACCTAAAATGTACCAATAAACTTAACGGGAAAAAAAATTCACACAAAGTTAGGCATAGCAGTGTGTACCTGTAGTTCCACCAACTCAAGAGGGTGACGGGAAGATCACTTAAAAAAAAAAAAAAGAACATCTTACATTACTGAGGTAAATTTGTCTCAACTGAGGAGCCAATATTGATACATTAATGTTAACTGGCACACACAGTTTACTCAGATTGTACTAGTACTTTTATCATTACATGAGATCAGGGGTATTTGCTATCAACATGATTTATCACTGATGACATTAACCTTGATCACTGGCTAAGGCAGCATTTGCTGGATTTCTGCACTATAAAGCAGCCATCCTCCCTCTCCCTTTTCATATTCTATGCCAGTGGTGGTGAACCTATGGCACACATGCTGCAGTGGGCTGTTAGTTATCACTGGAAGCTCTAAAAGGTTCGCCATCAGTGCCTTATGCATTAGAAGCACATCACTAAGACTAGCATACATTCTAGCCTCTCTCCCCCTTTTGAAATGCTTACGAAAATATTTATAGGTAAAGTAAGAATCTCAAAGGTTTCTTTTGAAATAATCTGACCAAAAAAAAAAGCGTAAGGAGGGAAGATAAATAAAATTAAGTATGGTAACATGCTGATAGCTGTTAATGCTTGGGATGTATACAGAAAAATAACGTATACTCTATTTTTGCATATGCTTTGAATTTTTCAAGTAAGAATTGAAAAAAATAAAAGAATCACCAGAAAGGTTTTCTTCACAAATTGCAGAGGTCTTTCAAGCTGGAATTTTAAGTAGAGCAAACCTCCCATTGCCAGGACATATTCACCAAAAAATAGAGCAACTGCAAGGCATGACTTTAGTGGGATGAATTTGAGCTGATTTGTGTTATCTGCTAGAGGGATTTAACAAACAAACAAACAAACAAAGCCTCACCATAGAATGGACTCATACTTTCTTTTCCACCTGTACCAGTCTATGGGCAGAGAGTAGCATAGATTCCATGTTCCATGTTCTTGATGTTATGCTAGAAACAGAACTTTCTGGTATTACTTAACAGGATGAAACAACAGGACAAAAGGACAGCCTGATTGTTTAAAAGCCACTCCCAGCAAACAGCCTCCCTCCTATGTGCTGTGACCATCCACCAACTCCAATCCTGTGCTGTGTTTTGCTTCCCCTTGGCCTCTGTTGGCCCTTGACTAACCAACCTGATCCTGAATGAAGACAAAGTCTGGGAAGAAAAGGTAGGCCCAGAAAGCCAGAAGGCCCAGGGACTGCTGTACAGGGACTCAGGGACTCCAGGGTTACCCTCCCAAAACGACTGGGTGAGAGACAGCTAGAGACCACTGTGGAGAGGGACTGGGCCAGGTGCAGATCACCCTGAGAAGTATAGGTGAGGCTGAGAAGGACATGGGCCTTTCTCTCTAAGGAACAAGCAGACCCCGCAAGTATTGACTTTGAGTCCCAAAGTTCATTTGAATCTCTGCCCCACAGCCCACACCCACCAGGGACCAGAAGACTGATTGCATTTCCCATCTACCAACATGAGCAAGGATCCTTGGCTTGCTTGGTCATTACTGTCTGGGATGAATGGACAGAGGGGCCTCTGGTGAAGGGAGGGCGCCTCAGAAACACATATGCACTAAAGGCAAGCTGAGAAAATTATGACTGGCTGGATTCCTAAACTGCAGATCCTAGAAAGAAACCACTCACTCAAAAACATGGAAGAATTTTTTTCTTTGAATCAGTCATTTTGATTTTTATATTTATCATTTTTTGCTTTTCTTCAACAGATTCTTGAGGGTGTCTGGGTTTTTTAATTCCCTTTTTTGAACCTTTTTTTCTTTTAGTTTCTCTCCTTTTCTCTTGTCCCCTTTCAACTCTTTTTCTTCTCTTCAATCTTATCTTTCTTTTATTTCCCATATTTCGCTCTCTGTTTTTCTATTTTCTTCTTTTTCTTGTTCATTTTTTTCCTGTAACTGTTCTCTAACACTATGAATTTCCCTTTGCTCAATAGGATCCCCAACACACTTTTTTGAAAAGACAACCTACAGACTGGGAAAAATTTTTTTGCGGCTATTGCTCAAAGGAATAATATCTAGACTATATAAAGAACGAAAAAAATTACCCAAAATAAAAGACCCAATGAAAAAATGGGCAAGCAAAATATATAGACACTTCACAGAAGTACAAATGACCAATAAATACATGAAGTGTTCAATATTGCTAGCCATTAGGGAAATGCACATTGAAACAATACTGAGATTCCATCTGATCTCAGAAATCATGGACATTATGAAGAAATCAAATAATAACAAATAACTGGGAATGCTGTGGGGAAAATGGAACACTTCTACATTATTGGTCAGAATCTAAATTAGTACAACCACTATGGAAATCAGTATGGAGATTCCTAAATAAAACTAAAAGCAGGAACCCCATTTGACCCAGCTATTCCCTTTATAGATACCTTCACAAGAGTTAAAAACACCATGCTACAGTGATACACTCATACCCATGTATATAGCAGCACAATTTATACTATCTGAATCTTGGAAGCAGCCTATATGTCCATCAACAGATGAATGGATAAAGAAAATATGGTACTTATGAACAATGGAGCACTACTCTGCCATAAAGAAAGATAAACTTGAGTCATTTGTAGGAAAATGGATGCTCCTTGAGACTATAATGTTAAGTGAAATAAATCAGACATGCAAGTTTAAATATTGCATGGTTTCTCTTATATAAGAAGCTCAGATTATAAATAAAGAACAAAATAAAAAATAATAGAAAGTTGGAAGATAGCTCTTTCTCAAATGGGAAGGGGATCAAGAAATGGAGAGAGGGAGGAGGGAGAGGAGAAAGAGGATGAAAAAATAATATAAAGAGATAATTAGTATGTGTTATGCATATCTACCAACTCAACACCCACACAGAAATGCAAACATTATGCATTTCAAACATGCACTGATGAAAAGCAAAAACAGAAAAGCCAAGAGCTCTACTTTCTTCCCAGAGCAAGGCTGGCCTGTTGCTTTGGCTAAGCCTTGGTGTGTTCATGCTGCTATAAAAAATATCTTAAACTGTGTGGTTTATAAACAACAGAAGTTTATTTCTTACAGTTTGAGAGTTTGGGAAGTTCAAGGTCAAGTGACCAGCAGATTCAGTTCTCATAGATGGTGCCTTCTTCCTGTGTGGGTGGCTAGCTATCTAGAATCTCTTTTCTAAGGTCACAAGTCCCTTTCATGAAGTTTCTGCCTTCATGATTTAAGTCCTCCAAACACGACCTACCTACCTCTTCATATTATCCTCTAGAATGTAACTTAGGGTTCAACATATGTGTTTTTGGGAAGGCAAACATTCAGGCCATACCACTGTTCCACAGGAGGATCCTTTGGTCAAGATTCTATTAGAGCTTCCAGAAGTTCCAGCGTGGTGTAACTGAGCTACTTCAATGATAAATGACTGAGTGGAAGACAATAAATGCTAAGCACCTTTGCTGTGCTGAGAACTCACCGACAACATCTGTAAAAGTCTAGAACTTTTGTCCAACCAGCTTTCAGATCCTTTGTTGTTCTCTTTGAATGACTTGAGCTCGGTCCTGAATCCCTTCAACATCTCTCAGTTCTTCTGCTGGGCTTTTAACCTGTTATATTATGTTTATTTATATGGCTGGCTTTGGTCTCCTGTAGAACTGTAATCTATTTCCATTACTTCTGTTATTTACTCAATCTAACCAAGTAGGGCTTTGTTTATCATGGGTACTCAATAAATATTTGAGTATGGGGACAAAAGCAAGCAGAGTACTTGTTAAAAGTGAAGATTCTGAACCTTACTCCCTAATATTCTGAATCTACATGGTAATTGAGCCTGCCCTCTCCCTTTTTTTTTTTTTTTTTGGTACTGGGGATCAAACTCAGATCCATGCAGGTGCAGTGCCACAGAGCCACATTCCGAGCCCTCAGTATATGTTTTTAATTAATGGATATAAGTATAAGTGGATGGATTTATACTCTTTGTGAATGGATGAGAATGATGGATCTACAACTGATTTTTACTATCACATTTGATACAGTACTGACCATGAAACTCCTGGTTTATTCTCAGAATCCACTAGTCAGGTAAAATCACAAAAATACAAAATGTTCACACTTAGGGGCCTTAAATGGTTTATCTAAAATTTAGTGGCCTCAGAGTGGCTAGTTATGTATTCCTTTATCAGCTCCTACACCAGACTTCATGATTTATTGACCCATTTTTTTTAATATGCACCGCTTTTATTCAAGTTCTTATTAAACACTGTTAATATTGCAGGCTTTATGCTAGGTGCCAGAAAAAAACTGAACTGAACCAAAAAAACAAAATCGTTGTAATCAACAGGTTCATAGTAGAAGAGAAAACCAGCAACTACAATATGATCTCTCAAGTATTATAAGAGAGATAAAACATTTTCCAGTATGTACCTTAAATTTTACCCATGTAATCACATGATGAGTGTGAGACAGATCTCTGGAAAGGTTTGGTTACTACCCTCTCTGGCTGATTATCCAAACAGCCCCTTATTCCTTTCTTTGCTCCCTGGTTCTCTGGCTTTAAGATCCCACTCAAACAAGCTTCTTGGATCTGTTTTTAGCTCTTCTTCCCACTCTAGAGCCAATAACAGCCACTACAAATAGACACATTTGGCTTGGAGCTTTAGGCGGCCCACATATTAAGGGAAATACCACCAGTTGTGTACTTTACAGTTTCCTTAAAATAAAAAGCACAACACAAGTAGATAATACTTTAAATGTTTGGGGCCTATTAGGACATTGTAGAAGGAACATTGAATCAGGAATATGCAGGGAAACAAAAATGATAAATACAGGCTTGCTCCGCACCCCCCCCCCCCGACTTTTTTAAAGCGCAAAAACTTCACTCCTCAAAGTCCTTTCCTGTGTCGACTTTGTGACACTGAGCAAGGCCATAGTGTCTCTGGACCTTGATTTCCTTATCTGTAAAATGAGGGTGTTTGGTCTTGGTTATCCCTGAGGTCCCTTACAGCTTTAAGAGTCTGATAAAAAGTTTTATTTACCCATGACTTCATGTAAAGATCCAACTGGGCTCCCTTCCTCTCCTTCAGCTTTGGCTAACTTGTGGGATTGTGTCATGCCAAATATGTGGACTTGAAATGAAACTAGATCTAAAATTAAATGGGACATTGTTCTATAGAAAAGATATATTGAAATGAATAGAAATAGCCAGCAGGGTGCAAAACACCCAAGGCTTTTGACAGAGTTTGGAAGGGACCTGGTGGTCAGAATAAATGTGCTTTCATCATTTCTGTTACCATATGTTTGGTCGTTGACCAGACATGTATGGAATGCTTCATTGCATTTATTCAAATGGAAGGGGTAACAAGAGATAGGAGGAGGGGGAGGAAAGGAAGGGAAAAAGATTTAAAGAAAAAAATAATCAAAGGGAAAAAATGGAAATAGATATATTGCAAATGGGGAATGAAAGAAGGTTTGGAGGGAGGGGAGGGGAATCAGATCAAAAAAATTAAGGTATGTTTTGTACATGTACAAATCCCCCATAATGAATGTGATCTTTATGTACTGCAAACATGTACTACTGAAAATACAACAAAAAACAAAAAAGACACTAAGATCCTAAAACTATTGGAAAAGCAAGCTAAAAACTCTTAGTATTTAGCTAAACTGTAATTAGATTTAAAACTTCTTTAGCATTTAAAGAGATCAAGAAACTTCCAAAAAATGAACAATGAAAGCTTTATAATAAATATTGAAGGTTAATAGCTACATATTAAAATTTCTATACATATTTGTTGTTAGGAAATTCTCAAAGAATGAAAACAGAAAATTCTGTTTTGGAAGTACTTGCCAAATTTTTGTAAAAATAATTTTCTTTATTTAGAGAAAATATAATATTGGTATTTTAGATAAAGTGTTTGTGTTTGGGCTTCAGTAATGCTAGATAATTAAGAAACTTGCTCCAAACTTACTTAAGACAAAAGAGATATAGTTACTTGGCATAATTATTCCAAGAGTGGACTAAAAACATATCTATCTATCTGTCTATCTATGGGAAACAAGAAATTAAAACAAGAAAACAACTGCATTATTTTTCTTTCTCTCTTTTAGGATTTGACCTCAGGCAGTTCAACTCCAAACACCATCCTCTTTCTCTCAGAATTGATTATAAGAAATGTTTATTGAGCAATAGACTCTTAAACACTCAGAGGTCCAGTACAGAAACAGAAAGAAGAGAGGGGAGCCTGGTTGGAAAATAATGCTGAATGCTGTAGACATGGTATCTGTGAGAGACAGAAAATGGCAGTAATGGCAGAGAAGATTGCCAGGAAGCCATAGGTATAGGGTGATTAACAGGACAATAGAAAAATAGAGTTTTTATTTTCCCAAGAAGAGCTGTTTAAGATGGTGATAAATTTCTGATTGGGCCTCTGGGAGTAAGTTTAAGTACAATGAGGGAAATAGGACGGCCATTCTAGTGAAAGAGGTCTAAGAATTGTATATTACACATTTAGTTAGATCTAGTTGATAATGTAGCAGTATAAAAGAAGCCTGTTACGTGAATGTTTAAATCTCCTAATAGTATGGTCTGAGAATGTGGTATGTATAAGTGATACTTTTTGGAAATTATCAAACTTGGTTATATTATAGTCTTGTTAAATTTTGTTTATAGTCTTGTGAAATTTTGTCAATTTGCTATGGGAGACTTGAAATACATGTGTATTCTTAATTTATGGGGATT
Organism: Heterocephalus glaber; assembly: GCF_053883595.1. Lineage (NCBI taxonomy): Eukaryota > Metazoa > Chordata > Mammalia > Rodentia > Bathyergidae > Heterocephalus > Heterocephalus glaber. The sequence goes on along the minus strand of NW_028258324.1, from coordinate 48,132,305 downwards.
GTTTTGCTTTGTTTTTGTATACTCTGAGAGCTGCTATCTTTTATGAAGGGATTTAAATGTTTATCCTCATTCTGATAGGCTTGTACTAATGCCAGATACCTTATTCTTTGGTTCTAAGCAAAAACAGAGGCCCCCTCTGCTTCACATGAGCCAATAGGCAGGACACTTAAGGACAAGGAACTGATAGTGAGGCTTAAAGGACATGAGTAGGTTTTATTTTCCAAAAATAATGCACCACTATCTTTTGTCCAATGTACTCATTATCAATGCTTCTTAAATATTCCTTCTCTTGAAAGGTGGGGTCTATGTGTTCTCCTCTTGAAGGTAGATTTGTGATAGTGGTGGAGCTGTAGCTACGTGACTGCTGAGGCTAAGGCAGAAAAGGTAATACACCTTCTCCCTGGTTCTCAGGAAATGCTTGTTCTTGAAAATCAACCACCATGTCAAGAAGAAGCCAAAGAGCCCCCAGAGAGACCCACCTGGAGACGAACTGAAGTTCCCAGCCTTCAGCACCTCTGACAGCCCAGCACCAAATTTGCTAGGTATCACATCAAACCATTTTGGAAGTGCATCCTTCGGCCCTAGCTCTCTCAAGAACATGGTGCTTCCCCACCAAACCCTGCTCAGATTGCAGATTTATGATCTGAGGAAATAACCATTATTGTTTTATGGCTCTGCATTTTGAGGTGGTTTATTACACAGCAATAAATAATTAGGACAAAGTACCAAGCTTAGAAATGAGCAGGAAATAAGGAATATAACTTCTTACTCCTAGGAACTGGAAGGAGAAATATTCTCTAGTAGGCACCTTATGGATAACATGATACGATGAAATGAATGAATGCTAACCTCTTTCAACCTTGTTGCCTCCTTAAATTCCAGGTTTCAATGAAGGCATTGCCTCCTTCCACTATTCCGGTTTCAGACACCTCCTCAGCCTTTGGCAATCAATGAGCAGAAAACTTGAGTAATATTCTTGATCACCTGAATTAAAGGAAAAGAGACAATTACATTCAAAAGGAAATGTGGCTAAAGGAAGTCTGTATTGGTATTTTATCACTATTGTGAAAAACAGCCTCTGACACAAAGTTTATTACCTTACAGTCTATAGTTCAGAAGTTCAAAATTGTTCTTATTGGGCTGAAATGCAGGTGTCAGTCAGAAGGACTATATTCCCTTCCCGAGGCTCTGGAAGAGCCCTATTCTGGAAGCTGTTTTCATTCCCTGGCATGTGGTCCCTTCCTTCATTTGCAAAGTCAGCACTATTGCATTTTTCTGTGCCTTTTCCACATCATATCTTCCTCTAAGTCTTTTCTGCTTCCCTTTTCACTTTTAAGGAATCTTATGATTATTTGGGTCCACTTTCATAATCTAGGATGCTCTCCCCACGTCAAATCACTCAGTATAATCACACCTGCAAAATCCTTCTTCTTGTAAGGTAACATGGTTACAGGTTTCAGGAACTGGAATGTGGAAATCTTTGAGGGAACATGGTGCTGCCCACCTCAGTATACAAAACTGGAATGGATGCTAGGTAGACCTAAATACTTAAAATTATGTCCTTTACATTATAAATTCTGGTTTATATTTTCTATTATTCATTTCATTGAATTCACCACATTGTCCTTGTTCCACTGTTTCTACTCAAGTAATGTGTACATATTTAACTAATACTCATTTATATAGTGATCCTTATATTTATCTCGCATCATTGACAAATTTTCCTGTGCATTCAGAAATAATACTGTATCTACATATGTCTCCAAATAGAACAAATATCTTAGCATACTTTTCTCTCTACTTTTATGACATAATTGTTTTGGTTATGGGTTATCATTATTTACTTTTATTTTATGGATGACTGATGGTGAATGCTTAATTAAAAGTTCTAATTTTTATTTCCTATAGCAATTAGGAAGTGTTTGGCTTTAAATAACAGAATATTCAACTAAAGGTGGCTTAAGGACTCAAAGGAGTCTGAGGCAGGAGGATTGCTCAAGCTGACCCTGAACGACTTAGCAAATTAATATGTGGGGGGGGGGCTGGGGGTGGAGGGAGAGGGAGGGGGAGAGAGAGAGAGAGAACAAAAGAAAGAGATATTCACAGATGGGTCATTGTATTTCTGGTTCTGTGATGTCACAAGGGATGGGTGCTTTTCATATTTGTTCTTTTTTCTCAAGCTTACATTTTCTGGTAGGAAGAAGTCTTCTATAACTCCAGTTATTGTATCCTAACAACCCTGTCTGAAGATAATTTATTAGTTAGCCCATGCTGCATAAGAAATCAAATGGTAGACATGCCACAATGCAGAAAAAGGAGATGGCAAACGACTTTCTCCCCGGCTCCCAGCTCATAGCATGAGAAGGAAGGATCTAATCTACAGTGAAGGTGGGTGGTTCCAGAAGCCTCCGGGGAGAAATGTACCAGTGGAACAGAGCAGTGGATGCTGTGAGCTGCAACAGCTGGTGAGTGACTCCAGCCTATGCATCTGCCATGTCCCCTAGAGAAAGTGCTTGGACAGATGCCATTTTAGGGAAGGGCCAACTGAACCTGGGCCTTGGACCAGCTGTGGATTGGCTTTGTCTCAGGGATTATAGTGTTGAAATCCCACAGTGCCAGCGTGAGGGACAACTCTGGGAAATGTCCAGCATCAGGGGGCCAAGGTTAGGCTAGCAAGAGACGCCCAGAATGTTAGAGGTTGAACAGCTCAGGCTGCAATGCCACAACCAGAGGCCAGGATTAGCCTGAACTTGAGTGGTGTTGAAACCACTAGAATTGGCACCCTGCTCTAATCCTACTGAAGGCTTCCTGGGATCATCCAGTGCAGATCTGGGCTGTGTCTGCCTCCTTTCTCTACCAGTGACAGCAAAGACATACCCTAAATTGGACAGTACTGCAAAACTGTAGACCCCAGAAGATGACAGGCTTGAAATCATAGATAAAGCTCTTTTTTTTTCCTCTTTGTTTTTTTCTTATTGTTTGTTTTTTATTTTTTGTGAGTGTGAACATTGTTTCTGTTTTTTGTTTTGTTCTTATTTTTGTTTCTTCCTTCTTTCTTTCCCTCCTGTCCCTTCACCACTTTCCTAAAGCTTGGGTATTCCTTTGTCCTTCTGACTGGTTTCTAATCTCTTTCTCTTCTTTTATTTTACTACTTTTTCCCTCTTACTCCTTTCAAATTTTCTTCCCTAAGGGTAAAATCACTCTATTGAGGAAATATTTATTGTATATAATTTTATGGCTTGTTTTAGATTTTGTTATATATCTATAAATCTTTTACCTGTGGTTATGGTGGCAAATTAACAGTTATCATAATTTGTCATTTTCTAGACCATGCTTGATGCTATTGTTATTACTCATTGTACTACCTTAGCCAAGATGACAGGTGTTGTGATCAGTTGTTCTTCCTTGTATGCCAATGCTGAGATTATTTGAGGACCATAAACAATACCATAATCCAATACCAAAAACTTGGGTATTAGGCCAAACCAGCAGCAACTTCTCATCCCTAATAAATTGAAGAGGCAGGATGTTGGGACAGACTCAAAAGCCAGCTACACCCAGAAGACATTTTTGAAAAGTAGCCATTTCCTAAAGAGGTCTCAATACTAGGAATAAAGTTATCTGCCATAAGCAATTTACAAGCATCAATGCAGAAAATAAATTAAAAAATAGAAAATGAAAAAGCTCAGAAACATGATGCAACCCCAGACCTCCAGCTCACCCAAGGCAAATCCAGGGGGCATTGAGGTGGAAGTAATCAAAAGCCACCTAGCTGAACCTTCTGAAATGGTAACAGTGGAAGTAACAAAGCAGATAAATGAGTCTCAAGAAAAAAAATCAGAAATAATTTCAAAGATAACTGAAGAGATTATGACCATAATGAAGAACATGCTTGATCTAGAGTAGATACGGATTTAAAAAATAGAGGAACTTAGGAAAGTGATGGACATCATGAATACCCAATATAGGAAAAAAACTAGATTCCATGAAACAGATTCAAATAGATATATGGGCGATTCAATACTCTACTGAAAATATACGCAAAAGAATCAACCAATGTGAGAACAGACTATCAGATCTACAAGACAGGTTTGTGGCTAGTGATCATCAAATGAAAGATTCCTTAAAAATAGCAAGGGACCACAAAAAAAATCAATGCAACAGCTGCTAGATGAAGCAAAGAAAAAGAATATAAGATTAATCAAAATCAATGAAAAATCAGAAGTTAGCACAAAGGAGCTAAAAAACCTGTTCCCCAAGCATGGGAAAAGAATTTGACATACAGACAAGTGAAGCACATAGAATTCCAATTAGCCATGATCAGAATAAAACTTCACAAAGACAAATAATATTTAATATTCCAGGAATCCATCACAAGAAAAAAATATTAAAAGTTGTTAGAGGCAAGAAACAAATAAAGTATAAAGGAAATTTCATCAGAATGACAACAGACTTCTCAACACAAACCATTAAGATAAGGAGAGCTTGGAGTAAGGTATTTCAAGTCATGAAAGGAAACATCCTCCAACCCAAATTCATGTACCCTGAAAAACTATCTTTCAAAATTGATAGAGGAATAAGACACTTCCAAGATAAAGAGCACCTGAAGAAATTCATGACTACTGAACCAGCACTCCAAAAAGTTCTGAAGGTTATTCTAGAAAGAGACAACAAAGACAATTCCAATAATCCCAATAGAATCAGTCCATGATAGAAGGGAAAGAAAGGGATCTAACAACAGGAAAATAACACAGTGACAAGGATAAGTCAATATCTATCAGCTATAACCATCAATGTGAATGGTCTCAATTCACCAATCAAAAGAAACAAATTGGCAGAATGATTCAAGAAACAAGATCCAACAATATGCTGCATAGAAGAAACACCACTCAAAAAGAAATTCATAGACTGAAAGTTAAAGGATGGAAAACAACACTTCATGCAAAAGGAACACAGAAAAAAGCAGGGTAGCTATTCTGTTTGTGGACAACATGGATTTTAAGCCAAAACTGATCAGAAGAGACAAAGAGGATCACTACATACTTGTTAAGGGGACAATCCAAGAGGAAGAGATAACAAGCATGAATATATATGCACCAAATATTGGTGCACCCAACTATATAACACAAACATTAACAGATATGAAAAACTGGATAATGGGGGAACTTAATACCCCACTATCACTAATTGAAAGATCAACTAGACAAAAAAATCAACAAATTAATGTCAGAGCTGAACTAAATCTTTGAACAAATGGACTTAGTAAATATCTACGAAGTGTTCTACCCCACAACAACACATTCTTCTCAGCTGCACACAGGACTTGCTCTAAAATAGACCACATACGAGCTCATAGAACATGCTTAAGTAAATGCAAAGGAATTGAAACTTTCCCATGTGTGTATATATAAATATATATATATATATATATATATATATATATATATATTTTTTTTTTTTTACCGGGGATCGAACTTGGGACCTTGTGCTTGCGAGGCAGGAACCACTGAGCTAAATCCTTGGCCTTTCCCATGTATATTATAGATCATACTGCAATGAAATTGGAAATCAATGGCAAAGAAACCACAAAAACTATATAAACACGTAAAATTTTAAAAAGTCTTCTGAAAAATCAATGGGTGACAGAAGAAATTAGACAGTTTGTACAATTAAATGATAATGTCAATATGACATACCACCACTTATGGGATGCAATGAAAGCAGTCCTACAAGGGAAGTTTATAGTGTAGAATTTCCACATCAGATAAAGAGAGCAAGCTCAAATAAATAACCTAAAGTTGAACCTCAAACTTCAAGAAAAAGAAGAGCAAAGTAAACCCAAAGTGTCTATAAGGGAGGAAATTATAAACATCAAGGCAGAAAGTAATGAAATTGAGACTAAAAAAAATACAAAGAATCTGTGAATCAGAGAGTTGGTTCTTTGAAAGATTAAAAAAATTAGACAAACACTTAGCCTACCTTATCAAAAAAAAAGAAAAAAAAATGGAAAGAGAAGACTCAAATTCATACAATTAAGAATGAAAAGGGTGAAATCACATAAGATCCTGCAGAAATCCAGAAGATCATCAATATTTAGTAGGTGAACCTGTACTCTAAAAAGATGGAAATCACAGAAGATTCCTGGGTACATAAGAATCACCAAAGCTGAATGAGGAAGATATAAAAATTCTAAATAACCTAATGTCAGTCAGTGAAATAGAAGAAGTAATTGAAAAATAACCAACAAAGAAAATCCCAGATCCTGAATTCTATAAGAAATTTACAGAAGATCTAATTCCATTACTCCTCAAAATCCTTAATGAAATTGAAAGGGATGCAATACCCCCAAATTCATTGCTGGAAGCAAGCATTACTCTGATGCCAAAACCAGAGAAAGATCCAACCAAAAAAGAGAACCACAGGCCATTCTCCTTAATGAACATAAATGCAAAAATCCTCAATAAGATACTGGCAAACAGAATGCAGCAAATCATCAAAAAGATTATACAGCATGATCAAATAGGATTCATCCCAGGGATCCAGGAATGGCTCAAAATACACAAATAAAAAATTTAATGCACTACATTAACAGAACCAAGGACAAAGAAAATGATCATCTCAAAAGATGTAGAAAAAGCATGTGATGAAGTTCAACACACATTCATGATAAAACACTACAGGAATTGAAATAGGTCTTTATCTTAATCTGATAAGAGCCATCTATAACAAACCAACAGCCAACATAGTACTAAATGTTCAAAATCCAAAAGCTTTCACTCTAAAATCAGGAACAAGACAAGGATGCTCACCATCACCACTCCTTCAATTTAATCCTGGAAACATTAGCCAAAATCAATTAGACAAGAGAAAGAAATAATAGGAATAAGGATAGGAAAAAGTTTAATTATCATTATTTGCAGATGACATGATACTTTACGTAGAAGACCCCCCAAACTCCACCAGAATGCTCCTAGATTTAATAACCAAGTTCAGTAGCAGAGCAAGATACAAAGTCAATACTCAAAAATCAAAACCATTCCTGTACACAAATGACAAACTCACTGAGAGAGAAATTAGGGAAATAGCACCTTTCACAATAGCATTAAAAACATGAAATACTTAGGAATCAATGTAGCAAAGGAATAAAAACATTCACATTGAAAACAACAGTACTCTGAAAAATGAGACTGAAGAGAATATTAGAAAATGGAAAGATATCCCTTATTCTTGAATATTCAGAACCAATATAGTGAACATGGCCATACTTCCAAAATTGTTATACAGATTTAATGCAATCCAAATCAAAATTCCAACAGTACATCTCACAGAATTAGAAAAAACAATCCTAAAATTTATTTGGGAACAGAAGAGACCTAGAATAGCAAAGGCAATTCTGGGCAACAAAGACAAGGTAGGGAGCATCATAATACCCGACTTGAATTCATACTACAAAGCTACAATGAGAAAAACAGCATGGTACTGGCAAAAAAAACCAGAGCTGAGGAACAATGTAACAAAATAGAACATGCAGAAACAATTCCAAACACACTCAGCTATTTTATTTTTGACAAAGGGGCCAAATACCTTCATTGTCAGAAAGAGAGCCACTTTAATAAATGGTGTTGGGAAAACTGGCTTTCCAAGTGCCAAACACTAAACCTCAACATGTATCTCTCACCATGCACTAAAGTAATATCAAAATGGATGAAAGACCTAAATAGTAAAACAGAAACACTTAATCTGCTGGAAGATAAAATAGGTAAAAACTCTTGAAGGCACAGGTGTAGGCAAAAACTTTATGAAGAAAACCCTGATTACACAGGGAATATTAAAAGGAATCAACACTTGAGATTACATCCTACTAAAGAGCTTTTGCACTGCAAAAGAAACCATCAACAGAATGGGAAAAAAGTTTTTACCAGCTATTCTTCAGACAAAGGACTAATATCTAGAATATATAAAGAACTGAAAAAACTCAGACTCCACAAATTCAAAGACTCAATCCAAAAATGTGCATCTGAAATAGACACTTTTCAGATGAAGAAACAGAAACAATAAATAAATATATGAAAAATGTTCAATATCACCAGTCATTCAAGAAATGCAAATTAAAACAACATTGAGATTCCATCTCATTCTAAAAAGAATGATTATCATCAAGAAATCAACCAATAACAAATGCTGGAGGGACTGTGGGGTAAAAGGAACCCTTCTCCACTGTTGTTGGGAGTGTAGACTGGTGCAACCACTATGGAAATCAGTATGGAAATTTCTCAAAAAACTAAAACTAATGTTCCATTTGATTGACTTGTGTTCCTTCTAGGTATCTTCCCAAAAGAGTTAAAAGCATCATACCACAGTGATATATGCACAGCAGCACACTTTGTAATAGCTGAATCTTGGAAATAGCCCAGATGCCCCATGAATGAATGAATGGATAAAGAAAATGTGACATTTATATGCAATGGAGTGCTACTCATCCATAAAGAAGGATAGACTTGCGACATTTTTAGGTAAATAGATGCACCATGAGACCATAATTTTATGAGAAATAAATGGGACACACATGTTAAATGTCACATTATTTCTCTTGTGTGAGAAACCCAAAGGTTAAAAAAGGACCAAAATGGAAGATAAATATTGAGAAGTAGGAAGAGACTGTTCAAATGGGAAGGGGAACAAGGCAGGGGGAGGTGGAAGAAAATGCAGGGATGAGGGATAAAAAATAAAAAATGAATGGAATGAAGTTTTGTACAGGGAGAGGGGAAGAAGGATTGATGGAAAAGGAGGGGAATGGGAAATAAAAGAATTAAGATGTTGTATGTGCAGGTACAAATTCCCTATGATTAATGTGATCATTATGTATGTCAAAAGTATAACAATAAAATTAATTTTTAAAAAGCACAGCCCTCCAAAATAATAAAAATGACATTTAATAAAAAAGAAGAAACCAAATGGCTTAAAAGAACAATAGAATTTATTGTCTTGTGTCTTCTGTGGGTCTGATATGTGGAGCAGCTTGGTTGCATGGTTCTATCTCAGGACCTCTCCTGGAGGTGCAGTCAGAATGCACTGGGACTGCAGGCATCTGAGGGTTTGACTGCAGCTGGGGGATCCTTCAAGGTGGCACATTCAGATGGCTGGCAAGGCATGTGAATGTCTACAGGACATGGTGGCTGGCTTCCTGCAAGGAAGGTTCTCTGGGAAGGGGTTTTGCTACCAGGGGACAATTAGACATTTTTTTGTTGGCTCAACTGGGAAGGTGCTATTGACTCCTAGAGACTGGTTCTAAGAATTCTGCTAAATATCCTGTACTGCACTGGAAAGCACTTCCTACAACTTGAATCTTAGGCTCCAACTGTCAACAGTGCTGTCTAAGAAACCCTGCCATTGCACAAGTGAACTAAGAGAGCAAAGGAAAAGCTGAAATACCTTTTATTACTAGCTTTGGAAGCCTTCTGTAATCTTTGTTCCTGTCAGGATACATGCAGAGGTATGAATACCAGGAGAAGCTGATCAGGGCCATCTTGGGGATAGCTACAATCCATAGGCTGGAAGATTCTCCTCACTCTTCCTCCTTCTCTCCCTCTCTCTCTCTCTCACCTTTTTCTTAAAAAAAATTCAATTTCTATAACCCCCACCAGACCCTTTCACTTCTCATTCATCAGTGTTCTGTGATATGCCCATGTCTAAATCAATTATTAGGAAAGAGAATAGAATTGCTTTAAGTTTATTCACTCAGCATTCACCCTTTCCATGGGGGGAGTAGCCCATATTCTTTAAACATATGGAGAATAAATTCTCAAAATATTAGCATGGTTTTAACTGTGAGGAAGAAGCAGAATGGCTTTGAGTGGGTAGCAAATAGAGTTTTCTGGGCTGGAGGTATCTCAGTGGTAGAGCACTTAGCTACCATGTGCAAGGCCCTGGTTCAAGGCCCAGCACCAGAAAAAAAAAAAAAAAAAGGAAAGAAAAAAGGTTTGTTGTTTTTGCTTACCATTATCTTCTATGCCACACATTTCCTTTTTGCAATTAATTTTCTCTTTGGTGGAACACATTTTCTAATAATAATTTCAGAGACAGTCAACCATCTGAATCCTTGTGTCTGAAAATGTGTGATTATTTTATATTCCTTCTTAAATGTTCATATAGTTGGGTAGGGAATTCTAGGTTAGGTTAAAAACAGTTCCCTTAGAATACTTTGTTCTAATGTCTACTAACATCCATTGTTACTGATGGGAAGCAGATAACCTAGTTAGCTTTGTCTTTTTAAGCTTCATGCTCGGAAATTCAGTCACGACATGTTCAAGTGTGGTATTTTGAACTTATGCATTTGGCTCAGCAACAAATTAGAGCTTGTAACCTGAAGATACTGGAACATTTTCTATCACTTTTTAAAAATTTTTTCTTCCATCTGTTATCTAGTTCCATTATTAGATGACTATTGAAATTTCTAGATTTATTTGCTGCTTTACCCTTTCTCTTGCAAGCCACAAGAAAATGGGGTCCAATCTTTTATCTTATTAATTCATTTTCCTGTTCAACTTTATTATATCTAGCAAGGTGATGAAGGGCTTGTGTTCAAATCCTAGTTCAGCTACTTGTTTGTTGTGTTACCTTGGGCAAATTAAACCTGTTTTATTCTTTGGTTTGTTCATGTGTACAGTGAATATGCTAACAATATTGCCTATTTTATAAAATTATAATATTAAGTATGTAAATATATGAATGCTGCTTTTGTCCATTTGGGCTGCTATAACAAAACACCTTAAACTTACAAATTTATAGACAACAAAAACTTGTTGCTCATAATTTTAGAGGCTGGAAAGTTCAAGTTCAAGGTGCCAACACTTTTGGTGTCTGAGGAGGGCCTCTTCCTTGTGGATGACATCTTCTGTGTTTCCTCATCTAACAAAAGGGCAAACAGCCTTGCTCAGACTTCTTTCATAAGGCACTAATCCCATTGATGAGAGGGCTCTTCACCCATGATGTAATCACCTCATAAAAGCCCCCCTTCTTCATATCATCACTGTTGGGGTTTGGTTTCAATATTTGAATTTTAGGGGAAACAAATATTCAGAGCATAGTAAGTGCTGAAGACTATCTGTAGCATAAAATTACTTATTCAACTTATTCATTTTATACTTATTCTTCAATAAGTATATTTTTAATCCTGATTGTTTTTGTCATTACCTTGATTTTTTATGAATGTGAGCTCCTATACTATCCCTCTGAACATAAACATGTGCATTATAAAACTTCTTTTTGCTAATAAAATTTTTGGGTGTTGACTCTGTTGACTAAAAGTCGGCGTCTTTCCTAGTAATTGATTTCTGTATGTGATTGGTGATTTGGGGTTATATGTTTATCTTAGAGTTTGGAATTTTCCTTTGCCTGTCTATAGTGCCAATTCTACTTCTGAGGGCTTGCTTTGTTGATTGTGGTGGGCAGAGGGCAGACTAAACAAGAGCGCAGAGCAGGGGACGCAGTTAGTTTTCCTTCTGTGTGTGTATGTTGGGTCCATTTCTCCTGGAAATTGGTAATCAGCTCCTTGGGATGCTACACTGCCTCACTGGCTCTAGCCCTTACTGAGTATGTGTAGGGGTTGAGGGTAGCACTGTCCACTGCTGGGTCTTACTACCTTGCTAACTTTTCTTCATATCACTCACCATTTTGTACTTCAATTTTTGTACTTTATTTTCAAGTTTTGCTTTCCTCTGTGAAAGCAAGGACTTAGTGTACCAAGGCCTTATCTTTTGGCCTAATGTTGGTCTTTCAAAGAGAGATCTACATACCTGTTGAATGAATAAAGAACGAGTTAATGAGTTAATGTTGTTCTTTAGTCACTCACCATAATGAATGTACCTTCTCTGTAGCCATGGCCTCTCACCTTGAAGCTACTGTCATCCTACTCTCACCCTATATAGATTTGGTTGTGGCTCCACTGGTAATCAATCTGGTCTTGCCTGCTTTATATAATCTAGCAAATCCACTGGATCTCTGGGCTACCACTATTGCCTGTCTTTTAGAACTCAAATGAATTTCTGAAAATATATTTTCTGCCACATCTAGAGATTTATAGGGACAGAAGATGGATGTATGAAATGTGCTTTTGGAAATGTTTCTGATTTTCACAGAGGGTTTTTAGTTGGTACAAAGGTTTAACATTAAATATCATTGAATGCGATAATACAAAACCTTTTTGGGAATTCTTTTTTTATAAATATTTTAAAATATAAAAGTATTTCAAATATATGGAGATACAGAAAATACTATGGTGAACAGTCAATAAATAACCATCTAGATGTAACAATTCCAAATATTTAGCAATATTTGCTTGAGATCTTTTAAAAATAGGTATCACCATGGGAAGCTTCCTTGTGCCTTCCCATTCAAGTCTTCCTCCCTTCTCACTATCTTGATCCTATGCTTCCTGCTTGTTTCCATGCTTCTTGGGATTTGCTGCATATTTACTGCAGATATAAAGAGCCTATCATATTGTTCTACAGGCATTCAAGCTGCACATAAATGGTATCAGTTCCCTTAATTCTTCAGATTACATCGTGAGGATAATCTTCCTTTGGCCAAGTCTTGAATGCATTTTTCTGGCATTTGCTATTCTCTCTTTTAACAAACTAAGAGCTGGCCTAAGCTAGAAGCCTAGGGAAGGCAATGATAGCTAGCTAGAATTTAATGGTACTATTTTATTTTTCATTGCATTTCTTTCAGGAGTTTCTTTTATCAAACTAAGTGTTGCTAGCTTTCCATTTACAGTAGTGATTTATGTTTTCTTTTAAGTTAGATTATGGAAAAAGAAAAGTGTTGATTTAAAGAAAAATGTTAAGTAGTAATCTTATAGGCAGTACACAGAAATAGCCAAAAATTAGAAAGTTTGTACTGGAATAGCTGAAACTTGACTTTAAAGGAAGAAGCACTCAGACCCCCTACCCGATCTGACCTCTGCTTCCTATCCCAGGCCTAAGAGTCACCATCATTACTTCACCTCCACCTGTACAAACTGCTTGGTTTCCTCCTTCTCACTTTCTCACTAGCTGGAGGTGCATTTGCAATGCTAAAGCCTTTCCTTTATGATACTTTGTGTAGCCAGCACCCCTGCCTTCACAGGCTCTCTCATGGTCTTCTCAGGCTGAGAAAGCCTGTGTCTTCTCAGTACCTAGCTTGGCAGGCAAGCGTACATACTTCTCTAGTCTTATTCTAAATTTAGTGCCAGTATCATGACATCTTCATGGCCAGAACAGGGTACCAAAGTCATGGAAAGAACCCATCTTTTTGTGATGTTTCAGATAAAAGTCCAGGGTACAAAAGGAAGGTTCTCAGTGGAAAAGAAGTTCATATTTACACGCTTTAAATCTTAAAAATAATTGTTTTGGGTTTCAATACCTGAAATTATTTTCTTTTACATTGAGGCAATATGTTAATCGGTTGGCTAGATGAAGGGTAAACAAAGGAGGATACGGGAGGGGTGAAAATGATGATGGCAAATGCTAATTTTTCCAACACCGCGGCTTACTGCAGAGTACTTACAACACTGAGCTGGGTGATTTCATTAGAAAATGAAAAGTCAAATACAACATTTTAAGTGTAACACGTTTGAACGTTTGACATATGACATTTAAAGCCCAAAGTTCCCAAACCGTTGCTGCTGTTGAGATGCTAGGGCAATTTTCAAGCTTTGTGAGGCATGACCCACAAAGCATATGAATAAATACAACAGTATTAACAAACAGCACAGAAAACACCGAATGCCCCTTTGAAAGTCCTCTAAGGTCTGCAGTGGTGAAGAACTAACTGCATTGACTTCCATTCATTCATTCAAAAGCCTTATTCTGAAGCTCAAATCCACAGAACATGGTTAAAAGCTCCTCAGCGCACTTGGCCAGCAGTAGATTCACCTCTTAAGAGAGGTGCAAAGAAGGCTTTCAGGGCTACAGCTGTTTTGAGGGGAAATAGTTCAGTTTTAGCGCTTTCTGCTAGAGCACTTCGCATGGCCAAGGCTGAGAGGAAAGGCTGAGCGGGGGAGGTTGAGGGAAGTGACTTCACACTCTTGATTACAGAATGTCATGTTTACCTCGGTGAAGCATCCAGCCTTTAAATGAGAAAGCGAATCCAGTGAAATCACTCTCCCGTGTCCGCCTTCCACACTAAGTCTTATCTGCCAGCCAAACTTTCTGCATCAATCTGGATAGGTCAGCGCCGAAAGGCCAGGTCCTGAGGTGGCGCGCTTTGCCTTACCCGGCGTCAGCCTTGGAGTTACCTGAAGCATTTCAGCTACTGCCCCCAGAGAACAAGCTTCTAGTTTCAATTCGATTTCCTTGGGGAATTGCGGCTCAAGCAAGTCCTGGGTGTGGCGATGTCAAAGTCGAGCTAGGATCTCTTAGCTCTCCCGCTTCTGGCAAACGTTCCCAGACCCGAAGCGTGACGGGTGTCCAGAGCCCGCCGTCCAGGATCCCCCAGGCTGCCAAGGACCCGACCCTTCGGGCCGCTGCACCGCGCGGAAACGCCAGGCTGCGCGCACTGTGCCTGTGCGCTTCTCCCCCACTCGCTCTGCGCTCGGAGGCGGATCCCCTTCCCAGCACACAAGTCCTTATATGCACCGGTTGCACCAGCCCGCCTTATTCCAGCCGCACAAATAATTAATGTGGGAGGGAGGGTGCCACTGATATTTTCCCCCCTTCTGGCTTTTTTCTCCAGCACTGGAGCTTTTGAATCCCTCAGAGAAACCCTCAGATGCGACTGAAAGGCCATTTTGCTGCAGTGCATAAATTGGACACACAAAAATAGAGCTTGGGTCCGTGCGATTAAGCACGTCAAGGCTCAAGAACAGCTCTTGCGACCCACGCCGATTAGCCTGGGCGGAAAGGGTGCGCACCCCTCCCCCATCCACGCTGGCGCAGAGGGAGAGGGTCAGGAAGCGCGGCCTCTGCCGGGCGCAGACCACGCCTCCCCCGCCTCCCCCCTTACTCCTCCCAGGAAGCGGTGATAGACAGTTCGGTGCGGTTCTCCACCCCCACCCCTCCAGCTGAGTGGAGGAGTTGATGTGTCTCATTATAACAGCCAATGCAGCCGCCATCCACGCACAAGCAAAGAAGCATGTCCCATTTAAATACACCCACGCAGCCCCAGCGCCCTTAGCCGATCGGGGCGCGCAGCCCACAAGCACCGCGGCTCCGGGCTTGCAGATCCGCGCACGTTGGGCTCCCGGACCCGGCGGACGACTAGAGGAGGCTCGAGCTCGGGCTCTGTGGGGCCGGGGTGGGCGGGAGAGGCTGGGCCGGGGCCTCTGACGCTACACCCGCATGAGGAGGACGCGAGTGAAATAGACCAAGGTGGAATTTCCAAGGAAGAAGCTTGGGGTGGTTTTGGTCCATTTCTCCGGCGAAGAAGTAGACATGGCGAGCGACTCCCCGGCTCGCAGCCTGGATGAAATCGATCTCTCGGCTCTGAGGGTGAGCAGAACGTGCTTTCTGATTTCTCTCCAGTGGTTTGGGTCGCGGTGAGTGGGCTGGGGCTGGGGCTGGGGTTGGCGGGCAGCAGCGTAGAACGCACCCGGGAGGGAACCTGCATTCGGGTCGGATTCGGGGTTGCTGAGGTGCTGTGCGCTGAGCCCCCGCGGCAGGGGCTGTGGGGTAAGTGTACTTCTTTGGCTGTGGCCAAGGTTCTCCGAGAGCTGGTGGAGCTTATGCCAGTTTCATCTTAGACCGGTGTAAGAGCATTAAAAGGAAAGGCTCCTGTGTGCGCGCCTGTGTGTGTACACGCCCCGGGCAGTCCTCTCGTGCCCAAAGCGCGAGACCCGACCGCCCCTTTCTGCAAAAAGAAACCTTGCGTGAATAAAGGCAGTGACCCCTCGAGTTTCCCAGCTACCTGCAAGATGACATCGGAGGCTGGCTGTCCCCGCCAACCGCACCTGCCCTTCCAAAGAGGGCAACTCTGGCTATGCCCCTCTCGTCGATGGCAACTGCGCCCCCTCCCCCTTTTCTACCTCGCGCGAACGGGCTCCCTCTTAGCGCCCCCCTAAATGCCAGTCTGCCACTCACCTTTATTTATGGTTTTAACTCAGCCCTGCCTTGTGCTTTCTGACTTTGTGGTGGTGACATTTCAGTTTTATGGCTGAACTTAAGCAGGTGAAAGGGATGTGTTCTCAGCTTTTCCCAATCAGACCGGAACTCACTGGAGTGTGTGTGTGTGTTTTCCCTGTGTCAGTGGCCAGTCCTTTGTAGAGCACCTCCCTTCCCCCAGCCTCACCGCTCCTCGCTCCTCCTCGTTTACCTTCACGTGAATTACCTCAGACTCCGTTTCATTGTATTGACTAAGACATCACCAATATAGAATCCATTTTGCTGTTGTTTTGAGATCAGATTATCAGGAATCCCATTGCAGCCTCAACGTTTCCCACCCCCAACCCTCAGTCTCAAACGCACTCCTTAAGGGAAGGAGGCAGAGCTTTCTTGCTGTTTTAATTAGGTACTGCCCGCCAGGAAGAGGGTGAGGGGTGGTGGTGGTGGCGGCGGTAGCAGCAGGGATCTGGGAAACATTGAACATCAATCTGAGGACGACTTCTCCCCCTGCTGAACCCAAAATAAAATAAAATAACGGAGGGTGGGTGAGATCGAATTGATGGTGGCTCTCGCCACAGAGCCCGGCAGTATGGATGGAAGTTCACTTGCCCTCCTGAGGGATACATTGTTAGATTGATGCTAAATCTTGAGGCCATTTACGAAAGTCTCCAATGCTTCTGACACTACCTGTTTTTCTCCACAGATATTCTAAAGAGCTATCTCTTTGGTCAAAGTGATACTTTTTCTTTAGGCTCAGTAAACCTGTTTTCCTCACCCCTTCTCCCTTCCCTTTAATCTCTTGGTCCAAGAGTGAGGTTTCTGCAAGGCCGTATGGAAGCTGAAAAAAGAACAGGATGCCATTTGAAATGGACTGGTTCATAGTTGGGCAGCCAAAGCTCATACATGCATCATTACAGTAAGCTGCCTGTTTCCCTGGTGCCCAGAATGCTACATCCAGAGCTTGCTTGCCCTCTGGGCAGCTGGAAGTGGGGGTTGGTAACAGGGTGGGTGCTTTGGCCCAGTCTCCAGCTTCTTGCTTTACTGACAGTGTTCATTTGCCCTACTTTCTGCACTGGGAGTTGCTGCTGGCAGGTTGATCAGGTGGATCTGGTGGATGGATAGGGGAGACTTGGGGACGGAGGGGAGTGGCAAGGGCCAGGGGTCTGAACAATGGGCTAGGCTTGTGGTAATTTCCCTGAGCTGAGATCTCAACGTTGCTCCTTTAATGGAAAGCTCTCTGATGTGATTTTAAGTTGGGCTGGGACTTGTCTCTTGCGGGCTTTTTTCCTGGGAAAGGTTTTTTTGAGAAGCCAGACACAGTACCTGCAGGCTGGGGAGCAACCAGGAGGGCTCTCCAGGTCCTGCTTCTGCACAGTCCACATGTGAGGAGACCTGTTCTCCGACAATCTATATTTGGAAAAGATATTTTTACACAAATAAGTGAAATTTCTCTTTGTGGCCTGGACTGCTCACTTAGTTCTCTGTCTACTCAGAGGTGTACAAAGACAACAGGGCAGGGAGGGGTGGGAGCAGCAGCTATTCAGAGTACTTGAGGAACTGCTGGCTGGAAGATTAAATGCAGATGTGGAAACAGTTGCATCCCATGGGGAGACAGTTCCTCCACCAGTCTTGTGGTGGGTGAGGTGTGCAGGCCAAGTAGCTCCAAAAGCCAGTAGGTGAGCTCTACAAACCAGAGGGCAAGACATCTCTGCCTCCCCAAATTTGGAGAGGTGGTCTCACTGAGATAAAATGTCTCATTTGTTCCTAAGCTTTCAGGGAAGACTCCTGCTGAATGCCCTTGGGGAATGCCTGAACCCCTGAAATGCAGCCAAGGTCAGTGGCTTCTAGGAGAATTGGCTGCGGCCCTCCCAGTCCCTTGCTGTTTCGGTGGCTCTTTAATGTACACAATCATTGTTTTTTGGTGTTTTTTTTGGTAAATCCTTAGTTCAGTGCATTAAAAGCAGATCCTGTCTGGAGAGGTCTTTATCCTTCTCACTTTAGGGGCTCATTGTTCTCAGCCAGTGATCCCAGACTGGATCCAGCCTAAATTTTCCCCATATAGGAACAATGAATAATTCAAACCAAAGCAGCCAATGACAAGATTTATGCAAGGTTTAGTTGGTTTTAAAAAATGAAATGAAGTGAGATCTTTGGCTGGGAAATAATCAGTATCCAGTTTAGTCCTGATTTTTAGAGCTAATGAAGAGAAACTAAATCTTGGGGGTGGGGATGGTTTTATAGATTCAGAGCTGGGAGAGAATTGTAGAATGCTCAGCTTTCCTCTTATTTAACACCTGGGAAGCTGAAGCCCAGAGAGGTGAAGTCTGCTGTCCAAGGTCACCAGCTCTAGGGTCAGTGGGGGTGGTGAGAGTAGTGGGAGGGGTTACGGGGATGGTGAGAATAGTGGTTTGGGCAGAGAATCTAAGTCTACTAACTCCTCAGTCAGTGCTCTTCGCTCTAAGTCACATTTTCTATGGTTGAATCAGAAATCAATAATACATTTTCTGCTTAAGCACAAAAAAAAAAGGGTAGAGAGTAATAATTTCACTAGGGCTACAGAATTTTATTTATCAAGAATGATTATTTGCTTCATGCAAATAGTCTGTGTAGTGCAGACAACCACAGGGCTTTCAGACACCTTTGGAATTCATCTTGTCCCGCCTGGTTTGTTGGCTCCATTGCAGGCAAATGGTGTCTGAAGCATGTAGGACAGATGTTTGTCCTGCACGGGCAACCTCTCTCAGTAACCCATCTCCATCTGAACATGTCCCAAGGGGTCTGTCTAGACATACACATCATTTAGATGTCTCTGCCTGTGAAGTTTATGGAGTCTGTGTGTGTTTTGTATAATCTATGTGGATATGGATATTATATATAGTATTATGGATATAAACTGTATCTGTGTGTGTGTGAAAATGTGTGTATACATATATCAACTACAGAAAACAATTACTCATTCAAACCTGGAGCTTGAGTCATTCCTGTTTCAAGACATCATAGCACTAAAAGATGAAACTTGCCACCAGGGTGCTTTATTGTACACAACGTGGTGAGCTCAGCCCAGAAAGTTTTTTGGAGATTAGCATATTTATGAACCTGAGTACCTTGGCCATCTTTAGCTTGGCCACATTCATAGCCAGGATTTGGCCACTGCTGACCTTATACTCTCAGCTTTTGCCAGGACTCAGATATACTTTTCTATTTGAAGAAAATTAGATAACCTATGTATGCTTGCTTCTTTTGCTTCTTACTGCTTTCTGGGCCTGGTGATTTCTTTTTTTCATTGAAATCCAGATGAAAGAATTGACCTCATATGGAAGCCTTGCACACATTTCTTAGCTACACTTTTTATGCTTTTATTATCATTGGTATGAGATTTTCTTTTTGCTCTTCATTAGAGACTGTGAGCTTATTGAGGCTCCACAGAATCATCTTTGAGTCAAAGGCTTCATTAGTTGAATGAATGAATGAATGAGTTCATGAATGAGTGCATAAGTAAATGCAGTAGAAGGAGCACTGGCCTCTAGGCTCTGCCTATGTCTGTGTTTTATAGGTTCTGCGACTGGGATCACTAGTCATTTAACAATAGTTAACATAAAATGGGAATGACCACACACGACTGCTTGCCTTTCTCACTGTATTCAAAAACTACATAAAATATCTATGGTAATGCTTTCAAAACTGTAAGACCCCACACAAATATGCTACTTCATGATTAAATAGAATTTTGTGGGAAATGTGATGCTGCTATTTGATCCCAGTGATTGCGCCTCATAGAAAATGATCCTGAGAAGAAGATATCAGAGGTGCCTTTTGTTAAGAGCAACTCCACAGACCTTAGCTGCCTCTTCTCTTTATGTGCCAATATGACCTTATATGTTTCTCTGATGTCCTCATTTGAGCTTTGCTCTAGTATCAGCATTCATTACATATGAGGTAGGCTCAGCCCAGAAGCTTTTTGGAGATGACTGTATTTCTAAATTAGTATCAACTATCAGTATTATTCATTAAAAATATCTTTTCCTTCTTTCCTTTTAAAAAAAATTTCCCCCTCTTTATGGATGATCCACTATTCAAATGCAAACACATTTATTATGCCTGTGCCTTTCCAAAAAATTTCTTCTGTTTTTTTGCAAGGTGAGGTGGACACCTAAAATGATACACAAGTAGCTCAGTACTTAAAACCTGGTCACAGGTCTCATAGGTCTTAAAGAGATCTTGAAACATGAATAATTCATTATTCCAGGACATTTAATTACATTTTGTCTAAGATGAGATTTTAGTAAAGTTGCTGGCATTGATAACAGTAGCTTAAGATGACAGTAGCATGGCAGTTTTTTCATTGGATTCATTTGTTGTTTTTGAGAAATATTAAACAGGTGTTTTCTTTGCAGTGACATTGTCTTATCATAAAGTAGTTATCAGAATATCAGATAAATATGTATATTTTCAGAAGTCATCACTAACTGGAGTAATCTTTAGTACAAAAATTAATATAAGCCAGGGAGTTTGCTGTTTGCATAATTATCTACTTAAAAGGTCATGGAATATTTTATCAATGAAAGAATACCCAATGCTTTTCCTTCATGGAAATATCACATCTTCTCCCCTTATCTGTATCTCCCCTTTGAAATCTTGAAATTTTGTGTCTTGCTTGTTGGCCCTTTCTTCATACTGCTATAGAATTAATCTTCCATGCCCTTCTCCTTTCAACACCATTCCTCCAGTGATAGTAGTCCACCCAGCCTGGGGCTGCTGTAATTGAATCATGGCTACCATACCCGGCTGAGCACAACCAGCCTCTGATTCTGCTTCTGATAGAATCTGGGATAGCTTGAGTCTGAAAGATGCTTTATGTCAAATTGTTTCTTCCATCCTTTGGGGGAGGTAGCTCTCTGAGAACAGAGCCTAAACTAGTTTTTAGCAGTGTGCTGAGAATTCCAAGAAAATCTCCATGGTATTTTTTGAATGAAATGTTATTTTGCACTTATAACTATAAGGTTCCTATTGGAGAGCGAGAGGGAGGACTGAAGCAGAAAATGTTGGATGAATTCTGTTTGTAATTTTTTCCATTGTGATGGGAGATTTATTTCCCTCTAGACAAAGATGATCCCATCCATTTCTTTTTACATGCCCGGGCTGACTTCAGTGATCTTGAGAAGGTGCCCCCTAAAATCTGAAAACACATTTTATTTCATCTCAGGCATAAAAATCCTTTCTTAGTATTTGTTGCACGGGTCCTCTTGTCTGCACCCTCCCATGCACTCCTGTGGTTGTTCTCCTAGGCAGCACTCATGACCAGACCCACCTTCTGTGCCTCCATCTCTAGCCTCCTGACTGATCGATCTCTTTTGTATACAACAATCACATTAGTCTTCCTAAAGCACAGTTTCAGTTTCATATGAATGTTTTTCAAGGCCTTGCCTGACTCCTCCAAAGACTACACTTTAGCATAAACCAAAGACTTAGTATGACTGAAGACTATACCTTAGCATGATGTCAAGACCAGCTGTCATCCAGCTAGGCTTCTCACCAAGCTCTACAGCTTTCGTGACCACTCTGCTGCTGCCACAGGAAGTGCCTTCTGATGGATGCTCCTCTCTACCTACTGCCCTAACAATAAACATGCATGTGCTACCTTTTCCACATAATTGTCCCTAATTTCTCTCAGCTAAAAGTTCTCTCTCCCAGAAAGTACCTCACATCTCCTTCATGATACTCAGAACTTTTTGTCTTGAATTATAGTTATGACTAGACAATAAGCTTTGTGAAGGCAGTGTGTACATTTGACTCTCTTAAATTCTCAAATTGTATTTTACACAAGTAAATAAATATTGACCCAACAAGTTACATAATGTACGTCTCCTTTGGAAGGATCTAGGTGGTGCTGCCTAGAAAGGGTATAGAAAGCCCAAACAGGTGGAGCTGTACCGACTGTTGCACAATTTCAGGAAACATGAATTCCATCATAGCCTATGTTGCATGACTCCAGGGGACACTTTTTATGTAGGGTATAACTCCAGTGGCTGCTAATTATATAGAATATAATCCCTGGGGCAGCAATTATTAGAAATATAATGTCAAGTCCTGAGTAGGGATCCCTGTTTCTGGAATTTCCATAGTATGGAAAATTGTCTCCATATTCTAAATTTTGAGAGATTTTGAGTGCTGTGGGTCGGACTCCCTAGGCCAATGGCGTGTGTGTGTGTGTGTGTGTGTGTGTGTGTGTTTATAGAGGGTATTTTGATATTTTTAATATCCTCACATGTTTATTGTGACTATTTTTATTAAATAATAATACAGAGTAGGAAGGGTTATGCTTTTTCAGTGGACCCCTGGAAGATGACATTGAGTTTTGATCTTGGTGAGCTGACAATGGATGGCAAGAATTTGGGAGATGATGCGGTCCAATGTAGAGGAACCATGTGGGAGTCAGAACCCAGAGTCATCAGGCTGGGCTAGAAAATGCTGGAGGGGACTTTCAACACCGTGACTCTTCTATAATAAATCCTGGGATACGTAAAAGAACTCAAGGCAGGACTGCCGATGTTTAAATAGCCATAGAGTCTTTTTCTAAGTCTTGAAGACATTAAAATATCACAGACTAAACACCCCAGTGAAGTAGGAATTACCATTGAAAAGTAATAGCACTTCTTGGATAGTATCTTGTAGTATTACTGCTGCATACCCAAGGTAGATTTTTCAATTGCTCTCTCTATAGTCAGTGAAGTTAGAACCTTGGCAGCATGGATCAAGTTGAAAATTTGGAGACTATAATGTTATATTATTTATTCAATACTAGCATTTGTTTGATTAGTGTAGTACAAAGTATATACAAATTTGGGTGCAGTGTAAATTTGGGTGTAGTCTAGCATTCTGTGATTGTGTGAAATGGAGTAATGCACATGATATCCAGCATTCATTCATTCAGTCATTCATTCTTTTTTCTTTGTATTCAGTCATTCAACACATGTTCATTGGATGATACTAGTTGTTGATGCTGAGCTCTAGACAATACTGGTATGCTTTCTGCACTCATGGATGATGTGAGAAAACAGTTTTAGACCATTCTTTTTTACTGTATGGTTGCGATACATAATAATGACTTTCATTTGGGGGAATTGGTACATGTATGTACAGTATAATATCTTGATCATTTTGGTCGCTTTACATCTCCCCTTATCCTTCCTCCTTCCCTTGATCCCCATCCCCACCTTCAAAAAGTCTGCTTCTCTGTTTCCTACAGTCTCTCTTTTATTACACTCGTTAGTTTATTTACAATTTGGGTTTCTCATATTTAATTTTCTATGCAATCTTCGACCATTCTTGACCAATTTCACTCTAGCCACATTGATCTTTTACAGTTGTGAACGTGCCAAGCTCTTTCCTATAGAACCACATGTCAAAAAACCTTAATGCCAGATTTTCACACAGAGGGCTCCAGTTTATTATTTGGGTTTTAGATCAGATGCTGTCTGTATTATTACTTATCTATTATTGCATTTAAAAAATTACCCCCAAACTTAGTGGCTTACAGCAACACTAACCCTTTATTATATCTCTCATAGTTTCTGTGGGTTAAGAATTCAGAAGTGGTTTCCCTTGGTGGTTTTGGCATGCGGTCTCTCCAGAGATGGCAACAAGATATTGGCAAGGTCAGTTGCCTTCTGAGGCCCCCCACTGAAGCTGGGTAATTTCTTTTCTAGATGGTTGACTCACATGGTGCTGGTTGGTAGCAGGAAGTCTCCCATGGGCTACTTGACCATCCTCAGACATAATGCTGGCTTTGTCCAGATAGAGCAATCCAATGAGAGCAAGGTACAAGCAGCAGAGTCTTTTATGACCTAGCCTTGGAAATCACACACCATGATGTCTGTCATATCCTGTTGGCAACCCACGTCAGCCCTATTCAGTGTGAATATGAACTATACAAGGAGATTAGTACAGAAGACAGGAGTCCTTGAGGGCCCTGGTGGAGGCTTCCTTCCATGCAGGGAGGCTTTCTTTGGTACGTATCTCCATAGTAACTCTCTCTCCCAACTTGTGGCCATCCAATCCAGTGTTTTATTGTCTTTAAAGCAGTTGTAAGTATGTGAGTTTTTAAAACTCTGCTTTCCCTTATTGAAAATCAAACTTTGTGAGACTAAAGATCTTGCCTGTGTGTTTTCCATTATTCCTATTTAGAATTGTGGCTGGCATATGATACATATTAGATAAATAAATATCAGTTGAATGAACAAAATTACTTCATTTAGATAAGATCTTAAGTGGTACTTCAGTTCAGGAACTCAATTCTCTCCATAATTCTGGTTGCAAACCAAACTGGATGAGAACTAAATCAAATTTCCCTATAAGGTCAACATGGAACCTAACCACTGAATTTGATTCAGTTCTCATCCAACTCAGTTTGTGACCAGAATTGTTGAAAGAATTGAGTTTGTGAACCAAGGTGCCACTGTATTTAGTATACTTTACACCTCCAAAAAATTGGTTGTGGCAGCTTCAATGAATGCCACAAATAAGATAAAAACCATTAAGCCATTAAGCTAAGGAAGGATAAAATGAAAATCAAATGGGGATTTTGTTTGTTTATCTAGCTGTCCATATGTCTATCCATCTGTCTGTCTAGGGCTTAGTGATCCAACTTACCTCTTTTGTAGGTAGAAACTGGGGTTTAGAAAAATTCCTTGTTTAGCTAAAGGCAGAGCTGGTCTCATTATGCTATGCTGCTCAGTCAGGATGATGACATGGTGACCATCTTAGTGGATCAGTATGCCCACCAAACAAAAATAAAGCCCCAAAAGTGTTGCTATGAAGATGGTGATCAAGTTGCTTGTATATACAGAACACACTTAAGATAGTCTGTGCTCTGTTGTAAAGTAGCCAAATCTGCTTAATTAGGGGGTAAAGGAGACACAGGTACTTTAATCAATATACATGAATAGCAATGTTTTCAATGTAGAAAATAAAAAGTTAAGATTTTGTGTGCTGAGGGAGCCAACTGTAGGAGCCTGAAATATGTGCCAGAACTAAAGAATAAGTAACCAGGAGGACTCTGGGCTTCAGGGCCTAGAACATGCAGATGGAACAGGAGCAAAGACTGCTGAATTGTTAAAAAATTGACCAATTAGAAAAGTAGCCTTTTCTTTTCCTTCTGTCATTTTAAAAGTGATACATGATTATTGCAGAAAATTTGAAAAATGGAAAAAAAGGAAAAATGAGTTCTCATAGCATCCAAATTCATGACTCTTATGGTAATCATGTATATATTTTGGTATATAGGTAGTAGTTTTTTTTGGTCCCGGGGATTGAACTCGGGTCCTTGCACTTGCACAGCAGGCAGCGAAACCACTGAGCTAAATCCCTGGCCCTAGTAGTTTTTTTCTTATGCATTGCTACATTAAATAGCTTTGAAAATTAAAGTTACGTTGCATATATTGTCTGCTACCTGTTTAAACTCAATATTCTATTTTTCCTCATGCTATCAATTTTTTTTAGGAGATAAATTTAAAAACTTTTTATTGTAGGGGATTTTAAACTTATTTAAAAGTAGACAGACTATTAGAACACTCATACGTTACTGATAAGAATAGAGTTGTAATGTGACCTAGAAATTTCATCTCTAGATACATATTCAAGGAGAAATCAAAAGATATATTCACACAAAAATGTGGTTATGAATGTTGTAGCCTCAAAGAGGAAATAACCCAAATATTCCATCAGCTAATGAATGAGTAGATGAAATGCAGTTTATCCATATAATGGAATGCTATTTGCAATAAAAGAAATATGCATCTTAAAAATACATGTCCATAATATTATCATACCTAAAACATTTAATATGTAATAAAATATTCACTGTTCAAATTTCTAATCATATGTTTTTAGATTGCTTCACATTTTATTGGAGAGCTGCATCATAATATATTTAAACAATTCCTATTGATGAAGATAGAGGTTATTTCCAGTTTTTCAGCTCTTATAAATACTGCTTCAATAAACATTCTTTTATAGAAGTCATTTAGTGCATCTTTTTCCTTAGGATAAATTTTTATAATGCAATTTAGAATGAAAGTATGTAAAAGATCTCTAAAACTCTTTTTTTTGGTTCCAGGGATCGAACTCGGGACCTTGCGCTTGCAAGGCGGGTGCTGGAACCACTGAGCTAAATCCCTGGCCTTAAAACTGTTGATATTGTCAAATTATTTTACAATTTCTTGTGAGATAGTTATGTATCATTTAGAGATGAAAAATATGGATTAAAATCAATTAATGTACCAAAAGAAGGTCCTAGAACAATTAAATGGCCAAGTGGATGACTGACTGGCCCCAAAGCCACTGGCCATAGGGATTCACATGACTATTATTTGACTCATGGACCTTGTTATGACATCGGCATTTCCTGATGTATTATCACTCTGGGGCTAACCATTGCTATTGGCACAAGCTCTTCTCTTTGATTAGCTTCTTTGTGATATTGTTTTTAAAGTACCAGTGTCAGCATAGAATGTGGTAATTATTTTTCTTGCCAAAACCCTAAAGAAACATAACTTATGAACTGTTTTAAGATTAACAGTGGTATCCTTGTGCAATGTGTTAACATTTAATCTGCCATGTTTTTGGAAAGTCATCCAGCAACTGTGCTTGGAAGATGCATGGAGTCAGGCTCAGAGGTTTGTATTTTAGGAGAATTGGAGACTACGGAATTTGTGATTATGGCTGAAAATAGCAAGATGAGCCAGGAGCCCCCACACAGCAGAGACCATTCTCAAGCCTTTATCTGCCAGCTAATTACTAAAGTCAAAATTTTGAGTTACAATTTAAGTTCTATGTATGGTTGTGGATATTTTAGGATTACAGTGGAGAAAATAAAAAATGAAATCAGAACCAAAAGAATAATGAGCCCTGCATTGTAGAGTACCATCTACTTTCCATGTGGTTTATAAGTAAGAAACTATTAAAATTGACAGAGCTTTATGGTTGCCAGTCTTGTGGAGGCCAGTTGCCTTGATTTACTAGATTTTATAACATAACCCTGCATTTAAAGTGCCTATAAATTATTTATGCCTAGGGTAAAAATCTAGAATTTCACATGAACATGGTTTCTTCATTTCTATCTCTAGGTAATTTTTAGCTGCCTGTAATCAAATTATAGGAAGGTAGTGGTTGGGATAGGTTATAAGCAGTAATTGCAAAATGTATTTAAATAATAATAATAATATTTAGCATTTTTAGAGCACTTTATATCTTCAAAATGCTTGCAACATTATCCCATTAAATACCCTCTTTGATTATAATCTGAACATAAATGGACTTAAATCCAGGTCAGAGTGATGAGAAAAGTATGCTTTTGAAGGTTAATGCTAGTTATGCTTTAAAAACCTATGCAGTGATGGGAAAGTTAGAGTTTGGGATTCCATTGGATTGTGTTTGTGTTTTGGTTCAGCCCGATGTTCAGATTGGATTATATCTATACTTTATGCCTCTGCAGTTCTGATCACTAAGGACTGAATATTGATCATGACTGTGGTCCTTAAACATGCTAAAATATAAACAATATAAATAAGATTTAAAATGGTCTCCCTCGCTACATCTTGTGCTCTGGACTCAGATGAAATTCCCACTAGTAAGTGAAATGAGGTGGGACAGTGAAAGGAAGGAGGGTTATGCATTGTGGTTTGGTAATTTCTACCTGAGAATAGTAGATTAAAATCACAGTAGGATGCATTATAAAGAAATGGATTGGAAAAATAAAATATCTTTAGTCTGAGTCTACTAAACACTTCTTGCTGTTTTAGACATTTGTCTGTGTATTGTCCCCTTACAGGTACACCCCTGTGTTGGTGATTTAGATAGTATTTGGAGCAAGGACCTGGGCTGCTTACTCAGTAGGGAGAAGGCTCCGCAGTTACAGATTTGCAGTAAATGTTACCCTGGACACTGTGATTGTCTAAGATCTGGTTCACAGTTTAATATCCTAAAACGATGGTTCTCAAAGTGATATCCAGCAGTTTTAGGATCATCTCTTAGGTCCTGCCTCTGACTTACTCAGTCACAAACTTTGAGATTGGCCCCAGCAGTCTTTGCATTAACAAGCCCTTCTGGTAGTTCAGATAGACTTTACAGTCTCAGAACCACTGGCTTAAATTTTGTATGATAGTTTTCTTTTCTTATGCTGTGCCAGAAGCTAAGGACATAGGAATAAAAATATAGTGCCAGTGAAAGAGAGAAGCATGTGCTAAAGACAATCATAAAAATGATTTACTAAATGGAAAAATTAGAATAGATCCACAGAACTTGAATGTATTTAAATCTATTGCAGAGTAAAATATAGTGAATCATATAAGAAAACTGCAACTTTTTTGTTAGGTATGGCCTCAAACAAATAGCAGAATGCCTACATTTTTAGAAATATGAAATTTAAAAGTTCATATTAATATTATGTGCATTTGAATTGTCTGTAAAAAAGGGGGATACTTGAAATTAAAGTGTACAATTTTCATTTGACAATCTTGTATTGTTCTTTTGCCATTTTTTTTTATTAGCAGGTTTATTCAGGACATAAAAAAGCCCCATTCCCAAGATCAACAAGATGCATCCTTCTGATGTTAATTTCCTGTTTTTCTCCATAGGCTTAGAGGGATTTAATTTAAATCCCCAGGAACTGCTGACTTTTGCCTGGAAGCTGAAAAAAAGAATCCATATTCACGAACTTTTTCAGCCCTACTTTTATTTGAAGCCTAAAATCTTTGAGTTATTTTTTGAGACCTGGGAAATGGAAATGGATGTTTGGAATCTAGCAGCAGATTAAAGTATTTCTTGACTGAGAAATCTCCCAGAATTTCTTTGTAAAAACCCATAAACACATCTTCATTAGCCACAAAAATGTTTCATGTTGTTATTTAATCCACAGTTCTTATATAATCAAACTGCTTACATTGCATGTCTGTTTATTTGGGGGGAGGTTGATGGGCATTATTGTTGTCAAAGCACTGATCTGTAAAACTTGATAATGAGCACGTGTCCAAATTTTCATACTTCTGGAGAAATGAGATGGTTCAATAATCATTTTTTGGTTAAAGATGTTGAGGCTTTCGTTAATACCAGTAACTCAAGGGAAACATCCAACTTTCTCAAAAGAGGTCATAATGTCATTAAAATATGAGGGAGCTGGAGCTGTTTAATCAGGAATGTTAACTACTCTCCAGAAGGGTCAGGACATTCCATCACCTAAATGGTTTTGCCTGGGACCAAGGTTCGGATAATTTTCTGATATGGGGTGGTCATGTCATAGACCTTGTCTAAGGAAACCAAAGTTGAAATGACTTTCAGCCTTTTTATTGATTGCTCTCACACTATTGAGATAAATTATATACTGCTATGTTCATGGTTGAAGGGCTTTTGAATTTGGGAGTTGGCCCTGAAGACCCCTTACAGTGCAGGAACTCCAGGTCACAGCAGTTTGGAGGTCCTGGTGTTCGAGTGGTAGTAGAATGGTTGCCAGGATCAAAGCCAAGCACCTGTTCTTTCTAAAAGGCTCCTCCCTCTTCTTTTTACCTTCATTCTAACCTGCTCTCTCTTTCTCCCTTTTTTCCTTTATTTCTTTCCTTCTTTGTGTGTGTGGCACTGGATATTGAACCTAGGGAATGCTGAGCTATATCCCTAAGCCTCTTTCTTACTCTAATTTGAAATAAAGTCTTAGTAAGTTGTCCAGGCTGGCCTTAAACTATCTTGAGACCCTCATGCTTCCTGATTACAGGCATGCACCGCCATGCTAGGCAAGTGCTGCAGAGTGAACTCAGTTTTCTATACCAGTTAAGATGAATTCAGTTTTCTTCCATGCAGACAAATCAATAAAAGCATTATGATTTTCTCCTGGAGCTTAGTCCCAGGTGCTGCCTGGGACAGGAATGGTGCAGACACTCTTTGATCTGAACAGTGTGTATATTCTCTCTGTAAGTATTTTAAAGATAGATGTAATGGTATTGTGGTTACCATTTCTTGAATATAAGAAGCTTTTAGTTGAGAAGATCAGATGTAAAAGTGTGGAATATAGAAGTTTAGACATTTTAGGGGATGGGTAAGGGGAATAAGAACAGTGTTTCTTTAAATCATGGTAACCTAATCTTAGTTACTCCTTTGTTTTCCTTAAGTGAGTGCAAATTAGCAAGGGAAATCTTCTGGAACCTGCCCAGCTGGGTACCTAAATCTTCTGTGGTCACAGATTATAGGTCCTCACCTATAGAAGTAAAAAGGGCCCCTCCCCAGGAGCAAGCCCTGTGTGAAGAGAGGAAATTGTCCACATTCAGTGAGATACCTAGAACACTCGAAATAAAATATTAGAGATGTGGAGATCCAGGTCCCAGAAGGGGGTCTTGTTTTCTAGATTGAAAGTGTGCATGAAGGGGTTGGAAAGGTTGCTGTCCCTGTGGGATATCTGAACCAAAGCTCTTCATCCCTTCCATGCCCTTCTTTAATTTGTGTGTATGTTTGTAGAAGGTGCCTGGGGTTTTCACAGCAGCAGGGGCTTTCTTGTAACTATTAGGCTGTCTGTCCTCTTGAGGCCAGGTCTGCTTCTTTTCTTTTCTGAAAGCAGGGTATTGTTTTGTGTTACATCACAGGATACAAGACCAGTTGCGTCATATTTAAAGGAGTAGTCCTCTGACCTTCAGTAAGTTTCTGGAT
This sequence comes from Heterocephalus glaber, assembly GCF_053883595.1. NCBI lineage: Eukaryota > Metazoa > Chordata > Mammalia > Rodentia > Bathyergidae > Heterocephalus > Heterocephalus glaber. The sequence continues at coordinate 48,101,544 of NW_028258324.1, read as the reverse complement.
TGCAGGATTCACAGGATTTTGTCCTAAGACATGTGAGAGGCATTCTCATTGTCTCCTTGGTTCCCTGATAATTCCCCTTTGACAAATATTTTGGTCAAATTTTCTATGACCTTTGAGTTTACTTGGTTGTTTAGTATTGCATTTTGACATCAAATGATTTTAAGCGTATCTTCAAAAGGACATCTCTGATAATGTTTTAAAAATAAATTTAAGTGAAATTTGAATGCTACTACTCACAGATGTCTTCATCAAAATGTTTTTTATGTCTATATATTATCCACAATCCATGTGAAAATGAATTTTAAAATACTGTATACCAGAGAATGTGAATAAGGTGGCATTCTCATACATTGTTGGTGAGATAATGTGGGTCAGGTACTTTGAAAAACAGATTGACTGTTGCTGAAAAAGTTGAATAGAAGTTTACTATATGACATAGCAGTTCTCTTTCTGATAACTACCTAAAAGCAAGGAAAAAATCTGTCCACACAAAGTGTATATGAATGTACGTGAATGTATATGAATGTTCATAGAAGCATTGTTCATAGTAGCCAAAAGCAGAAAAAACCCAAGTATCTGTCCCCTGATGAGTAGGTAAGCACAATGTATTTCCATACAATGGGGAATGGTTTGACAACAAAAAGGAATTAAGTACTGATACATGCTATACAACATAGATAAACCTCAAAAATATTATGCTAAGTGAAAGAAGCCAGACACAAGTCATGCAAGATGATTCAGTTTACATGAAATGTCCAGAAGACGAAACTCTATAGAGACAGAAAGTAGATTAGTGGTTGGCTGGGGCTGAAGATGAGAACAGGAAATGACTGTAAATGGACAAGAGGGATCTTTATGGGGTGATGGAAATTTCCTAAAATTGGATGGTGGTAACATGAGTGAATTTTATGGTACATAAATTATACCTCAATAATGGTGATTAAATTTAACATGCTGAGACATTGCTTCCCAGCTGGGCCAGAGCCATCCACAGCAGGAGCAAATCCCCTAGTAAGAATACAAAGTGGTACTCTAGGAAGCCCATCTCTCTGACATCCAAAAGAATGTGGGCTGTAGTCCTTTCTTCTGCTTTCTACTTATCTTCATTCCATTCTTTATTCTGGAGGGCTTGCTGTATTCTACAGCCTTAATCATAATAATTTTTTTCAAGACAAGATCCTCCAGGTAACAAAATCCCCTTCTAGAGAAAAAGGACTTTGGAGCCAAGACTAACATAGTGATTCCTGAAACCATTTCTTAGTAGCTCTATTTTCTTGAAGTTCCATGCTTTTTTCACCTCTGTTCTGGTCCTTCTGCCTGGAACTCTTCTGTATACCTTACTATAACATGCCATTTGTTAACACATAATGTATTTGCTTCTTTCTGTGCACGCCTCCCCTCATACCCCTAGAAGACTAAGTTTTACAAAGCGAGACCTATATTTTGTGTATCCTCTTATCTATTTATTCATGCAGTGAATGAATTCTCCTGGCTTATGGCATAAGATTAAACTCCTTAGCTTAACAAGGCCTTCTGTGATCTAACCATTTCCTACCTTTCTACAACATTAGCCACTACTCTCCAGTCCTTCTCTACCCGCTAATTCAATGTTTTTCAAATTGTCACGAGTTGTGGAATGAATTTAATGTGTAATAACAAATCAGCTTTCAGAACAAATTAGTTAGAATATGTTAGAAAAATATCATCCACATATTGTGTGTGTTTGTGTTTGCGAATTCTAGTTCAGTAAATCTTGTAGGCAGCCCACAAATCTGCATCCCTATAGATCCCACATATGTTAAGAAACAATGATAAATTGTAGTTCCTGACATCCTCCTAGCTGATTTAGGCCTCTTACTCACTTATTAGAAACTTGCTAAAAGCTGGGTGCAATGCTAGGGCCAGGGAGGCAGCCAGGAACAGAAGAGATATAGTATGGCTGGCTATTGTTGGTGTTCCTTCTGTTGGGAGGCCCTCACTCCCTGCATGTGCTCCACCAGCTCTGTCATGAAAACTATTCATCTTTTAGAATTGAACCAGAAGAATTAGACATATCTTCTGCTATTTTTGTAAAGTTCAATGACATTTGATATCTTTAGAGATTCCAAAAAGACAAGATGCTAAAAGGAGCTCTGTGCACTTGAGGAAAGAAAATTTTCCAGCTTCATAGGAGCAGAAGAGCTGAGCTCTAGGGGTGACAGTGGAGGATGGGAAAGGGCAGTTATCAAGGGGGAATGCATTGCTGGCAACTCTGGTAGCCACTATGGCCAAGAATTCCCTCTGGGAAATGTGGGGAAAGGAAGAGGCTTCGGAGGTTTGCAGAACTGGATGGTGCCTCAGGACCAGTGATCATTGTGGTCATTCCCCTAGGCTGGCATAGTCTTGGTTCTCATAAAAACAGAAATGGAGCAGCCTGCAGGCTTTGCCCACATGCCATGGTGAGGTTGGGGAGGAGGGAAAGTATGGCCCTTCCCTCAGAGCAGTTGGAAGAGGTGGGTAGAAGGTTCATGAAACCAGTGAAGAATGAGGACATACTTAGATTTTGGGACTGCTTGTGCCAGGTTCTGTCAGCAGGCAGCTCAGGCTGGTGGCTTACTTGGGCCTTGGTTAGAACAGGGGTTTCAGGGAGGAATTTATGGATTAGGTCTTCAGCTTTGCAGTTCTCATAATTGCACTCTGATGTGAATAGGCACCAAGTCTTAGGTTGCATCAACACATGGATATACTTGAACTTGATGTGCAACATTATCTATTTAATACTGATAGCAAAAGTAATGCCAATATCATTATTATTATAAATAATTTATATTTATAATACTATAAATAGCATTATAAAAGATACTAATAGTTTTGTAGCCACTAGCCATATGTCAAGCACTGGGCTATTTTAATCTGATCTTATTAATGCAGTCATATTTTGTAATGTGTATTATTCTTCTAGTTTTACAGATGTGGAAACTGAGGCTTAGGCTAAGTGACTTAAATAATGAAGCCTTTTTTATTTTTTTGCACTGAGCAACATCCCTAGCTCTTTTTAAATTTTTTATTGAGACAGAGTCTTGCTAAGTTGCCCAGGCTGAGCCTGAACTCTTGATTTTCTTGCCTCAGCCTTCTGGAGTGTTGGGATTATAGGTGTGTGCCACCGTGCCTAGCTGATGGAGCCTGCTTTTGAAGCTGGGTTTGATTTAAAGCTTATTAAATGTAAGCACTGTGCTATTGCTACTTCTCATTTTCTGAATATATAGTGGAAACACTTGTCTAGTGAGGAACTGTTGCCTGCCCTCCAGGGGAGTATACTCTTCATGTCAGAAGGACTTGCGAATCTGAAGTTTTGTTTTGGGGGGCGGTTTTGGTACCAGGGATCGAACTTGGGTCCTTCCACTTGCGGGGCAGGCGACGGAACCACTGAGCTAAATCCCTGCCCCCGGGAATCTGAAGTTTTGATTAGAGATGTGCTCCTTGAGACTGTAGTGAGACTAGGATTGAGTCCGGAACATGATGACAAACTACCAATCCCATGTCTCATCCCGATCAATTCCTAAAACTCCTGTTACTAAAAACACCTTTTACCAAAAAACAACAGCCAGAGTCAGTTCATTACCTAGATTCCCTGGTTAACATTAATCTTTACTTTTTTTTGTCTTGCTGTATTTATACTTTATATCATCTATGTCTCTGTTTTATTTTAAAATTACTTGTCCATGTAGCCATTGGTGTCTTTAAATTGTAAGCTACTTACAGGCATCAGTAGTAGTGTAGTTGTGTCTCATGGTGTGCCCAACACATAATTCAGCATGAGGTACCTTCTTGGAGTCATCCTGTTTGAATCTTGCATCCTCACTGTATGCTAAATGGAGAGGGGATGGGCTATGTATTTCATGAGTTTTCAGCCTTTGAGAGGAAAGATTATGTGATACTGGAAACTAAACCTTTACAAAGTGCCAGGACTCCTGAGACATGGAAAGAATGTGTCCCAGGTAGCTGTGGTCTTAATGCTATTGTTGTTAGGAACCTCCTGATCTCTGAATTTTAATGGGAAGAAACAAGAGATCAGCCTGAAATGGCCTTTACTCTTGCTTCTCTATCTCCTTATGAGACTTTAAAGTGGTTCATTAACACAACAGACAATAAACCTCTTAATAAGTGCAGACCCAGTAAATGAGACATGGGTGAATTTTACTGGTGACAGGTCACTGTGAACATGCAGTAGTGGTATTCCCACTTCTTGCATTGCACTCTTACAGTGGAAACACTGCCTGTAGGGCCACTTCTCCAGGACTGTGCAGGAAAGCAGGGTAGAGGATGCTGTGCCATCTCACTGTGTGGATGGTAGGTAGCTAACTGGCTAGCTGACCATCAACTCTGGATTTCCCCCACATTTGTCATTAGTGGCATATTGTAGGCACTCAGAGTTCTGTTGAGTGAGGTCATTTGGGACCTTCTAAATTTGCTTGTTAGAAGTATATGAGAAAGACTAATATAGGGCACTCAATGAAATTCTAAGATTGCCCTGGCATGGGTGGCAGATGACTCAGAGATTTCAGTTACCTGACAGCAGTTAGAATGATGGGGCCAACATGGTGGCAGCTCACTCTTACCTCTCTTGACTGCTGGTGGAGAGAGCTCTGCATGGGGCTGGCCTGGTCTGAGACAGGATGAGAAGTCCAAGCTGTTCTTCTTGGCTGTGGAGTTTGAGTACATAAAGAAGCTGTAAATCTCAGAGCATCTCAGGAGTAGTTGCAGCTGTTAGCTCAGAAGTAAGTCTTGGAGCACCAGGTAAAAGCCCCTTTCCCCCTACCTATGCTGACACTTGTCTGTTCTTTATATTTGGTTTCTAAATGTTGATGAGCCTTAGTGAGTGCTCATTGACTCCTGTGGTCTCTACAGCTGTAGGAGGCTAAGGCCCGTGGCAGGTAAATGGCATTTCTGGAATAGACCAAGATGGAGGGAACATTTTTTATCAGGTCTACAAACTACAGTTCAGAAACAAAGCCTGTCACGTTGCTTGTCCTGTTCTCCGCTAGGTCCCTCCTGCTTATCTTGGAAACTTTTTTCATTTACAAATGCAGGCTGTTGAACTTTACAGTAATTAGCTATGACTGTAATGGACTATGGCTTCATTGAACAGAATCTTTGAAATCAAGTGTATTAAATTAATTCTTCCTTTCTCAGATAATGAATAGTCTAGCTATAAATATAGAATTAATAAATTCTAAATTTTTACAGGCTTTGGGGCAATAATAAAAGGAGAGGGGAAATGGCGGACTTGAAACAGCTGCACTTGATTTAATTATTCTGAAGAGTGTGGAGATTCTTGACAACCTGACCAAGTGATCCCAAGAGGCCGACCGCACAAGGCCTCTATGTGAGGACCAGGAGAGGCAGACACACCACATATTGCAGTGTAGACCTGTGCTGAAATGGTAAAATCTTCAGCCCCCTCCCAGTCTTTTTAAAAATCAAAGAATATAAATGAATGATGTTGGATCTGGCACCTGGTTAGGATTCTCCAGATGACACCTTGGCAGTGAATTGTGCCAGAATACTTTTGGCAGTTTTACAGAGTCACCTGTATGAGAGGTGACCATGAAATAATTTGGGCTCATTTGTGAGCTTGTGGCTTACTTCATTTGGTTTAGTGAAATGACTTAGAGGGAACATCAGGGTCAGACCATTTGGATTAGTCTCCTGGCGATGCAGCCTATTAGCTTTGCAGCTTGGGACAAGCTAGACTTTTTCTATCCTTCCGCAGTGGAGATAATAATGTTAGTACACACAGGGCCGTTGCAGGAATTGAAAGGACATATTTTATTTTATGTAAAACACTTAAGGCAGTGCTTGCCATATTGCAAATGTACAACAAAATGTATGAAACGTTTAATATCAGCATCACTTTTTATTTATTTATTTATTTATTTTAAAAATAAATACACTTATTTTTGTTTTTTCATACCGGGGCTTGAACTCGGGTCCTTGTGCTTGCAAGGCAGGCACGGGAACCACTGAGCAAAATCCCCGGCCCAGCATCACTTTTTCAAGCAACTGAGGGCCCAGGCGGAATCTGGTGTGGTGCAAGGTTATTAGGTTCTACTCCCAAGAAGCTCACAGTGCAGCATAAAAGGAGATAGAAAAGTAGATATGTTAGGTGGGAGCACTAGGGTAGATGACTAGCTGTACAGAGGTGGGGGAGATGAGGTAGTATAGATCAAGATGGGGAGTGGGGTGTTTCATGGAGCTAAAATAACTTAGAGCAGGTCTCGGTGATTCTCAGTGATGTGGTGGGAGCACAAGTGATGTCAGATATTGATGTGGGTGAAATGTGAATTTTTCCTTACAAAGCCTTTGTGTCTGTCCTATGCTGTCCTGTGCAGCTGCTTCCCGCAGAGCATGCTGTATCACTCCATGTCTGGACTGTTGTTATCTATCTCTCCTTGTCACTTTCTGACTCCAACTTTTCCCCCTTCAGATCTTTCTGGCATAGGTCTGGAAAAATCATACAAATATGATGTGTTATTTGTTAATAAGAAGCGATGTGTGTGTCTTGCATCAATAGTAAGGAACTGAAAACACAGAAAAGGCCACTTAAGTGCCCTTGTTTCTGTCTTAGGAAATCTGTTAAGACAAAGCATTAGTAGGCCAGAGGATGTTTACTCTGAAATTATTTCAACAGATGTCAGAAGGTAAAATATAGTTATTCTCAATTGAAAACAAAACAAAACAAAACACTGCTCTTAATAGACTAAGAATAAGGCCATGTTTCTTAACTTGATAGAGAATTATGAAAACCCAGTAGTCAATCCCATACCTAATCTTTAGCCCCAGAAACTCTTCTCTGTGGTGGTTACCTCTCTGTTGGTGACCTAGCTATACCGAATCATCCCATACCTTTTCTTGCTCGCAGAAATCTGAACTTGTTTTGGTGTTTACTCTGTTGCTTTCTTAGGTGAAATGGACTCCTCCTCCCACCCCAGCTGGGGAAGGTGGGAGAGATTAAACCAGTCACTAGGATTCAATTCCTTGTGTTGATGATCACCTTAAGCCAGTCATATGATACGACCCTTCCATGAAGGCATGGGAGGAAGCTTTCCTGGTTGTTTCTGGGAAGGTTTTCCTCACTTTTACAAGTGTATTTTTAAAAAGGTACTTTTCTTATACTGGACTTTGTTATTTTCTCTAAGGCAGTGATACTACTAAGATTTGCTATAGTCTTCTGGCAACCAGAAGGAGGCAAGCCTGAAAAAAATTGCAGAAAATCTGACTCAGGTTCTGATTTAGTCAGCTTCATGTTACTATAATAAAATACCCAAAGCAATTAATGTATAAAGACAAAAAGTCTATGTTGGTTCACAGTTCCAGAGGTTCAAATCCAGTGATGAGCAGCCCCATTCCCCTGGGTCTGTGATAGAATAGCACACCATGGTATGAATGCAATAAAACAAACTGCTAACGTGATGAGTCAGGAGGTAGAGACTGACTGAGGGCAAGGATCTCACAATCACCTCCAAAGACAGCCCCCAATGACCTAAGGATATTTTACTAGCTCCATCCCCCAAAGATTCCACCACATTCCAGTAGTCCCACCCAGAGAACAAGGGGGACAGTCATGGAAACCATAGCAAGTCTCTCTGTTGTTGAGCAGTTGAGATAATCAACTCTGGAAATGATCTGACTCCAGACTTCATATTGTTTCGCACAGTACAATTTTCACACTGTTTACACCACTCTTAGTTGTATACTCTTTAACATGTAGTTACAAATATCCTAATTGATATATATTCACTTTAAAGGACAATGTACAGGTGTTGGGAGGTAAGATAAGGGGCAAAAATATATAATGCTCTGGAAATCTTAACTACTGAAAATAGGCAAGCCATAGATGAAATAAAAATTGTAAGTATTAGATGACAGGAACAATATTGTTATTATTTACACATGGTACCTTAAAACATGGAGAGAATCACTGAAAACAATTATTATACTAGTAATAACTCAGTGATGTTCCTGGATACAAAAAAGTAGACCCAACTCAACAGCATTCTTCCTAAAGTGCCAGGATAAACAATCAGAAAATCTTTTTGAAGAAAGATACCTTATAAAATGATACCAGAAACTGTAAAACATCTAGCAAAACAATTAACAAGAAATCTGTAGTATGAAGAAAAATTTAAAACTTGAAAAGAGGCATAATGGAGACCTTAATAAATGCAGTCACCCCATGTTTCTGATAGGATAACTTATTAATATCAAGGTATGTGTTCTTCACAGGTTAATAGGGGATTCCAATAAAAAGATCAATAAGAACTTTTCAGATCTTTTCCAAATTTCATCTGGCAGTATTATCAGATAAGAAAAGCATCTTATAATTTGTGGTTTTGTTGTGTGTGTATGTATGGATGATACTTGCTGCATAAAATTTTTATAATTTCATTGTGGTTCTGATTTTTATTAATGTAAATATGCTCTGTCTCAGGTAATGGCTTTTTCTAGGAATTATGTTTAGTTTCATAATATTGTTATGTTTATTTTACTTCATATTTGTTCAATATATTTGATCTTTTGCATTGTCCTAGTCCCAAACGTTTCTTTTAAAGGGAGAGTGTATATCATTTGGTTTTATTATCATAAATTATTGTTTGTTCTTTTATCATGTCATTTACTCCACTTTTCTTAATGTTTCATTTGTTTTACTATATATAGATTTGTCTTCAGAAAAAAATCTAATTTGAATATATACTTAAGCTTGTAGTTCTCTTGGTATGTAAATTAATAATGAAATATTACCTTTTAATGTCCCAATGCGTAATGGAATTGAGTGAAACCTTACTTTCTCTGTCCTGGTCCTATGCTTTTTTGCACTTCTCAGCACTTATTTATGTTATATGGTATCAGTTTGATATTAAACTAGCTTTTAATTAAAATTTGGAAGTATTGACCTGAAGGTATAGCTCAGTGTTAGAATGCTTGCCTAGTATATATGGTATTCTATTCCCAGAAGTGCAAAACAAAAACAAAAACAAAGGGAAACTGCTGAACACAGCACATTGCTTTTTAAGATGCTTTTGTGTTGAATTGGTTACTCTACTAAATTAATCATTTCCTTCTGTATTACTGAGCCCTCTAGTTTGATTTTTCTCTCAGCTGAAATGTATATCTTGAATAGCTCTGTTTTGTGGGAATATTATAAGTGTTATGATTTATGAATTTTCATATAGCTTAAAATTTTTCTCTTACCATTTTTATAAACAGTAATTTGTCTAACAATACAATCATTTTATCACAGCTTCTTTCCACCACACTTTGTAGGTGATTTATAAGCTTTTGGTGTTTACTTATGAAAGAGAGGTTTAGGGCCAGGGATTTAGCTCAGTGGTTCTGCTGCCTGCCTTGCAAGAGAAAGGTCCCGAGTTTGATCCTTGGTACAAAAAAAAAGAGAGAGAGAGATTTAGGGTTCCTTTGATGTGTACTACTTTGTAGTTAACATGATTTTCTGTTTGGCTAGTTTTTAAAAAATTGAAATTGCTTTTTTGGGGGGACAGGTAGGATTTGTTTTCAGCTATTTTGTCTAGAAACGAGTGAACTTCTGCTCCTAGGAGCTGGTTTTTGTCCATGTATGAGTATTTACCTTTACTATTTTTATTTTTAGTTCTGTTCCTCACTACTGAATTTCTTCCTGTTGAATAGCTGCTTACTTAGTTTATATCTCTGAACCCTGTGTTCCCTATGTGTCACGTTTTTGTCTTCACTTTTGTGCCTGTCTTTTAAAACTGCGTCTGGTAGAATTTCCTGTTTGTCTTTCACAGCATGGATATTCTTGTCCATGGTGCTCCATGTGTCAGTTTAGCCCTTGATTGACTCCAGTTTTCCTTTTGCATTTTTAGGCTTCCTTGTGTTCTCTTTATTTATATCCTCAACCCAATATTTTCTTCGCATTTGACTGCTTAAATCTTAAAGAGACCATTCCCTCTCACAGTTCTTCCTGAGGACACTTTCCTATGAAAGTGCATTCTAAAACTTGTGCATGTATATATTTTATATGTTGTCTTTTGAATCATATAGTGACTCAATACATGAGAGTGTAATATGAGAATATAATGGAATATAATGGAGTAAGAGATAGGGAATAATGTCCCAATTGAACCACATTATTGTTATTATTTTTGTGTTTCTACTTATATCTCAAAAAGAGGTAAAGAGCCAGTCTTAAGATTTTATGAAAGGCAAGGTGGAAGCTGCCAGCCTATCCATGAGTGACTTAAGTGAACTTTACTATCAGTCCTCATTTATTTGAATCCTGTATTGGATGTACTTAATTTCTGTGTGACTCAATTTTCTTATCTGTAAAATGATAGTAATGATTTTAGGTGAGTTTTTTTTTTTGGTACTGGGGATCGAACTCAGGTTCTTCTGCTTGCTAGGCAGGTGGCAGAACCACTGAGCTAAATCCCTGGCCTGATAGTAATGATTTTAGCAATCTCATAGGGTTGTTGTGTATATTAAGTAAAATATAAAAAGATAAAAAAAAATTCTCCAAAAGGTAGACGTAAACTGTTGGACTAATGCTTACTTATGAGGTGAGGGCAAAGTATACAGTGCCTGAATTAAAAAGTTCATTATACTAATAGACATATTACTATTAATTCCTCCCCAAACACCCCCCCACACACCCACCCACACCACACCCTACCTTCCTTCAAGCACACTTATTCCATCATTCTTGACACTTTCTAAAGCATTTCTGGAAGTCCTCTTTTGTGAATGTCTTTAAGTTGTATGTCAAAATATGGTGAATGTTGCTGTTAAGTCCTATCTTACAGAAGGGCAGGCTAGTAAAACTATTAGAATGTCTCCTCATCCACCTTATTTACCAGATCAGGCACCATGAGACTTCTGGCTCTTCTCCAATGTCAAAATGACAATGAAAGATAAATATTTTAAATTGACTCAGGATATCAAGGGAGCCATGATAGTGCAACTAAATACCCAAGAAAGAGGCTTCCAGAACTGCCTCAGAGGTGGCAAGAATTATGTGTGTTCAAAATGAGGAGGATTAATAGCAATTTGTCCTTGGCTATAATAATTTTCAAAAATTTAAACTTATTATATTTTTAGTTGCATCTTATAAAACAAAAATGTCCTAAAATTATTTTTAGATTTTTTTTCTTTGGTATCAGGGATCGAACTCAGGTCCTTGTGCTTGCGCAGCAGGTGGTGAAACCACTGAGCTAAATCCCCGGCCCCATTATTTTTAGATTTTAAAACTTAATATATGCTCATTGAAAAAACTGAGTATTACAGAAACCAATAGTCCTAAAAAGGTATGTGTACTATCCATTTAGAGAAGTTCTTGTTAATTTTTTGATATATCTATTCCCAGTCTTTTTAGTCACTAAAAAAAAGTCCTGCATTAAAAGCAATTTACTTGTATGGAGCCCTGGATATTTTGGCAATAAAACTTCAAAAGAAGTTAAATTTAAAAAAATGTGCTAAAGTCTAGTATTGTAGCTAGTATTGTGTTCTGCTTGCAGTACACAGGAAAAGAAAGTTTGTTGTTATAGGGAATAAATAGAACATGTTAAATCATTTCAAGATATTTTTAATATTGACTTATTTTCTTTTTTATTCAGTGAACAACATTTTCATTTTAGGACCTTTCTGATTTATTTTTCCTTAAGTATAGTTGTCTAAAGAGTTAAAATGAACAGAATGGAACTGTTAGTCACCTATCGCTAAAACAAATACCTGAGATACTCATAAAGTGACAAGGTTTATTTGACTCATGGTTACAGAGGTTTCAGTTCATGGTTGCTTTGCCTTATTAATTTTGGGCCTGTATCAAGGCAGCATATCCTGGTGGGGCGCTACTCACCTTGTAGCTGGAAAGTGGAAGAAAAAAAAGAAGGGGCTGGGGTCTCACTATCCCTTTGGAGGACACTCCCCAGTGACCTGTAGATCTCCTACCAAGCCACAACTCTTACAGGCTCTGCCATTTTCCAATAGCTTTACTCTGGGCAACAAGCTTTTAACACATGGGCCTTTAAGAGACATTTAAGATTCAAACTATAGCAGTGGGCCTGTTAACTAAGTATATAACTCACTACTGGATTTCTTGAAAGCATAATATAAATCTGATTCAGCTTGACTTGATTCTGTTTTCATGTTTCACAACAAGCAAATTGTTTAAAATTAAGGTCTACTCTTGTCTTTGCAGACATTTTTATTTTGGTATCTTCTGCGTTCACCATTAAGTTTCAATCTAAAACTTTACGACTGTTTTTCCAAATTTGAAATATAATGGAAATACAAAAGAAGATTCTCTGCTATCTTAAATAATATTAAATTATTTATTATTAACTAAAAATATTTGTTATGTATTTAATATTAAAACAGTATGAACAAACATTTTTTTTGGTACCGGGACATTTTTTTTGGTCCAAACTTGGGACCTTCCCCTTGTGAGGCAGGCAGCAGAACCACTGAGCTGAATCCAGGTCCTGAACAAACTTTGATTAAAACAATATTAATTTATTTTCTTGGGTCATGTTAAAAACCTTTGTTGTTTAGTGGAATGGCTTTTTGCTTTTAGTGTAATGTAACTTTTTAAAAGTTAATGCTTGGAAGCACAATTCACTGAATATTTATTATGATGAAGATACTGGAAACAGTACTGCAAAACTGGTTTCTTGAAGGACAGCTATGTACTAGATACTGCAGTTGACATTTTGCATATTGTTTATTTGGCATAGTCAAACAATGTAAGATAGTATTTTATGTCAGTAGTTCTCAGATATTAGCATGCATTAGCCTACTGTGGAGACCTCACGAAATCACAAATTGCTTGGCTCTACTTCTAGACATTTGAGTCAGAATATCTGGAGGTAAGACCCAATAATTTGCATTTTAACTAATGTTGCTGGTGCTTCTAGTCTCAGGCCACATTTTGAGAATCACTGTTACAAGTTATATAGGAGAAGTAAGGTGAGCAAATTCTAGAGTATTCAGAGGAAAAAAGCCAATCTTGGTTGGTCGTGTGTAGACAGCTTCTGGAGGAAGACAGGGCAGGATCTTGATTGGCAGAGAAGAGGAGCTGGAGGAAAGAGCAGAGAAGCACTGTATATGGGCAGAAGAATGTGCAAGGCCTGTTGGAGGGCTAGAGACCATCTGAAAGGAGGAAATGCTTTTGCCTGGACAGGACTAGGGAATAAGATTAGATGGGCCTTATAGAAACTGGACTTCTGAGAGTTTTTAATATCTAGTTTAAAAAGTACCATACATTGCCTTGGCAAGAGGCTGGGGTGTATATAACAATTTTAAAGTGGGCAATGTATATAAAGAAAATCACAAAATCAGACCCTAGCTAATATTCTCTTTTTCTCTCTCCCTCCCTCTCTCCTTTTTCTGTCTGTCAACTTCTGAAGGCAATGTAGAACTCCAATATTATGGGTCAGATGAATGACGTGAACAAAATGGGGTTTTATAAAATTAAGCTGGTGGCGTCATAAAATGAAGAGGGCAGAAGAGTGGATCTTTTAGAAATCTTAGCGTTGAGGCGATGAATGTTTTCAGAACATATTCTTTATATCCTTAACATCAGTAGTATCATTAGAATAAAGTAGCTTGCTCTGTGGAGGGGTTGTTTAGAAGAGCATTTGGTTTCACCTTGGTGAATTTGACAGGACAACATTTCTGACATGAATGTGAGGCTCGTGGTTGTAGATCTAGAGCTGTTGCTTGGGAGACAGGTGAAAACTAAATACAACAATGCAACAATTGATGGGCTTGATTGATTGGTTGACTCATTTGTTCAATCAGCAGTGTTCCAGACACTGAATTGGGTCCTTATTCAGAGCATAAAGCTGAATGGAAGGTCCCGATAGTGTACCTCAGAGGGCCAGAGAAGAGAGTTCAGAAGATGTGAAATTTGAGAGAAGAGAAGAAAAAGGAGGAGATGAAGAAAAAGAAAGAGGAGAATGTGTAGGGAATGACCACAGGTCCCACAGTAAATGGGACACTAGTTCTTCCCAACCCAAGGAGAATCTGAGGAAGGAGATGGTTGGACAGGGTTAAGTGCTGCAACAGAGAATGCAACTATTGGAGAAGGAGAGAGGAATATCCTGGTAATCCCACTGAGTGTCATTTGGAAGGGAAAGAGAGGTATCTTTGGCAGTGGGGTGGGCAGAGAATCCTTGAAGAAGCAAAAGCAGTCCTTACAGAACAATTGTTCAGGAAACTTAGTGCCTTGCTTTAACAGAGATTAGGATAGCCGAATGCTCATGTGCCTTCTTTTTTTTCCCAAAGTGAGCAAGTCCTTTGGTGGTTGACCACAAGGGACAGGAAGCAATGGTGGGGAGAGATAAAGGTATGTCCCTGCAGTTTTTTGCACCTCAGTTAAGAGCCACTCCATCCTTCTGGTTGCTCAGGGCCAAGTCCTTAGAGATGTCTTTGGCTTTGCCATTTCTTTGCATGGGTCTTTGGATACATCAGAAAGTCTTTTTGGTACTATATTCCCTTGAAAAATATATCCAAAACCCAAATGCTTCTCATCCTTACTATCTTACCACCTTCATCATCCAGCCACCTCAATCTTTGTTCTGAATTGTTGAAATGGGCACCTAACTGCTCTCTTTCTTCCTTCTTTGACCCTAAGTCTTTTTACACCACAGTGTCCAGAATGATCATATGAAGCTCATGTTGGATCATGCCACTGTACAAAATCCACTAGGGAGTTCTCTTTTATTCACTCATTGCAAATTACCAGTTCCTTACACTGGCTTACAAAGTTGTGTCTGGTCTGATTTGCTTCCTCCATGCTTCACACCAAACATAAACACACATACACACACACCCCTTTCTCAGCCCTCAAACACTCTATTGTGCATGTAGCTCAGCTTGCCAAGGATTGCAGTTCTCCAAAATCCTGCCTAGTGTCTCACCTCTTTGAGACTTTATCCATATCATTTATTAAGTGTGCCATGAGCCCTCCCAGGTCACTCTTTGTAGCCTGGATCTCCACAGACTTAGCACCTTCTAATATTATAGTTTGCTTAAGCATCTTATTGCCCATCTCTGTCCACTAGGCTTAATATTCTATGAGGGTAAAGGTTTTCCCCTTGCTTTTGTTCATTATTATAGTCTCAGTGGTTAGAATATCTTTTGCAAAGTTGGCTCTAAATAAAGTCATAATCAACAGTGGAGAAAGTAGGCATGGTAGTTGAGGGAGACAGACCTTTGAGGGTAATAATAACTACTGTTTAAATACCTTATTCTATAGTAAGTACCTTATTATTTTACTTTTTAAACTTCACTTCATTTTCTTATTTCCACTGATACACAGATGTTATACATGTACTGTATTGCCACGTAATATTCAATACATGTTGTATTGGTCAGGTCTCCCATTACTGTGAGGAAACACCTGACAGCTGAAACTTAAAGGAGGAGAGAGAAGAGGCTTTTTTTTTTTTCACTTTCAGAGGTTTGAGTCCATGGGCAGCTGCTCCAACACAAGAATATGGCAGAAGAGTGTGGTGGAGGAGAGTTGCTCACATCATTTAAGCAAGGATGCAGAGTACAAGGAAATAAATTGAGCAGAAGAGGTCAGGGACCAGATACAGTTCCCAGTGTAGTACTCCCAGAACCCACCCAGACACACCTAGAAGTGTGCCTACTACTCTCCCAAGGAGTCTCTGAAGCCAATGAGTTTGACATTCAAGATTAACTATCACAGCCAGTCATGGTGGCATAAGCCTGAAATCATATTACTCTGGGAGACTGAGGCAGGAGGATAGCAAGTTCTAGCCCAATCTGGTAAACTTAGTGACTCAGTGAGGCCTTGTCTCAAGATTAAAAATAAAAAGGGTTGGGAATGTAGCACAGTAGGATGGCCATGGGTTTATTCTTCAGTACTGAAAGAAAGATTAACTCCCATAGATGTATACATTGAGTAATGTTTAAATCTGATTAAACATTTATCTCCTTATGCATTTATTACTTATTTTTGGTGAAATCTTTCAAAATTCTTTCCGCTAGCTTTTTGGAATGTATAGCACATAATTGGTATCTATAGTCATCATGCTGTGCAATAGTACCTGAGTTATTTGTACCTTAGTGTGACTTAGTACCCATGATCAACATGGCAGGTGCTCTAATAAGTACTGTATTTAAATCTAACAACTGTGAGCATTATATCTGTTTTACAGCTAAGGAAATTGTGTACTGAGGAGATTAATAAGCTTTCACAAGATTAATAAATTTCTGTAAGCTGTGTAGATCATGGAAGCATTCACATGTACCTAAGGAAAGGGAATCATGGGGTTTGATCTTAGAAGTCAGAAAGATTTTTCTCAAATAGGAAGAAAGGAAGAGAAGAAACATAAGGGCTAGGAGAAAGGGAGAATATGTGAGGCATGTTTTTCCTGATGACCTGGATTTCTCTTAGTAAGGAAGAGTTTATCTGTTGAGGTGGAAAAGTGACTTGGGATGTTAAGAGGGCAGAAGTATGAAGTAGACCTGCTTGGGCAATCTGCTGAAGATACAGGAGTTCAGCAGCATGGTTCTTTCAATCCCCCATCCCTTTTTGTGCAGTGCTGGGCATTGAACATATTCTCAATGTGTTCAAGGCTCAGCTAGAATAATGAATCTAACAATAAGGATTATTAATGATAGATGGTATCTTAGGGATCCTTTAACTGAGCTCCCAAACTTTACACTTTATCATTCTGTATCCCTTTTGTCTGTTATCTAACAAGACCATAGTCATTCCTACTTGTCTTTGAAGATCTTACATCTGTTTTCCATTTGCTTGTTGGTTTGCCTATTATCTTCATTATTCTCAAGTGAATGATTTGTCCGGTAGGTGATATCCGACACTTGAATCTCTCTTTATTGATCTCTCCTTTTTAAGTGACCTTCCTCTGTCCCCTCCTCAGGCACTTGTAACTGTGGCTGGACTTCAGAAATCTGGCTGTTATAGTTTTGTTCTAAAATGTTCTCCAAAAGTCTCATGTTCTGAGTTGGGGCCTGGTCAGAGTGGCTGATTACTGGGAGTGTGACCTGGAATAGTGCATCTTCCCCTTTTCTCTCTAAATCCTGGCTGCTCTGGGTTAAGTAGGTTTCCTCTGCCATGCAATTCTACCATGTCATTTCTGCTTTGGAACCAGACAGCCATAGACTGAATCCTTTAAAAACCATAATCCCAAATAAACCTCTCCTCCTTTAAATTGCAGGTGTTGGGTATTTTGTTCCAGTGGGAACATGACTAATACAGTGGCCTTACCAGGAATATCAGTGAAGAGTGGATGGCAGCAGAGTGTGGTGAGGAGTTTATGGACTGGGGCCAAGCAGGGGAGAAAGCTTTGAAGGGTCTAGAGAAGCTGGAACTCCAAAGTGAGTAGAGATTGGAAACAGGGTAGAACTGAAGAACCATTCTTGTTTAAAATAGTTTTCTATCGACAAAGATGATTTTGGTGTTTAAAAAGTATGTATATTTACATTTATGGTGCTGTCATTTCTTCCCTTTTGTCTTTGTTTTGAAAAATAGAACTCATATTGTTCACAGTAAACTTTTTTTTAAATATGGAAAAAATTACCAAGAGAATGTTTACAGTGTAAAATTAAGGGTAAATACTATGTACATATGTAAGGGTAATAAATATAGCATTAGTAATAAATACTATAATTTTTTAAAATTAGAATTTGTAGATAGTCTAATTATGCATACTTGTCTTTATATTTAGCAAAGGAGGTGCTAAAATGTTGGCATTTGTATTGATGTGACTTAATATTGCTATTTATAACATGACCAACATTTAGCTGAGAATTGTTAGTTTTTATACCAGTCTTTCAGTATTTGCCAGGTTGTTTAACTTGTCATTTTTGAAATTGGTACATGTGTATTAAAAGCAAATATTAATTTCATTGCTTTCTTCCAAAACACAAATTGATAATACACACGTGAAACAGGAGGGTACATACATTCAAACTACTAGTTTATGTGAACCTGGAAGTTTTTTAAAAATTATAAAGAATTTGATATTAAGTGGTCTAAGTGATTGCAGTCATTTCCTCTATTTAGTAACATGTGCCCAGGCTCATATAGCTATGCAATAAATATCTATTCAGTTGTTGACACAGTGTCACACATTGACTCATTTTCACCTCAGCTAAGACATTTGTAACTGTAGCCATGGAAGCTTGTGAAAACATAGGGGAGATTCAACCTAGGCTCAAATGGCAGTTAGAATCACATGTTTTCCTTGGAGAAGGCTTCTTAGTCCAGTGTCTCCATTTGTGCAGATGAAAATTCCAAGGTTTTGAAGATTTCAATTGCTCAGAGCAATTGGGCTAGGAAGTGTTAGATACTGTAAAGAACTAAAACTACTTTATATCCATGAAGAAAATGAGTTTGATTGAAAGAACAATTTTTAAACCACATTTTAACGGGACTATGAGTTCTTCCCTAACTCAGAGTTCCTTACTGTTCACCTTTGTATCTAAGTATATAAGTTTCCAGTATGTATTAGATATTTGATGGCTGCACAATTTCCAAAAGTAAGATTATTTCCCTCTTTATGATAGTTCTTTTAAAAATATAAACAAAATAAACAAAAGATGTTTTAAGAAGGTATAGTTTGAAAGTCAAACAATAAATTTAATCAAAATAGAAGCCCTTTTCTTTTTTTCAACTATACAAATATTTTTGTTTACTGTCTGATATGCTAATTCACAGAAATATACAGCTTATTTGTAAATAGTGTGTTTGAATGTGTATATAATCATTTATATGTATATTTGATTAAGATTTTATATTTTGTTTATATGTGCTTCTTACTACTTTACTAATCTATATTGTATTTTTATTAATAGTACTAAGATCTGTGTTCCCTAGACTGATCAAAAGAATTTGTCCAATGATTCAGTCAAACTAACTTTACAGAATGTTCGGTAATTGGTTGATACTGTGCTATGTCCTATATCAATCATTATTTAATTCAGTGTCACATAGCATTGTTAGCACAATGCACAAAGCATGAAATACAAAAATATTAAGTCGCTTTTAAACTTTATACCACTAATCAGAAGTAGATCTGGATCTTTTCATTCAATGTTCCTGCTTTTCTTCCAGCAATCCAGTCTGTCTTGATATCAGCATCCTAACATGTTATCCTATGAACTATGACTGGGGTACAACTGGTGATGAGGATGAACAAATTTCAGAAATATGTATATTTAAACATAGCTGAGAACTATAGCATACAGCTACAGGCATCCAAAACATCCAATGGTACTGTGACCACAGAACATCAGTATGCACCCACGGTGAATCATACAGCATTCCTTACACATGGCTCCACAAGAGGCCACGAAAAGAGGTGTGTGTATCTGCATGATTACCTGGTGGTCTGTCTCTCAAGAAGAGTCATCTTGCAGAGGCAAATTTGTCATGATGGGTCAGTTCTGCCATGAAGGCTCAGAAACCCTACTTTGTGTTTGTGTTTCCCGGTGTGTGTGTGTGTGTGTGTGTGTGTGTGTGTGTATGTTGGGGTGTGGATGATGCAATTTCTGCATCTAGTTTGGAACATTGTGCCAGTTTATTGATTTATGGTAATAACTAGAACTATCACTGGCACTCATTTAGTGTGCAGCTAGTCTGTGCATTCTTTGGTCCCCAGTGATGAATGCCCTTAGTTTTCTCTCTGGCCTGGCCCTTCACATCTTAGTGATGGAAAAAGGCACAAAAGAGTAAAGTTTATACTTGTAGCTATTCCATGGCAGAGCTGGGAAGAGAACTATGACCTTTTACTCTTGGCCCAAAGTTCTTTCCACTGGCATAAACATGAAGCTGGATCTCATAAGTGCTGGGAGAGATGGCCACCACCTTGAGTATTATTGTTCTTTTTGACTGCTTTCATCGTGTACTCAGTAGTTTTCATGTTTATTCACATGAAGACTGAACATTGGAAAAATCAAGGTGGCAGGAAATCATGAAACTGGTTTAGAACAGAATGCTAGAATATGACCTTCTGAGGCAAGGAGCAACACTGTTCCTTCTGTGTGTCCTCAAAAGCTACAGAGACCCAGTGATAGATGAGCCCATCTCATCAACACTTATTAAATGCTGGTTGAGGTAAAAGTCTTTGTAAGTCAGACACAGATAAGTTAATCAGTCAGTAAATATTGAGGACCAGCTCTGGGCATAAGTTGTTTGAGTATTTTGACCATTTGGAGACTTTTTAATTCTCCATTGGAGCTAGATATGCTAAAAGCCATATTTGTTTCATTGGTATGTCCCTCCCTTGAGTCACGAATACATTCACAGGACAGTATGGCTAAGTGGCACTGGCTCTATTGTCAGAAAGTGAAAAATGAGCACTACCATGTAGGTACTAGGTGCTAAAACCTTGCAGTCAAGTTCAGCGCCTCAACTTCAAAATTGATTCATTTCAAAAATTGGCCTGTTCTGTTCATGTAATGTAATAATAACAGCCATTATTTGTTAAGTGTTCTGGACATGTTGGATACTATGCATTACCTCTTTATTATCAGCAACCAAGAAAGATTACAGAGCTCTGCCCACTTCATGGTCAAATGACTGGCCCAGGCTACCTGGCTAAGGAGTGGGAATGTGGGGACCAAAACTTGGGTTTTGCTCAAAAGGTATTTGTTCTTTGATTCTTAGGCAGTAATCTTGGGCCTTTTCTATTTGTTTATTAATTTTAAATATAGTAGTTTATTAAAATGTGTCACACAATTGACCCATTTGAAGTGTACAATTCTATGGAGTTTAATATATTCACAAAGTTATACAACTGAATTGATGAGGGTTCTCTAGAAGAACAGAACTGATCATATATTTATATTATGCAAGGGGATTTATTATGTAGGCTGATGGGATCAAAGGTGGGAGAGTTCACCATGGACATCTGTGCTCTGTAGAGCTGGAGAATCCAGTAGCTAATCAATAGAAGAAGGTGGAAGCTGCAGAAAAAGAGGGATCAAGGGGATACAGCACCAGTCCAAGACTGAAGGCCTGGCAGGTCCTGCAGTGACACTGGTATGATTCTGCATTGGAATGCTGAAGAAACGAGTCTGGTGTTCAGAGGTGACACCTGCAAAAGATGCGCACATTCAAGCAGAATGGAGCTCCTCAAATGTGCACCAACTTCCTCCTTTTTTCCCTTTTATTTCATCCAGGCTACAAGCCTATTGGATGGTGCCACCCATGATTGGGGTGGGTTTTCCAACCTCAGTTTGGTGGCCTATATGCCAGCACTCCACAGACTGAAAACACTCCACAGACATTCCCAAAAGTATGCTTTACAAATCTACTCGGGATTTGTTACTCTAATCAAGTTGACATATCATGATTAATAGCCACAGCAACCATGATCACAATCAAGTTTACAGTATTTTCATCCTCACCAAAAGAAATCTTATACCCATTGGCATGGTTTTCCTCCAGCTTCCCCCCCACCCTCACCCTAGGCAATCACTAATCTACTTTCTATCTCTGTAGACTTGCCTATTACAGCATTGTATACAGTCTGTGGTGTTCTTGACAGGCTTCTTTCAGTTAGCATCATGTTTTTAAGGTTCAGCCATGCTGTAACTTGTTATGGAATGAATGTGTTTGCCTCCGCAAAATTCATATGTTGAATTCCTAACCATCGGTATGATTATATTTGGAGACAGGGCTTGTGTAGAGGTGAGAAAGCTTAAATGAGGTCATAGGATGGGGCCTGTCTTAGTTATTTTCTCCTGGCTGTGACAAAATACCTGACACCCAAAGTTAAAGAAGAAAAGGTTTATTTCAGCTCACAGCTTGTAGAGGTTTCTAGTCCATAATCAGCTGACTCCAAGGCAGGGTGGCATAGCAGGGGGCATCAGAGAGGAGAAACAGTCCATGGGAGGCAGAAGGCAGCAAAAGCAGCAAGCAGCAAGTGATGGCAGCAGCCCTCTTTCTAACCCTTATATTCTATCCAAGCTACACGTCCTTAGGGCAGGTAACACACCCAAGGTGGACCTTCCCATTATCCACATCCAGAACTATGCCAAACCAATCAGTGGACTAATTTAGTAATCACATCCCCGTAATCCCAGCACCACACACTCTAGATCCAGCCACCTCTGAAAAGCCCCACCAATGATTGTGTGAGTTCTTGGGGGGATACCTAGACACAAGCTGTAATAGGCCCCTAATCTGGTAAGATTAGTGTCCTTATAGGAAGAGATACCAATGTGGGTACCTGGAGGTCTTACTTTTCTGGACCTTCACCTGGACGTCTAGTCTTCCAAAATATCAGACAATGAAGATCTGGTGTTTAGGTCACTCAGCCTATGAGAGTTTGTCATGGCAATCCTAGCAGATTAATCCACACTATATATCAACATTTCATTTAAATGAAATGTCCAGAACAGGGAAATCTACAGAAATAAAAAGTAGGTTAGTAGTTGCTTATGGTGAGTGTGCAAAGGAAGAAGAGATGGGGGCATGATAGCCAAATGTTCATCAACTGCTGAATCGATAAAATATAGTATATCTGTTGTAATAATATCACATTATTCAATCATAAAATGCAATGAAAAATTGATATGTAGTATGCATTAGTCTGCTAGGACTGCCATCCTTTCCAAGATGTTGCTACTTGTTAGTGACGGGACCTAGACCAAATGTGTGATCTTTTTCCCCCAAGCAGTGCTTTCCTTGAGGTAGCCTCTCAAAAATGAGCCTTTCTTAGAAACAAAGCTCAATTTCTCAAGTGAAAATGCTTCATCTATTGTTTGCAGCTGGCTGAAATCTATCTGGAGTGACAGTCTAGAACTAGGTCATGGTGCCTCTTTAGGATATTCCTGAGAGAAAGCTTGCCTTTCAAAGCACTTTGATCATAGGAAGGTAGTGATATGAGGTCTCAACTGAGGGGGTGTCCTTGGGATTGCCACCTAAGTGTGTTCGTCACTGTTGAAATTCAGTGAGCTATCTGATTTAAGGTAGAATGGGAAAGCCTCAGAGTCTGACAATCCAGGACATTTACAAATGTCAAGATTTACAAATGGAAGTGGAAATTTAAAAAGTAAAGTGTGAGGTAAAAATCAGAAAGTTAAATGATGTTTTAAATTTTATAATAGCTTTTACAGTACTAGGATCAATTTAATAAGCAATGAAATAAAGGACTGTAAAAATTTCCACTGAACAAAGTCAGTGGAAACACAAGTGGTGTGGACAGAAAGAGATGCATAGATCATGATATAGGGGATGATTTGCCACTTGGTAAAATAGGCCTTGTTAGCAGAGGTAGATAGGAGTATTCAAAAGCTCTTGCTAAGTACTCCCAATGTCATCTCAATCTGAAATAAGGTATGATAACTGATTTGACAAATCCCTTTCTGTATTTTTTATACATGGAAAGAATGCCTTGAGTTTGAATTTTTTCAAAAAATGTATTTTTAAGATATGAAGAATAGTTTTACTGTTAAAAATTTCAAGAAATGCTTAGACAATTCAGTGAAAGTTACAAAATCTGAAAAAAGTGTTTAATTCTTCAGTACATTTTGTAGCACAGATATTCGGGTCATTTGAAAATTCAAGCAAATAAATAGTCATTATGTGATCTAAATTATAGTAATTTAAAAATTCAGCAACTGTTTATGAGCTACATACTGTATTTAAGCCTTTGTTAGCTTCTTACGAATGCAAAGATTAGCCAGGTATTACCTCTACTGTCAAGAAGTTTGTAATTTAGTGGCTAAAGTAGTATTTAATATGAACTTTACTAAATGTTATCAGGAGAGAGAGAGAGAAGAGAGGAGAGAGAAGTAGGCTTAGAAAATATAGTTTTCATAATCATCTTGTAAATAAAGATTTATAAAGCCCATCTCCTCCAATTAGTATTAAAGATACACTATGGAGGCTAAACCCTGTTGAACTCAAGATATAGATTGTCCAGTAACAAGATGTATATAACTGGAGGACATGATATATATGGAAAGTGCATAATGATTACTTGTAAGGAGCAATGATGATAAATTGTATCTTGACTTTAAATAGTACAGAGCAAGTAGATGTAGCTAATGAAGATTTTGCAAACTATACAGTCTAGATTCAACTTTCCCAGTTTCTGGACTTTATACCCTCCACCCCTGTAATCCAGGATCCAATTTACTATTTCCCCTTTAAAGCTAGAAAAGCACTCTGGTTATCTATTCTTTCTGACATTAACATTTTTGAAGAATCCTGGCCAGTTGTCTTGTACAATGGCCTACAGTTTGAATATGTGATGATTTCCTCATAATTACAGTTAGGTTAAATATTTTTAGCAAAGCATACTCCAAAGCTGATGCTGAGTAGTTATTGCAGCAGATGAGTGGCACGGAATGTGAGGTAGTCCTTCTCCCACTATGATTGCCAATTTACTGTCACACATGTGAAAGTCCAAGAAATACGCTGGTTTTCCTATCCAAAAATGCAATCTATGTCATGTAGCCCATTGGTTTCCTACTTACTCTGAGGCATGTGATGGGATTGCCTTAGGCAAGACAAGGCCTCTTGGGTAGGAAAAGAGGAGTTGGTCTTTAATTTTTTTGTTATTACCTGCATTATTAATAGCTTCAGTGATGTATGTAATCTGCTGTAACAGTTAAGGGTCCTGGTTGTTTGTGTCCACTTGTTCCATGTCCTATCCATGCATTAAATTTTGTTTGCATTTGTTCTAGTTGTGAGATTTCTTTTTGGTCTTTTGATTTCATATATAAGAATTGTTTTAAGTGGGAAGAAGTAGATTTTTATCAGGGAAATTTGTATGTTGCATTCCTTCCTTTAGGTATTTATTGAGAACTTTCTATTTTCAGGCAGTATTCTAAGAGTTGGTGACCTAATGGTAAACAGCACACAACATAAAGCCCTGCCCTTGTAAAGCTTACATTCCACTGGTGGAGAACAGTTATAAACAGAGAGATAAAATGTTAGTATAATGTTAAATAGTGATAAGTGCTATAATGTAACAGTTGGGAAAGTGGTTTCAGAATATGTGTGTGTGCATGTTAATGGGATGAATAGGTTGATACGTACTTTCTGAGGAGGTAGTATTCATGCAAACAGCTGAATGAGGTAAGGCACAGAGACCAGTCCCATGAACAGGCATTGGGATAGAACATAATAACTTTATGTATCTGAGAAAGAGCCAGGCAGCTAGTTGGGCAATAAGGGAGGGATCGCGTGATAGAAAACTGGACATAGGAGGAGTAGTCAAATGTAGTCTGTGCTGAGTATGATAACAGGGACTCCCAGGAGGCTGGAGCTGTGTACTGTTATTTTATTTATAGGAAAACAAGTGAAAACGACCTTAAAAATGGCTAGGGAAAAATAGACTTTCAACTAAAATCTTTCACTTAGTCTCAAGTAGTGTAAAACTTTGTTAAGTACAATTTGTTTTGTTTTACATTATATCTCCAAGATGATGATACAAATATTTTAGCCAAAATGTAAATTAGCAATGCATTACACTCTCTCCAGCTAGGTATCTTTTTTTTGTAAAAATGTGCAAATAGTTTTATATCCAGAAGTGCCTTAAAAAGAGCACTGAAATAGGAGTTGAAAGATCTGAACCAAAGAATTGGGGTGTGGGCCTCTTGAACCTTCTTGAGCCTGAGAATTCCCACTTATCACACTGGGATAAGCCCACTGGGCATCTGATGGGGCTGCTGCAAGGTCCAATGGCATGATGGATATGAAGGTGCGTGATAAACTGTGAGAGAGTATAGGAGCTTACGGTATAAACTATCATTGAGACCTTTATTATAGTTTTGCTAAACAGAGACAGTCTATTATCTACCTTTCATTTTGAAGGGCAATGACAAATAGTTACTTCAAGTAAAATGCTTCCTATAAACAGAATTTGATCAATTCACCTTACAGGACCTAATGAATTATTCAGCTGTTCTTTAAACCTAAGGAAATGACCACTTTTCACTCCCATTTCAGAGTCCTAGCAAACAGCATGCTGTGTGAAACCTGGGGAATCTTCTTGAGTTTCAATGCCAGATTAAAAAACTAGAAATGCTTTGTGCCTCATGGAGAAATGGGAATTTGGGGAGAATTACTGCATCTAAAGTAAGAAATTGGCAAAGATGCATTGAATCTTTAACATATATACTTGAATGGATGGATGGATTACTAGATAGGTAAGTAGGTAGATAGATTAGATAGTTGATGCTATGCTGAGTAGAAAAATATATGAGAAATGGATATTAGTAATATGTATGGGTGACATTATTTACTACTTAGCTATGGCAGGCATGAATCCCTTCCCAAACCATACAAGATAACTACAGTAATTTTCCCATTTTGTGGAAGAGGAAACTCTATTTAGAGAGATTAAGTAGCTTACTCAAGATCACAAAGCTAGAAAATGGCAGAACTGAGGTTTGACTTCAGATCTGCCTGGCTGTAAATCTGTTCACTTTACCATATGCTCTCAAGTTGCACACAGTATCACTGGGGAGAGAAAATTTTTCTCCAAGAAAGGGTGCATAGTAATGCCAAACCAAGTGTAAATGCAATTAAAAAGAAAAGGTTATACACGTAGGAACCTAGAGGAAGAAGAGAATGGATTACTGGGGGCCAAATTGGTCATAAGAAGTTTCTTGGAAGAGAAGGCCTTTTATGCAGGGCCGTGAAGGTAGGTAGGATTTGAGTGGGAAAAATGAGCCAGGGTTTGGTATTCAGAACTGGTTTGTGCAGAGATACCCAGGTGGCAGTGAGCAAGGTATATACCTTCATGGGTAAGTTGGCTGGGAGATGTCTTTGTGGGAGGAAAATTACAATGAGGCATGGTGGTGGTGGTGGTAAGGGGTAGGGGAGAGTGATAGGATTAAAATAGAAGCCTAAAAGCTACTTGAGAGGTAGAGAAAGGCCGGACCCAAGAGACTAGATTTAATCTCATTAGCAGTGAAGATCATTAGATGGCTCTAAAACTAGCTGATGATTTAAACAGAACCACGTTCCTAATTGAGAAAACTCAATTTGGTCAACCTATTAGAGTTGGAAAAGATTGAATATAAATAAAAATATGTATATTTGTATGTTAGTATCATATATTTACATGTATCTAGGTAAGAGAGAAAGCATAATGTACATTGATTGCTTGAGTCATGAGCACAGAATATGTGAACTCTCCCAAAATAAACCCAGTCTGTGTTTACAGAGAGGAGTCAAGGCTTGGGAATAGAGGGTTGAGGTTGGGTCCTTCCAAGTTTTCCTGCAGGTCTAAGGATGCACTGTGCATGTTTCCCATACTTTTGGGTTTCTCTCTTAGTTTTGTTGTTCATTTTGTTAGCCTCTCTGTGTTTTTTCTGATTTGCATAACAAAAATAGCTGCCATTTATTGGAAATCTACTACATTCTTTCTGAGAGGTCAGAACCACTGTAAGGCTTAGATGGTATTGTCCCTATTTTGCTGGCAAGGGACTGTTTCTCAGAAAGGTTTAACAAAGGAAGTATATAACTAGCATTGTAATTGATGAAGTTAGATTAGATACCAACTTTATTTATTCAGAAAATCCCTGTTCCTTCTATACTTTGTATGGTACTTAAGAGTGTGAATATGATTGTTGTGCCACCTGTGTTTCTTGCTTCGTAAGTGCTCTTGGGCCAGTTACTAAATGTCTTTGTGTCTCATTTTCCTCATCTATAAAATGAGGATAGTCATCGTACCCAGCTGACATATGATAAAAGATCAAATAATAGCTCTTTTATGGTTATTGTTTTATTATTATTTTCTATCACTATGTCCTTTTGTTGGTTGTAACATGCTGGTCTTCAGAAAAGAGGCTTAAATTCTGGCACAAAGTAAAGAGGAACACCTATGAAACTTGATTTCAGTTTGTGCATGTTAATTTGAAAATTCTAATTAGCTATCTATTTTTTCCCCTCAGATTTCCCTTAACCTAGTTTCCATGTCCATGCTGTTCACCTTCTTCCTGTCTCTCTGTCCATCAGCAGTGATTTGAAGCTGCTGTTTGGGGTTGGACATTAGATACTAATAATGGTAAAGCAAGAAGGAAATTGAAGTCTGCCTCAGTGTCATTCTCGCCTTGTTTCCAGCAGGGAGGGACTTCTTCTGAAAAGGCATAGAGTTATTAGACCTTATTTTGACATTGTGGGGTAAAGGACAGGCTCATAGAAGTCACTCAGCAGATTTGAAACAGACTATTATGAAACCAGACAACCCAGGCAAAAGACCACCAACTCCTGTGGGGTTAAATAGTCATCTAAAACTAAAAACCCCTCACTTTGTTTTGTGTGTGCTCTTCTGAGGCCTAGAACACCAGGGATACTCATTAACAAGTCTCTGGTGGGGATAAGCTTCAGTGTAATTTCTAAGTTGGCCTTTCCAGGAGTGGGTTCCTCCTTGCCTATCTTTAATGAGCAGTTTTATACACAGATATATTCTCTGGTACTGGTAGTATTGATTTCTGGGTCTAATTTAAAATAATCTGAAGTTGTCCTGCTCATCTAAATGAATATTCACAACAGGAGTTCAAATTCAAGTTTGCATTGCTAATGGTCTGAAAATCTGTGTACCCAGTATTGCATAATTAGCTATTCATTTCCGCTTGGAAGACCAATATGAGACACGAAGTCTTCTAGTGATCAAATTTGAAATTGAACCTATTGCACTAGAAACACTAATAAAACTTTTGACACAAAAGTCATTATAAAACATGTGATAAATTTGTAAATTTGATCATTACCAATAATCAAAAGCAATGGTTTCATTTCATTTTTTCCTAATAATTTCCCCACCCTTGGAGATTGGCAGTAAAATGAAGACACCTTAGGAAACTAGCAGGGGCTAACCTGTGCTTCCTTCCATCTCCCAACATTAAGATCCTGGTGTCCTAGGGGAGTGGACTTCTACATGTGGACAAATCTGGTCCACAGGGGTCCACTCTACCTTGTCTTTGTGATGGAGAGAATACTAGTGAATCTCAGCATTTAACACTAGGTTCATGTTCAATTCTCCTGCTGAGAGGTAGGATCTATATATCTTTCCCTTTGCATCTGGGTGATCTATGACTGCTTAGATATTTGAAAATTGGCAGAAATGAACATCTACCAGTTAGAGGCTAAAGTCATTAAGAGTTTTCACCTGTCATTTTTGTGCTCTGGGAGAAGCCAGCTGCTACATAAGCGATCTGACTACTCTGGGACCAGAATGCTTTAGGAAACTGAAGAAACTCACCTGGAAACATTGTATGGAGAAAGATGCCAACCAGACATCTCAGGAAGGTGTCAGACATGTGAGTGGAAAAGCCTTCAGATGATTCCAGCTTCAGCTGTGAAGTGAGATCCCCTAGAATCATGAAAGGTCAATGCAATTGTTATTTTAAGCCACTAAATTTTAGGTCTGAGTTGTTTTGTGAAGAAAACTAAAAGATGGTGGGTAGGTGCAGACTTCTAGAGTTATGTATTTCTCTTTTATAACCAGGTACTGGGACCTCTTTAGATTATTGTGCTTTTAAAAAGATTCCTAGATGACCAAAGAACCTTCCATAAATTGCTGCTTCTCATCTGATTTCCAATTTCTTTTTAATTTTGCTTTGCTTGTTTGTACAAAATTGTGATACATATAAATTTTCATTTCTCTGACATAATATCCATGCAAAGCTAGTGTTAGATAGATAGATAGGAAGAATTCATAAGTTGGCTAAAAGAGAGAGTATAATGATTAGGTTAGGAATAAAATGGTGATGTGTGATATAAAATTTAAAAATTCAGAATATTTTGTTTTGATTACTTAATATTTGGTATCCTGAATAAGAAGATAATTCAGAATGATGAGGTGCACTGGTGTCCCTCTGACTCCCGTCCTGTGTATCTGTTTATGGTGCCTGGGGAGGCAGGCAAGGTTCTATTGCAGACTTCGTCTCTGCCCACCATGCTTATTGCCTCCACAGCCATACAAGCAGTGGGGTAACCAGAGGCTTCTTTTGGTTCTGTTTAAGTAGTTTGCAATTAAAGACCATACACACCTATGCAGTAGTTCCCCTTTATGCATGGGGATACAGCCCAAGCCCCAGTGGATGCTGGAAACCTTGGGTAGTACCAAGCCCTGTACATACAGTACTATGTTTTTTTTCTATACATACCTGTGATAAAGTTTCATTTATAAATCAGGTATAGTAAGAGGTGAATAATGACAACTAATAAACATCAAAGAATTATAAGTTTACTGTAGTAAAAGTTACTGAAAACTCTTGAATTATTTCTGAAATTTTCTAATTAATATTTTTGGAGAGTGGTTGACTGCAGCTAACTGAAACCACAGAAAAGTAAACCTTGTATGGAGGGACTTCCATTGTCTACACATGGCCCTTCCAGCAATTGATTAGTAGAAACTCATGTTTGTCTTTATTTTTGGCTTTTTCTTTGTATTAATGGGCAGTGGAAGATTGAGGTCATGTTCTCCACTGAGTATCCTTCATCCATGAAGTGCCTTCTGTATGGGGGGTGCTTTGCTAGTTTTGAGGGTTCCAAGGAAGCTTCACCTCAGATAAAAACCCAGAACTTTTTTTCTTGATGCTTCCTTTTCTTTAGCCTGCTACCTGATTTTCAAATAGACAGCTCCTTTTGGATCTTTGGTTCAAAGAGAAGCAAATACCAAGTTGTTTACTGTTAATGTACATCATTAGGATTTCAAATTCTGGTTTTCTCAGATTTCATCCCAAGACATGAACACAGAAATAAAAGCTTTAATTAAATGAACATAATGGAAAAGAAAATAACTGTAAAGTATGGTTTAGACTCCCCTACCAATTCCCCCCTAAATGTTAAATATATTAACATTTGGCAGTAAACAGGTGGGGTAGAAGGAAACAGCCTGAGAGATGCTCTTTACTCTTGTTTCATGAGATGCAGTTGTGAGCAGAGAGGACCAGTTGGGGCCAGCAGCAATCTTTCCTAACATCTCTGTTCACACACATTATCCTTCCACAGTTTGCAGTTGAGGACAGTGATCATTGGAGTTAGCTTGCTGTGCTGCTGGCTGGGGGTTCAGCTGGCGGAGAGATGAGAGGAGGAAGAGGGTGGATACCGGCTGTAGGTACCAGATTCTTCAACATACCACTTCATTAGGTATCACAACAACCCACTGAGGTGGGAACTGTTATTCTTTCTCAGTCGACCACTGGAGGAACTGAGGCTCAGGCAGATGAAGTAATACAGCTGAGGCAGTTAATGAGTGCCAGAGCCTTAATTTGATCCAGATTTACATGACTTCTTGTGTCTTCTGTTCCACTTGCAGACAATCTCACCCATCTGACCCTACATAAGAGTGCTTTGTGGCAGAATGGATCTGATAAGCTTTTGTCTTGTCATAGGGACCTTCCCTGACAAGTCAGCTGGCACTTACCATGTCTTTTCTTTGTGGCTGAATGAGCACTGTGGTCTTTTCACTTCGTAAAGATAAAGTTGAGGTTTCTATAAATGAATAATCTGCTTCTGTACAATTTTCCAAGTTGATTGAGGGGAAAGCCCTAATGTGGTATTTTAATTCTTTATGTTGACTTTTTTTCTTCCCATTTAATGAAGACCTAGAATTTATGCAAGGTATGGATCATAAACATAATATGAGAGATGTTATGTTTGTTATCTTTTTGAGAATACACTAACCCGAAAATGATTTTTATGGAAATTATATCTTGTTATGTTTTCCATTTTATTGTGCTATGCTTTTTTTCTTTTATCTTTAGCTCTTTATGGGTATTATTGTATTATTGTATTATTGTTGTGCTTCAAAATATTTGCTTTGGGTTATGACCGCTGACTCAAAACTGTGATCAGTTAAGAGATTGGGAATGGGAATCAACCATGAAGCACCGGAACTCCTTTCTTCCTGGACTGTTAAATGATCCTTCTCATACTCTAATGAGCCAGATGAGATAGATGGATGCTCCTCTCAACTCTGAGATTCTCATGTGCATTTTATACTGGAAGATGCTGTAGCGGGAACCTTAAAATCCTTGTTATATTAAATTTAAAAGCATTCCACCTCTGGATGCTTCAGATCCCCTGGGAAATGGAGAGAGTTCTTTTTGTCCTACTAATGGATGTGTGCCCTGTGCCCACTTGCAGAGGTGGGTAGTTTCAATGAATGCCTTCTCTTTCTTTCCCAACTTAGAACAGAGGGAAAGTAAATCAGCGACTGTTTGTACTGCTATGAACCCAGTGAAAATACTGTCCTTCAGCCTCCTTCCACTTAAAATGAGAAGAAATGCACTTTGTTTTACAAATAAAAGGGTTTCTAAGCTTGGAACAGATATCTGGAAGGTTTGTAGTGTTAGAATCAGTGCAGGTCATACAGATAGATGCATGCATTCTCTTTGAGCATTCCTGCCAATGTTGTCCTCATCCCCCAGGCTTGGCTTTCCCCCTTCTGCTACTGACCACTGTCAGGGAGACCTTCCAGTTCTCTTCTGCTTCCTCCCCACCCCCGCATTCTTCAGCTTTCTGTCTCCTTCTACTGTTCCTTTTCTCATTTCACCCACTAAATACCAGTGGAAATTCCTACTTCCCAGTCCACAGTCCTGAGTCCCGTTTAAGCTCCTCCTGGCCTTTTCTCCTCTTATCCCTATGGGAAGGGCCTCTTCTTTTCTCCTTCTGCCTCTGCCTGGTTCTGTTTCCTCCACCAAGCATGACTTGGAGGTCTCCCCTCCTCCTATTCTATCTTCCTTATTTTCCTTTAGGTAATGTCTGCTGGACTCTAATAGGATCTTTGACAGGAAATTGCCATATCATCTTAAGCATTCAACACTGATTCAATGATTTGAGGAATATCACATTCCTGGATGCCTCTATTTCTGTTTGCTATCTATAAAATAGGAACATGACCTCTTATTCTAGCCAGTTAATTTGTGGGATCTCTGCTAGAGAATCTTTTAAAACTGTGTTTGGTCTCACAGTTTGGAGTGCTCTGTTGCTTGGCCCCAGAGGTCGGGGCTGTTCTCATTCCTTGACTGTGGATTGACTTGGCTCCAGGGGCCTCCCAGGCAGCACCTGCAATATGCCCGAGAATGGCATCAGATTTCTAGAGCCTAGGAAGGCAGTGGAGCGAAGCAACTGTAAGATTCTGTGATTAACAAATATCCGTGGAAGTAGGAGCCACCACTGAACCAGTAGCAAGTAGAAGCTGCTTGTTTTCTTCTAGCTCGTCTTTAGTCATTGATCACAGACACTTAATTATCAATTCAAGTATGTGTTTGTGGCCCTGGCATCCAAGTAGAGCTATCAATTTATATTGTAGCTTGATCATAAGTTATTACAGTATAGGCTAAACAAAGCTTTACTAATAGCTTTATCTTCTAGGCCCATTCAACTTTTTTTTCCATTAAGTTTATTGGTACATTTTAGGTATAAAATACAGTTGCATTCATCATTGGGATCTTGTACCTTTACATGATGTATCCTGGTTATTATTTTCTCCCCATTCCCTTGCCCTCCCTTCACCCCCTCCACCCGTCCCTATTTACAAAAACTTTGTTTCCATTTTTTTCCTTTTCTAATGTTTTTTCTTTTCCCTTCTTTCCTACCCCTCCCACTTCCTCTACTCCTTTAGACCTTTTCTTCCTATTACACAATATCAATTATACAGTTTTTTAAAATTACAATATCAAGATTTAGAAGACATTACCACAGATTTTACAGAATTTAAAAGGATATAGAAAGCATATTACAAAAATATTTTTTGAAATAAATTTGACAACTTTTATGAAGTACCTTGGAAGACAAATTAATGAAACTGACTCTGGAAGAAATATAAAATTTGAATAACACCTATTAAAGAAAGGATAGTCCTAGCTTGAAAACCTACATATATGACAACAACAGGCTCATATACATTTTAACTGATAAATTATATCAAACATTTAAAGCAGAAAAAAGAAGGAACACTTTTCTCTTCATTTTAGGAGATCAACATTGTGCTAATACTAAAACTGGATAAAGATAATAGAAGAGAAAAGTATGAACATAAATAAAAATTTGTTTAACAAAACAAACTATTAGAAGTCAGATCTGGCAGTATGTAGTAAGTGGTTTAATTATAGGGATGGCAGTGTTAGTTTAGCATTGGAAGATCCACCCCCATAAGTCATCATTTTAACAAAGGAAAGGAAAAAGCCATATGATCCTATCAGTAGTTACAGGAAAAGAATTGGACTAAATTCTATAGCTGTTCATGGTAAAAGCTATCAGGAGACTAGAAGTAGAGCAGAACCTTCTCAACAGATCAAAGACATGTACTGCATACTTCCAGCAAAAACACCTTATGTGAATGGAAAGGATACAATGCTTTCTCCCTAAGGTGGGGAACAAGGGCAGATATGCCTACTCTTCCTCTGTCCACTAAACTTTGAAACATAGGCCCAAACCAAAATAGTCCGACAATAAAAATAAACAAATAGCATAAGATTGGCAAGGTAGAAGTAAAATCTTTATATGTAGATGAAATGATCATCTACAGAGAAAATACTAAGAAAGGAACCCCTAGAACTTGTATGTGCATTTAGCAGGATTAGAAAACACAAGGTATACATAAAAATTCAGATCTATATATATTTGCTATAAATGAAGAATTGGATATTGAAATTTAAAAGTTATGTAGTAGTAGAAAGGACCTGGAAAAGCAAAAAGCAAAAAAGAAATAAGTGTTGGAAGACATTTATTACCTAATTTTAAGACTTCATCTAAAGCTACAGTAATCAAGGCAATGTTGGTGTAAGGAATGACATATAGATCAATGGAATAAAGCAGAGAATCTAGAAATAGAACCACACATATATGGTCCACTGATTTTTTAAAGATTATTTAACATTAATATTTTATAGGACATAAACTGAACTCTAGAGCAGAGGAAAAGATAATGTTTTCAACAAATGTTACTAGAACATCTGGTATCTATATGTAAAAAATTAACCTCAACTCTTTATTTCCATACATAAAAATAACTTGAAAGGATCTATGAACCTAAATATGAAAGACTAAATCTATAAAACTTTAAGAAGAAATTATCAGGGAAAATGTTCATGAATTTAGGGTAGGCAAGAATTTCCTAGGATACAAAAAACATGATGTATAAAAGAAAAAAATTTACAAATGTAATTCCATCAAGATTTAGAACTTTAAAAGACATCGTTAAGAAAATGAAAAGTAGTCCTTAACCAGAACATATTTATAACATGTATAACCTATGACCAGAATATACAAAGAACTCTTACAGCTTATTAATAGACAACCCAATTAAAAAGTAGAAACAAGAAGATGATAAATAGCCAGTACAGCACAAGGAAAGGTGTGCAACACTAGAATCCAAAAAATACTAATCAGTACAATAACAAGATTGTGTTATACACTCATTAGGGAGATTAAGTTAAAGGCTTTAAAAGAACAAATGTCAGCTTAGGTGTGAACCAGTTAGAACTTTCTAATACTGCTAATGTGAATGTAAAATGATAAAACCATTTTGGAAAACAATATAGAAATCTCTTGTATTACTGTTAAGAACCAACAGTTCTGTTCTTAAGTCTTAAGAGAAATGAAAACACATGTTCACAATAGATTTGTACATACAGGTTGACTGTCCCTTATCTGAAATTCTTGGGACCAGAAGTGTTTCAGATTTTAGTTTGAAATCAACTTAATCTGCAAAGAGGATAACTAACTACTCCTGCTTTTTTTCAGGTTCCTGTCCCATGAAGTATTGTTTTCCACCCTTTAACTTTCAGTCTATGAGTTTCTTTTTAAATTAAGTGTGTTTCTTATATCCAGCATATTGTTGGATCTTGCTTCTTGACCCATTCTGCCAGTCTATTTCTTTTGATTGGTGAATTGAGACCATTAACATTGATGGTTATAACTGATATGTATTGACTTATCGTTGTCATGACTTTTTCTTTTTGTTGGGTTCTCCCCCTTTGCATTTAATTTCTTGTTGTGACCAATGGATTCATTCTGCTGTGCTTCCTGGGGTTGTGATCCTCATTGTCTTTTCCTAGGATATTGTCTAAAATTTTTTGGAGTGCTGGTTTGGTATTCGTGAAGTTCCTAAGGTGCTCTTTGTCATGAAAGTATCTTGTTTCTCCATTAATTTCGAAAGATAGTTTTGCAGGGTACAGCAATCTGGGTTGGAGACTGTTTTCCTCTAGGGCTTGGAATATGTCACTCCAAACTCTTGCCTTGATGGTTTGCATTGAAAAGTCTGCTGTGATTCTGATGGGCTTTCTGTTGTATGTGATTTGTTTCTTTTCTCTAACTATTTGTAGAATTTTGTTCTATTGGGTTTCTGGAATCTTAACTATTACATGCCTATGTGTAGATGATTTTTGATCAAGGCTATTTGGAGTCCTATATGCCTCACTTATCTATATGTCAAGTTCTTTTCCCCTGTTTTGGAAGTTTTCTGCCATCACTTCTGTGAACAGTTTTTTTATGTCATCTGCACTCTCTCCTGTTTCTTCATTGACTCCAATCAGTCTTATGTTATTCTTCTTTGCATCATCCAGCAGCTGCTGGATTGATTTCTCCTGGTCCCTCACAATTTTAAAGCAATTTTTCTTTTTCTGGTCACTAATTACAATCTTATCTTCTATATCTGAAATTCTGTCCTCACATTGGTTCATTCTGCTGTGTAGACTTTCAGTGGAGTTTTTAATCTCCTGGAAATCCATTTGAATCTGTTTTATGGATTCCATTTGTTTCCTGTGTTGGGATTCCATCATGCTCCTCAGCTCCTGTTTTTTTCATCTGTGTCTGCTCTATTAATCATGTCTTGCACTATGGGCACAATCTCTGCTGTTATCTGAGAAATTATTTCTGATTTCATTTTTTCCAGATCCTCTTTTGTTGCCAGTTCAGGGAGTCCAGGTGGTTGAGTATCAGATTGATCCATGTCATTTCCCTTTGGGATTGCCTTAGGTGATCTGGAAGTCTGGTTTTGAGACTTGTTTACGTGTCTTCTCATTTCAACAGATCCAGCCTGCTGTGCCTTTGTTGAGGCAACTTTTTGCTGCTCAACTAGTGGTCTTCAATTCTCAGCAAGCCACAGAGCTGCCTTTTCTCTGATGCTCACCAATACACTAATTCCTGGGTTCAGGAAGATGGCCTTCTGGATCCCTGAGCTGACCTGTTCTTTGGGTAGGCTTCTGGCTGGGGCCTGTTCACACTTTAGATGATATCTAGGTGTGCCACTGGCTAGGGCCCCTATGTAGCTATTGTCTGGGAAGGTCTTTGGCTGGGGACTGTGCACCCCAGTTCCTGTTGTGTGAGCAAGCTTCTGGCTAGGGTCTTGTGCACTTACTGATAGTATTGGGGTGAACCTCTGGCTGTTGCTTGTGTGCTTGCACAGATCTTTCCCAGGCAGGCCCTTAGTTTGGGCTGGTGTGTCCCAGCCTCGGGGGTTGGGGTGGAGCCCTGGCTGGGATCTGCTTGCAGCCGCACTGCTCTGGTCCACACTGCTGTTCCCCCAACTGAGGTGGTCTGGTGTGCCTTTATTGCAGAGATTTTCTTCACTTTTCCAGTGGGCTTTAATTTTCATCAAGGGGCCTCAGAGAGGCCCTCCTTCTGTTGCTCACTTCTACTCTACCTTCTCAAGCTCAGAACAGTGTCCTTTATGACCCCTGCAACTCTGTGATGTGGATCCAGGTAATGGCTCTGCACAGCCAGTGGGGAGGCTGGCCCATTCCATTTTTAACTCTGTAGAGTTATAACTCCTCTGAGGAATTAGATAAGTGATTTCATTAAAAGCTCTGGCTTTTCCTTAAATTCTTACTGCATTTGACCTGGCTACTTAGTTTTCAAGATGCAATTGACTACTCAGGCATGAGTAACCCTTTTGGTGTTTTACTAAACTAGTGTTGTTTGATGACTGATTTTTTCTTTTTTTTTTTGGTACCGGGGATTGAACTCAGGTCCTTGTGCTTGCGCAGCAGGTGGTGAAACCACTGAGCTAAATCCCTAGCTCATTTTTTCTTAAATAGTGTTTTCTTTTTAGCAAAATAAACTCTTCTGGAGATTAAATTTGGATAAACAATAGAATTTTAGGATGCTTCATAGAAATTGTAGAGAAGAAAATGAATCAGATTTCTGCACTGGTTATTGGTCACAAGCATTGTAGTCTGCTACAGGGAGTAGCACAGAGTCACTTTTTCCATTTCAATGATAAAGTTATTTGGATAAATGGATCTATTTTCTTTGGATTGTTATTTGACTCCATGTATTGCCTGTATGTGATTTTTGTTGTGATCTTTTTACCATAATGGATTTGGTAATTTTTTGTATATTTACTTATTTAGGTTTTTTTGAAGATATAAATTCATAAAAATAAGGGTAGAAAATTTAAGTCCTTCATGTCATCCAATTAAAATGTCCAAAAGCCTTATATGATTAGTTTGTAATTGCTTCATTTCTACAGAAATATTGTTATTGGAGTAGAACATTAATAACTTATTAAATGTCTACAACCTGAGTAATTTAAATTCAGTTTACTTTGATATAGGGTCATTTACATGCTTGTTCTTCTATTGTGAGGTAACTACAAAACAACAAAAAAGTCACATGAAAGATGCTGGTTTAAATGTTACTCATAGAACATTGAATTGTTTAGCTAAAGCATTCTGCCTACCCATTTTTCTCATGCTTTATATTTTAATTAGATCTATCAAAAGTTTCCTCCAGTGAGTTAGACTGCCTGCATTCAAATGCCTGTTCTTAGTGTGTGACCTTAAGTACCTCATCACTTACCGAGTTATCTGCCTCCATTTACTCTTCTGTAGGATGGGATAATGATTGTGCTTAACCTTTGTAGAGCTATTGAGAGGTTCAAATACGCCAGTCTGTGCAAAGCACTCAATAAGCTTCATCAATTTTCAAATTGTATTTTTGAAGACCATTGTATCTGACCTACTGATTTACAAAGAAGAGGCTGGGTTTCACATTTATAATTATTGTGTTAAGAGATTTGAAATGAACTGATGTACTTATGTCTGGCATAGAGGAAACACTGTCTGGAGTGAATATTTTAGCTTTGTTGAGTAACTGCCTGACTGGCAACCAAAGTTTTGGATTCTACTCCAAGTTCTGTCAATTACGATCTTGGAAAAGTCACTTGACTGCTTGGAGCCCTAGACTCCCTGTTGTTGAAAATGGGGAAAATGATATTTTCTTTTCCAAGTTTACAGGATTCTTAAGGGAATTAATTAGCATAATCAATGAGCAAATACACATAAGAAATTTTAAAAATTATTAACTGTACACTCTGCAGTTGTGAAGCAGGAGGCTTGACTGAAGGCTGGCAGGGATTCTGGATTCCTCAGATTTTCTTTAGCTCAGTTTCTAATTTTTTTTTAAACTCAAGGCACAAATTATCTTTAGTAACAGCCAAACATTTGTAAGATCAGATTGCTCATGATTTCTTAACAAATGTGTTATAAAGATTCATTAAATTAATGAACTGATGAAAATTAGCTGTTTTGATAGGCAAACAAGTTGACAAATGTTAATATTTATTGGTACCAGGGATTGAACCCGGGACCTTGCTCTTTTGAGGCAGGTGCCAGAACCATTGAGCTAAATCCCCTGTCCTAATTTTTATTGTTTTTATTTATTCCTTACAGTGGTTCTCAGTCTGGCTTTTGTAAATGTGGGGAGAAGTATATTTCTGTTGGCCACAATGATTGGGGTCATAATGGCATTTGATGGGCAGGGGCCAGGCATCCTAAACACTTTGAAATGCACAGGACAGTCTGACTTAAGAAAATTGCCCTACTCAAAATTCTCAAAGAGCCTCACTTGTTGGGTTGTGTAGCTCAGTGGTAGAGCGCTTTTCTGGCGTAGATCTGGGATATCGCCCCAAAACCTCATCTGTGTGGAAGGTGCTCAGATCATGGGGGTGCTACACTCATCAGTGGATCAGTCCACTAAGGAATCCCTAGTTGAATGTGCTGTTAGGAGGTGAGGCCTGGTGGGAAGAGGTGGTCGCCGGGGGCCTCGACCAGATGGATATATCTCCCCGCCCCGGCTTCTTCCTCCTCTCTCTGCTGCTTGGCCACTGTGATGTGTGCAGCTTTCCTCTGCTCTAGGCCCTTCCACCATGCAGCTTCTGCACCCAAGCCTGCTAACTGTGTACTGAAGCTTCTGAAACTGTGAGCTAAAATAGACCTTCTCTTTTGATTTGTGGGTTTTTGGTATTATATCTAAGAGACAACAAGATGTGACTAAGGTATGACTAATACTGATCCCCAGCACAACAAAACAAGACCAAACCAAACAGCACAAAACTCCCCAATCAAACCCTTGTTATCGCATCTGATGTCCATGTATTCACACAGGTCATACTACAGTGCATAACCCGTGCTACTTTTATGAAAGACAAGTGACTGTACTTCATGTTTTGATACATTGAAAATGCTTTTCCCACTTATCTCATCTTAACTGATTTCATTTTCAAGGCCCCAACCTCATCTCCTGACCTCTTTGCCTTTGATTCTCTGTGGAGGTGTGCGACATGACAGCGAGAGCGAGGTGAAGGTCAACAGCTGTCTCTGTGAAAAGAACAAGGAAAGCCGCTACCTTATTGCTGTTAATCACAAACAACATCTTTTTATTATTCTTAGAATTTACTTTCCTGATACGTGTGTTTGAATAGGTGGCATATTCACATGGTTCAAAATTTGAACATAAAAGGTATACTACTTAAGAAAGTCTTGTTTTTACTTTATCATAATTACCCATTCTCCTCAGCCTCTGTACAGATTATTTTTATTACTTTCTTATGCTTCCATTGTTTCCCTGGGCAAGCAGATGCATCTGTTTCTTTCAATCCCCTGTCTAACACAGAGGCGCTTGTTTGTTTTAGAGTCTCTTCTGTCTTCCTCCCCAGTGTATCTGCACATTTGCCTGGGGATGGCCTGTCCTCCTATAATGCCATTAGCTGCACCGGGATTTGTCTGTCTCATCGCTTGGAGTCCTCTCTTTTGGAGGTGTGCTTAGCCCCAGCCTGGACCACCTGAGCTTTGGGCCTGCTGCTCTGGGAGTGTCTGTCTTTTCACCGTCATCCTTTGACCTCTTGCATTCATTTCCATTTTCCAGATCCCATCTCCTTTTTCTTACTCCTGTTTTCACAGATCACATCTTTTTAGATTTACATATTTGAATATGTCTTTGCTGTGTGATCATGATTTTTGATAGTTTTGGCAGAGAATTCTATGTTGGAAGTTATACTTTGTCTTTATGCCAGTAATAATATAGGTTATGTATAAGAATTTATTCCTTCCCCAGAATGGAAACATTAATTTCTTTGTATTAGAAGTGTTTCAAAATGATTCTGCCTACTATGGAACAAAAAAGACTAATAAACAATATGAAAAAATTCTGAGTCTGAGAGAGTTACTCTTAGTTTCTGATATCTTGCCTCATTTATCAAAAATTAAGGGTATTTTTTGAAGATAAAAGGATATATTTCAGTTATATGATTAAGCTTTGCTGAAGGTATATTGTGAACGTTGTTGCTTGTATCACTCTGTTTATGAAGGAAAAAATTTTCATAAAACTTCAAATCACAGCAATACCATTGTTTTGTCTTAGTTTTGGAAGCCATGAATTAGGCTACCCATTGTTTTTCTTTCTTTGTATTCACTGCCAGGTGTTTCACAGCCAAATATGAGATCCACTGCTAGTGTGGTGAAAGGGACCTATTTGCATGTCCATTCATGTCCACTGGGCACCAAATATATTTTCCCCTACCCTTTAGTTATCTTTATGATTGTCCTATTTTCTTTTCTTAATCTTATTCTGTTTGTATCATTGCCAACCTCCACAAATCCCTCTTGAATGAGTGGTGGGAAGAGCAATAATGGAACACAGGCACATAATGCCTTACCCTAAAACAGCCTCACATGGGCTTTCTGAAGAGAACATTAGTTTCCATTCATTTTTAAGTCTTTTGTTCTGCCATATTTATAGCAAAAATGGTACCAGTTATCTTTAGTTATTATCACAAGAATTCTCAACACTATTCAAAAGTAAGTAAATGGGAACCTATAGAAATATATGGTCATTAAATCTCTTATTGGTGGGGTTTGGCACCCCACATAGCTCGTGAATTTCTTCTGTTAATTGAGAAGTAACTGCTGACTCCTATTTTATAGGTCTCTAAGAAACAGATGTGATCATTTCACTTGAATCTAGAAATATATAACAACAGCAGTTGCAACAATGACGATAAGAGCTAACATTTATTGGGCTCTTGTTTTGTATCAGACACTGGGCTGTGTTTAAATGCATTATTTATTTCTTCCAATAGCCTTCTGAGGTTGATATTAAATTGCCAGTTCCCTCTGAAACTCCTACATGCAGATTAATTTGGCCATCTGCTTCTCCCTTGCTTTCTGCATTGCTGAGCTCTACTGTGGAACAGTCACTCAACAAGGCACCTTGGTGCTCCCAGATAGCTTACAAAGTGGCCACTCACCACTGCTTGCTTGAGCAGTATCCAGAGACTGTTTTCCAACCTCACTGCTCCCTAACACGGCTATTCCTGCTTCTTTTTCTTCTTCATGATCTCACCTCCTAAGTGAGAGAAGTTTATACTTTAAACCCATTCTTGGCTAGTTTTCTTCTCTTAAATCTATGAATGCTTTTTCCTTGTTCTCACCCTCTACTCCCTTTTAACCAGTAATTTTTTTCATAGATTGGGGATCGAAACCAAGGCTTGTACGTGCTAAACAAGTTCTCTACCACCAGGCCACATCCCCAGCCACAATTAGACTCCTGTTGGTTCAGTGGGCATTGAGATCACTTGAGAACTTTTAGAAATTACTCGGCCTAGTTCCTGTCCTGGAAGATGATGGTTAGGCAGGTGTGACCCAGGGGTCTGGGCATGTGGTGGTTGCAGAATTGCCTCATGATATGGACAGCCTGATTCAGAATATTTGGGTTGGGTCCAGAAGACACATTGCCCCATTTGTTGAAAGTTAATCCTTCCCTTCAATTCTGCACTGCCTCACAGATCCTCCTTTTTTCTTTTCTCTAGATGGGACCTGTAAAATAAAAATCAGCAGTTATTCTTCAATTAACAGAGTAAATTCGCAAGCTATGTGGAATATCATTATTCTTCCCATCTCTTCTGAGTTCCTATGGCTCTCCTTTTCCCCTCTTCTCTGTGTCTTTGCCTGTAGTTTGGAACACACATTTGTAGTTTTCTCTCTCACCTTATAGGCATAGTATGATACACCTGCCATTCTTAAGCGAGAACCTTAGAGAAGAGATGTTTATCCTTTATATTTTGGCTTTGGTCCTCCCCGAATCACTCTTGTAAAGCACCTAAATCTAAAGAACACCTTTCAGATTTGCCTTATCTCAGTGTCTTTGGGGCATATGGTGCTTGGGAGACTCTTTCCTGCCTTTTGTGGTACCATCTGTCTCTTCCAGGTTCTTCTGCTCAATCTTCTCCATGTTCCAAGTGTTTCTTAAAGAGTAATGTTTTCCAGCAATTTAAAAATAACATAGAATTTTACTTTACTTACAGAAA
The DNA here is from genome assembly GCF_053883595.1 of Heterocephalus glaber. Taxonomy (NCBI): domain Eukaryota; kingdom Metazoa; phylum Chordata; class Mammalia; order Rodentia; family Bathyergidae; genus Heterocephalus; species Heterocephalus glaber. Next base: position 48,057,973 of record NW_028258324.1, on the reverse strand, counting down.
GGAACATGTGGAATAATATTGTTGGGAAAGAAATGTCTTTCTGGGGAATAAATTTTTCTAAAATACTAGATCCATGTATCTGGATGTTACATTGCAGAAAAATGAAGACATCTAGGAAAGGATTTGGCATGGAAAGCTCCTCTAACACACAATGAGAAAACCACCATTTTAGGCCTTCAGTTTTCTCCTAGAATGGAATGCGATTGTGGGTCCAGAGTATGGTTTCTATCATTCATGCAATCCGCTCAATAACTCTGTGGGTCTGGTAGGCCTCCTGGAGGTCAGATCAAATAGGGGACCCCCTTGTGTGTATATTTCTTGGAGACTTTTGCTGCTGTCGTATCCAGTGACTGACCGTGCACCTGGTTCCCAGAACTGAGGTGGAGAGCTGTGTGCAGCCCAGAGCAGGATAGCGCAGCAATTTGTACTCTTTACTTCATTCTGCTTCGATCTATTTTCATTCCTTTTTTCTTTTCTTTTTTTTCCCTTTTACTGGTACATTTTAGGTATACAATATAATGACATTCATCATTGGAGATATGGACCTTTACATACTCTCTTGATTTTTATTTTTCCCCCTTCCCCTGCCCTCCCTTCAACACTTCCATCCCTCCCTATTTACAAAGACTTTGTTTCCATTTTTTCATTTTCTCATATTAATTCCATTCCCTTCTTTCCTTTCCCCTACCGTTCCCACTTCCCCCTCCCCACTTCCCCCTCCCCTTTGCCCCTTTTCTTCCTATTTGACATTATCTATTATACCTTTCAGTCCTTATTTACACTATCACTTTCTCACACTAGAGAAACTATTCAGTATTTATACATGTGTGTCCTATTTATTTCACTTAAGAGTATGGCCTCAATATGCATCCATTTAGCTATAACTGACTCTAGTTTTTCGTTCTTTATGGCTGAGTAGTACCCCATTTTATAAAAAAAACCACATTTTCTTTATCCAGTTTCCAGTTGATGGGCACTTGGGCTGCTTCCAAGCTTTAGCTATCACAAACTGTGCTGTTATGAACATGGGTGCACATATATCACTGTGGTATGATTCTTTTAATTCTTTGGGGAAGATACCCAGCAGGGGAATAGCTGGCTCAAATGGGACTTCCAGACCTAGTTCTTTGAGGTATCTCCATACTGATTTCCACAGTGGTTGCACCAGTCTACACTCCCACCAGCAGTGGAGCAGAGTTCCTCTTTCCCCATAGCCCCACCAGCATTTGTTGTTGGTTGATTTCATGATGGCAGCCATTCTTTCTGGGGTGAGGTGGAATCTCAGCATTGTTTTCATTTGCGTCTCTCAAATGACCAATGATGTTGAACATTTTTTCATGCTTATTTGATATTTCTACTTCTTTGTGTGAGAAATGTTGGTTCATTTCAGATGCTCATTTTTGGATTGGGTCTTTAAATTTGGGAGGTCTGATTTCATTCCTCTTTTCTTCCCTTCCATACTAAAGTGAAACGTGATTGATACAGAAAACTTGAAAAGTACTGAAAAAGAATGGAGAATAAAATAAATTTTATTATCACCCATTATTTTACTACTCAGATATAGATACCACTAAACATGTTGGCATATTTCCTTCCTGTCTTTTTATGTATGCAAACATTCATGTACATATTTTATATAAGTAAAATTTGGATCAAGAAATATATATATATATATGATTTTTTTGTTTTTGTTTTGTTTGATAATGATCTCTATTCTGTCATGAAAAATTATTATTAACATGATGTTTTTAATGGTTGCCTAGTATTCTATCGTGAAGCTGTTCATAATTTATTTAACTAATCCTCTGTTGTTGAACATTTAGACAGTTTCCCATTTGTGCTCTTATGAATAAATAATGCTACATTTAATAACCCTGAACATAATTGCTTGTGCACTGCTGATTATTTCTTTAGGACATATTTTTAGATGCTGAATGTTGCTGGGCTTCAGAGTAAGACCAGCACTCTTGAGATTGATTTGCCTCCAGCAAAACCATCCTCCATAAGAGAGAGAGCCTCTGGGCCTGAGGGATTTTGCCTGCTGCTGTTTGTATCCACCAGAGATTTTATAGACTGTGTCCTGGATTTTGGGAGGAGACTAGCACTTCTTCAGGAATTCATAATTGGGAAGGCTTGCCACAGGTGAAATTGAACACATGTGCTTCAGAATAATTCTCTGTTTGCTAGAGGCTGGTTCTGAATTTTCTCAGTTCTTTGAATGCTTTGAAGAAGTTATGAATTATGTTAGAAAGCAACAGTGAAGTATCTATGATCAGATTTGTCAGGCATTGTACTTACCTTCAGAGATGCAAAAGTACATAAGCCCTCAAGGGGCTCACTTGCAGCAGAGAAAGACAGGCAGGGAACACACTGCTGGTGAGAAGCACTGTGGGAGGAGACTCAGAGGAGTCTGTAGGTCTTGAGACTAAGGGGTCTGCAGAGGACAAGAATAGCTGTACTGCAGAGGTGATGCCTGAGGTGAGTCTTGAAGAACAAGAAACGAGAAAGAACAGCGTGTGCAATACCATGGGATTGTGATGGTTACATGATATGTCAAGGGAGAGCCGTGAGTATGTTCCCATAGATGGAAGAACTTTCCAGCCTCTCTGCAACCCCAGGTGATAGGTCTGTGTAGACAGTCACCCCATTAGTCCTAGAGCTTGAGCCCCAGGGCTCTGGGCAGGTTTGTCCGTTTACCTCAGTGTGCTGAAGTCCACATAACTGATTTGTGAATGTGATGAAAGGATGATGGGAGTTGAGCTGGAAAGTTGGATGGTGTGCGAATTGTGAAGGGCCATGTGGGCCATGCGCAGAAATGTGTATTGCTTTGCCGGTGATCCGAGGACAGTTAGTCCTTCTATTACAGCCTGTGGTGGAGGCAGAAGATACATGTCCTCAAGGTGCTTACAAACATACTAAGCTGGTGTCCTTTTTTGCTATTTTAACAATTCCACAGTATGCATTTTCTCCCTAAATGACAATTTGACGCTATTAGCTCCACATACTGACCCATTTCAAGCTTCTTTGAGGAAAATATCTTGATGTTGGAACTACACAGTGGAAACTTGCAGTTGTGAAGAAGTCTGTTTTGGTTTGGCAAAAGGTGACAGTCTAAGAGGAGTGATTTGAAAAGTGCTAATAGTAAAACATCAGTTATTTTGGTATCTCCAAAAGTGCTGTGCTATTTATTATGACTGGTGTGAAAAGAATCAGTAAATGGGAAAATTGTGTTTTGGCCAACATAAATTAAACCTCCACATATCACAAGTCTGTTGTATTTTTCTCTCTAGCATTTTCTATTCATTACATATCACTTCATATCTAAGGTCTAAGAATTTTTCAGCAGTGTGGTTAAAAAAATAGACATGTTGGGATTCTCAAAGGGCTTCCAGACAGCAATTTGCTTTGCTATGTTTTTTGCTTGTTTTGATAAATATAAATCTAGACCGTAGAACCAAGCAGAAAAGAAAAAAAGGTATTTATGTTGTATTATAGAAATAATTTCATTGATACATTCTAATACTTGGTATATTTAAATTGTCTGAGTGTATTTGGATTTTAGGTACTTATTCAGGTTTTTGTCTGTATATGTATTTTTTCTTTTAGATATAAATATATTAGAGTGATATCTCTGTGTGTGCTTGATATATAAATGTAATTTTTGCAAGCTGTCATTTTGCAAGCAGCATTTTATTTAATTTTCCCCCTCTGTTTTTAACTAATGACACTTCTGGATCAGAAGAGCATGTAGTTCACATGGGTAGATGAGCAGTCAGCCTATCTCCATGTCAATCATCATTGGTAATTTAGAATTCCAGCTTCCCAGAGCCTACCCGAAGCTCTGAGCAATAGTATAACACGTGTCAAAGACACTCAGAAATAACATATTAAAATTCAGAGGCATTGCTGTGTTGGCCAACTTCTTCACCCCTTCAACAAGGCTAATGTAAAGGTAAGTGATGTATTCCTTGGTTGGTCACCTCAGTCTGTCTGTCAGTCTGTACGTGACTAACAAAGGAGGAGTGTAGCAGCCTGTGGAGAACAAGGCAGGCATTCAGTAGGAAAATCAGAGACAGATGCCCTTTGCACTCTTGTATTGAAGACTGTAGAGATTGACATGTCAGCCCCTCAGTGATTTGTGAGTATGGAGAGATTTTCCAGATTCGGCATTTCAGAGGCTCCAGTGAAGCATCTCCTACCACTTCTTAGTCTTCTTAGTCTTCTCCTACCACTGTTTCCTACTTTCTCCGGATGTCAGCATATTATCAGCAATTGAGGCTCTTTGTGAGAAGTAGATTTCTTCCAATTTTTATAGCGGCGATACCTGCCAGAAATCATTGGTATGAAAAAATAGACCATAATATTTGTGTGGGTCTGCAAGTTTGGCCCATTTTTATATTCCACCTTTAGCAGTTTCATCATTAAAAGAATTATCCACAAACATAGTGAACTTAGTCTAAGAAAAATGCTTTAAAATGGCATTCTGTGGTAGAGTGCTTGCCTAGCATGTACAAGCCCTGTGTCGGATCCCCACCACTGCCAATAAATAAATAAATAAACAAATAAAGCAAGTAAGCATTCTTAGAGTTGAGTCAACTGAGTCTTGTTACTAGCTTTTCTTTTCTTTTTTTTTTTTTTTGGTACTGGGGATCGAACTCAGGACCTTGTGCTTGCAAGGCAGGCAGCGGAACCACTGAGCTAAATCTTCTGCCCATTACTACCTTTCTTTAGCAGCTAAGAAATTTTAATTCTTACAAGATGGTGCCTGCACACATATGAAACAACTGATCCATAACTATTTATAAATTGATGAAGATTAGCACTGGCTTTGAGGATTTACCCTTGCTTGGCAAGATTGATTGGCACCCTAAGTCACTGGTATGCTTTTATATTTCTACCTTTTAGGAATTAGTAGAAAACGTGGTGAATTCAGTTCCTCAAAAGGTGAAACAGTTAATTCCTGACTGGGCAATTCAATTTGTCTTTATTTTGTAACCAAGAGAAATGAAAACTTATGTCCACACAAAAAGTTGTACACAAATATTCACAGAACGCTATTCATAACACCCAAAAGGTGAAGAAAATTCAAATTCCATCAGCTGAAGAGTATTAATAAAAATTTGTATCTGAAAACAATGGAATACTATTTTTATTACAAAAAGAGTGATGCAGTGATACTGCATGAATGAACATTGACAGAATTATGCTAAATGAAAGAAGCCAGTTACAAAAGGTCACATACTGTATGATTTTATTCATATGCGAAGTCTAGAACAGGGAAATCTATAAATATGGAAAACAGATTAGTGGCTGCTTAGGGCCAGGGAGGGAAGAGATTACTGGTTGAGCATGGCAGCTAAAGGATATGAGGTTTCCTTTTCAGGTGCTGACATGTTCTGAAACTGATTGCAGTAATGGTTGCATATATTTGTGAATACCATACTAAAAACCATTGAATTGTGTAACTCAATTGGGTGACTGGGTGGCTTGTAATTTATATCTCACCAAAGCTGTTGCTTAGAAAAATAAGGAGTGACAAACATCAGAGACAGAATACAAACCATTTCCATGCAATGTGAGCTGAGGGTACCACAAGGAGGGTCATTTAGATGATTTCGGAGTGGTAATGTTCTGTTTCTAATCTGGGTTACTGACTGTGTTCAGTTTACTAATTTATTTAAATTGGATATGTATGTCATAAACATTGTTTGTATCTGTGATATATTTCATAAATAAAATAATCTCTGATACACACAAAAGCTGATGACTTATGGAAAAATTATTTTTCGATATGTTTACACAATTTTTTAAAAATCAGATGCTATTCCATGGGAGCTTATTGCTTGATCTCATTGTTATTCATTATCACCACCAGGCATCCTTGTTTCCCACTCTTTCTTGTATTCCAGGTGTATCTGCAGTGTGCTGTACAAAGTAACGGGGCATGTAATGTGGTCTCTGTGTTTGAATGGAGACAGGTTAGCAATAGTTACAATTGGGACCATTTATTTGGTGCCTGTTAAACGCTAGGCAACTTTAGAGGAGCTTTATATGTGATCTTTAATTCCTACAGTGACCTCGTGAGATCTGTTTTATAATCCCTGTTTTACTGAAGACAAAGCTAAAGCTTGGAGACATAAAGTAAGTGTTCACAATCAAACAGCTAGTTAGGGAAAGAGCTGGAATTTCAACCTGTGCCTGCCTAATACTTGAGTCTGTGATCATAACCAGGATGCCCTGTTAGTTATTATCCTAGTGCTTCACGGACTTCTTTAATCCACATACTCCTTTCATAAACTTCCTGAAAATATCACGCCTTTTCCCCAGTTGAGAGTCACAGTCTTCTCTTTTTCTGTCACCCAAGACTACTTTGTCAAGCTTTATATTGTTTATTTTGTAATTCATAGAGTATTAGTTTTCCAGGCATAAAATTAAACTGAATATGTGTTTTCAAATGATGTATTTCCCCTGGAGTTTTAGACATTCTCTTACCTGTCCCCTCAACACATATACCTCAAAAATCGTAAACAGCAGGTTGTTTTTACTGCAGCATAAATAACAGAACTGTCAAATAGAAGGGAACTTAGAGACCATCAGCCTAGAATTCCTGTTTTTTAGATAAGAGGATCCTAAGACCCACAGTAAAGAAGAAGAGGTGAAATCTCATCTGGTTGCAGATGACCTCTAGATGTCAAGTATCTTATGCACTGAGGGAATGTTCTAAGGTCTGTTCATCCCTTCTCTCAATAATTACATTTTGATCTCCAGCTTCATGCCACTCAGTTACCCTGTGGCTTTACTTCCTAAGCATGCAAGGCACAGCTTTTGCCTTTGTGGAGAGTATGGTCTGCTGGGGGAGATAAAAGTGTGATGATGCTATAATAAAGCACCAGAGGCTGGGAGACCTCAGAAGATGGGCATTTATTTTAACCATGGGGAATTGGGAAGTATCAGAGAAAGAGATTTCAGGTAGTTGATTTTTGTGCTGAACCTTAAAAGTTATGTTAATATGAGAGAAATTTGGTATACTGAAGAAAATGACCATAATTTGGCAAGAGGTAAGGAAAGGAGTGACACTGATAATGTAGGCCTAAAACCTGTTGTGAAGGGCATCTTATTCCTTCCTTACTCCCAGTAAAGGAAATTCATTTCCTACCCTAAACAGGGGAAAGGTCATGTGATACTTCCCCATAAAGTCATGACTCTGGAAACAGGCCTGTTGAAATTGATTTTATTTAGCAAAATATGGAAACCAGTATGTTAATTTTCAGAGGCACCTCAATTCCAGAAATATTAAAATGTGAAAAAATTTGCATTTTAGGATTGATGTAAATTTCTAATAAAGTCAGAAGAATGAATGAATTAATCTTTTCTGTCACTGTCGTGTCTAGATTTGGAATAGTGTAAATACCCAAGAATGAACATTGTGTTTGGTCTCTGAGTTGTATGACTTCCCTGCCATTTTTGTGGGTTGACAATTACTCTTGCTAGACAAACTTTTGGGGAAAATAGATTTGAGAAATATCTGAATGAAGAAGCTACTCTATGGGAGGGGGACCTGATTTCACGTACATTTTCGGACAAGTAGTGGAAGCTACCTTTGAGAACCCACTGACTTCCAGCGAGCTCATCATATGGTTCCAGAGGTAGGATTTTAAATCAGTAATAAGCTGATGATATGCCTGAAAAGGAAAACCTGGGGGTGATTTAGAGGTCAACTCCTGGAGGCAAATTGGTGTTTGCAAGCTTAGGTTAGGTTTTTGATGACTGCTCTCTCTTGTAGCAGCTGGGTATTTCCTGTACCTCCCTGTGTCTTGTCTGTTCTTCCCCTCTATTTGCCTTGTGGGATTCTAGCTAGGAATGTCCAAGAGACAAGGGCAGCTAGGTCCACATTGACCTCGAGATTACATTTGGCTTCTGTGGCTGTTTTGTTTCAGTTTGCACCATTTGGGGACATGTCTGCAGGCACAAGTGCTGCCAAACTCAGATACATTCTTTGCATTCTCTATGTGTTTGTACTTGGGAACCCGAAAAAGTGCACTGAGCTAGGAGAGAAGAGTTGAAGGACATGTTGGAAAATGCTGCCTGCCCTTAGATATACTGATAAAGTGGCCTCTATTGAGATACTTCCTAGAAATGTCTTTCATGGGCATCCTTCATCGTGTCAAAAGAAGAAGGCCCACTGTTTCTATTGGAAAGTGTGACAGAAAAGTTATGGAACACTTTTGCTTTAGGCAAACTAGGATAGTTATGCTAAAGCCCAGTAAAATGGTTGAAAATTTCCTCTCTTGGGAGACAAAAGCATGCATTGAAAAGATCCTTGTCTATGCAACTTGAATCTTCCTAACAAGAAGTTAGGATTAGGATTAATGGTCTTTGGGCACATTAAAAATGAACTATTTTCATTTGCTGGAAACTACTGCAGATTAATTACTTCAAGCTGCTTTTCTCTTAGGTGAGACCCTCTTTACCATAGGTGTAGGGATGGATTTCTGTCCTAATCTTTTGTCTGGTCTTGCTGATACCTCTTCTCCCTTCTCTCATAGCTACCAGCTTAGACACTAACCAGATAAACTTGCCAGAAACAACCAGCTCTGGATCAGCCCTTTATCGAGCCCTGAACTTTCCTGCCTGATTGTAGCCATTTTTACTGAGCTACTCCTGCCACTTACATCTGCCCAAATTCTGTCTTTCAACACCTGGGCTCCAACTCTGTTCCCCACCCCACATAAAATTGTCCTTGCTCCTAGGCCACTTGAAGTAGTTTCTTTCTTCTCTGAGCTGACATTGATTCATTCTTTCTTCTTTGGGTGCTACTTTCCTTTCCACCTACATCACGGTCATTAATACAGTCCTGAAAACCAGACATTGTGCTTGTAAAGTTACCTGGGGCAGATTCCCTTTCTGATTAAGTGGGAAAAATGATAATATGTTACATGCCAACACCAAAGGCCCAATCCATTTTCTAAAAGGATGACTATAACATATTCAAGGTGGCTATAAATAAGCTCTTTTGTTAGGATGTAAAATGCTAAACCCCTAGCTTTCTGATTGTTAAAGATTGTATTGGGAGCACTAACACAGCCAGCATCTTAGACCACACCCCTGTATTGACTGAGACTTGTGCTTTTCAAAATCATCTCAACATCATTCTGATGTTTCATTAATTACATTTGAAGTGCATCCTAAAATCTTTCTCTCATACCATTTTTTTGTTTAAAATGCTTTGAACTTTGGAGTCCTAAATATATTTTTTTCTATGTATACCTTGGCTAGGTCTTTTTTATTGAGAGATAGGTACATTCTCTGAATTGATAGAATTGAAAACTAAGGCAGTCTCAGGGGAATTTGATGAGGAGGGGGACATATCAGAGTGTGCCTAGTCTCACTGTGGATTTTATTTCCTTCTTTAGAACCTAAGCCCACAGGGTGGGGGCACCCATGCCCCACTGATCTTTGTGTTCTAAGACTTAAGCACAATTGCCCAGTGTCATTGCTTAATTTTTGTTTCACGAATTAGATCATTTTGTGAGCACTTGAAAGAAGGTTTGGCTGGCCCTGTTTGTTGGAATTCTAGAAAGTTAAGTATAGAGATTTCTGGATCATCAAGCTCTATCCTTTCAGGTATTAGCAAGATTTTCTTCTTGGTATCTACTTTTGTTTAAGTCTTATTCCCCCTGCATCTTATGGCCTTCTTTATAGTTATTATAAAATTATTCTAAAAGTGTCTGTGGAAGACATCAGAAATAGGCACTTCTGAAAATTGAAGGTTGTTTCACACTGGTTGATCTCAGTTATATATACTACAGGTGAGAAAAAATTTTATCTATCATCTTGGGCTCTATCTGTGGCTCTGTAAATTATAAACTGGAAAAGATAGATTATTAAGAGAAAAGGAACAGATTTAATTAAGGTAAGTATGAAGGTATCAAGTAAGTTCATGGGAGCTATGACTCAAGGAAGTGGTAAAAATTTGGAGCTTCTATACCATCTTAGCAAAAAGCAATAAAAAAATTATAACAGTGCTTGGGATTGAACCCAAGTTATTGAGTTACCCAGGCTGGACTTAAACTTCTGAACCTCCTTTCTTAGCCTTCCAGAGTGCTTAGATTACAGGCACGAGCAAAAAGCAATAAATTATAAATATGTGAAAAGAGAAAGGATAAGGACTTGGGGCTTCTGGGGGCAGTAAGTTATGGAAAGGTAAAAATATAAGAGAGACTAATGTAAGGTTAGCGTTATTTTAGTGAGGCTCATTTATGCAGATACAGGCCAGTGGTCTGTCCAGTGATGGGAATTGTCTCTCCTCTTCTTGGTATGGGAGAGGGAAAGGAAATACCTTCATGAAAGAAATTTATGCCCTGCCTTTAGGCAAATAGGGAGGAGGTAGGGAGTTTTATCTGCATCTGTTGTTTCTCTCTTGCCTTCTGCTCAAAATAATCCTTATGCCACAGTGGTATGTTTTGCAGTGGCAAATTCTGATCCCTTTTCATGTAAACACCCTTTCACTCACACACACACACACACACACACACACACACACACACACACACACCACAAGATACAAGACAGATAAGAATAGCTTCTGCCTTGAGGCCTGACAGTGTAGGTGAAACTCAAATCCTCCCAACCTCTGTGTTCTGTGTGGATGAGTCTCACAAATGGTAGATGGGTGCTCTAGGAAGTTGTTAGTAAACAAGTTAATAGCAAGTGGGGGGCTCCTTAACCTGTTCTTGGGTTACCTTGTTTGCAGGTAAGTAACCCCTCTGAGTTTTGGAGGTAAGTGTACCACCTGACAAGCTTGTGTTGAAAAACTGTTGAAGGGTCAACTAGGATTCTAGATATTAGACCTTTTCAGACAATCAATGTTTGAACTTCATTCCCTTTAAAAACAAGCATACATGCACAAAATATAGAATCTAGTTTTGAGATGTTCACAGGCACCAATGGGCATAGGTTAAGATCTACTGGGTAGAATATAGCTACAGCCTCAGAGCAAACTAAATTAGCACAGTTATCCCATGGAGGATGGGTGTGAGGTTAATACATGTCCTCTCAGCCAAGCAGGGAAGCAACTTGATGGGCTTTAACTTTCACTTGGAAGCTAAAGTTGCAGTTGGGCATGGTGGCTCATACCTGTAATCCCAGCACTATGGAAGGCTGAGGCAAGAGGATCTAAAGTTCAAGTCTAATCTGGGAGACTTAGCGAGACCCTGCCCCCACCTCCTAAAAATGTGAGCTCAATGTGAAGGCTAAGTTCAATCCTCAGTACAAGAAAAAAGGAAAGAAAAGAAAAGCTAAAGTACCCAAGGAGGTCACCAGCATCATGTTCTTCCTTTGGAAGCAAATGCCAAGGACAGCATGGCAGTTTGCTGGCAGCTTCTGTGAACCTAACCAAGGCATTTAGTTCTGTTAATTGAGTGGCTGTGTGGAAGACCCTGTGAAATAGGGGCTCTTCAGAGGAGTTTGTAAACAATAATTGCTTAGTCCACCGGGGAATGATGATGGGGAGAGAAAGCCTAGAAAAAAGATCAATGGCAGTTACAGTGATAAAAGGCATAAACTGAGGCCGCAATCTTGCACCATTATTATTTATTATCCACTTTTGGTCCTATCTGTGCTGCTCTCAACGATGGCGTGGCAGTTATTAACACTGAGTAGAGGTCTGACAAGAACATATTTGGTTAGGTGGCATTTTAATAGCTCAGCTAAAGTGCTGAGAGTAATTTCTCAGGATCGCTTGTCTGTATGCCTGGGCTCTGGGGCAGAAAGAAGCACATCTGTTATTAGGGTTTGCTTCCCTTTGGTCAGTCAGTGCCACGAAAGCAAAGAATCATCTCACATGTTGCCTGAAAATAGGACATGCTGGTGAAGCCTTGTATCAAAATGTTCATGGGAGCCTTGGTAACTCTGGTAGCCAGGACCACCCTGGCACACAGCTTTTGGGGAATCATTCCGTGTGTTTATAACATGTTGTGCTGTGTTTCACTGATGCCTGTTGGAGTCATGTACAGAGACACACCAGGTTGCCAGCCTCAAAATAAGAGGCGATGGGTTGGTAGAAACAAAGGGCTCCTTCAGAGGGAGGTTGGTGGGGTGTTTGTGGTTAAAGTCTCCATAATGAATGGCTTCAGTGTCTTGGTGCTCACTGCCTTTCCAGGTGGCAGCCATAGTACCACTTCATCGGGACCCCTGAACAATTCCCTAAGTACTCCTCTGTAGGAATCTGTGAGTGACTATTCAATTGTCACATGAGTGTTGGCTAATGGAGGGCATTATCTTTCTAGAAGAATATTCTGTGGCCATATACAAGACCTAGAGCAGGTTGGTCTGTGTTGTGTTAAATGATTCATAGATCCCCTAGTGGCAGGTTTAATGGATGTGTAACATCTGTCCATTAAGAATTTGTGCTTTGAGGCACTCAAAAGTCCCCGTGGCAGCCACCTGACAAATGCCAGCACTTCCTGGTGTCTGCTCCTTGGGGCTGGGACTATAACATATTCATCTGGGGATCCCCAGTGCATAGTACAGTGCTGATAGAGAGCAGGAACTCAAGAAATAATTTGGAAATGATTAATGTATGATTGAAAAAACTTTTCATGAGTACTGATGCCGGATTTGGTGAAATAACCTTTTTGTAATAAGTTCACTAAGTTGTAGCATTAATTGGTACCAAATGGACCTAGTTTATCTAGTTTCTGGGACTTCCATTACAGAAATCATGCTGTCATTATTGTTTGTATAGAAAGAGGGAAGATGACAGTTTTTGAAAATCTAGTAAGAACTGAGTGTTATATTCAATCTTTGTGGTCAAAGGACGTTGGTCAAAACCTGAGACTAATCACTTATTTGCTTCATTTGAGCTTCAGTCTTCTCATCTGTGAGATTACAATGCTAATGTATACCTTATAGAGTTCTTATCAAGATTCCAGATATTGTATGTAAATGCTTTAGCACAGTATTTCGGAAATGAACACTGTTATGGTTTACTCGGTCATTAACACTTCCGGAAAACCTATTGTTTTGACCCTGCTAAAGCTAAAGATATCAGTATGATTCAGTAACTATAGGTGGTTCTAGTGGCTTAATCAGTCTAGAGGGAAAATAGGACACTTCAGCACACAATTATAATACATGGCAGGTGTTAGTCATTTTCTAGAGTAAAAACCATGAGAACACAGAGGTACAACTAAGCTCTCCTGGGGAGAGGAAAGTGGGTCTTAGGAAGGGTTAGTAGATGCTGTATTGCAAATCTGAAGTGTACACCTGACTCCATGCATTAAAGGCTTGGTTGCCAGCCTGTGGAGCTTTTGGGAGATGGTGGAGTCTTTGGGAGGTGGTACCTTGTGGATCCAAGTTAGGGGATGCCCTTGAAGACAATGCTAGGACATTGGTCTGCTCTTTCTACCTCCTGGCCAACAGGAAGCAAATGGTCTCCCTCCCCTACGAGCTCCTGCTGCCATGATGCCCTGTAGCACCACAGGCCTAAAGCAACAGCGCCAAAGGATCATGGACTGAAACTAATAGCCAAAGTAAGCCACTGCTCCTTTTAAGTTAATTTTCAGATATTTTGTTATAATGATAACTGACTATCATAGTAGATGTGATGCTTTACCTGATTTGAAGATGGAAACCAGCTTTTAAGGAAGTTGCTTGTAAAGAGACTACTTGAAAATAGTAAAAGAAGACTTGGGGTGGTATTGTGTGTGGAAGGGTGCATATGTGTGTACAGAAGTGGTGGAGCAGAAGTCACCTATGTGGGAGAAACACACCATTCCCAGGACATTCAGGAAACAACAAAGTAAAATAGCTTGCTCAACCACATATCTAGTAAGTGGCCAGGCCTAAGCTTTGAACTGAAATGACTTATACTGTGCCAGTACCCTTTCACCTTTATGTATTTAATTTTAAAAGTATGTAAGTCCCTACATTTTAAAGTGTGCTTTATTACCTCTGAGAGCCTGAACCTTTTCAGGAAAAGAGCATCTCAAATTCATAATGTACATCCGAGGAAAGTTATTTGTGTTATAAAAGTGAAGTTCTAAGGCAGGCCTTTCAGCAGTGGTGATTTTTGGTAAAATGAAATCTATTGGTTTTTTTCTATGAAGACAAGATACATCTCTGCCAGGAAGAAAGGAAGACCTGGCCTTCTGATCAGGAAAAATGAGAAAGTATCAGAAGCCAGAGGCCGAGGGCAGTGGTAGCTCTGACCCTGGCCAGTGTCTATATCAAGTACTTAAGGTTACATGCAAAATACTAAACTGCATGCAGTCTGTTAAATTATTTTTTATTATTCCTAGAGATGGTCAAAGTAAAAGAAAAAAAAATCAAATAACCAAGTATTTACTTGTTAAAAAAAATTGTTGGAAAGATCTGCCCAACTCTCACCACCCTACTATATTATTCTGATTTCACAGTCACTACTTTAGTTTTGCTAGAGCCTAAGTCCCAAGCCACTGAGCCGTTTCTATTGTTCTTTTCTCCTTTTAAGAACTTAGAATCACCCTCGTTCACTCAGTGATACTGGGAAGGGAGAAACCTCTTTGGCGTCACTCTTAGTGGTTTGAATATCACAGGTGGTTCTGGAATGAGCCACATGGTTGTACTCAAAAGGGAAGTTTAATGACACGTAGATTTTTTTTCATTACAGTTGTTGTCATTATTCTTAACTTATTATTTGACTATAAAATCCTACTCCTCCCTAGCAGTGTCTCCAGCCACATACTCCTCAAGTTTCTTGCCTCAAACAAATATTTGAATGTAGTGGCTGAGAAGAACACCTGAGAAGGATGATTGAAAGAACTATCCCTAAAAAGATTTGGAGCCAGTGTGGAGGATGTGAGAGTTGGTATCTGGTTTTGGGGATGTGGCCATAGCTAGTTTTAGTTACATATCCACTGGCCAACATTTGCATTTCAATGTAGCAGATACACTACCTGCAAGGATTATATGCTCAGGATTGTGCTAGATAGTGTAGCAAAATACTCAGTATACTTCAATAATGAGGGTGAGAATTTCTCTACTGTAACAAAAGACACTTAGTTACTGAGTTTTATGTAAGCCTTTGTTGCTCATCTTTGAGCCATGCCTAGATAAGAAATTAATGTTTTAATTACTGGATTGCTCTCTATTTCCTCATTCTTCTAAACTGAAGCTGTCCTCTTACTGACCAAGTTATTTTTTTAAACCTTTAAATTGTGAAATATGTACTACAGAGCTCATAGAGCAAACATGTATTAGTCAGCTTTCTTGTACCTGAGTCACAATACCTTATACCCACAACTTAAAAGTGGAAAGGTTTAATTTAGTTCATGGTTTTGGGGAATTCAGTCCATAGTCAGATGGTTCCAAAGCAGGAACATTATGACAGAAAGGGTATGACAGAACAAAGCTACTTAGTTCATGGTGGCCAGGAACAGAGCAGGGGAACAGCACAAGAGAGACAGAGGGAAGGGCCATATATATTGTCCAAGGCCATGCTTCCATGATCCACCTACATACATCCAGGAACGTGCTTTACCAGTCTGCTAGGCCTTTCTTAATCCAATGGAGTTGGCACTAGGATTAATGGTCACATATATTCTGCTCACTTAATTAACACCAATGTGACCATCTCTCCATTCAAGAAATAGGATGCTCCTATTATTTGCCTCATAGAATTACCTCACAAATCCAGAGTTGGGAGGAACAGGTGATATTTTGTATTGGTGAAAAGTAAGACTTAATAATAATTTTAAAGACTTTTATTCTTTTATAAGTTTAGGCAGTAACAAATATTCAGGAATTACACAATTGTTTACCAGAAGTCCTAAGTTACAGATTTGGTGGAAAACACTGGTTTTCATAGAGAAGTCCAGCTGTAATTAGCAAATGATTGGATGAAAATAATTTTCAAAATAAGTGTTCTTGGGCCGAGGATTTAGCTCAGTTTCACTGTACCTGCCTCGAAAGAGCAAGATCGTGAGTGTGATCCCCAGTACCAAAACCAAACCAAAACCAAAACAAAAAATCCCGAATAAACAAAAATAAAATAACTGTTCTTTTTGTTATCTTTAAAAATATTACTTTTCTTGAACCCTGTTCTGAATGGGCAATACAAAATTAAGCTGATGTCCAGCTCTAATCTCAGTAATTGTAAGATTTTGAGTAAATAGAGGTGAAATGCAGAACATTCACTGAATTTGAAAATTAGTGTTGTCACTAGTATATGAGAACAGCATTCTTCTGAAATTGTTTGCTGAAACATCCATGTTAGTGAAGGAGAGGAATTTAGAAACCTTAGAGATGCTGGTGTACTGACTGAAAAGACTTCACTGGAAGCCTGGAATTTATTAACGTCTTTCTGCTTTATTTTTAAAGTCCATACAAACATTCCCATGCTTAATGTGTTCTTAAAACGGCACATCAAAGGGGCTGGAACTTAGCTCAGTGGTGCTGTTACCTGCCTTGCAAGCGCAAGGTCCTGAGTTCGATCCCTGGTACTGCAAAACAAAACAAAACAAAAAAAAAACACACACATCAAAAATCCTGGTGGAAAGTAGGCGTTGCAGGAGCATACACTGTTTTTGAATGTGGCCTCACAGAATTTCAGGTACTCTCAGAGAAATATGTATTCACATCTTCCAGACTCATCTCTTTACTTCATTAAAAAAAAGTAAATAACAACTTATATAAGTTTTGTTTTGTTAACATTATTTCTTTATTCAGCCAACATTTATTCAGTACTTCCTGTGGCCTGGCTACTGTGCATATTGCTAAGAATGTTAGATGAAGAGATCTCAGCTCTGCTTAGGTTGGGGGTGGGGGGACAGGAACACAAAGTGGGGAAGATGAATGTCAACAAATTGTGTTACCAATGTAATTTATAGACTTGTTGCTGGGAGAATTGAGGCTTCAAATACAAAGTTTTGTCTTTAAAAATGAAATGACTTTATAGTCTTTATCCCCTGTGTTTCTGTCATTTTTGTCATAGCCATGTGTGTTCAATATTTGAAATCCATTTGCTTTATGAAATACTTGCATAATAACCATTTCTAGAAATACTCTAAAGTTTGAGGAATGGAACTACTGTCCTCTAAGTGAGATGATCCTGAGTGTCCATCACTTTCAACAGAAGTAATATATGCAGTCAACTTATATCTTGTTAAAATAATATCCTTCAAAAGGCAAGTTTATCCCATCCACTGCTCTTTTTTTTGTTTACCCAAATCCTTGTTGTATTTCAAAGTCCATCCTGGTGGCACTTTTTCCTTTCAGCATCCTTTGACAGGTGTGGATCTGTATCAGTTCCTGCCTGTCTGAACTCTTCTATCATTTACACTGTGTTCCACCTGGCTAGCTGTTAGCACAGCATTCCAGTCACCATCCCTTCTACTCTCAGCACCAAGATTCTGAGAAATGATTTACAACAGCTCCTCCAGCAAATATATCCTCCTTACTCCTCATCAAAGTGACTGTCCCACACCTCCATCCAGTCTCAGGCTCCTGCCTGGCAGCCCCAAGATTCTCCCTGTGATTCCCTGAGCATCAGTGCTGGGAGGGCCCCAGGTCTTCTGTGGTCTGCTATGGATCCATTTCTACCTACTCCCCTCCCCAGCATTTTCAAAGCAGTGGACACCTTCAGCCCTTTTCTGACCATACCAGGTGACAGAGAAGGTAAAGACAGTGCCCCCTCAGTGCTCTCTTCATTCCCTCCATTAAAAATCCATCCTGAAGTCCTAAAATGGGGTAGGCTGAACATTGTTCCACAGTGCCAACTTATGCCAATTTCTCGTGTGTCCATCAAGGATGACATGTTTGTGTGTGAGCTCTCTTTGTGATGGACACATTTTATTTTTGTATTAACTGATAAAAACTGACTTAATTATTGCTTTGTATTTGGCAAAATTCTCTCATCTTCCTTTTACCTCATTTGAATTTTAGTACTGCACTGAGAGGTAGGCAAGCTGCCAGTATTCTTGTTTCTACTTTCAGTAAAAGAAACCTACGGCTAGAGAATTTCAGTGGATTTGCTTAATGTCAGAAAATCGTAAATGATAAAATCAGTTTCAGGCATATGTTCTTCTAAAACAGATCCCTTTCATGTCCCTTCATTTATATTTCATGTGTTTTAATTTATTAGTACTAATTATACATGCTCCTTGAGGACAAGCTCATGCCATAATATCTGAGTCCCCTGTAGCATCTGTTAATTTACCCTACATTTATCTGAAGGAGAGTAAATAGTTTCCTCATTTAGTGAGGGTCCTTATGTATTCAATTCCCTGTTGGGTGTTTTTCATACATTCTTACTGTACCTCTGTTAGGTAAATGTTATCAATGTTGTTTCATTATTAGTATGCATTTGAATCACCTGGGGTTCTTGTTAAAATGTTAATTCCAAGATAGTAGTTCTGGAGGGGCCAAGTCTCTACATTTCTCCCAAAGTTCACATGCTCTGCATATGTTGCCGGTAATGACCTCAATTTGAAGAGTGTCCTGTTTATAGGTGAAGAGGGGTTTAGTCATTTTTCCAAAGCTACACACCTGTAAGTGGTAAACCCCATTCAAATCCTGATCTTGCTCCCTGGAGAGTTGTGTTCCCAGGCAGTAGGATAGATACAGTCAAGTCCATCTTTGGGGAGCACTTTAATGTGGAATTACTCTAATAGAGGAGTTTAGGTATGGAATGTGATTTGACTTGAATCTCAAAGGGCTAGTAAGACTTTGACAAAATGGGATCAAAGGACTTTCTGATGAGGTACACAAAGAGGACAAGAACGCAGATAGAAAGAGTCTGTTGGATATCTAGGAAGAGAGAGGATGTAGATGATGCCGGGAAGAGGTTCACTGAAGCTTTACAGATGGGCTGAGTTTGGGTGGTAGGGTACAGGAAACGGGAGCCACTGGAAGGTTCCCTGGAGGGGGTCTGTGATAGCACATTGTAGGAGTCCAGGAAATGAGCATCCACTGTGATCTATGTAGCTGTTAATGATCCATTGCCTGTGTTGTCCCACTGATAGCTCCATAGAATTCTGTGACCTGCGTATAAGACATGGAATTCCTCTATGATGGCCTTTACTGTTGTTTGTATAAAGCCTGACTTCATACAGTCTCTTTGCTTGTGGTAATAATGGATATATTACTTCTCCCATTTCTAAATTTTTCCAGGCTAAGAAAAGACTATTTTTTCCACCGACCAGTAATGAACATTCTTAAAAGAAGCATTGTTCCTTCAGTAGCAATTTGTAGCAGGAAAAGTGGAAGAAAGACAAAATACAATCTTGGTCTGAATGGAGACCGGTTTTCTTTGTGTGAATAACCAGCATTCCAGCAAGGTTGCCACGGTGATGCTGAGATTATAACTGTTCATGCCAGCAGTCAGAGAATGTTGCCCAATTAGTTATTCTCAGCTGCTAGGTTACCTTGACATTGGCTCAAAAAGCAGGTTTTGAGTTCAAAGGCCTTCAAATAAGCAGTCAGAAGACTTAGAGATCTGGTGCCCTCAATAAGTGCAGGACTACAAGCCCCAGCATGCTTTGATTTAGGCCATGTAGGGATATGGTCAACAGGTGCCATTTTAAAATTATTTTTCCTCTCTGGTAAAAATGGCCTATTAGAATTCCTGTGTCTGGGGATTTAGCTCAGTGGTACTTTGCCTATCTCACAAGCTCAAGATCTTGAGTTCAATCCCTGGTACCAAAAAAAAAAAATTCCTGTGTTGTTAGCAGCTATGTGAGGGTTTTCCATGGCTGCCTTCACACACTGCAGGTGAGAAACAGTAGGGAGATGGTTCACTTTAGTATTGGCCATAGCCTAAGTTTTTTCTTTAGTGAACAATGTGCCTTACAGGATCTATGCAGAGATTAAATAAAAGAATTTTTGCAAAATGCCCTATATAATGTCTGGCACATAGGAAATATCCTATGAAAAGCAGGTCACCAACAGCATTGTCTCAGAAATCATTAAACTGTTGCACAGTGTAGCTATTACTATTGGCATCTTTTGGTCACTTCTGCCAGTCAGAATATCCTAGGACACAGTCTTAGAGATTTCATATAACTTAAGTTTATTTCTTGACCATACCATATGCCTAGTGTGATCTGTAGAGGACTCTTATTCATCAACTACTCAAGGACACAGACTAATGGAGGGGTCACGTCCACATATGAATCCATAGACCCCACAATGATTTGAACTGGCAATCCTATATCCCATCTGGAGTGACACATTACCTCCATTCACATCTCACTAGCCAGAGTAAAGCATATGCTCACACCAAACTTTAAGAACAGGAGCAAAGTGCCATCATAGAACCACAGAAGGGAAAATGCAATATTTTTTGAACAGTTATAAAGACTGCCATCTCTACCAAAGACCAAAAGACTGATGAAGTGTACCTTAAAGTAGGACTGTTAAATGTAGATAAATAAAAATATCTGAGCAGCAAATTTCAAAGTAAATCAGTTAGAATTCAGCTGCTTCAAACAGAAAACTTAAAACATTTGTGAGTTAAAGAAAATACAAATTTATTTCTCTCTCATCATAAAGAAGTCCCGACAAAGGCAGGCCAGTGGTGGCAGGGTAGTGCCATGGTCATCAGAGGCTTAGGATCATTTTATGGTTCTGCTATAACAATCCAGCATAAGGCTTCCATTATCTTAAGTTCACCTGAGGATCAGAAGTAGGTGCAGGGTTGCAGCCATCATGTCTACATTTCAGGCAGATGGAAAGAAAGAAGAGGACAAAAGAGCCTTTTTCCCAGCTAAGTTGGTTTCATTTGAGCATCCCTTTTCAATATCCTGCATAATAATTCTGCATACATGTCACTGGCCAGAACTTTATTCTGGAGTAAACTCTGGTATTCACTCTTAGTATCATTGGTGCTGTGGTATGTAGTTTTTGAGCTGTGTACATTGTCTCTCAAATAGAATTGAGATTTTTGCTACTAAGGAGCAAGGGGAGAAAAGACACTGAGCATCCCTGTGACTTTAAGTTAAAATGTAAATTTTGACTAAGTAGGAATGACAAGGGAAAGGTTGTTCTGTACACTGTCATTTTTTTTTTTTTTGGTACCAGGGATCGAACTCAAGTCCTTGTGCTTTTGGAGCAGGCAGCAGAACCACTGAGCTAAATCCCCAGCCCTACACCGTCATTTTTAAACCTGTGCTCCACAGAACATCAGGGCTTAGAGAAAATGCAGGACTGCTTTAAAAGCATGTGCTATGCCCAGACAGGGAAATGTGGAAAGTTTTGCTATCTCTAGAGATCCATAGGCTACATTAACACATTAATAGTTCTGAGAAGCCCTACTGTAAAGAAACCCCTAACCTGCTAACCTGCTAGTGTTCCCAACTCATTTGGCAGCAGAAACCCAATGCCCATGGAAATCTGGAGGCACAGTGGGAAATTTAACTATAGCTTCTTGAATTTGCCAAAAAACTTTTAGATCCTTGATCAGATAGTATAAAGCTCCTATTTGAAACACCACCTGCCTTGCAAAGCCACTAACCAACTTGTATATTCTTTGTGCCAGCCTAACCACAGGGACAAAAGCCTTGTGGAGAAAAACAGATCAGATGCAAATGAGGTCCTATAATCAACAATCTGTCGGAGTCAGAATTAACCAGCCATCTGTACCGTTAGTGGTGACATCAAGTGATAGCCTGGGATTGGCTTGTATCTGTCTGTCAGATTACAAGCCCTTGCCCCAGGTAGCTGTGATGGGCTCTTGGCTGTTCCTACTTGGCTCTGAGCCATCCCACCCTTCTCTGGTAGTGAAAGACAAGCCAACCAGACAGTCTTTCTCCTTGAGGACGCCAGAAAGAAGGCCTGGACACCTGGCCAGAAGACACTGGCCCTGCCTCTTCTAGACTGCACAACTCTTGTTTGCTGTGGGGAGAGATGAGGGTAGACAGGCAGCCTGAACAGGGTGGTTCATACCTTTACTACATATATGAAGTTAGGTCTCTTTTACCAATTTTGTTTTTGCAACTATTTTGACATATAGTGTGAGAAGAACTGGTGAAAACGCTTTCAAGCAAATGTACATTTTGTGGGTCTGTTGTCAGCAGGTGGTAAATGAGTAGCTTTGGGGGAATGGTCCTGTTAAGACTCTTCTTTCTAAAATAGATCCTTGGATGATTTCCTAATCTTTCTTACTTAATTATTTAGGTAATCAGTTCTTGTCTTTAAAGTCCATCTGCTGCAGTTGCTATCTTTTTTCTTCATCTAAGCATCTTTGAAAAGGCAAAATGCCAAAATCTTTGTTAGTCTGGTTCCCATCATTTGAACCTGGTGTTGCTGGAAATACTGGAAAGTTGCTCTGTCCTGACAGGTCTAGAGGGATCCAGTATTTTTGTATTTCTGTAAACTGTGTGATACGTTTCCCCAAATAGCTGTATCATCCCTGAAGCATCCCAGTGATGGGAAAAACTGACAAGGGGACCTCTGTGTGCATAATGACCCTTAGAGCAACTTGTGTGTGTGACTTTGAAAAGAGAATTGAAGAAAATTCCAGAAAATGTAGATAGCTATTCTTTTCCAGAATTTGCCTTCTACCTTAGTATCCTGAAGAAGTTTCTTAACCTGCTTCGTGGAATTATTAATCCTTCCCATGACTGTGGGTGTGTTGGAAAATAAGCTCTGAACCTAAATTTGGAGTTTGTGCATTCCACATTTCCCATGAGTGGGTCTGTAGGCGAGGTTCCAAAAGCTAAGGTGAGAGAGCTCTGACTAGCAATCTCAATAACTGACAAAGAATTAAAATAGCTGGGCATCACAACCATAAAAATCATTCCAGTTAGTGTTATAGCTGCTTTTTGGGTTGTTCTCCTCTTAGTTTTAGGGTTTTAATTATATGTACTCATTTTTCCAGTGTAAACTAACAGACAACAATTCTTCGTTGAGTACTTTGTGTTTGTCAGTAAGAAAGTAATTTGGAAATGAGTTAAATATGAGTATGAATATACAAGATTTATGAACTGAGAAAAATAAATTTTGCAAAAATTGCATTTGTTTCCCATGCTTGTATTTATGTGTGACCTACCAAATGGACTATCTCAGTGACCTCAGATCAGCCATGTGTGATAAAAATCTTATTATGTCAAATCTGGACATGAATTAAATGTATTTATTAATCCAAGGACCTGGAATTCTCAGCTGCCCACCATCCTCCCCAGTCCCTTTGCTTCCTCCCCTTCCAACTTACTGAGAGGTAGTGAATGATCCCTTTGGTCTCCTAAAGGATTTTATTGAATAGAGGGAAATGCCAGAAGTCTAAAGACTCAGAGGTCTATATTTCTAAGACTTCGATAAATCACCTAAACACTTCCGTCAGAAAATCTGTGATTTGACCTCTCTGAACCTTGAGAAAGATCTTACTGATTTGATATCAGAAATCCCTGCTCTAAATGTCAGAAATCTTACTGCATGTTGCTGTGGATGACAGAACTGAGACGCGGAGACCCGATTCATCCACCTAATAATATTCATTGACTGTCTATAATGCTCCAGTCATGATCCAGGTACTAGGGATACTGCACTGAACAAAAGCACCAGAAATTTTTCCTTCTTGGATAAAGAATTTTATTAAACACTTTCTTTTAGAAATTATAGTATGTCAGCTATGACTTTGAATGTTTTACGCATATTATCCTCTCAAATAATTCTATGAACTGAATACTACTATTTTCCCTATTTTACAGTTAAGGAAATCGAGGTACAGAGAGATTAAATAACATACTTAAGGTCCCTTAGATACTAAATGATGAAGCTGAGATCTGAAGCAAATTCTTTGGCTGTAGAGTCTATGGTCTTAACTAACTGTCATGGTCAATTCTGTATAAAGTAATTTGTATTCATCTTAGCTGATGCCAGAGAAAAGTAATAAATTACCTTGAGACAGAAATCTGAGAGGCTGCTTGGTTTCCTTTTCTGGAGGGCTCTAGGCTTTGATGGGAGGCAGGAATATGGAACAAACCATGGTACAGTCAACTGTTCCCAACCACTTGGCTAGTTGTGGCTCCTGGCTTGAGGTCAGGGCCTCTTCTCTGGCTCACTGTTAAACTGTTAGACCATCACCATCTCTCTCACCTTAAGTTAACTGGCCATTTGTAGGAAATATGTAAAAATGGAAATGGATTGAAGATATGTGGATTTGAATACTGGCTCTACCCAGATCAACACTGTTAGCAGCTTGGGAACTTTTGACACTATCAGTGGCAACAGTAATATGCCTATTATTTACTAAGAGCTGTCATGCATTGTGCTAAATGCTTTATATATGTTGTCTCTGATCCTCAGAACAAATCCTCCAAGGGAGATATTTTTATCCTCACTTATAGTCTGCTCTTGGCTATTTTCCTCTGTCATTTACTCTTTGACCTTGGGCAAGTTACTTAATTCCTTGAAGCCTTAGTTTCATCATCTGAAAATTAGGGTTAATAATATCTATTTCCCAGACTGCTATCAGGATTAAATGTGAAAATGTATATATAGCACTTAGGCCATTGCCTATCCCAATGACAGTGATAATATCTATTATAGCTTGTTATATAGCTCAAGGTCTTGTAGCTATTAATCTGTGAAGCGAGATTTCAAATCCAGTTCTAAAGGCTGCCATTGAGAAGACAGGTTTGAGCTGCAGAGTTGTGACAAAAGCAGGTGAGCATTGGTCAGGTGCTTGGAAAGCTGTTTCACTGCCGCCTGCTGCACAGTAGCAGGTGGAACTAAACAGACAGCAAACTAAACAGGAGGTGATGAGACTCCAGTCTCTGTCCTGAGAGCTAAGCCAAACTCGAAGCTACCAGCATTGCGAATGGTGTTCCTGGAGGCTTAGCTGTGGCGGTGCTCTGACCCTGTCAGAACTGACTAGTCATCGAGGAGTTTGTATTGATAAAAAGACACCAATAGCAAGCAAGGGCAGCTGTCTTGGAGCAGACAGTGTTCTGAAGGCAGTCTGCACGCAGGACTACCCTTCCCAAAAGGCTGTGCTGATATCAGGAGTTGGGGAGTTGCCTGATGTGTTCACAAGCAAGATGCAATCTTGCAAAGCAGGCAGGCTGAATGGTATCATCCCATTTTATAGATGGGAAAACCAGAATATGAGAGGTCAGATAAACTAGCAAGAAGTAGAATCCAGACTTGAATCATAGTTGTAGATTGATTGTCTGATAGGTCTGCATAGTTTAATTTGTCCAGTACTAAAAAGTAAGAAAAACCAACAACAGTGTTTTATCTTCATTTAATTTTATATTTTTTTTTACTTGAATTATCTGCTCCATTTGAGCTGCATGTCTTGGGCCAGTATGTTAATGACAATAAGCTCCAGGGCTGTATTTTCTATCTCCTAGATAGATACTCTTGAACATCTTTACCTGTATGTTATCACTGTGATGATTTAACAACGACACATGTATTTGCTCATGTCTGCTTCCCTCCTTACTGACAGCATCACGAGACAGAGACCACATTCCCTTTTGACTTTGGATGGGATGTAACACATAGCAGCAGTTAGCTATGGAGGGTGCCAGTTACGTGTCAGGGATTAAATAAATGCTACTGGGTAAGGGAAGACCTTTGACTCCTCAATCACCCCCTCACGCTGTAGTAGAAAGGGGGACAGTAAGTGAGAAAGGGCTGTTGAGGGACTTGGCCTACCTGGGAATGCCTCAGGGACTGAGACCAGGATGTTGAGTCAGCACAGTGCTTCCTAGCCAGGGACTTTGGAAAAAGCAATGGTGTTGAAAAAGCCTGAAGGCTCAAGATAAATATGGAGAGTTCCACTGTTCCTGTTTTCTTTGTTCTGTTTTCCCTTTGTAAGCATATGCTTGTCAGTTAGGGCTGAAGCTGAACAAAACAGCTGCTAAATATGGTTCTAAGAGAAATAACATTTTGGTCTTTTTTCAGGCCAGTAAGTTTTGAGTAAGCAGAGTGGATTGGCAGGCCCGTCAGTAGGGAATCCGGGGTAGACAGTCACCCCAGGGGACCCGGAGCTGTATCAGCAGTGATTATTCTGCTAGGGTTTCTTTCATCCTGCCAGAGGTCTGTTAGCCTCAAGTAAAAGTTTCTGTCATAGAAGGACTATGTCTTTTAGAGGAGTTTTGGACAAGGGGTGTTTAGAGTTTTGCCATTGCTCCTGATTCTTCCTTGTCCCTCTCTCTTAACTTCATATTCGAAGAAGACGGGTAGGGAAG
Source organism: Heterocephalus glaber (assembly GCF_053883595.1). NCBI lineage: Eukaryota > Metazoa > Chordata > Mammalia > Rodentia > Bathyergidae > Heterocephalus > Heterocephalus glaber. The sequence goes on along the minus strand of NW_028258324.1, from coordinate 48,031,799 downwards.
AACAGCTTCTTCTATGATGCCAAGGAAGTGTCGTCCTTGGTATAATAGGTTTATGTTTACTGTTTTCAATCTTTAGGATTTAGTCTCAAGATATTATTTAGTCTTCTAACAAGTCTAGGATATCCAGGGCACCTGGATGAATTAAGGTATCATTCAGTAACTATCAGTCCCTAGACCTGCAATCTCAACCCTCCAGTCCTCCCCAAATTTCATCAGCTGATGGAAGAGAGAATTTATTCCAACATTCTGGGAGCCCAAAAAACTTCGTGTGTCTTCTCAACCGCCCCACTCATTTCTAAAGAGACATCTGTTTGTCCTTAAATATCTGACCCTGTTGGTTAATCATGTGGTAATATTATTGGTTGAAAGGTAATAGATTTTTCTTTTACTGGCTTTGTGAGTTTTATTGACTTTTCAGTTGGAAATCTATGAAATGCAGACTGGATTTTCCTGTGGCATACTTCCTTGTTTATTAACTTGTTTTCAAAGGGAAAAGGGACTATTTATTGAAGTTTTATTACGTGTCAGGCCTGAGATGGCCTAGACACTTTCATGGTCCTCACAACAGCCCAGGAGAGAAGTGACAGTATCTTTATTTTAAAGATGGAAGAACAGAGGCTCAGAGCAGTTATTATACTCACTCCACACTGGAGAACCAGTGAGTAGTAAGTCAAGCACTGAGAATTCTGATTGCATGGAGCTGACAGTGTAATGGTTAAGAGCTAGGGGCACAGAGCCTGACTAGCTGTGCATGTGTCCCAGCTCTGCCACTGATTAGTCGTGTGACCATGGCCAAGTGTTTCATTTTTCTGGGCCTCAGTTTCTTCACTCATAAAACAAAGGTAATGATAACACCCATTTCAAAGAGTTGTGACAATCAAATGAACCATTCATAGAAAAATGTTTAGAATAATCCCTGGCACATAAGTAGTTATGAAATGTTAGCTCTTATTGTGATTTCATTATAATAAATAGTTGAATTTGCCTCTTAGCACTTGCTGAAAAGTAACATTTTCATTCAGGGAAAAGCCTGGCTTTTGCTATGTCATTATATTTCATTATAAAATAACGTAAACTACTCCACCTTAGAATTAAATTCTCTTCTGGGCCTGCCAGCAAAGGTTAAGATCTGAATAAAGGCATGTGTAGCCAACAGGGATTGCTGACTTTGGTAAATGTCAATGATTTGCTCTTTTCTCCTTGGAGTATGTAACCTTCTTCCATGCTGCCCATCCTGGCTTTAAGAGCAGCTAAGCAAACACAAGAGGAAAAATTAAGCTGACTCTTGTCTCTTTGCTTTCCTGTCTCTGTAACATGATTATTAGGTCTAGCAGCCTCTCCCTGACACAGTGCACACAGCCATGTCCTGACAGCCAGTATTCTAAGATCCATGAGGCACATCTCACATCTGTGGGCTCTATGTATGTGTGTGTGTTTTTTTCTAAAATTAATTTTATTAGTACATTTTAGATATACCTAATGATGACATAGGGAAGTTGTATCTGTACATGATATATCTTAATTCTTCTTTTTTTCCCATTCCCCTGTTCTCCCTTCAACCTCTCTTCCCTTCCTTATTTACAAAAGCTTTGTTTCCATTTTTTTTCCTTCTATTTGTATGGATGTTTTTAGAGTTGGGAATACTACAGGGAATTTTACATGTGACAGCGTTGTGTTTGGGGTTGGTGTTGGGGGCTTGAACAGCTTCTGTAGCTTGAAAAGAAATGGCATAAGTGTGTTGGACTTTGGCTCTGCTTTCCATTGCCGTGTGTGTGTGTGTGTGTGTGTGTGTGTGTGTGTGTGTGTGATGTGAAAGAGAGAGGGAAGGAGGGAGGGAGGGACTTCCATTTACACATCATAGAGAAGTGCGAGTGGAACACCACCAACCTCATTTGGTTAATAATTATGCCCCAGTTATGTTTTGGCATTGCAGTCTGTGCCCCCAGGGCTTTGGTAATCCACCAAAGGAGAAAACCATGCTCGAGGATAGCACTGTGTGAAAGCGGTTATCACAGAGAATGTACAGTGGGCTGTGGAGAGACAGTGGCCCTGATTGAGAAAGTCTTCCCTAGGCTTTTGAGGATGGGCTTGTCTGCTAGAGAATGGAAGAAGGAATGATCTAGGCCAGCAGGCATCAAGAACCTGTGGGCACAGAGCCTAGTGTGCTGTGTCAGGGAGATGGTGGGCAGTTTAGGATCCTAGTTGCTCAGAGCCCGGAATCCTGGAACCTGGTGCTGGGGATGAAGGCTGAGCCTAAGAGCGACAGGACCTTGACTTTCAATTTGAACCAAATTTTATAGGATTTTAAATCTGGAAGTATCATGATTAAGCTATATATTTTGGAAAGATTCGTCTGGTGAATAGATTGAAAGGAAGAAAAAACGTATGCAAAGCAAATAGTTCCCGCAAGAAAAGGTGAGCCCTCTCTTGGGAATGGAGTAGGATGGATGCATATGGTGGGCCTTTGGAAATAAGATCATTGGCACTCAGTGAACAAATTGAGGGAAATGATGGCCAAGAATGGGAGCTTGGGAAACCAGACCTTGAGCCAGACCACAGAAGAAAGAGAATCTGTGAGAGAGCCTGAGAAGTGTGATGGAAGATGGAGGAGGTTTAGTCTCAACACAAGTGGCTCAGCAGTGTTGTAACTGCCTCAAAGAGGAGAAGATGGGACAGAACTGAGAAGAGACGCTTACACATAAAATCTGAGGTAGTGGACCCCCTTTGGAAAAAATTACCTTAGAAGTCCTGCTGCAGTGGGAGAGAGAAGCCGGCTGCTCACCCTGTTCAAGGTGAACCACTATTCCATGAGAATGTAACTAACTACGATATGTATTTGTGTTGAGGAATATTCACAAACATCTAGTTCTCCAGGATCTAGGTAATCTAGGTAATTGGAAAACTGGGAGAAAGCGCTTCTGCAGAATCAGAGGAAGGTTTGTTTCCACTGGATCACATTTCAGCTCTTCCTTCTGCTTGGTCCAGTTCTTCAGTCCCTGATAGGAATGGGTTCCAGGTCATTCTGCAGTAAACACACTCTGCTTTAATCTCTGAGATACTTAGAGTTTATGGCTTGGGAAGTGTTTTAGTCATTTTTCTCATTGCTGTAACAAAACACCCAACACTCACAACTTAAAAGAGGAGAGATTTGGTTTATTTTGCTTCACGATTTCAGTCCATGGTTGGCTGGCTCCAGGGCAGAAGTAGGATGGCAGAGGGGCATGGTGGAGGAAAAATCACTCATGCCAAGGCATCCGGGAAGCAGAGTAATAAGGGAGGAGCCAAGGAGGGAGGTAGACCCTTCCAGGTCACAGCCCCAGAGATCCATCTCTTCCAACCAGGCCCCACCTCCAAATAGCACATCCATTGCCCCTATGATTCAGTCACCTTCCACACCCACGAGAGTTTAGAGAACATTGTAGATCTAACATGGAACCAATATGATGTGACTGTTTCTAGTGTATGGGATGTGGTGGTCTACTTATGGCCAGTTACCAGCGGGACTCATAAAGTTCCTTTTCCTTTTGTTTCTGAGCCCTTTGGATGTGTCCAGCAAAGAGCCTTTCTATTTCTTACCAGCTGAAACTAAGTCTCCTTTATGGAGCATCCTTGATTCTAAGTGCCTGGGTCAGATGCCCATTAATAGACTATTCAGGGAGAGAAAAAAGCATGTGAAGTCAGCTGTTCAGATCCTCCTGGGCCCCAGCTATGAACCCATCCCCAAGAAGGGTCTCAGGAGGTCAAGAGGCCCTGGCTGCACAAGCTAATTGCTACCATGCACCTGTTTCAGCTCCTGTGCACCCTCACACCCCCGATTGATTACCAGACTCCTTAAGGAGTTAGCATCCTGAATCTCCTTTCTTTCCCAGTTTTTTCAAGTCAAGAAAAAATGAATGCTTCGAACACATTGAGATATTTCTGACAAATATAGAATTTCCCTCCAAATCTGTTGCAGAAACACCACTGAGCAAACAAACAACTGGAAGCACAGCTTAGAAACACACAGCAGCTGCCACCACATTTGGAGGTTTTTTCCTTTTCCTCATTTCTGTCTAATTCCATCGGTAATAAAACCTGCTGCTCTAATTTCCTAGTAGCTTAAAAGAACAAATTTCTTTCTTTCCCAACCTGAGGGCCCTCAAGTGGTCTTGATGGTATCTTTCACCCCTGGGTGTTGGTTTTAGCTGTAGAGCATAGACTCAGGTCTGGTCTTCTCATAGTGTTTTCTTGTCTGGGTTCTGCTCAAGTATTGCCCTCACTTGCCAGGACACTGGAACTTCTGGAGGTCTTGGTTCTTCAGGACACAAGGCTGGAGTGTGGTTTCTCATTCTTCTGGCTTTGTAAGCATGAGCAGTGGCAACTCTAGTTTCTCAATGACTATATTCTTGCTCTGGTGTTTGTTTTGTTTTGTTTTTCATTTATTTTTTATTTGAACCCTTAAAGGACATATAACCATGAGTTTTTCTTGAGTCTGATTTTCCGAAGACTGTCTTTAGAGAACTCTTGTAATATCAAACATTTTTTGTCTACTTTCCCATGGAAAGCACAGTGTCTATTTCCCTGAAGCAGCTTTTCCCCTGTTAGAATGCTACTGGTAGTGTAATTCCTTAGTTTAAATGGTTACTATTACCTATCAGGAGATTGTTTACTGTGTGCAAAGCTTTGTACTCACTTATTCTTCACAAGAGTTTTGCAAGTTTTATAGGTTCTGGTATTATGCTGCTCTCCCGGAATCACACAGCCACTCAAGAAAACACTGTATTTAATTAAGGTCTGTGTGAATCTAAAGCTCAGGCTTTGCCTTCCTGCCTCTCAACCACCCTATAATAATATACCACAATGCTCACATATGTGTTTCCTACAGCTAGGCTAAGGTTTATGGTCATTTTTGTCTCAGTTTTTTTTTTTCAATCCTAGGTACTGAACCCAGGACCTTCTTACTGAGCTACATCCCCAGCCATTTTTAAATTTTTTACTTTGAGATGGGTCCTACTGAGTTGCCCAGTTTGAGTTCAAACTTGTAATCCTCCTGCCTCAGCCTCCCAGAGTCTGAGATTACAGGTATTCATCACCCTCAGGATAGTTTCTTTTTTTAATTAAGTGCCTAACACTTAAAACTTAGATCTCACAGTAAACAAAATACTAATTTTTTTTCTTGAAAATAATTAAGAGCTGGCAAGATTGTGCTCCTATGTTGACAGTGCAGTTGGGTCTAAGTAAGCACCTGTTTCCTCTACCTACCCCTGAGCCAGTCCTACAGGCAGCATGACTTCTTCAGTTTGGCCCAGGTCCTCAAGTGGACCACTTTGCACACTTACCTCAGCTACCTGGCCTTTGTAGGTAATCAAGTTTATGACTCCTGATTTACAGGAAGCAGTTTCCTTCCAGTTAAGAATCAGTAGGGATAAAAGTCAGTTTCTTCTGAATTTTACAGGCTTTTTTTTCCTTTTCAACTAGTTGTGATTGTAATTCAGTAATAATAGCCATGATTATTGGACATTTACTGAGCATAGTAACATTCAACTGACTACAAGGGTTTACACCTGTTTGGTGGCAAGAACTTGCGTAATTCTCCAATTCAGTTGTTATTCTAAAGCCTTCAGTTATGCTGAAGGTAGTGTAGAAGCCTAATTCACAAGGGCAGCATTATAGAGAGGGGAGATGAAGCCAAAGAAAAGCATTATGGGAGACATAGTTGTGTTGATCCTGTTTTCTTTAGAAACTGTTGACCCCAGTGTTTACTCCAATAAGCAACTCCAACATAAACAAGGGAAATACCCTAAAGCAATAGAATCTCCGCAGGATGAGGAGACTCTCATGATGTCTTGACTTACCTGCAAACTTATTTCCACCTGATGGCGAGAAATATCTTAATTCCTTTTCATTGTTTTAATTGAAGAAATATCTCCCTTTCTCTGATATGAAACCATTTCATAGCCATGTAAAATAGAAACAAAATTGCATCTGACCAATTCCACAGCCACAGTGGAATTACATTTTTAAAATTTTGGTAATATTTAATATTGACATCAGAGCCTCCAAATTGAAGTTATTTGCTTATGTTAAATAAGTATTTGCTTTGGAAAAAGACAATGTCTGGAGTATTGCTTTGAACTTTTATTGTTTATTTTCTTTTAGGACCCTGCAGGGATCTTTGAATTGGTGGAACTTGTTGGAAATGGAACATATGGGCAAGTTTATAAGGTAAGTCCACCGAGTCTGAGCTTGTGTGTGGTTTAGTGTAAGCATGGCTTCTATGTAGTTTCAGATCCTGAGTGCTGAGTACAATGCTATCTACACGGCTCATAAATGCTTCACAACAAGATTTTAAATAAGATAATATACTTGTTAATGGACCATCCATCTCTACCTGCAACCACATTGCCTACAGTGGAGTCTGTGACTTGGACATTTTCCCTCATTGCATATTACAGTGTTTGTATCTGACACATGAATTTTGATACTGCATATTTCAAACTTTTTAAGTGTTTAGTTTCGTTTACCTCCAGCACTGTGAAAGCTACTTTTCAAAGGAGTGGAGGCTGCCATTTAGTTTAGAAATTTAAGCTTTTAAATTATCACAGGTGAAAAAGTAGATTTGTAACTGGCTTAGAGCACACTAACTGAGTTTAGTGAATAGTATTAGGAAAACAACGGCTACTTCTCTCACAAAGCAAAGACCTAGTGGCAGTAAGGAATTTTGCAAGTTAATAAACAATTAAAAGTTAAACTTGAGTTGAGGTTAATTTTCCTGCTGTTTTACTAATTTTTGTTCACAGATTCACTCAAAAGAATTATTTAAAAAATATTTTCCCTGTTGAGTGTGGTGATGGTGGTGATGCAGGTCTGTAATCGCAGCACTCTGGGAGGCTGAGGCAGCATGATTGCAAGTTTCAGCCAACCCTGGGCAATTTAGTGGCTTGGTGAAATGCTGTCCCTAAGCAAACAAACAAACAAACAAACAAACAGGCAAATGAAAGGAGCTAGGGATGTAGCTCAGTGAGAATGCCCTAGGTTCAATGCCCAATACTGGGGAAAAAACAAGTTTTCCCCTTGTAAATGACCTAAAAATAGGCTGTTTTTCTTTTTTCTTTCTTTTTTTTTTTTTAAAAAAAATGTGGCCTGATTCCTCTGTTGATTTTCAAAGGCAAATGGAAATGAACTGTTTGGACTAAAATGTTGGGAGTTTTGGTTGATGAGCTATTGAAATGCCTTCAGAACAAGCCAGAAGTTTCTTATCATTTTTTTCTTATGAAATAGCCATCATTTTCCTAAGTGGTAGTGGTATGGGATGATGTTTCCATTATAAATTACCTCATTGTTCTATTTTTTAAAAAGTCCTTCTTCAATCCCCAAACTTTTCTTAGTTGATTAAAATTACTGTAAAAGTCATCTAGATTATAATAGTTTCAATTCTGTAGAAAGTCTAAAGTATGTATATAAGGTATTCTTCAGTCTGATTTTTAAGCACAGTTGTAAATGGATAGATATTTATGTGCCTTTATTTACTGGGATAGACTTTCTGGTGTCCGCTCCAGGGGAGAGTTTGTCCCTTGCAAAAAAAACAATCATTTCCTAAAATGTCAGCCCCCTACAGTTAGACAGAATGTAGTCTACTGAGCTATTCACCTGATGTTGATCCTGTCTGACACAGACAGAAATGTGTCTCAGCAAATGCTTTTAAATACTTTCAATGAAGATAATTAGGTTGGAAGATAGTGTTATTGCATTTCGAGAAATTGGATTGAACTTGGGAAGTTACGTGGCTAATGAATTAAATCCTGATTTAGGTACACAGTTACTTCTGACTTCTTGTCAAAATGGAGGAGCAACTCTGTAGCTGGCTCTTGGCTTTATGGTGCCACTTCTTACAGCCATTCTGTTGTAAAATTCTTTCCACATGCAGAATGTACATTTGGGAGATAATTCACAGCCTTGTCCATTAATCCAAGAGGTGTAACTGTACACTCTTGCAAGCAGAGATAACAAAGGCATTCCGTTAAGGATGAGAATGTTTGAAAAAACAAAAATTATCCCTAATTTTATGTCAATAATAAGAAGAAAGGAAACAGTGCCAAGAGGTCTCATATATTTTTAAGAGAAGGAAGATATTTAGTGGCTAGATTGAAAAATGACATTATTATTCTAGAGGGTTGCATTCTCTTAGTGTTTGATACAATAATTGGCACCTTCCATGCTGAGGGGAAGAGAATGTCCATCGGCGTGAATGGACATGGTAAATGCATTGAACTGTGGGACAAGAAGCTTAGTCTCAATTTTAGCGGCCCTATTTGTTCTTTTGTGGCTATTTCAGTGATTCTGTGCTTGTGATGATTTAGCTATAGAATAGTAACACCCCACTTGGTAAGGATTTGGTTTCTAGGCAACCAGGTGATGTTTGGTGGCACTGTTCACTCACAGAGATACCTGGGTTTCCTGAGGACTACTCCAGTCCTGCTGTTGACCAGAGTGGTTAGAGCTTAATAAAATAGCAAAATCTGAACTTGAAGAAAAGAGAACCTAAAGAAAATTAAATTAGGAAGTGATTTATTTTCATACTATTTTGTAACTTTTACAAAGTAACTATGCTTTTAAAATACTGTAGGCATAAATAGAAATTTGGTAGCCTTAGGAGGGGATTCTTATACAGAAATGCTGATATTTTCTTTACATTAAATGTTAAACTGATTTTTTTGCAAATTCCTCTTCTCTTATTCCTGGGTTTCATAAAGTAAGGTAGGATTTTATGAATAACTGGATAGATATAACCTTCATTTTGTGGAAAATCTCATCATAACTTTTTAAATAAGTTGCCCTATGAGATTCATAGATTTTTATTTTCAAATAATTCTTTAAAAATGTATTTTTGGGCCGGGGATCTAGCTCAGTGGTTTCACCGCCTGCTTTGCAAGCAGAAGAACCTGAGTTTGATCCCTGGTACCAAAAAAAAAAAAAAGAAAGTAAAAATGTATTTTTTATAATAAATAGAGTATATGTAGATAGTGAGAGAGTGTTCCTAAAGTATATCTGCATGTGAGCTTGATACAACTAGATAAGAAATATAACTATTTTATATAAGGGCCATTTGTAAGGCATTATTTAAATAGTGTTCAGCTTTTCAGAGTTGGCTCTGGTCTTACTCCCAAGTTCAGCTTGTGGAGCCTGTTCTTGATAGGCTAGATTTGTTTATGTTTATCATTTTGGTCCTGACCAATCAAGTAGCAATTTAGTATTTCTTTGTCTTTATTTATTAGACAGAATGGGTAAATAATAAAGAATACTTATTCCCCATCAGGATTTTTAATGAGGAAACTTATCTCCCTGTGCCCATGGCTCCCATGTAAAAATCAGACCAACACAAAGCCACATACTTGTTTACTAATAGTCTTGGCTGTTTATCAGCATACTACCTATTAGGAACCTAATGAAATCTGGACACATTTTTGGTAGAGTTATTATTTTGATAAGTCAAAATAATTGGTCAATGCTTACCTTCAAATACCACTTGAAATTAGCTGTCTACTTACAGTGAATATTGGTTTTTCCTATTTCTTAATTGCCAGTTTGAAATATAGAATGTTCTTACAGTCATGGAGACATACTTTTCCAGGGTGACACTGTGAACTGGGAATATGATGGATTCCTCTGTATTTCTCATGTGTGTTTTCAATCCTTGTTAAAGCTGTGAAGTGCAAAGTAAAGAGTCCATCTTAGTGGTTATAGTGCTTGAGAAAGAGAGAGATGCAACATGACCGTGTGCATTTTCAACTGGTTACAAAGGTCCTCTAGGTCATCCGTGTGATCATTTTTCTGACAACTGGCAATATTGTTGATCTCTTCCAATCATGTAGAACTCATTATCTTGTAATCAGTTCATTTTCCTGCAACTCCTTAGAATCTTCATTAAGTCAAAATTCTGCTTCCTGAAATATTTACTACTTCAACCCCATTTTCTGCCTGTAGAACTATTTAGAATTAACTCTTCCACAAGAACATTGTCCTTCAGATACCTGAAGACTTCCCCCTCCTTGCCCCAAATATGTACTTGTGTCCCCTTTTCTCTAGGCTTTATAGTCTCAGTTGCTTAGTTTATTTTTCATATGAAATAGACTGAAAGTTCTGCATTATCCCTGCTTCTACCCTTGAAAATACCCTAATGTGTTAACTAAAAAATCCTACACTTTCAGTAGCCCCCCCCCCCCACCTAGTACTGGGGATTGAACCCAGAGCCTTACTAATGCTAGACAAGCACTCTATCACTTTATTTATTTTAACTCAGGGTCTCACTGAGTCACCCAGGATGGCCTCAAACTTGCAGTTGTCCTGCTTCAGTCTCTTGACTAGCTGGAGTTATAGGCATGTGCCTCCATGCCTGGCTTTTTAGTGGTTCTGTATTTCACAAAACCTTTTATGTATATTATTTAATTCTATCATAATTTCACAAGAGGTTATTCTCTCTACAGTGGCTTTATAGCTATAGTTCTTTGTGTTTTGAACATTTTTGTCCTTTCAGTATTGGCTCCTCCCCCTTCAGGTCTCAAATCTAAAGTTCCTCAAGGAAGCTAGTTTTTATCTTTAAGCCTCCTACAACAAGCCACTGCCTCTGCTTCCCTCTTTCTAGACTTTCTCTTTCCATAAACTTGTTGTATTAGCTAAATGATCCCACTCTGAATTATCTTACTTCCTTGCTTATGTACATATTAAACAATTTAAATACATAAATAGGGAAAATAAAGTCAGAGACATAGCCTACCCAGTTCATCATTGTATTCCCAGTGTGGTACAGAGTTGGGCCAGAATTGGGTTTTGTTTTCTATAATTGTACTTTCCGTATTTGTTGCTAGTTTTTCCAACATTTCCCATAAAATATTAGTCTGCTTAACTTCAGAAAAGTGTATTTGCACAAAAATAACAAATTAAGTGCTCTACTTGCTTTTTATAGTAGGAAGTGGACTTTGCGTTAAAAGAATTGACAATCTGTGTGATGTAAATGTACAAAATGAGTCAAAACAGTTTTGTGGGGTTCAGTCACCTGGCGGACGTTTTCAATTTTTACTATGCAAAATAAATATTTGGGAAAATATTTAAAATGTAGATTTCCAGGCCCCAACCTCTGAAATTTGATTTAATATGTCTAGGGTATGGCTCACCATCATGGACTTTTAGTAAGTATATGGGTTCATTCTGATTTCAAAGCCCTGGGACCACACTTCAGGAAACTCTGCAAAAATGATTGTCTGTCATCCTGCTATAAGGTCACTTGAGGGAGTCCTTTTTGTGATCATTTGCTTTAGTATTTCCTTGCTGAACCAAACTTATATAAACTGTGAAAAGCAAAAAATATAAAGATCTTGACCTAAGATGAGATGCCAGTTTTGGCTAATTCAGAGATTTAACTTGGCAGTGTTTTTGACATGGTTGTGATTACAGCTGAAGGTTGTTCCTGAATAATTTGCCTCAAGACCTGAGAGTCAATATTGTCAAAAGTGTCCTAGTATAGAGTAACTGGAGCTTGTTGCTGAGATTTCCTCAAATCTGTATATCATGATCTCTTAATCTTTTATTTAAAAATCTATAACGTATTTTGATAGTAAGCTTATTAACAGTCCTGATAGGAAGACAATTCTATGACATTACCCAGGGTACAGTGTAGTTTTTCATAGTCTTTTGTAGTGAATCATGAATGATACTATTTGCTTCTTGGCAAGGAGTTAGTATGGATGAATGTTTTGTGTTTTTAGATAATAGTTGCATTTGTTTGTTTTATTTAACGTTTTTAAATACAAAGAGTATTCTTTCACATTTGTTGAGTGACAGTGAAAAAAAGCTCTGTGTTTTGTGTGAGAGTAATGCAGAGCTAACCAAGGTGGTTCCTACTCATAAGTATGCAGTCAGATGATCTAATTAGTACTTGGAGTGCTCACTGACAGCTAAAGTTTTTTTGGAGGGAGTACCATTTGTTATAATTATTTCTCCTGATGGTTCACGTCCCATTTTATAGGAAAAATGCACATCTATTAAATCATATTATCACCCTGAAGTAGGATTTCTCAACCTCAGTCTGCACTATTGAGACTTTGGGCAGGATAATTCTTTGTCACGGAGGCTTTCCTGTACATTGCGGGTGTTACCAGCATCTTGGGTGTTAACTTACAAATATGTGACCATTGAAATGTCTGTAGAACAGGCCAGTGTCCTCCAAAGGACAAAACTACCCCTAGTTGAGAATCACTGATCAAAGGATAAGACAAAATGGCAAAACATTTAAAATTCAGATATAAGCAGAGGTGGGGATTGTAGAATACGGAGCAGAGCAATTAATGCTGCCCAGACAGAATCAGATCTTTTTGTTTTTGGTGTGTGTGTGTGTGTGTTTTACCGGGTATCAAACTCATGACCTTGCACTTGTTAGGCAGGCGCAGCGCCACTGAGCTAAATCCCTGGCCCCAGAATTGAATCTTGAAGAGGCTGTATAGCATAGAGATTTGGAAAAAAATTAGAATCTTTAACATTTGCACTATGTCTGGGAGTGTAATTTGGCATTTTTATAAGCAGAAAGGACTTTAGAACCATACTAAGCTGGATTCTTCATCTGATTCTAGTTCTAGTTGTGTGAAGATAATCAACAGTCTCTTAGTTTAAATTTCTTCATCCATTATTAACAGTAGGGTTGTCTTGAAAACTCAGATGTTGTTATGAAAATCAAAGGTTGTTAGGAAAACTGAAGTGTAAAGTGTGTGGAAACCCTCAGCCCAGAGACTGATATATAGGAGACACTCAACAACCCTTTCTTCTTCCCAAACACCAGTACTGTGTTCTTTCCTTGGTCTTGATTTTGGAGAACATTTTATGATCTGAAAGAAACGTTCATGGAAGGATGAACTCACAAACACATCTTTTTTCTTTATTTTCTTCTCCATTTGATTTCTTAGTTTCTATGTATGCTCAGAATAGCACTGTTTATATGAAATCCAATTCTCAGTACTTCTTGTATGACATTTGATGATATAATTGCCATTTAGATATTATAGTTTGTCTTGAGCATTTAAGAAAGACAATTTCTCAATACTCTGTAAAGAGAAGATTGATTCTTAGAGGAAGTAAGCATTGATTTCAGCGTTATGAAACTTTGGTAAAGTAAGAGTCATTTTTGAATAATTATATATTTTATAAGTTGGGGGAATCAACAGTATTTCCTTTTTAGGTATTGAAAGATCGAAGTAGAAAGCCTTTACTGTGACATTAGTGAAGACATGTGGAGTAGAATGAGTGTCACTTAGGAGATGAGGACCTATTTTAGGATTTTTGTTCTTCCCTTACTTTCCCTTAGTTTTAATTTTGCCATAGACCCACTTAGAGCCTCAGTTGTTATCATCGTTAAAATGATAATTAAAATATCTTTTCTGATATACCCTACCAGGCCATTGTGAGTTTGAAGTGGGTTAATGGGTACAATAAGACTTTGTTAAATATTAACCATAGCCGGGGATTTAGCTCAGTGGTTCTGCTGCCTGCCCCACAAGCGCAAGGTCCTGAGTTCGATCCCCGGTACCAAAAAAAAGAGACCAGCTTGAACTATATGGCAAAACCCTGCCTCTAAAAAAAAAAAAAAAAAATTAACCACAATGTATAGGTAAGTTTTGACTATTGCTATTATCATTCATTACAAGGCAGATGGAAGGAGTGACAGTCTACACTATGTTGTTCTCTCTTGCCTTCATCCTCAGGATCACTGTGCTATGTGTTACCAAGTAAATGATGATCCCTCGTGGTAGCCCAACTTCAGCTACTGATTCATTCTTATACCCCTTCCATTGCCTGGATTGGGGTCTTTAGGAAAACCAAGGCCTTTAGATTGAATGGAAAGTCACTCTGTCTTTGCCTTTCCCTGCCTTTTGCCTCCTTAACATTTGTTAGCTAGTTTGTCACATTGCTCAAAATATGTTCAGCAGAACTCCAAGATAAGCCCTGTGAATAAAATGTTGAATGATTAGAGTGGTTGCATAGCCGGCCATTCTTCCCCACTTTTTATTACTTATACAGATTACTGAGTTTCATTTTGGCAGTTTCATACCTGCATACAACATACTCAGCTCGTTTTCACCCTTGTTATCCCCCTTTCCCCTACCTTTCTACTCCCCGTTGTTCCCTTCCTCTTCTCTAATAGTCCTCCTACTACTTTTATGTCGCTCAACTCTCAAGAGAGAACACATGATACTTGTCTTTTTGAGTCTGGCTTATTTCACTTAACATGATGATCTCCATCCAGTTCCATCCATTTTCCTGCAAATGATATGATTTCATTTCTCTTAATGACTGAATGAAACTATATCCATGTTCCACAGCTTACAGTAGCTTTTGTGAATTGGGTTGCCATTAACATGGTTGTGCAGGCATCTTTACAGTATGTTGACTTTCCTTCTGGAAGGGAGGTAATATTAGCATTTGTAGTCCTTTGTTTCAGCCAGTATTTTCTTAATTTATTTAACTTTGGATTCCTGTCTCTTTCCCCCAAGTAAGCCATATTAATACCTCTTGAACTATCCCATAGAACAAAGATATCAAGGTGGTTTATGTCACTGTACCACACAGGGGTGCCACTCACCATTTCTGCAACCGCCCTATCTTCCCTTCCCTTTTGGGTCCAAGGTAGTTTGTGTAAAACATCACTGCAGTGCTGGCTTTTCCATTTTCTTGTAAACCAGGGTGTTGAGCCAGGTCTGGTATTTTGATATTTTCAGAAAAAATTTTGCACTGTTTAGTTTTGCATGTTTATTAAAATACTGTAAATTAAAGATATGGTCAAGTGTACCAGTTGGTTTCATGTAATTAAAAAAGCTGTAGTTACCAACCCATCCAAGCACTCTTTTCCTAGGAGTGCCAAACCTGTGATTGTTTTACTGTCAAATAGACATTTATTTACAAAATGTCTGTAAGATGCTACAGTCCATGCAAGCCATTGTTCTTAGTCACAGATTCATCTGACTATGGCGAAGGCTTCAGGGTTATTATCTAATCTCAGAGTGTAAGTTCTTTGCAGTTGGCCAGAGTTAGAGGTAACAGTTCTAGCTCTGTTCTTCAATAGGTGGGAGAATTATTTACCTTCGAGTGTGTTGGCCTGATGAGTCTTTCATCTTTATAGATACCTCCTTTTTATCCTCATAAATGCCTGTGTTTGCATAGTTGAAGACTATGTCATTGAGGGCTATGATCTGCTGGGTATGATGAATTAGATGGCTTCCCTGTGAGCATGGATGGAAGACCTTCATGAGTGCCCATGTGCCAGATGCCATATGCAAGGATTGCTTTCTCTGCTAGGTGGCAGAACCTCCAGTATTGCTACCAAAACTTGCTTTGGGGAACTATGTAGAATTTCTCACTGCAACTTGTGATTCTTATCCATCCTTGTACATAGAAATCACCTGGATAACTTAGAAAAAACTGTAGTTATCTGGGTCCTAGTCTAGACATTTGGGTTTAGTTGGTCTGCTGTAGAGCTGAGGAAAGATTTTGTTTTTTTCCCAAAGCTTCTCAAATGGAACTAGGATTGAGTGCCACTGGGATGAGGTGTGGCCTTTCAAGTGGTACAAATGCTCTTTTGGATGTCTTTGTCTTTAGGGATGAGACTCAACCACTCTTGGGGTTTTGTTTACATTTATTCACATATTCAGCATGAGCCTTCTTAATGAGCATCTAGTATCTGCTTGGCTTCACCTTCAGGGCAGGGTTTAGAGATACACATGTGGTGTGACTCTGTCTCAAATCTTTGGGGAGTGAGATGTGTAAATGAGTCACTTCAGTAGTGTATTGCAGGCCCCACAGCAGGAGTGTACAGAGCACAGCCAATTCTGTGAGACTGTGGGAAGATCAGGCTTCATATAGCAGTGTTACCCAATGGTGTGATCACTATTGCCTGCCCAGGTCAGGTCAGAGATACTAGTTGAAGCAGGGTTAGGAAGCCAGCAGGACTTATACTAGACAGACCTCAGGCTGGTGGCTCCTTCTGCCTTTGATCTTGGCCCCGTAGCTTATTAACTATGTGTGCTTAAGCAAATCATTTGGCTTTTCTAGGACCTGATTCATCTTTAAATGCTCGCTAACTTTTGGTTTTTTGATTTTATGATGGTGTGGAAAAATCCATATAACCATTAGACTTATTTTCAGCACAGTGTTCAATAAATTGCACTTTATTATAAAATAAACTCTGTATTAGATGATTTTGCCCAAATGTAGGCTAAAGTAAGTGTTTTGAGCACATTTAAGGTAGGCTAAGCAAAGCTATAATGCTCCATAGCTTAGTGGCATTAAGTGCATTTTTGAATTATGATGGATTTATTGGGATATAACCAATCATAAGTAGAGGAGCATCTGTATAATGAAGGCCAGAATGGTCTCCAGAGTTCTTTGCAAATAGTCTATCTTTTAGTGCTAATTACAGTGGTAGTCTGCATGACCTCCATAAACTGCTTCCATGAATCCATTCATAGCTTGTGCTTTTTCAACTACAAAACCTTTTAATTCTTTTTTTTTTTTTTTTGGTACCAGGGATTGAACTCAGGACCCTGTGCCTGGGAGGCAGGGAGCGGAACCACTGAGCTAAATCCCCAGCCCAAACACAAATCAAAACCTTTTGATAGAAATATTCTAAACCATTAGCAAAATGATTCATGGGGGTGCCTAAACACATTCCTAAGATACCTGTTTGGCCTGGTAGCATTTCGTTCAGCAGCTCTATGCTGAAAGGTATAGACAACTGAGCATTTTGTACCACTGTCATTAATTCAGAGCCACAAGGTTTGGGCAGAGTCTCATTGCCTCAGTGTGTGATGATGTGTACTTTTTCATATCAGATGAAACCTTGATGAGATTTTCTGTTAGATCCAGGCATGGACCACTACTTATATACTCATTTTTGATTTGAAGTGTTTATTTCAGTTCAAAGTAGTTTCATTCCATCTCATATCAATGACTGAATTTCCAAATAGCTTGATGTGCAACACCCATGTGACTTGTAGTTTTTAGATCTCATAATACCTTCAACGACTTGGTGATTATACGGCAGTTTCAAGTAATTAAATAATCAATAGTTACTATGTAATTACCATTATTCTGGGGTTATTTGTAACCTGTAAAATGAAATCCTGCCAGGATTAAAGAGCCTAGAATTTCACAGTTTTAAAACTTCTTTGTATATGGAAAACATTTGAAATACTTTTAAAAAGAATAACCAATCAATTGGGGCACTGGAATTGAATTTCTTGTCTCTTCAGTTTTACTTCAAATGTACTTTTATTAAATTCACTTGGATATTTTGCATCTGCAAACAGTAGTATCTACCATTTGACAAACAAATGCAGTACCTTCTTTCCACCAAGTAAGAGCCTTTCTAGATGGTGGGCATCTGGCATGGGGAGGGAAGCCTGGCTTGGGGCTGCAAATAGGGTCGTTTTTAACTTCTGCTGAAGACTGGTTTTGGGCATGGTTTCAGGTCTTGGTCCTGTTGCACTTTACAAGGCAATGCACAGACCTGTGTTTACTTGGTTTCCATCTACAACAAGGAACGAAAGGGTAGCAGCTGATTCACTGAGAACTCTAAATAAATACAAAGGAGCTACTATAATAATAGTGATTATAATATGAACCACATCATCTTTGTGGACTCCACAGAACAATTAGGAACTAAAGTATGTGAAGAATTTAGTCTCCTTTAGGGAGAAGATGTTCTGTTGTTTTAGGAAACTTGCCCTTAATTGCATAATATGGCCCACTAGGACATGGTTGTGACAGGCCACTGGCATGTTGGAATTGATGCTTCTCTTTAAACCATTTCTTGAGAAATTCACCTTTGATCTGTGCATTGTATTCAAAGAAGAAACTTCTATCTGAATTGATCTTACTGGAAATCCTACTACCTTTTAACTCTCTCTCTCTCTCTCTCTCTCCCTCACATCCTAGATATACATACTGTAAAATTAACTACTTTAGATATTTTTTAAGGATACTTTTCATGGGCATTAAGTGCACAGCCATTACCACCATCCATCTCTAGAACATTTTCATTTTCCCAAACTGAAACTCTCTTCCCATTAAACACTAACTTCCTATACCCCATTCCTGGTCTCTCTTTAAAAAATATTCCCAGTTAAGTTAACTGCTGAGGTGGTGGCTTCCTGGATAATGTCTTGCAGCACTGAATCTCCAGCCAGCCTGGAATGGCCTGCCCGTCTACCTGTCTCTCTGTTGGGTTCCCTCCTGGTTACTGACTGGCCCACAGACCACTTCGTCCTCAGGTGACTGAGTGCCCAGAACCAGCAGGGCTCCAGTGTGTTCCCCAGAATCTGAAACCACCTAAATAAAGCCCTTGATTTTTCTACATTGTTTACAACTAAATAACATGAACCTTCTCAGGTCGAGGTCACCCAAACAAGATACCAGCATTTTATATTGCCTCCAAAGAGTATTGTGAATGTTATATTCATGAAAATGTTCTGGGCTGTGGTTATTTTTATTAAAATTTTATAAATGAGATTTCCCTTTACCTTTAAATATAACATCAATTTTCAGTGTTAGTAGCAAAATGTTCTCCACAGGAAGCTCCAGTATTCCATACAAAAGCAGAAGGGTCTGAGTGGAAGGTAGTTGGTGTCTACCTCATGTAACCAACCATTTACCAGCATACTGCTCTCTCCCTGATCCTCCGCTGGCCTTATCTATTGGCAGAGTGGCCCCATGCCTAGTGGGGTCCTGATACTCCAAGCAGCACAGTTCTGTGTCCCCAGTCCCAGGTTCTCATGATGCAGCCTGCCACCCCCGCCTGTCTCTTCTGTGGCGCATCCTCACTCCCGCTGTGCTTCAACGGTAGAACATTCATTGACACTTGTGCACAAAGCACCCAGATTTTGTTTATTCTTGTTGTATACTTGCCACCTCCACATCTTGGACAGTGGCTCTGTGTCCTTAACACTCCGCTCAGGGATCAGCCCCTCCAGCAGAGTGTGGTGAACGTCCCTGCACCTGGTGGCTCTCACTGACCCAGCTGTTCCCTAGTGCACTCTCTGGCATCTCCCACTCTAACCCTGTGCTTCCTGAGGGCAGGGACATTACTTTACCCTTCATCTGGTGGCAGTTCAGAGCAGGCGGTTAAAAATGCTAACTTTAAAAATGCATACCATTCTAATGGTTGCTGAGTTGGGAATTCCCTATCTCAGTGGGATATGAATAGTTTTTACTTAATTTCAACTTCTTATCATTCAAGGTAATGGAAGAAAATAGGATAAAGAGAAAAATGTTTCTCTTTTTTCTAAAAGTGGCTTCATGGACATTTTTCTGAAACCTCTTTTAGCTAAACGCAAGAGGCCAGACCTCATCTGAACTTTTCAAGACGCTGGTGCATACTTTTGGTGACAGAGATGGGTTTTCTTAGGCTTTGTTTCCCTTATCATATTTTGGAGACTGCAGAGTCACCTATCGATATTATGAAGAACAGTTGCCAGAAAAATGTTCATATTTGTTATTTCATTTGATCTTTATGATAACCTCACAAGTTGGAGAAGGTATAATTATCCCTGTTTTAATGATGAGGCAGATCTCAGAGCTCATAAATGGCTTTTTGGAAGCCCCGAAGTAGGGAGTGGAGTCTGACCTTTGGGTAACTAGCTTGTTTCCATTAGAAGTTTCCCAGGGGGAAATTCAGATAAGAAAAAAAAAATATCTCCTTCAATGTTTCCAAGGATTGGTTTTTCCCGGTCTTTGCATTGCGTGTTTAGAATTCATTTTAAGTAGATCTTTAATATGTCTGAATTTGAAATATAGAGCAAACCAGACACAGGGCTGTGTACCTGTACTCCTGGTAATTTGGGAGGCTGAAGCAGGAGGATCATATGTTCAGTTGAAGGCCAGTCTGGGAACAGAGCAAAACCCCATCTTATTTTTAAAAAGGTGGTGGTGGGGGGAGTGATGCTGTGACTTATTTCAATATATAGTTCTTCTAATCTTTATATCCAAAATCCTGAAGGATGATGGATAACTAGGTAATTAATCAGGGATTTCTTAGTGCAGACAGTATTTTTATACAACAAACTATAAAAGATAAGCAGGGAATTCTTGCTCATCTACAAAAAAGAATCTAGCATGTCTGACATTTGGTATATTTTCCCATCTGAGATACTTGTGTGCCGATGATTTGAGGGAGCTGGTTGTGTCTTTTCTAGTGATTTGTTTTTGATGAGAGAGAGAAAGAAATAGTATAATTCTAGACTTCTTAAAAACTAGCTCCACTAGCCAAGTGCATGGTATTTTTTCCAGAAAGTCTCAGCAATCAAACTGGAGCTTGATAAATGTGTGTTGAATTGACTTATTCTCTGAGCTGCACTTGTGTATACTCTTGTAGCAAATGGATGAGTTTGCTGCTCTGGAGACCATGCAGATATTTGCCAGGTGCATAATCTGTTCTTTTTCTCTCTTCCATGTGGACGGAGGGCCAGTTACCTGTAACCTGGTGTGGTATTACAGCAAGTTGCACACCCTTTGCTTCTTGATTTTCTGCTTTAATGGGGGTGCATAGGTGTTTGTGTTAGGAGTTGAGGGTGTGGGTGCACATAATGAAACAGAAGGTGGAAAGAAAGCATTTCTGAGTAATGTAGTTGAGAATCATCTGGCTCCATATTAGAAGACAAGCTGTTTACTAGATAACTTATCATGAAAGAAGTCAGGAATACCTGTGTAAAGAATATTCATATCTCTTTCTATTAAGGATGACATGACTCTTTCTTCTCCTGCAGATTGTAGTATGTAGTGCCAACAACCCAGGAACAGCATAGTGCCACTAACAGCTATTATCAGACATTTCAATGACAAGTTTTACTCAAATGTATCTCATTCTTACTCTTTATGTGTCAAAACAGTGAAAGTTAGTGAAAATACGGGACTGCATGTCCTCCTCTTTATATGGAGGCAGAAGTGATTGTATATTCTTTTTTTAAAAAGTTTTAAATCAGACAGAGTCTGATTCCTCCAGCTAGTCCTTCTGGTGATTTTGGCTAAAGAAAAGGAATGTTTTGTGACCTAAATGTCCAGCACACTTTGTCCTACTATTTTGTACCCACTTATGTACTCTGAGAGATACTTCAGACCTTTCGAAACTGTCCATTCCATCAAGAACCCTATCACCAAGTTCCCCTTCTCCTCTGAGTGAGTCTGTCCTTGTGGGAGCACTCCAAAGAGGAGGTACTGGATACCCTTTGGAAAAACCCCAGCTTTTGTGTTCTGCAGCAGGATGGGAAGTTGGGATGAGTAGTTCACAAAGAGCCATGACCACCCTTTTCCTTGAGGCTCCAGTTTATCTGTTGCTCACGAAAAGACTTGCTTAGACAAGATTAACTACACTTAATCATCTGCATAAATATATCATCAATTAAGGTGTGGCCAAGAAACCAGTGTTGATAGAGAATGAGGGAAAACATACATACAAACACACATGCACAAAACAAGCCTACCAACAAAACCCAAAACAACATTGCAATGTCCAAAACAAAAAGCTCTTTGTTTGAATGCTCTTTTCCAGTCTAGAAGTATTGATTTGTGAATACCTGGTTAAGTTGATGAATAATACCATGGTAAAATGTGCTCTTTGAAATTTGGCCTAAATCTTATGCGTCATGGCATAGATTTCATTCAAATTCATGATTTTGTGAACATATAAGATAGGTATTGATAACATTTCTCTTTACACCCAGTCATTATTTACATTATTTGCCTCTCAGCAGTCTATATTCTATCTTATTGAAGAGTGAATGAGTCCCCAGGAAATACCTTTGCATTTCTAACCATCCAGTTTGGAGATTAGTTGGGATTACGATACCCATTTGCTCAGAACATGAACATCCAGAGATTTCGACATTTTACTCAGGATTTTGCTTCTCAGGAGCCCAAGGGTGAGAACACAAGGAAGCCCAAGGCTTCCAGTCCTGAGCCACCAAGGCCCACTGTGAGCTGCCCTTTCTGGCTCTCTGATGTCCTAGTTAAAGCTGAGAGGTTTTCTGTCCGGGTTTTCTTGACGAACCAGCCCAGGTGCTCAAATTTCAGTGTGAGTCTGTGAGCTCTGGGATCAACTGTTCTCAGTGGCTGGTATTTATTTCCATAATAAATATAAGGGAGAAAATCCCCACTTCACAGACAGTGTTTTGGGTTAGAGTAGAAGCAAAGCAATGCCTACTTCTGAATATTATAGTTTACAGATGGGGAGGCTACACAAGTTATGTGTATATGTGTGTGTGTATATGTCTGTGTCTGTGTTTGTACACGCATGTATATTTGTGTTTTTGCTGAGTTCTATCCTTTACAGTAACTGAATGTTTTCTCCATGGTGGTAGCAGTTCAAGGCCATTCTTCTCCTAGTGGTAAAGCATCATCCTAAGATGGATACAGATGTAGCCTTAAATGCTGATTCTGCTAGAGTAATGACACTTTATACTAGAATGCATTTTGGGTGGATTTGGAGAGTAGAAGATATTTATGAAAAATTATCCAAAGTGTTTTATGAAATAGCAAATATCAATTTGAAAAAGTACTAGGACTATTCCTGCCTATTATTACTAAGAGAAGGAGAAAAAAAACCCCTCTATAAACCAGCTCAGATGCAGAACAAGGCCTCCCAGAGAAAAGTCCAAAGCCTGGGAATTAATGAGCAGAATGTGGTCCATGTGGAAGGTCACCTTGGGGAAGAGTGTTAACTATCTCTCCAGACTTGAATTTTAAGGACAAGATGAGTTCAGTTAAACAGCAATCCATATTTCTGTCCTGGATCATATCTTGTGGTTAGGTAGTTCATAGATTTCATATATGCTTTGGGTTGCAGTGCTCCTCTGTGCCTTATGATTAATGTATCTCTTTAATGCCCAAGAGCTGGCCTTGTTCTGGAAACAGTAGAATCAGCTGTAAGGTGTATGTCCATAGTGCATATGCCCATTGTATGACAGCTTTGTATGGGTCTCTGTACCACAACATCATGAAGTATAGTAGATACTATCTCTGCTTTACAGATAAAATCTGAACCCTGGAAAGTTTGACTGACCCTTTGTCAGCTATAATTCATTGTAGTAATGAAAGCATGGTGGGGGCTAACTGTTGAGCTCAAGTGACTAGTGATTTAACCTTAATTAAAATTTTTATGATTTACCTGAGAACTACTGTTGCTAGTTCTTGGGATCCCTTTTAAAGAAGAGAAAATAAGGTGGCAAGCCATTTTTCCTTCAGCATTGTTTATATACTTTATTTCTCTCCTCTGGATATTTTTTTTCTCAAATAAAGGTAGAAAAGAGTTATTTTGCTGCTTCACAAATGTCCTAGTAATGCTACCAATATGGTGAAATAAATGACCTTTAAAATATCCCACTTAAGAGGAGAGGTGATTTAAAGGTAGAAACCCAGCCAAAATATCTTGCTATTCTGGAAAGTTCTTTGGCTTGAGTCAGTCACATAACCTTGATACCACTTCTGCATATCTAAGTACAATAAAACCTCATTAATTTTCAGAGAGAAGACTTGAGCTGAACTTGACCTTTGAAAGTGCCTTAGAAAGAAGAATTTACCAAGCAATTTAAGAATATAAACAAAAGTTTAAGAAGTTTGTTGAACAGCCTCTGTCCTTAAGTGCACTCAGTAGTCTTAAACTACTGTTTGTTTATTCCTATTGATATGCTAATCACAAGTCATTCTTCAGCATTAAAGTATTTCTCTGAATCAACTTATTCTTTTCCCTTAGAAGTTTTTTTTTGCATATTCTTGATTCATTAACCTGTACAGTGAAATAGTTCCTTCTTTACATAGTGTTACCAATCTTTGCATCCAAAGTAACTTGTTGGTCAGGGTTGCTGAGCATTTATTCCAGGAAGTCATCATTTTGGAGAATTTCAAATTATTAGTTGGTTATTCTTTGGCAGCTGCAATCAACAGAACACATGACTCAGTCTCAGAAGAAATGTCTTTAATATTATGTATGGAAAAATGGTCTCCCTACTTGGGGTGAGTAGTTTTTGTAGAGTCTGAAGGCTAAAAAGTGAATAGGTATTTGTGAGAATTACCTAGAGTTTTTAATGCCATGTAAAGACAAGGAAAAATTATGGATTTTTCTGGATTTGAACCCAGAATGCATCTGTCAAATATTCAAACAGGTACTTTTCTCTGAAGCACAGTTTTGTATTTATCCATGGACCAAACCTTGGTGCTGTGAGTGTGGCCTGCTGTCCAGCAGTGTGTACCTTACACTTGGGAGATTGTTAGAAATGCATGATCTCAAGCCTCTCAGACTTACTGAATTAGAATTTGCTTTTTAACAAGATTCCCCAGGTGATTTATATGCCCATTTAAATTTGAGAAGCATGAAATTAGGCCATCTCATTGGCCCAGAGGGCTAGAGATAGCTTGCTTAGTGAGACATCTTTTGGAGATAAAGAGAAGGCATCAATCCAGGGTCCCTTGGGGTGGGGAGAGTGCTGGCAGTAGACTGTGTCATCTTTTTGATGAACAGTTGGTTCTTCTGGGAACTGAGAGAGGCCAAGGCATGGCTTTGATGCCCAGTGCTGGTTAGCTTGTCACACCTCATAGAGATAAATCACACATTTGAATAAGTGAAGAGGAGAACGCAAATCATCTCAGTTCTGGCAGTGACCAGGACACACAATGTGGATTCTCGTAGCACTTAAGTGATGAGTACAGATGGATTTGAGACACTTGGCTGCTACTGTGCATTGGAAATTTTCCTCTCAACTTCTATAAATCTAAGGACTGTCTTAAACTCTGTCTTTCAAGATAGTTCTAAACTTAATCTGGTGCTGTTATATTTCAGAGTAAAATGAAAAATAAAAGAAAAGAAAAAGAAAAAGAGGATGGGAATAACTGAATTATATTCCTCTTGCAAACTAGATCCAATCAATATACCTAATGGAAGTATGGCAAGGATGAACATAATACAATCTTGGTGTGAGTAGTTCTTTATGTGATTAATCATGTAGAGTATATAAGATGGTTTTCCCTCAAGGGTTGAGAGATGTATCAAAAGATTTTAGAGTGATAAAATAGAGAACAAATTTATTCACACATGCACGATATAAATCTATATCTGCATGCAGTCACACACTCATATCCATACATATACTTTTTTTTAACTTATATTAATACATGTTTTCAGTACATAAAGATTACATTCACTGTAGGGAATTAGTACATGGACATAGCACATTTCAATTCTTTTTTTCCCCTTCCTTCCTTTCCATGATTATTAAGAATAGTAAATGAGACAGTGTACGTAAGGGATATATGGAACAGATTAAAGTGCCTGGTAAATGTTACTATTATGGGAGGCAGCAAAGTGGTTAAGAGAGTAAACACTGGAGTGATAGCACTTAGGTCCAGAGTTTTGGCTCTTTCACTTGGTAGCTGTTTGACCTAGGATTACTTAACTTCTCTGTAATTTGATTTTCTCCTCTGAAAACTGGAATAATGATAGTTCCTTTTTCATAAGAATAAAGTCAGATAGGGCTGGGGATTTAGCTCAGTGGTTCCACTGTCTGCCTTGCAAGTGCAAAGACTGGAGTTTGATCCCTGATACCAAAAAAAAAAAAGAAAAAAGAATAAAGTCAGATAATATGAAATGCATTTAGAAGCGTTTTAGGTATATAGTAAATACTAAAAAAAAGTCAGCTGATTTTTATTTATGCAGTATACTCTGTTATCTGAAATTGAGTGAAATGATTGAATTTCTTCAGATATTCATTTTTAAAAAGCACCAGAACTTTAAACTTAGGTATGGAAATCTTTTAATTTCTCTTGTTTATTTAATTTTAATGGTTTATTTTTCTCTCACTAAGTGAATTTCAACAAGGAGTAGAATTAAAAGAAAATACTGGAAAATTGGCATTGTCAGATGTAGCCCTCTAATCTCTTCAGAAGTTTTTTTTTGTTGTTTTTTTTTTTTTTGGTGGCGGGGATTGAACTCAGGTCCTTGCGCTTGCAAAGCAGGCGGCAGAACCACTGAGCTAAATTCCCAGCCCTCTCTTCAGAAGTTTTAAGGAACTCTCATTTTGGAGATCAGATTAGCTATAAAGTAGCTCTGGAAATATTGTACCTCAGAAACCTGAATCAAACTACCTGGGTCCTAACCTAGATTTAGATTCAACAAATAAGGTATTGACTACCAGCTTTATTCTAGGCACTGTTCTAATACAAGGGCTAAGAGCATGGGCTTGGGATCCAAGCAGGGGTTCAAATCCTGGTCTGCTAATTATTAGCTGCAGTATTTTGTGCAGATGTTAGTTAAGACAATGGCATAACTGATCTTGGCAAAGGTGAGTAAACTACTTGAGAATCTTATAGTCGCCTCAGAAAAATTTGTAATAATGTCATATTTTATGTCTGCTATGCTTTGAATCTTTATGTTCTCTCCAAAATTCTTGTTGGAACTGAATTGCCAGTGGGGTAGTGTCAAGAGGTGAGCCTTCAGGAAATGATTAAATCATGAGCACAGAGTCCTCATGCATGGGGTTAGCAACCTTCTAAAAAGAGGTTGGGGGGAATTAGCTAGGGTTCTTTTGCCCTCCTGCTGTGTAAGGATAGCTCATATAGGAGAGCCACCTCAGAAGAAGGAATTCAAAAGAGATCTGAAGAGATAAGATCACTGTACCTTCACCAGTTCCCATCCTGCAGCAACTTGATCTTGGATTCCCCAGCCTCCATTACTTTGAGAAATAAAATTCTATTGTTTATAAATTATTGGATTTTAAATATTTTGTCATCTCAGCACAAATGTACTAAGACATTTGTGTCTTACTGGTTCTATATGTTCTAAATGTTCATGAGAAATATATAGGATATTTTGGGGAGAGCAAGTGTCTTCCCAGCTTGCAGGGGAAGATTTAATTGCCTTTAAGAAACAACGTAAGGCCTTCTTGCTTTGAGGGTGGGTAAGTCCATTCTTTCTAAGTTAGCAGCTCTAAAGTCTTATAAGAAAGAAAAGAAATCCTAAAATGCTGCTTCTAGAAGATCCTGGCTACTACTGGCTGCTTCTCATTCAACCCTGAATCTGTGCTCTGAGGAGCTAAGGTGCACTAGACTGGATTGCTTTCAAATATTAGTGGGGGAAATATCTTTCTCTACATCCAAAACATGACAGAAATGGAATGATTATGGGAATATTAGAAATATTGGGCTAGAAAATTATTCTGCCTCTCCATTGTCCTGTTGACAGAAGCCTAGTCAGGCAGTTTGGGGACAGTGTGTCAAATGGGTAGAGCAAAGAGAAACAGTCTCCTGTGTGTCTCTGCCTCTTGGGAGCCTAGTCCAGAACCCAGGCTGATTAGTTCATGCCCCAGGGCTGTCTGACCTTGTAACATTATCCCAGCTGGTAGGATGACCTTGCTGATCTCATTTTTGTGTGAATGTCTTATTCTTCTGGGGAATCTTTATCAATTATCTGCCTCCCTTGTCTATACAAAGCAAGATTTATTGGCGGATCATTTCATGGGCCAGTAAAAGGAGGTGCTTTGTCCCAGCCAATGCTTTTTGCTTTCTTAACAAGGAAAGTCATTAATTCTGAAAACTGTTCTTATACATGATTTAAAATAGAATCAAGTTATCAGACTTCTATCCAAAAATTCTCATTTTCCCACTAGATCAGTGATAGGAATTCTGGTGATATTTACCATTGTTCTTGAGATTTGAAGGTAACCCATCATCCATGGTAACTTTTGGAAGGGATATTTTAGCTAATCTTAGTATATCTCAAGCTTCAGACATTTGTATACTAACCTTATGATTTTTGGGTTTTTTCCCCCAGAACCTGTAGTGTTTTTACCTAGTTTTTTCCCACAAAGTTAAGTATCCATTTAATTAAAATTTTTATAAAGGAAATCATTGCTACCATAATAGAAAACCTATTTTTTTCAACTACACTTTAAAAAATAGGACATTCTTTTTGAACTAAAATGTTTGCCTTTGCTTCACCAAATCATGGTAGTATTCAGACCACCATGCTTAGAGAAAGATCACAGTCTCCCCTGTCCAGAAGTTTACCAGCACAACAGAGGAAAGGAGCTACCTGCCTAGGGCTAGTGTCGGTCCTTGGCCCTTTGGCATTTTTGGACCTCTTCTTCTGTTAAAAAAATTCATTAAAAATTAGATTTTATAATTGCTTCCAAATAAAAAACTGTTGTTATTATATATTAAATTGGGAATTTTGAACACGAGTTAAATCTTTTCTTCTGATTTAAAAATTAATAGAACATTTTCTTTGGCTATAAAAGGTGTTGTTGGCCCTAGGTACTATGCCCATTGCCTAAGGCACAGTTTGGCCTGGAACCATCTCTATCTTCATCAAAAAGGTAGAGGCCTCACTAAGGGGTGGGAAACCACGAAAAATGAAACATATGTATTTGAAATATTTTTTGTCCTTAACATTCTTATGGATTTCCACTCTATACCATGGAATATCATTATTGCCTCAATTTAAAAATCATTTAAAATAATACAATTCCTACAGAAAGGTAGACTTAAATTTTTTTATGGCTTTCTGCTGCTTCCTAGCATATATGTACCCTCAGCTGATCTTCTAGCTTGTAAGCCTGAAAGGTTGTTTTTGTTTGTTCTTCTGTTCATTTTTATTTTAACCTATACTCAAGGGAAGGAATTGGATTTATGGATTTACAAATAGATTGGAAAATTTACAAATAGATTTCTAAATAGATTACAAATTGGATTTGTGGAATTATGGATTTACAAATAGTAGATACTATGCTAGCACTGTTGTCTCTATGCATGAGTGATCTTAAGGTGAATCAAAGTCCACTGGGATTCTTGAAGAAGGAAGAAGAATCCATACTGTTTGGTTTCAAGCTCACTTGTAAATACCTCTTTTCTTAGGACCTAGTGAGTGATTTAGACTCTTTCAGCTATTTCTACCAAGGAAGATCAAATCACTCGTGAAGACACTAAAATTCTTTTCTTCACCTGTTTCTCTGTAAGTAGTCACTTCCCAAGGTCTCCTTAGTATTAAAAGGAGGATGTTGTCCTGTTTGTCCCCTCATTACTGTCTTATCTAGGACAGCCTATTATAAAAGCTTTTTGTTTGTGTGATCAGTTCTCTGGTTTCTGACTTCCCCCTCCAAACCTAAATGCCACACTTGAAGTTCTCCCTAATTGCTGCTGCTGCCACTGAACCCATGGCTGCTTTTCTTTTAAGGATCTTTGTTAGATGCTTTGCTCTCTTGAAAAGAAGATCCTAATGAATCAACCAGCTTGCTCATTTTTTTGTTCGTATGGTCACCTAAGTGGCATCATAAAGGAACTGAAACAGAGAAAGTCATTTAGACAGGAGCTCATTTATTCTGAGTCTAACCTATCCTGCTGGCTTCTCTCTAATTTTTTTTGTAATGGATGCTTCTCAGCAGAAGGTCAGCTCAGCCAGCTCTGTAGGCATCCAGAACTTGTATATTAGGGATCCAGTCACTGCCAACAACTACCTCAACTGTCAAAGGGAAGGGAGATATTGTGCTCTGTGTGTTGGGCCTCAACTAGGATGTCTGGTTACTTTTTCTTTTTTCTAGCAAGTGAGCAAATGAACAGAAAGCATTATGATGAGTCCAGAAACCAAGTAGGAGTCATCCATGATATCATCATCATCATCATCTGTATTTGAATCCACCACTAAGCGCAGCCTATTCCATTGCCTACATGGCCCTTAATTTCCTTCTGCTATTTTCTGCCTGTACTGCCACTGTCCTAGTCTGGGCAGTGAACATCTCTTATCTGAATGTCTGCAATGGGTTCCCTGATGTTATTCTTGCAGCTCCTGCTTTCTCATATGTTGCCAATGAAGTCCTGTTAAAATGCTTATTTGATCATGTCTCTCAGTGCCTAAAATCTTACATGCTGTTTCCCATGTATCAGAACCAAACTGGGCCAGGTATTTAGCTCAGTGGTGCCACCGCCTGCCTCGAAAGCACAAGGTCCAGAGTTTGATCCCCAGTACTAAAAAAAACAAAAACAAAAACAAACCAAACTCAAGCTACAAGACCCAGCATGATTTGACTTCAATTTTCTTCTCCAAACTTAGTTTTATTGGTGTTTCTTTTCACTCTCCAGTATCCAGACATATACTTTCAATACAGCAAACCCAATTTGCTCTTTCTCAGCTCAGGACCTTTGCACATTCCTACATACTGGAATGTTCTTCTCCTCTTATGAACTCCATGTCACTTCCTTACAGAACCTTTTATTCTTTTCTCCTTTTTTTTGGTACCGGGGATTGAACTCGGGATCTTGCGCTTGCGAGGCAGGTGGCAGAACCACTGAGCTAAATCCCCAGCCCTGACGAAACTTTTTTTCATCCTCCAGAAGATGCCCTGCTGTTTTGAGCTCTTATAGACCCCAGCACATTGCTTTAGGAATCTAATTCAGAGTATAGTGGCCATGTTAAATTGTATCATCATAAGACCAAGCTCCATGAGGACAGGTCCTATTTTGCCCTCTACAATATCCTCAGTAACTAGCACAGTGCCTAGCAAAGACTAGATGTTCAGTAAACAAAAGAATGGGTGGTGAATAATGAATTACATGTTCAGTATATACATGAATGAATAAAAAATATTGTTACAATTTAAATCATCAGAAAAGATTTAATTATAAACCATATCTCTTGCAGGCCAGGTTCCATAACATATTTTCAATAATATTTCTTTAAAAATTGTAAAATCAATGTTTTTGGAGTATAGGAGAAGGTTTTTATCTATAGTAACTCAATTTTGCATAGATTGTTAATGCTTTTAGAGTAATTAATGCAGTGTCTTTGTATCAGTTCTTTCATCTGCCTGGATTCTTCTATTTCAGACATCATTGTCCCTTGTTCCACTCATTATAGAGGGTGTACTCATTAAAGAGGCTTTCCTACTACCTCATAGAGTATAACAGCCCATCCTCTAGACCTTCATTTCCTGTTGTCCTTTCCATGCATTATGGTTTATATTTAGATGTCCCTCCAAGAAAAGAAACCCTCATGCACTCGTAGGTGGGACTTTTGGGAGGTGGCTGGATCATAGCTGTGTGATACTAGATTATAGGTGGGCTAACTGATTAGTCCACTGATTGATTTAGTGTAATTCTGGATGTGGATGATGGGAAGCCCCAACCTGGATGTGGGTGGAACCAGCCAGTAGATTTGTACCCTGAACTGAATAAAAAGGGAAAGGAAGGCTATCTGCTGGTTGCTTTCTGTATACCCTGCCATGGACTGTTCTCCTGTGCCATGACCCTCAGCCATGCCACCCTGCTTGGAGCTAGCTGACTATGGACTGAAACTTCTACAAATTGTGAGCTAAAATAAACTTTTCCTCCTTTAACTTATGGATGTTTGATATTTTGTACCTGCAGTAAGTAAGTAACTAAGATAGTATTCATCATCATCTGCCTCTGTATTCACTCATTCATTCATTCCATGTCTTAGTTATTTGTCTCTCGATGCTGAGACAAAATATACTACATCCAAAGTTACAGGGGAAAGGGTTTATTTAGGTAAGTTTGCAGAGATTTCAGTCCATAATTGGCTGGCTCCAAGTCGGGGTAGCAGAGGAGCAACAGTTCATGATGGCGGAAGACAGCAAAGGAAACAAGAGACTTTAACAGAGTCTTTTTACCCTTTTTATTTTATTCAGAAAATTTAGGGCAGATAGCACTCAATCCTTTAATCCTAGTGCTCTCTGGCCTAGCCCCACCATGAGTCTGTCACACACTCTAGATTCAGCCACCTCTGAGAAAGCATGAAGCTTTGGGGGGACATCTAAACACAGCAATAGCATTCCATTCCCTTTCTATTAGATTATATACGGAGGGTAAGGATTCTGTTGGGTACTCTGTCCTTAGGACCTAGAACAATGTTAAATATTTGGGTGACAATGAAAGCCTATTTTCTGAATACGTGAATGACCAGGGTGAATTCCCTTGCACCTAAAGAATAAGGAAGTAAAGGGGCATTTTTGTCTTTTTACCTCTTTTTGTCCTTCAAACATTAAGGTCCCTGTTATTCTCTTTCCTTGCTGAGCAGCTTGGGGAGGGGGATGGGAGTAAAGGTCAGGTTCCCCCCACCCAGTCAGATTGTTTGCTCCATCTTGTCTCTTGATAGTCCACTAGAAATCTACAACTCTTACTCTACTGTTTCTGAGACTTTCTCATGAGCCTAAGATTAAACTATGAACAGTGCCTTTTCTTTGTGGCAAAAATAATTAAAAAAAACTTAAGGTGTCTTCACCTAAAAATAGCAATTTGCTCTTCACTCAGTGGCAGCCTCTGCCTGCTTTTGCATTCAGTTCTTCTCTAGGCAAGATGTCATGTCACAAAGGAAGAGGCTGGTGGTCACAAGCCAGGACATTGCAAGGCTCATTAATTACTTGGAAAATGGTGTCTGGGTTGCGGCCAGAATCCCAAACAATGAAAGGAAATAGCTCCTGTTCCCCAATTGACAAGTTGATGAGTGAGGTAAGAATGAAAATCATTTGAGTAAGTGAAAGGGGGAAGAAATCAAATGGAAGCAGTAGTTTCCTTCAAGAATGAGTATACAATTAAGACATATTCCCAACCCTGACAGGGTTGATTCATATCAGTTGAGACCATGAAAATCTCTATCTGTTCCTGGCCATGAGATGAATTTGTTATCTCTAATACAGGGATTGGGAACACCAGTTTAGGGTAAGTGTGGATGTTGTTGTTGGAGCCTGGGCCAGAGTACATGACGTGTATAATATTAATCTTGGTAGTTTGTGTTAAATTCGCTTGGTCCTCATGAGAACTGCTAGTAAATACACAGGTAAATATTCTCATTCCAGAAAATAGAATCCATACTTTTGGCCATCCTAAAAATTCTGTCATCTTAGCAAACTTGTAATTAGATGAGAACAGTTTCAAGCAGGAAGGACCAGTTAAGAAGAACGAGAATTTCTTTTCTTTTTTTTCTGAGACAGAGTCTCACTATGTAGTTCAGGCTGGTAGCCCAGGCTGACCTTGAACTCTCAGTGATCCTCCTGCCTCACCCTCCCAAGTGTTGGGGTTAGAGTCATGTGATATCACACTTGGCAAAAATGAGAATTTCTTAAGATTGATATGCAAAGAGGTAATTTAAGAAATGTACAATGTTAATAGGTTAAACATTGACCAATCTAAGTATGATTATAGTTTGAGGCATTGCTCACAAAATTTAGCTTTAATTCTAAGCTGTGCAGAGTACATAGCAAGGCCTGATCATATAAATCTTAGCTGAAATGAGGCCATCAATATTTCTTCCTTGTGTGAAAATTAAGAGCGTGTAAAGTATCTGAAGGGCCATATGTCTCTGCCATAAAAACTGCTGCTTTTGGGAAAAAGGAAAATGAACACACATACACTCACCTCCTACTACTGTCACCACAAAACCTCTACAGGGAAGCAGGATTGTCTCATCACTCTTCAACAGCAGAAAAAGAATGTAAATACTTGCTCACTGAAGAAAATACTTTTGGAGTTTTTAGGCAATCTCAAGGTCAAACCACATCCTTTGGAAGGAGGTAGCCAGAACTGCCCAGTGAGCATCATGTGTTTATAACTTTCCAGATATATGACTGCAAAACAAAAATTAAAATGGTGCTACAGTTGTGTGGAGGAAAATGGAAACAGAGGCAAGAACTGAGCAATAAGGGAAAAAGTTGCTTTTAGGTGACAATGGACGTTGAGAAGATGAGAAATAAAATGGGACTATTTCTAGGAAGAAACAAAAATTAAGAACTGAAACAAGTAATGGGAAGGATAAAGGAAACATATTCAATTTGACATGTTGATATCTGCTCATACTAGACATGTTGAAAGGCTTGGTCTGTACCTTGGTTGAGCAGGGTCATGTGCAAAAGAGTCTATTCCTTTTATTTTACTGAAACAAGTGAGTGAGACATTTAAGCTCATCAGTGCCATTTGAGTAACCTGCTTAGTTATGACAATATACTAGGTCTGAGATCAAATCAAAATAATCATTAGAGATAAAGACTTTAGAACCTTGAAATCCTTAAACCCAGGAGACACTTAGAGAAAAACAGGAAAAAACTAGATGCAGCATAAATAACGTCCATATGGAAACCAAGCAGCTTGCTGAGCTATGAAATGTTAGCTTGCAGATTAACTCTGACAGGTCTGAAGAAGCAAGGTTTCTCTTCAAGAGGATGGCAAGCCTGTGCCCTGGAGTTCTTAGTGCTGTTCGTCATATAACCCCGTGTTCCTTTCTTCCTGGGAGCTTGGGGAGACTCCCCATCCTCATCCCCACTGTGTGTGAAGGGAGTTGTGGAGCATTTAATTACAGGTGCCAGTCCTAGCAGACTTGACTTGTTTTCCATGAAGGTGACCACCTGCCTGAGAGATGGTGCTTGTTCACCAAGCCTTGATTATTTATTTATTTATTTTTTAAATTTATTTGGTGTCAGGGGATTGAACCCAGACCCTCATGCATGCTAGGTAAGCATTCTACCACTGAGTTACATCCCCAGGCCTCATTTTTTTGAATGTAATAAATAAAGTTGATACTTTACATGGATTTCACTAGTCCAGTCTAACTATGAAGAAGACCGCAGAGATGTTTTTGGATAACAACCTACTGAGGGTATGGACTACCAACATGACTTCTTGATGTGGGTCTCGATCACCAGGCTGAGATGGAGTCTGTCAGGGTTTCTCACCATAAATTTACTCACCCCTCCTTTCCTGCTGGACTCTTCAGAAGGAAGTCTCTATGTCCAGCCCACACTTAGGTGATGGGGAGTGAGGCTTCCCGAATGGCAGAGTATCTGCTTAAATTGTTTGGACTCTCCTCTTATTTATTTACTCATATCAGTATGGACACATAGATGTTGTATTTTATACTTTGAGTTATACTCTAATACTACCTTATTTATTTTGCCACTCAAATCGTTCTAGCTCTGGCTAATTCTTTCACTTGTCAGCCATGTTCCTTTATTGTTAGAGACTTGTTTTTTTTTTTTAGTAACCCTTATATTTTGGTATTATAAGATGCATCAGAACCCTGGTTTTTGAGTGAGTGTTGGAAGCAAAGCCTTCCCAACAGCCTGTGAAGAACACGTATTCCTTTTGAGAAAACACAAATTGGCTAAGTCACTAAAATCCCCAAGTTGTTTATTTCAGTTTTATCTGGTGGTTCTTGAAATGTGTGGCAGGAACAACAGCAGCAGCCCCTGGAAATTTGGTCAGAAATTCAAATCAGGACCCCATAGTTAATATTTAACCCTCCAGGAGATTCTGACACATGCTAAAGTTGAAGACCCAAACTATGTGAGTCGTATGAATGGTACCATAAAGACACCAAACTCAGCAGATCTTTGGGCTGCATTTGGGTTGTATGTTGTTCAAAAGAACACACATATTTAAAAATTGCTTTAAACCAAGATAATTAGTTTTCTTCATGACAACAGTATGTGAAATCTTGAAAATGCATTGCCCAAGTATCACCCAACATACTCATTTATTTTGAGAACTGTTTCAAAGGAAGAGGCTACCTGCCACATGAGGTACATGGTGACTAGGAAGCTTGAGTCAAACTTGGGATTGAGACAGGCTGAGGATGAGATTATGATGAGGGAAATCTACTTGGGCTCCTGAAATCAACATTGCACAGCCTAAATAATTATTTGAGCAAATTCTGTCAATGATATGACAATGTGATAACTTGGATTACTGAGATACCTCAGCTATCCCTGTTTGCCTCTCAAATTGATTTTCTTTTGGAATTTTGTTCTGCATTAAAGTATAACACCTTGCTTCCTTCTGAATTTGTACATATGTTTGTTTATTTGTTTAAAAACCACAGGTCTTTATGCTGTGATTATCAAAGGGACAGAGGGAAGACTTTTTGACCAAACAAGAGATTGTTTACATTGGATTTCCTGATGATTTTTTTTCCAGGATCACTTTGGAAGAAGCTGACTGCTTTGGAACTAATTGGTACACTCAGAAAATTAATTTGCTCAATAGGCATCTGTGGTTCAACAGTTGTTCTATGCAAAGTTCTGTGTTAGGCATTCAAGGTACATCCTTGGGGAGCTAGCTGGTCGCCTTGTGGGAGAAATGAGGAAAGTCCACAAGAAAGTATAATTAACAAGACATGACAGAGACTTTCCAGAAGATGTGCTGTGTGCTGTGTGATCGAGCTATATCCTGCTTCAGTCTGTGGGTCCATTTACTAGCTTGAACCAAAGTAGCAAAAAATTAAAACTCAAACTGTATCTATCCTGTTTATCTAATTAGGTGTACCAATAACCATAGGCTAGTAATTTAGATTCTAATGGCTGGGAAGCTTGAACTAAGTATCCTGAAGCCACAGTCATGTCTGATTTGGGACATGTTTACAACACTATATTTACTGTTTTTTTCATATTATTAAAGTAATAAAAACTTTATTACTTCCTCAATAAATTGAGGAATATACAGAAAAATATAAATGAAAAACCTGAGTCATCCATAATTCAACTTCTTTGAAACTATAAAAAGTGTGTCAAGATCATACTATATACAAAATCTTGTAACTTTTTAAATATTAAAACACTTTTTAATGTCAAGTGTTCTTTAGAGTATTTTGATGGCAAATATAAAGCCCAATATGTGTAGCCACCATATTTTACCTTAATAATTTTATTATTCATTCCACCTTCTTATAGAAATGAACATCTTAGAATATATATCTTGGTAAATTTTACATAATTTTGTACATAATTAGGTAAAATATTTCTGGATATAACTAGGCAGGGACTAATTAACAGAG
Organism: Heterocephalus glaber; assembly: GCF_053883595.1. Taxonomy (NCBI): domain Eukaryota; kingdom Metazoa; phylum Chordata; class Mammalia; order Rodentia; family Bathyergidae; genus Heterocephalus; species Heterocephalus glaber. The sequence continues at coordinate 47,994,970 of NW_028258324.1, read as the reverse complement.
CCAAACAAGGCAGGCCCATGAGCTGGTTTGTGCCAACAAACACACCTTGCAGGTTCAGCTAGAAGCCCTGTCCTGGTGGCCAAGGCACCTGGTCTGAGAATTACAGCAACAGGGTGGGTTCTAGTGGTCACTTGGCATCAGGGGATCCAGAAAACTGTGGAGTATCCCAAGATGTCCACTTAAAAGGCCTTAAGAGTGGGAAGACAGCATGTAAATATCAGGAGCCTAGCTAGCAGCAGCATGACCATCACCCTGCTGGGATTTCAGCTGAAGGAGTTCAGTCTGTTCAAATGACAAACATTTGGGGCCTGCTGTATGCCTGGGCTCTGTGCTAGCTTAGGATACTTCCTGGGATAGAGGGACATGAATTTTCCCTTTACAAAACTTATAATGAGGAAAATCTTACATCGATGAGGACTCTGAAAAGCCACCTGAAACTCTGCTTCCAGAGAAGCTGGATATTGAATGTAGTTCAAGATAGACTCAGGTGTGGAGAACAAGTAGAAATCAAAATTGGCTTCTGTAAGGTGCTGCCAGAAGCTCAAGAACAGGGCTGATTATCAGAGTGGGCACAAGGCCAGAGCCAAACTCATTGCACATATGACGTCATCTTTCCTACAACTTCCTCCTTTCAGGCAGTACTGAGTGTAGCTCCATTCCCACTGTGAGTTTCTTGACCTTTTACTCCAGGTAGAGAGAGGTATGCGTGTCTTTATTTTCCTTCACAGGAATTTTCCACTTGAGCCCTGTATTGTGGTGTACACCAGATAATTTCAGCTTCTTTTCCTTTCAGCTATGATAATTCTGGTCTCCTACACTCATATTTATAGAGCACTCTCACATTCTTCTTCATGTTGATTGGCACAGACTACGCTAACATGGGCATTCCTTATTCTATGATCCTCATTTTATAAATGAGCAACTGACTCAGACAAGTGAGACCATTGACACTTCTGGGAAGGGATGGAGCTATGTTAGCAGCCAGAGGCCCCCACAAACAGGAGCAAAACCTGTGTTTACCATCCCCCAAAGTTTCAGTGAACATGAGGCTCTCTATAGGAAGTTGTACTCTTAAAAGGAAAACTGGAAACTTACTATAGAACACTACACTAGAGCACCAACCCTACCCCCCCACCCCCAATTGGCTGTTCTCAAATATTGTCCTATTTGTTTGGTATCATTTCTGCCCATGGAATTAGAAATACTGGACCCTTCTGGGATCCCTCAGAGTTGAGGGGTAGGTTACCCAAAAGATTTCTTTTATATCTGGAAATGCTGATAGGGATTCTCCTCACAGAACCGGAGGACATTGACTGACTTCCCCTGTCTCTCAAACAGAGCCTTGACCAGGAAATGAGCTATAAAATGTGTGTTATTCAGCACTGCAGAGGACCCTATTGGCTTAATTCTTGGAGGTACTTTCAGGCCCTTGCTCCAAGCTGTTGAAACTTATTTTTAAATGGACATGGAACTGTGGCTAATTGGTTGCATGGGAGCAGATTACAGCAGCTGGTGGTGCAGGAGGCCATTTTAGTTGAACACAGAAACAATAAACAGAAGTTAGTAGTGGCCTCTGAGGGAGGAGAGAGACGGGAAACCTGAAAACATAGACCTAAATTTTCAAAGAATGGCACCAAGTGAGCTGGTAGGAGATGGGGGATGTGCGGATGTTGTTAAGCACAGTAGCAGGAAGGTTTGGGAAAAAAGACCTTAAGTTACCAAGAAAATGGTTACAAGGTTCCAGGAGTCAAAAAGGTATATAATTAATTCTAGGAAATTTTCCTGGAAAAAATAGAATTAAAAAATCTGTTTTGTCAGTCTCAGGATATTATTCAAGATGTTTTGGAGAAATGCAAATGAATAATGTAGTTTTTTTTCCATTAAAAGATATTAGTTCACCAGAGCTTCTCTATAATTGGCCCAAAAAGCACATATGAAAATACTCAATAATTTTTAGATAAATTCAAACTAAAATTGCCTTGAGATATATCATGCATTGTGAGTATGACTAAGATTAAAAGACTGATAATATAAAGTGTTGACAATGATACAAAGCAAATGGAATACTCATACATTGCTTCAAAGAATATAAATTGATACAGGCACTTTGGGAAACACTTCAATAATTTATTTTAAAATTATTCATTTGCTTCTCATATAATGCAGTCTACTTAGAGGTTGAAAAGAAAACCACATGCCTACATGAAAATATATATCTGAATGTTCATATTGGCTTTAGTCATAATAGCCAAAAGTTGGAAATGGTCTAAGTATATATCAACTGGAAAATAGACAATAAATCTTGTTACTTCTATAGAACAGAATTTTTAGTCTATAGTAAAAAATCAATGAACTAGTGATATATACAACAAAATGGATGAATCTTAATATCATTATGTTAAGTAAGAGAAGCCATCTCCAGTATATACTTTGTGATTTCATTAATATTACATTATAGAAAAGACAAAAGTATAGGGGTGAAGAATAGATCGATGGACTGGGACTATAGGGAGGGATTTGACTACTGAGAGGCAAAGGGAGATTTAAAGGCTAATTGTGGTGCTGTTTGCATGACTGGATCTGTCTGTCAGAACTCATCAAACTGCACTTAAAGAGAGTGAATCTTATGGCATATAAATTATGCCTCAATGTAAAATAATAAAATTTGGAAATTGCATTATCAAATTAATAAACAATCTAAGCATTTTTCTTTAGTCTAACTTTTTCAACAAACCATTATTGCATACCCACAATATGCTAGTATGCTTTCTCCTGGGGAAAGAAATATGAGTAAAATGTGACCCTTCACTGATCAGTTTTAGTTCCAGAATATTTTGCATGAGAAAGATTTTCCAATATCAACCAAGCTAATTGAAATGTGTTAGTGATTGGCTTTTAGGAGAACTGTTCTTTTACAGAGGAGAGGCATATTACTAATTGTCTGCATCTTTAAAAAGACTGAGAAAGTTACTTCAATAGCAGTGACCTCTCATGAGCACTAGTAGAATAATAGGTTTTGTCATCGAAGGGATTGCAGCAGTTTATGGTAAAAAATAGCTTATATAGTGAAGATCAGCTACACAGGGTTCAGGATTTTAAATTTAATTGAAGCTATCCTTCTTTCATAATTTGCCTCTAAGGAAGTTGCTGGAGTGTTTGAGGCCCAGAAACTTTCTGTAGTCCCTAGAAACAATGCCATGATGTCAAGCCTGTTGAGTAAACAGCAACACCTGCTCAGGATCTCACCAGTCTGCTTCCCTGTCATTTTGGCACAGCCTAAGGGTGGTTAATCTTTAAAAGGGAGAAAAAGAAATGAGCCAGAAGGTAGATTGCTTCTAGTCTATTTTCAGAAGGGTCTTCTGCATAGCTTTGAGTGTTATATATTTGAGATCCATGCAGGGCAATGCAATCTCTAGATGTCCTAGTGTGGCCATGAACCAGCTCTGTGGACTGATGAACCTCTGATGCCCACCAGTTCTTCCAGAAGCTGTTTCCTGTGCCACCCTCCCTTTTCATCGCTCCCTTCATCTGCATGTTCCCTTTCCTGTACTCATTCCATTCACCTTGTCCTCTGAGGGATGGCAGCTTCACTTCCTACAGTCACAGTGGGGTGTGTTTAGAGGATTTGGGTAATCTTTCTAAAAATTAAATCTGCAACCATTCTTTGAGTTCTGAAAACTCTTCTTTGCATTTTATTTTGGTAATTGGGACAAAACCCAAGTGTTTTGTCATGGGATGCATAGTTGTCATCATCAGCTCCAGCCCTGTTCCAGTGTGGTACTTGACTTTGCCCCCTCTGTCACAGTTGCTGTGTATGCTCGTTATGACATACTACTTGGCTTTCCTCCAAAACCCCAGGCCCAGGAGTTTTTCCATGCTTTTGTTTTGTTCTGCTTTTGCATAGAGGTCCTGCTATCTGCAGGGCCTTTTTACCTTGCTCCCTATCAGGCTAATCACTATCCTACCTTTGCAGAGAAAACATTTATTAGACAAAGCACTATGTGCTTGTATTTTAGCTCTGTCTCTACACTTTGATTTTCTTGAAGTTATTTTTTATCTACCTGGAAGCATATAAGGCAATTGATATTTTATTGTCCCAGGTGCAGCTGTCAAGGACAGGAGCTGTTACCTCAAGTGTAGAGGAAGTAAATTGTTATTAACTAGCTGCACATTGGATTAACATAAGTTGAGCTGTCCGTGTGACGTAGGAAGGATACTTTCATATTTGTGATCTCCTTTACACCCCATGGCAACCTTGTAAAGGATATCTGGTTATCCCTGCTTTATAGGTGAGGGAGCTGGGATTTACAGGAACTAAGTGATGAGGCCAAGGTTAAGTGAGAGGTTTACATGAAGGCACAGCCTGATCCACTTGTTTGGTAGGGTCATTATTGTTATTCATGTCTTCTTTTTTCTTGGCCCCATTGTCCCTTGAGGCTTCTTGGTTTGGGGCTTCTGATGGGCCTTGGGAAGTTTCTTTCCAGTTGGGGTGGGGATTCTTTTGGTGAGAATGGTCTGGGCAGAGGTGATGGTCTTGAGCAAGAAAGAAGACACTGGCCTTTGAAGACTTATTATTGTTTTTCAGGACAAAGACTTCTGGGCAGTTGCCCGTGGTAGGAGAAAAAATGTTGAATAAGGGATAAATGTACTGTACCAGGATGAAAACTGTCTTTAACAAGAAGGATTCCTTCAGCTACTTAGTGAACTGGGGGAGGAAGAAGGGAACTATTGGGGCCTTCCTAGGATTTCCCTAGGCTAGAGAATTGAAGACATTTTGGAAGATTTTTTTTTTGAGACAGGGTCTCATTATGTAGTTCAGGCTGACCTTGAACTCACTGTGTAGCCCAGGCTGGCCTTGAACTCACAGCAGTCTGAGTGCTGGGATTACAGGTATGTGCCACCACACCTGGGTTTGGAAAATTTTGCCTAGGATGGGGGTTGCAAATTTGGATGTCTACAGGACTAGGCAAGTAATTCAGAAAGAGTGAAATGGCCAGCCCAAAGGGAACAGGTAGTACTCATTTCCCACGAATTGTCACCATGAAAATGGGGGCTTAGACTTGCCAGCTCTTAGGATTTTTTTTTTGAGAGAAGCCAGATTTCGCATACAATTTCTGCAATTAATTATGTTTGTATTTAAAATTAAAAGGAAACACAGAGACATCTTCCTCCCCCATGCACCCACTATTAGGGTCAAACAAAATGTCTTTGAGCAGAATTTATCTTGAAAGCCATCAGGTGGGGCCTTTGGTGTAGGACTTATGACAGCAACATCAAAGTAGGTCAGGGTACTATTGGCATTTTGGGCAGAGCGATTCTTCTTTCTGAGGAACTCAGAAACATAGATTTCTAGTATTTCCACCCCTCAGACCCAACCAATATTGCCTTAATGTCATTCTGACAAACACAACTGCTTTATATTTACACATAACTCCTAGAGAAATAGTATTCCTACTTTCAGCTGAGGTTTTTCCAATGTCAATATAGGCACAATTCAGGTATCTGTGTCCTTTCCTTGTTGAGAATAATCTTGGCCCAAATAGGACACCATACTCATGGTAAAATCTTTGTCTTACATCCTTCTTTTACTCTGATTACGTTGGGCTTTGTTTGGGTATGTGCACCTGGCCTTTGATTGCTGCTGAATCGGGAGATGGTTGACTAGCAGGAGGATTACGTGGAGACATTTATGTAGTTCTCACCTTTCATGGTGACATCAACTTTGACTCACAGAAGATACTGGTCCTGAGGCTCTTCCCAGGAAGTAAAGGGCTAAATCAAAGGCGTTCTGGAGATTATCATATATGGCAGTGCTGTGACCCATGTTCTTTAGAAAAAGGTTAATTTTCTAGAAAGTGATTGGGTCACATCTAAAAATGTTCATCCATCTCCGGAAATTATCAGAAATAGAAAAACACTTTGTGCAGGACTGTATTGTTTGAAAAGCTAATTCCTGTAACTAAAAATAAATACATTAAATGTTCCACAGTAGGAGAATGATTAAACAAATTTTGGTCTAGCTAGATGATGTAGTGATATGTGACCCTTTAAAAACTGTTTATGAAGAATGTTTAATAACATGGGCAAATACTGTATTAATCAAAAGAAAACAGAATCTATCTATATATATACCTCTAAGTACATACCTCTTTCATAAGTAAATTCCTAGGAAATTATTTATACATTTCTGTGGTTTTCCAAAGATTCTAGAATAAAGAAAAAAATGTTATTTTTCTAAAACTAAGCTTTTTGTTTTAGAATATTTCTAGATTCAAAGAAGTTTCAAAAATAGTGAAGCTTTACAAGATAATCCATACAGTTTTCCCTATACTTGTGTTGCTTCTTAAAATAGGAGTAAAAAAATTTAAAATACATTCTGTAGCTTGCATCACCACAAGATAACTTTTCGTAATTATTTAGGTTTATTATAAAGGAGGTTTTTAAAAGAAAAAATATGTTTTTTTCAACAAAAGGACATGAGACATGAGACTAGCACTGATTTATTTATTAAAGTACTGCATTTAACTGGGATCTTAATCATTTTCACACATTCTGGATGGAGCATTGGATCATTCAAAGAACCTCTTAACTGAACTATTTGTCCTAAAATGATTTAAATGAATCTATCATTTCTCATGGGCTGACTTTAGAGTTTGATGTCAAAATAGTGTATTTGAGATAAAAGAAATTCTTCATCCGTCCTCTTTGAGATAGATGCTTATAATTTCTTCTCAAGCTTCTCTAACTGCATAAAAGCCAGTTTTGTTTGAGTCTTTAGTGGATATGAGTTTAGGATGCAGTCATCTGAAATTCAATTTATCAAGTAGATGCTATTTTCATACTTTGTTTTGACTGATCAACTCACCAAAGCTGGAAGCTAAAAATAATAAGCCCTGTCAGTTTAGCAAGTCAAGCCATCACAGAAAATATTAAGAAATGACAGCAATTGATATTTAGATGATTTTCTTTGCCATGTGTGCTCCAGTGGGAGCCATTTATGAAAGGGCCTGGGAGTGACTGTGGGTGGTGGAGTGGCCGGGTTTTTCAGTTGAAGTAAGGCTCTGTCATAGTGACCTCTTTCTTCACCCAAAAGGAGAGAGCTGGTCACCAGTGGTGTGAGAATTCATCAGCAGCCCCCTGTGCTTGCAACTGAAAAAGATCAGGACATGTGCTGGTGTTTCAGATCATCCCCAAATCTTCTTTTTTCATGACACAGTTTCAAAACGTATGTTGTTCAATTTGAAGATTTAGTCACAGAAACAAAGGTGGCATCCCTGTAACTTTGTATGTGTGGGTGTGTGTGTATGTGTTTTGTTATTTTGTGGAAAGACTAGGTTTTTTGTCCCTGCCTCTTACAATGAGGCTAAGCAGGTCTATCCTATCTTCTCATTTGGCATCAACTCTTTTTTGGGCAGGGCTCCTGTGTGTCTCATAACTCAGGGATCTGTAGGCCAGAAATAAACGTCTGGATGAATGATTTTATTGTAATCATAATTTGGATAGTAGATTTGTAGGACAGAGCAGTGGCTCTCATTTATAATGGGGTTGGAAAATACAGTGGGAATATATGTAAGATGTAATTTATGTGTAATATTCACCCAAGAGCATGTTCCCCATCTGCCCAGTTCAGAATTTCCAAATAATAAAATGTCCCCATCTCCACTCCAGTTTATAAGGCAGAATTCCTGGGACATGAAAAGCTAAACAAAAACAAAAAGCCCAGTTTCTTGTTATAAGTATCCTGCTGCCTCCATCCTGAGTTAACATCCTTAACTAAGGGAAAATCTATACACTCTATCTCTAGAAGGCCAGCAAGAGAATGAGAAGAAAAGAAAATTAAGAGACAATTTGATCGTTAATACTTGTTCAGTCAGGGGAGAAAATGAGCCTTCTTTCTTTTATCTTTGATAGCAGGTAGATTAAATTGGCTAAAGAATACTGTAGTTCACAAAAAAAAAAAAAAAAAGACAATGGTCTTTACAAAGATACTCCAAAGCAGTTGAAAATATTTTTCCCTTTAGCTGTTTTGCTGTCTGACTCAATGGCACTTAACTGCTTTGCAGATCAGTATCCAATAAACACATTTGTCCTGAGTGGAAACAGTGCAGCTAGGCCTTCCTGGCAAAACCTGTGCATAGACAAAACTACTGATGCTACCTAAGAAGGAGAAGATCCTTCAGAATTGTGTTATTGCAAAGCTTCAGATGCGAAGATCAGAATCATCTGTTTAGGGCATTAGTCAGGCCTAATGGAAGCTGCATAATTGAGTGGAATTAAAAACCCCTTTCCTCCAGTCCCCTCTCCCCTCATGCGGGTCAGCAGCAACCTTTGACACTGCATAGATTTTTGAAAGTCACTCTGTAGGATTGCTGCCAGGGGTCTTTCAGAGGATTCTTGTAACTTAAAATCTGTTTTCTTATCTCTCAAAGCTGAAAACCATGAAGAAAAGCAAAGAAAATTTCGGCTGCTTTTAACAGTCTTTGCAGAATCAGCTCCTTGCAACTTCAGTTGTTCATATGAATCAAAAATAGCAGAAAGTAGGTCATATTGTAAAAATGAGTTAGGCTTCACTGCACATTTTATTGACTTTACTAGGCTTTTTTCATTCACATTGGTTGATGCTTAGCTAATGACTGGTATAAATAAGGCGGCATTGATTCTCTTATTTTCTTTCTTTTGCCATCTACTCATATAGAATATTTGTGGGGCCCACTGTATGCTCAGGGGTTTTAACTTTTTCATTTCTCATCTTAACAACCTTGAAAGTTGGAATTTTAATTCTCATTTTAGGTATGAGGGAACTGAAGCTCATAGAATTTAAGTTAAATGGCTCAAGGACACACAGCTCACTAGTAAAAGATGTGAGACTTGGACACATTTCTCTGTCTGGAAACACTGATATCATTGACTACATTCCCTTGATATGAAAATATATATGATTTTGAAATGTATTAGTGGGAGATAATTAAACTGAATGTTGCCAAATCTTAATGCCTCATGAGAAAATGAAAAATCCTTACTATAATATTAAATCATTTTTTAAAAAACAACATCAAAACCTTCATTTGAATTGAGCACATAGTAAGGGCAAGGCGTTATGAATGAGGGAAGGAAACAAACAATATGCAGATAAACAAGTAACATTTAATAAGGAGAGAGAGAGTAATAAGGGGTTCTTGCTTCAGAGAAGGCCTCAAAAGTAGTGTGAAATTTGAGCAGAAACATAAGAGAAGTACAGGAACAAAGCTGTCAGACAGCTGGAGGAAGACTGTAGAAGAAATAGGAAGTGCAAAGGTCCTGAGATGGGGGGTGTTGCTGTATTTGAGAAATAAGGAAGTAGCAGTCTGGACAGGGCTCACAGCCTAGGCCTGCTCCATGGCTGCCTGCCAGTGACAATCCTGAAGGAGCAGAGAGGCTTCTTTAAGGGGAAGGCAGGCAGAGCTATCTCTGAGCTGGAGAGGGTGTGGAGCCAATTCCATTTACATATTTAAATTCCTCTCTCGCAAGCAATAAAACTCAAATCACTTTAATTGAACATTTAAATCCTTCTCATCGATATGTATTTTAGTTATTTGGTATTATGCCAATTATTACATCATCTTAAAAGAGAAGCTTTTAAATTAATTAAATCCATTACACTTGAATATTTTATTCCTGCCTGCACATAATTGAAAATCCTCACTTTAAAATAATTTGATGATGGTTGGTAAACCTAGCCAAATGTCCTATTCTGGCCCTGAAGATACATACCAAGTCTCGGAATAGGGGCAGAGTGGCCCATTGCAAGGGACCTTTCATTGTAGTCCCGGGCAGATGAATCTGTGACAGTGTCTCAAACCATTTTGACTGACAAAAATTATAACAAAAATTCCCTAAACGGGGTGGCTTAACCAGTGAGTGCTATTTCTCACAGATCTGAAAGCAGAGGAAATCCAAGATCAAGGTGCCAGCAGATTTAGAAGCAGCCTAGGGCCTGCTTCTTGGCCTTAGTCTTGTCACTGTGCCCTTTTAAGGGCAAGGGTCCTTCTAGGGTCTCTTTTATAAGCACACTAGCCTCATTCATAAGGGCAGATCCCTTATTGTCTCCCTACCCCCAGATATCATCACTTTGGGGTGATGGTTTCCACATACGAATTCTGAGTGAATACATTCATTCAGTCAGTCTATATGATGCATAGAATGTGATCTGGCCTCACTTGGAGATTCTGATTCAGTAGTTTGGAATAGAGTTTAGGATTCTTTTTCTAAACAAGTGATTTTCTTTATGAGTCAGTTTTGGGAGCCATTGATCAATGGTAAATATAATGTAATTTTATGTGATGCAGAGGAACAGAGTGAAACATGAGTCTGGTTTGGATAAGATGGGGAAGAGCAATCATTAGGCCTTCCTTTATGTGGCTTGTATTAATTAGAGAAGCTGAGCTGTGCTGCAGTCACATATAACCCCAAGCCTCAGGAGATCGATTCTCTACAGTGTCTTTCTTTGTCATGTAAAGTTGAAGGCCAGTGTTCTGTATGGGCAGCTTCCTCCAAACGGTGCTGTGGGCATCCTGGTGTCACACTGTGTCCCCTAGAGACTCTTGAAGAGTCAGTTCAAGAGAGTATTCATCTTTGTGGGCTGTTTTGGGGTCCAAGTTTGGCTCAGTCTAGCCCTTCTGCCATATTCTGTTGGTACAGCTGTTCTCTTAGCCCCTCCTAGTTGCAAGGAGACTCTTGTGTGCTGCTAAAGCAAGAGAAATGGCTAGTGAACCCCCACGTATCACTGGCTCTGCAACTGTAACCAACTGAAATTAGTGGCACACACCTAATGCAGTGTTCTGCAAATTGTAGTGTGTTCCTACCCGGGTCTGCCCGAAACATTACCGTATTCTATACTGGAGATTACTTACCTCTCTGCCTTCAACCCTAGTTCCCCCAGCAATCTGGTGAAACTAAACCATACTGAGGAATAATTGCCAACCAGACCCCTTAATTTTCCTAGAAATTATTCTCAAGGTAGGAGTCATCCCAAGGATATTGTACCTATTTTCCTTCCTTCACAGATTCTTTTAAAATTCAGTATTTTTCGATGCCTCTTGTGTCATTGGTGGCACGGGTGTTTAGAGGCCAGAGGAGACATCCTACAAAAGACAATGTCTAAGTGTCTTTTGTGGGGACTTTCTGGAAGTCCATAAGTAGACAAGATATGAATCCAAAGAAGGACACACTGAAGAACAGCAATGCTTTGCATCTTTGGTAGGACAAATCATAAGCACTGTATGTGCACAAATGAATCAAACAGTATCATTACCTATAGTTATGAAAAGACCAATCTCAAAGGTTGGTTTCCATACCAGAAGCATTAACATTAACATCTGGGAAATTTTAAACGTAGTGAATTCTTAGCCATATTCAAGACCTGTGGAATTAGAAGTTCTGGGGATGAGGTGTAGTCATCTATATTTTGCTAGCCCACCAGGGGATTGGGTGCATGCCAGTATTTGAGAATCACCTGCATAGGTTGTACCTGCTGATTATGGTTTTATCTAGGTCTTAAGTAATTAGGGAACATCAGTAGGGATTTTTCTTTTCCAAGAGAATGAGATGGACATAAACCTTTCAAGACACTTGCTAGGGAAACTGTGATGCTTGTAGATTAGATGCCTACTTCTTTTGTATGCCTACTTACAGTACTCTGTAGTGAGAATCAATATCTACAAAGATAGCCAGAGGTAATTCAAGTGCCTGAGATGACCAATTATTTTTCATGTATACTACATAATAAAACTTAAGATGTGGACTAACAAATTTTAAAAGCATTTTAAAGCATTGATTGATTCAAACATCTTTGAGTTTTCCTCTTGATTTTACTGATTACTTGTGGCTATGCTCCTCTTTGTCTATATATAACTTTGAGCAAAATGATTTTTTTTTTTTTGGTACCAGGGATCGAACTCAGGACCTCGCACTTGTGAGGCAGGCGCCGGAACCACTGAGCTAAATCCCCGGCCCGAGAATGATTTTTTGAGGAGGATAAAATATATAATTGGTATATTAGAAACATTTCCAACTCTCCTCCTCCCCCACCACATAACATGCCATCTTAGTGAACACTACTAAGCAGGTTAAACCCATAGGGATCCCAAGGTATCTTTTGGACCTCATTTACTGTGATGTCTGGACAGAAGAGAAGACAGGCTTAGACCAAGCCTGCCAGGGTTCTGGGCTTTGCTTTCTGGTAACAGTCCCTGATGTCAGCATCGTTTGCCTCTTTTTCATACAAGCAGTAAAAGCAGGTTCCCTTGAATGGTTTACCTCCTGGCCCTTCTGCAGACATCAGTGAATTAAAGCCCCCAATAAATCTCTCTTAAGTGGTCTTCTGGCAAGTGAAAGAACTGTTGTCTTCTGCTGCAAATTCTTAAACTCGGATTGGCCTTGGCTGTTTTTGTTGGCCACAAGCAAAGTCACTAGATAAAATACAGGATGCTCAGTTAAATTTAAATTTTAGAAAACAACAAGAAACATTTTAAGACAACTATGTTCCATAATTATAAGTATGTAAGATTTGAATAAGTTGGATATTTGAATCAAGGATAAGTATAAACATTTGAATTTTAGGTAAATGTAATTTTTTATAAGAATGTCCCATATTAAACACTCAGTCATGAGATATACTTCTATAAAGAAGTTAGGCTGGGGATTTAGCTCAGTGGTTTTGCCTCCTGATGCACAAGCGCAAGGATCCAAGTTTGATCCCCATACCAAAAAAAAAAAAAAGTTAGTTTATCAGAAATATGAGATTAACTGGGCATGGTTTTTTTTTTTTTTGGTACCGGGGATCGAACTCAGGACCTTGAGCTTGCAAGGCAGGCTAGGTGCCACTGAGCTAAATCCTCAGCCCAGTTGGCTGGGCATCTTGAAGTTTTACTTGTTCTATAATTTTTATTAGCCACAACTCATCTGATTACAGCCAAGGGATACTTGGAGGTTGCTACGATGTCCAGAGCTTCTTAATAACCCCTAGATGCAGCCCTGGTCTGGAAAGGCATTTTGCTTTTGGATTCTTTATTAAACCATCACCACTTCATTGTTGTCACTCTGCCTTCGGGTATCCCCTCCTTCTTCCTCTCTTGATGTTCATCTTCCAGGTCTTCACTCTGCTTGCAGGGAGAAAAGCTGACCTATTAACAGCAGCAGTCATTCTGAGTCAGAGTTTTCCCCTTTAACAGACTGGCCTGTCACTAAAGATTAGGATGATCTTTCCATTTGGGAGCTAGATGATATCTGGATATTTTGGGGAGAAAAAAACCCTGGCATTTTTGGAAGCTGAGCTAACTACAATTAATTCTCTCTCTATGTCTCTCTGTCTCTGTCTTTGTCTCTGGCTGTCTCTCTCTCACTCTCTCTGTCTCTCTCTCTGTCTCTCTCTCTCTCTGGAAATCTTTGGTGAATCAGAATCCCTTCCTAACTACCCAAGAGTTTTTTGTGTAGGAAATGGTAGCCCATCTAATTACTGGCAATTAGATGAATAGAACACCTGACCCCACCAACTCAGGTTCTAATGAGACTCCAGTGCAGACCAAGTCAGACTCAACCAGACTAAACAGGCTCACCCCGCCTTCTGTGTGGAAATAACAGAGATCTAGTGGCAGCAAAGTCATTTTGTTCTTTGTGTCCTAGATTCCAGCTGCTGCTGTGCTCTAGAGACCTTTTATGCTTGTTTAGTTCTCTATGAAATCAACAGGATCATAGAACACTAAGGAAGCCCATAGGAGTGAAAAACTCTGACCTAATTTAAATGTCCTCCGACTTCAGTTACTCAGATAAATTCAAGCTTTAAAGGCATAGAGCCTTGAAGAAACTAGAGCTTTAACTAAACTCTCCTTAGGTTAGGAGATTGTAGAATATTGCTGAAATCATTTTTCCCTTCCTTTCTTCTTCCTCACACTTTTCATGTGTGTGGGTTTCAGGTGTATAAAAAAAATAATGTTGATTTTTGTCTGGATGAAGTTGTGCTTGGGAATGACCAGCTGTCACTGGCAGTCGCTGCTAGGATTACACTGTGGAATGAAGAAGGGTGGATTTTTTAAAATGCCAGTGGATGGTTATTAGATTGTTATAGTGATTGGTCATCTCATTTCTGTTTTCTATGGAGCGTCTTGGGAATAGTAGTTGGATTGGAAACATAGAAATGAAATTTAAACCCTCAATCTGTTGAGGGGGCAAAGCACTAACACTGATGTTAGTTACACTCTGGATTGAGATCTCATCTTAGAGGCTAAAATGCTTTTTAACTCGTAGCTTCTAAAGTACGTTTGAAGACAGAGACAGTGAGTGGTGGCAATTTCTCTCATCACTTGCTTTCTTGTGCAGTAACTACACACTTTATTTTTTTTAAGAATTTTCAATATAAAGACACTGAAATTACTTCCCGCCTTGTCTAATCCCACTCCATGCTCAGACTGTATTTATTCCCCTGATCTTTACTTTCATAGGTGCTCACAACCATAACAGAGTGGGCTGGGAGACCCCAAGGGCACAGAGAGTCCCTCTGTTGCCTCTGGAAGTGTCAGTACCTGGATTTGTGATGGTGAACCTTATAGAGCTTACAACAAACAGCCCACTGCAGCACACATGCCATAGGCTTGCTATCATCAGACTATGTGTTCATTATATGGATGAAAGAATTAGGCTCTGGACTAGAGCAGTGGACCCATGACACCTGTACAGTGGTGCCTTGGTACTTGACATTAACTTGTTCTGAGAGACCTGACAAGTACCAAAAACAACAAGCACCATACACATCGTTTGGGCTAGAAAGGGTAGCAAGTCATGGGACATTCAACACCAGTGTGTTCTAGCTTGTGCATGGAGTACCAGACAAACAATGAGTGTGAGGACAAATTTTCCAAGTCAAAACATGTAGTAAATTTGAAGAATTTTAAAGCAATAAATACCAACATATGGTTGTATGAATAATTTCCTAGGACTAATGTAGTTTTCTGGAGGTCTAGAAAGAAAAGCAGGAACTTTGTGTACAAATTACATATTTGTTGGGTTATATTAAGAGAGAATTTTTACTGCCCCCCCCCATACTTCTGATCTTTTTTATCCACTGAAAGCATGTCCACATGGAATATAAGGAAAAGACGTACAAGTATTAGATATTAGATGTAAGATAATAGAAAAATAAATTTTGTGTCCTAAAACAAGGGTTGTTCAGTATGTAAATGCTATGGTTTGGATTAAGAATGGCCATAAAGGCCCAGGTGTCCCCAAGGTGGCATTGCTGGGAGTGGGTGGAACCCTTAGGAAGTGAGACCCAGTGGTGTGTCCTCAAAGGGAACTGTGAGACCTTGGCCCCTTCCTCATTTCCTTCTGCTTCCTCCTCGTGAGGTGAGCTGCTTTGCTCTGCTGCATGCTCCTGCCCTGATGAGGTGCTTCACCACTGGTCCAAAGCAATGGGGGTGATCAACTGTGGACTGAAACCTCCAAAACTGTGAGCCAAAATAAATCTTTTCTAAGTGGATTCTCTCAGTTACTCTATTATGGTAGTGGAGAGCTGATTGACACTGTAAATATTCCAGTCTTTTTGGAAATACAATGTTTGTAACGAGTCAACTACTGTCCTTCGAACATGAAAACAGCCAAGGATAATGGTGAGCAAAGGAACTGTCATGGCTGTGTTGCCATCCAGCTTCATATATGGACTCTGAAATGTGAATTTCTTATGCCTTTCTCATATCATAAAATGCTGCTTCCCTCTGAAAAATTACCCCTAATACATTTAACAATGTAAAAACAGTCTTAGCTTATTGGCTATATAAAAACAGGTGGTGTATCAGATCTGGCTCACTGGGAAGAGTTGTGCAATATGCCTGCACTGAAAAACACTAACAATGCCAAAGGCAGAGCTTTATTGAAGAAAGAGGGCATTTTTGCTTTGCCTGCCTTATAGCCTCTTTAAGCTCAGATTGAGGGGTAAGGGAACTTTAATTAGTGGCTTATTTTTGTAGTATTTTTTGTTTGGCCATGTGTTTTCCAGTGTGTATGTGTGTATGTGTGGTAGAAGTAGTACCAAGTTTTCATGTTACATTTGACATATTTCTTAGCAATTTAGAATGATCAGAGAGAATTGTAGAAAATACAGCATATTCCTAATATTTTTAAAGCACATTTATATAAAGCACATGTATAAATGATGCCCTTCATATATGTTTATAAGAAACTCTGGAAGCTATTTACTAAATGGTAAGAATAAGTTACCCATGAGGATTAGGAGTGGGATTATTTGAGGGGTACTTGACCTTTCCCTCAATTATTTGGTGATTTTAAATGAGAATGATTCTTGCATTATTTGTGTAATTTAAATTAGCTAAGTATTTAATTTGAAAAGATATTCATGAATAAGAAAACACCTAGCTTGCTTTGGTGAATATGCAAATATAATTCATCTGTGATTTTTAATGGCATTGTAAGCTTTTCATATTGACACTGAAATACAGCTTCTGGGAAATCCTTTCCCTGTGAAAGAATTGATAAATATGAAGTGTTTAGGTTTTATAGGAGTATGAATATTTTCTCAAACAATGTTAATAGTCATTCAATGTAAATGTACACTAAAATTCCACAACCTAATTACACTATGAGTCTAACCCACATTCCCAGAGTTTTAGAATACATGTGTTACTAAAATACAAAAAAACCTTGAAAGCAGGTGGTGTCTTTGTCCCCTGATGCCAATGGGTTTTTAATAAGGTTTCACTGGATTTTCAGTCTTTGGTTAAATTGGAGCTGACATTTATGCTAATTAGCTGGGTTCAAGAGTAAAACAGGTAAAATTGAAATACAATATGCTCCAAATTATGTTTATTTTTAAAATGGTGGCTCTGAGGAATATTTGGTTTTATTTGTCAGTGATTTTATATCTTACTATGTCTGTCATTCCCTCCCTGCCTGGTGTGTTAATCTAGTAATCTGAAATCTTTTTGTCTGCCTGTAATATGAGAGCCTGTTTTGCTGTAGTCCATCTGTCTCCTACAGGAGGTGAAAGTACTTTTAGAAATGGCTTGGGTGTTGATATTATTAATCTTTATAAGCAGAGAAATTCCTTGAATAATTTAATGGCCAAATGGCATCAGGGGGACTTGGTATGAAAATTAATTTTTCCATCAGCTTTAAAAATCACAGCATGGCCTGCCATTCCTCCCTGCAACTCAGATATCAAAACCTGTGAATATATTTTCCTTTATGTAGGTTTTCCTATTTTGTACCACATAAGATCATGAGGAAACATTTAGAATACTTTGTTTACTTTATCTGGGTTTTTTTTTTCTTAAACCTCACAAACTAAGCAGCAAAAGAAAGCCCTCCTTGTTCTCTGGAACAACAGATGCTGCCTTTGACCTTGGGAATTAAGGGCACATCCATTCTTGTTCACATGTCTTGAATTTCTTGGATTTGCCAACAGTTGGAATTGCTTTTGAAGGTCTATGAGTGATTTTTTTTTTTTTTAAAAAAGAATCGGTCTGCACAGCTGCTACCAAAGAAATTATTGTTCTCCCTCCTTCCAGTTCACTAATATGTAGGGTTTAAAAAATTATTCTTATTTGTTTTTCTCCCCTACTTTTAATTGGAATGATGCTGGCTACAGATGTCACAGCCTCTGGGTGTCTGGCCTTCCATCTGACACCCTGCTTCATTGTGAAGGCATCTGTGGTTGGAATACAACATATTTGACTTGCAGGTCCCATTGTTTCACTATGTTGGGATGAGGAAATATAGCCAGTCTTCTGCTAGGCAAACCTGGTGGGACTGGGAATATTGATAACCAAACACGCTTCTTTTCTCTGACAGCCTCTTTATGATGCTTTTTTCTTGCACTGTCTATTAGAAAGTCATGTAAAGGCAGCAAAAGCTTTCTAAGAAGTATGAGGGTCATGTGAAATTACTCTGCATAAGTGTACCCACATTGGATTATTAATATTTTGTTAGAAAACCAATAACAAGTTTGGTAGTTGTTTTTTTTTAAAGCCAAAACCTATAAATAGGTTATATCTTACTATGTCTTATAGTTATATCTTACTATGAACTCTTTTGTTTCTTTTTTCATAAATCATGTATTTCAGAAGGAAAACTTTTTTTTTAACTTGGTGCTATCACATGGCCTTGTACATGGTAAGCATGCACTATACCATAAGCCACAGCTCTGGATCTGAAAGGGAATCTTAATGATGAGAAAACTCTTACATTTTAGCAATGCAGAATTAAGTGGTAACTTTGTCTTTTAGTATGGTGTTGAAGCCAGAAATATTTTCCCCCTTCAGATGTCATAAAATGCAGTGGCATTTTTTTTTTCACATTACATTTTCAACCTAAGAAAATTGACAGTGAGGTAGCCAAATCAGTTTCTTTGTTCTTCTTCATAGGTAATTTCACTGTCTGTCTTCTTTTTATCTTCTTGATGTGATCTTTTATTTGTGGGCCATTACAGAGAAATCCCTTTAGTAGTAGTTTATATAATTGTATTAGTGAATTTACAGATGAAAGACAATATATGTTAAAATTCATCATGATACTTAGAAAATTTAAGTGAAAATATCTTTTAGATAATAGGATAGAAATTAGAAATTAATGGAAATGAGGTACATCTGCTAAAGAATAGATAAGCTGCTCAGCTATAATGGGCCGGTGTGGAAGAAGCTGGAGACGTCCTGTTGTGTTGTTTGATTGATAGAAAAAGAATAGTTAGACCAGGTCTGCCAACTTCCTCTAGGAATGGGTTCTTTTGTAGGCTCTAGCAGTTGAGTACATATCAAGGAACCATAGGCTGATTGATGCTTTTGGGGTCATCTCCCAAGATGCTTTAAGCAACTCTCCAAGGTTAAGTAAAGGCTAATGTCAATATTTAGAGATTAATATTCCCTATAAAAGGATAGCTAAATCATTCTGTCTTCTCAAATGAATGCTTTTGGAAGGCATCACTGGGATATCCAGTATGGTATTTGCATATATGACAAAGCAGCTGTAATCTTTTGAAAAATATCTTAATAATCTTTTATGGCACTTTCCTCATTAATTTCTGGTAGCCTAAAAAGGTCTCAGTGATTTTGGTTGAAAGCCTTTAGAAGCTTAAGGCTAAAAAGAAGTTTTCATAAAGTTGGTTCTCAAATCAACTGCTCATAAATCTATTTTACTGGCTTGGGTGCTCAAGATAGATGTTTAAAATTTGCTTGTCCCATCAACGAGTTAACCAGCCAATTTCACTAGATGAACGCTCTTCCATTGAGCTGCACTCCTGCTCTGTAATTTTGAACTCTGTGAGTATAGAGTACATTTTCTTTTGCATTCATTGGGATATCTGTAAGTTCATTCTTAGTCATTTGAACTCACTTCCATGTAAAGAAACACAGTTTAAATTACCCTTCGAAGGTTTATTTTTCCCTGTCTTTGTGAGAGCATGACTAGGGTTTTCAGGAGAATAGGGCTTGAATAGGAGATGTATAATGTTTCCTAATGAGAGCTAAATTATTCATAAATTAAAATATTTTGCTTTGCATTTCTTCAAAATTTTCTATGTCTATCCAACTTTATTCTCTTTAGCAAAAATTTAGTTCCACTTGTAACTAAACACCTATCTATATTTTAGGAATGTTTACTGAGACTTGATAATTTGGGATATATGTGCTTTTGCTTATGTTTAAATTATGTTGTATTTGTATTTTGACCAGGCAATAAATAATTGAAACAGTCCTAATAAATAAACACATGGTTAACCTCAGAAGGCTGGAAACAGCAGCAAACTTGCTTCCAAAGGCATTTTAGTCTTTTCACAAGGCCAGATTCAAGCTAAATTATATAGTGGGATACCCCTTCCTTCTACTGTGAGGTATACTGAAAAAGCCAGTTCTGGATGGAGACAGATCTAGTTCCAGTCCAGGCCTCTTGTTTATGAATGTCCTGGTAGTAATTGAAGCCCCCCTGAATGAGATGCTTTCTAAATGGTAGGCTAGCTATTCTAGAAAGAAGCAATACCTCTCCTTTCCTAAGGAAGGTTACACTCCCATGGGAAAGGTAACCCCATAGGCCTTGTTTCACTGTTTATGTGTGGGCATTCCCAAGCTCAGAGACGTGTGCTCCAAGCGCCAGGGATTAGGGGCACTGCTGCCTGGCAGCCCACTCCCGTTGAACACACATGCACCCAATGCCTACCTATGTGCCAGGCACAGTGCTAGGATTTGAATACCAATGTGAACAGAAAAACACAGTGCTGGCCCCTCCAATGGCTTACAGTCTAAATAACAGAAAGATGAGTGTAAACTAGAAATTCTGGGGTCTGTCTTACAAGGCTTTTTAAGAATGAGTTTTCATTTTCTCTCATGCCATCTCCATCCTGTCCCTTCCACTCTGTTCAGTCACACAGTCTCTCATCTGCCAGCAGAGGCAGTGAGGTAGCTCTTTCTCCAGAGTTCCATATAATGACACCTTTTAGAGGTGAATGGCTGAGGATTCTTCCTAAGAGGCTTGAATTGTTCTGAAAGGCTTTTGGAGGTATGAAGGCCATGATAAACAGCTCTTCTGTTAGGAAAGTTCCAGAGATTGAGTGAGTAGACGCCCATGGGTAGCTGGTGGATGTCCCTCAGAGTCCAGTGTCAGCACACCTGCTCCTGTCCATACATCCAGGGTGAGTGGTGGGGTCCCTGACATTCCCTGGAAAAAACATCAGATAGTAGTAATCCAGCCCACCTCGGTTATAAATATCAGTGGTGTGTGGCTTGCTAGGCTCAGCCTGAGTGTGGCCTGACTCAGAGGTTGGAATACTTTGTTACAGGTGAATCCTCCTCATTACTTTCATAGCTAGTCCACCTTCCCCAGGACTTCCATTCCAGGATTTGTTCTCCAGAGAGAGATTGAGGACCTGTGACATCATCCTATTTAAGTACTTCTCAGATATGATCTTTTAATTGTAAAAGATATGCAATTAGTTATATAATTTATAACTAATATATACTATATATAATAAAAGAGCATAGTTAATTATATAACTAGTCATTAAATATAATTACTTGCATATAGCTTTTAGTTCCTCAGGCAAATTAAAGAAATTAATAGTAGATGCATAGGCAAATATAAAATACTCAAGTATTCTTTTAGTAATAAAATAACTCTCACTCAGCCAAGAAGACAAAGAGGGATCACATGCATGAAACATTTCTGTGTACTTTTCCCTTTGAAGCTGAGGCAGGATTGCATCACTTCCCTTCTCAACAAGGTTCAGTGGCTTCTTGCTGTACTCAGAATAGCCTGAATTCATAGGCTTCTGTGAGCTGCCTTTCTCCCCATTTCATCCAGTATTTTAACATCCTTTCAGGTACCCTTTCCTCTGGCTTACCTGGTCTATTAGCAGGTCCCCTAAAGACCATCCTTTATATCTCCAGGCCTTGCTTATACTGTCTGTTCAGCAGGGAATAAATTTCACTCATTCATTTATAAAACCTTATTGATGCCAAAAGACTGAGTTCAGATATATCCTCTTTTATGAAAACTTCCACAATTCCTACTAATAAGAATAAATTACTTCTTCCTCTCTCTTCTTCATTGTAGGCCTATCGCATTGTGCTTCTATTATCTACATCTCTTTTTTCATTCTTGCTTGTATCTAATTAATTTATTCATCTATCCATCCACACATTAAGCAATTATTTATTGAAAGTTTTATCCCTGTCACTGTGCAAGAGTATGGGAATACAGTGGGGTGCAGAAAACAGGCAAAGTGCCTGTTCTCTGGGAGCCTGAAGTCAGGTAAAGATGTTTGATAAGGACAAACCCAAACTCACAAGCCTAAACCCCGCACCTGTAGCAAGACTGAGGATGACAGATTTGTGTGTGTCTCTTTCTCTAACTGCTTGATGTCAGTAACAGCCTCTTGCTTTGTAGAGAATGCACTTGGTCACAGGCCTACATGATGAGGTCCATTCTCTTTGTTGTGATTGAACTGTGTTCTTGCAACCATGACTTTGGTTGGAAATTAGTAACTTATAGATGTAATCAGGTTAAGGTGAGGTCATACTTGATTAGAGTTGGTCCCACTCAATATGATGGGTGTCCACTGAGAAGAGGAGACAAGATAGACTCAGACCGGGAAGATGCCATGTGGAGATGGAAGCAGAGATTAGAGGGATGAGGCTGAAAGCCAAGGAACATCAAGAAATGGTGGCAAGTGCCAGAACTAGGAGAGAGGCATGGGACTGTGTCCCCCTTGGGATCTCCAGAAGGAACCAACCCAGATTTCAGAAGTGTGAGAAAATAAATTCCTGTTGTTTTAGGCCACCTAGTTTGTGATGCTTTGGTTTGGCAGCTCTAAACAACCATTGTCTCTCCTAGAGGAAGGGTCATCATCAGCACAAATGCATAGCACCACAATGTTCTAATGCGTGTGTGAGTGAACAAATTTGGGTGAAAGAAAGAAAGTGAATGAATGAAGGAATGAATGGAGTACTGTATTTGCTCCCTTTAGTGGTAAGAAGCAGGGTTGCATTCACGATATTTATTCTGTTCCAATTCTATTAAGAAGGAATAAATATGGATTCACAGTTAACAGCCTGGTCATCAGGAGAGGAGCTTGAGTGGATTGCTTAATTGCCCATGAGGCTGTGTCTTTAGAAATAAAGCTGTGTTTCTGTCACTCTGTCTAGAGAATGCATATAAATTTGTTAGAATTACTAAGTATTAAAATAATTGCAACTCCTTCACTTCTCTCTACAAAGTAGAATCCTATATAGCTCTTCACTCGGTCCCTCAGGCAATTTGTGTTTGTACCCCCAGCTGAATGGCTCAGACTTACCTCAAAGCAAAGCAGAAATTAGAGTTTTGTTGTGGATGGTTGTTAGAATTTGTGTTGCATTTTATATTTTCAGAGCTTTTTATAGTTGCAGCTTTAGTTCCATAGCATTTAGGAATCCATGGTAGTAAAATGGTTTTGTTTGTAAGGAGAGAATAAAAGACTAAGTTGTTCAGTGACAGTTGAGAGCTACATTAACGTAGGATACTGCTCCCTTCTGCCCTGAGACCCTTCTCCTCCTTCTGCCTCCTGAATCCTTTTGCCTTCTGCCTCCTAGACCTCCTCCAGCCTCCACTGCACTTCACTCTATGAAGGGGATTGTTGTGTGGTTTTTCCAAAAGTAGGTTGTGAGGCCCTGCAGGACAGACAGCCTAATTCAGTAGGCAAACAAGAACCATCTCTTGCTTGAGTGAGTTAATGAGTGAATGAAATTCTCAGAGCTATGTGTAGTCTTTTAACAGTTACTTCTTATTTTTTGCATCCAAAAAGAGTTTCATGAAACTCTGTGGTCAGACTCTAAGCAAATCTCAGAAAGCAGGAATGGGACAGCAGAGGGGGCTTGGAGAACTTCCAGACCAGCCTTAGACTGTGAACGGACTGCTTCGTTTTCTTGTCAGTGGAAGGTGAGTCAGATGTTCATAAGGTTCTTCCCTTGAGACCTTTGCTCAGAAGTAGCAGCCAAAAGGCATGCCAGAGAGGGCAGGCCAGGTTGGCCACCATGGTTCCCAGTACAGAGGGGTGAGATGGAAATAGTCTCTCAATCCAGAAATTTGCTCTGATGGCCAAACTCTACAGGTTTCTTAAAGGATGTAGTTGCAGGATGACTCCAGCAACAGTGGGCAAAGTGGCCCTCTTCTCTGGAGAAGGAGACTTCTTTTCGTCCTATTCTTTACCTTTCGTCTGCTTATAATCTCCATCTTATAATGTAAGCATCCTGTTATCTGAAACAGAACATTCAACATTCACGGGGCACCTAAAGCATTCAGAATAGACTGCTTAACTTAACCTTGGTCCCTCTGTCTTCCTTCCAGTCTGTATCTTTCTCTTCTTTGCACCCCTCCATCCCAGCACCTCCTGTGAAGCCTCAATGTCTACCTGATGACATTGGACAGATCATGCCCCAGCCAAGGCTGATTCTTAAGGCACCTGGATCATGGCACAAGACAGAGAGGAAAGGTTGATTGAGAAGTTAATTTAGCACAATAAACTAACTCAATTTGCTAGAGGGAATCCATTTTCAGAGAGAATTTCTTTGGCATTGATTCTCAAGATCAGGAGAATGGGATTACAGCTTTCAGAGTGACCAATTTTTCTGTGTTTTGTGTTTTGTCCTCATTGTTTAAATATTGGGAACTTTTAAAAAAATTTCTCACCCTGGCTAGAATCTGACTGAGGAAATAAGGCTATATGTTTGTTATTTTATAATATACTAATTTATTTTTAATCATAAGTTTAATTATAAATGAATGTGTCATCCTTAGAATTATTTGTACTTGTAAAATATTCTATTAAGGAATATCTGTCTGATCACAAAAAGAAAAAAATATAGACATTATTTTCTGAGATGGGTAGGAAAGAAAGCAAAGTAAACCATTTTTTCGAAGCCCATGTGCCACCAATTCTGAGAGTCGTCAATCAGGGCGCCTACACTGTCCCATTCACAATTTTCTAATTTTTTATAATGAGCAGTTTGAAATGAATTCCTAAGTTCCTTTCTGGTTCTGTTGTTCTGTGTCTCTATCCATGAGTAATTCTAGCTTGTGTTTTAAACTCAGAAGTTAGTAAAAAGGTCCAAAATAATGACAAAGATAAATTTTTCAAAATTGGACAAGCTGGAATCCTTAGAGGCAATATTCTTCATTTTGAATTTATAAACTACCTGCTAATAAAATCTCTTGAGTTGTTTCTAAACATTTGCATTCTGACTTCCTTCATTTTCAAAACACTTGTCTGTGTGATCACAAAGTGGTTCCCCTGAAATGTAACCTCCTACTGGATGCAGCATGCTGGAAGAATGCAGAATCCGTGTGGAGAAATTAAACACACACAGATCTTGAAGGTCAGAAGTACATTTAATGGCACTCTGTGGTCCAGGACCCTCGTCTTAAAGTGTTAGTAATTGACGTGAATACTCAAAGAGCTTCCTCACTTGGGAGCTGCTGGATTTGGGGCATAAACCAGAATTGGGGAATATGCATCTTGTGAATGCCACAGTAGTTAGTGTTGTCAGAACGATGAAGGTGATGCTACTGAATTAACCAGCTGGGCATTGTGCCATTCCTGCTGACAAAAGGAAGACATTTTAAAAATTTCACCACATTAGAAGAAACAAACTGGTACGTTTACTGAGAATGTTTTTGAAATTTTTAAATTGATGACAAAACCGTAAAGAGACCCTCGTTAGAAGAAGACACCTGGCACAGAAGTCCTCCGTTAAGTGTATCTTCTGTCGTGTTGGATGTATTCCAAGGAAGGAGCAATTTGGACAACCACATCCAAGTGGCTGAGTGGGTTGTAATTTTCAACCTCAGCATTCCCCCAAGTATCAGGAACCCATCAGAAAAGCAGTTGTTTTGGATAATCAAGCCACCACCCTCTCATTCCAACTGTTTTCAAAATTTGAAAATTTAATTTATGATATATGTTGCATAGACATTTTTATTATTATAAAAATAATTTATCTTTTCTAGGAGGAAGTAAACACTGAAAGAGTCCACAATTGATAATCCCATTATCCAGAGATAATTTATATTAACTTTTTGTTGTATTGCCTCCTAGATATGCTTAAACCCCATATTTTAAACAAAACACATATCTAATTTTACACATATTTTAAAAATCAGATGTGTTAAGCATGATCTGTCCTTTTTGATTTGGAGTTGCCACTAGGAACAGCAGAGAAAGTGTAAATCAGTGCCCCCCAAAGTGCATCCTCTCCTTCTTCTCCCACTGCCCAGAGGGCTGGGTTTCTGGTGGATGGAAAGGCCTGGCGCATGGGAAGTCATATGTACTCTGAGGACTCTGGCACTTCGTGACCTTGGAAACAGGCTAGTACTGAAGTCTTTTTATCCCTGCCAATCCATCTATAAAAGTCTGGGTAGGTGAGCTTTTACTTATCTAAATTATAGCAAACTTGATGATGAAAGAGAAAGTTAGGGATGGGCTTTGCTCTCTAAATTCCTTTGGAAATGAAAAGTATTATTTCTCATATTGTTTCACTAGCAGAACTTATTGAACTCATGGGAAAGCCAGAGGAAAGTGCTTGAAGAATCTTTACAATTAATATTTCTAGGGCAGCATTCTCACGGGACACGCTTGTTTTCTGGAAAGGTCCTAGAGACTAAGAGATTGCTGCCAGGAGGCAGCCCAGTGCAGAGGAACAACACGAGCTCTTGGAATTAGGCAAACTTGAAATTGAATTTTGATTTCTTTTTATTCCTTGTATATGATCTTGAGCAAGCAGCACCTGCGAATATCAGTTTCCTTATCTGTGGACGCAGGAGGTGATGCTTATTTGCCAGATGTTTTCACAGCTTCATGGAGATATATGTGGAGTTACTAACACATAATATGACTTGCAAGTGAGCTTGTTCTTCTGCTTCCCCCAGTGCTTTCTGGGAAGTGTGCAGAAGGAAGACATTTCATTGGTGAGTCAGTGGATAATGATAATGATATGCTAATATTTACCCAGATAAGCACTTTGCATAAAACTGTTTGTGTAACATTAATTGGAAGAAAATGTCCTCACCATATACTATTATGATGTGAATTTTCTTTCCTTCCTGTTAAGATTTGAGTGAAAGTCATTGAATTGAAAAAAAAATCTGTGCTTTGCTACACAGTGACATGCTTTTATATTTGTGAATGAAGTTTGCAGTTTATCTTTTTATTACATTCCACATCCTGAAACAATTTTAGTGAGCAGAAATTGAGATTTGGGGGTCACTTTGTGCTTTGAGTTAATAAAATACTTGTATTTGGGGAAACAGATCATGAACTACAATAACTGGGTAGTATACGTGTTTCATAAGTACCTAATATATTCTTTGATTTTGCTTTTGGTTGTGGTAGCCACTCTAAAGAACATGGTATCAGATTTCTTTTCTGCTTATCAATGTGTACAGTGCAGGTCTAGAAGACTTGAGTATCTTTCAGACATTGCAATGCTTGAAAATACATTACTTTAAATATTAAGTATGAGTATGTATCAAGCAATTGCTTAGCAATAATATGGAATAGTAAAAAGAATTGAGAAAATTTTCATGTGAAATACTGAAAGAAGTTGAACAAAATTCCTTATTTTTCAACTGTGGATTCTACCCTCACTGTTTACCTTACTTTTCTAGCCTCAGTGCATTTCCTTTCAATAAACTCAGTTCTCTGAAGATTCTCTGGTTTCTCTTGATAAGATGACTTTGTTTTTGCTGTTAAAATCTTCTTGGAGGGAGAGACAGAGGTGGCAGCAAGGGAAGGCCTAAGCTGTTCTCTGCCTCCCAGAATAGATGTGAGGGTCCTTCCTAAATTCCACCAGCCTTCAGGTACATCTTGAGCAATTTCCAATAAATTCTCCAGCAGAAAACTCAAACTTGAACTTATAAGGAGAACATTATTTTATGGTGAGTGTCTATTTTAAATGGTAGAGGGAAGAAAGTGTAGTACTGCCTTTATTTCATTTTCCCTGTTAGCCTTCAGGAAGGTCAGAATGAGATTTAATGTACTATGACAAGTAAATGGTAGATACGCAGTTTTTTTTTCATTTGCTTCCCCCTTTTCTCTGTCTTAAAATTTTAATTTCCAAATTAATAGCCTTTCACGTACTAGTTGATTTAGTCATTATCATTAATTATATCTTCTGTGCTCAATATAGGGGAAAGAAAAAATATAAAAATCTCATCGTCATCGTCTTAGTGGGTTGAAATCCTGTAAACAAAAACTTAGCTCTGCAAGAGGCTCAGATCCTGCCTGAGCCCACACCACCTTCTCTGACAGAGAAGCTGCAAAGCCGGCCCAGCTCATGGCTTTATGTGTGAGGCCCAGTTTGTCAGGCAGGTGACAGGAAAGACACCATAGGAGAGGCAGTAACACCCATCTTTTATGATGGATCACTTCAGTTTTTTGAAAAAGAAGATACATTGTAAAAAAAACAATTAAAAATGAGTAAGGAAGTAACTGTAAACACACGGGGAGAAGTTAAGTAGTAGGGAAGGAAGTATGTGATTAAGAGCGCCAGTGAGTGGCTATGGTGATGGAATTTTAGAAAAATAATTCATTTGCAAAAGCAGAAAATCTCCCCAAGAGAATTGGCAAAGGCACTTGCCGAGAGGGAAAGGCCAGGCTACTGAGAAGAACTGAAAATTGCTGGGATTCCACCACTTCAAGTAAAAGACTGAAAGGAGTTTAAGTTTTTGTTTTTATTTTAAACATGCTGTTGCTTGTGTGGCAATTCCAAATGTAGGGCCTCTCTCAATACAACCACTACCCCTTATAAAAAATTTGGTCTCAAAGACTTCTTACATTCCTAAAAGCATCAAGAATTCCAAAAGGCTTTAGTATATATATCAAAGTTTACTGCAGTATCAGTAAATGAAGATTTGTTAAATGCGGTGATGAGTTTATGAAATACAAGAATACAAGAACACAGGATTCTTTAGCACAGAGTGATGACGTCTTTGTGTGGCAGGAAACCTCTGGTGAACTCTACTATAGAATTAGGGAGGATGAGAAAAATACTATTGTTTTCTAGATGGCTGACGTTATAGATTACCTGAAAGGGTCTCAGAGACCCGCAGAGGACCCCAAATCATTCTGAGAACCATTCTTGCTTTTTATATCCAAGACTGGGGAAATTAAATCAATTATTTCCTTCAGTAAACTTTTACTCCTTTTATCTAGGATGAGTAGCTTCGTATGCACAGTTAAGATTTCCAGGAAGACCAGATTTCACTAATTCCTCTGGTCTAGAATTGGTATTGTAAGAAAGGAAAGAAAACATGTCAGCAACCACAAAAGAAAAAAAATTCACAGGTAGTTAATTTTTCTGTAATTATTTTAAAATATTTTAGATTAGATTTAAGACTCAACTGGGTGAAGAAAATATATTTTAATTAGTACAGTATAAGGAACTTCTTGACCCCTCCAAGTAGTAAGTGAACATGGGATATGTGTGCGGTCTCCTAATTGGGGAATATTAATAGGAGGTCTTCCTGTGAAGTCCCGCGTAATGTGGTCACACCTGGATGCAGGATCTGATTTTGCTAATTACAGGTCTGACATGACTTCCAACTTCCAAAGTTTTATCCAGAGGGACAACGTACAGTAGCAGCTCTGACGTCAGCGGCCTGCTCTCTGTTCCCCACCACCACCACATACAATTTAATAGAAAAGAATTAAATAGAAAACAGAGTTTGGAAAACTTGGATGAAGGACAGTTTCGTATTAGGGCTGATTGTTTTGAGACAACTGCCCTTTTCCAGTCAGACTCTTGACAGTAGCCATGAATACTTTTGTCTAAATCCTTTTTCTAAGGTGCACAGTAGAGCAACCTCCCTAAAATATGAAGCTTCCTATTTACTTCATTCCCAGGGCTCAGGTCTGCCAAGTCTGACTAGTCAGCCCCCACCACTACTGGCTGAGACTCTTCCCATCACCATGAGAGCTCGGCGCATACTCGACTTCTGTCTTTGGAGGGTTTGTTATTTCAAGAAAAGCTGAGCATGGACTTGCTGGGAATCACTGCTGCTTCTGACCACTGAGAGCACATTTCCCCTACTGCTTGTTTTCTTTTCAGCTTCCTGGGGCTTTAGCGGTATTTACATTGAGTCCCTGTCATCTCACTCTTTCATGAAAACCCATTTGAATGAGATGCTTGGACTCAAACATATTTTTATTTTGCTGAATCCGTATGTCCAACAGTCTCACCACTGATCACTGAAAAGGGAAAGACTAAAAATTTTTATTTGCTTAGTTTTTCTCTTTAAATCTGGTAACAAGTAATTTTGCATGTCCTGAAGACCACAGCTCATATCAATAACTTGTCTTCTTATTTTAGATAATATCATTTTCTACTCCATACTTTCAGATCTGAGATGCAAAGCTGGCGAAAGAACTCCAAATGGATTTCCAAATGAACAAATTTCTGTAATGGATAAAGAATACTTCAGGTCTTTGAATGTTTCTGTACTCAGTTTGGACTTTTTCTTAGTGGTCTGTTTGAAGAGAAAGAGCAACAAGTAAATAATGTGTTCGGCGTCATGGTCATGGCCACGTTAAAGCTGAGTTATTCTTTAGCTGCCCGAGTTATTATTCCTGCTAATCTAGTGTTTGCTAACATTGTTCTCATTCCTCTTTCTCACTTAATGTTTACCTGTGGCTCCATCTTTCTTAGCCTCATCCTCTGGCTCCCCCACCCTCTGCCTGTCGGCTTTCACATTATTCTACCTGGACATCTGGCTGCAGGTACTTTTCCACTATTCTCCAGTCCACGCCAGACTGGGTTCATCTTGCTTCCCTGCAGAAATTCCATGCTATATTTCATCAGTGTATCCTTTACATTTCAATTCTATCTCCCTCTGGATTCCCCTCTCTCATGGTCCAACTCAGTCCTTCCTCCTAAGACCATCCTCAACTCCTGGGAGTCCATGTTGATTGGGTTCTTCCCCACTTCTCTGCAAATATCTAGAAAGCTGTTCCTTGTGAGACACTGTTTTTATGACTCACCTCCAATTGTAGATTGTGTCCTGTGTTTCACTGGCCTGCATAACATGTGAATTGTCCATTTGCTGAATCGTATTTATTTTAAGTTTACTGGAACACACAAATCTCTTTGGTATGGCAGTTGAAGTATCTTGACCCATTCTAAACTAGGAATGTACTTTCTGAACTGTCCTGTCATTCAGGTGAGTCCCAGTTCTGGCACAGAGGGTCTTAGGAATTCAAGAACGGTGATTTCATCCATACAGATAGCCCTTTGTTTAGCATTGCTGTTTTCCATTACCCACACTGTGACCAAGCAGTTTACAGCTTCCAGGTTTTTCCCCTCCACCTTCTCCAGTTTTTTTAAGTGAAAGATTTTAAATTAGGCAAGAGTTGTGAAGGTAGTACAATGCATACCCATATGCTTTTCATCTAAATTTATCACTTGTGAAAATTTTGCCATTTTTTACCTTATATCACCTCCGATATTCATTCATATGTATGTATATAAATTATTTTTGAAACTCATGGGATCCATGTACTTTAGCTTTTTCATCCATGTACTTTAGCATCATTACTTAGGAACGAAGACTTGTCCCTGTGTAGTCACAAAACCATGAATTACCAAGGCATTTGACACTAAGGCAATATACCATTTAATACACAGTCCACATTGAGGTTTC
This sequence comes from Heterocephalus glaber, assembly GCF_053883595.1. Lineage (NCBI taxonomy): Eukaryota > Metazoa > Chordata > Mammalia > Rodentia > Bathyergidae > Heterocephalus > Heterocephalus glaber. Next base: position 47,963,776 of record NW_028258324.1, on the reverse strand, counting down.
ACCAGTAATCGGTCTCTAGTATTGCTTAAGAATCATGCACTGTCTTTAGTTATTCTGTCTCCTTGGTCTTCATTAATCTTAAAGAGTTCCCAATATTTTTTGTATAGTGTAACAGTCCAGGTTCACGTTGAGAAGTTCAGGTCATTTGTTTGGTACAGTGTTCCACCATTTCTATTTGTCTGCTTACTTCCCTTTGGTTAGATTCATTAATTGTGTTTGCTAGAGTACTGTGTAAGCAATGTTTGTCCTTTAGGAGCCACATAATTTTTTACTTGGCCAATTATTGGTGATGCTTAATTTAATTCTTGGTTAAATTGGTATCCCACTAGATTTCATATATATATATTCTGTGTTGCAGTATTTTGAGGACTGTGTGATTTTCCCCCTCCAAATATTAGCCCAATGCTTTTGATACCGAGTAAGAATACTTTCCTAACTCATAATTTCTGTGGTTGCTGCTACCCCAAGCCTTTTAATTAAATACTACTGGCTACTATAGAAACCATGGAAGAGTGTAAATGGAGCTTCAAAGCAGAAACAGCCCTAAGACATGGACTGACTAGAGATATATTCTGTTCATCTTTGTATTCTTTCTGTCTAGCATTGTGCCTGGCACAGAGAAATGCCTAGGTAAACATTGTGGTCTAGAGAATAATAAAAAGAACACTTAAATGATTTCCTTTTAATTAGTTCTAGCAGTTTCTGCTTGGAACATTAGATTATTTCCTTCAGAATAACATAGATACTCACCTGTATCATCAGTGTGCACTGTGGTTTATACCAGCATGCAGCCATCACCATCATTTTATAGTGAAAGCACAGATTTTTTTCCTCACAATTCTTTGCCCAGAATCGTTTTCTAAAAAAGCACATTTCCAAGTTCTTTAAGGAAATTATGTTCTCCCTTCCAGAAATAGTCACTTATAATACATTTTTTCTTTATCTTTCTGAGAAAATCTCTCCCTTACAACTGTCAAAGTATGTCCTGATGATTTTTACTCTCAATAGGATGTGCTCAAACTTGGGAGAAGCAAAATTGTGCTACCATACTCCATGGTGGTATAAGGCATGGCCGTGCCACGTAATTGCCAAAAGGGACACTGTATGTGGTTTTACCATTTCAATAAGCATAATAATTATCAGTCACAAAATGCTGTATAAGTGCAATACAAAGACTCTGGAACCAGTCTAAATGCCTTCTCTGCCAAGTCAGAAACAATGCTTATGTTGGAGAACTTTTGATCTAAAGGTGTAATCCTGTTATCTTTGTAAAAATCTTTTTTTCTTACATGATTTCTCATGTTTAGTGGCCACACATTCAAGAACCATTCACATTTATTAATATTCAGGAAATTTAGCATTAGCATCATTGTTGTTTATTTAACTTGAAAAAATTTATTTATCCTAGTGATGTATGTTTCTGCTTCACTGGAATGGCAAAAATGCAACACGCTACAGACTGTCCCTTTGTATGTTAGATAGTGTATTGACTTTCTCTTATGGGTTCTGCCAAAGTCCATGGCCACCACTTCAAACTTTAGCAGGTGATGTCATCAAATATCTGAAATGAGGCCTGGACTGTTGGATCCTCCTAATGTTTGTAAACCTAATGCTAGCTTTGTAAGATGTTGAAGAAGCTAAAGTGATTGAAGACCAACTTTGTTTATTTGTTGTCCAACTTCAGATCAGAAAGTTATAGTCCTACTAGGGCCCTGTACTCAACAGAAAGGAGGAAAATGGATGGGAAAGTTCTTGTCAGTCTCCCACAAGATAGGGAAATGGATGAGAAGCACCTCATAGTGGTCCTGCACAAGACTGCACATTCCAGGAGGAATTTCAGGACATCCCTCAGACTATGGTGGCTAAGCTTTGCCTACATGACCCCTATGGAGGCACCCAGGGTGCTGTGATGCAGCCTTCCCTGCATATTACCCTTCTACCAGTATAAGAGATTTGCAGAAGTAAAGCACCTGAAGTTTTGTGACGCTGGTTGAGTGGAAATTTTAATGTTTTGGGACTTCATTCTTTGGTTCAGAATGGAATAGAGGTACTCCAAGAACAGAATAATCTTGTCTTCTGGTGGATTCACATGCATGCAAAGGTTTGTTTCTTGATAACTACATTTCCAGCAGATTTGGGTGTGTGGCTGTCCTTTCAGTCAGTCAGGGAGCTGGGTTGTGGGCAGCAGCTGTACCAGCTTGTAGCTGTAACTGCTGTCTGCTGCTCATGGCCTCCTCAGTTCAACATGACAAGAAAAGACACTGCTGGAAGATCCTGTGTCAGCTTTTCTGTATGTTGGCCTAAAGGTGACACCAGTTACTCTTGCCCACAACTTACTGCTAAGAACTATCACAGGACTCATCCTAACAGCACAGGAAAAGAGAGGGAACAGATGACATATTTAGCAGACGTCATTGTCTTTGGCACAGGAACGTATTTCCCCGAAGTCCATATCTCAGTCTGGCTTAGTATTTTTACAAGTCAGTATTGACCAGAAAAAAGTTCCATTTGTGAATGCCTTACAGTTTACTAGGCACTTTCCCAGGAATTGCCTGTAAAAGAGGCAAATAATTGGAGGTTCAGAGGAAAGAACTTGCTTAAGGCCAAGACAGGGAATGATGATGTTTCAGACTTTAGAAACTACAGATAATACTTGTGTTGTGGCTTGTGTTTAGATGTCCCCTCAAAGCCTCATGCAGTCAAAGGTGGGGCTTTTTCAGAGGCGGCTGGATCTGAAATTGATTCATGCTGCAATGCTAGGATCAAGGGCACTAGGATTAAGGGTGTGAGTACTACCTGCCCTAAGTAGCCTGGATAAGATAAAAGGGGCAAAAAGACACTGTAAAGGTCCCTTAGTGCTTTGTTACCTTCTACCTTCCATGAACTCTCTCTTCTCTGCATGCCACCCTGCCTTGGAGCCAACTGATTATGGACTGAAACCTCTACAAACTGTGAGCTAAAACCTTTCCTCCCTTAACTTTGGGTGTTGGGTATTTTGTTTCAGCAACAAGAAAAGTAACTAAGACACCATATAACATTACTTAGCTAGAAACCAAGACATGCTTTAGCCTGTATTGATTTTAGTGTGGGGGGTTGAGGTGAATCATTGTGTACTTGTTCAGACTAAATGGAAATCAAGTGGTGGTTAGAACACCATCCTAAATCATGAGAGATGCTGTGCTATTCCTAAAACAGTCTGCATCCAGATTCTGACTCAAGGTCTATAGGATAAGGAGCTGGACTTGTCATAGTAGGAGGAAGTGAAACAGTATTGGAATTGCAGATGAGGAGGATTTAACTTTCCTCATAAATCTAAATAGAAAGTTAATTGCTGCTTCTCAGAAGTCTATGAAAGGTAATAATTAGAATTGCCATATACTTTTTCTTAGTCTAATACTGATAGTAAGCTGTTTTAAGTATATTTTTAGTCTTTAGTATAATTATTAAAATTTTAGCATAAAATTCAAACTGATTTTATCTTTTGTAATTAGAATACCTTAACAGGTGTAGTTGTAGTTAGCTAATGAAGATAAGTGAGAGAACTAATAAAATTATAGTTTTATTTTCAAAACACATGGGACAAAACAATCTCTGAGTTTAAATGATCTATCTGTAATGAAAGAAACATTTATGTTTTGTTGGGATATAGTTAACAACTGATAATTTGGGGGAGAACTTTTTAAACAGTCTCTCTCCAATCTGCTCAATTTTGACAAAATCACATATAGCCCTGCCTGACAGGGATTGCCAGTAAGTGAGTTCCCTTAATGTAACCTGGGGAAGCAGCAGTTTACATTGGCACTGTTGGAGCCTCAGCACGAAGCCATCCCTTTTTCTCAGTGCATTTCTTACATGTGCATCTCAGAGTGATGGTACAAAAGAAAAAAACATATGAGTCTAGCACTTTGCCTTACTCTCTCCCTCCATCAGCACAGCATCTGTGTTTTGAAAGCAGTGAGGAGAGAAAACAGTTGTGGTGGTGCTTGAGGTAGAATGTAGTATATTCTCTGGCCTTGTCTCCTTCTCCTGCCCCTATCTGGCCTCTTTTGGTAAAGGAAGCTCTTGAGGGACTGGAGTTTCAAGAGTGTGACAGCAGATTACTGCTGTGCCCAGATACACAGAGCCATGACTGGCCTATCAGAAGCAAGAACTGTGGTTAAATAGAAAGAGCGATTTCTTCCAGGATTTGAATAGCTGAAGGTAGAAAGGGAAAGAACAAAAGGTCTTCCTGTTATAACATTAACATGTGAGATGGGGAAACCTAAAGAAGTTGTTCTGCACAGTTGCAAATATAGATCAAATTCCCAATATTTTCTTTCTTTTATCTCTGGAAAAGAGGAGGAAATCGTCCAATAAAAGGAGATCTTGGAAAATTACTTGTGTTTTTTTGATAATTATAAAGTGTAATATAAAAATTTATTATGAAAAATTCCCAAACAGGAAAATAGAATGAGTTCATTTTTGCTTCATTCACCTTCAATAATTATTAATATTTTCCCCATCTTGTACAGCTACTCTGTCATCACCTTCTATGTTTTAGTTGGAGAATTTTAAAGCAAGTCCTAAACATCATGTGAAATAACTTCTTACTCCAAATCCCATAACCAGAAAGTAGTAAATCACGATTCAAGCATTTACAGTCTGTCTCCAGAATCCACACTGCAGTGCGTGATCAAAATATATAGTGAATATTTAAATTTTAAAAATTTATTACAGTAAAAGAGATAATGCTAATCCCCCTCAAAATACTCCCCCTACTTTGAAGACACTTACCTTCATCATTCTTGCCACTTTCTGAAGCAGCTCTGGAAATCCTCTTTCGTGCATGTCCTTATGAGGTTTGATCAAAAATATAGTGAATGCTACTGTTGAGTACCATCCAAGAAATAGCCATCTGAGAAAGGTAGGCTTGTAAAACATTATAGTGTCCTCATTCACCTTATTCACTGGATCTGGCACCATGTAACTTCTAGCTCTTCCTAAAAATCAAAATGACCATGAAAGGCAAACATTTTGAACGGATTCTGGACATCAAGGCAGTCACAAAATACAACTAAACACATGACCAAGGACTCCCAGAACTGCTTAAGAAAGTGACAACAACAGTGGAATAAGTATGTTTGAAGTGAGGGGGAGCGTTTTCAGGGGGACCCATGGTAATGTGTCTTTTTACTGTAATAAATTTTGTTAATTTAAGTATTTACTGTAGGTTTTTATTATACCTTGTATGCGGAAAGCCCACACAGATGGAGTTGTTTTTAAAGGTATTATACCCAACAAACAAACAAAAATCAAAAACAAAAAACCCTTTCTGAGGAACCTCGGTCGGTCCCTTTGACCCTAGGCACCCACATGTGTTTTTAAAAAAGAGTGAGTGTGCACAGGATGTTTAGGACCCAGTGTCAGAAACCTTTCTTTTCAGCTAATACAGCATTTTACTGACACATTCATGAAATACTAGTTTATTATAGGGGCTGCCTTTCTCCTGAATATTTTTATAGCAGTTCTTATCTGTTCATGTGCTTCTGCCAATAGTTCACAGGAATTTAAAATAGCGGAGTCAAGCCCGGGTCACAGCTGAGTGAAAGTTTGAGTCATGGGGTTCCTCCATTCTGCTCTGACAAAGTGTGCAGGGTCGATAGTTTAATTATGCCATTTTGGGAATGACCAACAATTTGACACTTACTGTTTTCAATTGTTTAAAATTACACTGTTTTAGGGAGTACATGGGACACAATTTAAGTGACTGCTAATGTGACCATGGTGCTGATCGATATTTTGAATTCGTTTCAGTCACATTCCCTGACCCAGGCCTAGCGCTCAGACCCTGCATGAGTCCTCTGTGATCTGTGGAGATCAAAGCTATATCCTGAGGTGTAGGATGCCTGCTTTTAAAGAGCTGGCTCTCCTTGGAATGAGGGGTGGCCAAATACGACAGGCCTGACATTGCAGAAGCGGTGTTGGTGGAATGACTGTGGTCCCCTCAGAAAGTCCTCACCCTCCCACCCTCCCACTGTAGCTTTTTCCCTGGTCTGTGGTGGTGAGGCAGGGCTGCAATCTGACACATCTTACTAGGACACACACAAAATGACAACAGGACTCCAGGAAGCCTCTGTGTTCTACACTGATCTTAATTTCCCTCGAGGGAAGGAAGGAAGAGCTTTCAATTAACATTAACACTGGTTACTTTTTCAAGTTAGCTAATAGAACTCTGAGAAAGCAGAGACTGTGGAGAGAGTGTGGAGAGACAAGATTAGTACATTGTGAACAGAAAGCTGCTGGGAAGGAAAGGGCAGCCTGGAAGCAAGAGACCTGGGCGGCTGGCTGGGAGCTGGAGTGAGTGCCCAGGTTCCACGTGGGAAGTCCCCTGCAATGGGAGGAACATGCTGAGAACTACCAGGCTGTCTCTCTGCATTTCTTGGGTAGTACCTGAAACTGGGGAGTGCAAGGTGAGCAAGCAAGGTGTTAATATCCCAAATCATCCTTACAAAATCAAATGAGGGTTCTGAGAAATGTTTGTCCTTGCTTCCCCTCTGCTTTGAAGGAACATAACCTAGTGCAAAGTTTCTCAAATTTTAATGCAGTTTCCAAGCCTCGGGCTCACTAAAACTCACACTTTCTCTTTTGAGCACAGTCCATTCATTTCCTACCCTGCCTCACAGTCAAGTGTGGCCATAGACTGAGTCCCAGCCAGCGGAATGTGAGCAAAAGCATGTACATCTCTTCTTACTCCTGGCTCATAAAAACCTCTCAAGATTTCACCCCCCCCCCACCATACACACATCCTGTCTGCTTACTGGATATATTCAGAGTAATCTTGGAGTCTGTGTTGAAGAGAGGAGACTGTTATTCTTAGTCCCTGAGAGAACACACGGAAAACGATCACAGTCCAAAAATAACCAAATGACGCTATCAGCATTTTCATGAGCAAGACATAAGTTCTATTGTATAAAGCTACTGAGATTTGGGATGGGATTTTATCTGTTATAGCACCTAAAATTATCTATTACAAATCTTTCTGCCATTCTTATCTATACCTATTCGGTGATTCAGTCTGTTTCTTAAACTGGTTCACTTTTTGAGAATTTTTATTTAAAAGGTAAACTATATCATCATCACAAATTGAAAACAGCATCACTATAAATAGAAGATAACTAAAAACAAAATAATGCATTCATTTTTGGCTAGATGCTATTGTCCCAAGAATGTTCTTCACATGATTTCTGATGTTCCTTTGCTGAAAGGAGAAGATTAGGCACAGTTATAAAGGTGTTAGGGGCATATTAGCACCAAACTGAGATTTATTCCTTGACAGTATCACAAGAGTTGAAAAAGATTTGAAAAACTCCTCAAGGGTAATGTTGAGTGCTATTTAAGGTTGTACCTCAGCCACCTGAAGCCATTTGTATCATCAGTGATATACGTCCTGTACTTTGGAAACAAAGACTTGGTGGAAACCAGATATGAAAGGAGGCTTGAAAATGAGTTGAAATGCACAATACAAGTTGCTTATTTGCTGCAGGAGATAAACGTAGTGTGTCTTGTAGAGGTAGTAAAATAAGACTTCAGCGGGCACAGGAAGACTTGGCGACAAGTTGGAGAGGAGGAGCCTCAGGTTGTGGATATGAACTCTGCCTATGCTTCTGGCTGACCCCTCAATTATGTATACATGAATATTCTCAAAGAAGCACAATTAATGATTGAAGAACTGGGCTAAAATTTGAAAGATTTCTTACAGTAGACAAGATAAGAGTTTTAGTTTAACAAAGGTAATTGCTTGTTAAACTAAGCATCCACCTTGTTCAAAGGAATATAACAGAACTCAGAATCTCCACAACAGTATTTATAGTTTTCAGATACAATCCAAAGTTACCTTGCCTATAAAAATGTGACCCATTTTCAAGAAGAGATGGGTGAGAAAATACAAATGTTAACTTTATTAAATTCTAAAGCAACTAATATAATTGAGATAAAAGTATTGTTGGGCAAATGAATGAAAATACAGAGAATTTCAGCAGGAGATAGAAAATATTAAAAAGAACAAAAGAGGAACTTTAGAACTAAAAATATTGGAAATAAAAGTCTTTTACATGGCCTTAATTAATAGCAGAATATGAGTAATAAATGATTCAGTAAACTTAAGATAAATTATCCCTGAGCAAAGATAACGAGAGAGAGAGAGAGAGGGAGGGAGGGAGAGAGAGAGAGATTGATTTCAAGAAGTGAACAGGGCCTTAAGACCTATAAGGCAAAAGTAAGGTCTAGTATTTATTTAATGTTTCAGAAGGAAAAGAGAGAGGAAATGGAACAGAGAAAAATACTGAAGATATAATGGCCAAAATGTTTCCAGACTTCGTGTAAAACCTAAATTTACAGATTCAAAAAACCTTGGTGCACCCCAACTAAGATAAATACAAAGAAAGCCACACCAAAGCACCTTAGAGTCAAATTGGTAAAAATTAAGAATAAAATCTTGAAAAAGTCAGGGGAGAGTGACACATTCCATACAGATAACTGACTGAGATGATCATGGACTTCCCTTTTTTTTTCGGTACGGGGGATCGAATTCGGGTCCTTGCGCTGGACTTTCCTTTTGAACCTATAAAGGCCAGAGGAAAACTGATCAGTGCCTTTAAAGTTTAGGAGGAAGAACCTATTAAAGAAGAAATCTAAAAATGTGAAAATATTCTTTGAGAATAAAGACAAAGACGTTTTTAGATAAAAGGAAACATAAGAAACTTCACTGCTAGCAGTTCTATACTCTAAGCAATGCTAAAGAAAATATTTTAAATTATAAGAAAGTAATATGAGAGGAAGCCTGTATTTTTCAGGAAGTAATGTAGAGGATTAGAACTTGGTAGATATCTTTGTAAATAAAAGACACCATACTTTCAGTTTATTTAAAATACATTTTAAATGTTTATCATGTAGGTAGTTGTAAAGCATATGACATCCATAGCATGAAGTATAGTATTGGGTGGTGGTGGGCATGTTAAGTATAATATGTGATTGGAAGGTTTGCACATTTTTCATAAAGTAGGACAATATAACTTTAGTTTATGGCAAAAAGTTTAGTAATACTAAGGAAAAAAGATGCAAAGAAGCATAGGTAAGAAGACAATGGATAAGTCAGAACTGAATTCTGAAAAAACTGGAGTATTTGTTGTATAGATATAAAAAAAGTAAGAGAGCAGATCAATTTTAGGATCTATGAATTTGTCATGGTATTGGTCACATTTGATTTGCCATCCCTTCCTGCTTACTTCTCTGCTATTTTCATTGAAGTAGATCATCTTATAGAGCCCAGTGTACTTTGTCCCAGAATTGTTTGATGTTCTCCATAAGAGTCTGAACTTAGGCTTATAGAGTTGTTCCTTCAACAGTTATGAAGATGAGGATTTGGAAGTTTCAAATAGAGAAAAATATTTGACATGTGCCTTCTGCAGTGATTGTTTTATTAAAGATGAGGCTCTGAAATTATAAGGCAAAGATTAATGTGAGAGGCTTAAAGGTAACCCATAATATTATTTAGTAATGGGTAAATGAAATCTAATGCTCAGCATATTTGTGTTTTTGACACAACCAAATCCACTTTTGATACATCATAACCACTACCACCTGCTCTACCAGGCCCCTTATCATTTTTTATATCACTTAATATCTAAAGTCAGTGCAAACATTACTTTCTTATCTTACAGATTTTCACGTACCTTATCCTAGATCAAGAAGTAAGATTCAAGTCCAGTTTGGCTTGGGTTTGAGTCCCTTCCCATATATCACATTTCCTCTTTTTAGAAGTTTATCAAATTTAAATGTTAACACTTGGTTTGTCATCATCATTCATCTGTAGATATTTCTGAGCACTATAGAATAACAAGTTGCACCAAGATACACGATCAAGTGTTGATGTAAGGATGGTACATGTCTTTGCAAGAGCCCAAAGTGCTAGAAGTTCTTTTTCCCATCCTCCTCTACTTCTATCTTTAAAACATCAGCCCACAAAATTCTGACAGCATCTGCCAACATGATTTGTTATTTTCCACTGTGTAGATGAGTAAACTGGAGTCCAAATGAACCGTATGGGGTGGGGATCTAGGTGTGAAGTAACATAACTTCATCTAAACTAAGGCTTTTCCTTACTCTTTAAATTTGAATCAGTGTTCTAGAAACTTAGTGGTAAGGACATGTTTTTTGAAGTGTTCCAGAACTGAACTGGCTCCTGGCAAAGTCAGGCTGGTGGAAAGATAGGAATAGAATCTGTATCAGCCAGTCACATTTTCTCCTGTTTTATGTCTGGAATGCCATGGCAAGATATAAGATCAATAGTGACATTTACAGGAGGCTGAACATTTTTAGCTGGAAAGATGGAGAGTTTTAAAGACCTTACTAAGACCAAGCTCCACATTTACTTAGAATCAGAGCCTTTTAAAAGTGTGAAGGAATTTTAGAGAAAAGCATTCTCATATTCTCTTTTTACAGGTGCTTTCAAAGGCCAAAGGAGATTTAATGCCTACTCTAGGGGCAGGGGCATAGAGCTAGTCATTTCACAGCCCTGTGTTCTAACTCCCAGTTTGAGACATTCCTTACAACATTTTCCTACTCAAAACTCCTACTTACTGTTCTTCCTGAGGGAATGAGCTCTGTGAGGCTTCTTTTTAGGTCTCTTGACCTGCTATTCCTGAAAGGTGCTGAGGATGAAAATATGTACGTTGTAATTTCAATTGTTAGCCTGTGTTGGAACAAGTTATCATATATAGGCTACTAGTGAACTTGAAGAGAGGGAGAAATATAAAAGAGAAAGTTCACTGACTTCGATAATATAAAATAGTTTTGTCAGTACTGTAAATGCAGTCTTTGAATTAAGTACTAAACATTTAAAATTTTATTTGACCTGCTGTTGTAATAGATATGATTGAAACCAAAATTTTTATCTTTTAAATAATGTGAAATATTGTAAAATATAGTAATTATTATTATTATTGTGAAATATAGTAAAATCCCCAGGAAGTTTTCAAAATATAAACTAAAACATTATTTGGTGGAAATTTTTAGATAGAAGGGCGTTATTCCAAATTGAAGCCAATATTCCAAGTTAAGGACAATAGGTACAGGAATCCTTTTGGATTTTGGGTTTGTAGAACTAGAAAACCTTCTTAGATGTTCTTATTCTAGAGTTTTCATTTAAAACCAAAGAAAGAGGTGCACAAAGAAATAGATACAAAAGTGAGATAGATCTATGATATGTTGAATTTGAAGTTTAGACCTATTGAATTTTAAAGGATCAATGATAAAAATAAGATTTGACATCATATACTAAGAAAAGTGAGTTGGAACTTTCTCAACAATGAAAATAAGAATTTTTTATCTAGATTTTAAGTTGGACTAGGGAAGACAGCATATAATAACTAGGATCACCTTGACTTACTTTAAGGACTATAGAGGCAGCCCCTACTTTCTTCCTCAGTATATTCCTGAAAACAATATCACAGAATAATTTATTATAAAATAGAAAGATATTTCTATAAAGACAACATTGTGACCAAAGCTAGACATCATGTAAATCATCTTAGCAACAATAAGCCATATAAACAGATATGAATACAGACAATAAAATTCTAGTATCATAAGTGTTCTACAGCAATTGAATTTTACAGAGGTCTCATGACAGGAAAACGGTACACAGAGCTCTCTAAACAAGAATACTGCATTATCAGTGATGCTATGTAGATGGAAAGACCCTGCATGACCCTGGTTTGTATTTGGTACCAACTAATGTTAATTGAGTAAGAACAAATTTTATGTATTTGCTCTCAAAGGTGATATTCTGCCTCTAAAACTTTACATTTCAATTTATGGTGTATACTTTTGTAGTTTAGACTGTAAGAGAATGACATAAACTGGAAAGATATCAGAAGACCTAGGTTTCTTCTAGAGACATTGGAATAAGTTTTCTTCCTTTGTACCCTTTCCCTCCATTGAATTTTCATGAAATGATTCAAGGATTTTATAAGTTGTTGTCTTATTTTCAATTCTTGTTCTAAGTACTATAGTAGGGATTTCTTAGGTAACTGTTTTTGTGGTGGATGAAGGAGAAAAAAGTGAAGGAAAAGACAACCTTCCAGGAGAACAACTAGCCTAGCTTCTCTCCATTTTTCTCTTTTGCCAGCCCAGTTAGTTCAGATGTGCTATTTTAATGGTTCACACTCAGATACACCATCAGATTCTCACCTTGCAAAGGATAGCAAGGAAATACTGAATTAAGTATTTCTTTCTCCTTTACAGCCATAGGGAATGCTAAACGTTTTCCAGGAATGCTGAGATTGCCTAAGGTTTGTTCCACTGCTGACTCTTGAGGATGGAGTAGGCCCGTCCAGCAAATGACAGAATTCCAGACCAACCAATGTGCCCCAAGTTGACTTTTGTTTAAAACAAAAATCCACCTGGAATAATGTTTCTCAGCCAGCATGCTCCAAAATCACCAATGTTAGGGACCCACAGCCTGACACTGTGAGCCAGTTGTTCTGTGGTGGGGTGGCAGTTAAGAAAACAAATAGGAGGAAAAAAATCAAAAAACAAAAAACTAGGCCATGCTAATTAATGTAAGGCTATGGTTGAGAACTGCTAGGCCTGAGCCTTTTTATCAGCCAAATGATGGAAGAAAGAATGGAGAAAAGAAGGATAAATTTAGTCAATATTTAATGAAGAGATTGAAAATGAAAATGAGTTCTGAAAATGAAAATGAGCTCTTCTTAACAATAATGATGCTATGTATTTGTGTTTACCATCTCACAGGCACTGTATACACACAGACATTTTCAATTAAGTCATAGTCCTATTTAGAAATGAAGAAACTTGGTTCTCAGTGTCAAATAGCTGAGTCATTGCCATAGAGCTGCAGATACAGGAGCTACTCTACTTCTAAAATGTTCATCACTTTCCACTCCATTACGACACCTCTACATTTTCTAACTTTCTCATTCACCTTTTCTTTGAGTAAATGCAATTAGAATCAGGCAGGTTAACATAAATTACTACTGCTAACAAATTCGGCACCTTTTTTTGAGAAATGTCAGTGGCTGATAATGTTTGTCCCCATCTTAGATAGAAATGATACATTATCAACAGCTTATAAAAATATTTTTATCAAAAAATTATCTGCTTCAATTTTATGATTGAAGATAGGTGATTCCTGTCAGTGGAAGACAAATAGTCCATGTCCTTTAAGTAAGGCATGCTTCATGCTGCTATTACATGTTTGCCTGTAGCTTTCATTGGAAAAACACTGATCTAATATATTTAAAAGCAGGGCTATGACTAACTTAGTTCTCAAGGAAGAAAGGTTTTTTAAAATAATTTTCTCTGCTCTCTACCTCTCTTACTATAAGCATGTGGCAAAGTCTTGGCATCTTGTCAGAATAAATTTTCTGCTGCTTTTCTATCTTTCAGTCTGAGTTCTCCCACCTCTTCCCCACTCTGGTAATCTACAGGAAACCAGACTTTACTAATTTGAGTTTCTGCTCCCTGAATTACTTAATATTGTACTAGTCTGTATTTGCTAGAGATTATGGAGGGTTTTTATAGTTTAGGTGTCATTAAAAAATTTAAAAAGCCTTTCAATTACATGTATTTTTGAAGGAAAGCACAATGGCAAGGGGATTTATTTAGAGTGGCTTTTGCAACAGATTGCTCCTTTTAAAATGCTGCACGTAAGAGGACAGTGTTCTCCTATGCACCTGTGTGTTGCCTGACATCAAGATATTTTCAAAGGTAACTTTGTATGATTGTGCTGCACTAGAATGCTGACTGGTTCTCATTCTTGACTGTACTTCAGAATCCTAGGGATTTTTGTAAAGACACAAATGGCTGTGCCCCTTTCCCAGAGTCTCAGATTCATAAGGGTGTACTGGGGATGAGAATTTGCATTCTTGAACAAGTGTCCAGGTGAAGCTGATGTTTCTCTTTGGATAATGGATAAAATGATGGGTGCAACCCAGCAAGTTTTGGTTTTAGAGATGTGGTACCCATTTAGCCATTGTGCATAAATTTGTGCTGTAACTCCATCTTACCAGTAACTCAAGTGATGCCCAAGTAAAGGAACACTTCAAAGTTATGGGAGACCTAAAAGATGGCAGAAAAGTGACACCCTGGCAGAAGTTCTACAGAGATTGTACTTGTATTCCTACACAATGCCATGCCTGCCTGTCTCTGGGACCTCAGTACTTCTTTAGGATCTGGTGTGGCTGTGCCATTGGTGGTTTTCCATGGCTTCTAGAACCATGGCTTCTAGAGTGGGGGGTCGGAATTCCTGTTCTTCACCCCCTACCATCCTAACGGCCAGAAAACAAAAGCTTTCTTCCAGCTTATAAGGAATTCCTCTTCCTCTTTCTTCCAAGAGGCAGAAGCTGTGGATTTTCTGGGCTGGCCATCTTTCAATGACTGCCAAGAAGCCTGTTCTTTCAGACTTCTTACCTAGCAGATAGCATGACTGAACTGCTCTGCTCCTTGATGAAGTGATGGTGATGGTGATGGTTATTATTTTGAAGCTTTAGCACTAAAGTTTGAAATTCTACTAAGTGAATGTTTGGGGAGGTCTACTTTTTTAAGTTACACAATTGGCTTCCTCATATGTTCTCTCAGGTTGCCAAATCTCCTGTATAATCCTCATCCCCCATCAAAAGAGAAAATAGCAAAAAAGGGTTGTGCTATTTTTGTGGGAAAAGAGGAAGGAATCCAGAAAATACTTCAGAGAACTGTATGTTTTCTTAGCTCCTTCTCCTGATAAGAGTGAAATCCAAGGACAGTTCGGTCAGTTGCTAATATTACATGAGGGTTTTTTTTTAAGTTAATACAAAAATTAGTTTCTGTGCCCCCACCCCTTAAAAAGCTATGAAAAATGTCAAGCATAATATAAGTAAAACAATTCTTTTATAAGAGTCACATTTTCTTATACTAAGGAGTTTTCCTAGGAAAGTATTATGGAAGGGGGACTCTGTATGCCTTGTGTCTACTGTCATTGTACAGGGGGTAGAGCTGGGGTCAGCCTTTGAAAAGCTAGCCTACATCTCTCTGCTGGTATAATTAGGAACAGCAATTCTCCAAGCCTGTAGTAAGATTAGGGCTTAACACACCCAACCCCAGCTACCACCCTTTCCCTCTTTCTTATATGGACTTTTACATTTAAAATTTTTGAGTTTTCCTGAGGAGAGAAAATAGCTCATACTCTCTTAGGACTACAAACATTTGGTCATGAGCTTTAGAGAATAATTCAGCCTCACTGTTTTTGTATCTCTAGTTTTCTTTTTCAGTTTCATTTGTTATTTTAAAAAGACTTTGAGATACCATTAAGAGAATCCACAGATAGTCCCTTTGGCAGAGATGTTGGTTACAAAAATTCTCTTGGCCAAGCACCAAGTCGGTGACCTATAAATACTCCATGCTGCCTGGGCTTTCTCCTCTTTGTGATTCACTGGGATGGAGATCTTGGCCAAGTGCCTCAGGAAAATGTTATTTTCATGATAACCAAAGATTTTAATCTGTACTAGAATTGAAGACATTGATTTTGGACTGGAGGATTTCTGCTAGCCTCAGAATTCATTCTCCAAGTCATATCTCAAGTCTGTGCTATGAGTTGAGGAAAGGATCCTAGTTCATGAAGTCACTGTTGTTAAGTTGTGCTGTACAATAGCAGCAAACATTGCCCTCATTAACCTTCAGATATGGTATGATTCAGAGCAGTGTAGGAGGTTTATGTAAAAGTGTACGTGTGTAAGAGAGAGTAAAATCATGTATACTTGTACAGTTTAGTGCTAACTGCTGAGATATCAGAAATATTAATAGCATTTGAAACAGGTTGCTTGTTTGTTTTGGACAAAGTGCAGGTTAAGCACATTGTGTGCATTAGCTTATTTCATCCATATAACAGCCCTATGAGGCGGATTATCTGCTACCCTCACTTGCATATTAAGAAACAGAGATTTGAAGAAGATAAATAACTTGTTCATGATTTCATAGCTGGTAAGTAGCAGCACCAGAATATGAAATCATTTGGTTTACACAATTATCTGTATATTGAGAAGCACAAGGTCATACTAAGGGGCACAGGACTGAAGGAAGTGGCAGATTTGTGTGATACTGATACAGGGAAGCAGTGCCTACCCATTCATGAGTGTCCCATATCCAGGAGAGAAAGGACAGGACAGAGTTTTGGATTTATAAGGAAACAGATTCCAAATGGGAAAGTACTTGGCAAAGTAATTGTATTCAAATAAGCTCACATCTATGGAACTGCAGAATGATATACTGTCTGACAGGCAGGAATGTATGCTGATCTCTTGGTTTCATGGATCTTTTTCTGTACGGTACATGGGCTACTTCCAGGTACAAGTTGTATCTGGAGAGGTAAGATAGATTCTGAAAGAGTCTAGAGCCAGATGACTTATGTTTGAATGTTAGTTTTACCTCTTTTTAGCTTTGCGGGCTTGGACATTCACAATTTACATTTCTCCCTGTACCTCAGTTCTTTCATCTGTAAAATAGAGATGGTGATAATAATAAGACCCTCTTATAGGATGATTCCATCAATTACATGAGATGATATATGTGAAATGTTTAGAGCAAAGCATTATTCTAATTGTTTGTGGACTTTGTTATTGTCATCATTAGCAAAATCATTATTTTTGCTCTTTCAAAAATGTTAAATGAACTTAACAATGGCCTTAGATAGAGCAGTTTAAACAAAGCCCTTACCAAATCATGAACCATTTTGAGAGTCATTAAAAAATAATATTGGACATGGATGCTGATAGCCAGAGTTAGCCAGCGCATGGACATTTAGCACAATTGTACTCATAGGGACAGAGCAAATCAGTGTAACTTTCAGTGAGTCAGTTAAGAGATCTGTATCAAAAATTCTAAAACGCTGCAAACTCTGCAACCTAGAAGTTCTGCTTCTAGAAATAGCTTGATAATTACCTAGACAGTGTACAAGGATGTCAGTTAAAGATATTAACAATATACAGAGACTTACGTTTATGGACATGGAAATATTTGATAATGAACAGTGAAAATGCAAATTACCAACACTATATAGGAAGCTCTCATCAAAGATGTATGTATTGATATATGCCTTCAAATGAATTTCTTTTTTAGTTTACTTAAAATCAGAGATCATAGGACAGCATCTCTCTTTCAAAATTTGCTTACACTTTTTGAGGGTTTAGTTATACAGTTTTGTTAATTAATGTCCATATACAAAATTTTCAGCCAAATAATGAGACTTATGAGATCCCATTAAAAGAATTTTCTCTTACTAAAGAGAAGAAGTACAAAGGAGTACGACTGATTATTTATTCTGAAATAATTATTCTGAATACACAATTGAGGCCAATATAGCCCTTGTCGATCAGGAAGAATACTGCTATTTTTAAAATGGTTTCATTAATTTATTTCCTATTTGCTCTTCTCATAAATTGGGTTTATCTCTCGAAAGTATTGCAATTTAAAGGACTATGATGAGAAAGGCCAAGGCCAGGGCATTCAGACCAGTGTATTTGTTTGTTTGTTTTTAATAAGTATCGATAGTATGTCTTTTAATGCCCAGCTACAAGTAATTGGCCCAGAATGCTGTACTGAGTGATGTTTAGTAAGTTTCACTCTATCCATATTGAGATACAGGCAAAATAATTTATGTTAATATGAGCATTTAAGGGCTGCTCTTTTTTGACAGGTGAAGTCCAGTCTATAGTAGAAAATACACGAGGGCTAGGTTTTGACTATCATACGAAAGGTCAGGAGAATGAATTTCAGTGTAAGTGCAAACCCTTTCCATCCTTATATAATGGAGAAAGGGATCTCGTGTGTATCTGGTTTATATTCCCAAGTCAACAAACATTAGATACCTAATCTTAAGGCATGTCATATCTCTTCTCGGAAGGAAAACTGTGTGTGTGTGTGTGTGTGTGTGTGTGTGTGTGAGAGAGAGAGAGAGAGAGAGAGAGAGAGAGAGAGAGGAGGGAGGGGGAGGGGGGCCTTTACTGAGACACTTAGTCTTCTGCTTAAAGTAGGAAGAATTTATTGAGAGAACGATAGCTTCTGTCTAAGAGAGACAGAAGGGGGACCAACAAGTAGGTTGCCCCAACACTTAGGCTTTTAAAAAATCAAATTATCGATAATATTTTCCCAGAAAATCAGTGTTACAAATCAGGGATAAGTGAACTTTTTCTGCAGAGGGCCCGATGGTAAATATTTTAGGTCTGTAGGCTGTGTATGGTCTCCATTACTAGCTGCTTGACTCTGCTGTTATAGCACAAACCAGCCCAGGCAATATGTAAACAAGGGTGACTTTGTTCAATAAAACTTTATTTACAAAAACAGGCAGTGAATGAGATTTAGTTTGTTAATCCTTGCTATAAATGATCATTCATTTTCCAGACTAGCTCACAGGTACTTATTTATTTGGTAAGTTGTTGATACATTGTACATTCACAATATTATTTTCATTAAAAGTTATTAGTCTTTTCACCAAAATAATGTCAGGGCATGTCCAAAAGCAACAGAAGAAACTTCCCAGATCTTCCTCCAAAGAAATTGCTCTTTTTGCTGTTTCTTTTGGATTCAAATATCAATGAAATGGGCTTTTATGGCTGCTTCCTAATTTTTAATTTTAGACATCTTAGACTTTCTTTTTAAAATAGATATAAATTAACCTGCCTGACACCTTCATTTTTGCACTGTAATTATATTTGTTCATTTTAATTTCCACTTGTTACTGAAATAAACATTCATAGTAAAAAAATTCAATTGTGACGTATACAGCTTGATGAATTTCCTTTAACAGACATTATCTTTTAGAACCCCTACTTTGTAAAACCTGCCTTTTGGTACCACTGCACACACCATCTCTTTTTAATTTTTGCATTTAACAAGACTCATGGTATCTCGTCTTATTCTGTTACTACCTTTAAGTCATTAGTACTTTATCAAAAGGTTGATTTTAAAAATTGAAAAGTCAATGCATAATATTTGTGGTTTATTGTTTATAGCGAAGGTAATGATCAGTATAGTTCAATGTTGTTTGCATCGCCTTTTATATTTTTGGAATTTCCAAATGGCCATTCTTTTCCCTGCCTCTTTGGCCCTTTAATGGCAGCTTCAATTTTGGATGCTCTCCCACCCCAGGGTTCACTTCAGCACCCTGCCCCCAGACTCTCCTCCCAAGTTTCCCCCGTCTTTCTGCTCTCTAGGACAGTGGCTCACCTGTCACTCTGAAGTTCCTTCTTCAATCCAGTGCTCAGAACCCATGATGTCTTTATTCTAGTACAACACCCCCAGTTTGGTTGTGGATTACTTCAGTCATCTTCCTTTGAGCGGGTATAAGGGAGCTAAATTTTCCAAGTTGTAAATGTTTGAGAATATTTTTATTCTATTCTTATACTGGGTTAGTGAATAAGTATAGAATTCTCGGTTGAAATTGTTTTCCCTTGCTCGCTCCATGATTAGGTGTTTGGTAAGTGTTAAGAATAGTGTGAAAGGAGGAATAATTTCTTAGTGGGACCTTCATTTGCTTGCAGTCTTCTAATCATGCTATTTTCTTAACTCTCTATGGGATTGTTGATATGCTTTTCTATTACTTGTCTTATTTTTGTTTCCTCCAGCACTATTTCCTCTCATTTATTTATTTATCTTGCTTATTGTATTAACTGGCTTTCCTTTTGCTGGACACAATATCTGACACCCACAACTTAACAGAGGAAAGGTTTAATTTAGCTCATGTTTTAAGCAGACTCAGTCCATAGTCATCTTGCTCCGAGGTGGAAAAGTTATGGCAGACTGGCATCACTGAGCAAAGCTGCTTAGTCCATGGTGGCCAGGAATCAGAGCAGGGAAACAGTGTCAGAGAGGGGGGACGAAGGACCAGATATATACCTCCAAGGCCACGCCTCCATGACCCACCCACACAAATCCAGAAGTGTGCTTCATCAGTCCTTCAGGTGCATGCCAAAGCCAATCAAGTTGACACTCCACCCTAACCACCACACCTATGCTGTTCCTGGTTGGAGCTTTTCTTTATATGGCTGGTAGCCCATGATTGCCCATTTATATTTAAGAGTGAGCTCATGCACCAGCTGCTTTGTGAATCTGTGTGGTCTTTGTTTTATGAAGAGGTCTTGGCCCTTTTTTTTTTTTTGGAAGAGATAGTGATAAAGAATGATGGCAGGGGGGTTGGAGATTTAGCTCAATGGTTTCGCCGCCTGCCTCGCAAGCGCAAGGACCCAAGTTCGATCCCCAGTACCAAAAAAAAAAAAAAGAAAAAAGAGTGATGGCAGGGAAGGGGAAAAGAGAAAGAAGTTATTAGTTAGTAGAATAGTGGGAGCACATGGTAGGGATAAGTGACTTCAGATAATTTGTTTATCCTGACCCATATCTCATCCTTATCCTCTATCTTAAAATTCATCTATTGTCTAGTTCTGCAAGGCCTGTTGGGTCCTGTTCATGGATATCTCCATTGTAGATTCTTTGCCCTGCTTCACTAAGTATTGCCCTTCTGCCTTCTGGCTTCTAGAGAAAGAAATTTGTTTGGAACACCTCAGAACCCCTTGCATATTTTGTTTTTTTAAATTGTTTTAACTTTATGTCATTTTAAATCTCTTAACTCTCATTTTAGTGAGGTTGATGGAAGGAGAGAAGATCAACTTGTGTTGATCTTTTCCACATCTGTATTTTGAATTGTTATTAGACAATATTTATTCTGTTTCCATTTTACAGCTGTATATGGGCTGGCCTGCTAACCTAATCTCCGTCTATGTGAGAGTTAATTGAAACCTATGGTGCTAGAAACCAAATGTCTCTGCCACATAACGACAGTCCCTCTACTACTTCACTATCCTTAACCCTCTTCTCCTAGCTTCTGTGATACTTGTCCAGATGAAGCTAGAGGAGATAACTGGTTATTTATTAGTGAGCCAATAGCTGTGAACAGCATATGAAGTGAATTCCAGGGCTTCCTGAGCTCAGTCCCTACAAACGACATACTAGAAAGGGGGGAGGGCTTAGTTTATCAATAATTCTCACAATAATGTATATTTTGGTAAGCTAAAGTGGCTCAAATGTGCTTTTATCTTGATTTTTAGTACTGAAAATTCCAAACACCCCAAATTAGTTCTGAAGAATTACAGAAAATTGGAATGAAGACATTTGTATTTCATGTATACTTTTCTCTTTGCTAAAGCTTTTCCCTGAATGCTAAAGAATGCTCCCTGGATGGTCTTCCCCTAGGACACAGGACCCTGGGATGCCTAAAAACAAAAAGAAGCATTGCTGAAAACAGGGTTTTAAACTCAGGACCTATATTGATATATATGTCTGTGTTCTGTAAATTGAGGAAGAGAAATCAAGTACTTAGAGTATCTGTGCTTAGCTCCTTAGGAAGACTTAAGTTTTATTGATGTTTTATATTTCTTCCTGCAAGTTTAAAGCAAATCAAGTTGTGAATTCATAGATTTTATCACTCTAGTTTCCTTCTTGGAAAAAAAAAGTTACTGTGCTTCACTGTCAGTTGTCAAAATAGCTCCATCATTCCTGGGACACATTCTTTAGGCTGCATTTACATTTTTAGATAATAAAGTTTTTGTTGTTTCTGTTTTGAGCAACACATACACAAGTGGTAAGTTGTGAGACTCACAGGGCCGTGGTTATTCAAAATAGTTATATGATAATGCTTTTTTAAAACTGAGGATAACCGAAACAATCCACTGAAGGATTTCCATGACTTCCCAGATGAAGCCCTGGTGGTTGCAGTTCACATGGAAGTTGAACCCTTTGCCTCGTGTTATGGTCTGGATCTTAAATGTCCCCCAGAGGCTCAAAGTCTTGGTATTCTATGGTACTATCAAGAAGTGGTAGAAGATCTAGGAAGTGGGGCCTAGTGGAAGGAATTTAGGTCATTGGGCTCATGCCCTTGAAAAGGGCACAGGCCTTCTTTTCTCTCTGTTTCTCTTTGTATCCTGGCCACCATGAGGTAAGGAGCTTTGCTGCACCATGAACTCCCTACCATAATATGCTGCCTCACCACAAGCCAAAAAGGCCAAGCAACAAAGGACAGAAACTGTGAGTCAGAATAAATATTTCCTCCCTCAAGTTGATTTTCTCAGGTATTTTGTCACAGTGACAAAAAGCTATCAATTGCCCTTTGTATGTGAGGGTGGGCTCATCTTTTCTCTGTGCCCACATCCCTTATTTGGAAAAGTGACCCTGAGAGCACCCTCCACTATCCCCTTCTCAATACATGTGTAATTTTTAGAAAGCTTGACCAGACTTATCTTCAGAAATCTAACATACTTGCAGTTATGAAAAAACTTCTAAGTGGTGACCCATGGCCAGTCGATAGTGCTCTTTCAGTTATACAGGACACCTTTCTGGGGTACAGGAGTTTGTTAGAGCACAGAGTATGCTATTGTGAATATTAAACCAAAATGCAGTGGGAAATAGGGAATAATTAAAAAAGGGGACAGCAGCTATCAGGCCTAAATACAGTAATGCTCTTAATCACAGTTGTGCCATCCTTGTCCCAGGATATGACACTCCAATTTGATCTCTGTGAGGAGGGACTTTAGACCCCCCCTGCTTGGAGGTGGTTTACTGTGACAGCCATGGTCTCAATAAATAGTGTCCACCAAAGCTCAAATGTAGACTTGAAAGGGAAGAGGGAAGACTCATTACATGTCTGAAGAAAGGTTACAACCAGTGGAGATCCAAATGGGTCTTGAGAAAATTACTTTTATTGACTCACATTTTTTTGCCCATGATAGGATGATATTTTATGAGAAGCTATAGGTAACTTAAATATGTATTGCAATCTTCACTACCCTTCAGAACACTGATGAACTAGTATTATAGATGAGGCAAGTTATAAAAATAACTTCAATACAGTGAAAATATAATATATTATAATGTTATAACATTATGTAGCATATAATTATAATATATACTTAATAGAGTGAAAACTTTAATATACTACAAAGAGGGACACATTTAAACTGAGCCAGTAGACTCCATGTGTCATTGTTGCTTTCTCACGATTATGTAAATAAAGAGAAACTGATTTTAAATCAGGCATAATTAAAATATGTATTGTTGCTTTATTAACTTTTAGTGTCATTTAGTGTTATAGTATTAAGATATAGTTTGAATGTGTTCTCCAAGACTTCATGTGTTGAAATTTAATCTCTGTTTTAAGGTATTAAGAGAATGGAAATTTCATCTATGCATAGTGTTTAGAGCTGGGGCCTTTGGGAGGTGCTTAGCATTAGGTAAGGACAGTAGGATGGAGCCCCTTGATTGGAACTGTGACTATGTATGAAGAGGGAGTGAGACCAGAAGAGACATATATGTGTACACAGATGTGCATGCTCTCTGTCTTCCTATGTAATGCCCTGAAGCACTTGGGAACTCTGACAACAAGAAGACCATCACCAAATGTGGCCTCTTGAACTTGAACCTCCAAAACAACAGAAAGAAGCTTCTTTTTCTTTTGTAATAATTCACCCAGGCTGTGGTATTGTGTTATTAGCAAAAGAAGATGAGTGCCCTTAGCTTCTGAGTATATGTGCATGAGCATAAATGCAAACACATTGTAGTAAAGCATAGTATATGCCTCATAAAGCATGGATCATTGTTCTCATTCTCTGGACCTCAGAATCTTTTCTCATTTCTCTTTTCTATTCTTATCTAGAGTAGTTAGCTTGAAAGTCATCCTTAAAATAATAACAACAACAAGAAAAAAAAAAGTCTTAGTGAAAGCCCAAACTGGAGTCAAGTCAAAGTGAGTAGAGTGAGTTTTGTGAATTAGGCACATGTAGTTTCATTTCTAATACTGGGTTTTAAATTCTTTAATTTTATGGACACCATAAGGTTTTCTCAGAGTGTACATGATCCCAATAGGGATCATTCAGTGCTTGTCTCAGTCATGCCAAAGGAAGAAAAAGATTTGGTCATGGGTAGGGAGAACCACATTAGCAGGAGATAATTGGACAAAACTAGAAGTGTTGCATGCCACTTCTGTTTATATTTGATTGGCTAGAAATGTATGTCTGTATCTTACAACAAGGATATAGGATGTTTTAATCTAGCTTTATTTCAAGTTTCAGAATACCTAGCCAATTTGTCTCATCAAGGTGTGTATGCTTTTAGACTGTGTAGACTAAAGTGGATGACTTTGAAGTTTTGATATTAATAATCAGTGGGCTCTCACTTCAAACTTCCCCTTCCTTCAGAATTTAGGTATGTGTAGTATACTTACATACTGTCTTCCATAATAAAAATAGAACTTCATGCCAGCCAAGTCTGTGCTGAAGGAGATTCTTTTGCTGATGTGGGTCATTCAATAATGATTTGCTGACAGTACTTCACTGACTTTGATATTGCTGTAGGAAGGCAACAGAAAGGTGTTCTAAAGCCAGTTTGTACTGTGTAGAGCTGATTAATTGCATCTCTTCCCAACTCTGAGTTCATTGACAGCATGTTGATAGTTTCATATTGGCCCTTGGTACTCACACTTGCCCTAGAATCTTTAACAGAAGGACTTTGGTAGTCTCAATATCATGTATGGCTCAAATAGAGTGGGATAAGAGAAAGTCAAGATTAGTCTGTACTTACACTATCCAAACTGGTAATATTAAGGCTGTTCCCCTTAGAAAGCCAGTTGCTAAAACATTTACCATCAGTGGATACTTCTTCTCTTACCGAGTAGCTCATGGTTTGACACTAAGCTAAAATGGTAACATAATGACACCTTACCAAAGATTGAGAGAGTATGACAAACTAATAAAATAAATAAATGAGAACATGCCACAGCTCCCAGTGCAGAGTAGGAGGCTTAAGGGCCAACCTACCCCTACTCCCACTACAGAAGAGGCTTCCAAGTTGACGAGCTACAGCTCCCAGTGCAGAGGAGGCTTCCCGGTCAACATGCCCCAGCTCCCAGTGCAGAGTAGGAGGCTTCTGGGCCAACCTACCACCGCTCCCAGCACAGAGGAGGTGAGCCGCATGGGTGCCAGCAGCACCCACCCCCTGTCAAAATGAGAAGACACATAAACAAGAGACTTCCAGATCACCTACAGCAACCCTGAAGGGAAATGAGATGGAACACTCTCATACTCAACCACCTGGACTCCCTGAACTAGCAACAAAAGAGGATCTCAAAAAAATGATATCAGAAATAATTTCTCACATAACAGCAGAGATTGTGTCCATAGTGCAAGACATGATTAATAAATCTAGAGAAGACACAGATAAAAAATAGAGGAGCTGAGGAACATGATGGAATGCCAACATAGGAAACAAATGGAATCCATAATGCAAACAGATTTCCAGGAGATTAAATACTCAATTGAAAGTCTACTCAGCAGAATGAGCCAATGTGAGGACAGAATTTCAGATACAGAAGATAAGATTGCAATTAGTAACCAGGAAAAGAAAAATTGTAAATTGTAGAATTGTAAAATTCTAAGGGACCATGAGAAATCAATCCAGCAGCAGCTAGATGATGCAAAGAAGAATAACATAACACTGATCAGAGTCAGTGAAGAAACAGGAAAGAGTACAGATAACATAAAAATCTATTCACAGAAGTGATGGCAGAAAACTTCCCAAGCAGGGGAAAAGAACTTAACATACACATAAGTGAGGCATATAGGAGTCCAAATAGACTTGATCAAAAAAAAATGTACACATAGACATATAATAGTTAAGATTCCAGAAACCAAACAGAAGAAAAAGTTCTACAAGCAGTTAGAGAAAAGAAAAAAATCACAACAGACTTCTCAACACAAACCCTCAAGGCAAGAAGAGCTTGGAGTGAAGTATTGCAAGCCCTAAAGGAAAACAGCCTCCAACCCAGATTGATGTACCCTGCAAAACTATCTTTCAAAATGGATGGAGAAATAAGATGTTTTCATGACAAAGAGTACCTTAGGAACTTCATGAATACCAAACCAGCACTCGAAAAAATTTTAGACAAAATCCTAGGAAAAGACAACAAGGATCAAAACCCCAGGAAGCCCAGCAGAATGAATCCACCAGGAATTAAAAGCAAAGGGGGAAAATCCAACAAAAAGAAAAAGTCATGACAATGATAAGTCAATACGTATCAGTTATAACCATCAATATTAATGGTCTCAACTCACCAATCAAAGAAATAGACAGCAGAATGGGTCAAGAAGCAAGATCCAACAATATGCTGTGCAACAAGAAACACAATTCAAGAAGAAACTCATAGACTGAAAGTTAAAGGGTGGAAAACAATACTCCATGCGAATGGAACCCAAAAAAAGCAGAAGTAACTATCCTCTTTGCAGATCAAGTGGATTTCAAACCAACTCTGATTAAGAGAGACAAAGAAGGACACTACATCCTTGTAAAAGGAACAATCCAAGAGGAAGAGATGACAATCATAAATATATATGCACCAAACACTAGTGCACCCAACTATATAAAACAAATACTAATGGACATGAAAAATCATATAAGTACTAATACAATAGTAATGGGGGACTCAATACCCCACTGTCACAAATAAGTAGATCAACTAGACAAATACAAGCAATGAAATATTAGAACTCAATCAAATTCTTGAACAAATGAACTTAACAGATGTTTACAGAGTCTTCCACCCCACAAAATCATAACACACTTTCTTTTCAGCTGCGCATGGGTCCTTCTCCAAAATAGACCACATACTCACTCATAGAACATATTTAGGTAAGTGCAAGGAATTGAAGTTATCCCCTGTATATTATCAGACCATAGTGTGATGAAATTGGAGATCCATAGCAAAAGAAACCACAACAATTTCGTAAACACATGGAAACTGAACAACACACTTCTGAATAATCAATGGGTTACAGATGAAATTAAAGAAGAAATCAGACAGTTCCTTCAAATAAATGACAATGACAATACAACCTACTGGAATCTATGGGACACAATGAAAGCAGTCTTACAAGGGAAATTCATAGCAGTGAATACACATATTAGGAAAACAGAACGAGCCCAATTAAACAACCTGATGCTGAACCTCAAGCTTCTAGAAAAAGAAGAGCAGGACAAACCCAAAGCTCATACAAGGGAGGAAATTATAAAGATCAGAGCAGAAATCAATGCAATGGAGACTAAGAGAATGATACAAAAAAATCAATGAAGCTAAGAGATGATTCTTCAAAAGAATAAACAAAATTGACAAACCCTTTGCCAACCTTATCAGAAAAAGGAAAGAAATGGCCCAAATCCATGCATTTAGGAATGAAAAGGGTGAAATTACAGTGGACCCAGCAGAAATCCAGAGGATCATCAATACCTACTTCCAGAACCTATACGTCAATAAGATGGAAAACACAGAAGAAATGGACAGATTCCTAGATACGTATGAATTATCAAAGTTGAATGAAGAAGACCTAAAAATTCTAAACAACCCAATATCAATCAATGAAATTGAAAACATGATTAAAACTTACCAACTAAGAAAAGCCTGGGACCAGATAGGCTTCACTGCTGAATTCTACAAGACATTTAAAGAGGAACTACTGCCACTACTGTTTAAACTCTTCAATGAAATTGAAAGGGAAGCAATACTCCTGAGTTTATTCCTGGAAGCAAGCATCACCTTGATCCCCAAAGCAGAGAAAGACCCAACTGAAAAAGAGAACTATAGGCCAGTCTCACTAATGAACATAGATTTAAAAATCCTTAATAAGATATTGGCAAACAGAATGCAGAAGATCATCAAGAAGATCATACACCCTGACCAAGTGGGATTTATCATCCCAGGGATGAAGGGATGTTTCCACATACGCAAATCAATCAGTGTAATACACTATATCAATAGAGCCAAGGACAAAAAACATGTGATCATCTCAGTAGATGCAGTAAAAGCATTTGACAAAATCTAACACTCATTTATGATAAAAACCCTACAAAAAAATGGAATAGATGGTTTCTACCTCAAACTGATAAAAACTATCTATGAAAAACCAACAGCCAGTATCATACTAAATGGTCAAAAACTGAAATCCTTCACATTAAAATCAGGAACAAGACAAGGATGTCCACTATCAACACTCCTATTCATATAGTTTTGGAAACATTAGCCATGAAAATTAGACAAGAGAAAGAAATAAAAGGAATAAAGATAGGAAATGAAGAAGTCAAATTGTCATTATTTACAAATGATACGATACTCTATATAGAAGACCCCAAGAACTCCACCAAAGATCTTCTAGACTTAATAACCAAATTCAGTAAAGTAGCTGGATACAAGGTCAACATACAAAAATCAATAGCTTTCCTCTACACGAACAACAGACCCACTGAGAGAGAAATAGGGCAAATAATTCCTTTCACAATAGCATCCAAAAAACTGAAATACCTAGGAATCAACCTAACAAAAGAAATCAAAGACTCTTCTCTGAAAACTATAGCACTCTGAAAAGAGAGATTGAAGATGATATCAGAAAATAGAAAGACATCCCATGCTCCTGGGTAGGAAGGATCAACATACTGAAAATGACCATACTTCCAAAATTGCTATATAGATTCAGTGCAATACCAGTTGAAATCCCAGCAGCATACTTCATGGACCTTGAGAAAACAATCCAAAAATTCATTTGGAACAAGAGATCCAGAATAGCAAAAGCTATTCTAGGTAACAGAGACATGGCAGGGGATATCAAAATCCACCACTTGAAAGTATACTATAAAGCTACTATGATTAAAAACTGCATGGTAGTGGCAGAGAAACAGACCTGAGGACCACTGGAACAGATTAGAAGAGGCAGAAACAACTCTAGCCACACTCAGCCACCTCATTGTCGACAAAGGAGCCAAACACCCTTACTGGAGGAAAGATAGCCTCTTTCATAAATAGTGATGGAAAAATTGGGTTTCAACTTGCCAAAGACTAAAACTAGATCGATATCTCTCACCATGCACTAAACTAAAATCTAAATGGATTAAAGATATAAATATTAAATCAGAAACACTAACCTGGCTGGAAGAGAGTTTAGGAAGAACTCTTTTTTTTTTTGGTACCAGGGATTGAACTCTGGTCCTTGTGCTTGCACAGCAGGCAGTGAAACTACTGAGCTAAATCCCAGGCCCAGGAAGAACTCTTGATGACATTGGTATAGGAAAAGATTTTATGAACAAAACCTCAGTTGCCCGTGAACTAGCACAAACAATCAACAAGTGAGATCTCTTCTTACTGAAAGGTTCTGTACAGCATGAGAAACCACCAGCAGTGTGAAGAGACAACCCACAATGTGGGAAACAATTTTCACCAGCTGTCCCTCAGACAAAGGTCTATTATCTTGAATCTGTAAAGAACTTGAAAAGATCAGACCTCCCAAATTTAAAGACCCAATCCAAAAATGAGCATCTGCAATGAACAGACATTTCTCAGACAAAGAAGTAGAAATAGTAAACACGTGAAAAAATGTTCAGCATCACTGGTCATTTGAGAGATGCACATGAAAACAATGCTGTGATTCCACCTCACCCCAGAAAGAATGGCTGCCGTCAAGAAACAACCAGTAACAAATGCTGGTGGGTCTGTGGGGAAAGAGGAACCCTGCTCCACTGCTGGTGGAAATGTAGACTGGTGCAACCACTGTGGAAAACAGTGTGGAGATACCTCAAAGAACTAGGACTGAAAGTCCCATTTGACCCAGCTATTCCCCTACTGGGTATCTTCCCCAAAGAATTAAAAGAATCATACCACAGTGATATATGTGCACCAATGTTCATAGCAGCACAGTTTATTAATAGCTAAAACTTGGAAACAGCCCAAATGCCAATCAACTGGAGACTGGATCAAGAAAATGTGGGGTTTTTAAAAAAATAAAATGGAGTACTTCTCAGCCATAAAAACTAGAAATTTGAGACATTTATTGCTAACTGGATGCACATTGAGGTGATACTCTTAAGTGAAATAAATAGGACATGTGTAAATACCGAATCATTTCTCTAGTGTGAGAAACTGAAAGTGTAAACAAGAACTAAAAGGTATAATAGATAATGTGAAATAGGAAGAAAAGGGGCAGAGGGGAAGGGGAAGAGGGAAGGGTAGGGGAAAGGAAAGAAGGGAATGGAATTAATATGAGAAAATTTTAAAAATGGAAACAAAATCTTTGCAAATAGAGAGGGATGGAGGGGTTGAAGGGAGGGCAGGGGAAGGGGGAAAAAATAAGAACCAAGAGAAATTATGTAAAGGTGCAAATTTCCAATGATGAATGTCATTATATTGTATACCTAAAATGTCCCAAAAAATAAAATTTAAAATAAATAAATAAAGGATTAAAAAGTAAAAAAAAAAGTCATCTGACTCCTTCCACTTTATCCTAAGAATAACACTTCAAGGATTACCCTTCATGGCTCTAAAACTCTCTCCCTGGGTAGGATGCCCACTTAAAAGATACCCCTTAGTGGCTCAGAGCAAAAGAGCTCTAACTAGTGACTGAGATGGAGAACTCTCTTTCCCACATACTGGTGAGGATCTGGCTTCCAATTGGGGGATTTCTCCAGATGTTGACCTTGCATTTGCCCTTTCTGATAGTGAAGCCTGTGGTGCCCATGCCTTGGCCTACAGATCCCCAACAGGAGGACTTGAATAGTCTCAACACCAAAGTCCAGTAGTGTAGGATGGAGGAAAGCCAGGGACACGCCATAAGTAATGTGTATGTTTGTGTGGTGACCAGACACTGGGAGAGGAAGCTAGTTTGTCTTTTCTTTCCTCTTCATGTCTTCATGTAGTATCTTTGCCATCATAAAGCAGTAGTTATTATGTGGCTGTCTTATTTTGGTTCAATTTCCAGAACTTTCTAGAGAGAAAATTTCCAGTCCAATAAATATTTTGAGTACCTGTTGTGTGCAAGGTGCTTTAAAGCATATAAAGGAGACTGTGAGGCTTATAATCAAACAGTGGAGCTCAGAGAAGTGTCCGACACTACAGGGTAATTTTGAGACTTAATTGGGACTTAATTAAAATAAATTTATATTTGCTGGTAAACAGATGAATCCTAGCATCCTAGGTGTCAATTTATTTTTAACTCAATTAAAATAATTATATATAGTAAGCTGTGGAACACTGGTTTAGCCACATTGTTGTACACACATAGGATTAAGATGTGGTATCTTTCTTCTAAGAACTTAGTATTCATAAATAACTAGTCAAAATAGTCACAAATATTTGAATAAAAATGGCTTTCCCACAAAGAATGCTTTGAGATTTTTGAAGGATAGAAAATAATTTTGGAGGAAAAAAAAAACCTTTATGGAAGAAATGGCATTTGGTTTTGGTTTGAAGAATGAATAAATTTTTAACAGATGGATGTGAGTATTCCAGGGTGAAGGCCCAGGCTGAGCACAGGCTTGGAGAGAGGAAATGCTGTTACTTAAAGGGTATGTTCCGAGGAGGTCATGGAAAATGGTGTTGAGAAGACATGTCAAGATCTTATTGTAAAAGAGTCTCAGTGCTAGGCCAAAAAAAAAATGAAAGAGTTGAGCCAGGCATCGTGGTGCACACCTATAATCCCAGCACTGGAGAGGTTAAGGAAGGAGGCTTGCCATGAGATCGAAGGCACCGATGGGAGGCACTGTGGGGTACATAGTGAGTTCCAGGCCAGGCTGGAATACATAGGAAGACCCTGGGGGGAGGGAGGGGGAGAGACAGAGAGAGAGAGAGAGAGAGAGAGAGGGAGGGAGGGAGGGAGGGAGGGAGGGAGGGAGAGGGGAGAAAGAGGGAGGAGGAGAGAAGAGAAAGAAAGGAGCTTGAACTTGATGACCCTGGAGTAAAGCCAATAATTATTATTTCCTTTTTAAAAAATAATGTAGGGGCTGGGAATTTAGCTCAGTGGTTCCGCGCCTGCCTCGCAAGCGCAAAAGCTGAGTTCAATCCCCGATATCAAAAAAAGAAAAAGATAGTTCACTCTTAGAAAAATTATTCGGACAA
Source organism: Heterocephalus glaber (assembly GCF_053883595.1). Classification (NCBI taxonomy): domain Eukaryota; kingdom Metazoa; phylum Chordata; class Mammalia; order Rodentia; family Bathyergidae; genus Heterocephalus; species Heterocephalus glaber. The sequence goes on along the minus strand of NW_028258324.1, from coordinate 47,931,780 downwards.
CAGTGTAAAGGGATGAAGAAGGAAAGAACAGTCTTAAGAATAACGTAAAAATACAACAGATGTGTAGATGACAAAACTATTAAAGTTGGCAACGTAAGAAGGGTACACATTTAGAGGAAGAATTGTTAGGGAATTTGAAGACTGAGATTTTGAACCCAGGCACAGTGAGGATGTTTGTTTTGAGGGTTATCCAGACCCTGATAATGCCTCCCCGCCCCCCTCCCCCACAAGGTAGTGAGCGTCTCCCATGTCCCTCCCCATCAGGCACTGTGCTCAATGGATACAGCTTGAGAAGTATTCCCTGAGTTCAGCTTAGTACCAGAGGTATTAAGACAAACAAATTAGGCCACTTGGAGCATGCACCTGGGGGATAAAATAACAGGAACAATGATGATTAGCATTTAAAGTCTGCCTATAATGTGTTAGACTCTACACAACCAACCATTTTACATCTGTCAACTTATTTCATCTTCATGACAGGTCTGGGAAGCAAGAACTTTTATTATCCTCCTTATGTAGATGAAGAACCTGAAGCAATGATTATGAAGTAACTTCCCCGAGATCACCCACATAGGCAGTAATAGAAACAGGATTCAAAATCCAATTCCATGCTGTTAACACTACACCTATCAAGAGAGAGGAGTAGGCACAGTTGAGAGAGGTGTTAGCAGGATAGGGAGGGGTATTTCAGGAAGTGAATCGATACACAGAATTGCATAGAGGAATCTTCAGGAAGATGGTTGGGGATTAGAAATGAGTTTTACTTATGCATGATTTAGAACTCTGCAGTGATCTTTGGGTAGAGATATCTCACTATAGAAATGAGTAATTTTAGAGAAGCTACTAGGCGTTTTCTCTTTGGCTTCTTTCCTCTTCAGTGCTAGGCACTCAAAGTGATATTCCATATATATTCCACTTCTGTGTGAACAGGAAAGTTGATTTCACTGAGGAATATATAGTACTACCTTCTAGCCTTTTCTAAGTAGTTCCTTTGAGTATTAAGGATCCACTCCAATTCAGTAATCAAGCAGTATTTTAAGTGGATGCTATATGAGTACTCTAATGATCTACTGGACCCCATCCTGTTCGTAATCTACAGCTTGGTGGTTGTGTAGCCAACAGTGGCAATGTACAGTAGCTCCTTCTAAACCTGCAAAGATGGGATTAGAAATGGAAAAACAATTACGTTTGCAGTTTCCAGGCAGAAAATGAACTGTTCAAACTGTGTATGGATGTGAGAGTATGAATGTAGAGTTGTGTCAGTATAGTATATTTTTTGTTGAGATGAAGGACTCCTGAAGGTCATTGTGAAGCCTCATAGATGAAGGGAAAGTAAAAAGCTTCTTACTGAGTATTTCAGAAGCTCTCTGAAACTTATTGTAAGCTAACAAAGGAAAATCTTCCGGGTCTTTGGCGTAGAAGAATTGCCTTAGGCACCCCCCCTCACCCATAGAATTTTTTCATTCTGCCTTTAATGCAGGAGTGAGAAGAGACCATTTCAGCAGCGATTGTCACATGCCACCTTCTCTCTAAAGGTGAAGGAACGTGGCACTCCAGTCTTCCTAGCATAGGCCATGCCAGTGGCCTTTCACTTAGAAAGTTCTGAAAGACATCGACTGTGGCCATGATTTGTGGGGTGACTATTTCATGCTAATGGAAAAATTACATTTTGAGACAACCAAAAAATTTGATATTGTTTTAATGGTTCTGTTTTGAGTGGTAACACTGAATTAAAGCTATCCAAGGAAATTAAATATGGAGATGGGGAAGCATTGTGTGATGTATGTTGGCTGAAATACTAAACATTTCAGTATAACATCAATATATAATTTGTATGGCTACAAATATTATTGGCATAAATAATTCATGCTGTTGCTTTGTATTCTCTTGATTAACAGCATCTTTGTCATTTTTATCAGTCATGATGCCATTGCAATCTTGTGCATTGTGTTTAAAGAATACTAGGGGAAATGTTTCAGCTGTGTGTCTGGATGGTATAATGTATTTAATCATTTAGTCAGATGAAATGAAATAGAGTGTTTAATATGCATGTCTGCATTACACTACTCAAATAACAGTGTTACTCCCTTTCATTGTAAGAAAAACCGTAGTTTGATTTTTTCAAGTACCAAAATACTGCCATTTTGTATGTTTAATTACAATTTTTTGAAGAATCAAAACTTTGAAGAATCTTGAATATTTTAAAACTGAGATGTCGTAGGAAAACTTAGGTAACTTAACTGAGCTATATCAAATATCAGTTGAATAAGTCTGAAGAAGACTGTAACAGATTTTCTGCTCATAGGGTGAATGTACTTCTGGAAAGAATAAATTGCTGTGACATAGCCATGTCTTTGTTTTTGCATCACCCCACATAGTGGCCATTACTGTGGCTATGGAAGCACTGCTGAAAGCTACCAACTCTGACTTCTCTGGCACAGCCCATTTGTCCTTCCTCCAGTTCTCTTTCCTACTCCTGGAGGCTGGATCTTTGGTGTGTCCAGTGCCTTCTCTTACAGCACTCAGGCAAGGCCTTCTTGTTGCAATTACCTTCTTTCACCTTCTCTCCCCCAAAACACTACCTCCTTCCCACAGCAAGCCTCTGCTTGAGGATAGATCTCATAGGATGATTGGAGTAATATGTCCATAGGTTTGGATGACTGGCATCAAAGAAAACCAGAGCTTCACAGTAGTTAAAAGCAGCAAAACATATTTAATTAAGAGCTGTTGCAATAAGGAGAAAGAGACCTGAGGATAGACATGGCCTAAATCCTAACCATGACAAGAAGTGGTGGTTTATGGCCAAGGATCAGAGCAGAGTGCTTTGTAGATAGAAAGTTACTAGGACGGTAGGGTAATATTTGCCAACTGGCCTAGGAGGATTCCTGTCAAAGGCAGTGTAGGGTGATCAGATATTACCTGGAGAATGTAGGGGATGAGGAAATTAATCAAATGCCAATAGTAGGGGATTCTGACTAAACCAATCTGGTATGACTCTTGCTAAAATTGGGTTATGTAAAGACAGATGTGGAAGTCACGAAAGTGAGGCCTGGTTGGAAAGTGGATTCAGAGGAGACTAAAGTTTGGTCAGCGTAATATTCTAAAAGGAGGAGGTGTATTTTAAAAGAGGAGCAAATCAACTCCAAATCAGGCTGAAGTTTGAGAGAGTCTTCTGGAAGGACCACTCAGATGGTGTCCTGATGTGATACAGTGAAAGAGACATGTTGAATTTTTTTCTGAAGCAGAGAGAAAGGAAGCTGAGGACTTGGGGCCATCATTGAGGTTTGGAATTGGCAGGGAGGGGATATGAACTTGGGTCTTTCTTGTATCCTCTTGAATCCTATCCCCTTGTGTGTAGCCTACTTTGAATGGTTGAAGCTCAGTAAACATGTGAGATGAATGAAGGCATTTCACAGATGAGAAAACCGACATATAGAGAGGTTGGAGGATTCTGCTCCCTTCCCTCTAATGTAGGTTAAAAAAAAACTGTATTTTTTGTGCCCTATCTAAAGGTTATGGTCATTGAATAATTAGCCTGTCCTCTCCTCATGGGGTGGGCACTGTGATTTGATGATAGGATGATATATTATTACTAGGTTCATTCCCATATAAATATATAGTCTCTGGAATAAGAATGATGAGGATAAAGCATCACTAGCTCATTGTAGCAGTGAGTTGCCATGAAAGGAAGTATGCAACTGGAACATTCAGATGGTGACTGTGTAGCTAATGAAGCAAAGGATAAATCAAACATGGGAGTATCTGAGTTCAGATTTCAGAATCCTTGCAGCTCTGCCATTCTGCTTTCTGAGTTCAGTATACTCTCTTGTCTGGATCTTATTTCATTTTGGAAGAGGTTGGCCTCACTTTCTCTCAGAACCCACTAAGCCAGTTTTTTTGTTCCCTGTTGAATAAAGCCAGGCGAAGAGAACAGCCCTGCACCAGCAGCCCTGGCTGACTTTCTGAGACCCTTTTGGATCCTCCTAGAAAAATGTGGATTCTAAATTTACCAGTTCTTACACTGTGACTCATCTCTGCTACAGTAGGAGAATACTATTGTAACACTAAGATGTCTTGTTCTAAAACTCCTTCAGTTTGCACTCTGAATAATAATTTTTTACTAGTTCTTAAAAACTAAAGTTAAGTGCTTCCCAAGAAAAAGACTGTGGATTCATCACACTTTTAGTTTTATCACTAAAAGAAAATAAAGTAAAGCTAGAAATGCCATTGGCCTTATCTAGGCTTTGCATTATAGGAGAAGCATTTTATGTAGCAATCTGAGAGTGAAATGTTTTTGGATTTTACACTGGCCAGGCTGTTCTGAACAGACTCTTGGTGAGAATAGTCTAATACGATGATCATCTGCTTTGGGGAACAGAAGGAAGCCAGTTTAACTTAAGCTGGACGGATTTTTCAGCTTGGAAGACATTGGCTTCTGGTTTCTCATGCAAGGCCAGAGGAAGGAAGTGTTTTCAAGGCAGCCTATAATTTTTTCAGATTGTTTTTCCAAATTTCCGTTTGATTCTCTTTGTGTAAAATGTTCTCTTTTTTCCTGCTCAGGCCCTTTTTCCCATGCAGGTATCCAGATTTCACAGCGCAGTTAGAATAGACCCTTGGCACATCTCACAGAGTGTGAGGAACAGGGCAGCATTCTAATCAGCAGGACCACATACTCATGAGGATGGAGAGAAACCTAAACAGGCATTTTTGCCAATGTCCAGGTGACAGAGCCCAGGGCCACCTAAGTGAGATTCATTCTCCTACTCTTAGAGAGGATGAAAAGAAACCAAGACAGGGAGATACTTCCAGATTCTCTTTCTTTTAATGCTTCTAACTATTAGACCCTAATTCAGGCTTCTTTTTTTTGTCTTCAAAAAATATTTAGAATCCTGTTTCTGGAGCAAGGAAAGGTGGTGAGAAGACCATTCCTAGAATTTTAGCAGCTTGCATGACTTTTGTATTTGCTTTTCTACAATTCATGTCCACGGTCCCTTATCCACAGTGATTCTATCTGTGGACTAGGAACCTTTCCTTTCCTGCTTTTTCTTTTCTTTTCCTTTCTCCTTTCTGTCCTTTCTTTCTTCTTCCATATTTTCATGTTTCCTTCTTCACTTTCTTTTTCTCTGTCAGCCCTGACAGCTTCCTAGGGTTCCAGCCCCATTCACATCTGCCACCTCTTGACTCTTCACTGCACTGGAGGTATGCTAAGCCAGGATGTGTGTCTACATTTGAGATACCGCAGCAGTCTGACTGCCTCTGGGGCCCCAGGGAAAGACAGGGTAACTGAACAGGCAACTATAGATTCCTATCTGGTAATTCTTGCCTTCTCATGACTTTACAAAGGAAAAAGCACTTAAGTACTAGTGCCAATCTTCCTTAAGAGTCAACCACTGCCAAATCCCTTTCCCTTTACTCTCATGTACCAGGAAACCTTTTTAAAATTAATATTAGTTTATTCCATTGTTGGCAGCTTTCACAAAAATGAATCGCTATATGATGATTTTAATTACCATTTTCTTGTAACCTTTAGCCATTCTTGCATATATATTTGATGCCAGCATCTGTTTGAATTACAAATGTAAAGAAATTAAATGCTTGAAAAATGGTCTTCTTCCAGTTTTTTTTCCTCAACAGTTTTGAAATCTGCATCTCCTGGAATGAATGTAGGTCTGAGACCACACAGACCTGTTGAGTCATTAAAGATAAGAATCAAGTTTCACTGAACAGCTCTTCCAGCCTCTGATTCTGGAAAAGAAGCCAGTGGAGGTTTTGAAAATGAGAACCCAAACATCTTTTAAAATTGACCATTACCTGCTTAGAAATCCAACCGAATTGGTCCTAAGTCACAATCCTCTAGATTATCATTTGTTATTCAGAATAGTTTCAATTTTTGATTCTTCAAGTGACCAACAGCTGTGCCAGTTTTCTTGGATTTTGTCATTTACCAGCTTTTTCTTTGGAAAATATACTTTTATGTACTGTATTTGGCTTTTTGGTGCTTACATTTGAAGAGCACCTGGGTTCGTTTACACATCCTTAAAGTACATGAGAATTGCAACAGGATCCTACTTGCTCCAGTAAATGGTTAATGGTGCCCACTTAAAACACACAATTGTACCTCAAACTGCTCATTTATTTCAAGCTAGTTTATCAGATTTCTTCTGATCTGAGAGCCTTTGGAGAACAATAGGGTACTAGGAATATGATCCTTGCTGGTAGGGGAAGAAGAAAGATATTGCCGACAAACTTCCTTTTTTTGCTACAGTTCTCCCAGGTGCTAAGAAAAACTTGTACCCTCTTCAGCATGTGTCACCTAGCTGGACCCCAGCTTTGACCTGTCCAGCATCACATCTCCCTGCCTCCCATTCAGTACTCCAGCCTTATTAAATCACTCCTGTTCCTCAGTGGGCCAGGCTTCTGCCAACTCTGCTCTACTGTTTCCAAGTCTTGGCTTACTGGTTGCTTCCATGGGACCACCCTCCGCCCCTAACCTCACCTGCTCCAGCTGGGGCTGAGTTCTCCTTACCTGGCCTCCAGACTCTCTTAGGCTTTCTTATAATAGTGGCATTTATCAGAAATATGCTCCACTGTCCTATTCACTCCTTGAAGAAAGAAATTGTGCATTTCATACATCATTAATTGCCTTAGGTATTACCTACCAAATTGTAGTTGCTCCATAAATATTCGTTGAATGAATAAATAAATACATGGAGTTAACAAACATTAACATGTTAACATCAAAAAGTTAATGACATTGAAATCATTTTTAAATCATTGAAATTTAGGGTTGGGGACGTAGCTCAGTGGCGCCCTGCCTAGCAAGTACAAAGTCATGAGTACAATCCCCGTTACTGGAAAAAAAAATTGAAATTTGAAGTCCCCCCTGATTTTTCCCCTCAAAAATATTCTAATCAGTTAACAGAGCCATGATCAGGCACAGTTACTGTGTACTTCATATTTCTCTAACCATTACCCTGCTATCAAGCCTGCTCTGGATTTTGATTCATTCCAGATATTAAATTTGAAAGACTTTAGGCATACGAATCCCACTTCTTGTCATCCTAGGAACAAAGTCTCCTGAGTCTCTGGTGACTAATAGAGGTTTTATAGAAAGGATCACATATATCCACACTGGCTCTACTATCTAGAGTAGCATGAAGATGGATCACAGAGAGAATCCTATACTTCTTGAGCTAGAAAGGACATTAAAGTTTGTGTAGTTCAACTTGCTTGTGTTTAAGGTTTTGAATGTAATAGTGACTTTTCAAGGGGACAGGAGTTAGCTGGAAGGCTTTCCTGACTTTCTGGGTCCTCAGTATGGGTAAGTTGTGACCAGCAACATGAAAGGGTCCATCTGTTTTCTTAAGCATTTAGTGAGCAAGCCAACTTTGTTAGAAGGTCTACAGAAAGTATTGCCTCCTGTTGCATTGGCCAGAATACATTACACCCACTCTCAAACCACTCACTTTCAAGAAGACTGAGATTTTCAGGATAGACTGAAATTTATTTCAATACTGGGAATAGTGTCTTTTCATGGAGGGATGAATACTAGAATAAAATTGAGACTTTCCTATCAAGGAAGAGGGAGAGAATGATGTTTTTGGTAGGCAACTGACCACTTATTAATGAACTTGATTTCCTTTGCGGGTCTCTTTAGGTATATTAGTATAAGTGCTTTCCAGAGTGCTTGAACTGAATCACTTTTCAGATGCTACTCTGCTTGGGAAGCCAGGTGAAATCACTTCAAGGTTAAAAAAGGGTGGCTTTATTGCTCACCTGTTGATTTTGCCCTGAATGCTTGAGAGAAGTTACTTTCAGACACTGATCTTTCATCTTCTCAAGTATTTTTAGGAGTTGTGTAGAATTTTTTGTTTTATTTATGGGCTCTGGGGGTAAGCAGATAAATTGAGATGTGAAACACTAACTTTTGTTCTTTCTGTCAAGGTGCAGTTTAAAGTGATGAAGAATGACATTTAGGTTCTTTTCACAGAGCAAGTGAGGGGTGAGGTGTGAGATGTGATGGGAGAGACACGAAGAGGACAGGTAGAATCTAAATCTGATTTGGCTGCTTTATTAAAGGTCAGTGGAATCAAACACATCGGACAATTTTATAACAAAACCAAGGCAATGTAAACCTCTAGGCCAGTCTGATGGTGCTCCTGGATGGTTAATCAACACAGTCCAGAAAAATCCCTTGGAAAGGCTAACGGTAAGCTGAGCAAGAACACTGTTTTGGTCTTATTCCCACAGCACCCCAGAATGGTTGACCATTGACCTCATGGCTGGGTTAGGATAAAAAAGGTTATCAATAGCAGTATGTGTATTTCACTCATTGCTCAGCTTGCTATCCAGAAATCATCTCAAATATCACCTCTTTACAGAAGTTTTTTCTATCCAAAGTAGTGTAGTATTTTAGGGCCCCTACTGGAAGACCACGCTGCTCTTCTGAGTCCTTTATTTTCTGAATACCACATAGCATCATCTGTAGTAATCTTAATTTATGTATTTAAATTTCATTAAAAGAAAGCCCTTGTCTGCCTAACCCACTGCTGAAATTTCAATCTCTACAACAATCACCCATAGGTAAGCTCATCCTTGAACGAGTGAGTCATACTTTATGCAAGGAAGACAGGAAATTAGAAGAGATTACAGTTGGATTGTAGCATGGCCATTTGCCTTCATTTTAGTGAAATGATACTAATTTATCCATCCATCGAACCAACAAATGTTTTTTGATTACTTCCCAGAAACTATCTTTGGTGCTAAGGCCACTGTTTGAAAATGGGTTGACATTTAGTAGGAGAGACAGACATGTAAATAACTAAGTACACAATATCATGATTAGAATTATTCTCCTAAGGAAAGAGAAAACACATGATTCTGCCTGGGAGAAATGTCAAAAGACTTGGACACAGAAAGTAATGCTTGTACTAGATATAAAAATATATATATGGCTGCTTACTAAACAAGAAAAAGGGAGAAAAATCCTGGATCTGGGAGTTCACATAAGCAAAGGTTTAGAGATGACCTAGCATGGAATGGGGGAGAGGTATTGTGTAGTCACAAATGGTCAGAGAGTAGCCTTGTACAGATATAATTGTGAGGGGAGGGGACAGGGTACAAAAGCCAAAACTGCAGACCAGACAAAGGCCCTATGGGGTGGACTCTTGGACTCTTTGACTTGTATCCAAATAAAATTTTTCTTGTTATTAAGAAAAATTTAAACTACACAAAGTGGCTATCAAGGCTGTGTTGTAGAGACATCATTAATGAAAATATACTGATTACATAAAAGTAGAGCTGGCTTGATACATGGCTTGTCACAGAGTTCTGTGTTGATGTTCTGTGCTTTTGCCCATCTGGTAGGAGGTTTCTCATAGCAGCTGTCCATTTGTTTTCTTCAGTGCCTTTGATGAAGACATTAGAGTACAAAGTATGGAATTTATAAATGACACAAAAGTGGTAGTGATCACTAATCTATGTCTTGACAAAATTGAAAAGATCATAATGAGATAAAAACAATAGGGAAAAATGTAACATCCTGAAATCTACTGGACAAGTCAGGAAAGGGAAAGGACTACAGCTCTTGTGCAAAGTACCTGGGCATCATTCATCTCAAGGGAGTGAAACCTGCCTGGTGTTGCCCATTACTGAGGTTGGTTTTGAGTCTCCAAGCCTTACCTATTGCAGGTACTCGAGTGGAATAAAGCAAGTGACCATATGCAGGTACCATATTGCAGGTACTTCCAGTGGTAGAAAACAAGTGAGGCTGTGAAGAATCTGGGATCCATGCAATATATGAGTATTAAAGAAACAGGATAATCAGAAAAATGATATCTTAAATGAGTGCAATCTTTAAATGTTTGAAGAACTGTCATGTGAAAAGGAGCTTAGAAAAGGGTTAAGATGACTATAGGGAGGCAGGAGAAATACACCAAGCGCCTGCTGTGTGTCAAGTATTCTGCTATGGAGGTTGGTAAGAATAACTCCCCATTGTTAAGACACCTTGTATCTGTTACTGTTTGTTGGATGCATGTAAATGTTTCAAAGTGCATGTTGCAAGGAGTTAAAAGATGAGAGTAGACAAATCATAAGGCCACATTATAAAAGACCCCTCATGTCGTGATAAGATTGAACTAAGATTCCTTTATATGCTTGTAGTGTCTTTGTCTCAGCCTTCCTGGTAACATCCTATATTAAGTGAAAGAGTCAAGTATTAGCAACTTCCTCAGCCTCTTGTTGCTGGATAGCACCTAATTCTAAGTATATACAGAGTCTGCCAAAAACATATCTACACATTTCAGGAAAAGAAAAACTTGTACAAATATTTTAATACTAAGTGTATTGATACATCATGAAATTAATACAAGTTATCTCTAGGGCCAGGGACTTAGCTCAGTGGTTCTGGCGCCTGCCGCTCAAGGACCTGAGTTCTATCTCTGGTACCAAAAAACCAAAAAACAAACAAAAAAAACAAGTTATCTTTGACCTCTAGAATTACAAGAAGTGCTGAAAGTGGCAGCCATTTTCTTCCATTTATTAGGATGCCAAACTGCTGCTTGGGTAACCTTAGTCATTGAGATTGCTGCACATGCAATTTCAGTGTTTTCTCTAAGGGCCTGCAGTGTAGTGGGTTTTCTCTGACATATGATATCCTCAAGGGTCTGCCATATGACGGTAACAACATCTGTTGAAAAAACATCATACTATTTTTTTCTTTTCCTGAACTGTGCATACATTTTTTTGGGAGACTCTATATGTAGTTAGAAATGGTGATAGAAGAAAATGTTATTAATTGTTTCTTCTATAAGAATTACTAGCAGTTGCTACAGAGATGGGATTCCATTTAGATGTAATCTTGTCTTAGATTACATGTAAGAGATTATATGAAAAGCTGTGTTAGTGTTGAGTGTTGCCTTCAGTAGAACTAAGTTTGTACTGATGTTGAATGCCTAAAATGGGTATGCTTATATAAAAGAGTTGAGAAAATGAAGCATTAGTTTACTTTATGGTAATTGAGTCATATAAATAACATGTGTTTTTGTTTTCCTAGAATATCTATGTTTCCCTCACCACATCCAAAATCAAAACTAAAAATTTTTTTAAACAAAAATACCATAGATAAACAAATTTGTGAGCCTTGGTGGAGTTGGTAGTTGTGGTAGTATAAGAGCACAAAGTTAAGTAAGCTGCTTTTTCGGACTCTTTCTAAAAATATGCCTGTCACCATTCTGGGTTCTTTTTATGTGTCATCCAGATCATTAACACAGAATCCCTAAGGAACAAGTAGAGATGAGGATCTACGGCTCACAGAGTAGACTAATCCCAGGGTTACACAGTTCAGTAGTCTGCAGGTCAATTTGAACTCAAATCTGGAACTTTAGAATCTTTGTCTTTTCCATTCCAGCAGGGAAAGTTCTTGGGATGCAACCAGGAAGGCAAAGTCTGTAGCTAGACCTTAAGGTGACTCATGAATTACAGTGCTAGTGAAAAGTCAACAGAATCATATTGCACAGTTTTACAATTACATGTCATTTAAATTATCATCTTTTCAAAGAGATAAAAGGAAAGATGATAGATAGATAGACAGACAGATAATAGGCACACAGGCAAATGGGTAGATTTATTTGTGGTTTATTGGACTGACATAAAATTGTAACTACCAGCAATTTTAGAACCTTAGGTTAAATTAAAATTACGTATGCTAACTTGCCAAGCTTTCTGTTATTACTGTTACTCTTCAACACTGGGTTAAAGGCAGTTCATGAAAAGTCTTTGTAATCTTTTTTGTATATTAAATATTCAAAATATATATATTATATATTTAGAGTATATATTATACATTCTGTGGAACTGTGTTTTAAAGACATATTTATTTAAACTCTTTATTGTTCTCCCTATTTCTTTGTCAAATATAATAGTTTCAAGGGTAGGCTGATCATCTTCAAGTAGTTTCTCTCAAAATAATAGTGTTGAGGAAAATGTTGGTAAATACCACTGCTCCCTCTCCTTTCATCCCCTGCCCACACTACCCCCAAGAAAGTGATCGATCTCCCAACAACCAGGAAATGTGACTAGATTTAAGTGTCTACCTTTTGGCTCACGAGACTAAGCAGATTGCCCAAGACCATGTAGTAGTAGCAAACAAGACCCTGATGTTAGCTACAGTGCTTGCTCTTCTGTATATACCACAATATTAAAATGGGCTGTGGAATTTTCCCTGCTCAGCCTCCACCCTTCCTACAGTGCCCTGCATACCATAGATCTTTGATGGGGGAAAAAAGCAAAGCAGACAGACTCTTTATAAAGGATGACTCATAAGCTTTTAAATAATCTATTATTAGTACTCCCAGATTTTCATTAAATACCTAATGTAAAGTAAATCTTTAGTCTAGGAAAGGATTTGAAAATACAAATCTGTAATATTTCAGCATTAACTCTAATTGTTGGTTAGAAGTGATTCAGTAATGTCTTTGAACAGTTGGCTTTCAAAACACACCCCATTTGACCCAGAAGAAATTTGTAAAGCATTTTAGGCATTAAAGAAAGGAAAGTTCTATTAAGTTTTTTAAATGGTCTGTGTAAGCCCATTTGTTTAAACACTGAAGTGTCTTAGGTTTTGATGAATCTAACTGAAAATTTAGCTAAAAACAACTCATTGAAAGCCAGATGGCATAGCCGCCATTGTGAACTGAGCTCAACTCTCTGTTTTCTGAAGCGCATGTCAATTTAGCTCCACAGAACTTGTAGTACAAAGATGCTATTAATTCTGGAATCCTCTGTACCCTAGATACACTCTCCACCCATCTTGGCCAAAGCAACACATTCATCCCTTCTTGGGTATTAATGCTTTCAGTAGGGGAGGAGGTGGGATAGAAAGTAATGCCATTTCCCCTGGGTTTGAATAATCTTTTAAGGGAAAAAAAGTCATTCATCGGCACTAGTGAAAGCAGGGTACGGCAGACTTTCCTTAGGACCATCACAAAAGGTTTAGGGACTGCTGTAAGAAGGTGTTGTAATAGGGGAGAGAGATGGGGCTCGACATCCGTGTAGGGCAAGTGGGAATTGGTAATCAAAGAGTTAGGAATCAGTGGGGGCTTCTGGCTAGACTGACTGACTAGCATTCTTGTAAAAGTCAGGCCAAGGTGATGAGAAATCACTTGAGGAAAAGTGGAGGATAAGGAACCTGATTAGATGTGGAAGATGATCAGATATCAAGGATGAGGGGCTGTGGTTAAAGTGACTTAGCAGAGTTCTTTTGCTAAAACTGAATTTTACAAAGAAGATCACAGATGGGCTTGGAAGAAGATTCAGAACCTTGACTCAAGTTTTGCCAAGCAAAGAATCTGTGCCGCATCCTCTTAAATGACATGAGACAAGCAAGCTCTGCACTGCACATTAATAACTCAAGGACTTTAGTTAGTCAGGGCAAGAAAAAAGATACAAGCCCCATCAGGAATGAAAGTCAAATTATATCTTGACAGAATCAAAGAGCCTTGGATGAGGATCAAGGGCACGAAACAGATAATGACAGAGTTTGTAACTGTGATTCCATGCTATGATAAAGAGGGCTTTGGCCTAGAAGTATCAAAAGTAAGTGCTTTTCTGTTCTGAAAATTACTTTCCATATTTTGCCTTAATATCTATGAATTCTTGCCCTTTGCCACAAGCTTGGACAGGTAATTTGGTTTTTCTTCTCCCACTCTTTTCATATAATAATCTATTGGGTTATTCCTTCCAATTATTGGTGGTTATGTCTTTCTAGTACGTAAGTGAAGCACACTATGACACAAGATTCTTTCATCCTTGTGTTCAAGCATTTAGCATTAGAAGTTCTTTCCATTTTGGGGGGCTCTAGTTTGGACTTCTGCGAGGGATCAGCTTCTAGACCATCAGACAGAGTTTCCAGGGATGGTGAGCAACTATAAATTGAAAGTTGCCAGTTCTTCCTTAATTGTAAAACTTGAGCCTCATCCCATCAGCCATGGGATAGGTTCCTAACTGTGACTCCTGACAGCAAAGATGACTGCCTCCTGGCTAAAGGTTATGATTAAATGTTAGGTCTCTCTTTACAATTTGGGGTCAGCTTTGTGCCTGTCTTAAGATTTTTTTCCCCAGGGCCTGGGATTTAGCTCAGTGGTTCTGGTGCTTGCCACGCAAGTGGAAGGTCCCAAGTTCGATCCCCAGTACCAAAAAAAAAAAAAAAAGAGATTTGTTCCCCAAACATTTATTAAGCACAGGCCATGTGGCACATACATACATACATACATACACACATACTCTTATGTAAAACAAACACATGGTCATTGACTTTATGGGACATAAACTTTGTACAAAACAATCAAAAACAGATCATCATAACACATTGCAAGGCTGACAGACCCATGGCCATTTATAGGGACCAAACTGTGTGTGTGTGTGTGTGTGTGTGTGTGTGAGAGAGAGAGAGAGAGAGAGAGTGTGATATATCTTGAGCTGTCCAACAAGTAAACAGGATAGCTGGTTATGAAATTGTAAGGTGAAGACCATCATCAAATTGTTTTATCTGTTACTATAAGCTCTAGTTCCAGAGTTTCAGAAAGTATCAGGTGAACAGAAGGAGAAATCAGAGGGACTGTGCAGAATGGCAGAAGGGGAGCATATCGAAGCATGTTATCGCTAGATGAAATGGACAGAAAGCCCTAATTGGGGCCTGACTTGGAGATTTTTTTTACTATAGTAATTAGGAGCTTGTCTGACCCCACCTGAGAAGCGCCTGGATATAGCTTCCCTGTAATGGCTTCACCAGTGGCTTGTGCAGTTAATATAGCAGTTGTTTTGAGTCCTGGGTCCCTGTTGGCTCGCCTTTCTTTGACTGACAGTGTGCACCAGAAATAAGTGAGGGGAATTAGAAAACAGCTACAAGGAGAAGAAATGAGTCATCCATCCATCTCCTAGGCCTTTGTTATTGGCACTTTCTCTCTGAAAGTTGATTCAGGTCAGTAGGGAAATCATTAGCGGGATAGAGTAGCTCTTTAAGGGTTTCTTATTTATTGATGCTGAAGGGTTTTGGATTTTGCATTTTCTTTGTTCTGTTCCTCCACACTGGTAGGAGTTCTAGATAAAATATTAATCGTAAATTTTTTTATCATTTCCAGTTGCCCAGAGATATTGAGTTATGGCCACAAAGCCTTAGTACAGCTATATTTTATTGCCCATGTGTCTTCCCAGAGATGACACATATGCTTTTCATTTTGCTGCCATTATTTTTCATGAGATTGCAAGGCATCAATCATTACCATGGTAGGAAAGTAAAGATAAGGAGGGAAACACACTACTCTGTAAGCACAGGGTGATGAGTTTGCAGTGGCAAGGGACAATTTCTAAATACAGGAACCCAAAAAGGCTCTGTGACTTGTACCTCAGGAATGAGATTCATCAACAAGGAAACCAGAACCCTAGCCAGCAGTTGGTACCTGGAGGTGTTTCCAGAAGCTGTGTTGCCTCAGCTATGTGGAATTCCATCTGCCCAGGCAGTGTAATGCAATCAGTCTGGGCTGGGATGAAAGAGTAGGGATGCCTCCTCTCCAGAGTGCGGAATCAACTGCAGCTTAGTTTATGGCAAAGATAAATGGGGCAATGGCTCTCAGAGAGAAGGTGCTCTGGGCAGTAGTCTTCCTGGCTCTTAGTTGCCAGTGGAAACCCTGGGTGGGCTTTGCAAGAGGCACAGAATCTCAAATACCTGTCTTGTCTCATATGCTTTTACTGTCATCAGAGTGGGTTTTTTTTCCTTTCTGAGAAGCCAGATAACAAGGACAGAATGTTGTGATGAGCATAAATACAATTAAAAGAAAAAAAAACCATAACAATGAAAGTTGTTTTGTGAACATCTGTTTTATATTTCACACGGACTATCTTCCAGTTCCTATCTGGGAAGAGAGATGTTACCATTATCATTATTATCAGACCAGGAATCTAAGGTCAAAGTGACTAAACTCCCAACATCACATGGCTGCTGGGGTAGGCTGAAATTTGTATTCCTGTGTTGCTAAATGTGTTTGCACACTGCCATAGCAGTTACTTATGATGATTTAAACCTCCATTCATGGTGAGCCTGGGAAAAATGAGTTCCCAGTCCTAGAGGGCCTGCCCTCTTCCTAGCAGCATGGTTCCTTGACTCTTCCAGCCCTCTAGGACCCCAGAAGACACTAGAGCCTTCTTTTGAGATGGAACAGATAAAGCACTGCCTCTTTCTTGACTTCACGCTTCCTGTCCCAACCACTTCTGTGTGGCCACTTACCACACCAGTACAAGTTAGATCCAGAGCAAATACTTTCTGGTGGATATTTTCAAGTGTAAAGAAAGAAGAGGATGTGCAAGACTGGGGTAGTAGGTGTGTCTCTCAGCAGCACTTTTTTTGTTCCTAATGTTTTCATACCAAACTAAAGACATGCAGAGTCACAAGCTCACTTCTGGAGAGATGCAGAAGACTCTCTGCATGAAGAAGGTCAAACTCATTGAGCTCCTGGCTGGGGATTTAGCTCAGTGGTTCTGCCGCCTGCCTCGAAAGTGGAAGGACCCGAGTTCATTCCCCGGTACCGAAAAAAAAAAAGTCATTGAGCTCTTCTGAGTGGCTATTTATAAGGTGTGGGTGAAAACTACAGGGAATGTTTACATTAAAAAATTTTACTCCAGTAAAGGACACATTACCATTAATCCCCTCACAGTGAGCACATTTATCCCATTTTTCTTGTCACCCTCTGAAGGGATCCCTAGGATCCCTCTAGGATCCCTCTTGCATCACTGCTTTTAATTGCTGTGTTGTGGCAGCCTCAGTGTCCTGAATCAATTCAAATCGTTTGCCTTTCATGGTCATTTTGACTTTGGGAAAGAGCCAGAAGTAACGTGGCACAGGTGTGCTAAATCAGATGGATGAAGACACACGATAATGTTCTTACAAGCTTGCCTTTCCTCAGTAGCAGCATTCACTGTATTTTTTATCACATCTCATAAAGATACAAAAAAGAACTTCAGAAAATGACAAGAAAGATAGGAGAATGTATTGAAGCAAGGAGGAATGTTTTGAGGGGGGTTAATGGCAATATTTCTTTCTTTTTTTGTTGTTAAATTCTTTTATTGGTACATTGTAGGTATACAACACAATTACATTTCTCATTGGGAATTGTACCTTTACATAATACATCTTGGTTCTTATCTTTTCCCCATTCCTAGCCCTCCCTTCATGCCCTCCACCCTTCCCTATTTACAAAGACTTTATTTCCATTTTTTCCACTTCTCAGCATTTTTTCCTTTCCCTTCTTTCCTTTCCCCTGCCCCTCCCACTACCCCTACCCCTTTGGACCTTTTCTTCCTATTTTACATTATCAATTATCCATTCTAATCATTGGTACATTTTAGGTATACAATATAATGACATTCATCATTGGAAATTTGCACCTTTACATAGTCTCTCTTGGTTCTTATTTTTCACCCTTGCCCAGCCCTCCCTTCAACCCCTCCATTCCTCCCCATTTACAAAGATTTTGTTCCTATTTTTCCATTTTCTCATATTAATCCCATTCCCTTCTATCCTTTCCCATAGCCCTCCCACTTCCTTCCCCTTTGCCCCTTTTCTTCCTATTTCACATTACCTATTATACATTTAGTCCTTATTTACACTTTCAGTTTCTCACACCAGAGAAACTATTCAGTATTTATACATGTGTGTCCTATTTATTTCACTTAAGAGTATCACCTCAATGTGCATCCACTTAGCTATAAATGTCTCTAATTTCTCATTTTTTATGGGTGAGTAGTACTCCGTTTTATAAAAAAACCACGTCTTCTTTATCTAGTCTCCAGTTGATGGGCATTTGGGCTGTTTCCAAGTTTTAGCTATCACAAACTGTGCTGCTATGAACATGGGCGCATAGGTATCACTGTGGTATGATTATTTTAATTCTTTGAGGAAGATCCCCAGCAGGGGAATAGCGGAGTCAAATGGGACTTCCAGTCCTAGTTCTTTGAGGTATCTCCATACTGATTTCCACAGTGCTTGCACCAGTCTACACTCCCACCAGCAGTGGAGCAGTGTTCCTCTTTCCCCACAGCCCTGCCAGCATTTGTTATTGGTTGATTTCTTTATAGCAGCCATTCTTTCTGGAGTGAGGTGGAATCTCAGCCTTGTTTTCATTTGCATCTCTCGAATGACCAGTGATGTTGAACATTTTTTCATGTATTTATTTGATATTTCTACTTCTTTGTGTGAGAAATGTCTGTTCATTTCAGATGCCCATCTTTGGATTGGGTCTTTAAATTTGGGAGGTCTGATCTTTTTAAGTTCTTTGTAGATTCGAGATAGTAGACCTTTGAGGAAAAGCAGGTGAAGATTTTTTCCCACGTTGTGGGTTGTCTCTTCACACTGCTGGTGATTTCTCTTGCTGTGCAGAAGCTTTTTAATAAGAAGAGATCCCACTTGTTGATTGTTTGTGCTAGTTCATGGGCAACTGAGGTTTTGTTCATAAAATGTTTTCCTACACTGATGTCTTCAAGAGTTCTACCTAACCTCTGTTCCAACTGGTTCAGAGTTTCTATTTTAATATTTAGATCTTTAATCCATTTTGATTTCAGTTTAGTGCATGGTGAGAGATATAGGTATAGTTTTAATCTTTGGCAAGTTGAAACCCAATTTTTCCAGCACCATTTATTAAAGAGGCTATCTTTCCTCCAGTGAGGGTGTTTGGCTCCTTTATCGAAGATGAGATGGCTGAGTGTGTCTGGCGTTGTTCCTGCATCTTCTAATCTGTTCCACTGGTCCTCAAGTCTGTTTCTTTGCCAGTACCATGTTGTTTTTATCACAGTAGCTTTGTAGTATAGTTGCAGGTTGGGGATTGTGATACCCCCTGCCATGTCTTTGTTACCTAGAATTGCTTTTGCTATTCTGGGTCTCTTCTTGTTTCAAATGAATTTTTGGATTGTTTTCTCAAGGTCCATGAAGTATGCTGCTGGGATCTCAATTGGAAGGCAATATTTCTTTTACTGTAACAATTTTTTAAAAAATTTAAACAGTCACTGTATATTTGATCACACCACATAGTGGCTCCCACTCCGAGGGAGCTCCATTCTTCAGCCCAGGTAGGCTGCATCCAGGTGCCCATCTGGACTCAATAAAGATGCCCTGCCCTTGGAATGAAGTGGTTCAGAGTCCATTCATTCCCACCAGTGGTGATAGTTTCTCTTTTGGGTCAGTACGAAGTTAGATGATTCCTTAGGGATTCAACCTCTTTTAGGTTTTGTCTGACCTTGAAGCTCAGAGAAATTGGCTGAAGAGAATATAGTATTTCAGGAGGCATTTGAGAAGTAGTTTCCCCAAGACTGTTCAGGGTCAGCCCATTGTCCTTTGTGTGTGTGGTTTTTGTTTTTTAGCATCCCAAGGTATTGCAGACGACATTTCCCTGAGGATCATGTTTGGTTAAGAAGGTAGTATCTTTCTGCTTGGACATCTTGGCTCTTTCCTAGCAAAATGTTCTACTTCTCTCCACTGAACCACATAAGCTAATTAACCTCTTTATAGATTTTTCTTGTCCTTATTTAAATTCTCAGCTGATCTTTCTCCAGGCCCGAGACTTGGGATTTATAGTCAGTTGTTAAATTCCTGACAGTGTGAAAATTTCTGATAGTTTGATTTCTGTTCTTAGATATAGTAAAGTAGGCATTGAATATAGGGAACATAATTAAGAAAAAACCCCAAACTTAGAGAAGTCCTAAGTCAACAGCCATGTTCAAAATAGGTCAGGGAGTGAGGCAGTGGGCAGTCTTTCCTTTTGTCTTGTTAGAAACCACATTTTACTTTTTTCTCTGGACAGAGTTAGTAAATGCCTGTCTTATTGGTTGCTCGGAGTACTTTGTTATATGATTGTACTCTTTTCTGCGGTTTTATTGAACCACCTACCATCTAGTTCTCCTGAGGAACTAGAATTCCCACATAGTATCCCATACACACTGTGAGTATGAACCAAGAGATGGAGTAAATTTCAAAACCACACAGAACTTGGAAAGTGCAGAGAAGACTCTTGTGGTGTTTATGGATTTTCAGTGTCCTTCCAACAGAACAGAACACTTCTGAAACACTGAGTGGTACTTACACCTGTGTTCGTCAGTGGTACTCAGGGACAGGAGCCATGACATGAGGGAATGTGACACAAACAGCTTTGTTCCGTTGGGCCTGTGGCACAGAACATTCTTTTGCCCACATTCAGCTTGAATTTGTCTCCTCTCTTGAATAATCAGACAACTTTGTATTTACTCTCTGCTCCTTTTGAAGAGGCGGTATGGTACATACTTGGGAAGGCCTTATTTTTTTAATTTGCCTCTGCAAGATGTTTTAAAATCTGTTGATGAGCAGGTGATGTCTATGTAGTGAATAGAAAAATAGCTAAAGCTTGTATCTGGTGTTTGCAAAACAGGACACTTTCAAAATGATTTGTGGATTGCGTCTGAGACTGTCTTCACCCTAGCTAAGCCATGGAGCACCACTTCTAACCAGACAGCATTTGTCACCCAGACAGCTTTACAAAATGTCCTCATGGGGAGTACAGGAATGGATCTTCAGGAAGCTTCTTGGTTTATACAAACCTTGGATTTTCCATAACTCAGAGTGGTGATAAATATTTTTTCTGCCCATATGAGGTTTTGTTGGCCAGATGTTTCTTTTGAGAACTTCACTCCTTTATTTTCCAAATTGAATTGGCATCAAATAAAACACATGGCAACCTCAAAATCATTGTAATCCAGCAGAATAAGAAATGCTTATAAACCAAAATAAGAGGACAAACCTTAAGTAGTGCAGCACTAAAGTAAGGGATTTTCAGATACATCAAAAATGGCTTTCTCACTTTGAAACTTTGAAAAGCCATGTAATTAATCTACACATTAAATCCCTTTTTATTTTGCTTTCGGAACAATTCTCAAACCCATTACCATACCCTACATGAGAAAGTATTCATCTTGCTTATTCAAACACAGTGAAAAATTAGATCCTTTTTTCTGAAAAAAAGCTTTTCTGCACTTACATTTTTTTTCTTTTAAATTCTTTTATTGGTACATTTTAGGTATACAATACATTTACATTTATCATTGGGTGCTTGTACCTGTACATGATGAATCTTGGTTCTAATTTTTTTCCCCATTACCTGCGTGCCCTTCACCCCCTCCACCCTTCCATATTTACATAGATTTCGTTTTCATTTTTTTCTTTTCTCATAATTTTTCCTTTCCCTTCTTTCCTTTCCCTTTCCTCTCCCACCACCCCTACACCTTTGGACCTTTTAATATTTCAAATTATCAATTATTCATTTTAATCATTTTAATCCTTATTTACACTTTCAGTTTCTCACACTAGAGAAACTTTTCGGTATGCACTTACATTTTTTCATGTCAGTTGTTTTTGACTATGAGATGGAATTAAAAGAGTGGATATATGTTTTGTGTTATCTGCCCACAAACCTTATCACAAAATGATTGGGCTATAAAATGAAGATTTCCATTTAGTTCTTAATGTGATAGTTGTACAGGATAGGTAGATATATATGTCTGTATTTAGCAGTAGGTGAGCATCTTCGATCAGTAGTGAAAATTTGATCAATAGTATCATTGTTTTCTACCCAAAACAAGACTTGTGGATTAGTAATATCAATACAATTCAAAACTTCCAGATGATGCTTATTGTAACTTTATTTTGGTGATATAGGTATACCTAGAAACTAAATTTATAATTATATAATTATATAATTATAGGCAAGAAATCTGGGTTTATATATGAGACTGTGGTAGATATGGAGAGGGTTGAACAAATATTAAAACCCTAAGAATTGAATTCCTGGTAGTGTACACAAAGCCTGAAATTCTGTAAGTTAGTTCATTATCCTTTCCTCTTGTCTCAGGCTGATACAGGAAGGGTGTGGTATAGTCTGGTATCAGAAGAAATGGAGAATGAATGTTTAAAAGTTAATTTGACTTTTTTGAGAGTATTTTGAGGCTTTTTTCTACAGAATGCCTTTACTAGTAGACAACCTACATTAAGAAGATTAGTACAAATGGGTGACGGAGGATCTTTGTTTTGTTCTACAAATGCTAGAAGTTACTATTATTTTCTTGCTAAAATTAACATTTCCCTGAAGGAAGAGGAAACTAAGTGTAGTTATTAGTCATTTGCATTTTCATGTCAATTAAAGATTTACGAGCACATTGAAAAAGTAAAACAAACGTTAAGAGGGATATAAATGACTGGTTGTCTGAGCCGCGTCCAGAAAACAGACCCTGAAAAGCACACTTCATAATTTGCCAGTCGTGTTTTTATTTAAATGATGGAAAGCTCCCTAGTCACATTCTTTGTTCTATTAATTTCTCCAAAAGTATTAATACATAGAATAAAGACATTTTCCAGTTGCCATGACCTGTTTTTTAACTCACTTTTTAAAATTTTATCCTGTACCGCAGAGGGTGGCTGGATTTGATCAATCAGGGCTCCCTTTGGGGAGGTTACTGGGAAAGGTGGTGTGTTTGTTATTTGAATTTGTTTTAGGCTCTTGGTGGTCCAACCAGTTGAAGCTTCTTACTTGTGACATTTGAGAGATTTTTAAAAATTGTCTCCTAATTTCCTGTAGTCTTGGAATCAGATCTGTGGGAAAGGAAGTTAACTCAGCTCTTTCTTCCCAAGTATAAAGCAGGAGTTGAGGTGTCAAAGGAGCAAGTTTCGGCCTCATTCCAGAGTTTTAGCTGGATTTACCAAACAAGCCAAACTTCAGGATGAAAAAATGGAACCATAGGGCGGTGCCTGCACTCAGTTACCTTTCAGACTCACCTGAGTTCCAGAGGGACTTCTTTGAAGTCCTATTTTAATATTCCCAGATATTTTATTTATTTTACAACATGGAATAAGAGTAGCTTCTTTCTCCCTAAGGAAAATTGTGCTTTCTAAAGCACTTCTTTACCATCTTCTATTTAAACGTTCTGAAGTTCCTCCTCTTACTTTACTTGGTAAAATCCTAGCTATTGATTTTCATGTTCTTTAGGACTTAGATGGTGTCACAACACTGTATGCTACCCCTATCCCACTGCCTTCAGTCTGTTTTGCTTTCTGGAAAAATCTGCATTAGGTTTTTCCATTATAAAGAGATGGAATTAACTATGCTTCTTTCTTATATCAAAGTTACGCTGTAGTTGTCAAAGAACCAATTCTGTGAAGAGATGTAAAATATTGGTCTGATTTATGTTTTTAGGCCAATACCTGCTTTGGTATTTTACCTTCTAAGTGGGAAGACCAATATAGAGTTAGCACAGTTATATGTTAATATATGTCCTACTTATCTTGAATATCAAGAAACAGTTTTTTTAATGCTATAAAATGAAAACTTACATCTCTCGCAGGTAGCACTGTATACAGGATGTCATGTCTCTTCATCAGTTTGTTTACATCTTCTCCTTCCCTTTTTCTTCTCATTTTTAGGTTCTCTTGCCTTTATAAGTGAACATGTCAGTTTTTCCACCAGCTTCCAGATACCTATGGTTTCCTAGTTCTTGTGTTCAGAACATTTAGTCAGAGGTAAATTTTGAGTACTAGTCAGTCATTTAGTCCACACGGACCATACACTGAACACTAGGTCACAATCAGCTGGTGAGCATAGGGAAAGTGCAGAGGTGTCCTTTCTCTCACACACTGCTTGCACTGAAGACTTATTTATGAAAGAAAAGTGCTGGAGGGAAAGGAAATTTTGGGAGCAGAGCTATTAAGTAAAGAGATAGTGCACACACGCACACACACACACACACACACAGACACACACCAGAATTTATGTAATTGGACATCCTTTACTTCAAGGTGCAAAACTTCACCTATTCCTTTTAAAAAATATTGTGATGGCCCCACATATCTGGGAGCTGTCTTCTTTTGGTAATGAAATCCGTAAGCCACAACATTTTTTGTCTCATCATTTTAACTTTCTAATGGTTTTATCCAACTTTTCTTACCAGTTTAGAATGATATTAAATGCAAAAATACCAAAACTATTCTCCAATAGGTGGGCTATAATTCTTTTTTAATAGTCAGAGGGATGTGGTGATCACAATTTCAAAATGACTGAAGCATCAATACTATTAGTAGGTAGAGGCAGCATCTAGTTTGAGTGCAACTCCTGGAAGTTTTGCTGAACAAAATTGGATGTGTTATTTTTGTTAAATATCAAATAGTATATGTATGAAATTCAAGTTCTTGATAGTTTAGGCCTCAGCAAAGCATGTATACTCTCTGGGTCTGAGTTAGATAAAAAACAATCTCATAATCAGCAGCATCTTGCAATGGCCCTTATTCTAGACTCCTGCTCTAGCTCTGGATAGACAGCCTGCCTGGGCTAAAACAACTTACCCCTAGATAGTGGTAGAAACATTGATAACTACAATGCCATTATTACCTAGTTCTCATTTATGGGCCTATCAGTTCATGTCATTACCCAAATATATTCAAACATCTCAGGCCTCCATTGGCACAAGCAACCAGCCACATCATATAACAGACTAGAAGGTCCTGACCCTCTTGAAATGATTATCTTTTAATGGACTCATCACTTCTTCCTCCTTTAGGAAGTTCTCACAATCATGCCCTTGAGCTGCATTGTTTGTCAGCTTTTTCCCAGGCTCTATTCGGGTTCCAATGTGTTTTGGCTGTCTCAGTTCTAATAGACTATTGCCCACCTTTAAACTGTCTGGCAGTTGACATGTATAGATAGATGCTGCATTCTATAGGATCATACTGTTTTCCTTCTGCTGTTCAGATAAGATTCAACCATTTCCTGTTGACACGCACACTTCAGATTCACCATAGCACATTATGACTAATTGTTATTTGGAGCCTTTGAACATTATACACTACTTTTAAAATTATTTTTATTAGTACATGTTTCCAGTACATAATATTTGCATTCTTTGTATGGACTTGGTACATGGACATAATACATCTTAGTTCCTTTTATATTCCTTTCCCTTCCTCATCTACCTTCCATCTTGATTCCCTTTCCATTTGAGAAAGACCTATCTTCCTGCTTTCTATTATCTATCTTTTATTTTGCTCTCTATTTATAATTTGAGTTTCTTGTGTAAGAGAAACTATGTGATATTAAGATTGTGTGTCTTATTTATTTCACTTAACATTATGATCTTAAGGTGCATCCATTTTCCCACAAATGACCCAAGTTTATCTTCTGTATGTCAGAGTAGTACTCCATTGTGTGTAAATACCACATTTTCTTTATTCATTCATCTGTTGATGGACATACAGGCTGCTTCCAAGATTTAGCTGTTATGAATTTTGCTGCTATGAACATGAATATACATGTATCACCTATATATGATATCTTTAACTATTAGGGGATGATACTGAAAGGAGAATAGCTGTGTTGGTCAAATAGAATTTCTGTTTTTAGTTTTTAGATGAATCTCCATATTGATTCCTATAATAGAGGGTTCCTTTTTCCCCACAGCCTCATCAGCATTTTTATTATTTGATTTCTTTATTTTGATAATGGTGTTGGATGTCGTCAATTGATGATTTTAATAGAGGATTCTAAGACCCCTAAAAAAATCAGTCAAAATTCCAAATGTAAAGCAATAATACAAATGCATTGTAGAATTTTAGAGTGTTATAAAGTTTATAAAAATTTCACGTTAGCTAAAGTAGTTCTTATAATGTAAGATGCCATTCCTCTGGTTTTACAGAAACTCAGGCTCAAAGGGATATGAGTGATTTGCTGATAGTCACACACCTACGAGCTGACAGCACCTGGTGCAGATCTGAGGGTCTCTGACCAGACCTGGTGCAGCATTGCTGCCAACTCACAGCTGATGGAATTGGAGTCCTTGCCTTTTCCTGAGTTAAGTGCAGGTCTTGGAGGAGTAGCATACAAGGAGTTAGTATCAGTGGGCCCAAAAGTCGGGGATAGCTTTAATATTCATTTATTTCCTAGACTTCCAAATCTGCTAGATTGGGACACAACTGATTTTTCAAAGGCATAATTCTGCCTTCCAGGATCCCCTGTGCCTGAACACTTTTGGAAACCAGGGCTTGGGTTACATCAGAATTTTTAAGGTGCTGAAGCTATTTGACCTAAACCTCACTTCTGCGAAGAAGCTGTCCTGTCCATTTGTCCTGGTTCCTAGGTGAACAGCTCTAGTTGATCTCTCCCAGGCTTGCTCATGGGTGTTGGAGGTTCTGCTGCTACCAGAAGGCATGACTTCCATCTAGGCATGACTGAGTTCCCTCTGACAAGGGAGAGATCAGTGTGTCTTAAAGCAGTTGGGATGAATTCCTGAACATGGGACACTGAAGCCACGGAGTAGAAGTTGGGTAAACTTTGGATAAAGTATTAACAAAGGAAGAGAGCCACATGGGTGCTGCAAAGAACCTGGCCTTATTAGCTGTGTCTTTGTGACTGGGCCTCATTCTTCTCACCAGTAGAATGGGGTGGTAATAGTACATCACACAGAGGATGTTGGATTAAATAATAATCCATGTAAAGTCTTAGATGGTGAGTACATACTCAGTAAAAGCAAGGTGTTTGTTCCCAGGCCAGTGAGAAACCAGGATAATGAGGAATGGTTGAAAAGAAGTGGCAGCTTAGGTTGGATGGGTCAGATTGTCCCCAGCTGATGAAGGACAACCCAGCCTGCCTCAAGTAAGTGAAATGAATAGCTATGGAGCAATTGTATGTAGAATATGTGGAGACTAGGCTTTCCTGCTGGCCCTTTACTTACTATATAATAAAGGGTAATAATAGCTAATATCAAAGGTAGCAAACTTGCCATTTTTTTCCTTTGTCCTATTTGTAATAAATTATTCAAGGTGGAATTATAATAATGTTTACCACCATTATTCCATTTGAATATGTCTGTAGGTCTGTAATGTCCTACAGGTTGCCCAGGACTGGCTCAGCAGTAACTAATTGCAATTTAAGCCTCTAATTTTCCATTTCCATCTTATCATCCATTCTCTCAACCCCCTTAGATTAGCACCAGACACTCTGTCTTGTCTGGTAATGGTAATAGAGGGCCTGAGTGATTCTTAATCAAAGAAAATGACAGCTCCATTTACATTTGAACGAATCTGATATTCACATTTGCATGCATAAATGAACCTGGGCTTAAAATATGTGGTCTAATATATTTATTTTGCTTTAGCTTCCTAAATCATCTTGACATAGTCTTGTGCTTGATAGGTAGCAGGGTATAGTACAGAGAAATAATGGCAGATATGCCACTTCAGGCTGGATTTATGTTTTGTGAGATAAAATGGTTCTTAACTATTTTTGTTACCATGTTAGGTATCTAGTTACTTTTAGTGCTTCTATAATAAGAAGCCACTATGCAAAAATACATTTTAAAAGAATTTCATAAGCTTCTACACTCCAGGTAATAACCAGAATACTGAAGATAAAACTGTCACTTTCACTTGCATATTAAGTCAGATTTATAGCTTTTCTTCATTTATAACTTGGTCTTAGTCTGAAAGCAAAATTACCATTTTATTATTTTGTGTTCAAAGGTTGAAATAGAAAGGTACTAAATGAAATTATTTTACATGACAATGGAACAGGATTTGGCAGCAAAGACCTGCATTGAATCCTTGGTCTTGCCATTAATTAACTGGGACATTGAATATGTACCTAACATTTGGTTTATTTGTAAAACGGTAAAAATTTATGCTGCAGTTGTATATTGTTACCTTGAACAGCAACACACACCTGTGGCTCATACCCTGCCCTTATGACCCAGGTCTGTTCTACTTTTAAAATCATAAATTTGCAGAATTCCAATCTTGGGACAAAACCTTTGATTCTTCTGGTCTGTACTCCCTCAGACTTGCACACCTGTTCTTTGATGTTGTGTAAGCCCTCTGGTATCTTTTGTCAGTTTCTCAGTCCCTATGAAACTTTAATAACTTGTCTTTCCAGCCTTGAGCCTCATGATTTCTCAATTTAATCATTTCTAGCCGACATGCACTATCTCCCTTGTCCTTTGTTCTTCCAAAACATCCAACTTGCAGGCTCCTTGCCTTTGAACAATCTAGGTATTTGATTTTGTTTTCTGCATTTGGGCTGCAGGACTCAACTTGGAACTCCTAAATAATCCATTATCTGTGCCTTGCTTCTCCTATTCCCTTGAGTAGTTGCCCTGAAGGTTCACCTCTCGCCTCTACTCCCTTTGGTGCCCCTACCTTCATTACATTGGCAGGTGACTTTCTCCTGTGCCTCTAGAAGAGTGGAGTCACTGGACAGGTATTCCATGTTGGACAGCCGTGTCCCTCTGTCTGTCTCCATAAACACCTGCATTCCCACCCACATTCTTACTTTCTTCCGTCCTGTCTTGGAAAAGATGTTTCCCCCATGTTCAAAAATTTTCTCTTCCTTCTCTTTCTGGTGTCTTCCCTCATCTCCCTTTATTGCCTCTTTCCTCTCTGTTTGAGAACCTGACTGGTCTAATGGTTGCCAAGTCTGTGGAGAATAGATGAACTGCAGTCCTGGAGCTGGGTGGTAGTGGATGGGGAAGGGGTGAGGAAGAAGATGGTGACCAGGCGACCTTTCAGGATCCAGTCTGATCCTGATTCCCATTTAATCCCTTAATGTCATGCTCCTTAGCATGACTTGAGAAGCTGATCTTTACTGGGACCCATCTGCTGCTCCAGCCTTACCTCCTGTTGCTTTCTATACATATATGACATCACAGCCACACACAGATTCAGGTGTGTCCTGATATGTTGGCTGATTCCCTTATGCTCAACACCTTAAATGTCTCTTCCTCTCTTTCCTTGATCTAGTCTGGATCATTTGGGACTGAATTGAAGTCCTATCTTTGTACCATTCCTATCCTGTCTACGTTGAATGATCCAACATCAGTGCTGGGGACTTGTGGACCATCTGTCCATCATAGTATCACTTTCTCAACTTGGGAACTGTTTCTGAAAACTCCATTGTAAGAAGTTACAACTGAAAACCCAAGGGAGAAACTAGTGCTAGAAAGACTGAGGTTGTAAAACTACTAAAAATATTTGCAATCCAGTGAAAGCCTTGAAAAATAATTTTTACTAAAATGAAGCAATAAACTGTAGTAAGTGAAATGAACATCAGTGAAATGACACAATCCACCTTAAATAATAAGTATTTTGGACAAGTTAGGTATTCTTTGTGCCTCAGTGTCCATGTCTGTAAAATGAAGATACCAACAGTAACTACTTCATAGTTTGCTATGATGAGTGAATGTTTGTGAAATACTTAGAACAGTGCCTAGAATAGTAGGTGTTCACTATTAGTAATTTTCATTTGCCAGCTCTGATTTCTATAGCGTTTATTATTTCCAACCCCCTATTTTTCTCGGGCGATTACAATGTCTTGTTTTGAGGCATGAATATAAAGGCACATTTTTGCAGACCGTGTTCTCTGCCCACATGTCCATCGATACCTGTGTATTACTCTTTTTTTCTGAGCCACCTTAGTTTCCACGCTGGTCTCAAGATTCACCCTAATATTTAGCATGGGAAATTTGGGTTGAGGATTATCTAAGTGAGTTCAGCTCAGGGTGGTGGTAGAACAGTTTAAGCCTGATGTCAACCTCTCCTGCCACATTTATTCTCTCTCTCTCCTCCCTCTCCCTCTCTGTTTCCCTCCAACTGAAGTTGTGCAAGGCAATCTTTTCCTGCCCCTGCTTCTTTCTGTGCATTTTCAACACTGCCCTACACAGCACGTACTTTTGTTACTTTATTCCTCCTCTGCTGCTTCTTACTCCCAGCTTTCCTTTTTTTTTTGTTTTCTAACTTTTTCCAACAGGACTTGACATTCATTTACTTGCATTAGCATAGTTACAGTAATAAAAATGTGTAACAAAAGGAAGCCATGATTATAAGATTCATGAAAAAAAGAAATGACTTTTTATTCATCTTTGTATTAAAGTTGACATTCAGTGATAAACAAATTAATCCTTGGATTCAAGCATCTAAAGCAAATGAGGTAATTTATAGGAAGGAAATGTATAAGCTGTAAAAATAACTACACAGGATGTTAAATTCTAATCTATTATTTCCCTCTTTCATTATAGATCACTGTAATGCCTCATCATACCAAAATACTGACAAATTATTTTTGCAAAATATCTTAGAATGTTGTTCCAACCTTCCTTCGCAACTCTGACCCTTTAATCACTGTCACAAATTTACTTTATAAGAAAATCAAAATTTTAAAATTGTGGCTTGAATCTATTGTTTCTGTTATTTTAATATGAAAAAGTGATCCACTGTCACAGTGACAGTCATATATTTCATATCTGTTATTGTATTTTTCCTCAGCTTGTTCCTGAAGCTATGATATCATTAATTCCCATTTACCCAGTCATTTTAGATCACTTTCATAAGGTCCTCTAAAATTCTCCAACCTTGATTTATTTTGTAGAGCTTGTGTTAATTCCATCCTTAACGAAGTTCAGTGTTGAGTGAAAGTCCAAAGTCTCTATCTCAAAGGGCTTATCTCCCTACATGACTAGTGCTTTAGACCTATATGAGGTAGAAGTTCAACAGATCTGAGCCACTAAGCCCTTTATTACTTCACTGGTCAGCTTTGCATTAGCAGAGACAAAATGCCCAACACCCATAATTTAAAGAAGAGGTTTAATTTGACTCATGTTTTCAGGGGCCATGACCTACTGGCTCCAAGGGAGAAACACCATGGCCCAATGATACAGTGGAGCAAGGCTGTTTAGTTCATGGGGGTTGGGAAATAGAGCAGGGAAACAAGTGCCAGAAAGGAAGGGGTGAGGGACCAGATATACTACCCAGGGCCACACCTTCATGACCCACCCAAACACATCTAGATCTCCTAGGCAACTCCTAAGCCAATCAGGTTGACAATTAAGCTCAACTGTCACAATTCCAACTTCCTTTTCCCAATCATTTACTTCAGTACTGTATTTCCTAAGATCTTCTGAGAGCATTGGCAATCCAGAAAGATTGTTCATAATTATCAGTATAGTTACATGTAAAATATTTACTAGTTGTAAAGTTTACACAGATCTTTCCAAGTAGCTTCCTTGCTCAATTTTTATAATCTCATAGTAATTTCAGGACTTGTGTCATCAACACATCACTATTGCATGGATTTTTCTAAAAATTAAGTATATTAAATATGGGTGTGTCAACAAAATACCATAACAAAATTCATTTCCATATGACTTTGCTAATTTAGAAGTTAGTGGATTAAATTCTGAGTTGAAAATATGTTGATTTTCTTAATGGTATCTTCCCCTAAAACTGGGAGAAACATCATGTGATCAGACTAAATAGTGATTTTGTGGTGACTAATATAAATTGGAATGCAGGAAGTTCCTTTTTTCTGCTATTATTTATTAAACCATTTATTAAACCCTTGCCCCCAGGAAAGTGAATACATTTGAGAAGTATTTGAATATTGAATTTGAGTTGAAGAGTATCTGTACTGAGAATAGCATAGCACAAAATAAAATCTCATCGTGACCTAAGAAAACAGCCCTTCTCAAATAATCTGTTTCAGTGGCTTTCTGCAGTTGTGTTATTAGAAGGCTTAAACAGGGAGGAATATCTTGTTGCCTCTTGATAAGATGATTTAGGTGCTTTTAGAGTAATATTCTATTTCCTAGAGAACACATATATTAGAGATTTTCTTTTCCCCCAAAATAAAATGTCATAATTTGATGTTGGTCATGACTGACTTTGAGAGACCTCTGAGGATAAACACAGGAGGAAATAAAAGTTTATATTTTTGTTAGCCTTCCTTTGGGAGCAAGCTCCATTAAGATGAAATCAAATTAGTTGAGCAAGAACTGTAAATAATTTTAGCAATTTTTAGACTTGTGATTCAGACTTCTCAGAAATGGATATAGTGCTTTCAATGTAATAGATGCTCAAAAAGTAGTCCTTCAATTTATGGGTTTGCCAACATGTTTAGCTCCAGGAGATGCATTCATGTAGAAAAGTATGGGGAAAGGGCTTCTCGGAGCTATACAAAAATGTGGCTTGTGACCAGGATAAGGAGGTATTTTTATTATAAATATGCTCATTGTATGTGAAATTAATAGATTTTCTTCATAATTCCTTTCTTTGTAAAAACTTGGCATATTCCAATATATACAGAAATCTATTTAATTTATAGGAAAGATGCATTTTTAGCAAGTTTTTTATTTGCTGCCTTTTTCATTAATAATAGAATGGTGTACTGATTGCATTTTGATATGTTGTGGTCTCCTTAATAGGAATTGTCAAGGTAATATGACTACATTGCAGTTTCTCTCGAATAACAAAAATGAAGTGTTGACTCACTAAGATGAGCCATAAAATTTCACTATACCTGGTCACTTCTGTTTGAATTTTAATCTTGTAAAGGAAAAGGGTGTACCAAATGCCCTTCTTTACAAAATCCATGGAAAGTTAAAGAGATCTTAGTTGCAAAACTGAAAATTGATCTCAATTTAAATAGAAACAGACACACACACACACACACACACACACTTGTTCCTTCAGCTGTTTTGCATTTATTTCCCAAAGATTTTTCATCCATTCAGAATTGTTTTCTAAAATGTTTTCTCTTCAAAAGATATTTTTAAAACTGTAAAGCTGAAACGTGTTTGAAAAGTATAATCTAACCTTTAAAAACACCATATATACAATTGTTACATAACCTTCAGCATTTAGATCTCTGAGCTGTTGAATGTCTATCTGTGATTCATACATTAATATTGGTATTAAATTGCTGTCTTTTACCAGTTTATTACATCTGAGATAAATTTTTTTTGGTTAAGAGTTTTAGAGTTTTAGGGCTATCATAAGGTATATTTGAATATTTGAAGACCCATAGTTCATTTATTTTCCTTAAATGAGCACCATTTTTTAATTTTTTTAATGTCTCCCCTGAAGACAGAATCCAAAAAGAAATAAACCATTAATATTGAAAGCATAAAATTGCTGAGTCAAATGCTAAAGAAATGCAAACTTGATATCTTGGATAGTAACCAAGCATCTAATGCCCAAGGTGATTGAACTCAAGTCCCGGCAACAGGTTGAAATTAGGTTTGATATTTTCAGAGAAGATACCAGGACAGGAGATTCTGCTTTTGAGTCTTTGGCTGTATGCCTTCCCCTGTTCTGTAGCTGGAAATGAAAAAAAGGAGGAAGGGAAGGCAATGAGTCATGCTTCTGTGCAGGTGACCTTAGTTGAAGTCTAAAAGGTTTAGGCAAAGTTGCTAGCTCCCTCCTTCCACATTCCTGTTAAGGAAGTTATTAAATGTTCTCTGTGGTTCCAAAAGCACAGTCTGATCCTTAATTGCTACCTGTAAAGTTAATCTGTTGGCTGCTGCTAGCAGGAATATAATTTGGAGGTGTGGGTTGCCTCTTCTTCTGCTCTCTACAACTTTTCAATTTTCTATACTACCTAACTTTTCAATAGTTGCCAATATTTAAATAAAATAATTCTATATTTATATAAGCAAAACTTTCTGTATAAAAATATATTCTGATTTTCAAGCATTTTAATTTAACTTTAAGCTTTAGAGAGAATTTAAATAGACTAAAAAGAGAGACAGTGCCTTTATTTTTATGCAAGGTCAATATGAAAGGAAAACTTCAGTTTCTCTAGGACAGTACCTGTCCCATCAAAATTGTTATATCTTCAAGTAAGCGATGCTGTGATTAAAAAAAAAAAAAAGAACAAAAGAACATGGAAAATTGTTTTCAGGAAGAGACTGAGAATTCACCTTACTCTACAAGCACTGATGCTGAAGATGGAGTAGTGAATAAGACAGAGAAACCCATCTTCCAGACACTTCCACTCTAGAGTAGGAGATGTCCAAATTGTTAGATGATCCTAAAGCAGGGGAAAGGGTGGTAAGAGTCAGGGTGGAGCTGAAATTTTAGATATTTTAGGTGCTTAGGGAAGGACTCTTGGAGAAGGTGCTATGTGACCCAAGACCTGAAGGAAGTAAGCAAGAGTGTACAGCACAAGCAAGAGCAGGAAAGGCCCATGGCACATTGGAGGAGGAGGAGAAAGGCACAGGTCTGCAGGGTGGGTGGGTAGTAGGGGATGGGGATAACAGGAAAAGAAAACAGAAGTGGACCTCATACTACACTACATACATTGCAGTATCTCCATCATTTACTTGGGCACTCCACCAAGTGTTTCTGCATATATTAATTTGATCCTTACTGCAATCTAGTGAGCTAATTATTTTATATCTGTTTTACAGATAAAGAAACTGTAAAGCAAAGTAACTCTAGAACCACTGTGTTAGTTATTTTTCTCTCATTGCTAGGAAAAAATACTGACACCAAAAGTTAAAAAGGGAGGGGTTTATTTGGCTTGCAGTTTGTAGAAGTTTCAGTCCATAATATGCCAGCTCCAAGGCAGGGATGACAAACAAGCATGGCAGAGCAAAACAACATGGCACACAGGAGGTAGCAAAGGTAACAAGAGAGTTTAACACATCTTTCTGCCCCTTTTATCTTATCCACACTACCATGATTAGGGCTGTGCCAAACTCATCACTTATGTGTGGTTTAGTAATCACATCCTCTTAACCCCAGCTGCACACATTCCAGATTCAACTACCTCTGAAAAAGAATGACCTACCTTATTCACATGAGGCTTTGGGGGAACATCTAAATGCAAGCCATGACATCCAGTAAGTCACTGAAGGAAATCTCTTACATCCTCCACTCACCTCTCCACAGTCTGTAAAGCTCTAGGTACAGATCCCTGACTGTCTTCTCCTCTATGAAATTCCTGATTGAGAAGGGAAGATTGTCAAGAGTCATCAAGAAGCTCTCCTAGCTCTTTTCTTAATCCCTCATTAGTCAACTTAAACTGGAGGCATGAAAATGTGGCAAAAAGAAGAGTTTTACTGGAGTCAGGGAAATCTCACCCTCCTAGAAAGGAAGATACCTGTCGGGTCACTATCAGATTGCAGCTAAATTTAGCTATAAAGCAACACATTTACTAATTCATCAGCCACTTCCTTTTTGGACTTGCCTAGAGCTGGAGGAATATCTCTTGTATTTAAATGAGCCCTCACTCTTTCTCAGGGTGTCATCATATTCCAGTTACCTTCCAGTTACCCAAGATCTCACACAAAAGTGTTCTCGGTGCTATTGTCCTGGAGGAAAGGATATACCAGTCAGTGAGGCACTAAGTTCTTGCTCCCACCAAGCTTCCCAGGGAGGAGTATGTTTGCTGACAAATTACTGACGTCTATGGTGGCCATCACTTTGAAACGTAATGAATTAGTAAGAGTCATCTTGCATTTAAAATGACTATTCGTTTTCTGATGTCCTGCTTGTCCTCTGCCCTCCTACCCAAAGAACAATATGCAGGTCTTTGCTCAGAAAGCATTCTTGCTGCTGCAGTCTATGGTGATACAAAAGATATGATAGCAGGAGAGAGATGTGTAGTCTTTGCAGAGATCTAGGTCTTCTCCTATGGCAGATGGAGCAATTAACATGCCATCTTCATTGCTCCCATGCTTTGCATGGTGTTCTTTGACCATCTCCAAAAAAGTTGAGCTCTTAAATCCTTAGTTACCTAAAAGGCAGTACGTGGATGCCAGTGATATAGAATAATTTTGCCCATGTTATTCTTCTAAAAAATTTGAATTCTACTTTCCTTATTTCTTGGAAACATCATGTATAGAAGTTGCAAGATTCCCTATATTTGAAGAATTTATATTATATAAAGGCAAATACCTTTTATCTTTCTATAATAGACTGTTTACCTTTTAAGCTTAAAAGTTCATCATAATTTATATGTCAAACAAAATAATGTCTTCCTGCATGAAGCTGCCAATACTTCAAAACATAAACATTTCAGAACACACAATGCAGATTTATTAAGAAGATCTAAATTGTTTAAAAGTAAAAATAGGACAAAAATCTTCTTAAAAATATACTTTCCAAAATTAATATAATTAGCAGAAATCATACCTCTGTTTCGAACCATCATAATCAAAATTCTATTCAGCCCTAGTATTACTTTCTCCATTTTTAAAAAATTAGAATATGCTGCTTCATTGGGAGATAAGTTCTTAGAATTGGCCTATTACACATAACAAAATCTAGACAAAAAGTAGCCTCACGTTCCATTGCATCAGGTATTAATATTACTTGTGCTCTAAAGACCATGGGTGTTTGAGATTTGAGAAGTATCCCCTTCACCCAAAAATTAAAAAATAAAAATCATTTGTAGATTGCTACTGAGAAAGAACAACGCCTTGTCATCTGTCCTGACTGTCCTACTCATGAGAGGCCTGAAGGCAAGACCTTATCTTTTTTTCTTTGCAACATTAGTGACATTGCATAGAGTCAACATCCATTGAACACCTAATAAATGTCAGATTCTTTTAAAAAGAGTATTGCTTGCCTGGATCCATTGACATTTTGGGTTTAATAATTCTTCATTGGAGAAAGGGGGTATTCTGTACGATATGGAAGGATTAGTAAAATCCCTGGCCTCTTTTCACAGGATACCAGTACCAGCAATCATAACAAGCAGATGTCTCCAGGCATTGTCAAATGTCCCCTTAGATCAAAATTGTCTGTTTGAAAACCACAGTATTAAAAGGTGTAGGTATGGAATTCAACTACACTTTTTAAGATAAAACACACATTTTAAAAATCTCCTCCTGCATATATATATACATCTGAGAGGAGATATAGATATATGTGGATATAGAATACACACACATGCATGCAGGGGAGACATTTGGTTGGGTGTGTGCATTCATTGTAGTCGCTCCCCACACACACACTTAGGAGTCATTTGTGACGCCAGTAAGTTGCTCACTGAATTTAATCTGTTGCCTGTGGTTCCTGCTCAAATACAACTAAAGCCTTTTGAAATTGATTTTTGTGTCAGCAACAGATCAGGGATTGAGAAAGAACATGAAAGCTTCCCTTTCATTACCAGCCGCCCACCCCCACACTTTAGATTGGATGGGACCTAATTATATTCCAGTGCTTTCCTGGCTGATGTTTCTTTTGTTTTAATTAAAACTTCTAGAGATTTGAAGACACTGTAGGAATAGGTTTATTCATCACAGCCCTGATGAAGAGCTGAATGGGTTTCAGGTTTTCTGCTGCCCCAAGAATGATAGCTGGGAACGTGTTGGCCCTTTTTCTTCCTAATAGTATCAAATATGAAGCCCTGCTACTGCAGTGCCTTATACTAAGTGACTGAGAGACACTGTGGGTTGGAACCCATACTATAGATGCAGTGAGAGGCAGCAGCCTTATCATCATCATCATCATCATCATCATCATCATCATCATCATCTGGCCTCTCCGTGTTCTTTGTTAAAGTCCAATGCCAACCCCACCTGATCACGGGGCTCTAAATCTCAAAATATAAGGCTCATTGTGGGCAGTAATTGGCCAGCCTGTGTAGGGCCAGGAAAAGACATAATTTATCTTCTTAATCTATAGCTGGGCAGTGGGATGGTGTTAACACAGGGTCTCCCAAAGGTCCTGAGGCAAAGGAAGAATTGCCTTGTAAGGTAGTCCATAGAGAAGCTATTGATCAGATATCTTAAAAATGAGCACTCTACTCCTGGGAGTTAGATCATCCTGCCAACTGTTAGATTGTCTCAGGAAAAGGGAAGTGGTGGTGGAAGACTTTAGTATGGCAGCATCCCACCTTGCTCTGCTCCTCCAGTATCTATTTCTTCTAACTCTTTCCTTAGGGAAACTAATGAGGTTATGAAATGCAGACCAATTTGCTCAAGTGTCCAGGGCCTACTTCAGCTTGTTAGTTAACACTTAGAAAGGAAGATAGAAATAAACCCTGTGAAGCAAAACACATTAGTCATGCTGGGGTGTGGCGACATAAGCCTTTAATCCCAGCGCTCTGGAAGGCTGAGGCAGGAGGATTGCAAGTTTCAGCCCAGCCTGGGCCTCTTGCCAATTTAGCAAGAGCTTGTCTCAAAAGAGAGGATGTAGTTCAGTGCAAAGGTCCTGGGTTCAATCTCTAGTACCAGCTGGAAGAAAACAAAACACATTGATCATGTGGCTTTTCCCTCTTTTATGATGCAAGAGCCACTCTTGTGGTTCCATTTTTCCTTAAGAAAAAAAAAAAAAGAAAGCTTTATGATACTTCTAAGTAGGATCTCCCTAAGTGTTATCAAGTTTCTCCTAGCCTAAGCCCCAGATGGATCAATGCTGAAGTTTTTGCACACTGTGATTTGTGGCAATTTAAAAGGCTCACTGGACTTAGGAACTTCATGTTTCTCAGTGTGATTTAGCACCTTCTCTTTGCAAAAAGCTGTCTTAGGCAAGGTCAAAGGATTAAATAGGCATCAGCAGAGTCCCTGCCTTTCAGCAGCTTTCCCTTAGATTGTGTGGAAGTTATCTGCCTGGGTGTTTGCACCTGAGGGCCTGAAATCATTACGGACTTCAGGATCTCAGAGGAGAAAGAAGTTGGTTTCCATACTATTCACATGGGCTGCTGTAAGCTATTAAGGGTGTTTGCCCTTTTGTGTTTCACTTTCTACAAGTTGCATCAAGAGCGACTCATCTTTGAGTCTTAGGGTGTTACTGACCCCTCTTTACCATTACTATATCCGCATCATTTGAAAACACTTCTTCCTGGACTCTTCACTCTAGGCTCCTTAGTTTTCTCTTTTTACCAAAGTTAATTATAAGATTCATCTTGGACTGGGGTCCAGGTCCCAGCGCTTTTCAATCCCTAGGTGCAACCCCTGACTTGGGGGACAAGAAGACTATTGTGCTGAGTGGGGAGGTAGAGGATATCTGGGGAGGCTGAAGAGTTGGCTGCATGAGCACATTCTAGTCCCATCCTTTGAACTACTACACACAGGGGATTTAATTCTCCCAGAAACGAGTGTATGGGAACTAAAGATGACTGTGGTAATTCTATGGCGTGTTAGACAGGAGCTGGTAAGAGCTCTGATTTTGTACTCATCTTTTGGGTTGAGAGGTTACTGGGAGTGTGTTCTTGGCTTAAGGCCATGGCCCAGATTGGTTCTGCTGCTTTTTGAGCTCTCATCACTCCTCAGCTTGTCTGCCTCGCCACTGCTGTCACTTCAGCTGTGCGTGCCTTTCCTGGGTACAGGCATTCGGCTCCCTGCCACAGAATCTGCATACATTAACCACTGTCTGCTAAAAATTGTGAGTGTTTGATTTGCTTTTCTTTAAGCATCCATTTTGATTTATAAACTGAGCCAAGTTGGCAGCCACAAAGACTGAGAAGTCCTAGTTTCTAACAAAGAGGAATGAAACTGTCTCTTGTTCCCCGCCTCATGTTTGTCAGCATGCCTCAGTTCTCAGCATGCCTCAGTTCTCAGCTGGCCCTCCCTGGTCAGTTTTGACAACGATCCCTTCTCTGCTACTCAGAGGTAGAGGGCAACACAACTCACAGTGAATGGTGTCAAGGTGAAGAGTGGCCACACAGGGACTGTTCTGTGAAAGGGCCTTCCTTCACCTTTGCAGTCTGGGAGACAGGGTGGCTGGATCACAGATCTGCACCCATGCTGAGCAGGGTTTCTAAACTGCCAGGGAACACAGAAGGTACTTTTGATCTGGGAAACTGTAGAAGTAGATACCATGCCAAATACATCCTGTGAACATTCATGTTCCTTAATCTTAAGGCTCTTTGGACTCTTTTCATAAGTTTGTCCTGTCTACCTCTCTGCCTCAAGACATGTCTTATCAAAGAACAGTAGTATTCCTGAATATGTCCAGATAGGCATCTTAACTCATCTTTAATCTTAACTGGGACTGGGAAATCAGAGTTCACCTTTGCTCTCATTATAGCTCAGAGGTAAAGCAAAAACCAAAGCTAGTTTTGGCTTCTCCGTGGAATTTAAAAGAACTACTTCCACTTAAATTCATCTTTCATCTTCTCATCTGTGAGCAAAATGATTGTAATTCTTGCTCACTAGCTTATCTTGCTTTGTCTCATACACTTTGAGACTGCACAGAAAGGTAGGGATTGAGAGAAACTGTTGTGGACATCTGGATGATACCAAGAACCCAAATACAATCCTGAGATCTCACTCCTTCATTCAATCTGTTATTTAGCAAATATTTTGCCGAGTCCCTTCTGTGGGATGCACTGTGAGAGGCACAGGGAAAATGTGCACCCAGCCTATCCCAAGTCCTATGGATTTGGCCATCTACATATCTCTAGGCTGTCTCTACTTACATTCTTCACCTCTTCCGTCCTCATCTAAGTTGTTCATCTCTTCCATCCTCATCTAAATTGTCATCATTTCTTAACTCTCTCCATCAGGAAGCATCACCTTGGTGAGGAGGCCCCTTTACTGGATGGCACTTCCCAGAGAGGGACCTGGTTGAGACCTGTCAAGTGTTTCAGTCTGTAATAGAGAATCTGGGTACTGTACCACAGCACTAGTGATTGATAGATAGACATAGATGGATGGAGGTAACCGGAACAGGTTACCAATGAAACAGCAGCTGCCATTACTACATGTTCTGTGATCTGTTTTGGGGGGTTTTTTTGTACTGGGGATGGAACCCAGAACTTTCCATGCTAGCCAAGTCCTCTTCCACTGAACTACTCCCCAGCCCATCAATTTGATTTGATTTAATTTCATGGTTCTGGTAATGTGCTTTTTTTTTTCAAAAATGAATGTATTTTCATTTCACTTATTTTTAAGTTTTAATTTTATTTTTTATTTGTACATGTTTTTAGTTCATAATGATTACATTTATTGTAGGGAGTTGTTACATGTACATAACACATCTTATGTGTTATATTATTATTTATTTATTTATTTATTTATTTATTTATTTATTTATTTATTTGTTTTTGGTCCTCTACCCTTCCCCTACCTCCCTGCTCTTTCCACGTCTTGGTCCCCTTACCATTTGCAAAACCTCTATTTATTTCCATTTTTTTTCTTCAACGCTTGCATTCTGAAAAATAATCACACTATCAGTGGCAGCTGTGACCAGCAGGGTGAGTATACAATGCTGTGGAGCCACAAAGGAGGTGCCCTCATTTGCAGCTTGGAAATTGAAGACTGCC
Source organism: Heterocephalus glaber (assembly GCF_053883595.1). Taxonomy (NCBI): domain Eukaryota; kingdom Metazoa; phylum Chordata; class Mammalia; order Rodentia; family Bathyergidae; genus Heterocephalus; species Heterocephalus glaber. The sequence continues at coordinate 47,890,690 of NW_028258324.1, read as the reverse complement.
TCAGTAAAGGCGACATTACTCCAAAGCAAATTCCAAGGAGAAGGAGCCACTACTGTGTGCTGTGTGAGTCCCGTACAGGATGGTGGAAATGGTGGGAGCACTGTCTGCGTTTTCAACCACCTCCATTCTGTTGTGTACTCCGCTGGAAACAAATGTATTTTGGTGACCTAGAAATGAAAACACTTTCTCTTCCAGGCTAGCCTCAGGCTAGCAGTTCCAAAGCTGTCTTGCTGTTCCTTAGAAAATGACAGTGGTAACAGGGGGTGAGGTTTTCCTGCCTGTTTCAGACAAAACCATTGTTTTTCTCTTGCATTCATTTTAAAGAGGAGGAAAAGAAAGGGTGAAAATACCTTAGTACTTGAGTGAGTTGATTTTACCTTGATGTTGCATTATTTACATGGAACAAGAATCAGCATTCTTCTTTACCTCAAAGTGGAGTAGAAGAAAGGAAGCAGTGTGCGTTATGAGTGTGCCTGACCCATGCCCCCACCACCCTTGAGGCCAAATGCTCTGCGTTCCCCCTTTTAATGGTTTTCTTTCCCCTTTCTCCTACACGGAAGGTTTATGCTGTAGGACATTATCTGGCACTAGGCTTTGGGTCCATTTTCTCCTTCTTTAGTCTGTGCACTAACTTTTGTTAATGTTGGTTATTTCAGCAGGAAGAGAATCCTAAGGCATTCTTTCATTAAGGAATGACTCAGTAACTATAATCTGACATTTTCTCTATTTTTTGTAGAGATTTAAAAAGCCTCTTTTGTCTCTCTTTGGAAATTCTATTACTTTCACATTTTAATTAGAATTAAATTAATTTTAATTTTTCCTTGGGTTGAATATGCATCTTAGATTTAAATTTAGAAAATGTCTATTTATATTTTTAATTTCTCTTATATGTGGAAATATTGCAAATAATGTGATAATTGCCCTTCAATATGCCCCTGTGATAATAACATCCTTGTTCATTACCCTGTACCCATATTTTTTTAAAGTTTTTAAAAATTGTATGTGAAGCAGAGATGAGCAGTTTAGTGTGTAACTTAGGTAAAACATGAAAAGCTTTGTTTAAAAATCATTTTAAAATTTTAGTGATGAAAGATGTAGTTCAGGAGCTGGGTGGCAGAGGAAGATAGAGGAGACATGGAATGTGGATCTCATTAGCTCTAAAATTTGAGCCTCACTTCTCAAAGGGGAGACTTGGTAGGTACCACAGGGGCTGTTCCACTCAATTCCTTTGTGTTTGTATAAAGTTGCCTCTTCCAAAACTATCTTGACCATGAACGTGCCTCAGGTTTTTCATGATCTTGTGGTCAACCAACTCCTTGCCATTCCCTTCAGCTCTGCCTACATCTAGATCCAAACTTGGCTTGGTGTTCCCTGGTGATGTTAAAAGGCAGCCGGTGCTGGGCAGGGTCCTGTGCGGTTCTCCTTGGTGATTAGACCTTGACAGCTCAGCAGCCTTTCAGATCCAAAATGTGGGGAAACCTCCCCAGGGGCCTGAGCTGAGACTGCTCACTGTTGTACCTGCTGGATCCCATTTAAACCCAAATGGCCACCTCAGGGCTTTGTATTTACTCATTGGTCAGAGCCATTATTTCATCTGGGAAGTGAAATTTAAAATGAAGCAAAAAGAGCTGATTTTCAGTTCCAGGTTAATAGTAGTTAGTAAAAAAATGTTTAAAACTCATAAACCTTAAAAAAGTAAAAAAAATAAAAATAAAAATAAAGAAAGAAAAGCAAATTTTTTCACATTTATTTTATTTCACTTTTTAAAATATTGGTTATACAAATTAATGGGTTTCATTTTAGCAGATTTGTCCAAACATATACCACATACTTTACTGACTTCAAATCAAGAACTGCCCAGTGCTTGTGTTTGAAGCATAACATGGATGCTTTTCTCCTCCTCGCCCCTTGAAAACCAGCTCTACTCTACCCTAGGCTGGAGATGGAAAGGACTAGATGCTGGGGGATCTTGCAACAAATTGTTCACTCAGAGAAGATTCTTTACTTTATAAAGAGTTACAAATCTAGTGCAAAGTTTCCCAAAGTGTGTATTGGTAGAGGTGAATGGGAGGCCAAATGACTAGACCTTCTGATCAAGCCCCGGCTTGGCCCATGGGAGTTCCAATTAAGGCTTGATTTGGGGGCAAGGTTCTACTGCCCATGAAGCCAAAGGGGAAGGAGAGAGGAAGGAAAAAGAGAGAGGGAAGGGGACCACTTGTGTTTGAGCTCAGTGCAATAATAGAAACCAGGACATGTTCCTTGGTTGCACAGAGGTGAGTAATGATTGACAGAGATATCAGAGAAGTGATAGTTAAGTTGAATTTAGAAAGAGAGGATAAATTTACTGGGGAGCCGGGAAGGCAAAGGGCATCCTGGACCAAGGAAACACCATCAGAGAGGGTAGAAACAATATAGTACTTTTAGAGAACTGCTAACAGTGGGTCTTGAGAACCAACAAATGACAGCAAGTGGGAGCCTCCAGGTGGCAAGGCAGAAGGGAGGTCAGCACTTAGAGGTTCCTACAAACCACATGCAGGGGCTTGCTTCTATCCAGTCCTATGGCTCCATTCAGAGAATCTCAAGGCAGGTCAGCTTTAATAATGTCAAACAGACCCCTTATTTGATGGCAGTTCCCCTGCTATCTATCTTGATGCGTTAGTAGAGCAACAGTCATTGTTTGAGGTCTGATTTATTGCCATTACTTTAAAATAAGCCATGAATTCCTTTGGAAAGGCTATCATTACAGCATCAGAGACCGTTACTGGGAAGTCAGAGACCCTGGAGGTCATTCATGATTCTCAACGGAAGGCGCTGTTGCTACTTCTTCCTTGCGGGAGGTTGACCTGTGCTTTGCAGGAAAGTTTGTGTTTCTGGTTCCTGTGCTAAATAGCAGTAGCACTTCTCTCCTCATCAGGCATTTTGAAAATTTACATTTCCTAATGCTCCTTGAAATGGAAAGGGTTGGTAACAGTACCTACACCCCTCTCCCCCAGTTGCTGCACACAGTCTCCCCACATTTTGCAGATGGGTGAATGAGGGCAAACAAAGCTGGCGGTCATAGAAAAAGCCTGTACAATTCTCTGCACTTACATGATTTATACCAACCCATTACCTCACTTTTTGTGAAATTTGAGATAGGTGTGAAGGGCTGTGCCGGTCACAATATTGTATTACTGATGTCATGTCTCCTCCTTGGGCTCTTTTACAAGTAAGGGGGAAAGAGACCACAGTGAGGGCTGAAAGAGGAAGGGAGCACTATTAGAAACAGACCAAAAAGATTTTAAAAGCTGGGATATGTAAGAAGAGAAAAAGCAAACAGAGTGGGAAAAAAGAAAAAGAAGCCAGCAGAGAGGGAAGTAGAAGAAAAAGGGGAAGGATTTAAGAACATGAAGATACAGTAACTCTGAATTGCAAAATTAGCTCAATAGTGCTTTTTACTACAGTTTAAAAAATGGCCCAACCAAATTAGCGTGCTCTCTCTAACTTCATTGTAGAATCTAAATCACATCAAACCAATCACCTTTTCCCAACCACAAGTATTGACAACAGCCTCCTTTACCTGCTGTAACATGCCACACCACCAATCGGCAGGCTTTCACTGTTCCCGCGCCTTGGAAGTACAACGAAGGTGAGGCATGGTCCTCACAGGGAAGCCGATGTTTAAAATAAATCACAAAACAGGACTATCAATAAGTATAGCCATCATCTACTGGCAGTTAATATATGTCAGTCACACTACATACACCTGCATCTCACCTTTCATCCTCACTGCAGTTCTATAAGCTGTTTCTTATTATCTCTATTTTTCAGATGAGGAAACTGAGTCTTAAAAAGCTATGAGGCCTGTGTGAGGTTGTACAGTTATGATCCGAATCTGGCTGATCTAGAAACTCTGTTATACTGCCTGATAGCACTATAGGTTGGTAATTCCTAGTATGAAATCTGAAATCCAAAACCCTCCAGAGTCTGAATTTTCTTCAGCTCTAACATAATGTCACAAGTAGAATCCACGCATGACTTCATGTGGATCACAGTTAAAACACGAGCAATTAAATATGTTGTATAAAATTGTGTTCAGGATATGTGTAGAAAACAAGTGATGTTTAGACTTGGGTCCAGTCTCCAAGATTTCTCATTATGTGTATGCAAATATTCCAGAGTATGAAAAAATTCAAAATCTGAAAATTGCTAGTCCCCAGGATTCCAGGTAAGGGATAGTTAATCTGTGGTAGGTAAATATTTTGGGGGACACTATATATATATAAGATGCATCTAGGAGTAATGGGTCCTATCACATTTGCTGTTCTCTGAGAGCCTGATGTACACATTATGTTTTCTCAAGGAACAAGCAAAGAGAAAACTATTCTGGGATTATGGCCTCACTTTGCCTGTTTGCTTCTGATTCTTCCTTGTGGATGCTGTTTTTTTGCAGCTACAAAGGCCAAAGATGTCCACCTGGGAGAAACAGCTGCTAAAGCTCAGCACTGATTTCTTGACTGCTTTTTGGATTGATGGCTACATGTCTAGTTCAGGTTCTTTTAAGATAAAAATAAATAATGTGAAGTAAATTATAGGTTAATTATATTCAGTTAATTTTGAATTATTTTCCAAATATTTGAAGAATCAGGAAAAGTAAAGCTTCTTCACATAGTGAATGTTTTCTGACAGAGATACTTGTGTCTCATCCATGGGGCCTGGTTTCTCTTCCACATAACTCTACCTTTCATACAAGCCCTTTACTAACACCGCAGAGAAAAGTAGAAATAGATTGTTCAGCATGCAATTTTTATTTAACTGGATACTCACTGTGAAAATAAACCCCAAAGACAAAGTGATGAGGAATATTTTACAAAATAAACACTGTCTAGAAATGAATCTTCAAAACGTGTAAGGCTTTTCTCTGTGAATGTGAATATGTGTCTCCCCGTCATTGTACTATAACATTGAGCTATGATCTGTAACATTGATCAATTGGTTTTTTATGCTTGGAACTGAATGCTAATATTATGAATCAGAACTAAGTCTTTTTAAATTTTTTTTCTTTATAGGGTCGTCATGTCAAAACTGGCCAGCTTGCAGCCATCAAGGTTATGGATGTCACAGGGGTAATGTATCTTTATTCTTATTATTTCAGTAGTTATATATTTGTAACAAAGGAGTTAGTGATAGAAAAAAATGTTTTCCAGAAAAATAATCTTCCTAAATATTTAAGCTGTATTCTCACTTATGCGTCACATAAAAAGAATATGCACCAGCTGACCAAGAAGACTATGGAAAAATCACTCTAATTAAATTCAGCACCTCCACACTGTATTAGGTAGTTAGAATGAATAATGTTTGCCAGTAATTTACATAAACATAACCATAGATATTTGCATATGAAGACAGAACAAGGATTTCAAGGTATTAAAAGAATAATACTCAGATTACACAGAAGAGATGGGTCTTAAGAGTTTCCCCAAAGGTCTACCTAACACTGGAGTAGACACAAGCTTATATGGTTCCAAAATCCTAGTAGGATATTTAACGTGAGTATTTTCCAAAACAAAATATTTTTAACCAAATAATCACATAACCACAAATTTTTAATTTGTTACAGAGCAACGTTGAAATAAAATTTCTCCCTGGATGATCAAAAGCAATCTAAGGAATAGATTTAAATACAATCTAATGCTTTCAATCCTTTTGCTAGATGTATTTAAAATATTTTAATGCCTTTTCAAGAATACAGACCAAAAATCAGACTTGAAAGGATTCACTGGACATCAAAAGCATGGTAATTATTTTCTATTGTCCTGGGGATTTTTCTAAGATGTCTGTCTACTTTACATGAAAGCTAAAAGACCAAAGTCTCCCTTTGGCCCAGAAGGGTAGAACCAAACATAAGTAGATATATAATGAATGAATCACACAGAAATATCAAGAACCAATACACAAATAAGAAAAACACACAATAAATCTCTATTTTAGACATCAAGTCATAATTTTTGGGCCCAGTTCATTACCTTTGATAAATACATGTTCTGTGCTAGTTATCTACCATAATAGCAATTTTACTAATTTTTGTTATGCCACACATTGTACTGACTTTCTTTCCTTGTTGTTGTTCTGAATTCCTCTCTAAAATATTTTTAAAGTTATGTAGAATTAACAAAAGGAAAATGTTTTGTTTGTATGTTTATTACTATTTGGATTACTATTTGGATATCTACTTTTTATTTGTCTTACATACATTATTCCAGTTTCAGAGGTTGCAAGCCAGTTGAAATATTTAATCCCTATTAGTCTACTAATTCCCCCAACCTTTACTGAATAAGAAACTACATGTGGATTATGTTAATTAGGGCTAAGCTGTGCCACTTGGAACAAGGTTAACCATGGCAGAAGTGTTTTGTTTCCTCTAGAATTTTACAGTTCAGTATGGCAGCAATGTGATGAGAAGATGGCATTTTTGTCTTCCTGCCCTGTCATCTAACAAACACACTGTCTCCGGACTGACAGTCACTTCATGGTTCAAGATGATTTTTGGATTTCCACCGATCACATTCTATGACAGACAAAGAAAAGAAAAAGAGGAGTAAACAAAAATGTATAGAAAGAGCCTCTTCCAGCACAATCTTTTCTATTTGCATATAGCATCTCTCCTGCTTTCATTGACTATATCTAACTACAAGAGAGGCTGGGAAATGTAGGCTTTAATATTACCAATATGTTTGGTTAAAAATACAGATTCTAGAGGGTATGATGATGCATTCCTCTAATCCTAACACTGTGAGAGGCTGAGCCAGGAGCACCATGAGTTCAAACCCAGCCTGAGCAATGTAGTGACCGAGTGAGATCCATTCTCAAAAAAAAAAGGGTTCTGTAAGTCAGAATAGAAGGGATATTGGAATGGTAAAATAGCAAAGTCTGATACATAAATCAAAATCAGGCCCTAACAGTCTCCACCTAGAAACCCAATGTAAATTTATAACTTTTTACAAAGTTCCAGCCACAGAACAAATCAGAATCTGTTTTTCAATTCTGCTTGTCATACTACTGTATTATCCTTGGATTGAATCAGATCTGCACATAATGAGATGCATTTGGCAGTTTGACAACTAATGGTTGTGGATGCAATCCAAGAAATCTGTGCTGTAGATTAAGTTCTGTTGTGTAGTTCTGTAGAACTACAGTTAAGGTCCATTAATCTTAGTGCATAAAGTTGTTTTTGATGCATAAAGTTTTAATTGCAAACATTGAATATTACTCTTCTAGTTTCAGGTTCTACTAGTGAGGCTTAAAATTGTTTAGAAGACCACTCATAATATTGCTTGACCACTTTGCTTATAATAAAAATATTACAGCTATTTATCCTACAATACATACTTTCAGGTTAAGAAGTGTCTATTCTCCTTTCTAAACTGGGTTTTACTAGGCAACTAAGCTCTATAGATAATGATTTCAAAATATTTTCTCAATTCTCCAAGGCTGGTGTAGGGCTAATGCCATTCTGCGTGAATAGGAGTGTCAATCTATTAAATACTATAGATGCTTTATAATATTTAGGTTCAGTTCTCTTGGCAAACCCATGTTCATAAGGACTGGTTAAGTTTATGTGATTTAGAGACATCACTGTCTATTATTTACCCAATGACCCTTAACAAAGAGAACAATGGAATCACATTAGGAAATGGTTTTCTTACTTCTGTGGTATCTGATGTGGCATCAAATGATTTCTGTGTCATCTCCTTATACATTACAGTTAACATAGGATTTCTTTGTGAAATTCATGTGGTATCTCTAGAAAACAAGTGATCCCAGTTTGCCATGCTGTCTTTTGTGTACCATGGAATGCTGCAAAAGCTTCTTACCAATTATTATAATTGTGCTCATTATAGCTGCTCTGTTAAAAACTGAGATGAATTCTCAAAGGTCATCTTTGTTGATTGTATGATGTGATCTGCTACAAAGTTGCTACAGTTTAGTCTAATGAAATTGATGAAATCATAATTTTGAAATTAATTTTTAAATTGTTATTTTTGTTCTATATCACTTCCTTTTTCATAGAAAACACCCACAGAGAGAAACAAATACAATGCCTATATCCTTCCAGTTTTAGAGATGAGGCATTTCCAAATTTGCCAACATTTGCTTCAGAATAAGTGCTTACACTCAGACATGCTCTTTGAAGTCATTTTAGTTCTCAAAATCATTATGGAAATTTTCCCATTTCATTGCTCTGTGAGGATTACTTCCCCCACTGGATTTGTGTACTCTAAATTTATCTACCACAGCTAAAAGGAATTGGAACTCTGGAGTAGTGTTTCTTAATTGTGGACTCTCAGTGGCCTCATGATGTCTATGAGACATGCAGTTTCCCAGGCCTGCTGTGGAATTTCAGGGTGCAACCTGCAAATCTGCCTTTTTATTTATTTGTTTGTTTGTTTGTTTGTTTTTTGCTTACATTATTTTATTGTTACATTTTAAGTATACAATACGTTTACATTTATCATTGGGTGCTTGTACCTGTGCATGATGTATCTTGGTTCTTATATTTTTTCCCATTGCCTGTCCTCCCTTCACCTCCTCTACCCTTCCCTATTTACAAAGACTTTGTTTCCATTTTTTCCTTTTCTCATAATTTTTCCTTCCCCTTCTTTCCTTTCCCCTTCCCCTCCCACTTCCCCTTCCCCTTTGGACCTTTTCTTCCTGTTTCAAATTATCAGTTATTCATTTTAATCATTTTAATCCTTGTTATTCAGTTTCTCACACCAGAGAAACTATTCGGCATTTACTCATGTGTGTCCTATTTGTTTCACTTAAGAGTATGGCCTCAATATGCATCCATTTAGCTATAAATGTCTCTAATTTGTCATTCTTTGTGGCTGAGTAGTACTCCATTTTATTAAAAAACCCCACATCTTCTTTATCCAGTTTCCAGTTGATGGGCACTTGGGCTGTTTCCAAACTTTAGCTATTACAAACTGTGCCACTGGAAACATGGGTGCACATATATCGCTGTGGTATGATTCTTTTAATTCTTTTGGGAAGATACCCAGCAGGGGAATAGCTGGGTCAAATGGGACCACCAGCCCTAGTTCTTTGAGGTATCTCCATACTGATTTCCACAGTGGTTGCACCAGTCTGCACTCCCACCAACAATGGAGAAGGGTTCCTTTCTCCCCACAACCCCGCCAGCATTTGTTATTGGTTGATTTCTTGATAGCAGCCATTCTTTCTGGGGTGAGGTGGCATCTCAATGTTGTTTTCATCTGCATCTCTTGAATGACCAGTGAAGTTGAACATTTTTTCATATGCTTATTTGCTGCTTTTACTTCCTTGCCTGAGAAATGTCTGTTCATTTCGGATGCCCATTTTTGAATTGGGTCTTTGAATTTGGGGGTCTTGATTTTTTTTCAGTTCTTTATATATTCTAGATAGCAGTCCTTTGTCTGAGGTATAACTGCTAAAATTTTTTTCCCAGATTGTAGGTTGTCTCTTAGTTCTTTTGGTGGTTTCTCTTGCAGTGCAGAAACTTTTTAATAAGATGAGATCCCAGTTGTTGATTCTTTGTGCTAGCTCTCGTGCTACTGAGGTTTTGTTCATAAAGTCTTTTCCTATGCCAATGTCATTGAGAGTTCTACTTAACTTATCTTCTGGCAAGTTTAGTGTTTCTGTTTTAATATTTAGATCTTTAATCCACTTCCATCTTAGTTTAGTGCATGGTGATAGATGTGGGTCTAGTTTTAATATTTGGCACATAGAAATCCAGTTTTTCCAAAACCATTTATTAAATAGGCTATCTTTTCTCCAGTGAGGGTGGTTGGCTCCTTTGTCAAAGATGAGGTGGCTGAGTGTGTCTGGAGTTGTTTCTGCATCTTCTAATCTATTCCACTGATCCTCAGGTCTGTTTCTTTGCCAGTACCGTGCTATTTTTTTTTATCACAGTAGCTTTGTAGTATAGCTTCAAGTTGAGGATTGTGATAGCCCCTGTCAGATTCTTCTTGCCTAGAATTGCTTTTGCTATTCTAGGTCTCTTCTGGTTCCAAGTGAATTTTTGGATTGTTTTCTCTAAATCTGTGAAATATATTGTTGGAATGTCAATCAAATCTGCCTTTTAAATAAGATTTTTCAGGGTGCCTCACACAAACCAAAGTTAGATGTCTGTTTTGCTGGAGTCTTGTATTTACTCTTTTCTTACTATCAGATGTGAAGAGGTTCTGGTGCTTTGATAACCTTTCGATAAAAACTCCTAGTATAAACTAGTCTCTTACAGTGACACCCTAAAGTACATATAAGACTTAGTGAAATAATAAGTTAATATTATAAGCTTTCAGTTTTAATAAACTTTCATGATTGTGTTACTCAAGACAATGTATTATAGCACCAAACTCCCTTTCAGACTGAATGAAGCTGAAAAGATTTTTAAAAGTATATATATATATTCAGATGATCCATGAAGTCTGAGTGATGCAATGGGGAGTTTTTTTCTCTTTCCATCTCTGGGCTCTGCTTTTTTCCCAACAGGTCTAGGCTCCTGATCTAAGTACTTCATTACTGTTTGTACTAGAAGTACCAGTCTAAATATCAGTGACTCTGCTTGGTTCACATCCTCAACCCTAAATCCATCTCTGATTCTCTTCAGTCATGTCAGATTTGGATGGCAAGCTCTGCAATTTACCATAGGAAGAGTTGGGAAGGGTTGACTCCTTAAAGAAAAACCTATTACAGAAACAGGTAGGGAAGAGTCTGGGTAGGCAAAAGCAGGAGAATGCCACTAATATATAGTGTCCTTATAATAGTATTTTAAAACTGATTTGATCCTTAAATAAAGTGTTTCTCTAGTTACATTATTTTTTACTCCAGCCAAAAATAATAGTTGTGGTAGCTAATCTCGTTTCTGGTGGACTTTAGCTAAATAAATGACATTGTGCTAGGATTAAAACTAATTTACTTCATGATTGCTTGAGTCTGGATGTTTGGTGAGAAAGAAGCACACTGGACTTGTTACTTTTCTAAGGAATATACTTCATTGTAAGAGAGAGCAAATTGGCTTGATGATGAAGGAAAACCCATCAAAATTATCAGTCTTGTCTGGGCCATTAGTTTTGATCTTTCATGGCTCTCTTATAAAGGGGATATTGTTCAGTCATCTCTATAGATGTAATATGACTAATCCCATAAAATTTGTGTAAGAAGTAAATTAAAGTGCTTGATTTGTAGAATATGGTGTGTAGCATATATTGTTATTATTACTACATCTCTTACAGACAGTGCTTCATTTTTCTCACAGCAACCCTGTATTAGTCAGTTTGCCTCTTGCTGGGATCCAGTACACTGATACTCACAGTTTAAAGGTGGAGAAGTTTAATTTGGTTCATGGTTCAGAGCATTCAGTCCATGGTTGGCTAGCTCCAAGGCAGGAACATCATGGTGGAAGGACATGGCAGAGCATAGTAGGGGAGCAGCATGAGCACAAGGGGTCAAGATAAAGTCAAATTTCCAGGACCCACATGGACATACCCAGAAATATGCTCCACCAGTCCCCCAGGTAGATCCCAAAGCCAATCAAGTTGACACAATCAAGCTTAACCAACAAATCACCATAGAAAATAACATTCAATACCCCCTCCAGCCTCAGGTCCTTGGGAAACAGTATTTTTTGCCAGGAAAATGATTCCCTCCCCAGTGACACCAGATAACCCTTTCTTCCTTTCCCTCAACTGGGTAACTTATACATGCATGACCTTAAGAACACAGCTCAAACTTGGGTTTCTTGGGGCCAATTAGACCAGCTACCACCTACTTCCAAGAGTAGTTATTTTGTAAACATCTGTGTCATTCTTTGACTTATGTCTCTGTCCACCATGAGACAACAGTAAGTTTCATTGTGGCAGAGCTTGAATCTGTTATGGCACATATTGTATTATCATGTTATTAGCACCCAAAAGTACCCCTGGGTAGGCACTTAAGTATTTTTTAAAATAATTCATTTAGCTGAGGGTTAACATACACAACAAATTCATTGCTGCCTATGGAATGTTGTGGTGGAGTCCTGACTTCTGTGGATGCTGCAATGAAGAGATGTGGAATTAGGCAACTCATTTACTCCCTTTGGCTTGTTACTTATATCTGTAAAAATGCAAATGCATAACTCCACCTTGAGATAATTTTAGATAGTACTCATATGCTTAATTCTCATTTAATTTTCAATACATTTTAATGCTTAAAAAACTGATTTAAACAGCAGGCTTCAAATTCTATTCTGTTTATCAACTCTGTATGCACTAATGCCAACCTCGTTATTTGTGCACTGGTTACCTCATTCATGTACCTCACTCAGCATGAAGATCTTCCTGAAATTTCAAGCCATATCCTTTTAAAATAACTTCTATCATTTGCAAATCACTGCAATCATCATGAAGTATAGATTTTTCTCTATCCTTCAGAACCAAAACAAAAGCAAAAGATATTGAAGAAAATATTTTGCTTTAATTTCTTTCATAAATTCTAATTTTATATTCTGTAAAGCGAGCTCTGTGTTGTCACTGTATAAATACATACTGTCCACTCAAACTTATAAAATTAAATATTTTTTGATTTTTTAAAATTCTAATTTTTGCCCGCTATATACTGGCATCCTGAATAAAATTTCTATTGGAAAAAATAGAAGGCTTTTGCTACTACAGATGACTTTAAACATTTTAAAAATCATATTCTAGGCACTAGTGATGATCTTTTGAAATTTTCTAGTGTATGGTCCTTTAATAACTGTTTGCCACATTCTATCAACACTGAACGTGAGGATGATAGGTACACAAACACGTGTGAGCTGCTACGGAAGGGGCCAAGTGAGCAGGAGTGGAGGTGGCTCCATCCAGTGTCCCAAGGTCTACACCTCCATGGGGGGATGGCATTTGTGAGGCTTTTCATTCATTTTTCCCTGTAGACTTCATACTGACCAGTCCCTCGGGTTGTAGGAATTGCACAGTTTCATACTTGTTTCTAGGAGTGAGAGTTAAATGTCAGGCAAACTCTCTGTTACAGAGCACATTATTATCAAATATCTTACTCATTCTGTTTTTAAATCCTAGCATATTGTAGATACTTAGTGTATTCCCATATGTAACAAATAGGCAATTTAAAAATCTGTGTTATCCCTTGAAATCAATCATAAGTAAATGTTATTGTATGCTGACGTGCACCTTTAGTTGGAAGAATAAAGTCAGGGTTTTCTTTATCCCTGGCTTCTAATGTTCCTAAATTTTTTTGACTAGCACTTTGGTTTTAGTCAACTTGGGTAACTGCTCTAGAGTCTAGTATAGAATTAAGAGTACTGGCTTTGGAGTTAGACAAATCAGAGCTAAATTGGGAAAAATCTGAGCTCTAACATTTAAGATGAGTAAACTTGGGAAAGTTACTTAACTTCTCTTAGACTCATTTTTCTCATTTGTGCAATCAGGTCATTTAAAAGCCTTACTTCATGCAACTGTTTTGAGTATTAAACAAGAGAGTGCACACAGCCTCTGGAACACAGTGAACATTACACTAGTTTGGCTTTGGCCATATTTTATGACCACCGTCCTGAACATTGTCTTGCCGTCAGAGGTCATCACTGGCTTAAAAGCCTGACTGAAATCTGTTTCATTTGAAAGCCACTGTCCTTTTCTTCATTTCATATCTCCTGGGAACCTGTTCTGTTTTCCTGCGTGGTGGAAGAGTTCTCTGAAAGCAGTAGAGAGGGCTAGTCACAAAGCACAATTGTTTTCCAGTGTCTTGCTGCATCATGACTGTTAATGTCTATTAGTCAAATCAAGTCATGTGGCCAAGTCTAGCTTCATGGAGAAAAGCAATGGACTCCACCTCTCAAATGGGTGCTGGGGGCAGCCAAATATTGTGGCTATTTTTTTTAGTCTACCACAAGTACTAAACAATAAATAAATTCCCATGATCTTGCGAGTAAAAAGTCTTTTTTACATTGATGCTAAAGTTATATTTAAGTAAACACTAAGCCCACAGAGGTAGTTTAATAGGTTTCTTATTCCCATTTACAGCTGAAAATAACCAATGTTCAGAGAGTTTAAATGCTGCACCTGAAGTCAATACAATGAATCAGACTAGATTTTGAAGTCTTCTGATTAATTAGTAGATCTTTCTAAAGTATTGGACTTGACTTATTAAAATTACTCTCCTTTTAAATTGCAGTCCATTTGATTCCACCACTTTATTTTTCTTTATGGCCCAGTGATCATTAGTTTCTCAGTGAGCATGAGCCCCGTGCTTAATACTTAAGATGTATGAATAGTTCATTTACAAAATAGAGGATGTCCCTTCCCCTAAAACTGTCTGGCCTACTTCTAGCCTCAGTTGACCTCTTCTTTTTGTAAGCCTGTTAATATATCTCCTTCAATAAGACATACTTTGAGAGTCTAGACTGTTTGTGGAATGGTTAAATGAGTTCTTGCCAAAACTGATAAGAATATTCTATTTCTTTGAATCATTTACTGCAATCAGTGACCTAGACTAGAAATATGAATAAAGAGTAGCCCCAGAGCCCTGATAAATTACGTACTCATTCACAAAAACATGGAAAGTAGAGATCAACATTGAATATTGAAGCTATACAGCCATGACCCAGTCATGCATAATTGTGTTTGGGAACAATATAATTTAAACTTAAGATTCAAGTGACTTACATTCCTGCCCTCCTATCTTTATTATTTATTGATTTTTTTATTGAGAAGATTAATGGTAATGTTTCTTCTGTGTTACACTTTATATTTTCACATACCTCATTTAATTATCACAAAACTGGGTTGTGTAATATTTGTATTTCATTTTAGATTAGAAAACTTAGGCTCCAAAGAGCTTGATTACTTTCCTGAGACCCCCACAGCCAGGAAGGGTTAGAGCTCAAACTCAGTATGCATCCTATCTGTCCACACTCACCTTTCTGATACCAAACCTAATAATGTATATGCATTCCTCATTGCAATAAAACTACCGCAGTTTACCTTTGCAAAATGATGGAGAGTGTGCTAACTTCAATCTGACTTCCAATACTATTTATTTTAGATTTAATTGCATGCTGAATTATACCATTATTTAACTGTTTCGTAAGCTCTTACTTTCTTAATGATATGTCAAACTTTTGTAAGGCACAGCATCCACCATCCTGTGGAGAACCCAGAAGGCAGGCAGAAAATACTCCTAGAACTAGCCTGACTTAATACTAAGAATGGCTGGAGCTGAGACTGTCAGCTGCAGTTGGAAAGTGACCTGTGTCTTGCATTACCTCACATAGCTGCGTTTTTAATTGAAGCAGCTGTCAATACCGTGCTGCCCACAGAAACCCTCAGGTTGGTTTTCTCCCCTTCTACTTAGGCTTTCCCAAAGTTCATCTACTCATACTTTACATTCATCCACAATTATTTGGCTACACACAGTGAATTTTAAAAAGCTAATGTGCACTATAGTAAAGCATTTGAGGTGTGCTGCAGGGACCCTTCAAAAAGTTGAAGGTCTTTGAAGGTCATTTTCTCCATATTCCTGAAGTGAAGGTATAGGTAGTTTTTGATAGCTGCAAGGAAGAATGGTTTGGTCAGCAGTGGGCTATCCATTCCCTGCCTCAGCCTCCAGCCCAGCCCCCTTACCCTTTGACTTTCTCCTCACTGATAGGGCCATATAAATCCCTTTAGCTGAGGATCCCAATTATATGTTCTGTTTTGAGATTATCTAGTCTTCCATTTGATTAAGCCATTCTCTGGTTTTCCTGGGCCTACAGATCTCCATTTTTTCCAGTAAAACATTGTATGGCTAGGAAATGTCAGCATTTCCTATTCTTATCTATTCCTTCTAACATCACTAGTGCTGCTCTAGGTTCTGGGCCCTTCGTAAGTCTTCATTTTTGTACTCACATTTATTCACAAGCACTCTGATTTGTGCTAGGAATTTGTATTAATAGATGAGCTTTTGGTCTTTGTCACAAAATACCCAACGTATACAACTTAAAGGAGGCAAAGTTTATTTTGGCTCATGGTTTCAGAAGTTTCAGTCCATGGTCAGCTGACTCCATTGCTTTAGACCTGTGGCAAGATTGAAACATCATGGCAGAAGGATGTAGCAGAGGAAAGCTCCTCACTTCAAAGTGGCTAGGAAGCAGAGAAAGGGTGAAAGAGCCAGAGAAGAAGGGTCAAAACCCCATGAACCACTCCTTTTAACTAAGACAAGCCTCTTGTTTCTATCACCTCCCCCAAATGCCATCAAATTATGATCCTATCAATGGATTAATCCACTAATGAAGTTGGAGCTCTAATAATCCAAAATCCCATCAGCAAACAACCCTTCAACACAATGAGATTTTAGGGGACATATCATATCCAAACCATTATATAGTGTGATGAGAACAAACACAGGCAGGATTACTATGTTTAGGATTGTTAAAAACTGGGGTTGGTGGTTCTAAGAGATGCTGTAGAAATACATGATGATCCAGGGAGCTAGAATAATGACAGGCCAGGTAGATCAAAGAGTTTTACCAGGAAAGCTTACAATCTATGAAGAGTCAAGTAACAGAGCAATTATGGCATAGTATGATACATATCTCCATATACTGTGTGAAGAAGAGAAGGTGCTATGACAAGATTTAATGGGGGTCTTAACATTGCCTGATAGAAGCAAGGAAGACATTGTGGGGAATATAAATTAAACCCAATCAGAAATATTGTGTAAAAATTATATGAAGAAAAAAAGAGGGAAAGGAGCCATTACACATGGGATAGTGCAGAAGGACCCACTGATGCAGATATCCTGGAAGAATCTATGCAGCTGTAGGGAGTAAAGGTGCACACAGGGGGGTCACCGGGGTGGTCCTTCGGGTCTTGGTAATGTAACATTTTACAGTCAGGCATAGTCCTCACTTACTGCTGCATGTAAAGCGCTTAATCTTGGGACAGAAACTTTTCTACAAACCTCAACAATAAAGCACTGTTTTGCAGTCCAACTGACATGTACACATCAATAAAATAAAATTATGGAAGAACATACATTTTCTACTAGTAATGCCAGGGCCAAGTTTGCAGACTCCAAGTTGAAACTCAGAATGAATGAAACTTCAACATCAGGAAACAGTGTAGGAGAGTTGTCTCTTTTTGTATCTTCGACCACTGCATTTCCCCTTTCCTTTTCATGTTTAGTTTCCTGAAGGTGATGTGGGTACTCCTGCTTTGTGAACTTCCTCAGATCTAGAGAACTTACTTTGCCCCCTCTCCCATCTGACTTTCATCATCTTCAATCAGTCACTTCAATAAAAGTAGGCTTCAAAGAAAATGAACCTAACAAAATTTAAATCTGAGAGCCTATATTTTTTTCCCTTTCACTGTCCTCCATCGTTACTATAGCAGATACGATCAGTGATAGGTACTTGATAGACACAGTTCCCAGAGGCCTAGTGTAAATTTTATCTAATAGCCTGACTACCTTGATCTCCTCCTAGTAAAGAATGAGCTTACTTTTTACCACGAATTACATGCTATGTCTGTTACCTGTACAAAAAGAAGGACCCCACCACCACCATTTTACTACCAATGTGATGTTTTGTAAACTTTTTCATTTTAGTCAGATAATCATGCTCCTTTATCACCAAGGAAGAAAATCTTAAAATAATTTCATTACCTAGTTCATATAGATGGTGTTGAAGAATGAAATTCTAATAAAGACATGGATTTTCATGTTCCAATATTTATTGTTTCGATATAGGATGAAGAGGAAGAAATCAAACAAGAAATTAACATGTTGAAGAAATATTCTCATCACCGAAATATAGCTACATACTATGGTGCTTTTATCAAAAAGAACCCTCCAGGCATGGATGACCAACTGTGGGTAGGTAGCGCTATTCAAATCTGCTTTCATTACATGAAAAATATCCAGCACTGAATGGTCCATTTCTCTGTCCCCATGATGAGACTTGATTAAACAACTTCAAATTTGAAACCCTTATTCCCCATGATTTCCATAACATTGTTTTCAAGGTTTTCTCCCATTCCTTTGAAAAACCTCTCTATCTTTTGAGAATACCTACATCTTCTTCTATCACTTAATATGAACTATCCCCCAAACCAATAGTTAATTTCCCTGCATTTATTGACAGTCTGTTGTATTTTAGGCATCATGCTATTTAAGAATTATATTTATTCCAATTCATTGAGGTAGATATTATTATTCTTATTTCTTGGATAACGAAACTAAGATTTACAGGGAAGATAAAACTGTTCTAAAATCTGTGTAGCTAGAAATGGTGGAGCCAGGCATGGTGGCACACCCCTGGGAGACAGAGGCTGGAGGATCGCCACTGTTCCAGGCCAGCCTAGGCTACATAGTAAGTTCAAGGCCAGCCTGTACTACAAAGCAAGACCCTGTCACAAAAACAAATGAAAACGGTGGAGGTAGGACCTAACAAAGCTCTGTGTGATTCTTTCTCCTTATCTATCACTAATGTGTGGATTACTCTCAAATATAAATTCCAACTCTGTGAGTAAAATACCTAACGGTGTAGACACTCTGTAAAGGATGTTTTACTTTTCTGCATCCCCTGTCCACTTAGCTGTGTGCCCTGGATGTGTATCTTTCACAGTCTGTAAGAGAGCTCTGATTGACCATCCCACTAATAATAATTTCCATATGTTTGGTACCAAAACCACCACCTCTTATTCCTATGCTTCCCAGGCCAGATTGCCTTCTCACTTTCCTGGTAGCCGGATATCTGTCACTGGAGCTTTTATTATCTTAGTCATTCAGCAGACTTATAAATCCATCTTGGTTTGACCTTCCCTTGACCATTTTAGAATCACCCTTCTGGTGTAGGCCTGTTCTGTGGAGGCCTAGACTATGTAGTAGCCTCTTACTTCTCTCTGAATCTTAAAGCTCCATTCATTTCACATGATACTGTTGGATTAGTAACTCTAAAAATACCCTTTTAACCACATACTGTCTTGCTCATCTTCCAGAGGGCTTGGTATATGTCTAACACAAAATTCGGTGAATTATCAGGTGCCTACTAAATGCTAAAGATAGTGCTAAACTATGTGGTTCCAGGGATGACTCTATTTCATGGATAATTTTCAAGGAGCTCAGTCTTGGATAGAAGTTACTCTTTTAATAAATATGACATTTTCAGTCCAACGAAGATAAACATTTACAGTGAATGAAATTGGTGACCAAAAAGGGTATAATAATGTCAGCTCAAAATCTGACAAGATTTTCATGTCATTTGATATTGAATATTCGGCCTTTGGAAAAGAAAACAGCTGTTGAGAATTCTTTTCCTAAAAAACCCATTTCCAAATTTTAAATAGAACTACAGTTTAGAGTAAGTAAATCCATTTAATCTGATAACATTAGTTGTATATATTTTATGTGATTCTTGAAAAAGTTATTTTAGATTTTAATTGTGGCCTCTAAATGTATAACGGGAGTACATGTGAAGATAAAAAATGTAAAAGTAGTAGGAAAAAATAAATGAGACTGTACTCCTAGAGAGAGATGTATAACAACAAATGAATAAACTAGAAGACAGAATTTTGATGGACTTGACTTTATCAATTTAAAATTTTTTTCAATTCCCAAAATTACATGATAACGTAAGTAACTAATTTAGGTAAAATTTTCATTTCATATATGATGAGCAAAGAATTTGGTAGCCTTCAGAAATGAAGAATTTTCATAAAATCAATAGGAAAAATAGGAAACTACCAATAAAAAGATTGAATTAAGGAAAAGGCCACCACCATAAAAGTAAAGAAACATTAGTTACCAATAAAGATATTCTAAAAATATAATCTTACTAATATAAGTCCAGAAAGCAACAAGAGTTCTATACTATTTTAATTCACCTAGTAGATTGGCAAAGGATGAATAGACAGAAACAAGGGGATAGATCTCTTGTAAATGGGAAGGACTCTGAGAGAACATGGAGAAGAGGAGAGGTAGGAGAAAGGGAAATAAGTTGGATAAAGATGTGCCATCTACAGGAATCTTATAACCTCAATGGATGCAACATTATATGTCATAAACATGAGATAAGATTTATAATGGCACATCTACTGCTCCTTGAAATGGATATTGGTGCAACTTAATTCAAAAGCAGTTTCAATACACATAGATACACACACCTGTGCAACAAATGGGTACACATATGCACATACACACAGATGTACAGAAATTAAATATATATATATGTATATATGTCTTCCAAAAAAGTACCTTACTTTTGAACCAGTATTTCCACAGGTAGAAATGTATCCAAAATAAATATTTGGATGAGTACATAAAGATGTATGTAGAAATTAACCAATAGGAAATCACTGAAGGAGTACTATGGAGACTATTGAATTAATGTAGATCTATAATTATAAATGAATGAGTATGAAAAATTATAGTGGAATTTTTAAAGCCCTTTTTATAGTTGGACGTACTATCTTTTCATTTTGTTAAAAAATATATAGATGTGTTGACATAGTTGGGATATCTGGAATGATACTAATGGTATTGAAAATATTTACTTCTTGTTAGTAATTTCAATAATTTAATTTTTAAAACATATTTCTAAGTCATGCCTGCTTTTTCCCCCTAGTTTTCCTCTTCAGTATCTGAACCACTTCTTTTTTGTTGTTATTTTGGGCTTTGTTTTTGTTTTGTTTTGTTGTTCTTCTTTTCCAAAACCAGGGCCCTGACACAGCAACAGGTCTATGACTGGGTTACATCTCCAGCCTTTTCTAGTTTTTTAAATTTTGAGACAACAAGGCCTCATTAAATTGTGCAAGCTGGCCTTGAACTTCTGATTCTTCTGCCTCAGTCACCTGAGTAACTGGGACTATAGGCATGCACCATCACCCCCAGGCTCTGCTGCTTTTTCTTTTGCTTCTCATTGAGCTGCCCAAGATGCTCATAATGACAGCTCTCTGAGGGTAGGGATCGTACCATTTGTGTCTCAGTGTTTTCCTCAGTATTTGGAAAGTACCAAGCAATATGATGCCAACCAAAGCATTAATTTGTGAATGAAAGTGATATTATTGGTACAAACGTGGTTACTAACTACAGGTTCTTGGGAAGTTCAAGTTCAACAGAATTTGAAGAGGTGGCATGAATTGGAATGTCTGTCTTCTCAAAGGACACCTACATTGTCAAGAATCCAGCACTTGGCAGTGATCCCATATTGTTATGAGCTGTGACAGATGACAGGTAGAGAATGACAGCTCTGTCCCCAGTTCAGTGCCAGAACCCTAGAAGTCCCCTTTGTGCACCCTCCTAACCACCACTCCAGGGGGAACCACTGTCCTCTTTTTTTTCCTTCCCCTTGGTGATTGTGGGGATGAGCACAAGGCCTTATGCATACTGGGAAAGTGCTTTACCACTGAGGTACACCAACAGCCCCTATCCTACATTTTTCAGTTTTACTGATATCCAATGGACAAACAAAAGTTATATAATGTTGGTAAGAATGTGAAGAAAAAAGAATCCTTGCACACTATTGGTGGGAATGTACATTAGTACAGTCACTGTGGAGAGCATTATGATAGTCCCTCAAAAGAGAAAAAAATAGAAGTAGAGCCTGTAATTTCAGCACTCTGGAAAGCTGAAGCAGGAGGATCCCAGGTTCAAGGCCAACATGGGCAATTTAGCAACTTTGTGAGACGTTGTCTCAAAATAAAAAGGCCTGGGGATGTAGCTCAGTATGAAGGCCCTGGGTTTAATCATCACTATGGCAAAAATAAGCAAATCAATATTTATTTTCAAAATTAGAGGTAGAACTATCATGATCCAGCAGTTTCATTTCTGGTATATATCCCCCAAGAAATGAAGTCAGTATGTCCAAAAGACATCCGCACTCTGATTTGTTGCAACATTATTCACAATAGACAAGGAATGATAGCTATTTTAATTCTGTCTGAAAGGGTTTTCATTTAGTTAGAGCTCTCCTTGCAGGTTAAAAGTAAACATGAAGGTAGCTTTTGAACCACCTCCTACCTTATCACCTGAGGCAGCGCAGCTGTTATCAGGTGAGTCAGACCTGAGAATCGTTTCCATTCCTTTTGTGAGATGAGC
Source organism: Heterocephalus glaber (assembly GCF_053883595.1). Classification (NCBI taxonomy): domain Eukaryota; kingdom Metazoa; phylum Chordata; class Mammalia; order Rodentia; family Bathyergidae; genus Heterocephalus; species Heterocephalus glaber. Next base: position 47,868,604 of record NW_028258324.1, on the reverse strand, counting down.
AAAAGAGGATAGTAGCTTTTCCTAGATTTTGGTATTTATATACAAATTGTTGGTTGAGGGAAAGAAAGGGATAGTCAAGCAAAGCTTGACTTATTTTCAGTTTTTCATAATCCTGATTTTCTTTAAGCTAGAAGGAAAATTAATTGTCATTGTTTTCTGGGTTGCCTAAATTAATCGACTTTTCTAGGACCTCAAAGCTCACTAAGAGATGATATAAGTCCTAAATGCAGACATCCTAAAACATGACAATTTAGCTTGGTCTGAAGATCTGTGAAATGCACTGGAAGGCTTTGTTCGTTGGTTTTTGGAGTTTTATTTTGTTTTTTAATGAGCAAAAATTTCAGACCATTTCCAGATTGGCATTGGAGAAAGCAGCAATCCTATTTGCATCTGCATAGGGATAACAAAAATTGGGAGGTTTCATGGTCTGAAAATGAGCCACCACCTGCCTGTTCTTGCCCTGGACAATTACTCTTCCCATGACCTCCATGGCTGTAATGATTGGAAACCAGGAGCCTAGTTTCCAGTGTTCATTTATTTAATCACCATTCATTCATCCATCCTTCCAACAAATATGTATGCCAAGCACTCACTATGTGCAAGGTGCTCTTCTAAGCACTCAGAATACATCATTGAATGAAACTGATTAAAGCCCCCACTTTAACACAGCATACATTCTGGCTGCAGGCCACAAATAATAAGTACTATAAGAAAATAATACAGAGTGGTAGAAATTGGTGAGTGCTGGACTAGTACAGAAAGATTAATAGGGAATGAAGATGAGTGTTGCAGGGTGCTATGGGCTGAATGCTTATGTCCTCCCCAAATCCATATGTTCAAATCCTAGCCCCCATTGAGACGGTATTAGGCAGTAGGGCTTTGTTTGCAGTGCTGGAAATAGAACCAAGGGCCTTATGCATTCTAGGCAAGTGTTCTACCACTGAGCTACACTCCCAGCCTGTGAGAGGGTAAAGCTTTATAAAAGTGATTAGGTCATGGAGGTGGAGCTCTCCTAAATGTAATCAGGGCTCACACAAAAGGGATCCAGAGAGCTTTTTCACACTGTTTTGAAGAAATCAGCAATTTCTAGCCAGTAAGGAACCCTTACTATAAACCACTCATGCTGGCACCCTGGTCTAGGACTTTCAGCCTCCAGAACTGTAAGAAATAAAAGTTTCTGCTGTTTATAAGCCAGGTTCTTTGTTACAGCAATCTGACTGAGTATGACAAAGCGGTAAGTGGAATAATCAGAATAAACTCTATTGTGTAGACAGCTTGAGGAAAGGCATACCAGGCCTTCTGTTTTCTGGGACTAACAATGAAGCCACTGCACATGAAACAGAGTGAGCAGAAGGGAGAGATGTAGAAGAGAGACCTGGGTCCAGATCATGCAGGCCATACAGACAGACCATTGGCAAGACCTCAGTTTTATGCATGAATTGAAGAAGACATTGGAGAGCTTGGGGAGTGGAGTAAGAGTATTTGACCTACAAAGTGAATAGGCTACTTTGGCTGCTTGATTGAGAAACTGGATGGTACAAGGGCAGAAGCAGGGAGACCAGTTAGGAGACTGTGTTAGTAAGGTAACAAGTCCTGAACTTGGTAAAGGGGAGTTTGTAGGAGCGAGCACTTCCAAACCAGACCACCAGAGAGAAATCTTGCATTTACATCTATTTTCCTCACCTGAAATCAAGTACAGATGGCAAAGTATGACATTATTGGCCCCATATTCTGCTGGTTTAGCAGCTAGAAAGCCTAGCATGTGTCAGACTCGTGTCCATAGGAGAGTTATTCTGATCAGCCACCAGCAATTATACAGCAGCTTCTGTCACTGAGGATGAGGTAGAAGCTAGGAAAGCCTTGTAAGGGCAAGAGCACCATTTCTCTTCCCAGTTATCCTTCCATATGACAACAAACTAAGGTGGCCTTTGAAAAAGTAAAGGCAGTGTGAGAACATAATAATTAAGAAATTAATATCAGATTACAATATTGATGGGAACTTGTTTTCAGAATATAATAGTGTATACTTATTACAAGACCTCTGACACACTGTATTTGAGTCATTCTGTGTTAAAGACAGCAGTGGTAGGTAGCATTTATCACCTGCTTATCAATGGGCCAAGTACTGTGTTTGCCAACATCATCATATTTTTTATTGGATTTCTATGACTACTCTATAAATTAAATATCAGTCTCTCCACTTTACCAGTGAGGAAATTAGGCTCAGAAAAGTTCAAAAATGTGTCCAAGCACAGAGCTTGTCAGTGATGAAGCCAATGTGCTAGCTGACCACAAGCTGTCTAATGTCAGAATCAAGCCTTAAACCCTACACTTTTCTTCTTCTGTCATGAAAAATGGTCCTGATATCTAAGGTTGGTGTTTCAGTTAAGATTAAAGCTTTGTGTATAAATAAAGTAATTTTGACTTCACCTTTAATCTTTATTCCTTAGTTTTCCCAGTATTTAAAGAGAATAATAAGATCTGCTAGCTATTTAACACACTGCTATGAAGCCTAAGAAATACATCTTTAAAAGTCCATTAAACCTTTTGGAAATCTTTTATAAAATAGTTGCAAAGGTCACAGTTGACTCTTTGGATGAATAGCATTTTGTTAGGATTACGTTGATATAAAAATATAGAGACACATACCCCGCACCATCAAAATCAACACTTTCTAGAATTTATTCCCTGTGTTCAGACTAACTACATGAAGTATTTCCCAGATATTTCTTTGCCTGTAGCTGGAGGTCAGAGGCTTGTAATATCTCATTACCCAATATGTGTGCTGTTTCAGGTGTGTGATTGAATTATAATCTGTGGGAATTCTATCAATCTTATTGCAGAGATAAACTCTTATTTAGTACCAGCTCTTTGTGGAAACACAACTGCTTCTGATAATGGCCAAGTAATTCTCCTTTATCAGCTGCTCAGGGTCTGATCCGGAAATCAAAAAAGGGAGCTCTTTCAATAAAGATTCTAATCTCTGGGAAACAAGTTGAGCTCTGACACACAACATTACCATCTCATTCTGCCCATCGCAGGGCTAAGAGGCTCTCTGGGTTGCTGTATGCCATTCAGGCACCAGGAGTGAGTGAGAAGTACTATTCACTAAATGACCTAATTTCTCTAAAATTAGGGCACAGAATCACACATATATTGCCATCTCTTTTCATACCACCATGACAATCACAGGGCTAGAATACCTTGTAAAAGGAAATAAATTTGTAATTAGCTTCCAAAATGTAGTTGGTCAAGTAAGAGAGCAGATTATTATAGTGCAATGGCTTCATCAGCCATTTATTAGACTGCAGCATTGTAGACTGGTAGAGCTAGGAGGTCAGGAACGCTATTTTATGCATTTCAGAATATGCTAGAAGTTGGCTGCAGCCTGACCTGAGAATCAGAGACCTGGATTCTGTCCTTGGCAGAGACAGTGTGTCTGGTGTTTGGTTTCCACCTTGTAAAAATGGTAATACTGGACTAGGTCTGGGTTTGCAAACTGGAAACTGAGAGGCTGAGTATGTTTACTTTGATTCACATAAGATAGTGGTTTTTTAATTGTGCCAACATTAGAAAAATTGAGCAGTTTCACATAAAAGTTTGGATTCCTTAAAAAGTTTTGAAAAGTAAAATATTCTAGAGATATTGGGCCTCAAATAGCAAATAGCAGCAATATGTTAGTGTAGTCTATCAGCTGGTTAGAGGACACAGGCCAATTCTCACCAGAGACCCCATCACTCCTGTTGTGTTCCACACATACTTTGCTTCACACATTTGCCCTACTCGTCCAGTCCCTGTGGGATCACTCAGAATAAGATACTGAGATGAGGCACGCCCTACTGAGATCCTGAGTCAGGCAGAAGACGCCTAATCACCCCGCTGCAGACAGACAGATCTGCCCATGCCCTACTGAGGCCCCGAGTCGCACAGAACATGCTGAATCAGCCCACTACAGACAGGCAGGTCTGTGCACGCCCTACTGAGGTCCTGAGTCGCACAGAACATGCCAAATCAGCCTGCTGCAGACAGGTAGGTTTGCCCATGCCCTACCGAGGTCCCCAGTCCCACAGAATATACTGAATCAGTCTGCTGCACACAGGAAGGTCTGTGCATGCCCTACCGAGGTCCTGAGTCATGCACAAGACACAGAATAACCCTGCTGCAGACAGGCAGCTGCCTGGTTCCACACTACAAAGACACAGAGGACACCAGACCACCAGACCAAGGTAATGAGTCCCGCTGTTCCAGGCCCAGAGGTAGGGGCTTCTGAGCCATCATCCCACTGCTCCTGGTCCAGAGGAAGGGGTTTCCCGGTCACCATCCCTCCCACTGCTCCCAGCCCAGAGGAAAGGGCTTTTGGGCCACCTTCTGTCCCGCTGCTCCTGGCCCATAGGAAGGGGCTTCCAGGCCACCATCCCTCCCACTGCTCCCACCCCAGAGGGAGGGGCTTCTGAGCCACCATCCCACTGCTCCTGATCCAGAGGAAGGGGCTTCCCGGCCACGATCCCTCTGGCTGCTCCCAGCCCACAGGAGAGGGCTTTTGGGTCACCATCCCTACCGCTGCTCCCGGCCCCTGTCCCACCTCACCCAGCTCAGAGGAGGTAACCCCTGCAGGTGCTAACAGGTCCCCGCCCCAGTCAAAATGAGAAAACTTGTAAATAAGTCTCAAAACCAGACTTCCAGATCACCTACAGCAACCCCAAAGGGAAATGAGATGGAACACTCTGATACTCAACCACCTGGACCCACTGAACTGGCAACAAAAGGGGATCTGGAAAAAATGAAATCAGAAATAATTTCTCAGATAACAGGAGAAATTGTGCCCCTAGTGCAAGACATGATTAATAAATCTAGAGAGGAGCTCAGGAACATGATGGAATCCCAACATAAGAAACAAATGGAATCCATAAAACAGATGCAAATAGATTTCCAGGACATGAAAAACTTCACTGAAAGTCTACACAGCAGAATGAGCCAATGTGAGGACAGAATTTCAGATATAGAAGATAAGATTGCAATTAGTGACCAGGAAAAGAAAAATTGCTTCAAAATTATAAGGGAACATGCGAAATCAATCCAGCAGCTGCTAGATGATGCAAAGAAGAATAACATAAGACTGATTGGAGTCAATGAAGAAACAGGAAAGAGTGGAGATGACATAAAAAAATCTCTTCACAGAAATAATGACAGAAAACTTCCCAAGCAGGGGAAAAGAGCTTGACATACAGATAAGTGAGGCATATAGGACTCCAAATAGCCTTGATCTACACATAGGCATATAATTGTTAAGATTCCAGAAACACAAGAGAAGAACAAAGTTCTCCAAGCAGTCAGAGAAAAGAAACAAATCACATGTAAAGGAAAGCCCATCAGAATCACAGCAGACTTCTCAACACAAACCATCAAGGCAAGAAGAGCTTGGAGTGACATATTCCAAGCTCTCAAAGAAAACAGCCTCCAACCCAGATTGATGAACCCTGCAAAACTATCTTTCAAAATGGATGGAGAAATAAGATACTTTCATGACAAAGAGCACCTTAGGAACTTCGTGAATAACAAACCAGCACTCCAAAACATTTTACACAATATCCTAGGAACAGACATTGAGGATCACAACCCCAGGAAGCAAAGCAGAATGAACCCATCTGGCATGACAAGAAATTAAATGTAAAGGGGGAGAACTCAACAAAAAGAAAAAGTTATGGCAATGACAAGTCAATATGTTTCAGTTATAACCATCAATGTTAATGGTCTCAATTCACCAATCAAAAGAAATAGACTGCCAGAATGGATCAAGAAGCAAAATCCAACAATATGCTGCATACAAGAAACACACTTAATTCAAAAGGAAACTCATGGACTGAAAGTTAAAGGGTGGAAAACAATACTGCATGCGACAGGAACCCGAAAAAAAGCAGGAGTAGCTATCCTCTTGGCAAATCAAGTAGATTTCAAACCAACACTGATTAAGAGAGATGAAGAAGGACACTACATCCTTGTAAAGGGAAGAATCCAAGAGGAAGAGATGACAATCATAAATATCTATGTACCAAACACTAGTGTGTCCAACTATATAAAACAAATACTAACGGTCATCAACAGTAATATATGCACTAATACAATTGTAGTGGGGGACCTCAACACCCCACTATCACAAATAGATAGATCAATTAGACTAAAAATAAATAATGAAATACTAGAACTCAATCAAACTCTTGAACAAATGAATTTAACAGATGTTTACAGAGTCTTCCACCCCACAAAATCAGAATACACATTCTTCTCAGCTGCACATGGGTTATTCTCCAAAATAAGACCACATACTCACACATAGAACATGTTTAAGTAAGTGCAAAGGAATTGAAGTTATCCCCTGTATATTATCAGACCATAGTGCGATGAAATTGGAGATCTATAGCAAAAGAAACCACAACAATTTCATAAACACATGGAAACTGAACAACACACTTCTGAATAACCAATGGGTCACAGAGGAAATTAAAGAAGAAATCAGACAGTTCCTTCAATTAAATGACAATGACAATACAACATATCGGAATCTATGGGACACAATGAAAGCAGTCTTATGAGGGAAATTCATAGCAGTGAATATGCATATTAGGAAAACAGAATGAGCCCAATTAAACAACCTGATGCTGCACCTCAAGCTTCTAGAAAAAGAAGAACAGGACAACCCAAAGCTCATACAAGGGAGGAAATTAGAAAGATCAGAGGAGAAATCAATGCAATGGAGACTAAGAGAATGATACAAAAAAATCAATGAAGCCAAGAGTTGGTTCTTCGAAAGAATCAACAAAATTGACAAAACTTTAGCCAACCTTGTCAGAAAAAGGAAAGAAAAGGCCCAAATCCATGCAATTAGGAATGAAAAGGGTGAAATTACAGCAGACCCAGCAGAAATCCAGAGGATCATCAATACCTACTTCCAGAACCTATACGCCAATCAGATGGACAACACAGAAGAAATGGACAGATTCGTAGATACATATGAATTACCAAAGTTGAATGAAGAAGACCTAAAAATTCTGAACAACGCAATATCAACCAATGAAATTGAAAATGTAATTAAAAACTTATCAACTAAGAAAAGCCCAGGCCCTGATGGCTTCACTGCTGAATTCTACAAGACATTTAGAGAGGAACTACTGCCACTACTGTTTAAACTCTTCAGTGAAATCGAAAGGAAAGCAATACTCCCAAATTCATTCCTGGAAGCAAGCATCACCTTGATCCCCAAAGCAGAGAAAGACCCAAGTGAAAAAAGGAACTATAAGCCAATCTCACTAATGAACATAGATGCAAAAATCCTTAATAAGATAATGGCAAACAGAATGCAGAAGATCATCAAGAAGATCATACACCCTGATCAAGTGGGATTCATCCCAGGGATGCAGGGATGGTTCAATATACGAAAATCAATCAGTGTAATACACTATATCAATAGAGCCAAGGACAAAAACCATATGATCATCTCCATAGACGCAGAAAAAGCATTTGACAAAATCCAGCATGCATTTATGATAAAAACCCTACAAAAAATTGGAATAGATGGTCTCTACCTCAAACTGATAGAAGCCATCTATGAAAAACCAACAGCCAATATCATCCTAAATGGTCAAAAACTGAAATCCTTCACACTAAAATCAGGAACAAGACAACGATGTCCACTATCACCACTCTTGTTCAATATAGTTCTGGAAACATTAGCCACAGCAATTAGACAAGAGAAAGAAATAAAAGGAATAAAGATAGGAAATGAAGAAGTCAAATTGTCATTATTTGCAGATGACATGATCCTCTATATAGAAGACCCCAAGAACTCCACCAAAAGTCTTCTAGACTTAATAACCAAATTCAGTCAAGTAGCTGGTTACAAGGTCAACACACAAAAATCAATAGCTTTCTTCTACACCAATGACAGACTCACTGAGAGAGACAAAGGGCAAATAATTCCTTTCACAATAGCATCCAAAAAACTGAAATACCTAGGAATCATCCTAATGAAAGAAATCAAAGACCTCTTCTCTGAAAACTATGGCACTCTGAAAAGAGAGATTGAAGATGATATCAGAAAATGGACAGACATCCCCTGCTCCTGGGTAGGAAGGATTAATATAGTGAAAATGGCCATACTCCCAAAACTGCTATATAGATTTAATGCAATTCCAATTGAGATCCCAGCAGCATACTTCATGGACCTTGAGAAAACAATCTAAAAATTCATTTGGAGCAAGAAGAGACCCAGAATAGCAAAAGCAATTCTAGGTAACAGAGACTTGGCAGGGGGTATCACAATCCCCAACCTGCAAGTATACTACAAAGCTACTATGGTAAAAACCACATGGTACTGGCAAAGAAACAGACTTGAGGACCAGTGGAACAGATTAGAAGATGCAGAAACAACTCCAGACACACTCAGCCATCTCATCTTTGATAAAGGAGCCAAACACCCTCACTGGAGGAAAGATAGCCTCTTTAGTAAATGGTGTTGGAAAAATTGGGCTTCAACTTGTCAAAGATTAAAACTAGACCTGTATCTCTCACCATGCTCTAAACTAAAATCAAAATGGATTAAAGATCTAAATATTAAAATAGAAACTCTGAACCAGTTGGAACATAGGTTAGGTAGAACGCTTGAAGACATCGGTGTAGGAAAAGATTTTATGAACAAAACCTCAGTTGCCCATGAACTAGCACAAACAATCAACAAATGGGATCTCTTCTTATTAAAAAGCTTCTGCACAGCAAGAGAAACCACCAGCAGTGTGAAGAGACAACCCACAATGTGGGAAAAAATCTTCACCTGCTCTTCCTCAGACAAAGGTCTACTATCTTGAATCTATAAAGAACTTAAAAAGATCAGACCTCCCCAATTTAAAGACCCAATTGAAAAATGGGCATCTGAAATGAACAGACATTTCTCAGACAAAGAAGTAGAAATAGCAAATAAATACATGAAAAAATGTTCAACATCACTGGTCATTCGAGAGATGCAAATGAAAACAATGCTGAGATTCCACTTCACTCCAGAAAGAATGGCTGCTATCATGAAATCAACCAATAACCAATGCTGGCGGGGCTGTGGGGAAAGAGGAACCCTGCTCCACTGCTGGTGGGAGTGCAGCCTGGTGCAAGCACTGTGGAAATCAGTATGGAGATACCTCAAAGAACTGGGATGGGAAGTCCCATTTGGCTCCACTATTCCACTGCTGGGGATCTTCCCCAAAGAATTAAAAGAATCATACCACAGTGATATATGTGTGCCCATGTTCATAGCAGCGCAGTTTGTAATAGCTAAAACTTGGAAACAGCCCAAATGCCCATCAACTGGAGACTGGATAAAGAAAATGTGGATTTTTTTAATAAAATGGAGTACTACTCAGCCATAAAAAATGAGAAATTAGAGACATTTATAGCTAAGTGGATGCACATTGAGGCCATACTCTTAAGTGAAATAAATAGGACACACATGTGTAAATACTGAATAGTTTCTCTGTTGTGAGAATCTGAAAGTGTAAATAAGGACTAAATGTATAATAGATAATGTGAAATAGGAAGAAAAGGGGCAAAGGGGAAGGAAGTGGGAGGGCTAGGGGAAAGGACAGAAGGGAATGGGATTAATATGAGAAAATGGAAAAATAGGAACAAAATCTTTGTAAATAGGGAGGAATGGAGGGGTTGAAGGGAGGGCTGGGCAAGGGTGAAAAATAAGAACCAAGAGAGACTATGTAAAGGTGCAAATTTCCAATGATGAATGTCATTATATTGTACACCTAAAATGTACCAATGATTAGAATGGATAATTGGTAATGTAAAATAGGAATAAAAGGTCCAAAGGGGTAGGGGTAGTGGGAGGGGCAGGGGAAAGGAAAGAAGGGAAAGGAAAAAATGCTGAGAAATGGAAAAAATGGAAATAAAGTCTTTGTAAATAGGGAAGGGTGGAGGGCATGAAGGGAGGGCTAGGAATGGGGAAAAGATAAGAACCAAGATGTATTATGTAAAGGTACAATTCCCAATGAGAAATGTAATTGTGTTGTATACCTACAATGTACCAATAAAATAATTTAATCCAAAAAAAAAAAAGATACTGAGATGAGATAAGACATGCACTCACATAGCTTCCTACCAGTGAGAGGCCCTCTGTAGAATCTGCATTGATGGTACCCACAACCTCCAAACCTAAATTTGATATATTTTGGATTTCTCTTGCTATTGCCTCTTGGTTTAGTACAAATCAGGCTCGCTTCATTTTTGGTTGTTTCAAGATCTAAATATAAGTTGCTGCAGATAACACCATTAAAAATTCAGTCAACTATAGCTGACCTTTTGAAGAGTTAATTAAAATTTCTCTTAGTTCTGTATCAGAATTGAGGTTTTACTTTTATTTATTGTTTTAATCAGTGATTGTGACTTTTATGAATAAGGAACTCCAGAGATAGAAGCTAGGCTATTGATCTGGAGAAGGGTTTGAATCTATTATTTGTGAGTGGAAAATTTTTTAATGTTGAATTTGGTAAATACAGGAGTGCCTAAAATGATAAGATGGGTGATTGTAAATATTCTGCCAGTGTCAGAGCTGCCTGATGTCATGACCTGTAGAAACAGCATGAACGGTACCTAGATCCCAACGCAGATCTAAGCTTTTGCCTAATTTAATAACTTGCAACTGAGCCCAGAGTTCAACCACAATGGAACCATGTTTATGAACTAAAGGGTGGTACTTGGCCAAAAATGTGAAGTCAATTTCTTCTTTTATCCCAAAGAATTTCTTTTGAAATACGCTTAAACTGCTTTTCACTTAGCAAAAGGATGACTTTGTGTATGCCCAGAGTTGTTTTGTTAATGGTCTGTGCAACTGTACTGGTTCCATTTTTAGAGTAATTTTGAGCCAATATTCCTATTTATATTGTGACTCTCAAAATTCTTGACTCTCAAGATACTTAATCCCAAATCCTCTCAGCCTAGTATTTCTTCTTTTTCTCTTTTTAACCTGCCTGAAAACTTGTTCCTCTATATACTCATTCCAAATTCTTCTCTTTGGAACTAACATTTTGAGATGCAGAGTTGTACCTTTCTTACATCATTAAGGTTTGTTTCTAGGATTGAATTCATGAACAAAATATACATATAAAGATTTACTCCTATCAAGAAAAATTCTGCAGAAGATCTTATATGGCTGTGGTGAAATTTGAGCCCAGTCACAGCCCACTTCTCTAGCTTTTCTGAGTACTGTTATGCTGACTCTGAGCTGTCTGTCCCCTTAGACATAGGCAATTGTTGAGCATGTCCAGTGGGCCAGTCCTTTGGGGAGCTCTGGTTGCTAAAAATACCAGTTGGCTCAGCATATTCAAAGTGCCTTTGTCATTCTCAGAGTATAAAATTGCTCCTTATCTGGAGACCTTACTGACAAAGTTTGGGACACTTTACTTGAAACTCATCTTTTTATCTTTGGAAAACTTAAACTTTGTAGTTCAATCATTCTCTAAGAAAAGGGGCAAAAACCTTAACAAAAAAAGGAAAAAAAAAGGCTCAAATCCATGCAATTAAGAATGAAAAAGGTGAAGCCACAACAGATCCAGCAGAAATCCAGAGGATCATCAGTACCTACTTTGAGAACCTGTACTCTTCTAATAAAATGGAAAACACAGAAGAAATGGACAGATTCCTAGATACATACGAATTGCATATTTGTATAGAAATTCTAAACACCCCAATTACAATGAGTGAAATTGAAAATGTAATAAAAAATTTACCAACAAAGAAAAGCCCAGGTCCTGATGGCTTCACTGCTGAATTCTACAAGACACGTGGAGAAGAACTATCACCATTGCTCTTTAAACTCATCAAGGAAATTGAGAGGGAAGCAAGACTTCCAAATTCTTTCCTGGAAGCAAGTGTTACTTTGATTCCAAAACCAGGGAAAGACCCAACCCAAAAAGAGAACTACAGACCAATCTCCCTAATGAACATAGATGCAAAAATCCTCAACAAGATACTGGCAAACAGAATACAGAGGGTCATCGAGAAGATCATACACCCTGACCAAGTCAGATTTATCCCAGGGATGCAAGGATGGTTCAACATATGTAAATCAATAAATGTAATACACTATATTAACCGAGTCAAGGACAAAAACCATAGGATCATCTCAATAGATGCAGAAAAGGCGTTTGACAAAATCCAGCACCCATTCATGATAAACACCACAGAAAATTGGAATAGAAGGTCTTTATCTCAATCTGATTAAAGCTATCTATGAAAAACCAACAGCCAACATCATACTAAATAGTCAAAACTGAAAACTTTCATGCTAAAATCAGGAACAGGACAAGGATGCCCACTATCATCATTGTTCAATATTGTTTTGGAAACATTAGCCATAGCAATTAGAAAAGAGAAAGAAATAAAAGGAATAAAGATAGGAAAGGAAGAAGTTAAACTGTCATTATTCACTGATGATATGATACTTTACATAGAAGACCCAAAAAACTTGGTCAAAAGTCTTCTACACCTAATTGGCAGATTCAGTAGAGTAGCTGGATACAAGGTCAACACTCAAAAAACAATAGCCTTCTTATACACAAATAGCAGACCCATTGAGAGAGAAATTTGGGAAATAATTCCTTTTACAATAACATCTAAAAAAATGAAGTATCTAGGAATCAATCTAACAAAGGAAGCAAAAGACCTCTACACTGAAAATTACAGCACTCTGAAGAAGGAGATTGAAGAGGATATAAGAAAACGGAAAGATATCCCTTGTCCCTGGGTAGGAAGAATCAATATAGTGAAAATGGCCATACTTCCAAAACTACTATATAGATTTAATGCAATGCCAATTGAAATTCCAACAATATACTTCACAGAACTAGAGAAAACAATCCAAAAATTCATTTGGAAGCAGGAGAAACCTAGAATAGCAAACGCAATTCTGGGCAACAGAAGCATGGCTGGGGGTATCACAATCCCCAATTTAAAACTATACTACAAAGCTACTGTGATTAAAAACAGCATGATACTGGCAAAGAAACAGACCTGAAGATCAGTGGAATAGATTAGAAGATGCAGAAACAACTCCAAACATACTCAGCCACCTCATCTTTGATAAAGGAGCCAACCACCCTCATTGGAGGAAAGATAGCCTTTTCAATAAATGGTGTTGGAAAAACTGTATTTCAGCCTGCCAAAGATTAAAACTAGACCCATACCTCCTATCACCATGCAGTAAACTAAGATCGAAGTGGATTAAAGATTTAAATATTAAGACAGAAACACTAAACTTGCTAGAAGATAAGTTAGGTAGAAATCTCAATGACATTGGCATAGGAAAAGACTTTATGAAGAAATCTTTAGTAGCACGGGAGCTAACACAAAGAATCGACAGCTGGGATCTCATCATATTGAAAAGCTTCTGCACTGCAAGAGAAACTACCAACAGTCACCACCATTCCATGCTCCTAGGGCAGAGAAGCTGGGACAGTCCCAGCACCCAGAAGGAAGCTCCCCCGCTGACATTCCACACTCCTAGGTTGGAGAAGGTGAGCCACACGGGTGCCAGAAGCACCCTCCCCACTCCGTGGAAATGAGAAGACATGTAAACAAGCCTCAAAAAGAGACTTCCGGATCACCAACAGCAACCACAAAGGGAAACAAGATGAAACAATCTGATACTCAACTACCTGGACTCTCTGAACTTGCAACAAAGGAGGATCTGGGAAAAATGAAATCAGAAATAATTACTCAGATAACAGCAAAGATTGTGCTCATAGTGCAAGATATGATTAATAAATCTAGAGAGGACACAGATAAAAAAATAGAGGATCTGAGGAACATGATGGAATCCCAACATAAGAAACAAATGGAATCCATAAAACAGATGCAAACAGATTTCCAGGAGATTAAAAACTCCATTGAAAGTATGCACAGCAGAATGAACCAATGTGAGGATAGAATTTCAGATATAGAAGATAAGATTGCAATTAGTGACCAGGAAAAGAAAAATTGCTTTAAAATTATAAGGGAACACAAGAAATCAATCCAGCAGCTGCTACATGATGCAAAGAAGAATAACATAAGACTAATTGGAGTCAGGGAAGAAAGAGGAGAGACTGTAGATGACATAAAAAAACTGTTCCCAGAAGTGATGGCAGAAAACTTCCCAAGCAGGGGAAAAGAACTTCACACACACATAAGTGAGGCATATAGGACTCCAGCTAGCCTTGATCAAAAACAATCTACACATAGGCATATAATAGTTAGGATTCCAGAAATCCAACAGAAGAACAAAATTCTACAAGCAGTGAGAGAAAAGAAACAAATCACATACAAAAGAAAGCCCATCAGAATCACAGCAGACTTGTCAATGCATACCCTCAAAGCAAGAAGAGCTTGTAGTGAGGTATTTCAAGCCCTAAAGGAGAACAGCCTCCAACCCAGATTGATGTACCCTGCAAAACTATCTTTCAAAATTGATGGAGAAATAAGATACTTTCATGATAAAGAGCACCTCAGGAACTTCATGAATACCAAATTGGCACTCCAAAAAATTTTAGACAATACCCTAGGAAAAGACAATGAGGATCACAACCCCAGGAAGCCCAGCAGAATGAATCCATTGGGCATGACAAATTAAACACAAAGGGGGAGAATCGAACAAAAAGAAAAAGTCATGACAAGGTTTTTAAAACTTTTAACTTCATCTCCCTAATGAGTGTATATAACTCAATCTTGTTATTGTACTGATTAGTAATTTTCTGATTCTAGTGTTGCACACCTTTCCTTGTGCTGCACTGGCTATTTATCATCTTCTTGTGTCTACTTTTTAATTGGGTTGTCTATTAATGAGCTGTAAGAGTTCTTTATATATTCTGGTCATAGGTTATATGCATTGTAAATATGTTCCATTTAAGGACTACTTTTCATTTTAATGATGTCATTTAAAGTTCTAAATTTTGATGGAATCTCATTTATCAGTTTTTTTCTTTTATACATCATATTTTTTGTATCCTAGGTAGTTCTTGCCTACCCTAAATTCATAAACATTTTCCCTTATAATTTCTTCTTAAAGTTTTATACTTTTAGGTGTTCATATTTAGGTTCATAGATCCTTTCAAGTTATTTTTATGTATGGAAATAAAGGGTTGAGATTAATTTTTTTATATACAGATACCAGGTGTTCTAATGCCGTTTTCTGAAAACACTATCTTTTCCTCGGCTCTTGAATTGAGTTTATATTCTATAAAATGCTAATGTTAAATAATCTTTCAAAACTCAGTGGACCATATATGTGTGGTTCTATTTCTAGATTCTCTGTTTTATTCAAATGATCTATATGTCTTTCCTTACACCAACACTGCCTTGATTACTGTAGCTTTAGAAGAAGTCTTAAAATTAGGTACTAAACATCTTCCAACACTGTTTTTTGTTTGTTTATTTGTTTATTTTTAACTTTTCTAGGTCCTTTGTACTCCTACATAACTTTTAAATTTCAATATCCAATTCTTCATTTATAGCAAGTATACACAGACCTGAATTTTTATATATACCCTATGTTTTCTAATCCTGCTAAATTCAAATACAAGTTCTAGGGGCTCCTAGAGATTTCTTAGTATTTTCTCTGAAGATGATCATTTCATCTACATATAAAGATTTTGCTTCTACCTTGCCAATCCTATCCTAATTGTGTCATTTTATTGCCAGACTATTTGGGTGGGGCCTAGGTTTCAGAGTTTAATGGACAGATAAAGAGTAAGCATATCTGCCCTTGTTCCCCACCTTAAGGAGAAAGCATTGTATCTTCTCCATTCATATAAGGCATTCTCACTGGAAGTATGGAGTACATGTCTTTAATCTGTTGAGAAGGTTCTGTTCTACTTCTAGTCTCCTGATAGCTTTAACCATGAACAGCTGTGGAATTTAGTCCAATACTTTTTCTCCAACTAGTGACAGGATCATGTAGCTTTTTCCTTTCCTCTGTTAAAATGATAACTTTTGGGGGAGGATCTTCCAAAGCTGAACTAACACTGCCATCCCTATAACAAAAGTACTTTCTACATCCTGCCAGATCTGACTTCTAATAGTTTGTTTTGTTGAACAAATTTCTGTCTATGTCATAGTTTTTCCTTCTATCATCTTTATCCAGTTTTAGGATTAGCACAATGTTGATTTCCTAAAATGAGGGGAGAAGTGTTCCTTTTTTTTTCTGCTTTAAATGTTTGATATAATTTATCAGTTAAAATGTATATGAGCCTGTTGTTGTCATATAGGTAGGTTTTTCAAGCTAGGAATATCCTTTCTTTAATAGGTGCTATTCAAATTTTATATTTACTCCAGAGTTAGTTTCATTAATTTGTCTTCCAAGGTACTTCTTAGAAGTTGTCAAATTTATTTCAAAACAGATTTTTGAAATATGCCTTCTATATCCTTTTAAATTCTATAAAATCTGTGGTAATGTCTCCTAGGTCTTGATATTTTAATTTTAAAAATGTGTAATTGATATTGTGTAATAGGAAGTAAAGGTCTAGGGGGGTGGGGGAGGTGGGAGGGGGGAGAGGAAAGAGGGGAAAAATATATGAGAAAGGGAAAAAAATGGAAACGGGATCTTTGCAAGTGGGGAGGTGTGGAGGGGGTGAGGGGAGGGCCGGGAAAAAATTTAAAAAATAAATAAATAAGAAACTACCAACAGAGCTAAGAGACAACCTACAATATGGGAAGAAATTTATAACAGCTCTACTTCAGACAAAGGTCTACTATCGAAAATATATAAAGAATTGAAAAAAATCAGACCCCTCAAATTCAAAGACCCAATTCAAAAATGGGCCTCCAAAATGAACAGACATTTCTCAAAGAAGTAAAAACAGGAAATAAATATATGAAAAAATGTTCAGCATCACTGGTCATTCGAGAGATGTAGATGAAAACAACTCTGAGATTCCACCTCACCCCAGAAAGAATGGCTTCTATCAAGAAATCAACCAATAACAAATGCTGGTGGGGGTGTGGAGAGAAAGGAACCCTTCTCCATTGTTGGTGGGAGTGCAGACTGGTGCAACCACTGTGGAAATCCGTATGGAGAAACCTCAAAGAACTAGGACTACAGGTCCCATTTGACCCAGCTATTCCCCTGCTGGGTATCTTCCCCAAAGAATTAAAAGAATTGTACCACATCGATATATGTGTACCTACGTTTATAGCAGCACAGTTTGTAATAGCTGAAGTTTGGAAACAGCCCAAGTGCCCATCAACTGGAAACTGGATAAAGATGTGGTTTTTTTTTTTTATAAAATGGAATACTACTCAGCCATAAAGAATGACTAACTAGAGTCATTTATAGCTAAATGGATGCATATTGAGGCCATACTCTTCAGTAAAATAAATAGGACACACATGTGTAAATACCGAATACTTTCTCTAGTGTGAGAAACTGAAAGTGTAAATAAGGATGAAAATGATTAAAACTAATAATTGATAATTTGAATTAGGAAAAGGTCCAAAGGTGTAGGGGTGGCAGGTGGGGAAAGGGAAAGGAAAGACGGAAAAGGAAAAATTATGAGAAAGAAAAAAATGGAAACAAAGTCTATGTAAACAGGGAAGGGTGGAGGGGGTGAAGGGCGCATAGGTAATGGGAAAAAAATAAGAACCAAGATACATCATGTTCAGGTACAAACACCCAATGATAAATGTAAATGTATTGTATACCTAAAATGCACCAATTAATATATAAATTTTAAAAAGCAAAGGGGCAAAGGGGAAGGGGAAGTGGGAAGGGTGGGAAAAGGAAAGAAGGGAATGGAATTAATATGAGAAAATGAAAAAATGGAAACAAAGTCTTTGTAAATAGGGAGGGATGGAGGGGTTGAAGGGAGGGCAGGCGAATGGGGAAAAAATAAGAATCAAGAGAGATCATGTAAAGGTACAAATTTCCAATGATGAATGTCATTATATTGTATACCTAAAATGTACCAATAAAATTAATTTTTAAAATTCCAAAAATAAAATCCAAAAGCCAAGAGTTTTTTTTTTCAAATACATTGCAGTTTAAAAGTGAAAAACAAAAAAAAGGAATTGGGATGTGTTATGTACATGTACCAACTCCACACAAGGAATGTAAACTTTATGTACTGCAAACACGTACAAAGAAAAAGGAAGAGGGTTGGGGGGAAGGAAAAAGAAAAGGTATGAAAAAAGGAATTAAGATGTGTTAGGTACACAAGTGTGCTACACCCATGTACGCATAAACTAAAATGTTTAATATGTATTTAAAAAGCTGCTCCCAACAGTTTTATTTTAATCAATTTTGAAATGATAAATACGATGTGTATACGGACCAGTTTTGTACTTTGCATTTCTGTACACACACATTTTATATTGTAAGATGTAAACTGTCTTTGTTGAACGAAGCAGCTCTTCTTACCGAAGTTACTGCATTTGGGTTGGCTTTAGACCTTCATAAATCATGTAAATAAGATTGGTGCTTATTCCTAACCACACATGATAAAAATATCTTGGGCCTCACTGAGGTTTCTGGAGCTTCAAGGTCAGTAGGCTGATACTTTGCAGAGCTGTGAATTCTTGGAAGTTTCTTTCCTATCTTTAGAGTCTCTTTAACTCCTTGGTTCACTTTGGAAAGAGCTTCACCTACCCACTCCTCTCCCTCCTGTCCCTCCTTTTGCCATTAGAAAGAATGGATCTGTTAATGTAATTTATTCTGGTGGGTGATGACTAGTGACATTTGGGAGGAGCGAGTTCCTGTCAGGGTATTCTGGGTTATGCCTACAGTTTTAAAATACCTTCTTAAGGCCTTGTTTCTTGCTACAGGAACTTAAAGCCAATTAACTAGAAAGTGAGTGAATACTTTAGGGACCTCAGAAATCATGCTAGCTTCTGAGAATTAACCTTTTAAAAATCCTTCAGAGGTTATGGGGGTTGGCAAGGGAAGTTGGACTCGGCTGTATCTGGTGATTCCATTCCAAAGGCCCCTTGACAGTACCTTGAGAGGTGGGTACTAAGGGCTGACTTGGTGCTTCTGAAACTCCCCTGGGCTCAGCCATGTTTGAAGACCCTTTCCATTAAATATTTACTGGGCTGGAGGGAGTGGTGTCGGAAACACAGGAGGGCATATCAAATACTCTGACTTCCAGGAGAAAATATCCTGCTTGTCAGAAACATAAGGCAGCTGACAAAAAATCTATAGTAATCAACCATGCAAATTGTGGAATATCTTATATCTCTGTTTCTAAAAGTTAACCTTTTTCATTTACAGAGGAATAACAAGCCATATCCAAGTAATCCAAGCACTCCGTTCCCCCTGATGATTCGGTTGTGCTATACAGTGTTCTTTTGGGAATTCCTCCTGGGCCCAGACCCAGGCCCATTCTGCCCAAGTGTATTTCTCTCCCCACTTAACCTTCCTTCTTTCCTGACAGGTAACATACATGTTCATTTCAATTTCTGACCCAGTTACTTATGTGGTATTGAGTGAGAGTTTCAAATGTAAGATTCCTTTTAACTTCCCTTCCCTTCCTTCCATCACCCACCACTTTCCAAATAAAAAGATCCCGGAAATAAAAATAAAAGATCCTGAAATGTACCACTGTGCTTTCTTGCTGTGTGATACAACCTTGAAAAAATGACACATGTCCTTGGTACTCCTCCATTAATAGAGGTTTTAGAAACACATACTCCCAGTATCCTTTATAAACATCTTTCAACCTATCTCTTCGCAATCCCAGTGAAGTAGACACTGGGGGGTTATTGATGCTATCCTCCAAGCCAAAAACTCTTCCTCATTAATTTTTTATAAGTGCAAACAGACAAAGAATGGAAAAGTAATAAAATCTTTTGAGATTTCTGGTTTTTGGGGGCTCTACATCCATAGACACACTTCATATTCATATCAGACCTAGTCAGGTGATGCTCTTATTTTGTGTTTTTTCGTAGCAGTGCTGGTGGGGAGGAGATGTTGCTGCACCTGGGATGGTTAGGGAACATGCTCAACGTCACAATGCCAGTAATTAAGAGAGCAACATGCTTTTAAATGTTCTCTGGTTACCTTATGAGTATATACTATGGATAGGGTTGCAGGCCATAACTAAGCTTCATTTCCAAAGGAATTGAGGCTAGAGTAAGAAAACAATGGTTTTTTAAAATCAATAAATTGTAAATTATGTAGCCTTGTGCCTGGCACATAGCAAGTTCTTGGTAAATTCTAGCAAGCATTATTGCCCCAGTATAAAGTCTTTCAGAACTTTCTTTCAGAGAGAATATAATGATCCATTATTTCTTCCTTGTGAGATGTGATGTTATTGACTTATTGCCGCTGGGCTTGGCACGTTGAGCCCTGTCTCTGTTTATTAATGTGATGGGGTTACTTATGGGGAAGAAGAGTCCCTGCTGTGTGCTGGCAACAATTATCAGTGCCATTGTGAGTCTGCAGGAACCTATTGCTAGCAAGTGCTGGTTTCTTTCTTTCTTTTCCTTTCTTAAAAAAAAAATCCCATTACATAATTTAGCAATCATTTTGTTCCATAGCAAGATGAAAAGAATTTAGCAGCCTTTAGCTGGAGCTGAATGGGGAAGCAAATTATGGAAATCACTGACATTAGTGCCTGGCTAGAGTAGGATTGTTTCCTACTGAATATTTGAAAGTGTTTTGTCCGATCTAATTTTGAAAGACTGGAGTCACTAGGCTTCTACTGCTTTCCTGGGAAGCATAATTATGTGGCCGAATAGAGCTCAGTGGTGGGAAAGTCCTCCAGCCGATAGCAGAGCAATGGATGCATTCATAGGAGGTCCGGTAGCTGTGTTTTTCAAAATGGGATTTGGAGAAAGAGCACAAACATGTTTTGCTCACTTGAGAAATATTCCACCTGCTGATGTTGAGCCATGGTTTGCTACATAATGGAATTTTCTTTAACTTGCATTGTACAAGATCCCTCAGAACACACAAAAGTAGAAAGAGCAATATAATAAACACTCATGTGCCCAAAACTAGTTCCAGGAGCCTTCAACAATCAGTGGCTAATCCCACTCCCATCCACATCCCCATCTACTCCCTCAATATTCAGAATGTTGTACAACCATCACCACTATCTAGTTCCAGAATTTTTTATCACCCTCAAAGGAAACTCTCTACCCATTAAACAATTACTCCTTATTCCCCTTTCCCCTAGTCCCTGGCAGCCACCAATCTGCTTTCTATCTCTGGATTTGCCTACTTTGTATATTTCATATAAATAAAATCATATAATATATTGACTATTTTATCTGTCTTCTTTCACTTAGCATGATTATTATGATTCATTCATGTTAGACTATACGTCGTTCTTTTTCGTGGCTGAATACTATTTCATTGTGTGGCTATAACACATTTAATTTGTCTATCATCTGTTGATAGACATTTGGGGTATTTTCACCTTTTGTCTGTTATGAATAGTGCTACTTTGAACATTCATATACAGGTTTTCATTTGAACGTCTGTTTTCAATTATTTGAGTATCAACCTAGAAGTGAAATTACTCACAAGCCAATTGCCACAATGACCGCATCATTTTACACTGCCATAGAGAGTTCCAACTTCTCTGCATTTTTAAAAGTAAAGTCATCTTGTCATTGTAAAGTGGTATCTCATGGTGGCTTGGATTTGCATTTTCCTAATGACTAAAGATGGTGAATATCTTCTCATGTGCTGTTAGTCATTTGTTTGTCATTTCTAGAGAAATGTCTGCTCAAGTCCTTTGCCCATTTTTAATACTAATTGCTTGCCTTTTTGTTGTTGAACTGTAAAAGTTCTTTATATGTTCTGGATACTAGACCTTTATCATATATGATTTATAAATTTTAAAATATTCTATGGGTTGTCTTTTCCCTTTATTAATAAAATATTTAATTGGGCCAGGGATTTAGCTCAGTGGTTTCACTGCCTGCTGCGCAAGCGCAAGGACCCGAGTTTGATCCCCAGTACCAAAAAATAATAAAAAAAATAAAAAATAAAAAATAAAATATTGAATGCACAGAAGATCTACTTAGATGAAATCCAACTGTTTTTTCTTTTGTCACTAGTGTTTTTGTTGCTATAGCTAAGGAAACATTGCTAAAATTCAGGCCACAAAGATTTACCACTGTGATCTTCTAAGAATTTTATACTTTTAACTTTTATATTTAGAGCTTTGATCCCTTTCGAGTTGATTTTTTGTTTAAGGTGTGAAGGAATGGTTTGACATCATTGTTTTTTTGCATGTGAATATTCAGTTGTCTCAGAATCATTTCTAGAACAGGCCATCGTATAGTTTTATTCATAAATTATCAGCATATTTCCTTAAAAGGTAACTTTTTTCACTTAACCAAGGAACTACTGTATCACTTTTTAAAATACCGTATTTCTCTAATATCATCAAATATTTAAGCATGTATTCAAAGTGGGAATTGTTGCAAAATTTTTAACAGCTATCTCTTTTAAAAATAAAGGCCATCTATTGCAATTTGTTGGTATATTTTTAAAGTGCTTTTAATTCTATATAGGTTTAGTTACATTTCTCCTTTCTTATCCATTATAACTTACTTGTTGAAGAAACTTATTTGTCTGGACAAATTTCCTTGTCTAGATTTTGCAGATTACATCCCCACAAGGCAAACTTGGCCCTCTGGTTTCTATAAGTTGGTGGGTGGTTGGATCTGTAGGTTTAAGCAGATTCAGGGTTTTGGCAAGACTGCCTCTTAAGTTACATCAAAGTCTTTTACCAAGAGTCAAATAGTATTTTTTTCTTACCTTTTTATGTTATCAGCCATTGAAGATCACTACCTAAGTCTGTTAGTTTGTTAATAAGTACCTATCGTGATATCCTAACTATATTATATCTTCTTCATTTATTACATGGAACACCTACCTCTGTGAATAACAGCTTTCCATATTTTATTTTGTATCACAAAGATAGTCTCTCGTTTAGAAAATAGATTATTTCAAGACATACTTGGTCATTTAAGAAACTATTTGTATTATAACTAATGTTGTAATGTCTTCCCACCATGTGAATTGTGTAAGCACTGTATCACTTTAGTCATTTCTGTGCATGCAAAATAGTTTAATTGATTTTATCTTTTAAACAAAAATATTTTAGGCTTCAATTTTTCCCAGTATAAACTCTTCATTCTTTCTCTATTTTTACCAGCTTTCAAATAATAGGTTATTTTCTTATAATAGTTTCATTTTTGGTCTTGGGAAGGGACATTATTAATGTCCTTAATTAAGCATATTCAGCGTGTAGACATTGCTGTTATTCTTGTCAGTTCTCAAGATGTCCTATCTGACCACAAAAAATCTTTTCAAATTGACCTCTGAGTTTTGGACTTGATTTTTGACAACTTCCTGGCTATTACTAGGTATGATCAAAAAATATGGTGACTTTAAAAAAGAAATTATTCAGTAAAAGACATATTGCCATTAATCTTCCTCAAAAGGCTTCTTCTCTCTTCAAACACATTTATCCCATCATTCTTGCCACTTTCTGAAGCAGTTCTGGATGTCAACTTTCAGGAGTGTCTTCAGTTGCGTTGTTGTGGCTGCCTCAATCTCCTAAATAGATTCAAAAGATTTATCTTTCAGAGTCATTTTGACTTTGGAAAAGAGTCAAAAGTCCTGCAGTGCCAGGTGCACTGAATAAGGTGGATGAGGCTACACTGTAATGTTTTTACAAGGTTTTCTTTCCATTAGATGGAACTGGGCAGGAGCATTACCGTATTTTTGATCACCCCCTCAGACACTCCCAAAAGAAGACTTCCAGAACTGCTTCAGGAAGTGGCAAGAATGAAGGGATAAGTGTGTTCCAAGTGAGGGCAAATATTTTGAGGGAGGAGTAATGGCAATGTGTCTTTTACAGTAATAATTTTTTAAAATGTAAACATTCACCATATATTTTGACCACAGCTCATACATATGGGAATTTTCCAATCTTAGTTGAAATATAGTCTATTGTTGCACTTGCCCAAATTTCTCTACACAAGCTTTAAGCCTTTACCCCTCCCCTGGCTCTTTGGAGAAGATGGGAGGATCTCATAAGAAACCTGGCTTTTGTGGAATCCTAAGTCAAGTCAGGACAGGCATTAGAAACTCATCCATAAAACTCATGTCATGTGTTTTTATTGAGTTTCTATTAACCATGCAGAGAAAAAGAAACCACAATTCGTACTCGAAGATTTTGCAGGCTGGTGGCTGTCTTTTAGTACCTAGTGACATAGTGCTGATATCAGAAATGTACATTTGGATAAAGCTAGAACCAATAGTGTGATTTAATTATGCCTCTGTTTCAGTTCTGTCTCTACTGTTAAGGCAGAGATTGATTACTAATCACTCTGGGTTCTTTTTATATAATTATGAAAATCAAGTTAAGTACCTAATAAGGTGACATTTGTTGAGGACTATATTTGAAGAAAGAGAAAGGATGGAAATGGATGTGCATTTCTAAGCCAAGAAAATGGATGTGAAAGTACGTAGATTGGTTTTCCTCTTCTAATCTTTCCTGTTAAGTAGGAGCAATATTTATGTGCTGCCTATTTTATAAAGTTGCTGAGTACTCTAATGAGTTTATATTTATAGAGTGCTTGGAGCTTTTTGGATGAAAGGTGCTAAATTAGAGTTTATTGTTTATTGAATTTATTTGGTGTGTCCAACCTCCTGGGAACATTTGCTGAAGTTAACTAAAAACAGATAGTCCTACTCTGACAGCTTACAGTGGCACTTACAAATCAATAACATAAACAGTGTGCACTTCCATTGTCCTAACTTGTAGCTACACAGAGAACCACAGTTCTTCTGCCAGGGAAATGGTCCTAGGTCCTTTCCTTTTTGTAGGAAAGATGAGTTAAACTGCTTGGTAGAAATACTCAACTTCTCAACTTTCTTTGAGCCACCTACCACTCTCATTTTTAAAGCAGTACTTTAGAATATGGATATTTCCCCCAATTTCCGACTGCAATTTACAGATTGAAATTTTTTCTTTAAAAACTCTGCTTTCTGTAATTTTGTCAAGAAGTTAGGACAAAATTTTCTTTTATATGTTGTTTTATGATCAACATTTCTTTGCAAGAATATCATTTCAAAACAACCAACTAGAATGACATGCTTTCTTAATTCATCCTGGTGGATGCTGTGAGATGTAATCATAGTAATGGCTTGTTTGTTGTCTTGCCAGTTGGTGATGGAGTTTTGTGGCGCTGGCTCTGTCACTGACCTGATCAAAAACACGAAAGGCAACACGTTGAAAGAAGAGTGGATTGCGTACATCTGCAGAGAGATCTTACGGGTAAGTGACAAGTAGGGACTCGCTTATCTCTCAACACCTTTAAGCAAGATGTCTTGGGAGGTGTTTTGCTTTGTTCTGACCTTTGAGTGCAATTCATAAGTGTAGCAGAGATCTCTTTAAAGGTTTATTCTAACAGTGATGGTGGTGGCGATTTGGTGTACAGGTCTCCCCTGATGGAAGGAGAGCCATTTTTGACAGGCCTTGTGCACATCATTTAAAGCGTCGACACTGGTTGATTTCCCTTAGCAAAGTATTCATTGTCAGTGGTGTTCCCAAGTAGAACTCTGATTTGGGGTTAAAAAGATAGTCTCCAATTTAGAAAATGGATTATTTCAAGAGATATTTTGATTGGTCATTTAAGGTATCTGTTTGTATTAGATACCTTAACTTCATAACTAAAGTTGTAATGTCTTCCCACCATGTGAAGTATTTAAGGAGTGTATCACTTTAGTCATTTCTGTACATACAAGATGGTTTAATTGATTTTATCTTTTAAACAACTATTTCTTAGCCTTAATCACTTAAATCGATTGGACTAGCTATCCAAGCTTGCCTGTTTGCCCAGTTTTATCCACAAATCTCATGATCAGACAATTGAGATACTAGTATCATATTCAGTTAGTTTATTTCAGAGAGAAGAAGGTAATTGGGCATATTTTATTTCATTTATACTAGTATAATTTTCTCTTGCTGATAATATGAAGGCTATAATACATCTACCAAGCTTTCTTACTAGCTCTGCATGATGAAGATAGGACTTTCGGACATCAATTATATCCAATGGATGGATGGATGGATGGATAGATGGATTGATGAAAGAACATTAAGGAAGGAAGAAAAGAATGCAGAAAGATGATGTCTAATGATTAAATGTAAACCAGATTAAGCAAAAGAAACAGAACATGAAATTTTAAAAAGATGGCAGTTGACAATAGCACAAAAAGTCAAATATTTAGGAATAAATTTATAGAAACGAGTGAATGACTTCTGTCTTAAAAACTACAAAATATTTGTAGCACAACAACCTTAAAAGAAGAACAAATGTAGACGATTTAAGTTCACATTTATCAGAATTTATTATAAAACTGCTAAATAGTGTTGCCATAAGATTAGATAGCAGCCAAGGGAACAGAAGCTAGCATCCTTGAACAGATTCATGTCATATGGACACCAGATATTTGACAACACAAATGCTGCTCTGGATGGGGAAAGGGTGCCTTTATCAGTAAATAGATTTTGGTCAGTCCACTAATAAAGGCATGAACATAAAGGCATTGACATCTGCTTTGTAACATATAAAAATTCATTTCAATGAATATAAATGTGAAATACAGAAAAACCAAAGTTCTTAGAAGAAACCATAGAATAATACTTTTATATCTTGAGTAGGCAAAAAAGATGCCTTAATGTGAGGGCCTGGTTAAATCAGGTTAGTTTTCTGTGCAGAGACAGTTGATGTGTCTGTTATAAACTAGCAGTCCTCACTTCTCACAGTGCTGTGTGAACTGCAAATTATGCATGTGGGAAGCAAACTGTATTCCATGTGCTTTGGTGGTATCAGATCTGATATGTAAGTATTTTATTTAACCCAGAGCCATGCATTGCAAGGGCTACATGTATATTTCAGTTTACATTGATTATTCTCCTTTGGTTTCAAATGGTACTATGAGCATATGAAGGACATGAATATAATTCTGAGAGTATCTCTAGGTGAGTTTAATTTGGAGGGATCATGAGCATTCAAAATAGATTATTTGTGTCTTGGTTTATGTTCCCATTAACTCTTTCGCTTCTCCATCACTCCAGGGGCTGAGTCACCTTCACCAGCATAAAGTGATTCATCGGGATATTAAAGGGCAAAACGTCTTGTTGACTGAAAATGCAGAAGTTAAACTAGGTAAGAACAGAATCTAGAAAGCCTAAACACTGCTAGAATGGACAGGATTATTTCAATAGATTTTTTTTCAAATTAGTATACATCTGTCACTGGATTTGGAGAACACTGACATAAAAATGGAAAGGAAAATGTTTTTGTCCATTTAAATTTTTTAAAAGCATTTTGAGGAATGGATCATACCTGGTATGATGAACAAAGCACCATGCTTAATTAATGTATACTTGAAAAATTTTTAGTAAAAATTAGAAATGACAGACCTTGAAATTATCTCCTGCATCTGTTTATATTTTTGCTGCTATGACAGAACACTGATGACCGGTTTTTTCATTGAAAATATCCATAGTTAGACTTATGTAGGATAATTGATTCCTCCTATATTCCCATATATTTAAGGTAAATTTACATTGATTTTATTACCTAAGGTAATCGTACAAAATGGATGCTCAGTAGTCTAGGTCAGTCTGATTATCCCACTTCTGTCTACCAGAGTAAGAAGTAGGGAATCCTTTTGTTTGGCATATCCATTAGTGCCCTTGCCACAAATCTAGGATTGCCCAGAGAAAACAGAAAACTCCTACATAAATTTGCTTGCTTGAGCATGAGTTGACAAATACCCTATAGTATGCACAATTTGTTACTTAATAAAGGATTACTGTCCATATGATCATTTATTTTGAAAGATATTTAAACATCTGCTTTTTTGTTAAAATAATTTCATAGTTTTGTTAGCACTTGGAGCCAAACTTTCATATCATGAATGTTTCCTTTGAAAAAAAATACATTATGTAGGCTAAGCAGTTACGTATGTACAGACTAGGATTCACTCACACTAACAGTTATTGTTGAGAATGTACTATATATGCCATTCCCCTTTCAAGACACTTAGACTATCTCATGTAAACATAAGAACAACTCTATGTAGATGTCACCATCTGCATTTGATGGATTAGCAAACCCCAGCTGGAAGAGGTTGATCTGCTAACCCTAGATCATACCACTACCAAGTGATAGAAATGGGACTTCCACAGTATGACTCCTACCCTTAGCTCTTACTCACTTTTTTTGTATTATCATTCTGGCAACCAAGCTTGCCTTTTGTTGAACACCTTTCATTGGTTCTCATGGAGTCTTGGTACAACCAAATATAACACTGTGCTTTTCTCATTGGTGCTCTTCATTAATGTATATATGCAATTAAAATAATATGTATTCACATTATTGAAAAAGTAGATGCAACCCAAATTCCCACCAACAGATGAATTGATAAACAAAATGTGGTATCTATATTCAGTGAGAGATTATTCAACATTAAAAAGGAAGGAAGCCAGAAAGGTAATGCGGTCCTGTTAACCCAGCACTCTGAAAGGCTGAGGCAGGAGAATTGCAAGTTCAAGCCTAGCCTGGGCAACTTAGCGAGAATCTGTTTTAAAATGAAAATTTTCAAACTGGGATGGGGCATGTAGCTTAATATAAAAGCCTTGTGGTCAATTCCTAGTATCACCTCCACCCCCAAAAAAAAGAAGAAGGAAATTTTGACTTATGCTACCACATGAGTCAACTCTGGGGACATTGTACTAAATGAAACAAGCCAAACTAAAAGACAAATACTGAATGATTTCACTTACATGAGTAGTCAGATTTGTAGATAAAGAAAGTAGGATGATATTGCCAGGAGTTGGGAGGAGAGAGAATGAGTAGTCATTGATTAATGAGTATGGAATTGGTGAAGATGAAGAAGTTCTGGGGATGGATGGTGATGATGGTCACACAGTGTTAACCTGCTTAAAACCACTGACAGGTACATTGAAACATGGTTAAAAATAATACATTTTACGTTGTGTATATTTTAACATTAAAAAGCTCACTTCCTTTTTGTCATCTGCTGTACACTTGATTCAACCATCTTCCCTTTGTTAGTGGACTTTGGAGTCAGTGCCCAGCTTGACCGCACAGTGGGCAGGAGGAACACTTTCATTGGGACACCCTACTGGATGGCACCAGAAGTCATTGCCTGTGATGAAAACCCAGATGCCACATATGATTTCAAGGTGTGACTTCTTCATTGTATTTTATAAGTATGTCTAGTCTCTCGTCCTGAGTCTTGTAATGGGAGAATTCTTATGTACTTTTGGATTTGTGATTTATCTACCCCAAAGGGAGAACTGAAAAACATTATCTGAATTTTAAATTATCCGGGATTCAAGTGGGAATCTTTAATGAATTCACCCATTATATCTAATTTACTATTTGAAAAACAAAAAAATTAAATTATTTTCTATATTCCTTTGAATTTGTCCTTGCTTTTTATCCTTGAAAATAGACTTGCTTTCAGTTTGGGTTATAGTTTAGACTTTTGGCACAGCATATATTCCTTATGTTTTCCTGTTCATTTACTAGTTCTTTGTTTTTGATTTTTTTTAACTGATACATAAAAATGTAGAAATAATACATATAAATAGGGTGCTATGTAATGTTTCAGTACATTATACATTGTATAATGTTTAAATGAGGTTAAACATATTTATGTCCTCAAATAGTTATACTGCTTTTTTTTTTTTTTTGCACTTTTTATTTTGATGAAAAGTGTCTCTACATCGCTAAGTTGCCCAGGCATGGCTCAAACTAAGCAATCCTCCTGCCTCAGCTTCCTAGAGTTCTGGAGTGGGTGAAAACTTTCTAAATCCTTTCTTATAGCTTCTGAAATGAACGGTGTGTTATTGTTATCTAAAGTCACCTGACTTAGTACCCATTGATCAACTTTACCCTATCTCTCCCTCCCCCCAAAGTATGTGTTCTGATAGCTTTCTGATGAAAGAAACCAAGATGTGAATTTGATATCTAGGGCTATCTTCTCCTTATTAAGAATAATCAGACTTAGTCATTTTTATATTGCTCACAGTACAATTATTTGGAGCTTCTTTTCTGTCAGAGGGAATCAGGATGTTGGTAACCACTTTGTGATGTTTCTCTAGCATAGCATGGTGTTTCATAAAAATTTGATTTGCAGCTAGTTTCTTTTAATGTAAACTGGGAATTTATTAATGAATTCAAAGGAGTATTCAAATAGACTTCCCTAAGAAACCTTTTCTTTTCTATTTCCATGAATCCTGGCTAATAAAAGTAAGACTGGGGACAATGGGATCAAAGTAAAAAATATGGAGTTTTAAACTGTGCATTAGGTAGAGACACCCTGTGGGCAAAACTTGATACTACCTGGGTTGGTATTGAAGCACAAGGGTTTTCCCCCAAGTGATTATAAAGATTCTCTCTAAATACCCTCATCTTAGACAGGAGGAAACTCAGGCCCGAGGTCTTTGAAAGTCACACCCAATTAATGATCTTCTAAGAGTTAGGATGTCAACCTGGTCTCCAAACTATCTATTCAGAGCTCTTCCCGATAGATTGCCCTGCTCCTGTATAATGCACTTCTATGTAAATCTCCACTTTGCCAGAGTATATTTGAAGAATTTCATTTTTAAAAAACATTTAGTTCTCCATGTTTGGGGTTATTCTTGAAATCAGGTCACAAAGATGCAAATATTGCAGTGTCTTTGGGACCTAGTGTCGCAAGGCATTGACAAAATTATTTGCTTCTTTTGGAAAATGCAAGCTTGAAGGTCTGAAAACACAATAATTTCCTCCTTCCTTAAAAGTTAGTCACTATAATAACCTGACAACAATCTGTCTGAAAACAGCTGCCAAGTTAAAAATTAATCTCTTGCCAAAATAAATGTCATTTATTTAAACTGCTAATGATAAGCACGTTTAAATAATTCCATTTGCAAATCCCTTCAGAGGACCCACTACAAAATATATGTCCCAGGCCAGATATGTGTATCATAATTACCAAAAACAATTCTTCAAACTGTAGTCATCTTTATCAAGTGCTAACTAGTCTACTGGGCTACTGGTAGTTTGGATTCTTTATACCATACCATGAGGGATGAGAATGTTTTAGACTTTTATCCCAGCTTAACCTTTTAAATACTGTTGGTGGCTACATTATACATGGGACTTTTGTTTTGTGGCATAGAGTAGATCCATGCCTCACTTGTTTTCAGGAGAGTGACTAGAAGAAGCCTTCCCTCTGGTTAAGCAAAAGCCTAGAATGAAACTGATATCTTGGTCCTCCTCCCTCAGGTTATAGGTGAAGAATATCAATACAAGTCAGTGTAAAATTTGTGAGACTGAACCGGGTGTGGATAAAGCCTAGTATGTGTCTAGTCACAAGGGTCCATCATGATGCAGTGTGACTTCAGAGGTACTAGAAGTTTCACGTGACTGTAAAAGAAAGCATCCCCAAGACATTAAAAAAATTGAAGATGAATTTCTGTGTCTTATGTAGAAAAATAAAAATTCTTGTTGGAAAGAAGGCCACTTAGATATTAATTTGAATTAGTTTTTCCGTATTGTTATGAGTATAGGTTTGGTAAGAAGATGATAAAGTCTTGGCAAGAATATGAGCTTCACTTGCCGCCTGTCATGAGTAAAAGAAGGAGCATCACACAAGGATGAATAAGGAGGAACAGGAAGGAAGGAAGGTTTGAGGCTTCTTTGAAGATATAATTCAACCACTTCATAATGTTACCATGGATGAGACAATGCTAATCTTTAAATAACCTTCCTGCTTCCTTGTTGATACTATAACTTGTGCTTTTTTTTCAGTTCAATGTGCTTGGGAAGGTGCGCTGCCACCAGAGAACAATATTACAATAACTTGGCTTTCAGGATGCTTTATTTATTCACTCAATGTGTATTTACTGAATGCTTGCCGTGTGTAAGGGATAAGCCAAGCTCTACTCATTATAAGCAGTTTCCAACCAGAGTTCGTTGGAGACCCCATGAAGCCAAGGATCCAGTCCTGTGTGATTGATGGTCCATTTGGGTCCATTTGACCTCAGGTTCCCCACCCTCAGAGCTGATGTCACCACTTTGGACTCTCTTGTATGCCATAGATACTCGAAGCCAAGGTGGCATGTTTAAAGTAAAAGATGACTTGAAGACCACTGGATTTGTTGAATTCCCTAACACAGAAGCCCTTGCTTTAAAGTAGAGACAAAAATGCAAAAAAAAAAAAAAAAGAAGAGAATAGTTTAGTTATTTGATTTATTATTTATTATTAATGGCTCACTTTCTGATTGGTCTAAAATGTCTTTAAAACCAAGTATACATTTAAAACAAAACTAAAGTAACTCAGTATGACAAGGGCCTCTGTAGGAAAGTACTCTGAAGAGCTCATGGTTTTTACTGCATTATGGTTTTGTGTGATAGCTACTGGTTACAGTAAGTAATTCACTGAAAATAGACCTTCTTCTAAGGAGGAGCGCTGGAATCTCATTTGCTTTGTGTGCTGGCTTTCCCCTGGAGGCCCTTCCTTTCTTGTTTTCAGAAACTCTGTCAAAACACTTCAAGTGAAAGGAAAGGTTTCATTTCCTTGATAAGTATGCGGGACAATAATGAAAGCTTTCTCATTTAATAATAAGCATTCAAAAGATTTGAAATTAATAAAACCATTCACAATTCCTAGACTGCTTAAATTGTTATTTTTAAAACTTACTTTGAATTTTATTGCTAGTGGATGGAATCTGCCAAGCATTTTATAGTCCTATGTATTTATTGCTTTCCCTGAACCACCCACCAAAAGAATTTCTTTGTAACCAAATGCCCATCAATAGGAAATTGGTTGAATAAAAACTGAAGGATCTATTCAATGGAATACCATAAAGCCACTTAGGCAGTGAGGTAGCATATATGTTGGATTTAAGCAGATGCCAGGACACTATCTCAAGTGTTAAGTACAGAAAACAACTTAAAGCATAGTGCTTATAATATAGTCTCACTTTCTCGCACACATATTTATGGGAAATCTAGAAAGTCCTGGAAACCTCTAAAATTATTTTACCTCAGAATAGAGCATGTGAATGTGAACTTAAAATTGTTATTTTGTGTATCTTTTGGTCCTGTTCTAATGTTTTTGCCATAAATAGGCCTTGCTCTTATATTAAAGAGTGAAGTGAAATGTCCTGTCCTCTCATCCCACACCAGCCAGGTTCTATCTTTAGGACTATCGGCATTATGCTGTGTATTATTTGCCAACACTGTTTATGAGACATTTCCCACAAGTAGTGTGGATTACTTTCAGACATAGGTGTCTCCTCCAGGGTTTGGGGGAATATTGAGTTCTATAAAGAAACAGTTCAACTTATTCTCCCATATCATTGATATTGGCTTTATTCAGACAGGCTGGAAATAGCTCCTCTAAGTAAGAACCTCAGCTGGAGCTAAGTGAGCAGCTGTCTAGTGGGAGAGTCACTGTGATGCAGGTGTCACCTGAGAGGACAATATTCAGGTTGCAGAATGGTGCGTTTACACTCTCAAGCAAGTCCTGGCTTCTGTCTGCTGAGATCCAAACATAAGTCCTTCCCTATTTGGTTGAGAGAAAAAGACAGCATGTTAGTGTCACCGGCAGAAAACTGACATTTCTGTTAAACCTATTTTTATTGCTCCAATGGTCATACCCACCTATATAGGATTTTTTAGTTAGGCCCAGCTGGCCTCTCTTCCAGGCAACATGGCAAACCTAAGAGAGAATGTCTTCCAATAGTTACCCTTTGGCCATATAACAAAAGTAGATGGATAGAGACTAAAGATACCTGTCTTCAGTTTGTTTCATGCATGAAGTAGAATTACTAAGAACTGCCTCTGCTTAGACATCCTTAGTAACCCTGCACTCACTCACCAATTTAGTATTATTTATATGTAACTTTATGTAAGTATATGACATAATGAATGAAATCAGACAAGATCAGTTTAAGGTGTATATTCTCCCCGCTGTTTGGTATATTACCTCAAGAGAATTATTTAACTTTTGTGAAACTGTATGAAATGGGAATTATAAATTGTAAATCAAAAGATTTTAATAGAATAAATGAAATATACACACAGAGTGGTACCTTACCTCACAAACTTAATTCACTCTATGATTCTGGAAAAGATGGCCACATTCATATTCATGTGGAAAAGATGGCCACAGTTGTGTTCATCACCTGATGCAGAGTTTGCAAACAAAACCAAAATTTTGCCAAACATTTAACCTCTGTTTGCAAACCAAATTGTTCACAACAAAAGCATTTGTGAACCAAGGGGTGTGTGTGTGTGTGTGTGTGTGTGTGCGTATGGAGAGAGAGGGGGGAATTATACTATAATATAGTACATTTGGTAAATAATATGATAGTTTTATGTTTATGTATCATATGAAAGTAATGCTATTTGGGGCCATTTTTGACCTAAAAACAGTCCACAACAATCATATGGTTCAACATTGTATTTATATTACACACCTCTAGTTTGATCTTCTGTTGAACTGGAATCTGCTTCTCTATACCTTTTACCACTACTAGATTAAGATGCTGTCCTTAAGGGCCACATAAAATGCGTACCATTTCCTATTTCCAACTGAAACATTTCAAAAAGAATAAACTAACCAGAATTTATTCAGTGAAAGACTATATTCTGATCTGTGGAACTTGGTAAAATCCGCTATGCTGGTTGTCCCTCTTAATAAGCTATTATCTGGCTCCTCTAGACCACTATGCAACCTGTGCTTCAGGATAATGGGGTAGGACTGAACTATATCTGTCTGTGCTTGTCCGTCTGACTTCTGTCCAGGCTCTGCCAGTAGCAGATGGCAGAGAGGGACTATGGGGCTTGAGGAGGAAAGAGGACAAGCCTTTTCCTATTTGCCTCCTCTAAGCTTATTGTTTATGCCTGCCTTGTACTATTGATTACTAGACCTCATGGCCATCTTACCTGATTCATTGTTTCCAGTTAAACTGCCAATTGATAACTGGCCTAAGGATCTGTCTATAATCATATTTGTTAAACATCCACTATGTGCATTGTGTTGTGTTAGACACCTTGTATATATTCTTACTGAATTCTCATAATAATCCTGCAAAATATGTGTTATCCTAACATTACAGTTGAGGAAAGAAGCTTGGAACTGTTAAGTGGCTTGTCTCTGCTCACCAAGCCAGTTGTGTCAGAGCTAAGAGTCAAACAGAGGCCTGTCTGGCTGCAGTGTAAGCTTGTTCTGTTTCATGGCCTACACCAGTTTCCTTTTCCCACATTGCCTCCCTTTCCTTGTGTGTTGAGTTTCTTCACTGTGTTGGGCAGCCTAGCCCCAGAGGAATGCACATATAGTCTTTGTGCCAGTTGTCTCTGGCCCCCAGTCCAAAGTTGTGCCTTGTGTCTGCCTTCTCGGAGGCATTAGAATTCGTCTCTGTTCTGTTTGTAATGCACACAGGACTGGGCTATTAATCATACCACAGACCAGGCTGCACAGCACCTCTGAAATAATGAATTTCCCAACTCCTGCCAAAATGAGTCACACCATGGCCACAAAGGAAACTTATCTCTCCCTGACTCTCTCCTATCTTGTTCCTCCCTCTTCTTTTTCTGGTCTCCTGTAATCTGCCTTGCCAATTGTAACTGGAGCATTTTCTCTTGTGTTTAAGTTCTGAATTGTCTTTGGGACTCACTAACATATCCAAAGGCTTAAACAAGATCTATCAAGGACATTTATGGCTTTCTAGCATGGGCTGTTAAACACAGCTTACAAGTAGCTTTGGTTATATATGGCCAGAAATATAAACGTTCCTTTTGGAAACAAGATAACCCCAACAAACATTATGATACAAGATGAAGACTTAAGGGAGCGGCCATAACTGGCCTGGTCATGTGACTTGATAGGGGATACATGGGTAGTTAGGATGTTATGGCCTCTGGCTTGAAGAGGGTGATTTTGGAATCTGGGGTAGTCTGCCCAAGGGACATCTCTTCCCTGATCCTCCCTGCTTCCTGTAGGATAAATCTAGAATCACCTAGGAAATGATCCCTCCGCATTTCCTTACTATCAAAATGCACTTTCTATTATTGCTGCATACATAGTATCACTTAGGAATGCTATGCTTATGTTTCTTTTGTCTCAAGAAGTCTAGATGCAGGCAATCTGGGGGTTATATAGTGCTCACAGATATCTTCTATCCTTCTGCCCTGTCATTATTAATTTGTTGGATTTTTGCCTCATGCTTGCAAAATGGATGTTGTAGCTTCCAATATATTTTTATTCAAGGCACTAAGAAATGGAGTTGAGTTGGCAATACAAAAGCTGTATTAGTTTCCTATTTTAGGGAAAGCAATCAGTATGAAGATTGCTCAAAAAACTAAAAATAGAAATTTCATTCCACTCAACTAGTCTTCTTCTAGGTATCTTCCCAAAAGAGTTAAAGACATCATACAATTACAGAGATACACGCATAGCCATGTTTATAGCAGCACAACTCATAGTAGCAAAATTTTAGAAGCAGCCTATATGTCCATCAATGATGAATGGATAAGCAAAATGTGGTCTTTATACATAGTGGAGTACTACTCTGCTATAAAGAAAGATAAATTTGAGTCATTTGTATGAAAAGGGATGCACTCCAAGACCATAATATTAAGTGAAATAAATAAGACACACAAGCTTAACTAATGCATGGGTTCTCTTATATGAGAAACCCACAGTACAAATAAATTAAAGAACAAAATAAAAGATAATAAGAAACAGGGAGATCTTTTGTAAATAGAAAGGAGACCAAGTGATGGAGAAGGGGAGAATGTAGAGAAGGGAAAAGGACTTAAAGAGAATTAGGATGTGTTATGTACATGTACCAACTCTCCAGTGCTTATAATCTTTAGGTACTGCACATATCTACTATTAAAAAATGGAAAAAAAAAATCACTTCTCAGCATTTTGGCTAAGATCAAGTGTAAAAATGAAAAACAAATTTAAAAGGAAAAGCAAAAGCTAATAGAAGATATTTGCTTATATCTCACTGGCCAGAACTGTGTCCCATCCCTAACTTGCTGCTGCAAGGGAGCCAAGGTAGGTAAGTGTAGCTTCCCACACTCTAAAACAGAGGCAGCAATGGAAATAGGCCCTGAAAATGCCTGCTGAGTTAGCCAGTAAACAGTATCTGCCACAACCAAATTGAAGGAGAGTGTAGAGGATTAAATTTAGAAAGCAAAGGCAATCATATCTAGCAGTAGAGGAGGAGGAAATTGATATTCTTCAGCCCACTGTATGCTGGATTTTGATTCAGGCAGCGTACCTGGATACATGCATGTCACAGTTCCCTTGATTGTGCAGTTGAGAAAGCTAAACTCTGAGTAGCATTCTGCATGGAGCTAAACCTTGATTTGAATCCAGATATGTCTGATTTGAAAACCTATTCTCTTTCTGTCAACCTTTGTTGTTCCAGGACGTTGAGGCTATTTTGTCCTGTGAAATTGGGGTGACCTCAGTTAATCTCAGCACCTTCATTGCATTGCTAGTACCTTCAGTCACCTGGAGACAAAGTAGGAATCTAAAACCACTTTTTATGGGCCCCGATATAAAATAAAGGTGAATATGGCACTCCAGTGCTTATGTTGTGGTAGTAATTCAAGGAAAACTGACTCAGGAGGCAGGAGACCAGGTCTGTTTAAAACCTGGTACTTAGGTGCTCTATGATCTTGAGAGAGTCACTATTCCTCATCTGTGAAATAAAAGGTTGAACTATATCTCTAAGAACTCTCCCAGACCCTGAACACTTTGGTTCTTTCTCTCATTTATCTTTTAACTCATTTATCTTTCATTCAACAAGATTTTATAGAGGGCCTACTATGTGCCAGGCACCACTGTTCTAGGTAGCTGGAATATATCAATCAACAAAATAAAAATCTCTGCTGTATAGGACTTATGTTTGTGTGTGTGTGTGTGTGTGTGTGTGTGTGTGTGTGTGTGTGCGTGTGTTGGAAGCAAAAGATGCAAACAATAAATATGAAACATCATAAATGAATAATAAGTAACTATAACATGTCAGAAGGTGAATGTGAGAAAGGTTCAGGAAGATGAGTGCTGGGAAGGCTCCAGTGGAACTCACTGAAAGCACAGGATTTGAACAATGACTGCAGAGGGGAGGCTGCCTGCATGCACACCCCTGGGGAGGTGCTGTGGACAGCGGGAATAGCTCGAACCGGGACCCGAAGCAGAAGTGTACCTGAACCTTCTGAACATCTTCCTCCCCATCTAAGGTCTTGCCTGAGGCCCTTCTCATCCCAGCTCCCTCACTGCCTTTCAAACGTGTGGGTTGTCAGGCCAGCTCAGAGCTTTCTGGACTGGACAGCCATCTAAATTTCTCCCTGCTGTGTCCATTAGGGGAAAAGCCTGACCTCTGCCTTCATGCTTGTACCTCATTGCATGCTCCAGGAATACTCAGTTCCTAGGGATATGAGGAAAGTGCTGGTAGAGCTACCAAGGCCTGATGATACTAGAGTCATATCAAAGTAACACAGGAACCTTTTGAGCTGACCCTCCATTTCCAGGTTATTCTCACTGCTTCCTGCCTAACACCTCCTGCACAGTGAGTGACTCAGTGTTTTCATTGTTCCCAAACACTGGTCTCTGTCTATCAGCCATGAAAGCCCATGTACAAGAGAGCTGTGTTTTCATTTTTACTTCTGAGCCAACGTGTAACAGGTGAGCCAAGCCTTCCTCATTAGCTCCGGCAGTGACCTCATGAAACTAGGCCATGGCCTGTGGGAAACAAGTTATTTGCTAGG
The DNA here is from genome assembly GCF_053883595.1 of Heterocephalus glaber. NCBI lineage: Eukaryota > Metazoa > Chordata > Mammalia > Rodentia > Bathyergidae > Heterocephalus > Heterocephalus glaber. The sequence goes on along the minus strand of NW_028258324.1, from coordinate 47,829,745 downwards.
CTGTGCATGCACAAGGGGCATATGTGTCCTATGAAACTTCTGAATGCCTTGTGAAATATAATGAAGAGAATGGATAAGAGTTGCTTTCTTGAGCTATGCTGTAAGCAGAGGAGTTACTTGGAATATAAGGATAGTGGTATTGTAAAGGTGCATTGTTATCCCCACTCAAGCTGAGAATCCTAGAGTGAGGCTATCACCATGCCCATCCACCTGCTGTAAGGTACCTTGCATTTTAGGAAAGAGGCTGGAAATCCCCTTAGAAAGCCCTTTCATATTCTATGAGCCTCTGTTCAAATTCTGAATGGGCCTGGGTGTCACTCACTGGATAATGAGCAATTTAGTTTCAGGGAATGACTCGGCATGAATTTCATAGTCCTTTTCCAGTTACATCTTTTTTCATGTACCCTCAGCATTTGTTTGATGGAAATAGCAAGGAAACTTAACTTTGATCTCTCTAATCTGAGTGAGGTTACAGGTGAGAGTTTTGAATAATGTACAAAATACATGAGGTATTTAAAATGCAAGGCTGCTGGGAGTCTATGTCAGGATGCGGGCCGTTGAATCAAATTTCATATTAAGTTTTCTTAAGCATCTGCTGAGAAGCAGGAGCAGCAAACATCATATAAAAGGAATCATCTTCTTGATATTTCTTAACTTGATTTTCCCCATCTCTTGATCTGACCTCTCTCATGCAATATTCAGAGACCACTGAGCCATAAACACAGAATGTGGTAGGAACATATTGTTAGAGATGAAGATTGCCCAGTAAGAGGGAAAACATTGGCCTACTAAATTTTAACTGATTTCCACTAATTCTACTAAATTCTAACTAATTCTACTAAATTCCAGAGCCTAAAAGTCAATCTGAGTAATAAAGAATATAAGGATATAAATAAAGGTCGCTATATTACATAATAGTTTACTTACAAGACAGAAGATATTTCTTCATCCATTTACAGATATATTGCACATCTCCAACTCTGTCCAACTCTTTTCTAAGCACTGGCAATGCATCAGTGAGCACCATCATGAAACATCTTCCATCCTTATCTTATTACATTAAATGATATGAAAGTACTGAATTTTTAGGTTAAAAACTATTTTATATAAGTAACAGCTACCATATGATCTAGCTTTTTTTTTTGGTACCGGGGATTGAACTCGGGTCCTTTGCGCTTGCGCAGCAGGCGGCGAAACCGCTGAGCTAAATCCCGGCCCCATATGATCTAGCTTTTGCACTCCTTTTACCCAAAAGAAGTAATAAAAGCATTCATCCAAAGACTCATACACCAGCGTTTGCAACAGCTTCATATCTAATAGCCCAAACTGGAAATAATCCAAATGTATACATAATCAAACTGTGATATATCCATACAACAGAATACTGCTTAGCCATGAAAACAGTGAAGTACTGATACATACTTCAAGCATGGAGCTCAAAAACATTATGCTAGGTGAAACAAGCTCGATGGAAAAGGCTATCTATTGTACGATTCCTTTTATATGAAGCTTGGAAGTTTCAAACTAATCTATAGTGACTCAAAGCAGATTGGTGTTTCCTTAGGGACAGGGGAGTGGGGCTAGAGACAAGAATTAGGGAAGGACTAAATGGTGTAAGGGGGATCTTTTGGGGACGATGGATGTATCACATGTCATACATCTGTCATACCTTATCAAATGGTACACTTGAGTGATAACACTTGTGTGGTTTATTATGTGATAACTACAGCTCAATAAAGGTGCTAAAAAAAAAAACCCAGCTCAACAGCAGTTTCTTAAGGTTCAGTTGACAAATTTCTGCGATGAATTAATTTTAAAACTTTATGTTCTTCTTTCATACGTTTATTGAAAATTTTCCATATGTTGGGCACCATGAAAGATATTGTCAATGAAAAGTGAATGAGGTTATTTTTGCTTTGAGGCTCAGTGGAAGAAATCAGCTTGTAAACAGACAACTGAATGGCTTTCCCACAGGCAGTTCTGGAGCAATTACCAGTGTAACCAAGTTTTCCTTTGTTGACTGAATTTATGCATGTGTCTGTGTCTTCCTTGTTTTTCAGAGTGACTTGTGGTCTTTGGGAATCACCGCCATAGAGATGGCAGAAGGTGCTCCCCGTAAGTACCTTCCTCTGGGGTGACATCTGTTGCTAGTTGCTCTGCGGGTGCAAAGGTTCCTTGCCGGGAGCTGCAGTTGCTTTACTTCTGCTACACTGAGCCCTGCATGGATTCGAGCTGGCATATTTAGAAAGCAGAGTTATATTAAATCAACCAGGAATCGCTTCATTGCAGGGCCGAGTGAGGATCTTGTTTTTATGAGGAAAAAAGAAATAAAAAGCAAACTTTGGGGAGTCTTGTTTGTCTTACAGATTTAATGTGTACTTTGCTCTTGAACTCTGCCTAACGTAAAACTGAGAGCAACCCACAAAGACAATAAACTCCACCATACAAAAATGCAAAGCTAACTTTCAGTGCAGGGCTTATGCAAACACTTGCATTCAATTGCTGTCACTCTTCCTAAAATAACGGTGTTTAGAATTTCAGACTTTCTGGCTCTTTCTTAGCAGACTGGCCACAAGCCTGGCCACCTTCAGAATCTCCCAGGCTCCTTGAGGTCTGGCACTCTACTGGCAGAGCATCTCTGCCGGCCATGTGGTGGCTCAGAGACTGTGCCTTACTCTGCCTGTGCAGGAGGTAGCAACAGGGCACCCAGCTGCTACCGCAGCACCAAGCCTGCCTCTCCCAACGGCCACCCCCTATCAGTGACCAAGTGTAGTAAGGATAAAAGGAACAACCTTTCCTGGGAGACTTAATTCCTTTGTAGGTTGCAGTGCCTCGGGCAATCCTGGGTGACTGCTGAACCTGCCTTAGAGGGCAGGACCATCTGGGACACTTTAGGTGAAGGGTGGGACTTAAATAGCAGTCTGATGACTTCCTTATCCTTCTTGGGCCCTTTCCTGTTTTCCTTTACACCTACCTCTGAATGATAGGTCACTATGCTTATGACTTTTTACCTTCAATCTATCATAGTCTTCTCACTTCCCAGTCTAAACAAGTTCATGTATCTGGAACATGATTGATATAGGATGTGTTGCCATCCTTTGTTCACAGTGTTAATAGACATTTACAAATCAGGAAAGTAATATATTCCACTTTTAAAGCTATATTGTCATTCTTGATGAGTGGTATAAGGGGCTAAAAATAAACTTCTTCCCACAGAATCCTTTGGCTGTTAGTGAGCATATATTCTTACTCTAGGTACAAAGAGAAAACTAACCCCAGCTGTTTAAAAAGTAAACTAATAAAATATTCTAACTAAAATAAGAATGTATGAGTGCTTTCACTGTAAACAATAAGGGCATGTTTACAAGTTGAGATATCTTTATAACTTTGTTTTTATGCCAGACTCTGTCTGACTTAATCCTCTGGTCTTCCTGGGGCCAGTGAGTTTAAAAACAAAACAAAACAAAGCAAAATCCATTATGAAACCTGAAAAGCCATTGCGGGGCATCTTGAAACAGAATGATATTCTAGGATATTGCTTTAGACTTCAGAAACTTATGCAGATAATACAGCATTTGGATGAGCCTTCAGTGTATAAGAAACAGGCTTTGGGTTATCAAATACATTTTATTTTATGGCTTAAGATTTTGCTAACTAAGAATAACATAACCACCTCCATTGTAGTTGCCATCTGACCTTGTTCACTTGGAAGGTCAGGTCGTTATTTATAGCAAAAATGGCTAGTGTTGACCCTTTAGCCTAGTTTCCTTAACTACAAAGTAAAAGCGTATTCCCTAGAAATGTTAACAGTAGCTATTCCGATGGAGTAGTAGTTTATGTGATCGAACATCAGCTTTTTAACATGCTTGCCAAATGGAAGCTTTTGAATCTTCTGACACTGTGCTCACTGGTCCCCTGTGGACTCAGGGAGTCATTTGGCAGCATTATTTGCACAGCCAGGTTGGAGTTGGCATGGGTTTGGCCCCCTAACTGGAGCTGGCCCTCGTTTTGGTCTCTTGCAGCTCTCTGTGACATGCACCCCATGAGAGCCCTCTTCCTCATCCCTCGGAACCCAGCACCTCGGCTGAAGTCTAAGAAGTGGTGAGTTCAGTCTTCAGAGTTTTGTAGATCTAAGGGTAAAGTTTTCCTGTGATTCTCTTTTGAATTCGTTCAGATCCCTGGATCCTGCTGACTGGATTAAACTAACATATACTACAGCTTGGCAGATGACTTTCCATATGCTGTCATTCATATTAGAATGGTAGCTTCATTACCTACTATTTGTACAGTGGGTTTTAGCCCCACACCTTCAAGATAAGGAGCTATTAGCTAAAATGAGTAGTGGAGCCAAACTAACGACACAAAAGATTTTTGACTTATAATTTGAAATGTATCTTTCCAGGCAGCACAGAACATCGCACCAGAGAAGGAGAGGCAGAGAGTCAGCCTACTGGATTGGCTGACTTCTTTTCCTAAAGACAGTGATTCTCAAGTGCATAGACATTCCTGGTAGTATTCAGGATTATTTCTCTGGCATATGCATGAGCATTGATAGTTCTTTGTGTTTTTACTATTGCTTTTTCTTTATGGCAGGTGATACTGGCTTCTTTTTTTGGGCAACAATATCACCCTTTCTTTTAATAAGCTTATGTTTGTAAAAAGGTGACTTACAAAGAAAACTATAGAAGCAATATTAAGAATGGTGTCAGATGGGGCCGGGGATTTAGCTCAGTGGTTCTGCCACCTGCCTTGCAAGCACAAGGACCCAAGTTCGATCCCTGGTGCCAAAAAAAAAAAAGAATGGTGTGAGAGTGTGACAGAAATTTTGTGGATAGTGTATGACTGACTGAAGTTTGGAAGGTGTTTTACAGGTTACACCAGATATTTTGATGCTGGACTTCTCTCTTGTGTGTCCTTATGTTTGGATCTTTGTATCTTATCATTCTGTAACAAAAATCTATCCCTTCCTTCCCCTTACAGTTGTGGTATGCCCACCCCAACACATTCTTAAGTCTCTGGCTTCTCTTATACTGGGGCGATTTCTGCCCACATGTGACCTCCTATCCTTTTCTAAAGAAAAATTCTGGGCAGGTAAATCAGGAAGGGACAAGCCCTTGTGTGCCTTTTCATACCACTTCCTGATGAAGCCCTTGATGGGAGCCCTCCTTTTTTCCCACCCACAGTTCCCCCCACCACCTAGAGAGCAGTCTTAATTAATACAGTCATCTGGTAATGACATAGCAACCCTGATGGAACAAGGGAAAAGCACACTGCTTAGAGAGGGAAGGAGATGCCAGAAGAGACGACAGCTTGTGGGGGGAGAGGGAGTTGCTATTGGTAACAAGGAGGCAGAGCCTCTCCTGCTCTCCTTCTTCCCAGAGGGTCACTGTGGTAGGAGACTCTTCTCTCCCCAGCAACAGCCTCCCATTGGGTGCTATTCAACATGTGACCACAGAGCAGCCCAGGCCCTGTTCTTCTCTCCTCCTTGGATCAGACTCCTGGGGAGCGGGGAGCCAGCTTACTTCCCTCCCCTAGAAGGGACAGTAACACTACAAAGTCCCCTGCCTGCTAGGTTTCTACTTTTGCCAAAGCCCCTCAGTAAAGCCTGCTTTATACAGTGGCTTTACATCTTATCCCCTGTCTTACCTGTTCTTCCTCTCCCTTTCCAACTGGAGGGCAGATATTTTGAGCTTATCCACAGAGAATAACAAACTGGGAATCCACAGATGTGCTTCATTTTAACTGGTACAGAGAGGCCATACTCTATTCTTATAACATTCATATTAATTGCCAATATTTAAAAATCTGATGATTGAGCTATCCGTTTAGATTTCTGCAATAGCGCACAACACTGTCCAGCTGCATAGCTTCTGCTCCCCTTGGGGACAAGAGATGGGCCTTCTACTTCAGCAACTACCTCTCCCCACTCCAGTGTGTGTGTCAGTCGGTCATCACACTTGTCCTAGCCACCTCTGCACTGGCCCTTGGAACACCCTACACCGGTGTCACTCTTCACTGACCCTGCCCCCAAGCAGCCAGCTCTGCACTGACCTTGCTTGAGAAGGGCACACACTGGGCAAATGTAGGCTGACTTTTCTGCTTCAGATCTTTGACAAAGAGAACTAATTTGTGATGATGCTGGAAGAAGCTGGAGAGTGAGGAAGCCCAGCCTGCTTCATCCCTTGCTGCTGTGCACACCCTTCCTGACTGGCCAGGAAAGTTAGCCGGAACTGCAAGTCCCAGGCAGCCATGCAACTAGACAAGGGATGAAAAAGCAACATGGCAGGTTGAGCACGAGTGGAAGATGGACAGTCTGACAGTGCACAGTTTCTCACCAAGACCCCAGCCTCCATCATGTGCTTGATTGTGCAACCCCTAGCCACATATTTGATGCTTGGCCTGACTCCTGTTTCTTTGCAACAGAATTCCAGTTTTTAAGTGAAAATATTTAAGTATGTTAGGGTACTTTATCTTCAAGATTAGGTGCAAAATGATTTGCAATAGGCTGGGGATTGCTTTAATAGGCTGTGGTGTTTGGGAGGAAATGAAACATCTTATTTATTTTTTCTTTTATATTTTTAAAGGAGATGAACCCCCACCCTAAACAAAAGAAACCAAACTCTAGAATGTTCTTTCATTCCCAGATGTTCTCTGCCTAAATGAGTGGTCAGGTCAAGCACTCTGTTCTCAGTGTCCAAATCAACACGTGACCAAAGGTGGGTGCCATTGTAGTGGAGATGAGCCCCTGAACTCTTCATAGTGAACAGTCACCTGAGGGTCATTTTCAGTTGGCATTACTGAGTAAACACACGGGCACGTATTAGTCGGCATTCCTGTCACTGGGTCATAATACCTGACACTGCTATTTAAAGAAGGAGAGGTTTAATTTGAGATTTACAGGATTCAGTGTATGGTTGGTGGGCTCCAAGGCAGGAACATCATGGCAGAAGGGTGTGGTGGAGCAATTACACTTATTTCATGGTAGCCAGGAAGCAGAGCAGGGAACAATGCCAGAGAGAAAAGAGTCAGGGACTAGATACAGTACCCAAGGTCATACTACTATGACCCCCTCTGACACACTGGAAGTCTGCTTTACTACCCCCTAGGCATGTCTTAATCCAATCAAGTTGACAAGCATGATTAGCATTCACAAAGCATGTAGTCTCTCAGAAAAATTTTTTGCCCTTGTGCCTTATTTAAATTTCAGAAAAGAAAGGCAATAGCACTGCTTTTTTCCCACAGTCCTTGTGGGAGGGAAAGAAGCTGCTATCACCAAATATATCCACTGAAATATTTTCTTTCATCAGAGTGATGAGAGGCTTAGTGCCAAGGGAGATGTGAGGTTAGGGTGTCACTGAATACTCAAGCAGCTCCACCATGTCATGAGGGGTCTCTGGCAGGATGGTCACTGTAGTTGAGTCAGAGAAAACCAAGGATGTTCTTACTCCCTGTCTCCTTGTCACCACCAGCAAGTGCACAGGAAGGCTGATCTGTGTCGTCCTCCTGGCTTCTGCGCATGGGTCCATGGGACTTCATGTCCTTCCGAAGGTTTCTCATGTTGCTCACCCATGCTCTTGCCCTTGAGAGTAAGCTTGCTTCCAGAGCGTCTATCTGGGGCTACTGGAGGATAGGATGATGCTGTTAGTCTTATTCTTTTCCTGTGTCCTTTAAATTTGAAGAGTCTACAAAGGCAAAATAGCAGTCAGTTGAGACTATTCAGATAAACACAACTGCTTGTTATCCTCTGGTTCAAACCACTCATGCATGTTCCAGATGCAGATGTGGAGTTTCTGGAGGCTGAGAGGTGTGACCAGGCAGAGTCCTGGGCTCCTCATAGGAAGAACAGCCTGGAGCTCTGGCCTCCTGCTTTTACTCCAGAGCTTACAGTCCTCCCTGTTATTTACATAGCTCCAGTTGTGATTTTTGCCGGGTTGTCATGATCTTTTGTCTTGAGATACTGACAAAGCTCTTGTCTGTGTGTATGCTGTGTGTTCTAAAGAAAATAATGACAATATAAAGTAAGTATCATAAAATACTTCAAGTACATTGAATTTTCTAGTTGTAGTAGAACTATGACCTTCATGAAAATCAAAACAAAAACTGCCACACAAACTTATAAAACAGCCTTTTTGTGCAGTCTCCTTGGAGATAACAGCCATGTTGACTCTCCTGGTAAATTTGTCTGACTCTATTATATGTAAAATAATTCCCTTAAAGACTGCTATACCCTCATGCACTACACAATGACTTTTTGCTCAACAATAGGCCACCTATACGACAGTGATTCTGATTCCATTAGATTGAATATCCTATTGATGTCATAGCTATCTTAGTGTGTGTAGGTACAACGTATGACATTCACACAATGAATCACCTAACAGCACAGTTCTCGGAATGTATTCCTATCAGTAATCAGCGCATAATTGTGCTCATGCAGCTCCACAGAAATGGGGGAAGAAACAACTTCAAATTTCTGCTTTCTGATCCTAAAAGCAGATGCCCTGTTCCTCAAGCCTAGTATTGATCAGAGGATGCTGGAATGATGTCATTATGGTAATAGTAATAATAGTAACAATAGTAGAAAATACACGTATGGCACGTATGCTACCAGGCACTGTTCTAAGTATTTGACATGAAATAACTAATTTAATCATCACATCATGAGATAGGTACTAACAAGATACCTGTTTGTAGCTAGGGAAAGAGGCACAGAGAATTTAATATCTTGCCAAAATCCACACAATTGGTAAATGATGGAGCCCAAAATAGATAAACAGGGTGGTTCTGGGAAATAAGGTGGGGCCACTGCAAATTTTAAAGTTTACATTGCATTTAAGGAGTCTGGTGATTACCAAAAACATTTATTCCAACTTATTTAAAATGGTTAATGTCATCATCATTCAGGCATTGAATTTCTAACATAATTTAATGTATAAACAGGATAAACCTAGGAAGGTAAAGTGCCTAGTGAAACGGGTAGTACAACTTGTGCCACACAGTTGGCAACAATTATTAACATTATCTCTCCATGCCAACCCTTGGGAAATTAATATTACCAACCTTAGACTTCTTGGGTTTTTTCTAAGAGGCAGAACTAAGTTACTAGTAGCAATAAAGTTATAAAAATGTACTTTAAACTCTTAGCAAGTAGATACTATTCAACAGAGGTAAAATGTTTTTACTTTTAATGAACTGTGCAATTAAGCGTATTGATTCTCTGATCACACCAACTTAAATGAAAGACAATGAACCCTTCTTTGAAGATGTGTTTTAAGTAAGCATTATTTTCTCTTCAGTGATGCCATTTGAAAAAGACATGAAGTAGTAGTAGTAGTAGTGGCTTTGTAGTTCTGCACGTCTAGGCACATTCTTCAAGACTGAAGGGATTCTTTTCTCTCCCTTGAGCCACCCCCACCCCGCCCCACTCCCAGCAGGTCCCCAGAAGGCACTGTGGGAGCTCTCTCTGTTGAACTCCTTGAACACCATTCTGTCATGGAGACCAGAGATTTCTTTGGCTTTTTTTAGATGTCAGTGTTGAGGAATGGAACGTACAGTCTATTAAGTCTGGATCTCATTTTTTAAATTGGATGTGAGTTCTTTTATTTATCACCCTCTAATTAATAGTGGAGCACTTTATAAAAAAAAACCAAGCACTTCCTTCTAGTTGCCAGCAAGAAAGAGAGAGCTGCCATTTGTATTCCTCATGAATATTTAACAGCTTTCTGTCTTAATTTGTTTTTGTTTTCATCTTTTTCTTACTGTTTTTCCTACCTAGAAAAGCCCTGTGACTATTTTTTTATGCAAGTTAACCTCATTCTCTTTGTTTATTCCTTAGGAGAGTCCATTATTTCATTATGTTTTTCTTGCAAGGTCTCTCTTTAGATGATACGGTGTTTATGCCTGCATAAATTTATTCCATTGATCTGAGAAAGAAAATTGAGTTTGTCCTCCAGACCTCCCTGTCACTCACAAACAAACATGGGCTTGAAGGTAGGCTTATTATAGCCCTTGCCCAGCACTTTCATCAGTGCGTCATTCATTCATCAAACATGCAGAGCAGGTAGCATGTTCATGAACCAAAGGTGACTCAGGCACAACCTCAGGCACAACCTGAGACAGCCCAGAACTTCCAGTGTAGACTAAGCTGAGCACAGGCTGAAGGATTCATAGGCAGGCCCAGAGAGCCCATCTTGTTGTCACTATTTCTAGTGCACTGTGACCAATCATGTTCCATCCTTGAGCCTACACACAGTACCTCACTTTTATTTCTCTGCAAAATATGTTAAAGACTAAAACACATCTTAGACACTTAGGAAAAAATACTTATAGTTTAGTAGTTTAGAAACATGAAAGAAGGCTAGAAACTGCTCTCCAGGCAGAAATAGAGAGTAGCACATATATGAGTGCCCTTTTGTATCAGGCTTTGCACTGTTTTCTGTTTGGTGAGGACACCTGAGGCCTGGGAAACTTGAGAAGCCCTTCCTTTGGGTTACGCAGCACACCACAGGAGGGCAGTAAAGAGCTCCAAAGAGCACAAAACAGCTCCCTCCTGCTCTTGGCAAGGTGGGCAGGGTAACCAGAGTTCCCCCAAGGTTTCCCCCAGGATGAGGTGCTGAGCTGTCAGTGGAGAAACTTGGAAAGATAGTATCATGAGCTTAATTATTTATGATTCTGTATAATTTCCTGGAACTTTCGGCGAGAACACGCATGCCCAACTCTTGAATCATGGCTAAAGTCCACCATTAATTCTACCACTTGTGACTTGCTGCCATCATTTGGTGTGGTGTATCTTTCCAGCATGTGTCTCTGGCACCGGCTTTATCTTGGAGGAAATAGGCCCTTTGCAGAGGGAGATAAATGTGCTTCTGGGTGTGACTGAGTTTTTAAAGTTAAATTTCCAAGTCCTTGACTGATGACAAAAATACACACAGATCATCTTCTTAAGAATGGGAAAGCAGAGTTCAAAAGAGATTGTGAAACTTCTGGTTTAAAAATTTGTCTAAATCAATGTTCACTTTACTTTATAGGAATCTTGCTCATTTCTCCAAACTCCACTCCCTTTCTCCCTCCCACTTTGGCCTTACTTTTGTCTCTCTTCTGTTTTCTGCCTCATTTAGGCAGCTCATTGTCCCCTGGACTATATAATATGCTCACTTGTAGCTTTAGTTTTTCAATGATTTCTTACCAGACTGAACTATCCTTTCCTCGGAGTGATTTTCTCCCAATTCTTCTAGGTCCATCCCTGTTTCCCTCATTCCAGATATGATTCCCACTGAGGTCTTTTTCTTCTCTGAGTCCTTTTGTCTTCTCTGTGAAGTTACATATACACCATGTGAAAATGCTTTCATATGTGTAACTACCATATGCTACCCCATGTCTGAGTCAATGATGATGATGCCTTTGACCTCTGTTGTTTCTAATATAGGACTAGACCTATTGTGATTGGTTGATCACTATAACGACTGATGGGACCCTTTCTGTTTGTTTGTTTGAGTAGTGTATATATATATATATATATATATATATATATATATACACACACACACACACACACACACACACACATATATATATTAGATTGTTGGTTTATCTGTGCATTCATGTCTTTTGTTTCACAGGTCAAAAAAATTCCAGTCATTTATTGAGAGCTGCTTGGTAAAGAATCACAGCCAGCGACCAGCAACAGAGCAACTGATGAAGCATCCGTTTATAAGAGACCAACCGAATGAGCGCCAGGTCCGCATTCAACTCAAGGACCATATTGATAGAACAAAGAAAAAAAGAGGAGAAAAAGGTTAGATGTATATTTTTATTTCGGTGAGACAAGCAAAACATGGAATGATCATGGCTCTTGATGTATTCCAAGGTGACTATGGAGGTTTCAAATGGATCCATATTATTCTTTAGTGTGAGAGGCTACCTGAGAGGTCACAGCCTTTGAGCATCAGTGGAGTGAAATCTCACTGCTTGAAGTGAAATCTTTACCAAAAAAAATTACCTCTTCCATCATTGAACAAAGTCATATTGCTTGGTATTATGAAGCATTTTAACATGACAAGTGATTTCCTTAATTCAAATGAATATTCATGTTTAAAAGAGTAAAAATCTACAGAAGACAGGCAGCCTAAAAAAATTCATCTGGTTGACATTTTTCTGTCCTGACAGTCTTCAATATTGAAGTTTCTGTGCTCATTTCTAATTCAGTTATTTAGAAGTCAGGAGGAATTTTCTTACAGTTTCAGTGATATAAAAGATCATTAGGTTGCTGTATGGAACATCAGATTTTGAGCTGAAGGTCATGTAGTGTACTTCTTTATTTCATAGATGCAAAACCCCATCTCTCATACTGCACTGTATTTTCACTGTATCACTGGAAGAGATCTAAGATCAAATGTGCCCTGTAGCTTGGTTGTTTGAATGCAGCTCACAGTTCCTTCACTTGCCTCCCACCCAAGGAGAAAGCTTGTGGTCTAGGGCAGGTATTATTTTGTAACAGCTGAGAGTAAGGTGGGGAGGCAGGAAGGTTCGGTATGGAGAGAAATGGAGAAGATAAGCAGTGAAGACTTGCTGAATGGGGAGCAGGAGGGGACCTGGTGAGAGATGGTGTGGGAGGCAGTTTAGGCCCAGGGCAGTGGACACAGAGAGGTGCCAGTGGAGAGTAGAGCAGAAGACCAGAGGCCTAGGCTGGGAGGGGAATTGCGGGGTGATGAACTTGCTCCCTTCTTCTCCACCTCTCTCCCCTTTTCTTTAGTGCAGAGAGAGCAATGGTGGCAGACCACATAGGATGGGAATCACTCCCTTTGATTTGCGTTTCCCTTCTCTGCCTCTGCAGTTAACATCCATAATGGTGAGGTGTGGGAACTGAGGTGTAGGGCGGGGTTAGTGAGTACACTGGACTGAAGAGGTGAGATAGGCAGAGAGCTAAGGCGGAAGAAGAAACCCTCAGTGAAGGTTCACAGGAAGGGTTCCTTCTTCTACCGTCAGCCTCAGAAACTCAAAGGAAAGTATGATCCGCTTAGACTCAGAAGTAGGAGGTCATGAAGCTAGGCCAGAAAAAAAAGCCCATCTTTGGTGTTAGTGAGTGGACAGGGGCAAAATGTTAATTTGAGCCCAAGGAGCTGGGAGGCCAGCCCAAGATGGAGGTAGTTAGACTTCAGGAGAAATCTGTAGGTCAGTGTCAGAAAGTTCCAGAACAGTCTCTTCAGCTGCTCTTTGTACATGGTGTTCTGGGGTACTCCATGAAGTAAAAACTTTAAAGGGAATTATTTTAGAGCATTGTGTCAAACATGCAGTCACTAAATACCAACTTCTCTTAAAGGGAAATGTTTTATTACACTAGGGCTATAGCAAGTGTGTTAAGTACTCAATTCAAATTCTGGGTTAAATTCTAACTCTGCGCCTTATTAGCTATATGACTTTCACCTCAGTTTTCTCATCTTTAAAATTAAGATTACTGGAGGTATAATCATAATATAGATTGCCTAGCCTTGTTGCAAAGATTAAATGAGATAATCTATGTGAAATACATAATACAAAGTCTGGTGCATAGATACACTCATTAAGTATTAGCCATTCTTACTTAGGCAATTTATTGTTGAACAATAATTTTTCAGTACTATTCAAGAGTACCTTCTGAGAACTCGTGACCTATGCATGTGCTTGGAAAACTTCATGCTTCTAGTTGGTTTCACATTTTTGGCACAAATCCTGAAATATAATATCGAATTTATCATGCCATGAAGATAGACTACTTTTAATATGTTCATTTTCTGTAGAGTGGAAGAGCAAGATTCCTGGGAATGACTATATGCAAAAGTCTATGCTGTAATTTGAGGATTCTAATCATTTAATGTTAGGGCCACCAGAATCCCAGTTCTGGCTTCATTTTTGTCTGGTCCCAAGGATATTTGATTAAATAAGATCTCATTCCATTTTCCCAGTCTGATCAAATGACTTAATTTGTTTCCTCTCATACTTTTTCACTCTTAGTCGCTCTCTATGACTAGCTCTTGGGGAGAATCGGGAAATTTTACCTTGCATTGCTTTATGATTTTTTTCAACTTGATACTTTTCCTCAAGATATACTGACATGTACTAATTTAACCCAGTGATATGAAGACAAACCAAATTCTGCTGAAGTATTAAAATTGAGGAACCTGACAAATGAAGATTTTACCTTAGAGAGTAGAAGTAATTGGAATAATTGTATGCTTCTTTTCTATGCTGTGATTTTATTAGATAAAATTACTTTATTTTACTCTGAACTCTCTGTTTATCCATTTCAGGAAAGTTTGGAATATTAAACTTTGAATATGAAATATTAAGGCATTTTATGTGGGTTCTTTATATTTTGGGAAAATGATACTTTAAAAATAACTAGCATATACTTATCTAAATGTATGAAGCTCATTTGTGATTTTAAAAAATATATTTGAACTAAACACATTTTTGGTTTCTTTCACTGTCTCTCTAATGTCTAGGCTCTAGATAGTGTAGAAGGCAAGGCTTTATCTAGTCTGTTTTCAACCATGTGAATGCTGCCTCCTAGTGGTAACATAACCAAATTGCAGGCTCAGTAACTTGTTTTGTAATTACCCACAACTATGAAAGAAATAGTCACGTGGCAGCCTCCATTGCATTGCTTGGAGGTCCAGCAAGGATTCCTTATTGCCTACAGAAAAGTCCTAAGGCATAGCTAAGGATCAGTGAGCCGTTTAACCTCTGTGGACTTTCATCCTCCATATGCTTCTCTCATATCCAGTCACATAGTTATAACTCATGGTTTCCTGAATGTGGAATGCACTGTAGTACTGCCAGCCTTTCTCATGTGGACATATTGCTTGGAATGCACTTTTTCCTGTCACTTCCAGCTGCCAGATGCCTGAAGAAGGGCCACTGACTTTATAGGGCCCAGCTCACTTCCTCCTGAATACCTCACTGTCCCTTTCTCCATTCTGAGTAGTGGAACTAGCTTCTCTTTTCTCTCATTTCTCATTGGTCTTTATATGTACTTCTGCTTAGCATATAATGTTTTGGAAAGAGTGCAAGTTTTAAGGTTGAGAAAATTCCAGGTGGAATTCTAAATCCAGATCCCAGATCACCCTTTCATTAATGCAATAATATTGGTCATAAAACTTAACCTCTCACAATCTGCATGTCTTTACTTGAACAACAGACATTATGTTAGAATATTATTGTGATAAATAAATGAAAGAACATAGGTAAAGTATCTCGCACAAGAGGCTTTCATAGGAGACATTTAGCAGATACTCATTTCCTTTCTTCATAATCATGGAAGCTCTAATATTTTCTTGTCTCACTTATTACACCCCAATCTCCTCCAAGCCAAAGAAACAATCTTACTTATTTTGCATGTTAACTTGCTTAATTACTGAATTAAATGAATGTCCCTAGTGGACCTTTCAAAGCACATTTTAACTATGCATTCTTAATATACCAATTGTTAAAAGTTTCTTTCTGATATTTATCGAGATGTCTAAAGGCAATTAGTGAGTCCATGCACATTTTAGTAAAATACACTATTAAAATGATAAGTAGCATGATTAATTATTTAATGATTTAATAAGTTAACAGAGGTCTGATAAGTTTGATGTGGTTGGCTCTATAATGGGATTAACACAAATAGAAAGGTTGTTTATGCATTCTTTGTTTTCTTTTTCATGTAAACGTTAGGCATTGGGGACCAATATCTAGAGTCAGCTGGGACAGTCTTGAATACAGTTAATTCCATATACTTAAATCCACTGGTGGAAACTGCTGACTAACAAGTCATGAAGCTAAGAGGCCATCCCAGCTCAGTGTGAACCACAACTCTGAGCCTCAGTTTACTTGTACAGTCACGCATTGCTTCATGTTCAGAGAATCATGTTGTTAGTTTCGTCATTGTGGGAACATCATAGAGTGTTTTTACACAAACCTAACTGATATAGGTCATCCTCTTGATATGTCTTCTTGATACAATCAAGAGACACACTAAGAATAAATGAATATGATGCACAGTATGTCATTTGGTTTGTTTTTATTTTTCAGTCCTGGGAGTTAAACCCAGGAAATTGTACATACCAGGCAAGTGCTCTGCCACTGAGCTACACCCAACCCCAGAATACTCTTTTATAGTAAACTATTTCTAAAATACAAAATGTGCTCTAAAGTAATGATTAAAACTATAATAAATATATAAATCAGTGACATTTATTTATTATTAAGTATTATGTATTGTACATAATACTATATCCTGTACTTTTATGTGACTGGCAGGTTTGTTTTTAGCAGCCTCAGCACAAACATTTGAGTAGTGCATTATGCTATGAAGTTAGGGCAGCTAAGATGGCACTAGGCAATAAGAATTTTTCAGCTGCATTGTAATCTTTGGGGATCACTGTTGCATATGTGGTCCATTGTTAACCAACATTTCATTCTGCACCTCATGACTATGTATGGGGTGGGGGTGGACTTTGCTAAGCTACAACACTGCTTTTGTGCATTAACATCCTGTGGATCTCTCTTTAGATGAGACAGAGTATGAGTACAGTGGAAGTGAGGAGGAGGAAGAGGAGAATGACTCTGGAGAGCCCAGGTATGACTGTGAGAGTTGCGCCTTCTAATTTTCACATTCTAAACTGTGCTTGTGTGAAATTCACTTTCCTTTTGATTTATAGGTTCATTTTAAAGAATCCACCAGGGTTGTCTTATTTAATTTATTTCCCACAAACATACTCATTAATCTGGGAAATTTTTCCAAGGCAGGCTCTTAGGAAAATGTGGAAATCAGCATTTTCTTTTTCTTATCCTCGAGATTTATGGTCTCTTCTCAAGACCTTGTTTCCTCACATATGTAACATATAAAGTAGGTAGGAGGCAATTATCTGGGTAATACAGGATGAAAAGTACTTAAAATTGCAACTTTTTGGAGACTTATGTGATATTTTTAGACTTGAGTTCTTTGGCTCCTTACTTCATACCTTTAAGCAGCACTTTCACATACTCTCCTTGTCATCTACCTTGGTATTTTCACTGCATTCTGATCCAGGAGGAAATGATTTCCAGGAAATCAAATTACACTTGAAGGAGAACCTGAAATAGAAACTTTGTTCCATGCCTGTTGTCACATGTTGGACCCAAGGATCAAGTGCTGCTTTACTGTAATCACCCCTGCATTTTGAATTTCACTTGACTTTGATCCAACTTTCTTCCAGTCTGTGTTTATAATTAATTAAGGGTGGAGTGTTCCCACTGCCAGGATTTCTCTTTTGTAAGAAAATTCAACCAGCAGCAGCATGGTGAGTGAAAAGGCACAGACACGCATAATGGGACCATGCACTATAAATGTGAAGTCAGGTTTATCAGAGGAAATGCACAAGCAGAAGAGTCCCTGCAGTATATGGCTTCTCATCATTCAGCCATCTGAGCATGGAACCCCAGTGTCGCATGAGAAGGACCATTGCCTATTGCTGTCCCAGAGCTTCCCGATCAGAGAAGCTGCTGAACTGAGCTACTTAGCATGTGTTGTTCTCTTCTTAAACCAACTTAGACCTACTAAGCTGGACTCTTGCTAAGCTACCAAAGAGGGTTGACCTGAACTTATGGGGCCATTGGTTTTTCTCTCTTCACCTGTCACAGAATTTCTCAAGGGCAAAGACTAAAGAAAAATGTATTGCTTCTGTCTGATACATGACATGTTGCCCTCCCCCAGCTGCAAAAAGATGATGACTATTAAGCATTGACATGGAAAATGAACTTTTCCTTATGGCAAAGGGCCAACTGCTCTTTTGGAAAAGTTGTATGCTATTTTTTGAAAGCTCACCCAGATGGCCGTGTCAGCCCTCTGACCATTCCTGGACAACTGAGAAACCTTGTCCTTCCAACACTTGCTGAACTGGAGCTAGGAGTCACTTAGCCAACCCAACTATAATTATAGCATGCCATTATATCACATAGAAGATTATATGTCCAGTCTCTTTTTATAGATAAAGCTAACCACTCTTCATGAAGTCCTAAAAAGTAGAAAAGGACAATGGTTATCTCATTTTGGAAATGAGGCAACAGCATAAGAGTGGCAAGAAGGTCACACACAGAGTTAATAACTGGGTCACTAATACAGCTCAGGTCTCCTGAAATTGATTCAACATCAATTAATATTAATGGGGGGGGTCCTGGTGTGCATTTAAGGCTACGTTCCTCAGTCCTTCACCCAGCTGCTGGGACAAAACCTGCAAGTCATCTTTCATGCCACATGTCAGCTCTGTGCACAGGCTTCGCTGACTCTCTCTAAAAGGGTCTTCCAGCCTCCATCCCCACTGCTCCCATCCTAGTTAAAATCTCTACTCAGAACCATTGCGGTGTTCTTCTGACTATCAGCACTGCCTGCTCTCACCCCTTGCAGACTGTGGTCCACTCTGCAGCCAAACAAACCTGCTCGGGTCTCCTCCCTGGGACACTCTCTCTGCTCTCTCATGGCTACCTGCTTTCTCACCCACTTGTCCCCCTGACCTCTGCTTAGGCCCTGCATGCCCTCTCATTCCTTCTGCTCTGGGAGGACAGGCTCCCTGGAAAAGGCCATGCCTGTCCCATGTGGCCTCTAAGCTTGCTTTTCCTTCTGCCTGGAACATCCTTCCCCCCACCAACTCTCACCTTCCCAGAGAGACCCTCCTGCCCTCCCAGTCAAAGCAGAACTCTTAATTCTCACCTCTGCTCCCTACTGTTGTTGATTTTAAAATTTCACCCTGTTAGCCTTGTGTAGGGCATATTAATTTTGAAATCTTATTATTTATAAAGATCCTTCTTTCCCACAAGAAAGTAACTAGAGTAAGAATTTTTATGTGGTTGCAGTGGTACACTATAGCCTGTCACATAGCAGATGCCAGTAAATATATACTCACTGAATTTATTTCAGATGAAAGGTTCCAGAAAGATTAAAGCAGCTTGGTTTGAATAATCCTCCTTGTTACACAGCTGTGTAGAACCAAGAAGTCTATCACTTTTGGTTGATCTACAGTTATATTAGTCCAGGGCAGCCCTAGACTACCTGGAAAAGTGTTCTGTCTTTCACACATACACGCATGTGCGCGCACACACACACACACACACACACACAATCATTTTACACCCAAGGAAACTGCTGCTTAAAGAGAGCATAGGGATCAGTGAGCTAAGTTGCAGTACCAACCATATGCTCTGGCAGGAGCCAGTCCATTACCTGCAGTGCACTGAGACAAGTGCTGGTCTCTTTGGACTTAGCAAACTTGGTTCTGCATCAACCTTGACTCCAGCCTTTCCCTCCCTGGCTTACAGGCTGCATGGAGCAGCCTGATCTCCTCCTGGGGTTTGGTGTGAGCAGTCAAGTAGGGATGTGTATGAGGTTGATCTGTGCTGGTCTAAGTAGAGTCGGCCCCTGACTGCTTCCCAGTGCTCATCTTTCTTTGCTTACCGTTCTTACCCATGAAGATAAGCTGGCTTGGGGAACTCACTAAAGTCTTAAGAAAAAAATCTTGGCCATCACGAGGGTGAGGAAGTGGTGTTGCTTCTCCTGGAGGAAGGGATGACTCTGGAGATGTGACATCCCTCCGGGTGGAGACAGCATATGCCACAGTCATACCGAAGGAGAGGTTGAACACCTCTTCCCTGACCTGGTCTTTCTTCAGGGTGAATGATTGAACTAACAAGAAATCTAGGAGCCATGTGTGGGCGCTGTGGTCCCGGGACTCACAGTAGCTATAGCCCCTGCCCTGTGCTGGATCCTAATCACTCTTTCCTACCCACAGCTCCATCCTGAACCTGCCTGGGGAGTCGACCCTGCGGCGGGACTTTCTGAGACTCCAACTGGCCAACAAGGAGCGTTCAGAGGCCCTTCGAAGGCAGCAGCTGGAGCAGCAGCAGCGGGAGAATGAGGAGCACAAGAGGCAGCTGCTAGCTGAGCGCCAGAAGCGCATCGAGGAGCAGAAGGAGCAGCGGCGGCGGCTGGAAGAGGTAAGGGCCGTGCAGGCCATTCTGCACTGACCTCCCTACCTGGTGACTCCCTGGCCATCCATGGTGGGCTCAGATTGTACCTTCCAGGTCAAGGCCCCCACCTGCCTGGTGCTCACACACCCTATCTGCAAAGGAAGATGAGGCCTGAGTGCTCTTTCAAATAAGACTTCCCTCACTTTTTATGGTATCGAGGTCATTGCAGAATTGCAGCCAAAAGCCTCCACCCCTTCAAGTCTGGCTCACGTGTGGCTTTCTCAGTGAAGCCTTCCCTGACGACATTACATAAAATTGCATCCCTCATTCTTCCTCTACCCTATTCTATTGCCCTTCTCTGCTTTATTACTTTTACATAGCTCTGGCCACCTTCAAAAAAATTGCCTCTCTCTCCCCGCTGGAATGTAAGCTCCATGAGGACACAAGACTTTCTCTTTCTTATTACTTGGTGTATCACTTGCACCTAGTGTAATGTCTACCACATAGTAGGTGGCCTGTAAATATTTGTGGATGGATAAGTTAATATTTGAATGAATGAGCCAATAGCTGAGAGGTGAAATGCAGGTGTTAATGAGACCACAGTGAATAGGCAGGTAAGCAAAATGCTAAGTATGGAAAATCAGGGCCTACCTATTGAGACTCCTCTGGGCACTGGGCATAGCCTTTCACAAGTTCTTCCACACATGCCCTTTGTACCCATAGCCATCCTCCAGCAGCAGACACTGGTGACATCTGTGTGGAAAACCACACAGGAAGCCAGTTCCTGCATAGCACTCTTATCTGTGTGGTTTTACAGACATTTGTTCAAGCCTTTTTCCCAGCCTCCATACTCAGCCAGATAAATCAAAGCCTCTGGACAATTAGGAAACTGGGCATGCTTAGCTATTGGAAAATTGGGCAGCAAATGCAAGGTTCACTAACTGCTCAGTAATGGGGTAGTAATTTCACTGGTCTCCCAAACACCAGCTTGCTCTTCATTTAATGGGTCTGTAGCAATTCCCATGCTTTGTCAGGTGGCCACTGAGGGTTAGAGGGTGGTGAATTGCATACACTAGGAACAGATTGCTTTTTAAATGATACATGAAGGTCTGGCCTCCCTGGTTGAAATCAGTGAGGGCCTCAGTTCTACTTTGCAATAAATCCCATCAACCTATTATGTCCCTGGAATATTAGCTTCAGAGCAACAATGGTAATACCAGACAACTGCAATCACTGAGTGATTATTGAGTGGTTTCTATGTACCAACTAGCAGGCAGGGCGCTTTGCTTGTATTCAGTATCTCATGTATTGTTATCTCTACATACACCCATATTTCTCATGCAAAGAGCATTCCCCATTTAACACATGGGAAACTGAGGTCAGGAAGGAGAAGTAATTAATGTCACATCACAGGGCTGGTAAGATGCAAAGTGAGAATTTACATCCTGGACCCACTGAACCTGGTGTTCATGTAGGCCTTTCCTGAGACAGTAAGTAGGTATACAATCAAAGCCCTAAACTGTGATCCTCAGAATTGGACCTTGAGGCTTCTCCAAGCAACAATAGCAAGTAAAGCTCTTTCCAATCTAAGCTTATAATGTTGGTATAAAGGATGCTCAGCGCATGAAAAGTTCGAAGTCCACCTGCTATCTTATGTTCTAAGATATAGGATATTGTAGACAGAGACACTATGGTGTGTAGGGAAGAAAGCATCTAAGAAGCAGGTGAAGGTGGGGTAAGATGAGGTGTGGGTGTCCATCCTGTTAGATGGATCTCTGGAGTGGTGTACAAAGTGTAGAAATGGGAGGCATCTCGTGACCTCCAGTTACTTCCCAGGTTTGCACCTGTGCCCTGGTGTTACCTTCTCTCCACACAGGCATGTTGTGGCCTTTTGTACTGGCCCCCAGTCTGGGGCTACACCCTCTCTTTCAGGCTCTCAGGTCTCCCTAGGACCATGGAGCCCACTCTTTCACACTGCTGATGGAACCCCCTCTTAGGGGCTGCCCTCAGACCTCTGACTTTCCTGCTTCTTTCCTGGTGGCAGTTTCTTCCCTCAAGGTCCCTCCACTCACTGGAGCATCATAGCTTGGAAACCTTTTCCCTGTCTGGTTGCTCATTTGTTGCACAGAGTCTCAGATTGAAGACATTTACCATCTAACTCTAGAAAATCCCTGCTGTCATCCATAAAACACTTAAAATTCTCCAGAATGCATACTTTCATGTACATACACATGCAATTGTGTGAATTTGTTGGGTTTTTTTAACACACAAACTGTTGGCCCTCATACCTAGATCTTCAATGCAGTCTTTTCAGATGGTGCCTTGTTTCATTCTGCTTTTATTTTTTAGATTTCCTTCTGCTCACACCTAATGTGATTACTTGAGTTCCATATAGTTATTCATCAAGTTACTAGAATAATTTCTGTTGAGTATGAATCAATGACCATGACAGATACTACATTTAGCACATTGCATAAATCATCTTACTTAATCCCCACAATCATCTCCAGCCTAAAGATAATGCAGCTGAGTTTTAGAGAGGTTAATAACTTGCTAAGGTCACACAGCTCTAGAAGAAACCAGGTTTCAAATCCAAGGAATTAGATGGCAAAGTCTAAGCACCAAGTTAGGGCCTGTGTCCTACATTTCTGCTGATGAGACATAGCCTGCATGCTTTTCGTGTTCTTCATCTACCCCGCACCTATGTGATCTTTTGCCCTGAACAAGGCAAAAGTCTCTGTAGAAGGCAAAGAAGCTGTGCCCAGCAGGAGCTCAGCTTTGAGCCAGGATCAGTCTCTCATGCTCATGTGAGACCTGCCTACTGGAGCTGCCATCATGGATACAAGCAGCATGCAGCTTGGTGAGGTGCAGGTGTTCACAGAGACACTCTGTATGTCAAGGCTTGCACGAGGACCTGAATCCTCTGCTCAGTGTGACAGTGGGTGTGAACCCTGGCTTCTCAGCAGAAGCAGGAATGCTGGACATTATACCAGCCAGTCATACTGCTTTATCTCTAGATCCATTGTCTTACTCTAGAGATCAATAGAGAAGGGGAAAAAATACTAAATACACAGATGGTGGTAAATTCTAAACCCCTAAGTAACAGCAGTCTCAGCCACCAAAAATTCCTGTCCTGTGTCCTGCTTCTGCTAGACCCCAGCCATGTCTGCCACCCAGCCTCTGGATGGTGACCACTCATGTTTCTGATGGCATAGTGAGAATGTGGGCTACACGGGCACCTAGAAATAGTTACAACCTTAGTTCAGCCTGAAATTTTAGCTTCTTTGAGAGTCAGATGGACTTTTGTAGGCATACTGGTAAATACATTTCTGCTTCTAGTTAAACCACCCCTCCCCCAGCCAGCCTTTGGTAACACAGGACTGTGTAGGTTGTAGCCTTTGTATTTGGTGATGGCAGACGTCACCTCCCACTGGAGGGTTTCTAAGGAAGCCCTGTGTATCTTTTGCTATTTATGGGTAACCACGTGGATTTGGCTGGGTTCTAATCAGTGTCTGCATATTCTTAGAGGCCTTTAACTATACACTGAACATAGTCATTTATCAGCTTTATGATAAGCACGTGGCTTCTGGCCAATTAAATGGTAGGGACTTGGCTCAGGTTTTGACAAGTGATAAAATAAACAATTTATAACTAAGTTCCAAGAACGATTAAACTCAGCTAAGGGAAGGACATCAATAGTGAAAAAGTACCCAGAGAACTTCTTCTGGCTTCTGTTCCTTTGCTTATACATATGCAACTTGTTTCATTCTGCATCAGTGTCACCAAACAAAGATGGGGCCCTAGAGGTGTGACTCCTATTCTTTTCATCTGTCTCATTGTGAGCAGATTCATGGTGATGTTTCAATCTGCTCAAGAATTTTGCAACGATATTAGTGATTTATATATTTGTCTTAACTTGCTGAGAGCATTCTATACCTTCATTTGGGGGGCAAAATCTTGAAGGTACAGGAATGGATCAAACTGATCTCAGGAGCATCAACTAGTCTGCTTCACAACAGTAAATTTTATTTTTCAGAGAATTGGGCTAAGTTTTTCAAACCACCAAGGTCCCTTTCAGTGTCCTTCAAGATTATCATAATATTGTTCAGTTATGAAAACAATGAGTTCTAGCTTTACTAAAACAAAATACTGGTTTTGTTCCATTGCCTGAAAAAATTTTAAAAGAAATACTGCCTATATCTTATTAGCCATTAACAATGAAGCGTAAATGTAGAAAATAGAGCTTGGTAACCTAAAATAATCTGAATTCTCTATAAGCCTATAGTGATTAATTGTGAACAACTTGGACTTTTGAGGACACTGGGGTCATTTGTTTTTTAAGAATGTAAGGTAGAATCAAAGCTGATGTTTTCCTATGCCTGTAGGCAGTCATTCAACAAATATTTAATGAGCACCTCTGCTGTAAAGGCATACGCTGGACACTAAAATGCAGTCTGCTGTCAGAAAGATTCGGACTGTGAGGGAGGTGGGCATTGAGCAGAGAGTCACTGAATGGTCATTTCTTTCTTTGTGGCAGCTGAAGTGGTAGGGGAGAAATGCTTGCTAAGGGACATGAGCCAGGCCTGGCTTGGAGGGAAGTAGGCCAGAGTCCAGCTAAAGAAAGGGGGTGGAGCCTTGGAGATAGCAGGCATTTCTACTGAGCCCTGCAGGCCAAGTTTATTACCTTTAAATTTTGTTATAAGAAGACCAGAAAACCCTTCAAACAAGGGAAAATAATCAGATCTGCCTTTTTTAAGATGAAACTTTGATTGCTGCAAGGAATGTGATTGGAAGGAAGCATGAGTGGGTGAGGAGCCAGGTCAGTCCAAGCCAGAGGGATGCCACTTCAGGTGGACAGTTGGCAGAGTGGAGTGTGACAGAGCTCTGGCCTTCGGAACCTGCAAGATATGGTGGATGATTAGACCTCAGAGATGAGTAACAGAGAGTTGGGACAGAAGGTTCCCCAATGTCAGACTTAAGCATATGGATGAGGAGAGAAGGGTAAGATCAATTCAAATATAATGAGATTAAGATGCATATGAGGCCACCACGAGTCACACCAAGGATGCTGTTGGATTGTGTGGGTACAGCCATTAAAGGGGTGTGGTGGGAAATGGAAATTACTGGTTCATAGTAAGGGAAATATTTGATCATGGATTCTGAGAACTCAGAACAGGTCAGGAAAAACCAGCAAAGAAAATTGATAAGAGAGTAGGAGACACACCAGGAGAGTTTGATGCTGTAGAAGGAAAGAAAATTGAGGATTCAGGCATGCAAAAGGAGTTAAAGGGGCCAGCTCTGCAGAATGCTGCCCAAAGACCAAGTAATTCAGCAGTATCCATTGGCTTCAGTGACAAGATATTTAAAATGTAGTTTCTATATAGTGCTCTCTAGAAAGGCTTTCACTCTCTCTCTGTTTGGGGGAAGAAAAACATCCTCTCAGGAAGTCAGAGGATCTGGACTTGGGGTGGAAAGGTATCAGCTTGAACATGAGGGCACCACATGCTACATGCATGTCCTGCCTGTCCGTCTGTTGTGACCCTGCTTGGTGCCACACTGAAGCTTCCTTGGGATTAACCAAGAAAATGGATGAGAGAGAATTTTTCAATGGCCAAAAGCTCAACAGAGCTCTCTTTTGAAGGATGTGTCAAATCAGCTTAAATATTGCTAATAAGACTCACCTTGTGCTTCCATTTTGTAGTTACATGCTCCTCTATAACACTTTTGCCCTCATTCTCTCTTAGCATTAACTTTTCACTTAGTGTAGCAGGCCAGTCTGAGAGAAGCTGTCCAGCTGGATCCCAGTCCCAAAGAAGCCACAGTAGTGAGTGGGTATTTTTTGAACCTAATTAATTTCTCCCAGATCCTTTTAGACAATACCTTCCAAAAATAGAGAGGGAAGCTATATGTCCCTTTAAGACTCACTGTACAGAGATGGGGAAAGGAAAGAATGGAAAGGAAAAATTATGAAAAAAGAAAAAAAATGGAAATGAAGTCTGTGTAAATAGGGAAGGGTGGAGGGGGTGAAGGGCGCACAGGTAATGGGGAAAAAATAAGAACCAAGATACATCATGTACAGGTACAAACACCCAATGATAAATGTAAACATATTGTATACCTAAAATGTACCAATGAAAGAATTTAAGCAAAAAAAAGAGAAAAGACTCACTGTACAGGACAACATATTAAAGCTCTAAACATATTTGACAACACAGCATGAGATACAATTCTATTGAGAGGAACGTAATATTTTGGTAGCAGCAACAACACTAGATCCAAGACTGCTGATGTCCAAATCCCAGTTTTATTCTTTATTAGGTGTGTAAGCCTAAATATGATCACTAACTTTCCTATGCCTCAGTTTCCCCTTCTGTAAAACAGGAATACCCAGAGCATTTTTCTTACAGAGCTGACATGGAGAGTAATGAAGTGATTCACAGAAAGCCTTAGAATATCACCAACACATAGTGAGCTCCATAGATATTAGTTATTATTGTTATTGGCCAGGGTACTTGGACTAAAGTCAGAGAAATAATCTTTGAAACTTTGAACTCCTTTGTGTGCTGTAGTAAAATCTCAAGTTTATCAAAATAAATGTACCAGGAAGTACACTTCTTTTCACTCTTTGGGAAGAATGTTTACTATAATATCAGGAAGAATTCAATTATTTCCTGAAGAAAAAAAGTCTATGATTTTTAAATGGCCAGCTGGTAGGTTAGTATGGAGGTGAAGTACACCAACCAGCTCTGTAGGCCGAGAGGCCAAGGCTTAATCTAGCTATGTGATCTTGGGCAAATTATTTAATGTCTCTGAACCTCAGCTACCTTACGTGAAACTTCTGTATAATAATATTTACTGTACAGTATTATTGTGAGAAGCAAATGAAACCATATACACAGAAGGCTTGGCAAAATCCCTGACACGAGAAATGGACTGATATTGTTGGGTGAATATTTATTATTTTGGAACTGACAATCTCAAAGTATTGTTAACTTTGATTTTTTTTATCTTAATGATTCTCGGTATAGATAACATCTTTCCGTTCTCTGCCTTCCTTAATTTCCCAATGTACCAAACCTGTTTACTATAAAATCTGGATTTCTCAGTCCTCTTTCGAAGCCTTCTTCTGTGTGCTGTTGGCTTCACCAGAGTCTTGGCCTTGCCAGCACGACAAGAAAGCCTATCCATCACCCCTGTGGGTGCACCTTGCTTAGCAGGGTCAACTGCCACCTTGGGAAGTCTCTTCTTCCCAGCAGAGCTCAGTGGAGCTACCAGGGAAGAAACTGCCTTTTGCTGGATGCTCTGACCAGTATATCTTGCTGTCACTTCCAACACTGTATAATATGATCCCATCATTGCTACTAAGTAGCTACATAAAGTCTCATCTCCTACCAGTATGTAAACAAGACCTATATAAAGATAGAGATCGTGTAATGTCTGAATAATAAGTTTTTGGGTATCAGGGAAATAATACCTTAGGAATAACCTTCTCAGCAAGAAAGTGAGCCCAAGGCAATCTAGTAAGAGACTGCCTGAGGTCCACTCTCACCTCTGCCACTTGCTGCCTTTGTAATTTTGGACAAGACATGACTTCTCTATGCCTCAGTTTGTCCATTTTTTAAATGGAGTAGTAATAGTTTAAAGGATTAAATGAGTTAATATATACAAAACATTTAAAACAGGGTTCTCTAGAGGAGCAGAACTAATATAAAATATATGTATAATTATACAAAGGGATTTATTAGGTAGGCTTACAGGATCAGTTGCCAGAGAGTCACAGTGGCTGTCTTAGGACTCAGAAATGGAAGAATGCAAAATGGCTGTCTGTGCCCACAGAGCTGGAGGGTCCAGAAGCAGTAGTAGCTCAAAAGCCTGGAAGCTCACTGTAGCGTCGCTGCAAGTTTGTGTTGCAAAGCCGAAGAAGCTGAAGACAAATGTTCAAAGACATTGTTGAAGGCTGGAGCTCTTCCAAGAAAAACAAGGAACCCTTCTTTCTTTTCTTTTTTATCTCATCCCAACTACAAGCCTATTGGTTGGTGTCACCCATGTCCACAGTGGGTCTTCCTCTCTCAGTTTGCTATGTATGAATCACCCACAAACACACCCAGAACTTTACTAATCTACTAAGTGTTCTTATACAAGTGAAGCTGTCTTAGTTACTTTTCTCAGTGCTGAGACAAAATACCTGACACTCAAAGTTAAGGGAGAAAAGTTTTATTTGGCTCACAGTTCATAGAGGTTTCAGTCCATAGTCGGCTGGCTCCAGAGCAGGGTGGCATGGCAGACAAGCATCGCAGAGAAGAAACAGTTCACGGGAGGCAGAAGCTAGCAAAGCAAGCAAGGACCAGAGAAACCTCTTTCTGTCCTTTGTATTGTATCCAGGCTACCAGGATGAGGGCGATGCCAAACCAATCAGTGGGTTGATTTAGTAATCACCTACTCTTAATCCTATCATTGCACCATGAATCAGTCACACACTCTAGATTCAGCCACATCTGCAAAAGCCCCACCTATGGCCACGTGAGGTTTAGGGGGAACACAAGCCTTAACATTGACATATCACAAGTAATGATCACAACCTGGCACCAAGTAAGCACCCAAATAAATTCAGGAAGAGTGTTGCATGTAAAGGAAATGTTTTCATTTCAGGTTAGCTGTCTGATCACTGCTGCCCTGCATCATGTTTCTCCAGGATGAGACTCCCAGGAGAATGTAGCTTGAGCAACTTCAGAGGGCAGAGCAGGAGACAGGAAAATCAATGTAGCTTTTCACCAGTGCAGCATTCTCACCCACTGGACACATGCCCAAGCCTGACCTAGAAGAAAGGACCGTAAGCAAGAGTAATTCACCCCTTTTTAGGACCTGAAGTATTAATTCATTGGTATTGCAGAGAAGTGGCCTTTAAGTCACTTAATCATTAACTATAGGCATCCTAATGTGTCCTGGGAGTGGTGACTGCTGGTTAGAAGCAGAGCAGCCTTTATTTCTAGATGTTATTAGCATCCACATAAAGACTGACCCCTCTTTGCTGGCTTTTTGCTGTTATTTCAATAGCTGAACTGAAATTCTGAAACATCTGGGAAATCGGAACCTCATTGTCTGGGACTACATCTGCACATGAAGCATCTGCCAGTGGTCCAATCACATGGTATAAATCACCAAACTAGTGTTTCAGAAGGGCTGTGATCTCCATGGATATATGGATCCCTGCTTCTCAAAGGATCCCAGAAAAGCTTCATTTTTTTTTGAGACAGGGTCTCTCTGTGTAGTTCAAGCTGGCTGTGAACTACATAGCCACAAGCTGGGTTCAAACTCATGGCGATCCTCATACCTCAGCCTCCCAAGTGCTAGGATTACAAGTGTGCACCACCATACTCGTCTCAGAAAGGCTTCCTGCTCTCACTTACATGCCCTTCAGCAGGAGGCCTGGCTTTGTCTGCTTTGTCCCCTGGATCTTGTGATAAGAGTTTTCTACCATGCTGAGGAAGTTGCCTTAAATTCCTACATCATAATTTAAAATGCTACTGAAATTTGATATCCTTTTACCCATACCTCTTCGTACACTTGCAAGGAATGGAAAGGACATGCTAGTATTTATACTGACAGCATTTTATACTGGGAAAAAACCATGGAGTCAGACTGGTATCTAGAGTAGGTATGGATTTCCCATGCCAGCCTGGACTTGGCATCACAAACCTGCCTTCCATTGCCTAAGGTCTTCCTGGAGACTATTTTATTATGCCTAGCCTGCATTTCCTGTGTTTCACAGTTTCATTACATAGTCCTAACCATACAACACTGACAATAAAATCGTTCCACTGAAATTATTATTTCACATAACATTGAAATTGAATTGTTTTCAAGTTTTATACCTTCATTGAACAGTTCTATAGGATCATAGAGGCTGTGGAATGTAAGGGACCTCAAAAGTGATCTCAGCCAGTTCCCTTCTCAAAGAAAGAATCCTTCTGATCATATCCTTCAAATAGGGTTATTCAACCTGTTTGACGTATCTCTCCTTGTACATCTATGGGGTTGAGGCAGCACATCCTATTTTTTAACAACTCCTAATGTTAGAAAATGTATCTTGCCATTTATTTAAACCTGTGTGATATCTAGGCATCAATATAAAGTATGCCAAATATACTAAAATGCATTCCACATCAGTCCTAAAAATGTTTTAAAACAATAATAATGTTCTCCACATGTCACCAGTGTTGCTGCAACTGTTTTATATATGACATAATTTAACATCTTTAGTATCATCTCAGATATGCTGGAATGACCCATCTGAAAGCATTGTATTAATACAGTGGTTGCTTGTGTATTTATTTTCATATAATGTAATCTGAGGACCTCATACTGAGGCTTTAGAATCATGACAAAAGGATTTTTCCCCCTAGTACTGGGGATTGAACTTAAGGCCTATACACTGAGCTACATACCCATACCTTTTATTTATTCATTTTATTTTGGGCCAAGGTCTTCATGATTTTTAATCCTCCTGCCTCAACCTGCCAAAGCACTGGGATTACAGGCTACAACAGAAAGAATTCGAAGGTTTTATCTGCACTTGCCTTTTACCTACAGAATCATAGGTAGTAGGGATGACAACTGGGCCATTGTTATTCCTCCATGTGATATCCAGAAAAACCCAAGTAGCTATGCTTCTTGGGGTAACTGAGGCTCAGGGGTAATAAGGAGTTTGGGCAAAACACAGTAACCAACAACTAGAATTTTTCATTAAGTCTTCTTGAGGCTCAGTCTGCCTAGAACCTTCTTTCTCTTTCTTGTACATGTGAAGTTGGCAGTGCTGAGCTGCAGGGCTGCCTTCTGATCAAAAGTTACCCTG
This sequence comes from Heterocephalus glaber, assembly GCF_053883595.1. Taxonomy (NCBI): domain Eukaryota; kingdom Metazoa; phylum Chordata; class Mammalia; order Rodentia; family Bathyergidae; genus Heterocephalus; species Heterocephalus glaber. The sequence continues at coordinate 47,798,934 of NW_028258324.1, read as the reverse complement.
GGATTCCAGAGAAAAAACTCCATTTAGATAGCTAGTTAAAGTTGATGTAGAAAGAAAGGAATGAAATAGATTCCGCTGCCTGGCTTTCTCAGTGTTCTCTGATTGCTGTTTCTGTAAAGAAAAGAGCGGGGACAGCATGAAGACTGAGAAGAAATGATGGCAATTTGAAAAAGCATAGGACAATATCTTTCACTTTTTATGTGTAGATGCCTCAGTCTGCTTCTTTCACAGCCATGGAGGCAGCATGGCCAGACCAGGGCACTGAGTATGCAGCCTGGCTTTGCACTTAACCACTGAATGAACTTGAACAAGATCCTGGCCCGAGAGTGCCTTGATTTCCTTATCTCTCCTATGACATAGTAGTATTTGCCTCAAGGCACTCTGGTAAGAAGTAAGTTAATAAGAATATAAGGCTTTAGAACTATGCCCGGCATCACAGGAAGCGCTACATAAGTCTTCGTTGTTATTATTAATGATTCTTCTTTTTCATCATTTTTATTCCATTGCTGTGACTGCTTTCTCATCATTCTCATTTCTTAACTATAAAGAAGGTTTGGCATCCGCATGTTAGTTGCAGGAAATCATGCACTTGTCCTGCAGTGGTTGGTTTGCAACAGTCCTTCCAAATGTGAAACTTTAGCAGCTATTATTAAGCAGACAAATGGAGTGTGCAGGAGTGTGACTGCCTCAAGTCCTAGGTTCAGCCCCTGTGACTCTTGTGCAGAGCAGTCCTATTTAAAGTGAGGGGCATGTGTGATGTGCATTTGATTCAAAGGGCCACACTGGGTCCTTTCATTCCAAGCGCCTTTGAACAGAGAGCTCTGTGTGGAGGGGATGATTTCAGGTGCTTCCTAAGGAGTCTGACTTGATCCTGCACCAGCTGCTTTCCTGTCCTCTGGAGGCCAGCCTAAGCCTTCCGCAGTCAACTTCCATGAGGTCACCCAGGATGAAAAGCAAGAGAAGCTCTCCAAGGGCAACCCAGAATTTTGCTTTGTCTCTCTTTTCTGTCTGAATGGTTTGATTTTTGCTTTGAGAGGTAGCTCAGACTCTTAGAATAATTAGATTTACAAGATTGACCTAATCTGCCCCCTCATTTCAAGTTTGGGTGAAAGTGACTTCAAGGTGGTACAACATTCACTTATTCATTAAATAAATATTTATGGACAGCACTGACTATTGTGTGGTCTTCAGTGTCCTAATATTAGTGGCTGGGCAAGACAGGGTCCAGGCTCACTAATTCTGATTGAATGTTCTTTCCCCAAGAACTACCCACCGCCCCCAATGACATGTTGCAGTGTGTAACATACCATTTCTCAGATGTCACCTTTATGTATGAATTCATATGATGGGAAATGTAGTGTAAAAGATGGACTGAGAGTCAAGGTTGGTTTTTTAATCTTATTTGTTTTTATTTTTCTTTATGTTTTTTTTTCAGTCTGAAAAGAGGAATTAAGGTGGTTTACAGAGGTTAGCACAACAACTAAAAATGAAATAAAGGAAAAATATAATAAAAAAGAATATAAAGTGGAAGAAAAAATAAGAAAGCAGGAGGAGCAGGGTCAGTTCTCAGAAATGCAGGATATGGTATCCAATCTGGCTCTGCGAGTCCTGGCAGCTGAGAAAAGAGGCCAATACAAGAATTTCGAGATGCATGTATCATCAGAGAAGTGCACCAGTCCCTAGCCAAGGTTTCTTAGATCACTGGGAACATGTACACTTGCCTAGCAGTGGTGGAATTCTGCTGTGAATAATGTCTGAAGCAATATCTCTGCCATAAGTGCAGCAGTCAACTGTAGTCAGCTAGTCCAGTAACATTGTAAAATGCAACTTAATGGCGTGAAGGTTCATTACAGTCACTTCTACCCAGGCCAAAATCCCCTGGTGTCAGTGCAAGCCTTTCTGCTGATATTAAGTAATCAAAGAACAGCCTTTAAAGAAACAAAAGGAAAGGAAGACCAACCCCACAGCATTCATGATGAACATCCATGAGGATTGTTTCTTACAACATGCCTTTCATAAGAATTTGGTATTTAATTGTTGAGGCAATATTCTTTGGCAAGAATTTGAAGAGCAGAAATTCTGCATAGTCAGTTTGGAATAAATGTATTACCTTAGAGGATCCACTGAAAAAGTAACGAGGATTAATATTTCCTCATTAATATTAACTAACCAGCTCATTTGAAAGTAGAGCTGTACAGAGTCCACCTGGAGGTCTCCTGAGTGGAACAACTCTGGAGAGGATCAGAACCTTCCCCAAAAAGATCTCCCTTGGTGAACATCAACAGAAGGCAAAAGACATGAGAAAGGCCTTCTCACCTGGACCCCAGTGAGTAAGGCAACAGTGGTTGTAGCCTGGACAATTTACAGACTAGGTTCTGTCAATCTTCCCCAACCAGGAAAAAAAATAAGTTAGTAAGAGTTACTGAATGTCTAATTATAAGGAATATAACTTTTGACAATGCCTCCAAGAAAATATGGATGAAAATACACTTCTAAGCCATTGAACATAGGTGAAGTATCTGCCGAGATTTTTAGAGTAGTTGGTTGAGGCCATTCTTTTTGACAGCAGGGCCTCTATCATCATTATGTATACTATGAATATAATTTTAAAATATTATTTGAGTCTGCTTTCCTATTCCTTCCAGCTTACACACCTATCCCTTTATTTTATTTTCATACCTTTCTCTAAAGTAGCAAATAGGTATCCCACCAGTGCAAATGATAGGTGGCTCTCTTCTTAGAAGAACATTCTCAAGCCCCATATGTGCCCAATATAAAAGATTGTTCTGGCCTGTGAGAGTGTGTGAAGGCTAAGAGGGGCATGGGTGGGCGAGCTCTAGTCCCAAGCTCTGTGAGGCTTACATCTCTTCTATTGTTTATCCAGTCTGCTGTATCCAGTGCAACAAATCCAGTCCAGCCCTAGGTGAAAAATGATGAATGATAAAGGCTGGAATCAAACAGAGACCTGCAAATACTGTAGCTTCCAACTAGAATGCAAAGCTGCTAAAACATACTCAAACAAACATAAGATATGTTATAATATACTCCCTAAGAATTGATAGGAGGAAAAATACCACAGTACATTTAAGAAGGTACTGTTGGGGTATGTTTGTTTGTTTGTTTGTGTGTTTGTGTTCCCCTGAGTTTCTTCCTCTGTTCAGTTCAACAACTTTTATATGCCGGTGCCAGGGGCCAGGACCTGTTTGAGAGGTTGAGAGGAGAACAAGAGTCATTAAAGCTTTGTAAAGGTTTCTGTTTGAGGCCAGAGACTTGGTCTTTCTTTGACATGCTTGAATGCCCTTCCAATAGCCCTCTGCCTGGGAGGAGAGAAAGTAAACATCTTTCCAGGAAAGGCATCAGCATGGAGTTACAGCAGCTGGGAAATGGCAGGGTGCCCTCAGAAAGTTAGGAGAATAATTTATTTTTCCAGCCTCACTACAGGAACCAAAGCCCTGGAAGACACCTCCATGTGTTAGTAGAGGCTGATTTGAGTGAGATCATTATTTTATTAGTCATTTTTTAGGGTCTTTCTCAGAAACTGCAGAGTACTTGGGAAGCCCGGATCTTTTTGAGTTGCAGTCAATACTGTATAGACCTTGCCTGAAGACCTGAGTGACATGTAATTATAAAACAGTATTGATTCCTGGCCAAGGAGTTGAAAATGTACAAATCCTTCACATAAAAATCAGTTCCATCTTCAAAAGTGTTGATTGTTCTTTTTCCCTCAAAAGAGACCAGTGGTTGGACTAAAAAACTTGAAATGTTAGCTAAATTAGGGCTATTTCCTGCCAGGAACCAGATATGTACACATAATTATTTTATTCTCTGCACTGGCACGGATTTACTTCAGTTGAGTGTTGGAAATGTCTTTGTTTTGGGTCTGTAATCCAAATTTTTCACTCAGTTCCTATGATGATGTTTTCTTCTTGTGTCCTCCTGTATTATTTTTCTGCAAAACATAATTGCATGTCTGGGACCAACATGCCACTGCTTTTCCTGTTCTTCTCTATCACACTATCCAGCATACGTGTTAGCTAAGAGCTTCTCCCATTCTTAAAGGCTCCATTGTCATCAAATTCTGGCGATTTTATTTGGTCTGTTTCTAATTTCTCCTAAGGTGGCATCCAGTCCAGTCCTGTTAGAGTGACTGGAAATCTAGAGAGTTTTCACTCTTTCTTCCTTTGGGCTGCATCTCCATCCTGAGCAGTGATTATGAACAGAGATTTTCAGGCTGTCTTTCCTATACCATCAACGCCCTGTTATTTCATGCCTGGATCTGTGGGAGCTCTTGAGTGCTTTTCAGCTTCCAGTCTTGGCCCCCTCCCAATGGGGCATCTGAAAATGAAAGGCTGATCGTGTCATTTGGCCTCATGAAGCCCTCCAGTGGCTCCCCATCGCCTGCAATCTAAGATGGACAAGTAATTGTCAATCTGGAAATGATAGATAACGAGTCTCAAAAGATGCAGCTTATCTCCAAAGACTCAGAGGTTATTGAGAGACAGCAGATCTGGAGGACTGCCATGAGGGCCATAGCGGGAATACTTCCTCGGAGGCTTCTTGACATTTGAATCTCTATTGTTGGTTTAGCTGGGACTGTGACAGAGAGCTTTTTTTAAAAAGCTCTTCCCGTGGTTGTATAGAGCTGGTTTGTCAGTGTGATCCAGTCATGATCCACTTTACTCCAAGCACCTTGTGCTTCTTTGGCCATGTAGCAAAATTTTGTTGTGAATGTAACAAGGAAACGGGCCCCCAATCGGTTCCCTACAGGCATATGACATAAAGGACTCTAGCCTTTCTCAAAGTGTGTGTGAAGGACCTGTGGCATAAGAAAGTATTCTGCATCGTGTGACAATCCTGCATGTTGGAGGATGTTTGATTTCACTGGCCCCTTGTGCTAAATGTCAGTCATTTTCCCCAGATGCTGGGACAACCAACACAATCCTTGTGTCCCCACACGTAATTCCAAGTGTGCCAGACATGGGAAAAGACTCTCCTGTTTGAAAATCCTTGGCTTCTATAACTGTGTGGTGTAGTTCCAACTTCTCCTAAAATGTTCTCTTTTCCTGAGAGTATAATGAAGAACCAGATTAATTTGGGGTCTTTCTCTCACTCCTTTTTTCCCTTCATTTACTGTTATGATTGAGCTTGGGTGCTAATGTCACACTGCTGGCTTTGAAATCAAGCTCCATCATTTACAGGGCATGACTTTGAACAATTACTTAATCCCCCTGTGCTTCTGTCTTCTCATTTTAAAAGTAAGAATAAAAATACCTAGCTCAGCAGACTTTTGTGAACATTAAGTAGGACGAAGTGTGTAAGGCGCTTAACATACTCTCCACTGTCAGGGCTGAAGTAATTATGGCATGATGATGATGGTGGTCATGATAACCATGGTGGTTCCTGAGCATAAAGGTCTTATCTAAGTTAGAAGTTGGAGTTGACATGAATGAATGCTTCAGAAAACAGAGAGGCAGCTTGGTACATGAACGAGCGCAGTTGCCTAGATGGGAGTCAGTAACTTCTGTGCACCCTTAGCCATTTATTACTGTCTGGCCTTGAATGTGTCACTTCACTTCTCTGATTCTTTTATTCTTTGTGAAATATTTGTGTCACATGGTGTTAAATAGGTCAAATGGCATAAGCATTGAGAAGCAATCTCATAGTTTGATGATATGTAATTTGGGTCTTCTATCTTCTGTGTTGCAGTAAGAGTTTGTAACAACGCTTTTTCTTCTCTGAATATCAAAGGCAATGAAAGTCAGATACAAAGAAAAAATTAAAACCTATTAAGCATTGGTACTTCCTATCCCTAGTTTGAAAATCTCTCCCACCACCGGGAGAGCACACACAATAGGAGCTTTATGGTCAGGGTCCACTTATGTGATAAATGGCAGGGTGTTCTGCATGAACTTGAATCTCTCCCTGCACCTCCTCCCTGCCCATATACCCCCAAGTAGCCCAGGGGAGAAGGGCTCTGGGACATTTAGATATCTCTTCCTAAGAACTCATGTCTGCAGTTGGGCAGCCCTCCTTGCTGGTTTCCCAGCACCCACAATACTTCCCGCCACCGCCATCATGGCTGTCTGCTTATTGCCCCACAGCAACAAAGGCGAGAGAAGGAGCTGCGGAAGCAGCAGGAGAGGGAGCAACGCCGGCACTATGAGGAGCAGATGCGCAGGGAGGAGGAGAGGAGGCGCGCAGAGCATGAGCAGGTACAGCATGGGAGCCCTACACAGGTCTTAGTGAAATGCAGCACTGGGCGTCTCTGGGATGCGGGTCACCTTTTTTTAGGATGACTCAGTTACAGTTTTCATTATTTCTCAAGCAACTGTTCTGTCCTATTCAACAAGTCAAACGCACAACTTTGCCAATGCCCTTTCATTCAACCTTGCTTCTCCCCAGGCCAGAGTCCCCTGACATGCCTGGATCCTCTGACTCCCCAGCCATGGGTTTCTGATTGAAAAGTACCACTGAAGCATGAAAAGGAACCAACTCCTACTCTTCCATTGCTTCAGAAGAGCCTTTCTATTCCTGCAAACTTTGGTCTCTGTGACTTTGAGTCATCAATACAGGCCTCTCTTTCTCTGGAGAATCACATCCTGACAAGTGGAACTTCAGGCTGGTTATGTTGCAATGACAAGGCACGATGGCATCCCATGATTGTTTTATCCCTGCTGCTCGAACAGGAGCCTCGGGACTTTATAACATTGTTAATTCTAGGTAGTCTATAAAGAGAGGAACCTGTAATGAAAAACTTTAAAATGTGGCTGGATTTATTAAAGCCAAATAATTTATTAAAGTGAAGTAAGAGTAAAATGGTGAGTGAGTCATCTCAGCTGGCTGTTGCAAAAAGAGGGCTTGTGCTTTTGACTACATTGAAAGGCTTTGGCTTTGGTGTGCCATACTCTTTCTGTTTTATGAGGAAGTATCGGAGTAATTTTCCCCTCCTTCCTTCTACACTTTATTTGGCAGCTCTTCTCACCTTTGAAATTACTGGTTCTTTTTCTCTCTCTTTCTCTTTCTGTTCTTCCAAATTCTGTGCTACCTGCCTCTCCAGGAATACATCAGGCGACAGTTAGAGGAGGAGCAAAGACAGTTAGAGATCTTGCAGCAGCAGCTACTGCATGAACAAGCTCTACTTCTGGTAATGGGAAAGCCACCGGCTAGCTGACCTGCTCTGTGCTCATCCTGTGTGTGTCTGTGTGTCCTCCTCCTAACATGTCACTTCAGAAGAAGGGTTCTGCATGGACCTCAAAATCTCATAGAAACTTAGTACATTTCCTGACCCATTTTGCCAAGTCCTAATACACTTAACACAATTGCTATACATTCTTGATTAACGCCATCTATTTAGGAAACTAACATGAATCCAGCCTTGTTATAAGTTCAGATTGCAACTGAGACCCACTGTGTTTATTGCACAGTAATTTCTGAGGCCATTTGCAACATGCTGGAACACAATCACAGCAAAATGCACCTCTTCCACAGGAACCCGCTCGGCTCTGCAGTCATATTTCATTTGTAGACTATTAGTTTTATTCTTAAGACAGGAACATTTTGTGTTCCTTGCTCATGCAGTGTCCACTTGAAGTACTTTTTATTATTATTATTATTGCATTGCTCTCCAAATGGGCTTCTTCATGTATTTTTTTATGGAACTTTGTTTTCAGTGGCATTTTGATATTTTTTTAGCCCGTACATAAGCCTGCTAATGGTTTTTGTCTGTCCAAATTTTATTAAACAAAAGATGATTTAGGTACCATCTCTGGCAGTTTATTTAGTTGTGTACTTAATTATGCATGTTTGAATGATTTAATTACTAAATTAGGAAGTGGATGACTCCTTGTACAGGTTGTGTGCCAACCATCCAAATATCCTCATTATTGCCATTTTCTCCATTGCAATTCATCAGGGACAAGTCACTTTGCAAGTGGTGTTGTTCTGTAAGCAATGATGTTTTCATTAAATGTCACATTCTTGCACAGATATTAATACAAGACTAGAGCTTATTTCTGTGCACACCCTGACATTCTCCAGTAGTTCTGTTTGAATGTAAGGTCATTTGTTACTTAGGTTCATTTTACTTCCATTGCATGCTTCACTCCTACTTCCCAGTGGTTTCCCTGTAGTAATTTGGCTCTTTCTTTGCTCTTCTTTCCTGGTCTGGGTAGGAATATAAGCGCAAGCAATTGGAAGAACAGAGACAAGCAGAAAGGCTACAGAGGCAGCTAAAGCAAGAGAGAGACTATTTGGTTTCTCTTCAGCATCAGCGGCAGGAGCAGAGGCCCCTAGAGAAGAAGCCACTGTACCATTACAAAGAAGGGATGAGTCCTAGTGAGAAGCCAGCATGGGCCAAAGAGGTGAGTAAATGAGAGTGGCCACACCTTGTTGACCAGGCTTTCAAACATCATGAGCTTGTCCACAAGTGGAAAGTTTAACCTACGCTGTGTAGTTGGATGAGGTTCATCAGAAAGACATGCTTTGCTCTCTGAAAAATCGTGATATCATTTCTGTAGACAAATGACAAGGCATCATTATTTCACTTGTGGGGTGTGTGTGTGTGTGTGTGTGTGTGTGTGTGTGTGTCTTTGCAGATATGGTGGATTTTGTAGGCAACTACAGGAAGTAGAAAAATCCTTTTCCTCATCTGAGTCCAGGTAACTTTGTGACATGAGGATTTTTAGTGACTCTTCCTTGGAAGTATGTGATGTGGGATTTGGGAGAACCTAGGCAGAATCACTTCCTGTCCATATCTGGACCCTGCTACTGGTCATGAGCACTGTTGCTATCTGCCTTGCTCACCGTGGTACCCACAAGCGAAAAGTACACCTGAGACATGTAGCTGAGGTGCACATTTTCAAGACCAGAGGCCACCTGTATTGTGCAAATACTTCCCAAGCGATGGTGCTTCATTTGCTCAACTGCTAGGCTAGGGAATGGTTTTTCAGGAACTTGACTCTCTGATGAACTGATTTAAAAATCTAACTAAAAGCTATTTGAATGGGAGAAAAAGAGATGATTACCAAATTAGTAAAGTAAACAAACAAAATTGTAATTTCAACCACCCTTCAAAAGTCACTGTGTCAGCATGTAGGTGACACACTGTTTTTCTTTTATGTCATTATTGTGCCAGCTAGTGATTTCCTTTATCTTCTTGTGACCATAGTCATTTAAAAGGATGTTTGGGGTTAGTTCATATTTTTATCTAGCTTCATTAGGTATTTGTAGGTAGAGCTTTTTTCAAGATATCTAGACTATAATATCACCAAAACCAAATTTCTTACAAAAGATCCTATTTTTACCAATTTTTAAATTTTTCTATTCTATTTTCTGTATATACAGAAAATGTTTGAAATGATGCTGTCTTCTTGCTAATTATGGTGGTTAAAAGAAAGTAGAAATTTGAAAATTTATTTTTTTCTTAAAGTTTTTTATACCTTTATATGTTATTTAATCTCTTTGTAATGATCATGCACTAGTGTAATGAAGATAACCTTTTTCTTTTAAAAATTAAAAATAGTAAATCTGGAAAGAAAATTATTTTTATTTCAGGCAAGGAACATTTTTGGTCACTTTCTATTACAGTCTGTAAACATGATTCATACTCCTGTAACAGCTCCCTCTGTCACTTAGTCAGTAATTCAATTTTGTGATCTTACTCCCAGGTACAGCAACGATCCCTTAATAATTCACTTGCACTTCCAGCCAAGCAGAATCATTATGCTGCTAAGCAGCAGTTCACATGTCTCCTAGCTGGCAGGCGTGCACCATCTTCCTCTACTGATGCCTACAGTTCAGGCATTTTCTAGCCATGCCAAGTAGAAATCCTCAGGTAAGCCACACGCATAGCTCCTGACCATGACAGGTATTTAGAAAGCTGAGAAACTGGCCACTACAAAGCTAAGGCCAGTAGCACCTTCAGGAATGAAGGATTCCAGATCAAAACTCCTGTTTGAGCATCACTCACAGAAGAAACAGGGACCATCTTGTCCTGTTAGGCTTTGTTTGGAAGAGCTAAGCCTCAGAAAACCTCATGGACCATTGTGAGATGTATGAAACGCTCTCCCTCTCAAGGATGAAACGCAACTCCAGAGTTAAGATCTAAGGCCATGTGGGTGCCCTCTCCCAGCATCTGCAAAGTGGCAAGCCCTCACATGTCCATGAGGGCAATTAGACAGGGCCTTAGAGAGTCACATGGACCTCAGGGCAGGAGGGACATGAATTCACCTGATGTGTGACCACCTAGTCTTCAGCATTCCCAGACCCAAGCATGAGTTTAGAAAAGAGACATCTGCGGAGCCTGTCAGAGAGGCCTATGAGTCCTTGCAAAACATGCCAGGATTCCTTTTATTCCCCTAGCAGCTCCCTCATGCACAAATGTATCAGAAGAGGAAGGAAAGCATGGAGAAACTTCCACTTCTTTTCCTCATCCTCTACTTAGCCTGTTCTGATTGAACTTGTCCGCCTTGATTTCATTGTTTCCTGACTGCTATTTGTCCTCATCTTTATGTTTTCTGGAGTATCCTCTCTATTCAGAACTAACCCAGAGTTCCCGCACACTCAGAAGTCCTGGCAATCCTGGGGACAAATCTGTGCAGATGCCACCAAGACTATTCTCTAGACTTACTAATTTTCCTGTGCTTCCTGAACAGGCTTCTACCAATGAAAGAAACATAGTGGGGTGTGCAAACAACATGGCTGTATCACCACGCACTCCTGATGTGAGGGTCCTTGGCCCCCATAAGTCTGGGCCACCTCTGGTGGGTGACAGCTTCCAACATCACTGGCTTCCTAACAACAGATGCTCTTTCTTTGGCCTTCATCCATGTTCAGACATACGTGGGGACATTCAGTGGGAGTTTTGTATTAAGTTCTCTCCTCCTGGATGTGGATAACATAATCTAGCTTTCAACAAACCATCAGTCTACTCATGAAACAGTCCCCGAGTCTTAGATTGGGGGATTATATTTTAGAAGAAAGAAAATATTTAGGTGGTAGAAGGAGTGACAGTGCTAACTGGGGATTGGAGCAACTAGTGTACAAATAAGAATGAGTAATTGTCTGCCTTGATTCAATGTGTTATTTTTTAACACCTACTTCTTAAACTAGGAAGAAAAATGTATGTGAGAAGCTCTATCTTCTTGACCTTTTAATGCTTCTCATCAGCAGTGTACACACTTTTCTTCTAAAGCATTATTTACAGATCTCTTTTCTTGTATTATGAAGGTGGGGTTCAAAGTCAAACAGTAACACATGTTTCAAGACTTCAGATATGAACAGAATTTATAGCTTATCAGTGCCTCAAGTATCAACTGATAAGGAAACCTGAGTTGAATTCTCTGACGGTAGAATAAAAAGGGTCCATTTTCTTCTCCAAATGCCTGAACTGCCAGGATATAAATTTGAAAACATCCTTACCAGGGAAGAACGGGCAACTGTGCTTATGCTACTGTCTTCTGTGACATAGGATCTGGTCATTTTGGGCCCATGTGCCAAGGAAGACACCAGCTAGCCATCTTCCACCATTCTGTAACCTGCTCCAGCAATTGCTTTCTAACTCTGCTCTATACTCTCTTGTCCATTTAGTTTTTTTCCATCTTTCAGTACCTTTCATCTGCTTTTCTTTCTCATTCCAAATCAACAATTTCTCATCAGCGGTGTCGTATTTTAATGCTTTACCTTCTGTGTTTTTGATTTTCATTTTGTAAAGAAGTAATTATTGCCTTTCTCATTTCTTTTCTGATTAATTCGTTGGATGCAATAAGAACAAAGGAAAAAGCTTGTTCAGCTCTTCCCACCCACTTTTTCCTAAGTGTTGTATCTGTCCTGAATGGTGCATTGGCTTTCATTTTCAAATTTCAGCCAGAAAGAAACAATGTCTGCATTAAAAGAATGGCGGGAGAAATACTCCCCATTTCAAATTCTTTACCATTTCTGGATTGGGACGGAAGTCATATTTGTTCTGTGAAAACATCCATGTATGCTGTGTTGAACATCAGCTGAATGAGAATGTCTTTTTTTCCTCACTTTTTGGATGGTAGAGATTCCTTTTTCTTTCTCTCATACCTTAAAATGGCATACAATTGCCCTGGCCTGGAAGTAATTCTGTGCACCCCCTTTCCCACCCTATATAGCTAAAACAAAAATTTTGCACCAACACACAGCAGTTTCAGAATGCTCTATTTACATGAATGTTGCATGAGATTGTATTATAGTTTTTAACACTCCATCATGTACTTTCTCTAAGATACATAACAGTCATCTGGCCTTAGTTTTATTTGGCGAACAGTAATCTGATTGGGGCCAAGACATCTCTTTATTTCCATCAACCTATTGAATTTTGAAATCCCTATATATAAAAACTTCTCCACTTGGATTTCTCTGTCCAACACTGTTTTTTTTTTTGTTGTTTTAATAAAAGTTACTTTATATGAGTGTCCCAAATTACCATTTAGGGAATTTATAACTCTCCTTCTAGTCCTCAATTCCTGCTTTTGTGTCTTAAAATTTAACATTACAAAAATCTAGAAGGAAATAGTAAGGAATATATTTGAATTCAAGTTCTTCCATTTCCTGACATGTGACCAGGGCAAGTCTCATGGCCTTCCTGAGATGCAACATCCTGCTTTCTGCTTCACAGAAGGGTCCTAGCCAGTAATGGATGTGGACGTGCCATTTAAACAGCAGGCATTGTACCAATGCGAATAAAATCTGTTACTCAACATGCTCATCTTTTGTTCCCACAGCCATTGCCACCCACAAGTAAAAAGTGTTTTCCTCTCTTGTTTCTGATTTGGATTTTACATGACCAGCTCATGTCTGTCTCCATCATCTCCCTCACCTCTTCCCAGTGATAGATGAGCACTTATTTCTCATGTCAATTTGCTAATGGTTTGCTTCATTTATTTTAAGTTACATGCTTCATTCACATGGGTTCTATACTTTTTTTAGAATACTTCTTGGACATAAATCTTGGAAAAGCAGTCTAGTCTCTTATCGTTAGACAAGATTATATTTTAAGCATTCCATATGCTTGAGTCTCCCCATTGCTCAAAGGTGCCCCAGGGAAGGGACAACCCTATTTCTCAATAAGAGTCTGCCCATGTGGTATTGCCAAAAAACCACATGACTCAGCCCTTTATGTGCCAGTGACACAGGGTCAGAGTGTCTAGTGAGCACTTAAAAAGTTACTTATTGATTTCTTTCTTTTGCTCATCTTTGCCAGAAAAAATGCAAAAAAAAAAAAAAAAACAACGCTGTTTTGTTCAGTTACAGAAAAAGATAGAATTCCATGCAATTACATTTAATCATTTAATTCAGCAAGATAAGGCCTTCTAAGCCCTTCATAGATCTAAGAACTCAATGTCATATAACATTATTAAATACACCCATATGACATAGTAAAAATACTATTAAAATATTAACATTAGAATACACCCATATGACATAGTAAGAATACTTTGTCAACTTTCTTGAAATAAGTTCTGTAATTTTATTTTCATATTCTCAACAGATATTCATTATTGTGAATTAAGCTATTATGACTTACAAATTGTTTTCAAATATACAAAACAACTTGACAGTTGACACCGATGCAATGTTTCTCTATATGCTTATATTTTTATTTATTTTAAAGTTTATTGTGACTCTTGTAATCATCAAATTTACTTTTGGATTTTCTATTTTTTTGTAGCCAAGGGACATCTCATAGGCTTTAGATAGCATGTTTAAAGAATCCAGTGGACATCACAACCCTGTTTCAAACATAATTTTATTCCTGAGATTAGTTATTTTTTTCTTTCTCCCTGAAATGTTATAGTAATAATATAGTATTTTTTCAGAAGTGATTGAAACCAAAGTTATTTTAGTTTTCATGTTAAAACAATTCTTTTAATAAGTAGAACAATTTGGTAGTGAAATTGGTTAATCTCTGTTACTCGTTTGCTCAAATAATCCTGCCAATTAGAAATCCTTTGTTACAGATCATTTGCAGCTATGTTTTGGCACCTGGACACTCTATGCCTGATGTTACTAGAAAACTGTTTTTGGGTGGTGCTCTTTATATTTTACATCTTCTTAGCAGCAGGAAATTGGAGCCAATGCCCTGCTAACTAGACATTTGTGAGTATCCTGAGATAGATGGAAACATGTCTTGATTATGCTCCATTTTTAATGGCATATATACTCCTTCTGCAGGGAAAGGGCCACTTTCTTTTTGTCCCATGCCTATATATATATATATATATATATATCTCCTTTTCCATAAGTAGACATATGTCATCATAAATCAGGAGAACGCCTCTGCTTGATATCAAAATATTCAGAAGGGCCTAGTTCCAGACACATTATCCAACTTTACCACTGTGAAGTACCACTTCCAACATTTGATTTGGTATCTTTATTCCAATACTGAGGAGATCTTTGGTGAAAAGCAGTCAGGCAACATTACCTTCTAAAGTAATATTTTCTGCCTTGTCCACCTCAGGACAATTTTTTTTAGAGACAAAATATAGCTGGGGATGTAACTCAGTGTTTGAGTACTTGCCTAGTAAGCACTAAAGCCCTGGATTCAATCCCCAATGCTGGAAAAAAAAATCAAAATTAAAAAAAAAAGTTTCAAAAAGATACAAAATGTGTAGTGAAGCTGCTTCATTTTTACAACCTTCTCATAAATTTTCAAATTTCTTTGGAAAAACTCCAAACCAGGAAATTATGGCACACTGAACCCATCTGGAAATAATTTATGAAGTGTAACAATTGGTTATTTATATATTTTAGAATCTGTAGACTGAAATATACTAATGGTAGAATTTAGTGTCCAAGTTGATAGAAAGCATAGGAAATTTTTCTAGGAGTATGTTAGTAACACAACTATTTAAGCCCATTCATTGTCTTTGAAAATCAGTACTTCACTCTCTGCCTTGTTCACTTCTAATGACAACTTTAGGGTCCCATGTGATCTGTGGTTCTATTACTTTCAAAGATGCTTGCTTTACTGGGACATTGTTGCTAGATGCCAAAAGAATTATCTTCAAATTACTACTTTGCTCAAGATAAAGTCTTTTCTACTGTTGGTTTTTGGTGTGTTATCTCTAACTATGTATTTAAAACTGAGTATATTTTACAGTTAAAATAATAATTATGATTAAAGTATTCTCCGTTCTCTGAATACGTGTGGTTCCTGAATCCAGGATAACACGTGGCTAGATTGTACATAGCCAGGTGTTTATCTGAAGTGTGTCTGAATCTCTTGCGTTCCTGAGCTCAGATATCAGTGACTGGGATAGTAGGAGTTCGGAGAGTAAGAGATGTGTGTGTGTGTGTGTGTGTGTGTGTGTGTGTGTGTGTGTGTGTATGTCATTTACCTATTAACAGTTTTCCCTGGAAATAAGAAAATGGCTAATATTTGACCAGTACCAATTGTCTAGAAATAACCTTCTTTTCAAAGACTCTGATATTTGGAAAGCAGTATATTGAATACTTTGGTCTCAATTTACCTGTTGCTCTCTTTGCAGGACTTTTTCTTTGTGGTTTTATGTCAAGCACAGCTTTTGTTCTTCTGCTCAATCCAATAGCCAGATGATTATGGCTGATATAGTGCTTTGCACGTATGACACACAAAGTGTACATGTTCTGGTTTATGTTCCCAGCTTTTTGCAGCTTATTTGGTGTATGATGAGCTTCTGGGACATGGAATTTCAAATTCAAAGACAATTGGATGCCAGTTGTATGTACCTTGCACAGCCATGGTGGGTGAAGAGATTAAAATTAAACCTCAGTAGAGGCAGGAGGGATGTCTTCTATTTTGTGGCAGGTCTTATCATGTTTAAATAATTGAGGTTAATATGACAGTTAAAAAATACAGATTTATTTTGTATAGGAGATGGAGTCTGCCTCCAGAAAAATTCAAAATAGGTAGGGAGCATGGAAAAGAATAGCACTTTTGAATTTTTATTTCAAGTCAGGCATTAAAATTAGAAAAAACTATTAGCTGCTACATAAAAATATGCAGACAGACTTGAAAATTGAATCAGCTGAAGAGAATTAGAGTTCACTCATCAAGGTAGGGAACGTGGTGGCATTGCCCTGACGACAAGTTTTGGTAGTCAAGTTGACACTGAAGAAAAGACAGGACAAGGTGGATCTGTAGGAAAAGTATAAGAGCTCTGGAACCTGTCTACTATCTTACATCGTGTCTTGCAGTGTACATCTTGCTGACCTGTTTGTCTTTAAAGTTGTCCTCTTCAACAGTCTATTGTAAATAGGTACAAAGGGCAATTGTTACCTGCTTTCTTTCCCTTTGAAATGCTTGGGCTTAGTTGCCTGCTTTGAGCTAAGAGAGACCCTTGAAGAGAGAGAAGGATAAGAAAATGAAATGGACGAGAGGGGAGAGGGTGGGAGGTGGAGAGAAGAGGAGGGGAAGCAAGAAGGAACTCCACTTGTGCAAAACCAAGAAGGAGAAGGGGGAGATCAAGCAGTGGAGCCCAAGCTGGGAATGGAAAGAATGAGGAGGAGCAATGTATTTTAGGGAGCAGGGAGCGACAATTGAAAAGAAAGATCCCTAAAGAGAGAAAAAGAAAATGATACAGGAAGTCTGTGTAAGACAGGCCGTGCTCATTATGCAGGGAGCCTGGAACTCCTACTTGCCTATCAGCAGTTATGTGAGGAAGTAGAGGGTTTGTGCACTTAGTGTCAGCCTCTTGTCAGCCCTCCCTGGGGTTCTTCCCCTTCCTGTCCCATGAGTCAGCCCAATGCAAGTTGCTATTTTCCCCCAAGCAATCTGAATGCCTACTGTAGTTCCCTTTGATTATCTAGGGTGCAAATTGTCCCTTGCCTGACCCATGGCTTTGTGCCGATCAGCAAGATATCCCAGTCAGGGCAAGATAGACTCTTAGCAGGCCCTGACTTCTCAGCCAAGTGAAGTAAGATAATGGGTAATAAATAAAAAGGTAATAGTTTGGATGTTCTGCACTTTTGTTGTTATTGCCGCTAGTAGTGTCTGGTCTGATTTTTTAAAATCAAGAGAGAAAGTTTTTTGTAAATTATTGATAGCAAAAATGTGGAATTTTGGTTCTGTAAATTGATCAGAGGAACACAAATATGGCTGTGCAGGTGACTACAGAAAATCCTTCCTGGGAAATGAGTTGACTTCTATCCACTGAGGTTCTCTCCTTCTTTGGCTTATAGGTAGAAGAACGGTCAAGACTCAACCGGCAGAGTTCACCTGCCATGCCTCACAAGGTTGCCAACAGGATTTCTGACCCCAACCTGCCCCCAAGGTCGGAGTCCTTCAGCATTAGTGGAGTTCAACCTGCTCGAACACCCCCTATGCTCAGACCTGTTGATCCCCAGGTATAATCTCTTTTGTTTCACTGGAGATTAGGATGTACAAGAAAATTTATTAAAAGCCCAAAGAATTATAACATGGATTAGAGCATAAGGTAAATTAGTTGACAACTGTGATATAGAACTTAGAATCGTATATGAGGCACCACTGAATTTGAAGAGTAGAGGAATAGATGAGAAAGAAGAAGCACCACACTTAACTTTGATTCAACTACAAAGTCACTTCTTGGTAAATTGGTCTCTCTCGGAAACTCTAAAGAGTTTCTGCAAGGTGAGAACAAGCATCCTTTTACTAATAAATACCAAAACTAAAATTCATATAGACCAGTGATGATGAACCTTTTAGAGCTTTCAGTGATACAAACAGCCCATTGCGGCATGCATGCCGTAGATTCGCCACCACGATACAGACAGACCTGTGCAGTATGAAGTATATATACATTGTGTTCCTTGGGACTTGGGCTGGAGCCTGAAACTGGAAAAACATTCAGTGGACTTGGTAAAATAAAAGTGCATCTTCAAAGCCAGTGGTTCTCCAAGTAGTCACTGGACCCCTAGATCAACATTACCCAGGGACTTGATAGAAATGAAGATTCTCAAGCCCACTTCAGACCTTATAATCAGAAAAATGGGGTGGGGCCTGGCAGTCTGTGGTTAACAGTCCTTCCCGGTGATTCTGTTGCACTTCAGAGTCTGAGAATCACTGTTGTGAGCTACTTGGGAAGGAAAAAAGATTTCTTCGTGTTTAGGAAAGAAGGAAGTTTCTGGAAGCTCTGTAGGAATTTTAAAGTATACCACTGTATACCCTCAAAATGAAAGATACTATGAAATAGAGTGTGGGGTTCTATAAAACAATAAAGGTGATAGCTTTTTTCATCCAAATATCTTAAATTTATTGCAGGCATCCATCTTAAGACTTCCACAATATATTTTGAGGTCATTTTTGAAATATGTAATGCTGTTTGTACTGGAGTTTTAAAAAGTAGTGATAAAATCATGTTTTCTTTGTGTTTTAAATTTACCTATAATAGATTAGATCCAAGAATTTCCAGCTTTGGCCAGCTTAATATGTCTTCCCCTTGATTGTTTTTATGTATATAGAATTCTTTCATGGCTACCTTCCAAAGAGACATAGTTTTATAGGAACTTCACTTTTGACACACAAATATTCTCTTGTAAAACCCTTAACTTGTCTTGAGGAGGTACTTTTGCCCTGTAACAGTGGAGTGCTGGGAAAAACTTACTTTCTGAAAGTGGCTAAGAAATGAAAATGTAGATATCCTGTGACAGCTGATTAGTTCAGGCACTTCAGTTTTTGTTTTTTAGACTCTTTTTAAAGTAGGTTGTGCTTCATACTAGATACTTTATTCTGATTTATTTTAATGATATACATTCTATATTTAATGTTATTTAGCATTAGTATAAATTTCACTGGTTCTGTTCTGGTTGAAGTATAAAATTCATTCAGCAGAAATAGGCTTTGAGGATTTCCTTTGAATTGTTATTAATAACATTCCAATTGAAACTTCAGACCCAAGAGAGTATGATAGGTTCTTGTACAAAGCAGATACTAAATTAATGTTTGTTGAACTAACAATTCAATTTAAAAAGCATTCTACATTTTCCCCAGCCAAGATTTACTGAACACCTTCCATGAACCAGGCATAAATCAAGGCTTGAGAACATGATGATAAGCATGACTTCCATGGGAAGCCGAGCTTCTTGAAGTAGGAGGATAGGTTTAACTAGTCACTAAACAATGGATATCTTCTATCCAAATTTGATAACTTCTCTTAAAGGCCCACAATCTCACTGAAAGACTGAATGACTTTAAATATGACCACAAGAGTTATATAATAGGTAAGACCTTAGTGGATCTGCTTTTGCTTCTAATAATGCTACTCTAATGTTGGCTTGTGCTTAGATCCCACAGCTGGTGGCTGTAAAATCCCAGGGACCTGCCTTGACCGCCTCTCAGTCAGTGCATGAGCAGCCTACAAAAGGCCTCTCTGGATTTCAGGAGGCTCTGAACGTGACCTCTCACCGTGTTGAGATGCCACGCCAGAACTCAGATCCCACTTCTGAAAACCCTCCTCTCCCCACTCGCATTGAGAAGTTTGACCGAAGCTCTTGGTTACGACAGGAAGAAGATATTCCACCAAAGGTAATGTTACTGTTACAGGTGTGCTTTTATCATCATCACCATCATCATCATTGGTCAATGTTACCAAAACTACTGCAGACCTTGGAGGTAACAAAGAATGTGATAATGCCAGCTCACCATTCCTCTCCCTCCTTACTCCCAAGCTAAGAGCTGCAGTACCATTTCTCATTTCTGAACTTTCTTTTCCCCCTGAAAGAACTGAGACTCGAGTAGTTTGAATGACTTTTAAGTATATGTCCTGTATTCCAGAATTAGAACTCTCAATGCAAGCACCCTAGACAACTTTACTATTCATACTAAAAAGCAAATTAATGGATGTTTTCATTGATGACTGAATCTATATCTAGAAAAATTGAAAACTTTCACATGAAAAGTAAAAGGTTCATTGGTTCCTATTTTTAACCATACAAAGTAAAACTAGACTTCATGGGTTCAGTAGGTACTACTGCACGTAGGATATTTTACTTGGCTCCATTTAAGGAAAGCTCCTTGTAGAATAAGTCATGATTCAATTTCAGCCTCAGTTAATGACTGAAAATAAAACTTCAGGACGAAAAAAAACCAGCCTTCTCGCTGGATAGAACAGTCTTGAGTTTTGAGGGTTTTTTTCTTTTGTTTTCATACACCAAGCTGTTACTTTTCCCCAGATATGTTCTGGAGTGTAGCTGCAAGTAACCTGTACATTTTTTTGAAACACTGAAGACGTTTTTCATTGGATTCTTCCTGGTTCAGGAATCCCCTTTCTCCCGAGGTCAGCACTGGGAGCTACAAATAGAATGTCCCACAATTTCCAAGAAATAATGTCATTATTATTTCCACAAAATAATAATAGTTTTTGCTTAGTGATTTAGAAATATTTTTTAGCCTCTCAAAATGATATTGCATCAAGACTTCCATTATTTTGAACATGAACATAGCTGATAATGGCTTTTTTTGTTGACATTAGAAAAGGTTTCTTAGAGAGCCAGGGATTCAGCTCAGTGGTGCCGCTGCCTGCCTCACAAATGCAAGGTCCTGACTTTGATCCCCAGTAACAAAAAAAAAAAAAAAAAGAAAGGTTTCTTACGACCAAACTTTAGTGTGGAAGATAAGATAGGCACAGGAGCTGGAGAGACTGAAAGGGGAAGCTATTGGTCCATTCTAAAAACGTACATGCATGCATTTGAAATGCTAGGAAGGAACTTTAGGTCAATTCAAGGATTTAGGTTTTAATAATTTCTTAGGTCCTTCTCTACAAATAGTTATGTTTACAAAAAGAAACAGGAAAAATAGCAGTAGCAATATTTAATTTGAACAGGTGGTAACACTAATTTGGCCATTCTGCTTCACTTCACTGATTCATCTTTATGTTGAAATAATAGTTGAAATTATGATAAAAATTATAGAATAAATTACAGAATAATAAAAATTATAATAAAAATTAATTTTACAAACAAAGGATACCACTTTATGTTGAAAGTAATTTTCTATACCAGAATTCATATGACTTTTAAATAGTGTACTTATTTGGTGCACTTATAGTATTTGATTTTATTTTTGAAAAGTATCTGTAGTATCTTAAAAGGAGTCATTCTTAAATACAACCTTAGGGTTTTCCTGCTAAGCTAACAATACATTTTCTAACTATACTTCACAGTCTTAATGGTACTCACTCGGGGTTTTTGAAAATCCTTCCAGTAGTCTCAGTATTTATATTGTTTTGTAATGAACTTGCTAATTGACTAGTGTTTTGGATTTGGGGTTTTTAATTAATATTTTCAAGTTGACTAGAAATATGCAGGATCTATCCTAGTAGGTTCTCTGAGATCACTGACTTGTGACTGAATGTTCCCAACTCTAGCCTGATATCCCACTTTCTTATCAGATTTTACATTTTTGAGTTGTGATGGGAATTAAAAAGGAAAGTTGGCCTTATCACAGTGGCTCTTATTTGATGCAACTCCCAGTGAGGTACTACCCCAAAGAAGTTTCTGATATCTACCACTTTTGCTCTCCAAAAAGAGAAATTAACTTCTTACAGCTCATTAAAGCAAAATTATCTATTTATCTTTAAATGTAAGACCTAAAACAATCTTGCTTAATGGTGGTTGAGTGTGGCTCATTGCCTTCTGCCACTAGACTCTTCTTTGGTTTTGTTTAGAAAGTTTACTATTTCTTTGAGGACTGAAAGATACTTCCTTCATATTTCAAATTGTTTTTGTAACTTCAAATATTCTGAAAGAAATGTTTTTCAGATAGTAGCCTATGGAAGCTCTTTTATGGAAAATATTTCTGAATTTTGTTTTTCCTCCAGGTGCCTCAAAGAACAACTTCTATATCCCCGGCGTTAGCCAGAAAGAATTCACCTGGAAATGGTAGTGCTTTGGGACCCAGACTAGGATCTCAACCCATCAGAGCAAGGTAAGGAAGGAAGGAGGCCAGGGTGAAGGAAGAATACCCTCCCACTATTGCCATTACATTTTTTTAAAAAGTGTCTGTGTTCTTAAATCACTTCAAAAGGATGTTGAGTTGCCACCTAGACCATAAGTTTTCATTAACTAGAACATACGCTTTCAATAGATTTTAGAAATCAGTGTACAGTGTACAATGAAAGAATGAATGAATGAGGCAATCCAGAAGCCGATCAAGTATACTTTAACTAACAGTTTTTAAAATCTGGATAAAAATGCAAACATAAATCTGGCTGCAATATTTAAAACCATTTACTCCAGAGACCATTTGATGGAATGAGTAGAATGAAATAGACTGTTTTGAAATTATTTTCATCAGGTAAAAAAATATACCGTGGGAATGCTTGAGATGGTAAAAAGCAATTGCCAGGGAAATAGTGACCAACTGCAGAGCTTCTGAAGCTTGTCAAGTAGAGATAGACCAACTCCAATGAGAAAATCACCTCCTTGTCCTTTTTCAGGAGCTCTGAATTACAGTTCTGCTTCCACTGTTGCTGTGTGTTCTCCTTCCAGAATTTTCCATCATCAATGTATGTTTTTACAGTTGGGAAATTGCATTCACTCCCATTGGTTGGTGTAGAGGTCCTTAGAGAAGCCAGAAAGTAAATATCTTTCCAGCATCTGAGCAGATTTGATGTGGTAACAGATGCTGTTTGCTGCTATCGTTGCTGTTGCTATCGTTCATCAAGCTTCCCTCAGATTTTTCACGATGACTACATCCCTTTTTAGGATCCACTGAAATAGCAAATGGCCTCTGCTAAGACTATAAAAAGAATAAGCTTGTCAAGCTATTTTCTTTTCCTTCACTGTGGTCACAATAAGAGAAAAGCCAGAGAGAGAAAGAGAGAGAAGGAGGGAGAGAGGAGAGAGAAACGGAGAGACTGTAAAGGAAGCTCATGGTTATTTGTACATATCTTTAAAACATGAAATTGTTTTTGATGTTAACACTTCAGTTTTCCTCTTCATATGAAAAGCCTTAGGAAGGGTCACTCCATAAAAATGACAGAACTATACTAAGAACATGAATCCCTTTAGGGTAAAGATTTTAGCTCATTCTGGAAGGAATTACCAATTTCTGTACACTCTGAATGAACCAACCATTTTTTCCAGTGACTTGTCAGATTTGTGCTGAGCTGGTGTTGCTAGGCAGCACTGAGGAAGACTGGAACTTGCTGTGGCCAGGGAGCCTGAGGAATGCAATCTCTGGATTCCCAGATGAACTTTATCAATCCTTCTTTTCAAGCAGAGATAAGTCTCCAGTTATCAGCACTTCTTGATCTTTTGAACCCTGCCCTTGGGGCTCTGTTTATTAGATCAGTTGCTTAACATTGTAGTTGCTTTAGATCAAGCATTATTTCAACTTTAAGTATTCTTCCTCCTGTCAACCAAGAATTACTTTTATATAGTCAAATAAAAAGCAGCTTATTTCTTCTGAAGTGCTATTTTAATAACATTAGCGCCTAAGATAATTGGCATTTGATGATCAGTAGTGTAGAAAATATGAGCTTTCCCTTGGAACCATTTAAATACTGTACTTTGTTCAAAGTATGCAGGCTTTGTGAGAGATGGCTAATGTTTTTCTACTTAAGGGATAGAAAGAAAGCTAAGAGATAATAATTCATAATAAAAGTAAAAAAGATTGGAAGCAGGGGAGAATCCCCGTTTCTGTAAGTGTGATAATCCTAGAGAGCATCCCTGCTTCTTGCTAACATGTCTCTATGTGGCCAATGTTTAAGATATAAAGAAAACTCTGCAGCTCCAGATAGTATTACATTTATAAAAAAACTTTAAGATTCAAGTCACCGTGAGAGATAGCTTCCGTTCACCTTTGCTAGATAATAAGCCACACAAAAACTTGAAACAATAACAGTTTATTATTTCTCACAACTCTGTGGGTTGGCCGGAAGTTTTCCTGGTCTGGCCTGGACTCAGTCATGTGGCTGCAGTGAGCTAATGTGTCAGCTGTACCTCTTAATGCACAGGGTCTTCTGTCCCCTGCTTCTTTGCCCTTTCTCCGTTACAGAACAGTATTTCAAGAGGGAACCTTCCAGTGTACAGAGCTTTTGCAGCCTTTGCTTGTATTACCTTAGTTGACACCCCAGTGGCCACTGCCAGTCTCTTGGCCCATCCCTGAGTTGTGGAAAGGAAGCGCACAGGGAAGCGGCCACCAAGAGATGTGACTGGCAAGGGCCGGTGCTGTGACGGCCTCTCTACCTTCTGTTGGTCCCAGTGAAGTCCTCACAGTTCTTTGTGTACCATTTGTCAGATAATCACCCACCCATTAAAAATAAAAACTGTTTTACAGTCTTCTAAGCTACACTTCCCATACTTTGTCAATATTCCTTTTTTTCTTCCTTCCTAGTCTTTCTTTGAAGTGATTCTAAAGGGAAATTAGAAAATCAGCAAAGTTAGCATAGATTCTAATAAAAATTTCAGGACTGACAAGGGACAGAGTCAGGATGCTTTGTTAGTTTTAGCTCATTTGCTAAATTCATCTAGTATATATTAAGGGCCTGCTGTCTGCATGACTGCAAGCTGCCCTGGGACCCACTGACTCCAAACAAGACTGCCTGACTCCTGGGCCCATGGTTCATACTATCCTCTGCTCCTTGAGGCCACAGGTATTCTTAAGGGAAGGCAAAATTATATTTCTTGACTCACTTTCTAATTTTGCTTCAGGATAAATTTGTGAAATAACTTATTTAAAGACAGAGTCCCTTTCTTCCTCTGTGGTAAACTTAGGGACCCCACATTTAAGATGTGCTTCAACAAAAGGATTTTTGGGTCCCGAGCTGCAGCAGGGAGAAGGACCACCAAGGAGAGCCAGTCTAGCCATAAGCTAGTGTGATATTTATTGATAATTTGGAAAACAATGTTTAAATCAATAATAAACTAGCCCACTAGAAGGAAGACTGTTGTGCTCAGGTACTTATAACATGAGAATAAAAGCAAAGCTTTACTCTTCTGGATACCCTTCCTTCTCCTAGGAATAACTCCATTATCTCACTCTTTTGCTGTCTACACACACTATACCAAATAAAAAATGGTCCTACAGAGAACTTGCTTTTAAAATAGATACAGTATTGAACAAGTAGCAACACAGGTTGTTCAAGAAAGGGGTATTAATGGGAAACCACTGGAAGGTCCTTGCCTTCTGCTTGATTTGGGGCAATTTGTTATTTATTTCTTTATTTAATAAACTATTGCAGCATTTATGAGTATCTGTACACTACAAATATTAACTATTTAAACCATGCATCAGCTCTGTGAGGCAGTGACTATCATCAACCCCATTTTATAGGCAGAGAAACTGAGATAAACAGAAGTTGGCCAAATTGCCAAATGCAACAAACTCAATAAGTGGTAAAACTAAGATGGAACTCTGGTAGCCTTACACCCAGCCTACCCTCTTAAGCCCTACCACATGCTAATCAGGTTAGCTAACATTGCTGTCACATTTTCCCAAGGGAAAAGGACCCTTGACTTCGTGATGAACATGGCACCGCTTTGCTTCTGCCTTTCTCACCCTGTGGTTTATAAGTCCAGTGATAGCTCCTCCTAATCTTAAGGTTATTGATCCTTATCCTGTGTCTGGTGGGACCTATTTATATCTCAGACAACCAATCAAGCTGGAACTAGGTGTCATCATGTGCCTTCTAGCATTCCCTTTTCAAATGGCTCACTTCTGGGTGATAACACAGAACCATGACCTCATGCAGCTTTCCTGCCTTTGATCAGTGAGCGCTTCCCACCTGCTTGTGGATGCCCCAATACCTTATTCTGTCAGGGTGATCACTTGAGTTTAAACATTTGATTTGATCATTTTAAAATATTGTTTTTAAAATCCCAGGCACTTTAATATTTAACTTTGATTCATGTGTTCTTTTATAGCAAATTAAAATTTGATCAAACAAGTACATTAAGAATATGAAAAGATTGAAATTAAGCTAGAAACACCAAGGCAAAATCCAATAACTAAATGCTTAATTTTTAAAAGTAATTCTCTGTCCCACCCTTAGTCTATCTTCTTATGATTTGTTTATTCTCCTTGACTATGTCATCAAAGAACAAAGTAAAGTGAATTTTGGCAGTCAGCCAGTTAATTAAATACTTGACCCATATACTTAGGCACAAAATCACTTTGTAATCCTCATTTTCTGTTTTGTCTTTTTATATGATTCAAGTGGATGGAGTAATTGCCACATTTTTACTTTACTGTGTGTTTTATAGACCAAACAGCATTGTCTGTAGGATGACAAATGTTTGAATTAAAAGTCAGCATGTAGGGCTGGGGATTTAGCTCAGTGGTTTTGCTGCCTGCTGTGCAAGCGCAAGGACCTGAGTTCGATCCCCAGTACCAAAAAAAAAGTTAGCATGTAAAAAAAAATCTATGGGATGTTTTCAAGTTTTTGCATGTTTGGATCTTAGTAGATTCTCTTAATACATGAACAAGGAAAATCTACAATTTAATAGAATTCTTCTGAAATTGAAACTCTCTAAGGACATTTATCTCAGACACCTTGGCCCCAAGGCCAGACCATACAGACATAATAAGGAAGAGAAAAATGTGAACAGTATGACAATTTCCCAAATTACTCATGTTTTACCCCCACAAAAAAGGTAGAAAAAGCTCTATAAAGTTTTTTCTATTTCTATGTATGGTTACATAGAAACTAAATACTTCTTTTAGTCTCCAGCAGTAAAAATAGCAACCTATTAAGATCAGCACCCACACTGATGAGCTCCAGTGGGGAGGACTTGTGCTAATGAGGCCCAGGTCAAGAATTTAATGCCCCTGGGATCCAATTAGCTTCACACAGAAGGAGGCGCTGAGCCCTGTCAGATGCACGCTCATCTCAGCTAGTTGTGCTAATACCTGTGCTTCTTTTTTATGCCAGGACAGCCTGGCCCAAGACATCATTTAAGGTGGCAGCAGCCTCCTAACTGGTCTGCCTGCCTCTTTCCTAGCCAGTTGTGCATAAGCCTACCATGGCAGACACACATTCCTTGCCAAGTTTAAACAACTAATGCTGTATAGCCTGACTTTTTCTTCTGACCACTCCCTTCTCCCACTGATCCCTATACACATTCTGTGGGTGTCCTCTCTACATCCACATACATCAGGAAAACCCCAGCTTCTTTCTGCTCATTCCACTTTCAGCCTTCCTTCTTGCTGCTCCACAGTCCCCTCAAGTCCTTTGTCCTTTTTTTTTTTTCTTTTGGTAACAGGGATCAAACTCAGGACCTTGCGTTTGCAAGGCAGGCGAGGTGCCACTGAGCTAAATCCCCTGGCCCTCTTTTGTCCTTCTTTAATACCATCCTTGACTCCTCCAGTTTGCACAAACATGTGAAATTCTTTTTGGGGAACTGAAGATGTTGGAAACAGAGGAAGCTGATGCTGAATTTGGTTTTCTGACTCAGCAACTGGATAGCAATAGATTTTCAGGTGTCAGTGAATTATCCCTGCAGCATTGTGTAAATCTAATGGACAAAAGAAACAACATCTGTTTTAGCTGTAAATTAAAAAGGAAGAGCTCTGTAGAAGCTTTAAGGATGCTTCTTTTATAGAAACAAAATTATGAAAACCTCAGCAACTGCCTCCCACCACCATTGTTTAGATGTCTCCTCATCTGGTTTAGCTTCCCTGATAGCCAATGGTGGCCCTGCTTCATGCTTCCATATTGCCCCGTGCTTCACTGCAGGAAAAGCATGAATGCAGTGGGCTAGGTGTATTTCGTTAAGCTAAGCTCACAGCAGGCACAGACTGTCTTTTTCATATCTCAAATGTCTGACAAGTGCCTGGTGTAAGTCAACTGAGCAAGTGAATAAGTACTGCTTTGGGAGGTAGTAAAGATATGAAAAATCTTCTACATTTTCTAAAACAGGGGTCTACTAGCCTGCTAATAAGCTAATTTGTTCTTGCATTAACATTTAATAATAATTATCCAAAAACATATCCCTTTGGTAGTAGCTAAGAGTATAGACTTCCTGCGAGAAGATTATAAAAAAATATAAAAACTCCGCTAGCTACATAAGCAAAGGACCTGGTTAAGCAGTTCACAGGGAAGGGATTATAAATGAGTAAAAATCATTCTACATCATTACCAATTTTTAAATGGCACTAAAAAAGTAAGATAAAATTTATCAAATTGCTCCTAATAAAATCTGGTAAGAATTTAGAGAGATGAACCATCACACATACTTCAGTAAAATTTGGTAATACTTTTGCACGCCCATTCATACATATGCATACATGCATACCACAGCTTAAGAATTTCACCCAAGAATTCTAATCCCAGGAGACAGAGACTTGATTGAGCAGTGGTGTGCACAGAGATGGCTATTTCAGTGTTATCTGTCACAGCAATGTACGGGAGTACCCTAATATCTAACAAAAGAGGGATAGTATTTTTGATGTTTTCACTCAAGACTCCTTTCAGGAGTTCAACCCCTGCACATCCAGAACCTGGCAAAGAGCAGGCACAGGATTGCTAGATTATATGGTAGTTCTGTTTTTAATTATTTTAGGAATGTGCATACTTACTATACATCCCCACCAGCAGGGTGCAGAGGTTTCCTTTTCTTCACAACTTTGTTAGCATTTGTTATCCTTTATCTTTCTGATAACAGACATTCTAACAGTGGCAAGGTGAAATTCATTGTGGTTTTAATTTGCATTTCTCTGATAATTAATGAATTGCACATTCTTACACATGCCTATTAGCTATTTGTATACCTTCTTTTGAGAAATGTCTGTTCAGGGCCTTTGCCCCATTTTTTAATCTGGTTGTTTTCTTGCTGTTGAGTCATTTGAGTTTATTATATATTATGGACATTGACGCCTTATGAGACGTGTGGCTTGAAAACTTGACAAGGTTTAAGCACGAAGTGAATGTGCTCCGCTACCCATGCAGCAACCCTGATCTCCGGAGAACAGAGCCGGTCTTGGACAGCCCCTTGCAGAGGACCAGCAGTGGCAGTTCCTCCAGCTCCAGCACCCCCAGCTCCCAGCCCAGCTCCCAAGGAGGCTCCCAGCCTGGCTCGCAGGCAGGATCCAGTGAACGGACCAGAGTTCGAGGTAAACCATTCTCTTACCTTTCCCTGGCAACATCACCGGGGAAGAAGGGTTACTTCCTGACCATGATGTGGCCCCCACTGCTGATAACAAAGAGCCTCTTAGCTGCTTTCAGCCTCCCTCTCCTGAAGGGATGCGGTCCCATGCAGGTGACATCAGAATGTGGACAAAATCCTGTCTAATCTCAGATACTAGTTCTTTCCAGGGACATCACCAAAAGAGTTCTTATTTGAAAGTATAGTCACCAGTCACCTGAATTTCCACTTCAAACTGATTGCTTGTTTTTAGAATTTCCTATACCTCTGAATGTCCTATTCCTAGTGTGTCAGTCATCTCTTTTATTATTCTGACCACAATTCATAATTGTAGTTGTTTCTCATTCATGAAACTTGATGAAGATTAATGCAGTATAAATATACTTGAGGAAAGAAATTAAATCTTTGAATTAAAAAATACATTTGCGGGCTGAGGATTTAGCTCAGTGATTCTGCCACCTGCCTTGCAAGCACAAGGTCCGGAGTTTGATCCCCGATACCAAAAAAACACATCTGCTTCTTTAGTCAAATAGATAAAAATTAGCCTGCTCAAAAGTTTAACTCAAATTATTCATCATTGTTTAGTTTTTATTAATGATGAAACCCATTAATATTATACAGGGAGTTATAGTTAACAATGCATTGTCTTTAGCTACAACAACTATGAAAATCAATATGGAGATTCCTCAAAAAAGTAAAAACAGAAATTCCCTTCAACCCAGCTATTCTTTTTCTAATTATTTTCCTGCAAGAGTTAAAAACATCATATTACAGTGATACATGCCTACAACCACAATTCATAAGAGGTAAATCTTAGAAGCAGCCTATATGTCCATCATTTAGACAAATGGCTAAAGAAAATGTGGCATTTATACACAATGGAGTACTGCTCTGCTAAAAAGAAGGATAAATTTGAGTCATTTGTAGAAAAATGGATGCACCTTGAAAACATAATGTTAAATAAAATAAATCAGACACACAAGCTTAAATACCATATGATCTCTCTTACATGAGAAACCCAAAGTATAAAATATTAAACATCAAAATCAAAAATAGATAAAAGGAAACAAGGACATAGACCTTCTGCAAACAGGAAGGGGACCAAGAGATACAAGGAAAGAGGAAGGGGAGAGGAAAAGATATAAAAAAGAATTAAATGGTGTCATGTACTTATATCAAATACCCACAATGAAAGTAGTCATTATATTGCAAACATGTACTAATACATTTAAAAATTCACTCTTAGGGCCGGGGATTTAGCTCAGTGGTTCTGCCGCCTACCTCACAAGTGCAAGGTCCCGAGTTTGATCCTTGGTATCAAAAAAAAAGTCCCATAAAAATTCACTCTTTCTGAATCACCTTCTTTGGAAGGTAATTTTGCTTATAAGTGATAAAGGCCAGTACTTTTTGAAGTGCACCTGGATAATATACTTATAAATTATTCTGTCTGATTGAAATCACCAGTTCTTTATTCTTTTTTGGCCTCTTTAGTAGACACAACCATAGTTTACCTCCTAATATCCCTATTAGGTTTCAAGTCAGTGAGCTCACCATATGTCCATTTTCAAAAGCTTGATACCTAAAATGCACCAATAAAAGAATTTAAGGAGAGAGAAAAAAAAAAAGCTTGACCTCTAACATGTGATATCCATGTTTATGATTCAGAACATGGGCTGATCCATGGCTACTCACTGTGCATTCTATACTGACATGGGTGGCACATCCCATACCTATGTATGTCTTTGTACCACTGAGCCAAACATAAACTTCTTGACTTAGAGAACTGCCATTCCCTCACTCCCTTACCTTTTTCTATTCATAAGCAACATTGTACCATCATATTCAAAGCAAATGTTAAAAAAAAAATCAGAAATATGTCTTAATTCTTACATTTTTTTTCCTTTGGTCCCTGACTCTGAGTTAAAAGTGTTCTTGTATACCTGGTATATCCCTACCTAGGAATGTCCACTTTAAAACAAAACATCTCTCCTTCCTTCTTCTCTGCTGATAAACTAATAACGTATACAGAAGCTGCTCATTCTGTAGCTGCAGGAACTGCTCACACCTTCCTCTGCACCTCTGTTCTAGGGCCTTTTCACTTTATCACCAATATCCTTCCTGCCCCTACTTCATTCTTTCTTGCTTCAAGGACTCAGATGACTCTCTACTCCTATTTTAAGGCCATCAAGCAAATAAAATAAGATTTTATTTTTTTCTCACCAAAATCCATCACAATAAGTTATCCTGATGAGTGAGTAGTAAAAGAAGAAACCAAGCATAGAACCTTAATTTGGAAGCTGGTTTAATATAGTGATTGGGAATAAAAGTTTCAGAAATCAGAAAGAAACCCAGATCAGTTCATAATTTCATCATAACCTCAGGCCATCTCTGTCATCTTTCTAAGTCTGTAAGATAGGAAAATAGTGCCACTGCTGGGTTGGAGTCAAGATGAAATGAGGTGATTGTCAGAGAAAGCACAGCATCTATCAGTATCTATCAGTATCAGTAACCCCTTAGTGAATGGTGGTAGTGGGGTGGTCCTCGCTACAGTTTTTCTTATTGTTACTAATGACTTCTGGGTTACAAGCCTAAATGTGTCTGCCTGATTTTGTTTACCTGAACATGAATGTGTCTGGGGATTTGGCTAAGTGAATGACGTGTGCACTGAGTAATCCTGAGGGGATGAATCTTCACGGATGACTCACCGAGCACTCTGGCGTCAGCGCTCTTTGATGGTCATGTCTTTCTTGGCCCTCTATTTTTCCTTCAGCCAACAGTAAGTCGGAAGGATCACCTGTGCTCCCCCATGAGCCTTCCAAGGTGAAACCAGAAGAATCCAGGGATATTACCCGGCCCAGCCGACCAGCTGTGAGTGCTTTTCTCTCTGAGTTTGAAACTTAATTTACCAGAGGACACACAAATTAAAGTAGTTGGGGTTACACTCATGATTATGAACAAAACTCTTTGAGATTAATAAGAAAGAAATCACATCTGATTAGGGAAGGACTGAATCTTGGGTTGTTTCTTCTGCCTTTGGATTATTTTGGTGACCATCAGTGCCCCTTTAGAGAATAAGATAGAAAGAGAAATAACTCATATCATTCCATAATTTTGCCTCAGCAACTTTGGCAAAGGATGTTAAAAATGGCAGTTAAGGACACTTGGGCCTGCCCTATTAATTTCTCTTAATTATTCTGCCCTTTCCCCATATTATTTTCCATATAAATTAACATAACAGTTTTTCTGCTACTTTTCATACCTTTAGGAACTACCGTTATCTTTTATGGGCTGAAGCTTGGTAACCATAGTGTGTGACAAGAGGGGCTGGCAACTTGAAATCCAGGTTCATTGCTGTAACATGATGGACCCCAAGTAGCTTTTGTAAAAAAGGATTAAGAGCATGCAGGCTGAAATTGAAAAGTGGAAAGTTAATTTGGAATGAGTCACTGTCCACTTATTTCAATTTTCTGAGAATCATTTCTATAAAAAATGAATGTAAAGCCTTTTTGGTTTACCCTGGGGTTTTTTTTAACATTTTAAAGTTAGGAGGAATATTGAATAGTAATGAAAGGAACTTACATCATTCTGAACTTTCTTTGTCCTTTTGTCTTTATCAGTTTTGTACTAACGATTCCAATTTTGTGTCTAACCTGCTTCCTTTCTTCTGACTTTTCCTCTCCTGTGGATTCTTCTGGATTGTGTTCCTCTTACCTCAGAGCTATAAGAAAGCTATAGATGAGGTTAGTATTGCCTCTTTTTGGTCATACTTTCTCATAAGCTATAAATATTAAACCGATTTCCTGATGTTGAATTTAGAAAAGGAATCCATTGGAATCATGAGTGTAAAGCCACTCAAGTGTAATTATCTGCTGGGAGAAGAGCCCTTTCAACAAAAGCTAGCCTGAGATGCTCAGACTGACCCATGTAAAGCTTCCCAACCCTTCCCTCTAAGTGAATATGTTGCTTTTTCAATGTTCCAGCCTGGCCGACAACAAATATTGGTGATTTATTAATGGCACGGTTTTTCCCTCCAGCCCCTTCCCATAATACACCTGTACTCTCCAGCTTTACTAGGAGATGGCTCTCAACAGTTTTACTAAGAATGAAAAGAGACATCATTCTGGAGCACTGCAAATTTATAGTGTGTAATTTGTGAACAAGGAGTTACTGGGTATTGTTAGATTAATTTTGTGCGACATTTACAATAGCATCAGTAGCAACATCAACTTGAGTTAATGAATCCTGGTGAGTTAAGTGACTTTATTTCCTCATCTGTAGAGACATTTTTCCATTAGAAAAATATATGGCTTTGTCAATTGTAGGTAGCGTGCTAAGAAGGATGACTGCCTTGCTGTTGTTTGTCAGACCTGCATGAATACACACGGTGAAATTTTTTTAACAGCCAAGCCTTGCACAAAGTCCTAAATGCATGGAATCTGATGGCTACAGTTATGGCTTTAGGCTGTAGCTCTGCTGAGGACTACTTTTATGAAATTATATGGAAAAAGCATTGGCACAGGTGGACAGCAAGCAGCATTTAAAAATTGGCTTCCCAGATAAATAGCTGGCTAGTACTAGTCTCATAAACCTCTCTAGGCCAGGACTTCCTCCTCTGTAAAATGAGGATAAAAATACCTGCCCTGCCTCATTTACAAGATTGTTTAGGATCACTCAAGGTCATATGTACAGAAGCATCTTATGAAGAATAAAGTGCTACAGAAAGCCAAGATATTATCTTGATTGCTAAAGTATGGGCCAGAGCATGGAGCTATTTTTGCAGGTGGGAAAAGCATGTTTCTGCGCATCTGTTCTTCGCTTCACTTTCACCAATGACCCTCATTCTCTGAGAGTTATGACCACCTCACTGTTCAAAGTGATATAGAAAGTTGTTATCCTAGTTAAGGGATTGTTGTTCATAAAGGAATGAGACTCTGCATGTCTACAATATATAGATGGAACTTATAGAAAAGAAAGGGTTTTTTTTAATTGCTCCATGCCATGGCCTTGCTTGTCCCTTTTCCTGATAATAACAAGGATGGGGAAATTGTCACATTTTTTATCAATTTTTTCCCAGAACAGCTGAAGAAAGAAATGATTTTCTCGTACTTTGGATGCCAGTAAAATGGTTGTATGTGTGCATAACCTAAGAAACATTTCATGAGTCCAGAAATTGGCATGAGAGTGCCATTCATGAGGGAAAGAGCTATAGTAGACCTCAACTGGCTAACCCTGGGTATTTTAGGCTTTGAAGAATTGGTTTATTTGTTTTGGTGCACTCTACCAGACTGAACAAAGATGAGAGGGGACACGAGAGGTGTAAGTA
This sequence comes from Heterocephalus glaber, assembly GCF_053883595.1. NCBI lineage: Eukaryota > Metazoa > Chordata > Mammalia > Rodentia > Bathyergidae > Heterocephalus > Heterocephalus glaber. The sequence continues at coordinate 47,764,541 of NW_028258324.1, read as the reverse complement.
ACTAAAAATAAGTGAGGTGGTGTGAGTTGCATACCACAATCTCAGGAGCCATGTATGGCTGGGAGAAGCCCTCCAGGTGATGTTGACAACCCTACCTCATGAGCATCACTAAGAAACCACTGGGAAGGCGGGATGTATTGGTTTCACCTAACTATGTGGTTCCCAGTCAGGGATGATTCTTCCAGTGCCCTTCTCTTAACAGATATTTGACAAAGTCTGGAGATGGTTTTAGTTGTCAGAATTGAGGGTGGAAGGCAGTGCTCTTAGCACCTTGTACACAGAGTCAGAGTGCTGCTAACCATCCTACAGCACATAGGAGAACAATAAAGATTTATACTGAATCTCAAATATCAGTCGTGCCACAGTTGAGAAATCATAAACTAAAGCTCTCTTCCTTCTCCACTTATGGGTTTTGATATGGATTGCATCCCCTTGGTGACCAATTGCCATTTAGATAACTCAGAGTTGAAATGAAAATCTTTCCGAAAATGTGTTGCTTATTATTGGTAATTTAATGGTTCAGTTTTTCATAAAAATCAATCTGAGAAGTATCCATTAATTTTGCACTTTCTAAGGGAATATGAGATTTTGCAGAATAGTCTGTGATTATTTAATACCACCTTTGAAAATAAGTCTGTTCTACTTTAGCACAGTTAAATATGTGACATGAATGTTATATGCATAAGCAAACATTGGCCTCACCACTATTTCTTCGTTAGTATGCAGGAATCTGAGAAATTACAGAGCACAGCCATAGATGGGACTGAACTTGAGCAATACCTAGTCCACCTCTTTTTCCCTCACTTGAAGATACTGATGTTAAGTGACTTGGTGGGTGTCATTTTTTAGGTTTCCTTAAAAGTAAATTCTACTGCTACAAAAGGAAAAAGCCAGCTTAAAATTCTTTAACAGCCTAATAGTTCAAGAAACTAAACTAGAATTTGAATAAACTATATTTTGAAAAAGAAGCCTAAAAGAGCACCTTTTTAGAGAAGTTATGTGCATAATTGTCAAACTAACTGTGCACTTTTGAATGAAAAATTATATCAAGTTAAATTTAAAAAGTGTTACATCAAAGAACCCTTTGGATACAAGTCTTGCATCTTCACATTTATTCTATAGTCAAAAAATTTACCATTTTGCGATACTTCTTTTTTAGTTATACATTCTCACATATTTTCATGCTAAGCAGCAGTTTTATTACCCTGTTTTTAATACTTTTTAGTTTCAGGCTTAGACAGCCAAGCAGTAAATTACTGGAGAGCTCATTATATGGAGAAAATTGGTATTGTTAGAGAATAAAGTGTATGAAAATGGACCTGACTTTCTATAGCTTTGTTATTGTAAATTTTTCCATGTTGCATGGATAAGAAACAAAACTTTAGCTAAACACATAGGTTATTGGCAAACAAAGATTAATTTTCTTTGGGGTTATTACTTTTGAGTTACTCATTTTTATTATCTTGAGATTTTCATATATGTCATATCCTCCAAGCTGTTACCAATTAAACTTAAAAATAATTTGCAATTATTCCTAATGTTCCAGAAAAGAGCGTTTAATATTACAGAAACAAAATTTCTGATTAAATATGAAACTATAAAACAGATCATAACTTTAAAGTGTTTCTAAATACTGGACAATGTTGAGGAAAATGTAGGTCATTTTTGAGAAATAAAGTTTCTTTAAATCAGTGGGCTATGGACTAATAAATATTTCTAAATAATTTTGATTTTTTAAAAATCTTTTGTCTTTTATTTTTGAAATGTCAAAATAAGAAAAACCAAGCCCTGGGGAAAAATATATCATTAATTTTAATAAGTCATTGCTGACAGTATTATATTTTACTCATTATTGAGAATAAATTATTTTAAACCATATTCTCTCTTTAATTGATGATAAAATATAATTTAAATGACAACATTTTAAATACTAGTTACAGTCTTTGACAAAACTAAGACATGGTCTTAACAAATAAAAATCAAGATACAAAATAAATTTTCTATTTTGTTATTATGTTACTGACTTGAAAGATTATAATATCCTTTTTCTTTCATAGCTTTAACAAATATCTGGACTATCTGTTCCCATTGTGCCCAAGTATACCAATCTCTTCATTTTTTCTTCCATTTAATGAAGATAAGCACTGACGATTATCAAGAGGAAATAAGTAAAAGGCTGAAATCTGGATATTAGCTTTCCCTACTTTGACCCATTGCCAAAGAAACCAGAAATAAGTTTACATAAAATTCGATGTGCAGCTTTCCTCTTATTTAATAGTATACATTTTATGTAAACATCATTGAGGCTTTTAAATAAAACTCTATTTTTACTTTTACAGATGAGGTATGTCTGAGACCAGGCATTTTAGCGAATATGTGTGTATGGAAAAGCCCCAAGTACGTTTGTGTATAAAATGCAGTTTGAATTTTCAAAAGCTTCCCCTTTCCAAGGGCTTCAACTCAGCTGACATTAAGTCATTACTGCTTTCCCTGTGATTTTTATGAAATTAGAAAGAAATGACTCCTTCAATTAATACCTCCCACTTCCTAAATTTCAGTCGAAACACCTAAAGTGTTTCCTCCCCTGATCTTAACCAAAATAGTTGTGCCTGATTTGTATGTGACACTAGAGAAACATGATGGTCTGTTATCCTTTCAGAATAAAATTATAATTATAATCTAAACTGTGCCCATTGGTCACAGTTTTTCTTCTAACCAATTGGGATAGACTATTTTAAATCATGTAGGTCACCTTAAAATCATGTAGGTCACCTGTCAGGTGAATTGGACAGATACATTTCGGGACTGAAATAAAGAGAGAATATGGACATAGGAAAATTGTAGGATTTAGTATTTTTCAATGAGTTTCTTTCTCCCTCATCCCCTGTCTCTCACTGAATGCTCTGATTCCCACATGGGTCACTAAATAGGGAGAAATGGTAAGACTGATATCAAATTGCTTTTTCCTCATTTGCATGCTGTGTGCCATGGGCAGTTTAACCCATGCAAATTAAAGCGGCCATGCTTTTGCAGAACTGCTTCCCTCTGCCTTGCTCTGAAAGCATGTAAGATGAAAGGTAGTCAGATACTCAGCACACTGCCTGCAATATGCCTGGTGATTAAACACCACATCATCACATCCATAAGGCTAAAGGTTTCATCATACTCATGGAAAACTGAAAAATTATCTCTTCCTTTGGGTGTTTGCACATTCATTTCAGTGTTCTTTGCCAGGGTTTCTGCCAGGTTACTGGAATTTAAAACTTAAGAAAATGAAACACCTATCATTTTGGAAGAGATGCCTCTCTCTCTCTCTCTCTCTCTCTCTCTCTCTCTCTCTCTCTCTCTCTCTCCTGTCTCTGTTCCTTTTGATTAACTCAGCTCTGTGGCTATAAATTTCAGTGGCAGTAGGCTTCGGGGTGGGCCATCATTTGATGTGATGCCTCTGCTCTCCAAGGAATGATGACACACTAAGTGAACCTTGAGAATTGCTCTGTTCTATGACTGATGCTAGATTTTGGTACAGTAGCAATCATAAAAGGGGAAAGCCCATCATGGTGGCTTGGGCAGGAGTCGTAGAATCCTGGGGAATGATTTTTAACTTTATGTTTTTCCATTAATTTTGAGGGTGATGATCTTCACCTTCTCAAACTAAAATGAAAGAACAATGTTTGTATATACATGTATGCACACATATGCATACATATGCACATATATTTCAGAACTGAAGAGTCTCAGTCTAGCTATTGGTTTTGAACAAAGTTTAAATTGATTCATCTTTCTTTTCTAGCTTCTACACGCTACAAACATCGTTTTCTTAGTTCCATGCAGTAACCGTGTTTGTCACTCTTCTCAATAGAGCTTTATTTCTTGTGCTTAAACTGGAGCACTGACTTGCTGAGAGATGTAATTTTGGTCATATCTACAGTTCACGTGCTGAACAAACTTTCCTCCTATAGGATCTGACGGCATTAGCCAAGGAATTAAGAGAACTGCGGATTGAAGAAACAAACCGCCCACTGAAGAAGGTGACTGATTATTCTTCTTCCAGTGAAGAGTCGGAGAGTAGTGAGGAGGAGGAGGAAGACGGAGAAAGTGAGACCCATGATGGGAGTGTGGCTGTCAGTGACATACCCAGACTCATGTAAGAAGACTGCTTTTTTTCTTCTCCTTCTCCTTCTCCTTCTTCTTTTTTTGCAGGTCTCAAAAAGAGTCTGTGTTGCCCAAGCCGGCCCCAAAATCCAAGGCTCAAGAGATCCTCCCACCCCAGCCTCCTGAGTAGCTGGGACTACAAGAGTGTGGCCACTGTGCCAAGCTGTAGACTACTTCTTAAATGTAGACCGAGAAGGGACTAGGTCTCCAAAATAAAAGAGCAAGAAATACGAGCTAAATGTAAATTGCACATGGGCCACTAGCAAGACAAATTGATTTTGGGGACTTAGGTTCTTATTACACCATAGTTCTGTAAAAGTCTCTCCATAGAGAGAATCACTTAGAAAATGCAGCATGTCTGGGATTGTCATGCTTTTCCTACTCATTGCCATTGTATTGACTGTCCTTTTGGTAATTCTTCCTTGGTTCTTTTTATCCCTGAGGCAAACAATATTGTCAACCACACTGTTGGCACATGGTTTTCCCCCTTGAACTGAAAGAGTGAAATCATAAACAATGAAACTTAAAGATTAAAAAAAAAACAGGAGAAATATATTCCATCGTCACCGCTACTACAATAAGTAAGGAAAAATGCACATGGCATCATGGGTTAGCAACAAAAGAATCAGGAATCAATCATTCAGAGAAACTTTTGTTTAATATAAATGTACCTGCTATGATTTTCTACTTCATCCTCTTCATTGTCTCTTTTCCTTTTTTTCTGTGGCTAGTTTCTGCATCACATATTTTCTGTCACTCTCTCTGCAGTCTTCTTTTTGTATATTTACATCTATATTTATGCCTACCTATCTTTCCCTTCGTAGTTATAACATTTATTTTCTCCTTTTTCTTTTTTGTAAATGTAAGCAGGAAACTTACTGGTTTTTTTCTCATTAGAATGGATCCTGTGGGAATACCCCCATCTTCTATTGCTTCCTTAACTAATACTCCAAATAAACACAAGAGATTATTACCCTGGTTTACCATAGCTCTGCTAGAATGCACTGCTAACTTTTCCAACTTCACTGTTCATTTACATCCATTTCTTTGGCTTAGCTACTAGTAGTATTAATCATCAGGCCATATTTATTCTGTATAGAGAAGATACCATCACACCATATATTATTATCCTGCTCAGGGATTAGAGAGACAGAGCTGGCCCATCTTCAGGGAATGTCATCCATTGATTAATCATTGTTACATGCAAGCAATTCTGAGAGACAAGGAGACAAGCTGGGTTATCATTGCTGAAATTGTTATTTCAGTAAACCGCTATTTTCTGTTGGTTCCCCAGTTATAAATTAAAAGTTATAACTACTAAGAAAAAGATAGGTAGGCATAACCATAAATATACTAAAATGTGACATTTTGAAACAAATTGTATTAAACTGCTCTTTTAACAGCAAATAAAATTGTTCTAGAGGCAAAATCACTAATCCAGAACATTTCTGTAAAACATGCTGGCTCTTTCAGTTTTCGTCTTGATTCAGCATTGTTTAATTCTTCTAAAAGATGTTGAGAATTCTCTTTAAACACTCATCAAACAAACTATCAGGATAAGAATACATTATAAAAGATGGTGAAAATTCCTCTTATGGCTTAGGCACCATGCTGAGGGCTTTGAGACATTCAAAAAATACATCCTTGTATTCTGCCTTCCAAAAATTTATATTCTAGTTGGACAGAGGCAAATTTTTACATGGGAAGAGTGCAGGCTAATGTAAACATTTGGAGGAATAACCAGCTTGAGAAGAAATGTTATGTAGCGTTTGGATTTTAAGTTTCCAATCATATTTTGCAAAGCTATGAATGGTGTTCACCCTCCTTCTAAAGGCTGGTTTGGAACTTCCACCCCACTACAGAAAAGTACCTATGCTCCTAAAAAATTCCCTGAACAAGCCATGTCGCTCTTCTCTCTGGTGTCTGGCCCTTTCTGGTCACTTCAGGAGTAACCTACTCACAGCCCCGTCTGCAGAAGTACAGATTGTGCCCTCTTTCTCATGTGCCTTCCTGCATTTTCATGTAGTGCCTCGAATCAGGAATGTTTATTATGTGCTTTTCTCCCTCTCTGGGCTGTGATGCCTCTGAGGGTAGGGACAGTGTCTTACCCATCTCTCTACTCTGCATTCCTCACATAATGTCTAGAATAGAATGGGTAGTCAGTGATTATAATTTACGTTTAACTATGCTGAAGTGAAACTGCAAGTCCTGACTTCAAAAAGTTTATATCCTAATCCAAATGTATGTAAATAATAATCAGCAATACAGTAAAGAGCATGGGATGGTATTACAATTCAAGATGGAAGGAAGAGTTGAAGTAAAAGTACAGAAAGATGAGCTTGGTAGAAGTGTAGGGTATAGGGGTAAGAATTAGGGAAACCTGATCAACAAATAGCCATTGGGAATTGCTGAAGGTGTTTTGAGCTTAGGAATGGCATGATGAATGCTATGTATAAAGAAGGTTATTTCAGCAAGATGATTTGGAAAGAGAACAGATGAGACACTGGTAAAGCAATTCAAGGAGCTATTACTATAATCCAGGTAAGAAATAATGAACCAAGGCTATCATGGAATATTTACAGAGGAGGCAAGACTTGGCATGATTCTTGAACTGGTAAACAGATTAAAATGATCATCCAGGGCGGAAGTACAGCATGTGCGCCAGCTCCAGCGCCTGCATGCTGTGCCGCTGCCCGAACATCTGTGGGGACAGCCCGCGGGGGGGCGGGGGTAAGAGTCCGACCCGCCCCCACTCACCCAGGCCTCCAGTTCTGGTCCAGGGGTGGGGTACGGAGCTACGGTTTTCACACCTGCTCTCTCATCCGGGATCCTGGCCACCATCCCCCACCCCACCCCCAGGTGGAAAGATTACTAGGATTTTTGTTTTGGTTTTGCAATACTGGGGACTGAACTCAGGACCTGGCGCATGCTAGGCGTGTTCTCAACCACTGAGCTGCACACTAGCCCATTCTGTTTTATTTTGAAAGAAAGTCTTGCTAAGTGGTTAAATTCCCCAGGCTGGGTTGAAACTTGGAACCCTCCTGCCTCAGCCTCCGAGGAACCTGGGATGACAGGTGAGCGCCACCATGCCCGGCTTGAAGATTAGTTTTTACCAAATGCTGCGCTGGTTTGCTCTTCTGGGCTATATTTAAATGGGTTTTCTCAACAGCTTTCAAACAATAAGAGTTTTAGCCTTGGACGTGTGTGTTTCAGTAAGAATCCCCCGTCTTTGATGGACATATTTCCTTATATCCAGATTCATGACCAGATTTATTCAAAGGACCTGGTGAAGGGGGAGCTAGGTTAGGAAGAAATCCGATCGACTCACTAACTGTGGAACCCAGGTGCCTGCTACAGGGCAGTTCATCACACTCCTATTTCTGCATTTGCTTGAACTTTTGCATAATAAGGTTTAAAATATTTAAAAAAAAAAAAAAAAGATCATCCAGTAAAGAACATTTAAAATATTTTATCATATATGTGACATACTCAGGGGGAAAAGGACACAATGTAGTGTGTGTGTTTACTCCAATCTGGTCAACACTGTATAGGCTGAATTTTTATATGCATATAAAACAGTCTTTTCTTCTCCAACTTGATAGTTGTATGCCTAAGAAATTTCATACTTCTTTCTCATTGATGATCTGCTTTGTCTTTGAATATATTTGTGATCCTTTCTCCTCTTATGGATGCTAAGTTCTTTGGGACCATTTCTAGTTCAGCTTTTATATCTACTTCCCAGTGCCAAACCAAGGGCTTTACAGATAGCAGGTGCTCAATAAGCATGTAGTGAATTAAATTAAATCAATACCTCCAGGAACATGTTGACAAATGCAATTAGAGAAAATTATTGTTCTGAACCTGCAGCCTAATTACAGTAAATTTCCTGTAGTTTTCCTTCCAATCAGTGTAGGTTTTTTGTTTTGTTTGTTTTGATTTGATTTACTTTTTATAAACCTTTGGTTTTTTATAAGGTTTCATAGGATTTTGGACAACCAATCTTTTCTATTCAGTTCCTATATTGGAAAAATAATTTTCAGTACAAAAGATTGCCTTAACTATAAAATGCTGTAGTTGCTGTTTTAGCCTTGGTGGAATTTTTAATTTGTATCTTTCCCTTTCTTCTACTGTTAATAGATTTATATTTTTAAATAATTGTAGATTTATAGAAAATTGAGGAGATATAAGTGAGGGTTCTCTGTTATTACAGCCACAACTTTCTCCCTACATGCAGTTTCCTCTGTTGTTAGCATCATAATTAGTATGGCACATAAGTTATAAGTAATGGCATAAAGTTATACGTAATGAGCCAATACTGATATATATTGATATATTAGTAACTATCGGTTGTGGCTTATTCAGACGTTCTTAGTTTTTACCTTAATGTTCTTTTTCTCTTATAGAATTTCATCCAAGCCACCATGTTATATTCAATTATATCTTCTTAGACTCATGGCTGTGGCAATTTCTCAAACTTTCCTTGGTCTGATGAGCTTTGCAGTTTTGAGGAGTACTGATTAGATGTACAGTGGAATGCCCCTGTAGCAGAATTTCCAAGGTTACTTAGGTCAATGACTGTCTCCTCCCACCCTTCCCTCCTCACTTCAGTTGCTCATAAAGGTGTAATACAGTTAGATTCTCTTGTCATAGTCAACATCCTTTCCTGAGATCCTCCAACCACCTCACTAATTTTTTAAAAATTTATATACATTAAGGTTCACTCTGTACTCTAAAGTTCTGTGATATATCTGAACAATTTTTCATTCTCCTGTGATAAGTACCTAATTATAAAAATTATTTGGGCACACTCTAGTGAACCCAATTCTTCAGGACATTTAAACATGCTGGTATTTACTTTTATAGCTGTTCACTCATCAGTTTCCAGAAGAGCTATTTTGACAATAAGCTTGAATGAAATTTCCACTAGAGGCATTAGACAATGCCTCTGGCCCCAGAGCTTCCGTGTTGTAGTACACATTTACTTGGTGCTACTTACATGCCACATAGTGCTTGGTATTGAAGTTACCACACTAGTTACCACACTAATTCAATCTGATCACTACAAGGCAGAGTGGAGATGGACTTGAATCTGCCCACTTGAGCTGGGATGGGCTTAGGGATGCCTGGACTGAGGCATAGAGGATGAGTTAGCCAAGAGAAGGCAGAGAATAGAAAATAACCTTCCAAGGAAAGAGGACAGACTAAAATCACAGAGTTTTATAGTATAATGTGTATAGGAAAGTACTGTAAGATAAATGTTGCTAGTGAGAAGTGGCAGGGGATGGGCAGGATTTGATTTTAAAATGGGGTTAGAGAAATAGGCAAGGACCAATAAGGGAAGGCCTTTAAGCCACATTAACAAGCTTCAAGTTCATCCTGCAGTCAATGGGGAGCTACTGAAGGTTGCAAGCAGGAAAGCAACAAGCTCAGATATGTGTTTGTGAGAGCTCATTTTGCAACTGTGGCAAGTGGATATGAGGGAACTAGGACTGGAAACCGAGCAGGGACAGTAAGAAAACTGTTGTTCAGGTAATAGAGGAAGCAGACCTGACTGGGACAGTCACCAAAAGGACAGCAAATATTTGGGACATTCTTAGGAGCTAGAATAAGAAGCATCTAGATTGAATGTGAGGAACAGATGAGAAAAAGGAGTCCAGAATGGCTATGGAGTTTCTAGCAGGATAAATACATGTAATGCCACTCACTAAGATCAGTAATACAGGAGGGAGATGATGATCTCAGCTGTCACCCAGGTAGAAATATCCAACAGGAAGCTGAGTCAGTAAGTCACAGAGTAAAGAGATTAGCTATGTTTATTTAGATTTATTCTGCAAATGGATGATGATTATAATAAATGTCATAGATAAGAGCATGCCAAAAGGTTATGCAGAGTGAAGCAGAATCCTAGAGATGGCTCACATTTAAGAAGAGTCCATGAACAAATGGGCAGGGTAAAAGAGAGGGAAAAGGAAAACCAGAGAAAGCTTACATATTACAAAAACCAGGGGAACGAGGACAGAAGGCAATGATCAACAATGATAGACATAAGGACTCCTCTTCTGTGATATAAAAATACTTCACATTCCCTAAAACAGGAACTGTGGCCTGTGCTTTGCCTTTTTAAAGGAAATACGTAGAAAAGCGATTTGGAACACGTAGAAATTTGTGGGTAGCAAGCAAAACTCGTTACCCTGTATCAGACAAAATGGTAACAGCGATATGAATGGTGTGAGCAGTTATATAAAGTACAGAGAATAAATACATACAACAGATTCTTAAAGGACCAGTGCTACATAAGAAGACAAGTTTAGGCTATCTAAGAGGAAATGCTCACCATTGTAGAGACAAATAAACTAGGGAAGAAGCACATATTATTACCTTTTATTCAAGGTAAGGAATATTACTGGTAGAAATAATATAAAATAAAATTCACAACAGCCCAAATTGCTCATCATATAATGTAAAAAGATGAAGCAGTTCTAGCTTATAAAATTCATAGTATAAAAACTGACCCATGACCCATAGGGGCCAGGGATTTAGCTCAGTGGCACTGAGCCTGCCTCGCAAGCACAAGGACCTGAGTTCGATCCCTGGTACCCTCCCAAAAATAAAAATAAATTGACTCATGGAAAATAGTTTGAGTAAAAACATTCCACAGAAGTTAAAATACTTCACACTATAAAGCCTAGTGTGGACTGATAATTGACATACAAATTAAATTTTCTCCATAACATTTAAACATTTAGAACTGGTCCCGAACTTGGTAGAAATAGTGATGACAGAAGCCTCTGGAAGAGGATATGGACAAAAAAAAATTGTTGTATAAAGTCTTTGCTGTAAAAGTCTATGGGAAAGAGTTAGACTCGTGATGATTGTTCTAGTAAAATAATAATAAAATGCAAAAACTGGGGGAAGGGTTTAATTGAAATATGTGGGAAATGAATTGTGGAATTATCTTGCTGGAATTAGTTCTGAAATACTTTTTTCATAATAATTCACCTATACTCACATATTTCTGCTTAAAATGTTTATGTGGATTCAGAACATTGTCAGGATGAAAAGTAAGGGGATCCAAAATATCCTTACCCTGTGGACTTACTGGGATTGTCTGTGGTAAGGGAGAACCAACCCGCACAGTATCAGCCTGGCAGAGGCCGCCAAATCAACCTGAGCCCTGGATGGTGACAAAGAGGAGAAGGAATTCCTTACCTGGAAGGCCCTTGTTGTTTGCCTCATTCATTGATTTATTGGCTTTACCCCAACTTGTCTCAAATAAGAATTTAAGACCACTAAAGAAAGATACAAATAAAATTAAATTTCAAATAAATGGGTAAAGAAATCATAGTTTTGAGACCCATTGTGGTTTTCCAGTCTATCAGAATGCCAGAAATAATTACAGCAATTTATTTTTCCATGTCTCTGAACTATTAATACCTCCTTTCTTGAACTAAAATACTGAAAATAAAAATACTTGGTTAAAATGTCTTCCCAAACACATCAGTTCTAGCCAGTTTAGTTTAATTCAATCCACTACTTCAGTTTATTAATTTCAAAGTAAATATCCTATTATACAGTTCCTTATCTGGCCTCACCCTCTTATCTTTTTTACTCTGTTTCAGATGAAAATCTTTGAAATATGACTGTCCTGCCCTAGAGATGGCATAAATATGATGCATTTCTTGCTTCTTGGAGTGAATATTTCATCAGGTTCTTGGACTTTGATAAGATCCAAGAGGCCACAGATATGTTTCACAGATATGTTTAAGAAACAATTAATATTTTAAAATGAAATGATGAAATGAAAACTGCAGTTAATGTACCTAAAATAAAATAAGCTTTGATACCTTGCCTTTGAAAAAAAACTTTTTCAAAAAAATGCAAAATGGGGCCGGGGATTTAGCTCAGTCGTTCCGCCACCTGCCTCGCAAGTGCAAGGTCCTGAGTTCGAGTCCTAGTACCAAAAAAAAAAGCAGAACGCTATGCTTTTTGTTCTTCTATTTAGCATTGAGGCAGGAAGATGACAGATTTTAGTTCAGCCTGGACAACTTAGCAAGATCCTGTCTCAAAATAAAACATGATTTTGAAAAGAGCTGAAAAGGGCTGGGGTGTAGCTCAGTGTTCCCTGGGTTCAGTCCCTGGTACTGGGATGGGGGTGGGCAGGTAGCATAGCACTGAAAACTGAAATCCTATAAACTGAAAGCACATGGTTCTCACTTTCTGGTTTCCACAGGGTGCTCACTGATGGTCCAGGTGAAACTTATGTGGACAGTCAGCCTTCGAGGGGCCCTGGTACTGTGCTGTGTTCCACAGCAGATATAAGAAACTTAGTCTGTTTTCCCAGGAAGTGTATCCACATTCCATTACTTTTTCCCATTATATCTTCAGCTCAACAGTGAGGGGGGAAAAAACCTGGAAGTAAATATACCACAGCATGGGATTAATACTGAGGTTTTTAAAATGCTGACTACTATTTGAATCAAATATCATAGTTCATGGATTCCCCAATGCACCAGAATGTTCTTAATTGATATTTATTTTTTATAAATAGCAAAACCCTCATTATCCAATGCTTACTCTTTGTATGTCTGCTATGTACCAAACTCTGTGGTGCTGGACACATAATGTAAAGAGATAAGAAATCCAGTCACAAACATATGTTCTATTGAGAGGGAAGGAAAACATGACAAGAGAATAAAATAAAAGAAGGATGGATTAAAAAAAAGAGGGGCAGGTGGAATAAGATATAAACAGTTGGTAAGAGAAACCTTCTTAGAGAAAGCGTCATTCGTGATGAAACCAGATGAATGGGAGGAGGCCAGCCAAGCGTGAGGGTGGAACAGCAGGTCCGATGCAGATCAGGCACCTAGTTCTAGAAGGAGATGGGAGTAGGGGGGGACTCTGTGGAGCCTGGTACCCCCTGATCCCCACTACAGTGTCTTTTCCATGGAGAGCAGCAAGCTCACTCACTCCAGCTGCAGCATCTCAAGAGGAGATGCTGCAGAAGTAGAACACCAGTTTAGGCATCAGTGAACTAACATTAATATGGAATGTACCTAGGCCACTGAAATATGCACTTAAAATAGTTAAAATGATAAATTTAGGGTTATGTATATTTCACTACAATAAAAATAATTAATATGGACAGGAAATTGTATTTGCTAAATATGCATTACCATGAATATTGTTTCTTCCCATCTCAGACCAACAGGAGCTCCAGGAAGCAATGAGCAGTACAATGTGGGAATGATCGGAACACATGGGCTGGAGACCTCTCACGCAGACACTTTTAGCAGCAGTATTTCAAGAGAAGGAACCTTAATGATTAGAGAGGTAAGTTGATATAACAACTGTGGAGAGTAAGTGCTTTTCTTAAGTGGTTTTTATATTAGAGCGTTTACAAAGAATGCTTACAGCATGATTTTAAGCATTCGAAATGAGGGAAAAACCTGTACTTCTAAATGGTTGAGTGATTTTAATTGTCTACGCCTTCTTTCCTGTATCCTTCTAAGATTTTGCAGTGTGACTTAATTATATTAGTCCAAATTCCTCAGTAAGAACTATGCAAATCAGAATATAAAATTTGAGCCTGAGGATATAAAACTGGCAAACCCAGATGTTTCCTACAACAGGAAAACAGAAATGAACAGTTTCTCTGAATAGCATCGGTGGTTTTGTTAGCCTTCCCTCACCCCATGGTTTTATCCTTGAGGATTTCATGTGGAATATGCTCGGTAGTTCCAAGAAATGGTGATACCATCTTATCTCATTAAATTAACATTTAAAAAGAATAAAGAAACACAAAGATCTACTTTAAAATGTATTTTAGTACTTTGATTGTTTTTTTAACTCCAGGAACATCATTTTTTGGGGTGAGAGGCACATGTGCCCTTTCATCTGTCCTTCCAACATAGAATAACTCCCCCCCACCCCACCCCTCATCTGTGCCGACCAGTAGGGTCCTGACAAACTAAAATTTATCTTCTTTCTCACTTCATCATCACCATGCAAGTTTGAGAGTAAATCTTTACTGAGAAAGGGAATAATGGGCAGTTAGCCTGGGGCAAATGTTACCTGACCTCTCCCTGCTCCTGTTTTATCATGAAATGTCATAAGTAATAGCATAGGACTTATAAGGTGATTGATAATATTAAATGAGTAGATCAGTAAATTTTACCTACTTTATTTTATTTCACTCCCCATAAATTGAATTCTCCTTTACTTCTTGTCACAACCCACTCTTCCCTCTGAAACATAAACATGTATCATCTATCAATCACCTCTTTATCCCAGAGACAGTTGGGAAGCCCTGATGGCAGATTTGATCTGCAAAAAAGACAGAGGGCATCTCACTTTTGTAAGAAAGGAAGGAACTGTAGTTTGGAGATGAATAAGGTCTTTGAAGTAATAATTGACAGTGGGGCTATGTCTAGAAGACTAGTTCACAAAGCAACTTGCTAGAATTTCGTTTTATGGCCTTTTCAGATCTTTCAAGTAGGCTTTGAAGAATCCTTTCACATATGCCTGGAATGAGAAATGGACTTGGCTGCTGAAGTTGACATTGTGTAGTACTGGAACATAAATCTCCCACATGATGAATGGTACTTCAATGGAAGTTCACAGTTCTTCTAGCTCTAGAGCTTGCCACTTGGGAAAACATGGGGGAGAATATGCAGGACTAAGTTACTCTTTAACTCCAAATAAAAGAACTCCAATTTCTAATGTGGTTTAAAATTTGCCTGAGTCTTTATGATAGAGTCAGTACCTCCAAGTAAGCATTGTTTCCAGCCACATCAGAATGACTTCATATTATTTAAAGCACTCCCCGATTGTATAACCACAATCATTCTCTTTGAAAAATCACATTCACCGGTGTCTTGTATGGATTTGATCTTTTGAAGGACCGTCATGTTTCAAAATTCTGCCTTTCCTAATTGTGAATTTTTAAAATAACAAACTGTATTAAGCAAGGTTCTCCAGAGAAACAGAATATTTGTGTATGGAGAGAGACTAAGGGTGGGTGGGGGACAGTGAGAGGGGAGAACAGAGAGAGGCAGAGAGACGGGAAGTGGCTTAAAAGATTATGGAGGCCAGTGATGTTCCATCTGCAAACTGGAGACCTGGGGAAGCTGGTCGTCTAGTCCCAGCTGGGAGGTAAAGATGGAAGGAGATGTTCCAACTCAAGTAGTGAGGCAAAAAAGTTGGGGAAGGCAGTTCTTTCTTCGTCTACTTTTTGTTCAGTTTGGCTCCTCAGTAAACTGGTTGGTGCCTACCCAACATGGGAATGATAATCTACTTTACTGAGTCCCTCCATTGCAGACACTAATCTCATCCCCAGAAACATTCTTACAGGTACACCCAGAAATAATGTTTAATCTGGGCACCAATGGCTCATTCGGGTTGACGCATAAAATTAAATATCACATAAACCTTTGAGTTAAAAATCCATTAAAAGTGCATAGAGTAATACTTGGTTCACGAATACTTCTGTTTGCAAATAATTCTATTTGCGAACAAAACCATTCAGCAGAATTTTGCTTCTGTTTGCAAACTCTGCATTGGGTGACAAACAGGACCATGGCCATCTTTCCCACACAAATATAAAGAGAGCCATCTTCCCCAAAAATCGTAAAACAAATTAAGTTTGTGAGCTGAGGCACCCCTATATATTAAAAAGATAAATGCAGGCTAAAGCATATCCCTGACAAAATAATAAAACAAAAACTCATTATAATAATATTTAGCTTATAGAGTACTGTTATTTCAGTTCTCCAAGGTAAACATCAAGAACTCACTCAAAATCCAGGCATGTGGTACATGCCTGTAAAACCAGCACTTGGGAGGCAGAGGCAGGAGGATTGCTGTAAGTTTGAGGCTAGCCTGGGCTGCATAACAAGTTCAAGATCAGCCTGAACTACATAGCAAGACCCTATCTCAAAAAGAACTGACTCAAGTCATTCTCATGTGAGTGTCCCTGATGGTCCTATAAGATCTTATTGACTCTGCTACCCAAGATCTTGTCTGATGCATAGACTTTCCCCTGTACACACACCTGTCCCTGAGGTTACTGTCCCTGAAGCTCTACTTTTCCCTGTCCTACAGTTTCACAGGATGATATTTTACCCTAGTTCGGAAACATACCACAGCAGCTCCGATGTACCATTTGACCACAGTGCTTGTCATCATGAAGCCTCTTTTGGTTACAAATAATAAGAAAGCACACTTTAGCACAACTTAAGGATAAAAAGTGGGTAGGTATCAGAAATAGAGGAGTAAAGATTCAGAGGTGTTTCATGGAAGGAATCCACAGGGAGAAAGTGAACTGGGTCGCTCCGTAGAACTAGAGCTAGATACTACAAAGTGACAGGAACAGAAGCCGCTTCTCATGTATACATCACTGTCTGTCATTCCTCACCCTCACCTTTGCTTTCCTCCACATTCCTCGTCTGCTCTGTCTCCCACAGACCAGCTTTCTTTACCTCGCCATGATTGTGCTCTGACCTCTCCTCACTTCATAGCAAGATATTCACCGCATCCTTGTTCAGATACTGGCTGATGTTAAATTTTATTAGAAATCTGTCCCCACTTGGCTTAGGTGTCCACTGCAGGTCTAATCAGCTATAGCCAGGAGTAGAGCTCTCTAGTGTAACAATGCAACCCAGAGCATCTGGATGGGCAATCCAGGTTTGATCCCTGATTTTGCCACTTAAGGTCTTGTCACTTGAGACAAGTTAATTGACTTTCTTATACTATGATTTTCCTATCTGTAACATGAGGATAATGGAGGCTAGTCCGTGGTGTTGTAAGGATAGTCCATGGTTGCCCAGTTCCAAAAAAGGAAGGCCATGATGGAAGGCCTTAGTGGAAGAAACCAGCTCATATCATGGCAGCCAGGAAGCAGAGAGAAAAGGGAGGAGGCAGGGACAAGAATAAACCCTCCCAGGTCATGCCCTCAGTGACCCACCTCCAACCAGGCCCCACCTCCTAACTGCACGTTCAGCTACTGAACTTACCAGTGGTTGAACAGCACCCCATGACCCACTCACCTTCCAGATGCCTCATTTCTGAATACAAGTCTTTGGGGGACATTTTAGATCTAAACCATAACAAGGATTCAGTGGAATGCTGTTCATAAAGCATTTAGTACAGTGCTGACAAAGGTTGGTATGCAGAGCCTCTTAGTCCTGGTTCACATGGGGATGGTGAAGGCATGAAAACCAGAAAGAGCATTGGAGTTCTGCTAATGACATCCTAGAGGGCAGGGCTATTGCTCACTTGTATTTGTGTTCTCAGTAGAATGCCTGGTACATGGCTCAAAGAAGGTATTCAATATGATGGTGCTGATTGAATGAACAAAGGGACGATGACTCAGAAGTGGGCACATTCAGAAGTGCTACTTCAAGCTTCTCACTGTCTGGGCTACTTCCCCTGGTTAGCGTCTTCCGATCTTTCTTTGTTAATCAATGTGTCTGCATCAGGTTTGGGCTTAAGGCAGAAGGCTACTGACTTAAGAGAGACTGAAAAGTTCTGAAGTGACAAGGTGTTCTTTATGCTTTGCGAAATTGGTGCAAAATGCTGAAAAGCTTCTCGGTATTTGAACAGAAGTTACAGGAAAGAAAAATTTCCCCAGTGCACAAAAAATTTGAGGACAATAAAATAAATTAAGATTGAACTCCCTAAGTGTCATTTAGAAGATGAAATGTTCAACGCTGGGGAAAGACACTAGTGCAAGATCTAGATGAGCACTGTGACAAAATAAATCCAGAAGAGGTCCCTCTCTGGGGCAGTTTGAAGTCCAGGATCAGTGTTGCCAAGGAACAGAAGACACTGGGCTTTCCATTTATTTCTCAGTCCCCTCATAACATCAATTTCCCCTTCAGAGGCCTCGGAGTCTGTTTTCCCTCACAACAGTAACAGAAAGTACCTGTCTTTATTCCCTGACAGTGGCAGGTGCAGATCTATACTGTAAGGCCAAGAGAGGCTCTGGAAGGAAGCCAGGCCAGGGAATTAATGACTGAGAAAAGAGAAGGTAGAAAGGGAAAGAACTACTTCATCAGGTCTGCTCTAAGAGCCCTCAGTGAGCTAGCTGCATGTTGAATTTAAAAATTGCAAGACTGTATACAGCAAAGGGAACAATCAGCAGCGAAAAGACAACCTACAAAATGGGAAAAAAATACCTGCAAACCATGTATCTGACAAGGAATGGATATCCAGAATATATGAGGTGTGATTTATAATTATGGTGAATAAATTTTTTAAAAATTATTACAGTGAAAGACACATTACCATTAAACCCTCTCAAAATATTTCCCTCATTTCTAACACATTTATCTCATCACTCTTGCCATTTTCTGAAACAGCTCTAGAAATCCTCTCATGAATGTCTTTAGTTGCCCTGTCATTGCTGCCTCAATGTCCTGAATTGATCAAAATGTTACCTTTCCTGGTCATTTTTAATTTGAGGAAGAGCTAGCAGTTATATGGTACCAAAACTGGTAAATAAGATGGATTAGGACACACTGTAATGCTTCTACAAGTCTGCCTTTCCACCGGATGGCACTCAGCAGCATTCACTATATTTTTTTGGTTTTCTTATTAGTACCTGTTTGCAGTATATAATGATTACATTCATTGTATGGAGTTGGTACATGTACCCTGTACTTTTTATCACACTTCATAAAGACATTCAAGAAAAAGGACTTTCAGAAGTACAAATTCAATCCTTGGTTTAAAAAAAAAAAAATCCCAAATTCAATCCTCGGTTGAAAAAAAGAAAAAGAACTTTCAGAACTGCTTCAGAAAGTGCCAAGAATGATGAGATAAGTGTGTTCAAAGTGAGGGGGATTAGGGAGTAGTGTGTCTTTTACTATAATAATTTTTTATTTAACACACCATATTTTTTATCAACTTTTGTATAAGGAACTCAACTCAATACCAAAAAATAACTGAAGTTAAAATGAACAATAGATCCAGAAAAACATTTATCATACAAATGGCCAACAGGTATATGAAAAGATGCTCAACATCACTAATAATCATGGAAAGGCAAATCAAAATCACAATGAGACATCACCTCACCCTAGTATGCATGATTATAGTAAAAAAGAGTACAGATAAATCCTACTGAAGATGGAAAGAAAAGGGGACACTTGCAGACTGTTGGTGGAAATGTAAATTAGTATACCCATTATGAAAAACCACATGGAGGTTCTTCAAAAGCTCAAAAATAGCAATTCTAGTACTAGGTATATGTACAAAAGAAATGAAATCACTTGAGACATCTGCACTTCTATGTTAATAGCAGCAGTATTCACAACAGCCAAGAAACAATGGAAACAACCCAGATATTGGGGACCTCCACCCCAAACATGATTCCAACAGCCCTTCATGCAAGTGTATAAATATTCATCTACTAAATATTAACAAAGCTTCTTTTTTCTTTTCTTAGGTAAACCAGATATTTGAATGTTATCTTCCCATACCCCATGGGTCAGTTTGGAGTCCCTTGCACCTGTTCTGTGTGAGGAGTGATGTTGCTCTGTGACTTTTTGCTTCGCTTTCTAATGGTCCCATGTGTTGTGCCCCTCAGACAGCTGGAGAGAAGAAGCGATCCGGCCACAGTGACAGCAATGGCTTCGCTGGCCACATCAATCTCCCTGACTTGGTGCAGCAGAGCCATTCCCCAGCTGGAACCCCAACTGAGGGCCTGGGGCGTGTCTCCACCCATCCCCAGGAGATGGACTCCGGGACTGAAGTAGGTGCTGGGCAACGGCCAAGACCGTGCTGTTCTCCTTCATGGGGTTCTGAAACTTTGCTGTCTTCAAGAGTGAGCTTTTGCCAAACTCCCTTAATCGTGTTTGGTTCATTTCCACTAAAGAGCTTTGTATGCCCATGCTCAAATAGAGAGAGTTGATAGATGCAGAGCAGTGAAAACCT
This sequence comes from Heterocephalus glaber, assembly GCF_053883595.1. NCBI lineage: Eukaryota > Metazoa > Chordata > Mammalia > Rodentia > Bathyergidae > Heterocephalus > Heterocephalus glaber. The sequence goes on along the minus strand of NW_028258324.1, from coordinate 47,744,456 downwards.
CTCAGATAACATCTGGACCGATACCTATTTTCACAGATGACAATCCTGAGGCTCAGTGAACACAGCTAGTTTATGACTGAGCTTTCTGTGTCACCACCCAGAACTGGGACCTTTTATGACACAAGCCAGTGACAGAAAGTTCAAACTATTGAGCTTTCAAGGCTCACAATTGAGGTTCGCATTTACAGTAATTTAGTAAAACTAAATTTGTTCAATACAGTGGTGCCTCAATTTATGGACTTAATTTGTTTTACAATTTGGGTGAAGGTAGCTGTGGCTGTGTTTGTCACCTGATGCAGAGTTTGTGAATGGAAGCAAATTTTTGCTGAACACTTTTGTTTTGAACCAAGTTGCTTGCAAACAGAAGCATTTGTGAGCCTAGGTATTACTATAAAATGAAGTTGAAATGATTTTTTATTAAAAAATGAAAATTAATGGTTTCTTATGATGTTCAAGTTCCTAAACTCCAAATTGGATGAGAAGGGAGAAATAAGATATTACCTTTCTTATATTTAAACAGTTCCAAGAAAAATCCTGAAGGAACACCGTCTGTTGGTGCTCTCAGATAGCATCCACCAGTTGGATGAGTTCACAGGGCCTGGTCATGTTTCATCAGCAGCCTTTTGCATCACAAATAGGCCTTGTATGTGTTTATAAACATGTTTACTGGTGTTTTTGACATTGTCTACACAGTGAATTTTTATGAGGCACTCTTTGGATGCTCACATTATAAAGCAGATGAGTTTTGCATACCTCAAGGAAAAACACAGAAGAATACTGAAAAGTACAGTTGCCTACTGTAGCTTCATGCAGTTGGGCAAGCATTTTCTTCCTGAACACCTGTGTCAGCTCCAAGAGGACCGTGGTTCAAATTCTGTTGCTACCCCAGCTCTAAATGGGAATACTGCTTCCTGTCTGCCTTTCTTAAACTTCTAAGGATCAAAGGAGAGAGTATGTGTGAAATTTTCCCTATTTAGGAATAGGAATCCTATGCTAAGAAGGATGAAATTGTTTTCATTTCAAATGGTAGAAGGGAAATCCTGAATTAAATCAACTGTATCTTTGTGTTTTTTTCTCCCTATATGATTAGGGATCTTGAGATGTTGGTATTTTTTAATAAAAACCTAAAAACAAAACTAAAAACTTTTACTTAATAACATTTATTCCCCCCAAATTTATCAAAAGATAAATTTAATAGAAGAAATGAAAATGATTGACAAGATGAGAAGATAGTTATTGTAGCTCTTTGGCAAAATTCAAATATGGAATTCAAATATTATGACATGAAGCCCTGATACTGAGTTTATTGTTCCTTAGTCTACTTCTGACTTCATGACTTCAAGGTGCTATCCAAGACCTTGAGACTGAATTGTTAAGTAAGCCCTTAACATACATTAACCTCAAACCTACTATCTTCATGAAGTTCTGAAATACAGTATGTAAATACTATATATACATCCTTTTAAAGAAATCATCATGGAAAGGAAAAATCAATTCCTAAATGAAATCATCCCTAAATTAAAGATTTGGAAGGTTTTGACACCAACACCAATCCACATGCATCACCAGGACAGAGTGGAAGGAGCCGAATACCACCCCTCCAAGAGGGAACCTCTTGGGTTTACTGTGTCCATGATGAAATTCTTTTGTGTAGCCATGCTGACTAAGTAGATTCCCAATTGTGTTCCATTTTCTTAAGATCATTTGATTAATGTGAGCTTGCTTTTACTTATAAAGATAGAAATAAGGTCATTTATCACAGTGTCTCTATGCATATTAAGGTACCCTATGTCACTCCAAATGTAATTTTCTTGTTGCAGCTCTGGTCATTGGTAAAGCCCAACAAATGCACAGTGGTTAGTGGGTAACCAATACCAGGAGAAATTGGAGAGAGGCACATCCTGTGAACTAGGGGGTTTGAATGTGAACAGCCGAATAGATCAAGGAGTCTGCAATCATTGTAAAGCCCAAGCAAAGTACTATTTGCATTGTTCGTTCCTGCAGTATTTATTTTATCTGCTCTTCTTAATCTTCTTATTAGTATGGCATGGGAAGCAGCACCAAAGCCTCCTTCACTCCATTTGTGGACCCCAGAGTATACCAGACATCTCCCACTGATGAAGATGAGGAGGATGAAGAATCATCAGCTGCAGGTAATCTAAAAGGCCCCAGTGTCTTAGAAACAGCTGGATTTCCTTTTTTGGGGGGCGACCTGATAAGGAAAGTTATCACTAGCTCACTAGTTAAGCCGTTAAATGCCTGGGCCCTGTCTTAAAAGGAAGAATTTTTATGTAGGATTCCTAAAACAAATTTCTTTGGTCTCCCCCTGCCCACCTTTCCTATTTTTCCTATTTTGCTTCTGATAGGAACCCAGAGGTATCCAGGGACCCTAGGAAAAGCTGTTCCTCAGCAGTCTCTGAATTTACCACATATTTCACAAAAACAGCTTCTGGGTACAATGCTATGCACGCAATAGACACTTAATAAGTGCGTGTGAGTTGTGTTGTTTATGTGTGTGCTTCCTACCACAGAAGTGTGGCTAATTCAGAGGACAGTCTTGCTTTCTGGACTTTTGCAGTTCACTACTCATTAAAGCTAGTTAGGTCAACTTGTCAATTGATAATGTGGAATTTCAAAAAGTTAGTTTTCCTTGCATATATTTATAAGAGGTGTGGATTGTTAAAGATTAATATTAATTTTCTAAACCATTTAAGTGGTGTCTCTAAGTTTGTTTAACTAATGAATAAAATACTGCTTCTATGAGTGACTTACACTTTATCCTACTAAAAAAAGGTACAAAATAAGTATAGTTTCAGAGTTTCTGTACCTTTTATATACACCAAAGAAGGAGCAATCATAGTGTTTTTATTCCCTTCTCCAAATCTCCATTGGTTATCTTTCAAGATGCCATTGACTTCTCTGATTCTTTTTCTCAAAGCTCTGTTTACTAGTGAACTTCTTAGGCAAGAACAGGCCAAACTCAATGAAGCAAGAAAGATTTCTGTGGTAAACGTAAACCCAACCAACATTCGGCCTCATAGCGACACACCAGAAATCAGAAAATACAAGAAACGATTCAACTCAGAAATACTTTGTGCAGCTCTGTGGGGTATGTTTGTACTTTTTCTCCATTTGTTAATGAACTGACCCTGAAACATTACAATCCTGTGGATCTTACCATCAGAAAACACTAGGTGATTCATAGGTGTTAGGGACCTAGCTTAGGACTATCATGACCTCAAAAGACCAAAAGCAGTTTTATATGTAGGATGAGCTGATTCTATACTAGCAAGGGTAATATCTACAAACCTGTCACCACTTAATACTCACTATGTATCCACCACTCTGTGATGTGTCCCCACGTTCTTTCTCTGTGATCCATACAATGTCTTGCAAGGGGAATAGTGGCATTACTTTCATGTCATAGTTAAAAACTATCCCAGTCCATTTTAGTGAATTCTCTATGCCACGCTGCCAGATAAAACTAAAAAAACCAAAAATTATGAGCCTTTCCTTCTAAAATTTCAACCTTTAGATATTAACTGAGCTCAAACTCAGTATAAATGTGACAAGATTCCATCAAAGTCCTGGTCTGTGTTACTGTAAACGTCATGGGCAGATGGAGAAGTGGCCCATCTGTACCTATCTAAAATACTAGCCCTGGATTCGAGTATTATAATTTTAAAGGGCTAAAAGAATTTGAGATGTTAGTGGGGAAGAGTATGAACCCTGAAGAGCATTTCTTGAGAGGTGTGATGGCTCTGTCCTCTGGAAATGAGACAGATAGATGAGACTGAGACAGCTACATTTAGTATTGATGAAAGAGTAGACATTCACATTTTCAGAAATATGAGAGGTTCAAGAGTTGCATGTTCATGAATATAGTCCATTGCCCAGTGAATCTCTTGTGTTGTATATGTCTCAGTGAGTGGATAATTATCTTCTTAAATATGAATTTTTTTGGATTATTACTAACCAGACAAGACCATTTACCTGCCAGAGCTTATATAATTAAGAATTACTGTGTGGCAGGTGGGCAGTACTAGAACCTCAGAAGTCACTTAAAGTCAGTATTTCTGTGACTCTCAATCTATTAGTGCTTTCTCTTACACTAGTCTATCATTTCTCTAACAGAGTAAAACATTGAGTGTATGAGATATAAGATAGTAAAATTTTGGTGTCAAAAGGAAAAAGAACTTTTTTCCCCAATAGAATATGGAAATGGATCTCTCAAATATTGAAGGTGAACAGGTTAAGTCCCTGAGAAATCATTGCATGAATAAATGTGGGGGTGGCCCTTAGGGAAGGAAAGAAGTAGGATGTATAAGAAGAGTCAAGAAACAGGTTTTGCTTGCTATAGGAAAGGAATAAAGGCAAATTATGTTGCCTTCACAGCTGTGCCTAAGGTTTCTCTTGTGCTAGGTGACAAATGGCCAGATGTAATGAATGCTGCTATCACTTTATAAAAGAAAACTGTAATTCCATTACCTAAGGGACAGTGATTTAATTACCAAATCAGAGCTTCAACTTCTATACTCCTTACTGTAGTACCTACCTGCCCATTGTTTATATTTATAAAGAAGAATTTCTTAGGTTTTACAGGGCTCCCAAATGCAGCATGTTAAAGTCCATAAAAAGTCAATCTTAGGGTGCTTCTTAATTTTGCAGGTGTAAACCTTCTGGTGGGAACTGAAAATGGCCTGATGCTTTTGGACCGAAGTGGGCAAGGCAAAGTCTATAATTTGATCAATAGAAGGCGATTTCAGCAGATGGACGTGCTAGAGGGACTAAATGTTCTTGTAACAATATCAGGTATGTTACTAGGATGACCTAGTAGTTCTCCAGGTCTGCACAGGTAGGAAAGATGATCACCTCATTTGTGAAGAAATTGCAAGCTTTGCCTTTCTTAGCCAATGAGCAACACAATAAATTAGAGCAACATCACTAGGGTAAGATCATCCACCTATTGTAAAAGTGGAGATTCTGACATTCAAAAGGGAGATTCACCTCTGCATTAAATATGAATGAGGCAGAAGTGTACTGAAAAAGGAAGAAAGAGATATATAGATAAAGATATAGATAGATAGGCTTTATCACTGCCAGGACTTGCAAGCATCTTTTTAATACATCTATACTTCAGCTTTTGCCATATAATCTGAGATGGAGAATATCAAAAGGTAGGCTTTTCAGAAGGAAAGTCAGAAGAAATGTCTCTGGTCTTTCTTCTCACAACAACTTCTGCTAATAGTACGATGTTTTGGGAAGTATAGCTGCACCACTGAGTGATGAAATCTGCAAAGAGAATGAAGTGGGAGAATCATTACGACTACACTCTGCAGCATTATTTTTCCCAAAGAGAGATTTTTTTAATGGGTGGATTAAAATGGTAAGATCCTATTACCAACAAATTTAGAAAACAACGTGGAAGAATACATGTTCATTGAAAATTTTTTCTTTCTGATGGTGTTTGAAGGAGTTGGACAAATGACCTTCTTCCCTTCCCACTCCATCATATGGAATCAACTGTCCTGTTACACTTTAGAAACACCTGGGGAGAAGGGATGATCCAGGCTGCAACTCAGATGAGGGCCAGAATCTCTAGAGGCAGGGCTCAGGCATCAACAGCATCTATAACTTCTGAGGACTTCCCATTAGGTAACCAAGTTCCTCAATATGGCTTCACACTGAGTCTTTATTACAGGAAGAGACAAGATGGAACTTCTAGGTTGAACCTTGAAGAGAATTTAACTCTTTGGCTGTACTTCTGAGAAATTTTCTTTACTTGAGACTATAATTTCCTCTTGATTTTACCTTTCCACTGAATGCTTAGTTTTATCCTCCCCAAATAAGAGATAACCAAGTAAATTCTTCTTGTATTATAATTTGAGTTTAATTCTGTCTAGTCCTTTGTTCTGGCTAATTACTTTCTGGATTGCTACACTACCAAATCAAAATTAAAACCACACATCTGCCAGTCACCTACCAAAAGTGGACATGCTACCAGAAAATCCACAGTCTTTATGATGTTGTTAGTGACACATCCTCACTTTTAGGAGTTTAACGTTTTCCTCTTATCGTGAGACACATATGCAGAAAGAGAAAATGAAAATAGGAGCAAAAGATTTTTGAATCACCCTTGGATCCATAGTAGTACAGTGGTACCTTGAATTGTTTTACCAAATTAGATGAGAACTGAATCAAATTTCCCCAGAAGGTCAACATTCAACCTAACCATTGAATTTGAAACAGGGCAGCACTGGTTCTCCTGCCATCCTAGCTATCAGGAGCAACACTTATTGTCAGCATCCACTACAAACGTGAATAGTAACTACACCATGATTGCCTTAATTTAAATTCTGAATGCTCTCTTCTGTCATATCCATTGTGCAGTGCTCTAATGAATTCTCTTCTTCTGGCATATATCATATCTGTAATACATAAAACATCCTTGAAGCCAAGGAAAAAGAAATAAATAGCCAAGAAATAAAATACACAGACCTAAATTTCTTATTACTTAAGAAGAGCACCCAAAAGCCACTTTCTTCTCTAGTACTCAGCTAATTTAATGATGTACTCAGATAATCTAATTAAATTTTGCTCCTTGTATACTCATCCATACTATCTAATGTTTTATTATTATCTCATGAATTCTTTACTCCAGATCAGTTTATCAAAGGGAACTTTTACGTTTTTTCAAGCCCACAGCTTTCCTTTCCTGTTTTTGTTTGATATTTCTTTCAGTGATCTCAGTGTATAAATTTGCCCAGTCTTATTTGTGAACCCAAATTTGACTTCATTGAACTTGTTTTTCTGTCTTCTTTTAAAATTCCCATTTTGGGGGATTAGTTAAATAAAACTACTACCATACTAACAGTTGTCCATTATCACACACATCAGTTAGAGAAGAAAGAAAAAGGCACACATGAGTATGCTAAACCCTCAGTTGTCAACACCTCTTCATGGAATTAAATCTAGAATGTTCTGGAACTCTGATCATCCACTCTGTTGCAGAATTGGCTCTATAAAAACAATTGACAGTAAGGATGTACTATAATTTTGTCATTTGTTTGGAACATTTGGAGCTGTTTTAATCACAAGTCCTGTCAAAGACAGCATTTTAATAATAAAGTGTCGGTGGTACTAGTTAATGATTATGCCTTTACATACACACAGTTGTAAATAAAAATACTATATAAAATAAAATGGAAATAAGGAAGGAAAGAGAATAGCCATCAGGAGGGCTTGAAACTAAAGCTGTATTATTTCAACAGGAAAGAAGAATAAGCTAAGAGTTTACTATCTGTCCTGGTTAAGAAACAGAATACTACACAATGACCCAGAAGTGGAAAAGAAACAAGGCTGGATCACTGTTGGGGACTTGGAGGGCTGTATTCATTACAAAGTTGGTAAGTCTCAAGAGAAAGGATTGCAAGTTTCATGTGTTTAACAGAGTCCAAATTATTCAAGTAAGTTTCATTTTGTTTTTTTCCTATCAGATATTGGTGGTGCCTTTGTGGCCAGTTTAAGATATTGCTGGAAACTTAAGTATACTTGAATTATTCCCAAAGAATTAGATTGATAAAGTTCAAAAAATACATTCAGAATAAAGTTCTAGGCTGCAGTTTGAACATTTATATGTACTTCCTCCCAAGGATCCACTAAAATGACAATAAAGGAATAAAAATGCCATAAACCTACCAGGTCAAAGAGATCAAGAAAGGGCCAGGGATTTAGCTCAGTTGTTCCGCCACCTGTCTCAAAAGCACAAGGACCCGAGTTCAATCCCCAGTACCAAAAAAAGAGAGAGAGAGAGAGAGAGAGAGATCAAGAAAAGAGAAGCCAGAAAACAAGAATATCAGTAAAATTAAACAAGAATAGCTGAGTGGCTGGAGACAGACCTAGCAGACTAGGAAATGCTGAATTCTAAATCTACAGTAAGGAAAATTATCAAAATATTCCAGTCACCTTACAGAACCCAGAAAGATCCAGGAACTGAGGCCCCAGAAAATGACAAGGTCCTTAAAGCTCCCAGACTGTAAGTAAATTAATAAACAGTTTACACATAACAGACCAAGAATTTGAGTGGCTTGAGACTTCTCAGAAAGAGAATCAGCTTAGAAAATGGAGTAAGTCCTTCAAAATTCTACAAGCAAAATTACATCTCTCTAACAAGTATTTCTAACCCATCAGTGTTAGGGTTTTCCAGAGAAACAATCAACAGGATATTATGTGCATGTATATACATATATGAGGACGTGGAAGGTAGGGAGAGGAGAGATAGGGAATAGGCTTACATGTTTATAGAGCTTGAGAAGTCCTAAGATCTGCCGTCAGCAAGCTGGAAACACAAGAGAGTCAATGGTGTAACTAGTCCAAGTTCAAAGGCCCAAGAACCAGAACTGATAAGGCAGTTCCAGTCCAGAAGCAGGCTAAAGACCCAAGAAGGCCTTGTAATTGAACCTGACCACAAAGCCCAAAAAGAACTGATGTCCCAGATCATACAAATAGGAGGACTCGCCTTTTTGTTCTATCAGTTGATCAGACTGTGGGTGATGTCGATCCACATTGGAGAGGGCAATAGACTTTACCCAGTCTACTGATTCAAATGTTGCTCTCACCCAGATATACCTCCACAGATATTCCCAGAATAATTTTTGACCAAATATATGGGCTCCTGTGGCCCAGTAATGTTAACATATAAAATTAACTGTTGCCACAACCCGCACAGCATAGGGTCCGAAGCCAAGGAGACCAGTGGGAGATGAAGAAAATTGAATAACAAGAAAGAAAGATACATACCAAGATTACGCTTGAAAGCTGGGACCAGGTGGAACCATAGCCTGATGAGCTAATGGCACCTGGAGTCCAGTGAACTCTTTATTTATAGTGTAATACAAACAAGAAAGAAGGCGGGATAACTTGTGCTACATGGCCTACGTGGTCTAGGCTAAAGGCAATGTGATTGTCTCATAATAAGGGCATGCGCAGGAAGGAAACAAGGACGAAGGATACATAATGTAACTGTCTCCTGGGGCTGTGCCATCCAGGGTCTACAATCTTAGTGAAACAGACTGTGTCTTGTTTGACTGTCTAGTCTATGGAGGAGAAAGGGAGTAGGGATAAGGTGAAAGGCCATTTTTAGGCTCAGCTCGCAGCAAGCTGTCATACCACCAAACTGTTAATCAATTTTAAGTGCAAGGTGAAGATATTTTCAGGCCATGTGGAGTCTTTCAAAAAGAACAACTTCATAAATCTCTCAGGAAGCTACTGGAGGATATGTCTTCCCAAAATGAGGAACTAAACCTGGTAATCTAGGAAAAAGATGAAGAAAATACCAAGAATGATGGTGAAGGGAATCTAGGGTAACAATTCTGCCACCAATCTAAGGAGAAATCAGTCCTAGAAGAATAGGACAATGCAGGTTCCAGAAGAGATGCCTCAAGAAAGATAAAATGATACGAATAGATGACTTACCACTCACTATTGACCATGTTAAGGGTGTTTCCTAACAGGAAGTCTAGGTGTACTTAAAGATAGATGCATAGGAAATAAGAAAGCTGAACATTTTAAGAAAAACCAGAAAGGAAATGGAATCATGGTTTCAGTGTCTCAGCTGTGAAAAGTAATAATATGAACATTTCATATTTGTCTAGCCAAAAATTGAAAATATAACTATATTTGGGGTATGTGAGAGGATATAGTTTATGTACATGAAAGAAAGCTAGAGAGGAAAGGAAATAACATAATAAACTAAATCTTTTCCATACTATGAGGTCAGTAGATAGTGTCTACAATTGAAAGAAAAGAAAGAAATAACAAAATAAGCATTTTTTTTAGAAATCTGGAAAGAATTTGTTGAAGTAATTAAAAGGGTTGCAAATGTCTGTTTCTAGAGGGCAGTAATCAGGCCTAAGGCAGGGACATTTTTCTTTTTTTTATCTTTTAATTCTATTTTTCATTTATTTTATTTGTACATGTCTGCAAGTGCATGATGCTTGCATTCATCTTAGGAAGTAGGTACATGTACTTAACATATCTTGATTCTCTTTGTTCACCTTCTGTCTTCATCCACCTCCCTCCTCCATCTCTAGATCCCCTTTCCCCATCATCATCATCATCATCGTCATCGTCATCATCATCATATTAGTTCATGGTTTCAACATTAAATGATTACATTCATTGTGGGTAGTTGGTACATGTACCTGATGCAGTTTAAATCATGTTATGTCTCCTTCCTATTCCCCTTCTCTTTTTTTTGGTCCCCTTCCCATTTGCAAAAGTTCTGTCTCCCTGTTTCCGTTTATCAATTTTTTTTTTGCTCTCTATTTTTACTATGGATAACTCAAATGAGAGAAAGTATACAGTATTTAAGCTTGTGTATCTGATCTATTTCACTGAACATTATGTTTTCTAGATATATTCATTTTCCTACTGTAAACTACTATTTTAATCTTTAGTGCTGTTGTCATTAAATTTTACAAAAACATGTACATGTTTCAATATCAGTGTTTGCTGAGATTCTAATTCTTTGACCTACATCAATATTGTTTTATTCAGCTACTATAATAAGATGCTGTCAATAAAAATGAAAATGTAATGCTTCTCACTTATAAAGTAAATATGGTGGCACAAAATAAGATTGTAAAAGATTGTGCCTGCTTGGGTAAGCAATGATTAGGAAGCAGAAATGTAGCATGTTTTCTATGTTAATTATGGTATAAAGAGATAACAAAGTTTTGAAACTAAGTAACCGAGTAATTGTGTAATAGAAATTGCTTTGAGTGAAAGAATGAATCACCTCATTTTTTGTTTTAGACAATTAATAATGAGGTATTATTACCCAATGCTTTATACTAGTAATAGAAATTCTCATGGTAATAAAAGCAACCTAAGTCCAGCTCTCTGTAGTGACCCTTGACGGTTCCTTGATGCAGAGCAGACAGATCTCCATAGATTATGTTATGTAAAACTGACCGTGTCCGTAAGAATCGAATGCTATCAAAGTGTATTTATCTATCACTGACCACAAAAACTCATGAAGAACCTCCAGAGGTACAACCTTTATGTTCCTTCGTGTAACAGGACAACTTAGCCTTCCCTAAAGAGGCAGACAAGGACATGATTGTGTGAAGAGTGCAGTACTGCACATTACACCTTGTTTCTTCATTCATTCCACAACAGTTACTGGCCAGGTACAATATATGAGTCCACTCTTTCATGGGAACTGCAGTCTGGTCAGGGTCTCCATATACTGTCACTTGCAAAAGCCCGAAGTTCACCTATAAATAACCCGACGTAAATGATCATGATCCAAGCCATCTTGCCCATGAATGCAAAAATGCAATTCAGCTTCCTCTTCACTTTTCAATCATTCCCTTCCTTCCTGAAGGCTTTGGACACTACAGCCTCTTCTCCACTCCTTTTATCATTTATCCATGTTGTCTGCCTCTAGACTCTGTGAGTTGTTTCTTCTCATGAGACTTTCCTCCTTCTTTTCTCCACCTGGCTCTTCCCACTGCATACGTAAAGATTTTCTCAGGCATGTCCTTCTCACACAGATCCCACACTCAGGGTTCATAACTTTCCTGTGAATTCTACATAGTTCATCTTGGTTGCCACAAAGCTGCCTTTGTCATGTGAAGGAAGACACTGGTTGCATATGTACCTCCTTAGATCGCTTCTAAGATCCTGATTTAAACATCACCAGAAGTCTTCCAAAGCTGCGGGGGTAGGTTTTCTTAAGGAAAGCAATTAGGCGAGTTTTACACCTCCCCAAGCCCCACATGATACTTTTGTATGAAAATCTATTCGGGCTCCAGCTCACTACCCAAGGAAGAGGGGGTCTGAGCCCCGCACTTTTGCAGGATCAAGGGAAAACGTGCAGGACAGTGCACCCGCTCCCCTGGCCACACGGTGTCACATCCGGGACATTTTTCTTAAGCCTTGTAGAACTGTTCGACTTGTAAAACTTGTTTGATTCAAAGCTGATAAAAGTAAGAAAATGTGTGGAAGTTTGCAAAGTATGTAGTGGATAAGAGCCATAATTTAATATGAGGAATGCCAATAAAGGAGTAGCAGAGAGCTTTAAACACCTTGGCTTCAGAGTTGTCCGTGGTATGGTTTTCCTGGTGCAGTTTTGAAATTGTAACCAGTAGAGTTAGTCCATTCATGGGTGCTACATGACAGAGGCCAAAACCCAATCAGGTGTATTAAAGACAGAGTATGGAAACAGGAACACGTTAGAGAAGAGTTTACCCGTCCTGGCCTTTGCTGGAAGGAAACTGGGTGTGTCATCCTTGCCAGCTAGAGAGAGGAGGCTGGTATAAAGCTGAATCCCCACATCCCTTTCCTCTAATTTCATTCTAAATGACTCTCCCAGATACCTTGACACCAGGAAGCGTGGTGCTGGACAGCTGAAGGTTCTAGTGCCTAAAAGGATATGCCCCCTCCCTCACTGTTTATTAATTACACTTCATTTGAGTTTTATTTTTTAAATCCCTTTATGCTTTCAACACAATGGGCTTATCACTATGCATTTAAAGCAGCTTTTGAAGAAAATAAACATTGTTGTCTATAAATATATATTGCCACAAATGGATCTGAGTTGCTACCCAGCACCTAGCACAGCACCAGGCACAGAGAAACAAGCTGAATAGGACTGGTTAATGGAAGGGATGCACTTTCAAAGAACACAGTTATCATTCACACACAAGACCACATGGGGGAGTATTTTTCCATACCAAGCTGGTGAGGTCCATTCTTAGCTGCTCCGTTATGCGTTTTTGTTTGGGAAACAGGATTATTTGGTACCTTTCTAATAAGATATCTTTGTCTTGTCTTTTATCAGATTATTTGGCAAAGTATCAATCGTGCATCTCATCATTCCCACACCAGGTAGAATTCTGATTCATATGCATATTTGGTCTTCTTTTGGAGAGAGTAGGTTTCTGTATTTTAGAGCAGGCACTCCTTCCAGAGAAAAGCAATGCATTTCTTTTTTTCCCAGTACCAGGGATCAAACTCAGGACCTTGTGCTTTGTGAGGCAGGCACCATGCCACTGAGCTAAATCCCTGGCATAAAGGAATACAATTTAAGTGCTATTATGGAAACAGTTTTAAAGCTACTTCTAAATATTTGTTGAATAAAATTTTCATAATTTCCTTTAATAATTTTACCTTTATTACTCGGCATTTGTTAGCCCAAATGTTTCTAGTGACTAAATTTTATATACATAAATATTGTATGAATACAGGGCAGTCACATTTATAGCAGGAAAAAATAAAATTTCAGAATGTGATTTCTTGCTACAGAAGTCCTGTTCAACCTACAAATATTCCATTGACCCTTCTTACATTTCTGGCCCTTCCTTCTAATCGTTGCTCTGACATTACCAGGCTGACACATCCACACATGCAAAACAAATTCCACCAAAGAATAATAATTGATAATTATCTTTCTAATGATTGAGGCCAGCTTAATGTTCAGGAACATTTTTGCCTCAGTCACAAGAACCACTTCCATTCTCCACTTGCTTTCCTAATGAGATTCCAGCCAAGAAAAATACAGTCTTCTTTTAGCACATGATTATTCCAGTAAATTCAAAAATATAAAGTGAGAGGATAAAACCAAAGAGCAAATGGTATATCCATGAGTCGTTTAAAATATTTCTTTATTTTTCATAACCTTTGTGTAATTAAATAAGTTTTTATTTTCAAGGCTATTTAAGCTATAATTATGAATCTTTTCCTTAGGTAGGCAAGGCTACCAAAGAATAGTCTTTTATTTGTATCATGAAAAATCATGGAGAAAACTAGAAATTTAATGTTATATGAGTATATTAAAACTTTTCCTCCCCAATTTCTTTAGGACACAGAATATTCTGTTTGTATGGATATTATATGAAGAAAAATGATTGGCATGTGTATTATTTATAGATTACAGATTCTTTAAAACTTGGAATCCACATTCAGTAGTGAGAAATCTAGAATGCATTCAAAGGATTCTATAACCTCTCAAGGTCATCACTATAAATGTTTGTCATTCTGGTATCAGACACACATGGAAAATAATAATTTAGGGATTTGACATTAAAATCTATTTTTCCATTCATTTGTTCAATAACCATTTTTTGAACACTACTTTTTGTAAGGCAAAAATGAAGTAGGTGCTCAGTCATTTCACCAAGTCTCTATCCATGAAATTTAGATGTTTAGTACAGTATTCCATTTTCCTAAAGAATAAAAGGAATTGTCAAAGTATGTAAAACCCTCAAAAATAGGCCACTGGCAGAACCCAGAGCTCCTAATGTTCCATCTTTAATTACAAACATAAACAATTATTTCATTTAATAATTATATTCAAATTTTAATAATCAACAAATATTTCCCTTTATGTCTCTACCATTTGCTAAATTTTTCCAACATCTTCTCATACCATGTCTCAGCTACTTAACATTTGGGTGCACACAGCAAGAGAAACCACCAGCAGTGTGAAGAGACAACCCACAATGTCAGAAAAAATCTTCACCTGCTCTTCCTCTGACAAAAGTCTACTATCTCGAATCTATAAAGAACTTAAAAAGATCAGACCTCCCAAATTTAAAGACCCAATCCAAAAATGGGCATGTGAAATGAACAGACATTTCTCAGACAAAGAAGTAGAAATAGCAAGTAAATACATGAAAAAATGCTCAACATCACTGGTCATTTGAGAGATGCAAATGAAAACAACGCTGAGATTCCACCTCACTCCAGAAAGAATGGCTGCTATCATGAAATCAACCAATAACAAATGCTGGCGGGGCTATGGGGAAAGAGGAACCCTGCTCCACTGCTGGTGGGAGTGTAGACTGGTGCAACCACTGTGGAAATCAGTATGGAGATACCTCAAAGAACTAGGACTGGAAGTCCCATTTGACGCCGCTATTCCCCTGCTGGGGATCTTCCCCAAAGAATTAAAACAATCATACCACAGTGATATATGTGTGCCCATGTTCATAGCAGTGCAGTTTATAATAGCTAAAACTTGGAAACAGCCCAAATGCCCATCAACTGGAGACTGGATAAAGAAAATGTGGGGTTTTTTATAAAATGGAGTACTACTCAGCCATAAAAATGAGAAATTAGAGACATTTATAGCTAAGTGGATGCACATTGAGGTGATACTCTTAAGTGAAATAAATAGGACACACGTGTAAATACTGAATAGTTTCTCTGGTGTGAGAAACTGAAAGTGTAAATAAGGACTAAATGTATAATAGGTAATGTGAAATAGGAAGAAAAGGGGCAAAGGGGAAGGAAGTGGGAGGGCTAGGGGAAAGGATAGAAGGGAATAGGATTAATATGAGAAAATGGAAAAATAGGAACAAAATCTTTGTAAATAGGGAGGAATGGAGGGGTTGAAGGGAGGGCTGGGCAAGGGTGAAAAATAAGAACCAAGAGAGACTATGTAAAGGTGCAAATTTCCAATGATGAATGTCATTATATTGTCTACCTAAAATGTACCAATGATTAGAATGAATAATCGATAATGTAAAATAGGAATAAAAGGTCCAAAGGGGTAGGGGTATTGGGAGGGGCAGGGGAAAGGAAAGAAGGGAAAGGAAAAATAATGAGAAATGGAAATAAAGTCTTTGTAAATAGGGAAGGGAGGGCTAGGAATGGGGAAATAATAAGAACCAAGATGCATTATGTAAAGATACAATTCCCAATGAGAAATGTAATTGTGTTGTATACCTACAATGTACCAATAAAAGAATTTAATACAAAAAACCCCAAAAAACCTTTGGGTGCACATAAAAGCCAGGCAAAATAGCATACAGGAAATTATGCAGATTTTTATTACAATGAATATTCATGTCTAAACTTAGTGGTTAAAGGCAATTACATCTTTAGATGAAGAGGATGCTTCCAATATAAAGCTAAAGACCCCAAGTACTCTGCCAGCCAAGTACAGAAGTTAACTCTGTATCTATAAAAAAAACAGAACAAAACTCCACACCAGGAGCATGACACTTAACTATGGGTGTATCTCTAGAGGTACATACTTATATCTTATGGTTTATAAATTCATTAATACAAAAACATTGAATAAATCAATGACTTTTAAAATCTGTAACATTTATATTACAGTTAAATATGAAAGGATCAAATTCTTGGTGATTGCCTTGAAGAACGCTGTGGAGATATATGCTTGGGCTCCTAAACCGTACCATAAGTTCATGGCATTTAAGGTAAGTAGGCATATGCTTGCTTGTTTTTTTTATTTTCAGTTTCCACCAGTGGTCTGTTTTCCATATAAATCAATACCAATTTTACTAAATATATCAGCAGTAAACCTATTTGAAAAGTATAAATATTGATGGGTTTATTATTTCAAAAGTAAAAAATTAAGAAAAATACTATAAAATTGGTCAAATTAAAATTTGCCCTACTTTATTTGGAGTCTATGAATCACCATCTTCAAGACACATTCAATCTAGAATGGTTACCAGGAAAAACACCAGTTGTGTCATTTATGTAATAATATTTGTTGTAAAGCTACCTAGAGTACTGTCTGATATGTGACACAAAATGACACAAAATGGCAGCACTGAATTTCAAAGCTAAACTGGGTCTGCCACTCTTCTAATTATTATGAACCTTTCTGAATAAAATCTCTAGGACTCAACTGATGCCCATATATTCCTGTCACTATGAACTCTTCTCTTAAATGAATATTGACTATGCTTGGTTATAGAAATGACCTAGTTTCTCTACATTCTTCCATTTTGATTGCCTTTTCATTTTTTGTTTTTTTGCATTGTCTGAATCTGTACTTGACATAGTTGGAATGATCATTCATGCGAATCAACAGAAGTGAGATAGGGATATGCTAGTTCCATCAATCCCAGCTCATGAAAGCTGACCCAAGAGCCCAAAGGACCAGTATTTGCAGGCACCTTGATGAGTTCTGAGCCACAAAGCCTTTCCACAGTCAGAGTCAATTTATCCTCTATTTTCTGTATCTCTCTTTTTGTATAGTTCATTGGCCCTCACTTCACCTTTATGAATGCCATCTCTCTTTGGCTCTATTTATTCTTTCCTGCCACATTTGCCACATGTGAGAGCAGAAGCTGCTTTAGGAACATGATGTTAGCCTTCTTTGGGGCTGAATCACCCCACTTCTTTTTCCTTAGTGCAAGTGGCTCATTTGTGATGTGCTCAAGAAAACTGATTTATCAGTAGAAATGGGCTCCCCTCCATGATCCTGCATTTATGGAAAGAAATTTTTGCAATGCATTAGGCTCTTAATAACACTTAAGGGATGGCTCCCAAAAATTAATGTGGTGCTGCTGTTCTGCCAAAATCTCTCTCAGTAAAAGCTTTTCAATCAAGCTGCCATTCCCATTCTGATTCAGAAGTTACTGTCATCAAGTTACTAGCCAAAGCCCATGAGAGGCTGCAAAACATTCTGTTCAGCAGAGAAGCCCCAATCTAGAAAGAAGAAAGAACAAAGGCAAGAACTTGAATGGGAAAGACTGGAGCTGTCGGGAGATCCAGCCTTCCCATACCACAAGGATGGGAAACAAAACCTTCCTGTGCTGTGAGATTGAGACTAGCAAAAGATGGGGGAAAGGTGTGATAGGTGAGAGTGGTCTCATGACCCAGGCAATTTTGGTTTACTCAAATCCCCCCCTAGGTTTCAAAGTCCAAAAAAGGTGTTATTAAATCATACCAGAGGAACATTTGACAGCTAGTTTGGGCTTGAGCCCTGAATTTAAGCACATAGAACTTTGATTAAACTTGGCTAGAACTCTTATTTGCTCCTTTTCTAGTAAAACCTTAGTGTCCACTTCAAGCCTTGGGTCTTCTTGTCTTTCATCCCTGATATCTTCTCTTACTATCCAAACCAACCTCAGATTTCAACATTGACTTTAGAAAGAGTGCCACTCCTGACACCCATTCAGTCACTGAAGGAAATTGTTACCAGAACATACTCATTAATCCTGAAAAGGCTCAGCACAGAGTGGGTCATGGCTTCCAACCCCAGGGTGTCTCTGAAAGGCAGCCACCACAGATGAACCACATGGGAGAGAGGCCAGAGAGGTCACTGGATCTTCTCCAGAGGGCAAAGACCAGAAATAAACAGGAAATAGCAGCAGGACCCAGGCATCAAGTGTTCAGTATATGACACTTAAATTGACTAGCTGTAAACCACCTTCTCTGCCCTGAAGGACCAGAAATGAAGAAAAGGACACTGATGCGTGCTGGACTCCTCCTCTTAGAACCAGAAGATAAATAGATTTAAAACTGGGACTGAAACTTCCTGGCTTTTCAACTGAATAAAAAAGCAGAAATTAACTTCCTCAAGAAGATGGTGGATACTAATGGGGTGATTTTTATAGTCTTTTGCAGATCTTCAGCACAAGCCTCTACTAGTTGACCTCACTGTAGAAGAAGGTCAGAGGTTAAAGGTTATTTTCGGCTCACACACTGGTTTCCATGTAATTGATGTTGATTCAGGAAACTCTTATGATATCTACATACCATCTCATGTAAGTTCCTAGAAGCAGAGTGTACAATAGCCTGAATGTAGAAGGAGATTTGTTCTGCATATTTTTAGTAGAAATCATGCTAACTTTTACTAACTGGTAAAGCACATGGACTTTGGGCCTTCACGAAATAGAGAAAGGTTTTAATAAATAAATTTTGTAATAATGCACATGATCGGCAGCCTTTCCAACCCTCAACTTTCACGTGTATAAATGGGAATAAAAAGGCTATCCCCCACTATCCTCTAGGGTTATCTCAGCATTAAATGAGATAATGGCTCTAAAGTACTTGGCACAGGGCTCTACAAATTACATTTCTGCTTATTAACAATATAACATTCAAATTACTACACTGATACATTGCCTAAAACAAGTTCTTTCAGGAAATGCTTCATGGATGCATTAATTGGAACTGGTTTGGTGTAAGCGCTGTGTCCTGTATGTAATTCCTGTCAGCCTGGGGATTGTATACAATAGAACCTATAGGGAAAGTTGGAGGCTTAGTCCACTGCTGATTGGTATTTTGAGAGTTTGAAGACTTTACCTCCCAAAAACCTCAATCACTTACAAAAAGTTGTTTTAGCATATCACACACACACACACACACACACACACACACACACAACTCTCATTCATTGTTCATTATACTTTTTATCATGCTTACATTATGAGTGAGGCGGTGGGAACATCGCTCTGAGCACCCTCAGTACCCCTTCCTACCCATCAAGCACATATTGGGCTTCCAGGACATTCTCAACCAGGGTATCACAACTGTGCCACCTCTCTTTGCTTAGAACAAGTCAATCTACATTTATTTCAATAGTATGATTTTTTAATGAGTGGTAATTCTAATTTTTCCCTAAACAAACCATTAATTCGGATTAATCTGCTGTTTAAGCACTCATAAACAGGCTGTTTTATATACTCATGGTCTGTTTGGTAGAAATCCATGTTGGCCCCATTTCAATGCTCTCCATCTCATTCAGCTGATTTGCATTCTCCTCATCTTTGTTGGAAGTAGTAATTCTAACAGAAAACACATGAATTTCAGCATCAGCAAAACATGTCCTCAAATTCTATTATCAAATACAAGTACAGCTTTGATTAAATTACATAAACTTTCTGAGATGAAGTTTTCTCATCTCTAAACAAGGATATGTACCATGAGAATCTGTCCTAAGGACTGGAAAGTATATGTGGAAAAGGGTCAGTGATTGGCACGTACTCAGTACTCCATAGATACTGTATTACTGGTTTTAGAAAAAAAAGTAATTGGATTCTTGATCTAGTAACTACATTTGTATTTATCAGGGCATTTGATAGGCCCACAGTTAAACTAAATGCAATCTCTAGAGTAAAAGTGGAAAAAAAATGTTGCAGTTCTTAGCAAAGAAAGTTGAGGTGTTATCTCACTTTTTAAAATAATATTTGGTCTTTCTTTGTCTTCTAGATTCAGGGCAATATCACTCCTCATGCTATTGTCATCTTGCCTAAAACAGATGGAATGGAAATGCTTGTTTGCTATGAGGATGAGGGGGTGTACGTGAACACCTATGGCCGGATAACTAAGGATGTGGTGCTCCAATGGGGAGAAATGCCCACATCTGTGGGTAGGTTAACCATTCCTTATCTCCTTCAGCAGTTACACCCCCCAAATGAAACGAAAGTCAAGAAATGTGAAACAACCATTTGAGTCCACAAAAAAAAGTCTGTGAATAACACTTGTAAGACTTGCTTTGTGTGTTAATCTCAAGTTGTTTGTCATTTTTGTGGTTAAGATGTGAACAGATGCTGTGAGTTATTGCCCATCTAATGTTTTTAATGCAGTTTTGGAAATTCCTTTTGACAGCTTACATTCATTCCAATCAGATAATGGGCTGGGGCGAGAAAGCTATTGAGATCCGGTCAGTGGAAACAGGACATTTGGATGGAGTATTTATGCATAAGCGAGCTCAAAGGTTAAAGTTTCTATGTGAAAGAAATGATAAGGTAAATCCGTTTCAACATTTGCATTAGTGTTTGCATTTTAAGAGACCACCAGGTACCTGTGAAACCTTCATTTTCCTTTATACTGATTTGAATCACATCTGTGTTAAACAATCAATACTATCCTGAAATGGCATTATTTGGTTTGACTCATGTGAACACTCAAGATATATTATTCACATATCAAAACAAACATAAAACATCTAAAAATTTCTTGTAAAATCTTAGTCACTTTTGTGGCCTGCAGGCCTTATGATAACTTAGTAGACACCCAAATTCTCCTAAGCACTTAGAGCAGTTGGTCCATCATTGTTATCTCAACTTTATACTTCCACTTTTAGACTCTTCACAACTCGCTGTCAGGATCTAACCCTCACATTATATTCACTCATCAGTGTAAAACATTTGACATGTAAAAATATAAGCTTTTAAAAAACGTCATCCATTCTTTAAGAAATATACAATCACAAACTCAACTAGTGCCATGTCCTGTGTCATTCCAGCCATGTTTCTTCTGAAATGTCATAAGGGGACTGTTTTCCAGTGAAGTTAGCCGTGTCCATTCAGCATGACTAGTCACCTCTGAGGGGTATTCTGTAACAGTGTGGCTTCTACCTTGTCTTTCCTCTAGAGAACCCGAGTTTTTAGTAGCTAAGCTATACTGCATTTGTGAATTCATCTTTTGTGGCTATGCCAAAATAGAAATACTGTCCCCCAGAGTATCAGACATAAACACCCACAGAAAATAATGTGATGGGTCAAACTGTTGTGTCTCTATGCTCACCCTGATTCCCAAGAGGCTAGAATGGTCTTCATCCAACACTGTGGTGTGGGCCTAGCCTACCATAATTGACTCTGGCCAGCTACTCTGACTTGGTGTGGTATGGGTGGACAGTAGCTGTGGGTGGGAAGGATGGTACCAGGGACTTAAGAGCACATCAGGAAACAGACCTAACCTAGTAAGACTTCAGCACCTACCCAGTCTCTGGGGATGATAAGACTAGGAGTAATCTGTGTACAGATACCCACACTCTGGTTCCCTGATGACCCACCCCAGCAGCCTGTTCATCCAGGTCCACACCTTCAGGAGTAGGCTGGGACCACACCAGTGTCTGGGGCCCAAGGTTTAGAGCCAAGGACACACAACCAGAGAGAACAGCAGCCCTTTCTTTTCTACATCATGATTTTTCATGGGTCCTTTCTATCCTTCCCCATTGTTGATTCCTTGAACCCAAAAGTAGCTTTATTTTCATACGTAGCATTAGCTGAATGACAAGCATTTCTACAGACTTCTTAAGAAGTTGTTGCAAGAGAGCATTCTTCTAAAGAAGTTGGGCAAATGAGGTAGCAGAGACTTTATACTAGTGACAAAAGCAAATGCCTTGACCAAATTAGGTGTTGGCTGACTGAAGGGCTATGCCACAACCCAAAATATTATTTCCTGGAGCAGTGGTTCATTTACATTCAACTCAAGCAAGCAGTAACCCAAATTCTGCTCACTTCACTCTATTGCTTGATAAAGTGATTTAACAGAGTCAGACCTAATGGACTATGGTTCTACTTACTAATTCCATTATCTCATTCCGCCTAAGATATGCCAGCATCAACAGACACACTACATGTTAACTCTTGAAATGCCAAAGTGAATGATCATTAAACCCTTGTTACCCTATCTGACCACAACCATTTACATTTCTTTTTTTTTAATTTTTTAAAAATTAAAAACTGAAGTTGTGGAATAGTCAGTAGACCCAAAATTTGCCCATGACTTCGGGAATTGGCAGGGATTCTCTTAAATCTGGTCTGCCTTTGTGTCATTTTTGAGGGAGAGAAGGGAGCCACTGTGCCTTTCTAGAAACCATCAAAGGACCTGTTGAGCCCTAGGCCAAAAGTCTAGCACATTGTCCTAGCATGAAACTCCCTTTTTAAAATGTGAGTACCCACAGGGATGTCACAATCAAGATAGAGCCCCTGTAGTGTCCCTGGAGGCCAATACTATAATAATTAATAATATCAACCACAGTAATACAGGCAAGTGTGTTTACATTGGATGTACTGTCTCCAAAAGCACTTTATAAGCACTAGCCACTGGGAATCTTAAGAGCTGACACATGGCAAAGATAGGACATGTGAAAGGAAATGGATGGACAGTTGAAGAAAAGAGGGGAAAAAACCATGCAGTTGAACTAACTTGTTTTTAATTTCAAACAGGTATTTTTTGCATCCGTGCGATCTGGAGGAAGTAGCCAAGTGTTTTTCATGACCCTCAACAGAAATTCCATGATGAACTGGTAACAGAAGAGCACTTGGCACTTATCTTCATGGCGTTATTTCTAATGTAAAACAACATAACTCATGTGGACTTATGCCAGTCTAGAGGCAGAATCAGAAGGCTTGGTTGAACATACGCTTTCCCCTTTTCCTCTCCCTCCACCCCTCCCAAAACAGTCCATCTTTCAGTGTTGCAGCCCGGATGAGGAGAGAAAAAGGTGGCAGGAATGTCCAGGAGATCCCCCAAGGATGCTGCATTATTTGTGGACAAAGATGGACCATGTACCCTTCGGAGTTAGGGATAGAAACAAATATTGTGTGCTCTTATGATTAAGCTGTGTTATGGTGGCTTTTGAATTTTTTCACCTTTTCCTTTACCCCCTTATTTTGTAAGAATGGGAGAGATGCATACTGAGAAAATGAACCTGTTTTTAATTCTGTCTGCCTGCTAGTTTTAAGTATACAATATGTTGTAAAATTTCCTATTTCCAGTGGTAAGAGACAGCACAATAAATGTACCTTATCTCCTTACACTGAAGACCATAACTGCATAGTGGGGATAATTTAAGAACTCTCTTGCCTTTACCAACCCAAATGGTTGCTTTTTGACAGCAACTGGCTAATGAATTTTTAAAAGAGAAGAAAAATACTAATTTTCCCCTCTTTTGGGAAATAGATTTTAAATGGCTAAACTACTAGCCTTAGTCTAATAAAATCAACTACCACTTTTGTGATTCTGACAGGCCATATTTTTATGTGGCCCTTTATAGAATGGAGTACGTTGAATGGGATAGAAATGCCATTGAGTGGAGTGGGCCTAGCGACTGAGGAGGGACTCGGTAATGCAGCTTTCCCTCAGCTGTTATGCGACAAATCAGGGCAAAAGATGGGACGACAGACGGGTCAGACAGGAAGAGCTTCTGGGAAACAAGCATATATATATTCTTTTTTAAATGCACAAAGCCTCCCAGTTAAGAGGTCACTTGGTTTGGGCTTCGTTGGTACTGAGACTTTGTTGAGTTCTTTCTGGGAATTGGGGAGTGAATGACATCCAGGCTCTGGACATTCCCAACTCTCTCGTGAGGGTACCACTTTCTCTAGATGAAAACTGTGACTGAAAACAATAATAAATGTTTTTGAGCTGCCTGTGTTTTCCCTGGGTTGGTGAGAGAAGGGACTGGAGTCATGAGCCGGCCTCAGACACAGAAGGCTCAGGTTTTAGAGAACTTGAAAACAAGGCTTTTGGCCAAAATTTTGAGACCCTAATCACTTTACCTTCCTCCAAAATACCCAACATACAGTAAACAACATTTGTGCAGAGATATGTATGTATTTAGTTCAGGTTGACTTGTATCCTTATAAACTCTTACTCAAATGATTTGAACTTTTACGTGACTGTCTGAGATTTTTTTCCAAAGCTACAAGCATGGCCGCCTGTGGTATCAAGGTGTTGCAAAACGATATCTGTGTTGTGCTTCCTGTTTTAACCTACCTCGTTTTGTTAATTTTTGTTTCACTGTTCATCACAGCAGTGTTAACTCCAGGAGACATATAGAGAGCTCAACTGGCAATCTCAGGTGTTTTTAATATTTTTAAAACATAACTGTAGTTGGCCAAATTGTTCTTTAAAATACTAGAGTGGGGGATCCAACAACAAAAATTAATGTGGCTTGTTTTAGAGAAAGCAATTACTGTAAATGGAATCCCCCCCCCAAAAAAAAACAACAGTGATCCTTCTGATGTTGCCTAAATACTTGAGCAGCTGATGTACTATTAATGAGAACGAAACACACATTAGGAAAATGGTGCCATTTCAATCTGGTGGTTTGGGCAAGGGGGGAAGGGAAAAGGAACTATTCTGGTGTCTGGACTAGATATCTATGCCCCCACCCACCCCAAAAGGTAGTTGCCATTTGCATTTATTTTAAGCAAGTAACATGGGAATGCAATTGAGGATTATCTTCAGGCAATCACCAAGATGTCCTCATCATGACCCCTTTAGTTCTCAAAAGCAATGAAATCCTCCCGTTCTCATTTTTACTGCTGTGATTATGCTGCTGAACAATACTATCTTCAAAAATTCCATGCAACAAATTCAGCAATAACTTTTTGGATTGAATTTAGCAACTACTGTAATTGGATGTTGATGTGGACAAAATATGTTGATTTGGGCCTCAGCCCCAAATGTGGTTGCCACCAGCTCTTTATATCGCTGCTGTGGTATTTTAAACCAGATGCTTTTTTTAAATTATGTTGCAAACTGATCTTTGTTTTTATGTTTTGTTTTGTTTTTTAAGTGATAAGTTCAAAACACACAGCTTTAAATGATTTTTTATTGTGGGAATTTTGGGTACAGTTAAGAAATAAAAGGGAATCATTGTGTTCAAACATAAGGTAGTTTGTGAATGTATTTTTTAAAATCTAGATTCATTGAAACAAGAAATCATGACAAAACAATATTAATGCAGTCTTGTTTACAGTATGTACAGTGGCATAACATAGAACATGAGCTTTTCTGGTGCCAACAACAATAAAACACAGATGTTAACCATCAAGTCATGCCTTTTATATTTTTGTACACATCTTTTACACTGATTATAAGGCAAAACCAAAATTTAAAAGGGTCCCATACAAATCTGCTCCTTAAAACATATTTATAGAATTCCTTGAAGAATTTATCTCAAAAAGAGATATTCCTCCATCAGGACAGGCCTCAGCCCTAACATAGTGAGGCCTGCATAATGCAGAATATATCAGAATTGTATTCTTGAGGCTCACACAATTCTCAACTTTTTGGTTTGCTTTAATTTTTCTTTCAGAGGGGGTGTTTGTTTCATCCATCTTAATAGTGTCTTAATAAAAATACCTAGTTTTAATCTTGGATTTTGGTCCTAGAAACTGGAGAAACTAAGCCTTACCCCCCAAAGTAAGTTTTATTAGATCAGTCAGTTCTTGTTGCACTGAATTGGTAACTCTCCACCAAAATTCATTGAGCCCATCCACACCATAATCTTTGACCAGAGTCTGGCAGTTGTTCAGCCTTCCTGGGGTGCTGGTTGTGGGCATTGTAGCCTGGATTCCTGAATCCTGTGGGTAGTAGAAATGGATGAGCTATAAGGCCCTTTCAAATAATGAGAGTCTTCCCCATCCCAGTTTCATTCGACCATAGTCACTGCACGCAATATAAATAGTTTCACATAAAATCTAGTCAGTCTATTTATAAACATCTCACCATTTTTCCTGGAAAAAATTTTTTTTGGGGTAGACAAAGTCTCACTAGGTAGTTCAGGCTGGCCTGGAACTCACTGTGTAGCCTAGGCTGGCCTCGAACTCACAGGGATCCTCCTGCCTCAATCTCCCAGGTGCTGGGATTACAGATGTGGACCACCATGCCCAGCTTCGAAACTTTTAAATAATATTTCAAGAAGACCTAAACCTATTTATTCATTCAACAAGGTATATTAAGGTTTGGGTGAAATCTCACAAGGCCACTTGGACAGGGGCTCCATTTTTCTAATACTTCAACATTGCTTTCTAAGATACACTCCTAATATACCTTACATCAAGCACACATTTTTTAAAGCATCTTAATTCCTGGTTGGCATGACCTACTAACAGTTTTCTGTCTGCTCTTGTGACTCACTGGTAAATGGTGTCTCTAGTCCTCCTGTGCAGTAGGTTAGAAAGAAGTGTGCCATTCCGACTGGAGCCATTTGGTTTTGTACACTGCCAGAAAGGGCTGACATCTGACTTTACATTCCATGAAGTTAAAAAAACAAAAATGAAAAAGCTTTCCCTATTATGTGTATCAGGTCCTGTCAGTGTATTCTTGAAACATGGAAGAGCTCTTTGTGTTAGCGTGTTCTGTCTTTGAAAGTCTGCTTGAACAGGCATCACCTGCATTTGTGTTGATTGCTTTGAGATATTAGATTGCTACATTATTTCTTAAAAGGAAGATGCAGTTATGGGTCAAACTTAAGGGTTAATCTTAATGTTCTGCAGGAACACATGAGAAAATCTACAATCTGCTGGTAATGGTTCTGAATCTGCACTCTACCATGCAGAACTTCTGTGCATACCATATTCTGACCATCTCAACAGTTTCTGTAATCTGTTATAGTTACCTTTTAGTTTACTTTTCAAGAGCTTAAATTAACCAAATCAAACAAAAATAATAAAATGTTCCATCAACCAAAAACTGACCCCAAGTCTATACATAGTTATAACACAAAAATCCAAAACCCCAAATTTATCTTATCTGCCAGTGTTCCTCATAAATGCCATTGTACTTTAGCCATGACTAATGATATCAGTAACCCTAAAATGAGCTTTCATGAGTCCTGAATAAAATGGGTATAAACCTATCTCTTTTCAGGAGCCTCAGCAAAGAAGAAAACCTCTTAAGAATTTGGAGGTTCAAAACTGACAGTCTGAACATTTCTACTAGATATTTTCTCATGTTTTGATTTCCATGCTGTATCATTGTTCTGGGAATTTTTCCATAGATAACTAAAATATTCAACCATTTGCATAAAGCTAAACTATGAGATCATAATCCTGTGCTTCGAACATTATTCTTCCAGACATGCCATCCCACAAAGGGCCAGAATGCACCATAATAAAAATTTCCAAAAATGTATTTTTTAAACAAAAATCCTTGAGTAAGTTTTGAGCTATTTTAAATCAAAATCAAAATCTTGGTATCTGTGTCCATGATGCCAAATATCGGGAGGAAAACTAGAAAATATAGTTAAAAATAAAAATTTCCTAAAACTTCCAGATTTTTGGCTTTGTGTACTTATCTACAAACTAATTCACTCTTCTCACAAAAGGGTTCAGTTTTGATGGTTTATTTTTTCATCAGCACCAAGTTGCACTGCACCACTGAGGCTCAGCAAAAACTGGTTTCATTTCCAGTCGTGGATCACGATTAGTACAAGGCAAATATTTTACTCCAATCATCCTGTTTCTCATCTCTTCCCCTGGGGTAAGTGTTGAAGAATAGTAATACATATTATGGCTCACTTGAGACACTTCAGAAATTATCCCAAATAAGAATTTCAAGTATTAGGTAGCAGTGGGGGAAAAAAGGATGACAGCCTCAGTGAATTTTAAAACTGGATGTCATAAAACTATTTTTGTACATCTTAGCTATCTTTTATACAGTGTTAACATAACTGTAGAAAGATGCCAAATTTATAATATTAGAAGGGAAAACTATGGTTTTGCTGTATTTGTAATTGTTTATATTTTAAATCTCTAATTTTCTAAGTGATGTAAATTGTCAAAAATTTGCTGAAATTGGATATAGTCATACCTGATATATTTTCCCATCTGAAACTTTTACTTTGAAGTATTCTTTTTCCTGCATACAAAAATTGTTAGGAAGTACCAGTTGTTCCCCACAGTGGTTAGAAATGCTTTGGTAGGTTCTAAACCCAGGTTTCTTATACTCACGCCCCAGAGTATTATTATTTTATTCTGTCAAATATGAATAATGAAATATGAGTAGTAGGACCCCTTGTTCCTCTGGCCACTTCCAGATCATGATCCCTCCCTCCTCCTAACACCCACTGCTTTGAAGTTCTTACCATCTGCCTGTGAAGACCCTACTTTACCCTCAGTTACCCTCATCACTGCTCAAGTATTTTAGCTCTTAGCTCACTTTCTCCAACATCACTCTTTGTTAATTCTGGATGATTTCAATATTCAGTTAGACAGTTTCCAAAGATCCTGGCTTCTCATTTTCCTGATCTTGTCCAGCAAAACAGCATTACCAATTACTACATCAGATCCATAGGTGGAGATAGGACTGTTCTTCCCATTTGCTCTAAGTATATCCATCGAACCTCTCACAAAGGCCACTGTCTCAGTAATATTTCCTTTTCTTTTGTGTAATATCAATGTTTCTATTGGAGGATTTCAGTACATTCCTGCTGCACGATATCCTGTCATAAACACCCTGCTTGGTCCCACTATCTCCACTTGTCTGCTTCCCCCAAGAGGAGTTTTGTACACTTACTGTCTAAACTTTGCTCTTCCTTGGTCTCTTGATCCAACTCAAATCTCCCTTTTATCCCAACATAGTAGCTTTGCAAAGGACACTAGTGATCATGCATTCAGATGCATTGGTGAGGTCTCTTAACACTATGCTGTTTGACTCATCTGTGCTCTTTAACACCACAACAACTTCCTTCTTCAAATACTTTCTTGGCTTTTGGACAGCCCTTTTATGCACTCTTCCTTCCCCTGCTACTAATTCCATGTCTCTTGCTGAGTTTCAGATGTGCCCCAGTACTGGGCAACCCCTCTTTAAGTGATATTTTCCAGTCTTGGGGCATTAAAAACCACGTATATGCTGACAAAACTCACATTTTTATCTCCAGCCCCAACCTCTTTCCTGAAGGTCAGATTTATACATCTAACTTCCTACTTGACATCTTCATCTGGATTCATAATTGACATCTCAAACTTGACATACCCAAAAGTAAACTAATTTGCTCCCCACCCACCAATGTATTTCCACTAAAGTTCTCTTTATGTCTGTACCTTTATTCTTCCACACCAGAAAATCTTCTTGTCACCCTTAATTTCTTTATTTTATATACCACACCCAATTCATTTTTGAAAATCCAGTTGTCCTTAGCTTCAGAGTATGTCTATAATCCAAACTGAGTAAAAGCCACTTCTTGCCTGACATGATGCTTTTAAAACAGTCCAAGGAATGTCATCTTTTAGCTAAGTCCCTCAATATCTTCCCTCTTGTTCACAATGTCAATATTTTTACATGGCTGATCAAGCTATGAAACAATCTGTCCTCTTTTGCCCCAACCACCACTACCATTTCTTTGACTCTGTCTACTATTTCCCTTGTTCACTGTGCTCCAGCCACATGGGCCTCCTTACTTCATCCAGAATACCCATAAAGCACTCTCCAGTCTGGAAATGTCTTCCCCCACATGACTTCATGGCTTGCTATTTCCCTTCCTATTGGTCCATGCACAATTATTATTTTGCTGTTAGAGATCTGTAGAAAATAATATTCAATTCTGCAGTCATTTTCTTTTTTGCTTTATTGCCTTTTATAGAACTTATCACCATCTACTTTGCTCATTGGTCTATCTCCAGTGCTGTGAAGAATATCTGGCAAATAATAGGCACTCAGTGAGTATTTATTGGATGGATGAATAACTGAAAATCAATTGTGGAGCTTTAAGATTCAAAAAGATATAGAACTATATAGCTATTTTAATTTCACTATCAAAACAAAAAACCTGTCTCCAAGGTTTGTATCATAAAAGCAAATCTTTGCTTTCACATAAAAAATAGAAAATCTTATAGATTTTCTTTCTTGGAAGGCTGTTATGGATGCAAGACACCTGGCTCTGAGCCTAGCTATATTTTCTTGCTCCATGAATCAGCTTCACAGATCAAGTTGCAGGATTGGAAGACAGGCTATCATAAAGAACCCTGAGAAGGGGGTGAAGGGTGCACAGGTAATGGGGAAAAAATAAGAACCAAGATACATCATGTACAGGTACAAGCACCCAATGATAAATGTAAATATATTGTTTACCTAAAATGTACCAAGAAAAGAATTTAAGAAAAAAAA
Source organism: Heterocephalus glaber (assembly GCF_053883595.1). Lineage (NCBI taxonomy): Eukaryota > Metazoa > Chordata > Mammalia > Rodentia > Bathyergidae > Heterocephalus > Heterocephalus glaber. The sequence continues at coordinate 47,714,054 of NW_028258324.1, read as the reverse complement.
AGAACCCTGAGAAAAGCAGCATTTCAAAACTTAAATTTATATAGATAATGATCCATTTAATTATTCTCATAGCAATAGGTGCAGTTTTGGATATAGGGAGAGAAACTGAATTTTGTTTTCTCATTTAAATATTTAAAAGCCACAACATTTTTTTCCTAAAATAAGAAGTAGACAACAAACTATTCTCCTGTTAAATGCAGCTTCAAAAATCCAAATGATATTGGGGTCTTATCTTCCAAGTGACAATAGCTCTGAGGCCTCCCTATCTGTATATATTCAGCTTCACTAACTGTTGTTGCATGAAGTTTCATTGTAGGAAATTGATACATGCCTTCTGATGAATTTATTGTTTTACTCAGTCTTGTAAAGGGCACACCCTGTAGTTTCAATTTGTTCAACCATGTATTTTCCTGCTCACTTAATAAAAGAAATATTTTAAAAATAAAGAAAGAAGATAATGAAATGATGTAATATGAAACAGTATAACAGTGAAAGAATTTTTTTGTTCCTCTTTTATTTTTTTATTTGTTTTCTGTGTTTTTTCACAAATCTATTGAGGTTAAGAACAAGGTACAATTCATTCTAATAGCCAGGGCCAAGGTTTTAATCAATCTTTTCCAGGACCAAAACTATTTAGGAGGTTCCATGGTTCTTATTTGCAGATTCTTGAGTCTTTTACAAAGGATGAAGGCATTAATTATAGGTGGAGAATGTGAAATGTCCTAAGAGATGTCCAGGATATCACAGTGATTGTGGAAAATCTAGAAATGACAAGCACTAGTTGTTAAAATATAATAAATATTTTTAAATGAATTGTCAGTATTTAATACAAAAAATTTTTAGAATGTTGGTTTTCTTTTAAATTGTTTCTCACCAACTTGAATACTGTTCTTATAGTTTCATAAGCAACTAAATCTATGTTTTATGACAACAGCAATTTGATATAGGGTCAACTTCAAAAAAAAATGTTGGTTTTCAAGTTTCAAAGCTAACTTAACAAATGACGTCACAAGGACAAAGATCAGCAACATCATAGTCTAACCAAAATTTCTAGTCCTGCACCCAAGGCTCCATGATTCCAGGTTATCTTTTACTTTTAGCCCATTTAATCAAAGAGGGATGTATAGATAGGAGGCATTGCTGCAGCAGAAATACATAAAATAGCTGGTTACAATCAGAAGCCTATCAGTCAGTGTGGGTCAAAGTTATCACCAGCCAAGGCAAAAAGACCACAAAGGACAACATAGTGAGATTTCCATAAAGCTCATTTAAAGAGATTTGAAAGTGGTACTCCCTTTTTTTAGTGTCAATGTATATGTTAGAGCTAATGCTGATAAGAGATGACTGTTCATTTAATTAGATGTTCTGGTTTAACAAAATTAAAATTTGGCACCCTTTTATTAGTCTTCTTATGAATTTGTGGGATTGGGTAAGGGAGGCTTCAATTTTGTTTTTGAAATTTTCCCAGCAGTGAAATCCACCCCATCTAAAGAGCTAGTAATACCTTGTTTTAGAGCACTTGTAAAGACCTAGACAAGTCTAGAAATACACTGTCCATCTCATGGGTTAATGGAACAAATATAAGAGGGGAAAAAACTTAATGGCATCTTCCAACATTGGAACAAAGAAGGCACCCCACCTGTTGTTCATGATGTAGGCTTACGTTGGGGATTCCATCAAGGTAAGTGGTAGTGAACCTCATGTGGCATTCCAAAGTCTGCAGTGGCATCACAGAAGGGAAATGTGGTATGGAAGAATTCACAAAACTCAGAAGTCACCAGCTAATTGCATCCCAGGCAACGTATCAGCGAAAGAAAGATTGGGTCCCAGAGTTTTAAAATATGATGTATCCCCATCATATTTATATCTCAGAAATCAAAAAACAACAAAAAATTCAGTAACACTTAAGTGAAGTTGCATTTTATAAGCCACATTTATTTGAAAAATAATACTGATACACATGAGTCACTCCTCCAAAAACAAAGCCTGGAATATATATGGGTTGCTGGACTCCTTGTTATAACTCCTTAACTCCCAGCCTTTCCAACTTACCTAACCCAGAGTTTGGAAAATATAAACATTTTCCCTAAGAATCCTAATTTGTGTCTTGGTAAATATTATATTTGGCCTGTTTATATTGCATCTATTTTTAAGGCATCTGAGGAAGTGGTTAAGATGTAGCTTAGTGGTAGAGTACATGCCTAGCATGTGTGAGGTTCTGAGTTCAGTCTCAGCATCACCAAAAAAAAGAAAAGTATCTGAGGCACCACTAAAACAAATCTAGCTTATCCTACCAAAAAGAAGGAAAACAAAGAGGCATTTATGTATCAGCTGCCTATCCTATAGCAAGCCTTGAACTGGATGCTGAGGCAGAAACAAATAATGGGGTAGTGATCTCTGCCCTTGAACTGCAGCCTCCTTATGCTACTACAGGGGACCGGAAACAAACATGACAAAAACAGAGTCTATCTTTTGGTAGGAAAAGGCAGGGACTGCTATGGGACCAAAGAGAATGGGCCTCTGCCTGAAGGGATTATGGAGGTATTCCCAGAGTAGGTGGCCTTTATAGCTTTGGGAAGGTTAAAAAGAAAAATAGAGGCTTAAGCCAGAAAGAGCAGTTTGAACAAAGACAGAAGAATGGAAGCGCGCATACTTCAGCAAGACTAGAAAAAGTGCTGGAAGAGCAGGAAACATAATCATTTGACCACTTGAATGTAGTGAACACTCTTGAGCCCTAACCCTGAACTTATCCCTGTCCTTCTGACATGCCACAGGGATTTCATAATCCTGATTCAGCCAGTTGCCTGGTCCCTGGTAGGCAATGTTTGGTGAATGGATAACAATATCACTTAGGTCAGCCATGATTCCCAGGTATTGGAGGAAGCTCTCAGACTCCCCCTCCCCCTGCCCTATGAGTGTACTGTTTAGTGCATTCTCAGCATTCTTTCATTGCTTTTTGTAGAACTAAGTCCCCAAATCTCCTCAACAAACCCAATCTTTGAAGCACAAAGCCGTCCTATGGACCTACTAGCCCCAAATTTCCTGGTCATAAGAATCACTTCAGCATTTATTACTGAGGCAAACTTCTAGACCATCCCCACCTGCATGAGCAGAAAACTGTCATGACAAGGCCTACAGTCCTAGGCAACCCCCTCACACTTCTGAAGAAACATACTTGTGGAGTTTTTCCTTCTTTCTCTCTGAATAGCTGTGTTATTCCAGATTTTACAGAAATCCAAAGTTTTCCACACAACTACCCCTTTCTCATATTGTACAGGCATCTTAGCTACTACTATCTTTTCCCAAAGAGAAGTTTGGAAAAGAGGCCAGGAGCTGCTGTGACCAGCCTCTTGGGCCATCTGGCCACTGCCCTCATGTTTCCTAGGTGGTCTTCATTAGTGGGACACACTTCCTAGCAGCCCAGAGCTTTGCTGAACAAAAAGCCCTGGGCTTCCTACTCGGGGATGCTACCCTATGGTTTCTTTCAGCTCAGAAAACCTTGTTAGGGACACATGATACCTGCTCTTGCAAGCAAGTCACTTTATTCTTATATTCATGAAATTAATTGAATACATAACATCTTATTATATTTTTAAAAATACCCTTTGAAAAGCACATTTCAAGCTGGTATACACATGTAATCCCAGCACCCTGACAGGTTGAGGCAGAAGCCCAACATGGGCAACTTAGAAATTCAGCAAGACCCTGTCTCAAAATAAAAAGTAAAAAAAGGCTGGGATGTATCCCCTGGGTTCAATTCCCAATACTGAAAAAGAGCATATTTTATTACTGTTATTTTTTACTTATTTTCATATACTTTACTATTGTTGGTTGCTTATATTGCTTTTAACTATTTCTTTTTTTCCATGCTTAACCTCTTTCTATCTTTGATTTTCAAACTGGCATTTATTCTTTTTATTGTTTCTTAGTTTTAGGTTGAGATTAAAAATATTATCACTATTTAATACTTATATTTTATATACAATTTTTTACTTATTTACTTATTTTTCTCTTTTTAACCTGTTTTTCAGTGGATTCCTTGATTTCTACTTCTTTGAGACTTTTTTTTTGGTAAAGGGGATCAAACTTGGGAACTTGCACTTGTGAAGCAGGCAGCAGAACCACTGAGCTAAATCCCCAGCCCTTACTTCTTTGAGATGAAGTTTTTCTCTGCTTTTTTCATTCTTTGAATATTTTATGCTTAAATTTTTGCACCTACCTTTGTACATTTATAGCCCTTATCTGCTTTTTATCTGCATTTTACTTAGATGTTTCTATATTCTTTCTTACTCTTAATTTCTTAGTGGCATAGTTTGTTGTATTGGTTTCTTATGTGTTCTAGTTATTTTTTAATCATGTGTTCTACTTATTTTTTCCACCATATCTTAAATTTCCTTCCTAAGTTTAATTTAGAGCTCATTGCATATAATCCCTTCATTTTATAAATGGGTACAATGGAGGCTTAGCAAGTTAGAATTTTCTTGCTCAAGATCTTAGTGTGAGTAGTTATGGAATCTAAATGAGAAGCCTGCTGTTTTAACTACCAATCTAGTATTCTTTCTACCAAAGGACTCCAAGGATGATGAATGGGTAAAGAGCACCTCTCTTTTTTGAAATACGGAAACTTTAGTAACATCTCACTAAGAGCATTTAGTCGAGAAATGGGAATTATGTGTATAAATGTCAGAGGCAGCATCCTGGAGCAGTTTGCTCCTTGACCTTTTAACTAAAAGGACCAATGAAAATAAAGTGTCAAAGGAAACTGAGAGATGGGACACTGTTGCTAAAATAAACAGAAGAACACAATCTGAAGTCAAAGTACAATATCTGAGTGGGCAAATCAACAATTCCATGTCTGTTTTGTTGTTTCAAGCAGTCCTGCCTGCTTCACAATTGCGGGCTTCCAGTTCAGATCTTTGTAAATTTTGCCTACAGCTATTTTTATAATATGCCCATAAAATCAAAGAGAAAGTTTAGAAGAATAATTACATTAAAATAATACCACTATTAGTTTTAAAGTGTGTTACTTACCTCTATAATATCTAAAAGGGGAAATATATTTGTATATCACTTTCAGTGTTCAAAATATTTTTCCTTTCCCTCTTCTTTTAAAAAAATACTTTTTATTGACTTTCCATTTGGTGCTTTTCAGTTTATATTCCCACTTTATTATATGTCAGCATGCTTCACTCCTTAAGTTTTAATGATTTCAAAAAATCAATATAATGCTACCTCAATGAAAGATACACAAGAATGTCCATCTTCAGACTCAAATTTAGCCTTCCCAATAAAGCAATGGCAACTGTGGGAAACCCATAGTTACTTCTTTGATCTATTTCTTCTTCCTACATTCCTGCTAATATTCTGGCTACATTTTCATAGAAGTTCACAATGATAGAAAAAGCACTACCTTGTGCATCTGATAGTGAGATGCTTTATTTCATTACTCAATAAACTTTTCAAATAGCAATCTTTCAGAGTTCCAGCATCTGGAGCAGTTATCTCCTTGGCAGAGCTGGTGCTGCAGCAGCAAATTAGTAGATGAAAATGCTAAGTGAATTCTCACTAAGCAAGAAATCTGTGGACACTGTGAATGAATCAGTCTGGGTGCTCTATAATGAGGAACTATAGACCAGGGATCAAATCCCTTTGCCTTGCACCAACACAGGAGGTAATTTCAAATTATAAAGGAGAGAGAGATTTTATTTTGGCTTATTTTACTGATCTTCCAAATGTATCTGAAGAGACAAGCCTACATTGAGTATTTGCACACATTTGGGATTTTCTAGGGGGAATGGGGCTTATTGAAGCTGGTTGTGTTTCTTGGAGATCTATGAGACAAAGAAGCACCTGGGTCCACGACTTGTCCTCCACCAAGTTGCACCATCTGCTTATTACAATACATTCCTGGAACTCTGGTAAACAGATGGCAAGAGAATCATTTCTCCTGACACTGCTCCTTTTATTGGTGATCTATTGGACAACAGCACAGAGCAACATTGTTTATTAAACCCCAACTATGATCTCATGATCTTCGATCCCACTTTTCATGTCGACCACATAAGCCTCCCTCGGCACCCTGCATATGGACAGTAAATGGTTTTCAAGACAATAACAGAAAATAGTGCAAATAGTGTCTGAAAATAATTAACCTACAAACATTAAAGAGGCAAATTAATAAAAGGAAGCCACCCTGAAGAGTACTGTGGCCATTTAGGCATATATGATTGAAAAAAATAAAAAATAAAGTTAATTTTAATAGACTTAAACTGGGATGATTCAAGAATTGCAAACAAAAGTGTTCTGCATGCAGCAGTACCATTCAATTTAGAATGAATTGCTGGTAATTAATTTAGGACAGTGCTCAATGAAAAACTGCCACAGATACACATCTGTCAAAAGAATTTGCTACAGATTGTCAAATCTCTGCAACACAGCACAAATCTAGGGGACTACCCACTCAGTAAGACCCCTTGTTCTTTTCATTAAAATTGTCCTTATCACCAAATATCACAAGCTCCAGGGTAAAAGAAGGAGCAGAGGGCCAGGGATTTAGCTCAGTGGTTCCACCGCCTGCCTCACAAGCGCAAGGACCCAAGTTTGATCCCCAGTGCCAAAAAAAAAAAAAAAAGAAAGAAAATATTAAAATGTTAGGTCAAGAAGGAGCATGGTTGATCTAGTTAGTCAACCCTGAGGGCCACAGAACCCCATGTTAACTTCTGGAGAACATTTAAATGGAGAGTAATCAATCACAGAAACAGAGCAGAAAAATAAGAACTGACATCAGCAAGCAATTACTATGTGCTGGACTTTGTTCTAAGCACTATGTCTACGCTATTTTTAACCTTACAACAATCCCATGAACCAGATACTATTTTCTTCTCACATGTGATGAGACTTAAGCATATCTAGTTTGTTTTACGGATAATGTCCAGGGGAGACAAGCAAGGCTTTCTCATGGTCCAATAGCCCAACCCTAGCAAAGGGAGGACCAAACCAAATATCTTGGTCCCAGTTCAAGGGTTCTAAACTCTTGTGAGCATGAATTCCATTTTCTAAGGTTCCAAAGAATTCCTTGGATTCTGAAGAGACATAAAACTATTTCAAGAGTAAAATCTCCTTCCAAAGCCATAGCCAGCATGTTAAGCAGGCCAGCCATGTAGGTCTGGCAGAAGCAGTGACACAGCTGGCCCTTTTCATGACCTCTCTTAAACAAGCAAGGGTCTGGGTATTGGGAAAGGGTATCTAGAGACCTGATCTTGGACTGAGGATTTGGGCCTCTCTTGTCTATAGACTTCTGAACCATACCATACTGAGGAGAACAAACTTAGAAAGATTCTTTTTTTCTTAATATATCTTTGTAGTACATAATGTTTACATTCCTTGTGGGGAGTTAGTACATGTATGTAATACATTTTAATTTCATTTTTTGTCCTCTTTCACTTTGATCCACCCCCATCTCTTGACTTTCTTTCTTTCTTTCTTTCTTTCTTTCTTTCTTTCTTTGGCACACGCCTGAAGCACATAATCTTTATGTTCCTTTGTGTGGAATTGGTATATGCACATAATTCAGCTTAATTGCTTTTTTAATCCCCTTTCCCTCCCCTTTCTCCCTTCTCCCTCAATCTCTTGATCTCTTTCCACTTTAAGAAAGATCTGTCTCCTGGCTTCCTACGATTTATCTTTTGTTTTCTCTTTATTTATACTTCTGGATTCATATAAAACAAATCGTGATATTTAAGCTTGTGTGTCTGATTTATTTCACTTAACATTATGGTCTCATAGTGCATCCATTTTCCTATATGTGACTCAAGTTATCTTTTTTTATAGCAAAGTAATACTGTACTCCATTGTGTGTAAATTCCACATTTTCTCTATCCATTCAACTATAGATGGACATATAGGCCACTTCCAAGATTTAGCTATTATGACCTGTGGTACTATCAGCATGTATCACCATAATATAATATCTTCAACTCTTTTGAGAAGATACCTAGAAGGGGAATAGCTGGGTCAAGTGGAATTTCTAGTTTCAGTTTTTTGAAGAATTTCCATACTGTCTCCATAGTGGTTGTACTAGTTTACATTTCCAAATTTGTGTTGTTTTAATTTGCATTTCTCTAATGGCCAAAGATGTGGAACATTTCTTCATGTATTTACTGGCCATTTATACTTCTATGATGTGTACATTCATTTCATGGGAGCCTAACTTTCTGAGTGCTTTATATATTCTAGGTATTAGCTCTAGGTCTGAGGAAAGATTCTTGAGAAGCAATTAAGCTAAAACCACATCATAATAGAAACCAGGAAAATAAGAGGAGAAGTTTCAAAGGGAATATGAATTGGAAAGAAACCCCAAAATGAAACTCAAAAGTGACTTCTGAGGAGTCTGGTTCCAATGCAAAGGATCATTTTAGCTCTTTGTGTAACTTATAGGATTTACCCAAAGAAAATGTTCACATGCATTAGTGTTTACCTTAATATTAAAATGAAGTAAATATTTTTGAAAGGAGAAGAAATGAAAGAGAGGTAGGAGCAGTACTTATACTTGTACAAGCTATTGAGGAGTTATCATCTGGCACCTGTGGCCCCAGTGTGAGTCATTGGAAGCTTAAGGTTGCCACCACCATCCAAGGCTCTTGGTAGTCCCAGTCCCATGGACCAAAGCTGTTTCCTCTGCCTTGTAGCAGTTACCATAGGTGTCTTTCAGATTTATCAAGAGGTCCCACAGGATCTATGGCCAACAATAATGTATTACACACTTAGAACTCTGAGTAGATCTCATGTTAAGCATCTTACTACAAATAACCAAAACCATGGATAAAATAACAGTAGTTTTTTAATGGCATTAATCAAATGATAATCTCTTTCAGAAATTAGTCATTGATTTTGCTGAGTTTTTATGTTTAAATTAAATAAAGTTTATCATACAATAAATTTGAATTTATTATGTCCTTTTCAACAAAAATATCATGTGTAAAAATGATTTATGGCTCAAAGGGACTTCTAAATCTTAAATACTCTGTGTATGTGTTTCAGAAGTAAGGTATAGCCCAAGAGTTTAAACACAGGAAGAGCAAAAGTTTTTAAAGTTCTAAGCCTTAGTTTTCCTATTATCCCATGGTTAAGGATAGGAGGAGCTGGTCACCATGCATATTATGTTGAGCTTTAGAACAGCCACATTGACTGCTATGTTAATTTTATTTTTGTTAATTGTAATTGAAAGAAAAATCCTCCTGGTGGGTGTTATAATTTGTAACTTCTTTTGAGTAAAGTTGTGTTGAGACCAAAAAAAAAAATAAACAGAAATAAAATAAATAAAAAGAACATGTAATATGTTCTTTCTGTAGCCATAAGATTTATTTATTATTTGAATTTGTGTCATTTAAGTTTGTATCTTCTACTTAGTGTATATTCGTTTATCCATTCAGCAAACATAAAACTCAGAAAATGCTTTATTTCTAAAGATGCATACTGTTATTCATAGTAAAGAGTAACTGAATATTTTTTATTTTTCTCTTGATATAATCATTACTTCTTACATATCTCATTTTTGCATGCTGGATCTACTATTGCACTATTAATATATTACAGTTCCTGGAGCTAGTAGTGCACCTCTCTCTCTCTCATACACACACACACATTTATTTATTTATGCATGTATTTATTCTTATTTTGACCACATAATGAAATATATTCTCCCATTTAAGCCTTCAAAACATTCATAAGTATTTGCTTAATTTTTATTGAAGTATAATTATACACATTAAAATCATCAGATTGTGTTAAGAGAGATTCCCATGGGCCTCTGTGTACATCTGGGTTTGCCACCTTGGAAAATCTGATTGATGAGGTAAATTTCCTTTCTCTTAGGATTATGGGTGGGACTGGAAGAAGGAAAAGGTATGAAGGTCACAAGACTTGATGAAAATCATGACAATGGTTTTTTAGTTTAAACAACTTTCTCCTTCCACTTGTAAGAGTCAAAAACCCAGTTATTAATTGTTCAATAATTCAGGGCATATAGTGTATCAATGTAGAGAGAACCAAACATTCACTGTAGTGCCGATTACATGAATGACAACTCTTTTAAATGATTTCCAGGCAGTAACAAATATAGTGGGATATAGCACAAAGGTCCAAAGCAAAAAAATCTATATTCATACATATTTTGATACCAACTAATCCTGTAACCTTGAATAAATCACTAAACTGTTGTAGATACCAGCTTCTTCAGCTGCAAAATGAAAACAATAATGCCTATTTCAGAACATATTGTGAGAATACCATGAGATGGCTTTCATTATAAATGTAAAAGTTTAGTGGATATTTGCTTTTTAACCATTGCTGTTAACACAACTATAACACACACACACACACACACACACACAGAGGATTCTAGCAATTGTTTCAGTGCAACAACTCTGAACCTGAAAGATTTGTAATTCCAGGAACCTTTTACTGTATGCGAGTGCACTCGAGTATGGATGTTCCCATTTTTATATTTCACATCACTTCTTCATTGTCTTGCCTATAAACCTCCTACTTTCCTTGAAATAAGCCTACTGTCTCCCTTAGAAATAAATCTGTATCATCAAAATTGGCAAAAGAGTCTCCACATGGGATGAGGTGGTTAGAACTTATAGCATTAATTCAAGTCCCCAAAAATTCATCACCCCAACATCAGATTGTCAACTCCTCCCATTAATCATTTATGAACACTAACCCATCTTCTTAATGTCCCTTGAAAGTTTTTCTAGAGGGTTGTGATAACTGAAGGAAACATACACACAATGAGTAGCATGGAACTAAGTAACCTAGATTAAAAGATATGATTAGATTTTCCCAAGGTGTGTAGGCTTAGAGCCATCATCAAAGGATTAAAAGAGGAAATAGAACATGCTCAGAAATTCCAGTCTTTCATCCCCTTGATTTTCTCTTGTCTTGGGCTCACCAGTTCTGGAAGAACTAAAATAATTAACCCAGCATTTACTTATGGCTCTGACCACACAAATCCCCTGGGCCTGGCTGATGAAGGCATCTAGAATCAGGTAGTTATACCGCCCTAGGAGGAGCCCCTCTAGTTTATCAGACTCAGCATCTCTTACTCCCTGACATAGAGGCCAAGCATCACCAGCCACTGATCACTATGTGTAGCACTGTTTTCGCCTCAAGAAAGGGAAAAATGAGGTAGAATGTCTCCGACAAATTTACAAAACAAAAGATACACCAAAGAAACCCTTGTGTTTTAATAAAAATCATATTTCTTTGAAAAATAGTTTATACAATTATTTAACACACAAAATTTATTTGTGTTCAAAGAACACAGTTCACAACCATTTTCATCCTCTACATTACCTATCTGATCCTGGTAAGCACTTAAATTTAATTACAGCTTTGCCACTAATTAGACACAGAACATTGGGAGAGATTCTTAAATGCTTTGAGCCTTAGTCTTCCCTCTGGTAGCTGAAAATAATGTCTTACTCATTCAGTGTTACAGGAATGAAGTGACCATATGTCTAATGTTCTGAACTATGGTAGGTGTTCAATAGTTTAAGAAGAAGGGGTAGGAATTTGGCTGCTGCTCACTTTTCTAATTCCTGGTTCATTTGTGAAGTTGCTCCTCACCTTACTGGCTCTTTGTCTAAAGGTTGAAGACAATTATCAGGATCTTTCACTGTCAGACAAATGTTTCAGTTGGGAAGATACTGATGTCCTGCTGGCTTTTCCAAGGTTTGAAGTTGCTTATCAGTAACCTTCCAGTGGGAAGTCTAATTAAATCCTCTTCCCTTTATCTCTCAGTGAGTGAGAGGTGATGTTTGTGAACTGCTTCCCATGATGATTCTAAGGGTCAATGATTTGAAAGGGAACAAACAGTTTCCAATGTTTTCAACAGGAACAGATAATTCTTGGAGCATCATCATTCCTTCAGATACATTTGCTTTTCCAATGTCCTTACTGAAAACTTGCAAAAGGAAGTAGCCTTTTAATGAAATGGCACCTATATTCAGTCCTAATAACAGTAGCAAATACTTATTATGGGCCTGACACTGTTCCAAATATTCCATGCATTTTACATGTACTAACTTACTTAATCCTTATCCACCCTACAAGCGAGGGACTCTTAAGTGCCCCATTTTACAAATAAAAAAACTGTGACACAGAGAGTTCAACTAACTTACCCAGCATTTTACAGCTAAACAAGATGGAACTGGGACTCAAACAGTATATTTCTGATATAAGGTAGTTATGAATTAATCAACAAATGTAATACTCCCTGGAATGATTCGAGTCAATGCCAATCTTCTAGGAGTACTTATTGTGTATATCAGTAATATGCTAGGGCTGGGAATACAATTTAGGAATTATAGAGTCTGTCCCTCAAAGAAGTGTATTAGAAGTGAGAACAAAAATAAACATGTAAGTAAATTAATAAAATGATTTGGATAATAACAAATACAGTGAACAAATCAAAAGAGGGTAAATATGATAGCAAGTGACAGGAAGGAAGGTGCTAACAATCCAAAAATTCATTTGGAACAAGAAGAGACCTAGAATAGCAAAAGCAAATCTGGGCAACAGAGACATGGCTGGGGGTATCACAATACCCAACTTGAAGCTATACTACAAAGCTACTGTGATAAAAACAGCATGGTACTGGCAAAGAAACAAACCCGAGGATCAGTGGAATACATTAGAAGATGCAAAAAAAACTTCAGACATACTCAGTCACCTCATCTTTGACAAAGGAGCCAACCACCATCATTGGAGGAAAGATAGCCTATTTAATAAATGGTGTTGGAAAAACTGGATTTCAACCTGTCAGAGATTAAAACTAGATCCATATATATCACCACGCACTAAACTAAGATCTAAGTGGATTAAAGATCTAAATATTAAGACAGAAACACTAAACTTGCTGGAAGATAAGTTAGGTAGAACTCTTGAAGATATTGGCATAGGAAAAGACTTTATGAACAAAACCTCAGTAGCACAGGAGCTAGCAGAAAGAATCGATAACTGGGATTTCATCTTATTGAAAAGCTTCTGCACTGCAAGAGAAACCACCAACAGAGGTAACAGACAACCTACAATGTTCGAAAAAAAAATTAGCAGCTGTAACTCAGACAAAGGGCTACTATCGAGAATATATAAAGAACTGAAAAAATCAGACCCCCCCAAATTCAAAGACACAGTTCAAAAATGGGCATCTGAAATGAACAGATATTTCTCAGATAAAGAAGTAAAAGCAGCAAATAAACATATGAAAAAATGTTCAACATCACTGGTCATTCGAGAGATGCAGGTAAAAACAACACTGAGATTTCACCTCACCCCAGAAAGAATGGTTGCTATCAAGAAATCAACCAATAACAAATGTTGGCGGGGGTGTGGAGAGAAAGGAACCCTTCTCCATTGTTGGTGGGAGTGTAAACTGGTGCAACCACTATGGAAATTAGTGTGGAGATACCTGAAAGAAGTAGGGCTGGAGGTCCCATTTGACCCAGCTATTTCCCTGCTGGGTATTTTCCCAAAAGAATTAAAAGAATCATACCACAGAGCTATATGTGTACCCATGTTTACTGTGGCACGGTTTGTAATAGCTAAAGCTTGGAAACAGCCCAAGTGCCCATCAACTGGAAACTGGATAAAGAAGATGTGGTTTTTTTATAAAATGGATTACTACCCAGCCATAGAGAATGAGAAACTAGAGTCATTTATAGCTAAATGGATGCATGTTGAGGCCATACTCTTAAGTGAAATAAATAAGACACACATGTGTAAATATCAAATAGTTTCTCTAGTGTGGGAAACTGAGAGTGTAAATAAGGACTAAAAGGATTAATAACTAACAATTGATACTTTGAAATAGGAAAAGGTCCAAAGGCGTAGGGATGGTGGGAGGGGAAGGGGAAAGGAAAGAATGGAAAGGAAATATTATGAGAGAAGAAAAAAAAATGGAAATGAAGTATGTAAATAGGGAAGGGTTTAGGGGTGAAGGGTGCACAGGTAATGGGGAAAAAATAAGAACCAAGATACATCATGTACAGGTACAAGCACACAAAGATAAATCTAAATGTTAAGTATACCTAAAATGTACCAATAAAAGAATTTCATAAAAAAAAAAAAAAAGAAAATGGAAAGACATCCCTTGCTTCTGGGTAGGAAGGATTAATATAGTGAAAATGGCCATACTTCCAAAACTGCTATATAGATTCAATGCAATCCCAATTGAAATCCCAGCAGCATACTTCATGGACCTTGAGAAAATCCAAAAATTCATTTGGAACCAGAAGAAACCTAGAATAGAATAAGTAATTCTAGGCAACAATGACAATGTAGGTGGTATCACAATCCTCAACTTGAAACTACACTACAAAGATACTGTGATAAAAATAGCATGGTACTGGCAAAGAAACAGACCCAAGGATTGGTGGAACAGATTAGAAGTTGCAGAAACACCTCCAGATACACTCAGCCACCTCATCTTCAACAAAGGAGCCAACGACCCTCTCTGGAGGAAAGATAGCCTCTTTAATAAATGGAGCTGGAAAAATTAAGTTTCAACTTGCCAAAGATTAAAACTAGACCTATATCTCTCACCATGAACTAAACTAAAATCAAAATGGATTAAATATTTAAATATTAAAACAGAAACACTAAACTGGCTGGAAGAGGGGTTAGGTAGAACTCTTGAAGACATTGGCCTAGGAAAAGATTTTAAGAACCAAGCCTCAATTGCCCATGAACTAGTACAATCAACAGGTGGGATCTCTTCTTATTAAAAAGCTTCTGCACAGCAAGAGAAACCACCAACATTGTGAAGAGAAAACCCACAATCTGGGAAAAATTTTCACCAGCAGTTCCTCAGACAAAGATCTACTATCTAGAATCTATAAAGAACTTTAAAAAATCAATCAGACCTCCCAAATTTAAAGACCCAATCCAAAAATGTGCATCTGAAATGAGCAGACATTTCTCAGACAAAGAATTTGAAATAGCAAATAAACATATGAAAAAATGTTCAACATCACTGGTCATTCAAGAGATACAAATGAAAACAATGCTGAGATCCACCTAACCCCAGAAAGAATGGCTGCTATTATGAAATCAATCAATAACAAATACTGGTGGGGCTGTAGGGAAAGAGGAATACTGTTCCACTGCTGGTGGGAGGGTAGACTGGTGCAACCACTGTGGTAATCAGTATGGCGATACCTCCAAGAACTAGGACTAGAAGTTCCATTTGACCCCGCTATTCCACTGCTGGGTATCTTCCCCAAAGAATTAAAATAATCATATCACAGCAATATATGTGAACCCATGTTCATAATAGCACAATTTGTGATAGCTAAAACTTGGAAACAACCCAATTGCCCATCAACTGGAGACTGGATAAAGAAAATGTGGTTTTTCTATAAAATAGAGTACTACTCAGCCATAAAGAATGAGAAATTAGAGACATTATATATAAATGGATGCACATTGAGGCCATACTCTTAAGTGAAATAAATAAGACATACATGTGAATACTGAATAGTTTATCTGGTGTGAGAAACTGAAAGTGTAAATAAGGACTAAAAAGTAAAACTGATAATGTGAAATAGTAATAAAAGGGGCAAAGGGAAAGTGGGAGCGGTAGGTGAAAGGAAAGAAGGGAATGGAATTAATATGAGAAAATGAAAAAAATGGAAACAAAGTCTTTGTAAATAGGGAGGGGTGGAGGCATTGAAGGGAGGGCATGGGAATGGGGAAAAAAATAAGAACCACGATAGAATATGTAAAGGTGCAAATTCCCAGTGATGAATGTCGTATTGTATACCTAAAATGTACCAATAAAATTAATAATATAGCCAGGGATTTAGCTCAGTGGTTATGCCACCTGCCTTGCAAGCACAAGGACTTGAGCTTGATCCCTGATACCAAAAAAAAAAAACCCTTAATAATATAAAAATAGAATAGATAAATAAGGACATTTCATGAAAAAGAAGTAATCAAGAGATTTATAAATACTAAATAAGCACTCCAGAAAACACTCAAGAATATGCTAGACAGAAACAATGAAATCATTAAAGCAAAAAATCCCCAGAAGGAGTTAAAACACCAAGCAAAGTCAATGGATAAAGAAAATAAAAAATTACAGGAAAAGAAAAGAAAATGAGCTGGGGATTTAGCTCAGCGGTTCCAGTACCTGCCTTGCAAGCACAAGGTCCGGTGTTTGATCCCCGGTACCATAAAAAAAAAAAAAAAGAAAAGAACGGCAAATAGTCACCAACAGAGGAAGAACACAATGATGGTAATTAATCAACACTTCAGTAACATCTCTCAATGTTAAAGGCCTTAACTCTTCAATAAAAGACACAAATTGGCAGACTGGAAGAAAAGGCAGAATCCAACAGTCTGTTGCATTCAAGAAATTAATCTAATCCAAAAATGTACTCATAGACTGTTGGTGGTCTCTCTAGAGGGAGACCTGAGACCCTGGAAAGCACCGACTTTTAAAGAAAGAAAAGGAGACAGCCTGGGGAATGAACAGCAGTTTAATTCCTCTGGCACTATTCAACAATCACAAAGGAAAGAAGTAAGGCTTTTATACATGTAGGAAAGCAGCTTAGTCATTCTGGCTATCGT
Organism: Heterocephalus glaber; assembly: GCF_053883595.1. Classification (NCBI taxonomy): domain Eukaryota; kingdom Metazoa; phylum Chordata; class Mammalia; order Rodentia; family Bathyergidae; genus Heterocephalus; species Heterocephalus glaber. The sequence continues at coordinate 47,697,419 of NW_028258324.1, read as the reverse complement.
CTTTCTGATTTTAACCTCTGGTGACAAATGACTTTAAGTGACTCATAAAAGCTACAGGCGAATTCACAAGTCCCCCATTTCCGTTCACCAATCCCATACATCAAAGAGCACACTGCAGCCCTCTTCTTATCAGATAGTATCAAGAGAGCAGGACGATTTCAGCCAAAATCGAGCCCACCGGCCCACCACAAACATCACAGATGTGCATAGTGAGTCATATCTCTCTCACTACCCGTAGAGTCACTGGGTCGTGGTCCTCTGATCCCAAGAAACAGTAAATAAGAAAACTAGGAAAATCTGTTTTTCTCCCATGAAACTTTCACAATGTCTCTTAAAGTTTTCTGGCATTCTTTTTTTTTTTTTATTAAATTCTTTAATTGGTACATTGTAGGTATACAACACAATTACATTTCTCATTGGGAATTGTACCTTTACATAATGCATCTTGGCTATTTTTTTCCCCATTCCTAGCCCTCCCTTCACCCCCTCCACCCTTCCCTATTTACAAAGATTTTATTTCCATTTTTTCCATTTCTCATCATTTTTCCTTTCCCTTGCCCCTCCCACTACCCCTACCCCTTTGGACCTTTTCTTCCTATTTTACATTATCGATTATTCATTCTAATCATTGGTACATTTTAGGTATACAATATAATGACATTCATCATTGGAAATTTGCACCTTTACATAGTCTCTCTTGGTTCTTATTTTTCACCCTTGCCCAGCCCTCCCTTCAACCCCTCCAGTCCTCCCTAGTTACAAAGATTTTGTTCCTATTTTTCCATTTTCTCATATTAGTCCCATTCCCTTCTATCCTTTCCCCTAGCCCTCCTACTTCCTTCCCCTTTTCTGGCATTCTTTTAACAAACAGACTTGTGGAATTTCCCAGAAACGACTTAATTTTCTTAGTTAACAAACTTCTTGTGATCAATTCTTACAACTAGGTAGCTGAATTCTACAATTTCCCACAATAGACTAAAACTCAAAGAATGAAAAACAACCTTTCATGCACCAGGACACCAAGAGCAACTAGGGACAGCAATTCTAATCTAAAACAATGTAAACTTCAAGCTAAAACTGATTAGAAGAGACAAAGAAGGTTATTTATATTAGTTAAGGAAACAATCTTAACAAGAAGTGATATGCTTATAAATATCTATACATCAAAAACTGGATCACCTATCTTCATAAAACAAATACTGTTAGGGCCAGGGATTTAGCTCAGTGGTTTTGCCGCCTGCTGCGCAAGCGCAAGGACCTGAGTTCTATCCCCAGTACCAAAAAAAGAAAAAAGAAAAAAAAAAACCAAATACTGCTGAACATAAAATATGAAATACTAACAATAATAATGAGGGATCTTAACACCCAACTTTCACAAAGAAATAGATCAAATGAAATATCAATAAAGAAATATCAAAGCTGAACCACACTCTTGAACATATGGATTTAATAGATATCTAGAGTGCTCCACCCTACTACAACAGAGTATACATATTCTTTTCTGCAGCATAAGATGCATAAAATACTTTCTCCAAAATAGATCACATGAGTCCACAAAGCCTGCTTAAATAAATATAAAAGAATTAAAATTGCCCCCATGTCCTATCAGATCACTGTGCAATGAAAATGAAATCAACCACAGAAGAAACCACAGAAATTTAGAAGTACGTGAAAACTTACTAGCACATTCCTGAACACCCAGTGGGCCACAGAAGAAATCAAGGAAGAAATTAAACAATTTCTGGAAGTTAAAGAAAATGTTTGTACAACACACCAGAACTTTTGGGACACAATGAAAGTAGTCCTAAGAGTGAAGTTTATTTCAATCAATGCTCAAATTAGGAAAACAGAGTGTGCTCAAATAAATAACCTAATGAGGAGCCTTAAGATACTTGAGAAACAACAACAATCTAAGCCTAAACCAAAATTAAGGAGGGAAAGCATAAAGATTAGAGTGGAATTAATGAAACTGAGACTTAAAAAATCAACAAATTAAAGAGCTAGTTCTTTGAAAGAATAAACAAAATATATAAACCTTTAGCCTAACTTACCAAAAAGAGAGAAAAGACTCACACCAATGCAATTAGAAATAAAAAGGTAAAATCACAACAGACACCATCAAAATCCAGAAGATAGTTACTACTATGAAAAATTATATTACAATAAATTGGAAAATCTTGATGAATTGGACAGATTCCTAGACTCATACAAATTTTCAAAGCTAACACAAGAAGACACAAAAATGCTGAACACTCTAACAAGAAGCAATGAAATTTAGACAGTAATAAAAAACCCCTACCAAATAAAAAGAATGGATTCACTGCTAAATTCTACAAAACCTTAAGGATGTCATATCTCCAATACTCCTTCAGCTCTTCAATGAAATTGAGAGACAGGTGCTTCCTAACACATTTATGGAAGCCTGAATCACTCTGATCTCAAAACCAGATAAAGACTCAACTGAAAAAAGAAAACTACAAGTCAATCTCCTTAATGAACATAGATGCAAAAATTTTCAACAAGATATTCACAAATAGAATGCATCACATCATAAAAAAGATTATACATCATGCCCAATTAAATTTCATCCCAGATATGCAAGGATGGTTCAAGATACATAAATCAATAAATGTAACACACCACATAAACAAAACAAAGACAAATCCATATGATCATATTAATAGATACAGAAGAGGCTTTTGACAAAATCCAATACTTCTTCATGTTAAGAACTCTAAAGAAAATAGGTATAGAAAGATCATACCTATCAGGGTGTGGTGGTGCATGTCTATAATCTCATCACTCAGGAGCCTGAGGCAGGGAGATTGTCACAAATTCAAGGACAGCCTGAAGTACATAGTGAGTACAAAGTCAGCCTACACTGCAAAGCAGCAAGACTGTCTCAAAAAAAAAGAAGGAAGGAAAGTGTTAGACCCAGTGAGAAAGAACCAACCAGAGACCGATATTAAATCCACACAGGAGTTTATTACCAGCCGGGACCCGAGCCGAGCATCAGACTTGAGTCCTGACTGGGGGGAGACAAACATGTTTTATACACCTTTGAGGCCAACAGTTTCTAGGCCCCCCTATGGGATAGAACTAGTAAAGCAAGCAAAAGGTACAGAAGTGGAAAGTCTTGCTGTTAGAACATTCTTAAAACAATAGTTGATTAATTGTTATTTCTAAAGGGACCTTTTAAGGGGAGGAGGTTTCTAAGCTTCCTCCTTCTGAGTTCATCTAAAGGACAGGCAGGTGGGTCAAGCAGCAATATGGAGTCTATCTTGTTAACTAGGGTCCTTCAGAAAGAAAGAAAGAAAGAAAAGGTAATATCTGAATTTTTTTTGTACCGGGGATCAAACTCGGGTCCTTGTGCTTATGAGGCAGGCGGCGAAACCACTGAGCTAAATCCCTGGCCCAGACAATATCTGAATTTTATAAAATTATTTATGACAAACCAATGGCCAACATCATATTAAATGGAGAGAAACTGAAAGCATTTCCTCTTAAATCAGGACAAAGACAAGGATGCCTACTATTACCACTTCTAGTCAACATAATACTTGAAATATTAGCTAGAGCAATAAGGCAAGAGAAAGAAATAAAAGGAATACATATAGGAAAGGAAGAACTCAAATTATCATTATTTTCAGATGACATAATACTCTAGAAGACCCAAGAAATGTCACTAAAAAACTCTTAGAATTAATAACCAACTTCAGCTATATAGCAAACCACAAAATCAACACAAAAATATCAACAGCATGTGTGCACAGAAATACTGAACTCAATGAGAAAGAAATTATAAAAACAATAATATTTATAGTAGTATCTAGAAAAATTAAATACCTAGGAATTAACCTAACCAAGGAAATGAAAGATGTCTTCAAAGAAAACTACAGTACTCTGCAAAAGGAGATTGAAGAGGACATCAGAAAATGGAAAGATGTCCCCTGCTCCTGGATAGGCAGAAACAATATTGTCACAATGGCCATACTCCCAAAATTGTTATACAGATTCAACTCAATCCCAATCAAAATACTAACAGCATTCTTCACAGATCTAGAAAAAACAATCCTCAAATTCATATGGAACCAGGAGAGACTCAGAATTGCAAAGCGATCTTGGGCAACAAGAACAAAGCAGGAAGTATCACATTATCTGACTTCAAGCTATTCTAAAAGCAACAGTGATAAAAATGGCATAGTACTGACACAATAACAGACATGTGAATCAGTGAAACAGGAATAGAGGATACAAAAACATCTCGAGGCACAATCAGCTATTTGATATTTGTTATTTGACAAAGGGGTCCCCAAAGAATACATTGGAAGAAAGATAGCCTGTTCAAAAATGGTGCTGGGAAAACTCAATATTTACAGAATATTGAAGCTAGACCCATATCTCTCATCATATACTAAACTAAAATCAAAATGGATCAAAGCTCTAAACATTAAAGTAGAACTACTGAACCTACAGGAATAAAAAATAGGTAAAACACTTGAAGTTATAGGTGTAGGCAAGGGCTTTCTAAATAGAACCCACATAAAAAGCAGCAAGAAATAACATCAAGAATTAACAAATGGGATTACATGAAATTAAAAAGCTCCTGAACAGCAAAGGAATCAAGTAGTAGAATAAAGAGACAACCTACAGAATGGGAAAAATTGCTATCTATTTCTCAGACAGAAGATTAATATCTACAATATATAAAGAATCCTCCCTAAAACATAGACCACCTAAAATACAAGATCCAATAAAAACTGGATAAGTGAAATGAACAGACACTTCTCAGAAGTACTAATGACCAATAAATATATGAAAAAATGTTCAACATCTCTGGTCATTACAGAAATGGAAATTAAAATGATGCTAAGATTCTATCTTACCCCAGAAAGAATGATAATTATTGAGACGTCAAAGAATAATGAATACTGGTGTGGATGTCATAAAACCCTCCAACATTGTTGGTGGAAATATAAACTAGTATAACCATTATGGAAATCAGTATGGAGATTTCTCAAAAAACTAAAATTAGAAATTTCATATGATCCAGCTATACCTCATTTTCCCCAAAGAGCTAAAGGCATCATACTACAGTGATACATGCATACCAATTTGTATAGCAGCACAATTCATAATAGCGAAGTCCTAGAAGCAAGCTGTATGCCCACCAACTGACAAATGGGTAAAAAAAAAAAAATGTGGTATCTATACATAATATAATACTACTTAGCTATACAGAAGGATAAATTTGAGACATCTGTAGGAAAATGGATACACCTGGAAAATTCAGTGTTGATTGAAATAAATCAGATGCACAAGCTTCAAAACCATATGTATCTCTCATTTGAGTAAGGCAAAGTACAAAAAACAAAAAGCATAAAAAAAGAATGGATAGCATGAAACGAGGGGATAGATCTCTTATAAATGGGAAGCAGTCCAAGAGACCCAGGGCAAGGAAAGAAGGGAAAGGGAAGAGGAAATAAGAAAAATGAAGATAATGGCATGTATAGGAACTAATAACTTCAATGAATGTAAACATTTTATGTCATAAACATGAGCTAAGGCTAATAATAACAAGAATAAAAATTAGGAAAGGGGATTTAGAGGTAGAAGAAGGGAAGTAGGTGGAAAGGGGAAGGAGATTTAAAAAGGAAACAAGCTGTATTGTGTATATGTATCTACTTCCCAAGATGAATATAAACTTTATGTACTGTAAATATATACTAATAAAATAAAATAACAAAAAAAAGAACAAAATCTGATTATTTTATTGTAGTATTCCATGAGATGTGGGAGATAAACTTGGATTACTACTCAGATGATTGAACAATCTACCACATATGATATTAAATGGTATCACAGTTATCCCAGTTTAATAAGCAAGAAGATCATCTGTTATCCTGAGTTCTCTCCCTTTCTCCTCTCCTCAAAGCAATTATCTGCAAGTCCCATCTTTACCCATGGAAATATATCTTGAATTTCTTACTTTTCTTTCTCTGCTGCCACCATTAGTTCTAGTGGTCAACAGCAAGTATGAACTGTCACAAGAGCTTTGCAAGTGTGCGTCTCCTTTCCTGGGTGCCCTGACCAAGACACTCATCCATCCTGCACTCAATGACAGGAGTAATCTTAAAACACATATTGGATCACATCATTCCCACTGTTAATCCCTCCAATGACTTCGCACCGCCCTTCTGTGGATTCCAACTTTTTCCTGTGGCCTATATATCCTGCATGACCATGCTGCTCTCTCCCCAGTATTATCTCTTTCTACTCTCTCCTCTCCCCACCCTGTCTTAACTGAATTTCTCTTATTCTTCAACCTCAGATCTTTCCTTCCTCAAAATTTACCCATTACTTCCACCTCCATCCTGCCTACCCATTCTTCAGGCTTCAGTCAAAATGGCACCTCTATCAATGTTTACTTTAGTATCTTTTCTTCAGAGGGTGCCTCCCATTAGTCTCTTCTTCTGTATTCTTTGTTTCTTTCATAGAATTTAATCCATCAAGAGCAGAGTTCTTTTCTGTGTCTTTTACAGTTATAATTAGTACCTAGCAAAATGCTCTGTAAATACTGCATTACTAAATATTAAACCAATAAATGCCCCAATAATAGCCTCAGATACCCCTCCTACTACAAGAAAGCCTGTATTTACTACACACTAGGCACTTTTATAGGTACTGAGAACAAGAATATAGGAGTCTCCACATTCACAGACCTTAGATTTGATAGAAAAAGTGGCAAACAATAATAAATAAACAGGAAACAAAACTTAAAGCATAAGTACCATGAAGAAAATAAAACAGAGTAACAGGCCAAGCATGAGTTGGAGGCATAGCTGGTATTTACTTTAAGCAGACCAGTGAGGGAGCTCTTTCAGAGCCTTCATCTCAGTGAAGAGCAGGAGCCAGTGACATTCAAACCTAGGGAGAGGCACTTCGAGAAGAGGCTCCTCCAGTCCACAGATTCTGAGACTGAAGCATGTTAGATAGGCTGAGGCCCTTGTGCTGGGCCCAGAGGATGAAAGTCAATCTTAGATCGAGCTTGCATCAGGTTTGCCTCTTAGGCCATGGAGAAGAATATAGGTTTCCTCCTAAGGGTGACTACGAGGTCACCAGAGGCTTTTGAGTAGGGGGGCATTATCATCTGATTTAACTTTTTAAACCAATCTTGACTGGAGTAAGAAGGCTGGGTAGAAAGCTATGCAAATACACACAAGAGAGTTGATGACAGTGTGGACCAGAGAGGCATCTACACGAAGGTTGGGAAGAGGATATAACAAGTTTGCCCTCCCTCTTTGGTAGGCTACAGTGCAAAATTTGACTCAGAAATTTTAAAAAGCACTGCCTTCTTGAGGGACTGGAATCTTCAGATACTCTGTTGTATCCCTGGCTTGGCCAAGCTTGAACTCATTTGATTTAGTTCCCAGGAGATATTTTTGCCCTGACACCTGACCTAATCAGAGAAGAATGCAGCATCCACAGATAGCTGGTTTTCTTTCCTTCCATCTACAGACTCTCATTTTACTGAAAGGAAGGGTAACAATAGGAGAAAAAAAGAGGGAGGATGGTGGGTCCTGCTTTGTAAACTTTAGATATCTTAGCACCTACTCAGATTCAATTCAAAGCCAGGGACTTAGCTCAGTGGCACTGTGTTTGCCTTGAAAGCACAAGGTCCTGAGTTCGATCCCTAGTACCAAAAAAAAAAGTGATCAGAATATGACCTGAAATGTTTAGAAATGTGAGTGCAAGAGAACAATCACACAGAGGTGAACAGCAGGCACTCACTGAGCAGATCCTACCCCATCAGCAAAGTGTCCAAAGCCTGACTTTATCCTACAGCCAGGAAGCCAGTGAAGCAAACTGAGAGGCTAGAATCAAGTATCAGTTCTTCAAGGGCTACATAAATGAGTGCAATCAGTGTAAATGAATCCCTCAACCCCAATCCTGGAGACAGTTTTAGCCCATCCCAAAAGCTGTAGCCTTTTACTCATTTCTGAGCAAGACCAGAACAGAGAGGCCAGGACTAAACCAGAGGAAGCTGATCACAATGGCTCAAGACTAGAAACAGGTCACACTTTGAAGGGGAGAGACTAGCTCCAGAAGCTACTAGATGCTGGCCAGGACTTAGTACTCTCACCAGTCATAGAGAGTTCAAAAGTCAAAGGCTGGTAAACAGCAGAGGAAAACTATCATTCCTAACAGCAGCACAAGCTTCTTTCCCACAGATTGCCAGGTCCCTGGATAATGAAGGCCAAGGAACCTCACCTGTTTATAGAAGGCCCTGCTGAGTAGATGTGTACAAAACCTGCCGAAACTGGGGCAGAAAGTCAGTGCAGCAACCTGAGCACCATAAAGTCTTGTTTCAAAGCTGCTCCCCAAAGCTTGGCTCTGTCACCTAGAGCTCTTCTGTTATGACTAAACAAGTTAATCCATGGCAAGTGCTGAGAGAGGCACCTGGCACCAAAGAAGGACTCAATAAAGATTAACTATCACTATTAACATTTGTCTATGCCTCTCCACTAAGAAATTATTGTATTGTGCATTGGTCTTTGCACACATCTCACCTTATACATTATAAACTCCTAGCAGAAGGCAGCTGTGTCTTATTTGTCTCATGTATCTCAGAGCATGGAACTGTGCTGGGTTCCATTATTATTTGTGGTTTGAACTGAATTGAACTTCTAAAAGCAAACATTTTTAGGTGTGTCACCTTGCAGAAGTGGTAGAAATGAAAAAGGGTGGGCAAAAGAGTAGACAAATGAAATCTGAATTTCCTCTACCTCTTCACTTTCTCATCTCATTTTTTCCTAGTGCCCTCCTTTTGCTGCTGTCCGTTACAGTTCCTCTACAGCAAACTGGTTTCATGTGAGTCTCAGAGGAAGCAGTGACCCTAGTTGCCAGGTACAATTAAAGCTCAATATATTTTGATATCTCCTGAGCCCCCAAAGAGATTGTATGTCAGAGAAGATACCCAGAAAAGCGCACGCTGAAGACATATGAGCAGATCTGTGAATATTACATTATCACCTCCAGCAAGTTCCTCTTGATATACACTGAATCAGTAATAGCAATAACAATAACAACCACCATTTACTGAGCAGTTAGGCTATGCTAAATCCTCTCGTGTTTCTCATTTAATTCTCCTGCAAAACAAAGTGTATGTTCTGTTAGTTCCTCATTATCAGATTAAAAAAAAAATCAACTAAGGCACAGGAAAATCACAGCAAGCCAGTGAATGCTGAGAGTCAAACTCAAGTCCTTAACTCTGTAGAACTCATTTAGGTAACTGGTCTAATCTACAGCAGCCCCTGGCCACATCACCCAGCTCTAGCGCACAAATACCATAGTATAAGCTCTCAGCAGAGCAAAGCTCACTGCACTTTCCATGCCCATCTGTGTCATCCCACATTACCTGGCAGCCCAGCATATCTCAAAAGACCAGCATATTTTCTGCAAAAGAACTCACAGAGTTCTCTTTTCACCTGTCCCCAGCTGCTGCCACACTTAGCACATGCCTTAAAATGTGACAACCTCTGATTTGTAACTTACGCCTAAGAGACCTGCTCCCATTTTCTCTTCAGATGGAAAAAAAGGTATTGGAGCCACAAGGTGCCGAGGCAAAGGACTTACTGATTTGATTCTCATCAAAATTCAACCTCTGTTATTAAGATTAGACTTGGACTCTTAGTTTGAGCCCTACTCCTCCCCTCGACTTGCTCCTCCTCCTACAATGTATAACCAGGCAGAGCTGTGGACATAAAGGCAGGACTGTCAGCTACATACACAGCTCAGTACAGGACCTGGAATTAAGAGGACTTCCAATCCATAGAATGGCAGGAGATAAGGTAAATCAGCATCAGGTTCATTTTAAATCTGGCTTTGAAAAAAATGACAGGGGAATCTATTCACATTGGTGAGTACACAGAGCTTTTGGGGATATTGGATATAGCTACCACAAAACAAAGCTATTTCTCTGTACTTGGTCAACTGATTATTCATTTAGTTGGTAAAGAAAAACCTGCTTCTTGTTCAGCAATTGGAGCTTAAGGATGTTTGCTCTCTTTTCTGACAATTTTCTGAATTTTTTCCAAGTGATTCTATATAACCATATGATGGACAGAATGTGCCTTCTTCCCTAAAAAAGGGCAGATTAACCTGAAGTTAATTGTGAAAACTGATTTGGAATCTTCAAAAATGCTGGTGCATAAAAGGCAAGAGAGGTAGAAGCAATGTTCTACAAAAAAGACTGAAGAACTGACAAAAATGCAACAGGTGATCTTAGATCACAGAATAAAGAAGAAAACAGTTATAAGAGACAATATGGGGATAGGTGGGAAATTCTGAATGTGAGCTATGTCTTAGTTAATATTATCATATCAATATTACATTCTTGGATATGATAATATATTGTACCTATGTAGGGAGATATCTTTGTTCTGAGTCCATGCTGAAGTATTTAAGAGTGAGGTGATATAAATATCTGAAGCTTGTTTTTAAATGTTTCAGCCAGAAAAACATACACACAGTAGGAGTTAAATACAGTAGTGGTTAGCCACTTGTAGATACAGGTAAAGGTTGTAGAGTATTCACTGCACTATTATTTCTACTTCTCAGTAGATATAATACTTTTCAATATAAAAGCTTAAAATAATATAACACTTTTGTTCCCTTAGAAGTTTTCCCTAACCACAATCACCCACCCTGATACACAATAATACAAGTTGATAAATACATGCTCCTCTTAAAGTAGGACCTTTAAGTTCTGACATGGTAGAACATACTCTGCTGATCATCAGTTCGTGGCAGTAAGGAAAATGGTTGTAGCATGAGCTTTAGAATCAGCATGCTTGGATCTATGCTCTAGCATTGCTTCTTAGCTGCTGTCACACTTGGGTTAATTTATTCTTCTGAGCTTTGGGTTTTCTATATTAAAATAAAATAAAAACATTTTGAGATATAATATGGGTTATTTAGGTGTCATAGCACTTTAGGGCTTGATAATATCAGATAATATCAGAGAAGTTTCTATGGCACTTTAATGTTAATAGTTATATAATGTGTATTTAAAGAATAAGAAGCATATCATGATTTTATGGATACTGATGCCCAAGATAAAGCTAAAGTAGAACTTTAAAGAACATACGAAGATGAACACTAATAACTGTAGAGATGATATATACATTTGGCAAAAATAACAGAAGGCACTGCAAAAGCAAAGGTAATGTGCTTAGCAGAGAGCCTGGCATAGAGTAGATGCCCAAGCTACATTTACAGCTAATTAAATTCCCTTAGGAGTTTAGAAATTAGGTTGTAGAACTTTTCTTGAGAAACAAAGAACAGAAATATTTGAAAACCTATATAAAAAAGCAATGTTTTTCAGTTTTATGAAAAAAGTAGTGAATGTTATCCACTTTGGTTAAAAGGGATAGGATAATCACAGAACTATGAGCCAAGAGACCTCAGGTGTAACTCTAGATACGCACAGAACTCAGACAAGGGCCTCAGTCTATGGAACCTCAATTTTTTTAATTGAAAAATGAAGGAATCAGACAAGCATTTGTTGCTCTCTAAGCTTCCTTTTAACCTGAAAATTCTACGACTTGAGAAGCCCCTGGCCATTTCCAATTTGGGTGCAAAATCACCATTGGCTTGGCTTCCTAAACCATGTTGTTTAGAGGAAGTGCATAAGCTTTTTCCCTACTTAGTCAATCGGTAGTTGCTAAAAAAAACCTTGCTTTTTTGTTCAGTAGTGGGGGTTTAGGACCATCAGCTCAGAGTCCCATAATAGAGTATTTGATACAGTGGTGCCTCAGTTCATGAACTTAATTCTTTCTTCAATTCTGGTCGCAAACCAAATTGGACGAGAACCAAATCAAATTTCGCCATAAGGTCAACAGTGAACCTAACCATTGAATTTGATTCGGTTCTCATCCAATTTGGTTTGCAACCAGAACAGTGGAAAGAATTGAGTTTGTGAACAGAGTACCTCTGTACTTCTGTGGTGTTAGGCTTGCTCCCTAATCATCTCTGCACCTGGTTTCTTCAGCTGTAAAATGGGAGTAATTTCATGCACTATGTAGTATTACTATGTAGTATTGTTGTGAAGATTATTGGTGATATATGAAAAGTTAACACATGGTTATTTGCCAAGAGTGATTAATGAGATGATAATGATGTGAAAAAAGATGCATGTGTTCATTTGCCCTTTTACTCATTAAAGGATGACCACTTTATTTATCTTATTTAGTTTTCACAATAATCTTATGCATTAACTGTCATTTACAGGAAAAGAAACTAAGGCTCAGGGCTGATAAGAGCTTAGCTAGTACTTTTTCTTAAATTGTCTACTTCCATATCTACTTGCTTTTTTCTAATAGATTCTCTTTAACTTCTAAGCCACAAAATAAGCACATTTTTCCTACCATGTTAAGATTCAGTTGTTTGCCTATTCTACTCTTCCACATATATCCTACAGCATATTTTAAATTAGATATGGGAACTAGTTTCTCTAACTTAAAATCATTAAGCTTTAAGTGAAGGCAGAATTTTTAAAAGTTTTAGTTTAACATCTTGTAGCCTATAAAGTTTAGTGGAAAGACCTGAAGATCTGCCACTTACTAAGCATGAAGTTTTTGCGTTAGTTACTAACTGTCTCCATATATGTTTCCCTATACATGAAAGGATAATGATAATTTCTATCTATAAGGTTTTTGAAAAGACAGACAAAACAATTAGGACCCCAGAGCCTGGACTGAGTAAGGTCCCAAGTTCTTACTATTTTCATTAGCTCTTAAGTACCTATATTGTGTCAACCTCTGGGACATTAGAGTGAATAGACAAAGGTTAATGGGGCTTTTTCAGACTTCGTAATTTTCAGAAATGTTCCTAGTTAATAAACAAAACTTTCTCAGATCAAGTCCAGTGCCAAGCCACATAGAAGGGAAAAAGGACTTTTGAAGACATGATTAAGGTTAAGGACCTTGAGATGGAAAGATTTTCCTGGATTATCCAGATGGGTCAAATCTAATCCCATGGATTCTTCAAACAGAAGAACTTTTTCTTGGTGTTGTCTGCCCTGAGAAAAGCAACATAAGAATTGACACATCATTGCTTGCTATGAAAATGGATGAAGGGTAAAATTAGCCAAGAAACATGTTGACCTCTGGGCCTGAAAATGGCCCTCAGTTTACAGCCAGGAGGAAAACATAAAGCTAAGCCCATCACTATGAGGAACTGAATTATACCATCAACCCAGAGTTTCTTCTGCAGCCTCCAGAAAGGAACAGAGCCTGCTAACTCCTTGAATTTAGTCTGCTGAGATTCATACTGGACTTCTGACTGACAGAACTGTAAGATAAATAGGTTTGTGTTCTTTAAGCCAGTGGATTGGTGATAATTTGTTACAGCTGCAATAGAAAACACGAAGAATAAATGAGATAATCCACATAAAGCAGTGATCAGACATGCAGTTGATATAAATATTCAGTAATAGGCTTTGAAGCTGGTTTTGCCCTACAGTTTACATCAGATTGTCCAGACTGTAGTGACAAAGAGTATGAGGGAAGGAGATTAAAGTTCTCTGAAGGCACCTAGTCCTCTTTCCATCTATGAAACGGATGCAATTCCTATCTTTGGAAACAGTTTGAGGCAGGAAAAGACTTAAAGACTTAAAAAAGACTTAAAGAGAAATCAACAGTCAAGCAAATGGAACCCCATTTTATCTTTGGCTGTCTGAGCCACTGAGTTTTAGATGTCTAGTGACACTTCAGAGGGTAATTCAAAATCTCTTGTATCCTATGCACCAAATACTGTATAATGTGTGTGTGTGCACTCACACATTTTATATGTAACTATTGATATGTAATATATTATTACTTATTTCTAAAAGTATATAGCATACATACTTATAAATGCTTCTTTGGTTTTATGTATATATATATATATGAGTCTTTATTTCAGATAAGGGAAGAAAGTTTGGATAGATGCTGCCTAAAATTAATGAAAAAAAGAGAAAGTTTTGAAAACCTAAATATCTCCAGTCCCCACTTAAGATTCCAATCCAGTAGATGGTCTGGGGTAAATTTCCAGAAGTTACATATATACCAAGCTCTCCAAGCAGGGTCTCATTTTAGAACCAGTGTACTAAATAAATTCAGATTCTATGATACTTCATTGATGATAACATTGTGAAATTTCTAATTTATAGATTTATTGGAAGATTTATAATCATCCCATAATTTAGACAGAAACTTAAGCTCCCATAGGGGAAATGGGTAGAATTAGATATCCTTGAAATAAGAGTGGAAACTGGAACCCATGCTTATACGACTCCATTCATTCAACAATATGCCTACTACATTCCATGTGATTTATTTAAAATTTTGAATTTTATAATTATATATGAAACATCTCCCTAGAAAATGTCTAATAGCATAAATGAAAGAAAAAATATCCCTTTACTTCCCTTCGCCAACCTCACATTCTTTTTCAAAGATCATCAACTTGTTTTTTATTCATCATGAAAACCTCCTATGAGTTACATACAACATTCACAAATCAAAGAATATTCATGTTCAGGCCTTTGGAAAACATTGTGTTAACAAAATTCTTTACCACTTAAAAATAGGTCAGTGCATCTGATCACATTACTCTTTTTAATTCCCACATAGCATGTTGTATATATCTGATATATGTATCATTATTCTCTGAATCTGTTTGACCATTTCCCATTGAATGAGATTTATATTCTTTCTGCAATTTTTATCACATACATACACACAAAATGTTGTGCAATATCCTTATATGCAAATCTGTATGCATGTGATTTCTTTAAGATGGTCAGATATGTAATTATGAATTGAAAAGAATTGATGCTTTGCAGTTATATTGTAGCTTTATGTAGTTGTGGAGAACATAATGTAGCTTAGTCCACAACTCTAGGTTCAACTAGATGCAAATCGTGTAAAATACACTACCTAGATATTGATGTAGTTCATGATAAAGGCTGGCCGGTGCCTCCTATATGACAGCTAAAGTGCCTTTGTACCATGGCAAAGTCCAGAAAGCTCTCCCTTTCTTTGTTACTGATGATGTATATGAGTTCTCCCAAGGACATATGACATAGTTTCTGTTTTAGCAGGTTTTTTGCTTCAGCAGCAGTTCTAGTTCTCAGTTCTGATTTTGAATCTTAAAAAATACATATGTTAAGAAAAGGATGTTTGGTTCCTCCCCTGGAAAAAGCTGTCCCAAATTATTTTTCAGTTTTAGCACTATAGAGAAAATAATCAATGACTTTCACATTCTCAGAAGAACAACACCTACACAGCAGAGCACAGAGCATACTGTGAAAGATCAAGGGGAAAGAAACAGCCCATGGAGCCTGTAAAAAGTCCACACTGCAGGATGGTGGGATGGTGGTAGCTGGAACTTCTTGGTGTATCCCAGCTCTATGTTTCATACCACAGATCACTGGAACCTTGGCTTTCACTGTCTTCACTGCTGTACTGAGTTCTTTCCAGTTTGGATACAACATTGGTGTGATCAATGCACCTCAACAGGCAAGTGAAACACGAACATTGTAAGTTCTTTCTGGGCCAAGTTCTGTCATAAAGATAAAGTGTGTCCACGTGGGGGACATAGGGTAATCCTGGCCTGCCAAGTGCAACGCACGTGGTTCCAAAGCTGATAACTTGGCCTTGACTCCTCAGGTAACAGCCCTTGGGGGAAAAAGAAGCAATAAATAATGCTTGATCTCTGACTCTGCTGTTCGCTGAGCTCACAGAAAACTCTAACGAGAATAGCACATGCCTAGAGAGCTTATTGCAGCATTCATTCAGAGCTGTCACCCATGCATAAATGAAAAATGCCAGAAAAGAGGAAACAATAAAATGATATGTTTCATTCTGTGCATGTGTACTGGGCACCTACTTATTTGCATCAGGCACTATAATATATGCTCTTCTGAGCTAGACCCTCTCAACAACCTTATTATACCCATTTCCAGGCAGAGCATAAACTTTAGGAGCCCTAATTCTAAAAAGGTTATAGTCCTTCACTCCATTCCTAACTCCCATAAGTCATTCAATATAAAATAATATAAAACTTTAATGATAGTCAAGAGGTCCAATGAAGTTTGGATTTTCTCCATGATTATTTGAATTGTTGGGGTTTTTTAAATATCAAATAATTTCTAGAATTTTTCTCATTTATTTTGTATATCTCTGCTCTGTTATCTAGTGAATATTGAGCAGGAGGATTTCATTATTCTCAATTCTCACAGTCTCCAAATTGGGGAAACAAGGCTTCAGAGCCCTGTGCACCAATTCAGACTCCTGCATAGTGTCAAACACGATGGTTGACATAGGAAAGCACTCACTAAATGATGAAGAAGAGAAAAATGAGGTTGGGGGAGGCTGGGAAATGGGATTCATAAGGTGAAAATACAAGTCTTGGTTGGGTGCCTTCTGGGACTCTGTCATGTTTCATGTGCTTCTTTTAAGGCTCTGAGCTAAAAGAAAATTGTAAGATATTGCAGAGTGTGAATGGATGAAATAGGTGCTGGCCACAGTCCATTACCTGAAAAGGGCTGCTCCTTGGGCCAAAAGATGTGCTTTCATTAGGTACTGCACATCATGTGTGTGGCAGGCCTCTACATGGCTAAGACCCAGGAAATCATGTTGGGAGTCTAGAGACCATGGTCGTATCTTCTTTCTGTGGGTGGTGACCATGCAGATCAATTTAGCAGGCTTCCTGAAATTCAGTTCAGCATCACCATGACTTGGCATGGGTAGAACTCCTTCTATTGTCATGAAGGACCTTTTCACATCCTTGTTTAAACTATTCTCTCCAGTCTTAGAGGGAAAGTAGGCTAGTTTCTCCTCCTTCAGCTCAAGTCCCTGATCTCTCCTCTCCCTCTCCTCTCCTCTCCTCTTCTCTCTCCAGGTTACTATTTTCTCCACAGCCCCTTTCCTCTGAGTTTAAACAGCTGCTTAAACACCATTAACTAAGAATAGCCATTCAGGCCCCTTATTTTATTATTAGCTGAAAAACATTTGAAATTATTTTAAGGTATTTTAAAAACAGACCATTTTATGATTATGAAATCACAGGTGCTTACTACAGAAAAATATAAGAAAAAAAAAACCCGTAAGTGTTGTATGCCATATAGAAAACTGCTAAGAACATTTTGAATATTTCTTTCCAGCCTTGTTTTGTAAGTATACTATCCACTTGGGGCAGGCATCTAATGTGGCAAGTGTCTTGATCAGACCTGTTTTATAAAAGGATGTCAATTCTCCTCCCTCACTCAGTTTCACTGAATAGGACCTTGCTCTTCATTGGTAACCAAGAGCAGCTGTCATCTCAGTCCTCGTCAGAGAGGACCCTCCAGCTCACTGAGGCTGAACAGTGATTAAATCATCTCTAAGAATAATGACATGGGAGGAAGATGCCCAGAGGACATGCTTCTAGCTGATAATACTTCAGTATAATATTTGCCTCTACCGAAGCACATTATAAAATGTGACTGTGAGATTTAATTCTAAATAT
Organism: Heterocephalus glaber; assembly: GCF_053883595.1. Taxonomy (NCBI): domain Eukaryota; kingdom Metazoa; phylum Chordata; class Mammalia; order Rodentia; family Bathyergidae; genus Heterocephalus; species Heterocephalus glaber. The sequence continues at coordinate 47,679,866 of NW_028258324.1, read as the reverse complement.
TGTTCCTTCTGTGACATACTGAACTCTATGACAGTAATGGCAAAACTTTGAGAGCTTTCAGTGATAACAAACAGCCTGCTGTGGCACATGTGCCAAAGGTTTGCCACCACTGCTCTATGAGGACCTACAGACTAAACTTCCTTCAAGACTTCACATCTTCTCAGGGTCCACAGAGATGTTTCTATGTTTGGAATTTGTCAATCATGTTCCTGATTATATTTCTCTTGTTTTCCTGGCTGCTAGGAAGTCTAGCACTGAATCTACAGCTTACTTCTACCAAGGATAATACACCTAGTGTTTGAATTTTATATAGTATTAACTTAATTTTGACCCTCATCTTGTCCTTCCCAGTCTCTCCTTCTGTTTCTATTAGAATATTTAAATCCTATTATACAGAAGTAATACTGATACAAAAACACATCTTTTAACCTGAAGAATATTTTCAATTTAAATATTTGCCAGCAATTAAAACCTGAAAACTTTTAAACATAAACTCAGATTTCTGGATTCTATTTAAACAAAAAGGTCATCCAACACCAGCTTTACCTCTGCAGTTTCTGCTACCCCTCCCCAAGCTAACTACTCCCAATTATGTCCCCAGTGTACAGGATGTATTTCACCACTCTGGTCATCAAGATAACCCATGTCTACTTCACTTAATCTTTCTTGCCTGGTTTCTGCTAACATTGGATTTGTAACCATAGTATATGGTCAATTATAAATCTATCAATGTTGTAGGGCTATAACACACATAATTGGGGTGGTCCTCTTTAAACACCTAACAAATATTTTAAAGGAAAATCAAAAATAGATAGAATGTTTGAAATAGTGAGTTTATTTTCATTTTATTTCTACAGATAATAATATCTCATTATAGACATGTTTTGGGTGTTCCACTGGATGATCGAAAGGCTACCAACAACTATGTTATCAACAGTACAGATGCACTGCCCATCTCCCCACACCCAGGGACATCAACACCAGTCCCTTGGCCTGAGGAAGAAACTGTGACATCTACTGGCCTAGTCACCATGCTCTGGTCCTTGTCTGTGTCCAGCTTTGCAGTGGGTGGAATGATTGCATCATTCTTTGGTGGGTGGCTTGGGGACAAGCTTGGAAGGTAGGTATATTTCATAAATAATCATAAACATAGAAACTTTAGTATTTTGGTGTTGTTAGAATTTGTTTAGAAAGATATTTTTTTCCTTTTGTGTAACAGTTTTAAAGTTTTTTTTCAACTCATAACCCTATAAGGCAGGTCAATATTAGACCAAATCAATGGAAAATGCTGTTGCAATAATCTAACTGTGGAAGCATTTACAGAAAAGTGAATTTGGTGTGGATTTTTAGATAATCACTGTGATCCTCTGGGTTTGGAAGTTATCAAATATACTGATACCACTGCATAAATGATTAACTCAGAGACTCAGCAGAAGAACCTAGGTTGGAATTTTTAACCTGGAAATCACCATTTGTTTTGTCAAATGACACCATTCTCAGGCATCCAGTTTTTCATTTTTCAAATGAAAATTTGGCATTTGGATCAGTCAAGTTCTAAGGTCAAGTCACTATTGCCAACTGCTAGTAGCCCCATGTTCTTGGAATAGGGCTTCCATCTACCTCAAAGCCTCAGCTCAAGATAAAGCAAGATGAAGCACTCCTAAAGTATTCAGAATGGTGTCATTTGACAAAACAAATGGTAGATTTTCAGGTTAAAAATTCCAACCGAGGTTCTTCTGCTGAGTCCCTGGGTTAACCATTTTTGCAGTGGTTTCTTAGTATGTTTTATAACTTCCAAATCCAGAGGAGCACAGCGATTATCTGGTTTCTACTAGAAGTTCTAGATTAAAAACATCAGCAGTGCTCCTCTACCATGCACTTAGTTATGTGACATACTAAAGCTGGCGGGATTTCCTGCCCTATATAGGGATGAAATAAAATCAGAAAATCAAATGATTATTTGTTTAAATTTGTTTTCTGTTTTCTGAGCCCAAATTTTGTTTATAACCTTTTATTTTCATAATAAAAATAATATATATTTAGGTATTACAAAATCTTTTAAAGGTATAAATAACAATATAAGTAACTAACTTAATAAATCTGGATTTTAATTCATTTAGTTTTTCCAATTCCTCCAAAAATTGTTCTTTTTAGCTGTATAGTTATTATGATTCTGCTAATTTCTTCCTTATTCAAACTTTATACCATAAGACTATAAAAAGTTTCTGTAATTAAAGAGTATCATGGCAATCCAAATTTTATTATTATTTGAAAAGGAGTTTTCTTCATGATAGAATAGAGACGCTGGTTTTTTACATTTTTATCAACTTACTGGTGTTTGGTTAAAATGTAAATCAGAATATATAAAAATCAAAATGAACTGACTTTCATCATTTTAAAAAATGTAATAATCATTTCAATTTGCACCAAATTGGTATAAATGGAGAATATTCTAGATTATTTCTAAAGTAAATCAAGCAGGATTCAATTTTAAAATATGCACAAATCAATTTTTTAGCAGCTATTTCCCAACCTTGAAGAAAAACTCAAAGCTCTGCCCCTCATTTAGAGATGAGATTCTAACAGGTCTAGTGACTCAGCTTAAAACATTAAATTAGTGTTCTAGCAATGAAGCCAGTTTGCATATGCTCTGGAGTCTTAGGATTTAGCATCAACAATGGCTGTACCCAAAACAGTGTCAAATGACCATTTGTTAAATGGTTTGTTATAAAGAAAAGTGAAGTTTCTTTCAGCTCTCAATCAAAAATTATCTTCTTTGAAAAACAATCATAAAAAAATAAGACAAAAGAGTTCGGTGTCTCCCATAAAACTATTTTTCTAGGGAAAGTCATTGAGAAATTATACGATTATTCTTATTGACACAATCATATCTCCACTAGTTAAAACTAAATTAAAATGTGTTCCTTCCAACATTCTTTTAAAAAATTTGTCTTTACAATTGTGTAACAGTCAACAGAGGTCTGTGACCACTCTTTTGTGGATTTGTGTTTGTAAGTTCAGATTTCCCCAAGACTGTCCACTTAAATTTAATTCCAAGATTACGATGAGGAAAACCATAGGATCTGCAAGTCATACTACCATGAGTCAAGGAAAGTTGACACAGCAACTTAACTGATAGTGCTGAGGGTACAGCTTAGTTGTAAAGTGCTTGTCTAACATGTGCAAAGCCCAGAGTTCAATCCCCAATACCACAAAAATGGAAGAAGGAGGAACTTATTAAAATGGAGCATTAATAGCCTTTGATTTCACAGACTACTCAGCCTATCACATGGGTGTTGGGCACTTAACAGCTGTGTGAAATGGAGTATGTTACTTGGGCGAAGATATTTTCCTGCCACCTGCAATGTTGGAAAAATACAATACCTACTTCATCACATTAGTGTGATGGATTGTGAGGATTAAATGCGAAAGAATATGAAGGATTTTTGCACAATGCTTGCCACATATAAGCAGGAAATGTAGCCCTGTTCTGATGATGGTGACAATGACAACAATTATGATGAAGCCTATGCTGAGATATAAGAAAATTTAAAGAAATATACTTAGAATTAAGTTTCTTGCTTCCTGATTCAACTATTTCATATATTTAATTTTTGGCCACTTCTCATATCTGAGCTGAAATTTGAAATCCTTTAAGTTGTATAAACTGTTCCAGCAACTATTGTTTGGAAATGAGGAAGAGAGACAATTGTGCACCAAAAATCCTTTCAGGATTAGACTTTTTGTCTTTCCTCCTCCAGACAGAATAGACTATTAGCTAGTTGATAATAACTTCTTAGGATAAACTGGTGATATGGATGCTCTCTGTTCTTGTAAAGAGAAAAGGCATTTCACAGTAGTCTGAAGAGAAACTCCCATTAACTGTCTCTAAAACACTGCAGTAGGGCTAGCCAGCACTTAATCACTGTTTCACCTTTACATAGTTAATAATTTCCTTACATTAGTTTCCTTTGCTGCTGTAACAAATTACCACCAACTTGGTGACTTAAAACAACACAAATGAATTTTCTTATAGTTTCAAGTCCAAAATCAGTTTCATTTAGCTAAAGTCAAGATCTCAGCAGGGTTGGTGCCTTCAGGGAGCTCTGAGGGAAGAACTATTTCCTTACCCTTTTCCAGTCTTTACTGGCCTCCTCTAAAGAGGTGGCCTGGGGCCCCTTCCTCCATCTTTGAAGTACATCACTCCAATCTCCATGTGTTATCACATTGCCTTCTCCTCTCTTGCTTTCCTCTTGCAAGGACATCTTTGATACATCATTGGTTCACCTGGATAATTCAAACACCCTCCCTACCACAAAATCCTTAATTTAGTCACATTTGCAAAATCTCTTTTGCCATATAAGGTAATATTTTCAGACTCTAAAAATAGACTTGGACTCCGGAGATGTTACTCAGCCTATTGTATGGCTATTGGGTAATCATTGCAGTATGAAATTATTTAGTTTTAAAGAAAAGTTTGGTGTTAAAAATACTTTCTTAGAAAAAGCCCACCTATCAGATTTTGAAACTTTGGAGTAGAAATTTCCTTGTGGCACATTTTCATCTTATCCACTCACATTCTTTTATTGGCTTTATTATCTACTTAACTTTGAAGGTTTTTGTGTAATTTTAATATGATTAGTTTTGAAAGTGATGTTTTGTTGCTATTGTCAGCTTTATAATGTGTTTTACATTGGTTGACATTATAAATTCTAGAAATATGGCATATGTAGCCTGTGAAAATAAGTATAACTATGACAAGCTCTTAAAAGTATGTTTTAATTTACTTCCAAAAATTTATAGAAAAAAAAATTTGACTTTGAAAGTTTCCCTCCTATTCCATATAACTAAAAACTGTTACTACTCAAAGAAAAAATTAAAGAAAAAACCAAGTTATAGGTTACAACCATGGAACTGAATGAATACATCATCAGTTAATTATTTCTTAAACCAGTCAGTTTGTAGAAAACTTAATTAGCTACAGTTTGAAAAGGTGTTAGAGGTGTTACCTTAAATCAAACTGGTCATCTCTATCAACATGTGGAGACCAGTTGTGTGAAGCCCAGATTCTTTGATCATAAATATTACTTTCTGCTGATACTTTAGTAAATGGAGTCAAAGTAAAAACTTTGGTTCAAAATTCCTAAATGAATTTTTACAGAAAACTTAAAATAATTGCTTTTAGGCAAAAATGTCAAAATCCTCTGAAAGCAATTTTTTATCAAGTTTTGATGCTGAAATCTTGATTTTTTAAATTTCAGAATCAAAGCCTTGCTCGCAGCAAACAGCCTCTCATTAGTTGGAGCTCTCTTGATGGGGTGTTCCAAATTAGGACCATCTCATATTCTCATAATCGCAGGAAGAAGTATATCAGGACTCTACTGTGGTAAGACACACACACATACCTTTAAAAAGTACTCGGTGGTAACATATGATTATTTTTGACCCTAGGATGGCATCACAGAGAGAAAGGTAATAGCATAAAGTTTGTGGAGCCCTGAGTCAGAGTTTGAGAGCAGGAAGTTGGAATTGTGATCCAGTTTATGTTCCTATCCACTGTAATAACCTCAGTTCTACTTCTCTGACCTCAGGCAAATTATTTAACTCTTATTCTCAGGTTCTTCATGTATGAAATGAAGAAGACAGTATCTGTCCTACCTGGTGACTGAAAGAAAAAATATAAAGTGTTGAGGATAGAACTGGATATATAGTAAGGTGCCAATAAATGCTAGCAGTTGTTATTACTCCTATGGTATACTAGACAGTAAAATATGGCAAAACTCAGACTGCCCAACTTTGCCTACCTGTTTGTGTCCTTCACTCTCAAATATAGCAAGACTGCACACCTGGACCAATCTCTTATAGACCATACTTTCTAGCACTATCAGATTCCAGACTTGGCTGCATGATGTATTAAAGTGGTAGTATCCACAAGGAGGGGGAATCAGCAAAAGCAGCCAGTAGAGGAGTTCAAAACTGAGGCTGCTTCCCCTGTGAACTTTATGTCTGAATAGTGGGATCACTACTTCTGGGAGACAGCTTTTCAAAATTTCAAGGACACTAATTAGCAGAGGTCCAAACAAAGACAGAAACATTCAGTCTCTAAAACAAATGGACCAATGTTTAACTTCTCATGCCAGGGAATCCTTGGTTCTGATGGCTCTGAACTGAGGTTTTAATCCATTTTCACAAATTGTAGCTGCTCTTCTAAGCACTAATATTCACTGGAATGAAGAAGGGATGAAGAAGGAATGATGAAGATACAAATTTGTGTGTATAAAATATTTCTAACACTTTCACTTGCACAAAAGATTCTAATTCCATATGTCTTTAATGATCAGTATAAGCCAAAGCCTAAAATATCCACATGTTAATAACTTAATTAAATGTCTCTTTTCATTATTGTCAATGTTAATTCAAAAAACTGAAGGTCATAATGACTTTATTAAGGTGAAGAGTCAGCCAACATGCTGAAAGAATTATGGATTCAAAGTGAATTGAATCGATTATGACACTATCTCTGCTTGGCCTAAGGCAATATTAATTAAATCTGAGCCTCAGTTTCTTCTTCTGTAAAAAGCAGATAATAACAGTGTGAAGAAAATCCAAATCATGATTCTTTTTTCTCTTTATTTTTTAAATAAATATTTATTTTTTAAATAAATTTTTTCGCTTTATTTTTTAAAAATTCCATTTTTTGAAAATTGAGAACAAATGCCATAAACATACTGTGAAATAACCTACAAGCATTCTCAAATATCTTGCACTCCTCAACCATCTTTTAAAATTATGTGTATCCCTATTCTTAGTATTAAAGTTGCTAAAAATATAGGAAATTTTACTTCAGGCTCATGTGACTCTAGACCTGTGAGTTTATTTATATCATTGTGATTTTGAAGTACAGTACTAGGTATTATAGGAAAATAGTACAATCTCAAAAGGGCCAAATGCGGTTTTCTTATTTAAACTCAACAGACCACATGTAAAAGTCACATATAAAACTCTGCAGAAGTACAGATGCTATATCAACCATATAAATATTCATTTGAGATATAAGAACAATTTTAAGCACACACACATACACAACACACACATGGGGAGAGGGAAAGGGAGAGAGAGAGAGAGAGAGAGGGAGAGAAAAATATTTGCCAAAAGGATCATTTACATAAAGATCACCCACTTATATGTGATAGGTAGGCATAATCTAACAAAAACTCTGACAAATCATTTCAAAATTCTTTAAAAACTGCCAAACACCACAATCAGCAAATGGCTAGATACACCACCATTTCCAAAATGACTGATTGTACATGTAGTTAAGTAAGTTACAAGAGGCAGAATGGCTTAGCACTTTTTAATTTTCCATATTCGTTCAAGCATCAAAAGTCTTTCTTCAAGTAAAATCTTTTCCGAAGCACCCAATATTTAGTTGCTCTGATTTGAGGATCTGGGGAAAGAGTCCTTGAGTTCCTTAGCCTCTTCCACCTTTCTACATCCCCATCACCACCCCAACAGTGTTCTTGAAACACCTTCTCATTGTGCAAATTCAGTTAGGGCTCTCAGTTGTCATAATAACACTCCATTATACTGTGATTTGGGCAAACCACTTCTCACCTATATCAAGAGGTTGGCCTACTGAAGCTCTAATTTCTTTTCAGTTTCCTTTCTCAAGACAATCTGAGCCAACATGACATAAACTAAATATTGACATACATTTTTTAAACTAAAACATCATGAAAAATTGCCAAAAATATGAATAAGCATTTCTTTCTGTTAATACTTAGAATTGTATCAACAAAACTTTTTTTTTTTGTATAAACTGTTTATGGCTGAGGACAAGGGCTCTTTCTTCCAAGGGACTCAGGATGGGACTTTCAGTCAGGATATTGACTGTACTTAAACCAAATTATTTTTATTAAAATATTTCTGGATGCACTTTAACATTTATATTCATGTTTTATGCAGGGCTAATTTCAGGGCTGGTTCCAATGTACATTGGTGAAATTGCTCCAACCTCGCTCAGGGGCGCGCTTGGCACTCTTCACCAGCTGGCCATTGTCACAGGCATTCTTATCAGTCAGGTAAAAATTCCTCATCCCCTACTCTACCCAACTTCTGCTTCATCTACTCTCTCCCTCCCTGATTGAGTACTTGCATTGTAGACCAGCACAGTTCAGAAAAACACCAGCTCCAATACTGTGGTGTGGAGGTGGTAAGAAACAAAGGCTTTTTGATTGAAAGGTCAATTGTTGCCACTCCTCCCTTTTCTCCTAGAAGTTGCAGATGGATTGGCACCAGAGGTGAAACTTCCAATTCTACTCCAGAATTACATTATTCCATTTAGATTTCAAGGAATAGGAAACCAAAATTCTGACTGCCTGGGTTTCCTTTGTTTCGAGCATCTTACCTGGAAATGTAGTACACAGACAACTCTCATAGAAGCCCTTGTTCATCTGACTCTATCCTTTTCCTTCTTCCTTGTGGTCTCAGAGGGACTGTTTGGAAGCCTACATGTATGATCCAGAAGGAAGTACATGAACCACTGCAATTGGGATTATAAAGCTGGTTCTGATCCAGTAATTGTTTTACGAAGCCCCATTTTATTTAACCTGAGAAAGAATTTTAAAGCAAAGCCCTAAAGTTATGCATGATTTTAATCCTGTATTTTTCATATGATTTCAACCATAATCCTGTATGGTTACCTGGAGACTACAACCATATGTTGCTTTAGCTATCAAATGTATTTTTTAAAATTGGGTTGATTCCCAACCTGTGGAGTTAATGAAATTCGAGTTAATGAAAACAATCCTAGATGAATTCTTTATCCAAAAATATGTCCCTAATTTGGTTAAGGTAAAATACACTAGAAATAGTTTCCATCTTATACTTTTATGAACTGAGGTTGTAATGAGTTACTTTTTCTTTAATGATACTGGAGAATTAACCCAAGGCTTTCACACTGATCTACAACTCCATCATCCCCACCCCCTTTTTTCTGAGACAAAGTCTCACCACGTTACTAAGCTCAGACTCCTACCTTAGCCTCCCAGAGAGTGTGCCTACCTGGGATAACGATTAAATAGCCAATGTGCTTTTTCAACAAATTGTTGTAGAAGGCAGACCTAAAGTGTTTTACAGCTGATATCCTTCCTCCTTATCTTCCTAGATTATTGGCCTTGACTTTATCCTGGGCAATCAAGATCTGTGGCACATTCTGCTTGGCCTATCTGCTGGGCCAGCTCTTCTGCAGTCTCTGTTATTAATCTTCTGTCCAGAAAGCCCCAGGTATCTTTACATCAAGTTGGAAGAGGAAGTCAAAGCCAAGAAAAGTAAGTCTGTAGGTGGTTTTTCTTTCATCCTATTTTTTTTGAAATTATCAGCTAATGCAAAATAGTGTATGTAAATGGTTGCTCGTGAAATTAATTTCTGTGCCTTCCAAATGAAGTCAGAAATCACATGTGAGAAGAATATGCAAAATCACTTTGATAGGGCGTCCACATACCATCTCACACCCACGCCTAAGCCAGAAACTCACTTGTAGGGTATTAGACTTAACCAGAGGCTTCTAAAAGACCTTCTAGTATTATGCTTTTATGATAACAAGGATCATAGTTTTCTCTATCATGATATGAAGCCAAGTGTTTTGTTTTTAAAATAAAGAGCATCATTTAATTTAACAAAAAAGATTTCCAATGGCCATGCTATTAGGTAATACAAAGAGACATGCACAATTGTAGCTCTTTCATGAACATAATAAAAATAAATGTATTTTTGTTTGACCTGGATTGTCTCAACTTGATTGTTTTGGGGGACAGGTTTGAAAAGACTCAGAGGAAGTAATGATGTCACCAAAGACATGAATGAGATGAAAAAGGAGAAAGAAGAATCATCAAGTGAGCAGAAAGTTTCTGTGACTCAACTCTTCACCAATTCCACCTACCGACAGCCTTTGATAGTGGCATTAATGCTGCACATGGCTCAGCAATTTTCTGGGATCAATGCAGTAAGTTTAAAGACACCTAATTTTAGGAAAGCAAAATAAATTAACAGAGAGAAGGAGAGCATAAGTTTAAATAATTAAGAGACACATTAAAATATTGACACCAGATATTACTATAACAAATATATATTAAGTGATAATAAATTTTCCTGGCTTTGCTTCCATGGCTTTCTAAAATTAACTCACAATTTATTTAAAAGGTCAACAATCAATAGTACTTCATTTCTATTAAGATGAAGGTAAAAGTCATAATAAATGCAAGGAAGGAAAAAGAGAGTAAGTATACCCCTTGAAAAAAGAAAACCCTAAATTGCATGAGATTTGAATATGAATTAGGATTTCTAAGAGTATAAACAAAAAGGAGTCCACAGTTCCCTTTATTTATTTAATGAAGTACTATATATGAGATGCAAGGAGCAATTTCTTGCCGTTAAAAAAACTTGCACTGTATTTGGGAAGAAAACATACAAACAATAGAATGAATTAGGTGAATGTGGTAGGAAAGACATGATTGAAAAATAGGCCATGTATTAAACCATTAGCTTTTAGTTTCTAAATTGAAACCCCTGCATCATGTACATTAAATGCTCCTACTGGCAATTAGCCACTAGAAGAGAAAAAATAAAGCACTTGTTAAAAAACTAGATAAAGAAAATCATTCAATTTTATTTATTCAAAAATATGGATTGGGCTTCTATATAGTGAGCCACAAGACACTCTGGGGGTGAAGGATGGATGAGTAGAGTCTGGGATAGGCAAAGAATATAATTTCAGCTGGGTGTGGTGGCACACACCTGGAATCCCAGCACTTGGGAGGCTGAGTCAGGAGGACTGACATGAATTCAAAGACAGCCTGGGCTCTATCATGAGTTCAAGCCCAGCCTGAACTACACACTGAGACCCTGTCTCACAAAAACATAAAAATAAAAATAATTTCCGTCAGTTGAAGCAAAAGGATACTTGAAATGAACCTCATTCAACAAATAAAATACTTCTCTGCTATGATTTCAGTCCTCCTTTAAGAGATCCCTTTTGGGAATCACAGACCAAATTCCTATCTCCTGTCGCAGCTCTGCCTGAATACCCAATGGCACAGTACTTAATCTTTCTGAACTTGCTAATCCAACATCCATCTCAGTGCCTGACTTAAAGAGACATTGAAGAAATCTTTAAACTGAGGCTTTTGAACAAACAATGGTGAAATAGTGTACATTGCAAGTCATTGCTCACAGAAAATACTCTACCAGTCCTGCAGGAAAAGGTATTAGCAATAGGACATTTTAGATGGGGAAAGAATGACAAAGGATGACAGAATGATCTAAAAGACTTTTAGAAACAAATGTAACTAAAATTTTTGCTATTAGCAAGGTTGTGAAGTTGTTTCTCCATCACTACTGAGATGAGTAGAAAATTCTGGATCAAATGCAATAATAGCAGTCAGAACTTATGCACACTGGTGAAAATACAAAATTGTCATAACTTCTTTGGGAAAGTGTTTGGCAGTGTCTAGCAAAGCAGAGCATGTACATATGCTATGTCCCAGCAATTCTATTACAAGGCATAAAAACACATATATATCACCAATAGTGTTGGCAGCACTATTCATAATCACTCCAAATGGTAGCAATCTAAATAGTCATCAGAAGTAGCATGGGTAACTAAATTATGGTAGATTTACAAGAAAATGCTATATAGTAATGGAAATGAACAGTCTACAAATATATACAACAGTAAAGATGATTCTTACATAGGTAATATTAAGCATAAGAAGCCAACCACAAAATAGTACGTATTATATGCTTCTCTTTTTATCAAGTATAAGACTAGGCAAAATTTATCTATGATGTAAGATACTGGAATAGTGATTTCCCTGGGACATCTAGGGAATTTCAGTAGAGGTGTAAATGATTCATTTCTTGATCTGAGTGCTTGTTACACAGTTCCTTCAAATTAATTAAGCTGCACACATGATATGTGTATGTTTTATATATGTTATCCTTTAACAAAAGTTTAAAAATTAGAAGAACTTTCAAAAACAGTAACAGAGTTTTCAGCTAAATATAAGGAGGAATTTTAATCTGAAGTTTCAAACACTAAAGGAAGCCTAGGTTCTCTGAGAGGGTATAGAAACATATAAAAACAACCTAAAACATTTATTGTTTTAAATATATCAGTGCAACACTACTTGGTTAAGGTCAACATGTTTTTACTTTGCAGATCTTTTACTACTCAACCAGCATTTTTCAGACAGCTGGACTCAGCCAGCCTGTTTATGCAACCATTGGAGTTGGCGCCATCAACATGGTTTTCACTGCTGTTTCTGTAAGTCAGTACCCAAAATAAACACTCTTTTTGTTCCTTGGTCCAGGAATGGGGAAAACAATTTGTGACCTAAAAGTGATCAGTGACTTTTTTCCATGCAACCTGGGTGTGTAGAACTAAGTAGCTCATGGGAGAGGTCTTCTCTGTGAATAAGCCAAACACTGCACTGAGATGAGTCATAACTGAGCAAATGGACCACATCCCCACTCAGTCACTCACTGATGAATTAATAATTCACTTAGAGGCACAGGGAACTTTCTCTTTGCATAAATCCCTGAGTTCCTTCTCCTTTGGTCTGTATAAACTCTTTAGGATTACCTGACAGCTTGCCATTTCTATCAGTATTGACTAGATTACCTAGATTCTTCTTCCATGGATGAAATACTTTCTTATCCTGATGTCTTGGAGAAAAAATTATAAAAAATAATAAACAATATCTTATGTAGTAAACATCTAAGACTTTAAGCAGAATTCTAAAAACTCAGCAAATTCCTATAATGTTAGATTACTGGGCAAAACTTGCAGGTACTTCCCAAAGGTGTAGCTTCTAGTGATGCACAAGAATGTGTGTGACAGCAAAGGAAAACAATCAATAAAGTGAAGAGATAGCCTACAGAACGAGAGAAAGTCTTTGCTAACTTCTCTTCCTACAAACATGCAGAGTACATAAAGAACTCAAAAAAACCTAACACCAAGAAATTAAATAGCCCAATCACTAATGACAAATGTATTGAACAAGATACTTCTCAAAAGAAGTACAAATGGTCAATAAATACTTGAAAGAAATGTTCAACCTCTTTAGTCATGAAAATGCAAATCAAAACTACATTGTGATTCCATATCACCCCAATGAGACTGACCATCATTAAGAATACAAAAACACAGGGCCAGGCATTTAGCTCAATGGTTCCGCCACCTGCCTCGCAGGCAAAAGGTCCTGAGTTCAATCCCCTGTACCAAAAAAAGAATACAAAAACACAATAAATTCTGGTGAGAATATGGGAGAAAAACTCTTTCTACACTGTTAGTGGGAATGTAAATTAGTACAGCCATTGTGGAAATCAGTATAGAGGTTCCTCAAAAAGTAGAGATACCATTTAATTCAGCTATACCACTCCTCAGCATAGTCCTAAACAGAATTAGTCAGCATAAGGTAGAGATATATCAGCATACCCATGTTTTTGCAGTGCAATTCACAATAAATAAGCTATGGAAACACCCTAGGAGCACAGCAACAGATGAATGGATGAAGAAGAAGAAAAAAAATATATATATATATACATATTATTCAGCCATAAAAAAAATGAAATCATGTTGGAATCATGCAAGAAAATGGATAGAACCAGAAATCATCATGTTAAGTGAAATAAGTCAGACTCATAAAGTCAAATATTGCATGTTTCCTCTTATATGAGGAGCCTAGTAGGGAAAAGAGAAGTGAAGATTAAATGAGTAGAAGGGAGATAATTAGAAAAGAGGAAGGGGATCAGAGGTAGGGTGAGGAAAGGGGAAAGAGAGTTAATGGGGAGGGGAAATGATCAAAGTATATTATGTAGCTGGGGATTTAACTCAGTGGCTCTGTACCTGCCTCACAAGTACAAGGTCCTGAGTTCAATCCCCTGTACCGAGGGGGAAAAAAAGTATATTATGTGCATGTACAAATATGCCAAAATAAAGCCCACTAATCTGCACAATTAATATGCACTAATAAAAAAGATAAAAAAAGAATATTGTACATGAGAGCATGGGGTAGAAGTAGCATAACACTAGAAATATATTGTTTTTCCTACAAAAGAGATTATATATTCTACTTAAAGTCAAAAATCTTCCAATGATCTAATATATTGACAATAATAGTTAACATTTAAAAATAAAATAAACAATGAAGACAAAAATTTATGAACTAATGTAATTCATTCTAAAATGAGGATAATTGGGCTAATTTTTAGCTTTGAATACAAAATGCATAAAATGTTTATCCTTTTCTTTTTTTTTTATCCTTTTCAATTTTGGTAATAATACTATACTCTATTTTAGCTCTTTGTTTTTCATTGTCTTCATATGAACTTTTAACTATTTCCTTATTGTGGTCAATAAATTGCAGCCTGGCTATCTAGACCAAAACACAGGTTTGTCCAGGCTACATTAAATAGTGCTGGACCTTGGAAAGAGAAAGAACAAACAGAACACTGGGGTCTCTGTACACATGACTTTAGAGGTACTGCCCCGTTAAGCCAAAGGCCACTATGAATCGATGAAGGCCTTTACCAGGATGCAATCCAAAGGACTATTTGCCTTTTTTGTCTCCTAGAATATTTTTACAAATTTTATTTCAACATTTTTTATAATATAGAGATTTGTTTTTAAAGTATATTTATAACAGCATTTACTATATAAAGCAACAAGTTGTCAAAAATGAGTAACCCAAATCCTGAGAAAATCTAAAGTAGAAACTTGTGCAGAATTTCATTTTTGTAAGTGTCAATAATTATTTTAAATATACCTTTTTTAGAGCTCATCCTTTGATTCTGTGAGTTTTTTGCGCAGATGAGTGTATAATTAAATATAATCAATTCTAATCATCTTCTTAACCCTCTGGACTACAGATAACATTTTAAAAATTTTTGAAAAGTTGTTTCAAATTTCAAAAAGTACAAAAAAGGGACTACTATAGGCACCCAGTTTTTCTGCCTCCAATTAACTAATGTTACCAAACCACGCATCCTCTCAAGTAAATATATGCAAATAGGAATCTGCACTGATAATATATTAATGTTTCACCAACTTAGAAACAACATAAATAATCTTTTTTTTTCTGAATTAGTGTTTGGGGAAAGATATACACTTTCCTCACTTCCCAATGAATTATGTTCCACATTAATGAGTTGGTAGAACTATAGAAAAATGACTCCTGGGGAGAATCAGAGGCTACCAAACTCCAACTAGGTATTGGGATCTGACTGACGCATGTGGTCTGGGGCAGAGATGAGGGCTGTAGTCAGGTCAGTGCCTCCAGCCCCCGATCTTGTCCACCCATTGTCATATGCATTCCTGAGTTCAAACCCAGCCTGAAGGACAGAGTCCAACTCATTTTTTAAGGCCCCTCACTTTAGAGTTTATTATCCAATTAAATAATTTTACATAAACAAAAGAAACACATATAGTCAGAGATATTATGGCTGAGGAAACATTTTTATTTTACTGGTAGCCTGACATGGAATTGAGTCAATTTGAATGCCATGATTAGTGAAATGTGAGAGAATTTTTATGAATTTAAGGAAGATTTTTTTCCCCACTTCCTTCTTAATAATTAAGTGTAAGCTCTTTGCCTACCATTATTTCTGAACTGATTTGGAACTCTGACATGAATAAGATAATGGTAAAATGTTTTTCAGATAGCTTCAGAGCCAGAGCTCAATCTACTAAGGATATTGGGTTGCTATTGATTTGCTAGTAGATTGATGAGCCTAACCAATTTACTTATTGAAGTGAGAAATTATGACAGGTGTGAGTGTATGTCAGTGTGTGTGTGCTGGGGGAGCAGCCTTGGTAGTATTCAATGGATCAGACAGGCAAGAGTCTATTCAACAAACACTGATCATAAATCTTAACCATTAATGCAAAAGTTCACAGATTCAAAGGAATCAATGATATATTTCCTTAATTAGAATAAGAAAGTACTCTAACTCTTTGCTTTAGGCCATTTTCAAATATATAGTTCAATATCAGCACCACATACACTTAAGTACAAGAGAAAAATGCAGATCTATTTTACTAAAATGATCAAATTCAGTATGTTGCTAGGTAAGTGGTCATAATTTGACTTTATCAAACAGGGAGATCATCAGATGAGAACACTGGCCCTGAGAATAGTTGGCCCTGTTTCAGATGCCTGTAGTGCACAAACCCTAGTAATGATAAGCATCAGGATAAAATTGTTATTTTTAATATAGATCTATTGGAAGAGACTCAAGACATACAGTTTCTGACTACTATACCACAAGGATAATCCTATAGTGGTGGTGACACTGTGGTTTTAACTCTAAAGTGGCCTGTTCAAATCCATGTGACCAAAGTAATACTTGTTCACTGACACTACTTCTGCCACCCGGGGCAAAAGTCACTCTCTACCTCAGTCTTATATCCATAAAATGGAAAAACAGTGCTATTTCTTTCCAACCATTTAAATTAAAATGACCTTGTTAGCAGTAAAAAATGATTTAAATATGAAGACAATATATTGTGGCTCATACAACTAACATTATTTTTTTAAATGTTCCTAGGTATTTCTTGTGGAGAAGGCAGGACGACGCTCTCTGTTTCTAATCGGAATGAGTGGGATGTTTTTCTGTGCCATCTTCATGTCAGTGGGGCTTGTGCTACTGGTGAGTTTGGTGCCTGGACCGATAATTTTGGTCACCACATGACAACATCTCTGTGCTCCAAGTTAAAGATCTTTGTAGGTCAAAAACATGAAAGTTACTTATCAAATAAAGCCAAAGGAACAGTACATAATACAAAGGTCAAAGGTTAAAAAAAGTAGGAACTAGTTTCTTGGCATTGGAGACTAAATACCAGCATGTCACTTGTGCTTATTGTCCAGGAGGGAGGCAGTGTATCACCTGGCTAGAGCATAGGCTCTGGGGTCAGTCCCAATTGAGTTCTAATACTGATTCTGTCACCTGGATGACTTTGTGACCCTAGGCAGGTACCTGGAATCGCTCTCAGCCTAGAATCCTCATTCACCACTTCACAGGGAATCAGACACCTTGTCCAGCCACCTTGGTATATGTGGGAGTAAAGGATACTGGATCTTTGCCTTGACTTTCACAGGAAGAGAATGACTAAGGATCAAAAAAAGTCTTAATACAGAGGATTTCCTGTAATGGAATTCAAAGGATTTAAGATGATTCAGACTAGAATAACATGTCCCAAAACTAGAATAACTGGCACTTGATTGTACATAAACATATTAGCAGGAGAGCTACGTCCACCTCTGAAATCTGTGAAAAGCTACTTAACGAAATGAACAGTAGTCAATGGTCCTA
This sequence comes from Heterocephalus glaber, assembly GCF_053883595.1. Taxonomy (NCBI): domain Eukaryota; kingdom Metazoa; phylum Chordata; class Mammalia; order Rodentia; family Bathyergidae; genus Heterocephalus; species Heterocephalus glaber. The sequence continues at coordinate 47,662,496 of NW_028258324.1, read as the reverse complement.
GCCTCACTTTTGTTCCTGTTTTGCTCTTTTTTCAGGATAAGTTTGCTTGGATGAGTTACATGAGCATGTCAGCCATATTTCTCTTTGTCAGTTTCTTTGAAATTGGGCCAGGCCCCATCCCCTGGTTCATGGTGGCTGAGTTCTTCAGCCAAGGACCACGCCCGACAGCTTTAGCACTAGCTGCGTTCAGCAACTGGGCTTGCAATTTCATTATAGCTTTGTGTTTCCAGTACATTGCGGTAAGTGGGCCAATACTGTGTAAATTTACTGAACAGAAGACAAGTCAAACAGCTGCTAATTGTAACTCTGTGTTTGCTCTTTTTCCAGGATTTCTGTGGACCTTATGTGTTTTTCCTCTTTGCTGGAGTGGTCCTGGCCTTTACTCTGTTTACATTTTTTAAAGTTCCAGAAACCAAGGGAAAGTCTTTTGAGGAAATTGCTGCAGAATTCCGGAAAAAGAGTGGTTCAGCCAAACGGTCAAAAGCTCCTATAGAAATGGAATTCCTTAGAGCTACAGGGACTGTATAAAGAAAACTCGGTTTTCTATATGAACAAAACAGGAAGGAAATTATATATTTTAAATGATTCTTTGAGAAGTTCATACACACATTTCAAAGTATTACTTTATTTTTTAAAAGAGTTTCATTGGCTCTGATCAGAAATGTCAACAAATGTTACCAAGAAAAGTATTTTTTTAACTTAGAGACTCTATTTTTGGCAGTTAGACTTTGTAATTAAGTAAATAAAATGGCTAACTAGCTTGTTTTGGTACTCTAAAGGACAAGGATGTTCTAATCTTCTTAGTCCTACTTTAGACCTATTTTTATTTCTTCTTAGTCCTATTTAGTCCTTATTCCTATTTCATGTTCCCCTGAAATAGAAGAACTTTTAATATATTATTGTTTCATTAAATGAGTGACAGGAAACCTGAAGATACAACTAATATTTATATATTTAAATATGCTTAACTTGCAATTTGCGGACCCACAGATATCATACTAAAGGAGGTATAGCTAGTAGCAATAAGAGTCATGTTAAAATTAACTTTTCCCTTTCTCTTACTCAGCTTCTGTCTTGTTTATTAAAATTTGTATTTTGTTAACATTTTATTTTTTTTGTATTCTCATGTGGAATGGTTTACTGAATATGACAAAATATGTTTATGAAGAAAAACACTTATTTTGGGCAGCTACCAAAAATCTTCCTATACTCAGAAAAAAAAAAAAACACTCTTTTGGTTAATGACTAAATAGCTTTTACAAGACTAAACACTTAAAAGTTTTTACCTGGCCATATATCCAGGATTAGATTGTATTATCAGTCAATATTAATACCTATTACAAAATAATGCTAAATCCTTGCTGTTCATTCTTTAGGTTATATTTTCTTTTGCTCTTTACCATAGCCTGGCTGTCTGAGCTGTGTTACAAAATACACTCAATCATGAGTCAGGCCTTTTGTATATTGCCCCAAACCTCAATAAATTGGATCAATCTAATTTAGGGACATTTGGAGTAAAGGATTGCTATTCTTTAAAAATATATTTTTTTTCTGAACTAGCATGATTCAAAGCAAGTTGAAGAGGAAGGGCTTCAAAATTCCAAAGGGTGGGCTCCTGAAACCATGAATGTTCAACTTCACACTCGATCAAAATCCCTATTTGATTTTCCTGGAAACACCATGTTCCCTAACACAGAACAGTCTTCCCCTTTGACCTTCCTTCTTTGTCTTAACTGTATATAGATTCCATCCAAACTATTATTCTATTGCTGTTACTAACAGGTATTGTATCCTACCAATAGGGTAGGCATAATTCTAAGTACTTTGACCCACATAGGAAAATTGAAAGTGCAATGATGATTAAATAGACTTTAACTTGTAGTGAACTTTACAAATATGAAAGAATAGTTCTGATGAATGTCAAAGGCTTAGCAGGGCACTAAAGTTGTCTTCAGGCTGTTTTCCCCACAAAGTGGAACACTGAATCAATCTTCTTTATGTTTGCTTTAATGTACACTGAAAGAATCATTTTTTAAAGTACTTTTTTAAAAATGAAAAAACTCAAAGAATAGTTGCTTTTTAAATTTTCTTCTTTCTTTCTCTTGGTTAAAATTGTTCACATGTATGCAATCTGGCAGTGGAAACATCATGAAATTATTTCTTTTCAGTTTGATTATTTTTTTTTCCTTTGGGCCAACTTAGAACTATTTTCACTTGCTACTTCAGAAAACAAAGTGAACATAAATAATTCAAGAGCTCTTTGTGCTAGACTGTGAACTCTAGACAGACCTATAGAGACTCTGAGTAGGGGAGGAACAGGAAAATGTTCCTGTGTGGCTCCTGTTCCCCATTTCACAATGCTAATGGCCTTTGAGAAGTCCAGTGTTACAATTATAAAGAAATTTTCCACTTTATAAGGGATGAATGTAATTTATATCAAATCACTATTCTTGGTGTCATTTATTGAAGAACAAAGTAGTAAAGTTTTTTTAAAATGTCCCAAAGACCACTTTTAATTTCTATTTAGTTATTTTGACTTACTCACAAATATCAGATATTCAGAGCCTGAAGTTTTCTTCCTCCATGTAATGTACCTTTCATTGTTTTCCTTCCACAATTTTTTCCTGGAAGAGAATCATCCTTTGTATCTATCAGAAATTGGTTCCAGAGCCCCATACTACCCCTGCAGACACCAAACTCCTCATTGTGGTAGTATTTGCATATAACCTACATAAATCCTCCTGTATACTTTGCATTATCTCTAGATTACTTATAAGACAATGTAAATACAAGTGCAAATAGTTGTTACATTGTTTTGTTTAGGGAATCATGACAAGAAAAATATCTGTACATGTTCAGTACAGATGCAATTAAAAATTTTTCAGTCCAAGGGTGCACAAGCCACCAAAACCAACAGCTAATTGTGTTGAAAATAAACATTGAGGATAGGGCTGGGGATTTAGCTCAGTGGCACCATGCCTGCCTCACAAGTGCAAGGTTCTGAGTTGGATCCTCAGTACAAAAAAAATATATATATTATATATATTTTTATATATAATATATATGATATATATTTATGTCATATATATGATAAATGAGAAGGCAATAAAACTTATACAAGGACCAAAGAACTAGTTTAACAAAATAAAAACCCTTAGGTCTTCAACAGTATATTTTATAGTAAATAAAAATAGCACCGTTTAGATTCAAACTTAGAAAAATTAGACATGAACTTGAGCACTTAATTTTCCAAGTATTAACTTTTGTGGAAGTATTTTCATGCTCTGAAACAAACATGAGTTTTCTCTCAGCTAGTTCAAAATATGATTAGACTTCTTGGTCTGGCCACTCACCTGCTGGATCTGGCTGTTGACACCCAGGAAAGGGTGTTTTCTAACTTCACTCCCTACTTTCCTCTACATGGTCACCACTGTGCTCTTAGAAACCAGTAAGGCGTTAACACACACACACATACACACACACACACAGCTCAAAGTGTAAAGGTGAGTTCAAGAAAACCAGGGTAACTGCATCCCATCTGGGTCTTATGCCTTTCATGAACCAGGTTTATGGAAAAGGGGCACAATATTACCTACCTCAGACAACTGTCACGAAGATTAAGCATGGATTATTAAACCTAGTGCTTGGTATAAAGGGAATGCTCAGTAAATGTTACCTAGAATTAATATTCCCAGAAATCTTGTTAGGATAAAGGGTTATCATATATAAGATAATTGCAAGTTTTCTTTTAAATAAAAGAAGTTTTTATAAGTTTAAGATAATATTTTACGGGCTGGGGATTTAGCTCAGCGGTTTCGCCGCCTCCTGCACAAGTTCAAGGACCCGAGTTCGATCCCAGGTACCAAAAAAAAAAAAGATAATATTTTACTTCAAAAAAAAAATCTCAGAACAAGGGAATGGTAAGAATCAGTGTTAGATACTGGACTATCTAATTCCTAACCCCAAATTTAATATTTCCAAGAAAGGTTTTAAGACTTTTTGTATTTTAAAATTTGCTTTTGCTTAAGTTATATTATTTTTAAGGGATCTGTATGTTAATTATTTTGGATAATGTTAAATACAAAATAAAATACTGTATCCATCTGTAAATTATCAGGATTACAGGAAGAGACCAAACTTTTTTGGTAATTCTCAGAAGCTGTAGAAATGTTATAAACGTAAACCAATGTATATGCATAAACACACTTTCTTATTGCTAGCCTAATTATTACATATGTATCAAATAAAAGTTTTAGGCAATATCTGTGCTTACAATGTCCTAAGCAGAGGTGCTGCATAAACTGTAAAAAATATATATAATATATATATTTTTGAAATTACAATTCTGTATTTGTAACCTTGAGGAGAAAACATTTATTGCCAACTACTCTGAGCACTCTATTAGTGTTATCACTGCTATCTAATTTGGTACATATTAAAAAGAATTACCATGAAAACACTGGTTTTAGCTAAAGGTATATACACACTATTGTTTTATGTCAATAAAATAAATGTATTCCTCAGTGATTAAGCCTTGCTGAATTTTATATAAAAATGATTAAATTATTAAAAATTGATATTGGTTTATTGTATATACAGTACTTGTTTTTTTCCTGTCTCACAGTATTTTCCTTATCCTCATTTTGGGGATAAAATGAGAACTATTTATTTGCACTTGGTGGTTGTTTTGGTTAAAACTAACTTGAAGGATAAGTAGAGGTAACTGAAAAGGAATAAATTACTCCCTTTGATAAAAATAATACAATAAATCTGAAGTTGAGCTCCTATAATCTTTGTTAAAAGATTAGAAAACATAATCTCTACTTTCCATCACCTGCATTCTTATAAAAGGAATAAAATTTTTTTAACAACAGTTACAGTTGTATAAATAGTAAAGAAAATAAAAAGCATTATAAATCAGCAGCTTTCAAATTATTAAGTTGACATCTAAAATTTTACTATGTGTTTAAACAAGTGAAAAGGATGTAAATTTTCAGAATACAGTGTATATTGCATTTAAAAGATTACTGTGGGGCTGGGGATTTAGTTCAGTGGCACCGTGCTTGCCTCACAAGCACAAGGTCCTGAGTTCAATCCCTGGTACCCCCCCCAAAAAATTATTGTGCTTTATTTTTGTACTAAATTTAATGAATTTACATATCAACCATACAAAACAAACACGATATATTTCTTATATACATAAGCTTTTCTTATATAAACTTTTCCATACATATATAAAGCCTTTTATCTGTATCTAAACACATGTAAATTTTACTTTAACAGTTGGAAGTTTTACTTTTTAAATTCTATATCTTCATTCCATTTCCCCTGAAGAATTTTATCCTAAACTAATGAAAATATGTGCTTTAAAATATTTTTGATCATGTTATTATACATACTTACAAAAAATATCTATAATTTAAATTTAAATTTTTTAAATTTCTTGTGTCTACAAAGGTCAAAATGTTTAACCATATTTTTTCTGGATTGAATTAGCATTTATGATTATTATTGGTACATCACTGATGAAAAAGGAAAAAGTTATACTATGAATCTTAATAAATTAATATTATCAAATTTAATGGTAATTATTTTAGAAACTTATTTCAATGAGAGTATGGACTTATGTTTTAATTAATTGATCTATTAATGGATGGCTAGTTCTTATTCCTAAAGTAAAGCAGTGTTCATGACAAATTCAGTTATTACTTACTGTTATTATAGACATAAATATTGACAATCTTGTTTTCATAAATAGATAAGAATGAAAAGAATGATGCTGTTCAATACCATGATCCATTCCTAAGTTAAAGCCAAAAACAACATAAAAACTAATGATAAAAAATAACTTTGGGGGCTGGGGATGTATCTCAATAATGGAGTGCTTGCCCAACATATACAAGACCCTGGGTTCAATCCCCAGAACCCTGTATCTCCAGCAGAAAAACAATAGCAATCATCATCATGATCATTATCTTCAATAATCTATCAGCTAATAACCCAAGTTAACTCTTCTTTAAATTTGTTGAATAAAAGAATTCACAACACAAAAAGATTTGTTATCCAATTGTTACAATAACTCTCCTCTTTGGGGATAGCATATCTAAAGGCTTTACTAAGATTGAACAAAAGAATTATACTGTCACATGTTTCACTTAGAGGAAGCCTCCTTTACCTGATATACTCAGAATGGTTTGGGAGAATTTAAATATTATTACTTTTATTCATTTTCATGCATTTAGTCACATGCTTTATTTTTATTAAACTATCAGAGCTCAAATTTAGCTTGTTTAGACTTAGATTATTCAATTCATGAAAAAAGACTGTCATAACCTAGTGGGTAAATGCAGTTCTCATGATCAAACTAATTTTCTAAATCAGACTCACTTTCTAACTTAATATTCCAATTCCAATAAGTGTGTTAATATTCATTTCTGTAATAACTATCTCGTGTCTGAATTCTCATTTTTCCATAAGTAAACATAAATGAGGCATGGATACCTGCCAGAAGTCTGTCTCCTGTATTTCTTAAAGATGCTTTCTTCATTTTTACAGGTTTTTCCATCCAGAGCAATAATTTGAAAATTACACAGTAAAGTCTGCTAAACACTAGTCACTATCCAATTCTACAATGTTCTGTGTATTTAGGCCAAAACATACAATGTCTTATGCCATGTTAATTAGGTAGGTTTCATAGGTAAAATTATTTCTAGATATCTTTCATTTGGCATCTCTACAGGCTTAACACTCTAGGAAATACACCATAGTGAGAATCAGAATCCATGAAGACTATACCTTTCTTTTGTAAAGGGGAAGAAGGATGATTATGAAAGAGGTGTTGGGAAGAAGAAGAACCCTAATGCCCAACTGTGGACACATTACTGGGCATGAAACCATACATTTCCATACATAAACAAAGAATAGCATTTCCAACTTTGAAGATAGCAACATAAACCATTCACAAACTAAATACTATGGAAAAGACTGGAGAAAGGGGGAAGAAGTGAAACTTAGCCGGCAGAGCCCAGAAGGACCACCACTCAAATAATGAGAGTTTGTAAAAGAAAAAAATTAATGAAGGGAAAGAAATTACCAATGATACACTATACTAGTATTTTGCTGAACTGAAGATAAGACTGAGGATTAAAGCATATGAGCCAAATAAATAAATAAATAAATAAATTCACTATAAAATTTTACTATGACATTTCAAAACACCAAATATTAAGAAAATATTATGACCCATACAAGCATCTAGAAAGGAAAGAGAGATCACATACAAAGGTACAAATTTATAACATGCAGTGCCTGGACAGTAACTGGATTTCAAAGGCTGAGGAGCAATGCCTTCAAAATTCTGAAGAAAAAAATTTTCAGTGTAGAACTCTACCTCAGGCATGTTATCAACTGAATGCAAAAGTAGAATACAGATATCACCAGACAAGTAAGGGTTCAAAAAAATTACTGTGAGGCTGGGGATTTAGCTCAAATTTTTACTTCTTTTAGGTCGTTTTTTTCATGAAACTAGTATACTCTACCAAAACAGAGGAGAAAATCACAAGAGAACCCATGGAATTCATCAAAAGGAGAGCTACAAAAATAAATCCTAAAATAAAGGTTATAGGTGGACAACTGACATCAGGGCCTGAAAAGCAGCCAATATCTGACCTAGAAAAAGAAGGTCCCAAGGAAAAATAGAACTGAATGATTCTCTAATATGTGTGGTCATATGCACAATAATTTGGAAGATTTTGAAAAATACATAGAAAATTAAACACATGAAAATATGAGGCAATTATTAATTTCTGGAAAGACACTTGGATAGGAAATGGTATAAGAAAGGAGACATAGTATACTATGGTTTGGTAGTGAATAATTACATAATTGCATAAAACACTGAAGCCCAATTATTGCTTATCATAAAAAATTGTCAACATAATCAAAACCTATAAAGCAAGAGATATCAAGATAAGCCTATATGCCACTATTTTTTCTTTCTGCCACCAAATCTATTTTTACCCTTTCCGTCTTGATTTGTGCCTCAGAAGTCCAATCTCTCTAGACTTCCTGACAAGACCTCCTTGTCTTTGGCTTCCAGTTGGGTTTGCTTAATGGGATACATTATTGGGAAACAGGAGGACAGAAAGAGGCAGAGAACAGGCTGGTTACACCTGCAGCTCTTACCCTCACACACACCTCTAGAAGGGCAGTGGCAGCATTTCTTGTTCAAAGGCAACAGCTCCTAGGTAGGCTTTCTCTTACAGCTACAATTTTTATCTGGTTCTGATAATTGATTCCACCAGAATTGTACCTTTAAATCCTAAAGCTGGAGATGATGTCCCAATATTGTTCATTCCGCTATTGCTAGCCTTAGACCCTTCATCATCCTTTACTGGTCCTTTGAACTTAACCCACTCCTTTACAAACATTAAACTTTACATTCATTAAACTTCTTTAACCATTGCTTTTCAGTAGGTCAGTTGTTTCTACTAGGAACAAAATAAGTATAGGAATTAAAATTTTTATCTGTAAGGAGAGACTTATCATGGATGGGGAAATATGATGCAGAGAACTACTGCATAAATATATCACTTTTAAATTATAGATCATTTGACTTCTAAATTATAGATATGCATTATTTTATATGATCTGTTTTAAAATAAGTATTAAATAACAATAAACATTTTAATTTAAAATATTAAATCATTTGAAAAACCTACATGGCATAAAATTGAATGAGACTATACATGTATATACACACTAAATATATATATAGATTTTGAGACAGATGAAATTATGAGAGTGAAAATTAGAAAGAGAAGAGGGGAGAGAAAATATTAACAGTGGTTAATAGTTATCTATAGATGGTAGGTTTTCAGATGGTAGGAATACATATAGTCCAAGTTTTGTTTTCACTGTTCATGTATATTATGTTTATAATAGTATAAAATAAATTTGGGGGAAATTTATTTTCTCTCAGACGCAGATGGTGGAAAGCAAAGAAATGGGTCTGCAATTGAAAGAACAGTGCAAGACTTTATTACAATGGAAGAGTGTATGAATGTGTTTTTAGACTAAGGGAAAGAGAGTTAGAGAAGAATTTTAGGATAAGTTAGAGGAAGTAAGTGGAGCATGAAAAAGTTTAACAAAAAACTCTCACTGATATTAGGAAAGAGGAGAGGGTGTGAGACAAGTAAATAAAGATGTGGATTTATTTGAGACGGAGTAGAAAAGTTGAAGTTGCTCATAGTAAATGGAATGGCCTTTTACATCAGAGAAAGTAGTAAGGGACTTCAAATCCTGAGCAGGAATACTAGAGATCCGTGATTCCTGCATTAGCTCTCATAAACGAGCTGCACTGAAGACTTCAGCTAAATCTTCCTGGGAAAGTTTCAGTCTTCTAAAGTTTCAACCATTTGCTCCTACATAAAATGAAGTCAAAGATATCATGAATACTGCTTAAATTGCAGGATTTTCTGAGACTCAAATAATAATTGTTTAAAAATTTTTAACTGAAATATAGTCATGCAATATACAAATAATGTAATCTTCTAATGGTGTATTAGTCCGCTTGGACTGCCATAACAAAATACCAGAGTTTAAACAACTGTAATTTATTTTTAGCACTTCAGCAGGCTGAGAGGTCTAAGAACAAGGTCCCAGTCCATCCAGATCCTGGTGTAGCCTCACTTTCTAACTTGAAGATGGCCAGCTTCTCACTGTGTCCTCACTTGAGGAAGAGAAAGGCTCTGATGTCCCTTTTCTTACAATAGCACTATCCACCATGGACTGGGGTGTTTCCCTTATGATCTCTTTATACATTTATTACATCCTATCACCACATAAAGTAACACTGGAAGTTAAAACTTCAAATATGAATTTGGAAGAAATGGAAACATTCAGTCCATAACGAATGGTAAAGAACTTTTGTTGCTATGAAAGAAAAAGAAAATACATTGTGAGAGAGTAACAGAAAAGAATCAGCCTGCTTTGGGTGAATTAGTATGATTAAATGTTACTCTATTTTAAAGAATGAAAATGTAACCTTTTTTGGTGTTATGGGTGTTAATTATACTGAAATAATATCCCAAATAACTCACTCACCAATTTTCAAAGAATTCTTTTTCTTTAAATAATAGGGTACTCTGGAAAATGAAAAAGACTGGGGCCATCTTGCATAACCAGATATTGGAATTTAGAGTTGCCAGACAAAATAAAGAACACCTAGTTAAATTCAAATTTCAGAAACTCATGAAATATTGGGAACTTACATATGATAAAAAATAACTTGTTGTTTATCTGAAATTTAAATTTAACTGGTGCCCTATACAGTATTTTCATTTACTAACTCCACCAACACCAAAATATATTATAAAATTGGCACAGTCTGGTATAGATATACTGGCATAATAAAATTTAAAACTCAAAAATATACACAACTACATAAAAATACTAATTTAAAAAGTAGATATTTCAATCTAGGGAAAAGAATGCATAACACTAGTAATGAACACATATTTACTATTTAGAAAAAATGAAGTTAATTGCCTACCTCACAATAACCAAAATAAATATGTGTGTATGTGTGTAATTTTATAATACATAACTATAAAATATATGTATATTTATGAGCCAAAAGAAAATGTGGATGAATATTTATCTTACCTTGAAGTACACAAAATCTTTCTAAACAAAAGCAAAGGAAAAAATTGTAATAAAAACCTGGTAACTCCTCCTAATGATTAAATACTGGTGTATTTTTTTAAAGGGGGGGATTGTTAAGAGGGCAATTGTTATATATAACAAAGGGTAAATATTCTTAATACCTAAAGAATAAAATGCCATATATCCTTCCAAATTGACAAATTTACTAAAAATATTATTTCTAGACTACATAGTGAGACCTTGACTCAAAAGAGAAAAAAAAGGCTGAAGCTATTGAGGCTGGCAAGAGTGGTAAGAAAACAAGTCCTTCATATGCTGATGGAAACATATGTGAAAATACACTTCAGTAATGAAGAGGAAGAAAAGACATTTTCAAACAAAGAAAAACTAAAAGACTTTTGTTGCCACCAGATCTGCTCTATAGGCCAAAGGAAAGTGACACTAAAAGGAAAATTGGAATTTCAAGAGTGAAAAAGAGAAGAAATTATAAATTTCTGGGTAAATATTCTTTAAAACTATTTTAAGTTATTTACAATATGTACAACTATTGAAAGAAAAATTATAATATTATCTGGTAAGGTTTTCAATCTATGGAGATGCACTACATAAAGCCCCTATATAGTTCTACGGCCTCCCCTCTTACAGGGGTAATATATTAACTTTCAGTGGGCTGAACAGTCAGACAATCCCTGGAGCTACCACTAGAAAAGTAATACAAAGAGATATAGCAAAAGGCAAAAAAGAAAAAAACACAGGAATATTAAACAACAAATTTCAATTATGTAAAAGAAGGAAGGAAAATGAGGAAATAAAAGAGGTAGTATAAGTAGAACATAAGTAATAAAATGGTAGACATAAATCCAACTATAGTAATATGGCAGCAAATACAACTATTCTAAAAAAAAAAGTCAGTTAAAAGGCAGAGATTGTAAGATTGAGCACAAAATATGATACAACTATTCTCTATCTACAAAATATCCACCGTAAATATAAAAATGCAAATGCATGAAAAAGAAAAAATATATTATGCAAACACTAAAAAAGGAAAGCTAGAGTGGTTATATGTAGTAGTAGATAAAGTAGTGTTCAGAACAAGGAATTTTATGGAGGACACTATGGAGAGAGATATTACTATATAAACAATCATAAATATGTATGCATATAACAACAGGGTTTCAAAATATACGAAGAAAATTCATAGAAATAAAAGAGAAAAAATAGATAAATCCACAGCTATATGAAGACTTCAACACTCCTCTCTCAGTAATCTACAGAATAAGAAGATCAAAAAATCATTAAGGATATAAAAGACCTGAACAACAAACAAATGAACCTAATTGATATTTCTAATATAGTGTACCTTTCAACAGCAGAATATACATTCTTTTCAAGTGCACATGAAGCACTGGCCAAGCTCGATCATACTTGAGACCACAAAACATATCTTAACAAACGCAAAAAAATTGAAATTTTACAGAGTATATTCTGTAACCATAAAAAATTTAGACTAGAAATCAATAATGAAAAGATACCTGACAATACCAAGTGCTGGTAAAGATACAGAGTAACTGTACCGTGGCTGGTAGGACTGCACAATAGTAAAACCATTCTGGAAAATAGTTTGACCTTCTGCTCTTTCATTGGAACTGAGATAAGCTTGTAAAGTTTCATTAAAAACCCTGTTGTGGGGCAACCCACTTTCCAGTCCCCTTTTTGTCTCTCCTAGGCAGAAGCTTTCTTTCTCCCAATAAATTTTTTCTACTCTTAAAAAAAAACAGACAACCCTGTTGTTATTGTAATTATGGCTAAACTGACTTAATAATTAATTTTGGCAGATTTGACATATGTATAATATAACTTTTTCTAATTCAAGTCTATGATATGTCATTTCATTTATTTAGGTCTTGCTTTAAATCTTTTGAAAATATTTCATATACATATACATATTTTATAACATCCTTTTAGTACTGTTCTCAGAGAAGTATTTTTTAGGTTTATTTCTAGAGAACTTTTACATTTGTTGTTTTTGTGAATGGAACTTAGCATTTGTATTACATAATTGAGTGTTTGGTGATGGATCTGATTTCTGACTATTGAAATAGAGAAACAATGTAAGGAGGTTTGCCCTTTCCTGTGTCGAGGCTGTCATAAAATTATATTAGATAAGAGTGAATTTCTGCCATAGGGAAAGACAAAGGCCAATAAAACAGAATAAAAGTCAAAAACAACATACAGTATATAACATGTTTTCATTTATATATTGAAAAAGAGACAAAGCCAAAGGCTACATTGTGTAGGGACACATATGTGTGAAGAAAACTGTAAAGATAACTGCGAAACTATTACAAAAATTAGAAAGGAAGGGGAAAGAGAATGAGATCATGGAGAGCCCACATAAATGTTCGAAGATACTGAATATGTTCCATGTAACATGGCTAGTGTTTTATTATTTTAGTTTATTGCCTTACTATAATCTTTGGTTGTGTATATGTCCTTCTGTTTGTACAAATCTTATAACTAAAATACTTTTATAACAATAAAAAAGTTCAGCAGTTTCTTATAAATACACACTTATCATAAGAGTCAATGATTTTACATCCTCATATTTACCCAAGAAAAAAATTTAAAACTTATACTCACATAAAAACTGGTACACAAATGTTTACCATGGTTTCTTTCATAACCATAAAACACTAGAAACACTTATCTGTCATTCAACTGAAAAAGACAAACAATAAAATACTATGCTGCAGTAAAAAAGAACAACTGATGTATGCAACAACATAGATGAATTTCACATGTATTTAACTAAATAAAGGGAGCCATTCTCAAAGAGCTACATGACCTGAGTCCATTGACATGACATCTAGAAAGGACAAAAGTATGGGTCTGGTTTCAGAATAGAGCATGTAAGGAATTGGAGACTACTTACAAAAGAGCAGCAAGAGAATTTTGAGGAGTGAGGAACTGTTCTTTATTTTGATTGCATGGTAGTAGTTTGTCGGGGTATATATTTATCTAAACTCAATTATATAACACAAAATGTTGATTTTACTGTATATAAAGTTTTTAAAATAAATGTAAGTGTTTTTCTAATAAACTTCTTGGGTCACTTGAGAATTTGTTTCCATATTTTCTGATTATGTCCAGTATTCAAAGCATAATTCAAAGCCAAGCCAATTAAGCCTTGTTTATTAAGTCTGGGTTATATGTGGCAGAAGAAAAATATGCCAGCCATCACAACCCAGAGATAAACCAAAAGCACAGTTTGAGCTTCTCTTCACAGTCAGTGAGCTGACACTTGAAACCCCTCTCCAGGGCAGCCAAGGAGGCTTGACTGAGTTTCAGCATCATTTCCAGACCTCCCAAAGTGGAGCCATTAATAATTAGTGAAATGGCCCATAAAAGAAAGCACTGGAAGAAACAGTAGTTTCAAAAATCTGCTAAGTATATTATAAATTTCTAAATCATTGAGAACTAAATATAAAGCATATGGCAGCACCATCCCTGCCTCAAGTGCCATAGCTCTTAAGCAGAAATAAACCCCATAACAATGATCTTGTGATACTGCATCACCGGAAGAAGTCAGGGTGAGGCTGGCTGGTTCTGGAACTGTGTTCACTGTTACCCATCCACCTACAATGTCAGAGAAAATCTGACAACCAGACCAGTTTAGATTTGTTCCCAAGTGACACTGGTGATTTTTTTATCTCTTAATGTTACAGTTTAACTAATTCACTAATGATTAAGACAATTTTAAAGACTGGACAGGCCCCACTAGCTAAATGGCTATTGCACTTTAGTTAATATGCAAAGGATGTCCGCTGCCTGCAGTTAGCTAATAACGCATTATAATTAATAGTACTTTCAAAATGTGTCCTGTCAGCGGGAGCCCTGAAGTTGTTTTCCTAATGCACCAAGACGATCTCCATCAGGGCTCTTCTGTTTCATTAAATAAATAACTGGTTCTGTCCTCACTCTGATTCCTTTATTTCTAAAAGTAATTTAGGTTCTAATTCCAAAAATTCACAGCACATTTTTTGTTAGCACTTTTTTTAACCGACATGTAGGGTGCCATGATGATCATCCTATGCTTATTTACTTCCCTCCAGTTCTGCCTTTGCAAAAGCACATCTATCTCAGTCGCAGGCCATCAGTAACCAAAACCCAGGGGAAGTCAGGACAATGATTTATTCAACTCAGTACAGACATATTTGCTCACACTATCTTGCCTTCTCATAAATTTTTATGTAATTGTATATAATTTTATAATATACATTTATAATTTTTTATATTTTTATATATACTATTTTATAATATACATTTTGTATCTCCCTATGAATAGGATCTGCATTGTTTCATTTTTCTTTTCTTTTTTTTTTGGTACTGAGGATTGAACTTGGGACCTTGTGATTGCAAGGCAGGCAGCGGAACCACTGAGCTAAATCCCCAGCCCTTTTCTTAACTGGTGTTGAAAAGTCTATTTTTTGCATAGAAAAAAAATCTTGGATCTTAATTAACTATGACATCATCTAATACCACATTCCTGGAATATGAAACAGGTGATAATAGTTTCTGAGAAAGTTAAATAAAATAACAACAAATAATAGCATGGCCAAAGGTCCACCTTCTTCTCTCACATCATTATTACTATCAAATACGAACCCACATAAAGATATTTTTAGGAATTCTCATCCTCAAACTCACCTTCTCATCTCTCTCATAGTCTCTTGCCTACTCACATCCCAGGGAAAAGAGAACAAGAGAGATGACCAAGTTACACGTCATCCTACTTTCTGAAAGGAGATAACATGTAAATAATATAAATGTAGACATATCAACAGGAAAAAATAAGCTGTATATACTGTAAATTGAGAACAATATCAAGAACAATTATTCTATTGGTTCTACAGTTGTATAAAATTTCCATTTTTATCAAGTTAAAAATTAAATATAGAAAACTTCTAATAACTTTAGCACTGGATCACCTGGTGGAAAGTCTAGTTGAGTAGTCTGGGATCTGGGGTAGTGTGCTGTATGAACGTCAGTCAGGTCAATTTGGCTTATAATGTTGTTGAGGTTTCTCATATCCGTACTGATGATCTTTTTTCTCCATGTTTTTTGTCAATTACAGAGAGAGAAGTGTTGGCCTCCAACAATAATTGTACAGGTTGTCTAAGGTTCAGCCTGTGCTGCTGTCATACACATGGGCTCACCAACATTCTTACCATTCTAAATGCTATTATTGCCATTTTTAATGAAGAGACTGAGTTACAGGGAATTAAGCAAATTTTACAAGCCCACTCACCTAGTAAAAGGTAAAGTGGGATTCAAGGTGAGGTAGTTTGACTCCTGAGTTCCTGCTTTTTTACCCCACAATACATTGTCACATCTATAAATTTCAAGACCTGATAATTGAATCCATTACTTTGAGATGTTAATATACATAGGCCCTAGCTCTGCCTTGGGAAGCTCCTCAACCCTGGAAAGTCCTGGAAGTGGGGGCATTAAAGCCAGCTCTGTTCTAGGAATTAGCAATTCACATGTCTTTGCTTTTTTGTCATCAGTGCACTAAGATCTCAATGGTCTAGTGTGGAGTGCAGGCAATAAAGAAGGGTCAAAGAAAACCTGTTTCCAGATTTGGCATTAAGCTAGAAAGGCAAAAGGAGTCCTAGCTCACTCACAGTTTAGCAAGGCCAGAATGTCTCACAGGAGTTAGAGTAAGCAATGTTATCTGTCCTGAAGTACGGCTTCTGTGTATAGCTCTCAAGGAGACAGTACTGGTAGGCTGTTGGTCACCTCTATTTTCATCAGTGGCAAATTCAAACAGTAAAATTCTCCATGGGAATGGAATAACCACTTCTAAATTTGAGAAATGGAAATCCCTATTTAAAATATGGTGGAAGAATTGTTCTACTGTAGGCCTCAGAGATTTCTTTTTCCCTGATCACAGGCCCTCTGTTTAGATTAGGTCAAACTTTGGATCGAATGCAAAATTTCAGCAAAGGCCAGTGTGTTTAAGATCTTGAAACCAAAAGGTGGACATACATTCTCTTTAATCTGCTGAAGAAAGACTGGGAAGCCCAAATACAGTAAGTCCTCAACTTATGAACAAGTTCAGTTCTAGGGGAATGTTCATAAATTAGATTTGTTTCTAAGTTCAGCAAAGTAAGTCTTAAACACCTATCAGTCCCCCCCACACACACACACGCACACATCACTACTGCTTTTCCTTTTGCTTTCGGACATCCTGGGCTTTGACTGAGCACTGTACTACTGTACACTATCACACTGTGCAGTAAGCACACAGCAACACAACTTGACAATGTCTGGCAGACATGTAAGCTACTTCCACTATTTCTTCAGGTCTACTAAGTTCGTAATGCAAGGTCCCATTGGTATCTGTGAAAGTTCATAACTCAAATGTTTCTAAATTGGGGAATTACTGTATCAAACTGATCTCTAGCCTCTTTGGAAAACCTGCTCCCAGTGGCACCCAGATGAGCTGCCACAAAGTCACATTTATCTTGCTGCATGGTAACATGGTTCCTCTAACTTCAGCTTTGTAGATGCAGAAACAGTCTGGTAAGTCTCAGAGCTGCCTGGATTCAGGAATGCAGTAGAGATAAAGAACAGGATGTCTGAAATCATGACCTGTTTGAATCTGAGTTTTGCCCTTAAGGGCTG
The DNA here is from genome assembly GCF_053883595.1 of Heterocephalus glaber. Classification (NCBI taxonomy): domain Eukaryota; kingdom Metazoa; phylum Chordata; class Mammalia; order Rodentia; family Bathyergidae; genus Heterocephalus; species Heterocephalus glaber. The sequence continues at coordinate 47,645,144 of NW_028258324.1, read as the reverse complement.
CAAGTTACTTAGCCTGCCTGTATCTGTTTCTGTATTTTAAAAATGGTGATGATAATAACAGGAGCTGTCTTCTAGGATTGCTATGAAAAATGAATGAGTTATTATTTGAATAGTGTTAACATCAGCATCTGGCACATAGTGCTATGTGAGTGTTATTACAAAACTATTAAGAAACAACTCAATATCAGAGTGGTAAATTATTTTTGCAATGAGGAAATAGAGTTACAATTTCAGAATTGTTGAACAATTGGAGACTTGGGTCGACCTGAGCAAGGAAAGTGAAATCAATATGGTTCTTGGCGAATACAAAACATTAACCAGCAAGGAGAGTTGTTATGATTTGATTATCTATTTGCCTTAGCCTATGAGATAGTTTTAGATTAGACTTTTCATATAAATTCTTTTGTATGTTTGCAAAGATCTACTGTAGCAGTTGTAACAATAATTTTGTGAGCACTATATCTATTATAATAATATTCTCTCATTTAATCTTCACAACTTCTATAAAGTAAACACTATTACAAGAAAACCAAGATTGAAGATTACATATGTAGTAACTCTGGAACTTCTCCCTTGTAGATTCCTCAGCTGGAATACACATTTGCCAGACACCTGGCTCACTTCTACTCATCCTTCAAGACTCAGTTCTAGTATTTCCTTCATCTATAAAGTGGGCCACAACTCCCCCTGCCTAGAGTCTTTTCTAAGCAAAACACCTTAATAGTCCCCACTATTACTCGGCCTGCCCTAGTGGAGTCTCCTCTTTGCAGAAGGTGCTCAAAATTTTGCAGAAATCATTTTTGAGTAGAATGAACATACTTGGGAAGTCACAAATTATATGACAGTAAAGGGTTCAAACACCACATGTGTGAATAGACTGAGGACTCTTGAAAGTTTGTCTGTTCCAATTCTGAGGCACTACAATTCTGAAATTCAAGTTTGAGCCTAGCTGACTTGACAGGATGACACTGACCTTCACTGAGGAAAGAGAAGTGGCTTCAAGAAGCAGACAAGTTAGTTAGTTCTGAGTTAAAATGAGCCAAACTATTTAAAAGTGAAGGACATAAATACTTCTTGAAGAAATAAAACTCCACACTATATTGTAATGGTATCCTATACTATATTATTTCCAATTTTCCAGTGTAAATTCCAACATGGTTTCTAGATACTGTATGAGTTTGATCTTAGAAATAATACAATTTGAAATATCCTCCAAGAATAAATGCACAATAATTTAAGACAGATTATGTCTTGGTAGACATGAAAATACCATGTAAGAAAAGATAAGAGATATGTCACAGGGCCAGCCCCTCCCAGTTACTACCAGTTACTAGTGGCCATTGCAGCACTAGTGTGAGCTCCTGCCAGGACCCATTCTCAGCTTTGATTCAGTGCTGTTGACCTCTATTGATTATCCCTGTGGCCTTCACCAAGCTGCCTCAACCAGTAGTCATTCTTTCTGTCATCCAAGTGCTTCATAAATTGTAAATCAATTCAAAACTGATCAGCACACATCAACTCCCACTTAAAATCTGTTCCAAAGCATAGTTGTTTTCCATTAGCCCAAATATGTCAAAAACCCTTCACTAGGTAACTCATACATAGTGAGAATCTCACTCAGTACAGTAGTAGGCACTTTTATTTCACTTAAGCCTAGAAAATGAGCTTAACAAAATGTAGCATGGTTCCTCTTGTCTTATTTCAATATATTTCCCCTACAGAAAAATATTTTGAGGGATCTTTGGTAGAAAGCTACTTTTGATTGTGAGTGTCATGATCTAAATTCCACCACACTGACAAAAGAGTAGCAACGGAGCACGGTCTCCAGTTCTCTGTTACAAAGCTCACTTTAATCTGAGGGTATGAATTATTTTATGGGATTCAGTGCAAGATAATGTGCTCATGCCCTGATGCAAATCTATAATGTGATGTTTGGCTTGTTGATAACAGTGGCAGTGTGTACAAAATCAAAGTTTAATGTCCTCCGTGCATGTGCTTTCCAAACGCATTTCAGAGTCCAGTTGTAACACAGATAAGCTCTGAAATCCACAATTATGGATTTTATCCAAAGGACTCTGCAAGCATGTGTTTATTTTGGCTTGTGAAAAGCACTCTACCTTACAAAGAATTTTTAGGACAGTGAAACGACTCTGTATGATACTATACTGGTGAATACATTCATCCAAAAATATAAAATATACAACACCAAGAGTGAACCTTATGGACTTTGGGTGATAATGATGAGTCAGTACAGATTCATCTGTTGTAGAAAGTGCACCATTCTGGTAGAGGAGGTCGATAATGGAGGATGCTGTGTATATGTAGGAGTAAGAGGTATATGGGAACTCTTGTACTGCCCTCTCAATTTTTCCATGAACTTAAAATTGCCCTTTGAAATAAAGTCTATTAAAAATTCACTCCTTCTGAAGCAGTCCATTTCTTTCAGACAGTTTAAAATGTTGGCAACTAGTTTATTAAATGGAACTGAAGTCTGCCTCACTGAAATCTCTATTTTCAGGTGAGAACATCTTCCACGTAAAGTTTATAGAAACCCAATTTCAGCCTATCATAACAAATGACTTTCTAAATGTCTTGTTGGCCTACAAGTTCCCTATTATCATGACCATTGCATGAGTTAATCATGTACTATGTATACAGGCATTCTTTTAAGAGCTTTACCTCTAACAAGCCAATCACAATAACACCCTCTTGCAAGCACTGTTGTTGTTCCATTATGGCACAGTTGTAGGCATTCTTACAGCCTGTATGACATTTCTGCCAAGATCATCTCTTTCCTTTCTCTTGGTCCCTGAGCAGCCTTCCAAATGCTTGTTCTATTTATCAGGAAGGCTGGCAAGTTTCTAGCCAAAGAGACCAGGGAATGAATGTTGACCTCACCACACTGTCCAACTTTGGGCATTTGGATGTATTTCCCATTGCTTTGGTTTGTAAATGAAATGCTTAAAAGTATAAAGCACCTGACACATTGACATTTTCATAAACGTTCACTCATTACCTCTGGAATTTTCTTTTCTGAGAAAGAAGGAGTCTTTCAGATAATGAACAGAAATTATTCTGATCACTGGAGAGTTCTTTCCTCTGTGGAATACTTTAGCATTATTGTGTGTGGCTATCTTGAGAACTGATTACGTATTGGAGAAACAGGAAAGATTCTACCTCTGAACCGTACAAAGTTGATGGCAGACTCCACTAACATTAAAAGCAGCTCATGAGACCTCAACAAAGCAACCAACCTGCCTCCCTTCCATTGTCTTCTCTTTCCACAGGTGACAGCTGGTAGATAGGCCTTCTTGAGTGATAGATGCTTCTTATAATCTGATATTATACTGCATTTCCTCCATACACTACCTTACTCTTGGTACAAATAGTTCCCCAGGGCCCATTATGAGGCTCTCATGTTGGTGCCAGAGCAAAGCAACTTGCACCTTACAAACATTCCTAGCACTTATAACTCAACTAGGATCTTTTATCTGGAGATTTGAATTTGTATATTCAAAGATGACATTCTAGTGACAAATCCTGACACTGCAGCATTTAAACTAAGAATAGAGTGACTAGTAGTTCCTGCTTGTGATATTCACAGCCTGCTGTCTGGAAAATATCTGTGCTACTACTGCCCGAATTACTGATTACTGTTTGCCACAGACAGTGGTGATATGTTTCCACAGAGCTGTTGCACATCAAGGGCCTTCTCTACCACTTTGCTTTCTTTGTTGCCAATGTCGACTATAATGAAAGTACCGCTTAGCTGTGGCACCAGCATCTCTTGTTTTGGTCTAGAAGTCCACTGGCTTCAGCCACATAAGACAGCACTAATCTATCATTCATTTAAAACAGCTGTTCTCAACTTTATGTCTGCAAACCAAAATCATCCGTGAAAGTTAAAGAAAAAAAAACTACCCAGACCTGGCCCCACTTCCTTCCTCTTTCCGAAGATTCTAGTTTAACTATTGGTGGATGAGACTAGTTATGCTTTTATTTTTAAAATTCCTTGGCTTAATGTGTAAACTGCATTCTGAAACACTAATTTAAGAAGTCTAAAAGTATACACACAAAGTATTATTAACACTCAATCTAACTGGGTGGCAGAATTATACTACATAAATTACATTATCTTGTTTTTATTTATTGTGTTTTCTAATTTTAAAAAATGAAAAATCTGGAGCTGGAGCTCAGGGATACAGAAATTGCCTGGCATATGGCTAGCAGAGGTCTTGGGTTAGATCTTGGGAAGAGAAAGAGGGAAGGAAGAGAAAATTAAAAGCAAAATGTTTAAGTTGAATATTAAAAATATTTTTTCCAATTTTTTTTGTATTAAATTCTTTTATTGGTACATTGTAGGTATACGACACAATTACATTTCTCAATGGGAATTGTATCTTTACATGATGCATCTTGGTTATTTTTTCCCCATTCCTAGCCCTCCCTTCACCCCCTCCACCCTTCCCTATTTACAAAGACTTTATTTCCATTTTTTCCATTTCTCATCATTTTTCCTTTCCCTTCTTTCCTTTCCCCTGCCACTCCCACTACCTCTACCCCTTTGGACCTTTTCTTCCTATTTTACATTTTCAATTATTCATTCTAATCATTGGTACATTTTAGGTATACAATATAATGACATTCATCATTGGAAATTTGCACCTTTACATAGTCTCTCTTGGTTCTTATTTTTCACCCTTGCCCAGCCCTCCCTTCAACCCCTCCAGTCCTATTTACAAAGATTTTGTTCCTATTTTTCCATTTTCTCATATTAATACCATTCCCTTCTATCCTTTACCCTAGCCCTCCCATTTCCTTCCCCTTTGCCGCTTTTCTTCCTATTTCACATTACCTATTATACATTTAGTCCCTATTTACACTTTCAGTTTCTCACACCAGAGAAACTATTTAGAATTTATTCATGTGTGTCCTATTTATTTCACTTAAGAGTATCGCCTCAATGTGCATCCACTTAGCTATAAATGTCTCTAATTTCTCATTTTATATGGCTGAGTAGTACTCCATTTTATTAAAAAAATCCACATTTTCTTTATCCAGTCTCCAGCTGATGGGCATTTGGGCCGTTTCCAAGTTTTAGCTATTGCAAACTGCACTGCTATGAACATGGGTGCACATATATCACTGTGGTATGATTCTTTTAATTCTTTGGGGAACATCCCCAGCAGGGGAACAGCAGGGTCAAATGGGACTTCCAGTCCTAGTTTTTTGAGGTAACTCCATACTGATTTCCACAGGGCTTGCACCAGTCTACACTCCCACCAGCGGTGAAGCAGGGTTCCTCTTTCCCCACAGCCCCGCCAGCATTTGTTATTGGTTGATTTCATGATAGCAGCCATTCTTTCTGGAGTGAAGTGGAATCTCAGCGCTGTTTTCATTTGCATCTCTCAAATGACCAGTGATGTTGAACATTTTTTCATGTATTTACTTGCTATTTCTACTTCTTTATCTGAGAAATGTCTGTTCATTTCACATGCCCATTTTTGGATTGGGTCTTTAAATTTGGGAGTTCTGATCTTTTCAAGTTCTTTATAAACTCAAGATAGTAGACTTTTGTCTGAGGAAGAGCAGGTGAAGATTTTTTCCCACATTGTGGGTTGTCTCTTCACACTGCTGGTGGTTTCTCTTGCTGTGCAGAAGCCTTTTAATAAGAAGAGATCCCATTTGTTGATTGTTTGTGATACTTCACAGGCAACTGAGGTTTTGTTCATAAAATCTTTTCCTACACCGATGTCTTCAAGGGTTCTACCTAACCTCTGTTCCAAATGGTTCAGAGTTTCTATTGTAATATTTAGATCTTTAATCCATTTTGATTTTAGTTTAGTGCATGATGAGAGATATAGGTCTAGTTTTAATCTTTGGCAAGTTGAAGCCCAATTTTTCCAGCACCATTTATTAAAGAGGCTATCTTTCCTCCAGTGAGGGCGTCTGGCTCCTCTGTCGAAGATGAGATGGCTGAGTGTGTCTGGAGTTGTTTCTGCATCTTCTAATCTGTTCCACTGGTCCTCAAGTCTGTTTCTTTGCCAGTACCATTCTGTTTTTATCACAGTAGCTTTGTAGTAGAGTTGCAGGTTGGGGATTGTGATACCCCCTGCCATGTCTCTGTTACCTAGAATTGCTTTTGCTATTCTGGGTCTCTTCTTGCTCCAAATGAATTTTTGGATTGTTTTCTCAAGGTCTATGAAGTATGCTGCTGGGATTTCAATTGGCATTGCATTAAATCTATACAACAGTTTTGGAAGTATGGCCATTTTCACTATATTAATCCTTCCTACCCAGGAGCAGGGGATGTCTGTCCATTTTCTGATATCATCTTCAATCTCTCTTTTCAGAGTGCCATAGTTTTCAGAGAAGAGGTCATTGATTTTTTTCGTTAGGTTGATTACTAGGTATTTCAGTTGTTTGGATGCTATTGTGAAAGGAATTATTTGCCCTATTTCTCTCTCAGTGAGTCTGTCATTGGTGTAGAGGAAAGCTATTGATTTTTGTGTGTTGACCTTGTATCCAGCTACTTGACTGAATTTGGTTATTAAGTCTAGAAGACTTTTGGTGGAGTTCTTGGGGTCTTCTATATAGAGGATCATGTCATCTGCAAATAATGACAACTTGACTTCATTATCTATCTTTATTCCTTTTATTTCTTTCTCTTGTCTAATTGCTGTGGCTAATGTTTCCAAAACTATATTGAACAAGAGTGGTGATAGTGGACATCCTTGTCTTATTCCTGATTTTAGTGTGAAAGATTTCAGTTGTTGACCATTTAGTATGATATTGGCTGTTGGTTTTTCATAGATGGCTTCTATCAGTTTGAGGTAGAGACCATCTATTCCAATTTTTTGTAGGGTTTTTATCATAAATGCATGTTGGATTTTGTCAAATGCTTTTTCTGCGTCTATGGAGATAATAATATGGTTTTGTCCTTGGCTCTATTGATATAGTGTATTACATTGACTGATTTTCGTATATTGAACCATCCCTGCATCCCTGGGATGAATCCCACTTGATCAGGGTGTATGATCTTCTTGATGATCTTCTGCATTCTGTTTGCCACTATCTTATTAAGGATTTTTGCCTCTATGTTCATTAGTGAGATTGGCCTATAGTTCTCTTTTTCAGTTGGGTCTTTCTCTGCTTTCGGGATCAAGGTGATGCTTGCTTCCAGGAATAAATTTGGGAGTACTGCTTCCCTTTCAATTTCATTGAAGAGTTTAAACAGTAGTGGCAGCAATTCATCTCTAAATGTCTTGTAGAATTCAGCAGTGAAGCCATCAGGGAAAGGGGTTTTCTTAGGTGATAAGTTTTTAATTACATTTTCAATTTCATTGAATGATATTGGGTTGTTCAGAATTTTCAGGTCTTCTTCGTTCAACTTTGGTAATTCATATGTATCTAGGAATCTGTCCATTTCTTCTGTGTTGTCCATCTTATTGGCACATAGGTTCTGGATGGAGGTATTGATGATCCTGTGGATTTCTGCTGGGTCTGTTGTAATTTCACCCTTTTCATTCCTAATTGCATGGATTTGGGCCTTTTCTTTCCTTTTTCTGATAAGGTTGGCTAAAGATTTGTCGATTTTGTTGATTCTTTCGAAGAACCAACTCTTGGCTTCATTGATTTTTTGTATCATTCTCTTAGTCTCCATTGCATTGATTTCTCCTCTGATCTTTATAATTTCCTCCCTTGTATGAGCTTTGGGGTTGTCCTGCTCTTCTTTTTCTAGAAGCTTGAGGTTCAGCATCAGGTTGTTTAATTGCACTCCCTCTGTTTTCCTAATATGCATATTCACTGCTATGAATTTCCCTCATAAGACTGCTTTCATTGTGTCCCATAGATTCCGATATGTTGTATTGTCATTGTCATTTAATTGAAGGAACTGTCTGATTTCTTCTTTAATTTCCTCTGTGACCCACTGGTTATTCAGAAGTGTGTTGTTCAATTTCCATGTGTTTATGAAATTTTTCCAGTTTCTTTTGCTATGAATCTCCAATTGCATCGCACTATGGTCTGATAATATACAGGGGATAACTTCAATTCCTTTGCACTTACTTAAACATGTTCTATGTGTGAGTATGTGGTCTATTTTGGAGAATGACCCATGTGCAGCTGAGAAGAATGTGTATTCTGATTTTGTGGGGTGGAAGACTCTGTAAACATCTGTTAAGTTCATTTGTTCAAGAGTTTGATTGAGTTCTAGTATTTCATAACTTATTTTTTGTCTAGTTGATCTATCTATTTGTGACAGTGGGGTGTTGAGGTCCCCCACTACAACTGTATTAGTGCATATATGACTGTTGATGACCGTTAGTATTTGTTTTATATAGTTGGGTGCACTAGTGTTTGGTGCATAGATATTTATGATTGTCATCTCTTCCTCTTGGATTCTTCCCTTTACAAGGATGTAGTGTCCTTGTTCATCTCTCTTAATCAGTGTTGGTTTGAAATCTACTTGATCTGCCAAGAGGACAGCTACTCCTGCTTTTTTTCGGGTTCCTGTTGCATGCAGTATTGTTTTCCACCCTTTAACTTTCAGTCTATGAGTTTCCTTTTGAATTAAGTGTGTTTCTTGTATGTAGCATACTGTTGGATGTTGCTTCTTGACCCATTCTGCCAGTCTATTTCTTTTGATTGGTGAATTGAGACCATTAACGTTGATGGTTATAACTGAGACGTATTGACTCGTCATTGCCATGACTTTTTCTTTTTGTTGGATTCTCCCCCTTTCCATTTAATTTCTTGTCATGCCAGATGGGTTCATTCTGCTTTGCTTCCTGGGGTTGTGATCCTCAATGTCTGCTCCTAGGATATTTTGTAAGATTCTTTGGAGTGCTGGTTTGGTGTTCACAAAGTTCCTAAGGTGCTCTTTGTCATGAAAGTATCTTATTTCTCCATCCATTCTGAAAGACAGTTTTGCAGGGTACATCAATCTGGGTTGGAGGCTGTTTTCCTTTAGGGCTTGGAATATGTCACTCCAAGCTCTTCTTGCCTTGATGGTTTGTGTTGAGAAGTCTGCTGTGCTTCTGATGGGCTTTCCTTTGTATGTGATTTGTTTCTTTTCTCTGACTGCTTGGAGAACTTTGTTCTTCTGTTGTGTTTCTGGAATCTTAACAATTATATGCCTATGTGTAGATTTGTTTTGATCAAGGCTATTTGGAGTCCTATATGCCTCACTTATCTGTATTTCAAGCTCTTTTCCCCTGCTTGGGAAGTTTTCTGTCATTATTTCTGTGAAGAGATTTTTTATGTCATCTCCACTCTCTCCTGTTTCTTCATTGAGCCAAATCAGTCTTATGTTATTCTTCTTTGCATCATCTAGCAGCTGCTGGATGGATTTCTCATGTTCCCTTATAATTTTGAAGCAATTTTTCTTTTCCTGGTCACTAATTGCAATCTTACCTTCTACATCTGAAATTCTGTCCTCACATTGGCTCATTCTGCTGTGTAGACTTTCAATGAAGTTTTTCATGTCCTGGAAATCTATTTGCATCTGTTTTATGGATTCCATTTGTTTCTTATGTTGGGATTCCATCATGTTACTGAGTTCCTCTCTAGATTTATTAATCATGTCTTGCACTAGGGGCACAATTTCTCCTCTTATCTGAGAAATTATTTCTGATTTCATTTTTTCCAGATCCCCTTTTGTTGCCAGTTCAGTGGGTCCAGGTGGTTGAGTATCAGAGTGTTCCATCTCATTTCCCTTTGGGGTTGCTGTAGGTGATCTGGAAGTCTGGTTTTGAGACTTATTTACATGTTTTCTCATTTCGACTGAGGCGGGGGGCTGTTAGCGCCTGCACGGATTACCTCCTCTGAGCTGGGAGAGGTGGGACAGGGGCCAGGAGCAGCGGTAAGGATGGTGACCCAAAAGCCCTTTCCTGTGGGCTGGGAGCAGCGGGAGGGATGGTGGCCTGGAAGCCCCTTCCTCTGGACCAGGAGCAGTGGGATGGCGGCTCAGAAGCCCCTACTACCTCTCGGCCGGGAACAGCAGGACTCAGTACCTTGGTCTGGTGGTCTGGTGTCCTCTGCGTCTTTGTAGTGTGGAACCAGGTGGCTGCCTGTCTGCAGCGGGGCGATTCCGTGTCTTCCGCGCGACTCAGGACCTCGGTAGGGCATGCACAGACCTTCCTGTGTGCAGCGGGCTGATTCAGCATGTTCTGTGGGACTCAGGACCTCGGTAGCACATGCACAGACCTGCCTGTCTGCAGCAGGCTGATTCGGCGTGTTCTCTTTTCTAATATTTTTTGAGAGAAATCCTCAAGTTAACCATGAAATTGTACTTTTATTCCCATTTCTATTAAATTTTCATCCCACTTCATGATAAATCTGAGTGAATTGTCAAAGTAATAATAAATTGTGAAAGTAACAATAAATTAACGAAGTGGGATAAATACAAACTTCATTCTCTGAGTTTTGGTGGCTTTAACACGCTATCATAGTGTGAAGTTAGGTTAGTGCTTCCCCTACCCAAAAACAGGTCCACATGAACCGAACTCCCTTTCCCGTTCTCTTTCACTCCTCCAAATCAGAACAATGATTCACACATGGTCATGGGGCCCACATCTAGATCCCACCTAGCCCTCACATATAGAGACCCCTTTCTGAAAAGACTGAGTATAAACTCAATCACAGATCATCTTTTTGCTGGTGGTCTGAATTGATTCACATAGATTTTGGATCATATGCCTGCCAACCACAAGATCATCATTCCATAGGGTCCCCTTTCAGGAGAAAACAGTCCTTAGTGAGAGATTTTTTTTGTAAAATGGTAAAATTTTAGTTTCTTGATGAACTACAAAATGCCTCTCATCTGCTTTTGGGCAACTCCCTCTTTCTTTATTAAAACTGACCCTCACATATTCTCCCATACTAACATGCCTATTCAGCCTAACATGCCTCCACAACAGAAAAGTATCTGGTCCAAAATGCCAACAGTGCTAAGGGTGAGAAAACCAGCTTACATATATGTGACCTCATTTATATTTTCTGACTCTTTATTTCCTTGAAAAATGGGCTGGCCCTTGAAAACATAAATGATTTGCTGTGATTAGTATTGTTGCTAAGCAATGATACTAAATACTGAGCCTAGACTTCTATGTGTAGTTACCCTCCTACTTCATTACAATCTATTTCATTCCTATCGCTATCCTCTGCTTCTGAGCATGGTAACCCCAGTCCATAGCCCTCACTTTTCCACCCTATTCTGACCTTTTATATCATCTTCCCTTGTGTTATTGTTTGTCCTTTCTTGTTCCACGGTTCTATGTTAGGCCCAAGCACTAATGTCAGACTGAAGTTTCTTCCTGCATAACTAAATTTCATGGACATATCAAAGTTAGAGATACAATGAATTTCTTAAAATAACTTTTTAATTTTTTTTATTACTATAACTGTACACAGTTTTAACTTAAAGTTAAAACTTTAAAAAGATAGCACTAGAGTAAATTTAAAGGCCAATGTCCAAATTTAAAAATATCTGTCATCACTTTCAATCTTTTCTCTATGCACATGTATTTTTCTCATTAAAAGTCATTGTAATGTCCACACCATTCTGTAATGTTTTCACTGTAATAATATATTTGGTTCCTATTTCTATGCCACTAAATATTATTCTCTAGCACCAGCTCTAATGGCTCCATTGTAAGGCATTAGAACTTCTTTAACCAACCCTGTATTGTTAGGTAGTTACACTCCTTTGTTTTTAGCTTTTATAATGTCTGACCTCCTGTCAAATAGTCTATAAGCAAATCTCTGGGCATTCTTATTTTAGAAGCAGAATACATGGGTCAACTTACATTCAAAACTTTAAGGGTTTTGATGGTGTTAAATGAAATGGGATTTTTATTTCATACTGATGACTGTTTTGGTAGGTGGGAGCTTCTAGGCTATAGACATACTTCATCCAAACTGATTTCTCCCCATGGTGGTCCCTCATTGCTTATCTGTGAAATGAACAGCCATCATAAGGCTAGCAATTGTTCGTGATTGTTCAGCCCTTTTTACTACTTTGAACAAACTAGCTTTGAACAATCCAGAAATTTAATTCCACTGACCTTTAGTAAATGCCAGATAGTATTAAACACAATCTGGAGGTAAATAGCCTATCTTGAAAGTATTTACTATTTAGTGTTTGCACATAATTATTACATAACAAAAAATATGATTAGTTTGATAAGAAAATTACAAAGTATAATGGAAAGAAGAATAATTCTGAGTAGGGTATTTAGGGAAGTTTTCAGGAAGGAAATGATATCTAATCCAGGCTTTGATGGTCAAATTTTGACTAGTAATAGGCATAATGGCATTCTGGAGACAGAGATATATAAAGCAAACTACTAACGGGAAAGAAAGTATGTGGCATTCATTATTTTAAAAAAAGCACAGTGTCTTGTGAGTAGGGAAGCAGTAATGAGAGTTACACTGGGGAAGGCAGATTGGCTAAAGGGAGAGAAATGCTTCAGGAGGGATACTTCATCAACAGTGTGGATTACAGTGGTCTCTTGTATAAGGAATTACTGCATCCATCCCTGTGAGAAGTAAATAAAAGCCAGGAAATAGAAAGCTTCCAGGGAAAGACAGACAGTAAGAAAATATATAGCTGTAACTCTTCAAGTTGTATAAACTATGGCAATGCAAGGCAGAATAGGAAATGGCAAAATTAAAAAGCATGAGTTATAGTCTATGTTCCTCCATTCAAATTTTTCCTAAATTAATAGCCAATTGTCAATGCATGCTACTTATATGGCTTTATTTGAAAAGCACTACCACCATCTGGTGACAGAAGTGCAGACTGACTCCAACTGCCCTGAGTTCCATCTTTTTTGCTTCCAATTTTTTATTTTAAAAATATGTATTTCAAACCAACATAAAAGTTAAAAGAATACAATAATAAACAACCCTGTACCATCTATATTTTTCACTTGTTAATGTTTTGTCACGTTTGCCTTAGCTCTGTGTATGTGTGTATCCATATATGCTGGACCATTTGAAAGGATATGATAGAGAAACTATAATAAAGTTCAGTTCCAAAATTTTATTCTTAAGAAAAGGATATCAGCTGGGTGTGGTGGTGCCCACCTGTAATCCTAGCACTTGGGAGGATGAGGCAGGAGAAGTGCAGTGAGTTTGAGGTCAGCCTGTGCTATATAGTAAGTTCAAGGTCCGCCTACAATACAAAGCAAGACCCTGTCTCGAAAAAGAAAGAAAGAAACAAACAAACAAAGAAACAAAGAAAGAAAGAAAGAAAGAAAGAAGATAACTTCTGCATAACCATAATCCTACCACCTTACCCAAAAATTAACAAGAATATTATTCCATAATTTAATATGCAATGTATATTCAAGTTTCCCCAGGTGTCAAACACAAAAAAATTGTTTTTAACTCTATATTTTTTAACTCAGGGTCTATATAAGCCTTACCTTTTACACTTGGTTGACGTGGTTCAGTGGTCTCTTAATTTAGAACACTTCTTGCTACTTTTATTTTTTTGGCTTCCCACAACATTGACATTTTTGACATATCCAGGTCACTAATCTTGTAGACTGTCCCACTTTCAATTATTATGCCATAATTAAATATTAAATATCTACAGGGAGAATGTCTCATAAAGTGGTCTCGTTCTGAAATTATTTTACATATACTGTAGAAAAAAATAAGTAAATACATTTATGAAAGTAGAAACTAATATTTCATTGTATGAGGAAAAAAGGTACACATAAAATTCAGTAAGGAAAAAAGTTATAATGTTACATTTAAATTAGAAATATCAATATGAATTCATGATTTAAGAAAAAAAACTTCTTCACTCCTCCACTAATCATTTAAGGAATGATATTGAACTAGCAGTAGCACACCTCACACCCAGATCTTGATTTTTCTTTTGCTTACTAGCCATTTGCAATTCTCTCTTTGTGAAATGACTGTCCAGATCTTTTGTCATTTTATTATTGGGTTGTTTCTTATATTGAATTGAAGAAGTTCTTTCTATTCTCCAAAGAGCAAGTTATTATAAGATATGTTTTGTGACCCTTTTCTCTCATTCAAGAAAATGACACTATTATTCTTAACAGTATCTTTTGATTATCAATTTTTAATTGTGTAGAAGTCTTACTTACCAATTTTTAGTGGCTAGTGATTTCTTTATCCTTCCCCAAGAGCCTCTGCCTACCTACAAGGTTTTTAATTTTTATTTTTCAGTACATGTTTGCAGTACATGACTGCATTCATTATAGAGAATTGGTACACATATATAGCACATCTTAATTGTTTTTATGTCCCTTTCCCCTTCCTCCCTCCCCTACAATATATATATATTTTTTTTTTTCAGCTATGCCCATGGTGACCCACATGGCTTCATTTCCCAACATCACATGCAGCTATAAACCTATCAGTGGACTAGTCCAATGATGAGCATCACACATTCATGATCCAATTCAGTCCCAAAGCCCCACCTATGAGCTCATGATGCTTTGGGGGGACATCTAGATATAAACCATAATGGTCCGGGCACACCCACTAGCCTCCAGCTTAGCCCTGCGCCGGGGGCAGAGCAGGCATGGGCTGAGGGTGCCCTGCTCAATCCGGCTCACTCCGCCCACTTGTGACCAGGAGACCCCAGGCATGCCACCAGACTCCAGCATACCCCCTCCCCTGGTGTCTTGGCAATAAAGCTACTTGGATCCACACTACAAAGACACAAGGGGACATAAAGGGCACTGTCCTAAACTGCAGAAGTGAACAACAGAGAGGGCCTCTCTCAGGCTCCCTGATAAAAACTGAAGCCCACTGGAAAAGTGAAGAGAATCTCTGCAATAAAGGCACACCAGACTACCGTACTTGGTAAGTTGGAGGGATCATCACCTCCCATCAGAACCTGGACTATCTTCAGGGGAAAGGCAGCTGGAACCTGCAGTAGAACCTGGCAGAGCTCAACCCTGCAGGTGGTCAGGGGGCTCAACTTGGGACTTGCAGCCAGAAATCTACCTGAATCTCACGAGTCTGTGACTGGCTTACTGAGACTCATTGACTTATAACTGCACACTGCTGCCCACATTGTCTATTGTGACAGCAGAGACATACCCTGAAGGAGGCCCTTCATTTTTATCTTTTATTTGTTATTTTCAAAATTACCACTATTTTTTTGCTTTTCATTTTCTTATTTGCTACTCTTTTAAAATTTTTATTTTTCTCTTTTTTCTTTCTTTTCTCTTTTCTTTCTCTCTCTGCTTTGCTCCCTTGCTGTCCCACATTGTTCTTCATCTCCCTTTGTGTTCCTGTTCTGCCTCTAATTCATATTTCTTCTTTATCTTTCCTTTTCTTTCCTTCTCTTGTCTGTACCCTCTGGTCTCCGATAACCTTCCCCTATACTTCTGCTTACCTATTCCTCCCTCCCCAACGCCTTCTAGCTCCCCATCTAGAAGGGTAAAGTTGCTATATTGAAGGGTTTATTCACTATAAACATATGTTGGGTTGGTCCTTGATTTTGATTTAATTCACACAGTTAAAGGTGATGGATTAATAACTACCACAAATGGTCATTTTCTAAGAGGTACTTGATGCTATTGTGTTGCTGAATGTATCACTTGGGCTAAGGTGTTGTGACTGATCTAATCAGTTGTCTTTCCTAGTAGAAGGAAAATGAGATAGTCTCAGAGCCATTAGAGACTCAAAACCGAAAGACCAGTTATATCTGGAAGACACCTCTAAGATGCAACCATTCCATAAGTGTTCTATATACATCAACAAAGATACTTAGAATAAACAACTTCAAAGTATCAACCCAGGAATTAAACCAAGGACAGTACCAAAAACAAAAATGAGAAGACATTTAAGTAAGGCACAAACTCAGACATCCACCCCACAAAAGGCAAATTGTGGGGGAAAAAAAAGTGGAAAAGTCTCATAATCAACCACCTGGACACTCTGAACTGATAGCACAGGAAATAACAACAGGTGAATGAGGCTCTAGAAAAATTCAAAACAGAAATAATTTCCCAGATAACTACAGAGATGGTGAGCAGAGTGAAAGACATGATTACAGGCTGTAGAACAGAAACAGATAAAAAAACAGATGAGCTCAGAAACATGCTGGAAGCCATGAATACCCAGCATAAGAAAGAAATGGAAACCATGATCACCCAACCTAAGAAGGAAATGGATTCCATGAAAGAGATTCAAACAGATATTCAGGAGATTTGAAACACCATTAAAAAAATAAACTCCATTGGAAGCATGCAGAGCAAATTAAAGGAATCTGAAGATAGAATATCATATAAAGAAGACAGGTTTGCAGTTAAGGACCATGAAGACAGAGATCCCTTCAAAATAGCAGGGGACCACGAGAAATCAATATAGCAGCTGCTAGAGGATGCAAAGAAGAGCAACATAAGACTGACAGGAGTCCACGAAAAAACAGGAGAAAGTACAATTGACACAAAAAAAACTGTTCACAGAAGTAATAGTAGAAAACTTCCCAGACAGAGGTGGAGAAGTGGACATACAGATAAGTGAGGCATACAGAACTCCAACTAGCCATGATCAAAAAAAATCTACACATAGATATATAATAGTCAAGATCCCAGAAACCCAACAGAAGAACAAAATCCTACAGGCAGTTAGAGAAAATAAAAAAATCACCTACAAAGCAAAAGCCCATCAGAATCACGGCAGACTTCTCAACACAAACCCTCAAATCAAGGAGAGCCTGGAGTGAAGTATTTCAAGTCCTAAAAGAAAATAACTTCCAACCTAGATTGTTGTATCCTGCAAAATTATCTTTCAAAATCAATGGGGAAATCAGATACTTCCACGACAAAGAACACCTGAGAAATTTCATGAACACCAAACCAGCACTCCAAGCAATTCTAAGAAATATAATAGAAAAAGACAAAGAATGTCATGATGCCATGAGGCCCAAGAGGGGGAAGCCACCAGGCAAGGTAAGAAACTAAAGGGAAAAGGGGGAAAAAAAAGAAATAAAAGGGCCAACAACAGCAAAACATCATGACAAGGATGAGTCAATATCTATCAATTATAACTCTCAGTGTTAATGGCCTCAATTCACCCATCAGAAGAAACAGACTGACAGAATGGATTAAGAAGCAAAATCCAGCAGTATGCTGTATACAAGAAACACACCTAACTCAAAAGGAATTTCATAGACTGAAAGTAAAATGATGAAAAACAGTTCACCATGCGACAGGAATCCAGAAAAAAGCAGGGGTAGCAATCCTATTTGCAGACAAAGTAGATTTCAAACCAAAACTAATTAAGAGAGACGAAGATGGTCACTACATCCTTGTGAAGGGAACAATCCAAGAGGAAGAGATGACAATCCTAAATATATATGCATCAAATACAAATGCCCCCAACTATACAAAACAAATATTAATGGACATGAAAAATCAAATAAGCACTAATACAATTGTACTGGGGGACTTCAATACCCCACTATCACATATAGACAGATCATCTAGACAAAAATTATTCTAGAACTGAACCAAGCTACTGAACAAATGGACTTAATAGATGTTTACAGAGTGTTCCACCCCACAAAATCAGAATATACATTCTTTTCAGCTGCACATGGGTCATTCTCCAAAATAGACCACTTTCTAGCTCATAGGACATGTCTAAGTAAATGTAAAGGAACTGAAATTTCCCTCTGTATATTATTAGACCATAATGCAATAAAATTGGAGGTCAATAACATAATAAATCACAAAATTCCCACAAACACATGGAAATTGAATAACACCCTCCTCAACAACTAATGGGTCACAGAGGAAATTAAAGAAGAAATTAGACAGTTTCTACAAGTAAATGACAATTCCAGTACAACATACAGGAATCTATGGGACACAATGAAAGCAGTTCTAAGTGGGAAATTCATAGCACTGAATGCCCATATTAGGAAAACAGAGAACTCAGATAAATAACTTGATGCTGAACCTCAAGCTCCTAGAAAAAAGAAGAGCATAACAAACCCAAAGCTCATACAAGAGAGGAAATTATAAATGTCAGAGCAGAAATCAATGCAATGGAGACTAAGAGAACAATACAAAAAAAAAAATCAATGAATCAAAGAGTTGGCTTTTTGAAAGAAAAAATAAAATCTATATACCCTTAGTCAATCTTATCAAAAAAAGGAAAGAAAAGGCTCAAATCCATGCAATTAAGAATGAAAAAGGTGACCCGGAAGGAAGCTCCCAGACTCCATCGCAGGCTCCTAGAGCAGAGAAGCTCAGCCAGTCCCAAAACCCAGAAGGAAGCTCCCCCACTGCCATCCCAAGCTTCTAGGGCAGAGAAGGTGAGCTGCATGGGCACCAGAAGCACCCCCCCACACCGCGGAAATGAGAAGGCACATAAATAAGCCTCAAAAACAGACTTCCAGATCACCTACAGCAACCCCACAGGGAAAGGAGATGGAACAATCTGATACTCAACCACCTGGACTCTCTGAACTGGCAACAAAAGAGGATCTGGAAAAATGAAATCAGAAATAATTACTCAGATAACAGCAAAGATTTTGCTCATGGTGCAAGACATGATTAATAAATCTAGAGAGGACACAGATAAAAAAAATAGAGGATCTGAGGAACATGATGGAATCCCAACATAGGAAACAAATGGAATCCAGATACAAACAGATACAAACAGATTTCCAGGAGTTTAAAAATGGAGTTTAAAAATTCCATCCAAAGCCTGTGCAGCAGAATGAACCAATGTGAGGACAGAATTTCACATACAGAAGATAAGATTGCAATTAGTGAGGTGGAAAAGAAAACTTGCTTTAGAATTGTAAGGGAACATGAGAAATCAATCTAGCAGCTGCTAGACAATGCAAAGAAGAATAACATAGGACTGATTGAAGTCAACGAAGAAAGAGGAGAGAGTGCAGATGACATAAAAAAACTGTTCACAGAAGTGATGGCAGAAAACTTCCCAAGGAGGGGAAAAGAACTTGACACACCGATAAGTCAGGCATATAGGACTCCAGCTAGCCTTAATAAAAAAAAATCTACACATAGGCATATAATAGTTAGGATTCCAGAAATCCAACAGAAGAACAAAATTCTACAAGCAGTGAGAGAAAAGAAACAAATCATATACAAAGGAAAGCCCATCAGAATCACAGCAGACTTCTCAACACCAACCATCAAGGCAAGAAAAGCTTGGAGTGACATATTCCAAGCCCTAAAAGAAAATAGCCTCCAACCCAGATTGATATACCCTGCAAAACTATCTTTCAAAATTGATGGAGAAATAAGATACTTTCATGATAAAGAGCACCTCAGGAACTTCATGAATACCAAACTGGCACTCCAAAAAATTTCAGACAATACCCTAGCAAAAGACAATGAGGATCACAATGCCAGGAAACCCAGCAGAATGAATCCATTGGGCATGACAAATTAAATGCAAAGGGAGAGAATCCAACAAAAAGAAAAAGTCATGACAAGGCTTTTAAAACTTTTAACTTCATCTCCCCTAATGAGTGTATAATTCAATCTTATTATTGTACTGATTAGTATTTTTCTGATTCTAGAGTTGCACACCTTTCCTTGTGCTATACTGGCTATTTATCATCTTCTTATGTCTACATTTTAATTGGGTTGTCTATTAATGAGCTCTAAGAATTCTTTATATATTCTGGTCATAGGTTACATGCATTGGAAATATGGTCTGTTTAAGGACTACTTTTTATTTTAATGATGTCATTTAAAGTTCTAAATTTTGATGGAATCTCATTTATCAATTTTTTTCTTTTATGCATCATGTTTTCTGTATCCTAGGTAGTTCTTGCCTACCCTGAATTCATAAATATTTTCCCCTATAATTTCTTTTTAAAGTTTTATACTTTTAGGCTTTCTTATTTAGCTTCATAGATCCCTTCAAGTTATTTTCATGTATGGAAAAAAAGGGTTGAGGTTAATTTTTTATATACAGATAACAGGTGTTCTAGTGCCATTTGCTGAAACACTATCTCTTCCTTGGCTCTTGAATTGAGTTTATATTCTATAAAATGCTAATGTTAAATAATCTTTCAAAACTCAGTGGACCATATATGTGTGGTTCTATTTCTAGATTCTCTGTTTTATTCAAATGATCTATATGTCTTTCCTTGCGCCAACACTGCCTTGATTACTGTAGCTTTAGAAGAAGTTTTAAAATTAGGTACTAAACGTCTTCCAACACTGTTTGTTTTTGTTTTTGTTTTAACTTTTCTAGGTCCTTTGTACTCCTACATAACTTTTAAATTTCAATATCCAATTCTTCATTTATAGCATGTATACACAGTCCTGAATTTTTATATATACCTTGTGTTTTCTAATCCTGCTAAATTCAAGTACAAGTTCTAGGGGCTCCTAGAGATTTCTTAGTATTTTCTCTGTACATGATCATTTCATCTACATATAAAGATTTTGCTTTTGCCATGCCAATCCTATCCTAGTTGTGCCATTTTATTGCCAGGCTATTTTGGTTGGGCCTGGGTTTCAAAGTTTAATGAACAGATAAAGAGTAAGCATATCTGCCCTTGTTCCCCACCTTAAGGAGAAAGCATTGTATCTTCTCCATTCATATAAGGCATTCTCACTGGAAATATGGAGTACATGTCTTTAATCTATTGAGAAGGTTCTGTTCTACTTCTAGTCTCCTGATAGCTTTTACCATGAACAGCTATAGAATTTAGTCCAATACTTTTTCTCCAACTAGTGACAGGATCATATGGCTTTTTCCTTTCCTCTGTTAAAATGATGACTTTTGGGGGTGGATCTTCCAATGCTGAACCAACACTGCCATCCCTATAACAAAACCACTTTCTACATCCTGCCAGATCTGACTTCTAATAGTTTGTTTTGTTAAACATAAATTTCTATCTACGTTCATACTTTTTTCTTCTATTATCTTTATCCAGTTTTAGGATTAGCACAATGTTTGAGTTCCTAAAATGAGGGGAGAAGTGTTCCTTCTTTTTTCTGCTTTAATATAATTTATCAGTTAAAATGTTTATGAGTCAGCTGTTGTCATATAGGTAGGTTTTCAAGCTAGGAATATACTTTCTTTAATAGGTGCTATTCAAATTTTATATTTCCTCCAGAGTTAGTTTCATTAATTTGTCTTCCAAGGTACTTTTTAGAAGTTGTCAAATTTATCTCAAAAAAGATTTTTGTAATATGCTTTCTATATCCTTTTAAATTCTGTAAAATCTGTGGTAATGTCTCCTAGATCTTAATATTGTAATTTAAAAAATGTATAACTGATATTGTGTAACAGGAAGAAAAGGTCTAAAAGAGCAGGGGAATTGGGAGGGGTAGGGGAAGGGGAAAAAGGGAAAGGAAAAAATAGAGAAGAGGAAAAAAATGGAAACAAGGACTTTGCAAATAGGGAAGCATGGAGTGGGTAAAGGGAGGGAAAGGGAAGGGGGAAAAAAAAAGAACCAAGAGACTCATATAATGGTACAAGATCCCAATGATGAATGTAACTGGATTTTATACCTAAAATGTACCAATAAAGTTAATGGGGGGGGGAGAATGAAAAAGGTGAAGTCACAACAGAACCAGCAGAAATCCAGAGCATCATCATTACCTACTTCGAGACCTGTACTCTAATAAAATGGAAAACATAGAAGAAATGGACAGATTCCTAGATACATACGAATTGCCAAAATTAAATGAAGAAGATACAGAAATTCTAAACACCCCAATTACAATGAGTAAAATTGAAAACGTAATAAAAAATTTACCAACAAAGAAAAGCCCAGGTCCTTATGGCTTCACTGCTGTATTCTACAAGACATTTAAAGAAGAACTCTCACCATTACTCTTTAAACTCATCAAGAAAATTGAAAGGGAAGCAAGGCTTCCAGATTCATTCCTGGAAGCAAGTATTACTTTGATTCCAAAAGAAGGGAAAGACACAACCCAAAAAGAGAACTACAGACCAATCTCCCTAATGAACATAGATGCAAAAATCCTCAACAAGATACTGGCAAACAGAATACAAAGGATCATCAAGAAGATCATACACCCTGACCAAGTCAGACTTATCCCAGGGATGCAAGGATGGTTCAACATTCCTAAATCAATAAATTTAATACACTATATTAACAGAGTCAAGGACAAAAACCATATGATAATCTCAATAGATGTACAAAAGGCATTTGACAATATCCAACACCCATTCATGATAAAAACGCTACAGAAAATTGGAATAGAAGGTCTTTATCTCAACCTGATTAAGACTATATATGAAAAACCAACAGTCAACATCATACTAAATGGAAAAACTGAAAATTTTCATGGTAAAATCAGGAACAAGACAAGGATGCCTACTATCACCACTCCTGTTCAATATAGTTCTGGAAATATTAGCCACAGCAATTAGAAAGGAGAAAGAAATAAAAGGAATAAAGATAGGAAAGGAAGAAGTTAAACTGTCATTATTTGCTAATGATATGATATTTTACATAGAAGACCCACAAAACAAGGCCAAAAGACTTCTAGACCTAATTGACAGATTCAGTAGAGTAGCTGGATATAAGGTCAACACTCATAAAACAATAACCTTCTTACACACAAATAGCAGACTCACTGAGAGAGAAATTAAAGAAACAATTCCTATTACAATAGCATCCAAAAAAATGAAATATCTAGGAATCAATCTAACAAAGGAAGCAAAAGACCTCTACACTGAAAACTAAAGCTCTCTAAAAAAGGAGATAGAGGAGGATAGAAGAAAATGGAAAGACATCCCTTGTTCCTGGGGAGGAAGAACCAATATAGTGAAAATGGCCATACTTCCAAAACTATTGTATAGATTTAATGCAATGCCAATTGAAATTCCAACAATATACTTCACAGAACTAGAGAAAACAATCCAAAAATTCATTTGGAACCAGAAGAGACTTAGAATACCAAAAGCAATTCTAGGGAACAGAGACATGGTTGGGGGTATCACAATCCCCAACTTGAAACTATACTACAAACCTACTGTGATAAAAAAAGCACAGTACTGACAAAGAAACAAACCTGAGGATCAGTGGAATAGATTAGAAGACATAGAAACAACTTCAGACATACTCAGCCACCTCATCTTTGACAAAGGAGCCAACCACCATCATTGGAGGAAAGATAGCCTATTTAATAAATGGTGTTGGAAAAACTGTATTTCAATCTGCCAAAGATTAAAACTAGACCATACCTATCACCACGCACTAAACTAAGATCGAAGTGGATTAAAGATCTAAATATTAAGACAGAAACACTAAACTTGCTGGAAGATAAATTAGATAGAACCCTTGAAGACACTGGCATAAGAAAAGACTTTATGAACAAATCCTCAGAGCACAAGAACTAGCACAAAGAATCAACAACTGGGATCTCATCTTGTTAAAAAGCTTCACTGCAAGAGAAACCACCAGCAGAGCTAAGAGGCAATCTACAATGTGGGAAAAAATTTTCAGCAGCTGTACCTCAGACAAAGGTCTACTATCTAGAATATATAAAGAACTGAAAAAAATCAGACCCCCCAAATTCAAAGACTCAATTCAAAAATGGGCATCTGAAATGAACAGACATTTCTCAGACAAAGAAGTAAAAGCAGCAAATAAATATATGAAAAAAATGTTCAACATCACTGGTCATTCAAGAGATGCAGATAAAAACAACACTTAGATTTCACCTCACCCCAGAAAGAATGGCTGCTATCAAGAAGTCAACCAATAACAAATGATGGCGGGCCTGTGGGGAGAAAGCAACCCTTCTCCATTGCTGGTGAGAGTGCAGACTGGTACAACCACTGTGGGAATCGGTATGGAGATAACTCAAAGAACTCGGGCTAGAGGTCCCATTTGACCCAGCTATTCCCCTGCTGGGGATATTCCCAAAAGAATTAAAAGAATCATACCACAGCAATATATGTGCACCCATGTTTATAGTGGCACAGTTTGTAAGAGCTAAAGCTTGGAAACAGCCCAAGTGCCCATCAACTGGAAACTGGATAAAGAAGATATGGTGTTTTTATAAAATGGCGTACTACTCAGCCATAAAGAATGAGAAACTAGAGACATTTACAGCTAGATGAATGCATACTGAGGCCATACTCTTGAGTGAAATAAATAGTACACACATGGGTAAATACCGAATTGTTTCTCTAGTGTGAGAAACTGAAAGTGTAAATAAGGATTAAAATGATTAAAATGAATAATTGATAATTTGAAATATTAAAAAGTCCAAATGTGTAGGGGTGGTTGGAGGGGAAGGGGAAAGGAAAGAAGGGAAAGGAAAAATTACGAGAAAAGAAAAAAAAATGTAAATGAAATCTATGTAAACAGGGAAGGGTGGAGGGGGTGGAGGGGATGAAGGGCACTCAGGTAATGAAGAAAAAAATAAGAACCAAGATTCATCATGTACAGGTACAAGCACCCAATTATAAATGTAAATGTATTGTATACCTAAAATGTACCAATAAAAGAATTTTTGAAAAAAACATAATGGCACACGTACATACATACACATAAAATGTATGCTTTATATTCAAAGTGTCTCTCTTATAGAAAGCATAAAATTGAGTTGCTTTTTCTTTCAATCTGACAATGCATTTTAGTCAGTGTTACTATTATCTGGTTATAATTTTTTTGTGGTACCAGGGATCGAACTCAGGACCTTGCACTGATTACAGTTATTGAATGTAATTATTTATATAGTTTTCCACTTTATTATTTAGCTATTTATGCTCCTTTTTTCTTACTCTGTTCCTCCTTTTACTTTAAAAAATGATTAGATTTCTTTTAAATATTTCATTTTATCTATTGCCTTTTATTTATACTTCTTTGCATTAAATTTTAATTATGTAATTATAATATATATTTTAATCTATATCCTCTTCTCAATCTATGGAATTAATATTCATCACTTCTCATAATATGTAGAAACTATGGTTTTAGAATGTCAGTATGATGGCAGAGTAGGAAATACCAGACTTTATCCCCTTCAGAAACAAAACAAAACAATTAGACAGCTATCTGTGAATGAAAAGTCTTTTGAAGGCTCAAGGGTCTATTCAGAACCTATAGCAACTGAGCAAAGAAAAAGAAAACTGCACAGAAAAGACTGTGGAAAGATCATCATATATGCAGTAATGAGATAGCTAGGAACAAAGAAAACTGGGAACTATCAGTATCAGCTATGCAGCAGGTGCCACACAGTTCTCCAGTGGTCTGTTCTGTAGTTGGCACTGGCAGCTTTCATCAATGAGATAAAAAACAGCCATCATTACCATGGATCCACAGATCCTGCTGCATCCTCCAAAAGTAGAATGAACTGTTGTGCCACCCTGGGACTAAGACTGCTACTTCACCCAAATTCACATGCATCTTGCACTCCGAAGTGTAGTTATCCACATGTACCCATGCTTCAGATACTGAAGTTATTGCTGCTATGGGCTAGGCATAAACAAAGAATCTATAAAACACCAATAAAATAATCAGTAAAGTAGCAGCACTTATGAATAATTACCTCAAGCTGAGCATGATGGTGTGTGTTTGCAGTGCCAGCATTCTGAGAGGCTGACACAGGAAGACTCCAAGTTCAAGCCAGCATACATAATTTAGTGACATACCTAGATCCTGTCTCAAGATTTAAAAAAAAATCTGGGGATTTTGCAAATGCCCTGTGTTCAATCCTCAATACTGAAAAAAAAAAAAAAATATATATATATATATATATATAACCTTGAGTGTAAATGAATTGAACTCTCCAATCCACAGACACAGAGTAATGAAAGTGATTTCTAAAAAGACCAAAGTATATGCTGCCTATAATAGATTCACTTCACCTTTAAAGGCACATATAGAATGAAAGGGAATGGATGGAAAAAGATATTCCATGCAAATGGAACCCAAAAGAGAGCAAGGTTAGCTTGACTGCTAAATTTCACCAAACATTTAAAGAAGAATTAATACAAATCTTTCTCAAACTCTTCCCCAAAAGTTAAAGAGGAGAGAACACTTCCAGAATAATTTTATGAAGCCAGCATTACTTTTATGTGAAAGCCAGACAAGTACACTCCAAGAAAAGGAAATTACAAATCAATATCCCTGATAAACATACATGCAAAAATCTTCATAAAATATTACCAAACCAAATTCAAAGGTCATTAAAGGGATCATTCATTGTGATCAATAATAATTTATCCCTAGGATGAAAGGATGTTTCAACACATGCAAATCTATGTATATGACACACCACATCAACAGAATGAAGAACAAAAAACATATTATCTCAACAATTCCTAAAAAAAATTTGAAAAAATCAAACATGTTTTCATGAACAACTCAACAAACTAGGTATACAAAGAATATACCTCAATATAATAAATGACATTAAAACTGTAAATGACAAGCATCACATTTACTAAAAACATATCTACATATTGTTATTGTTTAGGACTGAATCATCCAAGGCCTTCACATTGAGCTGTATCACCAGCCACATCACCAACCCTTTTTTAAAAACAATTTTGAGGCAGGGTGTTGCTAAGTAGTTGCCCAGGCAGGGTTTGAATTTGCAATCCTCCTGCATTTGTGTACACTAAAAATGAACTACCTGAAACAGAAATTAGGAAAATAATTCCATTTATAATAGCATCAAAAAATAGACTTAAAAATAAATTTAGCCAAGGAGGTTAAAAGGTCTGTATATTGAAAGCTATAAAACAATGATTTTAAAAATCAACAAGCCAAAAATAAATGAAGATATCTTGTATCCATGCATTAAAAGACTCAATATTGCCAGTATGTCCATTCTACCAGTGTTCTAAAGATTCATATAATACCTATTGAGATTCCAATAGTATTCTCTACAAAAATTTAAAAAATCCTAAAATTTATAAAGAACCACAAAATACCTCAAATAGCTAAAGCAATCTTTAACAAGAAGAACAAAGCTGGAGGCATCACATTTCCTGATTTGATAGGAAATTATATTACAATGCTGTAGTAATCAAAGCAGTACTGTATTGGCATAAAAACAGACACATAACTGCTGGGGGTATAACTCAATGGTACTGTGCTTGCCTAGCAAGCACAAGTCTCTGGGTTCAGTCCCTAGCGCTAAAAAAGAAGGCAAGGAAGGAGGAAAAGAAAGATGGAGGGAAGGAAGGAGATATAACTGACATACAGACCAATGAGGAATAGAAAACCAGAAATAAACCTGTAAATATACAGTCAAATCATCTTTGAAAAAGGTATCAAGAACACAAATGGGAAAAGAATAGTTACTTCAATAGACAGAGCTGGGAAAGTGGATAATCACATGCAAAAGATGACTGAAGGACACTGATCTCTCTTTCTTCTCCTCCTCTTCCTCTTCTTCTTTCTCCTTCTCCTTCTTCTTCTTCTTTTTTCTTCCTCTCTCTAGTATCCTTGCCATCAACAAGGGAGCAGCTTGCCCTACCAGGTGCTCCCTGTCATGGCACCTCACCCCCAAAAGTGACAGGGCCAATCCATCATGGACAAGCACATCCAAAACTGTGAGCAAAAGTAAACCTTTCCTCTTAGAAGGTGATTATCTCAGGTTTTTTTATAGAAACAAAATTAACATAAGAAGATAGGGAAAATGTTGGTCAAAAGGTACAAACTTGCAGTTATAAGATGAATAAGTTCTGGAGACCTACTACAAAGCATAGTGACTGTACTTAATAATAACATATTGAATACTTGAAATTCACATAGCTGGGGATGTGGCTTAGTGGCAGAGTGCTTATCTAGCATGTGTAAGCCCCTTGGTTTGACCCCCAGCAGTACAAAACCTAAAAAAATAAAACAAATTTATTAAGAGGTAGATCTTAAGTATTCTCGCCATACAGGCAAAAAAAAAAAAAGTGATGGATATGATCAGCTTGATTGATCACACACCATCTAGTATAACAAAACATCATGTTGTATATACTGAATGTATACCACTTCTATTTGTCAATCACACACCAATAAAGCTGAAAATAAAAAGTAGAAACTATGCAACCAACTCTTTTACTTTCTATCCTTTAGGCTACAGTTTTCAATTATATAATGTTTTACTTCTACATATGTGTAATAAACTCTACAAATAAATGCTGTCATTTTTTGCTTTAGAGTTATGTGTATTTTTAAATAATTGAGAAAAGATAGTCTTCATATACACCTAATAATTGCCCTTTTAGGTGCTCTTATTCCTTCTTGAAGATTTGAGATTTTCTCTGGTTTCATTACCACTCATTCTACAGAATTTCTTTTCACATTTTCTTTTTTCTTTTCTTTTTTTTTGCGTTTAAGTGTTTAGTGGTTACTATTCAAACTACAATACATATCCTGAACTTTCCTCAGTCTACTTAGTTCTGCAGATAAAATATTGTTTTATTTATTTGAAAATGTCTTTACTTTTCTCTTAGCTTTTAAAAAATATTTTTGCTAGACAGAAAATTCTGTTCTGATGTTTTTTCTTTTATCCTTTAAAATTTTTGATCTAGACTTTTGATTTTGTAAAAGCGATGAGATTTATCCTCTTGCCTGAACAATAACAATAACAGCAGACAAAATACAATAGACAACAGTTTTTCAGCAACTAAACATTAGGAAATAAAGCATAGTAATCTCCAAGAAGCAGAAAACAAATAAGGTGAGGGAATAAATTGAGATAGAGCCCAGTGGACTTCCCGAGTTGAAGAGATGGGGCTGAAAGTATAGAGCCCAAGGAAGCTGGACTTCAAAGGATGGAAATGAGTGCTACACAGTGAAAGCTCCAGAGATCTGCATAAACTCCCTGACGGAACGACCTGAAAAGAGGGAAAGAATCAGCTGAAATGATTAGAGGGAATAATACCTAGAACTTACACAGTGGAGCAGTGTTCTCCTACTGGGCAAGTGGCAACATTTTCATAATTTATGGGCAGTAAGTAGAATAGTTACCAGTAGGACAGTGTTGCCTCAGCAGTGGCAGTTTGCTCTACACTAAGAATTGTTCTGAACCCACTTAACAAACTTAAAAGCAAGACCTGTAGCGATCAAACATTTTCTAAGTAACTTAATTTCATCTGATAACAAAGTGCAAGAAAATTTATAGGACTACAAACATATCCAGCACTCAACAAGGTAAAATTCACAATGTCAGCACCCAGTCATGCAAAGAGACAGGAAAACACACAACACATGAGAATAATCAACCAATAGAAACTGACTCAGAACTGACAAAGATGTTGGAGATAGCAGAGAAAGATATTAAATGTTTTCAGAACTGAATTCCATATATCCACAAAGTAAATAGAACCCTAAAAATAAAAAAAAATCTGAATCAATCTTAGAAAAGCTAAGATGAAATATATAGTCAATGGGATTCATGACAGATTAGACATTGCGAAGAAAAGAGTAGCGAATATGGGTAAGTAGCAATAAAAATTATCCAAAATAAAGTAATAAAAAAGAATATATATGAAAAGAGCATCAGTGAATGACGTAAAAACTTCAAGCAGCCTAATGTTTGGGTAATTGGAGTTTACAAGTCAGGGGAAGGAACAGAAATGTTTTAGGAAATAATAACCCAAAACTTCCTAAACTTAACAATAACTATAAATCCACAGATCTAGGACATTCCATGAACTCCAGACACAAGGAACATGAAGAAAACTACCCCAAGGTACTTAATCATGAAATTCCTCAAAAGTGGTAATAAAGACAAAAAGCTAAAGTGGACATAGAAAAAAATTACATGCAGAGAGACAAAGATAAGAATGACATCAGATTCTTAGTTGGAAACAAATGAAATAAATATAGGTAAAATACTGAAAGACTAAAAATTCTTGACCAGAATTGTATAGCTGGTGTATTAGTTTCTCAGGGATATTATAACAAACTGTTACAATCTGAGTGGTTTAAAACACTATTTCAGAGTTCCGCATGCCAGAATCTAAAATCAAGGAATGGGCAGGGTCATGCTACCCCTAAAGGCTCTTTTCCTGACTCTTCTAGCCTCTGGAGGCTACAAATATTCCTTAGCTCATGGAAACATAACTTCAATCTTTACTACCATCCTCACAGTTTTGTCATGTATGTATGTATGAATTTAGCAGTTTCTAAATTTAGAGTCCATCTAATCAATATGGCCTCATCTTAACTAGATTTTATCTACAAAGTTCTATACTCATATGAGACCACATTCACAAGAATTGGGGGTTAGGATTTCAACTCAGCTTTTGTGTGGAAATAATTCAACTTAGACCACCTGGCAAACTTATCTTTCAAAAATGAAGGTAAAATAAAGATGTCTTCAAACATAAGAAACTAAAAGGATTTGTCACAGTGGGGCTGTATTATAAGAAATGTCAAATGATATCCTTCAGGCACAGAGAAAATCATAGCAGAGAGAAATCTGAATGTATAAAAAGGAATAAAGAATGTAAATAATGATAAGCACATTAGTAAACACATACAATTCTTCTTAATATTTAAATTTCAGTAAAAGATAACTGACTCCTGTGCTCGCTTCAGCGGTACATACAACTAAAAGATAACTGATTTTTTAAAAAAGGATAATAGTAAAAATATATTCCATTATTTATTACATATAACAAGTATAAACTTTGGCAAAAATAGTATAAAGGCCAGAAAAGGAAGGACACTACAAGATTCTTGTGCCATGGTAACATACAACATACTTGAAGGAAAACATTAAAAAATAAAAGATATATACTATAAACCCTGAAGCAATCCTAAATTAACAAGCAAGGAGTTACAGCTAATAAGCCAACAAAGGAGATTAATGGAATATTTTTAAATACTTGATTAATAAAGGAAGTTAAAAAGAGCAGAGGGTGAACAAAAGAACAAATAATAAACAATTAGCAGAAGTATAAATTCAAGTCTAGTCATATCAATAATTAAATGTAAATGATCTAAATTCCCCAATTAAAGGTCTGTTTGAATTTTTTAAAAGGTAAGAAACTTAACAACAACAAAAAAACTCCATTAAAAATAAGATCAAGATTTGAAGAGACATTTTGCTCAAGAAGATATACATATGGCCAATAAACACATGAAAAGATGCTCAACATCACTAGTCATTAGAGAAATGCAAATAATCCAAACCACGATGAGTTATTACTTCATACCCCTTAAAGCAGCTCTTATACAAAAATTATAAACACACACAGAAAATACCAAATGTTGGGAAGGAGGTGGAGAAACTGGATCCTGAATGTGTTGCTGGTGGAAATGTATTAATGGTACAGCCACTGTGGAAAACAGTATGGCAATCATTCAAGAAATTAAAGAGAATTATTATATGATCCCATCAATTCCATTTCTGGCTATACACACACAGGGAATGAAAACAAGGACTTGAGCAGATGTTTGTTCAATCATGTTCATAGTACAATAATTCACAATGTCCAAAATGTGGCAGCAACCCAACCTTTTACTTTTTAATGTCCATCAACGAG
The DNA here is from genome assembly GCF_053883595.1 of Heterocephalus glaber. NCBI lineage: Eukaryota > Metazoa > Chordata > Mammalia > Rodentia > Bathyergidae > Heterocephalus > Heterocephalus glaber. Next base: position 47,613,662 of record NW_028258324.1, on the reverse strand, counting down.
TGAACACATAAACAGAATGTAGCAAATACACACACAAAAAAATTGGCCTTAAAAAGGAAGGAATTTTTGACACATGTTATAATGTGGATAAACCTGGAGAATATTATGGTAAGTGAAATAAGCCAGACATTGGATAAATATTGTATAATTTAATTTATATGAAGTTCCTAGAATAGTCAAATTCATAGAGACAGAAACATAGAATAGTAGTCCCAAGGGGTTGTGGATAGGAAGTAACGGGGAGCTGGAGCTCAGTAGATATAAAGTTTCAACTGAGGAAGATGAAATTATTATACAGATGGACTGTAAAGGCTGTACAAGTAATGCCACAAAATGTACATTTCAAAATTATTAAAATGAAATTTTGTTATGTGTATTTTACCAAATAAAAAGCAAGCTCTAGGTACAGTCACGTCAACAAAGGACCACATATATGACAGTGGTCCCACAAAACTACAATGAAGGTGAAAAAGTCCTACCATCTAGTGAGATATAAACAAAATAATATCACTGCACAGTGCATTACTCACTTATTTGTGATGATGCTGATATAAGCAAACGTACTCTGCTGCCAGTAATATAAAAGTATAACACATACAATTATATATAGTACATAATACTTGATAATGATACTAAACCACTGTTTCTGGATTACATTTTACTATACATTTTATCATTAATTTTAGAGTGTACATTTTCTACTTATTAAAAAAGTTTACCCTAAAACAACATGCCATAAATAACATGTCATGTTATGCTGTCAGCAATCTCATATAGCTAGTCCCTCTTCCCTCTCCCCTCTCTCCTCTTCCCTTTTGTCTTTTAACTATGTCTCTTGATTACATCAGGAGACCATGTCAAAGTGATTGACATAGATTTGGGTAAGCATACTCCACGAAGCTTGCAAAACAATGAAATTCTCTCCGGACTCATTTCTCAAAATACATCCCCATCATTAAACCCTGCATGACTGTACATGCTACCTTATAAGAAATATTCTTTAAATATAAAGGAACAAGTAAGTAAAAACTAAAAAGATCTAAAATATATCATGCTAACACTCATCAAAGTAGAAGTGGGCCATATTAATATCAGACAGCATATTTAATATTATATTAAATCAGACAAAATATTAATAAGGAAAGTCTTCACAATGATAAAGGGGTTAAAGCAATCAGAAATGTGTGATGATCAGAAATATTCAAGCATGTAACAAGAAAGCTTCAAAATATGACCAAAACTGATAGAAATGCAAATGGAATGGACAAATCTATAAATTATAGTTGGCAATTTCAATATCCCCTTAATAATTTATAGCACAAGTAGAATGAAAGCAATAAAGACATAATAGACTAATGTTATCAACCAACTGGCCTGATGGACAGTTTAGAACACTTCACCAACAGTCACAGAAGATAGATTTTTCTCAAAGTCATATGAACAATTTACCAAAATGGATCATATTCTGTGCCATGAAACAAATCTCAATTATTTTAAAAAGATTCATGTTATACAAAAGTATATTTTTTAACCATAGTGGAATTAAAAAGAAATCAATATTAGGAAAACCCTACAGAAAATCCAAAATCATTTAAAGCTACTTAAAACAATACAAAATAACATAATTTAAAAAAATAAAAAGAAATCTGATAGCATTTAAAATTAAAATGAAATGAAAACACAACCTACTATGTGTCATGAAACAAAAAACTTAGAGGGAAACGTACAGCATTAAGTACTGATTTTTAAAAAATAAATGCTCCAAATCAATAAATCTCAGCTTCTATTTTAAGGAAATAGCAAAAGAAATAAAATTAAGACAAAGTAAGTAAAAAAAAAAAAAAAAAAACACGAATTCTTTCCCTTTAAGGTCAGGAATAAGACAATAATTCCTTCTCATATTTTTATTCACCATTGAACTAGAGGTTGCAGCCAGACCAATCACGAAATAAAATAAAATATTAGAAATGTAAATATAAGCTTTCCATATTGGGAAACCAGAAGTAAAATTGTTTATTTGGAAAAACATAAAATTGTTATGGGATTTACAAAAATAACAAGAAGTCTGTAGAATGCATAAATAAGTTTATCAAGGTAACATGATATATCTATACACAAAATCAATTATATTTCTACAAATTAGGAGCAAGTAGTCTGAAATGGACATTTTAAAAACCACTATTTTTAACAGCAATAAATCTATTAAATATTTAGGGGTAAATATATCAAAAATATAAAATACCTGTATACAGAAATACCTGCCATAAAACTAAGATTTAAATAATGAAGAGATATCTTGTTCATATTAGGATAATCAGCACTATTAAAATGTCAATTCTCCCTAAACTTATTCTGAGCAATAACTTTAAACAGCCAAAAGAACTCTGATAAATAACAGCAAAGGTGGAGGGCTAATACTAGCTGACTTCAATAATTATTATAGAGTTATAGAAATTAAAGCAACATGGTATTGTATAAAGATACGCATATGGATCAGGAGAACAGACAGTCCAGAAGTAAACCCACATGTGTGTAAATAACTGGTGCTTAGCAAAGGCACAAAGGTAATACAGTGGAGTAAAGAGAGCCTGTTAAACAAATAGTGAAGAACAATTGAATATATATGCCAGAAATTGAACTCATTTACATATACTGTGTAATATACAGTGTAATATACAGTATAATATACAAAAAATTCAAAATGGATTATACACCAAAATGTTAAATCCAATACTATTAAATTTCTGGGGAAAAATAGGAGAAAACCTTTGTCATCTTTTTTAGGCAAAAAATTTTAGTTGTGATACCAAAAAACAAAACCCAAAACTAAAATTTCCATTCTTCGTAAGACATAATAGAATGAAAAATAAGCCACACTAGAAGAAAATTTTTGCAGAGCACATATCTTATATGGGGCTCATATTTAGAAGATATAAAGAACACTTGAAACTCAACTATAAGAAAAAACTGAATTAAAAAGTAGACAATAGATCTGAGCAGCCACTTCAAATGCAAACAACTATATGAAAAGATGTTCAACATAATTGGTTATTAAGAAAATGGCAACTAAAATTACCATGACACATAATAGAATAGGTAAAATAAAAATATCTGACAATTCTAAATGCTGATGAAAATGTGGAGCCAGTGCTCAGAGCTGGTAGGCATACAAAACTGTATAACCACTTTGAAAATCATCTTACCACTTTTTCCAAACACATGACCCAACAATTCCATTCTTCAAGTATTTCCTCAAGAGAAATTAAAACTTGTGTTCAGTATAAAATCCTATATATTTATAGTAGTTTTAATAATCACTGAAAACTGGAAGTTGTCCTTCAGCAAGTGAACTGACAAACCATGATACATTCAGAAAATGAAATAGTACTCATCACTTAAAAGAAATTTAAAAAATTGATTCATACAGCTACACAGACTGTCAGTGGATTTTATTAAATGAAAGAAGCCAGGCAGACCTCAAAGACTATGTATTAGAAGAGATGGTGGGACATGCTTGTAATCCCAGCACTCGGAGGCTGAGGCAGGAAGACGGAGTTGCAGGTCAGCCTGACCTACATAGCAAGTTCAAGGCCAGCTTCAGCTACACAGTAAGACTCTATCTCAGGTGGATAGGTTGGAAGGGCTACATACTACATAACTTCATTTATATGACATTCTGGAAAAGATAAAACTATAAGCATGGAAAACAGAACAGGGATTGCTAGAATGTGGAGGAGGGGAGAGCATCCTGTTTTTAGCTATAATGAATGAAAGTGTTATAAACATTCATGTACAAGCCTTTTTATAAATATCTTTGATTTTCTTAAGTACATAAAATTAGAATTATTTTGATTTATCAGAAAATGCTAAACATTTCCCAAAGTGGTTGCACTATTTTATAATTCCAGCAGCAATGTATGGGAGTCACATATCTTGACAACATTTGGTCTTTTCAGTCTTTTTAATTTGAATTATTCCAATGGACCAAAAGTGTTTTCTCATTCTGATTTAACTTTGCATTTACCCAATGACTAATGATATTAAGTACCTCAAGTTTGTATTGAGCATTCATACATTTTCCTTTATGAAGTATTTATTCAAGTCATTTGCCCATTTATCGGTTTCACATTAAGTAGGACTATTATAATTAACAGGGATATATGTATTTTAAATATACTTTTTTACAATAGCATTTTATTTACAGAAAAATTGAGAATAGTACAGAATTTGGATATACTTCCTTAACCTATTTCCCTTATTATTAACATCTCAAATTTGTATGGCACATTTGTTACAATTAATGCATCAATTTATTATATTATTGTCAACTAAAGACCTTACTCATGCAGACTAACCTAATGTAGTTCTCTGTTCCAGGATCCTATTAAAACTACATTATCATGTATTCTTGGGCTCTTCTTAAGCCTTAGTTTCTCAGATTTCCCTTATTTTGATGGTTGTTATATTTCTGAATATTAATCAAGCACATATTTTGTTGAATGCTCCTCTAATGAAATGTGATGTTTTTCTTCAAAGTTAGACTGGAGATAATGGATTTGGGGAGAATGATCACAGAGGTAAAGTATCATTTTCTTCACATCACCTCAAAGGTACATATTATCAATATGACTCATCATTTTTTTCTAAAAAATTATTTATCATTGTTATATTGACCTCGATCACCTAGCTGAAGATAATGTTTTCAGGTTTCTCCACTTAAAGTTATTCTTTTTCCCTCCTCATCATAGCATACTCTGTTCAATACTTTGGAAGGAAGTCATGTTGCACCTGGGGGTTTATCCCCTCCCACCACCCCCAATGCCAAGGATGGAGCATCTACAGAAATCATTTGGAATTTTCCTGCAAGGGAGATTGTTTCTTCTCCCTAATTCACTTCTTTACTCAGTTATTTATTTACATCATTTTGGATTTATAGATATCTATTCTATACTTTGGGTTATAATCTAATACCATTTTGCTGTTACTGATCTTGATCACTTGGCTCAGGTAGTGTTTGTCAGGTTTCTCCACTGCTACTTTTTCTTTCCCATTCTGGGAGAATGTCACTATGTGCAGCCCCCATCTAAGGAATGGGAGGTTATGTTCCATTTCCTTAAGAGGAGAATATCTACAAAAATTACTGGGAAATCTTCTCTGCTCATAATTTACCTATTTTCCCTTACTTATGTAGTCATATATGCCTATCAGTACAGACTCATGAATATTTATCTTATACTTTGAGTTATAACCAAATATGTTATTTTGTTGCTCAAGGTGTTGCAGCTTTGGTCATCAGTTCTTCTGATTAGCTGGCTCCTGTGCCATTAATGTATTCTCATCAATGTAGGTCTGGCTTTTTTAAAAATTATTTTTCTTTACATTATGGCACCATAAGATGCTCTTAGTTTATATTGTGTAATCCTGCCCTGGTTTCATAATTAGACAACTCTCCAAGAAGTCCCGGTTCCTTTTACTGGAAAAGATTTGCTACTGGAACATTATTGCTTCTAGTCCTTCTCAATTGATAGAACAAGGAAATACATGTGTGTATACTAAACTGTGAAATAAACATAAGTATTTCTGCATGTGACCATCTGTAACTAGCCTAAGTTAAATATGATTTTATACAAATGCCTCTCTTAGGTGTTACACATAAATCATTCTAGGTTTTTCCCATTGCTTATGTGTAAAATCTTACTCCAACAGTGAAAAAATCAGCTTTATTCTGCATTCCATTTACTTAACTGCTTAATTCCAATATATATAGACAGCAGTGTTAGAATTCATACACTCATGGGAAACATATTTCCTAACTAGAATACAGTGCTTATGTTCAGTCTCTTGATTTTTATTTGACAGACTTCACTCATTTCCACAGCTACCTCAGTCACCACTTCCCTGGTTCACTGAGATTGTTTTATAAATTTTAATACAGATTTTCTTGTCATGTCTTCTCTCCTTTCTGGATCCCCAAATCTCATAAATGATTTATTCTTGTTTCATATTACTATTACTATATTTGGTAAGTGCTTAATATTATGTATCTACAATGGACTAAATGTTTATTAATATCGCCCCAAAATTTGTATTTTGAAATCCTAAGCCCTAAAATGATAGGATTAGGAAATGGGACCTTTGTATGATTGGGTCATGAGGGCAGAACCTCATGATGGGATTAGCGTATGCCTTAGTCCATCCTGTACTGCTATAAGAAGATACCTAAGGTTGAGTAATTTATAAAGAATAAAAATTTATTCTCTTATGGTTCTGGGGCCTGGAAAGTCCAAGATCAAGGGACTAGCATCTGGTGAGGAACTTATTTCTCTGTCCTCACATGGCAGGTGGTAAAAGAGCAAAAGAAACTGAATGCTAAGTCCTCATATGGCAGAAGAATAGCAAAGGACTCACTTTCACAAGCTCTTCATACAGGGACATTAATCTAACCATGAGGGTGGAGGCCTCATGACATAAGGATCTAAAAAAGGCTCCACCTTCTAACACTGTCGCATTGAAAATTAAGTTTTCAACACATGAATTTTGGGGAACTCATATAGGCCACAGCATGGTTCTACAACCCACAGAACATAGCCCATTTCCTTTTATAAATAGAATGTTATTAAAATAGAGCATGCTTATATGTCTACATATTGCCTATGTCTTTTTTTCAAGAAAAAGTGGCAAAGTTGAGTAGTTTTAACAGAAACTATATGGCCCATAAATGCTAAAATACCTACTGTATAACCCTCTATAGAAAAAAGTTACAGAATTTTGCTGAAGGTTTACTTTGCCCTTCCTTCACTATTTTCTTAAGGTAGAAACCTACCCTTTTAATTTAAAACTTTTCTCCTTTTCTGAAATAACAATTTTAAAGTGTAATTTTCTGTCTAATGTATTTACAAATTTTGATGTTTTTATTATCATTCACTTTTTTAAATATGGGAAGTTTTATTGAGTTCTAATTTAATTCCATTGAGATCAGAAAACCATTTTCAAAAACTGATTCAGTGTATTTTTGATGACATGAAATGTATATATTCTGTGGTTTTCAAGTTCAGTACTCTAAAAATATCAATTAGGCCAAGGTAGTTGATGGTCTTATTATTAGTGTCGGATCAATCCCAAACTGTCTAGAATGGGACTACCTAGAAAAAAGACAATAGAGATTTGTGTAATTTCAAAGTATATGGGGGCTGGCAGGTCAGTGCCTCAAAGTGGGCAAAGACCAAGACTCTCTATACTAGGCATCATTTATTGGGCCCACACAATAATTGGAGGGAGTATGGGATGACTTAGGGAGTAGTGGTGATCCCATGTTGATGTGAATCTCATGCTGATAAGGGCAGAAAGGAGAGTAGTCCCACAACAGCAGGTGGGATGAGTTAAGCAGATAAGGAATTTGTCCCTCCCTGGGTGAAACCTTTCTCTTTTTGTATTACTACTTGGTTCTCAAAGAACCAGGATGTCCTCAGCTGATGTAATCTCGTCCTTGAGCACCACAGCATCATGGACCATTGAGGCCTCAGCTGTGACCGGAGGCAAATCAGAGTTATGTTTCCGCATGCCATAGCCAGCTCATAGGCAAGGCAATATTCAGCCTTAGACAGCTATAGTCATACTTTAATTATGAAATGATTTTCCCAAAAATTTATGTAGAATGGCTCTCGACATCTTATCATGTATTATATTCTTAATGATCACCTATTGTTTCATAAATTACTGACAGAGGTATCTCAAAATATCCAACTGTGATTATAGACTTATCTATGTCTCCATTTAATTCTGTCATATTTCTTTCATGTGTTTTAAGCTCTGCTATAAGGTATATTTACAATAAATTCTAATATTTACAATAAATTCTAATGTATAACCTTTTATTATTTTTAAATGTCTCTTTTCCTTTGGTAATATTCTTTGTCTTGAGGTCTACTTTATCTGACATTAATATAACCATTCCAGTATTTTAATACTTAATGCTTGAAATAAATCTGTTTTTCCATCCTTTACTTTTAATCATTATGTGCCTTTATTTAAATGTATTTCCTATAGATGACATATAGTTAGGTACTGTCCAATCTGATGTTCTCTGCCTTTTAATTGGAGTTTAACCCATTTATATTTAGTGTGATTATTGATATGGTTATATTTAGTTCTATCTTTCTGCTATTTGTTTTCCATTTGTCCTGTCTGGCTTTTGATTTTTTGTTTATCTTTTCCTGCTTGGGGTGGAAAAGATCTAGTTTTTATTTTGGATTTTTTTTGGTATTCCATTTTAATTATTTCATTGGCTTTTAAACTATTGCTCTTAGTAGTTGTTCTAGGAATTATGAGATTGTTTTATAATCTCATAATTGTAATATAGATTATATACATACAAAATTGGAATACAAATTGTAATACAGATTCTTAGAGTTAACATATCACCTCCTGTGAAATCTAAAACCTTACAACCATTTATTTCTTTTTTTACTGTTATATGTATTATATTTACATACAAAATAAACTATAGAATATAGTATAATGTGTTACTTTTTTTGCTCTAATCCATCACAACTTTGAAAGAAATTAGGAAAAGGTAAAATATACCATCTTTTATATTTACTGAGATATTTTCCATTTCAGAAGCATTAAAGTAAGTTTTTAGTACTTGATCCCAGTTACAAACATTAAAATGTACTCTTAAAAGTCTGTACATAGTATTTCAAAGTTGAATACATTTAGTTTTCTTTTTAAGCACATTAATAGTCTAACAAGAAAGACCTTTTAAAAGTATGAATGTAGTTCTTATAAATTTAATAAATTTAATTTATAAATACGGTCTGTATTTTTCTTCTAAATATTTCAGTATTGTGATTATTATTATTACAATGCCAGTGAAAAGACCCAAGTCCTTGTACATGGTAGGCAAATGTTCTACCACCAAGCTACATCCCAAGCCTCCAATACTATTTACAATTTCAGATTTCAATTTAAAACCATAAATTTCACTCAGTCACCCAATTATACATCTTTAATTTGGAATGTCAAGGCTTATCTTTAATATGCTAAATTATCTTCAGTATGATAATTCAAAATAAAATCAATAGCAATTATTTAATGTAAAATATCAAGGTTAAAACACATTTGCCCACCACTATGGTTTGGATATAGTTTAAATGTGTTTCTCAAAGGTTCATGTGTTGGAACTTTAGTCCTCCATGTAATGATGTTAATAGAAGACAGGACCCTTATAAGTTGGGGCCTAGTGAAACATCCTCAGGTCACTAGAACTATGCCCCCAGAAGAGATTAAAGTAGTTTCTTTGGAACCATAAGTTATTTCTTGAACAGGGTTGTCACCAAAAAAATGAATGAATGAATGAATATGAAAGAAAGACAGATAGACAGGGAGGGAGGGTAAGCTTCATCCCTACTCTTACTCTAGCTACCTGATCTTTCCATATGATCTCTCCCTCTTGCACCAGTTCCCATGATTGTGATGTCATCAGAGGGACTCTTGCCAGACCTAGTCCTATGCTGTTTGGACTTTCAGCCTCTAAAATTGTGTGCTGAATAATTCATTTTTCTTTATAAATTACTCAGCCTCAAGTATTTAATTATAGTAATGGAAAACTAAGACTTCCACTAAAGAAACAATTAAGTCATCCCAAATTGAACTTCTTTGTTCCAATGACTGAGGTATCTGCTTAATGAATTTCTATAAATGCTTTTTTCCCTCAATTGTTGTTACTATTCTATTGAGTTCCATTTTTGTTTAACTTTTAAAAAGCTGGATGGGGTGAAAGCTGGGGGATTTCTGTTTACAAGTAAAGAACCTTCAGTAATCTACCACAGTTAAGGTCACACATTATCTTACAAATATGGTTATTAAGAATTATACATGAAGCCAGGTGTGGTGTCACACCTGTAATCACAGCAGTGTCAGAGGTCGAGGCAAGAGGATCACAAGTTCAAGGCTAGCCTGAGCAACTGAGCAAGATCTTGTCTCAAAATAAAAATTTTAAAAAGAACTACAGAGTTCAGTGGTAGAGTGCTTCAGGGTTCAATACTCAGTACCGCAAGGAAAAAAAACAACTATATAGAGCCAAGATGGGGTGGAAGACAATAACATATTCTAGTTCACATTACAAAAACAGGATATAATAGTTTATGTTATACAGTGGTGAAACAGATTATTTCCTGGGCCACATGCTGACTGAAAACAAAAGCATTAGTTGAAGGAAACTGGTACCTGCTACCATGAAACAATTTTTAAAATTTACAGAGTGAGAAAAGTTCTAGAACCTTGGGAATGGGATGCCTATTTCAGATGGCCATCTGAATAAGTATAATCATTACAGTCTACCTTAAAACAAGAAATATCATGATTAAAAGGCTAACTTACTTTGAGAGAAATTTAGGATTTTGAGTTTATGGATTACTGGAGTCACCAGTCACACTGGTAAACCTTAGGCAATTAACATAAAAAGACCCTACAAAAAGAACGAGGATATCTGAATTGAGTACTTTAAATCTTCAAATCTTCTGAAAATACTATCAATAGCACATAACTGTCTAGGAACATTTCTCTTGTCTAAAGCAAATGCAACTGCTTCTGCCTTTTTTGAGGAAATTATCACTCCCTGAGAAAGAAGGCAACAATTCCCTTATTTCCCACCCTTCATTGTTACTTAGGTCAGAATACAACCCCAATTTGGAGAATAGAAATTGAACCAAAATTAAACTATCTAGAAGCAAAAGTCTGGTCACAAAGAGAATTACAGGCATGTCTCAATTTATATATAGTACTCCCAGCCAGTGAATGCCTGAAACTACAGATAGTACCAAAGCCTATAATTTTAATAACATTTTCATCATGGCTAAACACTTACCATGCACTGTGGTCATAAATTTTGCAGTTTGCAAAGCTAGCATGAGTTTCTTTTCTCTTCTTCAAATTTTCATAAATATTTCTTACTATAGATCTTAGCAACCTCAATATACATTTTTTTTCTTTCCTTGTTATCAAGAACTCACGCCTTTTCATTTAAAGAAAGTATTCTAGCTTTTTGGCCTACTGAAATTAAAAGCATCATTATTCTCGTGTTTTGGGGCTATAATTAAATAAAGATTACTTGAACATATGCACTGTGATACCACAACAATTGATCTGATAACCATGATAGCTGCTGACAAGTGGATAGTGTATACAGCATATATACACTGGATAAAGGATGACTCATGTCCTGGATGAGACAGAGGACAATAGTGTTAGATTTCATCACACTACTCAAAGCAGCATGTAGTTCAAACTTAAGACTTATTTATTTCTAGAATTTCCCATTCAGCATTTTCAACCATTGTTGATGGCAGATAATAAATTAAACTGCAGAAAACAGTTTCTTAGTAAGGAGGTGACAACTTAGTCGAAAATGCAGAGGGCTGTGCATATAGCTCAGTGGTACAGCACTTGTCTAGCATGTGTACAGCCCAGAGTTCAATCTCCAACACTGGGGGTAAAAAAGGAGCTGGTGTTGGCCACTGGAACACCACTCTTCTTACTCATGCATTTCACACTACGTTCTCCACAACCATGTCTGACAAACTCAGTATGGCGAAGATTGAGAAATTTGGTACATCAAAAATGAAGCAGATAGAAAGAAATGCAAGAGAAAATGCAAGTTTCTAAAGGAACAACCAATCAGGAGAAGCAAACTGGTGAATTAGAATAAGGCATGCACCACCCACATGCACTGTACATTCCATGACCATTGCCTTATTTTTTTTTAACTGTTTAACTTTATGTGGTTTTATGTGGTCAGATACTATAAGAGGGGAAGCTTGTTTTCAGAGTTCTAGTTATTTAGTAGCATTTATCTTTTAAAATTGCTAGGCTATCTCCTGCACTATACTCTAAAACACCTTATAAACAAAGGACTGTCTTGACTGATATGGTGATTCCAGAGGTAAGAGTGCTAAAATAAATACAGTCTATCCTTATTTTTTGGATTCTGTATTTGGCAATTTGCATACATAATAAAATATTCTTTTAACCCCAAAATCAATATTGTGCTATCATACTCTCTAGGTCACTTGTGAACATGTACAGAGATTTGAGTCATCCAACGTACATTTTCTTAGCTCAGGTCAAACGTGGCAGTGCTCTGCTTTAATATCATCTGAGCTGTCAAGACGTAAAGGAGTGTTCTTTCCAGTCTATTTACTCCCAATTATTGCATTTTTATGGCTTTTGAATTCATTGCTTTAAATGGACCCAAGCATCATCCTGAAAAGCTGTCTAGTGTTCCAAAGTACAAAAAGGCTATAGTGTGCCTTATAGAGAAAATGTGTGAATGTAAGTTACCTGAAGGCATGAATTTTAGTGTGGTTGGCAATGAGTTCAAAATATATTAAGGTATCTTTAAAGAAAAACGTACATAGAACAATATCTTGACTAGTTAATCAAACTGTTGTGATCAGAGGCTCACAGAAATCTCACCCTGTATGTCCCCAAAGAAGCAATGGCTCAGTATTCACTAATTCATCAACTTCAGAAGAATAGGTTATATTTGTTGAATGAATAAGGCTCAATCATTGTATTCTAAATCCAAATCTTACTTAACTTTTCCTTTTTCCATAACTCAAAATGCAGGTAAAACAGTAGTTGCTGACGGTTGTCAAGGTCTGAGTATGAGGGGTGGATGGTGGGCAACAATACAGATCACAAAATGGCATCAGAAACCCTTGGAATGAAGAAAATATTCTGTACCTTGATTATAGTGGTGGTTATATAATTTCATGTTTTAAAAAAACTGTCCACAGTAAAAATAAATTTTATTTTATACAAATAAAAGTTTAAACGTTACCAGTCAAGATTATATTATGCAGATGAAACATTTAGTACACTCTAAGTAATTCTTCCTTAAATATTTGCAATCATTCTAATAATAACAGAAAAATGGCTCTAGTCTATAGGCTCTGGGTCAATTCTGAAGTCAACCCAACATCTCTAACATGTATGAACAAACCCAAATTCGAAGGAATGCCAATGCCAGGATAGAAAGACTGAGTCGCGGACCTTTCTGGGTGGGAAACCATCTTCCTCCACAACCTCGGCACAGCCTCTGTTGTGAGGACTGGGTTAGGTCATTTTACTGCTGGAAAACACTACTGACCGGAGGGCCACATGCTGCCAGTCGCCGCCAAAATGTCACCATGGAGTGGACAGCTCTCATGCATGGAGCTCACGATTCGGCGCCCGTTAGTAAAATGCTGCACCTGTGCTCTCTTAGGAACACGCATGGGTTTCAACCCCAAGGAGGGTTACACGCTGAACCCGAAGCTCGAACGCTAAGTTCCCTCCACAGCCTCGCGGGCCACTCGGAGAATTCGCGCGAGTCCCGAGTTCTGAAAAACATCACGTGACAACTACCACGCACCTGAGGGCAGGGGCCACTGCGTGCTTGGTAGATTCCCATTAACGTCGCCCAGGGCCCGAACTAACTGTGAAGAGAGCGGGCCGCCTCGCCGGCGAGTTTTTCCTCAGCAGCCACACTCCTCAAAAGACACTTCACGCCGGAAATGCACTAATCCACAGCACGTGGGGTTGCCAGGGCGCTCTTCACGTGACTGGGCGGGGCCTCGGGTATCTTGTAGCCAATGGTAGCCCTGGAGGGCGGTGCCTGTGACGCGCCGGGGCCTATCCCGGAAGTGGGGCTGGGGTGGGGGCGGGAAAAAGTGGGGTGGCCGGGGTGTGGAAAGTGTGGCGGCCCCGCCCTGTCTCTTGGAGCTGCTGCGGCCGCCACCGCCGCCGCCGCAGCAGCTGCTGGGGACCGGCGCGGCTAAGCAGGCGAAAGACGCTGTGAGCCAACTAAAAGGTGAAGATCTGGGGAAAAGCTGGCGGGGCTGGGACTGGACCAGGCAGGGCTGAGGCGGGTGGCCAGAGCTGAGCGCTGATAGAGGCAAGGAGGAAAGATGGACGGGAGAAGGGAGGCGAGCGCGGGACCGCCGGGGCTCAGTCAGGCCCTTGCAGTGCTGGGCCGAGCCGAGCCGGCCCGGGGATGTCAGCAGTACCGGGGGCGCGGTGCTGCCGGGCGGCGGCACTGCGAGTGCAGGGCGGAGTGCGTGCCGCTGCCCGATGGCCAGTGCTGCTGGCCGGCCCGATTGCCCACACCCGGGCGGGGACGTGCGGCCTGGGCTGGGCCCCCGCGGTGGGAGCAGGGCGGCGGCGGAGGGCCCCACGGCGCGGTACGGGAAGGTCGCGGGCTTGTGCAGTAGGGCGATGGGCACCGCGACCTGCTGTCCCCAGCGCGGGTGTCTCCCCACCCCAGCCAGCTGCTCTGCGGCTTCCCTTCCTGCCACCCCACCGATGCTTGGAAAAGTTTGTAGAGGACAAGAGTTAGGGCCCACTAGTCTTGAGTGGGTGTTATTTATATAAATGGAAAAATAACAGGCCGTGATGCTTGGCACCTAACCTGCCTGAAATGAGACATTACCCTTCTCTCGTACCCCCTTGTTAAAAAGCAAACTAAAACTTTTTGCATAGTTCCCACGGAAAAATTAACCATCTCCCCAGCCCACCATGGCGGACGAAATTGATTTCACTACTGGTGATGCCGGTGCTTCCAGCACTTACCCTATGCAGTGCTCGGCCCTGCGCAAAAACGGCTTCGTGGTGCTCAAAGGACGACCCTGCAAAATAGTGGAGATGTCAACTTCCAAAACTGGAAAGCACGGTCATGCCAAAGTAAGTGTCCTTCTAAGTCATTCTTTGGATTAATCATTGAGATTTTGATCATTTATATTACGTTACAGATCATGAGAGTTCTATAAATTTTGTAATGACATTTTTTTTCCTTCATTTACTAAATGGTTTTGCACCTTTATGTTTTATTAACTGGGCATTGAAACTTTCTTGAATCTTGGTTACCTAAAAGTTCTATTCAATCACAATTGAGAAAACCTATTCTAACAGTTCTAAGCAACTTACCTTATTTTTCTTACAATTACTCATAATTATATATTGTAATGTCTTGACATAATACTGTTTAGTGTTTACTGCCTCTCAATTCTATCACCACATTTTTTTAAGAAAGTAAAATTAGAGGACCTTGGAAAAAGGAGAAAGAATCTATCTTAATCAGCATTGGCATTGTGCCCTTGTGTATGTAA
Source organism: Heterocephalus glaber (assembly GCF_053883595.1). Taxonomy (NCBI): domain Eukaryota; kingdom Metazoa; phylum Chordata; class Mammalia; order Rodentia; family Bathyergidae; genus Heterocephalus; species Heterocephalus glaber. The sequence goes on along the minus strand of NW_028258324.1, from coordinate 47,598,516 downwards.
TGAATGACATACTTGGCAGAGATTAAACAGGTTTCCTGTTTTCCTCTTTTAGGTACACCTTGTTGGAATTGATATTTTCACAGGGAAAAAATACGAAGATATTTGCCCTTCTACTCACAACATGGATGTTCCAAATATTAAAAGAAATGATTATCAAGTAAGTACAAATTTTCTTTAGAATGTTGCTTGTTTCTTAAAGATACAAATACTTTCTACTAGCAGTAGTAATTTAACAAAGCCAAAGAGTATTTTGTAGGTTTTTCTAACCAGTTAGCATATTAGGCACCACCTATCTTACAAATTGGAGAAATATAGTAATTTTTTGCCAATGTTTAATAAAATTACTTTTCTTAATATTGTAAAATATTTCAAATTTAGATAACTTCCTTCTTGATATTTTATTTCTTTTTACTAATCAAACCTAAGGCTTTCAAAAAAATTATTGGAATTCATGTTTTAACAACCAAGTTTTTGTATTAATGAAGGTGAGTCAGAATTTGATAGTCTTAAGTAGGAAAATAAGTTGAAAGCCATAAATATAGACAATAAGCTAGGTGTGGTGCTTATGCCTATGATCTCAGCTGTTCAGGAGGCTGAGGCAGAGGTATCACAAGTTCAAGACCAATATGGACAATTTAGCAAGACTATGTCTCAAAATAAAACATTTTTAAAGGGCTAGGGATGTAGTTCTTTGGTAGAGCACTTGCATAGTACACACAAGTCCTTGGTTTGAGTCCCAGTACCACAAAAAAGAAAATAAAAACATAATATCTAATACATAGTCACTGAATATGGTAAAGAACATACAAAAACTATGTAATTATTTTACTTATATTCAGTGATCGTGCTATTTCACTTTTTGCAAAATTGAATGTATAAAGTTAAAGTTTTAGATTCAGTTATATTTTCAGATTGGTCATATTTAATAACGTTTTGTTATTTGGAATACTGATGACAACTGAAACAGTTGACTTCATAGGATGTGAAAGCTCAGATTAATCATAACCAAAGCAGTTCTTGAAAATCTTTAATGTCTGTATCAAGCATACCATATACTGAACTCTTCTGTTCAATTTATATAATGAAAAATGTGAGTTAGAATTTTTCTATTCAACTTAAACTGATTTCTTTTCCATACCTTTTATTGTATTATGTAAAATTTTAAAGAATGTAATCAACTGGATTAACCCAAGGATTTCCTTTTATTCTGCCTGAATGCAACATTTTTTTATGTAATTTTAATCTAGTAAACATTTTTGTAATTTTACTTTCCTACTTAATAATGTTTTTCAGATTGCTTTGGAGTTTTTGTAAAAACTTAAATTGGCTAAAAGAAAAAAACAAAAAAAACACTTAAATTGGCTTGGTATAACCTCAAGTGGATTTTTTAAATCAAGCAGGTCTCGTTCTGCCACTTAACTAGTTCAGTGACTTTGGACAAGTATGAAACTTCTTTAAGCCTTTGTCTTCCAATCTATAAAACAAAAACAATGTGAAGAATAACTGAGAAAATGTACCCATAAGTACATATGTATCAAACAGTAGTACTGTTCTGCTTATCTATCCTATGTTTAAATTCCACTTATTATTGGATCGCTGAATTTAGGTGTTATATAGTAATTGTTCAATAAACACTTGTTAATTACATGCATGCATTATAATTGCATTATTCATTATGGCATTATGATAAAAATAGTGAACCAGATTAAGCATAGAATTTTCTTTTTCCAAAATGAGTTTTTCTTCTCGAGCTAAAGTGGGAATACTTTGAATATTCAGTATTTATTATAGCCAGTAATATTCATGCAGTATAGAATGCTTTTGCCTGATGCATGTTTCAGAAAGATAGCAATAGTTCATGTAATTATTAATATGATAAAATTAGCCAATCATTGTTTGGAGCTCAAAATTTAACATAAAGGAAAAATTTAATGAGGACTTTTTGTTCATAGGGGTCCAGGCTGGGGTTTAACAAATGGAGTGAATGAGGCCTTTGTCTTGGGTGCAAAAGTTTAAACAAAGACAGTTGTAGAACCAGTGCTAAAGCTCATAGCAATAACCTCTATGCAAAAGGAAACATTTGTAATTTTAATCCTCTTTTCATTTAAATTTCGATATTTTGTTCATGCAATTTTTACATTCTTATTTTAAAATACATTAAAATATTTGATCACTTTTTTTTTTGATACCTTCTTAATTTTACACCAAGACAAGTATCTCACTTTTTACCCTATTCTCAGCCCTTATGTGGTCCAGATAGCACAGTGGATTAAAGGATAATTTTTGAAGACTATTTAGGTCCAGATCCTTATTACAGCATTTAACAGGTGTGTAACCTTGGTTGGCAAGTTATTTAATCTCTCTTGCCTCCACTTATTAATAAAATAAGAATCCAAATCATAAACTCTCATAGGATCACTTTGAGTCTTAATACTTACAACAATGCCTGGAGTTGTAAATATCCACATCTTCCTCATTATCAAGTCAATATATGATACTTATTTCTGTTCATTTTTAAAAAATAGTTCTGTGAACCTTTCCCATTATATTTGTTTTGCTGTGCTAGTCTTCACTTATCTGCCCGAGAGCCTTGATTAAATTCCTACTTTTATTGTTATTTGGCTATGTGTATTTCTTTGTATTTGTTGAATTCAATATTTTGAGTGTCAGCTTGGCAGTCAGCTGAAGTGAAATATGTATAGTATATCTGTTCTTTGTAATAATTAAACAGTAAATCTCTTAAAAACATATTAATATTTAGTTTTAATTTTATGTATTTTTAAAATAAGTTTAGGTGAAAAAAAATTTTGTCTTCTGAATCTTCCTTTCCAAGATTAGCTTGGATTAGAATTGCTAATTTCCATTACTTCTTCTAAAAGTAGTTACTGTTGTTTAGGGCTCAGTGATGGTGTAAAATTCAAATACATTCAGATACCTTTGGGAATCTCCAAATTGATAAATATAGAAACACCTGCTCTGACTCCTATACTCTCTTGAATCATATTTTTTTACAAAGTTCTTTGTTGCTATGCACCCCACCCACAAGCTAAATGCCCTTTCTGCATTCTGCAAGTTTTATCTGTCATTTGAAGACCATTTTCTAAGGAGGAAAACAATTTAGTACAAGACACATCAAGTACATATTATGAAGATTTAGATTATTGGTGAATTGCCAAAATTATGACTATTAAGTGTATTGTTCAAATGAGTGATAAGTCTTCCGGATGTTAAGATATCTGAGTTGAATTTTATTGTGCAATTGAAAACAATGACAAAGAAAATAATGCTGCTATGAATTTTCCTGAACTTAAACTCTTTTTATGATTTTTAACGTATTCTGTAAAATTCTTGTGCTCCCTTGTGAAAGCAGTTTCTTTGGGAATAGAAAAACCTCTAAAGCAGGAGAGCCCCGTATTTCAGGGATAAGAAGCAAACATTTTGCCACCACCTTTGGTTCCTCGATCTGTGTATTCTACCTATGAGAAAAATAGCACCATATATGGAAATATATTGCAACCTATAAAATAAGTCCATGGGCCCACATAGTATCTTCTAGCAGGTGCCATAAAGCAGTTTTCAGTAGGCCAGTCCACACAGGCAAGCTGTTTTGGATTTCTGGGTATATGGACCAGTTCTCTGAGCGTCACCCATGTTCTCATTATTTTGTCTGCAAAGCAAGTGTTTTAGAAGTGCTGCCATGTGAGAATGAGGCATGCTAAAATCCAGGATTTTAGCAGAAGCACTACAGACAGGACAGGCAAATCCATATATAGACTAGGAGTCCATTGCAATCAGTCCAAATCATAGCCTCTTCTATAGTAGATAGGGTACAGTGTTATCAGGGAGCTAACTGTTTCCTTTGGGAAATGGAACCTTATCGGGGAACCTGTATTGGTCTCTCTTCTGTGAGGTTCTCAGTAGTGGCTACAGTCAGATCAGGCTTAGTGAGAGAAAACTTGTGTCATTGAGACACTGGCAAGGACTGCAACAACAGCAAAAAAAAGGTGAATGCACAGGGCATGGTAGCACATGCCTTTTAATCCCAGCCCTCTGGAGGCTGAGGTGGGAGGATTGGCATGAGTTCGAGGCCAGCCTGGGGGTACATAGTGAGTTCAAGGCAAACCTGGACTACACAGTGAGACCTTGTCTCAAAAAGTCAAAAAAACCAAACCAAAACAAAACAGAAAACCCTCCAACAACAAAAAGGCAAGCTGAATGTCAAAGAGAATCATAATTTCTACCTGATTATTTAAAGCCTTGTCTGTAGCAGATGCCCTTTGGTGAGCATTCATGTGGGCACATTCTCATAGTTAACATATGTGAAGAGGTCTATCCGTATACCACTTCTCTAGACTTGTCAGGCTTTTTCATATCTTGTTCTAGCAGAGTCTGTGTTAGCTTTGCATAGCTGTGACTAAATATCTGAGAAAATCAACTTACAAGAGGAAAAGTTTATTTTGGATCACAGTTTCAGAGGTTCCAGTCCAAGACTGGCTGGCACCTTTGCTTTAGATTATTTAGACCTGTGATGAGGCAGAACACGATGGTGGAAGGGTAGGGTAGGGCAGAAGTGCTCACCTCATGGCCATTGGGAAGCAGAGAGAGAGTGAGAGAGCCTATGCTAGCAGCTTCCTCCTTCACTTTTGTTCTGTCCCTAGCCTATTGGCTGGTGCCACACACACTCAGGTCTCTCACCTCAGTGTGCTGTCCCACATGCCAGTTGACTCTGGAAATTCCCTTATAGGCATTCCAGAAGTATGCCTTACTACTTTCTTAGGGTTTCTTAAGCCAGTTAGGTTGACAATCAAGATTAAACTTCAATGTCCTAAACCTTGGAGCCAAACTCTTAACTCTTACCTAAAGTCATTGTAAGTCCACACCTCTGCTTCTCTGTTCTTTCAGGGCTAGTTCTTTAAATTCTCCCCATTTCCCACTGTTATTCAGGGCCACCTCTGAATAATAATAGCCACCTAGAAACCATTCTGAATGTTTTTTTCATAGTTACCTGGTAATAAGAAATTCCCTCTCTCACCCATTTGTGCGAGTTCATTTGGGGGAAAGTGTCAGTATAGGAAGAGAAGGTACTTTCTGAGTCTCAGCCACTTTGAGTCTGAGCCATTTAGTACAACTTGTTTGTATCTTTAGGATCTGCTCAACATGAACTCATATGTGCTACTTTCACTTGCTGATGGAGTCCATACCCAACTTCATGATTAGGTGGGTCAGATAACAACCCAGTTGATGATAGTGTTATTTGCTTAGATGGTATAATAATATGCCCAAAAATTCAGTCTCAGGCTAGGGATGTAGCTCAGTGGCAGAGTGCTTGCCTAGCATCTGTGAGGCCCTGGGTTCAATCCCCAGCAACTTCCCCTGCTACACAAACACACACAAACAAACAAAATAATCTCTACCAGTCTCTACACTGGGAGCCAGCAACTCAGGGAAGTAGCTTAAGAGTGCTGAGTGGAAGGAAAGAAGAAGTAGAAAGGTGTTACCTACCTAAACAACTCTGATTGTTTTAAAATAGATTTGAGAAACTAAATTCAGAAATTAGGGCTAAGAAAGCACTGTAGTGATGATTTATCTTCTCCAACCTTCTTTTATATACCAGTAATGCAATGTGGGCAAAGATAAAAGTTTGCTTACAATTTCTCCATTCACTGTTGATCTTCTTCCTTTTCAGGCTGTATCATGGACAGAGTCAGTAGTCACTAACTGCCTCTATACCCTTCACTTTAGTTCATCCTTTGCTTCCTTAGCTCACTGTACATCTCAAAATTTAGTGATTATAATGCTCTTTCTAGAATTTTGATACACCAAAGCATTTTTTCATTTTACTTTTTATTGTAAGAAGTTTCAAAGTACCAGAATCCCATGGACATATCACCTAGTTTCCTATACACTGCCTCTGGATTATTTTGAAGCTAATCCTAGATACTATTTTACCTTCCAAATATTTTACTTGTCTAAGGATGCCCACTATCACCACTCCTGTTCAATATAGTTCTGGAAACATTAGCCTCAGCAATTAGAAAAGGGAAAGAAATAAAAGGAATAAAGATAGGAAAGGAAGAAGTTAAACTGTCATTATTTGCTGATGATATGATACTTTACATAGAAGACCCAAAAAACTCGGCCAAAAGACTTCTAGGCTTAATTGACAGATTCAGTAGAGTAGCTGGATATAAGATCAACACTAAAAAGACAATAACCTTCTTATACACAAATAGCAGACTCACTGAGAGAGAAATTAGGGCTAGGAATCAATCTAACAAAAGAAGCAAAAGACCTCTACACTGAAAACTAAAGCTCTCTAAAAAAGGAGATCGAGGAGGATAGAAGAAAATGGAAAGACATCCCTTGTTCCTGGGGAGGAAGAACCAATATGGTGAAAATGGCCATACTTCCAAAACTACTATGTAGATTTAATGCAATGCCAATTGAAATTCCAACAATATACTTCACAGAACTAGAGAAAACAATCCAAAAATTTATTTGGAACCAGAAGAGACCTAGAATAGCAAAAGCAATTCTGGGCAACAGAGACATGGCTGGGGGTATCACAATCCCCAACTTGAAACTATACTACAAAGCTACTGTGATAAAAACAGCATGGTACTGGCAAAGAAACAGACCTGAGGATCAGTGGAATACATTAGAAGACACAGAAACAACTCCAGACATACTCAGCCACCTCATTTTTGACAAAGGAGCCAACCACCCTCATTAGAGGAAAGATAGTCTATTTAATAAATGGTGTTGGAAAAACTGTATTTCAACCTGCCAAAGATTAAAACTAGACCCATACCTATCACCATGCACTAAACTAAGATCGAAGTGGATTAAAGATCTAAATATTAAGACAGAAACACTAAACTTGCTGGAAGATAAATTAGGTAGAACTCTTGAAGACATTGGCATAGGAAAAGACTTTATGAACAAATCCTCAGAGCACAAGAACTAGCACAAAGAATCAACAACTGGGATCTCATCTTATTAAAAAGCTTCTGCACTGCAAGAGAAACCACCAACAGAGCTAAGACACAACCTACAATCTGGGAAAAAAATTTCAGCAGCTGTACCTTAGACAAAAGACTACCATCTAGAATATATAAAGAACTGAAAAAAATCAGACTCCTCAAATTCAAAGACCCAATTCAAAAATGGACATCTGAAATGAACAGACATTTTTCAGACAAAGAAGTAAAAGCAGCAAATAAATATTTGAAAAAAATGTTCAACATCACTGGTCATTCAAGAGATGCAGATGAAAACAACACTGAGATTCCACCTCACCCCAGAAAGAATGGCTCCTGTCAAGAAATCAACCAACAACAAATGCTGGTGGGGGTGTGGAGAGAAAGGAACTCTTCTCCATTGTTGGTGGGAGTGCAGATTGGTGCAACCACTGTGGGAATCAGTATGGTGATACTTCAAAGAACTCAGGCTAGAGGTCCCATTTGACCCAGCTATTCCCCTGCTGGGGATCTTCCCAAAAGAATTTAAAAAATCATACCACAGCAATATATGTGCACCCATGTTTATAGCGGCACAGTTTGTAATTGCTAAAACTTGGAAACAGTCCAAGTGCCCATCACCTGGAAACTAAATAAAGAAGATGTGGGATTTTTTTATAAAATGGAGTACTACTCAGCCATAAAGAACGAGAAATTAGAGACATTTACAGCTAGATGAATGCATATTGAGGCCATACTCATAAGTGAAATAAATAGGACACACATATGTAAATACCAAATAGTTTCTCTAATGTGAGAAACTGAAAGTGTAAATAAGAATTAAAATGATTAAAGTGAATAATTGATAATTTGAAATAGGAAGAAAAGGTCCAAAAGGGTAGGGGTGGTGGGAGGGGAAGGGAAAAGGAAAGGGAAAGGAAAAATGAGAAAAGAAAAAAATTGAAACAAAGTGTGTAAATAGGGAAGGGTGGAGGGGGTGAAAGGTACACAGGTAATGGGGAAAAAATAAGAACCAAGATACATCATGTAGAGGTACAAGCACCCAATGATAAATGCAAATGTATTGTTTACCTAAAATGTACTAATGAAAGAATTTAAGAGAAAAAAAAGTATTGTCTAAAAGGTAAGAACTACAAAAATTATCACACCTAAAAAGTTATTAGTTCTTTAATATCATCAAATATCCCATTGGTATCTACATTTTCTTTGTTTTGCTTTATAGAATGTTGTTATTATTTTTGTTTTATAGTTTACCTAAATCAAGACCTAAGTAAGGTCTACACATGAAATTGATTGATATATCTCTTAAACCTGTATGTTCTCTTTTCTCACATACACACTTGGGTTGTGTGTGTGTCTGCAATTTTTTGATGAAGAGACTGGGTCATTTGTTCTGTTGACTTTCTCATTACTTGGATTTTGCTAATTGCATTTCCTTGTTGTTTAACATGTTCTTCTATTGCTTGTATTTCTTAAAACTTGATAGTGAGATGATGAGGAGGCTTGGTCAGATTTAGTTTAGCTTTATGTTTTTATCCTCATTTATTTTTTTAACAAGACTGTTCCATAGGTGATGTTCTGTATGACCATCAAGTAAATTTGTTCCCTTTTTGTAATATTATCATAGATACTATCTATAACGGAGGCAAAGTAGTGATAAGTAGTGATTTGATCTTCCTGGGTGCTTTGTTTGTTTGATTTGATTTGGTTTTGGTTTTGGTTTTGTGGTGCTAGGAATTGAAGGCAGGGCCTTCACACTGAGCTATATCTCAGCCCCTTTTTATTCTTTATTTTGAGACAGGGTCTTGCTAGATCACTGAGTAGCCCACATGGGGCTCCAATTGAAATCCTGCCTCAGCCTCCCAGAGTGCTGAGATTACGGGTGTCACCATGACCAGCTTCATGCCTTCATTTTTAAAAGCCAAAATATAAAAAATTTCTTTCATCATTTTTTTGTTTACCTTGAGTTATAGTGTATCTACTGTATATGTATGTATATGTGTGATATATATATATATATATATATTATATACACAAAGAAATCCAGCATAAATGCCTGATTCTTTCCCTTCAGTTACCAGTTTTCAAAATGAGTTGGTTCCCGGGGCCAGGGATTTAGCTCAGTGGTTCTGCTGCCTGCTTTGAAAGCGCAGGGTCCTGAGTTCAATCCCTGGTACTAAAAAACAAAAAAAACAAAACAAAATGTGTTGGTTCCTACCATCTACTAAAGATGACCTTTTTTCACTATAAACTTGAATATTTAAAGTTATTTTTCCCATTTGCTTTTTCAGCTATATTTTCTTTTGTAATTTGAATCATTGTGACTTTATTTACAATTTTTCAGAGTATTAAATCATCAAACTTTCATCAATCTGATAAAAAAATTATATATTAAATGTCTATAATTTTTTAAAGCATTAGAAACTGACTTAGAGCAGGATCAGGAAATAACAGCCCATGGACCAAATCTGGTCTGCTGTCTTTTTTATAAGGCCCACAAGCTAAGAATGGATTTTACATTTTTAAATATTGAGGAAAAAATAATATTTTGTGATGTAAGAAATTTAAGATGTAATGTTCGTAAAACTTGCTATGGAACCCACCCATGCTGAGGACAACTTTGTGTTTGTGAATTAAACCACATTTTTGGCCTCTAAAACAAATAAACAAAATGTATGTTTTAATCTATTGTTATTATCTTTATGGATTCCAAATTGTTCTGTCTTTGGCCACTCAGAGATTATTCAAATTCTAGGTCCCTTTGACATGCAGCTAATTAATGGTCTTTGATACCTCCTTACTTTCTAGTATAATAACTTGCTCTAGGTTCATCTTATATACCTCCCACTCTGGACATTCAATCACCTATTTTTCCAAGGAAGCCTGTATTCTCTTAGGAAATAAAAGACACCACATTCTGATACCAGTAAAATCTCATATACTACTCAGAAGCTTGGTAGACCACCACATACCCAACACTTCTGTTACAAGTTTCCTGACCCTGACCTCTGCCTTCTTCCTACTTGCTATTATCAAAATGATTACTCACCCTACCAAAAGAAATATTGTTCAAAAACATCTAACATTTATCAAATGAGTAGATTTGGTTAAAGGTGAAGGATCAGAAGGAAATGTTTAGAATTGGCTTTTAACAGTCTCTTCACCTCCCCCACCTTCCAATTCTAGTATCAGAGAGTGCTTTAAGAAAAGATGAAAAATTACCCAAAAGTATGCTTGAGGCTTAACAGTGATGTCACTGGCCTTTTTTTATTTAAGGATTGCAAGTTACAAAGGGGAAAAGGATACTTTTAGAGTAGGAAAATATGACATATACCGCCTTACCCAAATGATCAAAGTTAGCATCAAGAGAAATGAAACATCACCATCATTTGCCGCCTCACATGACATTTTTGAGGACCCATCATTCCTTCCAAAATTATATTACCTGAACCTTGAAAAACCAGTGAGACAAACCCAAACTGTAGAACATTCTGTAAAACAGTAAACCTGTGCTTATCAGAAAATGTCAACGTCATGGATGACAAAGGGTGAAGACACTATTCCAAATTCAAAGAAACAAAATCAGTATTGACAGCCAGATAAATACAAAGTGTGATCCTGGAGTTGGAGAGATAAGTTACTATCAAAAACAATATTGGAACAATTGACAAATTTGAATGTGGACTGTTTATTGGTTAATAGGCTATGAGTGTTAAATTTCCCAATTTTAAAAAATAAATTGGTTTTATAAGAGTATGTCCTTGTTCTTGGGGAAAATACTCAAGTATTTATTGCTGAAAAGTCATGTTGTATGAAACTTAGTCTGAAATGATTCAGTAAAAATGAGAATGATAATTTTTTATATCGCATATATATAAAGAAAATGTTTATGTGATTAAACATTAACACAGTGAATCTTGGTAAAGAATATGGGATTTCATTGCATTATTTTTGCAACTTTTCTATCAGTAAATTTTGCTTAAGCTTTCATAATAAATCCAGTTAAATGTCAGATAGTCATTTCAATGTTTTTGACTCCTATTGTATGTGTTAGCATCTGGTATTCTGGGTGATTATTTTTTAAAAGTGTTGGAATTTGAGGTACACTGATGACATGTATGCTTTTAAAATGAAAGAGTGGGGCTATTTCCTATTCCTATAAGAGAAATTTAATTATATCAAAACTGCTTTTTGCACATTAGGTTGATGACTGGGTTTGTTTGTATTGATGTTATCAATAAGCTAGTGTTTCGTTTTTTTATAAAAAAAAAACTTTTGTGGCCAGGGATTTAGCTCAGTGGTGCCGCCGCCTGCCTCGCAAGCACAAGGACCAGAGTTTGATCCCTGGTACCAAAAAAAAAAAAAAAAACAACTTTTGTAACAGAATAAGAGAATAACAATAGTTTTTTTTTGGTTTTTTGTTTTTTGGCGGAGTGGTACCGGGGATCAAACTCGGGTCCTTGTGCTCATGAGGCAGGCGGCCAAGCCACTGAGCTAAATCCCCAGCCTGAGAATAACAATAGTTAATACATTGTGTATCATTATCTTCAAAGTAGTTACTCAGATTTTTAAAAATCTTATTAGCAGTGAGCTGGGGACCAGAATTTTTCCACTTAACTTTGTTTATAATCAAATTTAAAAATACACTGTTTGTAATATTGAAAATAATTTGTATATCCATTAATGGGAAAATAATTTCAGTCAGAATATATCCATGCACTTGTGTAGTGGTTAGTTAGATTAAGGCAGATCTACATTTTCTGATTTGGAAAGATTTCTAAGATATGATTAACTAAAAACAGCTTACTGAAAAATAATCCCAATTGAAAAGCAACTATATTTATATTGTGCCTAATTATAAATGCTTCAGAATACACTATAAAGAAGGCTACACTGTTTAATAATGCAGAGATTGAACAGGGAGAGTACAGAAAGGAAGGGACTTATACTGAACTTCTATTCTGAATTTTATACATTTGTATTTTGGCATTTTAAATATATAAAATGTTAATGTATTACTGTGTACTTACACAAATCAATGGGGGGTGCAGTTTATGTAAACATTACAAAGAAATGGGTATAATCTAATCAGTGCAAATAATATAATTTCTTCTAATAGCTGATATGCATTCAGGATGGTTACCTTTCCCTGCTAACAGAAACTGGTGAAGTCCGTGAGGATCTTAAACTGCCAGAAGGTGAACTAGGCAAAGAAATAGAAGGAAAATACAATGCAGGTGAAGATGTACAGGTAAAGATCTATGGAAAGACTATTTTTTAAACCATTTTATAAAAACTTTGGACTAAACTAATTAGTATAAAATACTACTTATGAAATGTCTCTTAAAAGTACTGCTTAAATGTTGAAAATGATCTCCTTCAAAAACAATTACCAAAGAAGTATTGAAGTTCATTTTTTGCTGCATGGACACTGTCAACTCCGTGTTTGCTTTGAAGATCTACATATAATCTATTCTTAAGGATAAGAAAAGATGCTAAGGATCGTTAAAGAGTGAGGGAGATGTACTCTTTGTTGCAGCTTTCTGAAGTATAACATCTAGTAAGTGTTGAAATATTTATAGTTCTTCTTTTCTGTTTCTTGAAAGTTGTCTTGTAAAAGCACAATTTGAGAAATTCTGTTTCAGAAAACTGTAAAGAAAGTAGATTATTTGCTTTAGATTACTCCTTTTCAAAGTCAGTCCATATAAAATATCCACAAGTATATAATAATATATGGTGAAGTAAGTATATATTCTATATGATTGCCTTCTGAGTAGTTTTTTTGTCTGCATCTTTTCTTCTAGGTTTCTGTCATGTGTGCCATGAGCGAAGAGTATGCTGTAGCCATAAAGCCCTGCAAATAAATGAGAATGTGAGACAACCAAACTGCTTAGGTCTGGATCAACTGCAGATACAAAGTTTGGTTCTAATTGTCACCAAAGCTATGGCCTCCATAAGCAACCTCATTCTTTATCTCTCTCCTCCTCTCTCTCTCTCTCTCTCTCTTTCTCTCTCTCTCCTTTTTAAATTGTGCTGGGTTAGTTTTGCAGGCAGTTGGTAACTTTTTTGAAAACCAAGCTGTACAATTCTTTTTTTTTTTCAATTTTCCTATAACATTCCTTCCTATAACATTCCTGTGGCTTTCAGTATGTATGTCCAAGAGACAGACAAGGCCGCCTCAGCAGATGTGATTTGTCTGAGCAAATCATTCCTGAATTTTAATCACATGATTAACAAACCAGTGTTTTAAATCAGACAGTGTAGCATCTAGTGGTATTGAAGTACCACATATAAGTTGAATTACTCTGCATTAATTTTAGATTTAATGTCATAAAATATGTAGATTATTGATTGGAATTGTCAGTTTCAGCCTGTGTATAGCAAACATATCTTTAAACAAAAGTCATGTTATCAGAGTGTCATTTACTTTGGTGGCTATGTGCCACCACATATACTCAGTAATACTGTTCTTTGCCAAATGTCCAGCTTAGTATAACTTTGCATGGTGGTTTTAGTAACCACTTGGGGGTTGACAGAGGGACACTGAACTGTTTGGTGAACATGAGCAAGTCAGATTGTAAAGAATACATGAAGAGGCCCGGGGATTTAGCTCAGTGGTTCTGGCACCTGCCTTGCAAGTGCAGGGTCCCAGTTTCGATCCCCAGTACCAAAAGGAAAAAAAAGAATACATGAAGAACTGTGGCAAAGAAAGTTACTGGAACTCTGTTTTTTATTTGACATCTTTATAATCAGCATAAAAAATAATGGATTTTTAGTTGTATTTTGGCTTTTAATTTTTGTTTCCCAGCCTCCATCTCCCAATACTGAAAGGATTACCTGCCTAACAAAATACTATGCAGTATTTTTTTCCAATCATGTTAATGCATGTTGGTATTTATCAGTAATAGCACCTTTCCAACCATGTTAAGTAGAATTTTTTACATTAAATATTTGTTAGACTAAAACTGGGAATTCTTAAGTTGATTTGGAATTCTTGACTTTAGTTAAATTTGTGCACATTTTTGTCTAAAGTGAAATGAATGTGAATCATGGGAGAAATACTACTTAACTTGAAAATTAAGTATATGTAATTCTTCTGATTGTCTTGTTACTTAATTCAGTTACTGATGTGAACTATAACAACAAAGGAATTCTATAAACTGAATTATTTAAAAAGTGTTTTAGGTGACACCATTGCCTTTCTATTTAGTCTTTTAGATTGTATGTATATTATTTTCAGAATTTTAGACATTGTTATAAGATTTGCAAAGACCCTTGACTCAATAGCATTCATTATTTGGAGTGAAACCTGGAACAAAATCACTATATCTTATTATGCCTTGATTCTATAAAACTGGTTATGAGATCTCTCCTACAGTGCTTTCGCCACAGAAACATCTGTTCTTATCATCTAGAGGAAATGTATCTGATACTTATCTAATCAATGACTAGAAGTAGCACTTGGGCTACAATATTCCAAGTTTTAGTTGCTTAATTTGTACACATTTTTAAGTCTTAGCCTCACCAAACACATGTAGAGAAGATGCAAGTTATTTTAAAAAAAGTTTGAGGAAGAGAATTCTAAAGCACAAGAAATACTGAGATTGTAGTTAGTTGATTTTAGTGTAACATTTTAGCTTTTGCCTATCCAAAGCACAATTAAGAATTGGGCTTAATTTTTCCAGCATTCTATTTAAGTATCTACTACACACTGTTCTAGTTTTTTAGTACTCTAATCTCTGGTGTTTATCTTACTTGCTACTGGTTGATAGTTACCCAGAGGAAGTCTATAAAGTTATTGATCTATGCTGCTTGCTAGTCATTCATCTGGCCCCAGTTATAACCATATGAGTGTTCTGATTTAGTATTAATTCTGGATTAGCATGCCCTTGTTCTTCCCAACTTGTCAAACTTTGCATAAATATATTTTCAGTTGTGATAGAAGGGTGTACAGATTATAACAATGAATCTCTTATCTCCATACCTTGAATGGAAAAAGCTATTTATGCATAAACATTTCATTTTAAATACTATATGAAGTGTAAATATTCTAACATGTATAGATTTCAAAGATAGGGGATTGTTTATTTTCATTTAAGTCAATAGATGTTTCTCTAGAACAAGATATTTCATTTAGTAAAGCTTTATAAATTGTATTACAAGGAAGCAGGGAACATGTATTTTTTAACATAGAAGTGACATTGTTCTTTTTGACATCAGAGAAATGTTAAAAGTTGATTTCTAGCACTGTTGTATTTTTTTGTAGCAAACATTAAATATCACAAATTATACATAAAATATAAATTGTCATGGTGATAGGTTATACCGTAATACACCATTCTTGTCTGTACACATTTTGCCAATTTTTAGACAGTATTAGCAGGTTGAATGTTTGTTTCTAGAATATGTTTTATTTCTACTGTGAAGACTGTTACGCTTTATCTGCTAAAAAGTTGTACTTTGACTTAGTATTTACATCATGGACCTAATTATGATGTTTCTTCCATGCTCCCCTCCAAGGGCTGTCAGTTACTTGAACAAATTATTGTTAACTGAGCTCTTGACTCTGCTTTCCTTAGTGGTACAAATTTCTGTGCCAATGCTTTATATAAATTACCAGAATTTCTGCAGCCAGACCATGATATCTTTTAACAGGAAATGCTGCAATAAAATGTTTAGGCTGTAAAGTTTGGGAACACAATTTTTCATTACAGCACAATGTGAGTGTGTGTATGTACACACATAGCTTTGTATATTTATTCTTTTTCCAAAGTCCTTCCAACTACTAAAAGTACTGTAGTCTGGTAGTGCCTCAAATGTTGGTAAATTTTTTTTTATTTACAACCTTTCCAGAATTTGGTTTTGTAGCTTAAGGTTTCTCGATTAGATTATTTCTAGTTGAGCTATAATTTGAATGCATTATTCTCAGGGCTGTTCATGCTAAGAGTTGAAGTTTCATTTTAAAGCTAACTGTCTGAAAGTATATTGCAAACTTCCCAAATGATAATACTCTAATGCATATATATAAAATTCTTAATGTCAACATATTTAAACTTCTTAGTATTTAAGAAAAAATGGAAACTTTAGTAGCAACTATACTGGAATTTTGCCATATTTTTCATTTTAGGATAGAATTAGGCAGTCTTACTGTAGAACTCAATCCTTAGGGATATATTGATAGCATTCCTTTGGCATGGACCCCAAAGATAGTTTCAGAGACAGATATTGTAGGTTCTCAACCATATTTGGGAACAAAGACTGAAAATTCATAATGGTCTTTTGGGTATCTTAAAATGTTTACATACTGAATTCTATTATATGAGCTAAGAACACATTTAGTATGAGGAAATATGGCTCTTAGTATAAAAGCAAAAATATAAGCGTATTTCCTTGAACAGTATATTACACTGATAAAGTTTTAAATTTTCCAGTACCATTTAAATACAATATTTCATAGGTTTCAAGCCTTTTTTCTGCTAGCATTCAGAAAAGTAATAGGCAACAAAGATTTAAGAAAAATTCATGGCGGAAATCTTAAAATTGAGAAAATTCAGTCTGTTAAGTTTAATATATTAAACTTTTTCTCTAAATTGGGTATATGGCATCATTATTTGATTTTGGCAGGAACATTCGGATTTAGTTTACGGAACACAGATGTTCTGTGGGAACATGGCTTGAAGTTACAATGTAACTCAGTATTTTTCCATTAAATAAATATCTGAACACCAACTTAACTACCAAGTGAGGTCAAGTGCCTGAAAAGTGCTGTATACATCTAATAAACATGTTTTCTGTATGTGAAAAATGCATCTTTTAGCAGTGCATACCAAGCTTTCATCCGCTAGAAATACCCTTGTTGCCAAACTTTGCCATTCGTTCAGCACTATTCTCCTCTCCCTATAACAAGGAGAAACCTATTTTACAATAAAAAAGATTCTTTTATTTATATGAAGTCCTTAAAACCATTTCTTGATATTAGAATTAGGTTTATCTCAGTTTAAGATTGCACTTTAAAAAACTCTGGACACATAGATATTCAGCAGTGACTGAACATAAAAGTCATAGTTGTGATCTTTCTTGAGAGACATTCTTTATTGTGGTTATATGTACTATAAATAAGCACTCTTTTGCTTATTACAAAGTGAAGTGCAAATTACTGGTTCTGTACTGGTATGATAAAAATGCCTAGTTCTATATTGTTATGTGCTTTTATCCTCCTCCCCCAAAAGGTAATTGAAACAGGATTGTCTAATCCATTGGCACTTTATTAGTAGTATATTTTATTTGTCTTAGATATAGGAGAATTCTTGCTTTTACTTATAGAGATTCAAATGTTTTAGCTAAAACTTTAAAGTTGTAAGCTGTATGGATATTATAAGTGCATTTTACATTTCAAAAGTGGGTAAAATTCAAATGTTACATCTTTGGCTATACTAAAATATCCTTTAAAATGTAGATGGTAAACTTATCAATTATAACATTTTCTTACATAAAAATATACTTGTCTGTTATCTTCATCAGTTACATTAAATAAAAATAAAATTAACAGCTTGCACTGTCCTGTTTCTGTACATTCTTAAAGATATTTTCATACTAGAAACCTTATTTCATGTGTATGTCACTTTTAAAAGGAAATCTAACTTTCATTTTTATTGTGTCTTTTTATATTCTGGGTCCTCAGGGCACTAGCTTTATGGCTAGGAATGTTAGTTTCTAAATTTTGGTTCCAGGTTTAAGAATAATTTTAAGTTTTTCATAGTTTGTAAAAATATAGAAAACAGTCACCTGATTCAGAATTCAACAGGTACGAAAGAGTGAAAATGTCTTTCCATCTTCATTTGCTGCCTGTGGACCCTTCCAGAAACATTTAGTACAAAGAAATTAAGGCCCCTCCTCTCATCTCTGATCTCTGAAGGTCTGAGGTGTTCCTTCCCTACCAGCTGTGATTGCTGATCTCTTTCCCAGGTGACATAAGTGGTGTGATGGGTCCCCAAAGCAAACCCTTCACCCTTTTCCAATCTTCATGTCTAATCCACTACCTGGACAAGTTCATCCTTAGGTGGTTTAGCAGTTTCTTCCTTTTGTACAGTATACTGTTCTGGAACACCTCTCTCCTGGCCTGTGAGATGTGCCAAGGTTACCATGGTAGTTGTCACCTCATATCTGTGATCATTTTTACTACTAATATTCTTAACCTTCCAAATAAAAAAACAGAATTGATTAGTAAAGGAAAGACTAGGTTAGTCTTCCAGCTCCCATCTCACTTTTATTTTTTGCCACTTGCAGATACCAGAAGCCTAGTTTCCCAGAAGTATACATGGTTGGTAAAAACAAGAGTGAAAAGGGCTAATTATGTGTTTTGTGTCTCTCATACCTTTTTATGGGTCTCTTCCTGCCCTCTCCCCATGATTAAAAATTCTGTCCAAATAGGTCTCCTGTGGAATCCACTACATTTAGAACTGCCACCTGTCTAAACTGTGTGTTGTATGAAAGTCTTAAAACATCTGTTTCCACAATACATTCATCAATATCAGAATGACTGAGTATGAATTGTCTCAAAAGGGCCCACCTATAAGGTCATATCAGTCCATTGTCCAATTTGAAAGTTATTTCTGAATCCATTAAATAATTTTTCAGTCACATTTGTGGATGCTTCATGACATACCAGTACTTTATTTCAGTATCCATTCTCAAATCTCTTTAAGAAACCAGATGTATGAGTACTTACTTAACATAAATATATTTATATATGTTAATGTAATATACATGTATAGTATGTATATACTATTACCCATGTGCATATATATGTATATATGTAATTTATGTGTATATATGTGTTTATGTACATGTGGGCTTGTATGTATAAAATTCAAAACACTAGCATTTTAATAGAAAAATACTAAAGGCATTCTCAGCTCAAGAACTAGACAAGAAAGTCTTGATTATTATTATGTTTTGGAAGTATTAACCAATGCAATTGGAAAATAGAAAACAATTAAACACATTAAAAGTGTAAAAGTGAAACCAAAAATTATTTTCAGTCTTCAGATGATCTGGTAGTATACCTAGAAAATCCTACATAATTATTTGCGGCTAATCCTAACAAAAGAATTTGGCAAGGCAGTATAATATAAAATTAACATACAAAAACTTATAGCTTTATAACAAAAATATTAATCAGAAGTCATAATATGAGGAAACCACTTACAATAGGAACAAAAAGATACAGTAAATAAACACAAGAAATGTTCAAAATCTAGATGAAAACTATAAAAGCCTAAAAGAACCTGAACAAATAAAAAGACATTAATTTTTCTTGGTTTATATGTCAACATTAATAAGATGATAGTTCTGCCTAATTTATAAATTTAATGGAATTGTAATAATACATGTTTTTAATGAAGTAAACAAGTTGCTAATAAAATTCAACATAAATATGCAAAAATTGAAAGAACTATGAGGGATGATTAGCACTACCAGAAATTAATACACACTACACATTCTTTATGATCCCAACCGTGAGGTACTGGCAAAGGTACGAGCAAATGGAACAGAACAGAAGGCTCCAAAGAGGACAAAGGCACACAAATTTAGTGAATGCTAAAGATGGTATTGCAAATTACTGAGGAAAGATTGACTTAAATAGATGGTGCCGGGAAATTTAAAATATTTTGAAAATCTTAAAAGATGGATTTCATGCAACATACGTAAGAATAAACTCCAGATAAAGTAGAGCTCTAAATGGAAACAGACTAAACAAGTCCTGGAACAAAATGTGGGTGTGTTCCTGGCTTCATTTCCATTATGACTGGAAACCCATTTTCAACAAAAGGTTGCGGGGGGGGGGGGGTGAATAGGTAAAAATCTAGATAAAGGGGTGCATGTGTGGATTGAACCATTTTTACTTTGATAAGACTTAAATTATGTGTAGGGGTGGAAAAACAAGAATTGAAAGAAAAAATGGAAACAGCTTTTGCATATGGGAAGGGGACCAAGAGATGGAAGGGGCAGGGAGGGAGGGAAAGGTAGGGGACAAAAAAAGAAGAGAGAGGTGTTGTGCGCATGTACCAACTCCCCATGCTGAATGGGATCACTGTGTACTGCAAACACGGACTAATAAAAATATACAAAGAGACTTATGTCTAAATGAAAATTTCACAAAAATAGTACCATCAATTTATATTATCTAAAAGAGATATAGATGACAGATACTCTTCCCCTCCTTTCTCTTTCAGACTTGCATACCCACAAAGCATTAAGTGGCTTTTTCTGAGCAAGTGGCATTCTAGACGCGTTATGCATTATCTTTTTGCCTTTTTGTATTTCCTTTCATGAGCATTTCTTTTCACTCAAGAATATAATAATTTTACTAATGAAAAATCTGCAAAGCATTATTTAAAATAATCAAAAAATGGAAAAACGTAAATGTCGAAAAATAGATGAAGGGATAAATAAGCTGAAAATAACAATTAAAATTGAGCAATAAAAAATATGCTTATTTTAAAGGGTAATTCGGCAATGAAAAAGATACTTGTTCTCATCTTAAATGTTGATCAATACACATTCAGAATTCCTGCAGGACTTTATACAAGAAAATCTTATTTAGCTGAAATTGCAATTTGTTAGCAATAATAAAAAGTAACTTTCTAAATACTAATGGAGAGAAAAGATGCCCTGAAGGAAGTATAAACTTTTCAATCATAGATTGTAATGTTCTATCAATTCAGTAAAGGACTCTGGGGCAGTCGTCCAAGAGCATATTTCTCCTGCCTGGTCCCCTTAGCTCTCGTTACTGAGTATCTAACAAGGAACCACACATGTATAAGGTTGAGACTCCAAAATTAATGTTCTTCAGTAGTAATAATTTTGTACTCCATATCTCATTGTCATTTTCACTGAAGAGCTACAGCCCTTCCTTTTCCAAATCTCCCACAAGGTTGCTGCACTGCAATGTCATTCAAGTACAGTTCTCCAGAGATGGGTACTGGGATGCCTTATGTGGTTCAACGTGCTGCACTTTGGGGGACATGGCACAGAAAGAAATGAAACGATGCTTTTACTACATATATGCAACTTACTGTTTTTACAATGCTTAACTGGTAATAAGAACGGATGACTGGAAAAGTTCAGGAAAAGAAAAAATTACAGATTCCTTTTTTCCTTTTACTAGTCAGCTTCTAGCAAATAAGAAAAGTTTAATATTAAGTAGAATTCGGAGGTGTGGACTTTCTGTATCACAGGGCAATCTCTTCTATCACAGACCTCACAAAAGACAGCGCTACACAGTAAGGTGCACTGTCAGCTCCAACAAGAAACCGTGTGAGGCACATACCCAGGACAAACACAGTGCTGCAGGAAAACCAATGCACGAAATGCAGGTGCACCATGGCTGAGAACTCTATTCAGAGTCTTGTTTGCCCAAATGTTACATTTTTTTCATGCCTCAAAATATCTATCAATACATAGATATTTATTAGATTATTTACAAACATTTATAATCTAAGTTTACATTATAAAATACTAATGTGGATTTTAAAGTTTTATGGTGGTCACAAAGTTTATGTTTTTGTAAGTGTACATTGATTTACAATACAATGTATTTCAGTTCAAAAAATAATGAGAGTTGTAAGAATTGTCTTTTCCCCACTGTTCTGAAGTGTCATTTCACCATAAATGACAAATACACATACATATTTATATATGGTTTGGGAACCTCTAAGTCTATTCCATTTGTTTATGTCTGATCTTGAGGCAATATTCTGCTATTTTAATTACAGTATCTAAAATAAGCGTTAGATCTTACAAAGAAAGTGTTTCCACTTTATTTTTCCTTCTTCAAATATATTCTTAACTATTCTCGTAGCTTTATTTTCTATACTACTTTTATTTTGTCAAGAGATGGAGAAGGGCTGGGGAAGGGCGTGAAGGGACACTTACAAGCTATTGTGTGAGATCACACTGAATCTACAAATCAGTCTTGGAAAATTGATATCTTTACTATATTGAGTATTCCAATCCATGAACACTGAGTGTCCTTCTATTTATTTGTTTTTCTCTAATTTCTCCCTATTATATTTTATAGTTTAATATGCAAAGCTTTTACATCTTTTGTTTCTTTTCTTTGGGTATATTTTATACTACTGAAAATATCTTCTTTAAATTCTATTATCTAATCTATTGTTGTTTTATAGATATGCAGTTGGTTTTAGTATATGAACTCGGTATCCAGCAATCTTGATGAACTCATATACTTATTCTGATCATTCACCCATAGAGTCTTTTAAATTTTGAACATGTACAACTATATCAACTACAATTAATAACATCTCCCAACTTCATGACACATTGCTGGTTTTGGTTTGTTAATAAAGTATCTGTTACTATGGTTACATATATTTATAAATCTACTATAATTTTTCTGTCTCAGAATGTCTCATCAGGTTTCAGGATCAAGGTTATTATGCTTGCCTAATAAAATAAGTTGAGTACCTCTAATTTTCAGTTATCTGAAAGAGTTTGTGTAAAACTGTAGTCATGCAGTTGGTTTATTTGGGAAATGACCCCAAATAACAGGAGTGAAGAACTGGGAAGAGCAAAATCAAATAGAAATATGTTAGGGATAACTGAGGCTTACCCATCTGGGATCTTCCATGTGGCTGTGTAGAATCCACTCAAGACAAAGAAGGGAGCAGCAACCAGTTTTGTGTGGATATGACTTGGCAGGGCCTTCCCATACATTTTTCACTTGTACACCAGCGTTGCTCTGGTATGAGGCATGGGGCACTCATAGGAACCTCCCTACCAACACTCACTCACATATTTATGAGCTGGAAGTGGAAGGGAGCTAACACCTTAAGGACAGTATTTATCAATGGAGGATAGGAAATTGTGGATAAATGCTCCCTCTTCTGGGATAAAGGTAAACAACAGAATGTGAGTCTGGACATAAGGCTGATAAAATTGTCACTATTACTCAAATGTTTGGTAGAATTCATTGATGAAGCTATCTGTTTTCCTTGTGGAAAGATTTTAATTACAAATTTAATTCATTTTAAAAATGTAAGACTATTCAGATATTGTGTCTTCTTATATGAATTTTGATAAACTGTATTTTCTAAGAACTTTTTATTTCATCTACTTTGCCATATTTTTCCTTATAGTAAGTTATACCCTCTTTCTGTAATTTGAATTGAAATGTAACAAATATAGAAAAATAAGGTCACAATTTATAATTTAATAAGTTTTCACAAACTAGACATACTTTATAAAGTAAACATTATCAAGATTAAGAAGTAGAACATTAAATAGCACCTTAAGTGTATAAATCAAACATGATTACTGCTGCATACAATTGGTGACGTTTAGGTTTACTCACAAGTTAGTAATTTTCTTTGTTCACCATTGCTTTTGGCATGTGGCCTTTCTAGGATTTTTTTTTCTTCCTCTTGAAGTAAATCTTTCAGAATTCCTTTATTAAAGACCTACTTGTAGCAAACTTGCAGTTTTATGGTCTAAAATGTCTTAAATGTATCTTTATTTTTGAACGATAGTTTTATATTTTGTAGCTCTAGGAAGTGAATATTCCCTTGTTGCTAACTTTCATTATTGTCATATGAAGTCGGTAGTTTTTATAATTCCTTTAGTGGATATTTTGTATTTTCATTCTCTGAATTCTTTTGAAATAATGTCTTTGTGTTTTGAAGTTTCACTGAAATGTGTCTACATGTGCATGTCTTTTAAATTATTCTCTTGGGTTTTAACATAAAGCTTCCTGAGTCTGAGAATTCAGCCATTATCTATGTACATACTGTCTTTTTTCCACTATCTCTGTTATATCCCTTTTCTTTCCTTTTCCTCTGTGTGTGTGTGTGTGTGTGTGTGTGTGTTTGTGCAAGTCCACATATGCATTACTAGGGATTGAAGCAAGGGTCTCCCACATGCTAGGAAAGTGCTTTACCACTATGCATCCCCAGCACCCCCTCTTTTTTTGAGACAAGATGTACTAATATGTACTCCAGGCTGACCTTGAACTTTGGATCCACCTGCCTCAGCCTCCCAAGTAGCTACAGGTGTGTGTGTCTGTGCAGTTTTATATCTTTAATATTCTTTTCTCTCTTTTTTTTTAAGGTAGTCTCCCTACATTGCTAAGGCTTTTGTCAAACTGTTGGGCTCAAGTGTTTCTCTTCCCTCAGCTATGAATAGCTGGCTATGGGTCTGTATCACCACACTCAGCTTTTTTTTTCTTTAATTTTCTATGTTGCATTCTAAGTAACTTCCCATTCACTAATTTTATCTTCAGCTATGTCTGCTTTCCTGTTTAACTTATCCACTTTTTCTAATTTCTCTTTTTCTACTTTTAATTCATAAATCTGTCCTAGTTACTTTTCTTGTTATGAGACAAAATAGCCAACACCCAAAGTCAAAGGAGGAAAGGTTTTGTAGCTCACAATTTGTACAAGTCAGTTCATAGTTGGCTGGCTTCAAGGCAGGGTGGCATAGCAGAGAGGTATCACAGAGGAGAAACAGTTCATGACAGGCAAGCAGGAGACAGCAAACTAGCAAGCAACAGCAGCAGCAAGCAGGAAAGCAAAAGCCTCTCCATTTTATCCCTTCCAGGTTACTCAACTTTTGGTTACCACACCCAGTATAGGCCTGCCCATTATCCATACCTAGAACTATGCTGAACCAAGAAGTGGACTCATTTAGTAATCATTCACCCTTAACGCCAGCATCACCACTTAATCCTAGCATTACACAATTCCAGGATCACACACCCTAGAACCAGCCACCTCTGAAAAGCCCTACCATGAGCACATTAGGCTTTGAGGAGACAACTAGATACAAGCCATAATAAGTTCTTTTTCGCTCTACTTTTAAAATGGTGGCAAACTTTTATTGTCTGGGTTCCCTTCTCACATTTTATAAACTTTGGCTCTAACACATATTAAAACCTTTCTTTTATATACCATAACTTATACTTGAAATATATGCAATCTCTGTGGGTCTGCTATTATAGATTTTGGGGGCTGATTTTCATTCATTGCATCTTGTTTTTTATGATTTTTAAAAATTTGTCAGGTCATATTTCTGGAAGTTTGTCTCAGGAAATTTTTTGTGCCTGAATTTGAAGTGCAATTCTCCAGGCAACATTTGCATTTGCTTCTGTTTGGCACTAACAATCTAAGCACACATTAGTTACCTTTTTAGTTTGGACATTTTTAATGCTACTTGGCCACAACTAATTCAGACTCCAAACAAATATGAATATGGCATGTTATTTTAGTTTCTAAAACATCCTTTTAATTTTCCACTAGCTTACCCATATATTCAAAGTAATTTAAAAAACTGTATTTTAGATATTTTTAAATGTGCCTACATATCAAGAGTTTTTCCATAAATCTAACCTATCATATTGTAGTTCTGTATTTTTTAAATTCTTTTATTGGTACATTTTAGGTATACAACACAATTACATTTCTCATTGGGAGCTTGTACCTTTACATGATGCATCTTGCCATTCCTAGCCCTCCCTTAACCCCCTCCATCCTTCCCTATTTACAAAGACTTTATTTCCAATTCTCATCATTTTTCCTTTCCCTTCTTTCCTTTCCCCTGCCCCTCCCACTACCCCTACCCCTTTGGACCTTTGCTTCCTATTTTGCATTATCGATTATTCATTCTAATCATTGGTACATTTTAGGTATACAATATAATAACATTCATCATTGGAAATTTCCACCTTTACATAATCTCTCTTGGCCTTTATTTTTCCCCCTTCCCTGCCCTCCCTTCAACCCCTCCATTCCTCCCTATTTACAAAGATTTTGTTCCTATTTTTCCATTTTCTCATATTAATTCCATTCCCTTCTTTCCTTTCTGCTACCCCTCCCATTTCCTTCCCCTTTGCCCCTTTTCTTCCTATTTCATATTATCTATTATACATTTAGTCCTTATTTACACTTTCAGTTTCTCACACCAGAGAAACTAATCAGTATGTATACATGTGTGTCCTATTTATTTCACTTAAGAGTATCACCTCAATGTGCATCCACTTAGCTATAAATGTCTCTAATTTCTCCTTTTTATGGCTGAGTAGTACTCCATTTTATAAAAAAACCCACATTTTCTTTATCCAGTCTCCAGTTGATGGGCATTTGGGCTGTTTCCAAGTTTTAGCTATCACAAACTGTGCTGCTATGAACAAGGGTGCACATATATCACTGTGGTATGATTCTTTTAATTCTTTGGGGAACATCCCCAGCAGGGGAATAGTGTGGTCAAATGGGACTTCCAGTCCTAGTTCTTTGAGGTATCTCCATACTGATTTCCACAGTGGTTGCACCAGTCTACACTCCCACCAGCAGTGGTGCAGTGTTCCTCTTTCCCCACAGCCCCGCCACCATTTGTTATTGGTTGATTGCATGATAGCAGCCATTCTTTCTGGGGTGAGGTGGAATCTCAGCATCGTTTTCATTGCATCTCTCGAATGACCAGTGATGTTGAACATTTTTTCAAGTATTTATTTGCTATTTCTACTTCTTTGTCTGAGAAATGTCTATTCATTTCAGAAGCCCATTTTCAGATTGGGTCTTTACATGTGGGTGGTCTGATCTCTTTAAGTTTTTTATAGATTCGGGATAGTAGACCTTTGTCTGAGGAAAAGCAGTTGAAGATTTTTTCCCACATTGTGGGTTGTCTCTTCACACTGCTGGTGGTTTCTCTTGCTGTGCAGAAGCTTTTTAATAAGAAGAGATCCCACTTGTTGATGGGTGCTAGTTCACGGGCAACTGAGGTTTTGTTCATAAAATCTTTTCCTACACCAATGTCTTCAAGAGTTCTACCTAACCTCTATTCCAACTGGTTCAGCATTTCTATTTTAATATTTAGATCTTTAATCCATTTTGGTTTTAGTTTAGTGCATGGCAAGAGACATATGTCTAGTTTTAATCTTTGGCAAGTTGAAACCTAATTTTTCCACCACCATTTATTAAAGAGGCTATCTTTCCTGCAGTGAGGGTGTTTGGCTCCTTTATCGAAGATGAGATAGCTGAGTGTGTCTGGAGTTGTTTCTGCATCTTCTAATCTGTTCCACTGGTCCTCAAGTCTGTTTCTTTGCCAGTACCATTCTGTTTTTATCACAGTAGCTTTGTAGTAGAGTTGCAGGTTGGGGATTGTGATACCCCCTTCCATGTCTCTGTTACCTAGAATTGCTTTTGCTATTCTGGGTCTCTTCTTGCTCCAAATAAATTTTTGGATTGTTTTCTCATGGTCCATCGAGTATACTGCTGGGATTTCAATTGGATTGCATTGAATCTATATAGCAGTTTTGGAAATATGGTCATTTTCACTATATTAATCCTTCCTACCCAAGAGCAGGGGATGTCTGTCCATTTTCTGATATCATCTTCAATCTCTCTTTTCAGAGTGCTATAGTTTTCAGAGGAGAGTCTTTGATTTCTTTCATTAGGTTGATTCCTAGGTATTTCAGTTTTTTGGATGCTATTGTGAAAGGAATTGTTTGCCCTATTTCTCTCTCAGTGAGTCTGTCATTCATATAGAGGAAAGCTATTGATTTCTGTGTGTTGACCTTGTAACCAGCTAGTTGACTGAATTTGGTTATTAAGTCTAGAAGACCTTTGGTGGAGTTCTTGGGGTCTTCTATATAGAGTATCATGTCATCTGCAAAAAATGATAATTTGACTTCTTCATTTCCTATCTTTATTCCTTTTATTTCTTTCTCTTGTCTAACTGCCGTGGCTAATGTTTCCAAAACTATATTGAACAAGAGTGGTGATAGTGGACATCCTTGTCTTGTTCCTGATTTTAGTGTGAAGGATTTCAGTTTTTGACCATTTAGTATGATATTGGCTGTTGGTTTTTCATAGATGGCTTTCGTCAGATTGAGGTAGAGACCATCTATTCCAATTTTTTGTAGGGTTTTTATCGTAAATACGTGTTGGATTTTGTCAAATGCTTTTTCTGCATCTATGGAGATTATAATATGCTTTTTGTCCTTGGCTCTATTGATATAGTGTATTACATTGATTCATTTGTGTATGATGAACCATCCTTGCATCTCTGGGATGAATCCCACTTGGTCAGGGTGTATGATCTTCTTGAAGACCTTCTGCATTTTATTTGCCAGTATCTATTAAGGATTTTTGCATCTATGTTCATTAATGAGATTGGCCTATTGTTCTCTTTTTCAGTTGGGTCTTTCTCTGCTTTAGGGATCATGGTGATTCTCACTTCCAGGAAGAAATTTGGGAGTATTGCTTCCCTTTCAATTTCATTGAAGAGTTTAAACAGTAGTGGCAGTGGTTCCTCTCTAAATGTCTTGTAGAATTCAGCAATGAAGCCATCAGGACCTGGGCTTTTCTTAGTTGGTAAGTTTTTAATTACATTTTCAATTTCATGGGTTGATATTGGGTCATTTAGAATTTTCAGGTCTTCTTCGTTCATCTTTGGTAATTCATATGTATCTACGAATCTGTCCATCTGTGTTTTCCATCTTATTGGCATATAGATTCTTGAAGTAGGAATTGATGATCCTCTGGATTTCTGCTGGGTTTGTTGTAATTTCACCCTTTTCATTCCTAATTGCATGGATTTGGGCCTTTCTTTCCTTTTTCTGATAAGTTGGCTAAGGGTTTGTCAATTTTGTTGATTCTTTCGAAGAACCAACTCTTGGCTTCATTAATTTTTTGTATCATTCTCTTAGTCTCCATTGAATTGATTTCTCCTCTGATCTTTATAATTTCCTCTCTTGTATGAGCTTTGGGGTTGTCCTGCTCTTCTTTTTCTAGAAGCTTGAGATTCAGCATCAGGTTGTTTAATTGCACTCCCTCTGTTTTCCTAATATGTGTATTCAGTGGTATGAATTTCCCTCATAAGACTGCTTGCATTGTGTCCCATAGATTCTGATATGTTGTATTGTCATTGTCATTTAATTGAAGGAACTGTCTGATTTCTTCTTTAATTTCCTCTGTGACCCATTGGTTATTCAGAAGTGTGTTGTTCAATTTCCATGTGTTTATGAAATTTTTCCAGTTTCTTTTGCTATGGATCTCCAATTTCATCACACTATGGTCTGATAATATACAGGGGATAACTTCAATTCCTTTGCACTTACTTAAACATGTTCTATGTGTGAGTATGTGGTCTATTTTGGAGAATGACCCATGTGCAGCTGAGAAGAATGTGTATTCTGATTTCGTGGGGTGGAAGACTCTGTAAACATCTGTTAAGTTCATTTGTTCAAGAGTTCGATTGAGTTCTAGTATTTCATTACTTATTTTTTGTCTAGTCGATCTATCTATTTGTGACAGTGGGGTGTTGAGGTCCCCCACTACAACTGTATTAGTGCATATATGACTGTTGATGACCGTTAGTATTTGTTTTATATAGTTGGGTGCACTAGTGTTTGGTGCGTAGATATTTATGATTGTCATCTCTTCCTCTTGGATTCTTCCCTTTACAAGGATGTAGTGTCCTTGTTCATCTCTCTTAATCAGTGTTGGTTTGAAATCTACTTGATCTGCCAAGAGGATAGCTGCTTCTGCTTTTTTTTTGGTTTCCTGTCACATGGAGCATTGTTTTCCACCCTTTGTCTTTCAGTCTGTGAGTTTCATTTTGAATTAAGTGTGTTTCTTGTATGCAGCATATTGTTGGATTTTGCTTCTTGACCCATTATGCCAGGCTATTTCTTTTGATTGGTGAATTGAGACCATTAACTTTGATGGTTATAACTGATACGTATTGACTTATCATTCTCATGACTTTTTCTTTTTGTTGGATTCTCCTCCTTTACATTTAATTTCTTGTCTCACATGTTGGATTCATTCTGCTTTGCTTCCTGGGGTTGTAATCCTCATTGTCTGTTCCTAGGATATTGTCTAAAATTTTTTGGAGTGCTGGTTTGGTATTCACAAAGTTCCTAATTTGTTCTTTGTCATGAAAGTATCTTATTTCTCCATCCATTTTGAAAGATAGTTTTGCAGTGTACATCAATCTGGGTTGGAGGCTGTTTTCCTTTAGGGCTTGGAATATGTCACTCCAAGTTCTTCTTGCCTTGATGGTTTGTGTTGAGAAGTCTGCTGTGCTTCTGATGGGCTTTCCTTTGTATGTGATTTGTTTCTTTTCTCTGACTGCTTGGAGAACTTTGTTCTTCTGTTGAGTTTCTGGAATCTTAACAATTATATGCCTATGTGTAGATTTGTTTTGATCAAGGCTATTTGGAGTCCTATATGCCTCACTTAT
Source organism: Heterocephalus glaber (assembly GCF_053883595.1). Taxonomy (NCBI): domain Eukaryota; kingdom Metazoa; phylum Chordata; class Mammalia; order Rodentia; family Bathyergidae; genus Heterocephalus; species Heterocephalus glaber. The sequence goes on along the minus strand of NW_028258324.1, from coordinate 47,568,277 downwards.
CTGTATGTCAAGCTCTTTTCTCCTGCTTGGGAAGTTTTCTGCCATTATTTCTGTGGAGAGTTTTCTTATGTCATCTGTACTCTCTCCTGTTTCTTCATTGAGCCCAATCAGTCTTATGTTATTTTTCTTTGCATCATCTAGCAGCTCCTGGATTGATTTCTCATGTTCCCTTATAATTTTGAAGCAATTTTTCTTTTCCTGGTCATTAATTGCAATCTTATCTTCTGTATCTGAAATTCTGTCCTCACATTGGCTCATTCTGCTGTGTAGACTTTCAATGGAGTTTTTCATGTCCTGGAAATCTATTTGCATCTGTTTTATGGATTCCATTTGTTTCATATGTTGGGATTCCATCATGTTCCTCAGCTCCTCTCTACATTTATTAATCGTGTCTTGCACTAGGAGCACAATTTCTCCTGTTATCTGAGAAATTATTTCTGATTTCATTTTTTCCAGATCCCCTTTTGTTGCCAGTTCAGTGGGTCCAGGTGGTTGAGTATCAGAGTGTTCCATCTCATTTCCCTTTGAGGTTGCTGTAGGTGATCTGGAAGTCTGGTTTTGAGACTTATTTACCTGTTTTCTCATTTTGACTGGGGGGTGTGGGGTGGTGCTGTTGGCGCCCACGTGGCTCACCTCTTCCGAGCTGGGAGAGTTGGGACACGGGCTGGGAGTGGTGGTAGGGATGGTGGCCTGGAAGCCCCTTCTTCTGGACTGGGAGCAGCAGGACAGAAGGTGGCCCCAAAGCCCTTTCCTCTGGGCTGGGAGCAGCGGGAGGGATGGTGGCCAGGAAGCCCCTTCCTCTGGACCAGGAGCAGTGGGACGGTGGCTCAGAAGCCCCTTCCTCTGGGCCGGGAGCAGCAGGACAGATGGCGGCTGTAGTTCTGTATTTGTTTCACTGATCTGTCTTATTAAGGCTCCAGTATCATACAGATGAAACAAAGTTTATATTATATTAGAAATATATCTGTCATATAGTATCTTACATTCAAATAACTGGAAAGGCACATTTCTCTTCATAGTTCTAAATTTTCTTGGCTCTTTTGAGGCATTTGTGTTTGTTTTAGAATCAGCTGTCAATACTGGTAGGCATGGTGGCAGAAGCTTATAATCCCAGCACTTGCAAGGCTGAGGCAGGAGGATTGCCTTGAGTTGGAGGCCAGTGTTGGCCACAAAGTAAGTTCAAGCCCAGCCTAGACTACACAATGAGACCTAGTCTCAAAAAAAAAAAAAAAAAGAATCAGCTGTCAAAATAAAAAAAACTGAAAAACCTGAGATGTTAACTGGTAATTTGTTAATATACATTGTGTGGGAGGAATTCCAGATACTGGAAAGAATTGAGATATTTATAACATTTAGTTTTCCCACCTGCATATTTCTGGTTAATATTTTTTTTTCTTTTTTAATTGAGAGAAAACTTCCCCCATTATACCTTCAATTCACTATTTTTTATTACTAGTTATTTTGAAATATATTGCTTTTTATGTCCTTTGTACAAATGGCTTAATACTTTTAATAAGTTTCTTGTCAAATAAAATAGTAAATATGTCCATCAATGGCTTATTTTCAAAATACCCAGTAACACAAGGGTTATTTCTGCTGTGCAATCTGAGCATCCTCTAAGGAAGAAATGTCAATCCCCTACCCCCTCCCCAAGGTTTGGAAAAGAATTCATAGATCTTGAGGCAGATAACTAAAAACCCTTGTAAAAATGGATTTCTTCTAGAATCAAGCACTTGTGTATTCTGACTCTGTAGGTCATGTGGTTTATTAAAGCACAGTTTCCACTATAACTAATTGCTAGTATAAAGGGCACACCCAATTATCATATTCTAAGGTCATTTTCCAAATTAACAACAAAAGTCTATCCCACTCCTTATCCCCTGCCTCAGGTCCAATATTACATCTCTACAAAATCTTATTACTGCTACATGCTGAGAGGCACACCACTTTTTCTGATCTGACATCAATATACAATCTTTCAGAACTCAAAAGCTGTTTTTCTTTTTTTCGTTAGGACACCTCCATCCCCATGTGTATTGATAGGTCACAGCAAATATTCCTTAAATTTTAACTGGGAAGCATTTTGGATGGAAGTCAGTAGGCCTAGAGTTAGCTCTAAAAGCCATGATAAAATAAATTATACCCAATCTGTGAACAAGAATTAAGGACTACGTGTTTTCCTCTTTGATACATACTGATGTTCTCAGAACCTAGTTTATTTTCACTCCCCCAAAACTGATTTTCCGCAGCAGAAAAAGCTCATGGACAAAATACAGAAATAACTAAAAAAGAAGATCCCAAAGCAACCCGAGACACTGGCTTGCTCTGATTGGAAGATCTAATGATTAGGGAAAGATGGCTCCTGTGTCCCTTGGTCCCTTGTGTGTTTGTGAGAAGCCACCGCGTAACCACAGAGATCACCTTGTCTTCTGCAGCAGAAAGCAAACAATCATTTCAATCACGGCCGCTGGAGGGAGCTCGCAGGAAGCCTGACGCCTACCGACCTTCCACCCCGGGACACACCCCCGGTTTCCTAGGTAACTGACCTCGCGTAGCTCCGCACTTCCTGCTCCGGGAGGCGGTCCTCTTACGCTCTCGACGCATGACGCAGGCACGTTTCACTATAAATTCACGTTGCGCAGGCGCTGCTTTCTCTCTGTTCGCCCTGCTGCCGCTAACATGGCTCCTGTGAGTGAGCTTGGTCTTGATTTGGCAAATAATTTTTGCCTCTGGAGAGTGAGAACGTTGCATTTAACATAAAAGGAGGGGAAAGAGATTGCGTCATGAATAATACTAAGACATTGGGATGTCTAGTCGTTTTTCGAGACTTTCTACGGCTGCCATGCGGCGTGGAGCTCGAGTTCGGCGGGGAGTTGGTTTAGGATAGGTGGCCACGTCGTTCAGGCAAGAGGGAAGCACCACTGTGGCGGGGGACTGGACGGCATCTGGACAGGCTTTCCTTCCTTTCCCCATTAAGCTGGTCGCCACTGTTTGCACTGGGGCGGGGAGGGTCACCGGGCTGATTTGGTGGGAGCGGGGCGCTCCGAGGCGCGCAGTTATGAAAGTTTTCATTAGTCTGTTGGGGAAGAAGTTTGTTCTTGAAGTAATGTTTTAAAAAGTAAAGACATAGGTCTCTAGCATGACGTGAAGAAAAGTCCTTCAGATATTTCATTAATAAGAAAATGTTTCTGTGAATAGCTAGGTGTATGTTGGTAGTTACCAGACATTTGAAGGATAAAATCAAAATTGCTGGGATGGATACAAAACCGGTTAGTGCCAACGTGGCCGTAAAGCTTTAGGAGTTATCTATTCATTAATGCTTGATATTCATTTGTCTGGATTTCATTTGGAAATAGTCTGTTGATTCATCTGTTTTCATTACCTCGAATGTACGTTGTTACTAGCCACGTTTAACTTTTTATGTGGTCTTTGTGTGTTTTTCGTTTTAAAACAAAAGCTCCTACTGCACATTGCCTCCCTTTCCTTTATTTATAATAATGTGAAGATTGAATGTTGTGGACATAAGTGGGCAGAGACAGTGCACTACCTGTAAACCATCTGTGTTTTGGGATAACAGGAAACCAGTTGGCCATTGTAAACAGGAAGTGATAGTTTAACACTGATCGTGAGTGGTCTGGAAAAATAAAAGCCTGTTAAATCTTAACAGGTTTGTGTGTTTTGTACTTGTGAGACACTTCTGTGGTGGAAAAGAAAAATTTCCATCAGAATTCACAAAAAAATTATTTACATGTATGAAGTGAATGAATAAATCACCTTACAGCGTTGTGATTATATGAATTTTGTGAAGCAGAAAGACAAGAAGCCTAAGAGGTCAACCTGGAAATTCAATTTGGATCTTACTCACCCAGTAGAAGATGGAATTTTTGATTCTGGAAATTTTGTAAGTATTCTTTCTACTCGGCTTGTTTTTGTAATTGTATTAAGCATACTACATATGGTGTTAACCTGAGCTCTATTCCTAGGGTACCTTCCCTAGTGAATATCTAGGGTTTTCTTCCCTAGTTTTGCATTTTTTCTGTTTTAAAATAGGAGCAGTTTTTGAGGGAGAAGGTTAAAGTTAATGGGAAAACCGGAAATCTTGGGAATGTTGTTCACATTGAACGCTTCAAGAATAAAATCACAGTTGTTTCCGAGAAACAGTTCTCTAAAAGGTTCGTACTTATTTTGCAAATATTAATGAAGGTATAATTGTGGAATATTACGTAGAATATATAATTCTAATACTGTTAATCTGGAAGAATAAGTGAAAACAATATATAGAAAATGCCTTTAGATTTTTTAAAGCCTTATAAATGGAAAATTAGTATCTTGAGTGCCAGTTTCTTAGTATGGTTTCAGTAACTAATTGCAAAAACAGCAATTCATCCAAGGTTCCTTGTTCAGTGAATTATAGGCCTCTTTAATCCAAATTGTATATAATCTTGTGACATTTGGTGCTTTAATATTTGAATATGTTGTGATATATCTATGTACTTGGGACAAATGTCCCAATTTGTGAATAGAAACATTTTCTTAATTTTATTTAAGGTTTTGTTGCTTCAGTATATTTGCCACATCAAATACTATTTGGCTGCTCTGTTGTAGGACAGGGGAACCCAGCAGCGAACTATGCCAGTAAAATTATTACCCATCACCAAAGCACTTGTGTAGAAGAGGGGTAGTAAATCTGTGCTGTGCTGGGTGTTGTGGTTGGTATAAGAGTCTGGAAATAACTCACCCAAATGAAATGTAGGAGTGAGCCTTGTACATCAAGGAATAATTGCTAAGGAAGAATGAACCAGAAGCCCGCCCAGTTACTGTAAAGTAAGGATGCCTGTGTGTGCAGGATGCTGTGATGTGGGAAGAGTGCTTAAGATTAGAGAGATAACTGAGGAGCAGATCTTGAAAGCCATGAGAAGGGCTTTGGATTTTATCTTTTGTGTAATGGAAAGCCATTGGTCACTGGCTGCCATGGTACACTTACTGGAAACTGAAAACTTCAAGAGATCACTGAGGTAAAGTGGTGTGGCTTGGACCAAAGTGATGGCACTGCATATTAATTGAGGTTATGAATTTCAGGATTCAGAGAGAATGTTGTATAGTAGTTGTCTTGAAGGCGCTTATGGACATGAAGATAATTAGTATAAGATGCAGTTCTCTAATTGCTATACAAGGGGTAGAAATAGGGCCCAAAAAGTTTTCAGAGAAGTTGAGACTTAGAATTTGTCAATGCAGTGAGGTATCCTAAAAGGAAGCAACATTAGCAAAAGAGTGGGACTCCTTGAGAGGAATGCTTGGATAAAGACTAAGGCAGATGCTAGTTGAAAGGCTCACTGAACCTGTAAATGGACTTAGCCAAGTTGATCAGAGGTGGAATTAGAGGTTGATGTGGAGAAGAGAATGTTAGACATTTTAGTCTATGAATATAATTGAGTGAAATTATATTATGTTTGAGTGCTTTGACTTGGTTAGAATGAAAAAGACACTACCATTTATTTCTATCTTACATATTAGCTTTCAATATGGAGTATAAACTGGAGGGCTGAAATATTTTGGAGGAAATTGGGGGTATAGGATGAATATGACTGTGTACCTTCCATATAAGCCTTTACATAGTAGGTGCTGCATTTTTTAATGAAATTCATGTTTTTATTTTAAAGGTATTTGAAATATCTTACCAAAAAATACCTTAAAAAGAATAATCTTCGTGATTGGCTTCGTGTGGTTGCATCTGACAAAGAGACTTATGAACTCCGGTACTTCCAGATTAGTCAAGATGAAGATGGATCAGAATCTGAGGAGTAGGTGGTTTCCACTTACAGGGCTTTGCTTTTTTATAAAGCAGATGAAGTATACGTGAGAAAGAAACATCGGAAATGGGCTTTGAGGTTATTGGTGAATAAAAAACATTTCATTCTTAAACTCAGTCTCATTTATTCTTTTACTAAGAGTATGGTATTTATATGTGTTTTATTTTCCTGTAGTATAATTTTATGTTGAATGAAATATTTTGGCAACCTCAGATATTTTGTAGTTTGTAAATGTTTTCCTGAGTATTTACTTAACCACCTGCCGTTTGCTTCAGAGGATGCTATCTTTCCTAAGTAGCACAAAGGTATGTGGATGAACATGAGTCCTATAAACCAATTAGAAATCTCCAGCCAAGTACAGGGGTGTGGTAACACATGCCTATACTCCCAACATTCAGGAGGCTAAGGCAGGAAAATTGTGAGTCCTTGTCTCAAAAATAACAGCTGGGTACCTTCTAGGCACCAGAAACTGAAAACCTTGAAATCTGAACTCTACAAATGCTACTTGTATGTGATTTGACTGGGAGATCTCAGCAAGGGGTTCGGAACATAGCTTAGTAGTAGAACTGCTAGCATATGCAAGTCTGGGTTCCATTCTTGATACTGCAGAAATAGCCAGTGGGACTTTTACCTTCCCACTCTCCCCCATCACTGAGTATTAGAGAAATGTTAGTGCTCTGTACTGTTTGGTAGACACACAGTGTCCTCTAGAAGTTTTTTAAGCAGAATGCAGATTTCCAGAGATGAACAGGAAACAATTATGTGCCTTTTTATACAAATTGAAGGTGGTGGTCCAGTACTTAAGTGGGGGCCCAGTTCCCATAGAGTTATGAAATACGTCTTTTAACTCCAGTTTCCAGATTTACAAAACTAGTTCTGGGACTTTGAAATAATTGGCTTCTGCCAATTTGTTTTCCACAAGTGGTTCTCTGCTAAACAATAGTGAGTAAAAGCATTTCATCTGCTCTGCGCTAGTACAAATATGGTGAAACAGCTAGGGCTATGAGGTGATAAAAACAACCATTAATGTTTATTAACAGTGAAATACACATCACCCCTCACTTTTCCCATTGTTTTTGACACCGTGAAGCTGTTTGAAGATCCTCGTGTCTTTGGAAATATGATAAAAATACAGTGAACATTGTGGCCCAGTGCCATCCGTGGAAAGGGAGGATTCTAAAAACATGGTGTTCCCCCCACCTACCCACCATGTGACTTCTGGCTCTTCCCCAAAGTCAAAATAACCGTGTAAGGTTAAGCATTTTGAATTGATTGAGAACACTGAGGCAGCCTGAAGTTTAGGGCAACTGAAGTTCACTAATTAAACTTACTAAACTTAAATACTGTATTTTTTGATGATGTTTTATGTTCAGTGCTACAAAAAGAATTTGACAAGGGAAGGCAAACTTGTGAAGTTTTATTGGAACTTAGCCGTGCTTATTTCTCATCGTGTACAACAGCAGAGTAGTTGTAGAGACATGGAGCCTACAAAACCCAACTTTGATATCTAGTGGATTTAGGAGAAATTTTACGATAGACTTAACAGGCTAGACGATCAGTTGCTGAACACAAGGCTGTTGATAGAATTGGTTCCTTGCTTGGCTGCTGCATGAGGCTGCTCAGGACCTGGAAGGTGGTTTACCTGAAACCAGGGACTCTAAGCAAGGAGGAAGGAGACAATGGAAGCTGCAGGACATACACCCTAACCCAGTGGTGGTGAACCTATGGTGTAGGTGTGTTGTCACATAAAAAGCCTGCTATTGGTTGTCATTGAAAGTAAGGTTTGCCATCACTGCTTAGTCTCAGAAGCAGCATGCCATCCCTTTTGCTCTATTAATTACACAGACCAACCTTGGAACCAAGTAGGAGGAAATTGCACAGCAAATTATGGTGGGAGCATGTGATAGAGCAAAACCACTCACCTGATTAGGAAGCAAAAGATCAAGAAGGGAGTAGAGGTCACAATCTTTCAAGACCCTAAAGATCTTCCACTAGACCCCACTTCTCAAAGGTTCCCCCACTTAAGAGAACCACCCCAGGGAGCCTTTGGAGGACACTCAAGATCCAAACTACAGCAACTTTTAATATGTTGGTGTTGATCACTCCCTTGCAGAGTTTTTTCACCCACTGCCCTAATGATGAGCATTTAACTTTTGCCTTATGCACATACTTTTCCATATTTTTGCTATTGTATCTTTAGAGTGGATTCCTATAAGTGAAACTTGTCAGGCAGAAGATAAATGAATAATTTCCATATTGCTGAGTTTCTCTCCATGGGGGTTTTATCATTTTGTCCTCTTAATAGCTGGCCCACTAGCAATGTTTGAAAACATCCATTTTCCCACAAGTTCACCAACATACTGTCCAATTTCATTTGTCTGCTAAGAGACCTTAGGATAGCTTAACTGCATTTTTCTTATGAGTGAAGTTGTTGGTCAGTAAGCTAACAGTTATTTGTATTTTTCTGTGACGGCCTGTTTCTATCTCTAATACATATCTGTGGGACTCAGTCATTTTAATTTTAGAAGCTCACTGTTATACTAAGGCTAATAACTCCTGGTCTGTGACTTAAGTTACAAAATTCTTTTTTTCAATTTCTTATCTTTTTCTCCTGCTAATAGTGGCTTTGTATTCTGTTTTTGCTATAGAAGCATTTTTAGTTCTATGTAACTATGTCCATAAATTTTCCTTATTAATAAATTTGAGGCATGATTAGAAAAGTTTTCCTCATATCCAGGTGAGAGAATTCACTGGTGTCTTCTTCTAGCACCTGTATGTCTACGTTTTTTTAAAATGTAGGTCTCTGGGGGATGGAGCTGTAGTTCCGTGGTACAGCACTTGCCTAAAATGTGTGAGGCCTTGAATTCAATCTCCCCTACAAAAACAAACAACATAGGCCTCTCCCTGTTCAATTTGAAACCTACCGTGTTTCACACTTTGCGAAGTGTGAGAAATGGATCCGATTTTACCTTTTTCCCATATGACTACTGATTTACACCATTGTCTCTGATTAAAAGTACTCAGTTTTGATTAGCATTGATTTTCCTACTTCTTGTCTGAAAGACCTTGTTTGTGGTTATGCTGAAGCGGCCAGAGAGTCTGAATTGTCCCGCTGTTTTATAGGCTGGATGATTGAATGCCAGAAGGGCCATTTTAAATGTGCTGGTGTTTATAAAGAGCTTCCTCTTCACTTTTGAGCCCTCAGCAGGCCTGTGTGGCAGAATATTATTTTCCTCGTTTTGTAGATGAGGGAACCAAGTTGCATATTGACAGGCTTGCCCAAAGTCACACCATGGTGCCCACCTCTCCTGCCTCGGTGCTCCTCCCACACACAGGTCATAGGCTATGGTGCATAGACTATTAGGTGTGGTCTGAGCTGTGTTAGAGACATCACAAGATACTTTAGGAGCATTTACAGCGTAGTGGGAACCGGAATTCCAGAAGGCCTGGAGGAAGGAAGTGGTCAATCTTGAGCTGTTTTAAAGGATGAGTGGGACTTAATGGGACATAGAGGAAGGGGAAAGGATTGAGGCAGGAGGCACAGTGATGGTAGCTACTACTAACTGCAGGACTTCTGTTTTGTTATCTTCATACTACATCTCTTTTAATCTCCACAGCTTCATTTCATTTCACTAGTATTCCCCTTTGACTAAGCAGAAATCCAAGGCTAAACAGTCCTGTGGTCACACAGCTAATAAATTCCAAATTGGAATTAAAACGCAGTCTATCTAACTTTAGCACTCTCACTCTATAAATGCCTTACAGTGGAACATTCTAAACTTCTTTCTGCCAAGCAGTATTGTCTCAACAATGCACACTTAACTGACTCCTTCAAGCCTATTAACCATTCAGCTTTTTAGGAGTGCCTTTCTATCTATCTGCCTGTCTTATCTATCTGCCTATCTATATTGTCTGATACCTACAAACTGGCTTGACAGATTTATCTGATGCAATTTTGTTTTAATAAAATCTGCCATGGGAGATAGCCTAGTGCCTCCAAAAAGCAACATGGAAGATTTTTTATTTGATGATTCCTGTACTTTTCATTTAGGCACAAAACAAGCTTTCGAAATGAATTTTTTCTCTTCTGTTTTAGCTGGACCCCAAAAACTGAGAACAAAGTTAAAGGTGCCAAATAGCCCCACTTCCCAAATGCATGCAGAGCTTGCTGAGAAAGTGCCTGGGACCTAGTTTTGAAAGTCTTAGTTCCTGCCTTGCTTCCAGTACCTATAAGAAGTCGAGGGCCCTCTGTGTCTGACTCATGCTCCAAGAGTCTAGTCCAAGACAGTGGCTGGAGCAGCCTGCCCACAGCAAAGCAGTGAGAGATGTGTGCCCACAAATGCAAACAGGCATGAATGTTGCCTCTGGACTGATAATGGCCCATGAGGAACCAGGTCTTGGTCAAGTTTCTGCCTACTGAGAGGACTGCTTGGAAGAGAGGACCCTCCATCCCCAAATAGAAAGTCTGTGTAGAAAGGACAACCACATGCTCAGGAGCTCTGAGTACAAAGCAAAGAGCCTAAGGAAAGACATTGCCTATGTCACAAATGTCGCAGTGAAAGATTATCAGTCATAAACTTTCAGAAATTCAGAAATGAATTCTTTTTTTTTCCTTAAATTCTTTTATTGGTACATTTTAGGTATACAATACATTTACATTTCTCATTGGGAACTTGTACCTTTACATGATGTATCTTGATTCTTATTTTTCCCCATACCCAGCCCTCCCTTCACCCCCTCCACCCTTCCCTATTTACAAAGACTTTGTTTCCATTTTTTCCATTTCTCATAATTTTTCCTTTCCCTTCTTTCCTGTCCCCTAACCCTCCCATGTCCCCTACCCCTTAGAACCTTTTCTTCCTATTTTGCATTACCAATTATTCATTTTAATCATTCGTACACATTAGGTATACAATATAATGACATTCATCATTGGAAATTTGCACCTTTACATAGTCTCTCTTGGTTCTTATTTTTCACCCTTGCCTAGCCCTCCCTTCAACCCCTCCAGTCCTCCCTATTTACAAAGATTTTGTTCCTATTTTTCCATTTTCTCATATTAATCCCATTCCCTTCTATCCTTTCCCCTAGCCCTCCTACTTCCTTCCCCTTTGCCCCTTTTCTTCCTATTTCACATTACCTATTATACATTTAGTCCTTATTTACACTTTCAGTTTCTCACACCAGAGAAACTATTCAGTATTTATACATGTGTGTCCTCCTTATTTCACTTAAGAGTATTGCCTCAATGTGCATCCACTTAGCTATAAATGTCTCTAATTTCTCATTTTTTATGGCTGAGTAGTACTCCGTTTTATAAAAAAACCACATTTTCTTGACCCAGTCTCCAGTTGATGGGCATTTGGGCTGTTTCCAAGTTTTAGCTATTACAAACTGTGCAGCTATGAACATGGGTGCACATATATCACTGTGGTATGATTGTTTTAATTCTTTGGGGAAGATCCCCAGCAGTGGAATAGCGGGGTCAATTGGGACTTCCAGTCCTAGTTCTTTGAGGTATCTCCATACTGATTTCCACAGTGCTTCCACCAGTCTACACTCCCACCAGCAGTGGAGCAGGGTTCCTCTTTCCCCACAGCCCCATCAGCATTTGTTATTGGTTGATTTCATGATAGCAGCCATTCTTTCTGGAGTGAAGTGGAATCTCAGTGTTGTTTTCATTTGCATCTCTCGAATGACCAGTGATGTTGAACATTTTTTCAAGTCTTTATTTGCTATTTCTACTTCTTTGTCTGAGAAAAGTCTGCTCATTTCAGATGCCCATTTTTGGATTGGGTCTTTAAATTTGGGAGGTCTGATCTTTTTAAGTTCTTTATAGATTTGAGATAGTAGGCCTTTATGTGAGGAACAGCAGGTGAAGATTTTTTCCCAGATTGTGGGTTGTCTCTTCACACCACTGGTGGTTTCTCTTGCTGTGCAGAAGCTTTTTAATAAGAAGAGATCCCACCTGTTGATTGTTTGTGCTAGTTCACGCACAACTGAGGTTTTGTACATAAAATCTTTTCCTACACCAAAGTCTTCAAGAGTTCTACCCAACCTCTGTTCTAGCCAGTTCAGTGTTTCTATTTTAATATTTAGATCTTTTTTTTTCAATATTTAGATCTTTAATCCATTTAGATTTTAGTTTAGTGCATGGTGAGAGATATAAGTCTAGTTTTAATCTTTGGCAAGTTGAAACCTAATTTTTCCAGCACCATTTATTAAAGAGGCTATCTTTCCTGCAGTGAGGGTGTTTGGCTCCTTTATCGAAGATGAGATGGCTGAGTGTGTCTGGAGTTGTTTCTGCATCTTCTAATCTGTTCCACTCAGGTCTGTTTCTTTGCCAGTACCATTCTGTTTTTATCACGGTAGCTTTGTAGTATAGTTGCAGGTTGGGGATTGTCATACCCCCTGCCATGTCTCTGTTACCTAGAATTGCTTTTGCTATTCTGGGTCTCTTACTTGTTCCAAATGAATTTTTGGATTGTTTTCTCAAAGTCCATCAAGTATGCTGCTGGGATTTCAATTGGATTGCATTGAATCTATATAGCAGTTTTGGAAGAATGGCCATTTTCACTATATTGATCCTTCCTACCCAAGAGCAGGGGATGTCTTTTCATTTTCTGATATCATCTTCAATCTCTCTTTTCAGAGTGCTATAGTTTTCAGAGAAGAGTCTTTGATTTCTTTCATTAGGTTGATTCCTAGGTATTTCAGTTTTTTGGATGCTATTGTGAAAGGAATTATTTGCCCTATTTCTCTCTCAGTGAGTCTGTCATTCATATAGAGGAAAGCTATTGATTTCTGTGTGTTGACCTTGTAACCAGCTAGTTGACTGAATTTGGTTATTAAGTCCAGAAGACTTTTGGTGGAGTTCTTGGGGTCTTCTATATAGAGTATCATGTCATCTGCAAAAAATGATAATTTGACTTCTTCATTTCCTAACTTTATTCCTTTTATTTCTTTCTCTTGTCTAATTGCCATGGCTAACGTTTCCTAAACTATATTGAAGAAGAGTGGTGATAGTGGACATCCTTGTCTTGTTCCTGATTTTAGTGTGAAGGATTTCAGTTTTTGACCATTTAGTATGATATTGGCTGTTGGTTTTTCATAGATGGCTTTCATCAGATTGAGGTAGAGACCATCTATTCCAATTTTTTGTAGGGTTTTTATCGTAAATACGTGTTGGATTTTGTCAAATGCTTTTTCTGCATCTATGGAGATTATAATATGCTTTTTGTCCTTGGCTCTATTGATATAGTGTATTACATTGATTCATTTGTGTATGATGAACCATCCTTGCATCTCTGGGATGAATCCCACTTGGTCAGGGTGTATGATCTTCTTGATGACCTTCTGCATTTTATTTGCCAGTATCTATTAAGGATTTTTGCATCTATGTTCATTAATGAGATTGGCCTATAGTTCTCTTTTTCAGTTGGGTCTTTCACTGCTTTAGGGATCATGGTGATTCTCACTTCCAGGAAGAAATTTGGGAATATTGCTTCCCTTTCAATTTCATTGAAGAGTTTAAACAGTAGTGGCAGTGGTTTCTCTCTAAATGTCTTGTAGAATTCAGCAGTGAAGCCATCAGGACCTGGGCTTTTCTTAGTTGGTAAGTTTTTAATTACATTTTCAATTTCATGGGTTGATATTGGGTCATTTAGAATTTTCAGGTCTTCTTCGTTCATCTTTGGTAATTCATATGTATCTACGAATCTGTCCATTCTGTGTTTCCCATCTTATTGGTGTATAGGTTCTGGAAGTAGGTATTGATGATCCTCTGGATTTCTGCTGGGTTTGTTGTAATTTCACCCTTTTCATTCCTAATTGCATGGATTTGGGCCTTTCTTTCCTTTTTCTGATAAGATGGCTAAGGGTTTGTCAATTTTGTTGATTCTTTCAAAGAACCAACTCTTGGCTTCATTGATTTTTTTTGTATCATTCTCTTAGTCTCCATTGAATTGATTTCTCCTCTGATCTTTATAATTTCCTCTCTTGTATGAGGTTTGAGTTTGTCCTGCTCTTCTTTTTCTAGAAGCTTGAGGTTCAGCATCAGGTTGTTTAATTGCACTCCCTCTGTTTTCCTAATATGTGTATTCAGTGGTATGAATTTCCCTCATAAGACTGCTTTCATTGTGTCCCATAGATTCCGATATGTTGTATTGTCATTGTCATTTAATTGAAGGAACTGTCTGATTTCTTCTTTAATTTCCTCTGTGACCCATTGGTTATTCAGAAGTATCTTGTTCAATTTCTATGTGTTTATGAAATTTTTCCAGTTTCTTTTGCTATGAATCTCCAATTGCATCGCACTATGGTCTGATAATATACAGGGGATAACTTCAATTCCTTTGCACTTACTTAAACATGTTCTATGTGTGAGTATGTGGTCTATTTTGGAGAATGACCCATGTGCGGCTGAGAAGAATGTGTATTCTGATTTTGTGGGGTGGAACACTCTGTAAACATCTGTTAAGTTCAAGTTCATTTGTTCAAGATTTTGATTGAGTTCTAGTATTTCATTACTTATTTTTTGTCTAGTTGATCTATCTATTTGTGACAGTGGGGTATTGAGGTGCCCCACTACTATTGTATTAGTGTATATATGACTTTTCATGTCCATTATTATTTGTTTTTATAGTTGGGCACACTAGTGTTTGGTGCATAGATATTTATGATTGTCATCTCTTAATCTTGGATTCTTCCCTTTGCAAGGTTGTAGTCTCCTCCTTTGTCTCTCTTAATCAGTGTTGGTTTGAAATGTAATTGATCTGCCAAGAGGATAGCTGCTCCTGCTTTTCTTTGGTTTCCTGTCACATGGAGCATTGTTTTCCACCCTTTATCTTTCAGTCTGTGAATTTCATTTTGAATTAAGTGTGTTTCTTGTGTGCAGCATATTGTTGGATTTTGCTTCTTGACCCATTCTGCCAGTTTATTTCTTTTGATTGGTGAATTGAGACCATTAACTTTGATGGTTATAACTGATACATATTGACTTATCATTCTCATGACTTTTTCTTTTTGTTGGATTCTCCCCCTTTACATTTAATTTCTTGTCTCACATGTTGGATTCATTCTGCTTTGCTTCCTGGGGTTGTAATCCTCATTGTCTGTTCCTAGGATATTGTCTAAAATTTTTTGGAGTGCTGGTTTGGTATTCACAAAGTTCCTAATTTGTTCTTTGTCATGAAAGTATCTTATTTCTCCATCCATTTTGAAAGATAGTTTTGCAGGGTACATCAATCTGGGTTGGAGGCTGTTTTCCTTTAGGGCTTGGAATATGTCACTCCAAGCTCTTCTTCCTTTGATGGTTTGTGTTGAGAAGTGTGATGTGATTCTGATGGGCTTTCCTTTGTATGTGATTTCTTTTCTCTAACTGCTTGGAGAACTTTGTTCTTCTGTTGGGTTTCTGGAATCTTAACAGTTATATGCTTGTGTGTAGATTTTTTTTGATCCAGGCTATTTGGAGTCCTATATGCCTCACTTATCTGTATGTCAAGTTCTTTTCCCCTGCTTGGGAAGTTTTCTGCCATTGCTTCTGTGAACAGTTTTTATATGTCATCTGCACACTCTCCTATTTCTCGTGTGCCCTTAAAATTTTGAAGCAATTTTTCTTTTCCTGGTCACTAATTACAATCTTATCTTTTGTATCTGAAATTCTGTCCTCACATTGGCTCATTCTGCTGTGAAGACTTTCAATGGAGTTTTTCATGTCCTGGAAATCTGTTTGCATCTGCTTTATGGATTCCATTTGTTTCGTATGTTGCGATTCCATCATGTTCCTCAGCTCCTCTCTAGATTTAATAATCATGTCTTGCACTACTAGCACAATCTCTGCCCTTATCTCAGAAATTATTTCTGATTTCATTTTTTCTAGATCCTCTTAATGCCAGTTCAGGGTGTCCAGATGGTTGAGTATCTAGAGTGTTCCATCTCATTTGCCTTTGGGGCTGCTGTAGTTGATCTGGAAGTTTGGTTTTGAGACTTGTTTACATGTCTTCTCATTTTGATGGGGGGGGGCTACTGTTGGTGCCCATGCAGCTCACCTCCTCTGAGCTAGGAGTGGTGGAATGGCAGCCCAGAAGCCCCTACCTCTGGGCTGGGAGCAGTGGAATGGTGGCCCAGAACCCCCTTCCTCTTGGCTGGTAGCCATGGAATGGCAGTCCAGAAGCCCCTACCTCTAGGCTGGGAGTGGTGGAATGGCCCAGAAGAGAAATGAATTCTTAAGAAAAAAGAACAAATCTTGAATTTTCTTCAAATCCAGAGAGGCATTTCACCAAACTATAGCTATTAAGTTAGATCTTTTCTCCCCTTCCTTTTTTCTGGTGCCGTCTGCATTTCTAGCCCAAGCCTAGTGGAGCCAAAGGTTGCCTCTTAAAGTCAGGGGAGGGACACACTATGGAATAACCCCACACACAAACTAATGCCACTGCCTTTTCATTTAAGGTGCACTATATGCATTCTCTTTGACATCATTTTTGGTTAACTGGTTTTTTTCGTAATGAGACTGTGAATACCTCCCATTTCATGGGGCAAATTTATCTCTGTGCATTTCTAGGTAAACAAACCCAAGTAACTTCAAAATAGTTCCCAGTTCCATAATTAATAAAATTAGTCTTCATTCGTAGTGTAGAACAGCAACTAAGGATTAAGTGAAATGAATAAAACCAACAGCACCAAAGAAACTGGGCTAAACAAATTGAAAACAATTGACTCGGAAACAGACATGCAAGTAACAGAAGTTTTTCTTAGAGGACTGTAGGCCAAAATGGAAGAAGAGACAATCTTGTAACTAGACACTTCTAAAGAAATTTCTTTCCATGGGTTAAAAAGAAAATCCCAAAAGTTTTGAGAGGGGAGAGGAAACAAAACTTTAGCTATAAATGGACCTACTTGAGGATGCACTAACTTAGTGGTAAGAACATCTGGTTTGGTCTTTTCAGTATCTAGGCTTCACTTCCTCTCTGAGTTTGGACCAGCTGAGTTCTGGGGTGTTTTGTTTTGTTTTTTCAGTTCTGACCTGCTGTGAATTCTTGTTGCTTAACTCCAAAGGTGCATTCTCTTCAGGAGCTTTCCAGATGAACCCCACCAGGCCACTTTGCTCCATAACAGCAGTAGACCTAGCTGATTTTTAAATTTCCTTATCCTTTAAATAAACGATCCTGTGGGTTTACTGCCTGGACACATGCTGACTCATTAGCTCACCTTATTTCTTAAAAACAGGAATAGTGTTTTCAAGTATAGCCTACTATAAATAGAAAAAGGCACTATGTGTGTCAACTGGGATAATCAACCAGCAAACTTTTATAAGAATCTATAGTTTGTCTCACACCATACGAAATCATAGCATTCTGACAGGACAGTACTGATCTCCATTCTAGTTTGTATCAGAGTACATATAATAGGACTCTAGTTCAAGGTGAACATGACACATTGTACAATAACAACAAAATGTGGAAAATAAATAGTTGAGAAAAATAAACATTTCCTCACCTTGGGACTTTTCAAGTCTTTGTAAATCTCCACACATTGATTCCTAAAAAATATACTATTTCCCATGTATACTGAATCAAAAAACACTTTATTTACCAACTTAAGAAACATATTGAGTCGTTAGATCTAACTACTGATTTACAAAAAGTGCAGTGGTTAAAGAATATGTTAACTCTTTGGTTGTTTCCTTTGCTGCATAGAGCTTTTTAATTTCATATGATCTTATTTGTTCATTATTGATTGTCTTACTTATTACATTGCTGGTACAAAATACCTGACACCCACAAGTTAAAGGAGGAAAAACTTATTTCAGCTTACAGCTTGTAGAGGTTTCATTCCATAGTCGCCTGGTTCCAAGGCAGGAAGGCTTGGCAGAGGGACATGGCAGGGTAGAAGGGCAGGGCAGAGGAAAAACTTAGCATGGCCGGCAGGAGGGAGAAAGCAGCTAGCTTACCTCCTTTCTTTCCCTTTATATTCCATTCAGGCTACAAGCTATTGCTTGGTGCTACCTACACCCATGCTGGGGCTTCCCTCTTCAGTAATCCCATCACCCACAACCATGCTAAACCAATTAGTGGACTAATCCAGCTATTGCACCCATAATCCAGCCACCTCCCCAAACCTCCACCTATGAGTGCATGAGGCTTCGGGAGGGCATCTAGATATAAGCCAAGAAATAATCAATAGGGTTCTTGGGGTTCTGTTTAGAAATTTCTTGTATTTATGCACAATAAAGTACTATTCTGCCACAGAAAAGGATAAACTCAAGTCATCTGTAAAAAAATGGATGCACCTTGAGACTGTAATGTTAAGTGAAATAAATCAGACACATGAACATAAGTATTACGTGGTTTCTTATATGAGAAAGCCAAAACATAAGTAAAGAGCAAACTAAAAGATAATAGGAAAAAGGAAACAGATCTTTTGCAAAAAGAAAGGGGACCAAAAGATGGAGGGAGGGAGAAGGGAGTGGAAGGGAAGAGGGTAAAAAGAATTAGGATGTGTTACGTACCTGTACCAACTCACCACAAGGGGTGTAATCATTATGCACTGCAAACACTAATAAAAAGTTAAAACTGAAAAATTAACTTAAAATGGATCATAGGCCTAATTGTAAGACCTAAAGCTATACAACTTTAAAAGTAAAACTTACGGGAAAATATGAAAAAAGAATCTGTTAAGTGACACTAGACACCTTCACCTATATGCAGAGTATGAGAAATTCTACAACTTAAGGATGAATTTCTTCATCAACATACAAATAATATTAACAGAAGAAGATAGGATGTTACTTAATAGAGTTAAAATAAAAATCACTATATGAAATATGTGGGCTTTTGAGAAAATGATTCAGACAAACCAAAAATAGAGGGATTTCAGGTGTAGTTCAGCAGTAGAGTGTGTGCCTGGAACAGGAGAGGCCCTGGCTCAGCCCCCATTGCTCCCTGCCCAAAAGACCTCAAAACCCAGCAAGAGCCAAATACACTCTTTTGAGATAAGCAAACAAATATGGAGCATGGACTGGGTATGAAAAAATTAAGCATTAAATATTTAAATTTTAAATTCCTGTTAATTTTATTGGATCTAATTATGATATAGTTATATTTTTACATTAAGATACATATTTTGAAATATCTACAGGTAAAATCTTAAGATGTCTGGGATTTTCTTTTAAATAGCAAGGCTTTTTTTTCAATATGAGTGCCCAGTACATGAGTTAACTTTATGCATATTTATTGTCCTTTACACATATGATTTGTGTACTTTCTGTAAGTAGAACAAAAATTTTACACGATACTTTATTTATTGGATTTTTTTCTCTTGTAGTCTTGAGCCATTGAACCCAGGGCCTTTGCACTAAGCTACATTCTCAGCTTTTATTTTTCTATTTTATTCTCATTTTTTATTTTTCTATTTTGAGGTAGAGTCTCATTAAGTTGCAGAATTGCCCAGGCTGGGTTCAAATTTGCCTTCCTCCTGTCTCAGCATCTTAGAGTATTGGGATTACAGGCATGCACCATCATGCTGAGCACACATATTGGCTTTTTAAGCTCATGGATAATGGGTGATTTAAAAAATCAGTTTATATGGCAAGAGTATACAGTGAAAAGATGATTGCTACCATTCATCCGGAGGTGTTTCTAGCATGAGCAAGTATGTATTTGCAAATATGTCTTAGAGATAATTATGTACAAATAAATATGTGTGTGTGTATATATATATATATGTTTTCTAACTTTTAATGGTTGCATGTTATTTCATTGTGTGCCTTACTATACTCTAATTTTCCCAGTAACCTACTGCTGGATATTCAGGAAGCTTAACAGTTTTGTGACTCCACATACTGCTTCAGTTCGGCCCTAGCCTGTCAGTCTTTATACTCATCGTCTGTAAATATTAATAGATGTCAAATTGTCATCAAGATGTTTGTATTCCTTTATATCCTTTTGTGCTCATCAATTGATATCGGAGTGTTCAAGTTTACAGTATACTGTTGCAAAAATAGTAATGTCCTCCAGAGGGAGATATTTTCAAAATAAATTGACCTTGATTGTAACTGTTCTTTTAAAAGTATCTTTAGCAAGAAAGACATGGCTTGTTTGAGTGTAAATTAGTACAGAGAAATATCAACTGAAATACTTCTAAAATCAGAGGTTTTCCCTTCTAAATGATCTGATAAATAAATATAAATAAGATTAGAAAAATAAAATCTAAACAAAAACTTGAAATTTCTTATTTAACAAGACGGCTAATGAGATAAAGTCAAATTTTTGAAGGGATGAGATTTTGGTTTTAAAGCCCTTTCTCTTTGACCCTACCTCAGTCCCTGGTTTCTTCTCTGTTAGGTCCTCCTACTGTTAAAAAAATATCCTATGCAGCAGGCCTTGCTTGCTGACAGTGAAACCTGCATCTTGCTGAGACTGAGTGAGGGTACGGAGCAGAACTGAGGCTGG
Organism: Heterocephalus glaber; assembly: GCF_053883595.1. Lineage (NCBI taxonomy): Eukaryota > Metazoa > Chordata > Mammalia > Rodentia > Bathyergidae > Heterocephalus > Heterocephalus glaber. The sequence continues at coordinate 47,548,017 of NW_028258324.1, read as the reverse complement.
AGAGGCTTCCTGAGGCAGGGGTCGTTCCGGGGGACTTACTAGAGCAGGAGTGACTAGGCCTTGGGAAAAGTAGGCAACTACTGGGAAACCTTGGTAACCTCTTGTGAGTTAGTGAGTCCTTTAATCGGGGATCTAGATCTCACCCCAGAGAAATGCACCCACCCAGTTTACACAGTTTTGCATACAATTTCACAAGGATTTATAGGCTCCTGAGACCTTTGGACTCAGGAAAGGCCTTAGGATGTGTTAGAACTCATAAAAAAGAATAAACTTATTTAACAATTTAAATAATTAAATTGAGATTTGTATGTCAGCTTTCCGCTACTGTTGGATGCTGTGAGATAGTAGGAATAATTCTGTGATTGGGTATTTTTATGAATGTTACTTAGGAGGTAGGAAGAATAATTAGGGCTAAAAATATAATAATGGAAAAACAGCAGTTCCTTATATTAGACAGAAAAGGGGGATATCCTGAGTGTGGTGGCGCACGCCTGTAATCCCAACACTCAGGAAGCTGAGACAAGAGGGTCACCATGAGTTCAAGGCCAGCCTGGGCTACATAGCAAAACCTTGTCTCTAAATAAATAAATATAAATAAATGAATGAAGAAATAAATAAATAGAAAAAGGAAACAGGACTATTTGGTTATATTTGTGGTTTTATCACCCAGCATTCTTGTTTCGGTGCTCAGACATAATTACTGATTGCATTGCTGTCTAGTAGCCACAGGGTGACCATATCTGATGTTGATGTTTGTGAGCATTTTTATGTTTAGTTGACCTGTGAATGCCAGACCAGCTCCTGCTACTCTTCTCTTTCTCATGAGTTAAGATTCATTTGGCTGCAAATGCCAGAAACTGAGACAGTGTAGGGCCAAATTCTCCTTGCTTGGAACTAATCCCTAAACTAATGTCATTCCCTAACTAATCCTGAAATAAAGGAGAAGGGGTAAATTGGTTCAGTTAATCCAGTTATGACCGGCCCTGACTGGAAAGCCAGAAAGTAGAGACACATTCCCCCAAATTGGGGGCAGGAGGGAGGATTAGCTCCCTCAAGGAAATCAAGAACGCATTATTTTCACTCAAAAGTAGTGGATGCTAAAATTTATATGAAAAGGCAAAGACCAATAATAGTTAAAAACATTTTTAAAAAAGTACAACTGGGCATGGTGGCATACCTGTAGCCCCAGCTACTTGGGAGGCTAAGGCAGGAGGATTTCAAATTTAAGGCCAGCCTGGACAACTTATCAAGGCCCTGTCTCAAGGTTAAACATAAAAAGGTTGAATTCAGCAATCCCTGGGTTCAAATTCCAGTACCAGAATAAATAAGTAAATGCATAAATAATGTCGGATAAATCAGTCTACATGATTTCAAGACTTACTGTATAGCTATAGTAATCAAGACTGTGCTGCTAGCAGAGTCTATAATGGGTTAGCCCAATACTGTGTACAACACAGTACTGGTTAAATATAGATCATATTTGCTGCTGAAACATTTTATACGTGCAGTAATTGAGGCTCAGAGCTCTTAAGTAGCAGAGCTGGAATCCAAACCACTTAACCAATAGTCTGATTCCATGGCCTGTTTGTTCCATGACTTTGAGGCGCTAAGGTATGAATGAGCAGAACAAAACAGAGCTCTGGATATGACAGAGGTGGAAGGCAATGGGGAACAGTGAGGGAAAATGCTATGAATAGAATGTGAGTGAGTAAGGAAGAAATCAAAACAGAAATGTGTGTTTTTGTGTAGAAGAATGAAATGGTAAAGCTGAAAGTAACATGCAAAATGTATTAGGAGAAATTGAAGATTGAGAAATTACCCAACAAAAGGCTTGGAAATTTACCACGATGAAAGAAACAAATAACAAAAAAAGAGAGTGAAATGGTTACACAGGCAGGAACAGTTGAGAATTTTAGAAGAAGCAACGGAAGGACACAAGAGACCTTTATCTCATTAATTTTACACATATTTAAAGACTGCTTACTATGAGCCAAACATCATGCTCATACTCTGCCACACAAAGCTTACAAAAAGTACCAACAGGATTTGATGATGAAATGGAGAGAGGCAAAAGAAAAACAGATAAAATTGACTACAATTTGACCCTGGAATTTAGATTCTCAGAAGGACAGTTCTTATTTCTGATTTGATATTCAGTTTGAGCTTTGAAATATACCTTAGCTGGTATATCTTAGATGAAAGTTTTATGTAAAAGAAAGTGTGGATAAGGGTATTACTATACAAAAGAAAGAACTTTGATTTCTTATGTGACTGAGTCTCAAACATTCTAGGTTAGAGAATTACTTTTCTTAGTTAGTTAGAGACCTAACTAACTCCATTTTAAAGTTTGACTCCATCTTGGAATAAGACAGTAAAGTGGCCTTGACATAAATTCCACTTCACTGAAGTCAACTATTCCCCTAGTCTCCTTTGTGCCCATAAAATAATGATAAAATGTCCTTGCTGTGGGACAACAGATAAAAAAAGGACACAGCTCCTAACTCAATCCTCTGTCTGCCCAGAAAACAGACGCTCCCGGGCCCATTATCTATAGAACATTCTGTCAATGTGCTGATTGTTCCTTTTTCCCATAAAATCTACATGTAGCCACCCCTCAACCCCCCCGCCCCCATGTACACCCCATACTTGCTAAATATCAACCAATCATGTAACTGCTAAATGGAAAAATCCCCAAACCTTGCTGTAGCCACGATAAAAACCCTGCTGATTTGAAATTCGGGGCTCTCAATTCTGATCCGCTGTGTTGGTGACGGTTGAGTGCCCCTGCTCGAGCTTGAATAAACGACCCTCGTGTGTTTACATCGGAATCGGCTCCTTGGTGGTCTTTGGGGACTTCGCGATCTGGGCACAACACGTCAATGAGGCTTGGTTTTCCCAACATAAAATAAGTGTCTGTCTCAGAATTCATTAGGGTCTAATCCTGGCTGTACCTTGAAAGCTTCCCAGATTCATACACTACCCAAGCCTGGGCTTTCCCCAGATCAGTTAATTAAGAATTTCTGTTGTTTATATTTTGTATTTTTATTTTTTTTATATTTCCCAAATTATTCTAATACTCAGCCAAGACGCAGAACAACTAATTTAATCTAATCTCTAATGCCCTTTCCACTTCTAAAGAGGCTATGATTTTTCAAAGGCAGAAAATAAAACACCAAGGTTATGTTTTGTAGGTGAATAGGGCATGGGGTAGAAATGAGCTCAGGGGTTTGGTAGTTATATGTTGTAAAAATATATTTTTAGTATTCCATGGTACAGTCCAAGGAAAGGAGCAAGTCCTATGAGAACTATGACCAAGTATCTCGCCTGTCTGGCTTCAAAAATGGTAAATCACAGAAAGACATCCAATAGATGAGTTCATGTGTGTATAGACAACACACACATGTCATTTTATTAAGACTCACAAAACTATCAGGTTAATTCCTACTTCCATGAGGGCTGTAATAGAATATTTTTTTCCCATTAGGTGGAGCTACAACTTTGTTACAGGAGAATTTTATAAATTTATAGAAGGGATGTTTTATTATTGGAACATTTTAAAGTGAAACAGGAATCGTTCTTTAAAATGTATGACATAAATTGTTTTTAGAATAGCCATGTTATTTCAGAGGTTTTATTGGCTTTGTACAGGCTTTGTATTTTGTATATTCTGTGGATATAAGTATATGTAGTGGAACTGTTTTCTACAATTCCTTTCAAAGGATCCCCAAACACTCTACTCCTGGAAAAGTAACTGTTAATAGTATTCCAATTAGGATATTCTAATACAGATTCATAATCTTTTATTTGAAATTCAAAAATACAAAAAAGCCATTTTAGCAAATAAATGAGACATTCAGTTAAATTTGAATTCTGGATAAACGTTGAATATTTTTTGTACAGTACTTGTTTTCCATGCATTATTTGTGACATGTACTAAAAAATTATTTGTTCCTATCCCTGCTCCACCATACACACACAAACAAAAACAAAAAAGTGTCATTATCTGAAATTCAAACTTAACTGTGTATTCTGTTTTATCTTGCCACCCTATCTAAAAATCAAAATTTTTTGTAACTATTTGATGGCAAATGCAACCTAAATTGAGATGAGGCTATTTATAGCTTTCACTTCACTCTGTGTGAATATTTAAATGTATCACTGCAGAAATATCAATGTGTTTGACTATGGCTATCACTCCATATTTCATTGAGAATGTTACATAGTATATGATACTTGTATTTTATAATAAATAAAATAGTGAATTCCAAAATATTGTTGTCTCTAAGATACTTGGAAAAGAGATTGTAGACCTGTAACAAATCTTTAATTCAATAAACAAGAAAAATTAAGCATGCACAAATGTTCTTTCTGAGAATGTTGTGGAAACTTTAAAATTCAAATATTAGTTCATTACAGGTAATACAACTAGAAATAACCATCTAATTTCTTTTTATAAGCATCTTGACTTTTTGCTGTCTTCAAAAAATTCAGGAAAAGAATGATGAAAACATGGCATTTACCATTCAAACTGAAGGAGTTGAAGGAGAAATACTTGCTATTCTCCAACAATGCAGAATCACCTTAGACTTTAAAAGACAGCCATCCCTCTTTTTCTTCAAAGGAAGCAAACCTTAAGGACTCCAGAATGTTGTGTGTTGTTTACTGTTATATTAGCCACTTGCCCATTGCTGAGACACAATACCCAGCACCTACAACTTAAAGGAGGAGAGGTTTATTTTGAGTTAAGATGTTCAGAGGATTCAGGCCATGGTTGTCTCACTGTGAGGCAGAAATGGCAGGGTGGAGGGGCCTGTCAGAGAAAAAGTGCCCATGTCATGGTGGCCAGGAAGCAGAGAGAGCTAAGTGAGGAGGTGGGGACAAGAATACACCCATGGAAGTGAGGCCCTCAGTGACTCAACTCCAATCAGACTCCATGTCCTAACAGCACATTCAGCTACTGAACTCCTAAATAGATGAATCCACTGATGAGTGCCGCACCCAATTATCCAATCATCTTCCAAACACAAAACTTTGGGGGGATATTTTAGGTCTAAATTATAACTACTACTTAGGAAAAACTTTCTAAACTGTCTTAATCTATCTGCTTTCAGTAGAAATTTGATAGGGTCAATATTAATGACCATTAAAGAACTGCTCACTAATAGTCTTGCAAATATACCCAGTATTCTTTTTTTTTTTACATCAACACACAAACATTTTGTCTCCCAACTCTTCTTTTTTTTTTCGTTTTACAGCATTGAGGACTGAACCCCACACCTTCCCACTAAAATACATCCTGGCCCTTGTTTTATTTTTATTTTAAATTTTGAGACAGGATTTAGCTAAGGGGTTAAATTGCCCAGGAGGGTTCAAACTCGTGATTCTCCTGTGGCAACTTCTGAGAGTGCTGAGATTGCAGGTGTGCACCACCACATCCTGCTCGCCTTTATAAAATCAGCTCAAAGCTGGGTACAAAGTAACACCAGCTACTTGGGAGCCTAAGGAAGGAGGATTGCAAGTTTGAGGCCAGCCTGAGCAACTTAATACCTTATCTCAAAATAAAAAGGGCTTGAGAATGTAGCTCAGTGGTAGAGGACCCTGTGTCAATCCCAGTACTGAAATAAATAAATAAACAAACAAACTAATTAATTACATTAAATGAACTCAAACTCTTACTCCAAACCCTCATGCTGTGAGCAAGTTTGTGGTCATCTATCTCATTAATTAAGAAACAATAGTAGTCCAAATGGTTGTGTGTGTGTGTATAATATGCACCTTGTCAAAAGAGAAAAAGGTCAGGTTTAGCACCATTGTATGAAGTGGTCTGTCTGTAATGGATGTCAAAATATGTACATATGATGTAGATACAGTTAACACATGTTTGATCCCAATATATGAGTAATTTTTGTCATGTTATTATAACAATTTTCTCAACAACCACAATTTTTAATAAGCACCCCATATAAATTTACCATAATTTGCTGAAATCATTTGTTATTGAGCATTTCCACTTTTTCAAATTATTTGCTATTATAAATAGTATGGCAATGAACATACTGCTTTGTTTTTAAACATTTGGGATTCTTTAAGCTAAAGTCCAGCAGTTTAATTGCTAGTTAAAAGAATAAGGAAAAATTAAGTTTCTTGGTACTTATTGCACATTTTTTTTCCAAAAGAATTGTGTCAAAGTATATTCTCATCAGCAATATATTAAAGTAAGTTTTTTTTGTTTTTTTAATTAAGTTTATTGGTACATTTTAGGTATGCATAATGATTACATTCATTATAGGGAATTTGTACCTGTACATGATATATCTTGGTTCTTATTTTTTCCCATTCCCATTCCTTCCCTTCAACCCTTCTACTCCTCCTTATTTACAAAAGCTTTGTTTCCATTTTTTCCTTCTTTTCCCATTTTTTTCCTTTCCCTTCCTTCCTTTTCCCTGACCCCTTGTTCCCCTACCCATTTGAACATTTTCTTCCAACAGAGTGAAGAGACAACCAACCCACAGTGTGGGAAAAAACTTTTAACAGCTTTTCTTCAGACAAAGGACTGCTATCTAGAATATATAAAGAACTAAAAAATATCAGACCACCAAAATTTAAAGACCCAATCCAAAAAATGATCATCTGAAATGAACAGACACTTCTCAGATGAAGAAGTAGAAACAGAAAATAAATATATGAAAAAGTGTTCAACATCACTGGTCATTCACAAGATGCAAATTAAAACGATGCTGAGATTCCATCTCACTCCAGAAAGAATGGCTGTTATCAAGAAATCAACAATAACAAACACTGGTGGGGCTGTGGTGAAAAAGGAACCCTTCTCCAACTGTTGGTGGGCGTTTAGTCTGGTGCAACCACTGTGGAAATCAGTGTGAAGATTCCTCAAAAAACTAAAACTGGAGGTTCCGTTTGACCCAGCTATTCCCCTTCTTGGTATCTTCCCAAAGAATTAAAAGCATCACAGCACAGCAACATATGCACACCCATGTTTATAGCGGCACAGTTTGTAATGGCTAAATCTTGGAAACAGGCCAAATGCCCATCAACTGATAAATGGATAAAGAAGATGTGAGGTATTTTTTATATAATGGAGTACTACTCAGATGTAAAGAAAGATAAACTTAAGACATTACTAGCTAAATGGAAGAACCTGGAAACCATACTCTTAAATGAAATAAATCAGACACACATGTGTAAATACTGCATTATTTCTCTAGTGTGAGAAACTGGAAGTGTAAATGAGTTAAAAAATGTATAATAGAAATTGTGAAATAGGATGAAAGTGAGTTTTGCTTGCAAATATCAGGTACTTAAATAGAGATTTCTCTTCACAGATTTTGATGACTCTTTACTGACACTTTTATTTAAAGATGACTGAAAACATTACCTGAAAATGGTTAAATCTACTTTTGTAATGATAATATCCAGTTTGCTATCCTCAATATTGACCTTTGGCATTTAATTAGTATAGAATTAGAAGTACAAAGAGTTTCTATGTTAATTCTAAGCTCTCGTCATTAAAGAATGGTGAAACTCTTGGTGAAACAACAGCTGACGCATTTCATGGAGGCCCAGGGACAGCCTTTGTGATCTTTGGAAGCCAAAAGATTGAGGGAGGACAATGTGCTGGCTTCCCATTATGAAGTTAGCACTGTAGGTCCTTATGGTAATTATTGGGCTTGTTCACAAATACTCCATTTCCCTTTTCTGGGCACATGATAAGACTAACCATTCCCAATTCCTTTTGAAGTTAACTGTAGCCATGCAACTTGCTTTGGTTAATTAAAAGAGAGTGGAAATTGGGCATAGTGGAACATACCTGTAATATCAGCACTCTGGGAAGCTGAGACGGAAAATTGCAAATTTGAACCCAGCTTAGGCAATTTAAGAACTTTTAAAGATCTGTCTCAAAATAAAAAATAAAAAGGGATAGCATATAGCTCAGTGCAAAGGCCCTAGGTTAAATCCCTAGTACCACAATAGCAGTAATAATGGTAATAATAATAATAGACCAGAGATGTAGTGCAGTACAAGGCCCTGTGTTCAATGCTAAGTACTGGAAAGAAAAAAAAAAGCAAGTAGAAAATGACAGATGTCATTTTTGTGGAAAATTTAGGAGCTGTTGCATGTTTTGCCTCTTTCCCTTTTTATGCATTGGTGATTATAGAAGGCCATATTGAGATGGAGATTCTATCAATCAGATCCCTGAGAACTTATACTAAGTAGAACATCCTTTGTCAATCTGCAATGTATGTGTAAGTGTGAGCAAGAAACAAAAATCTGTTATTGTAAGCCCTGAAAATCTTTTAAATTGTTACTAAAGCAAAATCTAGCTCATTCTGACTGAAACACTTCTCACAATCCAGCTACATAGAAGAGAGTGGCCTTTTCCTCATCAAAGGTGACTAGAACGCATGGGTAGTTTCATTCCTGTGGATAATTCCCTAGGAGTTTCCACCTCAACTTCCTTTATAGACCCTTTCTTCTGCAAAAAGCATATGCCATCTTTCTCATGGATCGCCTATATCTTTTTCACTGTATCTTACCTAAAATTTCCTTTGTAAACTGTGTTTTCTCTGTTTAAAGGAAAGTTAAAGGAAGGTCTTCTGGTTATGTGAAAAGATGTAGATCAAATGTGGGAGTGTGGTGCACCTTTGCATCGGGGCTCATTTTTATTAGTATTTTCCTGTGCCTGGGCCTGCTTACATTTTTCCTTTACCTGGGGTCATTGATTGTTATTCTTTTAGAGTTCATGCTTGCTCATAACTCAAGGGAATCATGGTTCTCTTCCTTGATAAAGGCTGACAGTTAAGATGTAGATTTCTTTCAATGTCTGTCTTAGTTACATTTCTCATTGCCAAAACAAAATATCTGACACCCAAAGTTAAAGGAGGAAACATTTATTTTGGCTTGGTTTTGTGATAACCAAACTGACTCCATCTTGTGCCTCAATGCCATTTTGTACCTGTGCTTGAACAAAGTGCTTGCACTTGAACAAAGCACCCAAACCCCCCACATCCTGCTTGGCAGTAAACTTGCCACAGTTGCAGGATATTTTGTACCTCACCTAGTGTGTGTGAAACGTCCTTGTGCCTCCCACTAACCTGGCATGGTTCTACTTCTGTAAGATTCCACTTGCTCTCCCCTGAGCCCTCCCCAACTGAAAGTATGATTTAAAAGGAGAAATCAAACTGCTTTCCTTTGCCAAGGAAACTTGCTGGGTGCTAGCCCCTCCTCGGCCACTGGCTATAATAAATGGGCTTGAATCTGGCACAGAGTGTGGTGCATCTCTATTGTTCAAACTCACTCATCCATAACAGTTTATAGAGGTTTCAGTCCCTAATTGGCTGGATGTGAGGCAAGGTGTCATGGCAGAAGAACATCCCACAGGAGAAAATGGTCATGGTGTGGCAGGGCAGGCATAAGGCAGCAAGCAACAAGTCCTTCATATTCTTTTTTTTTTCTTTCTTAAATCCTTTATATTCTATCCAGGTTGTAAGCCTATTTATTAGTGGCATTCCACATGCAGGGTGGGGCACCCTTAATCCCAGCATCACACACTTAATTCCAGCATCACACCCTTAATCCCACTATCACACCCTAGATACAACCACCTCGGAAAAGCCCCACCTATGACCACGTGAAGCTCTAGGGAACGTCTACAAGCCACAACAGTGTGTCTTTTTAAAAAATTCTTCAGTACAGATTTTAAAGTACAGAATCTCCACCAGCTACATCTCTAGTTCTATGGTCCTGCTACCCAGTGTTGTGCCACCACACACATCTTTATAAAGGCTGGAGTTTAAGAATATGTGGTTCATTATTAACTTCGCATAAATACCTGATGCTGAAATTACTTCTTTTTGTGTGTGTGATTCTAATAGATAGTTTAGGCTGTCCTAGCTTCTTTTTCTTTCTTTTCTTTTTTTTAAAGGGAGACAGCTTTCAAAGTTGGATTTGATCTTGAGATATTTTCTTTTATTATTAAAACAAAGAGACAAACAAAACTATAATAGTGTGGTTATTTTCTGTCTTGCATTGTAAAAGCTAACCCTGTTACAGAGCTGCCCAGATTTTAATGTTTGGGGTTTTCACATTCATTTGCATGAGAGATAAACACACATTTTATGATTGCACAAAGAAATAGGCATTGTACACTATGATAAAACCTATCACAAAGGTCTGTTGTGAGTAGTAATGTAAATATAACACAAGAAAATAAATTGTTATTGATAATCACTCCCTTCCTTTTTGAAAAGGGTTCTAATTTGCTGACAACAGTGTATATTAAATGCAGGTTGGGAGTGAGGGATTGAAAGACTTGAGAACTCTAGGGGAGTGAAGGATGAAAGGAAAATCATAGGGGTACAGAGCTGGATGGGTGAGTGTGTGTGTGTGGAGGGGACTATGATTAGGATGTTTGTGGCAGTTGGTTTGGGATATGTAAGACCTCTTTCATGTTTCTCCTTTGAAATCTTTAGTAAAGTCTACAGTTAAATTTCTCAAAGTGCTGAGAAAAACTGCATTTCTTCTGCAAAACAGGGAAGGGACCTAAATTCTTACTGGCATTGAGCTATGATAGAGTCAGCCTACAAGAATAAGGCAATAGCTTCTATCTTCATTATAAATGAAAACTTAGTGGAATGCCTGACAAGTCAAGAGAGTGAAAATCCCTCTTCATTCATTGTCTGAGAGAGAAGAAGGTATTTTGTAACAGGGAACAACAGTGGGCATTTATGACATTTAAACAGTGTTAATGTTTGCAATAGTCTGGCAGACAGCAATTAGAGACTGAAGTAGCTGGCAATTAGCAATATAATTAAAGAAGACATTGTTTCTTAAAGCCTAAGATTTGAACAATTGGAGACAGACTAAGAAGAAAAACACAGTATAAAGAAATCAAATGTTATAGTGAGGCCTGACTGGCATGTGATATGGTCCACTGTGGGCCACAGAGAGGTAGCCACGTACCGAACTGAGCTGGGCTACAAGAGAACAGAACCTAGACAGGACCAAGGCTTCACCAGTAATTTTTCTAATCATTTCTTCTGAATCCAAGAGAAAAAAAAAGTGTGCACAATACAGTTTTCCTTGTATACTTTTGATATCATCATTGCTCTGCTTTGGGGCTTGTCTTAAATGTATATTAATTTTATTATAAATCATTTCTTAGTGTGAAATTACTTCTTTTTAAACTTTTGATAAAATCTTAGAAAAAACATTGAAGTTCCTAACCTGAATGGATACAATATTACATTTATGGCTAAGTTTCTGAATCTCAGAAGGTGAGCAGGTGAGAAGTCATCTTTATATAAACTTTCCATTTACTTGTGAATTGCACTTCTGTGTATATTTAGTGTATATTTAGTAGGTTGAGATTTCTTTTCCCAACATCCTCTCCCCCAATTATAAAAGTAATAAATACTATAAAAATACACAATAGGAGAGCATTGAGAAAAAAATAAGCCAGATGTAGTGGCGCATGCTCATAAGCCCTACTCAGGAGGCTTAGGCAAAAGAATTGCAAGCTTGAGGCCAGCCTGAACAATATAGTAAGACCCTGTCTCAAAATAAAATAAAAGGAGCTGAAGATGTAACTCAGTGGTAAAGCAGCCTTGGGTTCCACCCCCAGTATTGCAAAAATAAATAAATAATTTAAAAATTAAAGAAGAAAATGAAAATCAGGTTTAATCTTACCACCTAGAAATATGCATTTTGTGGTCTAGAATGTTTAACATTGAACTTTAGAAATGAGATAGGTGAGTGGCGCGGAACACACCCCATATCAGCCCACTGCAGACAGGCAGGTCTGTGCACGCCCTAACGAGGTCCTGATTCGCGAGGAAGATGCGAAATCACCCCACTGCAGATAGGCAGGTCTGCCCATGCCCTACCTAGGTCCTGAGTCACACAGAACATGCCGAATCAGCCCGCTGCAGACAGGCAGGTCTGTGCACACCCTACCGAGGTCCTGAGTCGCACAGAAGACACCGAATCACCCCGCTGTAGACAGGCAGCCACCTGATTCCACACTACAAAGACGCAGAGGACACCAGACCACCAGACCAAGGTACTGAGTCCCACTATTCCCAGCTCAGAGGTAGGAGCTTCTGAGCCATTGTCCCACTGCTTCTGGTCCAGAGGAAGGGGCTTCCCGGTCACCATCCCTCCCGCTGCTCCCAGCCCAGAGGAAAGGGCTTTTGGGCCACCTTCTGTCCCGCTGCTCCTGGCCCAGAGGAAGGGGCTTGCGGGCCACCATCCCTCTCACTGCTCCCAGCCCAGAGAGGGGGGCTTCTGAGCCACCATCCCACTGCTCCTGGTCCAGAGGAAGGGGTTTCACTGCCACCATCCCTCCGGCTGCTCCCAGCCCACAGGAAAGGGCTTTTGGGTCACCATCCCTACCGCTGCTCCCGGCCCCTGTCCCACCTCACCTAGCTCAGAGGAGGTAATCCATCCAGGTGCTAACAGGCCCCCGCCCCAGTCGAAATGAGAAAACACATAAATAAGTCTCAAAACCAGACTTCCAGATCACCTACAGCAACCCAAAGGGAAATGAGATGGAACACTCTGATACTCAACCACCTGGACTCACTGAACTGGCAACAAAAGGGGATCTGGAAAAAATGAAATCAGAAATAATTTCTCAGATAACAGGAGAAATTGTGCCCCTAGTGCAAGACATGATTAATAAATGTAGAGAGGAGCTGAGGAACATGATGGAATCCCAACATAAGAAACAAATGGAATTCATAAAACAGATGCAAATAGATTTTCAGGACATAAAAAACTTCATTGAAAGTCTACACAGCAGAATGAGCCAATGTGAGGACAGAATTTTAGATATAGAAGATAAGATTGCAATTAATGACCAGGAAAAGAAAAATTGCTTCAAAATTATAAGGGAACATGAGAAATCAATCCACCAGCTGTTAGATGATGCAAAAAAGAATAACATAAGACTGATTGGGCTCAATGAAGAAACAGGAGAGAGTGCAGATGACATAAAAAAATCTCTTCACAGAAATAATGGCAGAAAACTTCCCAAGCAGGAGAAAAGAGCTTGACATACAGATAAGTGAGGCATATAGGACTCCAAATAGCCTTGATCAAAAAAAATCTACACATAGGCATATAATTGTTAAGATTCCAGAAACACAACAGAAGAACAAAGTTCTCCAAGCAGTCAGAGAAAAGAAACAAATCACATACAAAGGAAAGCCCATCAGAAGCACAGCAGACTTCTCAACACAAACCATCAAGGCAAGAAGAGCTTGGAGTGACATATTCCAAGCCCTCAAAGAAAACAGCCTCCAACCCAGATTGATGGACCCTGCAAAACTATCTTTCAAAATTGATGGAGAAATAAGGTACTTTCATGACAAAGAGCACCTTAGGAACTTCGTGAATACCAAAAGAGCACTCCAAAGAATTTTACACAATATCCTAGGAACAGACATTGAGGATCACAACCCCAGGAAGCAAAGCAGAATGAACCCATCTGGCATGACAAGAAATTAAATGTAAAAGGGGAGAACCCAACAAAAAGAAAAAGTCATGGCAATGACAAGTCAATATGTTTCAGTTATAACCATCAAGGTTAATGGTCTCAATTCACCAATCAAAAGAAATAGCCTGGTAGAATGGGTCAAGAAGCAAAATCCAACAATATGCTGCATACAAGAAACACACTTAATTCAAAAGGAAACTCATAGACTGAAAGTCAAAGGGTGGAAAACAATACTGCATGCAACAGGAACCCGAAAAAAAGCAGGAGTAGCTATCCTCTTGGCAGATCAAGTCGATTTCAAACCAACACTGATTAAGAGAGATGAACAAGGACACTACATCCTTGTAAAGGGAAGAATCCAAGAGGAAGAGATGACAATCATAAATATCTATGCACCAAACACTAGTGCACCCAACTATATATAACAAATACTAACAGTCATCAAAAGTCATATATGCACTAATACAGTTGTGGTGGGGGACCTCAACACCCCACTGTCACAAATAGATAGATCAACTAGACTAAAACTAACTAATGAAATACTAGAACTCAATCGAACTCTTGAATAAATGAATTTAACAGATGTTTACAGAGTCTTCCACCCCACAAAATCAGAATACACATTCTTCTCAGCTGCACATGGGTCATTCTCCAAAATAGACCACATACTCACACATAGAACATGTTTAAGTAAGTGCAAAGGAATTGAAGTTATCCCCTGAATATTATCAGACCATAGTGCGATGAAATTGGAGATCCATAGCAAAAGAAACTGGAAAAATTTCATAAACACGTGGAAATTGAACAACACACTTCTGAATAACCAATGGGTCACAGAGGAAATTAAAGAAGAAATCAGACAGTTCCTTCAATTAAATGACAATGACAATACAACATATCGGAATCTATGGGACACAATGAAAGCAGTCTTACGAGGGAAATTCATAGCAGTGAAAATGCATATTAGGAAAACAGAGGGAGTGCAATTAAACAACCTGATGCTGAACCTCAAGCTTCTAGAAAAAGAAGAGCAGGACAACCCCAAAGCTCATACAAGGGAGGAAATTATAAAGATCAGAGGAGAAATCAATGCAATGGAGACTAAGAGAATGATACAAAAAAATCAATGAAGCCAAGAGTTGGTTCTTCAAAAGAATCAACAAAATTGACAAACCCTTAGCCAACTTATCAGAAAAAGGAAAGAAAAGGCCCAAATCCGTGCAATTAGGAATGAAAAGGGTGAAATTACAACAAACCCAGCAGAAATCCAGAGGATCATCAATACCTACTTCCAGAACCTATACACCAATAAGATGGGAAACACAGAAGAAATGGACAGATTCTTAGATACATATGAATTACCAAAGTTGAATGAAGAAGACCTAAAAATTCTGAACAACCCAATATCATTCAATGAAATTGAAAACGTAATTAAAAACTTATCAACTAAGAAAAGCCCGGGCCCTGATGGCTTCACTGCTGAATTCTACAAGACATTTAGAGAGGAACTGCTGCCACTACTGTTTAAACTCTTCAATGAAATTGAAAGGTAAGCAATACTCCCAAATTCATTCCTGGAAGCAAGCATCACCTTGATCCCCAAAGCAGAGAAAGACCCAACTGAAAAAGAGAACTATAGGCCAATCTCACTAATGAACATAGATGCAAAAATCCTTAATAAGATACTGGCAAACAGAATGCAGAAGAGCATCAAGAAGATCATACACTCTGATCAAGTGGGATTCATCCCAGGGATGCAGGGATGGTTCAATATATGAAAATCAATTAATGTAATACACTATATCAATAGAGCCAAGCACAAAACCATATGATTTTCTCCATAGATGCAGAAAAAGCATTTGACAAACTCCAACATGCATTTACGATAAAAACTCTACAAAAAATTGGAATAGATGGTCTCTAGCTCAAACTGATAGAAGCCATCTATGAAAAACCAACAGCCAATATCATACTAAATGGTCAAAAACTGAAATCCTTCACACTAAAATCAGGAACAAGACAAGGATGTCCACTATCAGCACTCTTGTTCAATATAGTTCTGGAAACATTAGCCACGGCAATTAGACAAGAGAAAGAAATAAAAGGAATAAAGATAAGTAATGAAGAAGTCAAGTTGTCATTATTTGCAGATGACATGATACTCTATATAGAAGACCCCAAGAACTCCACCAAAAGTCTTCTAGACTTAATAACCAAATTCAGTCAAGTAGCTGGTTACAAGGTCAACACACAGAAATCAATAGCTTTCCTCTACACCAATGACAGACTCACTGAGAGAGAAATAGGGCAAATAATTCCTTTCACAATAGCATCCAAAAAACTGAAATACCTAGGAATCATCCTAATGAAAGAAATCAAAGACTTCTTCTCTAAAAACTATGGCACTCTGAAAAGAGAGATTGAAGATGATACCAGAAAATGGACAGACATCCCCTGCTCCTGGGTAGGATGGATTAATATAGTGAAAATGGCCATACTTCCAAAACTGCTATATAGATTTAATGCAATTCCAATTGAGATCCCAGAAGCATACTTCATAGACCTTGAGAGAACAATCCAAAAATTCATTTGGAGCAAGAAGAGACCCAGAATAGCAAAAGCAATTCTAGGTAATAGAGACATGGCGGGGGGTATCACAATCCCCAACCTGCAACTATACTACAAAGCTACTGTGATAAAAACAGCATGGTACTGGCAAAGAAACAGACTTGAGGACCAGTGGAATAGATTAGAAGATGCAGAAACAATGCCAGACACACTCAGCCATCTCATCTTCAACAAAGGACCCAAGCACCCTCACTGGAGGAAAGATAGCCTCTTTAATAAATGGTGCTGGAAAAATTAGGCTTCAACTTGCCAAAGATTAAAACTAGACCTATATCTCTCACCATGCACTAAACTAAAATCAAAATGGATTAAAGATCTAAATATTAAAATAGAAACTCTGAACTAGTTGGAACAGAGGTTAGGTAGAACCCTTGAAGACATCGGTGTAGGAAAAGATTTATGAACAAAACCTCAGTTGCCTGTGAAGTAGCACAAACAATCAACAAATGGGATCTCTTCTTATTAAAAAGCTTCTGCACAGCAAGAGAAACCACCAGCAGTGTGAAGAGACAACCCACAATGTGGGAAAATATCTTCACCGCCGCTCTTCCTCAGACAAAGGTCTACTATCTCAAATCTATAAAGAACTTAAAAAGATCAGACCTCCCAAATTTAAAGCCCCAATCTGAAAATGGACATCTGAAATGAACAGACATTTCTCAGACAAAAAAGTAGAAATAGCAAATAAATACTTGAAAAAATGTTCAACATCACTGGTCATTCGAGAGATGCAAATGAAAACAGCACTGAGATTCCACTTCACTCCAGAAAGAATGGCTGCTATCATGAAATCAACCAATAACAAATGCTGATGGGGCTGTGGGGAAAGAGGAACCCTGCTCCACTGCTGGTGGGAGTGTAGACTGGTGCAACCACTGTGGAAATCAGTATGGAGATACCTCAAAGAACTAGGACTGGAAATCCCATTTGACCCGGCTATTCCTCTGCTGGGGATCTTCCCCAAAGAATTAAAAGAATCATACCACAGTGATATATGTGCACCCATGTTCGTAGCAGTGCAGTTTGTAATAGCTAAAACTTGGAAACAGCCCAAATGCCCATCAACTGGAGACTGGATCAAGAAAATGTGGTTTTTTTATAAAATGGAGTACTACTCAGCCATAAAAAATGAGAAATTAGAGACATTTATAGCTAAGTGGATGCACATTGAGGCCATACTCTTAAGTGAAATAAGTAGGACACACATGTGTAAATACCAAATAGTTTCTCTAGTGTGAGAAACTGAAAGTGTAAATAAGGACTAAATGTATAATAGGTAATGTGAAATAGGAAGAAAAGGGGCAAAGGGGAAGGAAGTGGGAGGGCTAGGGGAAAGGATAGAAGGGAATGGGATTAATATGAGAAAATGGAAAAATAGGAACAAAATCTTTGTAAATAGGGAGGACTGGAGGGGTTGAAGGGAGTGCTGGACAAGGGTGAAAAATAAGAACCAAGAGAGACTATGTAAAGGTGCAAATTTCCAATGATGAATGTCATTATATTGTATACCTAAAATGTACCAATGATTAGAATGAATAATCGATAATGTAAAATAGGAAGAAAAGGTCCAAAGGGGTAGGGGTAGTGGGAGTGGCAGGGGAAAGGAAAGAAGGGAAAGGAAAAATGATGAGAAATGGAAAAAATGGAAATAAAGTCTTTGTCAATAGGGAAGGGTGGAGGGCGTGAAGGGAGGGCTAGGAATGGGGAAAAAATAAGAACCAAGATGCATCATATAAAGGTACAATTCACAATGAGAAATGTAATTGTGTCGTATACCTACAATGTACCAATAAAAGAATTTAATAGAAAGAAAAAGAAAAAGAAATTAGATAGGTGTGGTGGCACATATCTCTAATTCCATCACTCTGGGAGGAAATTTGAGCCCAGATACAGCAATTTGTCAGTTTAGTGGGGCCCTGTGTCAAAAATTTAAAAAAGAAAAGAAAGAAACAAAGAAAGAAAGAAATTAAGTTGAGCTTTATAAGGAACAATCTTGAAAAGCAAAGATTTGCCCCTAGCCACGATTGAGCTAAATATGTCCTTTAGAAATCCTTGAAATTTACAGAACTCTTCAATCATCTTCATTCTTCCATAAATGCAGTAGAATTTAAGTACATATTTGGAATTACAGAAACTAACACTTGATTTATTATTCACGTAGTCTTTTAATAAATAATCTTATTTCCTTGCTAAATTTGCTTAACTTCCCAGAAAGGTGCTAATTACTCCAGGTGGTCTATCATAGCCAGTACATGTGTGTGAAGAAGCGGAGTAAAGTAGCTATTTTCTCCTTTACTATCATGAAAAAGGTACATCTTTTCTCCTTTTATCTTTTTTTGCAAATGCACTCATTATTACAGCGTTCCTTACCCTCTTTACATGTCATTTTTATTGTGTTGCTTTTTCGCCTCTGAGAAGTAAGATAGAAATGAGTGAAGAATGTATTTTTAAATAATTAGGATCTGATATATTGATACGTCTCACTTTTTCCCCATCCTCCCACCCTCCCTTCAACCCCTCCACCCCTCCCTTTTTACAAAGCCTTTGTTTCCGTTTTTTCCTTTTCTCATATTTATTCCTTTCCCTTCTTTCCTTTTCCCTAGCCCCCCACTCCCCCTTCCCCTTTAGACCTTTTCTTCCTATTTCACGTTATCTATTATACATTTTGATCCTTATTTACACTTTCAGTTTCTCACACCAGAGAAACTATTTGGTATTTACACATGTGACACATCTCTCTCAAAAGTTGTAGGAATGTGGCTCAATGGTGCATCACTTACTTAGCATGTGAGGCCCTGGGTTTAATCCTTATCGCCACAGTAAAATAAAATAATAGCTGGGGTGGTGGCACACACCTGTAATCCCAGCAATGAGGAGGCTTTAACAGGAGGATCACTAGTTTGGGGCCAGCTAGGGCTACAAAGAGTCCAAAGCCAGTCCAGGCTACATAGGGAGAACTTGTCTCAAAAACATTAATAAATAAATAAATAAATATTATTAAATTCTATAGGCAAAGTCGCAAAACACTAAGCCTACTAAAGAATCTACTTGTATGTCTACTTTAGGATGCTTGAAACAATAATTTGGTGAGTTTAATTAGAGAAGGTTTTGCATAAAAAGATGCAGTTCAGTGAGTGCAATGTTTTCGGCAGAAAGGTTTAACCCCCCTCCCCCCCCCCCGTGGAGAGGAAGAAGTCTAGGAAAAATTCCCCAACTATTTTGATTAGCTTAGAATTTATCTAATTAGTTGACTTTTCACAAGTACATGATGCTTCCTAATTAGTTTTCACTTAAACAAGAGAATACATCACCATTTTTAAAAAAACTCTCCTCCCTATACACTTATAAACTAAATTATCTTCATGGAGATGTTTAAAAGTTGATCTTTTGCAAATGGAAAGAGGACCAACAAATGGAAGGAAAGAATGGAAGGGAGACATAAAAAGAATTAAAAATGTTTAATCTACATGTACTAACTCCCAGTGATGAATGTAATCATTATGTACTGCAAACACGTACTGATAAAAATTTAAAAAGGAAAAAACAGTTGAGCCAGCTGTAGTCTTAGCTATTAAGGAGGCAGAAGCACAAAGTTAGCTTGAGCTTACAGGTTTGAGACCAGCCTGGGTAACATATCAAAGTGGGGTCTCAACAAAACTGTAGAATTAATTAACTGAAATACCATTGGCATATTGTATTTTTCAGTCGACTGAACAAAATAAATTGCCAATATAGGACACTTGTCACTTCCTCATGAATTAAAGTAACAAAAATGAAAAATCTACCTTTGACCAGATAGCTCCCCAGTTTTATCATTCCTAACAGTAACCTTCTACAAAACAGGGAGAAGTATATGTGATTTTGAATGCATCTTTGCTACTGCTATGTTTAGGAAGAAAAACTTGTCTTATTAAAGCATCTTCAGCTGGCATTTTTTATGAATTGATGGACATCTGTTCAGCCTGGGTATTGTGCAGCTAAAACACATTTATTCTCTCACCACTTTTAAGGGGCTCTATGCACTCTCAGGATGCCAAAGATAACATCTAGATCAGCAATTTCTCATAAATCATTGGAACATGGAACATGAAACAAGAAGGAGAAACCAGGATTCAATAATAAATATGGCAAGGTGCACAAACAAGAGAATTGAAACCAGATGAAAAGGAGCTTTTCAGAACAGAAGGTCAAGAAGCATGTTTCTCCTGCTCCCTCAAAGCCTTAGAATAAAGCCTTCTGATTATGCTTTCTCTCCCATCATCAACTCACTGCTTTTGGAATATTTATGTGGTGGATTTAAGGCTTTAACATACAATTGAAAAGTTAGTATAGTTTATTTTAGTTTGCTCAAGGCCTCAGGCCATTATGCAATGAAGGAGAAAATTTTGTTTATTGTACTTTTAGGAGTATTGTGCTCATATGTCTTGAAATGCATTATAGATATATGTACATGAATTTAGCCCAATTTATTCCATATATATGTATTTCAACAAGAAGTTACAAACGTGATAATAAAGTAATGTGACATATTGTTTTTAAACAAGTCAGGATTTCTCAGGAGCCATCATAAAATGATACATGCATTTAAATAGTGTTGATGTTATTAAATATGAGAATATCTCTTTGAGTCTTGAAAAGCTGAGTCCACTTGTTAAAATATCCTCCATGGGGACAAATCATCATTTGTCAGTGGGTTTGAATTTCTGGAAACGTAATTATTTGGTGACAATTATGCTAAATAATGTAGGCAAAATGATTGTTAAAAGCAATGTGGGATAATTAATAATGAAAGTGGTTTTGAAAGCATTTCCAAGGAATAGTTATAAAATATAAGCAATGTTTCCCTACATCATAATTCAGTATATGAGTTGAATATTGGAATTTGGGCAATTTTGTTTTGCTTTATAATAAAGAGCCTCATTTTATTCTTTTCTTTTCTTTTTTTTGTATTTCAAATATTTTAATTTAAATTTAAGTGGAGAGGCAAGCACACTCTTAAAAGGAATCCTAAAGAACCAGTATAGACTAAAAAGTCATTTGCTAAATAGTCCACTGCAAGATTTATAAATATTTGCATGTTGTTAGTTCTTTCTTAAAATCTGAATTTTTATGGCATATTTTGTGATTAGGTTAAATCATCCTTAAGATATTGATATGATCCATTTTGCTTCCTTCCAGGTCTCCTTAAATTGAATTTTTACCCTTGACTTCAATTCCCTATATCAGGCTACTGGAACTGAATCCATGCAACACAGATGAAACGCTACTCCATTCACACTTTCAGGGCCTTGGGAGGAGAATTTTTCCCATGCAGCGACATAATTTCCCCCAGAGTAACCATTCCAAAACCTAATTCTGGTTTGTTTCTAGGTTGCTTGCCATGTAAGTCAGCATTATTGCATGTGGCCAAGGGTGTGGCTCTGGTCTCTGGTTCAAATCCTGACCCTTCCACTTGAAAACCATGTGATCTCATCCAAGTGTCTTAACTTTCTTTGCCTCAGTTTTCTTGTGGGAAAATTGGGAATTACTGTAGCTCCTAATTTATAGGTTTTAAGTTTTAATAATGTAGGTAAAACCAATGCTGCAAAGAGCTTCTGGTACATGGTAAATCTTGGTAAACATTTGCTATTATTAATACACTAAAATAAATAGACAGAATGAGCCTTTTTGCTATACAGTTGGCCCTTCATAGTCAATGAACCATAGATTGAAAATATCAAAAAAGTTGCCTTGTACTGAGTATGTACAGACTTTTTCTTGTCATTATTCCCAAATAATATGGTATAACAAGTATTTGCACAGCATTTACATTGTATTGGGTATTATAAATAATGTAGAGATGATTTAAACTATACAAGAGGATGTGTGTAGGTTAGTTACATGTGTAAAATTAAGAGAATTAAAATGAAATCATTGAAAGAGCTTTTCAGAATGGAGTCTGGCAGACATCAGAGAAAGACTTAAGCACAATTCTGGCTGCTGCCTAGGAATATGAACTTTGGTTGATTTTGACTCCAGGCATCTAGAATAGGTCATTATATTGTGCCCAGAGACTCAAGATATATTTTAAGAGGCTACCAGACTCTTGTTTTATAGACATTTGTACTAAGTATATACGTTCTTTTCTTTATCTTGTACTGGTCACATAGCCCCTGTCATAGAGCACCCATTCTTTCCTGATTGCAATAGAAGTTTATGACAAAGGAATTTTTGTCACTTTTTACTGCTTGCTGATTTAAATTCCCACTTGAGCTCAGGATGTAGTTTAGTGGTACAGCACTTGCTTAGTATGCCTGAGCCTTTGTGTTCAAATCCCAGCACAACGAACAACAATAAAACAACTCTTATTTTCCTGCCTTCTTTGAAATACTGATTCAGTGCAATCTAAAATTTTATCTCCTAAATTGCAATTTCTAAGGCCCTTTTCCTTCTACAGTTTCTGAGTTTAATTGATCTACATATGCAAATAGTGCATCATTTTCTATATGGGGCTTGAACATCTGTGAAGTTTGGTAGCCATGAGCTCCTAGAACCACCCATGTGTGACTATCTCTTATCTCCTGAGGGATGACTGTTTAATTTTTTTCTCTTAAATATAAATTTATTTTTTTAACTGAGACATAAAAATTGTGCATGTTTATGAGTTATCATGTGATGTTTTGGTACATGAATACATTATATAATGTTTAAATCAGGGCAAACATATCTATCTCCTGAAACATCACTTTTTATGGTGAAAATATTCAAAATTGTTTTTCTAGCTTTTTGAACTATATAGCACATTAATTATTTTTATATTTAGAAATAGAGAACTTTTTTCTATATAAAGATACTTTATAGCTATATTTCAGTTTGTAGAGCTCATCATTTCAGTTTATGGATTGCTATAATTTACTACATTAATCTCCTACATTAGATATTAGGATTGTTTCTAAATTTTTACTCTTCTATTAATGTGACAACTTTTGAAAAAAAAATTCTGTTTCTTTAAAATAATTGGAGTTTCTGGACCATTGTATAGGGTGAGTACCTTTTTAACCCTGTTGATTCTTTTCTGAATTGGCCTCTGAAAATATATCAACTTACATGCACATCTATAGGAAAAATATTACTTTGTATAGCTAACCATGCACATTTTGGTCCACACATTTAGCATATACCTTCCCCACTGCTTTAATATATGGCCACTGTTTACATTTACTATGGATTCCTTACACAGAAAAACAGCTTTTAATAACTCAACCACCCAAATCTCTTATATTATTATTAGAGACAGCTAAGTTAGGTAAAAGTATTATTGATATTGGAAATGATACTAGAGATGAAATATGAAATATTAAATCTCCCAACCTGTTAGATGTCTGATATGCTGAGCTCATGTTCTTTAAAAATCAAAGAATGAATTCTAGGAACAACAGAGTTTAAGAGTAGGAAGATAATTATTGATAGGATAGCTCCTGAGAGGCAGGAGGGGACCCAAATGGGTGGCCGGGGACCCCACTTTACAGGGGAGTTTTATAGATCAAAACCCACAAGGGTACAACATGGGCCACAGCTATGATCAACTAATAAGGTTAAAGTATAGTCACTTAGGTAATTGGGAAACCAGTCAGGTAATAAGTGTAGATGGAAAGAACAAAAACTTCTAGGAATTGATGGGACCAGAGGTTCTGGTCACCCATCAGGGAGGCTGATGTTTATCTAGGCTTCATTAGCCCCAGTGTTTGTCCTTTGAGGAAGTATACAGGTCTGGTTATCTTGTCTATACCTTGAGGCTTGGTCTCCAACAGATATGTCTCCAGTCACAGTTGTGATGTGGTTCACTTTGTCCTGACTCTCTGGAGGACCTAGCCTTATCTGACTGCCTATAATATTTCTACCCAACTCAACTGTCTATAATATTATAGGCAGTCAGACAAGGCCAAGCCCTCAGAAAGTCAGGACAAAAGGTAAAAACACACTAAAACTATGGCCAGAGATGCATCAGTTAAAAACCAAGTGTGTTAGTTACTTTTCTCTCATTGCTGAGATAAAATACCAGACACCCAAAGTTAAAGGGGAAAGGGTTTATCTGGCTTGCAGTTTGTAGAGGTTTCAGTTAATAATCAGCCAATTCCAAGGCAGGGATGACAAACAGGAATGGTAGAACAGAAATAACAGGGCACATACAAGGCAGCAAAGCTAAGGAGTTAACCGTGTCTCCCTGCCCCTTTTATCTTATTCAGACTACTTAGGGCCCTTAGCACTCACACCCTTAATCCTAGTTCCCTTGTGCCTATCATTGCATCATGAATCAATTATAGCTTCACACACTCTAGATCAAGCCTATGACCACATGAGGCTTTGGGGGAACATCTAGATCCAAACCATAACACCAGGCCTCAAGATAAGGACAAAAGGACCTACATACTTCCCCAAGGGAGGAATAAGTGATAACACCTAGTATAGTAAAGTCTAGATAGGCATCAGTCACCTCAGTGGGTAACAAAGACCCTCCCAGATCCATCACCTACCTGAGAAGTTCTTTGTTCTTTTCATGTACTCTTGCTATGTGACTTGCTTCCCCATTGGATCACCATTACCTAAACAATGATACTTATGACTTTATTGGTTGATCATAGTTTTAACTCACATTGCACCCACGTGGTATTTACTTTATAAAAACTTCCCTGTAAAGTAGGGTCCTCAGGTATCCATTCAGGTCCTCTCCTGCCTCTCAGAAGCTATCCTACCAATAAATATTTTCCTACTCTTAACCTCTATTGTTCCTAGACTTCATCCTTCGATTTTTAGAGACCATGAACTCAGCATATCAGACATCTAACAGGCTGGGAGTTACATTTCCTTTATATCATGTGGAGGTTCTATAACATTATTGCAAATGCTTAGATCTTTCACATTGCCTCTGTCTTTAATCTTGATTTCACTTTCAGTTGGTTCCCATTCCTTGCTTCTTGCACCCTGTTACACATCTGTCTCTCCAGAAAGAGGCAAGAAACTTCCAACCTCAGGAACCTCCTTTAGACCTGCTATCACGAGAGTTCTTAGAACTTAAGGGCACTGTATCATAAAGTTCTAATCTTCCTTTAAGCCAGATAAAATATAAAAAGAATGGAAAAGAAAGCTTACAATGAAAGCAGACAGAAAACAATTAAAGAAGGGGAAGAAACACACACAAACGAGGGCGGTTGGAAGGAGCCTCTACTATGGCCATGACTTTAAGGTAGGGATCACATATGAGGAAGTTCTTTATATACTGAAACAAAAACATTGAAGAGAGTTTAAAGTGTAAAAAAAGATGTACAATATATTGAATGTTCCCATTTGCATGAAAAAAATAGGTTTTAAAAGGACATGTGTGGTACTTGTTTACACAAAATAAACATCTGACAGAATACAAAGCACTTTCTTGTTTCTCTGACCACCTGCAGAGAGGAAAACTAATAGGTGGAGAACAGAAATATAAATAATTCTTTTCACTCTCTATGCTTTTTTACTATTTGAATTTTGAGCTATATGAACATATTATCTACTCAAAAGTAGATAAGTAAAATGTTAGAACTCTTCTCTCATAGTATCTTGTATTAATCTTTAACTTAAATAATGGTGCTTTCTTTTTAAAACCTACTTTCTGCCTTTATCCTAAATTATTCCTATTTGCATACATAATAAAGATCCCTGGGACTAAAAGGCATTCTTCTGATAAAATTGTTCATTGTAAATTTCAATTATCTACAAGGTGCATATGACAAATCTCTGTCACATAAATCTTTCCAGGTTATCTTTATTTTCATTTCACTTTAGGTAAAAACTAAGGGCTTGGGAAAGAAGGACAGCACTTGCTTCCAGGTTTCATAATATCAGTGGCAAGGCTGAGGGGGAAGACCCCAAGCTTTTTCTTTTCTTTTCTTTCTTTTTTATAAGAAGGAAGCAAATTATGTTTGGGCCACCCATAGCTATAGATTCTAAAAATATTTGGGCTTTTTAAAAAAGGTGTTTTAATAAAATACAACCTCAAATGATTCACTTGGACAAATGGTCTTAACAACAAGGAAAAACAAATACTTTGTGAAAAGTATCTATAAGCCTAAGCCTCATGCTTTTTATCTTTACCATTTTCAGAGTCTGGCATGAAACAGATACACACCAACCTCCACAGGGAGTTAGAGGACTATCCAAACATCAAAAAGTGTTGTACAGAATTTTGATGACTTCTATGCCCTACTGGTGCACTATGCCTGGCTCAGGGAGCAAGAAAATGATGTCTCACCCAGGATAGATACGTTTGCATTCCAGAAACAGCAGTTCCCTTCAACTGCCAGTCCAAGATGCGCATGTCTCAAGATGCTTTTCCTGGGAAATGAGCATAAATAGATCATCTGTGTCAAAGTCCTTTTCTGTTCTTAGAGTGGGATCTTGGCTCTTGCTTCATTTTAGATCAACTTTCAGTGTCTACTTCAGCTCACTTGTTTAATTTACTATGCTAATACAATACTTCTGTATATTATCAAACATAAGGATGGAGCAAACTACAGGATCCAAACACCTTCTTTAGAGGAAGTCAGAATAAAGCTGGCAGCTGAGACATTCAGTCCTGGGTCTTCCAGTCTTAGAGAAAGGAACCATCATGGCCTAAAAGTTATGAGAGATCACAAAGTAGCCTTTAAATCCAGAGAGGGTTAACATAGGAAAAAACATACTGTGAGGAAGCACATTCAGTTACTATAGCGGTTGCTTTGAATGGGTGCTGGGCAATTCTTATATTCTCCTTTATAACTTTGTACTTTCTATTGTAACTCATTGCTTAGTATATCTGTATGCTGAATAGTTATATCTCTTGGAACCGCATTTCCAAAAATCTTTAAAATGGAGGCAAGATTAACAATTCTTAGGCCAAGAGCTGGGGATTTGTCACCACACCTGCCTTGAGAGTGCAAGGTCCTGAGTTCCATCCCTAGTACCAGAAAAGAAAAAAAAAAAAAGCTAGCACTAACAAAAATTCTTAGGCCTTACAGAAAGGTAAAATGAGACCAGAAGTATATAGTACCTAGCATGTTGTTGTTGCTCAATAAACACTAGTTTTCTCACTATTGTTCTTTTTATGATCCTCTTTCATTTCGAGGTTAGTTGTTTGATGTAGGACCAGTTGGGAGGGTTGCTTCTGTCTACTACATGGTTCTGAATCTTTAGTGTGCAGCAGAGTGACCTTGGGGGCTGGTTAAAAACAGACTGCTACCCCTGCATACCTACCAGAGCAGCCAGGATCCAAAACACCAACCACATGCCGGGGAGGGTGTGGAGCAAGGAGACATCTCACTCATTGCTGCTAGGAATGCAAAATGTTACAACCCCTTTGGAAGTCAATTTGCTGGTTTCTTACAAAACTGAACATACTCTTCTTTCCATATGATCCAGCAATTATGCTCCTTGGTGTTTACCCAAGTGAGTTGAAAATGCATGTCTAAACAAAAATAGATGTTTAAAGCAGAATTGCTAAAACTTGGAAGTAACAAAGTGTCTTTCAGCAGATGAACAAGCTGTAGTGTAAGCGAACAAAGGAATATTATTCAATGCTTTAAAAACAACAAAAAAAGGCTCTTGAGCCATGGAAAAAACTTGAAGGCACCTTACTAAATGAAAGAAGTCAATCTAAAAAGCTTACCTTCTACAAGTTTATGATTCTAACTCTATGATATTCTGGAAAAGTCAAAACTATAGATACAATACAGAGATTCATGGTTGCCAGAGATTAGAGAGAGGGAAGGATGAATAAGTAGATGTAAGGGAAGTTTTAAGGCATAAAACGATTATGTATGACACAGAGATGATGGGTACATGTCATTAGACCTAGGTCAGGACCCAGGAAATATCATCAGGGGTGAACCCTAATGTAAACAACAGACTTTAGGTAATAATATGTCAATGTAAGTTTGTCAAATGTAACGAATTCTCTGGGGCAGTATTGATAATCAGGAAAACTATGAGTGTGGAAGGGCATGGATTATATGGGAAATTTATGAAAAGAAAAAAAAAACAGACTGCTAGGCCTCAACCCTCAAGTTTCTAATCCAATAGGCCTGAGAATTTACATTTTTAAAATGGTGAGCTGATGCTGCTGACCAGGAGTACCTTTGAATCTATGAAGTGCATAATTGAGGTTAATTTAAATTAATCTAAATACCAATATTGGTGCGCTCTCTCTCCCTCTCTCTCTCTCTCTCTCTCTCTCTCCCCTATTTCTTTATTCTCTCCATTTCTTCCCCCTTCTTCACTCCTACTATTTTTCTTCATATTTTTGGGTTTGGGTTAGAGAAATCACCCAACTCTATTTCTTGCCAATGTATTTTTTTGTCAACAGCTCAACTCTCTTCATGTGTCAAGGAACCAGAAGGAAGCAATAATGTTGTTTTGCTTTAAGTATTTCATTTCATTCAGATACCAAAAGAAAGAAAAACAAGTGTTCTCTTGGTTGTTCACTAATCTGAACTGATATTATCTATTAATAATAAAAAGACAGTCTCTTTAGAAACTCTATAGGTTCCCTGGTGCCAGGGAATATTTTTAACATTTAGGATTTTATCCTTTATCAATACAAATATTTGGAAAAACCCCCAAATGGTCAGGAAAATAGCTAAGGCAAATATTTCAGATGAGTACTGGGAAGGGCAGAGCAAGTTCAGCCTGAAGCTGAGAAAATTGTTCCTTATCTTCCTAAGCTCTGGAGCACATAGGTCTTTTCTTGGGGCCCACGAACCCTTTGCAGTTGAATATGAAATGTAGTGTTTATTACTTGTGTGCATTTTTCTGGGAGAACATCTGTGACTTTCTTCAATGGATTCTCAGAGGGACTGTGACTCAAAAAAGATTAAGAAAATCTCCACGGGGACTTTAAATCAAAAGCCACACATTAATTTCTTTATACAGAAGGCAGTTTTGTAGCATGGAAGCATGGGCTAGTGAGTGGCCCTCAGAAAGAGGAATGAAGACTGGATTCTAACTACAGAGTCACAAAAACATTCCATGTGATCCTACGACAGTGGACACATGGCATCGTATATTTGTCAGGACCCACTGAATATCTGAATATATAATACCTGGGAACCACTGCTTAACTTTTCTCATCTTTAGCATATAGATAATATAAATACTTGCCCAACCAAATTGTTCTCAGGTTCAATGAGATGTCTGAAAAGCCTTTATTATCATATCTGCTACCTGACCAATGCTAAACAAATGGGAGCTGGTAGTAGTGGGAGTCATTGTTGCCATTCTGTGTGCCTCTGATGGTCATTACAAAAGCACCAGAAGCAAAAAATTTTCAACTCTTTGGTTCCAACAGAAGGAGCAGGGATCTTCCTCTGTGGAATAGAGATTATTACTGTCACTTTACCAACAATGAAACTGAGGCTCATTTCCAAAAGAACTTAGGGATGAGTATTATTTTGTGTTGCATTAATTTATTAGAGCCACATCTTATATCTCTTGCATGGAGCACTGTGATTTCTAAGCACTCAGCTTCTTAAACAAATCTGAGATGCTTTGGCCTAGGCAGTATTTTGGAAAATAGTCTGGAAGAGGCTGGGAACCTTAACCATCTTGTACTAACCTCTGAACTGCTGCCATAACTAGCAGAAGCATTTGTCCCCCTCCATCATGCTCCCTAGGAATTAGTTTTGTATTTAAGCAACAACTTGGCTAAGAAAGTGAAAACGTAATATACACTCATGCACAAAATAGCATACACAATCCACTTAAAATATTTTGTTTCCTGAAAAAAAAGTTGAAAACAGATTCCAACTTAAGATATTTTAACTTAACTTACACTGCTGAGGTTGATGGTAACTCAGCAGAAATGCTTATGTTAGTACCAGCTGAGCTTCTCTTGTATTTACAGTTCTATTCTTCACCAACAGCCTTACAAAAGTTAGACTCTTGCTGCTCTAAATGTTGCTGATGAACCAGCATCATCTAGGAACTTATTAGAAATGCAGAATCTCAGCCCCATCCCATACCTGCTGAATCAAAAGTATACATTTTGATTAAAACCAGGTGATTTATATCCACATTAAGACGTATTTGTTTCAGCAGCTAAACACTTTCTGCTGGAGAGTGTATGGTTTTAGGTATGAAGAGAGTTTTCTGTTTGTGGCTTTCTTTCTTTCAGCTCCTGTGAGTACCAGTACAAGAGTAACTCTCAGTTTTCTAGTCACACCTTTGTTCTTTTTTTGTGGTTTCTGCTTCACTGTGACATCCAAGGATGTGTCCCACTTTGATCAAAGTTATTTTTCACCTTCTCCAGAAAATCCCAGAGTCAGTAGAACAGAAGCCAGGTAGAAGCAATCTTTTATTTGATCAAAATTTTTCTGGCTAGCTACTAGTGAGAAAAGGGTAAAGGCTGGATTCCCAGAGACAAAACTCCTAGAACAACTTTTACATGTCTTAAAGTGAAGGCAATCACCACTGAGGAATCTAACCCATGATTAATAAGAACATGTTGGAACAAAAAGGAGAGGTTAAGAAGTGACTTGGAAAAGAGATGTATTTAAAAAAGAACCACTGTGTCCCTTGCTGGGGTTCTGTTCTGTTTATAGGCAGGCCACTTACTTTATAGGATGTCTCTGTTGGGAAAGTGCTTTACCTTAGTTTCAAAGTGATGATATTCAGAAAGAACACATGCACGTAGGCAGTCAATCTGGGCTCATTATTGGCCAAGAACAAGCTAACTGTGGATTCTCGACTGTCATTGCAGTGTATGGCCCTGTTTTAAGAGTAACCAGCATTTGTTTTAGTCAGGTATGGCAAGGCATGCATACATGGAATGACTGTCACAGTGGAGTTTTCATATCCACAGATCCCTACAAACAGGAGGTTTGGCAGGCCACATTGGGCACATGGATAAGTACTCAGAGAGAGAGAGATCAGGACATGATGGGCAAGAGCCATTATTGTGATTTTCAGAGAAGGACAAGGCAAGGCAAGATTGGTAGGTTCATGGCAAGTTTGAATAATTTCAGTGGGTTCTAGGGTACAGGAGTTGTTATGGCTTGTGTTGTAGATGTCCCCCTAAAGCCTCATGCAGTCATAAGTGGGGCTTTTGGGAGGTGGCTAGATCTAGGGTTTGTGCTGCTTGGATCAAGGATGTGATGCTGGGATTGAGTCACAGTGTCTCAAGTGTGTGAGGGCTACCTGCCCTAAGGGCCGGTAGGCTTGGTAAGGTATAAGGGCCAGAAAGAGCTGTAGTTCGGGCTTCTCTCTAGTCATTTGGTTGCTTTCACTGCTTTCTGTCTGCTATGAACTGTTTCTTCTCTCTGCCACCCTGCCCTGGAGCCAATCAACTATGAACTGAAACCTTTACAAACTGTGACAAAAATAAACCTTTCCTCCTTTAACTTTGCGTGTCGGATATTTTGTCTTAGCAATGAGAAAAGGAACTGAGATAGGGGCTGTGTCTGATTGTCTGAGAGCTGGCCCTGGGATGATCAGGGCGGGTGGCTAGTGGGCCAGGTATAAGAGCCCTTCAAGCTCAGTAAAGGAAGTGGTTAGGGATATGGGCTCTGGATTGGTAGGTTTGCACATGAAAGAAGCACTCAGTTGATCCTTGCTCTCCCTCTGGGAATTAGTTAACCCTGCCAGGGGTAATCACTTCAGGGTTAGCAAAGTTCCAGATGTCAAAGCATCAGAAACATGAAAAAATTAAAATACATAATTAAATACAGGCCCAGCTAAAATGGAATGAATCTCTGAAGCCCAAGTTTGGAGAAATCCAAGTTCTCTTTTTCAAGCTGTGTCTCTACACACACATTCTGACTATTATGAAGGAATAAAATTCAGTTTGACAATTTGTTCACATTATGAACATTCATTCATTAGAGGATAAACTCAGTGATTCATCTGAGTAGTGACCAGGGGAGGTAGCTCTAGTGAGCCCCAACTTCAAAAATATTAGCTCTGCTATTTTATTCCTGTGGAATGTATCTGATATAATCAACTTAAAAGGAGGAAAGGTTTATTTTGGCCTAAGGTTTTCAGAGGTTTCAGTCCAGGGTTGCTTGGCCTTGTTGCTTTTGGTTTGTGGTAGCATAGTACACCATGGTGGGAATGCATGGCAGAGGAAGCCTGTTTACCTCATGGTGGCCAGAAAGCAAAAGAGCGAGAGAGAAAGGAGCTGGAGTCACAGTATCCTTTCAGAAGCACACCCAGATGACTCAACTTCCTTCCACTTGGCTCCATATCCTGGAGGCTCTACTTCCTCCCAGTAACACCATAGACTGGAAACCAAGTTTTCAGCCCATGGTCCAATGGAGAACACACTAGATCCAAACTATAGCATAACCTATGTCCTTAGGGGTATGCAGTAACTATCATACAAAGGATTAAGAATGGTTATTTTTATTATTAATATTATTATTATTAAAACAGTACCAAATGTAAGGAGAGACACCTTAAGGGGCAGAGCAAGTGATGGTACCTTCCTAAAAGCAGAGGTAGAGAGATAGCAGATTGAGGCCTTAAGGGTAAAAAACATGAGTCATTTTCAGCGGCCAGTCTTTGTCAGGAGAAGTCCTGGGACTCTGAAGCAGAAAGTCCAGTGCCCAGAACCAAAGCCCAAATCCCGGGCAGTGGGTTTCTTAGCCTGGGGAAGTCTGGGTAGTCCCTTTCAAACTTCAGCTGCCTGGAAATCACCTCCATGGGTTTTTTATTTTATACAAATAAAAAATATTCGGGAAAAAAATTGAGTCTGTGTGGAACATATATGGACTATTTTTCTTGTCATTATTCCCTGAACAATATAGTATAATTATTTACATAACATGTACATTTAATGAGGTATGTTAAGTAATCTAGGGATGATTTAAGATACACAGGAGTATATGTGTAGCTTATATGCAAATGCTGCACAATTTTATGTAAGGGACTTGAGCTTCTGCAGATTTTGGTACCAATGCCCCGTGGATACCCAGGAACAACTGCATTAATGTATAATAGGGACAGGAATGTATACATTGTCAAACGCCTCCTCCCTCCTGCCATGCTTTCTCTCCCGTGTCTCCTCAGTTTCTCATGGGTAAGATCCTTCTCGATTGTCAGCTTCTTGATTGTCTTTTCTACAGTATTGAATCCTCAAAGTAGACAAAACAAAGAAAGAAAGCCTGAGAGGCAAAACTGATGCAAATTGGTGTTAAGAGAACGGGAGATAGAGAAATTAAAAATCTACTTTGACTGGACATTGGGAAGACTCCTGGAGGAAAACTGAAAGCAAGAAGTTTAGGGAGAGGCTCCAAAACAACCTCAGAACACCAGAAGGTAGGATAAGAGAGGGGAAGGGTCAGTGGCTGAGTGGCTGAGTGCCTTTCATATCCTTTGGCAGACAATTTGGAGATTGAGGTGACTTTTACTCCTGAGCACTTTCTTCAACTATAATATCATGTGAGTCTGGGCCACATGGGTCCTGGGATTGATTTGGGGCACAGAATTTGTCATGGCGTAGAGATAGTGTGTTTATTCTGACTTGTTCACAACTTATCCCCTTCCCCAGTCTAATTATAATGGATAGCAAGAGAACAAGCTAGGAAAGCAATGTCAAGATACTCAAGGAAATTCAAGAACTTTTAAAACAAAAGAGTCATCTCAATAGCAATGCTGGAACTGTAAGATCTGGGACTGGAGTCAAAGCTGAGTCCTAAGCTGAGGAAGGGAGTGGGTGGCCAAAGGGCTGTGGGAGCCTGGGCTCTGGGAGTGGGCCTGGGAAAGGAAGGTCACAGGCAAAGAATGGGGGCCTGAAAATGCGGTAGGATCAGCATTGCCTGGGCTGTTCCCTGAAAAGAAGGAAAATGTCTTAAAATGAACAATATCCTCAAAGCTAATGAGGCTTTGTGGGGGGAAACCCATTGTTTGACCATTAAAAGGAAAGATGATCCCTAAAACTAGGGAAGAGTAGTCTCGCTTAATGTTGGAAAAGGGAGTTGGCTTCTTTATGCATTTTTTATAAATTCTTATAACTAATTTAAATGTCCATGTGATCTGTCTTGAAACAGAAGGGCTGTTACACTAACAGACAAGTCACTGGGAGGGCTTCTGACTTCACTGGAAAGAGCGGACTGGAGGATTCGAAATTCCTGCAGCAAGCTGAATTACAATTGTTTTTTCCCCTCCCGACATTCTCCACTGGCTTTTGTTTTCTCCTCCTGTGCAAATCTTTCTTTCTTTCTCAGTTCCTCTTCTTTTCACACCCACGAAGAAAGTTGATTCCAGTAGTAAGAAAAACTTGTGAAACAAATATTTTGGTTGTATTACACATCAGCTCTGATTTGTTTTCTGTTTCCTCTGACTATTTACATCTGTCTCTCTTGCCTGGCTTCCTTTGCAGGTGGTGGTGGTGGAGACTCATACTCAAGCCTTAGCACGGACTAAAACATGGATGACTCCACAGCACCACAATACTTCAGTTAGACTGTTTGCTATTACAGGACTTTCATTTTGACAATATACTTTTAACCATTTGAAAATTGTTCTCTAAAGAAGATATGGGTAAAATTGGAGTCCTGCTAAATGGAACCAATTTTATAATCTAAGAAATTGTACAGTTATTTGTCATTTTGTAACTCTGAATCACACTATAGATATGTTTATGTCTCACTTTATTTTACTTAATATTTTATTATCCAACTTTTATGATGAAATGCATTCCAAAAGGGAAAACATTTTTTTTTTTTTTTAGGATGACAACTTTTTATTTAACATCTATAAGATTTTGGTACCTTGCAGTTTTTGACCAGGTTTTTACAATCTCAATTTTAATAGTGCAACCTGTGCAAGCAAAGAAAAAAAAAATGACAGGAAAAGACCAACTGTCCCTTACTTGTTTTTATACACATCTATTATAGGCGAAACAAAACTTACCCATGTTACAGGTAAGTGTCTATTCACATTTGTACATTACCATTTTTAACAGTTTCAGATAAACTCTACAATGTCTTACAACACATGAAACAATATTCTAGTAACTGGGGTAACAACAACAATAACAACAACAAAACATACAGCAGAAGCCTATAGTCTCAACACATCCATCTGGGGATAGCTCCCCCAGCAATGATATGAATGTGCTGCATTAACCCTGAGCACTGTGTAACAGAAAAGTAAAGCCAGTTTGGCAAGTTCCAAGTATTTTAAACCAGATGTAGTTTGTAGCCTTTAACAAACACACAAACAGACCGATGCAAACACGTGCACATACACACACACACACACACATACGCGCGTGTATGCGTGTATCCCCCTCTGTTCACCCAAATAGAAGCGTACAGGAACCCCCAGGGAGGCAAAAGGAAAGACACATACACTACCATCGGCACTGCTGATTTTCAGTTTTGCTACCTAGTCTAGGTTTGTCCTTATTCCCCCAAAAATTAACTAGAGAGCACAACCGAAAAAAATATATAATTCTTTGGAAACCGTCCCTGATTTTTATGCAAATGATAGGCTCCCACAGCATCTCAGACACGCTCGTGCCGACACCTGTCTGTCCTTCAGGCATTGCTCAGGTTGGCGATGCTCTGTGGGTGATGCTGCTGCCACAGGTGTTTCTGCTGGACCGCAAGCTGCTGAGACTGGTCTGAAGTTGACAGGAGATTTACGAGAGGAGACACACAATTTGCCGGAATGATCAAGCCTACAATCCGTTGTCCATCTTCTGTCCTTAGCCGAACTATCTGCATTTTCATATTCGTGCCGCTGACAGAGGCAAGCACACCCTCCACTTTCGTCCACACAAGCAGGACAGAGCCGCATAAGACGTAATGCGTGCGGCAGCAAAGACCGATGTCACTGACTAATCCCAAGCTTGCTTTTTTGCAATTGCCACGCCAATAAGCATGAGTACAAGTATCTGCGGATGACTTATACTGGTCCAACCAGTGCACAAAGGCATCATTTGAGACTACCTTCTTATATTTCTTTTTGAGATCAGCATAAATTTCTAATTTGAGCTGCTTCCCAGTATTTGGTCGATAAACTAAGAAAAGTTTCCTTTTAGGGTTTACTTCTTTAACTAAGATGGCGGTTTTCTTGTTGTTCCTTATTTGCAGTGACAAGCAGAGGCCATCATCTGGTCCTGTCAGCTCAGCCCAGATCTTGGCTGCTTCCTCCCAGGACATCCCTCTCTCTACACTGACGGTGTACAACTCTACATGGCCAGAGGTCGAATAGCCCGGAGTCAGAAACTTCTTAACATCGCTTTTCCTCACCTTCTCTTCTCCAGAACCAATATCTAGGATTCCCATGTCACATCATCCATTTTTTTTGGCATTCTGAACAACTGCAGTAAGTGTGTCCGCAAAATACTGAAACAACCCATTTTGTTGATGCACTTCCATGCCCAGAATTCTATTTAAGAACTTTCCTATGTTGTTATAATCTTTATCAAGAGTAAGAATTCCTGAGCGATCTTCCACATTTAACAGGCCTACACCTATCAGTCCTTGTCAAACATCTTTGAAGAATTCTCCAGGATAGTCCGGAGGTGGTGATACCATAGGAGAATCCAAATTTACAATGGATTTCATAACAATTTCTAAAGCATTTCTTCTATACTTATTGTCAAAGTTGAATCTGCTCAGATCCCGAGATTTTGTTGCTCTTCTGTCACCATGTGTAAGTGCCCCCAGACTCTCAGGTCTTTTGGCAACAATGGAGGCAAATCTTTGTTCTCCCGCCAGTTCAGAAATCAGAAAGACATACTCGGGAGCAGTCACTTGGTTTGATTTGTGAGTTCTTCCAAATTGTTGAATTGCTCTATCAGCACTCCAGGGTAATTCCAGAGTCATATGAACTCTTCGCCTTTGATTTTTAGCTCTGCGATCTGCTTGTAATGAAATACCCGAGCTTGCAGCTTCTGAGATGATAGCAATATTCTTATCGACATCCATAAACCTTTGTTTTTCTGTAATGTTTAGTATTTCCACTGGCACATCAAGTTCAGATCTTGACTCGTAAGATATACTTCTGTCACTGTTGCTCACAACCTGCCCCTTTTGGCCAGTCATCTTGGGGCCACCAGCTCATCGATAAATTCATCCAGGGTATTAGGAGGGAGGTCTTCAGCTAACTTTTCCAGTTTCTCAAGTAGGAATTTCTTCATCTGCTGGGCCCTCTCCACAGCATCCTGACTTGTTGTAAGGCTGCTGTTGCTGCTGGCATTACTATTAGCTGGTGCACTATTAGGAGCAGGTGAGATAACTGGTGTAGATGAAAAACTAGGTCGTTTTGATCCGAGACCTGATGCTAATAAGGCACTTTGAATAGAATCTGGATCTATACTTTTCTTCTTTTTTTTAATCTTTGTTTTTCTCATGGTCTTTTCTGATTAATCAAGGATCATCTTCATCATCCTCACTAGATTCGTCTTGAAAGGGGTTGAAATCATCGCCATCAC
The DNA here is from genome assembly GCF_053883595.1 of Heterocephalus glaber. Lineage (NCBI taxonomy): Eukaryota > Metazoa > Chordata > Mammalia > Rodentia > Bathyergidae > Heterocephalus > Heterocephalus glaber. The sequence goes on along the minus strand of NW_028258324.1, from coordinate 47,510,440 downwards.
CGGAGCTCATGTTTTTAGAGCTCTTGTAGTCACTTTCTTCAATGTCAGAGGCATCAACTCACTTCCACTGTCATCAGAACTGCTACCTGCGAGGCCACTGACTTTGTGCTTTTTTGGCTTCTCGAGTTATTTCTTCACCTTTCCATTTCTTCATTTTATTTTCTTTAGAAGGGCTATCTCTTGGTGAACTGTTGTTACTTGGAGCTGTCAGATCGATTCCCAGCAAACTATAGTTTTTCCTGTCTGGAGAAGGGAAGTGTTTTTCAATGAGTGACTGCAACACTCCTTTGGCAGTTGAAACAAAATCATTCAATTCTCCTCCACCCTCTTCCAAAGCTTCTAATGTTCTAGCTTCTCCTGTAGACTGCAGATCAATTACAACACATTTTCCATTCTTGATTTCCTCCCAGGCTAGCTGCACAACCCTCTTAACTTTGGATGGTATGCACAAGTACTTGAAAAACCTCTGGTGTGCAGACCAAAACTGACCCCACATGGACTTCTTCATTCTCTGCTCAGCATCAATCAGGTCCACGGCCTGTTGAAACTGCTCTCTGGTGATGACCCACAGCTTTACTGCTTTGTTATACATTTTAACATAGTTCTGAGAAAGAAGAACTTCCTCAATTTTGAAGGTCACTCCAGTAAAACTCAGCTGTCGGGCAATATACATTCCTCTGAGCTTCATATCCATAGCAACTATTTCCATGGCACTGACACCTCTGCACTCCACTGCTTGAATGAAATCACTGAATTCTCTAAATGGAGTCCCCTCACCCCAGATTCCAAGGCAGTTCATATAGGCCACATTTCATGGTTCCGAAGCACCAGTGGCACTCGAATAAACAACTCCGGCTTTTGGCAATTTGTTCTGAAGCTCCAAAACTGCTAAGCTTGTCTTAGTGGGTTTTGAAGAACCAACAGGACATAAGTTTTTTGCTTTATGACATTCATTAAACACTATCACTCCATCGAAGTCGTTACCACACCAATGCAGAAGTTGTTTTAACCTAGTTTTATATTTACCACCAGACTGGCTTTCACCAATAAGGGAGGAATACGTAGCAAAAATCACGCCCTTTTTCACACTCCCGTTATGTTTGGAAGAAATTTTTCCATATTTAAATTTATTTAATGAGTGGACCAAAATGGTTTTTGCTCCAATATCCCTCAAATCTCTTTCAGCATCATACTTTAAGTCACTGGAAACACTGAACCACAATGCTCTCTTTCTACTCAACAAATAATTTTCATAGATGATTCCTGCTATCGTCCTGTCTTTCCCTACACCAGCACCATCATCTATTAAGAAGCCAGCACGATCTCCATTAGGTAGGAATGTTTCATGTTGCTGAGCTGCATATGTAATTTCCTCAAGCTGTAATGCTGATAACCAGCCACTGTCGATGGTTTCTTCAGAGATGGATGTTTTATACCAAACATCAGGAGGAGTGACACTGGATAAAGAGCTAGTTTCCACTACAGCATCTGGAAGACATAGGCTGATTTTCAATTTTATTGGCATATACTCTGCATAGGTTTAAGCATGGCCCATTTCTTCTTCATCTTCCTCCTCTGGCTCATCTTCCTCTTTTACAACCGGAACCTTCATGGTCGGGGAAAAACTCATTTTCATGTCATTTATCCATATTCTTGCTACTTCTTTATTAGAAGACTCTTTCTTCACTGTACCATTGCTTACATCAGTAGCTGCTGTTGCAACTGGCTGAGCAATATTAGCAGGTGGCTTCAGCTTCATGAGTTCATTCAGACTATTATTTTTTAGTAGATCCTTTAGCTGAACCTGGTCTTTTGAAGGTGCAGTGGTCACAGTGTTCCCCACTGCTGGTGTTGACACTGAAGGGCGGGTGTTTGCAGTAGTCTGGATAAATTTTGTTAAAGTGATGGTCTGCCTGTTGTTACAGGTGGTGTTTTAGTCATTACAATTGTAGATCCCAGGGTTGGAAGCTGATTTATTTGATTCAACACAAATGTAGTTGATGGAGGCTGCTGCCTCACATTTAACAGCGCAGGAGTGGGTAGCGTCTCTGTTTCTTGTTTAACAGTAACTGCGGCTTCTGCCTCCAAACCTAGTTCTAATGCACCAGGTGGCACCGACTGCTGAAGTGCAGGTGTCAGGGTTGGAGTTGCAAGGCCCACATCTCCGTCAATATCAAAGATGTCATTCGGACTAATTCCACTCTCACTCAAAGCAGCAAGCACCAAATCTTGCCCCATTCCACCATTTTCCCCGTGGGAGCCGACGCCAGAACAGCTTCTCCCGAGCAGTGAGAGCTTGAAGAGCCCAAGGCGACGTAGGCGACTGGAGCGTAGGCGGCGGTAGCGGCACCGGAGCGGCAGCAGCGTCCGGCTCTGCCTACCTCTCCGCCGCCATCTTGATGCCCCCCCCCCTTTGACCGCCGGCCGGGCAAACATTTTTTAATGGTTGCATTATACTCCAGTGAACAACACAGTAACATTTATGTAATCACTTGATGTACTCATTTGTTGGGTATTTAAAATATTCCCAGTTTCTTATTTTTATAAACCCTGCTACAATGAGCTGAGCAAAAGCAACACCTGCATTTGTGGAATTGCTGAGCAAAAGAATGTGAACATTTATTTAGAGGGCTTTTGACACATATGGTTAAACTATTTTCCAGAAAAGTCGCACTGCTTTACTGCTTCACACCCACTATGCCCACCTTGTCTTTCTGTCTTCGTGTGAACATTTTAAGAATGAAATATGAAATGCTTCTTACATAGGTTCTGGCAACTAGCCTGACTCAGTAAGTGGTAGTTGATGATTATGTTGATGATGAATAAGTTTATAACCAATATTTCTTCTCCCCAACTCTCTCTGACTCTTTGAATGGGGGCAGTGGTTCTATGGTATTCTAGGCTTTCCTCTGTTGTTTATCAGCTGGATATCCAGAAACACCCATTCATATCCCTGCAGTGCATTGCTGAGGGGCCAATTAGTGGTCTGATAAATTTCTTCACAGTTGTTACTGGATGCTGGAGTGCCCAGAGGACCCTTCCATGCTCTTGTTGTGAAAAACACAGAAGTTTTATATTTATTAAAGGTAACAGGAGAGAGAAGAAGTATCTATAAAGAATAAGAAATGCTCTTAAGAAAAGAGGTGTGGGAAAAGAAAATACACCCTGAATGCAGAATAGGTCAGAGAGAGAGAGAGAGAGAGAGAGAGAGAGAGAGAGAGAGAGAGAGAGAGAGAGAGAGAGAGAGAGAGAGAGAAGACAGTAGCCACAAGACCAATGGCTGCCATTTTTTACACTCCCATTCTGCTGTTATATCTGGGTGGTCCTGTGCAGGGATTGGAAGCTGTTCCGCACATGTATCCTGACTGTGATTAACAGGTCTGCGTGATTGACAGTCCATGTCAAATTGCCCAGCCATTTTTCCATGCCCTAGTCTCCTCAGAGTCATTGGAAGAAAAATGATTTAGAGTTTTTCCTGCCCTGGATTTTCAATTGCTGTCTTGAGAGCCTACATAACTCAGTGGTTCTAAGTTCTGGCTGCACAGTAGAATCATCCAGGGCCTTCATAAGCAATACATGGCCTTAGATGGTCAAAGATGGGGCCTGGGTGTTGGCATTTAATAAATTCTTTCCAGGGAAATCTAATATAAGCAAGGAATACAAATAAATCACTTAACACCAAAACAAGGTGTTTAGGAATTAATTTCAGGCATCATATGGGACCTACTGAATGACTTATTTAGAAGCTGGGTATCTTATCTAGTATGTCTCAAAGATCAGAAAAGGAATATTGGGTGAAACCCTAAGAGTCCTCTATTGTCAACATTGTGGTGAAAATTTATTAATCTTCCGCCTGCTTGGGAGGCCAGATATATCAACTAACTCTTTCTAGAAAAGTTGTGTTTCTCTTTGTGTTTAAAACAGTATCATTAATACCCTTAGAGGAAGAAACTAAGCTCAAAGTGGTATTATCTAGCACTGAGTCTTTGGTAGCAAGAGGCTAATTAGGGAATCAGACCTAGGATGCTAAATTCCATGCTTTTTCTTTCTGCCACATCATGTTGCCCCTTTAAAATTTACATTCATTTTTTTCATGCTCACATCATTGATTTTTGACTTTGATTTTGATTTTTTGTTGTTGTCATATGGGGTTGACTTTGTTTTTCAGTTTCAAAGAGAGTTGCTTTTAAAAGCCCCACCAATGCTACCACAGGGTGACAGTTGTATTTTGATCAGGTACTATGGGTGTGTTCCAGGCATAGCCCACAAAGAATGCGGCTGTATCTACTCATCATTTTATAAATATTGATGAAGAGTGGTAAAAATGTTTTAAAGGAAACTTTATCTGAAGGAGTGTCTTGGAATTCAGCTGTTTCTTTTCATGTCTTTCAGATCTCCTACCCTGGCACTGAAATCCAAACAGCCAAGAGTGGGCCAAATCCTAGGGTTTGTTCATTATTGTGATATCAGACGTACTGTATTGGGTTGATTTGAAGGAAGGGTGGCCCCAGGAATTAGAATTGACACACCCAGACTTTGCCCCCAAGCTGTGACAAATATTTAGTCACACAGTGGCTCCATAGTAGGGAGGACTGAGTTGCAGATCACTTTGTAAACTCCCTTTATTCCAAGGGTATGAAAGAATAAAAAGTGCATTCTGTAACAGAGAAAACTGAGGCTAAGAAATACTGCTTAACTTGCCTGAGCATACATAATAACACTAGATACAATAAAAGGGGGCTGGTGTCTTGGCTGGTTGTGTTTCCCTGGGTCCTGTTCCACCACTTTTTCATTTTCCTTTATTACTCATTTAATAGTTAGGGACAGAGAAGTATGCTCACACAGTATCACTGCACAGTTAGAATCACAAAATTGAAAACAAAAATAGGGAGGTGATTAAGAGGAAATATGATCTATTCATTGTGTAAAATATCTAAATATTAACAGTAATAGTTTACTGGGCGTGGTGGCACACACTTGTAATGTCAGCACTGTGGGAGGCTGAGGTAATTCAAGCCCAGCCTGGCCAATTTAGCAAATAGCAAGAGCCTGTTTCAAAATAAAACATAAAAAAGGGCTGGAGATGTAGCTCAGTGGGAAGGCCATAGGTTCAGTCTCTAGTACTAGGGAAAAAAAGGTAATAGTTTTAAAAAGTGTTAAATGATTTAGGAAAGTACATAAAATTAGAAATTAGACATTGTTTACCTGGTTCCTGTTTATCTGACTTTTCAACCTGTGAAACTGCTATAGGCAAAGTGTGGTCCACCTATCAACTGGTGGTGTTACCTAGCTAGTGAGAAATGTAAATCTCAGACCCCAGCCCTGCTGAGCCAGAATCTGCATTTTAATAATATCACCAGGTGATTCATATTACATTAACGTTGAAAAGTACCTAAGTGAAGAGCTCTAAAGATTTAGTCTTGAGCTACTTCTGTACACTAGAGACATTGGCTCCTTAAGTTAGAAATTCCTGTACCTGATAGCATATGAAGTTCCTGATTCAATTGGCCAGCATTGTGGTCTTGGGAACTGGGACTGGTGTAGCAATAATACAGACAAGGTCAAGATCCACTGTCTGCATGCTCTCCCCTATGATACAATTTTAAGCAGAAAATACATGATAGCAAAATGCATTTTTGATGTGATTTTAGGGGAGGGTATAAGGGATTGAACCCAGGGCCTCATCATGCCAGGCAAATGTTCAACCACTCAGGCTACATCCCTACCCCATTTATTTTATTTTGGGATAGGATCTTGCTAAATTGCTCAAGCTGGTCTTGAGCTTATTATGAGCCCCTCTTGTCTCAGCTTCTGGAAGAGCTGAGATTACAGGCATGTGCCATAGCACCTGGCTTCCATATGATATTAATTATGAAAAATGCATAGAAAATTATTAATTATGAAAAATACATAGAGAAATAAATAGAGAGATCACAAGAAAATATATCAAAATATTAAGCATAGTACAAATAGAGGTGAGTTTTATTTGGGAGGAGGATTTAATTTCTGATATATTTATGTACATAATGATCACAAATCTCAAGCCACAGATTTAGATATAAAAAAGACATTTACTTTTATACACCACAATTTAATTTCTATTGTGAGTTCCAATGTGCTTGTGGTGAAAATTTTTCAGTCAATGCAGAGGCATCTCAGTCAAATTGAGTTCTCTTCAGTCAAGCTGCTGCTATCCCTTGGCAATATTTGTAAATTAGAGAAAGCATATGCCTTCCAGGGTGTGATGGCCAAAGCATGGACTTGATTCCTTCCCGTGCCGCCTTCTTGGGCTGGATGTTCTGTGCAGTAAACAACCTGCTTCACTGTTTCCCATTCACCTAATTTAGGACCCTACGTTTTCATTCAACATTTCAGGTAAATTTTAGGAGATTTCATGATGGCATTGGATTGAGAGGGAGTTCAGGAAGGCATAAGGTCCTTGCAGTCTTCATCACTGACATTGTGCTTGTTGAAATGCTCTGATTCCCACAAACCCTAAGGGACTTGGTTGATTAGGCTGGTGGCTAGGGCTTCCTTATGGTCCAATGTCTCTCTGGGCTGGGTTCTCTCTCAGGACTTCTAAGCCCTTCTGGGAAATATCTAGAGGTCCTTTGAGCCTCATAGGGAAGAGTGAACTCCACAAGGCTACCTCTGCCTCATCTTCCTGGGCTACAGTCCTTGCAGTTACCCCTCCTGCTGCATTTGGGGACCTGTTATTGCTTGCTGCCCTCCTGAATTCCATTCGGATATCCCAAATCTTCCTGTGGACTTTTGCCATCTCTCTTTTTTCTAAGACTGGGTGGGGCCTGGAGTCTGGGGCTGGGGACTGGAGCAAAATGTGAAGAACACAGCCTCTTTCTGGTGTTATTCTTTTTGTTTTGACCCAGGAAGTCTGCTCCTCTGGGACAGGCAAACTGCTTCTTGTATCATCTTGCTCCAAATCTATTGCTTTACATGGACTTCATTTCCTGGTCTGGATATGCAGATCAAAACTTTGTCTTTAGTCACCAAAAGGCATTTCCTCTGCTTTTCTTTGATTTCAGCCTTACCTGGTTTGGTGAAAATCTCCAAAGGAATGGGGGAAGGAAGAAGGAAATTCAAAGGAAACATGAAAAGAAATGTTGATTAATATCTCAAAATACTATCCTGCTACATGTACTTTCCTTATTTTCTACAACAAACTTTTAAAATATAGTCACAAAAATAAAGCTGCAAAAATCTTACAAGAATTTTTAATGGAGAACATTATAGTTTTTATAACAATCACTTTCCTTTAGCCTCTTCTTGATGGAAAGACAGCTGAAAGCTAACACTGAACACTTAGTTTTTGTCATGCACTATTGAAAGTCCTCTATCATGTCATTTAATCTTCACTATGATATCTGCACCAGATGAGAAAACATAAAGAGATTAAGTAAGTTACTCAAACCCTCCCATCTAGTGACTAGTGGACCTAACTTGGGAGTCATTCCAGCAGCCTCCTATTGGGCAGAAGATAGGAGGCTGCATTGCTCCTTGATCTGGTCATAATCCCCCCAGTCACAACTGGAATACCACAGTTCTGAATGCTGAAATCCTCAAAATGCCCAAGTCCCTTCAATCGAAAATCCCCAATTTCACAATCCCAAAAGAATAGAATTCCAAATGTTGAAATTCTGAAAAAAAATCTCAATTCTCATGAAAAAAAAAACAACAACAATATACAGAACAAGAGGGATGGAAAACTGAATTCTGAAGAAGGGTTTGGCCATGTGAGATAGCAACAACAAAATATTCGATTTTAAAAATCGGGCCAGGATTTAGCTCAGTGGTTCCACCGCTTCCCTCAAAACCATAAGGTCCCGAGTTTGATCCCCAGTACCAAAAAAAAAGGATTACTTGTCTGTATTGAGGTTGAGATATGTTGTTGTCAATGTAGCTGCTTTCTGAGTGGGAGGAAAGCACAACTTGTGGAAAGGGTGGGTTTAGTGTGCAGGAGTTTACAGGTTATTGAAAAAGGACCTTCAGGAGTTTAACGCTATGTTCTGTAAGGATGGAAGGAGGGGTGACCACAAGCCAGGATGGCCTCCAGGAGCAGGGAAGAAAGCTAGCCTTGAAGCTCCAGTTTTTCTTGAAAGTACAACTTTAAAATTTTGATTTCTTTGCTTCTTTTCTTCCTATTTTTATTTCTACTATCTACCTCAGGGCTCTATTGCAGTTTTGATCTATCTCATCAAAAGACTTAGATTGTACATCACTGTGTTTCAGATGACTGCAGTTATAAAACTGCTTACACAATTACCAGAAATAGCAATAAGTGTTGATGACATACTGTTCACTTTTCTACCTATTTCTTTACGAATATGGTTGATCTGCTCGTACCTTTTATACCTGTGGGACTGTCATTATTTATTTATGTTTGTAAGATATTTATAATATCATTGCCTGTTTTACTGTGTAAAGTGTCTTATGAAGTATTCTGTTGTGTTTTTATATGTTTCTCAAGTAAACTCCCTTTCGAACATTTTAATATTACTTAAATTTTAAATTTCATTAAATATTACTTAAAATTTAAATAATTATTGAAAATAAAACAATATTTTCTATAATTATATTTTTGGAATTTTGATCTTTCAGAATTTCAACATTTGGGGTTAGAGTATTCAGGAGTTTCAACTGGTTTCTGGTGCAAATCAGCTGCTCTGTATTCTCACCCATGTACCTATCTTCCATGATTAAAGATGCAGAGATCCTCTGTGCCCTGCTTGGAGCCCAGAGGTAACACTTTCTCTCCTTTACATATCTGCAGTATAGTGAATATTTATTTTCTACAAAGTTGTTGATAATGTTTTTGCAGGTGGTCACAAGTTTGTTATTTATGGCATAGACACGTTTTACAATGAGACACTAGTTTGGCTCCCTCACAGGAAGCCTGGTTTTCTCATTCAGCTTTGTTTATCAAAATGATGAATGAAGTGGGCTGGGGATGTAGCTCTGTGAAAGAGCTCTTGCCTAAGATTGAATCCAAAGACCTGGATTCAATGTCCAATACTGGAAAAAGAAAAGTAATGAAGTCCATAAAAATCCAGCGTATGATGAGAAACATAATGTTCATTCCTGGGGACTTTCAGGAGTAACACCTGGGGGGCAGGAGAGCTTTCTGCTAACTCATCTTTCCTGGTGGAAAGTTTATTTCAAGCTCACTGCCTGTGAGGTCACTAAAGCCAGCATCTGGGAGAGTGTTAGTGGGGGAAGAATAATACCCAGGAGACTGGAGATGCTTTATCCATGGGCATTTGGATGGATGTACACAAACCTCCAGAGTAGGAGTTAAGAAGACAACTGGTGAATTACTTTGAGAAATAGCTATCCCAGTGCTGCCATATATGTCATCCTTAAAAACATGCTTTTTGTTTTTCTTCCCTCTTTGAAATTTAGAGCTCTATTTGGCATCTTATTCCATTTTCCGTTGCTATAGCTGAATACCACAGACTGGATAATTAATAAAGAATAGAGATTTATTTAGCTCACAGTTCTGGAGGCCAGGAAGTTCAAAGAGCATGATGCTGGCATCTGCTTTGCATCTGGTGAAGCCATTCTTGTGCTATAACATGGCCAAGGGCATCACTTGATGAGACAAAGCAAATGTTCTCACCTGGATCTCTCTTCTTTTTAATTGTATTAAGAGTGGAAGATAGGTAAGTGCTGCATCACTAAGCTACTTCCCAGCACTCTCTTCTTACAAAGCACTAATGCCAGGGTAGGGGCCTTACCGTCACAACCTCATCTACTCCCAGTTATGTCCCAAAGGCTGCACTTCCATTAACATATGAACTTGAGGACTAAGTTTCCAACACATGAATTTTTTTGTATATCTTTTTATTGGTACATTTTAGGTGTACAATATAATGACATTCATCATTGGAGATATGCACCTTTACATACTCTCTTGGTTCTTATTTTTTCCCCCTTCCCCTGCCCTCCCTTCAACACCTCCATCCCTCCCTATTTACAAAGACTTTGTTTCCATTTTTTCATTTTCTCATATTAATTCCATTCCTCCCTTTCCTTTCCCCTACCCCTCCAACTTCCCCCTCTCCTTTGCCCCTTTTCATATTTTACGTTATTATACCTTTTAGTCCTTATTTACACTTTCAGTTTCTCACACTAGAGAAACTATTTGGTATTTACATGTGTGCCCTGTTTATTTCACTTAAAAGTATTGCCTCAATGTCCATCTATTTAGCAATAAATGTCTCTAATTTCCCATTTTTGATGGCTGAGTAGTACTCCATTTAAAAAAAAAACACGTTTTCTTGATCCAGTCTCCAGTTGATGGGCATTTGGGTTGTTTCCAAGTTTTAGCGATCACAAACTGTGCTGCTATGAACATGGGTGCACATACATCACTGTGGTATGATTCTTTTAATTCTTTGGGGAAGATACCCAGCAAGGGAATAGCTGGGTCGAATGGGACTTCCAGTCTTAGTTCTTTGAGGTATTGCCATACTGATTTCCACAGTGGTTGCACCAGTCTACACTCCCACCAGCAGTGGAGCAGGGTTCCTCTTTCCCCACAGCCCCGCCAGCATTTGTTATTGGTTGATTTCATGGTAGCAGCCATTTTTTCTGGAGTGAGATGGAATCTCAGCCTTGTTTTCATTTGCATCTCTCGAATGACCAGTGATGTTGAACATTTCTTCATATGTTTATTTGCCATGTCTACTTCTTTGTGTGAGAAATGTCTGTCCATTTCAGATGCCCAGTTTTGGATTGGGGCTTTAAATTTGGGAGGTCTGATTTTTTTAAGTTCTTTATAGATTCGGGATAGTAGACCTTTGTCTGAGGGACCGCTGGTGAAATTTTTTCCCACATTGTGGGTTGTCTCTTCACACTGCTGGTGGTTTCTCTTGCTGTGCAGATTTTTAGTAAAAAGAGATCCCACTTGTTGATTGTTTGTGCTAGTTCACAGGCAACTGAGGTTTTGTTCATAAAGTCTTTTCCTACCCCAATGTCTTGAAGAGTTCTACCTAACTTATCATCCAGCAAATTTAATGTTTCCATCTTAATATTTAGATCTTTAATCCACTTCGATCTTAGTTTAGTGCATGGTGATAGGTATGAGTCTAGTTTTAGTCTTTGGCAAGTTGAAACCCAATTTCTCCAGCACCCTTTATTAAAGAGGCTATCTGTCCTCCAGTGAGGGTGTTTGGCTCCTTTGTCAAAGATGAGGTGGCTGAGTGTGTCTGGAGTTGTTTCTGCATCTTCTAATCTGTTGCACTGGTCTTCAGGTCTGTTTCTTTGCCAGTACCATGCTGTTTTTATCACAGTAAATTTGTAGTATAGTTTCAAGTTGGGGGTTGTAATACCCCCTTCCATGTCTCTGTTACCTAGAATTGCTTTTGCTATTCTGGGTCTCTTCTTCTTCCAAATGAATTTTTGGATTGCTTTCTCAAGGTCTGTGAAGTATGCTGCTGGGATTTCAATTGGGATTGCATTGAATCTATATAGCAGTTTTGGAAGTACGGCCATTTTCACTATGTTGATCCTTTCTTCCCAGGAGCATGGGATGTCTTTCCATTTTCTGATATCCCCTTCAATATCTTTTTTCAAAGTGCTATAATTTTCAGAGAAGAGGTCTTTGATTTCTTTTGTTAGGTTGATTCCTAGGTATTTCAGTTTTTTGGATGCTATTGTGGAAGGAATTGTTTGCCCTATTTCTGTCTCAGTGAGTCTGTTGTTCATGTAGAGGAAAGCTATTGATTTTTGTGTGTTGACCTTGTATCCACCAACACATAAATTTGAGGGACACATGGCACATTACTTTGGTTGCAGATATTTTATTAAAGAGCTTTTTTTCTTTCTGTTAGTTTGCTAGGCCAGCCATAATAAAATACCACAGACTAGGTGACCTCAACAATAGAAACATATTGTCTTACAGTTCAGGAGACTGAAAGTCCAAGATCAAGGTGCCACCAGGTTTGTTTCTGGTGAAGGCCCTCTCTGTTTCTTTGCAGACAGCTGCCCTCTTTCTATGTGATCACATGGCCTCTTCTGTGTGAGCACACATGGGAAGAGAAAAATATCTGGTGCCTCTTCTCCTCCCCGTAAGGATTATCAGATTCAGGGTCTCACACTTAGTGCTTCACTTAACCTTAATTACCTCACTAAAGGCTCTATCTTCCAATACTGTCACATTGAGAATTAGGGCTTCAACATGGGAATCTGCATATGTAATTTGGTACATAATACTTTCTCTGACAAAAAAAATTATTAATAACCTATTATATGTTGGGCTTTGTACTAGGTGCTGGGAATAATAATTTATGAAAATGCTTCAACCTCTTATTTAAGGAACTTCTATTCTAGAGATTGACTCCAAAGCCATTAGAATAGTGAGATGCACTGATAAAAGACTGATACAGTATTTCCCTATGTGCCCTTTGCTGTGGTTATATCTTGGGCAAATTAATTCTACAAATATTCTGAATGGGCAGTGGTCCGGTTATTCTCTTAATGTAGGAAAGTTGCACATTAAGGTCCTTAACGACATTGATGAGATGAGTTTCTGTTCAAGTTAAAGCAAGAAATAAGGATAAACTTTCAATTGGACCAGAACTTAAAAAGATAGAGTTCTGTTGGGGTCCCAAGGTTTTGACTATCTAGAATAATTCTTCTCACATGCACTATACCATTCCCTCTATCGTACCTACAGGTCAGAGTAGAGGGGTAGCTTGGTGGATAGGATAGAGCAAGGTTTTAGGAGTGAGAATACTTGGTGTAGAGGGTACAGAAAGAGGAGGTACCCACGAAATTCCCTTGGATTACCAGCTGTGTGGAAAGAGGACACTTCAAAGATAGACCAAACAGAAAGAGGTGAGATTATGCTACACAGGTCACAAAATTTTTGAACTTTTTATTAGCCACAAATAAATCTCCGTAATGTCCTTGAATTTGACACTTGAGGTTGACTACAGTCCTGGTGGTAAAACTAAAAGGGGAAAGAAAAAAAAAAAAAAAAAAGGCTTGAGTGTGCAATTACCAACAATATACCACTAGAGGGTGCTCAAGTTCCCTCTCCGCAGAAGAGGACAAAGGAAAAAACCTGTGCTATGGGTGGAGAGTTCAGTGTGCTATTGAGGAGGGAGGTTGGAAGTTGTGTTTGCTCTGGTGAGTGAGAGGCATTGAAACCCTAATTATTTAAGTATTAATATAGTATGTACTAACTTGGTCTTCTCCTCTGTGAACCTAGCAGCTCTGTAGGCTAGCTGGTGGAGGGTTCCGGGGTGTGGCATCCCACACAAATAATTGTTCCCTTTATGATAGCTTTCTTGTGTAGTGTATTTCATATCAAAAGGGAGAGTAAATTATGCATGAGCACAGACGCATTCATTCTTGTGTTCTTCACACAACAGACATTCTTAATTATGAACACACTGTCTGAAAATTGCTTCAGGTTGAAAAAAATGTTATGTCCACATTGTCTTTTTTTTTTTTTTTTTTTTTGCCAGAATACCACTGGAGAGAAAATTCTGTCTACATTTCAGAAAGATTTTAGACTTCACTTCAAATTTCATGTCAGTCAAAATCCAGGAGAATGAGCCATCAAGCTGGGGACAGATCACAGGTAGCACCAGGTCCAGGGTCCCAGTCATCCCCTATTCTCTTCCTGACCCCTATACAAATTTTTGGCTCTTGATCACTACCAGGGTTTTCTGATACTTCTCATGTTTTAGGGGCCTGCCTTTCTTGAAGGCTTTCTGGCCTCTAACCAGCTCTCTTCTCTCATGTACTTAGTAGAATCCTCTGAGGGCCTCCTTTGTACTTGGGGTTATGGGATAAAAGATCAGAATTGTGACACCAACTTCTTCCAGAACATTCTTGATCTGGATATTCCATTCTCACTTCATCTGCAGAAGGTGACACTCATAAGCAGAGGTTAGAGTAATGGCTAGGGCTTTAAGTATTCATCTGGCAAGAGAAGGAAAATGCTTGTTATGGGTCAGGTATTGGGGCTTAATCCTTTCACTGTCATCATCTTTTGTTGTTTTTACAACAGTCTGTGTGGCTGCTATTACTGCCTCTGTTTTGCAGATGAGATAACCAAGGGCCAGATAAGCTAAGTACCTTCATACAAATCTGGGATTTAAATTCTGACATTCTAAGTTAAAAATCAAGCATTTTTCAGTCTTGGCTTCAAAATTACTAACAAGTTTACCAGAACTATTTGAAATCTTCCTTCCTATTTTCTGACTTCTCCTTGTAATTGAGGATCTTATAAAGGTATTGAGTGTATGGATGATGATGATGAAAACTTTTATTGATCACATATTATAGGATAAGCAATCTGCTAATCACCAAGCCTTTATTATCTTCATTTCTCATAACAACTCTATTATGCAGTTTGTGTTATTATCACCATTTCATAGATGAGACATCTGAAGCTTAGGAATGTCAAGAAACACAAACAAGCTCCTACAACTAGCAATTGGTAAAGTCTGGATGTGAATCTAGGTCAGTATCTAAGCCCAACTATTTAAACCACTGTGCTATGCTCTGCATACTGAGAGTAGTAAGTCTATGGAAAAATACTCAGGGTTATAGAACTATTCATCAAATTCTTTTAAAGAATCAGAAATAATAGCCAAAAAGGGGAGCAATCATATCGTTATATAGCATGGCACAATGATGCAGCTGGGGAAAAATGCTTACATTCTAAAACAGGAAACTTTCTAACCCTCCCTGCTTAGAAAAATAACCAACTCTGATTATTTTCATTTATTCTGTTTTTGAACTGGAAATTCCAGGAGTCTGATCTTAATTGGCTAGGAAGTCAACCTAGACTGTTACTGTTTATTAAGAGCTTGTTTTATCATTTCTATAACCAGTGGATGGACTTATCACCAGGGATCTAATTCCTGGGTGTTTCTGGTTCAGTGAATGTCTTCAAGTAATTAAGGTTGAGGGAATGAATGGCTTTTTATTGCAATGTGCTAGCATCTGGCTGTAAAACAATACAAAAAGGAGGGATCAGGGGAAAGTGAAAGTATGGCTAACATTGAACTTGAGGTTATAGGTCTTGGCACATTGAACCTGAGTCAACAGTTTCCATATTCTCCCATTTGCAATGTTGGAATGAAGCAATTGAGCCCTTTCTCACAGCACTTTGAAAAGAATGAGACATCAAACCAGATCTCAGCAACTCTCTGGAATATTTAAACTCCCAAAGTTTGAGTATTTTCTTAACAAGGTTGCAAAGAACAAACAAAAGTATGTTGTCATAAGTAAGAATCAGATGGGTATCATCTGCATATCGGGATGCAAATTCTTGTGCTAACTGGTGAGTTGAGCCTGCAGTGTCTTGGATGACTCATTAAGGAGAGAGGCACTGAATGAACAGGACGGAGGTGCAAGGCAATAGGAGAATAATTCACTTTAATTCCCTAGGTGGCAGCACCAAACAAGGATTTAGAAGACCCTAAGGGTGTGGTATTTTAGGGAAGGAGTACCTTCCAGGCATCCAGAAAGAAGCTAGATTTACTATCTGGTGGTAAAGGCTGTGGCAATGGGAGGCAATGTAGTGAGGAATTAGAATCAGTAAATCTTCATTTAGTCCAGCTCTGCTACCAGCTGGCTATGTGATCTGGGGGGCAACTCTTCTGTCAGCATCCCCCTTCTGTTTCTTCCTCCTCCTCATCAAACAAAATGGGGTTGGAGATGAGGTCATCCCTAAGTACCTTTAGACATTTTATGACTCACAATTTGATGATGCCTCTGGCATATTCATTGCCCTCTTTACAAGGAAAGAACTTGATTACTTTGGTTGGGGATGAGGAGGAGGGATTGTGTGTGTGTTCCAGAGATAGGCAATATGCCATAGACCTTTGAAGAGTTCTCTCCCCAGGAATATGCTGTCCTTCACAAATTAAAAAATATTGTTGGGCCAGGGATTTAGCTCAGTAGTGCCTCCGCCTGCCTCCCAAGCGCAAGGTCCTGAGTTCGATCCCCAGTACCAAAAAAAAAAAAAACCCCAAAAAACAAAAACCAAAAAACAATATTGTTCTCCCACCATTAGTGAAGGTGCTTTATCTGTGTTGTTGACATAACTGGTCCACCTATCACTCCCTCTTGCTGGCCAGCTTGTTGTGCCCACACAAGACAGCGTTTTTAGCAGTGTCTTCCATCCAAGTGAGCGTGTGGCTATGCTGGAAGCTATAATGTATTTGCTGTTGTGTATGTGCCAGGCATTGTGCTAAGCCTCTAGTACATGTCACATACATATATCTCTTTCATTCTACCCTCATTATCTTTGTTTAAGCAGACATCATCTCAAAGCCAAATTCACCTTAATAATAACTAATACACACTGTGCTTCTTACCTGCCAGACACCATTGAGAGTGCTTTATGTATATTATTTAACCTTCAGAATAACTCTGTGGATTCTCATTAATACTTAGCATTAGTTGTGAATGGAAATTGAGGCCTACAGAGGTTAAATACCTTTCCCAAAGTCATACAGCCAATATATAGCAGAAACAGGATTTGAGCCCTGACAGCTGCACTCTAGGATCCTCCAGGACATACTTAAAAGAGAACTAGTGATCTATCTATACAGCTTCTATTTTTTCCCACTTGATTAAATGCAAGTTTTTGAGTTTTATTTCCCCAACTTGGTAATCCGCTACAGGGTCATTCTAACTTAACTTTATTCCCTTCCTACGATTTAAAATGTAGGAATATCTTAACAATAACAAATCCCGTCACAACTCCACACACACAATATGACTCTCCACTGACATTTGAATTTTTTTTAACCTGTAATAGAGCTTGGAGATAATTCTGTTCTTTTCTTTTCTCTCTCTCTTTCTTTCTCTCCTTCTCCCTTCTTCTCTCTCTCCTTTCTTTCTTTCTTTCTTCTTTCTTTTTTTTTTCTTTCTTTCTTATTTGATAGGAAAGGCAATAGCCCTTGGAAGATACAGAACCATCACCAGGAGGAAGGAGGCAGATGCCTTTGGTAACAGTTTGCAGGATTATCTGAAGGGGGAAGTTATAAGGATACAAGAAAAGGATACAAGTCCTTTACAATGGGGCATAGAGATGAGAAGGAAAATGAAGATACGCTGAATGCCAGCAATGTCAACTGTGGAGTCAAAGGCAAACTTACTTGCTCTTGAACAAATATGGCTGGAGTCCCAGGTCACACTGGAGAAGCCCCAGTGAATTTTCTGGGGCTGACTGGAGGGCACTGTGACTATGCCTGTAAGGTTTTCAATTTTGACTGTAGGAGAAATGGCCCATTTCATAGATGTTTTGTTTAATAATCTTTGGAGGATTTCTCTGTGGAGTGAGTCTGGCAACACAAACTGGTGTGTCCTGTTTAGAGAGAGGGAAAAATGAAGCTTTAAATGATTCAACTGCAGACCTGCAACTCACCACAACCTGATGTGACCAGGACAATAGCTCAGTATTCCGGTAGAGTTTCTTCTCCTCTCCTTTCTGTCTCCTTACCTGAGTCTCAGAGCAGACACAAGTGTTTATGTGATGTCTGTCTGGGGTCAAGGTGAGCATGGAATATGCTTCTACATATTTTGTTCAGTATTTATGCATCTCAGAGGTGTTTTAAATTCAGTCTCACGGCCAAATTGGCCATTGGCCATCGACTTCAGTTTCTCCAGAATGATGATTCACTGAACAGCAAAAGGTTTTCACTCCTAAGGAATTTAAATCACAATCCATCTCTATTCCTCGGGGAGGAAACAAGCAAAGGCTAATCTTGTGACGGTGAGAGTTTATTACTTAACTGATGCCATTTGGAGCACACTGTCCTGGGCCCAGTGACTCTTGGCAAGTTCACAAACTCTCCAGCATCAGACTGTTTGGATTGCAGCTGTACAGACCAAAGGTTTGTGCTATGTGTTTCCACATAAAGCCTCCCCCCAGAGTTGTTCCTTGAGAAGATGTTGGTTTAAAAAAAGGAATGCCTGCAGTGCCAGAAAGGACTAGAATTGGGGATAAGTGCTGTTGGAGATCTGTCCTTGATGCCCCAGAGTTCTGTCAATACCCCAAGCCTTTTGCTTGGGAGGGAGATTCTGAAAGACTTCTGTTGATTTCTTCTCACATAGATGCCTGGAGGAGTTTTAGGGACAACTGACCTGGCTGGGAGACCATTGCTCTCTCTAAGATGTCTTGACCTGGAAGGGTGCTTTGGAGAACTTGGCAATAACCTGATCATTTTCTCATTCGTTTTTCTGAAGTCCGGGGCTATTCCTTTTCCAAAATGCATACTTCATTGGCATTAGTTTAATAGGTAATAATAAAAATCACTGTTAATGTTTCTTCAGTATTTCACAGCATTCATAGGCACTTCCAAATACAGCTATATGTGGTAGGTTATTAGTATTTCTAATTTTTCATTTAGACAATAAAGATTAGGCAAATTAAATGTCTCACCTAAAGCCACACAAGCACCAGACCTTATGATTAAGTGCAGATGTTTTGACTCCGAGGCCTAAATGCTTTGACTCCATATAACACTGCCAATCACTAACCTAGAGTAAGCACATAGCTTAATGTTTTCTTTATGATCCTTCCCTCTATGATTTTCCTACCATCAGGAAACAATCACTTCGGCTCCTGAATTTACCTTAAAAATAACTTTCAGAGCTGCCTTTAATTCCATCTTGGTCCTGCATACCTATTCCTTCAGGACACCTTTGAGATGGGACAAGGCCTTTTTCTTGTGTCACAGGAATGTAAAGAGAATGGCCCAGAGGATCATAACAGTTCTATCCAGGGAAAATGTGTCAGGTTTGCTGCAGTGTGGACCAGGGACTTGTCATCTCTTTGTTGGGAGATTGCTGTCTTGTCTTGTCCTTGGGCCTCACCAGCACCCCTTTCTCTAATCTGCCTCAGCACCCAGGGGCTGAAGTCTCTCCTGCCTTTGTGCTGACACTGTGCCGATAGTGTCAAGGTGAGCTCCTCGGTGTTCCCCTCCCAAGTCAAAATCTCCCCCTCAAGCTCATGTCCTTCCTGTTTCTAACCCACCTATCACTTTTTTTTTTAATCTCTGATTTATTGGTGCCCAGAAGTAACAATATTGGCCCCGAGGTGACATTTTGAAAATTTTGGGCTGAATTTTTTTTCCCAGTGTAGTTTGTATCATACAATATATATTATTTTAATTATAAGTTACTTTCCTTTTATTTCTCCCTTTTGTAGCAGTTGGCCCATTACATTGATCTAATAAATATGAATGTTTTCAAAGAACTGCTTCTCTGCATTGCTTGATTTATAAAAATGAGCATGTATTACTTTTATAACTCAGAAAAATTAAAAAAGAAAAATCTCCAGATGAAACTAAGAACTTCTTAGAATAAATAGGTTGCAACTGAGTTTTCTGAGTGGCTAGTTATGGGAAAGCCATTCACAGGAGGAAAAAGATGGGAGCCAGGGACAAAGGAATCCCAGGGAAGGTGAAGCAAACTTACTCTGTGTAGGTCAAACTTACCCGAAGCCCAGGGACTACTTCGTTGGAAATAGTTTTCATCTGGAAAACTAGAGTGGTTGCTCTGAAAGTGGATAAGTGATGGGTTAGATCATGTCCAGAATTTTTACAGACCTGGATGCACACTGCAGCCTAGAGTGCATAATCTTCTGGGTGTGATGCTCTCTGGAGTGTGGGGTTCTTTGGGGTGTGTGAGAAGCAGGGAAGATCAATGAAGATGTGACATGAACATTTAAAATCCTTTGGTTACCTATTATTTATGTGTATAATTGGCTAGTAATAAAATCCCCCAAATGAAAGAGGCCTAAATGTTTATTTGCAGGCTCAATAGAGGCAGCAGATACTTTGTTCTCTGTCACAACATGTCTTAATGGAAGAGGAAACCCAAAGTGTACAGTAAAAGATAGACTAGGCAACCTTGGAAAGAAACCAAAGCAAGCTGAATCCTTATGACACATGGAAAAGAAGAATGGGGAACAGAGAAGGTAGAGCAGTGCCCAACTGGAGCCTCCAAGAGCATTTAAAAAGCCAACTTACAGGATCCATTTGGAGTGAAGTTAGAGGGTCAGAGAGGAGCTGAAAATCAGAAAGGTGGAGCTGCAAACCATGGAATGAATGTTTCCATATGTTGTCATGTAGACTTTCTGGCTCCCATTCTAGACTACTGACCATGTCCCATCCCATCCTAGTGGTTTTCAGGTCCAGCACTGAAGATGCTGTGAAAGAATGGACTCAACCATTTTGTCTATTTATTTTAGAACAAACAAAAGGAATTTAGACCTTGAGAAGAGTACCTGCCATAAAATGCCATAATTTTTCTCTGTTCTTAACCCTTGCTCCTTCTCTCTTCTCCCTTGAACCCAGAACACCCCTAAACACAAATTGGTCTTTTCTATGCATATTAGTTACACAGAAAGCCTACATTTTTAAAGTTAAAACAGTAAGTTTTAGCCCATGGCTTTATGCGTAGTTAATGAAAATGCTACTTTCTGTTATCTACCAAAGATCCTCATAGATTATAATTACTGTTTTCTTAAGACTCTCAGGTTTATAAAACACTTCTTCATTCATTATCTAACTTAAACCTCACTACCATCCTTTAGGATACAATAGGCACACTGATAGGCAATTGAGGCTAGGAGAGGGAAGTCGGTCACCAGATCAGCACGGCTAGGATGGGGTAATCAGAATCACAACACAATTGAACACTAAGTATCACACATTTCCCACTACCCCAGCCTGCTTATTTGTAGGTGAAAGGTAGTTACTGTGGTCAGAGAGCACCTGGACTCAAGACCAGGTTTCTTGAGTGCAAATCCAATGCTACCACTAACAAGTGGGATGGACATGGATAAATCACTTAGCATTGATGTACATCCATTTCCTTACCTGTAAACTGTAAAATGATATTACCTATCTTAAAGGGTCACTGCCAGGATTAAATACTCTAGTACATATCAAACTCTAGGAGGCATTATTAGTATTTGTTATTATTAAAATTCTATTTCTAAGAGATTTGTAGGGGAATGATCTTGCTGTATATGTGCATCTCCTTCTGCTTTTACGTCTCTTTTTGAGAGCAACAGAAGAGAAAAATAACTACTTCCATAATGGAATCACTTGAATGATGCCCTCTAGAACTTTCCACAGTTTCCTTCCAGAAGGAAGGGATTAATGTGGGATTATAGATCTTCCAGGCTAGCAAAAACCTTCAACAAGGCTGGCTCCTTGCACTTTGAGGAGGGGACTGTGAGCTATATCCTAACTCCTAATCTAGTGCTCTGGCTTTGAACTATGGACTATAGACATACCTCCCCTTTTCAGCTCAAAGGACAAAGCAGTCCTTTTAATCCTCAGCAAAAAGCCACATATGCACTGCCAAGCTTGTTTGAAATCAAATGGGTGCCTATCATAACAAGATGTAGTTTAGAAGAGAAGGTAGAGACAAAAAGATGGTTACTTCTGTGGAAGCTACAGTTATATTTTTAAATAAAGAGGTCATTTTATTTGATTTCTAAAGAAGTCAGAAAAATATTCTGTGTATCTAGATACCAAAGCAGAAAAAGAAAATTTAAATATTTTCTTATTTATTTATCTATAATCTATGTGTTTATTTTCAGGGTGGTTAAAAGAACAAATAGAAACTGAAGCTTTAACCAACTATAAGCAAAAATTGTTCTGAGATTGAATATGAATCAAAATCAACATTTCTGGTCACTAGGCAAACTCTTAAAGGAAGGAAGAAAATTGTTCCCCATTCTCTGCTTCCCTAATAGAAATGTTACCAAGCTTTGGATTACTCATTTGAGAAATTTTTCTTGACGCCATTAAAAGGCAAGTCAGTGATGAGCCTTTCCGTCTGCTTGCTGTAATGAACGAGTGATGAAAGGAAATGTGTTTGGCAGCAGCTGTTCCATCAAAAACAAGGGCACATGTAGCTCGTTTGTGAACAAAACACTCTGGCTTCTCAAATTGGGAGGAGAGGATAAGAGTTCAAGGGTAGAGGCATAGTTGGCTCCCAAGGTTCTGTAAAACCTACAAACTTTCAAAAACTTACAAGTCTTCCATATGGATGTGAGAGATTTGCTCATGGGATGTATGACAGAGGTCCTCTCTACAGTTTTTCTCAAGGGAACAGAATTTAATTCAGATAGATCATACAAATTAAGGGCAGTGATTATTTCTCTGAGTCTTATGACTTGCTTTATATCTTGAGTTACACTCAGACTGGAAACAGGGCTGTGAACAGGCCCACTCTGCATTTATGTGCAACCTTGGCAACAATAAAAAAACAGAAGCCACATTTGACAAGTCATTTTCTAGTAGTATAACAAGCAGCACCCCATTATGTTCCAGAACCCTCTGTAGATGCTGAAACCTTAGATAGTAGTACTGAACCCTATGTATACTATTTTTCTCCCCAGAAATACACCTGTATGATAAATTTTTATTTACACATTAGACATACTAAAAAATTAACAACAAAAACTAATAAGAAAGAACAATTATAATAAAGTTATGTGAAGTTCCTCTCTGTCTCTCAACCTCTCTCAAGACACTGCTTTGTATTCACCTTTTCTCTTCTTGTGATGATGTTAGAATGCACGATGCCTGCATACAGAGAGGAAGTGAGGTGAATGATGTAGGTATTGTAAGATAGCATTAGGCTACTACGTAAGGGTTACTTGAACACAACAATGTGATGTGTTCAAGATAGTAGATATGATAACCAAGAAGGCTACTAAGTAAATAGTGAGAGAGTGTTGTACAGCATGGATTCACTGGACAAACAGATGGGCCGAAGCAGGGAAGCATGAAACTTTCTCATGCCATTTAGAATGGCTGAAATTTAAAAAATTTTTTATTGGTACATTTTATATATATGATATAATGATATTCATCATTGGAGATTTGAACCTTTACATAAGATATGTTGATTCTTATTTTTTCCCCATTCCCCTGCCCTCCCTTCAACCCCTCCATCCCTCCCTATTTACAAAGACTTTGTTTCCATTTTTTCATTTTCTCATGTTAATTTCATTCCCCTCTTTCCTTTTCCTTGCCCTTCCCAATTCCCCTTCCCCTTTGGACCTTTTCTTCCTATTTCACATTATCTCTTATACATTTTGATCCTTATTTACACTTTCAGTTTCTCACACCAGGAAAACTATTTGATCTTTACACGTGTGTCCTATTTATTTCACTTAAGACTATCACCTCAGTGAAGACACAAAATACAATATCCAGGGCCTGCAATTTAGCTCAGTGGTTCCGCCACCTGTCTCCAAAGCACAAGGTCCTAAGTTCGATCCCTGGTACCAAAAAGAAACAAACAAGCAGGCAGAGAAGCTGAGCTGGTCCCAGCACCCGGAAGGAAGCTCCCCTGATGCCATCCCAAGCTCCTAGGACAGAGAAGCTGAGCTGGTCCCAGCATCCAGAAGGAAGCTCCCCTGCCTCCATTCCAAGCTCCTAGGACAGAGAAGCTGAGCTGGTCCCAGCATCCAGAAGGAAGCTCCCCTGCTACCATCCCGAGCTCCTAGGGCAGAGAAGCTGAGCTGGTCCCAGTACCTGGAAGGAAGCTCCCCTGCTGCCATCCCAAGCTCCTAGGGCAGAGAAGGTGAGCCTCGTGGGAGCCAGAAGCACCCCACCCCCATGGAAATGAGAAGAGGCACGTAAACAAGCCTCAAAAACAGACTTCTGGATCACCTACAGCAACCCCAAAGGGAAAAGAGATGGAACAATCTGATACTCAACTACCTGGACTCTCTGAACTGGCAACAAAAGAGGATCTGGGAAAAATGAAATCAGAAATAATTACTCAGATAACAGCAAAGATTGTGTGCATGGTGCAAGACATGAGTAATAAATCTAGAAAGGACACAGATAAAAAAAATAGAGGATCTGAGGAACTTAATGGAATCCCAACATAGGAAATAAATGAAATCTATAAAACAGATGCAAACAGATTTCCAGGAGATTAAAAACTCCATCGAAAGTCTGCACAGCAGAATGAACCAATGTAAGGATAGAATTTCAGATATAGAAGAAAAGATTGCAATTAGTGACCAGGAAAAGAAAAATTGCTTTAAAATTGTAAAGGAACATAAGAAATCAATCCAGCATCTGCTAGATGATGCAAAGAAGAATAACATAAGACTGATTGGAGTCAATGAAGAAAGAGGAGAGAGTGCAGATGATGTTAAAAAACTGCTCACAGAAGTGATGGCAGAAAACTTCCGAAGGAGGGGAAAAGAACTTGACACACTGATAAGTGAGGCATATAGGACTCCAGCTAGCCTTGATCAAAAAAAATCTACACATAGGCGTATAATAGTTAGGATTCCAGAAACCCAACAGAAGAACAAAATTCTACAAGCAGTGAGAGAAAAGAAATAAATCACATACAAAGGAAAGCCCATCAGAATCACAGCAGACTTCTCAATGAAAACCCTCAAGGCAAGAAGAGCTTGGAGTGATGTATTTCAAGCCCTAAAGGAAAACAGCCTCCAACCCAGATTGATGTACCCTGCAAAACTATCTTTCAAAATTGCTGGAGAAATAAGATACTTTCATGATAAAGAGACCCTCAGGAACTTCATGAATGTCAAACCGGCACTCCAAAAAATTTTCGACAATACCCTAGGAAAGACAATGAGGATCACAACCCCAGGAAACCCAGCAGAATGAATCCATTGGGTGTGACAAATTAAATGCAAAGGGGGAGAATCCAACAAAAAGAAAAAGTCATGACAAGGCTTTTAAAACTTTTAACTTCATCTCCCTATGAGTGTATAATTCAATCTTATTATTGTACTGATTAGTATTTTTCTGATTCTAGAGTTGCACACCTTTCCTTGTGCTATAGTGGCTATTTATCATCTTCTTATATCTACTTTTTAATTGGGTTGTGTATTAATGAGCTCTAAGAATTCTTTATATATTCTGGTCATAGGTTACATGCATTGTAAATATGGTCTGTTTAAGGCCTACTTTTCATTTTAATGATGTCATTTAAAGTTCTAAATTTTGATGGAATCTCATTTATCAATTTCTTTTATACATCATGTCTTTTGTATCCTAGGTAGTTCTTGTCTACCCTGAATTCATAAACATTTTCTCTTATAATTTCTTCTTAAAGTTTTATACTTTTAGGCTTTCTTATTTAGGTTCATAGATCCCTTCAAGTTATTTTCATGTATGAAATAAAAGGCTGAGGTTAATTTTTTATATACAGATACCAGGTGTTCTAGTGCTGTTTGCTGAAAACACTATTTCTTCCTCGGCTCTTGAATTGAGTTTATAGTCTATAAAATGCTAATGTTAAATAATCTTTCAAAACTCAGTGGACCATATATGTGTGGTTCTATTTCTAGATGCTCTGTTTTATTCCAATGATCTATATCTTTCCTTATACCAATACTGCCTTGATTATTGTAGCTTTAGAAGATGTCTTAAAATTAGGTAATAAATGTCTTCCAACACTGTTTTCTTGTTGTTTTGATTTGTTTTTTAACTTTTCTAGGTCCTTTGTACTCCTACATAACTTTTAAATTTCAATGTCCAATTCTTCATTTATAGCAAGTATATACAGATCGGAATTTTTATGTATACCTTGTCTTTTCTAATCCTGCTTAATTCAAATACAAGTTCTAGGGGCTCCTAGAGATTTTTTAATATTTTCTCTGCAGATGATCATTTCATCTACATATAAAGATTTTGCTTTTGCCATGCAAATCCTATCCTAGTTGTGCCATTTTATTGCCAGGCTATTTTGGTTGGGCCTGGGTTTCAAAGTTTAATGAACAGATAAAGAGTAAGCATATCTGCCCTTGTTCCCCACCTTAAGGAGAAAGCATTGTATCTTCTCCATTCATATAAGGCATTCTCACTGGAAATATGGAGTACATGTCTTTAATCTATTGAGAAGGTTCTGTTCTACTTCTAGTCTCCTGATAGCTTTTACCATGAACAGCTGTAGAATTTAGTGCAATACTTTTTCTCCAACTAGTGACAGGATCATATGGCTTTTTCCTTTCCTCTGTTAAAATGATGACTTTTGGGGGTGGATCTTCCAATGCTGAACCAACACTGCCATCCCTATAACAAAACCACTTTCTACATCCTGCCAGATCTGACTTCTAAGAGTTTGTTTTGT
Source organism: Heterocephalus glaber (assembly GCF_053883595.1). NCBI lineage: Eukaryota > Metazoa > Chordata > Mammalia > Rodentia > Bathyergidae > Heterocephalus > Heterocephalus glaber. The sequence goes on along the minus strand of NW_028258324.1, from coordinate 47,484,301 downwards.
TAAACTAATTTCTATCTATGTTCCTACTTTTTTCTTCTATTATTTTTATCGAGTTTTAGGATTAGCACAACGTTGATTTCCTAAAATGAAGGGAGAAGTGTTCCTTCTTTTTTCTGCTTTAAATGTTCGATATAATTTATCAGTTAAAATGTATATGAGCCTGTTGTTGTCATATAGGTAGGTTTTCAAGCTAGGAATATACTTTCTTTAATAGGTGCTATTCAAATTTTATATTTCCTCCAGAGTTAGTTTCATTAATTTGTCTTCTAAATTACTTCTTAGAAGTTGTCAAATTTATTTCAAAAAAGATTGTTGTAATATGCTTTCTATATCCTTTTAAATTCTATAAAACCTGTGGTAATGTCTCCTAGATCTTAATATTGTAATTTTTGAAATGTATAATTGATATTGTGTAACAGGAAGAAAAGGTCTAAAGGAGCAGGGGAAGTGGGAGGGGTAGAGGAAAGGAAAGAAGGGAAAGGAAAAAATATGAGAAGAGGAAAAAAATGGAAACAAGGTCTTTGCAAATAGGGAAGGGTGGAGGAGGTGAAGGGAGGGCAAGGGAAGGGGAAAAAAATAAGAACCAAGGTAATCATGTAATGGTACAAGATCCCAATGATGAATATAACTGTATTTTATACCTAAAATGTACCGATAAACTTAATGGGAGAAAAGAGAAAAAAAGACTATCGCCTCAATGTGTACCCATTTAGCTATAAATGTCTCTAATTTCTCATTTTTTTATGGCTGAGTAGTACTCAATTTTATAAAGCAAAACACATCTTTATCCAGTCTCCAGTTGATAGGCACTTGGACTGTTTCCAAGTTTTAGCTATTACAAACTGTGCCACCATGAACGTGGGTGCACATATATTGCTGTAATATGATTCTTTTAATTCTTTGGGGAAGATACCCAGCAGGGGAATAGCTGGGTCAAATTGAACCTCTAGTCCTAGTTCTTTGAGGTATCTCAATACTGATTTCCACAATGGTTGCACCAGTCTACACTCCCACAAACAGTAGAGCAGGGTTCCTTTTTCCCTACAGCCCCACCAGTATTTGTTATTGGTTGATTTCATGATAGCAGAGAATGGCTGCAATTTAAAGCTTATGAATAGTTTGTCTCTGAAATTTTACATTTCATTTTGTACTGCAATGGATCCTGTAGAACTGAAACCATGGAAAGCGAGATCACACATAAGGGGTGGACTACTATAAATTAAGTTTACAAGTAGCTCAACAAATGTGTTCTATCTTTTTACTTTGACAAATCTTCTTGTTCATTGCCCAGGGGTAAGATGTTTGTTCCTAGAAGTTTGCTGTCTTTCACAAGAGGTCAGTGCACAAGCATTGGAATTGGTCTATAGCTAAATCAGGACATTTTATGGCTTCTCTAGAGTAATTTTGATTTCAAATATTCTTTCCTGAGGTCTGACCCTGGATCAGGCTATATGTTGTAGTTTTAGATGATCACCATATGCATATGTATGAAGGTCTAGTGTTTTTTAAAATGGTTGCACTCTATTTTTGTTGGGATGAGACTCTTGTGAGATGAGCAATATGTTTAGCATCCCTCACCCTTTCTCATTAAATGCCAACAGAAGACTCCAGCTAATCAACCAGTAAGAATATCTGAACTTGTTTTCAGATGTCCCCTGGAGAAGATAGTGCTACCCCTTCTTAAAACCTCTGATAGATTGTATCTTCAGTATTCCACATGAACCTTGATGGTAACAGTTATTGAACACTGCCACAGGTAGAACACCACCTTGGTCTCTGGGTTGAAGATGGGTGCTTGATCGGTGGTGTTTCATGAAGGTGTGTTACCAGTGGCATTACCAGGCAAGCTAGTAAGAAAGTGCAAAATGATTACTTCTCAGAGATGTAATGTCTTCAGTCTGTATTGTCACAATGACATGGAGCCCTATAATAACAAGGTAAACCTTTAAGAGCATTGGCATTTTCCTCATGCTGTATTTGGTGTGTAAGACTATACTTGTGATTTTTCATTGCAACCATTGTGTTAGTCTTTTTGGTAGCAAGAAAGAGGTACTTATTCAATTTACTTCAGATGATAGGAGATTTACTGTAAGGATATGCTTGGGAATAAGTATGATTGGACCAACAGCCTTATGTCTGGATCCCATGGAAATAGCTGCTCATCAGGCCTCATGGGAAGAGATGGAGCAAGGTTTGTAAGCTCAGAGGTCATCTAGGGACTAGTGTGGTTCTGGAGGGTGAGTTACCTGGATGTTCCTTAGCAGGTGGAGTTGTCAGGCCCATTTGTGGTGTTCTTCAGATATATCTCTCTCTCTCTCTCTCTCTCTCTCTCTCTCATCTTCCCCCTTTATTTCTCCCTCTGTCTCTCCTATTGCCCCTCCCTCCATTATTAATCAATTCCAATCAACCACCTTCCTCTCTAATAAACAGGTCTTTTAGTTTCTGCTTACTTAAGGCCATTTTTTTTTTTTTGGCTCTTGTTCTTTTGATTTTCTTGTTTTCTCTTCTGATTCTTTCAAGGCTCTTATTCAGTCATGTCTTCTATCAATTCATGACCTCACTGCTTCATGGCCTTTGGTACTTGTCTACTGTCTGCACATCTTCTCATGTTTCAAGTTAAAATTCCTTGAAAAAAATAAACAGATTGGACCAGATGGTCACCGTCATTTTGTATGGAGCAGATCTATTGTGTCAAATCTTGGGCTGATTTCCCAGCATAACCCATGGTACACAAAATGGCCATCAAGCACCTCTCTGGGGCTGCTGCCCTCATCTGGAAGTATGGCCTGTACCTGAAGCTGGTAGACCACCCTTCAAGTGCAACTGCCCAAACTAGTAGACCATGCAAATGTGCTTTGCAATTTAGATGGAGGAAATACACATGGACAAAGAAGTTTGAAATGACAGAAAATTCCTGTTTACAGGACATAGAAACCGAGGTTTAATTCATTGTTTTATTTTTAAGTTAAAATGAAAAAATTATCTTTTTTTCTGATTTAAAGTCAATATGCATAATTCATCAACAGAAGACTTAGGTGGCCTCTAAGCAGCTGACTTCAGTGATCCTAAGCCCATCACTCGTGCATGGGGCTGCACTTCACTGTATCAGATGAGGTTCCTATGAAATAATTTCTGTGAAAGGGTTTGTGTGTGCTTATGCTACAAATCATTCTAACTATGTATATGAGAAGAATAAACAGTTTTCAGCAATATATTTAGGAGTCATTGAAAAATCTCCTCTCCTCAACCCCACTAGAGGCCACCCTAGGTGCCAGGCCTGAACATAGGCCCCTAAAATGACTGTAGAAAAAATGTAGCCTTCCTTAGAGGGGGTGGCCTGGCCTGAACCAGGAGGCAAACAAACCATCAGGACAGAAGGATGCTGCAGTGCACTGACAGATGCTCCTCTGAAATAAAACAGACAAGGCGAGAAAGAACTACTGCCAAAGGATCTTTAGCTCCTGCTCTGCTCCAAAATCCAATCTCATGTTTGTGATTTATAACCTTCTGGTAGGACAGACTCAGACTTTGATGCCTGGAGAGGAAAAATGTTTCTTTAGCCTGATGTAGAGAAGGCAAAGAAAATGAAAGAGCAAAGCTTATGGATTCCCCATGTGCCAATGGATTTTTTTCTATTTCTAACTGATGATGTTTAAACTGGAAAAAAAAGGGTGTTTTAGGGTGGTTTGAGGAGACTTTTGGTTATAACTTAAGCATACTTAGCTGAGAAACAGGCAGGAACCTACAGAACTTTGGCCATAAATTCTTTGTCACTCTTCCCAGCAAGAAATATAGGGTTTTTTCGTGTTTGTTTGCTTGTTGCCACTAGGGATTGACACCAGGGCCTTTGCAAAAAGCAACATCCTAGGCCGGGGATTTAGCTCAGTGATTCCAGCGCCTGCCTCACAAACAAGCACAAGGTCCCAAGTTTGATCCCTGGTACCAAAAAAAAAAAAAAGCAACATCCTGTCTTTTAAAAAATTTCTTACTTTGAGACAGAGCCTCATTAAGTTGCTAGGTTGCCTGGGCTTGAACTTGCCTCAGGTTCCCAGAGGACTAAGATTACAGGTATGTGCTACCACACCTGGATTTTTGTCTTCTTGAATCCAGCCTGGCCTGTGATTGCATTGAGCAGTCGAGTATTTCAGGAGCAAAGCCTCTGCTGGCCCTATGGCTTCTTTCATTGTTTCTTAGGGTCCTTGGCCATTGTGTAAGAAATACGGCTAATGGGGCCGCCATTCCACTGCTCCGAGCCCAGAGAAAGGGGCTCAGGGCCACTGCCCCACTACTCCCAGCCGAGAGGAAGGGGCTTCTGGGTCACTGTTGCATGCCTCCCAGTGCAGAGGAGGTGAGCTGTGAGTGACCAAACAGCACCCCCCATCCAAATGAGAAGACATGTAAACAAGCCTCAAAACTAGACTTTCAGATAATCTACAGCAACCCCAAAGGGAAATGAGGTGGAACACTTTGATACTCAACCACCAGGACTCCCTGAACTAGCAACAAAAGAGGATCTGGAAAAAATGAAATCAGAAATAATTTCTCACTTAAGAGCAGAGATTGTGCCCATAGTGTGAGGCATGATTAATAAATCTAGAGAAGACACAGAAAAAAAAATAGAGGAGCTGAGGAACATGATGGAATCCCAACATAGGAAACAAATGGAATCCATAAAACAGATTTCCAGGAGATTAAAAACTCCATTGAAAGTCTACACAGCAGAATGAGCCAATGCAAGGACAGAATTTCAGATATAGAAGATAAGATTGTAATTAGCGACCAGGAAAAGAAAAATTACTTCAAAATTGTAAGGAACCTTGAGAAACCAATCCAGCAGCTGCTAGATGATGCAAAGAAGAATAACATAAGACTGATTGGAGTCAATGAAGAAACAGGAGAGAGTGCAGATGACATAAAAAAACTGCTCACAGAAGTGATGGCAGAAAACTTCCCAAGCAGGGGAAAAGAACTTGACATACAGATAAGTTAGGCATATAGGACTCCAAATAGCCTTGATCAAAAAAATCTACACATAGCCATATAATTGTTAAGATTCCAGAAACCCAACAGAAGAACAAAGTTCTACAAGCAGTGAGAGAAAAGAAACAAATCACATACAAAGGAAAGCCCATCAGAATCACAGCAGACTTCTCAATGCAAACCCTCAAGGCAAGAAGAGCTTGGAGTGATGTATTCCAAGTCCTAAAGGAAAACACTCTCCAACCCAGATTGATGTACCCTGCAAAATTATCTTTCAAAATGGATGGAGAAATAAGATACTTTCATGACAAAGAGCACCTAAGGAACTTCATGAATACCAAACCAGCACTCCCAAAAATTTTAGATAATATCCTACGAACAAACAGTGAGGATCACAACCCCAGGAAGCAAAGCAGAATGAATCCACTAGGCACAACAAGAAATTAAATGTAAAAGGGGAGATCCAACAAAAAGAAAAAGTCATGACAATGATAAGTAAATACATATCAGTTATCACCATCAATGTTAGTGGTCTCAATTCACCAATCAAAAGAAATAGACTGGCAGAATGAGCCAAGAAGCAAAATCCAACAATATTTTGCATACAAGAAACACACTTAATTCAAAAAGAAACTCGTAGATTAAAAGTTAAATGGTGGAAAACAATGCTCCATGTGATAGGCATCCAAAAAAAAGCAGGAGTAGCTATCCTCTTTGCAAATCACGTGGATTTCAAATCAACACTGATTAAGAGAGACAAAGCATGAAACAACAACTTTGTAAAGGAAATAATCCAACATGAAGAGATGACAATCATAAAGATTTATGCACCAAACACTAGTGTCCCCAACTATATAAAACAAATAATAATGGACATGAAAAGTCATATATGCATGAATACAATAGTAGTGGGGGACCTCAATACCCCAATGTCACAAATAGGTAACTAGACAAAAAATAAGTAATGAAATACTAGAACTCAATCGAACTCTTGAACAAATGAACTTAACAGATGTTTACAGAGTCTTCCACCCCACAAAATCTGAATACACATTCTTTTCAGCTGCACACAGGTTGTTCTCCAAAATAGATCACATACTTGCTCATAGAACATGTTTAAGTAAATGCAAAGGAATTGAAGTTATCCTCTGTATATTATCAGACCATAGTGCAATGAAATTGGAGATCAATAGCAAAAGAAACTGGAAAAATTTCATAAACACATGGAAATTGAATAACACACTTCTGAATAACCAATGGATTACAGAGGAAATTAAAGAAGAAATCAGAAAGTTCCTTCAATTAAATGACAAGGACAATACAACATATCGGAATCTATGGGACACAATGAAAGCAGTCTTACGAGGGAAATTCATAGCAGTGAATACGCATATTAGGAAAACAGAGGGAGTGCAATTAAACAACCTGATGCTGAACCTCAAGCTTCTAGAAAAAGAAGAGCAGGACAAACCCAAAGCTCATACAAGAGAGGAAATTATAAAGATCAGAGGAGAAATCAATGCAATGGAGATTAAGAGAATGATACAAAAAACTCAATGAAGCCAAGAGTTGCTTCTTCAAAAGAATAAACAAAATTGACAAACCCTTAGCCAACCTCATCAGAAAAAGGAAAGAAAAGGCCCAAATCCATGCAATTAGGAATGAAAAGGGTGAAATTACAATGGACCCAGTAGAAATCCACAGAACCACCAATACCTACTTTGAGAACCTATATAAGATAGAAAACACAGAAGAAATGGACAGATTCCTAGGTAAGTATGAATTACCAAAGTTGAACGAAGAAGACCTAAAAATTCTAAACAACCCAATATCAACCAATGAAATTGAAAACATAATTAAAAACTTATCAACTAAGAAAAGCTCAGGTCCTGATGGCTTCACTGCTGAATTGTACAAGACATTTAAAGAGAAACTACTGTCACTACTGTTTAAACTCTTCAATGAAGTTGAAAGGGAAGCAATACTCCCAAATTTCTTCCTGGAAGCAAGCATCACCTTGATCCCCAAAGCAGAGAAAGACCCAACTGAAAAAGAGAACTATAGGCCTATCTCACTTATGAATATAGATGCAAAATTCCTTAATAAGATATTGGCAAATAGAATGCAGAAGATTATCAAGAAGATCATACACCCTGACCAAGTGGGATTCATTCCAGGGATGCAGGGATGGTTTAACATACACAAATCAATCAATGTAATACACTATATCAATAGAGCCAAGGACAAAAACCATATGATCATCTCCATAAATGCAGAAAAAGCATTTGACAAAATCCAACATGCATTTATGATAAAAACCCTACAAAAAATTGGAATACATGGTCTCTACCTCAAACTGATAGCAGCCATCTATGAAAAACCAACAGCCAATATCATACTAAATGGTCAAAAACTGAAATCCTTCACACTAAAATCAGGAACAAGACAACGATGTCCACTATCACCACTCTTGTTCAATATAGTTCTGGAAACATTAGCCATGGCAATTAGACAAGAGAAAGAAATAAAAGGAATAAAGATAAGTAATGAAGAAGTCAAATTGTCATTATTTGCAGATGACATGATCCTCTATATAGAAGACCCCAAGAACTCCACCAAGAGTCTTCTAGACTTAATAACCAAATTCAGTAGAGTAGCTGGATAAAGGTCAACACACAAAAATCAAAGCTCTCCTCTACATGAACAACAGAGTCACTGAGAGAGAAATAGGGCAAACAATTCCTTTCACAATAGCATCCAAAAAACTGAAATACCTAGGGATCAACCTAACAAAAGAAATCAAAGACCTCTTCTCTGAAAACTATAGCACTCTGAAAAGCGAGATTGAAGATGATATCAGAAAATGGAAAGACATCCCCTGCTCCTGGGAAGGAAGGATCAGCATAGTGAAAATGGCCATACTTCCAAAACTGCTATATAGATTCAATGCAATCCCAATTTAAATTCCAGCAGCATACTTGATGGACCTTGAGAAAACAATCCAAAAATTCATTTGGAAGAAGAAGAGACCCAGAATAGCAAAAGCAATTCTAGGTAACAGAGACATGGCAGAGGGTATCACAATCCTCAACTTGAAACTATACTACAAAGCTACTGTGATAAAAGCAGCATGGCACTGGCAAAGAAACAGACCGGAGGACCAGTGGAACAGATTAGAAGATACAGAAACAACTCCAGACACACTCAGTCATCTCATCTTTGACAAAGGAGCCAAACACCCTCGCTGGAGGAAAGATAGCCTCTTTAATAAATGGTGCTGGAAAATGGGGCTTCAACTTGCCAAAGATTAAAACTAGACCTATATGCACTAACCATGCACTAATCTAAAATCAAAATGGATTAAGAATCTAAATATTAAAATAGAAATACTGAATAGCCTGGAACAGAGGTTAGGTACAACTCTTGAAGACATTGGTGTAGGAAAAGATTTTATGAACAACCTCAGCTGCCCATGAACTAACACAAAAAATAAACAAGTGGGATCTCTTCTTATTAAAAAGCTTCTGCACAGCAAGAGAAACCACCAACAGCGTGAAGAGACAACCCACAATCTGGGAAAAAATTTTCACCTGGTGTTCCTCAGACAAAGATCTACCATCTTGAATCTATAAAGAACTTAAAAAAATCAGACCTCCCAAATTTAAAGACCCAATCCAAAAATGGACATCTGAAGTGAACAGACATTTCTCAGAAAAGAAGTAGAAATAGCAAATAAACATATGAAAAAGTGTTCAACATCACTGGTCATTCAATAGATGCAAATGAAAACAATGCTGAGATTCCACCTCACTCCAGAAAGAATGGCTGCTATCATGAAATCAACCAATAACAAATGCTAGTAGGGAAAGAGAAACCCTGTTCCACTGCTGGTGGGAATGTAGACTGGTGCAACTACTGTGGAAATCATTATGGAGATACCTCAGAGAACTAGGACTGGAAGTCCCATTTACCCAGTTATTCCCCTGCTGGGTATCTTCCCCAAATAATTCAAAGAATCATACCACAGTGATATATGTGTACCCATGTTCATAGTGGCACAATTTGTAATAGCTAAAACTTGGAAGCAGCCCAAATGCCCATCAACTGGGGACTGGATAAAGAAAATGTGTGTTTTTATAAGATGGAGTACTACTCAGCCATAAAAAATGAGAAATTAGAGACATTTATTGCTAAATGGATGCACATTGAGGCAATACTCTTAAGTGAAATAAATAGGACACACATGCGTAAATATCAAATAGTTTCTCTAGTGTGAGAAAGTGAAAGTGTAAATAAGGACTAAATGGTATAATAGATAATGTGAAATAGGAAGAAAAGGGGCAAAGGGGAAGGGGAAGTGGGAGGGGTAGCGAAAATGAAAGAAGGGAATGGAATTAATATGAGAAAATGAAAAAATGGAAACAAAGTCTTTGTAAATAGGGAGGGATGGAGTGGTTGAAGGGAGGGCAGGGGAAGGGGGAAAAATAAGAATCAAGAGAGATTATGTAAGGGGCCAGGGATTTAGCTTAGTGGTTCCAGTGCCTGCCTTGAAAGCGCAAGGTCCTGAGTTCAATCCCTGGTACCAAAAAAAAAAAAAAAAAAAAAAGAAAAAAGAGTATGTAAAGGTGCAAATTTCCAATGATGAATGTCATTAGATATAGATATATCTATCTATCTCTCTCTCTCTCTCTCTCTCTCTCTCTCTCTATATATATATATATATATATATTTATATTTTTTTTTTTTTTGTACCAGGGATCAAACTCGGGTCCTTGCACTTGCAAGGCAAGCGACGGAACCACTGAGCTAAATCCCTAGCCCAATGTCATTATATTGTATTCCTAAATTGAACCAATAAAATAAAATTTAAAAAAAATTCACCAAAAAAACAAAAGAAATACAACTAACCTCCCAGAGGAACCACAGGGAAAGCCCCTTGACTCTATGTGGAGGTGAAAGGGGACCTCTTGAGCCTGCCTACAGTGGTCTTGGACCTTCCAACACAGTACAGCTGTGGACTGAATATCACCGAGTGACCCCGAAGGACATCTTTTGAAGCCAACCCTTGTCCAAATTTCTGTCCTACCATGGCATGCACCAAAACAAAATGGTTGCTATTTTAAGCCACTGTATCACGGAACAGTTTTAAAATTAAAATGAGGCAATAAATAATCCAAATATTCACAGAAGCAGCAAAGGAAGGTGGGATGGGTTTGAACTTGAAGGAAGGGCATGAAAAAGCAGACTCAGTGGATGAGTTATAAGAGGACCATCTCAACTGGGCAGTGAGTACCAGAGGGTGCAGTTAAACTGCTGAAAAGTTCAATTAACTGTGCATCTACTAGTGATTTGAAAATATAAGACCCAGCTAGGCAGTGACTGTATGAAGAGTGGTATGGCAAAAAATTTTTAAAAGAGGTCAGTCTCAGAGTCAAAAGTTGGAGACATTAGGATTCCTGGTATTCTAGATGGTTGTATCAGGGCCCAGAAAAGCTGTTAAGTGGTGGGAAGAACTTCAGAGCCTCCAATGAGCAATCTGGGTGTCAGGAATGAAATCCACCTCCAAAGGGGTGTAGAGGATAAATATAAGAGAGGGAGAGGGAGAGACTGAGAATCAACAGTGAGGAGTGTGAAATGGGGATGACTCACAGAGGAGGCTCATAGGATCCCCCATACCTCAGTGAGTATCAGACACAGGAAATTCTGAAGTAAAATTGAAGACAGTTAACTTTGCCAAGGTCAGTGCCCAAATATATATAAACAGATAGCTAAATGGATCAATCGAATGATGATAGATTGAATGATAGAGATAAAATTTGGTGTTTATCAGAACTCTAGGAGGAAACAGATGTGCCCTTAAAAAGGTTTGAAGAGTATATATTTTTCTTTTCTAATTCATTTTACTGGTACATTTTAGGTATACAATATAATGACATTCATCATTGGAAATTTGCACCTTTACATAGTCTCTCTCGCTTTTTATTTTTTCCCCATTCCCCTGCCCTCCTTTCAACCCCTCCACCCCTCCCTATTTACAAAGACTTTTTTTCCATTTTTTCATTTTCTCATATTGATTCCAGTCCCTTCTTTCCTTTCCCCTACCCTTCCCTCTTCCCCTTCCCCTTTGGACATTTTCTTCCTATTTCACAGTATCTATTAAACCTTTTAGTCCTTATTTACAGTTTCAGTTTCTCACACCAGAGAAACTCTTTGGTATTTACACATGTGTGTCCTATTTATTTCACTTAAGAGTATGGCCTCAATGTGCATCCATTTAGATATAAATGTCTCTAATTTCTCATTTTTTATGGGTGAGTAGTAAAGAGTGTATTTTTTGTTTGTTTGTTTTGTTTTGTTTTTGTTTTATGGTGCTGGAGTTTGGATTCAGAGGCTGCACAAGCACTATAACTGCTGTCCTACATACAACCTAAGCACTGAAGAGTCTTAAATCAAGAAATTACATACAGAAGATGAGAAATGTGGGTAGATGTGTGGAAAAGTGAGTATAAATTATTATCCTTAGAAAGGCCTGCTTGCAAGCTTGACGTTCGGTTGCATCTGGAAATTTGGACTTGGGGAGCGTCCCCACTGTGATCTGAGATGAATAGCTCACTGTGCCTACGGTGTTTGTGCAAACAATATGGATTATGCTGAAATCCTGCTTTCCTTTGAGGAGTCTGACATTTTGTTGCGTTCTAGGTCAAGAGTGTCCACATGACCAACATCCAATACAAATCCCAGGCACTGAGTCTCTACTGAGCTTTGTTGGACTACATCTCACCCATATTGTCACAACTCATTGCTGGAGGAATTCAGCATGCCTTGTATGACCCCACTGGGAGAGGATTCTTGAAACAGCCTGGCCTCACATACATATCATCTTTGCCTTTCATCTTTGCTGATTTTGCTTTATATCTTTTCACTGGAGTAACTCTTGACCATGAGAACGAGTGTATATTGAGCATCTAACCTTTAAGTGGTTTCCCCCTTCCACCAAACAGCAAGGGAAGGGAAACAATAAAAGATGGTGAGGGGGCCAGGAATTCAGCTCAGTGGTTCTGCTGCCTGCCTCGCAAGTGCAAGGTTCCGGGTTCAATCCCCGGTACCAAAAAAAGATGGTGAAGTATGCAGTGTCTAGCAACAGTGAGGCGCTATGAAGGTGCAGGAGAAAGAAGTAGTCACCAGACCTTAGGTACAGAAGAAGGACATTTTCCAAGAGCTGAGGCCCAGGGACAAACACAGCTGATGACCAAGCACATTCCTGCCTCTCTTCCCCCACCTCCAGGAGCTTGTTGGCGCCTTGCATTGGTCACATCCTGCTAGAATGTGGAGCTTGAGTGAAGTCATCTTCTATGGTATAGAGATGGAAAGAGAAGGTGAAGATGGATCTGAGAAAGCAAAGGAAGAATTATTGGACAAGTTTAAAGCAAATAGCTTTTAAATGTTTCTGAACTCAGTTCATAAGTCAGCTTATTGCAAGGTAACAGCTCACAACATTGCATTATTCAACAACCTTGGACAGATCTTCATTGCACACACAGAATAAAGTTCAAGTTACACTATATGGCATTTCAAGTCCTTCCTTAATCTGGCCCAAGAGCCCAGGTTTATCTCTCACCCTACTACCTCCTCACCCCACAGTTGCATATATTCTCAACTTCTAGTCCCCCAGTACCATCCATGGTTTTAATATAACAACATTCTCCTGTCTTCATATTTTGTTTTTCTTTTTCTTGTATTTTGCGTGTCCCTTCCTTGTTAATTCTGATTAATGAAGTTCTACTAATCCTTTAGAATCCAGCTCATCTGCCATATCACTTACAGGGCCTTCTTGAACCCTAGCCATTCTGTAAGCAGACAAATTGGCTCCATGCCATTGTACTGCATAGCCTACTTCAGGCACTACACGGGAATGCCCAACTGAGCCCTGACCCATGAATTCTTTTACACATTGGCTTCTCTTGTTTGGTAACTGTGGCAAGATGTTACTGTGGTGCTAATCTTTTACCCTAATGGATACCATGTATTTTTTACATCTCAACAATGTAGGTCCAGACCTCTGTTTCTGCAGGTCCCAGCGCAAGTGCTGAGAATCCACCCACTGTGCTCAGAGCAACTCACTCCCTTGCTCCTCTGGAGACTGACACAAGAAATTGTTCATTTCTTCACTAGGTTATGAGCATCTTAAAGACAGTGAACATTGCATATTCACCTTCATGCTGTCCTTGGTGGTTAGTACCATGACCCTATATAGAGGATGTTCTATACAAATTGTGGAATTAAATTAATTTGAGTAAAAATAAATGGAATAATTTCAATTTTTGAACTTAGTTTTCAATAAGTGGTATCCTAGCAACAAGAAGTGTGACAATGAGGTGAATAGATACAAACTTTGGATAGACATTTCATGTGAGTTTTTTTTTTAAAGACAGTTGCTAAGGTGACCAGATTGTTAATGTGGCTGATCAGACAATAAATTACGTTCTGGAATGAAAGATCCAGTAGAGAGGAAATTTTTACTTAATCAATAACATTAGTTGAAAGGATTGTCCCCTCTTGGATTGATTTGGTGCTTTGTTGAAAATCCAATGACTGTATAAGTGAAGATTTATTTTTTGGATTCTTGACTTTGTTCCGTTGATTTATTTGTCTTTCCTTATACAGGTAGCAAACTATTTTGATCACTGTGAGCATAAAATAAATCTTGCAGTCAAATTGTATTAAGCCTTTCAGTTTGATTCTTCTTGTTTCATTTTGCTTTGGATCTTTGAATTTCCCCCATACATTTAAGAACAACCTCACACATTTCTTTTAAAAACTTCGGTGACATTACAATTCAAGATTCATGAATCCATGAACAAATTTAGGGATGATTAACGACGTTAAGATGCTGAGTCTTATGGTCCATGGACATTGCATTTCTCCATTTATTTGGATCTTTCATTTCTCATGTTGATATTTTGAAATTTTAGTATGGAGATTATATTCTACAGTTTTACTTATTCTCAAATATTTCATATTTGTCTCTATTTTTAAAATTTTATTGTCAAATTCTTTGCTGATATTTTATGCAAGTGAAATTTATTTTTGTATATTGATTTTGTATTTTGTGATATGGCTAAATTAACTAATTAGGTCTACTAGAGGTCTTAAAAGTCTTTAGAATTTTTTTACATAAGCAATCATATTGTTATCAGTGCAGAAATAACTTTATTCATTCCATTATAATTTTTATGTCTTTAATGGTGTTTTGTTTCATTTTGTTTTTTATTGCTTATCTTATTGTACTGCTCAGGATTGCCAAGACAGTGTGGAGCAGGAGTAATATGAAGAGACACTTTGTCTTATTTCTAATTTTAAGCTCTTAAAAAGATGCAAAGGAAAAAACATTCCTTGATATTCTCCATATCCACATACATCTCATTTTCCAAGACAAGAATTTTCAGCACATTAATCAGCCACAAGGGAAATAAGCCCACTCTGATTAGCTTAGTCTAATAAAATTGATTCCCAGTGCTGAAAAAGGATATTGAGTATGGGTGAGAGCGGAAGACAAACAACAAACATTGCCATCTACACTGAAGAACCCCTCAGAGAGATATATATATATATATATATATAAAATAAATACATATTATGTAATATATTATTATAATATAGTATACATATATATTTTAATATAAATATATATATTTTAACTTTTTTCTCTTCAGATATTTCTATTACCAAGTCCTAGGGTCATTTCTAAGAAATAAAGTCTACATGCTCTTCCCTTCAGAGGCTTTGAAGTTGCTACCACCCACTCTATTCCTTGTTATTCTTAGTGATGGGTTCCTCTAAAACCCCTTGGAATACTTGGCTTTTTATCTTTTGTGCAAACTATATGCTTCTTAGCTTCATATAGAAGATTGTACGAAACAAAGGGAGTTTTAAATGAACTGTGGAGAAGTTACAAGGCTTTGAAAAACTTTCCCAATGTTTACTTTCAGATTTCTGAGCTACAATTCCAGAGTATCCTTCTGAGATAGATAAATGCCCACTGAGCTATGTTTTCAGCTTTCCATCCATTCTCAAAGATGTCACTGGCTGAGTCCACAGTATCTTTCTTTTGGATGTGAGACAATGTTGAACCTTTTATTCATGAAGGCATTTCTTGCCCAATTTTTACAAAGGTCTCTCAGCTGGGAATCAGCCTTATGATGACCCTTGACTGGATGACAGTGATGTGGCCACACAGCAAAGGGCAAGACACAAGAGGGCTCTGTGGGCACCTCTGCTGGTCCATGCCAAGCTTCTCATGGTTTTGTCATGCTGCAAAGAGAAAAGCTTCTATTCCAACTACCAATTGGGAATTTATGTTTGAAATGACCACCAATGAAATGTTCTCTAGTTAAAACTCTCCCTTTTTTTGTCAGTAAAACAACCTCTCTGAAACTTTGTGCCGTTCTTTAAAACTCCATTCCTAAGAAAATCTCATAATCCTTAGGATAGATTCCCTAAGCTTTGCCTTCCAAGAAAAGATAGGAAGGAGCTTAAGACATGTGAGCAGGCACAGTAGTACTTGAGTGGTTGATTCTGTCTACTCTAGGAATAAATAAAACAAAATGATCAGAAAATTAAAGAAGTAGAGGATGAGGGTAACAATTGTCAGAATTAGAGTCAGGTCAGTCAAAAATTCAAGAATCCATGTTATATGGTAGACAGGGAAGTAGTGATAATTGGATAGAAATCAAGTTTCAAGATCCTGGTGGTTAAAAGTTTAATAGGTGTTTGATAAATGGCTGTTGAGTTACAATGTTGAGCATTGTAAAAGATTGTACTATGCAGCCACTATGAAAATCAGTATGGAGGTTTCTCAGAAAACTGAAATTAGAAGTATCATATGATCCAACTGTACTACACTTTGGTATACATCTGAAGGAATTAAAGTTAGCATACCATACAGGTATCTGTTGTATTAGTTAACCTTCCCATTGCTGGGACAAAATACCCATCATCTGCAACTTAAAAGGAGAAATTTAATTTGGCTCATAGTTTTGGAGGCTCCAGCCCAAGGTCAGCTGGCTCCAAGGCAGAAATATTATGGTAGAAGGGCATAGTGGAGGAAAGCTGCTCAGCTCATGGCATTCAGGAAGCACAGAGCAGGGAAGAAGCACCAGAGAATAAGTGATTAGGGACCAGATATCATTTCCAAAGTCAGGTCCCATAACTCACTTCCTCCAATTAGGCCATACATCTTAACAACCCATTCAACTTTGAACTCATCAATGGGAGGAGGTCAGTGCCCTCATAATCTAATCATCTCTCCAAGAATCTCTTAAATCAGTCGTATTGGCAATCAAGATTAAATAGCACACCTCATACTCATTTTATTGTGGCATGATTCACAATAGTCAAGTCATGGAATCAGACTAGGTGCCCAACAATGGGCAAATGGATAAAGAAAATGTGTATGTATCCACAATGGACTATTATTTGACCGTAAGGAAGGATGAAATCATGTTATTTGCAGGAAAATGAATGGAACTGGAGAACATCGAATATCATGTTAAGGCATGTCAACCAGACTCAGAAAGACAAGATCACGTGTTTTTTCTCATATGTGAAATCTAGAAAAAAAAAACAACACAAAATGAAAGTTGAAGAGAGACTATCATCAGAGAACATAAAGGGCATTGTGTGGGAGGTTAGGGAATGAGGGGATACATATGATCAAGGCATGTTAGATGTCTGTATGAAAATGCCACAATGAAACCCATTACTCCACATAATCAATATACACTAATAAAATAGAAACATCTAAGGAAAAGAAGTAAATAAAACTATTCAATTAGTCCTCAAGACTTGGGGCTAGATAGTGAAGGAAAAAAACAGTTTGAAATGTACAGAGCCAGAACTAGTCTATGGAAAGTTTTCTAAGTATCAGATATGTAAAATTATATATGAAGGCATCAACACTTCGTAAAATGGAAATTTCTCTCCTGCCAGACATGTATTTGTTAATACAGGATATATATTTATAAATTCATGCCATGTATTTTCTTCTGATGGAAACCACATGAAATTGAGGTTACTAGAATTTCTGAGTTTATAGCCTATGCTGTGATATTTGTCAGCTTTTTGGAATTTGGATTAATTTCTCTTCTTTTCATTTAGCACTTGCTATGTGCCAAGTGCATGGCTGGTCACTGGAGATATAGGGTGAACACAGATTCTCATGCTTACATGGAAGTTGTCAGATCACTTCTCTTAAAATAAGATGGCCTCCAAAATGTGGACTTTACTTCATAGAACAATTAGGTTGATTTAAAAAATTATCCAAGTAGCCCAGCATTCAAACACAAAGGAAAACTAGGTTAACAATTACTAATAAAAAAGAAAACAAAAACAGGACTGCAATAATAGCAGAGAGTAATATTTTGTATTTGAGGTTGGATCTTGAATTTCTTAGAATTTTATTTAGATATTTCTCTTAATAAAGTCTATATAATAATGGATATCTGGTATATAAATTGAGAAACTGTGTTTCTGCATGCAGAATGGATATTCAATAAGCTGAATCAGGAAAAACCATAAAATCTAGGCACTATTATGCTGGAGAGACATTTTAAAAGGGAGAATCAGCTTGGAATTTGTGTTTTAGCTCAAATGCCATAAATGTATAAGATTCTCCATGCCTGATACAACCATGTATAGCAACAGAGAACATTTCACAGTAAAAAACAAAAGGACATGGGGCAAAGAGATGTTCTGCCAGTAGAGATAAGATATCTCCCAGGTAATAGACAACTATAGCTGGTATTTTGTGGAATATATTAAAGAATAAAACTTAAATTATAACATGCAATGAAGATTTAAAGAATGAACTTTAAAAAGTCATTGCCATCGAGATATTTTTGAACTCTCTAAAATATATTAAAGTCTGAGCTGTGAGGAAGAAGTCATTTCAAATGTAGATGGTGAAGGTGTAATTGTCTTCAGAAAGGGAAAGAACCTATAGTTTTATGGTAAATGAAGAGACATTTCCTTTGGCACCTTGGGTAAAGGTTTCAACAACTCTGGGTTAGGGAGGATTAAAGAGATGGAAGTTATTATCAAGCCTGTCTTAGTTACTTTTTTGGTTGCTGAGACAAAATACATGACATCCAAAGTTAAAAGAGGAAAGATTTATTTGGCTCACAGTTTGTAGAGGTTTCAGTCCATAGTCAGCTGTCTCCAAGGCAGGGCAGCATGGCAGAGGGGGCTTGCTGAGGAGAAATACCCCATGGCAAGCAAGCAGGTGAGAGCACATTAGCCCTCTTTCTGTCCCTTTTATTTTATGCCAGCTACCCACCCTAGAGCAGGTGTAGCACTCACACCCTTAATCCTAGCCAAAACTATGCCAAACCAATCAATGGAATGATTTGGTAATCACACACCCTTGATCCCAGCACCACACACTCTAGATCCAGTCACCTCTGAAAAGCCTCCTCCCATAACTGTATGAGGCTTTGGGGGGACATCTAGACACAAGGCATAATAAAGTCATATACAGTTTATGCACACCTCACACACATATTTAGATAAAGGGCAACTCTAGGACAAAATATCCAGCATCAACAACTTAAAGGCTCACTGTTTCAGTGGATTTAGTCCATAGTTACCAGCTCCAAGGTAGAAATGGCTTAGCAAAATGGCATGGTGGAAGAAAACTCTTCACTGCATGGTGGCCAGGAAGCAGAGAGAGAAGAGAGAAACCATGGACAAGATTATACACTTCCAAGTCTCTCTCCCAGTGAGCTGCTTCTTCCTCCCAGGCATGACCTCCATACACTAAACTCATTAGGCAAAATGCATTTAATCAATCTCTAACAGTTGCCAAAGTCTTTTTTTCAGTTTTTATTTTTTAATTAATACATGTTTGTCATATATAATAATTACATTCCTTGTGAGGAATGGAAATATACATACATACATGTGTTATGTCCCTGTACAATTCTTCCTCTTTCTTGCCCTCCCTTCCATGCCAATAAGCCCACCTAAGCCAGGCCAATCCAATTCCAAGAGCTCAAGTCAGTACCTGGACAAGGCATGGCACAAAGCTAGCCCTCAACAATGTAATCCTCTCCACCAGCTGCTAATTGGCTCAAGGTTCTGATATACAAACAAACCAGACTAATTAAGCAGTTACTTTCCCAGAACGGTTGGTGCATTAATTCCTCTGACTTTTACAAGGGCTTTCATAAGTGAAAGCACTATTAAAATTCAACTTCTTTCAGGCATATACTTTAAACTGGGTAAATCTTGCTATAAGCATCAGGGGCTTTTATAGTTAAAGGCCCTAATTTTTGTGTTTTTGAGCTGAAGAGAGGAGGTCATCACAGAGCATTAGCTGTTCTTCTCTTTAGTCTACAGTAGCAAAGGTGGGAGAGGAAATTAACGAGAGAAAAGAGACTGCTGGTGGTTGCTAAGCAACCTTTGTTGGTAAAAAATGTAAAAATAAGATTCAAAGAGTTTTTAATTGGGCAAATATCTTAGAGAATATTTATAATTCCTCAGAGATTGTTTTCAGACCATTCCTTTTTTTATTAAAACACTTAATCATTTATTTTAGAGATAGTTGTCATAATTACATAAAATTTTATCACTTGATGCTAATTTTGGGATATCACTGTTTCAAGAAGATATCCTAATTTTTTATTTAAGTAAGCATTAGAGGTTATATAGTTCATACATGAGTCTGTGGATTTTCATAGCTATAACCAAGTAAAGAATCCACTTGTAGCTGTTCTAACACTGGAAAAAGAAGGGTAGCATCTAAGCTTACTGTTTATGTAATTACGGTCTCTCTTAGGGTGATTATTTTATCTTGACCTCATATTTTCCCCAATTTTGGACTGAAAATCCTGCACCCCAGGACCTCCTGCAGTCCTGGGCACATTGGGGTGGCTGCTCACCATGTCAGATCTTGCTTTGTATCTGAGATGGCTACACTGGGTTTGGGATAGGGCCTGAACATAAAGTGGTCTTGGAAGATCTTCTCGGAGCACAGCAGAACTCATATCCAGGATCCCCTGGACAGCTACCTAATTTGGATATTATTTGCCTTAAATCAGCATGATGGAGTCCCAAGAGAGAGTTTAGTGGACTCCATTGAATTTCATGGGAGCAAAAATAAAACTCACCTGTTTCTCCTCCATTTCAGTTTCCTTAATCTGTTCTATTGTCTTATATCCTAAGCCAGGGACTTATAACTTACAGGTTCCCAGGTTTAAGAGGCTTTATATAGGTAATAGGTTTCCATTGGTAACATCTATCATTTTAGCAGCTCCTTCTGGCAGGTATATTGCAGGAACCTGGTATGGGAATGGGCAGAGCATTGCAGTTCAAGAGAGAAGGCCATTGTGATGCTTTTGTTTCCCAAGGAAGAGGCACTGGGGTAGTTATATCCCTCTGTGGGGGCAGATGTGTCCTCTGTTATGGCTTGTATCTAGATGTCCCCCTAAAGTCTCCTGTGGTCATAGGTGAGGCTTTTCACCTCTTTTCATAGAGGTGGCTGGATCTAGGGTGTGTGCTGCTGGGATCAAGGATGTGATGCTAGGATTGATTCACAGTGCAATGCTAGGATTAAGGATGTGACTGTTATCCACCCTTAGGGCAGGAAACCTGGATAAAATATAAGAGACAGAAAGAGATCTGTTGGGGTTCATTGCTTGTTGCTTGTTGCTGGCTGCTTACTCCCTTCTGCTTGCCTGCTCTGTGATGCCCTTCTGACATTCTGCCCTACCTTGGAGCCAGCCAACTATGGACTGAAACCTCTACAAACTGTGAATTACAAAAAAGCTTTCCTTCTTTAACATTGGGTGTGGGGTATTTTGTCTCAGCAACAATAAAAGCAACTAAAACAGGGGCTGGGGATTTAGCTCAGTGGTTCTGCCTTGCAAGCACAAGGTCCCGAGTTTGATCGCTGGCACCAAAAAAAAAAAAAAAAAATAGTAAGACATCCTCTCACACAAATGTGTAAAATTTTTCTAAACTGTATCAGAGTTGTGGACCAGGCTCAAAATGTTGTCCTGGAAGTTTCTAGGACATATCCTCATTGGCTACATGATCAACTGACCTGCATCATGTCCAGAGCACAGAATTTTAAGTTAGCGGTAAGCTGTGGATCACTGCAAACTGCATGCTCAGGGAACAGGTGTCCAGGGTGAATAAATGTTTGGGAAATAAGACAGTCAGAATAGGGATAATTTAACCTAGAAGACTGAAAGGTAATACTCAATGCTCAGGTAAGAGTTCTTTCACTAAAAGAGAGTAAGAGAAATTGTGAACAATCCAATTATAACAGGCTTAAGTGGGATATCCTGACATCTAATATGTAATGATTCTGTCCCGTGTAATCCCACAACACAGGGATGCACTATGTCCAAGGATAGCAAAGGATTAGCCAAGAATTGGCCAGAAAATTCTTGTTATCAGTTTCTATAATGCAGAAAGACCCTAGATGAATGCCCCACACAGTTGCTTCTCAAAATAACCCATGGTAATTCTCCTTGAACAAAAAACAGGAGAGCCCGCAGTGACTTTGATGTGTGCAAGCTAATGGCCAGGAGGCTGACAGGTAAAATAAGGGTGCAGGTTAGCAGTTAAATTTATAAGGACTATAGTTATTTGTAGAGATGTAGAAAGAAACTCAGCTGAAGCTTTTAATATTCCTTCAGAAAAACGAATAGAGTTATTTTGGGGGGTTGGTGCTAAGTAGGGACAATAGTGTTGCATTTTTAACTAATCTTGGGGAGTTATAAGAACATTTAAAGGAAGATATGAGAAATTTTGCAGATAGAGAAAGACATAAAAATGAGAGAGTCCTCATTCTATTCTGGAAATATTAAAATGTCAGCTTCTAAGTCAACTTGTTTATATAAATTTAAGTGTGTGGGTTATTTTGTTTTTTTGTTTTGACATTGCTGGGGAATGGCTTTGTGCATGCTAGGCTTACACTCTACCAGTGAGCTACACTTCAGCTTTAAACAGGAGGGGTTTTTTTAAAGAGCATAGCCCTTAGCACTGAAAGAGAGATGGTGCTATTAGTTTTAAAGAAAGCTATCAGAAATCAAACAAAAACACAGATTTCTAAAATCCTGAGTTCCATACAGGATTGACGAAGGATAAGTAGGAGGTCAGTGAGACGTAGAGGAAGTGGTGAAGGTCCAGAGGTGCCATTTCTTTTCCATGCGTTTTCTTGTCCCCTAGATACAAGAACTTAACCCTAGACTCCCAGGGGCTACCTTGTGGTTAAACCCTGTCAACAGGGTGTGTATTATATTCCTTCTTGCACTATATTCCTTGAACCAACACCTTACACCTACACACATACATACACACTCAAGAGTCTCTTGGCCCTTTTAAGCCCTCTGATTTCTAGCTGCAGAAAACGGAGCAGCCATCTTCTGCTCCACAGATGCTATGAGATAGGGGCATGCTTCTTCAAAGCCAGCCTGAGACAGTCCTTACAAGCACACTTCCTGGTAGAAGAGCATAAACTTACTGTGCAAAGACAGTTTCTGCATCTCTCTTAACCTTAAAGTCTTCCCTGCATACCTGAGTCCCAGGAGTCAGTAGGTTTCAGAAAAGAAAAACATCCCGCCATAAAACATCTGGGGTGTATCATCATCTATGGACCTATCCCAGAGCAAAGTGGCTGGAAAAGTTGCTTCAGTAAGCAAAGGTTTGGATCAGAGGAAGGAAAGAAGAAAGGGAGAGATAGCAGGAGAGAAAAGTGAGGGAACTGAAGAAAGGGAAAAGAAAAAGAACAGAAAGGCTCATTCTCTTCTGCTATGCCTGCAGAATGTGTCTGCCATGCAGACTATGTGACAGGATGACAGGCATTACACAGTCCTCATTTTAGAACTTTGCCTTTGTCGTTCCTTACCTTGGAAAGTTCTTCCACCAGTCTCTGTGCAGCTTGTTCCCTTTGCTTCTGCACAAAGGTCAGTTTTCTCAGAGTGACCTTTCCTGATTACCTATGATTCCTCACCCTTTATTTTCCATACCCACCACTAACCCACACTATGTAGTCAGTTATCTGTTTGTCATCTGTTTTCCCCACACTAAAATTCATACTCTGTATGAAGAGCTTGCCAGTTTAGTTCAGTTCTGTCTCCAGAACAGTTCCTGGCCACATACCAAAAACTCCATATGAATTTACTAAACAACAATTAGGGGTAAGAGTATCCGTGGAGTTTTATTGAGGTCTTCAGAATTCATTACATTGATTTAAAGCAAATAAGATGAGGTATTAAGGCTACCATTCATAGTCATCAACTAGCTAAAAGACTGAATATCAGAACCAAGTCAGGATTCCTTGAGCTGTAAATTACACTAATGTTTCCCAGAACATAAGTCTCCTTCCTCTTCTAACAAATTAAAGCAAATACCTGAGTGTAATTGATCAGGAGCTTGGTCTTTCAGATGCTGTGAGCTTATGGTTGGGAGGAGTTCTTGGAGGATACTTTTTAGATGAGGATAGGTCAAAGTGACTGAAAACTCTTTTCTTCAGATCTCAGCCCTCACTTTTCACTTCCAACAATGAATAGATGCCATAATTTGACTAGCTGCAACTCATTTTATCTCTGCAATAATTTTGGCAGAGAAATATCTGCATAAGAGGAGCTTTGGGATCCTAGAATTAATAAACAAATGACCCAAGAAGAGAGAAAAGAAATTATATGGACTTTTATGAGTTAATTAATCGAAGAAGTGGAAAATCCCACTTGGAGTTTGGGTTTATCTATAAAACATCTTGCTTGTTCCATCTATTATAATTCCCCTTAACTGCTACAGTTGGATTTTATCCAAAATAAACATTCTATTAGATGAAATCTATGCTGACCACTTTAAGAAAGTTGAATTCTATTGGGTTTTTCCCACACTGGAATGTGAGACTTGATGGTGAGGGAGTTGAGGCGGGTATACTTTTGAAATGAGCAGTATCTTCTTTATCTTCTCTCTCCAAATCAATTTGAATTTAATAGGTCTACACCTCCACCCCAATCTGTTGTGTCAGGGGAAAAACAAATTTTTTGTTGGAAATTTATTAATAATAACAATGAGATAATGCCTATTTCTACATGCACACTTCTGTGTCAGCTTCAGAGTCAGATGTGGGTTTAAATCTAGGCTTATAACCTGGATCTTAGCTGTAAAATCAGGATACTGGTGTTGTTATAAGAAAGCCATGAGATAGTGTACTGTACAAAAAACCCTTAGCAAGTACTGTTCCTGGAACCCCTCCAGTATCAACTATAAAAACCTGGTCTTTTTCTAACTACTTACATCATTTCCTTGCTTTATTTGCACATATGTATAATCATCTTTGCCTTCACGTTAGCATGCAGAATTTTCATGTCTTTTCCTTAAACTTGAAAGATGTCTGAGGGAGATTTGGCAGCTCTCAGGAAAGTCATGTGCAAGGAAGAGGGATAACCCAAATTAAAGATGAGTTAAGTTGCTGTTAAAGAAGGTCAATAACTTTAGGATGGCTTCACTTTTTGCTATTGCTTTTAAAAATTTATTCTTCCCATAGGGCCAAGGAGAAAAGATCACCTTTCTATGCAAATCCAGAGCATCCTCTGTATCCAAAGCCAGATAACTGCGGGACTGAGATATTTCTGTCATTGTTTTTGCCTGAGGCTTGGATCAGAATCCTTCCTGACACATGCTTTGTGCCCAAGATTCTGTTATAAAATAGGGGCAGAAACTCAGAGAAAGAAAAGATGGGGCAAAATCCTTCAGCATTTCTGAGTGGTCTCCGTACAGAAGGAACTGTCCAAGAATGTCCTAAAATATCTCTTATCAAGTCAATTTCCCCCTCTCCTATATGCTGTTCACACAGCAGCCTGAGTAACCTTCCCCAAACAATCAGATTAGGGTCACTGTCTTGCTTGGGAAGTTTCAGCAACTGCCTCTGTGTCTTGTGTGTAAAGTTTAGCATTTTAATCTGATATATCTGCTGCCAACTTTCCCAGCTCACCTAAAGCTCTAGTTGTGAGCACCATTTTACCCTCAAACACAGCAGTCTTCTTGCTGTCAGATGCATCACCTTTCCCATCCATGTCCTTCCTGGCCCCTCATCCCCTGGGAAACTCCTATTCATCCTTCATATCTCCAGACTAAATTAGGTCTTCTGCATGCTTCCAAACCAGAGTCATCAAGTCAGATGTGTTCCGATAAGGAGCAGGTAAATCAAATGGGGGAAACTGGCCCTGCAGGAGGCAACTAGGATCAGTGGAGAGTGTAATGAATTGGAGAATCCACGCTCCTTTAAACAAAGATCTACAGACCCCACTCCCAGAGGGAAACAGGAGGTCTGGGCATCTGTGTTCTTAACAAGCACCTCAGGACCATACTTTTCCATTGCTGCTTCTCAGCTCCAGACAAATGTCACTTGGCAATACTTTTACCACCTTTGCTCATTTTTGAAGAAAAGTTTGAAATCTAGATATTTATGGGAAATGCCTTGATATTTACAGTGCTATGTGGACCCAGATGTGGCCTGTGGAGCATATGATGAGGCTCCTGTTTTGTTGTCTTCCCTGCTGGGCTCTAAGTACTATGAAGACAGACAAGAGATTTTCTCGTTGTTGTTTTACAGCACTTACAATGCTCAAAAATACTGGTGGAATGAACTAATGATTAAGTTAACATATCAAACCAAAGCTGGTTTACAAGCTACTGCCTCTCAGATCACCAAGATCTAACCACCAACATCTGTTGGCAGTGATTAACAAGGAAATGATATCTTTAACTACCACCACCCTTTTCCGAATTCCCTCTCCTTATTCTCTGGAATTGATGTTTCTCTGGATGTAACACCACACTAGCTTAGATAAAACCATGACCATTTATATATCTTCTTCTCTGGCCAATTTAGATCTTTCCTGAAATAATTGCTGAGGAAAGAGGTGGGTAGTTTCATAGACAAGAAGAGAAAATAAAGTAAATTGCTAGCAGGACAGAAAGGGAACTCTTGGCTCCTGAATTCTCCTTTCCTGAGTCTAGACTTTAAGGTGTCTCCACATACACAAAGGAATATTCCCTTGAGTGGTTAAAAAAGCCCCCTTTCCTACATAAGCTAGAGTCCAGCTGAGACGATACCTCTGTGGAGGACCCCACAGTACAGACAAGAAAATTATTTCGTATTCCCCGGATAACATACTCTCAAGTTAGCCTCTGCTTATTTACTGTTTCTTTTCATTTCAAGCTTTTAGCACAGACTTGTTTAAATGTTCCAACCTTGCTTGGAAGTTGACAACATTGAGTAAGGGCAATAAATAGGGAGCAGGGTCCTCCAGAGCCATTCAGTGGGAGCAGTAGCAATGGAGAAATGTGGTCCTAGGAAGCTTGTAAAGAATGCAGATGTTTAGGCCTCACTCCTGGAGGGAGACAGGAGGCCTAGGCATCTACACTTTGAAGAAGTGCTGCTTCAGGAGAAGAGTAAGGGCAGGTAGATTTCTCCCTCCTCTGTGTCTACATTGTAAGTTGGGAATCGATTTTGTAAAGGAGAATGGCAGTTTCCCTTCTGGAGCAGAGGTAACATTTACTTCCTGACTATGTAGTCTTATGAGGCATGATATAATAAAGGCAAATGTGGCTAAATGGTCCTAACAACTTGGACTTTTGCCCAAGGCTCCACTTCAACTCTGTCAACTCATTGACATTTTCACCTAGACTTCAGTGAGCTTTTTTTTTTTTTGTCGATGGAGACATATGGGGCAAAACTCTTTAGGAGGACTATTTCATGATCATCTTCTTGCCTGTTTTCCTAGTAGTCACCTACAGGAACAGAGTGTTCAAATGCATAAAGAGGACATGTAGTTGTCTTTGATCTGTTGAGAAGGTTCTGTTCTACTTCTAGTCTCCTGATAGCTTTTACCATGAACAGCTGTAGAATTTAGCCCAATACTCTTTCTCCAACTAGTGACAGGATCATATGGCTTTTTCCTTTCCTCTGTTAAAATGATGGCTTTTGGGGGTGGATCTTCCAATGCTGAACCAACACTGCCATCCCTATAATAAAACCACTTTCTACATCCTGCCAGATCTGACTTCTAAGAGTTTGTTTTGTTAAACTAATTTCTATCTATGTTCATACTTTTTTCTTCTATTATCTTTATCCAGTTTTAGGATTAGCACAATGTTGATTTCCTAAAATGAGGGGAGAAGTGTTCCTTCTTTTTTCTGCTTTAATTGATTGATATAATTTATCAGTGAAAATGTATATGAGCCTGCTGTTGTCATATAGGTAGGTTTTCAAGATAGGAATATAATTTCTTTAATAGGTGCTATTCAAATTTTATATTTCCTCCAGAGTTAGCTCCATTAATTTGTCTTCTAAGTTACTTCTCAGAAGTTGTCAAATTTATTTCAAAACAGATTTTTGAAATATGCTTTCTATATTCTTTTAAATTCTGTAAAATCTGTGGTAATGTCTCCTAGATCTTAATATTGTAATTTAAAAAATGTATAACTGATATTGTAACAGGAAGAAAAGGTCTAAAAGAGCAGGGGAATTGGGAGGGGTAGGAGAAGGGAAAAAAGGGAAAGGAAAAAATATGAGAAGAGGAAAAAAATGGAAACAAGGTCTTTGCAAATAGGGAAGGGTGGAGAGGGTGAAGGGAGGGCAAGGGAAGGGGAAAAAAATAAGAACCAAGAGACTCATGTAATGGTACAAGATCCCAATGATGAATGTAACTGTATTTTATACCTAAAATGTACCAATAAAGTTAATGAGGGGGGGAAGAGGACATGTAGTGACGCTCAGCAGGGAAGCAGGTCTTGTCTGAACAAGCAACCTCATTGTTTTCTGGCTCGGTAGTGTGTTTACAGCGTGGGGGGCTGACCAGCTCAGCTGACTCAGAAGCAGAAAGAAAAATCAGAGAGCTGGGAGCTTGGGAGTTGGCTCAGTCACTGACTCACTGCATGGTCCGTGGTGAGGTCATAAGCCTCCCCCCTCCACCCCACACCCTAGAACAAGAGGGAAACAACATGGCCTGGCTCCATAATCTGAGGATGATAGAATCATGTGTTCTGATTAGTCAGAATCAGTTTGCAAGTTCCAAGTGTGATGTGCCTGCTATTTTGGACTAGAGGTAAGGAAAGGTTTATTGTTGAATCACATGTGATATTGTGGGAAAGATATTATGCCAGAGTTACAGCAGGTTTATGGCCTTGGCTTTGACACTAGCTTGACTGTGTGATCCTGAGCAAGTCGCCTGACCTTGGACAAATCACTGGACCCCAGTAACCCTCACTTCCTTAATGGAAGATGGAAGGTGGGTGCGGTGTCCTCTGAAGACCCCTTGACTGCTCTAGTCCTGTCTATGAATTCAAGCAGAAGGAAACCCCCCATGCTTAGGAGCACCACTGGTTGTTCTGACTTCCTTTAAGGGCTGTCAGAGTGGTTTGGTCTTTAAACACATTTCATAGAGCAAAATAGGCTCTACAATACCTCTTGTGTGCCTTCATATGTGATTTAAAATTAAAACAGTATGAAGCTAAAAAGCAATTGCCAAGAAGCACAACACAATCCTTATTTTTTGTCAACAACAACTACTTTGAAATCTTTTCTTAAGAATAGCAACTAAATTCTTCAAAAATAATTATTTTTGTTCCAGTGTTTTGCAGGAGGCTGGAATGTGTGTTTATTCAGCCTCCTGCTTAACTTAGAAAAAAATAAAAAAGATTGTAGGGATCCTGCTGATAGTGAGCTTCTGCTGTAAAGAGGAGATAACTGCTCAGAGGAGAAGAATTGGGGTGTGAGGTGTAGAGCAGAAAGGAATTCTGAAAAGTAAACACTTGAGGATAATGGAACCCCATAGTTGCAGCTCAGGTCAGGTCTCAAGTGCTTGTTTTGATTCAGATAACTGAGATGGGAGTGGAGTCTGCCCTGTGGGCCCTCTTGCTCCTCTCCTAACTCAAAGTTGGCTTATTAAAAAGAGCCTCTGCATGATCGTGAGGAAGCACTTGGAAACCAGCACTGCTGCTGTCCTCCTTAGGAACCTTTGACTATCTCCTTCAGGATATGGGTGGCAAGAAAGGGCAGGGTGAAAAAGGCTCTGTATAGCACTGAGGGCTGTGCTTCAGGATGAAGCCTCTGACTTCCATTCTTTTATCCAATGTTCTTGTCTTTCCATGGACTTTCTGTCATCACTCCAACTCATCTCCTCTACCTTCTAGGCCAGAGAACTAATCCTCACTGAAAGCAAACAGAAATTTAGTCATCTGACAAGATCCAGGCTTGAGAGATATGGCCGCAAATCTATCACTTCATTGGATTTCTAGTTTCTTCTGTTTGAGATCCAATGGATAAAGGGTCACATGATTTCACTCACAATATACTGATGATCTGTAAAATTCAGAGTGGTGAATTGGGGTCAGTGACAGGGGCCTGGTCATAGGAAGCCTTTCTTTCTTAGAAGCTTGGAATGGAAACATTAAAGAATTTTAAACATGAAGATCAAAGATCAGATTGGTGTTGTAGGAAACTTACTTAGTGATAAAAACAAGTTACAGGGTAGCAAAGTGGTCATGGAAAATGTAATAGTGGCTAGAATTGGAGTAGTATGAGTAGAATTGGAGAGACTTTTACAGATTCCTGAAATTTGGGGGAAAACATTGATTTATTGAACATGGACATTGGGAGCAAGGGAAAGGATGAAATCTAGGTTTTGGATTTGGACGAATGAGTTGATACTGAGATCACTAACATTGGGAACACAAGTAGAGGAACTGATTTTTTTTGTTTTTAAAAAGAAGGATGGAACTGAAATGGTGACTTTAATTTTGAACATTTGACCAATGAGACATTGAAGTGCAGGTGACAATCAAACAGTACTGCAGTCCACACATGTCTGGAATTCAGGACAGACATTGGAGCTGGAGAAAACCACAGGGAATGTTGAGGCTGCCCAGAGAAGGCATCCTGAGTGGCCAGACAGAGGTCCTAGGAGTACGTACTCCAAAGAATATTCATGTTAAAGGAAGAGAGCCTGGAGAAGGGAGACTGAGGTGGAGGGGACAGAGAGGGGGGAAGACATTTAGGAAGTTTTAAAGGAGCAAGTGTGCATGACTAAAGAAGTCAGAAAAGAAAAATGAAGTATGCAACGAATGTAGTGCGAAGGGGATTGTTTATGACCATGCTAAGGGTAATTTTAGAGGTGCAGTGGGGGCTGAAGCCAAAATGCAATTGGCCAAGAAAGGAGTGGGATGAGTGAAGAGCTGACTATTTCAAAAAGTTTCACTATGAAGGGTGGACAGATGTAGCTGGAGGGAGGCTATAGAATCAGAGGAAGTTTGTTTTATTCCATTTATATGAAATTCTGGAAAATACAAAACTATGTGACAGAAAGCAGGTCTTCTAGGGCCTAGTTTGGGACTGAAGAGTGAACTGACTGCAAGTGGGCACTAGGGAACTATTTGGGATTGGAAATGTTTAATACAGGCAGTCTTTGCTTTGTGTATTTTCCAATTTTCAGTTGTCATACTTTCAGTTATCACAACATAGTTAAAAAGTTCCAGTCTCACAACAAACATAGGCCAAATTGCAGTTGCTACAATCTCTTTAACTGTGAGCAATTGCGTGAAGTACAAGCGTTGCTTCTAGGTCTTCAGTCTGTAAGTCCCTGCTTAAATGATAGATGTACTGGTGAGTGGTCACATCACATCTTCCAAAGTCTGCTCACTGTTGGTTCTTGTGTACCTGTCAAAGAAAGTAGACTTAAACACAGCAAAGCATATTTCTACATTGCCTGTTTGTCGTCCACTAATGAAGCCTATGTGATGTTTTACAAAAATAAATAAAGAGAATAGAGCCAGTTAACAAAGATGAACGTGCAACAGGGAAATGAAAAGTGATAATTCTGGACATGAAATTAGAATTAAACATAAATGAAGATATAGAAGATATAGCTGACTGTTGGAGAGACTAGATCTTCAGCGAGGACTCAGTGAAAGTGAACTTATTCTATAAATGGGTAAAGTAATTGTAACGAAAAGGATGAAGATATCCCAGAAGAAGTGAAACTGGTATTTTTAAAAGACAGATTTCATTTTAACGGCATTCTTAGATATTTTGCAACCTGGAAAAATGCAAAAGATGCATTTGGAAACTGAGCCAAACCTAGAAAGATTTGCCAAGGTATAGAAAAGGTGCTCACTGTGTGGTAAGTAAATGACAAGCACAATCAGAGACTGTCCAAACTACTCTCAAATAAGCTTTTACAAGTAAAATACTTTCATCCTCAATGATTCTAATGTTTTAAATTACAGTGTACTAAATATTTGTTTTACTATTTGCATTTCTTCATTCACTTATAATTGACAACAAAAGAGTTTTAACTATTTTTAGCAAAAATTTTTGTAAGTCAGAAAACAATAGAAATTTTCCTCATTGCTCATTTAAAACACTTTGCATGGTCATTTTTATAATCCCACTCTGTGAAACAAGAACTGCCTATGTCTTAATTGAAGTGTAGTTATAAGCCTACATGTATCTGTCAAAAGTCATCAAATTGTACATTTAAAATGATGACATATTGTGTAAAAAGTATTTCTCAACAAGACTGTTAAAAATACTATTATATACTGAAAGTGTTACTTAACCCACATTTTATACATATTATCTTTAATCTTGAAGCAACATTGCAAGGTAGTATTCCAATTTATAGATAAAAGAACAGAGGCTTAGAGGTGATATGACTTACCACTTCCAAACAGCTAATGAGCATCAGAGTCATGCTCTATGCTCTCTCTATACCTGTGGTTCTCAAACTTGGCTGTTCATTATCAGAATCTGTGGAGGAGACTTGTTAAAGTCTGCTGTCTTGTTCATGTCTCTGACCAGGTTGGAGAACTAGTATCTATATCCCACTGACTTCCATTTG
Source organism: Heterocephalus glaber (assembly GCF_053883595.1). Lineage (NCBI taxonomy): Eukaryota > Metazoa > Chordata > Mammalia > Rodentia > Bathyergidae > Heterocephalus > Heterocephalus glaber. The sequence goes on along the minus strand of NW_028258324.1, from coordinate 47,452,400 downwards.
GCCATCATGAGACGTGGGCTGACAAGTCATATGAAAATAGATTTGTAAATCTGGATGGACAAATGAGAGATAAAATGTCTAATTTCTGTAAATAAGAATTGGTGAAGGTATGTTGTCACAGAAGGACAGATAGATGATAGATAGATAGATAGATAGATAGATAGATGCAAAATTACTTTATGCAATTTATAGTCTCTAGACCAAAAAAAGTAGGTAGAATTAAGATTTCCTTTACATTGTAATAAATTTGGATTCTGACTTTTTATTTTAGTTTTAACTCTGACTCTTTAGTTTTCAAAAGTTACTGAGTACTTTCTATGGGCCAGGCACTTGCTAACTAGGTTTTTATATGCTATCTCACTCCATCCTCACCATGGCTCTGTGCCCATATTTTCTGTCACTATAATGAATACCTAGGATAAACAACTTGTAAGGAGAAAATGTTTATTTTGGCTTAAAGTTTTGGAGGTTCCTGTCCAAGATCAATTGATCTCATTGCTTTTAGGCCTGCTTTTAGGCAGCACATCAAGGTGGAGCATGTGTTGAAACAAAAACACCCACCTTTTAGCTGGAAAGTAAAAGAGAAGAAGAAGGAACTGGGTTCCCCCAAATGCTGCAAGGGCAAAGCCCCAGCTACAAGGCCTTTCACTAGTCCTCACCTCTTGAAGTTTCTACCACCTCCAAACAGCGCCAACTGGTGACCAAGACTAACACATGAGCTTTTGTGGGACCCCCAAGATCCAAAGCATGGCAAACCCCATTACCCTCATTTATAGGTGAGATCAGATTAAAGCTAAGATTTAAACCCACTGGTGACTCTGAAGCCCATACTTCTCCATGTGTTATCTCAGTATTCCTCCTGATACACTGTTATTAAGTGACATTGCCTAAACAAAATGTCTGGTAAAGTTTGTGGTATATAGATAGCATTCAAAAACCATGGATGAGTTCCCTTCCCTAAGGAACTTGTCATCAGGGCTGCAAGAGACTTACTGGGGCTGCTCAGTGTCAATAAAAAGATAAGAAACCTCCCAGTCTAAGCTTTGCAAGTCATGCATGGGACTTTAACCAGGAGAGAAACAAGCTGTCTGTGTATGCATCTTGGTGACTAAAAGTCAAGGACTGTGTGGAGGAAATATCCATATAAGGTGACTCTATATGGTGCACTCATGCCTGGCTTCAAGAGGCTAACATCTTAGGTAGGCAAGGGCCAGAATGCCTGGTAAGCTGTTAGAATGCACAAGACATCTGCTTAGGTCATACATGTTTTCTTTTCGGACCTATTTGAAGCAAGGTAACGTTATGTATGCTAAGCATGAGACAAGATTCTACTGGCCACAAAGTATAAGTGCTAACAGCCTGGTGGTCCAGAGCATGTATAGACTTTGGAGTCAGGAGATTTGAGGTTGAATCCTAGCCTGGCCACTTAACTGTGTCACCTTACATAAGTTGCTTAACCTAATTATCGCATTTTTAAAAAGGCAATAAAATCCCTATTACCTGCCTATTGTAAGTAGTGAGTTAATGTACATAAAGCCATTAGCACAACACATAACATATAGTAAGTTCTCAAAAATGGTAATTATAGCTCATACACACAAGCAATTAAGAGGAAAATGCTCTCATTTTCAGCTTCCTTTCTGTATGGTTGTTTTTCTTTGGAAATTGACTACCTGACTATAATGGAATGACAACTAGATTTCACAGTAAATTGAAGATATAGGGTTCTTACTGTTCTCCACATCTTCTTTAAAGTGTAATTCATGTGTTAACTTGTCCATAATGCAACTCCTCCTTCCCTTATGTTTCCTTTTAAATTTCACTTTATCTTTATTGTGATACCTTACAGGCTGACTGCTTTGTGCAAATGTAATAATCTTAAGGTCTGTGTTAAACTTCGAGAGTCATGTTATGTGTCCTTGGAGAAAATACTGAGTTGTAGCATCTTGCTTTTTGTTTTTTTAACAATAATTTAAATAACTGATCTGTAAGTGTACACCCTAAGTGTGTCAATATGAGTACCTCACAATTTGAAGAGTTAGCTATAAAACAATCAAAGAAGCAGATTGACTGAAACCTGGAGTTCAGTATCTAATGAAAACCAAATATATCTCTCTACCACACAAGGCATGTGACCAGGGAGAGCAAGGAAACGGGAGGGACTTGAACAGGAGTGAGTGATGTCACATTTTGTTGCACTAATAGAAAGCTACCTGGCACAGTGGGGAAGAACACAGCATAGACTGGACTCCTTCTCTAGCATGAGACAGTGATATAAACTCCATAGCAGCTCTCTAAACTGGATTCAGGGTCTATGAGGGCTGCGAGATTCTTAGTAGTAAATACTTCAGGTGTCCATGGTTGTTGCAGTTTATATGTAGATCCTCCCCTCCAAGATTCATGCTCTTATAGGGGATCTTTTGGAGGGTAACTGAATTTGGGGGGCACTATAGCTAAATTTTCCTGGCCAGAAGAGGACAGTTGCGGGGGAATGACTTAGAGGGCTATTTCTCCCTCTCCAGCTCCTCCTTTCAATCTCTGCTTCCTGGCTGCCAAGTTGTGAGCAGCTTTCCTCCATCTAGGCCCCTCCACCATGCCTCTTCTGCCCTGGAACCAGCCAACTATGGACTGAAACCTCTAAAAACATGAGCCAAAATAAACTCTCTTTAAACTGAGAGTGTCTGCTATTGTGTCCCAGCGATGAGAAAGTGTCTAAGACAGTGGTGGAAATGAGGGGTGATGGGGGTCTTCTTCTTACCTTTTCCCCACATTGGAAAATTACCCATGGTTCTGAGAGGATATTAACTGGCTGGCAGGGTGGTAGGTAGACCAGGGTACCAGGGTGTTTTACTCCTTTCTTTGTAGGGCCTCCTGAGTCTCCATGTTCCTGTGTGACTTTGCCATATCCCCATCAATACTCCAGCCCTTCTTGTAAATATTCTAGTTTAATAGTAATTATTTTCTCTCTCTCTCTCTCTCTCTCTCTCTCTCTCTCTCTCTCTGTGAAAGCACATTCAACACCACCACTTAGCCATCTTGCCAGAGTTCCCCTAATGTTGATTTTTTCTTTTTGCCAAGAATGTTTCCCATTTCCTTGGAGTGGAAGGTATGACTGACGGGGTACTTTGAAAGAAAGTGTCCTAGAAAAGAAATTATAGGATTGAATACCAAGCCCATTGTTTGTACAACTATGATGGATGGAACCACAGCACATACCCGTGTATCTGCAGTACCAAACAGCACATAAAGAAATCTAGCTTTTCATTTTCAAACCACCCCCAAGAGTGCGATAAAACAACCAGAGGACCTGTGCTTCGTATTTCCAATTGTTACTGAGAAGTTGTCACCACATGAAATTTTACCTGATGCTAACTGAAAAATAATCTGCTAGACAGGCAGGTCTGCCCACACCCTACTGAGGTCTCCAGTCATGCAGAACACTCGCTGAATCACCCTGCTGCAGACAGGCAGGTCTGTGCATGGCCTACCAAGGTCTTGAGTCGCACAGAAGACACCGAATCACCCCGCTGCAGACAGACAGCCACCTGATTCCACACTACAAAGACACAGAGGACACCAGACCACCAGACCACGGTACTGAGTCCCACTGTTCCCAGCCCAGAGGTAGGGGCTTCTGAGCCGCCGTCCCACTGCTCCTGGTCCAGAGGAAGGGGCTTTCCAGTCACCATCCCTCCCACTGCTCCCAGCCCAGAGGAAAGGGCTTTTGGGCCACATTCTGTCCCCCTGCTCCTGGCCCAGAGGAAGGGGCTTCTGAGCCACCATCCCACTGCTCCTGGTCCAGAGGAAGGGGTTTCCCGGCCACCATCCCTCTGGCTGCTCCCAGCCCACAGGAAAGGGCTTTTGGGCCACCTTCTGTCCCGCTGCTCCTGGCCCAGAGGAAGGGGTTTCCCGGCCACCATCCCTCTGGCTGCTCCCAGCCCACAGGAAAGGGCTTTGGGGTCACCATCCCTACCACTGCTCCCGGCCCCTGTCCCACCTCACCCAGCTCAGAGGAGGTAATCCATCCAGGTGCTAACAACCCCCTGCCCCAGTCAAAATGAGAAAACACATAAATAAGTCTCAAAACCAGACTTCCAGATCACCTACAGCAACCCCAAAGGGAAATGAGATGGAACACTCTGATACTCAACCACCTGGACTTACTGAACTGGCAACAAAAAGGGATCTGGAAAAAATGAAATCAGAAATAATTTCTCAGATAACAGAAGAAATTGTCCCCCTAGTGCAAGACATGATTAATAAATGTAGAGAGGAGCTGAGGAACATGATGGAATCCCAACATAAGAAACAAATGGAATCCATAAAACAGATGCAAATAGATTTCCAGGACATGAAAAACTCCATTGAAAGTCTACACAGCAGAATGAGCCAATGTGAGGACAGAACTTCAGATATAGAAGATAAGATTGCAATTAATGACCAGGAAAAGAAAAATTGCTTCAAAATTATAAGGGAACATGAGAAATCAATCCAGCAGCTGCTAGATGATGCAAAAAAGAATAACATAAGACTGATTGGGCTCAATGAAGAAACAGGAGAGAGTGCAGATGACGTAAAAAATTTCTTCACAGAAATAATGGCAGAAAACTTCCCAAGCACAGGAAAAGAACTTGACATACAGATTAGTGAGGCATATAGGACTCCAAATAGCCTTGATCAAAAAAAATCTACACATAGGCATATAATTGTTAAGATTCCAGAAACCCAACAGAAGAACAAAGTTCTCCAATCAGTCAGAGAAAAGAAACAAATCACATACAAAGGAAAGCCCATCAGAAGCACAGCAGACTTCTCAACACAAACCATCAAGGCAAGAAGAGCTTGGAGTGACATATTCCAAGCCCTCAAAGAAAACAGCCTCCAACCTAGATTGATGTACCCTGCAAAACTATCATTCAAAATGGATGGAGAGAAAAGATACTTTCATGACAAAGAACACCTTAGGAACTTCGTGAATACCAAACCAGCACTCCAAAGAATTTTACACAATATCCTAGGAATAGACATTGAGGATCACAACCCCAGGAAACAAAGCAAAATTAACCCATCTGGCATGAGAAGAAATTAAATGTAAAGGGGGAGAACCCAACAAAAAGAAAAAGTCATGGCAATGACAAGTCAATACGTTTCAGTTATAACCATCAATGTTAATGGTCTCCATTCACCAATCAAAAGAAAGAGACTGGCAGAATGGGTCAAGAAGCAAAATCCAACAATATGCTGCATACAAGAAACACACTTAATTCAAAAGGAAACTCATAGTCTGAAAGTTAAAGGGTGGAAAACAATACTGCATGCGACAGGAACCTGAAAAAAAGCAGGAGTAGCTATCCTCTTGGCAGATCAAGTAGATTTCAAACCAACACTGATTAAGAGAGATGAAGAAGGACACTACATCCTCGTAAAGGGAAGAATCCAAGAGGGAGAGATGACAATCATAAATATCTATGCACCAAACACTAGTGCACCCAACTATATAAAACAAATACTAATGGACATGAAAAGTCATATATGCACTAATACAGTTGTAGTGGGGGACCTCAACACCCCACTGTCACAAGTAGGTAGAGCAACTAGACTAAAAATAAGTAATGAAATACTAGAACTCAATCGAACTCTTGAACAAATGAACTTAACAGATCTTTACAGAGTTTTCGACCCTACAAAATCAGAATAAACATTCTTCTCAGCCACACTTGGGTCATTCTCCAAAATAGACCACATACTCACACATAGAACATGTTTAAGTAAGTGCAAAGGAATTGCAGTTATCCCCTGTATATTATCAGACCATAGTGTGATGAAATTGGAGATCTATAGCAAAAGAAACTGGAAAAATTTCATAAACACGTGGAAATTGAACAACACACTTCTGAATAACCAATGGGTCACAGAGGAAATTAAAGAAGAAATCAGACAGTTCCTTCAATTAAATGACAATGACAATACAACATATCGGAATCTATGGGACACAATGAAAGCAGTCTTATGAGGGAAATTCATAGCAGTGAATACGCATATTAGGAAAACAAAATGAGCCCAATTAAACAACCTGATGCTGAACCTCAAGCTTCTAGAAAAAGAAGAGCAGGACAAAACCAAAGCTCATACAAGGAAGGAAATTATAAAGATCAGAGGAGAAATCAATGCAATGGAGACTAAGAGAATGATACAAAAAATCAATGAAGCCAAGAGTTGGTTCTTCGAAAGAATCAACAAAATTGACAAACCTTTAGCCAACCTTGAATGACATTTCTCAGACAAAGAAGTAAAAATAGCAAATAAACATATGAAAAAATGTTCAACATCATTAATCATTCAAGAGATGCAAATGAAAACAATGCTAAGATTCTACCTCACCCCAGAAAGAATGGCAGCTATCATGAAATCAACCAATAACAAATGCTGGCGGGGCTGTGGGGAAAGAGGAACCCTGCTCCACTGCTGGTGGGAGTGTAGACTGGTGCAACCACTGTGGAAATCAGTATGGAGATACCTCAAAGAACTAGGACTGGAAGTCCCATTTGACCCTGCTATTCCCCTGCTAGAGATCTTCCCCAAAGAATTAAAAGAATCATACCACAGTGATATATGTGCACCCCTGTTCATAGCAGTGCAGTTTGTAATAGCTAAAACTTGGAAACAGCCCAAATGCCCATCAACTGGAGACTGGATAAAGAAAATGTGGTTTTTTTATAAAACGGAGTACTACTCAGCCATAAAAAATGAGAAATTAGAGACATTTATAGCTAAGTGGATGCACATTGAGGCAACACTCTTAAGTGAAATAAGGAGGACACACATGTATAAGTACTGAATAGTTTCTCTGGTGTGAGAAACTGAAAGTGTAAATAAGGACTAAATGTATAATAGGTAATGTGAAATAGGAAGAAAAGGGACAAAGGGGAAGGAAGTGGGAGGGCTAGGGGAAAGGATAGAAGGGAATGGGATTAATATGAGAAAATGGAAAAATAGGAACAAAATCTTTGTAAATAGGGAGGACTGGAGGGGTTGAAGGGAGGGCTGGGCAAGGGTGAAAAATAAGAACCAAGAGAGACTATGTAAAGGTGCAAATTTCCAATGATGAATGTTATTATATTGTATACCTAAAATGAACCAATGGTTAGAAGGAATAATCGATAATGTAAAATAGGAAGAAAAGGTCCAAAGGGGTAGGGGTAGTGGGAGGGGCAGGGGAAAGGAAAGAAGGGAAAGGAAAAATGATGAGAAACGGAGAAAATGGAAATAAAGTCTTTGTAAATAGGGAAGGGTGGAGGGGGTGAAGGGAGGGCTAGGAATGGGGAAAAAATAAGAACCAAGATGCATTATGTAAAGGTACAATTCCCAATGAGAAGTGGAATTGTGTTGTATACCTACAATGTACCAATAAAAGAATTTAATGCATTAAAATAAATAATCTGTAGCTCCATTTCATAAAGTAATATATTTTTTTAAATTCCTATTCCTAAGAATTTTCTGTTTTCTTCCTACCAATCTCTGGGCCAGCCTCCCTTTTTGTTCTCTTCAACTATGCCTCTTGCTCTCCACTGTGTAGTTTCACAAATATAATTTTCTTTTACCAACAGCTCTATGCTTTCATTGTGCCTCAGCTAATGGTCCTCATTTCCTCTCATTTCAATACCTCCCAAGTTAAACTCCCCATTGCATTATTATGCAAGTTTAAAATTATTTGGAAACCAAGTATGTTTTCTTACAAGGGTAAGATGCCTGTTAAAAGTTAGCAGTATGAGATTGGATCTCTTTGATGGATACCTTTTATTAAGTGATTAATCTGGATTTTACTTCCTGCCTACAGTCAAGGTCAAAGAATCCCTCAGTATGTTGTCTAACCACCTCTTGTTTTTATACCTAATCTGAAAATAATATCCCATCCTAAAGTGTTTCTCTCTCTCTAGTATGTATTTGTGGATGCTCACCAATCCCCCTTGCTTCTTAGCTCCCTGGTGACTTATTTAGCTTTCTGTGGTGGAGTAGGAGTTATTTTCCTAAGAAGAAGTGCAGCAGCATGTGGCAGAGCAGCAAAACAGCCTTTCCAGCCTTTGTTTACTGGCCACTTGGTTTCTAGGAAGATCCTGTGATCAGTATTCAGAGCGGTCTCTGAAATGCCTTGTCACTAGGTCAATGGCTTTACATGCTAAGATAAATACAATGGGAAATTGGTTCTATCTCACTGAGCTGACCAATGGAATCTGGACATGCTGCTTAACTCCTCTGAGCTTCATTCCCTATCTGTGAAAAGGTGGTCATAATATAATTTGCAACATGTAAAAATTAAACAAAACAATGCACATAAAGTAATTGTCACAGTGACTAAAAGGTCAGTATAGTAAGAATATGAGCTAGAACTGAACTGACTTCAAATTCTCCCTCGGTCTCCTGCTGTCTGTGTGATTTAGGGAAAGCCAAAAAGCTTTGTTTTCCAGTCTGTAAAATAGGACAATAATTAAATCTAACTTCCAGGGTTATTGTGAAGATTGAATGAACAAAAGCAAACCTTTAAGAACAGTGTTAAGCACATGACACACTGCAAAAGTGTTTGTCATTATTATCAGAAAATGTAAGTATTATATCTGCTATTGAAATAAATCACGACTTTAAGAATATTATCCTTAAAGCCAGAAGCTATGAAACATGTCTGTAATTTCAACGCTCTGGGAGGTAGAGGGAAGAAGATCAAAGTTGAGCCCAACCTGGGCAATTCAGCAGCTTAGGCAAGACTCTATACCCCCCAAAAACAAAAATCCAAAGGGAGGGCAGGGGAAGGGGGAAAAATAAGAACCAGGAGAGATTATGTAAAGGTGTAAATTTCCAATGGTGAATGTCATTATATTGTATACCTACAATGTACCAATAAAATAATTTTTTTTATTAAATTCTTTTATTGGTACATTGTAGGTATACAACACAATTCCATTTCTCATTGGGAATTGTACCTTTACATAATGCATCTTGGTTCTTATTTTTTCCCCATTCCTAGCCCTCCCTTCACCCCCTCCACCCTTCCCTATTTACAAAGACTTTATTTCCATTTTCTCCGTTTCTCATCATTTTTCCTTTCCCTTCTTTCCTTTCCCCTGCCCCTCCCACTACCCCTACCCCTTTGGACCTTTTCTTCCTATTTTACATTATCGATTATTCATTCTAACCATTGGTTCATTTTAGGTATACAATATAATAACATTCATCATTGGAAATTTGCACCTTTACATAGTCTCTCTTGGTTCTTATTTTTCACCCTTGCCCAGCCCTCCCTTCAACCCCTCCAGTCCTCCCTATTTACAAAGATTTTGTTCCTATTTTTCCATTTTCTCATATTAATCCCATTCCCTTCTATCCTTTCCCCTAGCCCTCCCACTTCCTTCCCCTTTGCCCCTTTTCTTCCTATTTCACATTACCTATTATACATTTAGTCCTTATTTACACTTTCAGTTTCTCACACCAGAGAAACTATTCAGTATTTATACATGTGTGTCCTCCTTATTTCACTTAAGAGTGTTGCCTCAATGTGCATCCACTTAGCTATAAATGTCTCTAATTTCTCATTTTTTATGGCTGAGTAGTACTCCGTTTTATAAAAAAACCCACATTTTCTTGATCCAGTCTCCAGTTGATGGGCATTTGGGCTGTTTCCAAGTTTTAGCTATTACAAACTGCACTGCTATGAACAGGGGTGCACATATATCACTGTGGTATGATTCTTTTAATTCTTTGGGGAAGATCCCCAGCAGTGGAATAGCTGGGTCAAATGGGACTTCCAGTCCTAGTTCTTTGAGGTATCTCCATACTGATTTCCACAGTGGTTGTACCAGTCTACACTCCCACCAGCAGTGGAGCAGGGTTCCTCTTTCCCCACAGCCCCATCAGCATTTGTTATTGGTTGATTTCATGATAGCAGCCATTCTTTCTGGAGTGAAGTGGAATCTCAGTGTTGTTTTCATTTGTATCTCTCAAATGACCAGTGATGTTGAACATTTTTTCATGTATTTATTTGCCTATAAAATAATTTTTTAAAAAAATCCAAACAGACAAAAACATTTAAAAAGGCTGGGAATGAAGTTTAATAGTTAGGTCCTGGATTCAAATCCCCAGTATGGAAAAAAAAGAAAAGAAAAAAAAATCCCCCAAAACTGATAAAACCAAAGTGAAGGGCTGGGGATTTAGCTCAGTGGTTCCGCCAGCTGCCTCGCAAGCGCAAGGACCCAAGTTCAACCCTCAGTACCAAAAAAAAAAAAAAAATTTATCATTGTGCTTTTGGGGCCAGGAATTTAGCTCAGTGGTTTGGCCACCTGCTGTGCAAGTGCAAGTACCGGAGTTCAATCCCTGGTACCAAAAAAAAAAAAAAATCCCAAAGTGAAGCAGTAAAGTTTTAACATTTGGACATGCATAGACTAAGACTTTTCACTTACTTTCTATTTCTTTTTTAAAAGAAAATAGAAAATTCAGAGACAGATGAACCTGATTCTCCTCACATTTTCCAGAAAAGTCTAGGGTTCGAGGAAGTCCTGGGCAAAGGGAAAATCTGTCACACTACTGAACAAAGCTGCTCTTTAAACATGAAAAACAGGGTGAAAGAGGTGAGGTGGTCTTAGCTACCTTTAAGGAAAGAATTTAATGTAGCTGGAGGTCATAGAAGATAAGTCCCAAATATATTTATTAACAAATTAATTCTTTTATGATTTTTTAAAGTGGGGTCAATCCAAAAGCTTGATGGGGAATTATATGTTGAGGCCAATGCACGTTAATAAGATGGGGGGGTGGGGAAGGCAGGCTGGGGATGTACCCAATGTACAATAATGTCTCCAATGTAGCAACAACAACAAAAAAGATATGAAAGACAAAATAATAGTTTAATGATCCTTTGCCTAAACTTGGCAGCCCTCATTATTTTGCTTTTCCTTATGCTTTGAACTTTTAGTTGAACTTACAACTATTATTCAGGGAATGGTATGTTAACCACATAACAAAAAGAAATGATTAAAAGCTATTTTCCTAAATTTATGGGACTCTTGTGTGACTTTTTAAGAACTGTCATGTGGAGGGATCTAATGTGGTGTGATCTAGTGTAAACACTGAATTAAGTCATCTGGGTTAGGTGCTTGGGAAACTTCTCTTAATTTTAGTTTCTTTATTCCCTGTTTATCCAAAACAGTTGTTGTGGACCCCAAGTGAGATGAAGAATGCAACAAAACACTTCAAATGCAAAAGTAGAATTAAGGAAAAGATGTAATAAATGTAAACTTATAAAGAGATTGGAAGAAATATGATGGAGAGGAGAAAGGAACCTAAATGGGGAGGAGAGGAAAGTGAGAGATAAGGGAAAAAGCAGCCCTCAAAATACTAACTTCGGGCACAAAAATGAAGGCAGTTTGGTAAGTGAAAGATACATGGGAGAGGAAAAACAGTAGAAGAAAGCTAAGAATAGTGCCTCTCTGTAAGATAGAATATTATGTGAGTATTAAAAGCTAAGCTTACGATGTGTTTGAGTGGAATGGAAAACATAGTGCTGCTACCTGAAAAACAGACTTGACATTGGATGTATGAAGAGAATGCAGCCAATTATATAAGAAAAACATCAAAAAGATTGGAAGGAAATATAGCAAAATCAGTTGCTTCTGAGAAGTAATAAAAGGAGATTTTAAAAATATTTTTTCTTTTAAAAAACTTTTTACTTAGTGATCATAAATAAATTCTCTAAAAAACTAAACTATGGTAACAACAAAAGGTATTTGAAAAGCCAGATCAGGGTGGTGTATCATTGACAGTATTGAGCAATAACCTAAAGCCTTTTTGGGCCTAAATGTGGGATTTGTACCTGAAGGATCTAGGAGAAGTGTCTTGTAGTCCATTTAGTAGCATTCTATTCTATAAATCACCATGACCACAAGAAAAGTAATAATAGCTTTCAATTGCATATTGCTTGTGTAGTACCAGAAACCGTTGTAAGTGCTTCATATTTTTAAATAAAATGGAGGAGAGGACATTATTTTTCACTGAGCTCCTACCCAAGGACCAACAGATCAGACCAGACCAGAATGGAATCACTTGTGCTACTAGGCGCCATCTAATCAAACCGAACTTAGAAATGGAACAGTTTTTGAAAAAACGGATTTATGCAATCAATCCAAAGAGTCCAGTCAACATGATAAGGAATTCTCCTCTGCTTTAACACTCCAAGGAAAGTAACTTTGAAAACAGACAATCTGCTATTTGTTCCTTAGTTTAATAGGGCTGCAGTAACAAAGTGCCACAAGCTGAAAGGCTTAGGTGACAGAAATTTATTGTTTCACAGTTTTGGACCCTGGACACCCAAAGTCTAGGTATTGGCAGGACTGGATCATCCTGAGGGCTGAGAAAAAAATGCTCTGTTCTAGGTTGCTCCTGATGGCTTGTAACATCCCTCTTCTCCCTGTCTCTCTTTGCATTGTCTTCCATTTATGCAGATACATTCTTCTCTTCACATGGTGCTCTTTATAGAAGGACATCAATTGGACTAGGGGCCTTCAGTAGAAACTTATCTTAGCCAATTACATCTACAACAACCCTATTTCTAAATAAGATTGCCTTCTCAGGTACTGAGGATTTGAACTTCAACATATGGATTTTGAGGGGACAGATTTTACAGATGAAGAAACTGAAGCCCAGAGTAGCTAAGTAACTTTCCAAGGCCCTAGACCTCATCAGTAGCAAAGCTTGGATTCTAATGCAGCACTCTTTAGCCCACATGCTGTGTTTTCCAGCCTCTCTGGAAGCCAGAGAAATGTTGTAGAAGTAGATCCCAGTTTTCTTACTCAGCCAGCCAAGAGAACACTATGGGCAGAGAGAACTGAGCCTGAGACTCTACTATTGTGTAGGGAGCCTTAAAAATTATTTTCCTAAATAGATGAGCTGAATTCAGTTAATGAGTTTTGCCCCCTTGTAATCTATCTATGTATGTATGGTTTATCCCACCCTTTCACACAGAGTGGCTTTGCACACTCTAACCACACAGAGGCAAGGTACAAAGCAGATGCATGGAGCTGCTGAGGTGTGAGCCATTTCCATGCTAGTGGGTGGATGAGTCAGGAATGTGACCGCAGATCAGAGGCCAGGACTGCAGCCTAGCCAGTGACAGAAAAGTTGAAACTTTCTAGAATTTTCCATATTTTAGAAGTATGTGGCTGGGCTGTCATGTGAGAATTACCATTCAGCCTGCTGTGCCTGCTGGCCCTAGGTCACACAGGACCTCCTCCAGTAAGCTGAGAAGTTTCCTGCCCCTGTGGTACATGGGGCTGGGGGTGAAGCAAAACCACCTACATTGGTCAGGGCAGGGCCACCAGCACACCATTCTATTGGTACTGCAGGCCTGGCCCTGGGAACAGATGACCAGAGCCACCTCTGAGCACTAAGTAGGAAACTGGTGTCATAAGAACATGCACAGACAGCCTATGGAAGGGTCAAACCCTGACTTCAGGGGACGTCACAGCCCCAGCTAATCACCACTTACTATCCGATCACTTGAATCATAAGTTTCCATTGGAATGTTTCCAAGGAGTCACTTCTGAGATCATGCAATCCCCTTCATTTTACAGATAAGGATATAGAGACTGACAAAACACTACCGGGATAATATGTGACAAAGTCAATGCCAGAGGCCATGTCTCCTGACACCCTATTTAACATTACTTCCAGAAAGCCTCAGGTGGAAAGATATCTCCTCTTGAAGTCTGCTTAAATGGTTTGCTTTACTTAAATGAAAACAAATTCCTCCATTGCTCAATTCAACCAGGCTTTCCTCTGCTTTCTTTGCTTGCTTCCTTATGTATAAAATGATACCACAAAACCAGTGAGCACTTTGAATTGTTACTGGCACATAGAAAACACTCAGTAATAGGATGCTGTTGTTGCTATTCTTATTTTTATTACAATCATTGTGGTAGTTTCCTAGTACTGTCATAACAATGTATCACAAACAAAGTGGCTTGAAACAACAGAAATGTATTGTCTTGTATTTCTGGAGACTGACTCTGAAATCCAGGTGTTAGCAAGACGGCTCTGCCTTTGAAGTGTTCCCTCTTTCAGATTCTAGTAGCACAGGTGACTGGCTTGTGGCAGCATGACACTGTTCTCTTACTCCATCATCATATGCTCATATTCCCTGTGTTGTTCTCTTCTCTTTTATAAGAACACCATCATATTGGATTAAGGACCTACCCTAGCCCAGTATAATAACATCTTAACTAATTACAATGGCCCTTTCCAAATAAGGTCACAATCACAGGTACCAAGGGTTAAGACTCCAACATATCATTCTGGGGCATTTACGTCAACTCATACCACTCATTATCATTGCCAAATCAGCACATTTCAGAATAGGTATTTCCACGTCAGGAAAAGATGATCACTTCCTTCTTGTCACAGCCCGGGACAGAGCTGCCTCAAAGCTGCCTTGTACTCATTTCAATCAGAACCAGATTTAGGTGGCAGTCTTGCAGAAGTTTCAGATCTGCCAGAGAGAAAAGGAGGATTTTAACTTGTGAAGAAATCGCAAAACCGATACATTAATGGTGCGCTCTTGTTTTTATAAAGGAAGCTGTAAAGAAAGTCAGAATTCACCAGTAGAATGGTTTCATTGTAGCCATTTATTTCTGACTTAGCAATTCCTTATTAACCAAGGTTTGCACTTCATATTATTCCAGAAGTTTCCTAAGAATAAGACAACAAAACTTGAATTAAATTATGACTGTTGCACTCCATGTTTACATTATCTCACCACTAAGATCCCCCAGGATAGTTTTTCCTCACAATGTATTCAGAAGACAGTAAGATAAGAAAAATGCATACATACATGTAAATGTATACATGTGTGTATGTGTGTGTAGACACATATGCATATACATATATGCAAAGGAGAGGTCCTTACCATAGCTCCCCAAATTAATTTCTTATTACTTGTCATTGGTAAGTATTTATACATAAATAATACTAATACATTTCAAGGGAGATTAGTAAATAGAAAAAATAATTTGATGATGATTTGAAATCCCTACTTTTGATATACTGCAGGCTCTTACTAACTCAAGAATTTTAAGTCATTTCCCCTCTTGTTCTCTATGTCCCATACAAGTTAGTAATTATTTCTATGGCAAGTACTAATCTGGTTATATCACCAGATTGGGTGAATTGCAAAGATCTTTTCTTTTTTCTTTTTTCTTTTTCCCCCTAATTTATGAGATTTGTGCTGCTCATAATTTTCTCATGAGTCGTTTTTCAAAACCAGGGTTCTGCTGAGGATCTCAAATAACGTGATTTCATATGCTATTATTCAGTTTCTTTCACATGGAGAACAGATTCTAATGTGGATCTAATTGAGTTAATATAATAAGTGCACTTTTCATGTGAGCAATTTCCTGGTGGGCTGCTGCTTTCTCTTTGAATATGAATCACAGGTTATAAAATCTATAGATAAAAAGCAAAAATTCTTAGGCAACTAAAGGAGAAAAGACATGCTGTAACATCTTATTTTATATTCAAAATTCCTTTTCAGGGAGATAAAATTTATTTTATACATTTTTGTTTAGTAATAGATTTCTTGTACAATCTTAAGGTCAAAAACAAGATAAGAGTACTAAAATGGACAGCAAAATATCCCAATTAGTATACAGAGTATGAACCAGTTTTGAGCGTCACCCAAAATACGGTTTCAAAAGATGATATTTCTGTGCTCTCCTTAGAGCATTTTACATTGATTTTTTTTTACACTAATGGCTTGCTCATTCTTGAGTCTTGTTTAAATTGAAAAGGCAGCAGCAACAGGCAAGAATGACTCTATTCTCTCTCTCATCTAAAAATGGCATCAGGCACAGTATTTCTTTCCTCCTGCTCTTCTGCTGCAGTCAGATGGTGAAACAGCATCTGCTCAGGGAAGAGGGAGGCAGCACGGGGTCTCTGTCTCTGGTGGAGCCCAGGCATTCTGATGTGGATCTATGGTAGGTAGGCGTCTTGTAGGGCACCCAAAGCTTCTAGTAGTTGCTATCAAGCTTTTCCTATTCTCTCACCCATCATTCAACCTCCATGCTGTTTCACCAGGCCTTTAAAATTCCTGGACAACCATCCATTGGTTCATCAACCAACATTTATGAAATTACCATGTACCCAATCTTGCTGCAGGTGACAGGACATAAACATATTTTCCCTATCCTCAAAGAAAAAGCCTATTGACCTCTTAATCCCTCAAGGGCCCTAGAACTGTTGGACATTTGGTCCAAATCAGCCCAATACACTCGTTATCAGTCCTAGAACTGAAGAACCCGAAAGGAATGAGTGTGGTAATCAGATTTCTATCTTCCAGTCTAGCTTTATGGATCCAAGGGAAGATTCAGAAGAGGGGTGGAGGTGAAATCCAACATTCACCTACCAAATTCCTTTACCGAGTCTATAACCAGCCTTATATGTGGGCATGGAAACATCAGGGATGGCTGTTGTTGTTTTGAACCTGAATTGTTTATTTTGCTCTCCAAATTTAAGTCTTTTGCACATTCTTCAGATGTGTCTTTGATAACTAGAAGAGGAACAGAGACCATGACTTCTATTTATTTGGAATAATATAATACCCAGTAGTTTCTGTATAGATTTTTGTTGTTGTTTTGTTTGTATTTTTGGTACTTGGATTGAATCCAGGCCTTACACATAGCTACATACCCATTTCTTTATTAAAATTTTATTTTGTGACAGGGTCTCACTAAATTGCCCAGGCTAGCCTCATACTTGTGATCTTCCTGCTTCAGCCAACTGGGTAGGTGGGACCACAGGCATGTGCCACCAAGTCTGAATACATCTGCACTTGCCAGACATATACAAGCATGATACTGATTTGTCACCATCTTGCTCTCAGTGTGAATGTTAGCAGTGCTCTCCAGGAACGCGCTCCTTCTTTACTCTATGAACAGCCCCAGTAAACACTAGCCCATCAAATCCCAGACTTCTCTTTCACATGTTCAACATACCCCATGCCCATGTGTGGGGGCTGGATGAACCCTGGGGTATTTCAAAAATTCTGAGTCAAAACAACTAACTACTGTGGTAGGCCACGCAGATACACTTGGAAAGTGCTGGAGTTGAAACAAATTCTACAAGAGAGAAGTCTCAGGAGATCCTTCTGAGATTCGGTTCTTGTAAGCATGACTTACCCTAGGCCCCCCTAAAATACTCTCCAAGTCTGTTCTCCTCCCTTTCTTTCTCCACATTTCCCTGGAGGGTACAGGGAATCTTGGTGGCATATCTTGAGTGACTGGGAGGTAGGCTGCTGTCTTTCCTAGCTCCCATTTAGAAACAAAAGATGTAAATAAATCATCCACAGTGCCAGGAGGCCAGCCAAGAGGAGTCCTCCATGTTGGTTACAGACTAGGACTCTGGGGTCAGGCAAACCTAAATTCAAATTCAGGCTTTCTCACTTGCCAATTTTTATGACTGAGGGAATTCCAAAGTATTCTTACTGTTCATTTTCTGCTTTCTGACTATTGATGGTGCCTATCTGGTCAGTTTACTGTGGGTATTAAATGATGGCATTAATCAGACACTCAAGCTTAAATATGGTATAATTTCTCTTATGTGAGAGACCTGAGGTACAAATAAATTAAAGAGCAAAAAAACAAAAGACAGATAATAGGGAACAGAGAGAGAGACAGATACTTTGCAAATGGGAAGGGGACCAAGAGATGGAAGGAGGGAGATGAAAGGGAGGGAAAGAAACACGAAAAGAATGAAGATGTGTTATGTGTGTGAACCAATACCCCCATGATGAATGCAGTCATTATTTATTGCAAATACGTGCTAATAAAAACAAAACAGTGTTTAAAATGGCAAGTATTTAGCAGAATGCATAAGAGAGAACAAGGGCTTGCAATACATGTTTCCCAAAAGCACTCTTCTGGAATGTGATTTTCATGGCTTCCTGGGATTCATGTTGGATTTATTTATTTATTTATATTTATTACTTTGATTCTGTGGCTGCTAGAATACTTATTCTCAAGGGTTTCCTCTGCTCAGCTGCCTCTGCCACATCTCCTCACCCATTGCTCCTCATCAGAAATGAAAACTCTGAGACACCCTAGCTCCATGCTCTTGCTACCAGTACTCAGGCTGCCAACCAGTACTTACTGGGCAGAGGTCTTTACCTGGAGGTCTGAGTCAAAAGTCTCCCTGTCCCCTGGTCACTCTCCAGCAAGCTCCTCTGAGCTAGCTAAAATCATTGTATATCCTGAGCCAGTTCACAGGATAAAGCGTGATTTTGGTGGATCACAATTTGTAAATATGTTTTGGTTTTATATATATCAAAAAGCTATGAGCATAAGCTTTATGTTTGTTCTTATTTAAATAATAGTATGATGATTTGATTCAAGTGAAAGCTGGTGGCATGCAATAATTTCCTTTAAAATGTTCTATGTATTGTGCAAGTTGGAAAAAGACTTTTAACTTCCTTTTTTGAACTTTCTTTACAAAATGCATAGTGTATTAATATTTACTATATTAGTATTTACATAAATGCCTTACTGGATTACAAGTCTTTTGAGCAGAAATGGGATTGTATTTGTTTATCTATTTTTGACAGTGCCTACCACGTGGGCTTTGCCTATAGCATGTCCTCAGTGAATTATTTCTCCTTCTTCTTCTTCTTCTTCTTCTTTCTTCTTCTTCTTCTTCTTCTTCTTCTTCTTCTTCTTCTTCTTCTTCCTCTTCCTCCTCTTCCTCTTCTTCTTCTTCCTCCTCCTTCTCCTTCTCCTTCTCCCTCTTCCTCCTTCTTCTTCCTCTTTTCCTTCTTTATAGTCTCAAGACATTTATATTTTTTATTTTGAGACAGGGTCTTGCTAAGTCACTAAATTGCCCAGGTTGGACTTGAACTTCAAATCTTGCCTCAGCCTTCTAGAGTGCTAAGATTACAGGTATCTGCCATCACTCTTGGCATCAATAAATATCTTCATGAAACAGTTACTGAGCATCTGTCAGGCAAGAAGAAATCTGCAAGGATCTGTGAAGAACATAATGATGAGTGGGATACAGGTTTGTGGTCTGGGGAGGACAAGTGACATTTAAACAGCCAACGACAGTTCTCAGCAATGGAGAGTGGTGTGGTTAGAAGTAGAAATTAAATGCTGAAATCTCAGAAAAGGAACATGTGCTTCTGTCTGGAGACCTCACTGAAACTTCATGGAGGAGGAGGTCTTTGTACTGGGACTTAAAGGAAATTCTTAATCTGGATGTGGCAAGATAGTAGAGGTAGAGGAAGGCTTTGTAGACAGATATGAGAGCCTGATTAACAGCAGAAAGCCCAGAACCTGTGTTGGACATGGCCAAGAATCTGATTTAGTGTGAAGTATTCTAGGTAGAAAATCAGGCCTATAACGCAAATTGGGGTCAAATCCTAAAGAGTTTGACTGCCGGGTCTTGGAGAGTTGTTCAAGATTCTCGACTGAATAAATGACATGAATTGTCCTGGTATCTCCCATTTCCTAAGAGCAAAGAATAAATATTCTAATCTAGAAACACAGCATTTTGAAGGATGTGATAAAAAGGAAAAAGGATAGATTATCAGGGATCCACTTCACAGGCCAGAGTGGAAATTTTTCAGGAGCTTCTGGTATCCATGGCAGTAGTAGCAAAAATCATAGATTTTAGCCCTAAACTACCCACATTATTGTGCTGTTTACTGATCAGGTCCATCAAATCAAGTTATTGATGGGGGTATTTAGAGCCTCAAGGTCAGTGCTGTCTGATAGAATGAGCAAAAACATCTCAAAGATGTGCAAGATTCAGGTTAATTCTTGCCTTCAAAGAGACTTCAAGGTAACAGAAAAAAAAAAAAAAGACAACTATGCAGGAAACCATTGTTTCCTAATGAGAATGGAGTCTTTTGTGTGAGAAGGGGAAGAGATTGGATTCAGGGAATTAAGGATGTTGATTCAGTCATCCATGAAATGCATGGTAAGGAATTAAATGTGAGGGCCATCAGTGGGAATGGAGAAAAGGGAAGATAGGAGTTTAAAGTGTAGGATTAAAACAAACAGGTCTTATCACATCATTGGATATTAGATGAGTGAAAAGCAACAGTCCAATATGACCCTTGCTTCCTGGGTGGTGAAGAAGATTATGGTGCCTTTACCCTATAGTAAAAGCATGCTGGGAAATGGGGTAGTTGATGGTCTTGGAGATATCTGTGTAATGAGACTATAAGACATCTTCATTCAGTGGTTTGCCAATGGGAAAAGGTGTGATGTTCACCTCAGTATGCCCCACTCCCAGTAAAATTCTGAATACTAAGAAATTTCCCAATAGATATTATGGAACTGAGCTGTTGGATTGCACTGTTCAGCCCACAGATGGTCTGATCAGGTGCTAGAGAGAAGTGGACCAGCTGAGAGGTAAAAGTTGAGCAAAATTAGAGAGAGGCAGAGGACAGCACCTTAGGCAGTACCCTAGAAACATTAAGAAGGACTTCAAGAAAAGGGCGAGGAAATATTTTCTAAACAGGAGATAAAAAGCACTTGCTATTAAAGAAAAAGATGGAAAGATTTAATTATACTTAGAAACTTCTGTCCTTCAAACTGTGATGAAGAGATGCAAATGAAAACAGTGCTGAGATTCCACCTCACCCCAGAAAGAAAGGCTGCTATCATGAAACCAACCAATAACAAATGCTGGTGGGGGTGTGGGGAGAAAGGAATCTTCCATTGTTGGTGAGAGTGCAAACTGTTGCAATGACTGTGGAAATCAGTATGGAAATACCTCAAAGAACTAGGACTAGAGGTCCCACTTCACCCAGCTATTCCCCTGCTGAGTATCTTCCCCAAAGAATTAAAAGAATCGTACCACAGCAATATATGTGCACCCATGTTTATAGCAGCACAGTTTGTAACAGCTAAAGCTTGGAAACAGCCCAAGTGCCCATCAGCTGGAGACTGGATAAAGAAGATGTGGTTTTTTAATAAAATTGAGTACTACTCAACCATAAAGAATGAGAAACTAGAGACATTTATAGCTAAATGGATGCATATTGAGGACATCCTCTGAAGTGAAATAAATAGGATACATACATAAATACCAAATAATTTCTCTAGTGTGAGAAACTGAAAGTGTAAATAAGGATTAAAATGAATAATTGATAATTTGAAATAGGAAGAAAAGGCCCAAAAGGGTAGGGGAAGTGGGAGGGGAAGGGGAAAGGAAAGAAGAGAAAGGAAAAATTATGAGAAAAGAGAAAAATGGAAACAAAGTCTATGTAAATAGGGAAGGGTGGAGAGGGTGAAGAGTGCACAGGTAATGGAGAAAAAATAAGAACCAAGATACATCATGTACAGGTACAAGCACCCAATGATAAATATAAATGTATTATATACCTAAAATGTATCAATAAAAGAATTTAAGCAAAAAGAAACTATGAACTATTTCTCTTCTGTTTATAGACAACAATCAACACAGAATACAGTGACCTCAAGAGATGTGGATGATTTCTCTTTGCCAGAAAGTAAGGAATTAATTCTGCAGTAGCAGACAACAGATGGATGCTTTCTAATAATTCAATTCAGTCCTTGAGATAGCATCAGATGATATAGATTCAGAGCTTAGTCCCCAAGATTGCTACTCTCTTGTCCCTTTCAGATGTCAATCACAAGTCCCAGGTTGTTATACTTGTGCTTCTGATACACTGGCAATAAATCAGTGGATTCAAACAATTTTCTGAAGTAGCTCATAGAACTTGAGGAAACACATTTCCTGGTTTATTGTAAAGACATACGAAGGATGCAGATGAAGAGAATCATGGGACATGGATCACCTTCCAAGACCTCTGTGCACAGGTATCTGAAAGCTTTTGGAATCTAGTTCTTTTTGGGGTTTTATGAAGGTTTCATTACAAATGAATGTTGATTAAATCATTTGTCATTGGTGATCAACTTAATCTTCAGCCCCTCTTCTCCCCACAGACATAGGAGGTGTGAGGTTGAAAGTCTCAACCCTCTATTCCTGCCTTAGTGTTTCCAGCACCAGGTTCCATCTTGAAGCTTCCTAGGGGACTGCCATCAATTGGTCAACTTATTATCATACATCAAGACACCATCACCCCCAAGATTGTAATGATTTTAGATTTATGCCAAAAAAGAGAGAGGAAGACCAAATATATATGTCAGAATATCACAGAGTAACAAGGCAGCCTACAGAGTGGAGAAGATATTAACAACACATAAAAATGATGCTGAACATTAGATAGAGAATGTATGAAGAACTACTACAATTAAATAGGATGATGAACAGCAACAAAGAGGGTAAACAGGCAGAAGACTTGAAGCAGTACTTTGTTTAAAAAGGATATTCAAATATCTAAAACATAGGAAAGGCTCTCACTTAGTACTCACAAGAAAACAAGTAAAATACACACATCTTTCTCTGGGGCTAAAATTGATAGAATTGTGATGATTAAGCTTAATTCTCAACTTGATCAGCTTGGGAGCCCCCGGGGGATTAGTAAAGCATACTTCTGGGTGTGCCTGAGTAGGTTATGGAGGCATGACTTTGCATAGTATATGTAGTTCCTGGCCCCTTGCTCTCTGTTGTTCCTCTGCTCTGCTTCCCAGCCAACATGAAACGAGCAGTTTTGCTCCACTCTGCCCATTGTTGTGATGCTTCTGCTTTGGAACCTGTTGATCATGGACTGATTCCTATGAAACCGTGAGCCAAATTAAACCTCTCCTCCTTTAAATTGTAGGTGATGGGTATTTTGTGCCAGCAATGGTGAAAGCTGAAACTAATACAGAAAATTGGTATGGAGAAGTAGGGTAATTGCTATGACTAAACCTAATCACGTGGTTCTGAAGACTTTGGAGCTGGTTTGCAGAAGGAGTTTAGAAAAGGTTTGCAGATGTGGGCTAGATAAAGCCTTGAATAGTGTAACCAGAGACTGATAGTAAGTTCTGGTCAGAGCTCAGTAGACCAGAATGCTGATAGGAATGTGGATAGCGAAGGCTGTATTTATTAGATTTTAGATAAGAGTTAGAACTCTGTTGGAAATTGGACTGGAGGCCATGCATTTTAACCTGGCAAAAAGTTTATCTACCTTTTGCCCATGTCTTGAGACTTTAAAGGAGACTGAGTGTAAGGGTAGTGGACTAAATGACCTGGTGGAGGAAATTTTAAGGCAACCCAATGTTTAGGCTGTGGCATAAGTACTTCTGGCTGCTGTTAGCCAGATTTGTAGCAAGGATTTGGAGCAAAATTAGAGCCAAAATATTTGAAAACTTAAATTGTGACCCCAAAAGAGTCTTGTATAAAGTTGGGGCCAAAGAAAGTATGATTCCTGAAGAAATTAGCACTATTAAAAAGAAACCAAGTACTTTGAACTGGAACAAGAAGAAAAATGCCTTGAGATAATTTTAGGAATCACCAAGATCCCAGCCACTACAGGCTCAAGGGTGCAAAAGTATAAATCTTTCATTTTATAAGATGGCCCCTGGCCCCCTGCTCAAAAGGACCACCTAGGTAATTGATTCCCTGAGATTTATTTTACCCTGCTCAGCCACTCAGGCACCCAGAAATTATTGCAGCTATAGGTCCCAGCTACTGGTCTACCTAGTGGCAGACCTTGGCATCATCCACATGATGATTACTGGGACATGTGGAATGCAAAAGTTGTTGGTTCATGGAGACATCTACTAGGATTTCAAAGGAGGGTCTAGGAGGCCAGGGAATGTGCCCCTGGAGGGTGGGCACATGAAACTGTGGAAATAGAGCCAAAGGTGCAGTGGAGACCCTGGGAAAATAGAGATACCAGAAACATAGAATGTGTGCCAAGGAAATCCACATACAGCAGGTGGAACCACCCCCAAAAAAGGCTGTGTGGGCTGCAGCTGGCAAGGCCATAGAGGTGGGGCCACTGTGGAACTTAGATGTTATCCCCATGTGCCTCAATTTCTGGACATGGAGTTATAGGACTTAACATTTGCCCTGCTAGGTTTTGGTCTTGCTTTGGTCATATTCTTTTCTACCCCCCATTCTTCCCTTTTTGAATAGGAGTGATTATCCTTTGCCCCTGTATCTTGGGATTAAGCAACATGCCTTTGCATTTTACAGAGGTTCACAGCTAAGAGTTTGCCTTGAGTCCTACAGAGGATCTTTGATTTGGACTTTTAAGCAATGCTGGAACTAATGAGACTAGGGGGAAGGAATTGGTATGTTTTTCACTATACACTGGATAGTTACACCATGTTAGGTGAAATTATGACCTTGTTTGTATTTGGAGATGTAAGTATGCTTTTTTTTGGTGCCAGGGGGGATTGAACTCAGACCTTGTGCTTGCCAGGCAGGCACAGTGCCACTGAACTACATCCCCAGCCCTAAGTATGCTTTTAAAAAGATGCATTTGAGTGCCAGATTGACAAGGGGTAGAATTTGATGATTAAATTTAATTATCAACTTGATTGGCTTGGGAGCCACCTAGGCTCCCCAATGTCTCAGGGTGGGTCATGGAGGCATTATCTTGGGGACTATATCTGATCCTTGGCCCCTTCCTCTCTGGCTCTTCTCTGCCTTCCTGGCTGCTATGAAGTGAGCACCTTCATTTTCCCCTATACCTTTCTGTGCCAGTCTGGCTTGGAGTCAGCCAACCATGGATTGAATCTTCTGAAACTTTGAGCAAATGAAATCTGTTTTCTTTTAAGTTGAAGATGTCAGGTATTTTGTACCAGCAATGGGAAAGGTAACCAACACACACTATGTCAAGTTTTGGTGGGGATTTAGAGCTGTGGAAACTGATATACTGCCAGTAGGAGTGTCAATGAGGGCAAATGGTTTTTTAGAACAAGAACAAATGAAGTAGGGTCATGTCAGCAATGGAAAGATTAAAGATTGTTGTTACATGGAATGATTTTAAGGCAATTGCCTCAGCTGTTGATAGTTTCTGATATTGTTCACTAAAGTGGAAGATAATGCAATTTACTATTCAGTAATTCTGCTCTTAGGCATATCACCAGAAGCAATGTATGCCACACACTAAAGGACATAACCCAGATTGTTTATAGCAGCACCATTCATGCTGGCTCCATTGGGAAACAACCCATATGGCTATCAACAGTTGAGTGAATAAATATTTTGTGGTATATCATCTAGAACACTATAAAAGCAATAAATATGAATAAACTACAGCTAAATTCAGGGAAATAGATAAATCTCACAAATATAATATTGAGTGAAAGAAGCCAGATCAAAAAACAATAGACTGTATAGTTCCATTTATGTAAAGCTCTCAAACAGGCCAAAGTATTCAAAGGTTTAGAGTAACAGTAAAAGAATAAGAAAAAGCAAGTAAGTAATTCATTTAAAAAGTCAGGGTAGAGGTTGCCATTAGGAGGGTCAGATGGGGACTGGAGGGGTCACAGCCCATTCCTGGGAGGTTGCCACTTGCTTAACTTCTTATCTTGGAAATGGATTGGATGCCTAACATTCCATGAAGGTATATATTTATGTAGTACACATATTTGTATATGTATTTGATTTGAGAGTAAAAATCATTTTTTAAAGAAGGGGAAAGTGAAAAATTAAAGGTAGTTCAGTATGGGGGTTAGGTAGATAATAACAGAGGAAAATCTTTTGGGTTTGTGCCTTGCTACTGTTAATCTTAAAGAGAATAGATTCCTTAAGGAAGTCATATTTTACAGGGTAAGGAAAGATACAGGCTTTGAAGAAATGGAGACAAGTTGTAAAGACTTGTTAAATGTTTTCTGATAAAAGGAAAAGGGAGGGGCTGGGGATTTAGCTCAGTGGTTCTGCTGCCTGCCTCACAAGTGCAAGGTCCTGAGTTTGATCCCAGGTACAAAAAAAAAAAAGAGGAAAAGGGAAAGCAGAGATAGCTTGATTGGGTAGGAAATTGAAATTGTTATATTGTTATTCTGTTTTATTTTTCTAAGGCTATGAGAAACCTTATTACAAAGATAATATGGAGATATCAAAAATGAAGATGATAGGTAAGATAATAAATGGATAGGGTCTAGATTTATAAATGGTAGGTGGCAGGATGGGTATCACAGGGAGGAGTTCACTTTCTCAATGGTGGGCATAAAGGAAGACCTCTAGAGGAAGGGAAAGGAGAGGACTATAGAGGGCAGCTGAGGGTCAGAGGAACCCCTCTGCTCAGTGCCACAGAAGTTGACAGGTGCTAAGGTAGATTTAGGACTCAAGCAAGGAAACATGCCCAGGTAGACTGTAGGTCTGTTTATAGCCATCCTTGTCCAGATGAAGTTAGAAAACCTTGAAGATCTCTGACAAGTATACAGCTTGAAAATAATAGTGAGTGGAGCACTGCCATTTATCACGATAAGCACATTAATGGTGAGGGCAAGCATCACAGTAGATATATTTTCAGGGAAAGTTCAAAAGGCTGAAAAGGTCAGAAAAATGCTATTTTCTTGTTTTTCTCAATAAAGTTACAGGAAGATTATTTTCTGGGGGTAGAGGGATCGAGAGTCTTAAAAACGTGGAGATAATGTGAAAGAGCACTGAGAGTGATGGAAGAAGGACCGGTCAAAGTCAAGTACAGTAATTGAGTGGCCACACTGAGAACCTGGCTGAGGTTCAAGGCTGTATGTCTATTGTTGCATCAATCTATGCTGTTGTTGCAGGATTTTTCTCCACTAGTCCTTGGCTTTTTGGAGATGGAAAAAGAAAACTGCAGCAATAATCTTGTCCTTTGCTTTGTTGGGTGGATATAGCAGGGATTAGGGTAAAGAGTAGTGGCAACAAATTTGAATATGAAGGCAGAAAGTGGTTTAGTATTTCATGATGGGATCTAGGATTAGAAAGAAAACTCAGGAGAGAAACTTCTGGATTGAATGGGCACCATGGTCAAAGAACAAGGACAAATGAAATGGGGTCATGACAGCAATGAAAGATTAAAGATTATTGTCACATGGAATGATGTTAAGCAACTATTCCAGCTTTTGATAGTTTCTAGAGGGAGAATGGCTGAAGTGGAGAGGAAGTAATCTAAAAAAATGAGAAATAAAAAGGAAGTCTGGGGAGTTTAAGCGTGGGTTATGTAATTAGCCTTCTAAGTGAACATTACGTACATCCTGCATAAACAAGATGTAACAATCCAAGAACAACGAGGAACTGAGTAGATGTTTGTTCCTCCCAGGATGTTTTCAGCTCCCAGGATGTTTCTTGTCCTGGAGAATCACAGCATCACCGGATCATTGAGGTCTCAGTTGTGACCGGAGGCCAAAATGGAATTATGTCTCAGAATTCCATAGCTAGGCTATAGGCAGGAGAACTAGGCTAACCAAATGATTTTTTCCCTAAAATTATGTAGCATTGCTCCCGACACCAATATTCATCAAAGACACACCTCCAGTGATCTCACTTCCTTCCACTAGGCTTTAACTCCCAGTGGTGCCACAGGTTGCCAACTAAGCCTTTAATACATGAGCCTTTGGAGGGACATTTAATATCAAACCATGGTATCTACTCACTTTAAAGATACCTATATTAGGAGGAGCAAAGCTGCCCCTAGTGCAGAGGAGGTGAACCTTCCTTGAGAAAGCAATACAAATATTCATTTGAAACAAGAAGAGACCTAGAATAGCAAAAGAAATTCTAGGCAACAGAGTCATGGCAGGGGGCATCACAGTCTCCAACTTGAAACTATACTACAAAGCTACTGTGATAAAAACAGCATGGTACTGGCAAAGAAACAGACCTGAGGACCAGTGGAACAAATTAGAAGATGCAGAAACAACTCCAGACACACTCAGCCATCTCATCTTTGACAAAGGAGCCAAACACCCTCACTGGAGGAAAGATAGCCTCTTTAATAAATGGTGCTGGAAAAATTGGGTTTCAACTTGCCAAAGATTATAACTAGACCTGTATCTCTCACCATGCACTAAACTGAAATCAAAATGGATTAAAGATCTAAATATTAAAATAGAAACTCTGAACCAGTTGGAACAGAGGTTAGGTAGAACTCTTGAAGACATTGGTGTAGAAAAAGATTTTATGAACAAAATCGCAGTTGCCCATGAACTAGCACAAATGATCAACAAGTGGGATCTCTTCTTATTAAAAAGCTTCTGCACAGCAAGAGAAACCACCAGCAGTGTGAAGAGACAACCCACAATGTGGGAAAAAATCTTCACCTGCTGTTCCTCAGACAAAGGTCTACTATCTCGCATCTATAAAGAACTTTAAAAAGTCAGACCTCCCAAATTTAAAGACCCAATCCAAAAATGGGCATCTGAAATGAACACACATTTCTCAGACAAAGAAGTAGAAAATAAACATATAAAATATAAAAGTAGCAAATAAACATATAAAAATATGTTCAACATCACTGGTCATTCAAGAGATGCAAATGAAAACAATGTTGAGATTCCACCTCACCCCAGAAAGAATGGCTGCCATCCTGAAATCAACCAATAACACACATTAGCAAGGCTGTTGGGTAAGAGGAACCCTGCTCCACTGCTGGTGGGAGTGTAGACTGGTGCAACCACTGTGGAAATCAGTATGGAGATACCTCAAAGAACTAGGACTGGAAGTCCCATTTGATCCAGCTATTCCCCTGATGGGTATATTCCCCCCAAAATTAAAAGAATCATACCACAGTGATATATGTGCACCCATGTTCATAGCAGCACAATTTGTAATAGCTAAAATGGGAGCAGCCCAAATGCCCATCAACTGGAGCCTGGATAAAGAAAATGTGAGGTTTTTAAAATAAAATGGAGTATTACTTAGCCATAAAAAATGAGAAATTAGAGATATTTATAGCTAAATGAGTGCATATTGAGGCCATCCTCTTAAGTGAAATAAATAGGACACACATGTGTAAATACCAAATAGTTTCTCTAGTGTGAGAAAGTAAAAGTGTAAATAAGGACTAAAAGGGCACCAGCAGCCAGCTTGGCCTTGAGGTCAGGAGGGTCGCGGGTGGCTGCACCCTGCTCCATCTGGCTTGCCCTGCACACTTGCTTCAACAAGACTGTGTGAGACACAGTTCCCCCCCATCCTGCACATCCACCAGCTGCCAGCTTAGACGCATGGGTGCCTGCAACAACAGCCCCCCCCCACCTGCTGCCTCTGGCCT
The DNA here is from genome assembly GCF_053883595.1 of Heterocephalus glaber. NCBI lineage: Eukaryota > Metazoa > Chordata > Mammalia > Rodentia > Bathyergidae > Heterocephalus > Heterocephalus glaber. The sequence goes on along the minus strand of NW_028258324.1, from coordinate 47,423,257 downwards.
CTTGGCTGTGCAGCTACCTGATTCCACACTGCAGAGGCACAGGGGGACATAAAGGCCATTGTCCTGAGCTGCAGAAGTGAACAACAGAGAGAGGGCCTCTCTCAGGCTCCCTGATGAAAACTGAAGCCCACTGAAAAAGTGAAGAAAATCTCTGCAATAAAGGTACACTAGACCACCATACTTGGTAAGTTGAAGGGATCATCACCTCCCATTTGAACCCGGACTATCTTCAGGGGAAAGGCAGCTGGAACCTGCAATAGAATCTTGCAGGGTTTAACCCTACAGGAGGACAGGGAGCTCAACTTAGGACTTGCAGCCAGAAATCTGCCTGAATCTCATGGGTCTGCAACTGGGTTACTGAGACTCATTGAATTATAACTGCATACTGCTGCCCATGTTGTTTATTGTGACAACAGAGACATACCCTGAAGGAGACCCTTCATTTTTATCTTTTATTTGTTATTTTCAAAATTACCACTATTTTTTTTGCTTTTTTTCTCATCTTTTTCTACTCTTTTAAAATTTTTCTTTTTCTCTTTTTCTTTTTTTTCTTTTCTTTCTGTCTTTCTCTCTCCCTCACTCTCTTGCTGTCCCACATTGTTCTTCATCTCCCTTTGTGTTCCTGTTCTAGCCCTAATTCATATTTCTTCTTTATTTTTCTTTTCTTCTCTCTCCTTCTCTCACCTGTGCCCTCTGGCCTCACTGCTACCCTTCCCCTATCCCTCTATCTACCTATTCCTCCCTCCCCAACTCCTTCTAACTCCCCATCCCAAAGGGTAAAATTGCTATATTGAAGAGTTTGTTCACTATAAAGATATGTTGGATTGGTTCTTGATCTTGATTTAATTCACACAGTTAAAGGTGATAGGTTAATTACCACCACAAATTGTCATTTTCTAAAAGGTACTTGATGCTATTGTGTTGCTGATTGTATTACTTGGGCTAAAGTATTTTGATTGATCTAATCAATTGTCCTTCTTGGTATAATGAAAATGAGATAGCCTCAGAGCTATTAGAGATTTAAAACCTAAAAACCAGCTATACCCAGAAGACACCTCTGAGAAGTAATCATTCCATAAAGGTTCTAAATACATCAACAAAGATGCTTACAATAAGCAACTTCAAAGTATCAACCCAGGAACTAAACCAAGGACAGTACCAAAAAAAAAAAATGAGAAGACATTTAAGCAAGTCACAAACTCAGATTTCCACCCCACAAAAAGCAAAGTCTGAGGGGAAACAAGGTGGAAAAGTCTGATAATCAACCACCTGGAAACACTGAACTGATAAGACACCCTGAACTGATAGCACAGGAAGTAACAAAACAGATGAATGAGGCTCTAGAAAAATTCAAAGCAGAAATAATCTCCCAGATAACTACAGAGATGGTGAGCAGAGTGAAAGACATGATTAGAGGCTCTAGAACAGAAAAAGATTAAAAAAAAATAGATGAGCTCAGAAACATGCTGAAAGTCATGAATGCCCAGCATAAGAAAGAAATGGAAACTATGATCACCCAACATAAGAAAGAAATGGAATCCATAAAATAGATTCAAACAGATATTCAGGAGATTAAAAGCTCCTTTGAAAGTATCCACAGCAGATTAAGGGAATCTGAAGATAGAATATCAGATGTAGAAGATAGGATTGCAATGAAGGACCATGAAAACAGAAATTTCTTAAAAATAGTAAGGGACCACGAGAAATCAATCCAGCAGTTGCTAGAAGATACAAAGAAGAATAACATAAGACTGATAGGAGTCCACGAAAAAAACAGGAGAAAGTACAATTGACGTAAAAAAACTGTTCACAGAAGTAATAGTAGAAAACTTCCCAGGCAGAGGTGGAGAATTGGACACACATATAAGTGAGGCATTATAGGACTCCACCCAGCCACTATCAAAAAAAAATCTCCACCTAGACATATAATAGTCAATAACCAGAAACCCAACAGAAGAACAAAATTCTACAGGCAGTTAGAGAAAAGAAACACATTACCTACAAAGGAAAGCCCATCAGAATCACGGCAGATTTTTCAACACAAACCCTCAAATCAAGGAGAGCCTGGAGTGAAGTATTTCAAGCCCTAAAAGAAAATAACTTCCAACCTAGACTGTTGTATCCTGCAAAATTATCTTTCAAAATCAATGGGGAGATCAGATACTTCCACGACAAAGAACACCTGAGAAATTTCTTGAACACCAAACCAGCACTCCAAAGAATTCTAAACAATATCCTAGAAAAAGACAATGAAGGTCACAACTCCATGAGGCCAAACAGAGGGAAGCCACCAGGCAACGTAAGAAACTAAAGGGAAAGGGGAAAAAAATAAGAAATAAAAGAGCCAACAATAGTAAAACATCATGACAAGGATGAGTCAATATCTCTCAATTATAACTATCAATGTTAATGGCCTCAATTCACCAATCAAAACAAATAGACTGACAGAATGAATTAAAAGCAAAATCCAATGATATGTTGCATTTAAGAGACACACCTAACTCAAAAAGAAATCCATAAACTGAAAGTAAAATGATAGAAAACAGTTCTCCACACCACAGGAACCCAGAAAAAAGCAGGGGTAGAAATGTTATTTGCAGATAAAGTAGACTTCAAACCAAAACTAATTAAGAGAGACAAAGATGGTCACTACATCCTTGTGAAGGGAACAATCCAAGAGGAAGAGATGAGAATCATAAATATATGTGCACCAAATATGAATGTCCCCAACTATACAAAACAAATATTAATGGACATGAAAAGCCAAATAAGCACTAATACATTTGTAGTGGGGAACCTGAATTATCACAAATAGACAGATCATCTAGACAAAAAACTTAGCAACAAAATTCTAGAACTGAACCAAACTACTGAACAAATGGACTTAATAGATGTTTACAGAGTGTTCCACCCCACAAAATCAGAATACACATTCTTTTCGGCTGCACATGGGTCATTCTCCAAAATAGACCACATGATAGCTCATAGGACATGTCTAAGTAAATGTAAAAGAATTTAAGTTACCCCCTGTATATTATCAGACCATAGTGCAATAAAATTGGAGATCAATGACGTAAGAAACCACAAAACTCACACAAACACATGGAAATTAAACAACACCCTCCTGAACAACCAATGGGTCATAGAGGAAATTAAAGAAGAAATTAGACAGTTTCTACAAGTAAATGATAATGCCAGTACAACATACAGGAATCTATGGGACACAATGAAAGCAGTTCTACACGGGAAATTCATAGCAGTGAATGCCCATATTAGGAAAACGGAAATAACTCAAGTAACTAACCTAATGCTCAACCTCAAGCTCCTAGAAAAAGAAGAGCATAACAAACCCAAAATTTCTACAGGAGAGGAAATTATAAAGATCAGAGCAGAAATCAATGCAATGGAGACTAAGAGAATGATACAAAAAATTAATGAATGAAAGAGTTGGTTTTTTGAAAGAATAAATAAAATCGATAAACCTTTAGCCAACCTTATCAAAAAAAAGAAAGAAAAGGCTCAAATCCATGCAATTAAGAATGAAAAAGGAGGGCTGAGGATTTAGCTCAGTGGTTCCAGCACCTGCCTCGCAAGCGCAAGGTCCTGAGTTTGATCCTTGGTACCAAAAAAAAAAAAAACAATGAAAAAGGTGAATCCAGAGTTTGAGGACCTGTACTCTAATAAAATGGAAAACACAGAAGAAATGGACAGATTCCTAGGTACATATGAATTACCAAAGTTAAATGAAGAAGATATAGAAATTCTAAACTCCCCAATTACAATGAGTGAAATTGAAAATGTAATAAAAAATTTACCAACAAAGAAAAGCTCAGGTCCTGATGGCTTCACTGCTGAATTCTACAAGATATTTAAAGAAGAACTAGTGCCATTACTCTTTAAACTCATCACACACAGTTTGTAATAGCTAAAGCTAAAGCTTGGAAACAACCCAAGTGCCCATCAACTGGAGACTGGATAAAGAAGATGTAGTTTTTTAATAAAATGGAGTACTATTCAGCCATAAAGAATTAGAAACTAGAGACATTTACAGCTAAATGGATGCATATTGAGGCCATACTCTTAAGTGAAATAAATAGGACACACGTGTAAATACCGAATAGTTTCTCTAGTGTGAGAAACTGAAAGTGTAATTAAGGATTAAAATGATTAAAATGAATAATGGATAATTTGAATTAGGAAGAAAAGTTTCAATGGTGTAGGGGTGGCAGGAGGGGAAGGGGAGAGATCAGGTTACAGGCTGGAATCTGGAAAGAATCCATATATAGATTGTGTTTAAAACTATAGGAAGAGATGTAGATAGAGTCTAGACTGAAGCTCATCAGTGGGTTGGGAAGGAAGAGTCACTGAGATTGAAGGAGAGGAGGGTATGTTTCCAGAAGAAGCACATACAACTATGTACAGTACACAGTATTCGATAGTGTGATAAATGACTGTAACTGTTTTAGGTACTTATCAAAACACGCTGTGCTTTTCATCCTTTAGAGCATAATCCTACTTATATAAAAGGGTTTAATGTAAAACAGTGTGCTGCTATGCCAGTGGTAGCCTCATGTATCTCGTGTTTTACTGGGTATTTGGATAGTATCAAGGGTCCATTACGAATGATTGACGTTTACCTTTTCAATTTGCACTTAGATGTTGGCACTCTGTGTGGTGCTTTGCAATACACATGGATGAAATTGCCTAACAACATATTTCTCAGATTACATTTCCATCACGTGTCACATGACTGCATTGAAATTTAAATTTAAAAAACTTGGCCTATGTGGAGTCTACTAGTTAATTAGAATTTTTTCTCCAGACCAATATTTGTTCAATATTAGTTTTGAAAATCTTTCTAAAACAAATCACATCTTCTGATGTCTTGTTAATGCTTGAGATGTTTTTTAATTATATGGAAAAATGTTTAAGTACTTTTGAGTTTTGCTTTGGTTGAGTTCTATTATATTCAAATATTATTATAGATTTTTTCCCTTGCATTGCTTTTCTTTGAATAATTTTAATTTTTGTATATGTGTGTGTTTAATGAATGATAATAAAGTTATACATTATTTAAAATAAAAAAATATATTGTATACCTAAAATGTTCCAATAAAAATTAATTTTTTAAAAAGATACCTAAAGTCTTCTTTTGCTAAAATTTTTTGACATCTAGCTTAATCAAAGGTCACTGTACAGTACCAATCATACTTATTTAAGAAATTCCAAACTGCTCTTGTAGAACATATTGCACTGTTAGGAATACTCTCAGGATTATATAAAAGAGAAAGAAGGCAAATTGGACCCTTTATGGCAGACATATTTTCATTTTCTGTGAAATTTAACTGGCTATTTAGAGTATGTATGATTGCTCTGTATGTGGAACAGTGGAAAGATGGGCTAAGTTTTATCTCCACCTTATTGAACATGCATATTATTTCAATCAATACTCATGATGGCCTTGTAAATCAGATTTTTTGCCACCACCCTTTTAATTTGTAATTTTATTTTAAGTTGTTTTTAATATTACAAGAAAATGCATCCTCCCCATAACTGAGTCCAGAGACATACATTAGTGTAAATGTCTTTCCCAACACATCTTATCTTTCATCTTTTCCATTTTGCAGATAGCCACTGTGAGATTAACACACCTGTCAAAGGTCACACAGTGAGTAAGTGGAAGAGGCAGTAATGAAAGCCAGGTTTGTCTGACTAAAGACACTTTAATCTCCATTTTATTGTTTAAACACCAGTGCCTGGCACCAGTCTTTTCAGGAAGGGTATTACAATGAACAGAAAAAATAATCAACAGAGATCCTGTGGGCTGCCTTTTGTCCACAATTAACTAGATAGAAAGATGAAGCAATGTCCAGAAAATGAAAACTGCTGTGAGTAAAGAAATTTTATTAAGACAGACTGACCTAGGCTGGCTCCCTCTTTGGTTCTGGATTGGCTTATAAAAGCAAGTAGATGTGTAGCCAACTGCCACTCCAACTGAAGATAAAGTAATAGGGTCAGGATTAACTTTCCTACCTGAAAAAAATGGAACAAAGTTTATGAAACAACCAAGACTATGAGCATCAACAATGAATGGCCATGAGCCTTATGATTGCCCCAACTTACAGCCTTGAGAGAATATCCATTTGTTGGCACAAGGAGGTGGAGTGTGAGTGGATCCATGTTCTATCTGACAGAGGAGATGAAGTGGGGCGCCTGCAGAGTCAGGTGGAGTTTTCAAGGCAGAGTTGCAGAGAGGAGAAAGCTGTACACTCAGGGAACCCCAGAGATCTTCAGAAGATCCCCCTTGAGTTTTCAGCTCTATGTCTTTGGCATATGTCTTTCAGCTATATGTCTAGGAGAAGGAACTACCTGGGGACAGTAAATGAACAAACCAAAAATATTAGAGGGATCATAGTTGGGCCTCACAGAGAGCAGGAAATAGTTTCTGATACCACCAGCCACAGTGGAAAACATCATATACAGGGCATCACGTAGAATATTGGAAAATTTTTTGCTTCAAGAAAAGAGCAAAATTAGCCCTAAAATTCTGCTGTGGCTCCTCCTATAAAACCTTAAATTAATAGCCACAGGATCAAACTGTTTCTAGATAACTTACATATATGTGGTTTGAACATTGTTTAAGCAAGTCTCACCAAAGGCTTGTGTGTTAGGAGCTTGCTCCCTAGTTTGGTAATGTGGGAGCTGATGAAACTTTCAGCAAGTGGTCCTGGAGGGGAGGTCCTTAGGTCCTCCAGGGCATTGCCATCTCTCATGAGAGGCAGTTATTATAAAGCCTAGCCTGGCCCCACCCAGACTCTTTCTGGCTCCCTGCACGGAAACCTGATCACTTGCTCCCAGAGGGCCTCCTACCATTGTCATCCGCCATGATGTAATGCAGCTGAGAGGGCCCTCGCCAGAACAAAGCCCACACACCAGCACCATTTCCTGCAGCCTCTAAAATACTGAGTTAAATAAACCTCTTTTCTTTATAAGAAGTTCACCTCATGTATTTCATTATGATCATTAGAAGCTGGCTAATATGATGACAAAAGCAATATAAAAGTTTCCAGGACGCAACTGGGCATTGTAGCACATGCCAGAACTCTGGGGAGCTGAGGCAGGAGGATTGCAAGTTTGAGTACTGCCTGGGCAACTTAGCAAGACCTCATTTCAAAATAAAATAAAAAGGGCTGGGGATGTAACTCAGTGAGAAGACCTTGGTTTCAATCTCTAGTATTAAAAAAAAAGAAAAGTCCAGGACTCAACAAGGTAAAATCCCCAATGTCTAGCATCCAGCCAAAAATTATCCAGCATACCTCTTCCTCAATTCATGTTCTAGGTTCTGGTCCATCAGTACCATATTATTTCCAATTGCACCATAGATCGCAGGTGTTAAATGTGTCTTTCACTCATTTCTGCCACTTTCTCTTAGCAGCTTCCAGGTTTTTAAAGCTGCTTTCCTGCCCCTAGAGACTTCCAGGACTCACTTATTCTGTCTGTTCTCCTGCTAAAATGTCTAAGCTACAATTTGGAGGAGATGCCAAAAATAGTCATTCTGCAGGGACCTACCTAGTTATTTCTCCATAATTTATTTACTCAGAGGTGCTGCTTTGAGGATGAATAATACCATTTCTCTGACAATTTCTTGATATTATGACACCACTCAATACAAAAAAACAGCAAACAGTAGCTTTGATAAATAGGGTAGCAATTTAATGATGGGAAGATTTACATTCTGCTTGCTGCTCTGAGCAAATGTTCTCAAAGATATAAGAAGCTTAGAGTTTAAAAGAAAGGGAAAAGAGAAAATTAAAAATGTGACTCAGCCAGGTAAATAGGACCAAAAATATAAAATTCAAAACACGTATTCTAAAAATATCCACATTCTCACATGAAGCACACTCTTCTTATGTAATTAAACCATATATTTTAGATATATTTTTAAGAAAGAATAAGATTTGATCCTTGGAGAAAACCAATTAAATTCCAAGATCTGTGCTTATGTGATCTCAGTCTCCCAACTACAAAGCCTTGGGCAACAGTAACTCATCAAAAACAAAATCAACATTGAAAAGATTTTAAAATAGAGTGAAGTACAATAATATCCTGCTTCCAGAGCAGGTGTCCCAGGCCAGGGATAGAGTCAGAGGATGCTCCTGGAAATGTTAGTGCCCTTAGGGTGTCCCCTTAGGTAATGAAAGGGACAAGTATTCAGTGCCCATCGGATTTCTTCCATGAGCTAGACTCTGTATTGTGTGCCAATATTTCATAATGAAATGAAGGGAAGGCCAGCTGCCTCCCTTGGTGATAATCTTGTTCAGGTCTTTTGGTCTAGTTTCCTCGGGCACTTTATTCTGTATTAGCAAGAAGCCCTTGTTTTATTGTCAGTGTGTTTCTGTGAGTACTCACTGAAGGCAGCTACAGCTGTCTCCTCTTCCTCCTCCTTTTCTTCTTATGCTTTCCCTCAGCTCTCAGATGAGGGTTGTAGCAAGGGTGGGATCACCTGGCATTTAGTTGTAAATTGTGCCATGCTCTCCAGCTTCTTCTCTAAGCCCTGCTCTTCTTTCTGTCTGATCATAACTGCATTTTGTCACTGTTTGGGCTCTGTTTATTCTCAGAGCTCAGAGACCCCTTTGATGTATTTTGGCTTACTTCTTCTCATCCAAACTCAGCTCTCCCTCAGCCATGATGCACTCAGAAACAAATCCACCATCTACACGCATAAACATTTTTGTGTGTGTTTTTTTCCAAATAATTTATTTTTTAGTAATACAAATTTGCAGTACATAATAATTACATTCATCATGGGGAATTGATATATGCATTAACCCGTCTTATTTTCTTTTTTTTATCCCTTCTCTCCCTTCTCGCTCCATCTTTTGGTCCTCTTTCCTTCTGTAAACATTCTATGAGGAACATATCTTTATGGCAAGCTCTAGAACACTGTTGGATATGACATTGGTAGTCAGCTGGGTAGGGTGTGGATGGCCCATGAATACATGGCCTGTGGCCACCCTGGCAGCTTCAGCTTCTCCCCATGAACTGCTGTGGCTGCATCCAGCTTCTTCCACCTTCTCCCCTTGGTGTAGAATGTGCCCTCTCCCTAGAACTTTTCTCTCTCATTCCTTTACTCTGGTCCTATTTTCACCTAGTTGACTCCATTCTTCAGATGCTCCCTTCCAGAAAGGGCTTGTGGGTTACATAGTATTATGGAATGACTTGTGCTCCCTGCCTTCAAATTCATACATTGAATTCCTAACCCACAGAACTTTAGAATGTGGTCTTATTTAGGTGTAGGATCTTTTCTAGTCAAATTAAAAAGAAGTCACTGAAGTGGGTCCTAGTCCAGTATGACTGGTGACATTATAAAAGGGGGAAATTTGGACACAGAACCATCCAGAGGGAACAATGTGAAGAGATACAGGAAGATGGCCAAAGAGGAACCCCCTCACAACCTCAGAAGGAACCAACCCTGCCAATGCCTCAGTCTTCAACTTCCAGCCACCAGAACGATGAGAAGATACATTTCTGCTGTTTAAACCTCCCAACATGCTGTACTGTGCTACTGAAGCCCAAGCACGCCATTACTCTCAGCTTCTCTGGGCCTCACTTTTTTCATCTGTTAAATAGGGATGATAAATTCTATTTCACAAATGGATGTGAGGATTGAATGAGATGTGAAAGTTCCTAGATGGATTATGTCTTCTTCACAGTGTTGGGAACGGGACAGGAGGGGTGTGTTTATGCAGCAGTGGAGCAATGGGCTCAATCTGGAATTTGCTGATTACCTGGTGCCTGTGGAACAACCAGATACACATTCTAGGAGGCAATGGTCTATACAGTGCTGGATAAGTGTTGACTTGGTGTAAATTAATTTACTCTTCCTGCCCTCAAATTTCTCCCTCCCTCATTTTCATGCTTGTAATGCAAGAAGTCTGACTCCTCCAGCCTTTCTACTTCTTCTCGACTCTCCCCCACTCCTTATAACCCATCAGCACAAATAACAAAATATCTATCTACCTGCCTCTGTTATCTGGGGAATCATTTGCTTTGTGGAAAAATATAAATGATGGAAATGCACGAAGTACATGGGAGATGAATAGAGGGCTTCAGTGTGGGGCAGGGCTTCCTTTGTGTTACAAAGATGGGTCTAGAAGCAGGGTAATGATTTATGAGGTTTTTGATAGTAGTTGGGGAGGCAAACCATCTCATTTATAAATGTGAACTACTTCCTTCTAGCATCTTATATTGAAAATGTAAATAGAAATGCCATAAGCATGGATTCTCAGCACTTTGTTTGATCCTGGGCTTTAGAGAAGGAAATTAGAATGCATAAGCAATTATCTTTTGGAAGATACAGTATATTGTTTATGCTCTGAAATGAGGGGAGCTCTGCCCTAATCTCAGTGTGTGTGTGGGCACACGTGTGTGTGTCTGAATAGGAAAGTAAACTGAAGGAGAGGAAGATATCCAATATTTGCTTGTATTTGTTAGACTTTACCATATGTCAAGCTGAAATCTTTTTTCTTTTGTTACCTGTGGTCCTCTGATGGTGTTAGGGCTAACAAAAGGGCAAGAAAGAAAGATACAAAATTATACAGAAAAGAGCCCAGACTTGAATTTCACATCTGGCCTGCTCCCTGGTGTATTACTTTTCATAGAATTACACACCACAGCATGTTATAACTGTGAATGGGTGCCAATGTACCTGATCTAGCTCCCTTATTTCTAGGACAGGGATAGAAAGAATAAAGGAGATAAGCAACCTGTCCAAAAGGTCCAGGAAAAGCAGTGGTCTAGGTAGGATTCACGCTGTGAGGCCAGTGACTGTGTGATCTGCATGAGACTCTCAGTCAGAGGTGACAGGCTCTGGAAAGGGCAATGCTTTATTGTGACTTTTTAATTTATAAAACTGAAGCTTACTTTGCAGCAAGCAGCTCATCTGGTAGCATATAAAGCACCTTTATGACAAGTTATAAAAACACACTCCCTCTAGGCCCACGACCCCAGAGGAGAGACATGGCTTTGGGTAAAACAGGTCAATCTCCCTTCACCACCCTAATTAAGTACAGTTGTCTAGAATTCATGGTTTGGAAATTGGAGTGCAGGCTGGGTCTTGGCCCCTATGGGCCTCTCAGCTGAGTGATCTGCTATGCAGCAACCAGCTTGATCATCCCTGAAGAAGTTTGCAGACCTATGTCTTCATTGTGGTCAAAGGCATGGAGAAGTGTTTGTCTAGCTGGGTGACACCTAGATTTCTAAAGCTGCTCCCTCATCTCTTTCTGCCTTCTTCCTCTTTGTCTATTTCTCTCCTTCCCTCCCTCCTTCCCTTCCTCCCTCTCTCCTTCCCTCCTTCTTTCTTTTCTCATCTCAAGCTAATGTGGCTGGTATAGCACCATCTAGGACACTGAGATGCTAGTTGAGAATAACAAACTGAGATCTACATGCTTGTGTTAGTGTTCCAAAGTCATCCATTCAACAGAAATCACACCAAGATACACCTTTTCTTTCTTGGGTGATTTCTTCATTATAGTTTTTATAATAATTTCTTCAATAAACATCAGTCAAATATGTCCATACCACTCAGCTGTTGATAGCTTTCTCAGGGCTTTGCTTTTTGCTTTATCACAGACAACACAGTTACACCTTAAAGTTACAATTTTGATCAATAAATAAATACTTCAGTTCATCTGTTTCCTTGGTTTATTTTTTATATAGCTCTTCAATCTCTCTGTCTAGCATTTCTCTTTGGAGTTGCCAAATGAAAACACAAATGAAAAGAAGAAAAGAATCTTTCTCATTATCCCTTGGAGGCTGGAATTAATCGATGAGAGGCAATAGGAATAGCATAAGATAAGCAGAAGAAAGACCTGATATGAAAAATCCCTGTCCTGTCACTTTCTGGACAAGTGGTCTTGGGCAAATCACTCAACTCTGCTATGCCATTGTTCTTCAGTTTGCAAAATGGGAGTAAAAATAAAGTCTAACCTTTTCAAATGAGAGAATATATGCAAAATACTGTGGTATTTATACACAATGGAGTGCTACTTAAACATAAAGAAAGATAACTTGTGCTGGGGATTTAGCTTAGTGGCACTGCACCTGCCTGGCCAGTGCAAAGTCCTGAGTTTGATCCCTGATACCAAAAAAAAAAGAAAGAAAGATAACTTGAGTTATTTGAGAGGTAGAGGAAAGGAGGAGGGAAGGAAGGGAAAAGGGATGAAAAAAAGGATTTTGAGGTGTTATGTATATGTACCAAATCCACAGTTTCCAAAAAGAGAAGGGGAAATTGTGGGGGACCGCCCTATTGATTATGCCTAAAGCAGGTTGTAAGCAGTGCAGGCTGTAAAAAGTTGACCCTGTAATTGGCTTGTTTATAGAAGTAAGTCTGGCCAAAGCCTATGTGCTGAGGTCAAAGTGACTCACACCCAAATTCCATTCCCAGAGTTAAAACCTTCTTTTCTTAAAAGACAAAGTTAATTATTGACCACAACTTATATTTTTTCTGTTCTATTCCCAATTCAAGAATGCTTTGTCTCTTCCTTTACAAGCCTTGCCTACATCAGTGATGTGTCCATAGCCACTATGAATTCTCTCACATAGTCCCTTTACCTCAATCCAACTATGATGTCACCAATAAATATCAACAGCTCCAGGTGTTCAGGGCCTTTGCTTGTTCAGCCTTACTTATATACAAAGGTTGGTCACCTTGGCTTCTCATTTCTCTGTCTCTTTCATTCTGTCTTTAAGTTATTCTTTTAACCTTGCATTATAACACTTAATAGGCGATCAAAACCAGCCACAGAGGTCTCTGATAGAGGGAAGGGGTAAGGGCTTAAAAAAATGGAATTAGGAGGTGTTACACACATATACCAAATCCCCACAAGGACTGTAAACATTATATATTGCAAACATGTACACCAAAAGAAGGGGGTCAAGCGATGGGAAGAATGGGGAGGGAGAGGAAGGAAAGGGCATGAAAAAAGGAATTATGATGTGCTATGTACATGTTCCAACTTCCCACAAAGAATGTAAACATTATGTATTAAGTATGTATACTAATAAGTGAAAATTTAAAAAATAAATAAAAATAAAAGTGAATGAAAAAGTGGTTAAAATTCTACAACTGCCAAGCATTATACAAACGGTTATGATTAATTTTGTTGTTATTTGTGGCTGGTTAAGAGAAGGCCAAAGCCACAGCCCTTACAACTCCTCCTGTAAGGAGGTGGTACCTATTTTCCCCTCCCCTATGATCTCTGGACCAGCCTATCACTTGCTTTGGCCAATAGACCTGAAGTTGGGAAACAAGTGACAAGAGCAGTAGAATATAGGAGATAGATGCCTGTGTCTGTGTCTGGGGGTTGGCAGCGTAATGAGGAAACCGTTCTCCATCAGCATGGGTAGAGCTCAATTTTACTCTGTTACATCAGTGGCAACTTGGAATTTGCAAAGCTGAGGCCATGGGGTGGGGGGACCCTCATGAAGGAGCACAGCAGAATAGCTGAGAAGACACAAGAAAGAAAAAATTATTTTCACTCTCCCCAGGCATAAGCTGGATAAGGAAAGAATAGATGATCCCCCTTGCACCAAATTCTCCCCATTCTGGAGACTGGCTTCATTTAAAGAGGAAGGAATACAAAGGTGAAGATGAGTTGGGGAGAACTGCTATAGGTGGTTGAGTGATACAGTGGAAGTGCTAGGATTTTGCAGTCAGACAAACCCAGGCTTGGTGCTGCCTTTACTGCTTGCCAGCTGTGAGAGTCTGCAAGTTCAACTTCTGGAATACAGGCTACTACAAGGAAGGGACTGAAAGGTAACAGGACTGGAGGCAAGAGGATCTTGTGATAGAGACCACCATTGTTCCCAAACTCACTCTCCCTGTCTTGAGGCACAAGCTTGGTCTATGTTCTCCCAGACTCCCTTGCAGCTATGTGCGGCTACATAACTGTCTATGCTGATGGAATAAGAGTATGGAATGTGTGATACTTGCAGGCCTCTCGTGCATGTTTTATAACATGAGAGGAAAGCAGGCTTTTATAGCAGGCTGAAATGCAATGCCCACAGAGCCCTTCTAAGCCACCAATTGGCACAAAAAAGTCTAATAGTCAAAGTCTGAAGGACTGTGTCAGAGACAATAGCCTCACCAGCCTTGTAGCAAGAAATAAATTTTTATTATGTTAACCCATTGTAATTTGGAGGTTTATTTGCTCCCACAAGCTAATATAATCCACATAAGAGATTTTTGCTTGGCCCAGAGGAGATTACGAGGAGTTGGTGTACATATGTGGACACAGGAGAAACATTAGCAAAGGCAAACTGTGGTCCACTCCTCAGCAGTTCTTCCCATACTCCTCAAGGAATAGGGAGGAGTAAAGGAGCCCCCCAAAGTTGAAAGAGAGTTCCACTGCCTACAAACAATAAGCAGCAAGATCCCCCAAGCAAGTACTCAAACAGATAATGGAGCTACAGGTGGAGGTGTCAGTAAGTAAAAGTGGTAGCCATGGAAACAGACTTCCAGCAAGGCCACGAAGAAGCTAGGAGTGCAGTGATCTGGCAGGGACAAAAACATTGGGAAGACATCAGTGGTACAGACAGTGTCGAAGCCTGGGAAGGCTGAGGTGGGCTTAGCCTGGGATTGCATATTGCACCTCTCCCTGTCTCACTCTCCTTGCTCCAAATGCTGTCTAGAGCTTTGAGGGCTGCAGGTAACAGAAGGAGCAGAGAAAGATGAAGCAATATGGGAGCTGCAATCTGCTTGAGTCTTTTCCTGCTCTATGTTTCTGGCTTCTTCTTGAGAACTGCTCATGGATTCTCCCCAGCTATTTCCCCGCCAGGATAGAGTCCAGGCTGCCACACCAACAAACACTGCTGAGATGATGGTGAGCTCCAAACACTTACTAATAACCATTTTGAAGAGTATGTAGGGTGTGGAGTTCAGTAAAACAGCTCATTGGGATGATAACTGATGATTTGGGCAAATCTCAAAGACAATTATTTTGATCTATTTTTATCTCATTTTCCTCTATCCATTTTCTTCCATCCCAGTCTGATTTCTCCTATATTTTATTAGGTGGTTAAGAAATCTATGTGTCCTTGCCTTTCTTAACCAACCTATTTTCTTTTGATGTGAGAGTCTCTATTTCCACTCACTTCTGCTTTTTCTCTTTTCTGATTTTAATGCAGCAGACTCTGTGAAAACCTAATTGAACTCTTCTTTTATGTGGGGATTAAGAGCAGAATGGAGCTGAATTGATGCATTGTGCAGAGGCTCAATTTAACGTCAGCAAAGAATCCCTTTTACATATGGCTAAAATCGTGTTATTTATTAAAGGATAACTTTTAAATAACACAAAATCATGACTCTCAGGTATAAAATGAACATATTTTAAAGATTTTATTTCACTTATTAACTGGGGGAATAAGTCAGATGTTATTACTGAAGACAAAGAGCACAAATGTGCCTGTATATTCAGATTTCATATCTATGGATTCAACCAACTGGATTGAAAATGTTTGGGAAAAAATTTCACCTGTACTAAACATATACAGACTTTTCTTGTCATCATTCCCTAACCAATACATTATACTATAACAACTATTTACATATCATTTATGTTGTATCTGTATTATAAATAATCTAGAGATGACCCAAAGAATAGAGGATGATATGCACAGGTTATATGCAAAGGCTACACTATTTTATGTAAGACTCTTGAGCATCCTGGGACCAACCTCCATAGGATACTGGGAGGCAAATATACTTCAAACTTTTATGGAGTAAAGGAATGTTAAAACAAAAGTGCAAATGGATGCAAAATTGACTTTCTTGGAACAGGGAAGGGTTTTCTTTTCTTGAACATAATTTATTTCCATGTCAATAGTAACAGTGATTTTGTATTGCTATCAATTAGTAACTATTTACAATGTTTAGAGTAGCACAATTTATAAGCTAGAACTTGCCAACAGTATATATGTCCATTGACAGATGAATGGATAAAGCAAATGTGGTATTTATACACAATACAGTACTACACTACCATAAAGAAAGACAAACTTGAGGCATTTGTAGGCAAACAGATGCAACCTGAGAACATGTTAAGTGAACTATGTCAGACACATAAGCTTAAATATTGCATGGTTTCTCTCATATGAGAATCTCTCAGAGCAAAACAGAAGATAGATAAATAATAAAGAGAAGCGGAGTTCAAATAATTCCCTAAATTACCTATTCCATTGTTTCAAAAATATTTTAATATATATACTAATTTGTTTCATTTATACTACTAGTTCCTCTTTGTTCATTGAAAAGAAAGTTTTATGCTATTTTCTGTTTGTTTCTTTCTTTTCTTTTCTTTTTTTTTTTGGTAACGGAGATCAAACTCAGGCAGGCAGCAGAACCACTGAGCCAAATCCACGGCCCTGTTTGTTTCTTTTTTGTAAGAGAATTTTTTTTGTCTATTACTTGTAGTCTGTGAAACATTTTGGTCATTATTTTAAGATTATGATACACTATGTTAACTATTGTTATCTCTATGTCACTAGGAAATTTTGTTTTATTTTTTCATGGAAGAAGAGTGCTTTTTCTAAACTAAAATCAAAATGGATTAAAGATCTAAATATTAAAATAGAAACTCTGAACCAGTTGGAACAGAGATTAGGTAGAAACCTTGAAGACATCAGTGTAGGAAAAGATTTTATGAACAAAACCTCAGTTGCCTGTGAACTAGGACAAACAATCAACAAGTGGGATCTCTTCTTATTAAAAGGCTTCTGCACAGCAAGAGAAACCACCAGCAGTGTAAAAAGACAACCCACAATGTGGGAAAAAATCTTCACCTGTTCTTCCTCAGACAAAGGTCTACTATCTCAAATCTATAAAGAACTTAAAAAGATCAGACCTCTCAAATTTAAAGACCCAATCCAAAAATGGACATGTGGAATGAACAGACATTTCTCAGACAAAGAAGTAGAAATAGCAAATAAATACATGAAAAAATGTGCAACATCACTGGTCATTTGAGAGATGCAAATGAAAACAACTCTGAGATTCCACTTCACTCCAGAAAGAATGGCTGCTATCATGAAATCAACCAATAACAAATGCTGGTGGGGCTGTAGGGAAAGAGGAACCCTGCTCCACTGCTGGTGGGAGTGTAGACTGGTGCAACCACTGTGGAAATCAGTATGGAGATACCTCAAACAACTAGGACTAGAAGTCCCATTTGACCCCACTATTCCACTGCTGGGGACCTTCCCCAAAGAATTAAAAGAATCATACCACAGTGATATATGTGTGCCCATGTTCATAGCTGCACAGTTTGTAATAGCTAAAACTTGGAAACAGCCCAAATGCCCATCAACTGGAGACTGGATAAAGAAAATGTGTTTTTTTAATAAAATGGAGTACTACTCAGCCATAAAAAATGAGAAATTAGAGACATTTTTAGCTAAGTGGATGTACATTGAGGCAATACTCTTAAGTGAAATAAATAAGACACACATGTATAAATACCAAATAGTTTCTCTGGTGTGAGAAACTGAAAGTGTAAATAAGGACTAAATGTATAATAGGTAATGTGAAATAGGAAGAAAAGGGGCAAAGGGGAAGGAAGTGGGAGGGCTAGGGGAAAGGATAGAAGGGAATGGGATTAATATGAGAAAATGGAAAAATAGGAACAAAATCTTTGTAAATAGGGAGGACTGGAGGGGTTGAAGGGAGGGCTGGGCAAGGGTGAAAAATAAGAACCAAGAGAGACTATGTAAAGGTGCAAATTTCCAATGATGAATGTCATTATATTGTATACCTAAAATGTACCAATGATTAGAATGAATAATCGAAAATGTGAAATAGGCAGAAAAGGTCCAAAGGGGTAGGGGTAGTGGGAGGGGCAGGGGAAAGGAAAGAAGGGAAGGGAAAAATGATGAGAAATGGAAAAAATGGAAATAAAGTCTTTGTAAATAGGGAAGGGTGGAGGGGGTGAAGGGAGGGCTAGGAATGGGGAAAAAATAAGAACCAAGATGTATTGTGTAAAGGTACAATTCCCAATGAGAAATGTAATTGTGTTGTATACCTACAATGTACCAATAAAAGAATTTAATTAAAAAAAATTTAGAAAAAAAAAGAAGTGCTTTTTAATATTTTATTAATATCTACTTGTATTTCATAAAAATAGTACTATTTACAAAATAAAATGGCTCCATGTGTTGTTAAACAGTTTTGGGGTTTTCTGGGTTTTGTTTTTGTTTTGTTTTGTTTTGTTTTGTTTTGTTTGATTCAGATAGAAATCACGAATTGGAAAAGTGCAGCTCTGCCCACAGCCTGTGGCACTGGTCAACATCCATTAATGCCACACACATTTGGTCAACTCTGCCAACCACTGCTAGTAGACACCAGCTTGTGCCAAGTGCCATCGGCTAACTCGGCTGGTTGCCCCTCTCTGGTGCTGCTGGCTACCACCTCCAGTCCATGCTGGCTTGGGTTGGAAACCATCAGTCAACTCTGTCAGTTGCTGCTGCTCTCTGTCAATGGTCTTCATTAGCTGCTGGTCTCTGGAGCTCTTCAGAATTAATGGTCCCTTGTGTTTATAATTGTTATTTCTTTAAAGTAACTCTTCTGTTCACATTACTCAGGATATCCTGACTAGATTTATATGAACTTTTGAGCCCACACTACTCAAGAAATAAATCATGAACAAATTTACAGGACCACTTGTGCAAAGTTTTATTTGAACATGATCTTTGCTACAGCATTGGGGTAGAGAGGGTTCAGTAGAAAAGAGGAAGTCTTTCTCCACAGACTCAAGAAAGGTGAGAGGAATGCCACTTATATAGCTATAGCAGGCCTGTGATTGGTCCAAATTCAAGCTTATTGATTGGTCCAAACTGGTCTCAACTCAAGCCTTCTGGTTCGAGCCTAATGATTAGTCCAAATTCAATTCTACTGTATATTTAAATGCCATCCTGCTATGGGCAGGGCAGAAATCTTCAGGAACACATATTAGACGTCCAGGACAGCCACATCTGACATGGTGTCAGTTCCACCTAACTAGGGAGACAAGATCTGTTTGATTGATAGCTGTTGCATTTCCACGAAAAATGGCAGGGCTGAAACTGGAGAATTTCAGGAGGGATGGCTACATTAATCACTGCTTATGAGGGACTGGGGAAGATGAGGATGTTGAGAATGGGCACAGATCCCTCCTCAATCTCTGTCACATTACAAATGATTCCCCTGCTTGCTTCCTCAAAGAGATAGCAGCACCTGGAGTGGTAGGAATGGAGAGCGGGTACTGTGGCCAAGCCGCACCTCCTGTCAATGCCAAGAGCAGCCTCCAGGGAACCCCATCTGTGAGGCCTAAGCAAAAGGCCTTGAGAGTTTGCAACTTTAGTGTACAATTTTAGAAACAGTAAAGGTGTTCCTGAAGAGCTGGCAGACTACAGGCTTCCCAGAAGAAGCACTGCTGAGATATCTAGATTTGCTGCCCAGACCCCCTTTTCCATTCCCTGCCCCTTGTAAGAACTCCAGCCTCTCACCCTATTGATATGATTCCCCTCTTGGAAACTCATTCATTCTTCCTCTTGACAGTATACCGTGATCCGAATAAACTCTTGTTTTTTCTGTTTCTTGACTGCGTGTAAATTATTTTGCCATCCACGTCACTGGCCCTTGCATGGCATTAGCAGGACACTGAGACAAGAGCAAGAGGGTCTTGTGCTTTAGACAAGACATCATTTTCCATTAAAACATACTTTTTCGGAGGGGGCTGGGGATTTAGCTCAGTGGTGAAACACCAATTTAGCTTCAGTGGTATTCAAAAACTCTGTTCCTAATCAGTCTCATCCATTTTATGTTGTTATTGTCACAAAATACATTTTTATACATTGTGTCAAGAAGGAAACTTGGGTCTAATTACAATTTGCTTTGCACTTGGCCCCACAACTAATCTAAATCTAAACTTGACCCTGTCTAATTTTCACAGAAGGGCATTGATTTGTATCTTACACTAAATTTAAAAATCAAGGATAATTTTTCAGTCACAGAATCAGGAGACCTAGTCCAGCTTTCTGGCATGCAATCTATGAGTCTTGGTTTTCTTACCTACAAGATAACAGAAGAAACTAGATGGTAGTCTCAAAGGTCCTTTTTTTTTCAGTTCCCAAACTCATGTCAGTGGAATGTTTTGTTTTATATCACTGTAGAGGTTAATCTTATGTGTCAACTTGGCAAGACCATAGTGCCCAGATATATGGTCAAACATTATTCTGGATATTTCTCTAAAGATACTTTTTTTGCACAAGGTTAACCCTTAAATTGGTAAACTTAAGTAAAGCACATGGCTCTCTATTATGTGAGTGACCTCATCTAAACAGTTGAAAACTTTAATAGAACAAGGACTGACCTCTCCCAAGCAAGAATGGCAACTGCCTGCAGACTGCCTTTAGACTTCAATTGCAGCTCTTCCTCCCATCCCATCAGATTTTGGGCCCTTTAGGCCTCCCCACTAATGTGAGCCAATTCCTAAAAGTATATCTTTGTTATATATATTCACGTATCCCATTGGTTCTATTTCTCTGGAGAACCCTAACTAATAAAATTACTATGAGGAAAAAGGGGCCAGAGTTGTTGAAAATAGCTTTCTCTCCATGCTTCTGAAATCTGATAAAACCTATGATTTTCTGCCTATACTCTGTACAAAACAGTTTTGCATGTGATGTGTGCTTATTCAAAGTCACTTCCAGACTCCTTCCATAAAGTCCAGGACATCTATTGAGTAGGAAGAAGAAAAGAACATTATCAAAAGGAAGAGTCAGATTCTTTGATCAAGGACCTTTCATTTTTTGACACTCAAGTGAAGGGGGCTGCTGTCAAATAGCTGAGAGCTTGTACTTTCCTCCCTAAATTCTCAGTGAAGCCTGGCTTTTCCAGGAACTAGAAACATAGGATTATTGTCCTTGATTACTTTTTCTGGTATGTCTATATGACACAAGGTGGGGCCTTTAGGTTTAAATATACTCATTTGACTTGTGGATTTATTAAGGCCCAAGGCAAACAAATTTCATGAGGCTAAGGAAGTTGGCTAGGAATTACTGTCCCATTCCATACTGACAAAACATCAAGACCATTTAGGCAATAATACCAAGGATATCAATGATCTATTATGGAAAAAGAAATTCTTAAAGGCTTGTATAACCAAGCATAAAATATGCCATAATGATGTTGAGCTCCTACCATGTGCTAGTCTATGTTCACACATAGTATTAATATAGCACATTTGCATTCTTTCCTATCTTTCTTTTGTCTCTTTTCCTCTCCTTTTTTAATGGATGAGAATAATGAAGGGATAGTAGGATTAAGTGACTTTCCCAAGACCACAAAGCCGGTAAGGTGCAGAGACAGTAATCTAACCTGGATTCTCTGGCTGGAAGCCTTGTGCTTTTGCTACTGCATCAGACTTGGAGCACCACACCTGTGGTCACCCTTTCTCTGCCATCCTTCCTATTGAAAGGACGAGTACTTCCTACAGAATGTCAAATGTGAGAGAATGGTACTACAATGAAACAGAAAGAAAAGAAACACCATATTTCAGTGCAGTAATATCTCTCTCTCTCTCTCTCTCTCTCTCTGTCTCTCTCTTTCTCTCACACACACACGTGTGTGCACGAGCACACACACACACACACACAATTGGTAGAAACTATGTTGTGGAGCCAATAGGGCAATACATGACCATTGCTATCTAAGGAGTCCCAAAATTATCCTGTTTGTGGTTTGGAGCATATGCAAGCTATAGAAAATATGTGATTTCATGTGAACCTTGATGGTGAATGTGTAGGGTTTTATTCATCCAATGTCTGAAAAACTTCTATTATGGCCAAGACTCTTATTTTAAGAAGCTATAGAGGTTCTCCGGGATAATAGAATTCCTGGCTTCTGCCTTCCAGGAGCTTTTTATTTAGACTTACTAAGGAAAAACTTACCAAAGAAGTTACCAGATTTGCCAAATAAGATTAACATTAGAATGGATAGACATACAACCTGTCTACCCCATTAGCTCCAAGAGGGGAGTGTTTAACTTAAATTGGAGGAATTGCAAAAGATCTTGTAAAGCAAGTAGAACTAGAGCTTGCAGGCTGACAGCAACATCAACTGGCAGAACTTGGAGGGAATCTCATTTCCAGTTTAGGAAACAGACTTGGAAATGTAGGACTATGTTGCATTTATGACTAAAAGACCAGCTGATGTGAGCAGAGCATAGACAAGAAAAGGAAAGGTGAGAGATGAAGCTGGCTCAACTATTGGTTCTCAATGCTATCAAGAGTGTGTCGTGTTTTTAGTATAATTTTCAGCTTCTCACTAATCCTTCCAGTGGGAGGATTATACATCTTCAGTCACTGCTGTGGGACTTTCAGTGTCTCCTGTAGGAATACACATATCTGCCCCACTGACATTGGACTTGGTGCTATGACTTGCTTTAGTCATGACGTAAGAATAGATACGACATGTGCCATGTTTGGTACAAGCCTTAAGACCATGCCTTGTTTCTATCAACTCTCTTGCTTTTTATTCTCTGCCACCAGAATGGCTTAACCATAGAGAGGCTACTCCTTCCACTGAGTTACAGAATTGATATAACCTACAGTTGAAACTGTAATGACCCATAACTAACATGCAGCATGAATAAGAAATATATCTTTATTGTTATAAGTAAATGGCATTTTAAGGTTGTTTGCTGCCCAGCAAAGCTGAGTAATAAATGTGTTTGACATTATTCTGAAAGGCAATGGATATTGTAAAAAAAAACAACAAAAATTTGCCCTTATCCTGCTCCTGACAATCCTATGAATTTCAGTGGTGAGCAAAACCTAATTTTAATTTCTGGCTCTATTCACATTCAATTGCTTTTTCCATATCAGAGGCATTCTGGGAGAATAGAATAACAATCAGCTAAATACTGACTGTAGCCACTGGATTATATTCACCTGGAATCCATGTAAATCTGATAAATAGCACTGTGGGTGTCCAGCACTTTGTAGCTGATGGCAGCAAAAACATTACTTCCTTCCAAATTGTTGAGGATATTGCCAATTTGCCAGATAGAAATAAAGATTTCAAATTTAAACTTGAAGCTTTATTTTTCCAAAGATGGAATATTCCATTCAGACTCAGCAAAGCAATAAAGGGACAGATGTTCCATGCTGAGAAGGCAAGTGGGAAAAATGGTTTGCTAATGCTGGCCACAAGCTGAAAGCCTGTGCTACTACCTATGTAAGTTCAAAGAGCTTTAACCTTCACAAGGTTAATAAGAACAGTTTGGGGATAGAGTTTTTTCTTTTTATTTCTTGGGCATCACTTAGTTGAGCATCAATAGAGTTCATAATTCATTATTTAAAAATAGGAGAGGACAATGGAAGAGAGAGGAAGAAGGGTTGAGATTCCAAAATTGTCATTCAGGGCACATCACCAATGATCTAACTTCCTGCTGCCACTCCCTACCTCCTAAAGCTTCTACCACCTCCTCAGAGCTCCAGGGAGTGGAGACTAAGTCTTTGGGAGGGGGGTTTCAATATCCAAACTATAGTACTAGTAATGGTAGCAGTGATAATGAGGAAGAAGATGATAAAGAAATAAAAAGAAAAGGTAAGGGCCAGGGGTTTAGCTCAGTAGTATCACACCTGCCTGGCAAGTGCAAGATCCTGAGTTCGATCCCTGGTACCAAAAAAAAAAAAGAAAAGAAAAAGTGAATGACTTACAACTTACTACCTATGTGTGTTGAATAAATCTCCTTTCTTAAATCTCTGAAATAAAGTTTCTTCATTTGTAAAATAGATATAATAATATCTCTCTGCATTAGTGTTTATGAGGACAATATGAGATAATGAAAGCAAAGTGCTTGTAATCCGAGCCTCCTACACATGAGGCGTGTGCCCTCCCACCCCCAGCCCCATGTGAGTGGTTTTTATTGATGAACCATGGAATGTGCTAAGTAGGGAGGGAAGGGAAGATCTTTTTTTTTTTTTTTGCTTAAATTCTTTAATTGGTACATTTTAGGTATACAATATGTTTACATTTATCAT
This sequence comes from Heterocephalus glaber, assembly GCF_053883595.1. NCBI lineage: Eukaryota > Metazoa > Chordata > Mammalia > Rodentia > Bathyergidae > Heterocephalus > Heterocephalus glaber. The sequence continues at coordinate 47,399,179 of NW_028258324.1, read as the reverse complement.
TGGGTGCTTGTACCTGTACATGATGTATCTTAGTTCTTATTTTTTCCCCATTACCTGTGTGCCCCTCACCCCTCCACCCTTCCCTATTTACTTAGACTTCGTTTCCATTTTTTTCTTTTCTCATAATTTTTCCTTTCCCTTCTTTCCTTTCCCCTTCCCCTCCCACTTCCCTTACCCCTTTGGGCCTTTTCTTCCTATTTCAACTTATCAATTATTTGTTTTGATCCTTATTTACACTTTCAGTTTCTCACACTAGAGAAACTATTTGGTATTTACACATGTGTGTCCTATTTATTTCACTTACGAGGATGGCCTCAATATGCATCCATTTAACTATAAATGTCTGTAGTTTCTCGTTCTTTATGGCTGAGTAGTACTCCATTTTATGAAAAAAAAACAATCCCACATCTTCTTTATCCAGTTTCAAGTTGATAGGCACTCCAAGCTTTAGCTATTACAAACTGGGCCACTATGAACATGGGTGCAGATATATCATTGGGGTATGATTCTTTTAATTCTTTTGGGAAGATCCCCAGCAGGGGAATAGCTGGGTCAAATGGGACCTCTAGCCCTAGGTCTTTGAGGTATCTCCATACTGACTTCCACAGTGGTTGCACCAGTCTGCACTCCCACCAACAATGGAAAAGGGTTCCTTTCTCCCCACACCCCCACCAGCATTTGTTATTGGTTGATTTCTTTCTTTCTTTTCTTTTTCTTTTTTTTTTTTTTTTTTGGTACCAGGGATTGAACTTGGGTCCTTGCGCTTGCCCAGCAGTCAGCAAAACCACTGAGCTAAATCCCTGACCCTGTTATTGGTTGATTTCTTGATAGCAGCCATTCTTTCTGGGGTGAGGTGGAATCTCAGTGTTGTTTTCATCTGCATCTCTCAAATGACAAGTGATGTTGAACATTTTTTCATATGTTTATTTGCTCCTTTTACTTCTTTGAGAAATGTGTGTTCATTTCAGATGCCCATCTTTGAATTGGGTCTTTGAATTTGGGGGGTCTGATTTTTTTCAGTTCTTTATATATTCTAGATAATAGACCTTTGTCTGAGGTACAGCTGCTAAAAATTGTTTCCCACATTGTAGGTTGTCTCTTAGCTCTGTTGGTGGTTTCTCTTGCAGTCCAGAAGCTTTTTAATAAGATGAGATCCCAGGAAGTGAAGATCTTATGGCCATGAGGAACAGTGAAAATATCGATCATAGGTCCTGGAAAGGTTGAAGAATTATTGGGGTTAGAGTACTAGAAGGAGCAGTCTGGAGAGCTAGGAGCAAAAGCTGTGCTTATGAGATGCATAAAATAGAGAGGCCTAGGGCATGACTGTGGAGTAAGTGACAGAACAGAGACAGAAGACAGGTCCTTAATCATCACCATGTGGGTCTCATGTCTCCGCTGAACACTCAGGAGAGGAGGCTATCACATGTGGGTCTGAGCCTTTCTCCCTCAGCTCCTAGCACAGTGCCATGTGTTTCAGAAGGACACCATTAAGGTTTACGAATTTGTATTGAATTTTTAAAAATCAACAAATGCAAAATAAAAATGAAATAAGGGCACCAGGACTCATTTTCCTTTACAAACTACTTCTTTCTGATTTCCCTCATCCCCAAAAATCATTGCCAAGATTCTAAGATCAACTAAAGAAGATCCCTGGCCTTAGAGAGATTAAAGTCATGGTTTCAATTATTGAAAACCAATCATAGAATTCCACAGCAGGAGACAATTTGTAATTTGTAAAAGCATGAACTTAGACTTCATGGCTTGGAGCCTTAGCTGATAAGACCAGCCAGGCACTCAGTATTTACATCTCAGTGTGGTCATGTTGTCTTATAGCTATTTTCAGATCTGCACACTTGCTAAAGGGAGAAAAATGTGTAAAAATTGCCTAAAAATGAAAGTGATTCTCTCTTTAGGGAGCCCATACAGGCTTCAGTGTAGAAACTTCAAAAATGTAGAAACAACCAAGTTTTACATCCTTTTTGTTTAAGTTGCCTTACTGCTTTTATCAGTATTTTAGTGGGTTGCTAAATACTTAGGACAAAAAGTTCCAAGTAATGGGGGAAATTGTCTTCAGCTCAAACTAGCCTTAATGATAAGCTAAAGGAAATAGAAAAAAAAAAAAACCTTTGGGTTGCAAGTTGTGAAAATGAAAATAAACTAAGACTTTTGAAGCAATACCTTGTCTCATAAAATGTACTGCCTTACCTAGCAGCCGATGGATAACTGGAAGGCTGCAGCTCATAGTAATCAATCAAATATGATCACATAGGAGCAGCTTTTGCAAGGAAGAAAAACGGGGCTTAAATTAGTATTTTGTAGGCTTCTTCTTCTTCCTTATTTGCTCATCCCAGAGAGAAAATGTCTTCAGAGGGACTGACCAAAGCACTAACTCTCACCTTCATCCCCGTGTAGTACTCTGTAGTCCACAAATCTTGCAGGCTAAATTCTCACACCCTCCCAATGCAAGAAAGTATTAATTACTTATCTCAAGGCTGTGACTGGAAGACCTACTCAGAGATGCCTAGACTATGCCTGACAGAGCAGTGATTCAAATCATATTTTCTGGGTCCATACTTAGCCTTTCCCATGCCCCAACCAAGCCTGCACTCATGACAGTCTAACCTGAGGAGCATTTGTCCTAGGTTTCAGATGGCACATTTCCATCCGAACTGCCATTTAGGAGGCAAGAACATGCCAGCAGCTGGCTCTGAAGAGGACTGAGTCCTTCCTTATAGTCTCATATCTGCTTCTTCCTCTTTTCATGCCCTCTGCCCTCCATTAAGTCACCCTGAGTTACTGTAGTTCAGCCCATCATTGTGTTTCTTTCTTCCATGCAAGTTTTTGCATTGATGTAGGTTAATATTTCTAAAATGCCAATTTAATTATTGATTTCAAGACATTCTTTGGCTGTTATTCTCAGGATCAGGAAAAAACTCTTTAACTTGGTGTTCAAGGCCTTTGCATTTGATCTTTAACTGCAAACTTTACAGTTTGTCCTTGTCAAACCCATGGCACTGTGCTAGGAGTTTAGGGAGAAAGGCACAAACTTTGTAAACTGCAAAGCATTGCGGTTTATAAATGTTAGTGATAGTCACTATTAGGAAGTTACTATACAAGTAGTTATAAAAACTAGAGTTCCAAAAGACTGTTGGGAAGGGGAAACTTCAAAAAGAAGTAGTGCACAACTAGGCTGTGAAATTTGGAAATGTAGTAAGAAAAATACTTGAAAGCTTAAAATTTTTTCAATATACAGAACTATTTAGATATACTTCATTCTTTCATCTCCATGTGTAAAGAATACCCAAATCTGCTAGAAAAAGCAAACATTTAAAAGTTTGAATAAACACGTATTTGAGAACATATAATTATAATGGAAATAGATAATTGATAATGTTGGAAGTTAATAATGACATATTATACTTTCCTTCTCCAAGTAATTGTTTCCTATTCAATATAGTCTTGCTCAGAATTAAGTAAATTATTTCAATTCAAAGACATTTCCACTGGCATCAGTTTACTTATTTTCTGGCCAGTAGGAGGCTGCTACAGAGGATCTGACCACAAATTTTAAAGATCTGACATTCTGTGTCTTTCAGAAATGGCTTCTGAAAGGACTGAAAAACAATTTTCCAGAAATTATGGAAGCAACTAAAATTGTTCTAAAGGTAGGCCTGCCTTCTACAATTTTTGTGAAGATTGAGACAACCAATATGAAATGTATAGCTCAGTGCCTGCACATGGTACCATTTAAGGACAGCTTCCTTCACCCTTATCTTCAGAGGCTCTTGCACAATTATGTTAAGCATGCAGGGTTATATATACAAAATGTATATAGATTTGAATACAAGCATGTTGTGTATGTTTAATGTAACAGTAACATAATACAGACTGTGCTTTGGAAACTTAAACTGAGAACAAACTATGCACATTTTTAATTTGACTAAATATGCCATGCATTAAGGAACATTACCATTTCTCAGAATTCATATGCAAGAGGATTGATGCCTAAGACAATTTATTGGAAAATTAAATGTAATCTGTACAGTATCTTTGTGGTGATTGTGAATTGTAGATATATGGAAATCTTTGGGGTATTTTGTGTGATTGTCCTAGGCATTATAATTATCCATAAGCTTAACTTCTATAGACTTAATAAAGATGGCTTAAGAAGAAAGATCAATGAATTCATTAACAAGCGTTCTAAATAATCAGCTAAAATATATCTTTATTTCTTTGTAAAAATCTTGCGATTAAGGGCTGGGGATTTAGCTCAGTGGTTTCGGCTGCCTGCTGCGCAAGCGCAAGGACCCGAGTTCGATCCCCGGTACCAAAAAAAATCTTGCAATTAATAGTGAATTGAGGATTGCATCACAGTGAATCCCAACTATAGGTTGGATTTGAGTGAATTAGGCTTTTTCAGGTTTTCTCCATCTTCCTTTTCTTCCGCATTTCTTATTTCTCTGCTGCTTTGTTTCCTGAGTTCTGCTTCTTTGCATTTCTATTGTTTGATGACTTCTGTACTCTCTCTCTCCTCCCTCCCTCTCTCTCTCTCTCTCTCTCTCTCTCTCTCTCTCTCTCTCTCTGTAGAGCCTTTGGTTTCCTCTCTACTGTTGGCTGAATGTGTGCATCTCAAGTATCCAACTCAGGGATCTGGTATAGCCTTGGTCCCCACTGCATAGAGCACGTCTGTTGGATGGAGCCCTAGCACCAGACCAGCAGCAGCATAGCATGACTGACTGTTTTTGTTCAAGAGATTATTTAAATTCTGTTCTAAGTAATCATGGCCAGTTGTTTGATATCAGGTGAAACCTATGTCTGAGAATTTCCTGAAGGTGGTCTGTAGGCCTTCTGAGATCATTTTTAACTCTAAGAGTCTATGAATGTCAATTTGGAATGAGATTCAATTAGCATGTGTTGGATGACTATAACATGTCAGCTGTTCTCACTGTATTGTCTCATTTGTTTCTTGTAACAAGCCAGGAAGCATTTTACCATACTTTGTTGAATCTGAAATGCCAGTAGTTGTAAACTGTACACTAAGGCTGAAAGAATATTGACAATTCTATTTTGGCAGAATAGTCTCTTACCATTTAGTTTTCATTTTTTGTGTATCAAAAAGCTCTCTTAGACTTACATAGACATACTTTTTATTATACATCATTTTAATGTGCATATTGACAGGAAAATATAGCAAAACTAATTTTAAGGTATTCTAAAAGACTGTTTCTTTTCAGATTTTGACTCATCTGAATTACTTTCCTACTGAGTTGTCCAAAGATGTCCAAGATTTTACACTTGGTATCATTCTCTGGGTCACAGTACACTGATAATTCTTCTTTTTAGGAACTCTATTATCATCTCTGATATTTTCTTTCATATTTCTTATGTCTGTTTTGCAAGATTTAATGCTATGATATTGTTTTTATCTTATCATAAGTTGTCAAAAAATTTCCACCCACAGTGAAGACTCACAACCCTTCTAAAAATTGTTTCTATTTTATTTAATTTTGTTTTGTTTCCTTTTGTTTTGTTTTATAAGACAGGGTCTTGCTATGTAGTATAGGCTGGACTTGAACTTATTAAGTAGCCGAGGCTGGCCTTGAACTTACTATGTAGCCTAGGCTGGCCTCAAGCTTTTGGCAATCTTTCTGCCTAGCCTCCTGAGTGGGAGTGTTCTTAAGTGATCAGGAAAGGCAAAGTTCAGTCAGAGTTTCAGGAATAAAAATAAATTCAAGTATTTACAAGCAATACCAGCCATGTCACCACTCCCATAAACCAAGATTGTAAGTTGCCTCTGATTGCAAGATGTTAAAAAAGCAAAAGAGTATCTTAGAATTAACAAAACAGGTATTATTACCAATTTATAGATGAGGCTCAGTGCTATTTCATTGTTTCTCTATTAAAGAAGTAGGAAGAGAATTAAATTCAGATATGTCAATTGTGTTATGCCATTTAATGCTCAAGCACATTCTTTAAAGTGTGTGCTTCACAGATGAGAAAGGTTAAAAGACTAAATAATGCACCCATCATAATAGATTATCAAATGAAGAGGCAAAATTTAAATCCAGGTCTGTCTTACAGAGGGATTGGGATTAGAAGATTAGACAAGAAAGACAACTATGACTCAGGGAAATCAATCTTTAAGAGACTGGCAGGACACCATAATTATCTAGGATGCCTACGAATGAGTGGATACAACTCCCTGTGCTGAGGCCGGGTGTTAATGGAAGGAGAGTTCGGCCCCTTAGCCTGCTGCCTTTTGTCCTAGACAAAGCATGGGCTCTAATTAGCTCTTGAGGCTCCATCACACACCACAGAGAGAAGTCACACTGTATTCTTCAGTATTCTATTTCTCACCATCTCATCCAGCCAGCTGGGGACCTGACCATGACCTAAAGTCTCTATTTTTTTTTCTGTTTGATTTTTGTTGTTGATGGTGTCAATGTTAATTTATCTAGTCCTAAAGTACTAAAAATAAATTTTTTAAAGTTTCTTTTCATTAGTACGTGTTTGGAGTATATAACGATCGCATTAATCATGGGGCTTGGTATATGAACATAACACATTTTAATTCTTTTTTGTTTTTTTTCCCTTCCTCTCTCCTCCCTCCAACACTTCTCTCCCCTTTATAAAAGCTCTATTTCCATTTTTCCCTTCAATTCTTTTAAAAAGGAATTCATTTTATACAAACACCTTAAACATATTATTTTAAGTGAGCTTTTTTTTTTTCTTTCATTTCACTCAACAAAGAAAATAACAAACTGGGAATCTATCTACTATAAAATTAACTCGAGGGCACAGCGTTGAACTTGAAATAAGACTTCCATTCATAGGCATATAGGAATGGCTGGACATAAAATTCCATCGTCACAAAGCTCATTGTTGTTCTGAGGTCCTCAAGTTTTTGGTGGGCAGCCAAGGGGTCTGGTACCTAAACTGAAAAGACAAAGAACAAGAAATCAGACTAAGGAGGCTTAGAAGCTCTGCATGAGATGGAAGTGTTTGATGAAGTTCACTTTTCATCTCCTGTTGCTGGATGTTTCCAAGGTATAACTAGAGGAGGCAGAGCCATCTGCCATTTTTATGGTTGTGGCAGACAGTTCAATTCCTTGCTCCATGATATGCCCTTGGACAGAGTAACTGGTATGGACTCATGGTGCTCACCCTGTCTGAGCCTCCCTTCCCTGCCAGGAGAGGCTATTTATGGAGGAGCCTCTTTGGAGAGCTGAAGTGGGTGTGTTCAAACAATCATAGCAGCTATAAAGAGCTACCACATATTGAGAACACACCATGTTTCACACATTTCATCTCATTCAGTCCTCACAGCCATGCTGTGAAGTAGCTATTATTTTCCCATTCTTAAATGAGGATACTAAATTTTAGATAAGGTTACGTGACTCACCAATGTTTGCACAGCCAGTATATGACTGTGAAGTCAATGCTTGGATGGAGGTCTGAAGGGCTACCTAGGGTGTTCTCTGTCAACCAGGGCACACCATTGGGACCCACAGGGTTAGACTGGACACATCTGTGGTGACCAATAAAAGATCCCTGTCCAGGAGAGAGAGAGAGAGAGAGAGAGAGAGAGAGAGAGAGAGAGAGAGAGAGAGAGAGAGAGAGGGAGGGAGACACCACTTGAGATTTACAGAATTATAGATTTTTAAACAAACAAATGAACCAACAAAAACATGAAAATTATGCTGCTATTATGTTTGTTCCTGCTCTCCAGGCTGTTTATCTGGATTTTATGCTGTTTGGGATTGATGCCAATCCCTTCCTTTTCCTTCAGCACTCTTTTTAACCATGAGCTCCACCAGCATCCAACCATTCCCTGACTGTCTGGTGCCCTGACTCTGCCCTTTTTAAGCCTCCCTGATCCACTTGCCAGGGCTACCCAGATTCCTCCCAACTTGAAAACCTACCCCTCTTGACCCATTTCACCCCAGTAGCTATCATTTGAACATCCCTTCCCTTGAGTTCAGTAGACACAAGAGCTCCAGCTCATTGGTTTCCCCACAAAACCTTGGTCTTTACATAAAACCAGTTAATGGGATCAGGACCCAAAGAGGTCTGTGTGGGAAATGAGAGTTGGGGGGTCAAGTACTGTTAGAATTCTCTGGGTCCCTAATTTTGGGAGCTGGAATCTAATATGTCTATAGGAGGATCTACCCAATCCTGGTGCTGGGTAGAAGGGCAAGGATTCCAGGCACGGGTGAGAAGGAATAAGTGGAGTGCATGTTTGTGTGCATGGATATGAGATTCCGACTGAACAGTGTAGTAGAGAAAGACTGGGCTGGGAAGAAAATTAGAAGATGTAGTTTAAGGAAGAAAAGGTATGCAGATATGGGCAGTATTTTGAAACTTGAACTAATCGTACCTTCTGATTCTCCATCTTTTACCTTCATAAACACTTCTTTCTTCCTCAGCCAATTTATTCACTCAACAGATACTCATTGAGTTTCTGTGGTTCTGCCTTGACTTTACTTGGAAACTATGTTCATTCTCATTCAATTTCTTTATGAAGAAGAGTATTATGGGCTGGGTCTGGTGTACCACACCTGTAATCCCAGCACTCCAGGAGGCTGAGCCAGGGTTACAAGTTAAAGACCCGATCTTGACAACTTAGCAATTTAGACCCTATTTCAAAATAAAAAATAGAAAGGGCTAAGGATGTAACTCAGTCTCAAGGCCCTGGGTTGAACCCCCAGTAATGAAAAAAAGCCCTACAAAATAAGTATTATTTAAAATATGTCTCCATATGTCCTTTTTGGAATGAAATATAGACTCTTTATTACATCATTTTCTCCTCAAAAGATTTCCCCGTAGGGAGGGAGGCTCAATGGATACTCAACGGCCTACCACCAAGGGAGTGAAAATTCCTGGCATAACAGAGAGATTTGTCAACTCCAAACGGCTGATTTGCCTTTCAACTAGCATCCTATTGCATTTAAAATTATGAAAATTCTTTTTTTGGGGGGGGGAGTACTGGGGATCGAACTCAGGACCTTGTGCTTGCAGGGCAGGGAGTGGAACCACTGAGCTAAATCCCTGACCCCAAATTATGGAAATTCTATAAAGAAGGATGAAGAGGAGAAGGGAAGGAGGGGAATGAAGAAAAGAAAAGGAAAGAAGAGGAAAGAAAGGGGCAGGAATGGAAGAGAAAAGTTAATAGACATTCACCCTGCTGATCTGAGAAGGGTAATTCACTGGATTACACAGAGCATCCTAATCACTTGTGTGTAAATGTGCGTGTGTGTGTGTGCACGCCCATTTGCTTGTTTATACACACAAACACATGTAGTTTTTGCTACTGCTTCAGAAATTTTATTGAATTTTACCTCATATGATCCATGGCCAAGGTATTATTTCTGTGTTTTAAATCTAAGATATAACTACATTTAATTCACTAAATAGGCCAAAGTGAACAGGACCCCAAACTGTCAATGAGATGCTCCCTCCTTTTTTGGCTCTGACTTAACATTCCTTGCTTGAGTTACTGACAGGTCTATTTCAACTTAGACCAATTTCTTTTCTTGAACAAGGGTTGATTCTGGACTCAGAAGACCATATATTTTCAACTTCTTTCCAAACTGAATATTTTGGTGACTATGCTAGCACAGAAGGTAATTATCAGGCTGAAATAAGGTCCACAGCCATCCTATTTAATACCAGCACTCTCTCTCCATTTGATTTTCAATCTTAGGGTCAGCCAGAGACTCTGCAAAGCTTTTCAGAGACAGATATAGCACTGCTGTCTTCATATCTATAAGCCGTGGCATATATTCTCATTCTGAGTTTTCGTGAACTCTTGTGCAAGAAGTTCTGTTTGAAAGAATTCAGCTCCATGTTGCTGTCATGCTTTTGTGTTCACCAAAGTTACTTGTTACAGGGGTGTTACAATGAGTTACTACATTGCAGTTACTCATTCCTCTTTATTCTCCCCTACAGATTGTAACATTATAGAGAGCAAGCACTTGTCCTTTTATGCATCTTCCCATGCACTTCGTACATGTTTAATAAAGGTTTGTTGAAGAATCAATGAGTAGTTGTTCTCTCTAAACAAAGAATGCTCTTTAAGAATATTCAGGTATCACCAAATAGTATTCCCTTTGTAAAGACCAGTTCTATGCTGCTGAGTACTTCGGAATCTTTATGAAGGTGTCATCATGGGACACAGCAAAATTGTTCTCATCAATAAGTACCATTTTAAGAACTTAGTATCTTCCAAGCATTATGTTTGAGTTGATTTTTTCTAATTTATTAAGTAACCCTCAATATAAATTTTAATATTTTATTTTAAAGATAAAGAAAATGAAGCTTAGAGAAGCTAAGTAACCTGCCCGAGATGGTATAGGTAGTGAGCAATGCTTCTGGGATTCTCATCACAGTAGGTCTGTATTCATCCTCTACATCTTCCTACCTCTTAAGACTCAACTGTAAAGAAGAAACAGGTATTCCAAAGGTTATTTGGGATGTGTAATTTATGGAATAAATAGCTTTTTTAGCACAGAAATTATTTTATCTTTACAGACTCTTTTAGAATTAAGAACTTATACCTATGTTATTTACTCCTTGTCCAAACCTTATGAGATTTTTAAAAATTTTTATTTATTTATTTTTGGCCCTAAGGATCAAACCCAGGGCCTTGCTAAGAATCCCCCCTCCTTCTGTCTCCCCCACTGAACTATACCCACAGCCCCTAATCTTTATTTTTATTTTTTTTATTAAATTCTTTTATTGGTACATTGTAGGTATACAACACAATTACATTTCTCATTGGGAATTGTACCTTTATATAACGCATCTTGGTTCTTATTTTTTCCCCATTCCTAGCCCTCCCTTCACGCCCTCCACCCTTCCCTATTTACAAAGACTTTATTTCCATTTTTTCCATTTCTTATCATTTTTCCTTTCCCTTCTTTCCTTTCCCCTGCCCCTCCCACTACCCCTACCCCTTTGGACCTTTTCTTCCTATTTTGCATTATCGATTATTCATTCTAATCAATGGTACATTTTAGGTATATAATCCTAATCTTTATTTTTATATGCCAGAGAATTTATGATCATTTTATTGGAATGGGAAGATTTGAAAGCTCACCCCAAGGCAGGAGTAGCATAACTAGAGCTAATCACTAGATTTTTGTGGTTTCTACCACATGATTTAATATTCCAAACATAGCAAAGTGTGTTAAAAGACTAAACAGAGAAGCAGTTAGCTGATGGGCTCCAGTCCAACACTGGAAACAGAATTGAAAATAAAAAAACACAATATGTGCTAAAATGCAATGCTTAGAGCATGTACATCTCAAGACATATGTAGCAACTACATTTCAGCAGTGACTGGGCATAGTTTCCATAGCAATATGATGATTGCCAGTAGACTGTGTCAACTGAAACAGTAGACTTCCCTCATTAAAGGGAACAAATAAAAAGTTCATCAATATTTGTTTTTCCATTACAGTCAGATCATAATGCTTGGTTTTGGCATAGAGACAATAATCACAGAGCAACCAGGAACTAAGGTCTCCATGGTTGGCCTGGAACACCATGGAGTTCTGCTGGTAGAGAGGAGTTACAGTCACAGAGAACACTGGGTGTCACACAGGCTGTGCCAAGGCTGGAGGCCTGGGTCCTTCCATCCTGCATGATGATACACTTCAGCAAATGCAATCTAATGCAAAGAAGTTTACATTGGTCTTCCTCGGGCATAAAAAAATTAAACAAAAAAAAAGATTGATTTTCTCCAGGGAGGAACTCTTGGCCTTGAATGGGGCAGAGAGGTCTAGAACTAGAATGCAACACTTCAAGCTACATCTATCACATTCTCCCCCTGTGCCAGATTCTTTTTTAAGATTCTCTTATGAATTATCCCTGTGATTCTTCCCATAATTCCCATGAGATAGGTATTACTGCATCCCTGATTTACAGATGTGAAAACTGAAACACAGGGGGCTAAGTGTCTTGTCTAAGGGCACACAATTGTGGAATGACAAAGCTAGGATTTAAGCTCTGTACATCTGGCTCCAGAAGCTGCACTTCTAACTGATCTTCTGCATCATCCCTCCAGTGTCCTGAGTGAGTGATTAAGTTCTTGGACCACAAGTTCAGTGAGGTTTTCATCATACCAGGCTGGCTCTTTCCTCATAGTCTAGGGTATTAGAAGAATGAAGAGCGATTCATGAGAAGCAGAATGGTGCGAGTCATAAAGTTACCTTTTTCTATCTTGCTTCTTAATAACACACACATCTCTTAAATTCCAAATCAACAACTCTCTCCAAAACTCTGTCTACAGCTCAAATCCTGATAAAATTGTCTTAAGGGTGTGCCCAAGTTTGGTGGTGCCATTATTTGACTAGTTGATAATTATTGAGCTTCAAAGTTGAACTAATTCTCTTGCCATTCAGGTTGCTGTTTGGAGGAATAGGATCTGACCTTAATTCCTTTTAGTCAAGGAGTGATAATGTAAAGTGGCTGCATTCCTCACATCAGGTATCTTTGCCGACCTTATGAATAAAAATATCTTGATTAGGGGCCGGGAATTTAGCTCAATGGTTCCAGCGCCTGCCTTACAAGTGCAAGGACTCGCGTTTGATCCCAGGTACCAAAAAAAGAGAGAGAGACTCAAAAATATCTTGATTAGAAGCAGGTCTTTTGAGAGTTATCTGATGAGGACAAAAACCAGAAAGTTTGTCCATGAGCTGGAATATAAACATAAATACAGAGGAGGCAGCCTTGTATAGAGATTAATGATGTCACTGCTGGAGCATCAAACCTCTCTTCAACCATCTTGTTTACTGACAAGTTAGGGCAGTAAAATTGAACAAGCCTCAGTTTCCTCATCTATAAAATGGGATTAGTAACACTGTCTTCATAATGCTGTAGAAATTAGAGAGGCAATATAAAGCAATTAGAATGGAATCTGGGATGTTGTAGCCTCACACCCTGCCTCTTTTTCCCTTTGCATGCCAACAACACTGAGGTTTTTGAAGTTCCCCAAACATACCATGTTCCTACAGCATCAATATTTTTTCACTCTACCTGGAAGGCCCTTGCCCTATTTTTTCCCTTGAAAAACCCCTCCTCAGTCTTCAAGCTTAATTCAAATACTTCATGACTCACCTAAGCAGTCTCACATAGCTCTCTGTCCTCCCAGTATTTCCAGTAATCCACTATTTAAATGCTCACCAAACTGCAATGATGTCACCGCCTGTCTTTCTCTTTATTCAGCTCCTTTGAGTATATATAAATTATCAGTGCCCTGCAGAGTCAGTTGTATGAGGAGCATTTAGTAAGTACTTGTTGAATAGATGAACAGGTAAATACTGAAATTTAGTGTAAAGTCTAGGCTTATGTTCAGTAAATTAAAATTAGAAAATCTTTTGAAAGTATTAATAATCCAATCCAATCAATCAGGAAGACACTAACCATGAAACCAAAAGTGCATTCCCAATTTGGTTTTAATTGAACCCCACAGCTTCAGAAATTATTGATCAGATCGAATTAGACCCAGAAGAGATTATAGGTCAATTTGTGATAGAAAGAGACTCTCAAGGCCGGAAGGAGGCTGAGATCATGACTCAACTTGCAGAAGAGAAACTTTACAGAATTCAAATGTGTATTGTATGTCTCAGGCAACAAATGATTGGTTATTTTTTGCCATCTAACAAGTATTCTGCATAATAATGCACTAAGAAACATCAGGATATAATAGCACATCATGAACAACTAACTGGGTTTGTTTTTCCATGTTAAACTAAGAATCAATGGAAATAGTTATATCCCTTCCACTCTTCCAAAGGAACACACAGTTCTTGAGCAATTTCATTGTAGTGGAAGTATAGCTAAGAGGTAAGAATGGGAAGTAGCCCATCTACATCATTCAGAGCTTCTCAGGCCTATGATGTTTTAATAGGTAGGATGCAAGCAGATCATAAGGGCAGACTATTCCTACTTTTCCTGACTGAGCACTGGAATAATACGTGAGAAAGGAAAACTTTGTAAAGATATGCTGCAGAATGCTATCCTGTCATCTAACAGTGTTCACTAGTTTCCATAGTACAAATATACTTACAGCATGGCTGATTTCAATCTCCCCACGTGACATGGAACACTGAGATGGAAGAAGTACATGACTTTTGCTAGTCAGTAGAGAGTTAGCTCATCCAGCTCACTGTGCCTCCCTAGAGCCAGAAAAAATATACTTCCAGAGAGGCAGACACCTTTGGCACATAGCTAGATACAGTTCTCAACTAGAACTGAGTAGAACTCAGTTGCTACACTGATAACTGGCTCAAATGTAAGGAAAGTTCAAGCTTCTGTTCTATATTCAGTGGAAGACTTCCATCAGCTCTATACATAATTAAAAGCAACGAGATGAGAACAGGGTCACCTTGCAGGTGGCCACACCAGGAGTTAGCCCAGCATGAATTAGAAGGATTTTCTTCCTAAATTCCTGTAGTTACACATATTCCTGGTCTTGTTTGAAGTTTAATAATCCCCTTTCTGTCATACAGGAAATGTTGTATTTCTGTCTCTAGTCATGTCTTTTAAACCATAGAAATATTAGAGCTTGAATTCTGCCCACTAAATGAAAGATCATAGCTGGTTGCTTAATTCATACTGTGCCTTACTTTCCATATTTGAAAAAAAATGGAGATTGTGATGTTTTCCCAGAGATTGTTGGAAATAGTATAAATTATTTTTCAAAATGTATGTGGCATACAGTAGGAATAAAATGTGATGAACACTGTGATTACTCCTTTATTGCAGGAAGGGTGCAAACACAGCCAAGGAAAGTAACCAAAGAAGTAGGGCCACAAGCAGAGCTTGCTAAAAATAGGCATGAGGGAGGATGGATGGCTGAGTGGGCCCCAATGCCGAGAGAGCACAGGTGAGATGTAGGCTTCTGCCCCTCCCATCCCAACATTCTTTCTGAACTTGGATGGGACCAGAGAAGTAGTCTGGACAGACTGACAGTTCTTCCTTTGACAGGATAAAGTGAATATGGCAATATCTCTTCAGTACTCAAGTTTGTGGATTAAAAGTTGCACCCCTTACACAGTGATTCCCCCAATAGTATTTTGTTCCCATCAGTAAATTCCTAGAATAGTGAAGTAAAGACAGTGTTGTTTTCAGAGTCAGGCAGACTTTGCTCCAATTCTATCTTGATTCCAGCCCCCGCCCTAAGTGTGATTATGGGCAGATTGACAGTTTTTAAACCCTTTGGGGAATCAGTTTCTTCATCTTTAAAATAGTGGTTAGTGTAAGGACTGAATAAGACAAGACGGAAGATTGTTTACTGGGGAGTCACACACGGGGAGGTTCCCGTGGAGGTGGGAGGTTCCCGTGGAGGTAGGAGCTCCTGGGCTTCAGGTGGCTGCAGGTTGATGCCACCATGGCTCATAGACAGAGGGAAATGGGGCTGACGGGTGGGCCAAAATGACCCCACCTAGGCTGGGAGATGACATGAAGTCCTTACAGTCTTCATGGAGACACTCCAGATGCACAGGCTAGAAGGAGTTTGGGAAGAAAAGCCTCTACTAGAACAGATGACTTTGGGAAATTTTCTGAAAAGAGCTATTGCATCACCTTTTCCTTTGGTTCTGCAAGTATAACAACTCCCAAGGATGTGGGAATTTGCTGCAGAGCAACAAGCATTTCCAAAAACAAAAATTATGCAGGTCTTGCCAGTTTATAGGTGATGACTGAGCATTGAAAATTCTGATTTTCATTATGAGAAAGACTAAACAGAATGTATTATTTCTGTATGCATGCTTATGTGCCTAAAGATTTAGGGTTTTATATGACATGCTATTTCTTTTTCCCTTTATCATACATAGCCAGATGTTTTTCGTCTTTGAAAAATAATGATGGATATGTACAACATTCTTCAACTCATTTGCAAGATGTATTTATATAAAGAGTTTTAAAACATAATTCTTTCAAAATTTGCTTATCTATTACCACAAGTTATGGCCTGGAAAATGATGTTTCTGTTATTTTTCTCTTTGGAGTTAAGATATCCCAACCACAGAAATATTGTTAAGCTGGGACAAATCAAGTCTCTGAAATTTTGGAAACTGTCACCTTCTGTAATATATGTAAAATATTATACACAATATATTACATAAAGTTAATGCTCAGTGAAAGTTATTTTCTTCTCTTCTTTCTCTTTACTCACCTCATTTCCAAGGCTATCTGAAAAATAATCTCTCCTCATCATCCTTGCATTAGTATTCCCATTCCATTGCTATTCCTAGTCTACCTCAAAATATAAAATATCGCCAGATATTTCTGCTGTACTGCGAGCTAGGAATACAGAACAGACTCAATCCTTGCCCTAAGTAACTGACAGTCTAGAGAGAAAGAAAGGCCATTAAAACCTGGACACACAATCTGACACTCACCTGTCCATACAGTATTTAAATCTGTGGTTTCCTGTTACATTACACAATGATCTCACCTGGCTAGCTCCTCACTGGCTTTTGTCTTTCTCGGGCCACCTATCCTGATGAATGGTGTAAGCTCTTATAAATTAGAATTGCTCACATAAGTCCTTCAAACGCTCAACTGGAGAAGACGAACAGCTACCTTATTAGACTTGGTAGACTTTTTGAAAAGGCCTTCAAAATGAAGTAGAATTTGCTTGTGAACTGAAGAGGGAGAGAGTTTTAAGGTCAAGAATTCTATGGTTAGCAAAGATATCTGCCTACTCAAAATGCGGATTTTAGGAATAAATTTCCTCACCCCTTTTGAGTTTCCCCCATCAGACCTTTCATTTAATAAGCTCATAGAGAGGGCCTGCCTAGGGCCACAGGCTGCACAGGCAGTGGGTTAAGATGAGCTAAGATGAACACTTCCCTCAAAGAGTTCAAGGGCAAGAGAAGTGGAAATATAAATCAACTCACAATTAGAGGACAGTGATGGGGCCATGGGAATCACATACAGGGAGCTTTGGAACACAGGAGAGGATTTTCTCCACTGATTTGGTAAAATTTGCTTTCTCATAGTGTGCCCCCAGCCAAGTTAATCTTCATTATTGTAAGAGCAGTGATCCTGGCACAGTTATTTTTCCTGATTCCAATTTGGCTCCCCAGAAAGGTGAAAGTAGTGCATCTTAAAGTTTGCGTTCTTTCAGGAGCCGTAAAGCCTGTTGAGATGTTTGTCTCTGTCTAACAGTCTTCTAGGCTCTGCGTCCTTGAGGATATCTCAGAATGTCCATCTCAAGAAATGGCAAGAAGCAAGACTGTCGATGGCATTGGCAAAACTCTTCCTAGCAAAGTCTGGGTTTAGAACTGGTTTTTTCCACACTAAAAAGAAGTATCTCCCCACACTTTTCCAGTCTTGGTCTAGACAGTGTGTCCTAACAGTTAGTGTGCACCACCTCCTCCTTGCTTGTTATTATCCCATGCTGGATTCCATCAAATAAAACAGCTTAATTCTCTCTAATTCTTTGAATGGTGCATCCACCACGCCTGCTTATTCCTGCATAGGAGGGGCAAGCTGAGGGACTAAGAAGACTTTCTCACACATTCCAGCTCAGAGAACATAAAAACATACAAACCATGTCATCTCTTTGGGGCCCACCATTGCTCCATCTACAGCAGGAAGCTGACCTTTGTAAGCCCGGTTTCTGAAATGGGCTGGAAGGAAAGATTCAGACAGGGCTACCTGTGGCAGAGTGGGAAGGTGAGCAACACCAGGACCTGGAAGTGGGTCTCTCAGGGAAGAGGTAGCCATCAGGAGACAGTCCCATTAACCACATGGAACTCAGGATAAGATGATGAAAATAAGAGGGCTGTCTTAAGAAACCAGAAAGTTTTCAAAATGTCTTTTAAAATCAATTGAAATACAGCTTCAGATATTTTATGCTTTGATACTGACAGGAGTATCAATGTTTTGGTAATGATAGGAACTCATTACAAACTGTGGGAGTTGCTGAAAGCATCACCTCAGGTCCTAAGGAGGGGCTGTTTACAGATGGAGAGGAGGGAGAGTTTCTCAAACACTTTTTTTCTCATTGAAAAAAGATTTTACACTGCTGTGAGAGTATAGTGTGACTACAGTGTTACTTTTTCTGGTTTTGTTTTGTGGAGCATATAGGCATGCCTCCAAGGAGGGAAGGAAAAGTGATGCTGTGTTTTTCTCACTCCTCTTACAGTTCTTCAGCTCAGTCCTTCCTAGGTGTAATGAATGGCAGCAATACTAAAGCAACAGCGATGAGAGCAACTGTGATCGCTCTAAAAGCAACCATGTTACTTCTTTTCAGAGCTCAGGGTTGAACAAACTAGAGACTTTCGTGGCTACTCAAAAAGTATGGAGAAGAGAGTCAAGGCTTTGCTTATACAAAGATGTAGAAAATTTTAGGAATCATAATTAATGAGGTAAATAACATGCTACTAAATGTAGGTATTCATTTCTGTAAGAGTAGTTTGTTCAAATTTAGTACTTTTATATCTATTTTAAAATGTATTTTATGCAATTCCAGCTGGTGAAAAGCAGGGTTCTGTTTCAGTTTTCTGCCTGCTGTGCAAAGTCTGACCAACACAACACTAAGATACCTCGTGTGACCTCTGGTCAGTATATGTAAATTGCAGGAACATTCTATAATGGGTTTGGGATTAGAAGACTATTAGATGATGAAACTGAAAAGCAAATATAAAATGAACAAAAGGTATTAAGTAAATTTATAGTGATTCAAATATCTGAAAGTTTGAATTTAAAGTATTAAATGAACAACATTCGCATTGAGTTCTGAAGGCAACAGACATGACTAGAGGTCTCTGCAAAAATGATTTTGGAAGTCATATTATTATAGATAGATGAGCTAGACAGAAACATTATAGGCAGTCAGATAGGGCTAGCTCGAGAGCTTCAGGACAAAGGTGAAACACACCACAGCTGCACTGGAGACACATCGGCTGAAAACCAGGCCTCAGGACAAAGACAAGAAGACCAGACCTGCATACTTCCTCAAAGAACAAACACTGGCCCTAATGAAGTCTAGATAGACATCAACCACCCCCATGAGTGACTAGAGACCTCTGGACCCATCACTTCCTAGGAAAATCTTTGTTCTTTCCATCCACACTTGTTACGTGTCTTGTTTCCCAATTGGACCACCATTACCTAAGTGACTATACTTGTAACCTTATTGGATGCTTGTGGTGGTGGCCCACGTTGTCCCCACGTGGGTTTCACCCTATAAAATTCCTCTGTAAAGTGGGGTCCCCAGGCTACCCACTCAGGTACACCTCCTGCCCCTCAGGAGCTTTCCTATCAATAAACATCTTCCTACTCTTAACCTCCATTGTTCCTAGGACTCATTCTTCGATTTCTAGAGAACAAGAACTCAGCATATCATACAGTTTACAAGTTGGGAGATACATTATTTCATGTTTCATCTCTGATATTATTTCCTATAACAATATGAAGGCTACTATAGCATTAATTGTCAGGGTTGAAATCAAAACCCAAGCAGCCTTTGAGAAAAAAATGCAATCCCTGAACACCAAGGATGATGTTGTGATTTTCGTCCCTGAAATATGGGCAGATAATTCAAAACCAAACCTGGTCTCATCCTTTGGAATACCATATCGTGAAAAAGGCTTGTTCGCAAGAAAGCTGTGTACTCCTTTTTTGCCCTTGGAGACACTTGCTTTTTTAACCCAGCTACCATGCTAAGAGGAAGCCAAAACAAGACCAGGCAGGACCACACTGGGGGCCCTAACATGGGCATTCTGGCCAGCTGAACCCTACAGAAGCCCTAATCCACAGCATCAACCGCCAGATATGTCAAGTCAAAATGCCTCTTGATGATTCCAGTGCCGAACAGTTGAATCTTTCAGGTGGGAAGCCCCAGACACCTGGGGCAAAAATTAGATGCCCTTGCCCTGTACTGTCTGAATTAACTGACTCATGGGTATGAGTCATACTAAAATGAGCATAATAAAATGGCTCTATCCCTCTTCATTTGGGGGTGACTTATTACATAGCAAGAATATCTTCAAATCTCTCAGTCCAGACGTCTCTCTTACACATCCAGACACTATATGACCACTCTTCACCCAGGTGGAAGAAAGGGTAGCTATTTGGATTTGGGCTGAGGATCCTAGGATCTAACTACTTTAACCCACTTGCAGTCAATCCTGTCTGCAATTATACACATGCTCCTGTTTCCAGAGGTCTTGGTCCCATTAATTCCTGAACCCTTAAAAGAGTCTGTTAGAATATTTTCTCACCTTTCCCTTCTGCCAGCTCAGGATTCAATTTCCTCAAGTCTGCTAAGGTCAGGTATCATTCATTCCTTTAGTTTTCCAGCTTCCCGAATTTTGTTACTATAGTCTTACCTTCCATTTTTTTTCTTGGGAGTTCATGCTTTTATTAAAAATATTTTTTGATGTTTTAGAGGGATTTGTGTAGGAAATAGAATTAAACCCATCTATGTTAAATTTACTATCCGTAATTGAAATTTTACCTAAATCTTTTATATCTTTTCTGGATATTGTGACTATTTTCTTTTACTTTTTAATTAAAATAAATTACTCAACAGTACCAAATACAGGCACTTACGCATTATTGAAAACATCAACAACAAAAACCTTTCTACTCCCTATTTTTTTCAACTCATTTAGTCCTCTGAGACTGGTCCAAATGCATGTGAGTCTAAAAGCTCCCACTTTCTCTAATTTAATTATCATCATCAAAGACCTCTTTTTTATGGCCTATGTTGCATATTCATAAGAAATAAGAACACAGGCTCATCTCTAAAGAAGAAGACTAATGATAGAAAACAATATAAAAAAATACAAAAACTATCATAGAACATGCCATGATTGTAAATAATAAGTAGATACTGTATTTATAGATGAATGGGCCAACTCTTAAGCAGGTGGTTTGGGCCATGACATCAAGAGAGGTTTAGGTTTTTGCAGTGGTCATATCTCTTACCACCTAATAGGTCCACTTAATCCTCCTCTCACCCTGCATGTGGGGCTTTGGAGGCTGTTTTTTCTGCTAGTTGGGCCCTTGTGGAAACAAGAGTGTCTCCTTCTCCTTTTCTCCAGGTTTTCACCAAGGAAAACCAACTTCTCACCATGGGACCCTCTGCCCTAGCCTCTCAGCTCCTGTCTGTCACCTGCTGCAGATCGTCAATGTCTCTGCTGAATGGCTGCAAAGGCTTATGCAGAGGAACCATCCTCCACAAACTGGAATACCCAGAACCTCCACTCCTGTACCTCTCAATCTGCTAGTATTAGTATTGAACAACCATTCTGGCATAGTTGCACTACACCAACCCATTCCAAACTCTAATTCTTCTCTGAATGAGAAAATCTCCCTCACCCAAAAATTATGTATATATCATATATATTATATATAATTCATTGCATATATTATATAATATACATTATATTATAAAATTATAATTGTATTATAATTTAATATTAAATACAATATAATATACAATTCATGTTTTATATAATTTATATGTTATATAAATATATTATATATATATGAATGGATATATAAATATGAGTTATATAAATATATTCATTCTAAAAAAGCCATATCAGGTGTGTAGCCTTGGAGTGTTTTCATGTCATCACTCTAGCCAATGAATCACTGGGCACCCTGTAATCATGTAAAAACTGTGCCTATTAATTTACACATGTTCACCATGATGGGTATGAGGTTAATAGTCCTTAGAAGAATTGTATGTATTGAAGCATTTAGTTTTTTAATGTAAGCTTAGAATTTATTTAAGTATAACAATTGTATCACTTGTTGGGTTTTTTTGTATCAGAGATCGAACTCAGGGCCCCTCGCTTGGCAGACAGGTGCTCTGCCACTCAGCTACATCCCCAGCCCTGTATCACTTATTTTTGAACTAAAGTATGAAAGCATTTTTGGTTAAGATATGGATCTGTGAGCATCTATTGATGCATGCTCTTGCATGTATATTGGTGTAATTACTTAACCAAAAGTTTAAATGATTTAAAGGGTATAAAAATAGTTGAAAACCCAAAGGAGAAGTGCTTAAGTGGGGAGCAGAGGAGTTAAGAGCCAAAAATGAAACTATAAGACTATGAAGATCAAGGTGATTATTGGGAACAAGACAGAGTGAAATACTAGAAGATGAATAGAATAGAAGCACCTGTTGAGAATAGAGGCATAGCCAAGGGCAAAGAATATGATAATAAATAAGTCTGAAAACTCCACATTGGCCTCATACCACACACACCTTTCCTTCCATGACACAAATGTCCTCCCCAGAGACAGACATGGCAGTTCTCCATACATTTCACTTGTACAGTCACTATTAACAAATCAGACAGGTAAATGTTAAAATCTATGTATGCCTCTATTCTTATTCAGTTATACACTGATCTCTTAATGATTCTATCATTGAACCCCTTAAGTGTTGTATCTAACAAAACTGAGATTGTATATTATCTTAAAAGTATGTATAAATAAGTAGTTACAATTTAAAGAGTTGTTTTAATTAGTACACTTAAAATTATTTTGGCTTAGGTTTATTATTGCAAAGACAATGTGATAATCCTCAGGTAAAACATCTTTTCTCTTTAAAACACTTGCTATTAGGTATTTAATTTGCTATGTAGTTAGGCATATGTTCTTCCACTCTTTTTTCTATACATTTATACACATTAATGAATGTACAATTTTGATAGCCAGAATAAAGACCTCCCAAAGATTTCTATATCCTAGTACCTGGAATAAATTAAGTTAGAGTGCAAAGGGGAATTCAAGTTGACTTTAAAATAGTGAGCTTAGCCTGAGTTACTTGTGTGGGCCCAATGCAATCTCAAAAGTCCTTCAATATATAAAAGAGGCAGCAGCATCAGTGTTTGAATGATACTACATTTTAAAAAAAGATTTGACCAATTATTCCAGGCTTAGAAAATAAAAGAAAGCAGACCAGGAGCCAGGGAATTCAGATAGTCTTTAGAAGCTGGAAAAGATAAGAAAACAAATTCTCCCTTAGTTCCTCCAAAAAGGATCAAAACCCTGAAGACTTCTTATGACTTCTGACTTCCATAACTATAAGATAAATGTGTGTTGTTTTAAACCACATAACTTGTGCCAGTTTGTTACAGTGACAATAGGAGGCTAATATACTGACATTGGGATTTGCTCAATAAATGACCCAGCAGGTTCACCCAATAGTGAATGTCAGAGGCAATAAACTCTACACACACACTCGGTTTCCAATTACCTCTTTCATCATTCCTAACCATGAGTAAATAGGCAGTGGTCTCCAGACATCTGATGAAAGCCTCATAATGGAGAGATAGACAACAAACTTTTTTTTTAATTTTTAAATTAATTTTATTGGTACATTTTAGGTATACAATTCATTTACATTTATCATTGGGTGTTTGTACCTGTACATGATGTATTTTGGTTCTTATTTTTTTCCCCCATTACCTGTGCGCCCTTCACCCCTTCCGCCCTTCCCTATTTACATAGATTTCATTTCCAATTTTTTTTCTTTTCTCATAGTTTTTCCTTTCCCTCTTTTGCTTTCCCATTCCCCTCCCTTCACTCCTTCGTCTTTGGACATTTTTTTCCTATTTCAAATTCTCAACTATTCATTTTAATCATTTTAACCCTTGTTTACACTATCAGTTTCTCACACTAGAGAAACTATTCAGTATTTACACATGTGTGTCCTATTTATTTCACTTGAGTATGGCCTCAATATGCATCCATTTAGCTATAAATGACTCTAGTTTTTTGTTCTTTATGGCTGAGTAGTACTCCATTTTATTAAAAAAACCACATTTTCTTTATCCAGTTTCCAGTTGATGGGCACTTGGACTGCTTCCAAGTTTTAGCTATTACAAACTGTGCCGCTATGAACATGGTGCACATATATCACTGTGGTATGATTCTTTTAATTCTTTGGGGAAGATATCCAGTAGGGGAATAGCTGGGTCAAATGGGACCTCCAGGTCTAGTTCTTTGAGGTATCTCCATACTGACTTCCACAGTGGTTGCACCAGTCTGCACTCCCACCAACAATGGAGAAGGGTTCCTTTCTCCCCACAACCCAGCCAGCATTTGTTATTTGTTGATTTCTTGATAGCAGCCATTCTTTCTGGGGTGAGGTGAAATCTCGGGGTTATTTTCATCTGCATTTCTCAAATGATGAGTGATGCTGAACAGTTTTTCATATATTTGCTTGCTGCTTTTCTTCTTTGTCTGAGAAATGTCTGTTCATTTCAGATGCCCATTTTTGAATTGGGTCTTTGAATTTGGGGGGGTCTGATTTTTTTCAGTTCTTTATATATTCTAGATAGTAGTCCTTTGTCTGAGGTACAGCTGCTAAAATTTTTTTCCCATATTGTAGGCTGTCTGTTAGCACTGTTGGTGGTTTCTTTTGCAGTGCAGAAGCTTTTTAATAAGATTAGATCCCAGTTGCTGATTCTTTCTGCTAGTTCTCGTGCTGCTGAGGTTTTGTTCATGAAGGCTTTTCCTATGCCAATGTCTTCAAGAGTTCTACCTAACTTATCTTTCAGCAAGTTTAGTGTTTCTGCCTTAATATTTATATCTTTAATCCACTTTGATCTTAGTTTAGTGCATGGTGATAGGTGTGGGTCTAGTTTTAATCTTTGGCAGGTTGAAATCCAGTTTTTCCAACACCATTTATTGAATAGGCTATCTTTCCTCCAATGATGGTGGTTGGCTCCTTTGTCAAAGATGAGGTGGCTGAGCATGTCTGGAGTTGTTTCTGGATCTTCTAATCTATTCCACTGATCCTCAGGTCTGATCCTTTGCCAGTACATGCTGATTTTATCACGTAGCTTTGTAGCATAGTTTCAAGTTGGGGATTGTGATACCCCCAGCCATGTCTCTGTTGCCTAGAATTGCTTTAGCTATTCTAGGTCTCTTATGGTTCCAAATGAAATTTTGAATTGTTTTCTCTAGTTCTGTGAAGTATATTGTTGGAATTTCAATTGGCATTGCATTGAATCTATATAGTACTTTTGGAAGTATGGCCATTTTCACTATATTGGTTCTTCCTACCCAGGAGCAAAGGGTGTCTTTCCATTTTCTTGTATCCTCTTCAATCTCTTTTTTCAGAGTGCTGTAGTTTTCAGTGTAGAGGTCTTTTGGTTCCTTTGTTAGATTAATTCCTAGATATTTCATTTTTTTGGATGCTATTGTAAATGGAATTGTTTCCCTAATTTCTCTTTCAGTGAGTCTATTATGTGTGTACAAGAAAGCTATTGTTTTTTGAGTGTTGACCTTGTATCCAGCTACTCTACTGAATCTGTCAATTAAGTCTAGAAGTCTTCTGGCAGAGTTTTTTGGGTCTTCTATGTAAAGTATCATATCATCAGCAAATAATGACAGTTTAACTTCTTCTTTTCCTATCTTTATTCCTTTTATTTCTTTCTCTTTTCTAATTGCTGTGGCCAATGTTTCCAGAACTATACTGAACAGGAGTGGTGACAGTGGGCATCCTTGTCTGTTCCTGATTTTAGCATGAAAGTTTTCAGTTTTTGACCATTTATTATGGTGTTGGCTGTTGGTTTTTCATTGATAGCCTTAATCAGGTTAAGATAAAGACCTTCTATTCCAATTTTCTGTAGGATTTTTATCATGAATGGGTGCTGGATTTTGTCGAATGCTTTTTCTGCATCTATTAAGATGATCATATGGTTTCTGTCCTTGACTCTGTTAATATAGTGTATTACCTTTATTGATTTACGAATCTTGAACCAACCTTGCATCCCTGGGATAAATCCGACTTGGTCAGGGTGTATGATCTTCTTGATGACCCTCTGTATTCTGTTTACCAGTATCTTGTTGAGGATTTTTGCATCTATGTTCATTAGGGAGATTGGCCTGTAGTTCTCTTTTGGGCTTGGGTCTTTCCCTGGTTTTGGAATGAAAGTAACACTTGCTTCCAGGAATGAATTTGGAAGTATTGCTTCCCTTTCAATTTCCTTGATGAGTTTAAGGAGTAATGGCATTAGTTCTTCTTTAAATGTCTTGTAAAATTCAGCAGTGAAGCCATCTGGACCTGGGCTTTTATTTGTTGGTAAATATTTTATTATATTTACAATTTCACTCATTGTAATTGGGGTGTTTAGAATTTCTATACCTTCTTCATTTAACTTTGGCAATTTGTATGTATCTAGGAATCTGTCCATTTCTTCTGTGTTTTCCATTTTATTGGAGTAGAGGTTCTCAAAGTAGGTATTGATGATCCTCTGGATTTCTGTTGGATCTCTTGTGACTTCACCTTTTTCATTCTTAATTGCATGTATTTGTGCCTTTTCTTTCCTTTTTTTGATAAGGTTGGCTAAAGGTTTATCGATTTTATTTATTCTTTCAAAAAACCAACTCTTTGATTCATTGATTTTTTGTATTGTTCTCTTAGTCTCCATTGCATTGATTTCTGCTCTGATCTTTATAATTTCCTCTCTTGTATGAGCTTTGGATTTGTTATGCTCTTCTTTTTCTAGGAGCTTGAGGTTCTGCATTAGGTTATTTATCTGAGCTTTCTCTGTTTTCCTAATATGGGCATTCACTGCTATGAATTTCCCGCATAGAACCGCTTTCATTGTGTCCCATAGATTCCTGTATGTTTTACTGGCATTTTCATTTACTTATAGAAACTGTTTAATTTCTTCTTTAATTACTTCTGTGACCCATTGGTTGTTCATGAGGATGTTATTCAGTTTCCATGTGTTTGTTGGGGTTTTGCGGTTTCTTATGTTATTGATCTCCAATTTTATTGCACTATGGTCTGATAATATACAGGGGGTAACTTAAATTCTTTTACATTTACTTAGACATGTCCTATGAGCTAGCATGTGGTCTATTCTGGAGAATGACCCATGTGCAGCCAAAAAGAATGTGTATTCCGATTTTGTGGGGTGGAACACTCTTTAAACATCTATTAAGTCCTTTTGTTCAATGGCTTGGTTCAGTTCTAGAATTTCTTTGTTAGCTTTTTGTCTAGATGATCTGTCTATTTGTGATAGTGGGGTATTGAGGTCCCCCACTACAATTGTGTCAGTGTTTATTTGGTTTTTCATGTCTATTAATATTTGTTTTGTATAGTTGGGGGCATTCGTATTTGGTGCATATATATTTAGGATTGTCATCTCTTCTTCTTGGATTTTTCTCCTCACAAGGTTGTAGTGACCCTCTTTGTCTCTCTTAATTAGTTCTGGTTTGAAATCTACTTTGTCTGCAAATAAGATTGCTACCCCTGTTTTCTTCTGGGTTCCTGTGGCATAGAGAACTATTTTCCATCCTTTTATTTTCAGTCTATGAGTTTCTTTTGGAGTTAGGTGTGTTTCTTGTATACAGCATATTGTTGCATTTTCCTTTTTAATCCATTCTGCCAGTCTATTTCTTTTGATTGGTGAATTGAAGCCATTAACATTGAGGGTTATAATTGATAGATATTGACTCATCCTTGTCGTGATGTTTTACTTTTGTTTACTCTTTTATTTCTTATTTTTCCCCCTTTCCCTTTAGTGTCTTAACTTGCCTGGTGACTTCCCTCTGTTGGGCCTCATGGAGTTGTGGCCTTCATTGCTTTTTTCTAGGATATTGTTTAGAATTGCTTGTAGTGCTGGTTTGGTGTTCATGAAATTTCTCAGGTGTTCTTTGTCATGGAAGTATCTAATTTCCCCATTGATTTTGAAAGATAATTTTGCAGGATACAACAGTCTAGGTTGGAAGTTATCTTCTTTTAGGGCTTGAAATATTTCACTCCAGGCTCTCCTTGATTTGAGGGTTTGTATTGAGAAGTCTCCTGCGATTCTGATGGGCTTTCCTTTGTAGGTGATTTGTTTCTTTTCTCTACCTGCTTGTAGGATTTTGTTTTTCTGTTGCATTTCTGGGATCTTGATTATTATATGTCTAGATGTAGATTTTTTTTGATCATGGCTAGTTGGGGTTCTATATGCCTCACTTATCTGTATGTCCAATTCTCTACCTCTGTCTGGGAAGTTTTCCACTATTACTTCTGTGAACAGTTTTTTTTTATGTCAATTGTGCTTTCTCCTGTTTTTTCATGGACTCCTATCAGTCTTATGTTATTCTTCTTTGCATCATCTAGCAGTTGTTGGATTGATTTCTCATGATCTCTTACTATTTTTAAGAAATCTCTATTTTCATGGTCTCTAACCACGATCCTGTCTTCTATATCTGATATTCTATCTTGAGATTCCCTTAATCTGCTGTGGATACTTTCAATGGAGTTTTTGATCTCCTGAATATCTGTTTGAATCTGTTTCATGGATTCCATTTCTTTCTTATGTTGGGCGATCATAGTTTCCATTTCTTTCTTATGCTGGGTATTCACGGCTTCCAGCATGTTTCTGTTCTAGATCCTCTAATCATGTCTTACACTCTGCTCACCATCTCTGTAGATATCTGGGAGATTATTTCTGCTTTGAATTTTTCTAGAGCCTCATTCATCTGTTTTGTTACTTCCTGTGCTATCAGTTCAGGGTATCCAGGTGGTTGGTTATGGGACATTTCCATCTCATTTCCCCCAGGATTTATCCTTGGTGGGGTGGATGTCTGAGTTTGTGCCTTGCTTAAATGTCTTCTCATTTTTGTTTTTGGTACTGTCCTTGGTTTAACTCCTGGGTTGATAGTTTGAAATTGCTTATTGTAGGTATCTTTGTTGCTTGTAATTAGAACCCCTATGGAATGATTGCTTCTCAGAGGTGTCTTCCAGATATAGCTGGTCTTTAAGTTTTGAGTCTGCAATGACTCTATGGCTATCTCATTTTCCTTATACTAGGAAGGTTCATTGACCAGATCAATAACAACACCTTAGCCCAAGTGATACAAATCAGCAACAGCACTGCATCAAGTACATCTTCAAAAATGACATTTTGTGGTAGTTAATCTATCACCTTTAGCTGTGTGAATTAAATCAAGATTGAGGACCAACCCAACATATAGTGAATAAACTCTTCAATATAACAACTTTACCCTTTGGGATGGGGAGTTAGAAGGGGTTGGGGAGGGAGGGACAGATGGGAAGAAGGATAGGGGAAGGTTAGCAGTGTGGTCAGAGGACACAGTTGAGAAGGAAAAAGAGAATAATAGGAAAATAAATAACTCTGAATGAGGACTAAAACAGAGACAAAAAGGGAAGATGAACAATGTGGGAGAGCAAGAAAGTGACTGTAAGAGAGACAGAAAGGAAAGAGAAAAGAAAGAAGAAAAAGAAAAGAAAAAAAGGAGAGAAAAACAAATATTTGCAAAGAGTAGGAAAAAAAATAAAGATAAGAGGAGCAAAAGAAAAGAAAAGAGAGAAAAAAAACTAATAATACTAATTTTGGGAATAAAAATAAAACAATGAAGACGTAGGGCCTCTTTCAGGGTATGTCTCTGCTATCACAATAGACAATGTGGGTAGCAGTGTGCAAATATATTTCAATGAGTCTCAGCAAGCTAGTCACATACCCATGAGATTCAGGCAGATTTCTGGCTGCAAGTCCCAAGTTGAGCTCCCTGTCCTCCTGTAGGGTTGAACTCTGCAGAGTTGTATTGCAAGTTCCAGCTGCCCTTCCCCTGAAGATAGACCCGGTCCTGATGGGATGTGAAGATGACTCCAACTTACCCAGTACAGTGGTCTGGTGGTCCAGTGTCCTCTGTGTCTTTGTAGTGTGGAACCAGGTGACTGTACAGAGAAGAGGCCAGAGGAGCGGTGGGTGGGTGGGGGGTGTCCAGTGGATTGCTGCTGGGGCACGGGCTGATTCGGCATGTTCCTCACTACTCACAACTTTGGTAGGGCTGACAACAAACTTTTGAAAATGATTTTATATAATCAAATCTGTTAAATTTCTCCTGTAGTGCTCTTGGAATTTTTTAATAAGTAAAATTTGCTCTCTTTCCTAAGATTATTTTTCTATATTTTCTTCCAGTTCTTATAATGTTCTAGGTTTTCATTTTTAGCCCTTAGATCCTCTTCTTCTACCTAATTAGCCCAGGTAGGTTATCAGTACCATTATATCATGGTCCTCTCTACTTACTATTTGCAGTAAAATGTCCCTAAGTGTACAGCTAAATGTGATGTTGGGAGATGAAGTCTGGTCACTGAGGGCAAGGCCTGGAAGGGTGTATCTCCCTGCCTCTTCCCTTCATCACTCTCTGGTTCCTGCTGCCATGCCATAAGCGACCTCACTCTGCCATGCCCCTCTGACATGCTGCCCTGCCTTGGAGCCAGCTGACTACAGATGAACCTCTACAAACTGTGAGCCAAAATAAACCTTTCCTCCTTTAAGTGTGAGTGTCAGGTGTTATGTCCCAGTGATGAGAAAGTAACTAAGACACCCACTCTGGGAAGTTCTAGCCCTTAAACTTTTGTGAGAGTGAGTTGATGATTCTGAAAATAATTTTGAAAAAATAAATTTAAAAAAATTATAAAACACTACTCAAATATAAAGTTTTAGGAAGAGGAGGAGCATCAGTATTTCCAACAGCCCTATATTTTGCCAATTCACAGCTACCCCTTTCCTACCATACCATCTCTGTATTTTGACTTCCCTTTTCCTACCATACCATCTCTGTATTTTGACTTCCCTTTTGTTTCCTTCTCATTTCTCCAGACTTCAGAATTACCAGTGAAGAATTCTGCACTGCTCAGGAAGATCAAGTTTTCATCATCGGAAGCAGCCTGAGAGGCACAGGAATCTCAGAACTCTAATCATAACCTTGATATCAACATTTGGAACAACCATCATAAAAGCAGTTACTACAAGCAGACTCAAGCAGTTCATCCTCACTGGGGTTTATTTATCAGGCCAGTATTCAAAACAGAAACACCACTCACTTCATCTCTCCTCCAGCTTCAGAGGGTGCCAGCTACATACTTCAGGCCATGGTTGGAGTTCTGAGTAGGCTTGTTAATCAAAGTTTCTTTAGCTTCATCTAACAGCAGGGGTGTGTTGAGTAAAACTTTCAGAGTCAGGTGTTGGCTCTGCTTCCTTAAAAAGAAAGCAGTGAAATAGGAAAGGCATCCAACTGAGATAAAAGCTATGCTAACAAATGATAGCATTTCCAAAACAAATCATTGGCTTGAATACCCTCAAATGAAATAGAAGAGGAGGGAGTGTCAGGAAGAGCACAAGATGACCCAGCCTTAGAATGAACAGAAGGCAGGGGTGGACAAAAGACCTTGACAGAAGATGTGAGTCTTTCTGTCAATTTTTCCAACAGGCCATGCCTTCCTGTTTCCCTGTACTTCCTGTCCTTCTCACAAGGTACATGCTGTGAGGACATGCTAGGACGTCATTTTGTGTTGACAATTATTTTCCACTGTTGTGTCTAGGAAAACAGTCTGTTGGAGAGAAACATGGAGCTGAATGAGAAGAAATAGCTTCATAATTTTAGCATAGAGAAAGACTGGTAAGAACTAGGAATCAAATGTAACAAGTGAAATCATTTTGATGGCAGAGTGAAGGTCAAGCCCAGGCCTCTTTGGTCACACTCTTGCTCCAATATCCTGGTCACATCACTAGTGATAAAATGCACATAGGTGATCTCTGAATCGGAGTGTTGAATAAACATATGGGCTATTGGGGTGTGTGCTAGAAAGTCATCACAATGCATGTTTTCTAGATATTTTCTCTGTTCTAGAATGTGCTACTTGGAATGAGCACAAAGAAAAACAAACTTGGAACACATCATCCATCAGATATAATGGAAAAACAGGAATATGTGATCTAGTTATTGAAGAATTCTAGCAGGATTTGGTGATTCTTTTAATTAGAACTCTTTTGGATGCAAGTGTGATCTTGAATATGCCTTCACATGGGGGTGGTTTTTATTGGTGTTATATCATGGAAAATCCAAGGACAGTCATACAGTTAACTGGAACCAGAGACTTGAATGCAGCCAAGAACTCTTTTTCCATCTTAAGTAATTGCATCCTTCTTTTCCTCTTTCCCTACTGAAATCCTCTCCTCCTGTAACAGAGCATTAACTAGCATTCAACTATTGAACAGCTGTCTGTTCTTTCTGGATTCCAAGTCCAAATGTTCCAGGCAGAGTTTCATTGATCTATCTTGGTTTGTGTTTCACCTCTGACCAATCTGTTAAACCAAAACTCTTGAAACCAAGGGATATCTGAAATAAGAGTATTGATTGATCCATTACAGCTAGATAAAGGACTAGGTCCAGGAACAAGTTCTTTTAGCTTCCAGCAACTAAGTAGCAGCTAGAAAAATGTCCATTGAACCTACAGCTAAAAATATTTTTATAATGAAAATTTGGGGAAAGAAAGTATAAATTGATTACATTGATCCTATACTGGTTATAAATGAGAGGCTTGGGATTATGTGATGGGTAAAACTTTGAGATAGGTGTCCAGTCAGTCCACAAGCAGAAGTAATTGTTGGTTCTGGATTGGTTCAGTTGTAAGCAATGGTGGTGCCTAGGCTAGGAAATCATAATAGGATTTGAGTTAAGGTTTTATACACATTCAGGAATGTTAAATGGGCCTTTGTTCCTTTGGACCAGTAAATATAAATTGATTAACCTCTCCCCTTCCCTTCATTTTCCCATTCTCTGGTCCTTGTAATAAAACATGGGAGAGCTCTGAAGTTTTTCCTCTTTTCAGATCCATTGAGATGAAGGAGCAGATTTTGTAAAAGCTAAGACTTCCAGTGAGAACAACACAGCTACCATCTTCAACTTGATGAGTTCCTCAAAGTTCTGCCTTATATACTCACTTTAGCCTTCTCATGTCTATCTCGGTTCTCTGTTTTTCTCCTATAGTCTTATGTCCAGATTCTCCTTCCTTGTACAGTTCTTATGAAACAATAAGCAATTTGAATGATCTGCATGGTCTGAATCAGCTTTTTTCCCCAAGACATTCCTTCATGGCTCTCCTGCTCAGCTCCATAAACATTGTCTATGGGCTCAGGATCTCTGCCCACTCCAGACACCCAGCTGCAAGGCACCATTGCTGAGGAAGTGAGATTACAGTGTTCATCAAATGACCATGTGGAGTTATCCAGAAGGTTGTTAGAAGGGCAAGTCTGTAGCTTAAAGGGACATTATAATCGAAGTCATCACTTCTGAGCCATCATCTCCCTGCAGAAGACAGCTGGAGTTGTGGAACTGTCAATGATTAATAAAGAAGAAAGTTGTGAGATGAGAAGGTCAAAGAGAATGTGGAGTACCCTATATATGAGGATGTGCAGAGGATAAGAGGCCTTCAAGTTTACAAAAAGACAGAACGTGAAGAGAAGAAAGAAATTTGATTGACTTAGATGATCAACTTGTGTTACTTTGCAAGAAACTCCTAGTTGTCTAACAGTCAGAAACAAGACTATCTAGTCAAAAGCCAGACTTAAAATCCATGACTTTACCCATTTTTCTATTTGCTCCTAAACACTAGACTTGATAAAAGGACTGATTGGGTAGGGGAATGACGTAGTAAGTACATAGTAAAGATTCTTATTTTCTTACTTAAGAATTTTTATTCATTCTTCTAACAAAATAGTTAATTTTTACATTTCATAGTTGCTTAGAATTCCAGGAAACAAAGCAACAAGCTTCCAAATTTAGGAGACCCAGATATGTAAAGATATATAAGATAGATTGTCATTGCCTAGAAAGATCTTTTGCTATAGGATATCCTTTTTCTATCATCTTGGTGTACTTTTATTTGCATGTTTGGCATTTAAACCATAGTAGGAAACGAGAACCCCACTGAGAAAGATATACATCTGTGTTTGTAATAGCATTTATTGCCTAACTGCTCTGGACAATTTCCATGCTTCTGAGAGTGTATGTAAATAGGCTCTGCCCATCAGCTGTAAAAAGATATAACTGTAAATTAACATAGTTTCTGGAGGTCATAATAACTGAGATAAGGAATGTCTCTCTTATTAATGAAGCAACATCTTCCCCAAGGCTTTCAAAACCAAAATTCTGTGATTTTTTTTTGTTAGACCATGTCCCATGATGTGTTTTAAATAAACAGCTCAGACCAATTTTCTGCAACAGCCATTTATCATTATTGATTTCTGAAATTAACAATAAAAATATTTCCAGTACCCTCTAAAAATTTCGTTTTTTGGAACGTGAATTACAAACTGAATAAAATTTGAAGAACCCCTCAAAGGAACAATGACAATTAAATAAATAACAACATAATAGTGGTGACACCAACCTGAAGTGTTAGTATGAGGATCATACTCAATTGGGTACTGCATATATTTAGTGACAGTTACCATGTTAACTCCTATCATCTTGGTACTAGATTTATCTTCACATACCCTGCCAGTTTCCTGAATATTCCCATTCCTATGTAAGCCACATTTCCTACACTCTTCTTTATCTGAGATATTCCCCTTTTGATCCATTAAATGGAGTTATTTTAAAGCTGGTGCTGTAGACCAGGGTGCTCCAGATGTCATTTGACTCAAGTAGAGGACAGCATCAGGACTCACACTCTCTGTGGCCTGAATACTGCATATGTTTTCTGCACAAAGGTTGATAGCAGTTGCTGCCTTTTGTTTATTGAAACACATTTTATAGAATGGTTTAATTTCAAAATTTTAAGGACAAGAGTTTCTGGGACTGGGAGAAATTTGAAAAAATGTTTCTGCCTGAGAAGTCATAGCCAAAGAGAGAGGACCTAGGAAAAATAGCTTACTACTTTTAAGGATTAGGGGAAGGCAAAAATGAGTTAAGAAGTAGTAGGAACTATAGGGGAGAAGTTTGAATGCACAATTTATATATGGACAAGAAGAGTGGAACCAAACCAAGGCCACAAACAGATGGAGAATCCCGTCTAATAACATTTGGTGAGTATGTTGGGAGGAGGAAGCACGACCTATTAAGGTTCAGAGATTTATTTAAGTAAATGTTCACATTTCATCGGGATCCTTCAGAGAAACAGAACCAATAAAACATGGATGGATGAATGGATGGATCGATGAGGTAGATCGATGATATAGAGATATACGAGAGGATTTATTATGAGTACTGGTTCGTGCGATTATGGAGGCAAAGAAGTCCTATGATCTTTCATCTGCAAGCTGAAGAACCAGGAAAGTCAATGGTATAATTCAGTCCAAGTCCAAAGGCTTCAAAACATGCTGATGGCCAAGGACGGGGAAATGTGCATGTTCCAGCTCAAACAGAGAGAGATCACCCTTCCTTTGTTTGTCTTTTTGTTCTGTTTATGTGCTCAAAACACTAGACGCCCAACCACATTGGTGAGGGTGTGTCTTCTTTACTCAGTCAACAGATTCCAATGCTTATATCTTCTTGAAACATCCTCACCCAATATACCCAGAAATATTTATTTTCCATTTAGTTTATTGGTATATTTTAGGCATACAATACAGTTACATTCATTAGGATCTTGTACCTTTACATGATGTATCTTGGTTCTTATTTTTTCCCCATTCCCCTGCCCTCCCCTCACCCCTTCCACCCTTCCCTATTTACAAAGACTTTATTTCCATGTTTTTCAACACCCAGAAATATTTTTAACAGCTGTCCAGGCATTCCTTCACCCAGTAAACTTTACACTGAAAATTAACACATACCAAGAAAATCATATGAAGCATCTACATATATTACCTTCATTGATGGTTTCTAAATACCAGTACAGTTTTGATGTGTTTCGAATAAAACATTTGATCTTAAGTCAGATAGTTATTACTGATATTCAAAATCAAGCTGTTTCTGGCTTTTGTTTTCAAGGCATCACACTTCACCTCTCTTTTTGAAAGTTAGATATAGCTATGTGATTGGCTTTGGCCAAAGTTTTGTGAGTGGATACCTTACAATTTGGCATGTAATTTACCATATTCTCTTCCCACTGCTGAAATGATAGTGAAAACCTATGTCAAGATGATACGTCTCTCAGCTTGCTTCTGGGAAGGTTTCAAGTGTGCCAAGACATTTTTTTAAAATTTGCATTGGAGATGTACCTGATTGAGAATTAGGGCTGGAAAATGAGGAATTGTAAGAGTTATTGGGACAATAAATACAATTCAAAAATGTGTGGTCATTCTACTAAGTCCTAAATTTGTGATCAATCACTGAGATTGGAGACTTGTTTTTTGTTTGTTTGTTTATTTGTTTGTTTTACTGCAGCATCTCCTCACCTGTCCTAATTGACATTTCAACATATTTGTCAAAATATACAACAATCCATTTATAGAGGGCCAACAGATAAACTGTGTAATCTTGTTATAACCATCCAAGGTAGATGAGAATGTGGTTTCCAACATCTAGGTGAAATAAATTATATTGGTGCTGACAAGTAAGCAACTTGCTAGGATTCTCACTCCCAAGTGAAAGGCAGTCCTTCTCCAACATCCATCAGATCTTGCCCAGGAAATACTTACAGAAGAGCCGAATTCAGATTGAAAACAGCTGACATCAGCAAAATGTGCTGTCTGCATGAATTCTGCTTAAGAGTATGGTACTAAGTTTCCCCTGCAGAGCAGCTCAAGGAAAATTCAGCTAGAGAGTGTTTCACTTGACCAGCAGATTGTTGTACAGAAAACAAAATGAACTTGCATGCCTTTAGATTAGGCAGGCCACCCTCAGGTTTGTTACTGCCCTCTACTAATTTCTATTCTTTTTTACACTAATTTATTAATTTTATTGGTACATTTTAGGTATACAATATAATAGACATTCATCATTGGAAATTTGCACCTTTACATAATCTCTTGGTTTCTATTTTTTCCCCTTTCCCTGCCCTCCCTTCAACACCTCCATTCCTCCCTATTTACAAAGACTTTGTTTCCATTTTATCATTTTCTCATATTAATTCCATTCCCTTCTTTCCTTTCCCCTACCCCACCCACTTCCCCTTCCCCTTTGCCCCTTTTCTTTCTATTTCACATTATCTATTATACGTTTTAGTCCTTATTTACACTTTCAGTTTCTCACACTAGAGAAATTATTCAGTATTTACACGTGTGTCCTATTTATTTCACTTAAGAGTATGGCCTCAATGTGCATCCACTTAGCTATAAATGTCTTCAATTACTCATTTTCATGGCTGAGTAGTACTCCATTTTATTTTTTAAAAACCCCACATTTTCTTTATCCAGTCTCCAGTTGATGGGCAATTGGGCTGCTTCCAAGTTTTAGCTATTACAACTTGTGCTGCTATGAACATGGGTGCACATATACCACTGTGAAATGATTCCTTTAATTCTTTGAGGAAGATACACAGGGGGGAATAGCTGGTTCAAATGGGCCTTCCAGTCCTAGTTGTTTGAGGTATCTCCATACTGATTTCCACAATGGTTGCACCAGTCTACACTCCCACCAGCAGTGGAGCAGGGTTCCTCTTTCCCCACAGCCCCGCCAGCATTTGCTATTGGTTGATTTCTTGATAGCAGCCATTCTCTCATTTGCATCTCTCGGAAGACCAGTGATGTTGAACATTTTTTTGTATGTTTAGTTGCTATTTCTACTTCTTTGTCTGAGAAATGTCTGTTCATTTCAGATGCCCATTTTTGGATTGGGTATTTAAATTTGGGAGGTCTGATTTTTCAAAATTCTTTATAGATTCTTTGTCTGAGGAACAACAGGTGAAAATTTTTTCCCAGATTGTGGGTTGTCTCTTCACACTGCTGGTGGTGTCTCTTGCTGTGCAGAAGCCTTTTAATAAAAAGAGATCCCACTTGTTGATTGTTTGTGCTAGTTCATGGGCAACTGAGGTTTTGTTCATAAAATCTTTTCCTACACCAAAGTCTTCAAGAGTTCTACCTAACCTCTGCTCTAGTTGGTTCAGCATTTCTGTTTTAATATTTAGATCTATAATCCATTTTGATTTTACTTTAGTGCATGGTGAGAGATATAGGTCTAGTTTTAATCTTTGGCAAGTTGAAACCCAATTTATCCAGTATCATTTATGAAAGAGGCTATCTTTCCTCCAGTGAGGGTATTTGGCTCTTTTGTCGAAGATGAGATGGCTGAGTGTGTCTGGAGTTGTTTCTGCATGTTCTAATCTGTTTCACTGGTCCAAAGGTCTGTTTCTTTGCCACTATCATGCTGTGTTTTTTATCACAGTAGCTTTGTAGTATAGTTTCAAGTTGGGGATTGTGATACCCCCTGGCATGTCTCTGTTACCTAGAATTGCTTTTACTATTCTGGGTCTCTTCTTGTTCCAAATGAATTTTTGGATTGTTTTCTCAAGGTCTATGAAGTATGCTGCTGGGATTTCAATTGGGATTGCATTGAATCTATATAGTACTTTTGGAAGTATGACCATTTTCACTATGTTGATTCTTTCTATCCAGGAGCAAGGGATGTCTTTTCATTTTCTGATATCTTCTTCAATCTCTCTTTTCCGAGTGCTTTAGTTTTCAGAGAAGAGGTCTTTGATTTCTTTTGTTAGGGTGATTCACAGGCATTTCAGTTTTTTGGATGCTGTTGTGAAAGGAATTGTTTGCCCTATTTTTCTCTCAGTGAATTGTTGTTCATGTAGAGGAAAGCTATTGATTTTTGTGTGTTGACCTTGTATCCAGCTACTTTACTGAATTTGGTTATTAAGTCTAGAAGACTTTTGATGGAGTTCTTGGGGTCTTCTATATAGAGTATCATGTCATCTGCAAATAATGACAGTTTGACTTTGTTTCCTATCTTTATTCCTTTTATTTCTTTCTCTTGTCTAATTGCTGTGGCTAATGTTTCCAAAACTATATTGATCAGGAGTGGTGATAGTGGACATCCTTGTCTTGCTCCTGATTTTAGTAGCAATGATTTCAATTTTTGACCATTTAGTATGATCTTGGCTGTTGGTTTTTCATAGATGGCTTTTATCAGATTGAGGTAGAGACTGTCTATTCCAGTATTTTGTAGGGTTTTATCATAAATGCATGTTGGATTTTGTCAAATGCTTTTTCCGCATCTATTGAGATGATCATATGGCTTTTGTCCTTGGCTCTGTTGGTATAGTGTATTATATTGATTGATTTGCATATGTTGAACCATCCCTGCATTCCAGGGAAGAATTCCACTTGGTCAGGGTGTATGATCTTCTTGATGATCTTCTGCATTCTATTTGCCAGTATCTTATTAAGGATTTTTGCATCTATGTTCATTAGTGAGACTGGTCTATAGTTCTCTTTTCCAGTTGGATCTTTCTCTGCTTTGGGGATCAAGATGATGCTTGCTTCCAGGAATGAATGAGTATTGCTTCCCTTTCAATTTCATTGAAGAATTTAAACAGTAGTTCCTCTCTAAATGTCTTGTAGAATTCTACAGTAAAGCCATCAGGACCGAGGCTTTTCTTAGTTGGTAAGTTTTTAATTACATTTTCAATTTCATTGATTGATATTGGTTTGTTTAGAAATTTTGGTCTTCTTTGTTTAATTTTTGTAATTCATACGTATCTAGGAATCTGTCCATTTCTTCTGTATTTTCCACCTTATTGGTGTATAGGTTCTCGAAGTAGGTATCAATGATCTTCTGGATTTCTGCTGGGTCCATTGTCATTTCACCCTTTTCATTCCTAATTGCATGGATTTGGGCCTTTTCTTTCCTTTTCCTGATAAGGTTGGCTAAGGGTTTGTAAATTTTGTTTACTCTTTCAAAGAACCAATTCTTGGCTTCATTAATTTTTTTTATCATTCTCTTACTCTCCATTTCATTGATTTCTGCCCTGATCTTTGTAATTTCCTCTCTTGTATGAGCTTTGGGTTTGTCTTGCTCTTCTTTTTCTAGAAGCTTGAGGTGCAGCATCAGGTTGTTTAATTGGGCTTGCTCTGTTTTCCTGATATGTGTATTCACTGCTATGAATTTCCTTTGTAAGACAGCTTTCATTGTGTCCCATAGATTCTGATATGTTGTATTGTCATTGCCATTTAATTGTAGGAACTGTCTGATTTCTTCTTTAATTTTCTCTGTGACCCAATGGTTATTCAGAAGTGTGTTGTTCAATTTCCATGTGTTTAGGAAATATTTGAGGTTTCTTTTGCTATGGATCTCCAATTTCATCACACTATGGTCTGATAATATACAGGGAATAACTTCAATTTCTTTGTACTTACTTAAACAGGTTCTATGAGTGAGTATGTGGTTTGTTTTGGAGAATGACCCATGTGCAACTGAAAAGAATGTGTACTCTGATTTTGTGGGGTGGAACACTCTGTAAACATCTGTTAAGTTCATTTGTTCAAGAGTTCAATTGAGTTCTAGTATTTCATTACTTATTTTTTGTCTAGTTGATCTATCTATTCATGACAGTCGGTATTGAGGTCCCCCATTACTTTTGTATTAGTGCTTATTTGATTTTTCATGTCTGTTACTATTTGTTTTATATAGTTGAGCACACTAGTGTTTGGTGCATATATATTTATGTTTGCCATCTCTTCCTCTTGGATTGTTCCCTTTACAAGGATGTAGTTTCCGTCTTTGTCTCTCTTAATCAGTGTTGGTTTGAAATCCACTTGATCTGCAAAGAGGATAGCTACTCCTGTTTTTTTTCAGGTTCCTGTCACATGGAGTATTGTTTTCCACCCTTTAACTTTCTATGAGTTTCTTTATGAATTAAGTGTGTTTCTTGTATGCAGCATATTGTTGGATCTTGCTTCTTGACACATTCTGCCAGTCTATTTCTTTTGACTGATGAATTGAGACCATTAACATTGATGGTTATAACTGATACATATGTGTATTTTTCTTTTTGTTGGATTCTCCCCCTTTGCTTTTAATTTCTTGTCTCGCCGGATGGATTCATTTTGCTGAGCTTCCTGAGGTTGTGATCTTTGTTGTCTTTTCCTAGGATGTTGTCTAAAATTTTTTGGAGTGCTGCTTTGGTATTCATGAAGTTCCTAAGTGCTCTTTGATATGAAAATATCTTATTTCTTCTTCAATTTTGAAAGATAGTTTTGCAGGGTACATCAATCTGGGTTGGAGACTGTTTTCCTTTGGGGCTTGAAATATGTCACTCCAAGCTCTTCTTGACTTGAGGGTTTGTGTTGAGAAACCTGCTGTGATTCTAATGGGCTTTCCTTTGTATGTGATTTGTTTCTTTTCTCTAAGTGCTTGTAGAACTTTGTTCTTCTGTTGGGTTTCTGGAATCTTAACAATTATATGCCCATGTGTAGATTTTTTTTTGATCAAGGCTAGTTGGAGTCCTATATGCCTGACTTATCTATATGTCAAGTTCTTTCCCCCTGCTTGGGAAGCTTTCTGCCATCACTTCTGTGAACATTTTTTTTATGTTGTCTGCACACTCTCCTGTTTCTTCATTGGCTCTGATCAGTCTTACATTATTCTTATTTGCATTGTCTAGTGGCTGCTGGATTGATTTCTCATGGTCCCTTACTATTTCAAAGAAATTTTTCTTTTCCTGGTCACTAATTCCAATCCTATCTTTTATATCTGAAATTCTATCCTCACTCTGGCTCATTCTGCTGCCCAGGCTTTCAGTGGAGTTTTTAATCTCCTGGAAATCTGTTTGCATCTGTTTTATGGATTCCATTTGTTCCCTATGTTGGTATTCCATCATGTTCTCAGCTCCTCTATTTTTTTATCTGTGTCCTCTCTAGATTTATTAATCATGTCTTGCACTATGGGCAAAATCTCTGCTGTTATCTGAGAAATTATTTCTGGTTTCATTTTTTCCACATCTTCTTTCATTGCCAGTTCAGGGAGTCTAGGCGTTTGAGTATCAGATTGTTCCATCTCGTTTCCCTTTGGGGTTGCTTTAGGTGACCTAGAAGTCTTTTTTTGAGACTTGTTTACGTTTCTTCTCATTTTAGCGGGGGGGGGGCTACTGCTGGCACCCATGTGGCTCAGTTCCTTGGCACTGGCCAGGGGAGCTCTGGTCCTCGGCACTGGGGGCGGTGGTACAACAGCCTGAATGGCTCAGCTATTCTTATGTCCTGCTGTTTTCCACTTCTTTGTTTCATTTATATTATTTGCCTGGCCTCTGAAAGCATCTGGACCTGGCAGAGAAGGACTGTGGCTGAGAAAGAAAGTGTAAAAGCCCAAATAGACAAAGAAATGGCACTTTACTTCTTTAGTGTTCTTTCCAGAAACCCATAACACCAGTCTAATCATATGAGAAACACCAGACAAATTCTGATTGGGAGACGTTCTACAGGTTACCAAGCCAGGGCTCCATAAGATTGCCAAGGTCATGAAAAACAAAGGCCTGAGAAATCATCAGAAGCCAGAAGAAACTAGAGAGACTCGATTTTTTTAAACCTTTGCCTGTAAATCCTGATTGATTAGATGACATTGATATAGGGGGAAGAGATGTAACTTCCAAACCTACTAGCTATCCAAAACTCAAGTTTGTGTTCTCTAAAATCAAAGAATGAATTCTAAGAACATTGGGGGCTAAAAATAGGAAAAATTTATTGAGAGAAAGAAAGCTTCTAAGAGAGACAGAAGGGGGACCAGAAAGTGGTTGCCCACCCAGCCCACTTTTCAAAGATGTTTTATACAGCAAAGCTTTGTGGTGAGGCTGATGCAAAGTGGGACAAAACTATAAGACCCAGTGGAAATTTACAAGGTGGGCATGAGGAGGGACAAAACCATGACCAACCAATAAGATTACACGTACAGTCAGTCACCCAGTTAATATTGATTAAATAGGGATCAAATGGGGAAAACAAGTCCCATACAAGGAATTTCCCATTTCCAATATCAATCACTGCTATCTCTAGGGGAAGTAGTGCCTCTTCTTTTTATAACCAGTGAATGGACCTCAATTGTTCTCCATGTTGGCTCCTTGCTGTGTTGGCTCCTGAGGGCTGGCACCTTGAGGACTGGGGCCTTGAGGGCTGGGACCTTAAGGGAGGCCCTGTCTAACTGCCTACAAGATATCTAATTAACTTACCTATCTACAATAACAACTGAGATTATACCAAGAGGATGAGAAAGACCTAGCCATGCCTTGATCTCAAGGAAGTGTTTTATGGGACTGGGAACAAAAAACATAAAGACCAAGGAGCAGTAATGAACTTGGAATATCTGAGGAACATGGAGAATGTTGATGTGTGTGTATCAGAGTGAGCAAGGTGAGTGATATACTGATAAGGACAAAAAGATATTAGGGGCCACATCATATAGGGCATGGTAAGGAGTTTGGATTTTACTCTAAGGACAAAGAAAAGCTATTGAGATCCTTAAATAGAGAAATGATATGGTCTAACTTATTCTATAAAAAAGATCATTCTGATTTCCTAAAATGAGGGGAGATGTGTTCCTTCTTTTTTCTGCTTTAAATGTTTGATATTATTTATCAGTTAAAATGTATATGAGCCTGTTGTTGTCATACAGGTAAGTTTTCAAGCTAGGAATATAATTTCTTTAATAGGTGCTATTCAAATTTTATATTTATATTTCCTCCAGAGCTAGTTTCATTAATTTGTCTTCCAAGGTACTTCTTAGAAGTTGTCTAATTTATTTCAAAAAAGATTTTTGTAATATGCCTTCTATATCCTTTTAAATTCTGTAAAATCTTTGGTAATGTCTCCTAGATCTTGATATTGTAATTTTTAAAATGTATAATTGATATTGTGTAATAGGAAGAAAAGGTCTAAAGGA
Source organism: Heterocephalus glaber (assembly GCF_053883595.1). NCBI lineage: Eukaryota > Metazoa > Chordata > Mammalia > Rodentia > Bathyergidae > Heterocephalus > Heterocephalus glaber. The sequence goes on along the minus strand of NW_028258324.1, from coordinate 47,355,619 downwards.
GCAGGGGAAGTGGGAGGGGTAGGGGAAAGGAAAGAAGGGAAAAGAAAAAATATGAGAAAATGAAAACAAAGTCTTTGCAAATAGGGAAGGGTGGAGGGGGTGAAGAGAGGGCAGGAGACAGGGGGAAAAAATAAGAACCAAGATACTCATGTAATGGTACAAAATCCCAATGATGAATATAACTGTATTTTATACCTAAAATGTAGCAATAAACTTAATGGGAAAAAAATCATTCTGGTATCTGAGGAATGAACTGCAGATAAGAATGGGAGAGAAGGAGCAACTTGAAGGCTGTTGCTGGAACCCAGGAGAGAGATGGTGTAGCTTGGGGTGGATTAGTAGCAGAGGAAATGGTGAGGATGGAGCAGACCTAGGCTATATTCTGCACATAGAGCTCAAAGAAGCTGCTTTTGGATCTAATGTGGGGAAGTAAGGGAAAGGCAGAAATCAAAGCTCTGAATTTTTAGCTTTCATAACTCTGTCAATGGTGCCATCTACTGAGATTGGGAGTCTTAAAGAAGTTTCAGAAAGAGTTGAGTAGGAATCAGGAATTCTACATTAACGTATGATTGTATCCATTCCATTCACTCCTATAGCACCAAATATAGTTTACGTTTTTATAATTCCCAGACTTACCCCTCTAGCCATGAGGTTCTGACTCTAATAGCATTTGTCTGACATTTTCACTTGAATATCTAATAAACATTTCAGTCCTAAGACCTTGCTGAGATGAGACCAACTGCCTCATACCAGAGCTACTGAAACTCAGGAAACTGACTCCTGGTAATTTATTCAAGAAATGGTAACTGTTTCCTTCAGTTTGCCCTTACCTGCTTCTGCCTATAGGACCCTGACAGATTTACAATGGGCTGAGACACCAACCTAGCACAACAATTTTTCTAGCTCTATCAAAGAACATCATATTTTATCCTAAGAGACACACCCTAAACCTCCAGTGCTCTACCTCCTAGGTTTGTCCTCAATTTTCCATATGTGACACAGATCACAATATGTAAAATGATATGTAAAATATTACCACCAAAGAAATGACAAATTCTTCAATTTTTAGGAAAAGATGGGGCCCTTACATAGTGTTAGAGTAAGGAACATGGGCCCTTTTATAGGGAAAGAAAAAACAGCCTCTACAACTAACAGTGGACAGTAAGGAGCTACCCTTGGGTCAGCTCTCAAAACAACTCCCCTCACCCCGTGCTTTGAACATCCTTAACTCTTGCTAAACTGTGAGTTGCAGCTACCCCAATGCACTGTATGACCTTAGTAACCAGCCTATTAACCAGTTAAGTGGAGACACTCTGGGTGGATGGAGATGGCCCCTACTCCATAAAAAAGGACCACTATCCCATATTCAGCAGTCACCCAGCTCTGAGCCCCCCACTCTGGAGTGGCTTTGAATCGCTTCCGCAGTCAATCTACTTTCACTTTGCTGCAGTAACTCTACTTTTTCTCTGCAATGTGACTTCTGACTCTTCTTCCTCTTTCTACATAAGAGAGAGAGACAAGCCCGGGAAAGTTCAAGGGTGGGCTGGTGACCCCAGACCCACTGGACACAACAAACGTAGGGTAGAAGAATTTATAGTAAGGAGCCTTATAACTGGAGAAATATGGAAATGACTGTAAGTTTAGGAAACAGTAACAAGAAGCTATACCAAGAACAGTGGAAATATGCCATTCATATCATGGGATTCCCATTCTCTTTGGCACACAAAGGAAAGGGGGCCTCTGATCCAGGAGCCACAACTCTGGCCTTTTTCTAGCCATATCCTTTCTCACAGGGCCAAAGAAATGGGCTGAACAAGAGCCAATTTATAAAATTCTTTCCCACAGCCTAGATAACTTGAGACTCAGGACCCCTTAACCATCTGTCTCCAAACCTACAAAGGGCGCCTCCGTGTCTCATTCTCCCAAAGGTGAGTGACGTGACCACTGCAAGTCATCTCCTTATGCAGTGTGGGGTCTCAGGAAAGACAGCAAGAGCCAAGCCCAACAAACAGATGTGGGCTGAGTACAGCAGTCTCAGGAGAGTCATCATCCCTCCACCCCATACCATGTCCCAGGGTGGAAACTGATACCCAAATGGGGTGTAGGATATTGTGGCTTTCAGTATCATCATTTCCCCCATGCACACTCTTACTCTGACCCTTTTATGTCTTTCTTCTCATGTTCATACGTGGTTTGCTTTAAACATGAAGGAAAAGACACAAAAGTTTTGGAGTATGTATGGGGAAAATGACCATGAACAAAGCTAACATTTTAGGAAGAAGCTGGCACATCTTTGTTCTGCCAGAATGGGGGGAGTGTATGCCTGTGTGTGTTCAAGGAATGAGGAGTGGGTGTTGCCATTAAGAGGTCAGACCTACCTTATAAATGAAGCCGCTCAACCCCACATTTTCTGAATAAAGCATCAGGCCGTACCAGAGAAAGCATCTCTGGTCACTCACTGTCTGGCCTCACATTTACCATGTGGGAGGGAGCTGGAAAGGTCTGTGAAGTATTGTCCTTTCACTCTGTCACAGTAGTCTTCATTGGATCTTACGCACCCCAGGGTGGGATTCTGGGTTAGCTGGTGGCCAAGAGTGTGGTCTGGGCATCCGGAGACTTAAAGTCCCCACACAATTCCACTGTGCAGCCAAGATCAACAATCACAGCTCTGACAGCAACTCTCTCCCACACTCTCCAACCCAGGAAGAGGCTGTTGGTTTTAGACCAAACTTTCCAGAACTGCCCTGCCATTGAGACTTCATTCAGGAGAAAGGCATCCTTAGACATTATTGCAGGAGCTTTGGGCAAATCTGTGCTGCCACTGTAGACACAGTAACAGTGAACTTGGACTTAATGTAGTATCAACAGACCCATAATACTTCTTCCATTGTTTGCTATTAATAATATCAGAAAAAATCAATATAAAAATAGCTTACATGAGGGGTTGAACCTAAACCATTTCACTATTTAAAAAACACAACAGCAGACAACTTAAAATTGCCAGATCATAATGCTTTAGTCTTGATAATTTACTCTTTTCTTTGCACAGAGGTCTTTTGTGATGAATCCGAGGGTGCCGAGCTCCCTTTTTCAGAAAGGATATAAGGAGCCCGGAAGTGTGGACTCCTGTCTGGAGTCCTTATCACTGAGCACCTGCCAGCAGGGGCAAAGCCCCAGAGGGAGCTGAGAACATGGAAGAGAGCCCCAGTCCTGAGGCTGACAGCCTGGCATCACAGACTGGGTTGGCCTTGGTCCCATATCTTCTGTACCTCTTCCTCTTTGCTAAAGAAATTGAGAATTAATCCAAGTGAGAATGGGGGGTGGGGGGGATATCAGTAACAATAGTCTTTACCTCTACATGATAGAACAAAGAAAACTAATCTGAAGAGTTAAAGGGGGGGAGGGGTGGCATGGTATAATGATGAGGGGGAGATTGGGAGTCATTGCAAGCATAATATAAGGGCATCCAACCGGCTATTTTTCAATTTCTGCTGGCATATGCTCTTTGACTGACTAGAATTTGAGAAACAAAGTCATTTTCTACTTCACTGGTGATAAGTCAATATTTTCACTCCAAAGAATGGTTGCTTTCATCTTTTTCTTCTACCTAAATGAAATTCTTGATTAGTGTTTAACATTCACACAGAAGTATTAGAAGGACATCTTTCATTTAGCTTAGAACAGTATATTCTCAAGAATGTCTTGCGTCAACTTGGAAGCTGTACTGCTACCATTGGAGCCTGGTGTCTGCCTACTGCAGGCTCCTCCCCTCCCCATCGCTCCCCTCCCTGCTCCTCTCCTCTCCTACAGGAGACACAAAGGAAAATTCTTTCAGAAACCTCCTGAAGGACAGAAGAATGAGTAGTGCCAAACACTGTAAATAAATCTTCCAAACAACTCTTGAAGCTGTCAAAAACCCAAACTTTTAACAAATTTAAAGATTGATTGCCTCATATTAGCAACTCATGAAATGGGCAGCATACCCTCCATGGTTTAAGAAAGGTTCTCCAATGAGCTGAGCAGAAGAGACCTTTACAGGCAGACAAAGGCTGAAGAAAGCCACAACAAGGAACAAAAGTAGATGGGTCATTACAAGGCTACTTTCTCTATAAGGTTAAATCAGAGAGACTTCCTTATCATGCCAGCTCAGGTGGTGTGGGCCTCTTCCAATTCCTTACTGTGAATTTTTTGGTTTTGGAAAACTACCCTGTTTTAAAGTTCACTTTGACTATGTGGCACCAAGCACACGTGGCTCCATTCTGGTTTTGTCTCATTTGTTGTGCCTAATGCAGGAATCCAGTCCAAAACAGTGGCCTCTCATAAATTTTACTTTATAGAGTTTAACTATTTACATTTCATAGATTGACACAGCAAGCCAATTAATAAATACAGAGAAGCATTCCTGTTCTAGAGAAATAAGTGGCTTAGGGTTTCAACAGAGCTTTAATAAATCTATTTTAGTTCAAATTATAACTTCTATAGAGAAAAGCCTGATGCAGTCTGTCAAAATGTTAAAGTATATACCCCTTAAGGCAACAATCCCAAGCAGTGGGATTTATGCCACAGATCCATGTACAGCTGCAAAATGTGTATACGTATCATTTCCATCTTAGCAGTGTTGAAAGCAAACAATGTTCCTTGATAGTAGACTGGTTAAGCCAACTTATGGTACCTCCATTGATGAAATATTATGTAGCTTTTAAAGATGAGTCTATTCTTTCTCATTTACAAGGATCTTCAATATATATTCAATGCAAAAAGAACAGTGAAAATGTCTGTACAAAAAGTATAAATCATATATATTTACATACATATTTATAGGATGTCTTTGGAAGGGTACAAATAAACCTGCTAACATAGGCTTCCCCTATGAGAGAGCTGAGTGGCATTAAGGACCAGTAGGAAACCAACTTTTCAATATGTGTGTTTTCCATTTTTTACCATGTGCATGTACTGCTTATAAAAACACCTGTTTTATGATTTAAAGTGAGTCTATAGTCCTTAATCGAGACTCAAGGAAGTAAGGCACAAGTCAAAGGTCACAGAAGGGTCCTGAGCCCCGCAGAAGAGGCCCAATCACCCCGCTGCAGACAGGCGGGTCTGTGCACGCCCTGCCTAGGTCCCCAGTCACACGGAATACGCCTAATCAGCCCGCTGCAGATAGGCAGGTCTGTGCACGACCTGCCGAGGTCCTGAGTCCAGCGGAAGACACCTAGTCACCCCGCTGCAGACAGGCAGGTCTGTGCACGCCCTACCTAGGTCACCAGTCACACGGAATACACCTAATCAGCCCGCTGCAGATAGGCAGGTCTGGGCGAGCCCTACCGAGGTCCCCAGTCTCACAAAGGAAGCCGAATCACCCCTCTGTGGAAAGGCAGCCACCTGGTTCCACACTACAAAGACGCAGAGGACACCAGACCACCAAACTAATGTACTGAGTCCCGCTGCTCCCTGCCCAAAGGTAGGGGCTTCTGAGCCGCCATCCCACTGCTCCTGGTCCAGAGGAAGGGGTTTCCCAGCCACCATCCCTCCGGCTGCTCCCAGCCCAAAGGAAAGGGCTTTTGGGTCACTATCCCTACCGCTGCTCCTGGCCCCTGTTCCACCTCTCCCAGCTCAGAGGAGGTAATCCATCCAGGCCCTAACAGCCCCCCGCCCCAGTCAAAATGAGAAAACACATAAATAAGTCTCAAAACCAGACTTCCAGATCACCTATAGCAACCCCAAAGGGAAATGAGACGGAACACTCTGATACTCAACTACCTGGACCCACTGAACTGGCAACAAAAGGGGATCTGGAAAAAATGAAATCAGAAATAATTTCTCAGGTAACAGGGTAACAGGAGAAATTGTGCCCCTAGTGCAAGACATGATTAATAAATCTAGAGAGGAGCTCAGGAACATGATGAAATCCCAACATAAGAAAAACATGGAATCCATAAAACAGATGTAAATAGATTTCCAGGACATGAAAAACTCCACTGAAAGGCTACACAGCAGAATGAGCCAATGTGAGGACAGGATTTCAGATATAGAAGATAAGATTGCAATTAGTGACCAGGAAAAGAAAAACTGCTTCAAAATTGTAAGGGAACATGAGAAATCCATCCAGCAGCTGCTAGATGATGCAAAAAAGAATAACATAAGACTGGGCTCAATGAAGAAACAGGAGAGAGTGCAGATGACATAAAAAATCTCTTCACAGAAATAATGGCAGAAAACTTCCCAAGCAGAAGAAAAGAGCTTGACATACAGATAAGTGAGGCATACAGGACTCCAAATACCCTGGATCAAAAAAAAATCTACACATAGGCATATAATTGTTAAGATTCCAGACTCAACAGAAGAACAAAGTTCTCCAAGCAGTCAGAGAAAAGAAACAAATCACATGCAAAGGAAAGCCCATCAGAATCACAGCAGACTTCTCAAGACAAACCATCAAGGCAAGAAGAGCTTGGAGTGACATATAGCAAGCCCTAAAAGAAAACAGCCTCCAACCCAGATTGATGTACCCTGAAAAACTATCTTTCAAAATGGATGGAGAAATAAGATACTTTCATGACAAAGAGCACCTTAGGAACTTCGTGAATACCAAACCAGCACTCCAAAGAATTTTACACAATATCCTAGGAACAGGCATTGAGGATCACAACCCCAGGAAGCAAAGCAGAATGAACCCATCTGGCATGACAAGAAATTAAATGTAAAGGGGGAGAACCCAACAAAAAGAAAAAGTCATGGCAATGACAAGTCAATACATTTCAGTTATAACCATCAATGTTAATGGTCTCAATTCACCAATCAAAAGAAATAGACTGGCAGAATGGGTCAAGAAGCAAAATCCAACAATATGCTGCATACAAGAAACACACTTAATTCAAAAGGAAACTCATAGACTGAAAGTTAAAGGGTGGAAAACAATACTCCATGTGACAGGAACCCGAAAAAAGGCAGGAGTACCTATCCTCTTGGCAGATCAAATAGATTTCAAACCAACACTGATTAAGAGAGACAAAGAAGGATACTACATCCTTGTAAAGGGAAGAATCCAAGAGGAAGAGATGACAATCATAAATATCTATGCACTAAACACTAGTGCATCCAACTATATAAAACAAATACTAATGGACATGAAAAGTCATATATGCACTAATACAGTTGTAGTGGGGGACCTCAACACCCCACTGTCACAAATAGATAGATCAACTAGACTAAAACTAACTAATGAAATACTAGAACTCAATCGAACTCTTGAACAAATGAACTTAACAGATGTTTGCAGAGTCTTCCACCCCACAAAATCAGAATACACATTCTTCTCAGCTGCACATGGGTCATTCTCCAAAATAGACCACACACTCACACATAGAACATGTTTAAGTAAGTGCAAAGGAATTGAAGTTATCCCCTGTATATTATCAGACCATAGTGTGATGAAATTGGAGATCCATAGCAAAAGAAACACAAAATATTTCCTAAGCACATGGAAATTGAACAACACACTTCTGAATAACCAATGGGTCACAGAGGAAATTAAAGAAGATATCAGACAGTTCCTTCAATTATATGACAATGACAATACAACATATCAGAATCTATGGGACACAATGAAAGCAGTCTTATGAGGGAAATTCATAGCAGTGAATATGCATATTAGGAAAACAGAAAGAGGCCAAATAAACAACTTGATTCTGAACCTCAAGCTTCTAGAAAAAGAAGAGCAGGAAAACCCCAAAGCTCATACAAGGGAGGAAATTATAAAGATCAGAGGAGAAATCAATGCAATGGAGACTAAGAGAATGATACAAAAAATTCAATGAATCAAAGAGTTGCTTCTTCAAAAGAATCAACAAAATTGACAAACCTTTAGCCAACCTTGTCAGAAAAAGGAAAGAAAAGGACCAAATCCATGCAATTAGGAATGAAAAGGGTGAAATTACAACAGACCCAGCAGAAATCCAGAGGATCATCAATACCTACTTCCAGAACCTATATACCAATAAGATGGACAACACAAAAGAAATGGACAGATTCTTAGATACATATGAATTGCCAAAGTTGAATGAAGAAGACCTAAAAATTCTGAACAACCCAATATCAACCAATGAAATTGAAAATGTAATTAAAAACTTATCAACTAAGAAAAGCCCAGTCCCTGATGACTTCACTGCTGAATTCTACAAGACATTTAGAGAGGAACTGCTGCCACTACTGTTTAAACTCTTCAATGAAATTGAAAGGGAAGCAATACTCCCAAATCCGTTCCTGGAAGCAAGCATCACCTTGATCCCCAAAGCAGAGAAAGACCCAACTGAAAAAGAGAACTATAGGCCAATCTCACTAATGAACATAGATGCAAAATTCCTTAATAAGATACTGGTAAACAGAATGCAGAGGATCATCAAGAAAATCATACACCCTGATCAAGTGGGATTCATCCCAGAGATGCAGGGATGGTTCAATATACGAAAATCAACCAATGTAATACACTATATCAATAGAGCCAAGGACAAAAACCATATGATTATCTCCATAGATGCAGAAAAAGCATTTGACAAAATCCTATCTGCATTTATGGTAAAAACCCTATAAAAAATTGGAATAGATGGTCTCTACCTCAAACTGATAGAAGCCATCTATGAAAAACCAACAGCCAATATCATACTAAATGGTCAAAAACTGAAATCCTTCACATTCAAATCAGGAACAAGACAAGGATGTCCACTATCACCACTCTTGTTCAATATAGTTCTGGAAACATTAGCCACGGCAGTTAGACAAGAGAAAGAAATAAAAGGAGTAAAGATAGGTAATGAAGAAGTCAAATTGTCATTATTTGCAGATGACATGATACTCTATATAGAAGACCCCAAGAACTCCACCAAAAGTCTTCTAGACTTACTAACCAAATTCAGTCAAGTAGCTGGTTACGAGGTCAACACACAAAAATCAATAGCTTTCCTCTACACCAATGACAGACTCACTGAGAGAGAAATAGGGCAAATAATTCCTTTCACAATAGCATCCAAAAAACTGAAATACCTAGGAATCATCCTAATGAAAGAAATCAAAGACCTCTTCTCTGAAAACTATGGCACTCTGAAAAGAGAGATTGAAGATGATATCAGAAAATGGACAGACATCCCCAGCTCCTGGGAAGGAAGGATTAATATAGTGAAAATGGCCATACTTCCAAAACTGCTATATAGATTTAATGCAATTCCAATTGAGATCCCAGAAGCATACTTCATAGACCTTGAGAAAACAATCCAAAACTTCATTTGGAAACAAGAAGAGACCCAGAATAGCAAAAGCAATTCCAGGTAACAGAGACATGGCAGAGGGTGTCACAATCCCCAACCTGCAACTTTACTACAAAGCTACTGTGATAAAAACAGGATGGTACTGGCAAAGAAACAGACCTGAGGACCAGTGGAACAGATTAGAAGATGCAGAAACAATGCCAGACACACTCAGCCATCTCATCTTCTATAAAGGAGCCAAACACCCTCACTGGAGGAAAGATAGCCTCTTTAATAAATGGTGCTAGAAAAATTGGGCTTCAACTTGCCAAAGATTAAAACTAGACTTATATCTCTCACAATGCATTAAACTAAAATCAAAATGAATTAAAGATCTAAATATTAAAATAGAAACTCTGAACCAGTTGGAACAGAGGTTAGGTAGAACCCTTGAAGACATCGGTGTAGGAAAAGATTTTATGAACAAAACCTCAGTTGCCCATGAACTAGCACAAACAATCAACAAGTGGGATCTCTTCTTATTAAAAGGCTTCTGCACAGCAAGAGAAACCACCAGCAGTGTGAAGAGACAACCCACAATGTGGGAAAAAATCTTCACCTGCTCTTCCTCAGACAAAGGTCTACTATCTTGAATCTATAAAGAACTTAAAAAGATCAGACCTCCCAAATTTAAAGACCCAATCCGAAAATGGGCATGTGAAATGAACAGACATTTCTCAGACAAAGAAGTAGAAATAGCAAATAAATACATGAAAAAATGTTCAACATCACTGGTCATTCGAGAGATGCAAATGAAAACAACGCTGAGATTCCACTTCACTCCAGAAAGAATGGCTCCTATCATGAAATCAACCAATAACAAATGCTGGTGGGGCTGTGGGGGAAGAGGAACCCTGCTCCACTGCTGGTGGGAGTGTAGACTGGTGCAACCTCTGTGGAAATCAGTATGGAGATACCTCAAAGAACTAGGACTGGAAGTCCCATTTGACCCTGCTATTCCACTGCTGGGGATCTTCCCCAAAGAATTAAAAGAATCATACCACAGTGATATATGTGTGCCCATGTTCATAGCTGCACAGTTTGTAACAGCTAAAACTTAGAAACAGCCCAAATGCCCATCAAATGGAGACTGGATAAAGAAAATGTGGTTTTTTTATAAAACGGAGTACTACTCAGCCATAAAAAATGAGAAATTAGAGACATTTATAGCTAAGTGGATGCACATTGAGGCAATAGTCTTAAGTGAAATAAATAGGACACACATGAATAAATTCTGAATAGTTTCTCTGGTGTGAGAAACTGAAAGTGTAAATAAGGACTAAATGTATAATAGGTAATGTGAAATAGGAAGAAAAGGGGCAAAGGGGAAGGAAGTGGGAGGGCTAGGGGAAAGGATAGTAGGGAATGGGATTAATATGGGAAAATGGAAAAATAGGAACAAAATCTTTGTAAATAGGGAGGACTGGAGGGGTTGAAGGGAGGGCTGGGCAAGGGTGAAAAATAAGAACCAAGAGAGACTATGTAAAGGTGCAAATTTCCAATGATGAATGTCATTATATTGTATACCTAAAATGTACCAATGATTAGAATGAATAATCAAAAATGTAAAATAGGAAGAAAAGGTCCAAAGGGGTAGGGGTAGTGGGAGGGGCAGGGGAAAGGAAAGAAGGGAAAGGAAAAATGATGAGAAATGCAAAAAATGGAAATAAAGTCTTTATAAATAGGGAAGGGTGGAGGGGGTGAGGGGAGGGCTAGGAATGGGGAAAAAATAAGAACCAAGATGTATTATGTAAAGGTACAATTCCCAATGAGAAATGTAATTGTGTTGTATACCTACAATGTACCAATAAAAGAATTTAATTAAAAAAAAAAAGGTCACAGAAGGCTAAAAGTGATGAAGTCAAGGCTTGACCCTGGGTTCTCCTGATCCTCAAGTCCATGCACCCTGCTCACCAGCACGCTGCTTTTTGTCCTGTTATTTCCTCCATCGCCTCAGGTAAGAAGATCCAAGAGCTGAAATGGAGCCTTGCTATGAGAACGGGGCTGATTCTTGTCTCCAGAAGACTCCATTCAACCTCGCCTGAAAGAGTTCTGCCTAGATTTAAGTATTCAAAGAAATTCAATAAGGAGATTGTCATAGCATTTTTGTTTTAGTATCTTACAGATAATTTTATTCAATAAAGCTTCTTTTTAATGTTTTGTAGCACACCAAGGCCCTGAATAATTTATATGAGAAAATATTAAGAAACTATTAAGTTAGAACTTGAAATATTCATTCAAGAATATTTATTGAGGGCCTGTTATGTATCAGAGCCTATAAACTCTTAGATTACAACAATAAGAAAAAAAGGATAAAATAGAAACAAAGCTTTGCAAATAAGGAGGGGAAGAAGGGTTGGGGAGGATGGGAAAAAAAGAGGAATCAAGATATATCATGTACAGGTACAAATTTCCTATGATGAATGTGATCATTATGTATATCTAAATTATACCAATAAAATTAATTTCTAAAAGAGTAAGACATGTCCCTAGCCCTCAAATAGGTTGGTAGCAGGCTGGAAGATATGTCAGGCACACAAGAATCTGTGACACAAGGCAGAACATGATGCCAAAATAAGCAAATGCAGGGGCTGGGAGGCACAGGCCCTGTTGTTCCTCCAGAGCCTACTGCACCTCACAGCTCAGCCAGGCCCAAGCAGAGCAGTAGTGGACCACAAGGCCTGTGGGCATACAGAGCTTGGACCTGTCTCAAGCGGCAGCCACTGCTCTCCCCCTTTTTACTGATGCCTCATGGAAATGAGGGCCCAGTGTTGATCTTCCTATTTAAGGTGAGCACTCATGACCTTGATGTAGTGATTTCTGTATGGAAAAACTACCAAGCATCTCAAATAAAATGTGTGTATGGATAAGTTCTGCACACTGGTCATCAATCTGAAAACTCTATTTTTATATTTTCATGTGCTTCGCACAGTCCCTCATGAACAAATAGGTGATTCAATCTCTGAGCCAGGTGTGGTGCTGCATGCCTATAATCCTAGCACTCAGGAAGCTGAAGCAGGAGGATATCTGTGAGTGACCAGCCTGGGCTACACAGTGAGACCCTGTCTCAAAAAAAAGGCCCTTCACTTTCTTTCCTCAGTCTGGAGGTAGGTAATTTTCTAGTACAATAGCCTTCTCTTAGCTACTGATTTCTCCCTAACCCTGCCACCATTGCATTAGAGTGTCTTGGTGAAGAAATTTTCAATATTGAATTGCCAAAGCAAATTTTCTCAATGGATTTTTTTGCCACTCACAGATAGACTTAGTCTTTAAGAGATGCTCAATAGTAACTGTGCCCATAATAAGAGCAACATCTAGGAGGCAACACAAAATAGCTATACACCAACTGCTCCAACCTCCATCTTCACTGACAACTTCAAGTCAGGGCTTCACCTACATAGGATGACCTCACCCTTGAAAGGAGAATGGATCAAACTTTAGAATTTGAAGTTTTCCAGGGAAAACTTGAATGTTGGACAGCTGGGCTTGGGGCCAAGATACTTTGGATCTCTTCATTTATTCAGTGTGTGACTCTGGGTAAGTCATTGCCAATTAAATAGCCATTTGCTCATATTTACAATGCAGAACTGATTTGAATCCCATCCCTTCTGGCCTTTCAAGGATTCTCTGATCATGATCTGAGTGGATAAAGGAAGCTGTTCTAAGTAAGAACTTGATGAGTTACACACAGAAGATTTAAATAATAACTGCAGAACAGGATGAGAGTAGGGGGCATCCTCCAAGAGTATCACATTCTTTGTTGATCTACCAAGACATAATACACAGTTTTTTGTTTTGTTTTTGGTCCCAAGGATTGAACTCGGGTCCTTGCCCTTGGGCAGCAGGCGGCGAAACCACTGAGCTAAATCCCCGTCCCTAATACACAGTTTTTTGTCAAACTGTTTGTCCTCAAATGCATGAAATAGTGTGAGGTCATGCACCATGGTGCCAGGAAAATGAACCACTGGGTCTTCCCTTTTCTCCTCCTCTAAGCCCAGTGTGTAATCTCAGGCTGTAGGTAGTCTGAGGGAGAAAGACAGAGGCTATAGAAACCTGGAGGGAAGTATCCAAAATAAGCTCTAGAGGAATCTGGAAAGTCTTCCAGTATGAAATATTCTTTAAGTAGAAGTCTGAAGCCTGAGTAGGAGTTAACCAGAAAAAGAGAAAGAGGAGACCCACTCTAATTAAGGGGAAAAGGGAATTGAGGGTCTACAGCTGCCAATCTCTGCATTAGAAGAACTGACTGCAATGCAGTATGGCTTGAGCACCTAGGGTTGTGTTAGTCAGCTTTCTGTCACTATGACAAAATGCCCAAGAAAGACAACTTAAAGGGAGAAAGTTTATTTTGATTCATGGTTTCAGAGTTTCAGTCCATGGTCTGCTGGCTCCATTGCTTTGGGTCTGAGGTGAGGCAGAGAATCATTGCAGAAGGGCACAATGGAGCAAACTGCTCATCTCATGTTAGCCAGGAAGCAGACAGGTGAGATAAGCAAAAAGCCTGTGCTAGCAGCCTTGCTCCTTTCTGCTTCTGTTCCATCTGGGCCTCTGCCATATTGGATGTTGCCACCAGCATTCAGGGTGAGTCTCTCCCTTCAATTTGCTGTCCCATATGTCAGTTATCTCTGGTAACACCTCACAGACATGCCTAGCAGTATGCTTTATTAACCTAGCCATCTCTGAATCCAATCAAGTTGGCAATCAAGGTTAATAATCACAGAGGACAAGGAATTGGGGCACAGTGAGAGAGAAATGTGTCTGAGGATGAGCAGACACCAGATCACAAAGGCCAAGTTAGGCCATGACCTGTACGACCAGTTCCTTGGTCCATTCATTTCTTCATTTATCCATGCATCCCATTCATCTAGTCACCCACCTACCCATCTAACTGTCCATCCATCACCTATCCAACACATAATGCAATGGCTCTCAACCTTGTAATTTCATTAGAATTGTATGAAAAACCTTATTTATCTCAATGCCCAGGCTGCATCCTAGACCAGCTAAATCAGATCTTCAGGGGTAGGACCCAGGTATCTCCACAAGAGATTGCAGTATAGTCAAGTCTGAGAACTACTGAAATAATGTGTTCATTTATGTACCTGTCAGTTAACCAAGGCCTTGAAATCAACTGTGCCAGTTTCCCCATATTACTCTACATCTTAGTTTCTTTATCTCAGGCCCATGAGTTGCATAGGACTGGGCATTCACAATCCAGGTCACCAGCAGTCACAATCATACTAAGTAGAACAGGCACCTTCTCTTCATATCTTGCTTCATTCTGTTTGAAACCGTTTTGTTATATATTGGTTATACCAGAATAGAATCTGTCCATCCGTCACAAAATTTTTGTAATCAACATACAAATTAATAAAATCTGCTCTGCTATTAGAGACTCCTAGTATATGACAGCCTTGTACAGTGCACAACTGTGCAATCATACATGACAACTCTTTTTTGTTAGGGCAAGTGTATCCTTCTAACCCCTCTCCCCCAACCCTTTTATTGATCTCAGCCAACTTATTTGCCTCCTTTCCAAGATGATCCTTAAATAAGGGGGAATGTATTTCAAAAGAGTACTCTGGTTCTGAGAAAGGTTTTCCTTATTGTTGCTTGAATTAGTAGATTCATTGAAATAAAACATTCTATAAAAGCCTACAAATTAAATCACATTTATTTAATGAGTCATATTTATTGAAAAATAATTATGCTGCATGAAATTAGAACTGTTCAGGAAAACCTGAGAAGATGACTGCGAAACTCTAACTTCCAGTCTGAAATTCCACAGCTCTACTCTGCAGTCCCCTGAGCAGTCCCATGACAGGAAGTTTGTGCCCTGCTTTGTTCCCTTTGCCTCATGAGTTCTTTCCAGTTTAAAGGCAGCTGGTGACCTAGAAGAGGGTCCTGGCTGGGACACAGAGGTGCATAGAACACAAACCCTGAGGTGCTGTCCCTCCCATGTCTGCTGAGAAGGAACAATGCCTCTTAGGAGACACTTCTGTGGGGGAATCATGCTCACTGATGCAAGGAGGGAGGAGACAAAACTGACAAAGGTGATGGTAGCCCCAGAAACCCACAAAGAGCATTTGTCCCACAGATGACCAGGAGGAGGGAGGCATGCCTTCAGAGGAGGAAGTGTGTACAGCTGGAAAACACATCTTGCAGACATGAGCAAGGCATATCTTCCCACCTGTGGAGGCCAGGACAAGGCTATCAACCAGTGGATAAGACAAAAATAGCAGTAGTAAAAGTTATCTATGTCCCCAAAGAACCATTAATCAAGACAGGGAAACAAAAGGATGTAGCTAAACCTCCATCCTTCACGGAACTCTGCCCACAGAATCTAGGGGCACAGGAAGACCGGTCATGTTCTCAGAGATAACGTTGTAATCCTAATCTTGATATTAACCAGCTGTTTGACCTTGGACAAGTTATCTTACCACCTGGTACCTCTGAATGTACCTATGTGAAATAAGGGGGTGAACTATGTGACCTGAAAATTCCCCTCCAGAGCTGGAGGCAAAATGACAGATAGCAGAGTCTCTGGAGACAGAAGACCAAGATGCACCTTGTGGCTCTGTCTCCTGCTAGTTGCGACCTTGGGGAAATTATTCATTCTCTATGTTCCAGAATAAGATGGCAATTAAGATGTTACCTCATAGAGGTGCTGTGAAGATCAAGTGAGATCACATATATAAAGTGCTTAAAACAGAGCCTGGCGCGAAGACCATGGTCAATAAATATTCCACTACAATGGAAGCCACATGAGAGCAGTTATCCATGTCTGCTTTGAGCACTGTTGTGCTGATATCACTATCTGATAATAGCATCTGGCATATAGACACGCAGTAAATATTTGTTGAGAGGATGAATGAGTGAATAGGCATTTTGACTATGGCTCCATGATCATAGTTTGAACCAGAGACTTCCCTGTCCTCCCTCCCCCCTCATTGAGGTTTCCTATCATCATTCTTACCATAGTGTAGAGGATCTTGAAGAAGTAAGGTAAAAGAACAAAACATGAAAATTAACACACACACACACACACACAGCCACTCTAGTTACTGTGACAGACCCTGCATTTTCAAAAATATAAAAGGCTACAAGAATATTTTCAGTCACACATGCTCTTCCAGAACCTTACTACTTTCCCACCAAGAGATGAAGTCCAAGTTCCCTCCACTTGAATACAAGCAGGGCTTTTGACTGCCTTGCCTAATAGAGTATGGTCAATGTAACATTATATGACATCCCAGGACTAAGTCATAAAACATGACATAACTTCTTTGGGTCCCCCTTGAAATGCTCACCTGGAGATGCAGAGCTGGCATGTAAGAAGTCTAAGGCTGCCATGTTGCAGAGAAGCTTGAGCTGCTTTACATGATGGTCCATATGGAGAAGCGCTGAGGCTCCCTGAAGAGGAAGCCATGATGGCCAGCCCTCAGCTCCTCCTGAACCCCTGAACTCCCTTCAGGGCCAGCTGGAGCTGACTGACCATGACTGCATATAATGCCCTGAGCTACAGTCACCCAGCTGAGCTGTTTCCCAATGCCTGACCAATAGAAACTATGAGAAATAATCAGTATTCTTGTTTTCAGTCCCTGTTGGAGGATGATTTCTTATGCAGCAAAGATAAATTTGACCTACTGCTTGGCAAAAGCCTGGCTTGTTCAGCCTCACCTCTCTCCAGCCCCATATGACTACTTAGTCCTTGGGGATGTCAGGGCTTTTCTGGCAGGAATTCAAGCAAAGCCTCCTCCCCCAGTGCACCTAGGAATTCTACCAACAGCAGAATCCCACATTCTCTCTGGTCTAGTTCAAGATCAGCACTGCAGGGATTACTCTAGCTTTGGTCCCCAGCCTACCTGGCCCATGTCAGACTCTTTAGTGGGAACTTTCCTTTCTATCTGTGCTTCTAGTAACTGTTAGACCCCTCAAGAACCCTTTTTCATTG
Organism: Heterocephalus glaber; assembly: GCF_053883595.1. Taxonomy (NCBI): domain Eukaryota; kingdom Metazoa; phylum Chordata; class Mammalia; order Rodentia; family Bathyergidae; genus Heterocephalus; species Heterocephalus glaber. The sequence goes on along the minus strand of NW_028258324.1, from coordinate 47,338,369 downwards.
GTGTATTGTTGAGAGGTTTCTCATTTCCTTCTGTCTCCCATCATTTACTTTCATTTCCCTCAGATCTAAGGATGACTGATTGCAACTCGACCATTTTCTTTTGTCATTAACGTTTGAGCGATTATAAAAGCAAGTGCCTATACATTCTGAGACTGATAAACATCACAGAGTTGATTCTGGGGGAAAAGTTACATTTACTTTGAAAAAGGAAGAACTATTTATCATACTAGTAATTCAAAGTATATATTCATATTTTTAAAGAGCAGCCATGCTTCGGGCAATCCTTTTACAAAAAGTGTTCAAGGAACTGTTCGTACAAATTGTTCTTGATCAATTCAAGACCTGGCTATTCCTCTAGGGCATAAAGGAAGTCATAGAGTGAACACACTCATGTCAGACATAACATGTCTTAGGTGTTGGGAAAAGATTTCTCCAAAGTTGAGAACAGAAAGTATGAAAGCATAATTTCAAGGTTGTCGTGCGAGACAACCCAGGTCTGACTCCTTGGAGCTACTCGTAGTATGGTGCCTATTGCAAGAATCTGGAGAAAGAAACATGCATTTGTCTCCCACCTCTGTGACTTATCAGCTATGTAACTTGAATAAGTAAAATTTCCAAGGCATAATTTTTTCTTCATCAGTAACGTAAGATATTAATAACTTTACTTTTAATAGTATATAAAAATAATTAGTAATATGTTCAAACTAAAACTTACACTAGAATACTCATGACAATACCACTCATAATAACAAATAGGGAGAAATAACCCAAATGTCCATCAACCAATAAATGAATAAAAATGTGGTATATTCATGAGTAAAATACTATTCAGCCATAAAAAGGAATGAAACATTGATATATGCTACAACACGAGTGAATCTTGAAAACATGCTAAGTGAAAGAAGTCAGTTGCAAAATGTCACATATTGTACAATTCCTTTTAAATAATATGACCAGGATAAGTAAATCTATGAAATAGAAAACAGATTAGTGGTGGCCAGGGCTGGGGGTAGAAAGTAATATGACAGACTTCTTAATGAGTACTAGATTTTCTTTAGGGACGGTGAAATGCTATGAAGCTAGATAATGGTAAATGCACAACATTGTAACTGGTTAACTGCCACTGAAGTACACACTTTGAATTAGTCAAAGTGGTGAATTTTAAGTATATTTTGCCACAACAAAATAAAGTATGTAAAGCACACAACAGTTTCCAGTACTCCATAGCAGTTCAACAAAAAACATTACTTATCCCTCTTTGACTCTTTGCTAGGTTTGTCTGCTTTCTCTCAGGGTCCAGAAAATGGTGATGAGCATGCAGTGCATCTCAACAGTAGAATCAAACTTGTATCTGAAGCCCTGATGCCAAGGGAGGGTAGGAAATGTCAGCAAAGGGATAATAAATAACATCAAGCACAGAAAAGCACCATGTTCTGCCCGTGGTGAGGACATCCTCAAAGAGTTCACAGCTCAGTGCAAGGGATTTTACCCCCATTGCCACACATCTATATGGCCCCAACTTTAGGGCAGAGTCCTGGGCCCCATCATCAAAGACTTTTTTTGGTAGGTCTATAGTTGGGCTTATTATCTGAAATTTTAAAATCTCTACAAGTAACTACACGGCCAGGATGAGGAACCTCAGGACTAGAAAGTGAGCCAATACAAGTGTAGGGTGAAAAATGAGAAGATGGAGGGGAAGTGTTATATAAGCTCAAAGTAAACCTGGGGAGCTTCCAACTCCAAACTGGAAGAACAATGGGGAAAATGTCAGAGCAAGTTTTGTGGAAGAGATGTCATCTTCAGTAGCAAGAACTGGAGTATGGGCAAAAGCCAATTTAGGTAAAGAAAATAGGCAGGCAAGACCTGGTAGCAGAGAGCTCAAGCTCCAGTGTTGTGGACTGAATATTTCCCCCCAACCCCAATATTTATATGTGGAAGCACTAGCTCATATTCAGAGGAAAGAAGGAAGTAGCTAAGGTTAAGTAAGGTCATAAAAGTAGGATTCTGGTGCAGTAGGATTAGTATCCTTTTAAGAAAAGACACCAGAAAGCCTACTCTTTTGATGACTGAAAAGGCCATGTGAAAACACAGCTAGGTTCAGCCACCTGCAAGGCAGAAAGCAAGCCCCCACTAGAATCCAGCCATGCTGGCACTTTGATCCTGAGCTTCCAGCCCCCAGAATTGTGAGAAAAGAAACTTTTGTTGCTTAAGCCATCTAAATTATATTTTGTTAGGTAGCTTAAACAGGTTAACACACTTGGCCAGAGCATCAGACACTTGGGTTGATAATGACTTCATCTGAAAGGTAGTTTGGGAGCAGATCCCGGAAGACTTTGGATGCTACTGTTTTTAAATAAACCATATTTTATAAGAATTTTTGGGGTGTGACCCAGTGATTCAGTGGTAGAAAACATATCTAGCATGTGTAAGGCCCTGGATTCAATTCTTGCCCCCCCCAAATATGCAGTTTTACAATGAACACCAAAAATGTTCCACTGTAAAATATGCTGGTTACTTCTGGGAAGACTCATTTGAAAATGAGCTGATGCTTTCAAATATCCTCCAGTGATTTTCTCTGAGGTCTGGCTAGGTCTGCAGGTGAACAGAGGGTCTAGCCTAATTGGGAGCCCCTAGGGTTATATCGGAGCCTCCCAATGCCTCTTTCTCAATTGTCAGTGTTCCAGCAGGACAAGGGAATCTCATTAAACAGTGTTTGTTCCTAGGAAACAATGATGGCTGAAGAATAAAGGTAAAATCAATAACATTGTCATGTAGAGAGCAGAAGCCCAGGTGGTCATAGCTTTTGTTGATAAGCTGTGGAAAGAGGAACCAGAGCTCATGTTCACTCATTCTCCAACGTCAGAGTGATAGTGACAAAAAAACCCTAGGACACTGCTGGTTTCTAGCACATACAACAATAACCTTAATGCAATTCTCTCTTTCTCCATATCTGCCAGATGCTGTATTGAGTGCTTTACAATGATGTTTCATTTAATCTTTACAATAATACCATGACTTAAACCAGCTTGCCCATTTTATAGATGAAGGCATTGAAGTTCACAGGATAAATGTGTCTTTTTGGAAAGGAGCCAGGAAAGCAAACCCAAGTAGAATCTCAGGGCCACCCTTACTGTGACAGATTGTGTTCTCCTTCTCCCCTTCCCCATGCCACTAGACTGATAGGAAACTAGCACCAACCTGGAACAGTTTGTCCCAACCACTCCATCACATTACAAAGTCAATTCAGGGGAAGGGACAATAGAGTTGAGAGTCAGCTCCACTTTGCTTTGGGTACAAGTGGGACGTGTATTTTACAAACTCTTTTCTGAGGATTATCATGTATTTTCTAGTTGGGGATTTCTTTACTAAATCAGGCAACTTCCCACCAATAGGCCTTGGCCCAAAACTCTTCTTCATCCTAAGAGAACCGTGTACCACCTGAGTTCACCCATGGTGAAATTTTCTCCACCAAAAAGATATAGCTCACAGGACATTCTATTCTGAGCCCCTTTCAAGAGAACAAGTAAACCCCTGGTGGCCAATTAGATGTAGCCACCCATCTCAAGTGGACTAAATTGCAATCAAACCTCTACTATTGGCTTTGTTGCTGTGAGAGACATTTAAAAATACTTGTAAATATTTTTTGCAAATTGCTATTAAATATCTTGTGTCGTCTGTTGAATAATGGCCCCTCACAATGATGTGTCCATATCTTGACCCCTGGTACCTTATTTTGGATGCAGAATCTTTGCAAAAGTAATTAAGAATCTCCAAATGAGACAGTCTTGGACTTATGGTGGGCTCTTAATCCAATGTCTGCTATCCTTATATAAGAAAGGAGTTTTGAGACTCAGAACCCAAAGGAGAAAGTCTTGTGAAGACAGACCAAGATTGGCATGATGTGTCAACAAGCCAAGGAACCAACCCTAAGGATCATCTATTGCTACCAGAAGCCAAGATGCCAGGGCATGGAATGAACTCTCCATTAGAGCCTCCTGACCTCTTGATTCTGCATATCTGGCTTTCAAGATAATGAGAAAATTAATTTGTTGTTTTAAACCACAAAATGTATGATAATTTGTTATGGAAACCCTAAGAAACTAATATATTACATCACACTTAATGTCAGGAATTAGCCAACAAACTTTCTTCTAGAATTCAGTACAAGGAACTAGTGTCTCTCCAGATAATCATGTATGCTCCTCCTTACCAGCAAGGAGTAAAAGGTTTCTAGCCTGGTAATTTTGTACTTTTCTTGTTAGAAAGCTCAGAAGAAGACTAGAGCTCAATTTAGTGATTTCTCGTCCTGTTTTCTTGCTATAAACATCCCCTTACTTTTTTGTTTCTATTCTCTTTCATTTTTAGATTAATTTTCTTAGTAGTTACATTTTCTTATTATCTTGTTAGTATTATAACTCACATATATCCTTTTTGAAGAGAAGTGACTATCAAATTATAAATAATAGCAGAGTAGCTAAGAGAGAGAAAGAAGGGATAAATCTGCCTAGGTTTAAATCCAGCTATACAGTGAATGTACAGGCATTCTGTGCCTCCATTTCCACAGACATGAAGTGGGAATAACATTAGTATATGGGGCTCTTACAAAGGATTAAATAAGTTAAACAGATGCAATTCATTTAGAACAATATCTGACTCATAAAAAATATCCACTCAATAAATATTAGCTGTTGCTATTATTTGTCCATGTTGCTGTGGCATTTACATTGTTCTGATGGATGAAGCTTGCCCTCCCATCACAGCACAAAGGATTTCCATGATGGGCATCTTCCCGGGGACACCTCTTGTCCCTTGCCAAGGGCATTGGATCTGACCCTCCAGCAATGCTGACCACATTCACACACTTGGCTGTCTGCACTGCAGGTTGCCCTGACTAACTTCTACTGCCCTGAAAGCTCTACTCTGAGGTTACCTTCTCCAGGATTCCATCCGAGGCCTCCCTGGGCTGTGGTAGCTCTTCCTGGTCCAGATCCAAGTATAGCCCAACACTTCCTCACCGTGTTGGAGAGACTTGGATTGTGGCTTTCTCCTCCAGAATATGTCTTAAACTCCTGGTTTCTGTGTTTGTTGGCAAAGAACAAATGCATGGAAGTTCTCTGGAAGGTGAATTATTAGGCTGAGGTGAGAAAGGCATCTCTTCTTACTGGCTTGGGAGGCCCTGGATGGCTCTAGATAGCATCTGATAGCTTAAAGCTCCAGAAGTGGACCACACTGGTCTACTTACACTTAAGTTAAAAGATGCTTCTTCCACCAAGGCCTTTAAATCTTAGGGCTGATGTTACTCAATTGGCTAAATGTCATTCTGCATTCAGAGCTACTGACCTCAACTTTTGAACGAGTTAAAGAATAACAGCCTCTGGGAGAGAATTTCCAAATGGCTGTGTTTGATCACATTCAGAAGCATGACATTAAATCTTCTAAGAGGTTTTCCATCATGTCCTTTTTGAGGACTCCAGATGTGGGGCTTGACAATGTGTGTGTGTGTGTGTGTGTGTGTGTGTGTGTGTGTGTGTGTACATGCATGCACATAACTGTATGGGAAAAATGAGTCAAACTCAGGCATGTCAGGCCCACAAATAACCTGGGCTTAATGGGCCTGTGTTCCACTCCTCCCATGGCCCTTACTCCCACCAAAAACAGGATAGAGTATGAGGACCTCAGACTCAGTGCTTGAGGGGCTGTGTGCCTTCAGGGACAGGTGCCTGAGCCTGCACAGAGGAGATGTGGGACAGCTAGGCTGAGGGGTCCCAGACTACAAGAGCCCACATTGCTCAACACCCTCCTGAGGCTTCACCTTCTGACACTCTGCAGCATTCGTGGTCTTGTGCCAGTATTCAGATGATCGGGAGGTTCTTAGATGTAGAAAATGAAGTTGGAGAATGGAAAGGAAGCCCAGGGTGATTTCTTCTCTCAGGAGGAGCCTGCCATTATCAGCCAGTGTGGAAACTGGATGGTCTGGGTTAGAGTCAGAGGCAGGAGAGGCAAGTGGCTGGGTGACAGGTGCCAGGCTCTCTCCTCCCAACATAAACACTGGCACACAGCACATTTTCTGGCACACAGAAATCTTTTCAACATCAGTCTCTCTCTCTCTCTCTCTCTCTCTCTCTCTCTCTCTCTCTCTCTCTCTCTCTCATCCTCATCTCCCAATACTTCTACCTTCCAGGCCCAGCTTGCAAGGAAAGAAAAGGTAGGAACCTTGGTAGTCCTTTGTCATCCCCCTGTCTGGTCTTGTCATACATCAGAGGGGAAAAAATGAGACTCGGTAGTAGTCGTGTCATCATCAGACCTGCCTTGAGTGCCTCAAGTAACTGAACCCCTCTCTGGCTTTGGGGCAGGGCTAAGATCATTTACAGGCATAAAGCAAATCAAGTGCTGCCAGGAGGAAAGTGTTGTGGTTTGTATCTAGATGTACCCCCCAAAGTCTCATGTGCTCATAGGTGGGGTTTTTCAGAGGTAGCTAGATCATGGGTCTGTGACCCTGAATTAAGGGTGTCTATTAACTGGGTTAGTCACTGGTTGATTTAACATGGTTCTGAGTGTGGATTAATAGATTTACTGAAGACAGAAGCCCTACCCTGGGTTCGAGTGGCATCAAGCAATAGGCTTGTAGGCTTGATGTAATAAAAGAGGAAAGAGAGGCTTGCTGCTCACTGCTTCCTACGTGCATGCCCTTCTGCCATGCCACTCTGCCTTGGAGCCAGCTAAACCTTTCCTTCTCTAACTTGTGGGTGTTGAGTATCTGTCCCAGCAATGAAAAAGTAACTAAGACAGTAAGGCACAAAGCCGAAGTCAGTCCAGACGCAGAACCAAAGGATGAATACCAACAGTAGCAAGGAGTGTCAGTCAACAGGAAATTATTGAGCAACTAGTGATGGCCAAGCATTCTTCTAAATGCTGAGGACAGGGCAGAGAACAAAAGGACAGAAATTCCTAACCTTTAGTAGCCTCTTTTCCCCAGTGAAAATCCCGGTGATTCAACCAAAGTTTGAAGGTCTCACTACAGTGCAACAAGGAGCTCAGACTCGGTCTTTGTTGGAAGCCTCCCTACCCTTTAACTTTATGACCTTATGCAATTTACTCATCTATACAATGGAAATGATAAGACTAACATCCCCAGAAGCCTGCTGTAAAGATCAAATAGTGCCTGGCTTACAGTAAGCCTTGAGAATTTCATTATTTTATCCTGGACACTGACCTTATAAAAATGCTGGGTGTGTGCAATGCTGGCACTTGCAGGGCATTTTAAAGAGGCTACCAAGGGCCTGCCAGCTGGTGTTTCATTAGTAATGACAAATTGCTGCCTGGCTTCACACAGGTCACCGATTGTTCTCAGCTTCCATCCCATTCTCCAGTCCTAGGACGGCAGAGGAGTGGATGGTGTCACTTGTGCAGGAAACACTGGGTGGTGATCGGAAGTCACCACCAGCACAGTCCAGGCAGATGGCTCCATGTTTGTCATAGAAAGAGAAGGCAAAGCAGCCTGATAGTGGAGGGGGACTCACAGCTTCTTTCAGGCAGGTTAATCAGGAGCTGGGGGCTTGTGTGTGTGCTGGAGCTGCCACGTCATGATGTATTAAAAGCTATGCTAAAGTTAAATTGAGATTCAAAAGGCTAATTAATGAATATTGACAGTATTTTAAAACAAATATAGTTGCCTTATTTTAATGAAGTTGGGATAGGAGTAAGGGAGGAAAGGATTCAGCCTGCATAAAACTCAGGAGGCCCCAGTATGAAATAATATGAGTATCCAAAATTGTTTTAAAGCACTTTAAAGGGTTTAGGATATCTGCTCTGTCCAATATGGTAGCCACAAGGCACATGTGACAATTGAATACTTGAAATGAAGCTTGTCAAGTTGAGCTGTGCTATATGGGTTCCCTACACTTACAAAGAAAAAACATGTAAATATCTCATTAATGATTTTTTATTGACTACATATTAAAATGATAATATTTTGGATATATTATTAGAATTAATTCCACCTTTTGTTTTTACTGTGACTATTAAAAAATCTACAACTTACGTGATGTCTTAGTTACTTCTTCATTGCTGGGACAAAATACCTGACACTCACAAGTTAAAAGAGGTAAGGTTTATTTTAGCTTACAGTTTATAGAGGTTTCAATCCATAATTAGCTGACTCCAAGGCAGAACAGCATAGCAGAGGAACATAGCAGAGGAGAAACAGTTCATAGTATGACAGGCAGGAAGCAGGAAACAGCAAAGCAGTGAGCCCCCCTTTCCCTTCTATCCCATCTGGGCTACAAGCCTATTAGTTGGTGCCACGCACATCCAGGGTGGGCTTTCCCATTACCCACACCCAGAACTACACTAAAGTAATCAGTGGGCTACTTTAGTTATCACATACACTTAATTCATTCTCACACATCCTAAATACAATCACCTCTGAAAAGCTCTACCTATGCATATGAAAAGCCCATGAGGCTTTGGGGGGATATCTAGATATGAACCATAATATATGCTATTTCTATTGGTCAGTGAAGTTTAGTTAGAGGGTATTATGGGAACTGCTTTTTTTCCAGGGGTGCTACTTGAGCTATTACTGATTTCTTCTTGGTCAAGTAGCAAGAAGTCTTCTCAATGGAGAAAACACTGGGCCAGAAGGCTGTAGATCTAATTTATCATTTCTCTTTGACCATCAAGTTGTTACATGGCCTTGGCAACAACAATGGTGGTAGCAAATGATTCTGTCATATTTTTAATAGGCAAGGCACTGTTCTAAGTGGATACATATAAACTTCTCATAACAACTCTATGAGATGGGAACTATTACCTCCATTTTCCAAGGAGGATAAAGGTGTGGCAAGAGGTGTGGAGAAGTTAAATAACAGACTCACAATTGGACAGTGGTAGAGCAAGGATTCAAACCCATGCAGCCTCATTTCCAGAGTCCAATAAAGTGTGAACCACTTTATTGCCTCAAGTTATTCATACTGGCTTAAGTTCAGTCCCCTTCTCTACAAAATAGAGTTAATAATATCTGTTCTGTCTACCTTGTGGGATTATTGTGAAGATCAGAAGATGACATGGGTTATCACAAATGGTACAAATTCAAGATGGCAGAAGCTCAAGAAAGAAAATGGCATTGAAAGAGCTTCCCACCTATAACACCATTAAAATCCAGGCTTGGTTCTTTCATAGAGTATCTTCCTAAATACCTTAGAGCAGTGGTAGTAGACCTATTGCACACATACCACAGTGGGCTTTTATATCATTGAAAGCTCTAAAAGGTTCACCAACACTGTCCTAGATGGAATAATTTTTTTCCTATGCTTCCATACCATTTTGTTAAATATGACAATCACTCACATATCTTATGTTTCATTGCAAGTATAGGTTCATTTCCTTCATTCCACTTCAGTTTTCTTAAGACAAACTGTCTTGTAGACCAATGGTTCTCCACTGGAGATGACAGCGCCCCCCCACACACACTTGTTAGTATCTGGAGGTATTTGTGAGTGTCTCACCAGGTGGAGGGAGAGAGTGAGTGTGTGCTACCAGCTTGATGTTGTACACATTAGGGATATTGCTAAATATCCTACAATGCACAGGTCCAAAATGTCAATCATGTTAGAAGGGAGAAACTCTGCTGTAGATCATTCCATGACCCATGTTTTACACATGTATGAAACAATAGGTGCTCAATAAATGATGAGAGATTAAGTGAACAAAAGAATAACAAATTTAAAGTAATCCATCTTCCTTGGATGTAACTTTGTTTTGGTTACACTCAACATACATGGATTAAATCTCCACTACATGCCAGACACATGCTAAGCCTGGCAGGGGGAAGAAGGACACAAGCTGTAAAATGCATAAGGCTCCTGCCCTTGTGATCTAGCATTCTCCTAGGGGAATCAGGGTCACAACAAAGAGGCTCAAACTTGCCTGGCAAATGATAAGTGCCACTCACTTTTCACTAGCTCTGGGTTGGAGTACCACTCAAGGGCTTTGTAAAAAGACAAATGGCTCAGCTAATCTGGGAAGCATTAATCACTTTTTTCTCAATTTTTTCTATGGAAAAATTTCAATCATACAGAAAAGGTGAGATAACAGTACAATAAATATTTATATACACATTATTAACATTAGATTACTAGATTGATCAGTTGATAGATTTAGAAATATAATATATATGCATGCACACAGACCTTTTTTTCTGAACCACTGGGAAATAAGATGCAGACATCGTGTCCTTTGCTAAATACATCAGCATGAATTGGGCAGACTTACTGATTTAATAGGTCTGGAATAGGGCCCTGGAAACAGTCATTTAAAAAATTCTCCATTTGGACACACAGTCAAATTTGAGAACCTTGGGAAAGAGAAACTATGGGGACAAGGCTGTCTTGGGAAAGAGACACAGCCTTCTGAAAGAGGTAAAGGTCAAGGTGAGTTTTGAAAATACATAAAGGTCATCCTGGTAAGTAAGATAAAGAGGGAAGTTCCAAGCAGGAGCAATAATATGAACTCAGGTGTAGAGGCTGGAAATGGCACGGTATGTTCAGTTTTCTGGAAGCACAAAGACACAGGTAGAGAGACTGGGAAAGGAGGAGAGACCAGGTAACTAAACCTCATGTACCTCCTAGGAAGTCATAGACAGCCACGAGGGACAGTCAGGTCTGGTAACCATATAGAGAATAGGTGGAGGGAGGGAATGACGGAGACTGTAACACAAGTTCAGCTCTGGCATTACTCATGGGGTGCCTCAGTCCTTGAATCCCACCTGCCCTTGCTACCTCCATGTCTTAACAAACTGTGGAGAGACACACAGGCCTTCTAAGACTGGAACTCTCACTAATTTTCTCCCTTCATCAGCAGTTCCTGAAACCTTTTGTCTGTACCTACAAATTCTGGTAATCCTGGGCTTAAATGTCCACCTATGTATTTCTAGGACCCTCAGATATGCTGACTGTGCCACTGGGATGTATGAGCCTATTGCAGTGCCTTTTGGTTAACTTCCTCTACCTGCCATCATGCACATCCCACTGCCTACCCATTCACAGGCCCCATCCAGTTGCCGGGTCTGCTTCCAGGACCCTTTCTCTTACACTTAATGTGTCTTGGTGCACTTTCTCATAGCTGGTTTCCATTTCCAAGTAAGTGATTGGAATGTTTCTAAGGTCCTTTTTCAGGTCAAATATGATTCTCAAATCTGATAGACGATAACAGTGAACATCAAGACTTAAGTCAGAAAGTCCTTACTATAGCTGTAGTTATCCTAAAACCTAACCTAATAGCCACATAATCTCAAGATTCAATGAGGGCAAAACCATTAGACAGGCTTGTTGTGTAGTCAGTGTACCAAGAGAGCATGCATTGATTGGTCAATTGTATTGTCAAACAGTAATCTTCTAAGCATTCCTTTAATGTCTTTGACCTCCAGCATTCTGGCTAATGCTTTGCCTAAGTTCATCTTAAGTATACTTAGCCCTTTCAGTACCAATTTTGTAAATTGAGATAAAATGCCTCTATGCTCCCTCTAATTTCTACAGAGCCTGCAAAAGTAGCTACATTCAAAGAAGTAAAAACAACAGAGAGATGCCACTCCACAACAAATGAGGTCATGCCTGGCCCTTGGACCTCCCTCTTCAAGTTCTTCTCTGCTGGCTGTGTACAGAATGAATTTGGCTCCCAGCTGGCAGTAACAGCCTAAACTCAGGGACACTGTTTGTGGTCAGATCACAAGGGCCAATATAGTGCAGTTGTCTTTGCCAAAGTCCTTGCATTTGGGAGATTCTGAATCCCAGGGACTCCCAAGGAAGAAAGGAAACACAGGTCACACTGGGAAGTTCTTCTATTGTACAAATAAGAAAATGAGGTTTTAGAAGGGTCAAGTGCTTTCTCTAAGGTCACACATCGAATTAGTATATGCTTGTCTATGTCTTTCCATTCTGTCTAACCTGAAAATTCCACTCTGGGCTTTACACTAGAGACCTGCTCATACACAGGTGTGATGATGGATAAGCAAGGTTGCTCAGGGCAGCACTGCAGTGTAGCCAAAGATTTGAAACAGCCTTAATGTCCATAAGGGAGTTTAATGGAATAGTAAGCACCTGTAAGAGAGAATATTACCTGCTGTCTGTGTGCTGACATGAACGGTTCCAAAGCCATGCTAAGTTAGGAACAAGGTGCTAGGCATGTGTAAGAATGAAGTGATGCTGTTTGTAAGAATGGAGGGAAAGAGCCTGCTCTGTGTACATGTACGTGTGTAGGAGGTCATATTATGCCTTTGTTTGCTTATGGAAAGAAGAACCAAAAAAAAGAAGAAGAAGAACCAGGTGACTGGGGGTGATAAGGCAGAGTTTTAACTGAACTTTTAGGACCATATTATTATTTATTCAAAAGCTTTATGAAGTGTATTACCCATGTGGCAGACTGGAGGCCAGGTAGCTTGTCCAAGTGATACAACTGGCTAGATAACAGAGTCACAGGCCGTCTTATTCTCATCAGCACACATAAAAACAGTTTTCTAAACACTTTTTTATTAGTACATATTTGCAATATATATATAATGTTTACATTCCTTATGTGGAATTGGTACATGTAGATAACAGATCTTAATTCCTTTTTGCATTCCCTTTCTCTTCCCTCACACCTCCTTCCCTCCATTTCTTGATCTCCTTCTCATTTGAGAAAGTTCTACCTCCCTTCTTCCTGTTATCTATCTTTTATTTTGTTCTTTGTATATAATTTCAGTTTCTCATGTAAAAGAAACCATGTGATATTTAAGCTTGTGTGTCCAATTTATCTTACTTAATATTATAGTCTCAAGGTGCATCCATTTTTCCTAACACTTCATAAAGTGTAGAAAGAGAAAGAAGTGATGGGTTGAAAATAGAAGAAAAAAGATTTTAAAATGGGACTAGGGACCAGAGGAGAATGAAAGGAGACAAAAAGAGAAGAGGGAGTTGATAGTGGGCAGGAGCTAATGATAGTGGTGGATTTGGAGCCCTGCCCCCTCACAGCCCAGAGATGGCTCCAATTCAATGGGTGCTGTGACCAAGGCTCATGGGCTAAGTGGGAACAGGTAGTGTGTAAGGGAAGGGCAGGAGATTGCTAGGTGCTGCCTCTATGGACCCTCTGGACCGCATCCCTCTCCATGCACTGCATCTGGTGCCTCCACTCAGACCCACAGAATGAGCCCTCCAAGGGTGACTGTACTCTGCCATGGCGTGAGCTCCAACAACTCCTCAGCTCCACTCCAAAGGGCTGTGCAGCAGCCTCTCCAGCCTGATGAGAGAGGAGCACCCTTGTGTCATATGGCACTTTGTTCTGTAGCCAAGGTCTGATGAAAACTTGAGGTGCTGATGGGGCAGCCCAGGCTGCTGCCAGCCTGCCCCTGGTAGGGCTTACAGCAAAGTCACATGGGCTAGTTTCCACTTCTAAATGTGCCCCTCTTGGTTAAGGGGACTTCTCTGCCAGAACACCATTTTAGGTCATTTCTGTTATCAGCTTTGACCTTTAAGGGATAGAAGAGAAATGGAATTGTGCCATAGGGGCTCAAGCACAGGCCTCACATTGCCAAGGCCATCCCACGCTACTTCACTCTTCCTTTTCCTCATTTGTAAGGAACAGAAACTACATTCCCTCTGAGCTTTTTTAGACAAGCTTCTGTAAACACAAGAATCCCAGAACCCTCCCCTCCTAGAGGCCAGCTCCAATGTCCCACCCAAAGTCTGAGGGCCAGTAGGGGCACTGTAGCTACCATGAGGTCTTCATGGCCTGGCTTCCCTTGGCCTGAGTGCCCTATTCCCAGCCGTAACTGAATCATGGGCTCCAAGGCACTGTTCTCAAGGGCAGCTACAGAGCTCCTTGCCCTGGAGAAAGAACAATACTGGGGGAGGGGGTGTTCTTAGTCATTGTTTTGTCATAAAGGTGAGACAGAAAGAGATGGCATCAAAGAAAGTGATAATGTGAAGATGCAAGAAATCCCTTTGTGGAATGATTCCTACAGTGATACGTTAATGAACATGCCCTGGAAAGCAAAGTATCTTTTACTGAAATCAGCCAGGCACAGAGGCATGATTCCATATATCTTCTGCTCCCAGTTGCTGCTGCAGCCGCTGAGGAAAAGCAGGGGTGTGTCTTACCCAGGTGCACGGTAGTGGAGCCTGGGCCAAGTGTATCTGAGAGGAAGCTCTCACAGCCATCCCCACCGGTGACACCTATACCTTGATAAGGCATGTTACCTCTCTCACAGCAGAATGTGAAAAAGAAAAGGAAGTCCCCCCATCACTGGGTTGTGGTCAGGGAATCCATATTCTAATTGAATTCCTGTAACTATCTTACCTAACTTTGATAAGAAAATTTTTCTAATTAAAAGCTGCCATGGGGACTTCCTTCATGTGGAAAGGAGCAGAAAGCATTTGCTGTTAATATAATGCAGAATAATTGTGAAATTCAAGGAGAGGGTAAAATCTGACAATTCTCTAACATGGCACAAGATGGTTCCAGATATAAAATTAACTCTGTCTCCCACGACATCCCCATGCTCTGGGTTTTGCTTTCTCCTACAACAGTGCCTGTTCTTGTCTCCATCATTTTCAACCCTCAGATGACTTTTACATAATCAGGACCTGATCCCATACTGGTTCAAGAGAATGGAATGGCATTGTTGGGTTCTTTGGGCTGTGGCCCAGCCTTGGAAGCTAGATCGGTTTTTTTAAAACTCCATAATGATGGGTTTGTCTGCTTCCATCAACTGCCCACATAATCTAAGCACTTCTCCCAAGAAAATCTTCAGAATCTTTCCAGTCTAGACCTATTGCTTGGATGTGGCCCACAATGCATCTGGCTTGGGTCCTCATGGTTCTCCAAGTGGCATTCATTTTCTGTAGGGTTTGGTATCATCTCATTTTCCTTCATCAAAACTGAAGGCTTTCTTGAGAAAACAGGAGGAAACTATATTCACTAAACTAAACGTGGGTGGCAGACAGACCCTCTCTGTGCTAGAAACCAGCTTGTCCATAGTCATCTTCCCTGAAGTCAAACCAAGACCTAAGGCCTGTAAGGGAGAAGGCCCAGATCTAATGTGGCAGAGGGATAAGATGCCAATTCATCAGCACCACTTCTCCCCAGCCCTATTTCTCTCTGCAGACATATGCTGTTTTTGGCTTTACAAATGTTATCCTTCAGTGATAGCAAGGACATTACTCCTGGGGCTCCAACATCAGACAGACTTGACTTATTCATTTGGTCATCCTTCATTATGAATGGGTTCTGTTATACTCCGTAGAGTACAGTCAGGTTTCAGAATCTTTAATTATCTTCAATAAAGATATTTCCAATTCACACAAAAATACTTAACAAATTGGTGTTTAGCTGAAGTGTATAGTCAGTCTCGTAAATATATACAAGTTTCACACAGGTGACTGGCTACATTCTGAACATCTTCTCACTGGGGCCCTGGGGCAAGAGCTGGAGGACAAAGAATCAAAAATACCCTGGCCTCTTTCCTTGTTGCTGTTGACTTGGGTGGTTTGGGCTTAGCACCTCTCTCTGACCTTAGATTCATGTTTTCCCAGAGAAGTGGAAATGAAACCAGCACGCAGGAGTTTTGGCCTGGATTTTTGGCCATCAATACAGCTGACCGACAGCCTATGCAAATCAGATAGTAATTAAGGCCTAGCAGCAAAAACATTTCCATTTATGTCCTGATCTAACTGTGAATGGTGTATGGTGAAATGGTTGATCCCCAGAGAAGACCTGGCTCCTCCTCTCACATCTGTGGTGATTGAACCCGTGCTAAGATAGGATTTGAACCCTTGGGGCAATCAACCTCTTTGCTCAATCCCACTGCTTAGCTGGCACAAAAACAGAAAGAAGTGTGGGTCCACCTGCCCTGGAGCCCCCTTCAAGACTACACATTTCCTTTTCTACTTGATGTGTTTTCTCTGCATCCAGCCCCATTTATCCTACATGGAGCTGCAAAATCAATCTTCTTAAAGAACAGCTGTCATCTTGTTAAAACTTGTCAAAAACTTGTGATTACTACCTGTTTTCAGCATAGGCTGATGTCCAAATTTCTTAGTAATTAACTTATTTGAAAATATATATGGTCAGAAGCTGAAGGCTGAGGGTAGCTTCTCTGACTGAAGATGGGGGAATGTCTTCACTGCAGGTGGATCCTTTTCCAGCCTGTGTCTCTTACAAGCTGCTCTTTAAGGTAACACACAGTACCTGTGAGCCAGGATTTCATCTTACATGGAGTTGCCACTAGCTGGTAGGACAATAATGATCATCAATTATGGATATCTGATCTGGCAACGGGTATGAGAAAGAGAACTGAATGATGGCAACAGCGCCTAGTATTTGCCGTTCATTTGTTATAAAGTGAACAAAATGTGTATGTGTGCATTTTGTGTGTGTCTGTGTGTACATAATGATGAACTGACTCACCAGATGATAACCACAAACTATACAGAGCCCTCTTCACCACTAACAGTCTATTAACCAGTAAGTTAAAAAAATTTTAGCTACCCCTTACTTGCAAATAGGACCTGAGGATTCAGGGCTAGAAGCTGGATGGAAATCTCAGTAAAGGCTGGGAATGCCTATTGGTAGGAGGCTCCAACCATAGAGGGATCAGAGGTCAACAAAGAGTAGAGAATCAAAGCCAGCTGCCTTTCTTATTAGGAAGCTGAAGTTAGGAAAAATTGGAGAGAAGGGAAGGAGTAACCAGCACAAGCTGAGCAATTTAGTGAACAGAGGCAGAGGGAACCTTGAAATTGAAGAAAACTGTCACATGGTTTTTGTCCTTTAGGAATGTTGAGGTGTCACTTTCTCAGAGTGGCCCTCCCTGGCACTCCTGGCTACCAGAGCAGTTCCTGCCACTCTCCATCCCTTCCCAGCTTTATTGATATTCAGAGTCCTTTTCTCTGCCTGATAATGTATCAGATTTCTATTTACTCTTTTTGTTTGCATCCTCATATAAGCTCCCTATAGGCAAAGGGGTTTTCTTGCTCATTATGGTTTCCCCAATGCCTAGGACAGCTCCTAATAAATAATAGAGTTTCAATACATCATTTTTGTTTGACCGATGAACTGATTCAATAGATAAGAAAACTGAGGTTGAAAAGTAGAGAGTGACTTGCAGAGCTCAGGAGTTGCAAACCACCCACCCTACAACACACGAGATTCCCTTTGCAACAGAGAGTTGGTCATCCCTTTGGTTCAGTAGTGGAAAGTTGAGAAATGAAGGATTACAGACAAGGTGGGGAGTATTGGGGTAAAGAAGGGTGAGGAGAGGCCCTCTTTGATCTGCACCTTGAGTAATGGCGTCATTTGCACAGAGGAAGATGGGAAAAAGCTGGCTAGGGAGGAAATTAAATGGTTGTCTCCCTTTCCCTACAGTGTGACCTCTGAAAGTCAATCCCTCATTTTGGTTCTAGCACCCACACATCTCTAGTTGTGTGAAGCAAAAATCCCTCCTGGGGACAAAACTCCCCCTGGGTCCAGAACCACTGGAATCTAGCCAGAAGTAAGCTCTTCCCTCTCCTTTCTGGGAACTGCAGCCTTCTTAAAGGTCCCGGGTTCTAACACAGGATCAGGAACACTCTCACCCTTTGAGCATTTTCTTCCCTGCTGGATTGTGGGCTCTCGATTCAACTCATGCAGCATCCTTTTCTGCACATTGCCTTGTTTCTCTCACACATGGGAGCAAACAAGGGACCAACAACTCTATCACTGCAGCACGTGAATGAAAGCTGGGAAAGGAAAGAAACACCTCACTGAGGGGAGAAAACCAAGTGACTTGATTGGCAGTTCTGAAAATAGTCCCTGAGGGGCACCCTCAAGGGCACTGGGCTGCATTATTTAGCATGTCTGTTTAAAGAGAAAACCAACATTTTTCCTTTGGTTTGGTTTTCTTTCTGGTTTAAGATTCAGTACATCACCCATATTGATGGATTTCATTGCAATATTTTCCCCAAATGACCTATAGTTCCATTTTCTAATATGCAGCCACCCACCCACAGCTTGGAAGCTGGCAATTGATATTCTGTAATTTTCAATGAGTAGCTGAAGCTTTGCTGTGCACTACAGTAATACTGCTGCTTGTTATAGGTAAAAAGAAAGAAAATGATTATTACACTGATGGAAAATTCAGTTGCATCTCAAAGATGATGTAACTCTAAATCGCAAAAGAATTAGGAATCCATGGCTGGATGGAGCAATTACAGGTCAGCAATTTCATGTTAAATTGCGTAGTGCAAGGTGGGGCTGGAAGATACTGCAGAGCAAATTTAATTCGCCTTGAAAATAATCAGTCGATGCAAAGGCCTGGAGATGAAAAATTTCTTTAAAATTAATTATTGCTGCTCAAATCTAGCCAGTCTCTTTCAGCAGCAAGAACAGCCTGCAGAGAGAGATTTCATCTCTTTGAGTATGTTGAAAAGATCTGTTGGTTTCTGGTCCAAAATCAGTTTGAGTTTACCATTATACAGGGAAGCCTATGCTGTACAATGAGCTGAATTGTCACTGAGTCAGATGAAAAAGTGGACAGGAAAGATAAAAATGGGGATTGGTACCTCAGCCAAACAATCCAATCAGATTTTCAGGCCTTACCCTGTCTAGAAATCTAGGTAACTGTCAGTTTCTTTGTGTGAATAAGGAGAAAAATGCTCCCTTCTCTCACGAGACCCAGCACATCCTTAGTCATTGAAGACTAAAATCAAAAAGGAAAAACACACTGCATTTCTGACATGCAGTTCACAGCACCCTTCTTTGAGAGCCTTCTAAGAGCTGAGGCAGAAGTTGTAAAGTCAATTAAAATCATCAGCCATGATTGACAAGGAAACTTGAATACTAAAAGAGCTGAGACTCTCATACCACAGGACTGGGTCTCATATCCCCCAGGAAGGGGAGTGAGACAGGGCAGATCATTTCTCTGCACTGAGGTATACTGTGTCCTTTAGATTTGTTTCCATCATCCATGCTAAGGACAGAAATGAAGGCATGTCCTGCTAATGTGCTGGGGCCGTGCATCACACAATGCCTCCTTGTGAGCTGAGGGACGTCTACATGCAAACAGGATTGAAGGAACAGTCAAAACAGCCTCCCATGGCTATTTGCCCCACAAACCCCAAAAGACCAGAGGGACTGCAGTGTTTGGTTTGTGGTCTCCCTGCTTCTATAGGAACTGCCCAAGTGGTCAACCCTGGACAGCAGTTGGAGCCCCCCTTGCTACTGCCTCTGAGGCCACAACTGCAGATAAAGAAGACTCACTCAGGCTACAGGCAGAGCTCCAACACATAAAATAAGGGAGGAGAGGAGAACAGAGAAAATGAATCAATCCACAAATTAAAAAATAATAATAATAAGTTGAGGTTGGGTGCAACATCGCACCCCTGTAATCTCAACTACTTGAGAGGCTGAGGCTTGAGGATCATAAGTTTGAAGGCAGCTTGGGCAACTTGTGAGACCCTGTCTCAAACTTTAAAAATGGATAGATAAAAAAGGTCTGGGAATATAGTGTGGTGTGTGGCCCCAGGTTCAATAACTAAATAAAACACATGCATACATTTAGCCCAAGGTGGCACCTACATAGGTCATGTTGCTGACCTATGCAGTGGCGAAAAGCACTTCTTCCCTCAGGGTACAAAGCCCAGTGAGCAGATGGCAGGCTGAATTTTAAAGTGTAGCCATTATGCCAACATGTACATTCTTATCAATATCTCTATCAGTCATGTTCAAGAAGGAAATCAATGGCATATTCAGGAGACTTGCGGGGGGGGGGGACATTTATCAAGATGTGGGCAGGTTGTAGGATAAAATAGTACCTGTAGGCTGAAATGATGAGGGGCACAGTATCACTGGGACCTGGAAAAAAGGGCATCATGCAGAGAGGGTCATCTTGACAGGAGTTATAACCACTAGGAAACGGCTAGCCAGAGGCAATCTCATAAGGAGGAGGTCAAGGAAACAAACACCTTAGCCTTACTCCCCTCTTTCCCTCCCAGCTCCTTCTGGAACTCATTAGCTGAAGTCACCCAGAAAGCCAGGAGTTGAGGGATCTCTTTGATGGGGCCTATAGGGTCAGCTCCCTGAGGCAGAGAGCACCACGCAGAGGGTGGAACATTGATCTGGAACACACTGGGAAATATGTAGCTCACTGCCCAAGGTAGGACAACCCTGGCCATTTATTCATCTTTCAAACATGTGTTTAGAGCTGCCACCCAGGTGCTAGGCCAGATCCTGGGTACACATTGATGGGCCTACTATGGATTGTTAACCTCAAGAAATAGCTTGGTGAGGGGTGCTTGATGTTTTCTGTGAATCAGCAATCTCCTCTTCCAAAGAGTAGGTCCAATAATCTTGGAAAATGAGACATTTTATTTCTAGCCATGTAGCTTATGCTTCCACTTTATATAACAAGAGGGCTGATATTATCCTGAAGGCTCTGGACAGTTTACTTCTTATGAGTGTCTTCCTTATAAAAAATTAACCAGAAAATTGCTAAAGTTCACAAATGCAGCATCAGACCCAGAGGGACAATATAGGATACAATTTTTGATATCTTTAGGTAAAAAAACATGAAAAACACATATCAAAAAAGTTAAAAAAAAAAAAAAAGCTAGGTGAGGCTGTCTTTTTATTCTCCTTTCAATGTAAGCAGGGTAGTATATGTTTGTTTTCTGTGGATGGTGCTGATTCATCAAGGATTCAAGAATTACTAATGAGTGTTTTCACTTCTCATTTACAAAAGGAATACATTAAGAGATTACTCAGCTGTTCGGTGTGGCTTTTAATTGAAACCTCCTTCTCTGTATGGATGGGCAGGATTTGTTTTGCACTGTGCACAGAGGCTGGGTGACCTTTTCCGCATCAGAGAGACTGAAATGTGGTCAACACATTTTCTGTTTTCAAATGAATGATTCCACGCAGTCTATTTACACAGAGTAGCCAAATTGTCTAGCTTTTCATAGAACTCATCTCTGTCTCTCGCTCTCTCTCTTTCATTCCTCTCTCCCACTCTCTACACTTTGATCACTTTCTAAATAGAGAAAATGCACCAAGAGATGACACATTTATCAGCCCAACAACTACACTCCATTTTACCTCCTTAATATCAAACCTATAGCCTAGTAGAATAGTTAGTCCAGTGTGACAGATGAAATGTAATGTCTTCTCATATTCAAGAACAAATGCAAAGTGATAAATCTCTGACACAAATAAGTAAATGGACAAAGGAAATAAACCAGACAATTGCATCTAGAAATCGCATTTACAGAACAAACATGGGAGGAAATGTTCAACCTCATTTTTTCATTCCCTGATTCATTCATTCATGAAGTTGTTAAATATTTATTGAGCACCAACTCTGTGCTTGGCACTACACAGATCCTGGGTGTATAGTGATGATTAAAACACAGATTTCATTCTCATGGGGTTTCCATTTCAGCAAGAGAGACCTGAAAATAAGATTCATGGAAGAGGATGTCCTGTTAGGTACAATCAGCAATTAAGAAAGCTGAAATCCTGAGGTGAGGAAGGTTGAAGAGGACCACAAGAGAACTCAGCAACAACAAAGAAGCTGAGAACTATAACAAGCACCATTTTCAATGAGAAAATTCACAAACATTTTAAGCAATTTTCAATTCAGTAAAGCAATAGTGAATTGACAATTTAAACAATAATAACCATGGCTCTTTAATCATGAAGTTCCATATTAAGGGTATAATATATTGGAAAAACTATATGCCATAAAATGTTCACATCACATAAAATATTGTTATGTATAATAGCAAAAGGTTGGACTCTAATCCTAATCACAAGAAGTTTCCATGAACTACAGCACATCCTTTTGCCTGAATATTTTGCAACCATTAGAAATACTTAAGACAATTAGGGAAACAATCCATGTCACAATAGTATCCAAAAAAAGAGAAATATCTAGGAATCAATCTAATGAAGGAAGCAAAAGACCTCTACATTGAGAACTACAACAATCTGAAAAAAGAGATTGATGAGGATGTAAGAAAATGGAAAGAGGGCCAGGGATTTAGCTCAGTGGTTCTGGTGCCTGCCTTGCAAGCACAAGGACCCAAGTTCAATCTCTGGTACCAAAAAAAAAAAAAAAGAAAAGAAAATGGAAAGATATCCCTTGTTCCTGGATAGGAAGAACAAATACAGTGAAAATGGCCATACTTCCAAAAACTACTATACAGATTCAATGCAGTCCCTATTGAAATCCCAACAGTATATCTCACAGAACTAGAGAAAACAATCCAAAAATTCATTTGGAACAAGAAGAGAGCCAGAATAGCAAAAGCAATTCTAGGCAACAGAGACATGGCAGGGGATATCACAATCTCCGACTTGAAAATATACTACAAAGCCACTGAGATAAAAACAGCATGGTACTGGCAAAGAAACAGACCTGAGGATCAGTGGAATAGACTAGAAGATACAGAAACAACTTCAGACTTACTCAGCTACCTCATCTTCGACAAAGGAGCCAACCATTCTCACTGGAGAAAAGATAGCCTCTTTAATAAACAGTGTTGGAAAAACTGGATTTCAACTTGCCAAAGATTAAAACTTGACCCCTATCTTTCACCATGCACTAAACTAAAATCGAAGTGGATTAAAGATCTAAATATTAAAACAGAAACACTAAACTTGCTGGAAGATAAGTTAGGTAGAACACTTGAAGACATTGGTATAGGAAAAAACTTTATGAACAAATCCTCAGTAGCACGGGAACTAGCACAAAGAATCAACAACTGGGATTTCATCTTATTAAAAAGCTTCTGCACTGCAAGAGAAACCACCAACAGAGCTAACAGACAACCTACAGTATAGGAAAAAAAATTTAGCAGCTGTAACTCAGACAAAGGGCTACTATCTAGAATATATAAAGAACTTAAAAAAATCAGACCCCCCAAATTCAAAGACCCAATTCAAAAATGGACATCTGAAATGAACAGACATTTTTCAGACAAAGAAGTACAAGCAGCAAATAAACATATGAAAAAATGTTCAACATCACTGGTCATTCGAGAGATGCAGATGAAAACAACACTGAGATTCCACCTCACCCCAGAAAAACTGGCTACTATCAAGAAATAAACCAATAACAAATGGTGGCGGGGATGTGGGGAGAAAGGAACCCTTCTCCATTATTGGTGGGAGTGCAGACTGGTGCAACCACTATGGAAATCAGTGTGGAGATACCTCAAAGAACTAGGCCTGGAGGTCCCATTGACCCAGATATTCCCCTTCTGGGTATTTTCCCAAAAGAATTAAAAGAATCATACCACAGAGATATATGTGCACCCATGTTTATAGCGGCACAGTTTGTAATAGCTAAAGCTTGGAAACAGCCCAAATGCTCATCAACTGGAGACTGGATAAAGAAAATGTGTTTTTTTTATAAAATGGAGTACTATTCAGCCATAAAGAACAAGAAACTAGAGTCATTTATAGCTAAATGGATGCATATCGAGGCCATACTCTTAAGTGAAATAAATAGGACACACGTGTAAATACCAAATAGTTTCTCTAGTGTGAGAAACTGAGAGTGTAAATAAGGATTAAAAGGTTTAATAACTAATAGTTGATACTTTGAAATAGGAAAAGGTCCAAAGGCATAGAGATGGTGGGAGGAGATGGGGAAAGGAAAGAAAGGAAAGGAAAAATTATGAGAAAAGAAAAAAAAATGGAAACGAAGTCTATGTAGATAGGGAAGGGTGGAGGGGTGAGGGGCACACAGGTAATGGGGAAAAATAAGAATTAAGATATGCCATGTACAGGTACAAACACCCAATGATAAATGTAAACATATTGTATACCTAAAATGTACCAATTAAAGAATTTAAGAAAAAAAGAGAGAGAGAAACCACCAACAGAGCTAAGAGACAACCTACAATGTGGGAAAAAAATTTTACCAGTTGTTCCTCAGACAAAGGTCTAGTATCTAGAATCTATAAAGAACTTTAAAAAATCAGACCTCCCAAAGTTAAAGACCCAATCCAAAAATGGGCATCTGAAATGAACAGAAATTTCTCAGACAAAGAAATAAAAGCAGCAAATAAACATATAAAAAAATGTTCAACATCACTGGTTATTCAAGAGATGCAGATGAGAACAATGCTGAGATTCCACCTCACCCCAGTAAGAATGGCTGCTATCAAGAAATTAACCAATAACAAATGCTGGTGGGGTTGTGGGGAGAAAGGAACCCTTCTTCGTTGTTGGTGGGAGTGTAGACTGGTGCAACCACTGTAGAAATCAGTATGGAAACACCTCAAACAACTAGAATTGGAAGTCCCATTTGACCCAGCTATCCCTCTGCTGGGTATCTTCTCAAAAGAATTAAAAAATCATACCACAGTGATATATGCTCACTCATGTTTATAGTAGCAAAGTTTGTAATAGCTAAAACTTGGAAACAGCCCAATTGCCCATCAACTGGAGACTGGATAAAGAAGATGTGGGGTTTTTTTAATAAAATGGAGTACTATTCAGCCATAAAGAATGAGAAACTAGAGACATTTATAGCTAAGTGGATCCATACTGAGGCCATACTCTTAAGTGAAATAACTAGGGCACAGATGTGTAAATACCAAATAGTTTCTCTGGTGTGAAAAACTAAAAGTGTAAATAAGGATGAAAATGTGTAATTAATATGTGAAATAGGAAGAAAAGGTCTAAAGGAGTAGGGGAAGTGGGAGGGGTAGGGGAAAGAAAAGAAGGGAAAAGAAAAAATATGAGAAAAGGAAAAAAATGGAAATAAAGTCTTTGTCAATAGGGAAGGGTGGAGGCGGTGAAGGGAGGGCTAGGATTGGGGAAAAAATAAGAACCAAGATACATTATGTAAAGGCACAAGATCCCCATGATGAATGTAACTCTGTATACCAAAAACATACCAATAAAGTTAATGGAAAAAAAAGATTTAAAGAAAGAAATACTTATGATACACTAACTGAAAATGAAAATTATGTGTACAGTAAATAACAATCGTTTTTATATATGCACATAAAAACCTAGGAGGAAATAATTAAAATGCTAGCTGTGATCACATGGGTGGTATTTTTTCTTTTTCGTATGTTACCAAATTTTTTAGTGATTAAATTTTTTAAAATAAAAAGTCAAATATGGATAAAATGGAAAGTTAAACAAAATCCTACCCAGGTCATATTATTAGCAGTTTTCCACTGGCTTGAATTTAAACACCAGGAAAGTCAGCATCGTCAGCCTGGAGGCCTGGATTGCTGGCCTATCTCTCATCATGGTGTAATTTTGGCCAAGCCCCTTATCTCTCTAGTTTCATTTTAAGAAAATAAGAGAGATGCTCTGGATTTTCTCTAAAGCTCTTTCTGGCTCCAAGACCCATGAATTCTGGAGAAAAGCATGTGTCTCAATTCACTGAAATCATAAACAGGCATCAAGGCCCTTCACATAAATCAAGTGCAAGCTGCCAGGTGAGAAGAGACATAGTCAGAAAATACTGTGTTTGACTCATCAGCTATTTCTCTTATAAGATTAAACGTTGTCTTTTCCTCCTGAATCCATAACATCTTCTGGTTCTTGTTTTTCAAAACAATCTTTATGGAAGAGCAAGCTTTATCAATTATCTATCATATGTGTCAATCTATTATTATTCAGGCACATGGAGGCAATATCTTAAATGTAGAATCTGAGTTCGTAAGCCAATGTAAAGCCTGTTTCTCTAATTTGTAAGCCCTTCTGCCTTTTTCACAGTCATTCACAATGTAACTCACTCTGAGCTTTACAGAGGCAAGTGTTTCAAACTAAACGTAATCCTGCACAATAGAATCTACTCAATTTCTATGGACTGGAAGAAAGGGCCCAATTAGTGAGGCATTTCTTGACATATGCTTGCCTTAGGGCCTAGAAATATTTTCAATTTCTTTTCCTGATTAAATATGATTTAACATTGAGTCAGTGTTTTTTTAAGGTCCAAACCAAACATATCAAACTCATGGATTGAATGAGGATTGGTGGATTTCCGTTCAACAAAGAAGTTAATCAGTGGTTGGTGAAACAAAACCTGAAACGCCTTTCATTTCATGGGCAGTTGTGAAAGAGTCAATTCCTTCACTTGTAAAACAGGAGGCTTGCCTTTAATAAGTAATAATAACTAAGGTTTCAAATGTCCCTGCCAACTCTATACAGTTTTGTATGCTGACTCACAAGCTACTGGAAGATGCAAAGGCAAGAGCTTGTGTGGTCCTGGCCCTCAGTGAAGACCCACAAGAGTTACTGACACCCACAAAAACAGAAACACAGAGTCAAATACCCTAGCAGCAGTGCAGAGCCCCAACATAGACTCCTTAAGGTGACAACCCTTCACATTTTCCCTCTTCTTTCTGTAGGAGGGTTTTTAGAGTTCAGGGGATACCAGAGCTAGGAGAGATAGGCAGCAAAAAAATAAAAGATCTGAATGAAAAAAATTTCTCTGGATAACTTCCCCGATCACTTTGGGGATTGGTACAAGTGAAAATGTATGTTCTACACCCTCAGAGCTATGATCCACTAGTTACACATTTGCTTCTGTTCGCAACTGAGCCTCTCTGGGAAGTGACAGCTCAGTGGTGGAAGCTGTTCTCTTCCCCAAACACAAACAGCTCCTGTCTTGAGGCTTGAATTCACCAGGCTGATGTGTCTCATTGCTAGGCTGCCAGCCACATGAAAGCCTCATACAGCATAGCCAATTTAAATATGCACGAGAGACCTCTTGATTTCCTTCCTCCCACATCTAAATTTGGTGCCCCCCAAAACACAGGAGTCGTGCTTCACATCTCCCTTTCCCTCATCTTCCTCAGTCAT
This sequence comes from Heterocephalus glaber, assembly GCF_053883595.1. Lineage (NCBI taxonomy): Eukaryota > Metazoa > Chordata > Mammalia > Rodentia > Bathyergidae > Heterocephalus > Heterocephalus glaber. The sequence continues at coordinate 47,311,534 of NW_028258324.1, read as the reverse complement.
TTCAGCTGGTAGTTCTACCTTCCACTGAGATGGCTCCTGCCCATTGGTGTCCATCTCCACGGCAGCCAGTCAGGTTCCAGCCCTTGTCCCTTTTTATGGGGTCTCACCAATGACCTCCTATCTACCCTTGACTTCCACTCTTACCTCCTCCAGTCTGTTTTTCTACACCTGCCAAAATTCTAAAACCTGACTTAAATTATGTCATTCATCTGCTTTAGACTTTCACCTGGCTTTGTGTTGTACTTTGAAAGAAATCCAGGTTGCTAGCATGGTGTCATGGGCCCTGCACAATGGGGCTCATGACTTCCCGGCCACCTCACCCAAGGCCACTTTCCCTTTTGCCACTGTGCTGCAATCTCAGTGTCATCTCGTCATGCTGGTTTCTATACCTCAGAGCCTTTTCTCTGATGTCCCCCTGATCTTTATATGACTGAAAATTCTCCTTTAAGTGTTGGTGCCAACATGACTTACTCCTAGAGGCCGTCTCTCATCATGTTTGCAGAGAATATACTACCTTGATTTCTATATGTACTAATGTCCTGTTTGCTTCTTCCTTGCACTTACTAAAATATGTAATTGTTTTACTTGTTGTTTATCTGATTACTATTCTATATCTTATCTAGATTTTAAACTCTAAGGAACCACAAGTCCTTGTCTTTTACTTCCCTATATGTTTCACTTCCTGCACATAATACATAATAAATATTTATTGATGCAATTAATTCATGACTGCTATTAGTATTCCTAATTTTTTTGGCTAGTTGTTAAGGAATCCATCTGATTAGCCTAATTTGATTCTGATTTGTTTTTCCACTTCTGTATTCTAGCTGCAGAAAAGGAAAAAAATTTGGAGCTTCATTTCCTAAAACCAGCTGTTAAAGGAGTAGGGGATATCTACTCCTTTTCCAGGAGAACAACTGAGCAGTTTCCTCTTCTACACCATCTCTTCTAGAAGACTTTTATTTCACAGTATAGAGAATACTCATTATAGTCATTTATGAGAGCTGCTTTCTGTTTTATAGTCAATTACTTTGTAGCTCAGTAATATTTATGTGTATCACTAAATATGTGCCAGTGATTTTTTTGTACTTTTTTTCAAACTATACCTCAGATGGTACAGTGGTCCTTTTTTATAATTAAAGGCAATAATATATCAACCAGATGGATTATTATGTAGCCATTAAAAAGTTATTGTTACATAAACAGTAACAAGTAGAAATGTTTATGATTTACTTTAAAAAACAAAAGCAAAATATGTAATTACTCTGATTTGTGATTAAAACTAAATTTGTACACAAACGAGTAATTATAATACAGAACAAGGACAAGAAAAAAATCTTGGCTTTCTAATATGTTGGGTTTATTTATGATTCTTTTAAAAATTATTTCCATTTCTGAATACAATATTAATTATGCAATAAGATCAAAAAGAAATAGGGATGAAAACCTGACTACTTTGTGCACTTGCAGCTGGGACAGCAACCGGAAGCATGCAAGATTAGTCTGGGAAAGTCTCATTGAAATATTCCTGCTTGTGTGGACGGTCTAGAAACTGCCTTTGGCTTTATCAGCTGATTAAACCTGTCACTCAACTGTTTCCCCCAGGAAGTAGTCACAGGTGGAATCATTTTAAATATTGTATTTCCTATTTGTTCTCCATGTGGGTATCTGTATAAAGGTGTGTGGGTTAGAGTAGAGGAAGCAGAGAGGACAATGCACTTAAAATAAATGCAACAAAATAAATTACAAAGATTAAGCTGGGTTTGCATGTCCTACATGGAACAAATTTCAAGATATATTGTTAAATTAAATCTTTAAAAAATAAAAACATGCATATTATGATATCATGTTAAAAAACAAATTAAACAAAATCAGATACTGATGCATATTTTTCTTTCTATCTATATAGAAAGGATTTGCACATAGCGTATACTGCAAAAATATATGCAACACATTTATAATATACATTCACACACACATTTTTTGAAGCAAAGATATACCTGGAAAATTAGAAAATGTACGGGTAATAATGGTTGCCTCCAGGGAAGAACACTAAGGGCATAGGGGCTGAGGATAAGTGAGGCTTACTTTTCACCATACAATCTTTTATATTGTTTAAAATATTTACCATGGGCATGTATTACCTATTCAATGAAATGGTTAAATCATTGTTATTAAAGACAGTGAGCTAAGTTGCCAAAAAATCAAAATATAAATGCATAATGAAGTGGATTATATTCAATGTTTCATGAATAGATTTTTTAAATATATGAAGGTAAAAATAAAATAAATACAACTTATCAAGTGCTGTGTACATTGTGTGCTGAGTACTTTATGGAACACAATAGGCAAAGATGAATCAGAGCAGTGTAAGATGCCATTTCTGTATGAGTTTGCATATATGGCTGCCAAAACAAAACTATCACAAACTGGGGGGGGGGGGGGTTACATAGGGAAATTTTCTTTTACTATTATTGTTTTGTTTTGTTGAGACAGTCTCACTACGTAGTTCAGGCTGACCTTGAATTCATGACAATCCTCCAGCTTCAATGTGAGTGCTGAGATTCCAGGTGTGTACCACAACTCCTGGCTCAGAAATTTATTTTCTTATCATTCTAAAGGTTGTAAGTTGAAGACAAAGAAGTTGAGGGGTTTGATTTTTCCTGAGGCCTCTCTCCTGAGCTTGCAGGTGCCCTTCTAGCTGTGACCTCACAAGGTCTTTCCTCTGTGCAGGGATGCCCCATGTCTCTCTGGATGTCCACTTTTCTCTTCTTATAAAGATAGATTGAATGAGAACCCATCCTCAGGGCCTCATTATAACTTGATTGCCTCTTTAAAGGATCTATCTCCAAATTCAGTTACATTCTTATTTCTAGGGGCTAGGGCTTCAACATATAAATACTAGGAAAACACAATGAATTCCACAACGTTGTTCTTTTTTTTTTTTTTGTACCGGGGATTGAACTCGGGTCCTTGCGCTTTCACAGCAGGCAGCAAAACCACTGAGCTAAATCCTCGGCTCCCACAACATTATTCTTGAAGAATTTTCTGTTTAGAGAACTGTTTTAGAGAACTAAGCCATATATTCTAGGGAAAAAAGGAAAAAAGAACCAATGCTAAAGACAGCTAACAAATGTCAAAGTGAATAGTAACAGAGAAAGTAAAAAGCTGAGACTTTTTAGGGCAGTGGCAATTTCTTAGGCAAAACTCCTATTTTACAAAGTGAAAATTAGGAACACATGAGTATGAAACTACAAATTGGTCCTTGTCATAAACACTATACATACTACAAGAGTCTGCTTTGGGTCTGGGAAAACAATTAGTTCACCAAATTATAGTATTTTAGACATGATGGTAAAGGAACTCATTAATTTAACCAATTTTGTGGAAAAATATTATCCCTTGTGTTGTTTGCAATTGTCTCAGCAGGAGAAGGATTTATAAAGAGAAGAGAATATTTTATTTGTCACAATTATTTTATGACAAGGACAGGCAAGAGGGACTTTGATACATAAAAATACAAAAATTCCTCCAAGGAGGGATTATGAATCATCCCTATTAATCAGTTCATCCATCAGATATAGAAGTGAGGGCCACTATGGTATGCTTGGGCCACTTGGGGCCTTGACACACATCAAAGAAAGGACTCACTACTTCTGTGGGCACTCAGTCCAGCCAGCAGTTAAAGTTGGTTAAAGGCTTTACCTGCTATTTTAACACAGACACCTGTCTTCCTTCCCAGCTTATTTTTCTCCAATTGTTCCTCCTTTCTTTCCTCACTTTTGTCCCATTTTCTGCACCATTTTTATAGATAAAAGAGCATATGACCCACAACCACACCAAAGTGACTTAGTTCCTAATCTACCAAATCCACAAATTATGATGGTGAAACCATTCTGTGATCTGCAATATACAGGGGCTCCTAATAATACTCTCAACATACTGTGTAGAAATTGTGAGGATTTGATTCACAGTGCACATCAAAGTATTTTGCATGAGTAAATCCCTATTCAAACATTGGCTCTTACTATAATGTAATGGAGAATTAAACAAAATGGGGAGGTGAAAGAAAAACAAGGTCCATTGAAACTGGTCAGTTGGTCAGGTCCACTGTAACCCCTGTATCTTGTTAGAATGAAGATGTTTTTGTTCCCCCAAAGGTGAAAGGAGGAGACATAGCATCAGGAAAATACATTCATTTTAATAAGGAAATATACCAAGAGAAAATCTATGTACCATGGAGCAAAAGGAATTTCAGTAACCTCTTGCTTTTTTTGTGGACCTTTCTGTTAATCGTTAGGTTTTCCACTCGGAAAAGGCCTGTTTTATAGACTTCTCAAAAGGATAAAAGGTGCTCTGAATTCCAGGAACACAAAAATAGAGCCAAGAAACTCACAGATCCAATGTGGTCAATCACTTGGGGTAGATGATATATGGCTCAGTTTAAAAGCAAATGAATGGTGGACCTAGTTACCTCTCTGAGAATGGAAGCCACAGTCATGTTACAACTGTGGAACCTGCAGCTCTGTTCTCTGCCCCAGGCAGCCACAGCTGCTGCTTGACTGACAGCCCTGCAAAAGACGCCAGGGGAGTGACACTCCAGCAGGACAATGCTCTAGGTCACTGGGCCGGGCAACATAGAATCCTGCGAGTTGGGAGAGGTCAAGCAAGAGGCTCTTAATTCCATGTTCTTAGCTTAAATCCATAGAATAAAACTGCCATAGATATGTGTGGTGTGTTTGTGAATGTGTGTGTGTTTTAACAACAACCAAACAAAACAGTATCAGACCACTATTAGAGCAATTAAGCTCCTTTGTTGGTTTGTTTGCCTGTTTGTTTGTTTGTCCAACTTTAGTCAATCTGGACTAAATTTCCTTTAGTCTAGAGGCCCAGCCTGACTTTCATCAAAACATGTGGTTGATGTTATTGAATGAGAGTCCTTGGGAGCTTTCCTCCTTCTATAGGGAAGTGACAATTTCCAGTGTGGGATGAGGGACTTCCCAGTGACTCACATGGGAAGGTAGAGCCATTACTAGGGAAGCTCAGCCCACTACTAAGTCTGTCCACCTGTCTACCAGATAACCGACTGAGCCAGAGAGAGCATCTGCAAGGCAAAGGGACTTATCACTGTCACCATTGTGCTCCCTCTCCTACCTCAGTGCCTCCAAGATGAAGAGGCTGACAGCACTGAGCAACTCACATTATATTCCCCAATAGGCAGCACTCTTCTGGGGCTGGTCATGCTCTCTTGAAACTTTTCAAGCTTTCCCTCAGCATAAGTAAAAGGAGGAAGGAAGAGATGCCATGCACTACCTGTACATGGTAGTTATACCTTTGTGTTCCTCCTGCTGGGAGGTGGTGCATTGGGAGGGAAATTCCATGGAGTTTGGAGTCAGAACCTGTCTCTGCCACTGTATTATCAGCTTGAGCTAAGGTGTGTGGTAATAACAAACAACCGCGAATCTCAGCAGCATGCAGTAACTAAGTTTATTTCTCACTCTGGCTACATGTTGATTGTAGGTCAGCTGCAGCTCTGTCCCGTGGGGGCCTTTATCTTGGGAGCCAGCCAAAAGAAGCAGCCTCTATCTGGGCAACTGATCTTGTGGAAGAGAAAAAGGACTGGAGCCATATGTCCCAATCACATTTTACTGACCAAAACACTGATGTCAGCAGAGCAGAGGGAACAGAACACTGAATAATAATATAATGAGTAATAACACAACTTACTAACTCTGTTCTTTGGCAAATTACTGACAGGATTATAATGTGGACTCCAAGATTTTTTTTTTTTTTTTGGTTGTTTGGTTTGGTTTGGTTTGGTTTGGTACCGGGGATCGAACTCAGGACCTTGTGCTTGCTAAGCAGGTGGCGGCACCACTGAGCTAAATCCCTGGCCCTTCCAAGTTGTAATAGGATAATTATATAAAATATGGGCTAAAATTTGAAAATATAGCAGGAACTAAAGTCAGTTCCCTCCCAAACTTTAAATTCTAGACTTATCAGTCAAAGAAATTCTCATTCCTTTGGAAATAGCTATTTTGATACTCCAATATGAAGATGTGCCAATGTTAATTGCCTCTCTGGGGAAATACTTGCACTTTAATAATAGCCTTACATGTTGCTTTAACCTAAAATTTTAATTCTAATACTAGGAATTTCAGACACTGGAAGGTGTTGATCTGCTTGACTACCTGCCTCCTTGCACCAGTGGCTCTTGAATATTCCTGGTTTAGACACATTAGCTTTACCTGTGATTTAAGCCCAGGGCCAGGCTCTGGAACTATTCCTCTCTTACTGGAGATTGCACAACTCCAGGACAGATACCTGGTAAATCAGTACCAAGACAACCCTGAAAATAGTTTCATGTAACCTTTTCCTGTGGTTCCTGTAGATTCCAATGCCTGAGTCCTTGGTTCTTGTGCTGTACTAGTGACTTCTAAAGCCTGCCTTGCTGCCAAACTGATCCCCACCTTCTAGAAAACAGAGTCCAGCTATTGACTCTAAGCCTGGAATTTCTTATCTTCCAATTTTCTTATGTAAGTTACACAAAGCCACAATTCTTCCCTGCTAGGACATTCACCTCTTCTCTCCCACAAGACCTCTCTGATACGTATTGTCCACCATTCTGGATCATCACCTGATTGTACCTGTTTTTCCTCCACTGATTTTTTGGCCCCAGTTAACCACATTCTGTTGGCCCTGCACCAATCATACTCCAGCTCAGCACCAGGGAGGGAAGAGGACTTTTCATTGAGTTGTAGAGTCACTGTTCCAAAATCCAGGCCTGATTTATAGTCCATGGGAAGTTCCTTCAGGATTTCAGCAATGAAAAGTTGCCTTCCATCATCGGTGTTGTCACAACTGCCCCTCCATGAAGTCTCTGTGCTATCACGACACTGACAGGGGAGAGGGGTAGCTCAAATAAAAACAGGCAATCCATGTCTGGGTTACCAGTCCGGGGTTTCTGAATCCCTCAAGGCTCTGTGATGATGATACTGAGGGGCCTATAAATGAATTTTCATATTTTCAAAATTTCCTGTCACTGATACTGAATGAAACTTTTTCTATTGCCCTGGACAAATATCTTTACTATCTAATAGTGCCATCTATGTCTGGGCCATACACTGCCCCCCAGAACAAACTGGGGGCCAATGAAACGTCTTCTACTCCCCTCTACCTTCACAGCCCAGATAGTAGTTTATAGAAGACAGGAAGTTGGGAGGGAAAGTGTGATCTGTTTGATGTGGGCACTTCAGTACACACTGTGGGACCTAGAGGAGGGCAGGCACTTTCTTTTCACATGCAGTAGTTAGTGTAACATCGGCTGCTATAACCAATGAACCTACACTTCATAGTAGCTTGCACATGGTAGTTTATTTCTTATATAACTGTTCAAAGGAGACGTTCTTGTTTAGCCAACAGCTTTTCTCTGTGACTCGGGAGTTCTATTCTTTTCTACCATATGGGTTTTTCCATTATTTTCTAGGTGGACCTCATCATCTGCAACCAGACATTAGAGGAAGATGTACCTGGAGGAGGCACATGTGGTCCTTAAATACTGTGAACTGGAAGTATCCCGTGTCACTTCTCACAATCTTCTGGTGAAACCCAGTCAAGTGGGCACACCACAAGGCAAAGGGGGCTAGGAATTGTAGTCCCTGGTTCAGAAGCTCTTCCCCAGAGACCTCTCTATGTAGAAGAAGGGGCACAAATTTTGGTTAGCATCTATCTATAAGTGCTACATCACCTAGTCCCAAGTGATAGAAAGAAGGCTCCAAGGGAATTACTGGTAGAGATTGGAGGCATTCACAGGAAGTGGAGACTGCCATCTCACCCCCGGGATTGATGCTTGCTGAGCTATACAATCTGTCTTGCTTTGATATTGCCTCCCTAAGAAAGGCAGAATGTCGTGACAGAGTTCTTGGGCCAGATTAACATAGATTCACTGATGGGGTAGAAAAGATGCACCTCACTCTAGAGACCAGCATTTGATTCTCACATATATTCTTCTAAAGAAGAGCTGACAAAGCAAGAAAGAACTATAATGTATCATATATGAAAATAATTGCCAAGATATCCTCATCCCAGCCTCCCATGACTCTCCAAAGATTTGAAACACACCCCAGTGGACTTGATGGCACAATGCAAAGAAGCACAGAAGCTGTATAGGAGGAAGGAGATGTATGGATCCCAGAGCAACCATGAACCAGCTAAAACCAAAACAAAGAAACCCAATTGCTTCTCTCTTAGGGGTCCCATGTACAAGGGTTGAGGAGGGTATCAGACAAAATTTGTCACTATCCTCCAGGAAACCTTGAGTATATCTATGCAATGCCACTCTATCCACATCAACCAGACCAGATCCAAACAGAGCTTGGACAGGGAGGTCTCCCTACCACACACAGGTGGCCAGCTATGTAAGATGCCCCATGCCCCATCTCTGCTTCCTGTTCCTTCCATCCCACCAGGTGGGAACCTTGAGAGAAGGCAGGTGTGTCCATCTCCTCTCCTCAGCTTCCGGCATACAGAGGGCACTGTTTGGGGCTGTGCTGCAGGGAGGGGGGAGAATGAGCTTTAATAGACTTTGAAATTGAACCAAGACCTAATTAGCAAAAGTGACAAGAAAGTTATGGAATCAGCTGAATATGCTGTTAAGAAACAGGAAATGGGGGATTTATCAGAGCATAGCTCAAAGTGGTAATTGGAAAAAAATAAGACCGTTATACTCCACTGAGTTGAATCTCCTCAGGATATTGTTAAACCTATTTCTGAATCATTGCCTGTTTGCATTTGCCTGATTAAAGCTCCCTTTCTAATTTCAGGGGAGGAGTTAAGAGCTGGCTCTGTTTCCTTTAACTAGTGAGCATTAATTCAGGGAATATGAGCTAGTAAACACAGGTGAAACTGAACCCAGTTATAATTCTGCTTTCCAATCTCTCTTGCCCTAAAGGGATCCCCAAAGAGGATGTGTCTCTTAGCCAAAAGAAGAGTAAAGTTTCTTCTCACTCCAAGGAGGATTTTACACTCCCAGATGGTGAAGAGCCAGTAGAGTAGCTCCAACTGCCTCTGACTTCCCCGTATGGCTGTCCACCTCTTTCCTCCAGGGCAGGTCACCAAAGGAACAAACCTCAGAAGGTGCACTGCAGCATCATGGACCAGCATGTCCTGTCCCCTCAGACTGTCCTGCAGAGACAGCTCTGGATCCTAACAAGAGAGGCAAGGGCATTTCTTTACTTATTCATTCAGTCAGTCACCATGGTGTGTCAGGCACTCTTTCTACTTCACTGTTGGGACACCTCAGGAAAGAAATAGAAAAATCTCTGCCCTTGTTCAGCTTGCTTTGTGATGGAAGGAGAGAGACAATGAACAATGGAAATATATATAAATACATTTGAATGAAGTGAGGGAGAAGGCTATGCAGTTTTTGTGAAAAAGAATATTCCAGATAGAGACACTGAGGCAGGAGCTTGCCTGATTCTTTGTCTTTCGTTTCCTCCAAGGGTTCTATGACATTACAATTAAAGACACTCATGAAAAAGGATTCCAGAAATTCTTCAGAAAGTGTCAAGAAGGATAGGATAATTGTGTTGGAAGCAAGGAAGAGTATTTTGAGGGAGATTAACAGAAAGTGTCTTTTGCTGTAATAAATTTTTTTAAATTTTAATATTCACTATATTCATATCACAACTTGTATATAGATAGCATCAGGCATGAATAAGATTTAATACAGAGAATATTAAAATTAAATATTTTTATCACATTATAGTACTACCTGTGAAAACCCTCACAATTTTCTCAGTAGATGGAAAAAAGGTATTTAATAAAGTTCCATGCTTATTTATGATTTTTTTAAAAGTGTTTAGTACAAGAAGAAACCTTAACTTCCTTTAGGAAGAGCCTGCTCTTTCCCCTGCTGCCTTTGCCAACAGGCCAGATGCTATTTGAGCAGCTTCATACAATAGCATCAAGAGGCCAGCTGTCATCGTCTTCATCTTTGTTGTCAAGAAAACTTGCAGAGAACTACTTTTCGTCCTTATAAAGATGATCTGTGATAAGAATGATGTATTCCTAGGCCAAGAGAAACAATTAGGAACTTTCCTCATTCTCAGGCGACATCCAGAGTACGTGCATGCGTTTCTGCACCTAATTAATAAGGTTGCATTGAGAATTAAATCATAAAAACAACGTTCAAAAACACCAAGAACCTGGCCATTTCCCACCAGAGTTATCATCCCTACATGGATGTGAGTAATGATCATGTCTCTTTTGATGGATAATCAAAGTCACAAGCCAAAGTAATAGTGTAAAAGTGTACTATCTAGAAAATAATACTGAGGGAAATCAGTATGTAGTAAAATTTCCGTGGACTCTCAACCTCTTTTCATATTTTTTAAAAACCAAAAGAATAAATTTTATAATTTTATTTATATAAAGTCCACAAAGCAAAACTAAAAGTTGGTAAAAGTAAAGACAGTTTGTGGTTTTAAAAAATACATCCACAGGGGCCAGGGATTTAGCTCAGTGGTTTGGCCGCCTGCTGTGCAAGTGCAAGGACCCGAGTTCAATCCCAGGTACCAAAAAAAAAAAATTACATCCACAAATTCCTTGTCATTCCTCATTTCAAGAAGTACAATGTAATTAGAGAAGAGAAAGGGGAGCAAAGAGAGACGGGATGGGAGGGTAACAGAGGGTAATGGGAGGGTGGATATGATCAAAGTATTTTATATGTATGTATAAAAATGCCATTGTGAAACCCATTACTTTGTGTAATCAATATGCACTAACAAGAAAAAAATAGAGTCTAATTCTGCTCCTCTTGGACTGAACTTATATACTAGAATAAATAAATCAATAAATAGAATAAAGGGAAAAGAATGCTGTGTAACTTTGTCTTGAGTTACAAAAAGCCACTTGTTATGGCTTGTGTTCACATGTCTCCCCAAAGCCTCATGCAGGTAAGGTGGGCCTTTCATTTTCAGAGGTGGCTGAATCTAGAGTGTGTGATACTGGGATTAAGGGTGTGTGATTACTAAACTACTATACGTGAGCAATTGATTTGGAACTGCTGTAATCCCAGTAGTCTGAATAAGATAAAAGGGGCAGAAAGACACTGTTAAGTTCCTTTGTTGTTTTTTCTGTCTTCCACTGCCATGAACTGTTGCTCCTCTGCCAACCTGCCTTGGAGCCAACCAATTATGAACTGAAACCTCTACAAATTGTAAGCTAAATGAACCTTTTCCCCTTTAACTTTGGGTGTTGGGTATTTTATCTCAGCAATGAGAGAAAAGTAACTAAGACACCACTATAGCGCCTATCTATCGCCTATCTATCTATCCATATATCCCTCTCTTCCCTCAATCCGGGAAAGTTAGCTACCCTTTGTGAGCAGTCTTGGGGAAAGACCCACATGGTGAGGGACTGAGGTTCCCTACAACAGTCAGAGTGGAACTGAGGATTCCACCCAGCAGCTCCATGAGTAAGCCTTCTTGGAAACAAATCCTCCAGGTACAGTCAAGCTTTCCGATGACCACAGCCCTGGCCACCATTCTGACTGCAGTCTCATGAGAGACCTTGAACCCAGTCCACCTATGTATGTGCTCCTGGATCCCTGCCACTCAGGAACTGAGATCATATTTATTATTTTAAGCTACTAAGTTTGAGAACCAGTACTTTGCTACACAGATACAGATAACTTATTCAGTTCATTTTAAAAAGAAAGAGAATTTCACAAAGAAAATTGAGCACAAGAGAGACAGATACTAATAATGTTCTATTTCTTTGCCTGGAGGGTAAACACAGGAATGCTTGCTCACTTTATGATAAATCATCAGTTATTTGTGTAAAATTTGTATCTATGGTATATTTCAATAAAAGCCAGCCTTAAAATTGTGCTAAAATCAACTATGTAATACAAAAGATTTTTGTTCATTAGAAAGACAAAAATTAACAGATTGGCAGTTGTCTGAGAGAGATATTTACAATATCTGTGACTAATGATAAATTAATGTCTTAATGTGCAGACAATTCTACAATACAAAAAATATAAAGAAGCAAATAGAACAGTGGTAAAAGATAATATCCATTCACAGCAAAGGAAACACAATTACTTAATAACAACATAAAGAAATGCCAACCCCTACCTGTAACCACAGAAGTTCACATAAATAATGGAAATATATCACTTCACACACATCCAATTGGTAAAATACAGAAAAGTAGATAGTACCAAGTGTTGATGAGGATGTGTGGAAATAGGAACACTTTTGCACTGCTAGAGGAAATGCAAAATATGCATTTTAGAAGCAATCACACCTACAGAGAATGCTTATACCCCAAACTCTATATCCACCATGGACATAGAAACTTCTTATAAGTACACAAGAAAATGTAAATGAATAATAACTTAGTGCAGTTTGAAACAGTAAAGAAATAACCACCAGGGTATTTTGTAAGTAAAATGCAGTACATGTATAAGGAAGGAAGTCCATACAGATATATGATAGGATGAACTAGATCTGCACATTGCAATAAAAATAACTCTAAGAAACAAAGTGATACTTCTAACAAAATACAATTTCTGACTTTTGAAACACATACACAATAATATTATGTATTTTCATGAATATGCCAATGTGTAAGTAAACAGACAAACAGTGAAACACAAACACACCCATAAAATAAGTGAGAATAGGTGCCTGTGGGTGATGAAGGAGAGCCAGTTTGGATTAGAAGAAGGGAGAAAATAATGAAATATTATATAAATAAAAGGAGTGGGTTTCTACAAACAAATGATGACAGTGAGGCTCAGAGCATAAGTAGGTACAACAAATTCAACTGTGCACCTCAGAGTGCAAAAGAAGGGAAGGAAATTTAAGAAGAATGAAAACCCGTTTGTAGACTACCTTGAATAGAAAACACTCTCAAAATTCCTGAAGGCTCAATGTCTGACTCCACCATAAATCTGCCAGCTAGCTGCTTTACCAGTAAGAATAAAAGAGAAATAAATATGTTTTGCTCTTTCCACAAGATCATACTGGCTCCTACAAAGTTCAATGTCTTCTGCTTCCCTGCCCACACAACCACATCTAAAAGGGAAAAGAAGACTTATTGGAAATAATACTATTTCAGTTTATGAACTGTGATTGGTATGAAACCTACTATTTGCCAGTAAATCTTTATTATCATTATTCAAGTTAAACTTCTTGCCATAGTTTATATTCTATATTAATAAATGCTCATATAATTCATTAATTTCCCCCAAATCTTTTAGATAGCAAATAAATAGAGTCTCTAAGTCTGTCCGGAACCGAGCTCCAGATATGTCTAACTTTCTACTACAGTTTGCAGCCTTCACACTGGCCTAGGAAAATAAATAGACATGAACCCTTTGTGACAGAAAAATCTTGACCTTATGTGGCTGGGGGATGGAAAGTATCCCAGGCTTAAATATTATTTTTCAAAGCATATCCCTGGAACTGGTCCATTTATAAAGATGATTGTGGCCACAACCCTGACTGTAGCTATTGGGGAAAAGGGACCAAGAGCAGCTGCTGTACTGCATGTTTCCAGACACCCACCCCCAGCTGCCTACATGTATCCATGGCATTTGCAGCACCAAGACATGGGGTCAGAGAGCATCTTCACTCAGTGTGCAGCCCCCATACTAGTATGCAGAGCCTTCCCTGGAGCCGATGAATCATAAGAGGAATTAAGCTGTGAAGGACCTGTGCTCTATCTCTGGGTACTGACTGCTCACCAACATTACCATTTCTATTTTCCAAAGCTGTAGCTGCCCACCCTTTTTCTAGCTTAATCTCTAGATAAATATCTTCCCCTTCCATCCTCATACCAATGTTAGGAACTGGTACTTTTTACAAGATCTATTCTTCTTCTGGGAAATGTGTTTCAGCACCAAGGACAGAATCCCTTCCTTACGTGTATGTGTGAAGGACTCATCACTCTAAAAATACTCTAAAAACGTGTAAAGAATATGTCTTCACATTGGCATACGAAAAGATTTTATGAACAAACCTCAGTAGCACGGGAACTAGCATGAAGAATTAACAACTGGGATCTCATCTTATTAAAAAGCTTCTGCACTGCAAGAGAAACCACCAACAGAGCTGACAACCTACAATGTGGGAAAAAAATTTTTAGTAGCTGTAACTCAGACAAAGGGATACTACCTAGAATATATAAAGAATTGAAAAAAATCAGACACCCCCCCCCAATTCAAAGACCCAGTTCAAAAATGGGCATCTGAAACTAACAGACATTTCTCAGACAAAGAAGTACAAGCAGCAAATAAATATATGAAAAAATGTTCAACATCACTGGTCATTTGAGAGATGCAGATGAAAACAACACTGAGATTCCACCTCACTCCACAAAGAATGGCTGCTATCATGAAATTAACCAATAACAAATGCTGGCAGGGCTGTGGGGAGAAAGGAACACTTCTCCATTGTTGGTGGGAGTGCAGACTGGTGCAACCACTATGGAAGTCAGTATGGAGATACCTCAAAGAACTTGGGCTAGAGGTCCCATTTGACCTAGCTATTCCCCGCTGGGTATCTTCCCCAAAGAATTAAAAGAATCATACCACAGCAATAAATGTGCACCCATGTTTATAGTGGCACAGTTTGTAATAGCTAAAGCTTGGAAACAGCCCAAGTGCCCATCAACTGGAAACTGGATAAAGAAGATGTGGTATTTTTATAAAATAGAGTACTACTCAGCCATAAAAAATGAGAAACTAGAGACATTTATAGCTAAATGGATGCATATTGAGGGCATACTCTTAAGTGAAATAAATAGGACACACGTGTAAATACTGAATAGTTTCTCTAGTGTGAGAAACTGAAAGGGTAAATAAGGATTACAATGATTAAAACCAATAATTGATACTTTGACAGAGGAAAAGGTCCAAAGGTGTAGGGGAAGTGGGAGGGGAAGGGGAAAGGAAATAAGGGAAAGGAAAAATTATGAGAAAAGAAAAACAATGGAAATGAAATCTATGTAAATAGGGAAGGGTGGAGGGGATGAAGAGCACACAGGTAATGGGGAAAAAAATAAGAACCAAAATACGTCATGTACAGGTACAAGCACCCAACAATAAATGTAAACATATTGTATACTTAAAATGTACCAATAAAAGAATTTTTTAAAAGAGAATATGTCTTCAGCAGAAAAAGGGAGCTTATAAGTGTTGTCTGGATACTGTCTGATTATTCTTGCCAAATTGACCAACTCTTGTACAGGCCAGCTTATGAAGTGAAATCCATAAACACTAATGACTGTTCCAATACCACCTACCATAGTAAGCTGTTATTTTAGGTTTATTTCTCTGCCTCCCCCATTAGAAAATAACCTCCTGAAAGGCAGAGAATTTATTTTCTACCTGTTTATTCCTGATAACTAGCATGGCACTGGGCATATAAAGACTATAAATGGCTGTGTAAGTGAGTGAGAACTGGAGCCTGATGAGTCTAAGTAAAAACCTAGAAGACACACAAGGTCTCAAAACTAAAATTAAAAGCTAAATTCTGCTATTATTTCCTCAGTCCTCTATTGACTTCCTCCCCAACTCTGACCCTTCCCTGCCCCATTCCACTTAAAAGCCATCATTTTTAGAGTGAAAGAAGAATAATAAAATAATTTTTCCTATGTGTCCTAAAATATGATCTAGGAGTTAAGCATGCCTGAAGAGATAGGGAAAGGGAAATTTTACTGGCCGAAGCTAAAAGTAGATGACATCATACAAGGAAATGTTAACTACTGGAGCCAAAAAAGAAATCAGACAAAGGAAAAAAAAGTGTGAGTGTGTAAGTATGCTAGGTAAAAAATACCAGGAGATTTTCAAAGCCTAGGTGGCCCCAGGCAGGTGTTGAAGTCAGAGCACAGATTAAAGATTCAAGTTAGTAAAATGGAAGCCAGGACTAGCATAAGTGAATGTCACTATCTTTAAACATAGAGTCATGAGGGAGAGTACAAGTCAGACCCCATTTATGGATGCTATCTATCAAGATAATTTAAGAGAAACAAAATACAAACATCTCCTAGTTTTTCCAGAAAATACTTTCATAAATAACTGCTGGCATAAACATTGGCAGTTTCTAACCAAAGCACTTGTTCATTTGCCATCACTGAGTGGCTGCAGACATACTTTAACAATGTTTCAAATGTGATAGGATTCAAGATATTTTAAGAACCCTTTGCTTAGTTTTACAACACATAAGTGCTCTGCTCTGAAATGATGCACTAGTCCATGAAAAATTGGTGCTGAAGTAGAAAATGATTCACAAACTCTGATGCATACAGTTGCAGAGTAAAACAATATAGAGAGAAAAGCCTCTCCCTTCCCTCTTTTTGTAAAATCACAATATCTCCTGCATGCCCTTACTTTTCAACCACTTATCAGTAAATGAATAAAAAAGTGACAATTTAATTGGGTAGGAATCTTTTTTCATTAGAAGTCCCTATTGAAAAAGAAAATTTTATTGCATGAGCAAATGGAAGCTCAGAAAGGTCATTCTTTTGAGTGACCATGACTTGCCAAAGTGATGCTAGCTTTCCTAACAAATTATCAGACAGTGATGAGTGGAGATAACCATTTGAGTGATGTATTCTACAGATAGTAAAACTTTAAAATAAGAATGGCTTAAAGGAGTGATAAGTTAATTTTCTCTCATATGAAAGAAGGCCCCAGAGGGGAAGTTTGGGGTTGGATTAAAAACTCTATAGTCATGAGAGATTCAAATTCTTTCTATCCTTCTACTCTACTGTCACTGGGTCATGGCCTCCTTCCTCAAGATCACTTCCTCATCTAAAATGGCAAACAATTCTAATGATCACATCCAAATTCAGGTATAAATCAAAGACTTCAGATAGCATTTTTCCAAAAAAAGCAAGAAGGAGACATTGTTAGTAGGGAAAGAAAAATAGATATCAAGCATTTGAGTAGCCCCCATTATTTGGATTTAAAAAAAACAAAGCTCAGACCGGCAAGTTGGCTTGTCCAACCTCATACAACTGGTCAAGATGGATCCTAGATCACTGTTATGGCATCCATTTCCCTCTCTTTACTGTCTTCCAAACTGAATTTTTATTTTTTCAGGTATTCATTCCTTCACACACGGAGTTCTTGTATTGTCAGAAGCTATCCACATTTAGATGCAGGAAGACGTTTTTCCATGGCTTCTGAAAAAGTTGTTCCTTCATGTTAAGGGAGAAAGTCACCAGAAGCAGTACTTTATCTTACTAGAGATTAGTACTTATTCTAGAGCAACCCTTCAACATGAAACTGTTATACAAAGAAAAGAGAAGAACCAAAAAAACTTGCCAAAAATAAAAATGGAGCAAATGGATTAATTTAACATAGTGGGCTGCTCTGCCTCTGGATTCCAGGTAAATCTCCCTATGATTTAAGTTGATTTGACTTTGGTGATCCTTGATGTTTTCAATTTGTCAAACACCCTGTTTGTTTGCCTCTACCATCCTGAAATTTTCCTTACTATAGTGTATGTCATACTATTAATATCCTAGGACTTGACAGCACTTTGAAAATAACACATAAATGCCATTATAAATAACAACATTGCTTGTTTGAATGTGGGCTAACACTAAGAATATTTCCATGTATAGCTATTCATCATAGGAACTATAATTAAAGCTACCTTTGTTCTTTCTACTTCTACAGAAAAACATGCTTTCTTTCTCTACCAAAGTGGTATCACAGAAAGGGTTACAGTATGTCTTACCTACCTCAACAATCATGTCAACTTTACCGCTTGACAGATAGGACATCTCTTGACTTCTCATTGCTTAAATCTGAACACACTCCTCATTGTGTCTGATCTCCAATCTTGCAACATGCGAGCTGTCTCTTCAAATTGTTACTTTATGATACATATTTAAGGCAGCAATCTAATCAGCTAAAATGCATGCTACTACATTTTCTCCTTGGGGAGTTTCCATCACACATACTATTGCAGCTTGAGTGAACGTGCCATGACCAAAGTTCACCAGCAGTGATAGTTTAACACCTATCAATGACAGGCTTTTTAGAACTGTACACATGCCATCTTTACTGATGGCTGTTTATACATTCAGCAATGTTTGATCTGGACACTTATCATAGTAGAACATTTTAAAGCTTTTTTTGATGTGGTAGGGATTTTTATGATTAATAGTTAAATAAAAAACAAGCCATTAGAGGACTTAAGAACATGTGTCAACAAATGTGCAAATATTGATGAGAGGATTATTCATGAATTTTAGTCAGATGATTAACAATTGCTGCAACAGCATACACATAAATGAATATTTGTTTATTTTACATCTATGTCATTCTAATAATAGAAGTCAATTTGAAAATGAACTAAAACATACTAACACTTGAAGTCCAGAAATCACTGTCTGATTTTAATTATCTTAGCATAGACTGTAAATTATCTTCCTTGGGATTAAGAATATAACAAATTCTATTCAAAATATTTATGGATGTCTGAGACTTAGAGAAGCAAGTTTCCAAGATAAGGTCCTTCTGTTATTAGCCACTTGTAAATTTACTAGTTACTGTGGGCAGCTGTATAGACACCAACTTATATAATCATACCTCTAATGTTATGAGCTCAGTGTTGCTATTCCTTTTGTCATATGAGAAACCTGAAAATCAAAGAGGTTAATAATTGCCTCAAGATTACATGGCAAGTTGGTAACATACTACTCAAAAATCCATGCTTTTTACCTCTGAATGTTATAAGGGAAGTGACCAGCACAATACTTTATACTGCAGAGCTTAATTTCTCCCTACATGACATTGTCCTGGGATATTGAAAATTTGTCTAAAAATAACTCATTCAATCACAGAGGCATCTATCTGGTCCTTCTCCAGCTATTCCAAAGTCATATTTTCCTGTGCTCAACACCGTGTATCTAAAAACTACTGGGGCTGTTTTTTTTCTGCAACTGGAGATTTTGGATAGAATCTTTCCCAAAGCAAATCTGCTGCTCTGGGTGATTATTCTGAAATCTTTATTGCTCATTAAATGATGCCAGCTCTGAAAAAAAAAAAGGATAGTAGTAACTTTTATTCTCATTGTAAACTAGAAAATGCTTCTAAAGTTTTAATTTTTTATCCTAACAACTTTGTGAGGTACATAGGATAAATACTATCCCCTTTTATTTAAATAGAGATTGAGTTCCTATATGAGATATGAGAGGTATCAAGGTCATACAGATGGGATATGGTACAGCCTTACTTTGAGCACAGAATTCCAATTTTAGTATATGTGCTGCTGAAGCCAGCACAAGCACAGAATTCCAAATCCAGTGCACTTCCTGTCATCCCAAGACTTCTCCTACAGACAGCCCATGCCTATCTGAAATTCTCTGAAGAATGAGAGCAAGTAATAATCTTATTATTCTATAATATGAATAATATGAGAGAAATAGGAAGAATGTGATAATATAAGCCTACTGAAATGAGTTTGATTGAAGTTGCCTTACCCATATCCAATTCCCATTCCTTGATAACCACCCATTTCACTTAGTCCCATAATTTGAGGGGAAACAAATCTCAGCCCTGACTTCAGGGGTACACTATTATTTAGCATAATCCAAACACTTGGTTAGAGCTTTTGATCAGGAAGGGGGATATGACCAAATCCAGGCCAATGAGATGAGAAAATGCTTGCTGGGGCCTCATAAGAGAGAAAAACATACTCTTTCCTTCTGGGTAGTATATGGTATAGATGGGAAGCCTGGATCCAGTGCAACCATTCTGATGCCATGAAAAGTACCTATTTTTGATGACTGTCAAGCTGCTGAATCAAACAAATCCTGAGCCCTGCCCTAGATATGATATATCCCACTCTCTCTCTCTCTCTCTCTCTCTCTCTATATATATATATATACATACATATATATTCATCTATGTATTCATATATATATATATATTCATCTTTGTTTAAATAGGATGTAAGGCAGATTTATATATATTGATTTATTGTTATAAGAACCAGTTAATCTCCTCTACTTTTAAGCCAATTTAGTGAGTTTTCTTTTACTTGAAAGCAAATTCAATTTCACTGATACATGCAAGCGTACATTCATAGGTTTGGGGGTAAAAGTCAGTTTCCCATTACTCATTGGTATCTCCAACTCAGCTATCTCAATCCCACTGCTCTTGAATATAAAAAGTTCAGGTCTGGTCCATTTCCTTCTGTCACTTCAGATTGACAGCTCAAAACAACTTTCCTTCAAACAGCCCTTTCCTCTATTAGCTCCTTACGGTACTAAAATAAAACATTTCTATCAAGGCACAGTTAATTAGCACATTTAACATCTTTATTAAGAGTTTTTGAGTCTAGCAGGGTGACAAGTTGAGCTAAGGGGAGCTGGGAATCAGGTAAGATATGTTGACACTAATGACAAGAAGACTGATTCTGGTTGCTGTGATCATTGTATAATTTATCTCAGATGATGGCATTAAGAGCTCATGAAATGGAATGAGGGAGAAAACTTGATAGAGTATAAAGTACTGACTCATGTGAAATGGTTTATTAGGAAGATATTTATTCACTATTTTATCAATATGGAAGTTCCTAGGTGTGTAAAAAATCAGGCAATACATCTTTCATTCTTATTTACAAATAAAATGTTTAAAAGTCAGATAAGAATCTAAGTACAGGACAAAGATTATTCTACGAAGTGATTTTGGCATGAGATCACTTGAAACTACATTCTTCTGCATAGTATTCTCAAGGCAAAGGATGCTACATTTAATAAAGTTTAGAAAATGTTCTATTTTTTCACATGTCTAAATCTAGTTTTTTCTTCTAGTGACAGTATCTCAACCACACTCCTAATCTATGTGATTTATGTGGCACCAACCCCATCTCTCAGAACTATGGTGAATATAGGATGTAAGCCAGCCAGTCATCATATTCCTTTTTCCTAGTGATTTGTTAAGGAATCAGAAAATTATGCCAGTCAGTACAATGAGAGTCAGCTCTAGAACTTGTGCTATAAGTGTTGGGAAAAATAACTGTTGGGAAAAAGGTACTCTCCTTCCACCAGATTTATTAGCCTGGGGCTGTTTGTTTGTTTGTGAACCTAGAGCAGGTGGTGAATGAGTTTGGCTGAGAATGAAGAAAACTCAGAAAAAAAACAGACATAATGGTGTTCCTTTAGCACCCAGATCCAGCGGTACCTGAAGTCCATGGATCGTCAGTTACATGTGCCTTCTATTTAGAAGGCCATTCACAAGGAAGACCAAAGAGGCCAGATAACAGCCACATTATACTACTCACTCAATTACAGAGCATAGCAAGACTGGCAAACTGCTGCACACCAGCTGACCCTTAGAGCTTTTAGTAGTTTCCATTCATATACACTATCCCAGGGAACACAACACAGGACAATTTCTCGGTTCTATTCAGCACCTTGAAGTTTTAGGTAGTTCTATTTTTCCCCTACTTTCTTTTCCCTCAAAGACCCAATCTCAATATCATCACATAGGCTCTCTAGAAATATTTTTAACTATTTGTTTGATATTCATTGAATAAATTTTCTACTGGACAACTGTTCCATTCTCTCCTGAGAACTCATAGAAGTTTGTTGGATCCCATCTTTAATTCATGTTGACTAAGTTAACAGATGACTGAAATCAATCTATGACCTAAACAGCATCTGCTACCTAGTCAGCACCCCATAAATATTGACCACTATCATTTTTAAAAGATCTTTGGCCTTATATTTGTTTGAATGACTTTTATTTTTTAATTGAAAATAACAACAAAAAAACAAGAGTTAATTGCATATCAAGGCCATACTCTTAAGTGAAATAGATTGGACACACATGTGTAAATGCCAAATAGTTTCTCTAGTGTGAGAAACTAATAGTATAAACAAGAGTTAAAATGATTAAAACGAATTATTGATAATTTGAAATAGGAAAAAAGGTCCAAAAATGAAGGAGTGAAGGGAGGGGAAGGGGAAAGGAAAAACTATGAGAAAAGAAAAAAAATGGAAACGAAATCTATGTAAATAGGGAAGGGCGGAGGGGGTGAAGGGTGCACAGGTAATGGGGAAAAAAATAAGAACCAAGATATATCATGTACAGGTACAAACACCCAATGATAAATGTAAACGAATTATATACCTAAAATGTACCAATAAAATGTACCTATAAAATTAATTTAAAAAGAAAAAAAATGCAGAGAAATTAGAACTCTTAGGCATTACCAGTGGGAATAAAAAATAGTGCAACCATTATAGAAAACAGCATCATAGTTTCCCAAAATATTAGCCATGGACTTACTATATGATACATCCATTCTACATATATGCCTAAAAAATTGAAAGCAAAGACCCAAATATATATTTGTACACCAATATTCTAATAAGTATTATTGACAATAGTCAAATGGTGGAAACAACCTACATATCCACTGTTGAATAAATGGATAAGCAAAATGTGGAATAGTCATATAACAGAATATTAGTCAGCCTTAAAAAGAAGGATGTTCTGACACATGTTACAACATGGATGAACTTTAGAACATTATGCCAGGTAAAATAAGTTAGCCACAAAGGACAAAAGCAATAATGATTCCAAAATGACTCCATTTATGAGGAACTTACAGTAGTCAAATTCTTAAAGGAAGAAAAGAAAATAGTGGCTACCAGGGACAAGGGGTGGAGAAAATAGAAAGTCATTGTTTAACAGATACAGAGTTTTCATTTGAGATGAAGATAGATAGTGATGATGGTTGTACAACACTGTGAACGTACTTAATGCCACTGCGTGGATAGTGATGAAAGGGGTAAACCTTGTGTATATTTTACCTGAAAAGAATGTTTTAAAAAGTCTTCTAGCCATTCTCATCAGACTGAAATCACGCACATACAGAAACAATTGTTTTTATTTGCAATTTCTCCAGTTTGTTCAGGCACATATCTCCTCCTACAAAAGTCCTCATCACACTAGGGGAAGCCTTGGACCACAGCAGTCACTCCCAAACTTCATGTCACCGAAGGCTGTTTTATCACCATTCTTCCAGCTGACACCACAGAAACATGACACGTACAATCTAGGATTCCTTCATCTTTAATTCACTCATCAGATACGAGAAAAAGACACCATTCTCAAAATATTCAGTGCTGCTTCTCTTGCTAGACATGATGCCCTCTCAGAGCCAGAGGCAGCAGCATCTTTCTGAGGGGGGCAAACATTTTCCTGTTGCTCTCTTTCACACTGACCTCTTTTCTCCTGATTTATGAGGCTTCCTAACCTGCTACACTCATTAGCATGAGTGAGATGGCCCAAGTTTTATGCAGAGTTCATTTAGTAAAGAATCAGAGATGTTAAAGCTACTTACAGAATTTAAAAGAGATGGGCACTTGCTTGTTAAACCAGCCCTTGTCAGCATCTGTTCAGGACAAAACAATTGTAGTCTTTAAGCTACTGTGAGATGGGATTAAATTTGCCTCATTTCCCATTATACCTTCAAGTACTTCTGATGATACATTAATTGGTATAAATGTTTCCAAGACAAATCCTAGAGCAGAAGCTGACTGAGCTAGGGTAAGGGGCTCAGGGTGGAGGGCACGTACTGTGTTGTCATCACCATGTTCATCATCATATCATCGTATCAGAAGGTAGAAATCCCAGAGTACCCATGGAGAAGCACGAGACTGGAAACAGACCTCATGAATGAAGAAAGCCATTGTAATTGCTTGCCTGGAGAAGGTAAAGGTAAGGAGAGAAATTCTGATTTCTTAGGGCCTCCAATTTGAGCGCTGTTTTAACAGATGATCAAGCCTTTTCTGAACACTGATGTGTAAACATAGATCAAAGCATGGGAAAAAAAAGATCAATACGTCTCCTTTACAAGGATGATTAAAAGCGAGACTTACAAGGTCAAACCTGAAAAGCAGTGATCTGGTGTCTGGCTCAGGACCTGATTCCAGAGGCCAGGTCATGTTTCCAGAACTGAAAGCTTGCTGGAAGCAGCCTGAAGCCACATAGGGAAGATGCCCCAGACCACTCTGTGGACCAGCTATAGAGCTATGGACCAGCACCTACAGAGATTGAACAAAGTCAGACTGAAGAAGTGAGTCTTTCCACCAGGACACATTGGTTCTTGCCTTGGGTCATCTGAAAGGTACTCCTGGTACCTGACACAGTGGGACATTGCAAACTTTCAGTCAAGGATGACTAGACAGTACAACAACTTATGGAAGGAGGGGGAATGGAGCAGCCAGGCTGCAAAGTCTCCCTCCCTGGGGATTCTGAAAACAGACATCTTGGTGGATGACTTAGGCCTTCCAGAGCTGGGACCTGGAAGAGATAAAGATTAGAATTTTGTCCCCTTTTCTAAATTGTCTCATCACTTTCGGCTAATGTGCTGGAACTCTTTACACAGACTTTGGCCTTCTTAAGAGATTTAAGAAATGAGTAAATGGAAGGAAATATTCTCATTTTCTAAAAGTCATTGAATTAAACAGGAGAAAGCTTATACACAGCAGGTGAATACATATTTTTCAAGGGCTGACAATAAAATAATCACTGTTTTCTGTGATGGATGCTTACTCAGAGGGTAGTGATTTGCCTGCCCATCTCATGAAGGGAATCTGCTGTGGCCATAATTGATCCACTACCAGTATAATCCATTACCCCTTTGGTAGCAATAGCATGGACTGATTAGACTGGGGCAAGCTAACAATCCCATTAGAGTGAGTGTCACTTCTCTCCCTCCAGTTCTCTTCTGGGCTTATTGACATTTTTGTTTTGTATTCGGATCTGATGCTGAGCCTGCTTCCTTGTCGATGTGACTGTTCTTACAGGCAAAGGTGGCTTTAAAAAATGTTCCTTGCCCTGTGGTCATTCCTTATTGCCTATGATTGTAATAGGTCCATGGTTGGTAACAATGGCTAGAAAATGAAGTCTGGTACCGTCTGAGGCTCAGGCTGATTATGGGCAGAGATTCCTGCATTCAGCATGGGTGATTATCCTTCTCACTACTGCACTGTGTGCAGCTATTCCCTAGCCTGACCTAGGAAATCACACAGGTCCTGGCCCAGAGACTTGAATCTAAGAACTCTTAGAAGAAACTGTGCTCATTGCCTCATTTTTCTGAAGAACAAATGGAGGCTCAGAACAGGGAACTATCATGACAGAGATCAGTCAAGTAGATAGAGGCTGAACCTCATTAATCCCCTTTGTATCCACCTTCTTATTATTAATAACACTAAGAATGCTCATCAGTACAAAGCAACAATATATGCTAGGCAATTTATGGATATTATTCCAATATTCACAACAATTCTGAAGTTAGGCATTATTATTTCTTTTTACAAGTTAGAATACTAAGCCCCAGAAAATAAGTTAGCAAACACCACATCAGTAGTATGTACTTCAGGATCTTAGCAGCACACGGGGCAATTCTAGATATTTCATTCTCGGGCTTCTGAGGAAGACCCACCCAACACCCTCTAACCTTGCTTATCATGTCCTCCACAGCGCAGCATAAGGTAAACTCCCAAGCATGTGCCCTCTTCTATACTGTGAAATATGTCCCTTAATAGTTTGCAAAGTCCTTCCCAATATTTATTATAAATTTTTCATGTGGGCTCAGAAATTATGTTCAATCATATCCTTAGACTGTTTCACCTATTGCTCTTGTGTAGTATTGTATAGAGAGATATGCTTTCAAGTGATGAAAAATAATGAGGAGGAAGATTAGACTTTGGGGTGATAAGCATTCAGAAATACATCTCCACTCGGTGGCTTCAGGAGAAGCATGGTTTCCTAGGAAGACAATGGCAGCCCATGCAGGAGACAAACAGTGTTTCAGCTATTTGCCTGCACATGCCTCATAGGGCAAAACCAAGTCTCAGGAATTCTCATGTCACTGTGAACAAGTGGTCCGTTCATTGGGACCAGTGTGGCTCTGTGAGAGTGACTTTCTCACCCTTCCTCAGAGAGATTAGAAATACAATCTGGCATTGATCCTGGTTTACTTTCTATGTTGACCTTGACAAGTTAGATAACCCCTCTGAGCCTGTTTCTTTGTATGTAAAGCAGGATACTGAAAACCTGAAAAGAATATTCTGAAGACAAAATTATGTAAATATTCTAATACATGGCCCAACACTTAGTAAGCACTCAAGAGATAACAGTTCCCTTTTCTTTCCCTTCCTTCCCTTTTTCTCTGGCTCTTCCTCCCTCCCAATCATCTGGACCACTTTTCCTCACCAGCCTACCTCTTTTGAAGCCCCTACTGTCTTCAAAGTTTCCTGTGGTAAC
Organism: Heterocephalus glaber; assembly: GCF_053883595.1. Classification (NCBI taxonomy): domain Eukaryota; kingdom Metazoa; phylum Chordata; class Mammalia; order Rodentia; family Bathyergidae; genus Heterocephalus; species Heterocephalus glaber. The sequence goes on along the minus strand of NW_028258324.1, from coordinate 47,285,220 downwards.
TGTTTCCTTTGGCATCATACTGCCTTTCCCCTGTATATGACAAGGAGGATCAAGGAGAAAAGCATACTAATGGTGTTATGGCTTGTGTCTAGATGTTCCTCCAAAGCTTCATGCAGTCATAGGTGGAGCTTTTTCAGAGGTGGCTGTATCTAGAGTGTGTGATGCTGGGATTAAGGGTGTGTGATTACTAAATCAGTCCACTGATTGGTTTGACATCACCCTAATCCCAGTAACCTAGATATAATATAAAAGGGCCAGAAGGACACTGTTAAGGCCCCTTCTTGCTTGCTTTTGCTATCTTCTGCCTGCCATGAACTGTTTCTCCTCTGCAATGTCCCTCTGCTGAGCCACCCTGCTTGGGGCCAGCTGATTGTAGACTGAAGGCTCTACAAACTGTGAGCTAAATAAACCCTTCTTCTTTTAACTTAGAGTGTCTGGTATTTTCTTTCAGCAATGAGAAAAGTAATTAAAACAGAATTTGGGGCCAGAGAAGTGGGGTTGTTGCTATGACTGTACCTGACCATGTGGTTCAGGATCCTTTGAGACTGGCTTGTAGAAATAATTTGGAAAGGTTCACAGATACCAGATGAAAAAGTAGAGATGGAACACTTTGGGCTATACTTGATGGGAGATTCTGGTCAGAGCTCAGAAGACCAGAAGGATGATAAAAATCCTGCTGGTAAAGACCAGGCTTGGGAGGTTTCTGATGGGGAGAAGGACTACAGTGGCTGGTGGACTCCAGATGATGTGTTATGCCTTGGCAGAAAGTTTGTCTGCATTTTGCTCTTGTTCATAGACTTTGCCTGAAACTGAGATTAAGTGTGGCAGACTAATTAATCTTGCAGAAGAAATTTCAAGGCAGTAGAATGTTGAGGCAGTAACCTGGCTACAGTCGGGGACTTTTAGCCAGATTTATGTTGAGTATCAAGAGCAAAGAGCCCAGCAGAATGATTCAAAATGTTGTGAATTTGGCCAGAAAGGAAGCTCCAGTAAATTTTCCACCTTCAAAGAAGGAACAGAGGAGAAATTGGTCTCTGAAAAGACTAGGAAGAAAAAGTCAAGTACTTCAGAAGAAGACAACAGAAAAGATAGCCTAAAAACATCACAAGAACCAACAGCCTCAGAGTTGCAAAGGTGAAAGACTTTGCTTTGAAAAGAGAGACCCAGAGCACCATGTTCCAGAATGGCAGTGGCCTAGGGAAGTTGTTCATTGAGATTTGGTTCCTAGGTACCTGATCCCTACACCCAAGACAGAAGGAAGTCTGGCCACTCCTTCAGCTGGCAGCAGACCTTGGCATCATCCATGTGGTGCTATTTTTAGGTGAATGTAGAGTGCAAGAGTTGTGGGATCAGGAAGGCTTCCACCCAGATTTCAGAGGGAGGCCAGGCAGTGTGTCCCTGAGAGGTCAGCATGTGAAGCTGTGAGTGTGCATCTAAAGGTGTAATGGAGTCCCCAAAAGTTAGGAGAAGAAGGAATGTGGATAAGGAAAGCTGCAAGGAGTGAACAAATCCAGCCCAAGAGAGAAGCCATGGGAGCTATAACTACCAGAAGTGCCATAGGGGCAGAGCCACTCAAGCTCTTTGGAGTTCACAACTTGCCACAGATTTCAAGGAATGCTGGAAGTGAAACTGTGAGATTTTATGTTTGCCCTACTGGATTTTGGTCTTGCTTTTTTACCATTCTTTGCTGTCCCTCTGTTTATAACTTTTGGAATGGTAATGACTATCTTGTGCCATTGAATGTTGGAAGTGTTTAACTTTCTTTTCATTGGTACAGAGCCTTGCAGCTAAGAGTTTGCCTTAAATCTCAGAGGAGACTTTGTACTTGGACTTTTCAGCAATGCTGAAACTTAGTACTTTGGCAACTCTTAGAAATGGACTAAATGTCTTTTGCATAAATGGATGTGCATGAGTTTTTACGGGGCCAGGGTGGAATGTTATGGTTTGTGTCTAGATGTTCCCTCAAAGCTTCATGCAGTAATAGGTAGGGCTTTTTCAGAGGTGGCTGGATTTAGAGTGTGTGATGCTGGGATTGAGGTTGTCTGATTTCTAAGTCAGTTCGCTGATTGATTTGGCATCACACTAATCCCAGTAGCCTAGATACAATGTAAAAGTGCCAGAAGGACACTGTTAAGGTCCCTTCTTGCTTGCTTTTGCTGCCTTCTGCCTGCCATAAACTGTTTCTCCACTATGATGCTCTTCTGCCAGACCACCCTACCTTGGAGCTAGCCACAGACTGAAATCTCTACAAACTGTGAGCTAAATAAACCTTTCCCCCTTTAACTTAGGGGGTTGTTGTGCCATATGTTTATATGTCCCCCCAAAGCCTCATGCAGATAAGGTGGGGTTTTCTTTTTCAGAGGTGGCTGAATCTAGAGAGTGTGATGCTGGGATTAAGGGCATGTGATTACTAAACCACGAGAGTGATTGGTTTGACACTGCCCTCATCCTAGCAGTCTGGATAAGATAAAAGGGGCAGAAAGATGCTGTTAAGGTCCCTTATTGCTTTTGCTACCTTGTGGACATCATGAACTGTTTCCCCTCTGTGACACCTCTCTGCCATGTGCTATTCTGTCTTGGAGCCAACTGATTATACACTGAAACCTCTACAAACTGTGTGCTAAATAAACCTTTTGCCCTTTATCTTCAGTGTCAGGTATTTTGTCTCAGCAATGAGAGAAAAGTTATTAACATAGGTGTTGTGTATTTTGTCTCAGCAAGGAGAAAGACAACTAGAACAAATGGCAACCCCATTGGTCTGGAGAACTTGGCAAAAGGAGATTATGAGGAGAGAGATAATAAGATCAAGGAGACAGAATCAAGGATGGTTACGAATAGTGAAACTATCTATATGGTAGAACACTTTACTATTCACTGTCTCTGACTCTATTCTCATTCCAGGCAGATAGAAGTGTTGTTCTTCTTTTTCCTTGTGACTGCAATTCAGTGGGCCCCTATGAGCAGTTCCTGGCCAACAATGGGCAGCAGTGATAAGCATCACTTCCAGGACAGAACATTTACTTTCTGGTGCAAGATCCTTTGGCCCTGGTCTTGTCCTCCATGGTAACTCTGAGGTGTTCTCTTAAGACAGAGAATCATAAAATCACCATTTCAGAGCAACTACATTGTACAGCCCATATAGACCCTCCATAGATACATTGTGTAAAATGTCTGTTATCTTAAGCTACAGAGAGTTTACGTATGTTCATTATCACAAAATAACCTAGAGAGTATCCCAACCCAAATCTTGACTTGCATATTATACTCCTTGTAAAAAGGTATTTTTTGTCAGCCTTGTTGTTGTCATCATTGTTGTTTTATCCAAATAAGCAAATCATGACCATACAAATCTTTCAAGAAAGAGCTCTGGACTATGAGACAGGAGACCTATGAAATGTGATATTTAGTTCTGGATTTTCTGTCAACTAACTATAAGATCTTGGGTTAGTCACACCCTGCAAGTCCTAACTTTTCTGACTAACAAAATAAAGAGTTAGCATTTCCCCCGATGTTGGACATGTACATTCAGTGGAAATTTGAATCCTTGCTAGTAAGAGTGTTCCCAAGAACCAGTAGCACCAGCATCATTGAGATCATATGAGAAATGCAAGTCTTTGGGTTTCACCCCAAACTTACTGAATCCATTTCTGCATTCTTAACAAGATTCTCCAAATGATTCCTACGCACATTAAAGCTAGAGAAATATTGATTTAAATGGTAGTTACACATGACAGTAAGTGACCTATAATCAAAGAGTGAGAAGTCGTCTTTCAATCTTTCTGATTACTTTATAAATAAAGTCTCAGTTTGATGCCACTGTCTTTAACGCCTCGCTAATAGCTGCTAATTTCCCTTTTAACAAGGCAAAAACAAACTTTAGGTTCTTGAGATGACAAAAGTATTTAGCTTGACTATAATAGCACTGTTTCATCTCATTGTGTTTAAATGGTTGCCTTGTATTTATGGAAAGTAATGCCAGTTTTCTATTTAAGGTATGATAGAAACCTCTATAGAATAAATTAATTTAGAAAAGTGAATGTGTTTAAAGAAAATACATAATAAATGGGAAGAAATGTTCATTTTAATATTTTCTTTTTTTTTCGTATTAAATTCTTTTATTGGTACATTGTAGGTATACAACACAATTACATTTCTCATTGGGAATTGTACCTTTATATAATGCATCTTGGTTCTTATTTTTTCCCCATTCCTAGCCCTCCCTTCACGCCCTCCACCCTTCCCTATTTACAAAGACTTTATTTCCATTTTTTCCATTCCTCATCATTTTTTCCTTTCCCTTCTTTCCTTTCCCCTGTGCATTTTAATATTTTCTTTCATGTCAGGTAACTCCATTGGTCTGACATTCCTAACCTCTGACTTCTCACACAGCACTGCTCATTAAGCAACTTTATTTCCTCGACATGGGGTAGGCATGGGGAGAGTGCCATATCTGTTTATAAACTGAGGAATGAAATGGGCATGCTTGGGTCAGCAATCCCTTCCTCTTCATAGAATTTAGATTTCCAGAAGAAAATTTATTCATGGATAAATATTAAATTTCCAGTCCAATTGGTAGGATCTTAACAGCAAGTTGTTTGTTTAACATATCTTTAACGTGTGCCTATGAAATGCTAAATTCCGGCTATACACCTTCTTTTTTGTCCTGCTGCCTGGAAGTACTACTACTTTGGAGGGCTCTAGACCATCTCTGTCTGGCCAGGCAGCCTCTTCAATGCCCAGCTTTTGAATCTGCTCAGAGGCAAGAGTCAGGGGCACTGATGAACTTGGAGTCCTTCTGGAAGAAAGCATCAGGTAGTCATCATCGTGAATCATTAGATAAAAATGGGCTATTCTTTTTAAGGCATCTGGCCAATTCCCTCATGGCCTAATCACCATCCACCTGAGGAGACTAATCATAAGGGATTTTAGTGATTTCTCTCATATTGAACAGTTTTGGCAAAAGGCTCTAAGTGAAAGCACCCTGCCACTTCTTTGGAGAGTAATAGATTTGTGTCACTAAACTAACTAAAGGGATGCCCTTTTACTTCTTACTATATTGCTCTTTCATTTTCATTGTGGTACTTATCTCCATTGCTTTGTTTATTTGTTTGTTTACTTTGTTCACTGACGCCCTCCCCTAGACTGCAAACTCATTACCTTTTGCAGTGGCTTCTGCATTGTTCGTGGATGTATTCTGAGGATCTATAATATATTGAATAAATCAATCAATACTTTCATTTTCCACTTACTGGCAAAAGAAAACTAGGGTGTACCTTTCAAGAGCTAATTATCAGTCATTCTATAATATCGTTATTTAACTTTGAAACTGAAATATGTCCCAATTATTGCTGCTGTATGTGGCTTTAATGCTTGACTATACTTTTGTCTACTGAATTTATATTCATTGGTTTATTAATGTGCTACCTATACCATGAAAGTGTTTTCAGTGGCTTATGATAAAGTTAACACTCAGCAGGCAAAAGATAAGAGCTTGTAAAGAAGATAGGACCCAAGAGAAATCTTACCAAGAAATCTTGTTAGGGAGTAACATTGTATCACAATCTATGCAAGATCTAAGCTTCTTTTTCTGCCCTTTGCTGGGTAAAGTTGACTTGGATATTTAAAACTGGTTTGAAAAAGTTATTCAGAGTCCTAGAGCAATTTCTGATGAAACTGTCTTAAAGCACTATAGCCTTTGACTTTGAGATATTGTACATTTTCCAACTTTCAGAGACACATTGACTTTTTAGTAGCTGGCTGTTTTGGAACAAATCCCATCTTCCCATCTCCTTGCCCCCGTAATGCATCTGAACTAGAATGGACTCGGGGTTTACTTCAGTTCATAATATTAATAACTTATATTTGTTTTCTCATTACCTTTTATAGTGATTTCTCATGCATTACCCCATTTGAACATCAGTTATCTTACAGAGAAGGAAGATAGAGATTTTTCCATTTTTAAAGATAAGACTCTAAGTGATTTGCCAAACATTGTTAAAGTAATTGGCAGAGCCTGCACTAACATACCAAATTTATGATTCTTTAACTTTATCTTTTTTCTGCAATGTTTTACAACTTTTTAAGGATTCCAGGAGATCTGATATGCTCTGCAGGAGTACTCAGAAGTTTAAATTAAGGAGATATCTCAATAATTCACACTTGGATGCTGGTTCAAGGTACTAATGAGCTTGAACTAAGTGAGCTTAGCAAGACTGTTCAGGCCATAATTTTTCACCTTTCTGAGAAAAACCCAAGACCCATGGGGTCCAGGGAAGACCCACGACCTAGAGCTAGATTTATACTGATCTACCTTAAGAAGGGGTTATTAGCCAGCATTCTTTCCAAACACAAGTTAATTGACTTTGTCTCTAAAAGCAGAGAGTTATATTTCATTAGTCCCATATATTTTAGGGGCTTGGGCAAAGATGTAAGAATTCATGTAAATAACTACCATCCAAATCAACAGACTCAATGCATGTTAAATAATCCATTCACTGATGAGGTCAATCACGGTTGAATTGGTCCTATCTAGTCCATATCCTTTGAGACACAGCATACCTCTATGACACTCACTGTAAGGAATCAATGTAAAATATAACCCTTGTGTCTCTCCTGTCCCCTTTTAGACTGGTTATCTGTCTATCTTGATCAGAGAAAGCTCCTTCCATGTTTAAAAAAGATATCTTCATTTTATTGATACAGCAAATTCTTTTTATTTTCTGAAATTTATTTTAACAGAAACAGGGGAAGAAGAACCCTCATTTATTAATCTCCAAATATGTGTCTAGAATTAGGTTCAGCAATTCAAGAGCATGATGATTTCTAATTCTCATAACAGTCCTGTGAGGTGGTTATTTCACGGATGAGAGAAGAAAGGTCAGGCAGACTGAAATTGCAGGTGGGTCTCCAAATCTCAAACCCATGGTCCTTACACACATTAGATGGTGTGAACCCCAAGATAAACTAGCCTACTTGAGCTCTGGATCTTTTCTCTTTGGGAGTAGAGGAGAAATCAACCTTCCCACCCTTTCTTTGCCGTAGTGCCAGGTGAGTGGAAGAAGTTTAAGAGCAGTTACTCGGCCAAGGAAGGGGGAAGTTTTCAGAGGGCAGGAAGCAGGCCTTAGTGGCTGAGACCAGCAGGGACAGAGCTGAGGACGGATGCCTTCCTAACCCACGGACACTGCAGAGTCCTGCCCTGCCCGGGCCTGTTCCCAGGGCCGAGAACTGCCCTCCTTCCTGGCTCCTGGGCCTCCGCACACTCCTGGGGCAGTGGAGCCCCGACTGCAGGCTCAGAAGCCCAGCGAGCTATGAGTGGCGGACAGTGGAACAGGGAAGAGGGTATGTGGTGCCAGGTTTGGTCTTGGTAACGTCAGGGGTTGGACTAGCCACGTGACTCCAAGGAGGCGGAGACAGGCGAGCTGGAGGGAGGACCGGCAGGCGCGGGAGGGGTGGGGGTGCCGATCTGAATACTCGAGGAGCTGTTCAGCAGCAGCGGCTGCCTCTTGCTTTCCTTCGCCGCAGCCCTCCCCACGGCGCCCCCAGTCAAAGAGACAGCCCCGCTCAGTGACAGCGACCGCCAGCCCCAGCCTCGGCCGCCAGTCCGTCGGCTCCAGTCCTCTGGTGAGTGACTGCCCCCTTCGTCACAGCCTGTCCCCCCTCCATGACCCCCGCGCCGCATCTGGGTCCTCGAGACTGGGATGAACCGGGGAACGGGAGCCACCGAGAGAGGGGAACAGGAACATGGCGCGGAGGCTTCGGGCTCCCTCCGGGAAGGGGTTCCCTGCCAGGAGGATGGAGCTGGGTCGGGGTGTCTCTGGCTGGCCAGGAACTCGGCCGGGTTAGAGCCCGCGGTCCGGGGGGCGCCGGGCTCGAATTCGCGGGAGCTGCCCGGAGGGGCGGGGGCAAGAGCAGTTGGGGCGGCGGGGCAGGGGGAAAGGGGCGAGCTGGGCTCAGCGTCTGGGCCGCCCGGGTCCGGGCAGAGGCTGGGCCCGTCCTTTCCTCCCTGCCTGGGCGCGCAGCCGGCTCGGCCCGCTTGGCTCGCGGGCCCGGACCGAGACTATGGAAAGGAAGAGACGCTCTTCTGGCCGCAGCCGGAGAAGAGGGCGGGTGCAACGTCTGCCCTTTTACCTGAGAGCAAACTCTTCAAAGGGACTGACTCCTGCTGAGCCTGGCGGCCGGTGAGGCTGGTGCGCTGCCTGGGCATCTGTCCCCGGAGACCCGTGACAAGCCTGGGACGGCGAGGAGGACGTGACGGGAGAAATGTCCGGGGAAGCTCCCCGCCCAGAGCGGGCAGCCCGGGGCGAGGACTTTCTCCCGCACTGCCCCACCCCTCCAGACTCCTTTCATCCCCCACCCCAAAGCACGTCAGTCGCCCACGAATCCAGAAGGCTGGAGCAGCGCAGCCTGGCCCCGAACCTCCTTCCCTTTTCTGAGTCACTCCCTCTATGTACATTTTATGTTGCTACTGAAGAGTGGCAGGGTTTTTGCCTGTTCTTGGCACTCCTCATCCTCCTACCTGTGCGAAGCTCAGGTTCATTGAGTTGTTCTTGAACCCGCTCTGGGAAGGGTGGCGGGGGCAGTCTCTGACTGGAGTTGGGCAAGGGCCAGCCGCGATCTGACTCCTCGGGGATCTGGGGTCGGGGAGAGCGCCCGGGAGCCCACGTGGGATAGGCGCCGTCCGTGGTGCTGAAAGTTGTCGGTGGCACACCGCGGGCCAGCATCCTCTGCAGAAAGGAACTGTGTCAATCACAGAAAGACGCTCTAGTGTTTAACCAGAAAGCAGGTAAAGGTTCTCTGCCTTTCGGTTTTCTGCCTTACCCTGTACTCTGCTTGGGAGGTTCCAGGCACTTCTGGATGCAAAAGCAAGGAGGATCCAGCTTGCTAACTTCTGGTGGTGTCTCATTCTTTCTCTTCTGCCTGTGCGTGAGTCTGCCTGTTGGTAACGTGTTGTAAACGCAGTTAAGGATGCTGTTTTGATAAACATCTCTGTGGGTTTCAGGAACCAGAGAATTATAAGGCTACAAAAAAAGGAAGATACTTCATTAACTGGGATTTTCTGTTTCAGGTTATGGCTTTTTCTCTCTCTCTCCTCTGCATCATTCTCTCCCTTCCACACGTTGTTTACATCGTCTAGACACAGATTTTTAAGCAGCCCTGTGTGTTGTCTTTTTAACCAGTCTCTAATATATGAGACAGGAAAGAAAGTAAGCCAATTTGGGGAGACCAAGTTAAGAGAATATTTACTGAACATGTACTGTCTGCTAGGAATTATTATTTCATTTAAACTTCACAATAGCTACTAACTATAAATATCACATATATAATGAAATTAAGAATCCTGGATCCAGAGGCTGAATTCTAATTCAAGTCTGCTTACCTCTAAAGTCCAAGCCATTTTCACACACACACACCCTTTTTATTTTGGTACCGGGGATCGAACTCCGGACCTTGCACTTGCAAGGCAGGCAGAGGCACCACTGAGCTAAACCCCCAGCCCCCCCTTATTTTGATATTTACCTTTCAATAGCTTGTAGGAGAATGTAGCAAAAGAATGACATAGGAACTTGCTTTTTTCTTTCACACTGTTCTCTCTTTCAACCCTTTCCTCTTTAATCTGTTCCCCCACCATCACACACTGCCAGTTTCCTAACTATTTTGATGCATGCTGCTTGTGATACCACCATTCACACAATTTGAGCTCTGGGATTATAGGAACAAGCTAAGGGACTAAACCAACATTCTTTCCTGAAAGAACAAAAAAATACGTAGTCTTGAAGGCCAGAGTCTGTCTACATGTGCTTTCCTATCTAGAGTTATATTATTGAGTTTAGAGCTAGAATGATATTAAAGATCCATTCAACTCCATTATGTTACAAAAAGTAGAGATTGGAAACCCAAAGATGATCATTTTTCACATGAGTTAAAAAGGTGATATTTAAATCCAGTTAACTTGCCTCCAGAGCCAATGCCCTTCCTACTACTTCACTATGCCTGAAATATTCTTCCAGGCTGCATTCTTTCATTACCTTTAAGAATGTCAGTATCACTGATGTACATTCATAATATACCACAAACATAAAACAAGAGCAGTGCTCTTAGGCACTTTTTCCTTCCTGTTCTTTTCTCTCTGGTTCCATCAGTCTAGTGTTGTCTGACTCAACATATCTGAGAGATATGACCAAACTTCCTCAGTAACAGTTTCTCTATGACAGCAATTCACAAATAAGGACAGTATTGTGACATTTCTCAGCTTACCCTTATGTTGTCTATCTTTCCTCTTCTATGAGTTATTCCTTTAAAAATAACTTCCCCAAAATTGATTAAGTACCTTCCCATACACTCCTAGTGACTAAAAAGATGTAGACATGAATAAAGATCATCATATGTGCTAATATCTATAAAATGCTTACTTGTGGTAGGCACTATATTAAGTCCTGTCTTCCTTCAGTTCATGCAATCTTCCTGATTATTTCAAGTTGGTATCTTCATTAGAGATGGTCCTAGAGATACAAGTCACTCTAACATACAGCAGAGCCTGATGTGCTATTCATTTCTTCTTGATTTTCTTTCCAGCCCAGGGTAATATTTCATCTTCAATAATTGGATTTCTGTAGCCCTAGTAATTGTGTTGGCAAAGATGATATTTTATATTGAATTGATAGTTCTGCACTGCTCCATGCTTAAGGTTTAAAAACTCACATGGCACAGTATAGCTCTTTGCCTTAGTATTTAACACAACATATTCTTCCCATTTATTATCCTTTCCTTAAAAATTCCCATATGCCTTCTTATTGATAATGCCAGTACTCTACCTCAACCCCACCTCTGGAACAATTAAGTTATAACTCATAATTAATTATATAACTTCTATTGTATCCTCACTATGTGATCTGCAAAGGTGCTATTGCTGGAGTGCTCTGGACCCCCTGTACCAGAATCTTAAATGAGCTAGAATTCTTCTGTCCAATATGGTAACCACTAGTCACATACAGCTATTTAAATTTAAATTACCTGAAAGTTTAAAAATTTCAATTAGCTAAGATTTTAAAAATTTAGTACCTCAATCACACTAACTGTAATTCAAATGTTCAATAACCATATGTGGCTAATGGCTACTTATTGGTTAGTTTAGACATAGAAAATTTCCATCACAGAAAGTTCTATTAGACATGCTAGAAACATTTTACATCAGCCAAGAACTAAGTATTAGGAAGAATTTAAGGACCTGAGACTTTGCTTTAAAGCTTCTGCCAAGAAAGGAGAAAAGGCTACTTGTGCCTAGTACTTCTCCAGCAACTAAAGATGTCCACACCAATTTAGATAGCAAAAAGAGCACATGTCTCACTTAATGAACTGGTAGCCACTGGGCTCATTCTGTGTGGATTCCATTTTACCATAGAGTGCAATGTTTCCTGAATGGAGTTTGCTAGTTTCCTGAATTCCAACTTGGAAATGACCTGAAAGTTCTTACCCAGAATTCAAGTTCATACATCACATAGTAATGTGTGTGTGCACGCATGCACCTGGGTGTGTGTGTGTGTGTGCACTCATGTGCGTATCTTGTCTCAGTAAGCAGAGTATGAAAATATAAAGATAATACAAAAATTGTGATCAGTAATAAGTATTAGAGCTCCATTCCTTCATCTGTAAAATATTGATGAGAATTGCCGTAACTATCTTGAAGAGCTATTGTGAGACTTAGAATGTAGGTATATAGAAGTACTTTGTAAAAGGCATGATGGAACTTGCAATTATTGATCATTTCATTTGGTCAAAATAAAAAATAGGGTAGTTTAACACTCTTTCCAAGTGTGCTTAGTCTTTGATATGAATGTGTTTTGCCTTTATTGTCATTCATTTCACTAAAAAGTGGAACTTCTTTTGGTATTGGCCATTGAACCAAGGGCCCTTGCACTGAGCTACATTCCAGCCCTTTTTTATTTTTAATTTTGTTTTTGTTTTTGTTTTTTGGTACCGGGGATCGAACTCAGGTCCTTGAGCTTGAGCAACAGGCGGCAAAACCACTGAGCTAAATCCCCAGCCCTTTTATTTTTAATTTTAAGACAGGCTCTCACTAAGTCCCAAAATTGCCTAGGCTGGGCTCAAACTTGCAATTCCCCTTCCTCGGTCTCCTTGAGTGCTGGAATTATAGGTATATACCACCACACCCAGCAGAAAAGTAGAATGTTAAATTAAAAATTTTTGATTATTGAGATTTCTAGATAGTTAGGTTCTATTAAACACTGTGTATTGTTTGTGGTTTCAGTTATTTGACCCTAAACAATTCCTTCTCATGATTAAAAAAAAGACTAAGACACATCAGTAATTTGAAATGGTTTTTACCTTTTAACAAATAGTTTTAATTTTTCAGTAATTATCCTGTCATGATAGCAGGAATTCAGAGAGAACAAAAAGAGTATTATGGATATTTCTCAGTATGGGTTAGTGAAAGGAGTAATTTTTTTAAAATTTTCTACTAATTACTAATTGAAATGAGCTTCTACCCATCTAACAAATTAATGTGAAAATATTCTATTTAATGTGTTGATTAACCCAAAATAAAGAAATTTTATTAATTTAACTGAATTGTCAATGTTGCATTAAGAATTCTGGTCTTAAGTAAGAAGTCTTTATAACATCTATTTACTAAGTAAAATCTATTAGGGTCATGAATAATTACACACCTAGCTAACATTTGCTCCCAAACCTGCTGCTTGGTGCCTACTCCTACATCTTGCTCCATATTATTAGGCCTCAAGTAGAAGTGCTTTTCAAATGCAGCCATAGCTTACTTAATGGCTTACCACTTGACACATAAATATTTTTCTCTTATAGTATGTACAGAGCCAAACACAATACTGAGGCATTGAAGAAAATAAGTCTAGAAACAAACCTATTCCATCAGATAATTCTTGTTACTTATTATGATATTCATCTTAAAAACTCAAGTCACTTTATCTATCATGTGTGTATGAATGCATGTATGTATGTATGTACATATTCATTGGCAAAGCATCTGAGTGTGACCAAAGGTATTAGATTCTCTCTGGTTACAGGATCTCTGGAAAGTCATTTCTATTCTTAAGAACTTATGTCTTCACAAATACGTGGGTGGTAACTTGTTAGCTGAGACATGCACTTCATTTCTGATGCTGGTCAAGCATGCCATTCTCAGGCCTTTGTCACATATGGCATTATATTACTGAAGGGGAAATTAGTGAAGCTGTCAACTCTGGCCTCTAGTAGATCAAGCTAGCTTTCATAATAAACATCTTTCATTGGGAGTCATGGTTTATTCACTTGGTGGAACTTGTGTATTTCATAGAAGGCCGGGTTTTGGAAAAAGGGGAAGCCATTGCCTTGGAGCCGTAAAGAGTTTAATTATCTCTGTCTTGTGACTTAATGTATTCCTCTGATTTTATATCCCAAGAAACAAAGAGAATTGACAATGTAGCTTTGACACTCATCCTTATAGCATGCAATCATCTGTTTAATCAATAATGTCATTGAAACTTGTCCTTTATTGGCACAGAAATGCAATGGTCAAGTGTAATTGGAACTCCTGCAACCTGGCACATGGGTGTTCAATGAATATTTATTGAATTTAGACCATTTTTCCAGATCTGTTCATGCCATATGCTTATCTAGCCAACTCTATCAAGAAAGGAGTATTCCTCGTGGTGCTTTCTGGTAACAAATAAAAGAGTAGACAAACATACAGCATTAAATCTTTTGCTGACAACCCCATTCTTAGCCCCTCTTGGGGCATAAGCAGTGATGGCCAAGATAGATTGCTCCTGAGAATTATGTCTTGCTGCCTCCTTCAGAGAACAAGAGATAATTCACCCCCAGGGTCTTGAATTTCACTGATTATGCAGTCATAAACTCAAAGCTTAAGGGGCTTTGTGTCTCATTCTCCACTTTTACTTTAAAGAAATACTTGGCATTTTCTTGAGAGAGTATTTGGTCAGCCTTCATGTTAGTGGCAGGAATTGTTATTGTTCCTAAATTCAGAAAAAGCATACATTAGGATGAAAGCACACACATTAATTAGAGGGCTAATGAAAGTTTGATGGGTCACAGAATACTGTCCTTTTTCAGAAATAAATAAGCCTCTTTTTCAGTGTTCTGGTGATTACTGACAAAAATGAAAGAAAAACAGATCATTCTCTTCTAGCAAGTCAATAAGCAAATGCTCAGAATTAATGATTCTCAAAATGATTCTCATTTGCCCAAGGCAAAATTTTCCAACCCAGTACACTGACTTATAAATAAGCAAACTGGTTTATATAGCCTCTTCATTTTTTAAACTTGTTTTTAAAACAATGAATAAGTAAAAACCAATCTCACCCAGGTGTTTAAACATTCTGCTGACAAAATGGTCTTTATAATTTGTCTTCATTAATTGTTCATTAGAGATCATATCTATACAAAATATACCTATGTTATTAGGCTAATATTTTGTAATGATCACATAACCCAACTCTCACATTACAACCAGAGAAATTGAGAGTAAGTACATCACACAAGTCAAGGACAGAAGCAGAAAGAAGACTGAAGTGCTCTCTCCCTGCTGCCATTCTTGTGCATTTTTTCACATCATCATCTTTTCACTAGTCATGAAAATTTGTTCAGTTAGTGCAGTTAGCTTCTTCAACCAAACTTTTTACTAGAGCTTCCATGAGTAAGAAAGTGAAAGTACTTAGATTTTAGATTATTTCGCTTTGCACATTCAAGTGAAAGAACTAGTGGCCAAGAAAAATCAACAGGTAGAAATTTTGTGGGGGGAATTATGGGCCACTAAAAAAAAGGTGTAAAACACCAGAATCCCTGTAACCAGAATTTGGGCAAGAATTTATCTTCTTTTACCTTCTATATCTTTTCCTCTAAAACAGGTTGTTTGAATCAAATGGAGTTCCAGGTCCTAGAAGCTATAACATTCTATGGTTCTATGATACATGAGTGGGGAATAATCCATACTCTGCCTCATTGAGATTACATAATCCAAAAAAAAAAACAACAAAGTTCCTACTTTTATATTGTTACTTATTGGAATCTCTGACATTGCATGCTAATACTTTACCCGATAACAATAATGACAAGAGTAATCATAATGATAGCTCATACTTATTTACATATATAATGACCAATGTAAGGTTATTATCTCAATTTTATAGATGAGAAACCTATATTCAAATGTAGTTAAATAACCTGTCTAAATTCATATAGCTAATAATTTTGTGCTTTTAACCCCCATGCTACACTGCTTGTACAAAATCCAGGAGTGTCTCAAATGATGTGTGCCATTTAAGGGTCATATAACACACAAGCCTCTTCTCTGTGGAATTTCTGTTTTTACTTCCCTTTTATAGCCACAGAGTCAATGAAAAAGGTGACTGGAACTTATATCTGTGGTTCTAATGATGCTATACAGGGATATGCATTGTCCTTGCAGTTGATGCCATCAATCAGTGTTCCAGTGGTTCACCATTGAACACTGGTGCTCTGCAGGCCACTGTATGCAATGTGGACCACTCTTCCTGCCCCTGGAAAGTGTGAATGACTGCACCACCAGAAATGAATGGGTGTTGGTGTAGGATCCAGCACCTTGTAAGACTATAAACGTCATCCCACCACATCTTCATTGTTCAGTGGAGTCTGCTGGGTTCTCCCTGCAGGGTTTTGACACAGAGTAAAAATCTAAATGGCATTTAAGGCACAGATAGAGAGAGAGCTCCTCTAGTGCAAGTTCTTGGAGGTGGGTTTGGTTGAAGAGTAAAACTAAAACTTTCAAAATCATGTTGTGAAACTCCTTTTCTTCTCATTAAACCTATGTGGCCAAATTAGTCATAAATACAATATACCACAGTGTTCATCTTTGTCACTGTGGATTTTTTGTGTGGTAAATCTACTAATGGGCATTTAGTACTTAATATGGCATGTCTATTAGCTGACAGTGCTGACAGGAGCTATATTCTTTAACTCTCCATTCTAGCTTTGTAAACTAGCCAAGTATCCTACCAACACCAGAGGCAATTATAGAGTACATAGCTCAACTTCTGTCTCTGTGGTTTTCTAGACATTTTGTGGGGAGTGAAATGGTCTAGAAGTCAGAGGACTTGTTCTCTAATTTCAGCTTTGAAATATACTGACTGTGAAACATGAGCTAGCCCATCCAACTTCTTCAGGACTTAGTTTCCTTATCTCAAAATAGGGATAATATTCTCTCATATCACAAAAAGACCAATGAGATGGCATTAAAGTTCTTTGCAAATTATAAAGTCTGTACAAAGGTAAAGGATGAATTTTCAGTCCTTCTTAGTCAAAAATAACTCTCAAGTTACTGATA
The DNA here is from genome assembly GCF_053883595.1 of Heterocephalus glaber. Classification (NCBI taxonomy): domain Eukaryota; kingdom Metazoa; phylum Chordata; class Mammalia; order Rodentia; family Bathyergidae; genus Heterocephalus; species Heterocephalus glaber. The sequence goes on along the minus strand of NW_028258324.1, from coordinate 47,268,872 downwards.
CCCAATCCTGAACGGCAAAATTGATATCTTTAGATTAAGAAAATCTTGAATCTAGACCTTTAAGTCCAGAAAATGGTACTTAAAATATGGATGGCCTCCTGGCTTCTTCTAAAAGTAATGAGTCATTGTGGTGTGACACCCTCTCACTAAGGGGTATTTTCCATAGCCATAGACACAGGGGATAGGGGTGATTATTGAATTGTTGTGGATTTGGATAAGGAATGTAAAATATACTGCACTAAATTGGACAATCCTACAAAATAAGAAAGTATTCCTGCCCAAACATCAATAGCATTCCTCCTGCACTGAGCAATATTGCTCAAAGTAATGGGCACGATCCTTAATTCTCCAGTTGATGTAGGCAGAAAGAATTTACTTTTGGTCTCCTCCTCCAGATGAAATCCATCCATGTGAAGTTTAAAACGGCTCAGAGAAATTACCCGGCTTCCAATTATTTTGAGAGAATAAAATGGAATTGGAGATAAGTGATTTTAAAATCAGCCCTTAAAAGCTCCTACAAGAAGTTCCCTCTAACTTCAGCAGGGGCGTGGAATCCTGGTAGGTTAATATGCCCACAATGTGAAGCCAAGTCTACAGGTTTTGATTTGGGGATCCAAAATCAGTACATCATGTTTCCAAAACCACCTTCTCTGTGGTTTATTGAAGAAACACTGGATTATGCCCTTTCTTTATCACACACATAGGTCTAGTTCAGCACTGGACATATAGTCCCCACACAGAAGTCACAAGTGATAATCTGACAGACAGAAAGAACTCCATTAATTATGTATGCAACATAACATGTGCCATAATATGTTATGAAGGAGTCTCTAAAGAGAGACCAGAGAAAAATTCATCTCCACAGAGGAAGTTACAATTGAACTTGGGTGGTATGTAATATTTTCTCTGGTGGTAAATGAGAGAGAGGGCTGTTGCAGAAATGGGAACAGCATAAGAAAATGATGGTAATGTGAATAGCAGTGACACAGATGCAGGCTGATGTGCTTACCTGGCTTTGATGGGTAGGAGATCATATTGGAAGGACTCTGAAGAGTCTTCAAGGCACCTGGGTGGATGTATTCATTTACCCTAGAATTTATCCTTTGAACAGTTTTTATAAGTATTTTAGGAATACTGTTGGATTCAGAACTAATTCATTGTGACACCACAACTGAGGAATATAATACCTTTGGGGGGGAAAAAGAAATCAATCAGCCTCTCCTTTCCTTATGTTTTGTAGCTGAAGTAATTAAAATCCAGAGACATTGGGTGACTTGCCCAAGAATGTTGCCCAGTTTATTCCTTTTCTGGTATTAGGACAGTAAGAAAGAGAATGAATGATCAGAGATAGGTGGCCACAACAACAGGATTAATGGAGTTAGACAGACTCATAACAGGATAGCAGCCACAGAAGGGCTGGAACCTAGTCCATCCTCTCAGTTCACAGCATCCTGCCCTGGTCTGTACTGCCCTCAGGAATTTTATTCATTATTTGAGTGTAATCCAATGATATACACAATGTGATTATTTAAGTATTGATGAAGCTCAAGTTTTCCATTGCTTACTGTTCAGCTACAGTTCCTTCATTACAACCAGGTGATAGATAAGATCGTGGGCTGCCTGAGCATGAGAGCACTCTCTTCAGAAACACAGACAAACAGGATACCAACACGTGGGCTTGAAATTCTCCCCCCACCTCACACATCCTCCCCTGCCTCCTCATTTCAAACTGCCAGCGATTATAGAAGCACAGCCTGAACAGAAGGCATCTTAATCTCTGGTGGTTCTGTAAGTAATATGCTGATCATGCTTGCGTATAAATGATCACAGCCTCTCCATTTTCTACATGAGGGAGCCTTCAGAAAGATGAACCAGCCTGTGCATAAAGCACATCAGATAGGATTTCAGACTCCAGAGCTCTGGCCTTGTTTGTAACAGGGTTAAATTTTTGGCCCATTCACACATTCCCAATGATTTATCTAAGCTTGTGACCTTAAATTTCACCACATAATCAAGTTAGTCTGTGAATATTCAAGTTTCTGAGATCCACTGTTTCTCATCTCTCTTTTTCTCTGGCTATCTCTCCTCCTCCCTCCACTAAATACACATCCAACAAAACCTAAACTCATTCACTCAGTTTAGGAGACTGGAAACTAACACAGCTAAAGGCAGTATAATGACTAGAGTCCCAGTCCAGTGCATTTCCCTCCACAACAAATACTATTTCCTAAGGAGAGATGATAGCATTTTCTTACTCTCAAATCTCACACTCATATTGCACAACCCTGTAAGATTGTATGAAAACAACTGATGAGCTGTATTCAGAGGACCCGCCAGGGCTTTGTTTAGAATACCCACAGCTTGTTATCCCCCATGCTGTAGCCATCTATCCATCACATTAAGAAGCCAATCGGGGAGGTCTTTATATTTTCCGGTCCACAGGATACTTGTAATCAAGGCCATCATGCAGGTAGTGATCACCATAAAAAGCAGTGTGCCCAAAAGAAAGAGGGCCTGTGCCTCTCATTACTTGAGAATAGCATAAAGTTTACCCAAAGCTCACTGTGAGTGGCAGGTTATTGGACTTATAATCCTATATATCAAAAATTGGGTCATTGGGTTGATTTAAGCAAGATTGGTAGTGGCCAAGAAAGAAAATCCCCAAGCCATTCTGTTTCAGGAGCAAGGTGCTTTGCCTGAATTAATCAGCACAATGCATTTCATTTAATGTAAAGTTTATGGTCATAAAAGATTTTTTAAGTCAATAGCACTCAAATTTTCTGTTTAAGTTACTTCTAAGAAATCACTTTATGACAAAAATAGGTTGTGTTTCAATAAAGAATATGTTGAAAAGAAGCAGGAGAGAAAGAAGAGGGGAGAGAGACCTAAGAACCAGCTTCCCTAGTAAGGGTTTTTAGGGTCATGATTGTCTCACAGGCTGACTGACCTTATGAAACACAGAAACTTATTTTACCAGTTCTATCAGGAGTGACCTAGCTCTGTAGAGCCAAGCCAGCTCTGCAAATCCCAAATGATTGATTTGTATACCAGGTGCCAATATATCCACATAGAATGGGAGGCATTCATGACGCTACCCAGTTTATTCCTTTTATAGTATTAGGATAGAGAGAAAACAACATGAATGATCAGAGATAACCTGTGGGTACATTAGGATTAATGGAGTTAGACAGACAATCTCCTGAAATGTGTCAATCAGGTACAATAAGATGAGAGAACTCTCTCAAATTCCATGCAAGAACTCCCATCAGGTTATTAGAATAGTTGTGTCCTTCAAATAAAGGGTTTTGTTCATCCTGTTTCTCTAGTGGCAAAGAAACAGGCAAATTCTTTTGCTTTAAAATAGTTGTCAAAAAATATAGACAGTTATCTAGTCTCTATGCAGCCCTTATCATCTGTTAGGATATTACTCCAAATATGTTATAACTACTTAACTCATAGCCCGTGTTAATTAGTTACATGTTAGTCCCTTTTAGGGAGATCAGGTAGATGCTGCAGCTTCTCTGCCAACCACGGGTAAGCCAACCAAGTGGGTGAGATCTTCCTGTAAGGGAAAAACTTGTGCTTTGAGCTAATTCTGTTTATTCCACATCAGAGGATGCTATGATCTGGCCTTGCTCTAAGTGTACCTGGGTCTGTTTTATCCTTGTCAGTAATCTCCGTGTGTGGACCCTGACATTTGAAATTATATCTATTTAATCACTCATGCAGAAAACAGTCACAGGGTGACCATGACTCATCTTCATGATGTAGAAGGAATCATCTTTCAAAAGGATTTTTTTCAAAAGTCAGACAACATGGTTACTTCTAAGAAGCCATACAAAAATTTGACTATTTTTATTTTCCCCTTGAGCTGACTGGTTATCCTTATTCCAAGCAGGAATGAACTACACAGACACTTTAGGATTGATTTTAGGTTCTGTCCTAGTCACAAAATTTTGACACAGTTTTTATTCCAACATTAGAGTGCAGAGGAACAAAATATCTGAATGAGTATAGACTGTCTTACCAGAAATAAATTCCTAATATAGACAACTAAAATATGCCACTATAGAATTTAACTGTCAAAATAGAAACAAGGCTTTCTTGCTTCAATACTATCTTAGCAAATAGCTTCTGTTCCTCCTTTCAGCTGCAAGTCCCTGTGAATCTTCAGTTATAAATAAATACTATGGCCTCATCACAGTATATTGGGAGTCTAGGGCTAGGGGTCACTGATCTATGGAGCAGCATGATGTCATCTCTTTACACCTGTGCTCCAATATGGCAAGTTATTGAATGTCCTTAAAGTCGAGAATAATTAGGTAGTGGTATCATAATACTTCTGATATTAGCAATTGCTCACATTTACTCATTTAGTCATACAAAGTAAGTATTTTTGTCTTCATTTCACAGAGAGTTACAGAATTCAAATGACTTACCAAAGTTCTCATAGTCAGTGAGGGTTAATGTCAGAAATGGCATGCCATCTGGCATCACAGTCCTTTCTATCTATACTGCCCAGGTACAACTTTTAAATCCTCTGAATCAGACCATCCTAGAGTGTCAGATGGGAGTGTGTGGACAATGAGAACACCTTGAAGGCCTATTACTCCCTTGGCACATATTTAGACCCCTAGGTACACAGATTTGCTGTAGGACTTTGAGCAAGTTCTACCTTTTCAGGACTCAGGAATTCCATCTATGAAAGAGAGAAATAATGGTTCTTTTTTCAGATATTCATTCATTCAACAAATAGTCTAAAAACTGATGCTACCATGGAGGGAAAACAGGCTGGAACTCTCAAAAAAAAAAAAAAATAGGAGCCCCAGTCCTAAAATAAGAACAATATGAAGTCCCAATTGCCTGGAGGAGTATATTCAACATTGGTTGTTTTGCTTTAGTTTTCTTAATTAATAAAATGATTTGAATTCTTATTATGTAACTGTCAAGAAAACAAAATTACAATCTCAACCAACCAATGTAATGCAGTACTACTTAAATACACAGAAACCTAGACCTTCAATGTTCCTGTGAGTGGTTTACAAGAAACATCTTCCCTAAAGTGGCAGTGATGCACATTACATCTCTAGACTCAAAATAAATTAATATTCTAGAAGTTCAAGATATATTTTCACCTGCCAGGAATGTATTTCTTTCAGTGAAGGCTGGGATTGTTTATTACCCAAAAGCAAGAACATAGTGCAAGAAGACTAATAAGCTGTAATGGGAGAACTGATGGAATGAGGGATATTTATGAAAACAAATCAGAATGGGGATTTGAAAGAAAGGCAAGTAATTTGAAAGGCCATTTTGTTCAGTTTAAGATAATTCTAACGTTAATCTTGCTGATGGACCGGAGTGTATTAAGGAAATGTTGAGTGAGAGAGTAAAGAAAATTATATCAACAACCAAAAAAAAAAACGGTGAGAGAAATTGTATTCTTTTAAAAATAATTCTCTTAAAGAGAAAGTTAGACAGAAGGTGTGGGAGTTTTTGCTGGGAACTGAGAAGTTAAGGTGCATCATATTTCCCTGATCGAAGCTTCATTGGTGTTTTGGGTTCGGGACTAAGAAGTACACATAAAGCTGGGTATGATGGCACGTGCCTCTAATCCCAGCACTCTGGAAGGTTAAGACAGAAGGATTGCAAGTTCAAGCCCAGCCTGGGCAATTTAACAACTTAGTAATACTCTGTCTCATAATAAAAGGGGGGTCAGGGATGTAGCCCAACGCAAAAGCCCTGGTTTCAATTCCCAGTACCTCCACAGAAAGAAAGAAAAATACAAGGGCTGGGGATTTACCTCAGTGCCACTGTGCCTGCCTCATAAATGCAAGGTCCTGAGTTCGATCCCCACTACTGGAAAGAAAAAAGAAGAGGAAAGAAAAATACACATAAATAGTTGGCTCTTTCTCAGTTCTGAATCATTTGATTTGTGCCGAATTTCCAGAAACTGCTTCTGAGAGGCATCATCACAAAGCATTAACTAATGGGTCCCACCTGCACCTGTCCTAGAGGCCTGATTTATATACAGGGAGCCACATTTGGATTTAAGGTGATTTTCTCTTCTTCACACTAGGGACATCAAGTCTTTCCTAGTACAAGAAGAAAAAGAAAATGAATGAATAAATAAAAAATGCAATAGGGGCCGGGGATTTGGCTCAGTGGCACCAGGCCTGCCTCACAAGCAAAAGGTCCTGAGTTCGATCTCTGGTACCACAAAAAAGAAAGAAAGAAATTTACCAACCTAAATGCACAGTCTGACCCCTATACAGGGCTAATTTCTACTCAAAAAGTAGGATAATATCCATTGTAAGTGGAATGTTTAAGATGTAACTCATAGCATGACTGCACAACATCACTGAGGATGCTGTATTGCAACTTTGCTTAAAATGGTAAGGCAAAAGATGCAGGCTTCTTTTTAAATAAACTGTGGGGTGATCCTCAGCAGAGTCGTTTTGAGCTCAGCTGCTTGCAATGTTTTAAAGAAGCATTTCAATACAAGCCCAATGGCTATAAGATGAATAAACTCACCTCTCCTGGGCCATGAATGCAGAGTGAGGCAATTAGGCTTCAAGCCATAGACATGGGAGCCACCAAAGTTGGTTGTGATCAAAAGAGGAACAGAAGATTCTGAATATAGTGAGTGGAAAGGGTACGAATAGGGAGCAGAAGGGGAGACAGACAAAGATAAAGAGAAATTGGAAATGGTCAAGTCAAAAGATTAAACTGCGAAAACTGAGAAAGAGCAAATAGCAGCTCATAGAATCAGGGGCCATTGTTGCTATGCTGGTTTTATTGGACCCTGTCACTCAGATCTTGTTTGAGAAGAGCTGAATTCCAAAGACTGAGAAAAGACCGCCCCTCCTCTCCTTGGCTTCATGTCTGACTTCAGTAGGCTTCTTTCTCCCTTAGCTGGCAGGAGCCACTCCACTTGTAAAAATAGTTAAAGGGAACGAACAGAGAGTCAGAGCAGGAGGAACACCAGATGAGCTTTGTGTGCCTGAAGTCAAAACAATGCCAAGGAAGCCCCTGAAGAGGTGGAGAGAAGGTGGCGGTTTCAGCTCAGCTCTCCTCCAGCTGAGTGAGCCTCACCTTGTGCAGGTATCTGTGCCTTTCTGGACCTGCAATTCCTCATCTGTAAGAAAGAAAGGCAACAGTAGAAAATTGCCATGGTTCTTCCTAGCCGGAAATTTTATTACATCTCCAATATATTAATTTAGAGATGCACTGGATCATACATGGATCACATTCAATTCAGTTCAATTCCAGAATGGACCATTATACAAAATGCTAGATCTCTTAAGGGCTTGCTGTCCTCACTTTTGTTTTCTACCCCTCATTTCTTTGTTTTTTTCCATTACTTTTCCAAAGCAGTGTTTTTCCTGTCTTCCTTGTTTTTCATAGGAAAGGGGTTACTTCAGCAAGACAGGAAGCTGAGGTCATCTGTTTATTGATGAGATGAGGAGGAGCCAAGGCCCAGCCAGCCAGCTCTTTTGCACGCTGTTCAGCTGGTGACCTTCAACCCTGCACCAGCAGGGAGAGGGAGTTGAACTCAGTCTCCCTTCTGACTTATTTTTTATTACTCCTTCCTCTGCCAAGCTGCAGCTCCCAAGTGTTCCAGACAACTTTCTTCTTCACTTCCTGCAGACCCAGGAAAGTGACTCTTTTTACTCCCTTTTCCTGGGAAAAACATTAAAGAGGGAGATGATTTGCACAATTCTTGCTCTAACTTAGCTGAAAAATAACCACCACGCACACTTGCACACATGCATATTCACACACACACACAGCTCCCAGCCTCCTGCCTACAATGGCCCTACTCGCCCTTGGCCTTCTCAGATCCATCAGGTGAGCAGAACCATGGCAGCCTCACTCTCAAGCAAACCACCAGACCCTGGGGAGTCACTGGTCTTTTACTTTCCTGAGCTATATTGCATTTGAAAACCATAATATCCTTACTCATCTCCACTGGACCTGAACTCAGGCAGACTCTCCCCTACCTTGCTATACTACTCCACCTTCACCCTAATGCTGGGATACCTCAACCCTTTCCAATGCCAACCTGATTCTCTCTCAAGGCAGACAACTAAAGTTGCTCTTGATATATTAAATTAAGAGCATAGAATCTATTTCTTCTGGTCCTCACACTCAAGGAAGACCTGAGATTTCCTTCTAACAATCCAGGATTCTACGACAAGAACCAGATTATTGGATAACTAGAAACCCTTTAAGATAGAACAGTATCCTACTTAATTCCCAAGACAGGCCTGAATCTACAAATGGCCCAAAGCTAATAAGATAAGGAAAGACTTGATTATCAAACCAGTGCTCTAGAAAATGCAAGTTACATTAAAATTGGAGTTGACACTTGTTCCACCCCCAATCACCTAGAATGATACCAATAATGTCTGTGTTTTAACTTACTGTGTAATAGACACTTTACATACATTACTGTGAATTAGGGCAATAGTGCTACAAAGTAGAGATTATCTTCATTTTTTAGACAAAGAGACCATGGCTCAGACAAACTATAAACTCATAAATAGGTGGGACAAAGGCATAGATTTGTATGATTTCAGAGACTATACAGACTAAAAATTCATAAAGTAAGACCAAATAGTGAATAGGAAGAGACCCCTGCACCCTGAGAATATTGCCTCTAACTAGCAGTATGACCCTAGGTATATTTTTTAGATTTCATTTTCCTTGTCTATGAAATGAGGGCATTGGATCTGACTCTGGGCATATCTTTTTGAGTTTCAGTTTCCTGTTTATGAAATGAAAATGTCAGATCAATTATTCCTTCCAGCTCCCACACCTGGGAGTGTGCTGTCTAGTCCCTGCATGCTTCCTCCACGGGGCCTGATGCTAACATCTAACCTCACCACAACAGATTTCTAACAGGAAGTGCCACTTCAGAGCTCTGGAAATGACTCACAAAGAATTCTCTCTCCAGAGAGAAATTAAAATTCATATGATTATGATTACCCACTGCTCAGGGCTGGCTTAGGTAACATGCATTGCCATTTACTTCCCTTCCACTCCAAAGCACTCTCTGATGACATTAGAGGTGGGACCCATGTTTAATACTTGTCACTTATGTGTTTAAAGGTGTAATGACTCAAAAGTGAAATGGAGAGAAAAGAAAAATATTATACACCCACACATATCTTTTATACAAAAACCCATCACAAGAACATGTTAATGGTAGATGGAACTAGAATGACTTAATGGTAAGGAGTCTTCATTTAATGAAAGGAATCACCAGGATTCCTACAATCGTGGGTTTACAATCCATCAAAGACTAAATATGATGGATAGATAGATGCCAAATCTAATTTAACTGGAGTCAGTGCTGACAAATGCAGTTCAAAACCAAAGAGGGACTATGTGCTATTTAATGTGCTAATATGATATTCTGTTTGCAAATTTGCTTTGGACAAAATCTTTAGGGCCACTTTTTTAAAATTTTATTAGTACATTTTAGGTATACAATATAATGACATTTGTCATTGGAAATTTGCACCTTTACGTAATCTCTCTTGGTTCTTATTTTTCCCCCTTCCTCTGCCCTCCCTTTTTATTGAACCCTTTTTGCAGCAGAATGTCCATGGTATGAATCTATACAGTAAAAGTATGTATTGGCAAGAAAAGGATAAATGTAAATGTATTGTATACTTAAAATGTACCAATAAAAGAAATTATGAAAGAAAAAAAAGGGAGAGGTGAAGGCAAGATGTGAGGGTAAACTTAGAAAAGTGGCATGGTGCAAATATCCTATTGACCTGTTACAAGTGGAAGATGCTGATAGACAAAAGGATGACATTTGATGTAATTCTTTGAGTTATATAACCAGAAAAAGAAGCTTCCTTCAAGCTTCAATAGAATATGAAATTAGTATGTTAAAGATACATCTGCACTCCCATGTTCATTACACCATTATTCACAAGAGCCAAGACATGGATCAACCAGAGTGTCCATCAACTAATGAAAGAAAATGTGGTACAAATACACACACAGTGGAATATGATTCAGCCATTTAAAAAGAATGAAGTTCTGTCATTCAGGTAACATAGATTGGAGTCAAGGTTGTTATGTTAAGTGAAATAAGCCAGGCACAGAAGACAAGTATCACATAATATAACTCATGTGGATTCTTAAAAAGCTGATCTCAAAGAAGTTGAGAATACAAGGATGATTGCCAGAGGCTGAGGGGGTACATGGAGGAGGAAAAGATGGGGAGAAGTTGATAAATAGGTGCCAAGTTAGAGTTAGTTAGAAGGAGTAAGAAGTTCTGGTGGCCTATTGGACAGTAGGCTAACTATACATGATGATAATGTTACTATGTGTTTCAAAAAGCTAGAAAAAAGGATTCTTAATGTTTTCACTATAAAGAAATGATTCATGTTTGAGGAAATAGATATGTTCATTTTAATTTAAATATTATACACTGTATACATATACTGAAATATAGCATAATATAGCATCACTGGAATAAAACACCCAAAGCTCAGTGCTTAAAGGAAGTGAGGTTTATTTTGGTTCACGTTTTAGAAATTTCAGTCCTTGCATGATCTGCTTCAAGGCAGTAAGGCATGGTGGAAGGGCCTGCGCAGAGGAAAGCTGCTCACCTCATGACAGACAGGAAGCAAAGAGGGAAGGAAGGAGCCAGGGAAGGAGATAGACCCTTCCGGGTCACACCCCCAGTGACTCACTGCTTCTGACCAGGCTCCACCTCCTAATAGCACAGTTAGCTATAAACTCATTAGTGGACTAATCCACCCATGAGTATAGTGCCCCCAGGATCCAATCACCTCCCCAAAGTCCTGCCTCTGAGTGTGTGAGGTTTGGGGGGTACATCTAGATATAAGCCATAACAGTACCCAATAAACATGTACAATTTTTAAGATTTTATTTATCAGTTGAAAAATAAATTTTAAAAAATATTAATAGGGCTCCTTTGATGAGCATGGTAACTGTTGATGGGAGTTTGAAAATTAGAACTTATTTCTTGTAGTAAAAACAGACATTGTCAGAATAAACAGCATTTCCCAGGAAGAACTGGAAATCTTGTGACTGCCATTGGTTTGCCATGTCCCTACCCATAAACAGCACATTATCAACAATACCATGGGTATCCTTTTAAAGTTTGTTTTTGCTTTATTTTTATTTTATTTTGTTTTTGTTTGGGGTTTTTAAATTGTTGTTTGCTTGCTTGCTTGTTTTGCTTTTTGTAGGACTGGGATTTGAACTCAGAGCCTTTGCATTGAGCTATATCCCAAGCAAGCCCTTTTCTTAATTTTTTATTTTAAGACAGTGTCTCATGGAGTTGCTAAGTCGCCCAGGCTGGGCTCAAACTCACAATCCTCCTACCTTAACTTCCCAGAGTGCTGGGATTTCAGGCATGCGCCACAACACCAGGCACCTTTTAAAGTTTTGACCCCTTTTCCACATGCTATTTTTCATTTAATCTTTGTCATAATCTTGTGGAGTATCAGAGCAGATATGCTATCTTCATTTTGTACACAAAGAAACTGGGGTTCAGAAAGGTAGGACAATTTGTCAAAGACTTAACAACTGGACATTTTTCTTCATAAGATTACCCTAAAACCTTGGACTTCTGCCTCAGTCCAGTGGTCACCATGATGCCTCAGTGAACTGGGGTTTGAGGTGCCCCAATCAAAGTAGTTTGAGCAGAAAACAGGTTGTGCATTGCCCATGAAGATATATCATGGAAATTTCCCAGACAGTAAAGTCTGAGGATCAATGAACAAATATTAGTTGCAAGAAGGTTGATAGGTTCTACACTAACCCTGAAAAAGACGAAGTGTGGGTCACATCCTCAGAGAGCTGAAAGCCATGGGGCCTGACCTTCAGGACCTCATGCCATCAGATGTGCTCTCACAAGTAATATTAGCACCCACTATGGCCCAGAGAAAGAAGAAATAAAACAGAGGGAAAAAATGGGTGCTTATTCCTGAGAAGAGGATGAGGGAAAAATGGAGTATGAGACCCACAAAAAGGTACTAGGATGAGTGAGTGTTTGTGGGTGTGTATGGGATGCATCTCTTCTGCTATGTATTGTCTCAAGTTCCAGACTCTTGGTAAAAACGATATATATGTGTCATAAGCAATTTCAATTTATAGCCTGAATATAAATAAGTCAAACAGATTGAATATAATTCTTCATTAGAAATGAAAAGCATTGGCCAACTATTCTTAGAATTTTCCAGTTATTGAACAAAGTTGCAAATGTCAGGCACTTTCTGCTCTTGCTATTGTTTTCCATGAACTAAAACCCTGGCCCAGTATGTACAAATTACGAGGACATCTGAAGAGAGGCCATGCCTATTGTTTCTGCACCTCCTCACCAATACCCAGTGTTAGCAGACTTTAAAATTGTTGTTTAAGGGCTGGGGATTTAGCTCAGTGGTTCCACCACCTGCCTTGCAAGTGCAAGGTCCTGAGTTCAATCCCTGATACCAAAAAAAAAAAAAAAATGTTGTTCAAGTGGTGTTAATTTGTATGTCTCTTATTATTCATAAAGTCTCTTTGTGTGTTTTTCTGTGGTTTTTGATCATATGGGTTTTCTTTCCTTTGAATTGCTTCTTCTAACCATTGCCCTTTTCTACTGTGTTGATTGCCTTTTTTTTCTTATACATCTGTAGAAATTTTACAATCCATGTTATTTATAATAATCCTTTTAGTTATATGTGTTGAATGTATGTATCTCCTTTAAATCTGTGGCTTCTCTTTCTATATCTCCCCCCCCATTACCACATTTTTAAGCTCAGTTTATGATGGTACCAAGAAGATTTACAACTATTTGCAGTTACCATCCTGCTGAGACATTTCTAATTTCTTTTTAAACCAGGGCCTTTGCACTGAGCCACATCCCCAGTCCTGTTTTGCTTTGTTTTTCCTTGAGACAGTTCTAACTCATTTAAATTGCCCAGACTGAGCTTAAACTTGCAATCCTCCTGCCTCAGCCTCCCAGAGAAAATCCTAAAACAAACCTGTTTTAGTTACTTTTCTCATTGCTGAGACAAAATACCTGACACCCAAAGTTAAAGGAGGAAAGGCTCACAGTTTACAAAGGTTTCAGCTCATACTTGGCTGTCTCCAAGGCAGGGTGGCATGGCCAAGGGACATCAAAGAAGAGAAACAGTTCGTGGCAGGCAAAAGGCAAAAACCACCAAATAACAAGCAATGACCCTCTTTCTGTCCCTTATATCCTATCCAGCCTACCCACCCTTGGGGAGAATAACACTCCCAGGGTGCGGCAGCCTTCATCTTAACATTGCATCATTAATTAATTCCAGCATCACATCCTTGATCCCAGCAGCACACACACTAGATCCAGTCACCTCCAAAAAAGCCCCACATATGACCATAGGAGGCTTTGGGGAGGCATCTAGATACAAGCCGTAACAGAATTATTAAAAAAGAATTTGTCTTTCCCATGAAGTTAGATTTTTCAGAACACTACTTGAAGATGCTAAAATTGTAGACGTAAATGTAGATCACTTGTGCTATTTCTTTTCATCCATGGTAGCTAAAGTTTGTTTCAAAAGGAAATTTAGTCGGGATAATGCTTTAAGTCATTCATTCCTATGGTATTAATGATGATAGAAAGTTTACCAAGGGGGGGGGATTTTCTTAAATTCAGTACTGCTATGACCTTTCAAAACAATTCTAATGCTTTTATCACTTAATTGGAGATTACCTCAGCTGAGCCAGTGAGGTGGCAAAGACAACCAGTCTCAGAAAAGCCAGTGAACTGGAAGTGTTTGGTCAATTTGGTCAATTATACATTGAGTAAGACTAGAGTCTCATTTAATAAAAGCAATTGCAGTGTACCCCCACCCAATTCAAGAAAAAAGAGAGTTGAATCTATGTACTTGTTTTTAAACCCAAGCACTTGTATTGGAATTAATAATATTTTTTTAAATCTATCCCCTTTAATTAGAACATGTATGAGTCATTATCCCTTTCTTGAATAAGCCAATGTAATGAGTACTCAAGGTGACAATAAATTTCTCAGAGGAAAAGAAATGAACTAAAAATTACTCTGTGAATGCTGCATCCCTTACATGCAAATAATTTTAAAATGGATGTCGTGATAGGTGCACTAAGGTGGTAGATTATAGTTCTTTTTCCCACTTAGTAAATTTTTTTAAACATTATTTTATTGCTACATTTTAGGTATACACTATAATGACATTCATCATTGGAAATTTGCACCTTTACATAATCTCTCATGGTTCTTATTTTTCCCCATTCCCCTCCCCTCCCTTCAACCCCTCCACCCCTCCCTATTTACAAAGGCTTTGTTTCCATTTTTTCATTTTCTCATATTAATTCCATTCCCTTCTTTCTTTTCCCCTACCCCTCCCACTTCCCCTTCCCCTTTGTCCTTTTTCTTCCTATTTCCCATTACCTATTATACCTTTCAATCCTTATTTACACTTTCAGTTTCTCATACTAGAGAAACTATTTGGTATTTACACATGTGTCCTGTTTATTTCACTTAAGAATATTGCCTCAATGGCAATCCATTTAACTATAAATATCTCCAATTTCTCATTTTTAATGACTGAGTAGTACTCCATTTTATTAAACACACACACACACATTTTCTTTATCCAGTCTCCAGTTGATGGGCATTTGGGTTGCATCCAAGTTTTAGCTATTACAAATTCTGCTGCTATGAACATGGGTACACTTATATCACTGTGGTATGATTCTTTTAAATCTTTGGGGAAGATACCCAGTAGAGAAATAGCTGGTTCAAATGGGACTTCCAGTCCTAGTTGTTTGAGGTAGCTCCATACTGATTTCCACAGTGGTTGCACCAGTCTACACTCCCACCAGCAGTGGAGCAGGGTTCCTCTTTCCCCACAGCCCTGCCAGCATTTGTTATCGGTTGATTTCATGATAGCAGCCATTCTTTCTAGAGTGAGGTGGAATCTCAGTGTCGTTTTCATCTTCATCTCTCAAATGACCAGTGATGTTGAACATTTTTTCATATGTTTATTTGCTATTTCTACTTCTTTGTCTGAGAAATGTCTGTTCATTTCAGATGCCCACTTTTGGATTGGGTCTTTAAATTTGGGAGGTCTGACTTTTTTAAGTTCTTTATAGATTCAAGATAGTAGACCTTTGCCTGAGGAACAGCAGGTGAAGATATTTTCCCACATTGAGGGTTGTCTGTTCACACTGCTGGTGGTTTCTCTTGCTGTGCAGAAGCTTTTTAATAAGAAGAGATCCCACTTGTTGATTGTTTGTGCTAGTTCATGGGCAACTGAGGTTTTGTTCATAAAATCTTTTCCTACACCAATGTCTTCCCACTTAGTAAATATTTACAATGACAGCTATTATTTTTACAGTAACAAAATCTTAAGGAAAGAGGGTAGCACTGTACTTTTGAAACCAGTTAGTCCTTTTGGATGAGAAAAATACATCTTTTCTGGTACCTAGAAGGCAATCTTACAATCACTTAAGAAATCAGTTTTAATTTAGTAATAATCTACTTTTTGGAAAGAGAAAAGAATTACGTTCTGTATTTTCCCCTGAATTGCACTAATCTAACAATTGAAACAACCCTTTGAGACCACTAATATACTATTCAAATAGATCTTTTATTAGTGTAAATATTGGCAAATGACAGAAAAATACAAACTGTTAATTCTGCAGGATACAAATTTAGAAAGCACTGTCACTTGTGGGCTTTATGAAGTGGGCTTTCATGCAGTTGGATTCCTACACAAACTTTCCAAGGCCAGGCAGTTACTACCATGGAAATCAACAGCTCGTATCCTTCAGTTGAGCAGGGCCTCACACAGGGAGAACTATATATACCAGGACTAAGTACTATTATAAGAGGAAGGAATTACCACCCTCTCTGCTTAGGTGTAAGGAGAAGCTTAAACAAGCCATTTTTATACTATAACCTTATATTTATAGCCAGAAAAAAGCCCAGTCATTGAAATCCAACTTTGTAATTCTCCATTCAGAATGACATTGTAGGAAAAACATCATGTTTAACTCTGTCATTTGACATTTTTCATACAAAGTGGGTGTGTTTCCTATTTGAATTTCAGCCACACTGTCTTATTACTGAGCTACTGACATCTACTGTGGCGATCTGAAAATAAACCTGGCTATTTTCCCAGATACCTCCATGTACCAAACACAGCAAGTAAGAAGTACAAGGGGATTTAGAACTTGAGAATTGTAACTCTGAAGGGAGTTTGAGTAGTCAATCCTTCCCACCCTGCCCTTTAATTTTCTAAATTTAGCCTGTAAGGTTCAGAGCAGTCCTCATGAACTAAACTGATATAGTCTTCCATTGACTTCAACCACCAGGCATGGTAGCACTGAGTTCCACTACAGTGTGTATAACTCAATTCCCCACAGGGCCAATAGTCAGGGCCAATCAGCCCAGGAATACAGCAACCTCCTTCCTTGCTTTTGATGCAGAACCAGAGTCTTTCTCAAGATCTCAGAATGATTCAGTGGTTAACATAAGACTAGAAGGACATAGGCCCTTGTCTCTCAATAGTAATATTTACTAATTACTGTGTGCTTTCATTCTCTAAGCATATTCTAGGATCAACTCATTTCATCCTTGCAATAATACTTTGAGGGAAGAGATTATTATTATCCTGATTTTACCAAAGGGGAAAAGTCAAACTGAGATTGTAGAGAGTTCAAGACAGAAGGCCACAAAACTTGTTGGTGACAGAGCTGGGATTTGAAGAGAGATAGTTGAGGCCAGGTCTCCACTCTTAGCTACCACCATTATTTCCTTCCAATCCATGCCTCCCAACCTAATGACATTTTCACCATTGAGGCCTCAAGCAACTATGAGATGTCTAAAGGCAAAGACTTCATCCCTTTCCTGTCCTGTCCCAGTAGGCAGCACAGTGCTTGACAGAGAATCAGCATCTTCTACGAGTTCAATGGCTGGGATGAACTTCTCTGTGTAACAGAATTGGACAATTTCAGTTAAACTATTCTTAGGATCATTATGGAATTATATGACTTAGTTACAGTTACAAATGAAGACCAATCAATAACTTACTGACCTGATGCCATGACTTTTAAATAATGAAAAAGCTGGTTTGGTATTTTGTTTGGATCTGATTTTTAGCACTTCAAATATGCCTGGATAGTGCTAAGCACTTTACATACATTGCTTCATATAGTTGCTCACATTATTTGAATAACAGAAATGTGATAGAAACCTAATAACAAACAATATCCACAATAAAAAATGAATGATTACATCAATTGTGGCACAACTATGTAATGGAACATTTAACGTCCATTCAAATCACATTTTATAAGGATTTGTTAATGATATGAGCAAATCTCCATAAAATAATAAGCAGAAGTAGCAAAATAAAATATTTTACATACAATTTGATCATAATTTTGGACCATTTTGCACCAAAATGTTAACAGTGACTAATTCTGGGCATTGGGCTACAGGAGGGAGTCCAGAACATGGTCTGCCATTTCCTCTGAGATACAACCCAGCAAGGATATAGGCAACAGTCAGGAAGCACACACATACATTGCTTAGCACTCTTCAGCCACACTCTCCTCTGCTGGGCCCAGCTCTGCCTCTGCCGCCTGCATCTCTTCACCTTGCTCCCTGAAGACTAGGGCTCAGCTGGGCAAAGAAGCTTCTGGAAAAATGACCTCTACATTGTGAAGGATGACCTTCCAGGACCTCCACAGTACACCTCATTAGAAAGTTCTGAATGGCGTGTACCCAGTACAGGGACTGACCATGTCACTCTCCCTCCAAAGGCAAAGAGTTACCACAGAAATACACTTAAGAGAATGGTGCTCCATGATCCACCTGGGAACCACAGGAAAGATCAGATGACAACGAAAACCTATGGGAAGCCTGGTCCGCCCTCTGACTGACCAGGATTCAGAGATAGGTGCAAGAAAGGAATTCCAAAGAGACCAAAAAGACCTCATGAAAATTATTTTTTTAATGAATCTCCCATTTATTCACGTATTATTACTTTTGGTACAGAGGTTGTGATGGGAACAGGGAGAGCCTGATAAGCTGTATTTCAGTGCGATAATGTTCATCTTGAAATAATTCACCTGAGAAATCAATGGATTGGCTTCCTTCATAGTGTCTGTCTGTCTGTGGTAGAGAAAATCAATCCCTAATTCCTTTAGATTTTTTGAGGAATGCCTGTGAGGCCCTGTGTCTAGCTAGATTTTGCTATTCAAACACACATGCAGAAACTAGACTTGTATGATGACTCACCACCATTTGCTGCACTGATACTGAGAAAGAGGATTGATGCCCTGCCCAAAGAATAACCCTAGCATATCCAACTCGTCTGTGGTCGCCCAAGGCACATGATCCCTGTGTGATTTACTGAAATGTACATTACTGTAATTGCTCTGACAACGGAAACCCTCCTCTTACATACATTATTGCATTTAGTCATCCCACCAACTCTGAGAGCAGGCAAAGTTAATACTATTTACAGAGTAAGATCTTTACTTCAAAAAGGCTGAGGGACTTGCCCAAATTCATGGGAGGAAATGGAAGCCAGGGCTAAGGGAATCCCAAACCTATAGGCTTCCCACCTCACCATGTTGCCTCTGGACTACACATCATTCCTTGTACAATCTCCAGGTCATCATTCCCATGGAATATTAGCATTACATTTAATAAGTGGGCTTTATCAAAATTATTTGTGAATAACATATCTTAATTACATATTAGCTAAGGTCTGAAGGTACAAAACCAGAGAATATCACTTCTAAAGGTTGATATAATTCAACCCCTTCATCTTACATATAAAGAAACTGAGACCCAGGGAAGCAAGCTGTCTTAATTCAACCAATACCCACTGTGGTAGACTTTTGTGCCAGTTTGCATAAGGTAGACACACACTGAGTAGTGTAAATAAAAGGAGACACCAATTATTAAAATAAAGGCAGAAGAGTTGTAAAGAGCCACCTTTAAGAATCTCTTCTAAGTGACATCAAAAATATGATCAAAGATTTATGCAAGAAAATTCATTGTAACATTATTTATAATAACAAAAATGTGATAGAAACCTAAAGTCAAATAATACCCACAATAGATAAATGATTACATCAATTATGGCACAACTATGTAATGGAACATTTACTAACAATTCAAGTCATATTTTATAAGGATTTGTTAATGATCTGAATGAGCATCCATAATGAGACATCCATATAATGAGAAGTGGAAACAGAAGAATATAATATTATGTGTATAATTTGAGCATAATTTTGGATCATTTTGTACCAACATGTTAATAGTGGCTAATTCTGGGCATTGGGCTATAGATGAGTATTCTTTTCATGCCCTATATTTTCCAAACTGTCTACAGTGAGCAGGAATACATGTCAGAATTAGCTAAATAAGCAATATGTTTTGCAAAGTGTTTGGCAACCTCTTCAGAGATTACTCCCCACTTAAATTGTCTTCAAGTAATAAAGGAATAACGTGGAAAGGTAGACTAAGACAAAAACCCGCTAAGAGTGTGAATTTCATTCTTTTTGTATGAACGCATTGGTGAAGATTCCTGACCAAAGAGATCATAACTGGGTCTGTGCTTTAGGAGGAGCCATGGGGCAGAGAATAAGGAGAATAAGACTGAAAGCAGCAACTAAGTGGCTTGTGACTGCAGTGATCAGGGCAGCTAGTGGCTCATGAAGGCTGAAAGAGGTGAACGCTGTGGGAAGAGAATAGGAGAGTTATGCAGCAACATTGCCAAGGCCTAGTGCTAGCTTTTTGTGGAGATGATGAAGCCTCCTGGATGGGGAAGGAAATGCTGAACATCAGCTACGGTGTGCTACCAATATGACCCTTGGATTTTATACTTTCTCCTTGGCTTAAGAAGCCAGGAGCTGCCATATGACGCATGGTTTATTTCATTTGGCCACTCAGAATTGCATTACTGACATCATGGCTGTGCAGTGGAAGACGTAATCAAATCAATTCTCTAATCACTCCTAGCTGTCCCCAACACAGTCCCTGGATAGTAGAATTGAGCTGGCAAACTTTTCAGTATTTCTTGTTTTTCTCTCTTTTTGCTCTTACCTCTTGTTTTCTTTTTTAGCTCTGCAATTTGCAGTTTTCCTTAACAACCTACTGTCTGAGTCACACCAAAGAGGGGTTAAAAATACTAGAGAGTAGAAAGTTGCTGGAAGCATAAACAAGATATTCACAGTGCCATCTGTAGGCAGTGGAATTCATGGTCACATATAGTGCTTCTTTTTATTTAGCAATACTTTTTAAGATTTTTCCAATTAACATCTATTAACTTTGGAAAGAAAAAAAGAGTAATTCTAAGATGTCAAACCATACAAAAACATTATTAACAGAGTCTTGTGCCCCAGAGCCATAACGGGGGAGTTTGTGACCATGGTTGATTACAGTACCAGTGTTGTGAGCACGTTACTTAAGCACAGCAGCTGCCACTCCACAAGTTTATTCTCCTCCCTCCTTTTCTCATTTCAGAGGCCCATGCACCATGTCTACTTTTAACTCTTAGGGCGTCCTCATGTCTCTGCAGATTCTGCTCATCTTCCACTGAACATTAACACTGTCCTTGAAAATCTCATGGGCAGTATTTGAATTTTAAACTGCCTCTTTTCTTATGGAACAAAAGCTTTTGCCCCATTAGAGAATTTCTAGTGGTTGGAAGACTTTCTGTTGTTGCTGAGATGAGTTGATTATGATGTCTTGACCTGGAAACTTCCTTCCTTTATTCGTTGAAATTACACATACAGACTCTCTCTCATCTCAAAGACATATGCATTTTATGCCGCTCAAAAACACATACACATACACAAATTAACTCAAAATGGATCAAAGGCTTAAATATAAGAACTAAAGCTAAAAACTCTTAGAAACATAAACATAAATCTCCATGACCTTGTATTAGGCAAGCAAGTTCATTAAGCAATATAATATAGAGAAATTAGACTCCCTCAAAGTAAAAAAATTTGCATTGTAAATGAAACCATCAAGAAGGTAAAAAGACAAACTATAGAATGAAAGGAGATATCTGCAAATCATATATCTAACTAGGATCTAGTATCCAGAATATATAATGAACTGTTATGACTCGACAATAGAAAGATGACCCAACTTTAAAATACATAACAGTTTGAATGGACATTTTCCCAAAGATATGTGCAAATGACTAGTAAGTCCATGAAAAAATGCTCAGGATCCTAGCCATTAAGGAAATGAAAATTGAAACTGCAGTAAGATAGCACTTCACACTCACTACAATGGTTATAATTTTTTTTTTTTTTTTTTTTTTTTTTGGTACCGGGGATCAAACTCTGGTCCTTGCGCTTGCAAGCCAGGCGGTGAAACCACTGAGCTAAATCCCCGGCCCTTGGTTATAATTTTTAAAAGACAATACAAAATATGGAGGAAGGCATAGAAAAATTGATACCTTCATATATTGCTGGTAGGAATGTAAAATGATATAGCTGCCTTGGAACATAGTTTGACAGTTCCTCAAAGTATTAAATACAGAGTTGCCAAATGACTCAGCAACCTAAGAAATTTTAAAATAATATCCACATAAAAAAATCTGTGCAAATTGTTCACAGTGACATTATTCATAATATTCAAAAAGAACAACATAAATGGTAAGAACTGATGAATGAGTGAATGAATGAATGAACAGAATAGGGTATATCCATACAATGGAATTCAGCCATAAAAAGAAATAAAGTTTTGATACATAATTCAATATGGATGAACTTTGACATTGTAGTAAGTGAAAGAAGCCAGATGCAGAAGGTCACACATTGTATTACTGCATTTCTAATGAAATGTCCAAAACAGACATATGCATTTCATATGTTACACACACACACGCACACACACACACACACAAACAGAAAGATTTGTGATTACCAGGAATTTGGAGAAGAGGCAATGAGGAGTATCTGCTCGTGAGAGTAGGTTTCCTCTGGAGGCAATAAAAATGTTCTGAAATAGACCACTGTGATGCTCACACAACTGTGAATATACTAAAAAAGAAAAAAGAACAGAGTTATACACTTTAAAAAGATGACTTTTATAGACTATGGATTATACCTCGATTTTAAAATTTTACATGTGATGAGTTTTTCAGAAGGTCAACTAACATATAAATCAAGAAAACTCAGTACAGTATTAGGTTTAGTTTGGAAGTTTTACAATTATTCCCCATTTCAGAAAAATAACTTCATTCACAGCTTTTTCCAGTATTTAAACCACCAGCATGCCACAACTTAAATCATTTGTGGCTATTGAGAGCTCAATGATTCTTGCATAGAGGTGAGTTTAAGTACTTCATTACATTGTGCTTGAGCATCTACAGCTCAAAGAACATTTTTATTACAAATTAATTTCCTTCTAGTTCTTCACATTACAGTGAGTGCACTATATTGATTTCTTCTTAAATGATGCTTATGGGTGGGTTCTATTATCTATAAATTACACTTCAGAATTGGAATGGGTGTGGTACCCCACACATTTGTGATGTAGCATGTGCTATCAAAGGGTGGCATCGAAGCTAATAGAATTGACAACTATTGACTTGTTTTCAGATCAACCTGTCATTATACACATATGCCCAGTCACAACCAACTTTTAATTGTAGCCCAAAGTGTTCATCTCTTGCCTTCTGCACATAAATTGCAGAAGGGTAAAACCACAGTAGCCTCAACTTTCAAATTTCCCTGGGCTAAATTGCCGATCTGGCCTGTGCCCCTGAAATTATACAGATTCCTTATAAAGAGCTTCAGTTGCCTTCCGGTCCTTGCTCTCATTCAGGCTCCCATAACTCCCTGTGTCTGAGGGAACGTGGTTATTAGCTGATAGATCAGGTAAACTTTGATGGTAATTTTTTTAAAAAAAAGGTCAAATGTGGAGATGAGTAGGATAACTATTGTTTATTGTCAAAGGATACAATCTTCTTGTCACTGTTCAAGCTAAGTGCCTCTCCCCAGGATATCAGATGGGCAGATGGGGACAGCCATTAGAATTTTTAATTTCTGAAATCATAACAAGTGTCACAATGGGACTTTTAAGCAAGTGGAAACAGGTTGGACCCAGTATCAGAGCTATAGATGAGTATCCTGGAGTGACAGAGAAGCCAGGGCCAGTGTTCAGGTATGGACTCACACCATACCATCATCAAATGAGTCATTTTGTTCAAACCTCTTTATTTTTGTCTGTAAAATAGAGATATTGATGCCTATGCTTTCTGTTTTATAGGCATATGATAATTGAATATGAAAATATTTATGATACTTTTATAAGATAGGTCTGCTCATTTATTCATTCCTATGTCTTGAGCACTACCTACTTTACAGCAGGCCCTGGCTTGGCACTGGGGTCACTACACAGCTCTGCCCTCATGGGATTCAAGGACAAAAAGAGACACAAATGCTAATAAATAATGATGCAATTAATTAACTTAGCATATGAAGTACTTCAAAGGAAAAGTGTGGGATGCCAAAGAGTTTATAGTGGTGGAATAAACTGAACTCACTCATCTGTCAGAAGTGGTTTTCAAAGTGATGCCTGGAGGGTTCACAGGAGCTAACTAAACAGCAATTGCAAGATTCAGGTTGAGTGGTTTTCTTTCAAATATTGATTCTTGGACTCCAGCCCCAGATTCAAAAGCTCCATGAAAGAGTCTCAGGAGCTGTGCTCATGCTTTTGTTTTTCTAAGGTTCCCAGATGATGTTCAGATGCAACCAGATGTGGGAATAATTGAGCTTGGCCCAGAATGGGGAGAGAGCAAAACAGGCAGAGGGAACAGCTGCTCTCAAGGCCCAGAGGAGGGACACACCCTTCCTGCTGGATGTAGATTAACTGCCCAGCAAAAGATCTTCCGGAAGCTTCATAGAAATGCAGAGTCTCAGGCTCATCTTACACCTAAGGAGGCAGAAACTGCATTTTAACAAAATCCTCAGATGATTTTTTTATGCACATTAAAATACCAAGAAATACTGGGTAGGAGAATTAAAATCTCCTTGAAGGAACATCCCTAGCTTCTATTTTGTGATTTCCTTAGCATCCAATACATATTTTGGCATTTCATAAATACAGCTTGAATCAAACTGCACAGATGCAAATTTTTATTTTATGGAAGATGCTAAATACAGAGCCTTCTAAGACTGATGAAAAACTAATCCCTCTTTCTAGAGAAATGGGCAGAGACACAGTAGAGTGTCAATTGGCACAATCTTTGCAAAGAGGAATCTAGCAAAAGGGGCCAGAACATAAATATATGTATACCCACTCAACTCATTACTTCATTTCTAGAAACTTAGCCTCAGGAATTATATAGACAAGTCTGTACAGTATATGTCCATGGTAACACTACTTATAAGAGCAAAGTAATGAAAATAGTTTCATTCTCCATTGGAAATTGAAATTTAAAGATTTTTAAAATTTAATTTTATTGGTAGATTTTAGGTATACAATATAATGACATTCATCATTGGAAATTTGCACCTTTACATAGTCTCTCTTGGTTCTTATTTTTCACCCTTGCCCAGCACTCCCTTCAACCCCTCCAGTCCTCCCTATTTACAAAGATTTTGTTCCTATTTTTCCATTTTCTCATATTAATCCCATTCCCTTCTATCCTTTCCCCTAGCCCTCCCACTTCCTTCCCCTTTGCCCCTTTTCTTCCTATTTCACATTACCTATTATACATTTAGTCCTTATTTACACTTTCAGTTTCTCACACCAGAGAAACTATTCGGTATTTATACATGTGTGTCCTATTTATTTCACTTAAGAGTATGGCCTCAATGTGCATCCACTTAGCTATAAATGTCTCTAATTTCTCATTTTTTATGGCTGAGTAGTACTCCATTTTATAAAAAAACCACATTTTCTTTATCCAGTCTCCAGTTGATGGGCATTTGGGCTGTTTCCAAGTTTTAGCTATTACAAACTGTGCAGCTATGAACATGGGTGCACATATATCACTGTGGTATGATTGTTTTAATTCTTTGGGGAAGATCCCCAGCAGTGGAATAGCGGGGTCAATTGGGACTTCCAGTCCTAGTTGTTTGAGGTAGCTCCATACTGATTTCCCCAGTGGTTACACCAGTCTACACTCCCACCAGCAGTGGAGCAGGGTTCCTCTTTCCCCACAGCCCCGCCAGCATTTGTTATTGGTTGATTTCATGATAGCAGCCATTCTTTCTGGAGTGAGGTGGAATCTCAGCGTTGTTTTCATCTTCATCTCTCGAATGACCAGTGATGTTGAACATTTTTTCATATGTTTATTTCCTATTACTACTTCTTTGTCTGAGAAATGTCTGTTCATTTCAGATGCCCATTTTCAGATTGGGTCTTTAAATTTGGGAGGTCTGATGTTTTTAAGTCCTTTATAGATTCAAGATAGTAGACCTTTGTCTGAGGAAGAGCAGGTGAAGATTTTTTTCCCACATTGTGGGTTGTCTCTTCACACTGTTGGTAGTTTCTCTTGCTGTGCAAATGCTTTTTAGAAAGAAGAGATCCCGCTTGTTGATTGTTTGTGCTAGTTCATGGGTAACTGAGGTTTTGTATATAAAATTTTTTCCTACACCAATGTCTTCAAGAGTTCTACCTACTCTCTGTTCCAGCCAGTTCAGCGTTTCTGTTTTAATATTTAGATCTTTAATCCATTTTGACTTTAGTTTAGTGCATGGTGAGAGATATAGGTATAGTTTTAATCTTTGGCAAGTTGAAACCCCATTATTCCAGCACCATTTATTAAAGAGGCTATCTTTCCTCCAGTGAGGTTGTTTGGCTTCTTTGTCAAAGATGAGGTGGCTCAGTGTGTCTGGAGTTGTTTCTGCATCTTCTAATCTGTTCCACTGGTCCTCAGGTCTCTTTCTTTGCCAGTATCATGCTGTTTTTATCACAGTAGCTTTGTAGTATAGTTGCAAGTTGGGGATTGTGATACCCCCTGCCATGTCTCTGTAACCTAGAATTGCTTTTGCTATTCTGGGTCTCTCTTGTTCCAAATGAATTTTTGGATTGTTTTCTCAAGGTCTGTGAAGTATGCTGCTGGGATTTCAATTGGAATTGCATTGAATCTATATAGCACTTTTGGAATTATGGCCATTTTCACTATGTTGAACCTTCCTATCCAGGAGCAGGGGATGTCTGTCCATTTTCTGATATCATCTTCAATCTCTCTTTTCAGAGTGCCATAGTTTTCAGAGAAGAAGTCTTTGATTTCTTTCATTAGGTTGATTCCTAGGTATTTCAGTTTTTTGGATGCTATTGTGAAAGGAATTATTTGCCCTATTTCTCTCTCAATGAGTCTGTTTTTCATGTAGAAGAAAGCTATTGATTTTTGTGTGTTGACCTTGTATCCAGCTACTTTACTGAATTTGGTTATTAAGTCTAGAAGACTTTTGATGGAGTTCTTGGGGTCTTCTATATAGAATATCATGTATCTGCAAATAATAACAATTGACTTCTTCTTTTCCTATCTTTATTCTTTTTATTTCTTTCTCTTGTTTAATTGCTATGGCTAATGTCTCCAAAACTATATTGAACAGGAGTGGTGATAGTGGACATCCTTGTCTTGTTCCTGATTTTAGTGTGAAGAATTTCAGTTTTTGACCATTTAGTATGATATTGGCTGTTGGTTTTTCATAGATGGCTTTTATTAGATTGAGGTAGAGACCATCTATTCCAATTTTTGGTAGGGTTTTTATCATAAATGTGTGTTAGATTTTGTCAAATTCTTTTTCTGCAAATATTGAGATGATCTTATGGTTTTTGTCCTTGGCTGTTTTGATATAGTGTATTACACTGATTGATGATTTGCGTATGTTGAACCATCCCTGCATCCCTGGGATGAATCCCATTTAGTCAGGTTGTGTGATCTTCTTGATGATCTTCTGCATTCTATTTGCCAGTATCTTATTAAGGATTTTTGCATCTATGTTCATTAGTGAGATTGGCCTGTAGTTCTCTTTTTTCAGTTGGGTCTTTCTCTGCTTTGGGGATCAAGGTGATGCTTGCTTCCAGGAAAGAATTCGGGAGTATTACTTCTCTTTCAATTTCACTGAAGAGTTTAAACAGTAGTGGCTGTAGTTCCTCTCTAAATATCTTTTAGAATTCAGTGGTGAAGCCATCAGGGACTGGGCTTTTATTAGTTGGTAAGTTTTTAATTACATTTTTAATTTCATTGATTAATATTGGGTTGTTTAGAATTTTTAGGTCTTCTTCATTCAACTTTGGTAATTTATACATATCTAAAAATCTGTCCATTTCTTCTGTATTTTCCATCTTATTGATGTATAGTTTCTCAAAGTAGGTATTGATGATCCTCTGGATTTCTGCTGGGTCCACTGTCATTTCATCCTTTTCATTCCTAATTGCATGGATTTGGGCCTTTTCTTTCCTTTTTCTGTTAAGGTTTCCTAAGGGTTTGGCAATTTTGTTTATTCTTTCAAAGAACCAGCTCTTGGCTTCATTGATTTTTTTGTATTGTTCTCTTAGTCTCCATTGCATTGATTTCTTCTCTGATCTTTATAATTTCCTCCCTTGTATGAGCTTTGGGTTTGTCCTGCTCTTCTTTTTCTAGAAGCTTGAGGTTCAGCATCAGGTTGTTTAATCGGGCTTGCTCTGTTTTCCTAATATGAGTATTCACTGCTATGAATTTCCCTCATTAGACCGCTTTCATTGTGTCCCATAGATTCTGATATGTTGTATTGTCATTGTCATTTAATTGAAGGAACTATCTGATTTCTTCTTTAAGTTCCACTGTAACCCATTGGTTATTCAGAAGTATGTTGTTCAATTTCCATGTGTTTATGAAATTTTTCCAGTTTCTTTTGCTATGGATCTCCAATTTCATCACACCATGGTCTGATAATATTCAGGGGATAACTTCAATTCCTTTGCACTTACTTAAACATGTTCTATGTGTGAGTATGTGGTCTATTTTGGAGAATGACCCATGTGCAGCTGAGAAGAATGTGTATTCTGATTTTGTGGGGTGGAAGACTCTATAAACATCTGTTAAGTTCATTTGTTCAAGAGTTCAATTGAGTTCTAGTATTTCATTACTTATTTTTTGTCTAGTTGATCTATCTATTTGTGACAGTGGGGTATTGAGGTCCCCCACTACTATTGTATTAGTGCATATATGACTTTTCATGTTCATTAGTATTTGTTTTATATAGTTGGGTGCACTAGTGTTTGGTGCATAGATATTTATGATTGTCATCTCTTAATCTTGGATTCTTCCCTTTACAAGGATGTAGGGTCCTTCGTCTCTCTTTATCAGTGTTGATTTGAAATCCACTTGTTCTGCCAAGTGTACAGCTACTCCTGCTTTTTTTTTGGTTCCCGTCATATGGAGTATTGTTTTCCACCCTTTAATTTTCAGTCTGTGAGCTTCTTTTTGAATTAAGTGTGTTTCTTGTATGCAGCATATTGTTGGATCTTGCTTCTTGACCCATTCTTCCAGTCTATTTCTTTTGATTGATGAATTGAGACCATTAACATTGATGGTTATAACTGATATGTATTGACTTATCATTGTCATGACTTTTTCTTTTTGTTGGATTCTCCCCCTTTGCATTTAATTTCTTGTTGTGCCTGATGAATTCATTCTGCTGGGCTTCCTGGGGTTGTGATCCTCATTGTCTGTTCCTAGGATATTGTGTAAAATTTTTTGGAGTGCTGCTTTGGTATTCATGAAGTTCTTAAGGTGCTCTTTGTCATGAAAGTATCTTATTTTTCCATCAATTTTGAAAGATAGTTTTGCAGGATACATCAATCTGAGTTGGAGGCTGTTTTCCTTTAGGGCTTGAAATATGTCACTGTAAGCTCTTCTTGCCTTGAGGGTTTGCATTGAGAAGTCTGCTGTGATTCTGATGGGCTTTCCTTTGTATGTGATTTGTTTCTTTTCTCTAAGTGCTTGTAGAACTTTGTTCTTCTGTTGAGTTTCTGGAATCTTAACAATTATATGCCTATGTGTAGATTTTTTCTTTTTATCAAGGCTAGTTGGAGTCCTATATGCCTCACTTATCTGTATGTCAAGTTCTTTTCCCCTGCTTGGGAAGTTTTCTGCCATCACTTCTGTGAATAGTTTTTTTATGTCGTCTGTCCTCTCTCCTGTTTCTTCATTGACTCCAATCAGTCTTATGTTATTCTTTCTTTGCATTGTCTAGCAGCTGCGGGATTGATTTCTCATGGTCCCTTACAATTTTAAAGAAATCTTTCTTCTCCTGGTCACTAATTGCAATCTTATCTTCTATATCTGAAATTCTCTACTCACATTGGCTCATTCTGCTGCATAGACTTTCAGTGGATTTTTTAATCTCCTGGAAATCTGTTTACATCTGTTTTATGGATTCCATTTGTTTCCTATGTTGTGATTCCATCATGTTTCTCAGCTTCTCTATTTTTTTATCTGTGTCTTCTCTAGATTTATTAATCATGTCTTGCACTATGGGCACAATCTCTGCTGTTATCTGAGAAATTATTTCTGATTTCATTTTTTCCAGATCCTCTTTTGTTGCCTGCTCAGGGAGTCCAGGTGGTTGAGTATCAGATTGTTTCCTGTCATTTCCCTTTGGGGTTGCTGTAGGAGATCCAGAGGTCTGTTTTTGAGGTTTGTTTACATGTCTTTTCATTTCCATGTTGGGTAGTGTGGTGGGGTGCTGGTGGCACCCTCACAGCTCACCTCCTTTTTGCTGGGAGTGGTAGCACAGCAACCTGGAAGCTTCCTCATCTGTGCCAGAGGTGGTGCTATGGCAACCCAGAAGCCTCCTCCTTTGGGCTGGGAGTGGTGGTATGGAAGCCCAGAAGCCTCCTTCTCTGAGCTTTGAAATTTAAAGATTTAAAACATTGTTGAATGTACATAGAATGGGCAACCCTGCAGCTCTTTAACGTGATGATGATGTACCTAAACTGTCTGGGATATATGACATCTATGATATATTAAGTGAGAAAAATTATCAAATAATTATAGACATTGTAATTAGATAGATAGATGATAGTAAATAGATAAATAGATGTAGGTATATATATATATTTCTAGAAAATATTATTTTTTAAAAGCCAAACACCAAAATATTAACAATTCTTATCTCTTGTAGAAGATTTTGAATGATTTTAACTTTACATTTATACTTATTTGTTTATTTCTTTATTTATTTTGTGGTACTGGGGATTTGACCCAAGCCCTTTGCACTAAGCTACATCCCCATCTTGTTATTTTTTATTCTGAGTCAAGGTCTCACTAAGTTCCCCCAGCCTGACTCTTACTGGCAATCCTCCTGCCTCAGTCTCCCAGAGTGCTGGAATTATAGGCATGCACCACCAACCCAGGTAACTTTCTTTTTTAGATCTCTCTAAATTATCAATTATTTACCATTGGTGTATATTGTTTTGTTTGTAGGAAATGAAAAATATCTTTATGTTCATACAAAAAAAATTCCACATCAGAACATACTGTATTTGGCTCACAGAGTATGCAGGAGACAGCAGGATTGAGGGTAGAGGAGGAGGAAAACAGAGAAAGAAATGGAGGGGGAAGGAACACGAGGTGAAAGGGACCAAGTCCTGCTGATCTTATGTCTCTGTCCTGGTGGTCTCAACCCTGGATGCACATTGGAATCACTGACATCACTCATGCCAGGTTCCTACTCAGATCAATTCAGTATAAATCTCCTGGGAGTCAGACTACCCATTGCTATTTTTTAAAGCTCCCTAGATTATCCTAATGTGTGCCAGGCCTGTGAACCCTTGCAAGGCCAGTTTGATAAGTCAAGGAGACCTGTCCATCATCTACCTGCCTGTGGTCTTGTTCTTAATGCTAGAGCTCTCACCAACCTTAGCATAGCAAGTCAAGTCCAGCTGGCAGGGAGAAAATTGTGATTACAATGAAAGACAGCTAAATAACCTATATCCAGCTGTCATTGATGTGAGGGGACCTTCCCTCAGACTGTATCATGAGGGCACCAAGGAACACCCATGGTTTGGTCAGATTGCTCCAGGAGGTGACTTGGATGTCTGATTCTTTGGAACCAGAAAAAGAACTTCTTAAAAGTACAGGCTAAAGTGGTGGTGGTAGCACACGCTTGTAATGCTAGCTACCTAAGAGGCTAAGGCAGGAAGATTACAAGTTCAAGGATAGCCTGGGCAATATAGTGAGACCTGTCTCAGAGAGAGAGAGAGAGAGAGAGAGAGAGAGAGAGAGAGAGGTTCGATCTCACATCTTGAGAAATTATAAGATATCTTCTTATCTCTTTTTCCTTCTTTGTTCATGGCACCAAACAAATTGCTTCCCTTTAAGCGACTCAGTGGATATTGGAGCATTAATTGATAACAGAAGTCTAGATCAGGGATGGCAAACCTTTTAGAGACAAGTGCCCAAACTGCAACCCAAAACCCACTTATTTACCTCAAAGTGCAAACCCTGCAATTAAACCTGAATAAAAAATAACTCATACATTAATATCTTTTGTTCATGCTCTAGGTTTGCCACCACTGGTCTAGATGTTGTACTAGCAGGTTGGCTGCACAGACATAGCTCAATCTGCCTTTGAGATACACTGGGCCCAAGATATATCACCTGCCATCAAGGAGCCCCACACACAAATGCCCTTTCTTCTCTATGTTTTTGCTCCCCTAAAAGAGAATCCTCTTCAGTCACTTTCTCCAACTACTTCCCAACAGGCTCTACTTTCCAGGTCACTGGAAATACTGATGTGCTCCTTGCCACTAGGTAATATGAGATTCTGCCTGGCCTCTCTGGGAGCTGGGTGAGGCTTTGTCTCCAGATGAGACTAGGATCACACTTTGTGATTAGATGGGCAGGCTAGAACCTGATAAAGTAACAGAATTTCTTCACTTTTAATACCAAAAAGGACTGTCTAGGTGCTTTAAGCCTAGGTGTACCAAGCATTTGAACTTGTTTTTCTCTTGATTTAACAGAGTTCTATTTTCTCTATGTCTCTCTGTTGATTTAACAGAGTTATATTTTCTCTGGTTAAAGTAAGCTTTCCTACTCAGGTAAGTCCTAAGTCACTATAGGCAGAGAAAGGCAAGTCAATTAAATGTTAACAGTCATTGAGAGGCTATTGGGTACAAGACATTTGCTTTCATCGTTATGGATTAATATGAAGTTAGTTTATTCAAGATGGTGCAAAGGACAAGGTGACAGCTTCCAAAATCATAATGATTATATATGTTTTTCTGAAATAATGTATTAGCTAATGTGAGCCTAACTGAAAGAAAATTTCATGGTAGGGGAAAGGAACCTTCCAATTAAATAGCCAAGTTGAAATGTATATAACTTTAGTACTTTTGGCCAAAGGCTATTTTGTTTATATGGCACATATTCATTACTAGTGAAGGTAGAATTGGATTAGGGTGGTGGAAATAATAATTAAGAAGAAAGAGGGCTGGGTATTTAGCTCAGTGGCACCTGCCTTGAAAGTGCAAGGTCTCGAGTTCGATCCCCGGTACCAAAAAAATAAAAAAGAAGAAGAAGAAAGATACAGGAAAAATATTTTGGGAGAAGTTCTAGGGTGTGAAGATGAGTACACCATTTAACATCAAGTTGAGCTGTACCATCCCATGGCCCCACACATATAGCATAATGTTCTGCCACAGAGTGCTGTTCTGCTGTTACTACATTAATAATAGAGGAAGGGAAAAAGAGACTGTGGAATATGGCAAAGGAGAAGAGATATAATTTCAGATCCTTTTTGGAAAGAGATGAAGAGCCATGAGAGTAGATTGCAGGCAGGAGACAAGAATTGCTGGTGCCCAGAGCATGTGGCACTAGAGGCTGGCATCCTGGCTCTTCTGCATTCTAGCTTCAGAGCCTTGGACCAGTCTTCCAGCTGCCTTGATGCTCAGCGTCCCCTATTGCTGAAGTTATTAAACACAGACTATAGCTGTACTGTCCAGTATAATAGTTGCTGGTCACATGTGGCTATTTAAATTACACCCATTTAAATAGTCTTTACCCCCCCGCCCCGGTCACCCTTTCAGCAAAGATACATCAGGCATCATGGCAAAATGTTTTCTTGATGTCAGCTCACACCTTTTGCTTACTCATGTGATCCACCTAGCAGCAGACACCACATTAAGGCCTGAAAATGTCCAGCAATAAGGATCTTCTGGAAGAGGTATTCTTCCTAAGATAATTTAAAATCCCATTATACTAAAGAAGAAAAAGATCACAATTCCTGAAAGAATAGTTTAAGACCACCATCAAGCTTTCATGTGGGTATGCACACATAACCCACACTGCCCAAAATTCAAATCTCTTCAGTCAAGAAATGAGAGGATTTGAAAAGAGGATTTGAATTAACTGTGTTGAATGCTCTGAGAGGTCAAGGAAGGGAGATGAAGCCTTGAAACATATTCATCACATTTAGCAAAAATGGAAGCCATTTTTGGAAGTCCTTTGCAAAATGACTTGGGATAGGGGCATTTGGGAATGCCAATGTACAGGGCTGGCCAGTGAGGAGTGAAGAGGGGAACCAGACTGGAGGATAGTAGCTGGAGCAGCAGTACTACATTGATAGGAAGTACTTTTACTTCTTTGCTTCATAAGATGGACCTGTTGATAACTACAGCTCTTAGAACAGTCCATGGAGGTACCAGAATTGCCTTTGGAGTAGTCAACATGGAGAGAAAAAACAAGCTTTGAGAAACCAATCATAGAGCTAGGGCATTTACTTCAAGGGAAGATTCTTTCCAGTAGAGATGTTGGCCTGTGTGTTGTGAGGAAATGGGAGAATCCTACCTTCAAGCTCCTGGTGATTCTGTAACCAAGTCCGAGATATCCCTAGGCCTAAAAATTGTATCTCCAAAGTAAAAAGAATAATAATGATAATGTTGATGAATCTAACTCAGTGGGGAAAACAAATCCTAAATCCGGCTCCCATAATAGAGATGCATGAAACATAACTACAGAAACTGTGGCTATTTCTTCATGGCCAGAAGCAAGAGAATGTTCATTATTCTAAGAGCTGCTGTGCTTTGTTTTTTAACTAAATATGGAGTCTCTTCAACTTACCATGGAGTTACGTACCATTAAACACACCATAAGTTGAAAATAACAAAAGTTAAAAAAAATTTAATATACCTCATCTGCCAAGCATTGTAGTTTAGCAAGATGGTACACTGTAGTTATCATTTGTTTACCACCTGATCATGTGACCAAGTGCCAGGTGTGGCTCACTGCCACCACCCAGAATCACAAGAAAATATCATCCTGCCTATCATGAGCCTGGGAAAAGATCAAATTCTAAAATTCAAAGTATAGTTTTGAATGAGTTCCTCTCATTTCTGTACCATCTTAAACAAGTCAAACCACTATAGGTCAGAAACTGCAATTTTTTTCTAGTTTTAAAAGAATACATGATGGCCACAGAAAGGATGGAATAGAAATTGCTCCTAGTTCTGCTATCCACAGGGTCCCACTTTTAAAGTTTCAGCCCTCTACTATCATACAGAGAGTGTAATGTGATCCTACTCTACACCCAGTTCTGTTGCCATTGTTATAGTTGTTTTTATTTCATACATCCTGACTGACTTCCTTTTTTTTGTTGTTGTGAGAACTGGATTTACTTTATTCATATTAATTAAAAACAAACCATACATACTCTACTCAAACTCAGAGAAAATATACATTTATTCATTAAAGCTCACCTGTTTTAGATAACTTTTTCTCTTCACACATTACTATATTAAGCCAATGTTTGATCCATACTGCAAAAACTGTACAAAATGAAAAGACCTATTAGTTCCCTAGGGAAGCCTTAAGGCAAAAAACAAAAGCCTTATGATACAAAAAAAAAAAAGACATTGGGAATATAGAGATGGCTCAGATGAATAAGCACAGCAAGAATGAAAACAATTTTTATATAAATGTACGCCAGAAGACAGTAGTCCAAAAAGGAGCATTAAACATTTACTTTCCTGCAGAAGTAATGAT
Organism: Heterocephalus glaber; assembly: GCF_053883595.1. Classification (NCBI taxonomy): domain Eukaryota; kingdom Metazoa; phylum Chordata; class Mammalia; order Rodentia; family Bathyergidae; genus Heterocephalus; species Heterocephalus glaber. Next base: position 47,233,851 of record NW_028258324.1, on the reverse strand, counting down.
CTTGTCAGATAACCCCTGAAACAAATGGGGGATTTCGGATTGTAATAAACATACTCCTAATTCTGTCCTATATTTATCCACCATATCAGTGTTGTTTTAGAATTCTCTTTTCCCAGCCGGGGATTTAGCTCAGTGGTTTCACAGCCTGCTGTGCAAGCTCAAGGACCCAAGGTCAATCCCCAGTACCAAAAAAAAAAAAAAAAAAAAGAATTCTCTTTTCCTTTTTATAGTATAGATCTCTGATCAGAGGTCAATAATTTCTACAGAAGATAGAAGATCCCTTAGTGTGCTATGGGTCTTTCTTTGGAAAGCCGCCATCCCCCTTTCCTCCACGACACTGGGACTAAACCCAAATTCTAGGCAGTCCTGTTATGTTTTTGAGTTGTGCTAAAACTTTTTAGCACAAAGACTTCTTTAAGGCTACAAACTTTACATGTTGGTCCCATTAAACAATGACCTCAAGGCAGTTTTTCAAATAGCATGAATCAAACACTTGCACATTTCAACAGAATACACTTTACATTCATCTCTAAGTCTATGACTGACTTCCTATTGTTGCCAGTCACTTGGGTCCTTACCAAGGGCCATTCCCCAAGAAGACAGGAGACTGGCAAAAAGAGAAAAAGCTGTATTCAGAGCTTGCCTTGAGAAGATGGAGCAGCCTCTTATTACCCCAAATCAGTCTCTCACCATGTTCCGGTGTGCAAGTGCTTTTATAATAAGAAGGGGGGGTGCATATGATGAGACAACAGGCAACGAAATTTCCATGCTGTTTCATATACACACCACCACCCCACACCACCATTCTGGGATTCTTCCCTTCTGACTCTACTCCGCTCCTCCTCTGTGGAAACAAAACAGGGTCCAAACTCCTGAGGCCATCATCTGCATATTTTGTTCATTCTGTGCTGAAGAAAGGAGGGGGGTGGTTTATACTCTCAGCATGAGGAACCTTAGAGAATCAGTTTATCTCCAAAAATTCTAACTTTTAAAAATCTATTTTCCCTCCTGCTTACAATGTCACTAAATATTACTTTGTAATAATATTCTAATGGTTGCTTAACGTTTCATTCTCTTAATGCGTCATATTCATTTTGCTATTTTTAGATACTTGGATTGTTTCTTTTACCAAAATAAATAATATTGCAATGGATAACCTTGAGCAAAAATCTTTTTCCTGTATCTGATTATTTCTGTAAGCTATAGCTTCTTTCCAAAAACATTTTATCCGTTTATATTCCCACCATCAACCTATGGAAGAATCATTGCTTTGACTCTTCAGCAGCAGTATCTTCTTTTCAAACTTTTGCCATTATTATAACTTGAAAATATCTCCTTCTATTTGGCTTTTCTTTGAATATTAGTGATAATGGATATATTTTTACATATTATTGAATATTTACATTTTATTAACAATTGCTCCTTATTATGCTCCATACTTAAATTTAAGAAACTGTAGTCTATAAAATTTTAATTCAACAGCCTGGAAGTAAGTACTTCACAGTTGAATAGCTTGTAGGGTGGAAATTCATTTAAAAATCACCAAATGAAGTCTGCCATTTGTCTGTGAGCTAGAGCTGTCAGCAGTGAAAGATGGCCTTTTAGCTTTCAGATTTCCTAGTGGGAAAACCTAATGATAGTCAAGAATGGAACCTGTCTCTGGAGAGGAATTTCAAGGCTCTGGATCCAAAGTGGACCCTGAAGGTATTGTAAGGTAAAAGCCCTCCTCAAAGGAATCTCCAGAAGCTGAAAATGAACAGTGCATCTCCAGGGCAAAGCCAATTTTCAATTTTCAAAAATATTTTAAATTCTAAGGCTGTTTTCCTCCCAGATGGAAAGAAATAAAGCATACTGAAGATAAAAAGTATGCTTTTTCTTCTGTGTTGCATATTCTATGATTTACAAAGTTTTTACTGCACAGATTAGGTAGAAGTCTGAGGTCTCCAGGAATTACATGGGCATTCTACATCAAAAAACTCTAAACCTAATTAAATTTTAATATTAAAATTTTTTAATATTATGAGAATGTATATTTTAATCCAAGCTTCTCCTAATGAATATAAAAAGATTAAAAGCATATAGAGATAATTTACTATTTATTTAGTAGAATTATTTCTATGTAATTTAGTTTCCTAAAAGGATTTGTGAGGACATTCAATGAAAAGAGAATTTTCTCATTTATAAAATCTGGAAACCAGGTGATTTCTAAGGTTTTGTGTTCTGTAATTTTATGCACAGAATAAACAACAAAGAAAGTCATCTTATATTACAATAGCTATCTCAAAATTGCAAGAAGTTTGTAATAACAAACTACTATTGGAAATGATATCTTTCTAGGAAGAAATACTTTGTGCTCAACAATATTTTAAGTACCATGAAAGAATATTCTACAAATATTTATTGATTACCTACTTTGCGTGAATTCCTGTTCTATGACATTAATCAAAGAATGATGCAGACAAAATCCCTACCTTCAAGGAGTTTATAGAGGAAGGAGACAGACAAAAAATACATTGTCACTTGAAAGTGTCAAATCAAGATAAATAACTCAAAAATTGGATGGATGGATGGATAGATAGATAGATAGATAGATAGATAGATAGATAGATAGATAGATAGATGATAGAATGAGGGGAAGTATGAGAGACGAGAGTCACTTTTAGCTCAGGAAGACATCATATGTCTCCAATGGGACATTTCAGTGCAAAATGGAACCATGAGGAGGGCACCATACAAAGACCTGGGCAAGAGATTCCAGAGAAAATAAACAAGTGCAAAGGCTCTGAGGCGGCTAAGGACATAGTATGTTTCAGATACAGAAAAGAAGTCAGTGTGGCAAAACAAAAGGGAGGATGGTAGCCGGAGATGAACTCAGAGATGAAGTAGACACCAAACTGTGCAGGCCCCTGCTGGAGGTCATAGTAAGGACTGCAGATTTCATCCCGTTCACAATGCAAAACCAGTGGCGGGGGGGGGGGGGGGGGGCAGGTTTAAGAAGAAACTGTATTGAACAATCTGCCCAAAGCAATTTAAGAATGCATATTGAGTTGAACATTCCATAGGAATTCAGAGAAGAGGAGGCACAAGTGGTTAACACACATTTAATGACAAATGGGATATGAGCTGACTCCCAAAGGAATGTGAAAGTATGGATAGCTTCAGGAAAACAGATAAAGGAAACAGGAACAAAAGTCTGAGAAGGAAAAAGCATTACAGTCAGTGAGGAGACCCACTCATTATCACACTGGAAGGTGACTTTCCACCTGTCTCCCCAGCCTGCCTGGGAGATCCTGGAGGGCAATAGCCACCTTTTTCCTCATTGTGTCTCTGCATCTTGCATACACAGTGCCAGATAATTATGAGGTGCCCCATAAATGTTTATAGAAGTCCACTGAAGCCATTAGGACAAATGGTGTGTGTTGAGAACAGTAAGAGCCGAGAGCAGAGTGAGGGTGGGTGTGCTGGAGTCGGGCTTTGTTGAAAACTGAAAGTTCATGGAGCATATGTAATAACCTACATCGATAATTTGAGATTCCATTTGTCTGTTTATTGTTATGTTATGTAAAATGGCCATTCTCAAACCTTGAAGGATCTGTCTTACTGAAATTATCTGGCTTAAAATGCAGACTCTAGAATACTAGGAATCCTTGGGGACAGGAGAAGGAATCTCAAAGAGACAGATGGCAAGCCTCTAAAATTGTTGAATCCAAAGTACAAAAGAGGCTGGGGTGGGGCTCATTCATAGACAGCAGAGAAAACAAAGGTAGTTTCCAGTATGAGCTCCAAACCCAGAGGCACAAAGCCAGTTATCCAAATTGCATTTATATGTTTGGGAGGCAACTTCTCATGCAGCCAACTCTATTGAGTACATCCAGGGTGAGTAGCTACAGGGTTTATCCACTTAAGGATTATCCTGAGAAACCCTAGGAAGGCAGCTGGTTACTAACATAAGCAAACACATTTAGAAGACTTCTGTTAGAGCTTCATTTCCCTAGATTGGGATGAGGAAAATTCCATGGAAGCCAAATCTCTAGGAAGAAATTTGTGGAACATTAGACCACCTTTTTCTCTTCCTTCAGCTCCTACAAGGAAAAAATATATGGAAAAAAGGAACAAACTGGCAAATGATTGACTTCATCTGGAGATCGTCATACAAGAAAATATAGGTTGCTCCATTCACCTTCTTAAATATAGACCAGAAGGGAAAGTCTTGTTTGGCCGCCAGAAGACCTGCTGTGACCTGGTGCCTGACCTGCCCCTCCCAAAGTAGCTGGGTGAATGACTCTACCAGGGGTGTTTCTGAGAGACAGTGGGTAAATGTGGTTTCAGTTAAGTGTTGTTTTAATTAGATACAGAGCGTTAGAAAGAATATATGGAGAAAGGCTGAGCCCATATTTTTTCAAGAAAAGAGAGGAGACATGACAGTTTGCCATAGACAGTGGAAATATGAAGATAGATATATCTAAGATAAGAATGGTTCTTAGGTATGTAGGTTGTATAATGTTCCCCCTGGAGACGTCCACATCCTAATTTTAGGAACTTTGTGACTGTTACCTTGTTTTATAAAGGGGACTTTGCACAGATGATTAAGTTAGCAATTGTCCTCACTGGGACACAATATCTGACACCCCCCCCCAATTTTAAAATCATGGTTTCAGTCCCTGGTCAGCTGGCTTGGGGGCAGAAACAGCATAGTTAAGGAAATGGAGGGTGGGTGCTCAACCTATGGCAGGTAGGAAGCAGAGAGGGAAGGAAGGACTCTGGGGACAAGAACATACTCTTCCAGGTCACTCCCCCAGTGTCCTACCTCCAACCAGCCCCCACCTCCTAACAGCACATTCAGCTACTGAACTCACAATGGATAAGTCAACTGATGAGTATGGCGTTCCATGATCCAATCCCCTTCCACAAACTTTAGAATTTGGGAGGACATTTTAGATCTAAACCATAACAACAATCTTTGAGATGGAGATTATCTCTGATCAAATGATGGTCTAATATAATCATAAGGCCCTTTATAAGAAAGAGGCAGGAAGTTGAAGAGGAAAGAAGATGATATGTTACTGGCTTTGAAGACAGAAGAAGGGACCACTAGCCAAGGAAAGGAAGTGGCCTCTAAATTTCAGAAGGTAGAAAAGTGAGGGAAATAGGCCTCCAGAACTTCCAAAAAGTAAACAGACTTGCAGACTCAGAACTGTAAAAATGACAAATTTACGTTGTTTTAACCATTATATATGTGGCTATTTATTCCAGTAGCAGAGGGACCTAATACAGGAGAAAGTTCTGTGCAATATGTGATAGCATTTCTCTAGTTCATCAGGAAGCTTTCAGTGAAGTCTACTTTCCCTCAGTGTGTTGGGAGTCCAGTTGGTGTTTCTGTCCCATTTCTGTGAGGACACGCTGAGCCATCTCTCCTAGCATTAACTTCAAAGGAAGAAAAGCTCTAAAGGGGTAGGGGAAGTGGGAGGGGAAGGAGAAAGGAAAACTTACGAGAAAAGAAAACAATGGAAAAAAAGTCTATGTAAATAGGGAAGGGTGGAGGGGGTGAAGGGCGCACAGGGAATGGGGAAACAATGAGAACCAAGATACTTCATGTACAAGTACAACCACCCAATGATAAGTGTAAACGTACTGTATACCTAAAGTGTGCCAATAAAAGAATTTAAGCAAAAAAAAATTGGCATATATTTTAGAAATGTCCTATGAGTGAACTCATCCTCTTTCCCAATAACTTTTGCATGCAGTTAAAAACCCTAGTAACTGGAGTGCTGGGGAAATACATTCTAGCTAATTAACTTTTCTAACAAATGTGAACTAGAATAAATATTGTTATATCAGTCTTCTGTTCAGAGGTTTTTTAAACTTCAGTGGCTTGCACTCTTACTGAGTAAGAGGAGCTTGCCAATGGTTTTAGATTGCTTTTGTAAATTACCCAAATTCTTCCTGTTTCTAAGACATCTTTTGGGACATTGGTCACCTCTTAAATGCCTACATCTACAGGCTGCATTATAGTCTCAACTGCACTCACAAGTGTCATCTCATTAAATCCTCATGACAGTCCTACAAGATATCTCTTATAGGCTGAACACCCCTAATCTGCTCTTTACTTATAATGTAGGTTCCTCATGTAAGACAAAACATCCGATTTATTCAACTCAACATTATGGTGTCAGATGCATCCATTTTCCTATAAATGACTCGAATTTATCCTTCTTTATAGCAGAATAGTACTCCATTGTGTATAAATACGACATTTTCTTTATCCATTTATTTACTGGTGGACATGTAGGCTGCTTCTATGAGTTGTGCTATCAACATGGGTATCCATGTATCATTGTCATATGATGCTTTTCACACTTTCAGGAAGACACCTAGGAGAAGATTATCTGGGTCAAATGGAATTTCTAGTTTTAGTTTTTTGAGGAATCTCCATACTGATTTCCATAGTGGTTGTACCACTTTATAGTGCCAATAACAATGTAGAAGGATTCCTTTTTACCTCACAGCCTCACCACCATTTATTATTATTTGATTTCTTTTTTTTCCCCATTAAGTTTATTGGTACATTTTCGGTATAAAATACTGTTACATTCATCATTGGGATCTTGTACCTTTACATGAGTATCTTGGTTCTTTTTTTTTCCCCTTTCCTTTTCCCTCCCTTCACCCCCTCCACCCTTCCCTATTGGCAAAGACTTTGTTTCCATTTTTTTCCTTTTCTCATATTTTTTCTTTTCCCTTTTTTCCTTTCCCCTACCCCCCCCCCACTTCCCCTGCTCCTTTAGACCTTTTCTTCCTTTTACACAATATCAATTATACCTTTTCTAAATTACAATATTAAGATCTAGGAGACATTACCACAGATTTTACAGAATTTAAAAGGATATAGAAAGCATATTTCAAAAATCTGTTTTGAAATAAATTGGACAACTTCTAAGGAGTACCTTGGAAGACAAATTAATGAAACTAACTCTGGAGGAAATATAAAATTTGAATAGCACCTATTATAAAAAGTATATTTCTAGCTTAAAAACTTACCTATATGACAACAGCACGCTCATAAACATTTTAACTGATAAATTATATCAAACAATTAAAGCAGAAAAAAGAAGGACCACTTCTCTCCTCATTTTAGGAAATCAACATTGTGCTAATCCTAAAACTGGATAAAGATAATAGAAGAAAAAAGTATGAACATAGATAGAAATTTGTTTAACAAAACAAGCTATTAGAAGTCAGATCTGGCAGGATGTAGAAAGTGGTTTTGTTATAGGGATGGTAGTGTTGGTTCAGCATTGGAAGATCCACCCCCAAAAGTCACCATTTTAAAAGAGGAAAGGAAAAAGCCATATGATCCTGTCACTAGTTGGAGAAAAAGTATTGGACTAAATTCTATAGCTGTTCATGGTAAAAGCTATCAGGAGACTAGAAGTAGAACAGAACCTTCTCAACAGATTAAAGACATGTACTCCATACTTCCAGCAAGAATGCCTTATATGAATGGAGAAGATACAATGCTTTCTCCTTGAGGTGGGGAACAAGGGCAGATATGCTTACTCTTTATCTGTCCATTAAACTTTGAAACCTAGGCCCAACCAAAATAGTCTGGCAATAAAATAACACAATTAGGATAGGACTGGCAAAATAGAAGGAAAATCTTTTTATGTAGATGAAATGATCATCTACAGAGAAAATACTAAGAAATCTCTAGGAGCCCCTAGAACTTGTACTTGAATTTAACAGGATTAGAAAACACAAGGTATATATAAAAATTCAGGTCTGTGTATACTTGCTATAAATGAAGAATTGGATATTGAAATTTAAAAGTTATGTAGGAGTACAAAGGACCTAGAAAAGTTAAAAACAAAAACAAAAATTTGTACCTAATTTTAAGACTTCTAAAGCTACAGTAATCAAGGCAGTGTTGATGTAAGGAAAGACATATAGATCATTTGAATAAAACAGAGAATCTAGAAATAGAACCACACATATATGGTCCACTGAGTTTTGAAAGATTATTTAACATTAGCATTTTATAGACTATAAACTCAATTCAAGAGCCAAGGAAGAGATGGTGTTTTCAGCCAACGGCACTAGAACACCTGGTATTCATATATAAAAAATTAACCTTAACCCTTTGTTTCCATACATGAAAATAACTTGAAAGGATCTATGAACCTACATATGAAAGCCTAAAAGTATAAAACTTTAAAAAGAAATTAAAAGGGAAAATGTTTATGAATTCAGGGTAGGCAAGAACTACCTAGTATACAAAAGACATGATGTATAAAAGAAAAAAATTGATAAATGAGATTCCATCAAAATTTAGAACTTTAAATGACATCATTAAAATGAAAAGTAGTCCTTAAACAGACCATATTTACAATGCATATAACCTGTGACCAGAATATATAAAGAATTCTTAGAGCTCATTAATAGACAACCCAATTAAAAAGTAGACATAAGAAGATGATAAATAGCCAGTATAGCACAAGGAAAGGTGTGCAACTCTAGAATCAGAAAAATACTAATCAGTACAATAATAAGATTGAATTATACACTCACTTGGGAGATGAAGTTAAAAGTCTTAAAAGCCTTGTCATGGCTTTTTCTTTTGGTTGGATTCTCCCCCTTTGCGTTTAATTTGTCATGCCCAATGGATTCATTCTGCTGGGTTTCCTGGGGTTGTGATCCTCATTGTCTTTTCCTAGGGTATTGTCTAAAATTTTTTGGAGTGCCGGTTTGGTATTCATGAAGTTCCTGAGGTGCCCTTTATCATGAAAGTATCTTCTTTCTGCATCAGTTTTGAAAGATAGTTTTGCAGGGTACATCAATCTGGGTTGGAGGCTTTTTTCCTTTAGGGCTTGAAATACATCACTCCAAGCTCTTCTTGCCTTGAGGGTTTTCATTGAGAAGTCTGCTGTGATTCTGATGGGCTTTCCTTTGTATGTGATTTGTTTCTTTCCTCTCACTGCTTGTAGAATTTTGTTCTTCTGTTGGGTTTCTGGAATCCTAACTATTATATGCTTACGTGTAGATTTTTTTTTATCAAGGCTAGTTGGAGTCCTATATGCCTCACTTATCTGTATGTCAAGTTCTTTTCCCCTGCTTGGGAAGTTTTCTGCCATCACTTCTGTGAACAGTTTTTTTTTTATGTCATCTGTACTCTCTTGTGTTTCTTCATTGACTCCAATCAGTCTTATGTTATTCTTCTTTGCATTGTCTAGCAGCTGCTGGATTGATTTCTCATGTTCCTTTACAATTTTAAAGCAATTTTTCTTTTCCTGGTCACTAATTGCAATCTTTTCTTCTATATCTGAAATTCTATCCTCACATTGGTTCATTCTGCTGTGCAGACTTTCAATGGAGTTTTTAATCTCCTGGAAATCTGTTTGCATCTGTTTTATGAATTCCATTTGTTTCCAATGTTAGGATTCCATCATGTTCCTCAGATCCTCTATTTTTTTATCTGTGTCCTCTCTAGATTTATTAATCATGTCTTGCACCATGAGCACAATCTTTGCTGTTATCTGAGTAATTATTTCTGATGTCATTTTTCCCAGATCCTCTTTTGTTGCCAGTTCAGAGAGTCCAGGTGGTTGAGTATCAGAGTGTTCCATCTCCTTTCCCTTTGGGGTTCCTGTAGGTGATCCAGAAGTCTGTTTTTGAGGCTTGCTTACATGTCTTCTCATTTTCATGGGGTGGCGGGGGGGTTTCTTCTGGCACCCGCGCGGCTCACGTTCTCTGCCCTAGGAGCTTCCTTCCAGGTGCTGGGACCTGCTCACCTCTATTATTTGATTTCTTGATGGTAGTCATTCTTTCTGGAATAACATGGAATCTCAGTGTTATTTTAATTTGCATTTTTCTAATGACGAGAGATGTTGAATATGTTTTCATGTATTTATTGTCCATTTCTACATCTTCTTCTGAGAAAATCATTTCAGTTACTTGTTTTTTACTGGATTGTTTATTTGGGGGGGTCTAATTTTTTTTAGTTCTTTATACAGTCTAGACATTAGTTCTCTGCCCAAAGACTAATATAGCTGAGAAAATTTTCACCATTAGTGAAAGTTACACACCTGACTTCATGTGATAGGTTGCAGTCAATACACAGGTACATGTAAAAGATCATATAAAGTGATCTTCATCCTATGTGTAAAGGGTATATATGAAATATAAATGAATTTTACATTTAAAATTGGGTACTATGCCAGAGAGAGAGAGAAAATATATATATTAATATTCCAAAATCTAAAAAAAATTAAAAATCCAAAATACTTCTGATCCCAAGCATTTTTTAGGTTACTCAAATCCATACTATTCTCATCTTTCATATGAAAAGATTTCAGTTAAGAGACTTACCCAAGGTCACACAGCAGAGTCAAAGTAAAGACCTCATTGTTCTGATTTCAAATCCAGTATCTCTGTAGATAAAGAGGGTAGGAGTGATTATCCCAAATCTTTCCAAGTCTCAGAAAATACCCTTGTATCAGTCAGGGTCCCAACAGGAAGCACACAGCAGATTGAAATCTACTGTGAGGACAGTTAATGAAAAGAACTACATACAAAGTATGGGCAATGGGTAGAAAAACCTGAGGCAAAGTGCACTTTCAGGACATGGAAACATAGATACCTCTCTCTGCATGAAAGAACAAAGGGAAAAAAGAGTTATCAGGATCAGAGAGAGGTAACATGAGGAGAAGCCCATGGTTTCTAATGGATGAACATGGCCAACCCATACAGGCCTAGTAGGGGCAGTTGGGATAAACAGCCAACCTCCCTCTCTCTCTCCCTCCTGATCTCTTGCTGGTCCTCCCATTGACAATTTAAATGGAGAGAGGGGGACTTTGATGTGCTCCATGCCAGCCAGCCCCCAGGATCACAGCAGGGGGCTGGCAAGAGTGGCTGGGATGACAATCAGAAGACCCTGTATCCCTGAGGCCTCCTGGTATCAAAATGTCTAATATTCTGTGTTACAGTCATTTCCTTTATGGGCATCATGCTACCACTGAGCCAAGCACATAGTAGAAACTCACTAAATATTTCTGTAATGATTACTTTAATACAACTTCTTAAATTTTTTTATGGTGGCATGAAAGGATTAATTGGTTTTCTCATGTTGCTTGTCTTCTCTAAAAGAGGGGATTCCCAGTGACCTCTGATTAATGGAGAGTTTTTTTTTTTCATTTCTTAGGCTCTGGTTCCATTAATATTCTATATGTACAATGAGTCAAACATGACTCAGAGTCCTGATTCCCTGAACCAAGGATCAATGCAAGAGGAAGGTGACATAACACTATAGTCAGGCACACAGGGATGCATGATCCCAGCAGACCCCTGAGGACCCAGGCATTGGGCCCATGGGAGAGGGGAGTAGGAGGTGATGTCAGACTGTGGTCCCTCCCTGCCTGGAGCTTTGCAGAATAGTGGTATTATTTCAGTGCTGAAGAGCCTGATCTCTAAATAAGACTCCCATTGCTTCTCCAAGTTGATGCCAGATGTTCTTAGGAGAGCAAACATACACACAGATAGTGTTGTCAACCCCTGCAGGATTAGCAAACAGGGGAGCAGAATGGAAGAATATTTTTTAGTAAAAATATTATCCCAGAGCAAATAAAATAAAGATCTATTACCCTCATAAGATTCTTTTAAAGAATTGTTTTATTTCAAGCAAACAAACTTAAACTGGTATCTCTTTGTTTTGTTCTGTTTTGTGTCAAGAGCAAATGAATTTTTTAATTTAAACTGGTCACTAAAGAAAGAATATTTATATCTTTAAAGAATTAATTGTGGAAGTTCAGGAATTAATATATAAGCATCTTTTTAAGCTTATAACTTGGATTCACACATTTCTGCTCATTCAGAAAAATTAAAAGCCTAAAAAGAAAAATACAATTGCTTTGCCTAGTACACAGTAGAGGCTCAGTGAGATATTACCATCACAATTACATCTTTCTTTATAAGAATAATATACAACTTTACCCTTTGCCATGTGACTCATCTGCCTCCCGAGGGAGGAGTATATATCCTGTCCCACTAGCTTTATGTTTGGTCACATGACTTACACAGCCATCAGAGAGTCAGTGGAAATGCCAATTCCCACTAGAAGTAGAAGAGGCACTTCACATTTCTACCAGTCCTTTGGCCCAGGCCTGTGCCAAGAGAGAACAGTGTGTGTCAGATGGGGATTGCTCCTTCAGCCTGAATCCCAGATTGAGAAGAAATGTAGATTAGATGTACAGACCAGGTCTAGGAAAAGACCTAAAACCAATACACAGCCTGGAGTACAGCTGCAGCAAGTGCTAAAGGTCATTGTTTAACTTACTGAAATTTGGAGTTGTTTGTTACTGCTGCAAAGGTGATTAGTATACTCAATAACCTTCTCAGAAACATAAAAAGAAACAAAGTTTTGAAAAGGAAGCTAAATTGGTACCTCTTTTGCATAGCTAACATATATAATTGTTACAGACTCAAACTTCCTTTTAAAACATTTCAAGCAAAAGAAAAATAGCTGTGTCTGACATTCCATATGCAATACAAATGGAGTAACATATTGTTGAGTAATATGGTAGATAATCAAAAATATTTGAAATAGTGTTGATCAAACACCTAACAAAAATGTAATTAGGAACACTAGGAAATCAGAAAATCAAGAATGATAGGTTTAAAACCAATTATACATCTGAATGTATTTGTCAGGTGCCAGCATTGATTTAGGAGCAGCATGCTCACACTCGTGCATGTGAATACATGTGTGTGCATGCACAAGCACAAATACAGCCAGACAGATCAAAATCACCCCCTAGTCAACCATAATAAACTGCAGTCTGCCCGAGAAGCACAGATCAGAGTGTGATGGATCTAGAAGTTGTAACACATGCAGCACTGTGGAGCACAGAAGAAATTAAAGATGTTTAGTCTTAGGGAAGATAAGGCTCTGAGAAAAATACTAGTTGCCTTCAAAAACTTGAAGATTTATTCCATAAACAGATTAGGCCTAATCTGTATAGTTACAGAAAACAAAGCTGCAAACAACAGAAGAGTGTTACTAGGACACACAACTCAATCCAATTTACTACAGTGTTCTGTTAGGGCTAAGCAGACCCTGAGAGTCATACACAGCTGGCCTGTACCTCTACTCAGTGTAAGTCAGAGTAGCTGATGGGCAAGCACATCTGCAATTAGGGTGCAGACACAGACCATATCTGGCAAGCTGGGAAGTAAAAGCACAGCTGCACAAGCAAGGACCTCATGAGAGAGTCCACCATCAGACATGGCTGGGTGTGCAGAGTAGCCCCAGGTACGGGGCTCAGGGGGGATCATGATCTCAGGGATAGGGTGGGAATTGTAGGTGGACCACCATGTCCACAGGTGTGGGGGAGAGGGGTGTGCATGTGTGTGCATTTTGGAGAAATAAGTCAAGCACAGAGAAGAATGAATGATGTAGTACCCAAAGGCCCAAGCAAATCTAGTGAGGAGCCCCTTTAGTAAAGGAAACACAGGAGAGAGAAGAAATCCAGACTCTACAAGCTTGAGAGAAGGAATCAAGAATCCTTTGAGTCAAAGTTCCAGGTGGTATATTCAGGAGAAACCCAGGAAATTTTCAGCAGAAGAGATTCCAGGGTAGGGACTGAACAGCGGGTTGAAGAGCTCTCAGAGAGCTGCCTGGGCAGGTAGAGGTGGAGGGAGGTCAGCAATAGGGAACAAAACTACTTGGTCAGGAGTCAGAGCAGGGTAATTCTGGGCAGTGCTCCTTGGAAATCATTGTATGCCAGGTACTTGGGTGAAAGCTTCACAAGCATTGACTCCTTTACCCCTCTCCACAACCCTGTGAGCTGAATACCATTGTTATCCCATTTTATAGATGGCAAAACCAAAGCATAGAGACTCTGTCCAAGGTCATTAAGGCAGAGCCAGAATGTGAACCTTGGAAATCTAGCCCCAGAGTTGTGTCCTAAGCCAACAGCTCAGCCCACTCTCCCCATACAGGAGTAGAAGGGGCCTCAGAAGAGTGCGTCAGAGCCTGCAGTCAGCTGGTGGGCTGTTTCAGGCAACTTTCACTCTAAATTGTAACCTCATTTTGTCTAGGGACATTGATCGATTTGCAGCAATCATAACTGCACAAGCATGCCATGGGGCTGCCAATGTTCCCTGCTGCCCCTGATGGTCCAGCAAAGGCTAAAATAATATTCATTGGGAAGTCATGAAGGGATTTATATAATCCCTTAGTGTATTTGCAAAATCAGGCAGGAATGATTTTTAGCTGTTTACTGTTTTGCCATTTCCTCCCTCTCCTCACCTCCAAAGGTAGGCTCCAACCTAATTCTATAATTCCACCTATTCAGTGAACTTCTAAACCATAATCATTTTCTTCCTGAAATAAACCTGCTTTCACCATCATTATACTCAGGAGCCCACGAAGCTTCAAACAAGCCAGCAATGCCACAGTGATGACTCTCTCCTCTCAGAGGCCCTACTGTAAACCTTCCTTACTTATAGCTGTGAAGTATTTTGAGAAACTTGAATTGAAGTGCTAGAGAAAGCACAACACGCATTTATTGCTCATCTTGGAAAGACAACAGCAATGAGCTTCCAAAACTATCTTTGATTAACATAATCTGGGTGTAATGAATATGGATATTGTCAGTAGTCACCTAGAAGCAGTTTTCTTTTGTACATTTTGTTCTCTCCAGTAAATTTCCTACCAAGAAAGGAAATGCCTCAAGCCCCTGTTTGCATCAATAAAGCAAGAGCTCAGGGGAATTGCATGGAGGGAATTAACCCAGGAAGGAATTCTTGCCACCCTCACCCTGTGTTCTAGTTAATTATCCACATTTTCACCACAATTTCTAATTATCAGAAATATAAAATGTAAATAGAAGTTGTTGCCTCCCTAGTAAGCCTGGGTGTTTTTCAATGTTCTTGTGACAGTCTCTGATGAAGGGCTGGCCAGTACAAGCATCCTAGGGGATTATCTCCAGACAGGGCAGCATCCAGACATTGCCTGCCAATGGGAGGTAACAGCAGACCCTGCCACCAGCCCAGAGTGGGACAGGAAACAGGAAGTACCTGTCAAAGTCACGGTCCCCAGTGGAAATAGTAACATCTGGTTTTCCACTCCCAGTACTCATCTTGGCATACCAGCCCCTGGAAAGCCAGGAGTCCAGACAGGAGCTCTGCAAGTAGACACCCAAAGCCAAGTTCTGGCTCTGTCCTTTAAGACCTCTGTGACCTTGGGCAAGAGGTCAGACCTCTCCTCAACTCTACTTCCTCCTCTGCAAAGGTGAATTTGTTATAAGGATTAAATGAGTTAACAAGACACACAAAGCCTCCCCTCATCCTGTACCAGTCACACTCACTTCCAATGATGTAACTTAACTAATTACATCTGGAATGACCCTATTTTCTTTTTCTTGGTACCGGGGCTCGAACTCTGGACCTTGTACTTGCAAGGCAGGAGGCAAAACCACTGAGCTAAATCCCCAGCCCCAAGAATGACCCTATTTTCAAACAAAGTCATCTTCTGAGATTACTAGGGGTTAGGACTTCAACAGTTGAATTTGGAGGGACACAGCTCAGCCATAACATATACTCCTTACCCCACTCCAGAGCAACCTATCTCTGTTCATCAACCTGTGCATTGCTTTGTCTCTCCTTTGCCAAACATCAGCACCAGGAGAGCAGGACCTTGCGAGCCTTCTTTACCACACGACTGATGCCTAACCCCAGGCTCTTTCAGAGAAGATGCTGGGAACATTTTCTTGAATGAACAAATGAACCAAAACTAAGTCAACAAGCCAACTTCCTGCATAAGGAAAACACCAGAGTCAAAATAGTGAAGTGACTCTTCAGTTATTAAAAACATTATTTCCTTAACTATGGATGTCGGGGAAAACTTTAAATATATTGTTAAGCAAAAACAAGGAAGTTTCAAATTATAATAAATGGTAAATCTCTTTTATTTAAAAAATGCACATGTATATACCCTCTAATTGATGTGTATACATACTTTTTTAGAGAAGAGTCTGAAAGAATACAAGTCAAGCGTTAATGATGAGTTGTTGCTAGGTGGGTTGTATTCTATTTACTCACATGGATTTTTTATTATTTATATTGTCTAATTTTCTTCAGTAGACATGCTGAGCTTTAACAAGAAAAATAATAAAAGACAAATTTTTCAGAAAACAAAAATAAATCTTCTCACTTGTGATGTGATGTAGGTGTTCATCATCTCTCATCAGTCTACTTCTGAGCCTGTCACCTACTTGGCACACAATAGATGCTCAATAAATGGCTGGATGAAATTAAGTAGATATGTATATTTATTTCCCTATAAAATGCAACTAAAGCTACAGTTCTAGCAGCTTCCTCTATACACGTCATGGTCTCATGGCTTTGGAAAGAAGAATAAGAAATAGATATAAAGAGAAAGAGAGAAGGAGGTGGAGGAGGGAGAGAAGAGAAGGGAATGAGAGGAGGAGAAGGAGGAATGCAGACACTCTAGGCTCTAGGGGGAAATTAAACCAGAATGGTTGTCACCCAAACCCTGTGAACCAAGCTGTCATATTTTGTCTGATTCCCCTAATTTAGTCAATGTTTGCAAAGCCTTTAGAAATGGACAAGTGCTATATTAAGTGCTAAGTAGTATTAATTAATAATATTAGTAAATTATGTAGGGAGGCACCTATTATAGACATGAATGTCATAGGCTTATGTGTACAGTACTTGCAATAAATGTTTGACTATACTTCAAAAATTCTTTTTAGAATCTTATAAAGCTTCTGGCTTCCAAAGAAAGTAGCTTCATAAAATACTTGCATTTTCTAATTTGACAAAACTTTAGAGATCACTTAACCCCACAGTTCTCAACTCCGTCTGACTCAACATCCTTTTTTACCATGAATATCTTGTCAAACCGCTCCTTAGTATCCTGAAGTGAAATTCACAGCTAACCTACCCATATCCAACATATTTCATATGTAAATACCCAGGCCTGTCCACATGAAGTTGTCAGACACTTACACTATACAAAGAATCACTGCAAATGCACCAGTTCCAAATGACAGACTGTCACAGAGGTGCTGCGTGAGAGGTACAGACAGTACCATGAGTGGCATTGCCATGGAAGCCTTAGTTTCCTGAAATGATGGAAAATTCTTTGTATGTCCCAAATTAAACAAATTAAAACCTGCCCTTGATGTATTCTGTAGCTGCTTTCCTAGAAAATTCAATGTACTTGTATGTTAAAAGTATCCAGAATATTATGAGCTTTTATATTTAGAACAGAATTAAATTCTAGGTCTAGATCCTCATCACTGGGATGATCATCTACCAAAATGTCTGGCACAATATTCAAAAAATGTGTGACACTGTCCTATACTATCTCAGCTCTACCCCAAATGTCAGGAGCACTCCTCACCACCCTAATCTTCAAGGCAAAAAAAAAGCCCAAAACATTTTTCATTTCTTTTGAAAGCAGAGTTCAAAACAGTCTCACAGGTGACATGGCATGTCATGGCTCCTCTTGAGAGTCATAGGTCTAATTTCATATGCTTATGTAAAAAATGAAGATACTGTGTCCCCAGGGAATATGGCCAAGAATCAGAACAAGTCTTGGCAGAGCTAAGAAAGAAGCACTTAGGTTTGACAAATAAGCCTTTTCCCATTTTCTTAAGCTTTTTAAGGCATTTTCTTATGCTTTTTGCAGACATGCACTCATCTCATCCTCACATCAACACTAGGAGGGAGACTTCACCCTTGCCTGGATGGCTGGGACTGAAGCACAAAAAGTGAAGTAGCTTAGCCGGGGTAGAACAGTAAAAGGCGGGCCAGACTCTTGAGAATGACCATGCAATATAATGCAAGCTTCAGACTGTTATTTAGGACTGGAAGTGAAACATCAATGAGAAAAGGAACCTTCCCATATTATGAGCAGAAAAGACAGAGCCGTTTCTACTAGCTCAGGATGTTAACCTCCAACCATGCTTTCAAGTCATGGTTTGTTTCCCACGTGGTCTCATATTTTCTTTCCTTGTGTTTTTCCTGCAGATATTCATGCCCAGGAGAAGGCTGCTGTGGGTCCCTCTGGACCTTTCCTAAGCAGAAGATCCCCATTCACTAGATGACATCCAGAACCATCCACTAAGGCTTCTGTAGCCCTCCTCCATTTGCTGAGCTTCACTACAAGCCCTACCACTCAAGATGAGTGGCTTCCTGGCCTCGCTGGACCCCCGGCGGGTACAGTGGGGGGCTGCCTGGTATGCCATGCACTCCAGGATCCTGCGCACCAAACCAGTGGAATCCATGCTGGAGGGGACTGAGGCCACCACGGCACATGGCACCAAGCTGGCCCAGGTGCTCACCACTGTGGACCTCATCTCTCTCGGAGTTGGCAGCTGTGTGGGCACTGGCATGTATGTGGTGTCTGGCCTGGTAGCCAAGGAAATGGCAGGGCCTGGTGTCATTGTGTCCTTCATCATTGCTGCAGTTGCATCTATATTATCAGGTGAGTGTCTCAGGGAAGGCAAGTCCTTTAGGAAGTGTGTCTATTGGTCTGGTTACTCCTGTCTAACTTTCTAGCCTATTTAGTAATGAGATGTATGAAGTGGCAGAGAAGTGGTTCCCAGTGCTCCCCTTTTGCCTCTACTTCCAGGAAGATCAAGGCTAGGTTTTTGACTCAATTTTAATAGCTTTCCTTTTTTCAATACAAATATTTATTTGGTGCCCAGATGTCCCCCAACTTCTCACCACCTGTTATATTCTAATGGCTATTTTTATTTTAACTCTTCCCTTCACTGAAAAAAGGTCAAACTCTCAGAGGGAGAAGTAGATGATATAGCTAGGATAAAAATAGTAAGAAAGAATAGGCAGAGTGACAAAATGACAAGTCAATAACTCTGACATGATTAGGATTTGATAAGCTTCAAACTGGCATTGTGCCTCACAAGGAGAAGGAAGCCAAGCTAGGAGATTTAAAGATATTGTGAGAATCACAAACTGCCATCTGCCACAACTATCTCAGCAGACTGATCATCCACAGAGGTAAATCTGTTAGCGCCTTCTCTCCCCTTTAGAGAGAGTCATGAAACTCACTTTCAAAAAATAAGGTGCTAGGACTTACATAATGACAATTTGTGAAATGGCTTTCCCATTGCTTTTCCCTTTTCCCATCTCTTCTCTTGAGTTACGATCCTCAGTACTTTTCTAGAATACCAGAAGGAGGTCGATGAACAACTTAAAAAAGAAGGAAAAGGAAATCTTCCTGCTCCTTGATGGTTATAGTGCAAAAGCATGAGGTTTTACTGGGTTTGAGGCGGGCAGATTATGTGAGTCAATCTATCCCCTGGGAGTGAGTTTGGATCCTTGGCATGTTTCAGAAGAATTCCAACTTACCGGGAGTTCTGTATACTAATACAGTACATACCATCACAAGCAAACCACTGCACCAATTCCATTCATCTATAGTAAGGAGTCTTCATGCATGATGCAGACAGTCCACAGACATGTAACCCAAAAGTATGCTGGTTCACAGTTGACATCTTCGTGTACGCATGTGTGTTTGCATGCCTCTGTGTGTGTGTGTGTACATGCGTGTGTGTGTATTGGGGATTGAATCCAAGGCCTTCTCACTGAGCTACATCTCTATCTCCACCCATTTGTTTTTTGAGACAGGGTCCTACTAAATTGTTAAATTCCCTGGGCTGAACTCAAACTTTCAATCCTCCTGCCTCAACAAGAGTGCTGGAGTTACAGATGTGTGCCACCATTCCCAACTGACATTGTTTATCTAATTTTTTTTAATTTATTTATTTTATATGACAAGGAAAAGATTTGTGATTTCTCATTTTCTCTTAGTTTCACCACCATCCCCTCTTCCTGTAGTCGACCTCTCACATCCATGAATACTCTAATAACTGAGGTTTCTGCAGAATAGAGTATTTTTCTCCCTTATAGATGAAAATAAATGATTCACATGAGTGAACTTTGTAGATACTTGAAATTCTATTAATGTGATTGGAATTATTTCCAAATTTTCATAATATGGATTGATATATCTAAGTGTTCTCATAACACAGTGGCACATGCCTATACGTAGTTCCAGCTACTCAGGACACTGGGGGAGGAGAATCACAATTTGAGGCTAGCCTGGCAACTTAGTGAGGCCCTGCCCCCCCCCAAAAAAAACGAAACTAAAGGGCTAGGGATATAACTCAGAAGTAGAGCACCTGCATAGCATGCATGAACCTTGGGGTTCAATCCATATTACTGACAAAAAAAGAAGTGTTATCATATAGAACAGATTAGACATGGTAGGATAAAAAGCAGACATTAACTAGGGGACACAGGACATGTGCTGAAGTTCTTACTCACTAAATGAAGTCTATACGATTTTCTCTAGACCCCATCCAATTTTGTCCCAGTTCCCAAAACATGATTACTGTGGTTCCTGTGAATGAGTCACCTGCATCTTCTCTCACAGTGCTACATAACATCTAGAAAGGAGAACAAGATTTGGTTGCATCCGGAGAACCTGCTGCCTGCCTCAGTGCTCATGGGCACTGTATGTATAATCTCCACTTTTCCACTGCTCACATGGACAGCCTGGGGTTGGCCCAGCCAATGCTGTGTGGGAGCCAATTTGCACCAGCTGCCAAGAGCCCTGATCATGTATGCCTCTCTCCAGCTCCACAGTCAGTGATACCCCATGGTTGGCCTCAAGTCAGCTATGGTGAGATTACCTATTCACTGTTGTTGTTGCTGTTTTTCAGGGAGCTGTTTGTTTACCAGCAGATCACTGGCCCAGCTCCACCACAGGCCCTGGTGCTGCCAAGTAGCTTGTGCCTTCACCACTGCACCAGGCACCAGAAGAAAAAAACTGCCTCTCTCCAAACAGGATCCCCACTCTCTGCATATGGCCCCATCCACAACACTGTTCCACATTTTGTGACTGACCCATCTCTGTGCTGAGGCCAGCCAGAATCCTCCTAGAGCCCCCAGCCAAGGATAGGACTCATAAATAACTTGTGCCAAGTTAGCATGTTTATAGAAGGCCTCTCAGACTTGTGATCCTTGGTCACTAAAGTTCCCTCCTTCCGTAGTGTCTTCTTTCCCTTGCTGTGTCACACCGCCAGATTGCCTCCACCTTGACCAAACTTTCTGCTGCTTCTCCATAGCACAACAATGAAATGTCCCTACATTTTTACCCTTGTTACTATACGGTTCTTTTCTCCTCCTGGCCTTAATTAAAACCTGGCTTACCTAAAAATAAGTCCAATCTCCATAGTTGTGCAATTATATCTGGCAATAATTGCTGCTTGGTTACAAGAATAAAGTGAAGAAAAAATTAGAATAACTAGATTCAGCTTTTTCCAAGTAGAGGGAGAAAGGAGCAATGAGGTTAAGGTATTTGCAAAGAAAAAGTAAACTGCTGAACCATATACTGTAGGCTGAATAGATTCATGAAAAGTTGTAGGATCAGAGGAAACTGGAGATTTCAATGAGGTCAAGAAATCATTGGAATAAAAGTACTGAGAAAGTAAGATAGAAGATTAGGAAATGATGTTAGAGAGTGAAATGTTTGAAACCCAGGTTCTGAAGTGACACTGTAAGTGATAAAGTTTAGTTAGACTTGGAATCTGGTTCAGCCACTGACCTCTGAGAGACCTTGAGCAAGTTCCTGGACTTCTATGTGCCTAAGTTTCTCCACTTAGAAAACTAAAATGCCTACTTCACAAGTTGCTGTGAAGACTAAAGGAGATGCTGATAAAGTACAATGCCTGGCACATAGCACTAAATAAGTGATTATTATTTTGTGCCAAATCCTATGTTAGGTATTTGCCATAGAGTATAATATTTAAAACTCATAATATCACATCAAGGTTGTGCATTATTGTGTTTTTCACTGCTATAACAAAATACTTGAGTCTGGGTAATGTATAAAGAAAAGAGGTTTATTCAGTTCACAGTTCTTGTGGTTCAAGGGCAAGAACTGGCTGTTGTGAGTGACCCCTACCCAAATGTGTTCCATCACATTGTGGTCAATGGCATCATGGGTATGCATGTGTGATAGAGATCACAAGGTAAGAGAGAAAGCCAGAAGTGAGAGGGGCCAGTCTTTCTCTTTTATAACAGCTTCCTCTCAAAGGAACTAACCAGGGTCCCACCAGAACTACCTTAATCCCTTGAAAGAGAGCACCTCTGGTGACCTGATTACTTCCCCCTAGACCTTACTTCTTAAAGGTCCCACCATCTCTGAAAGCACCATGCTGGGGGCCAAGTTACTAACACATGAACCCTGCGGCATACCATATCCAGGCCACAGCAGTAGGTTTTATTACCTCCAAATTTACATATATGGTAAGTGAAGTTTTAATGACAGAGCCTAGATACAAGTCTGTTGTGCCAACAAAGTCTCTAGCCTATTAATTTGAGTCACTTAAGAGCTTTTTTCCCCTAGAATAATGGATTTTGAGTGGAATGTCTATTTAAATCTTTTGCCCATTTCCAAATTGGGTTCTTCGCTTTCTTATTAACTTGTATTGCCATGTTTATTAGGATATGTGCCATTTTTTTTATTAGTACACGTTTGCAGTACATAATGATTGCATTTCTTGTGGGGAGTTGATACATGTACATAAGACATTATTTATACATTCTAGATATCAGTCATTTATTAGATGTATACATGGGTTGATCAAAAACTACTGTGTGTTTAAATTTCTTTTAATGAATTACAGTGAAAGGCACATTGCTGTTAATCTCCCTCAAAGTACTCCCCCTTTCTTTAAGCACAGCCACTTTCTGAAGCAGTTCTGGGAGTCCTTTTCATGTATTTATGAGATACGATCAAAAATATGGCCAATGCTGCTGTTGTGTGCAATCCAACAGAATGGCAGACTTGTAAAAATATTATGATGTGTCCTCTTCCCCTTTATTCACCAGATATGGCACCATGCAACTTCAGGCTCCTCCCATGAAAGGTAAATGTTTTGAAATGATTCAGGGCATCAAGGCAGGCACAATAGCACAACTAGAGATACTCACAAAAGAAGATTTCCTGAACTGGTTCAGAGAGTGGCAAGAATAATGGGATAAGTGTGTTCAAAGCAAGGAGGAATATTTTGAGGGGGATTAAAGGCAAGTTGTCTTTTATTGTAATAAATTTTTTTAATTTAAAAATTCACTATATTATTCTATTAGACCTCACATTGATGCAAATACTTCTATTTTGTGGCTTTTCGTTTAATTTTCTTTTAATTGTTTTCATTTGTTTTTTAAAAAATAAATGCCCAGGCTCCACTGCATGAAATTCTAATCCACTCAGATGAGGGTAGGGCTTAGGGACTGATGTTTTCTTCAGAATTCCAGGAAAGTCTGATACACAGCCAGAGCTGAGACCTACTATGAGACAGGAGTTAGGCCCTTCCCTCTGCTGCAGCCATGACCCACACTGACAGGAAACAGATGTTGGAATATGCTTGGCCGGAGAAATCTTGGGAGATTTTCTAGGCCACGTGTTATCCTAGTGCTATATAAGCAAGTTTAAAATGAAAGAAACCTTACTCTGAGAGAGAAGTTGCTTTCTTTACAATGTGACAACACCCAAAGTTTCAGCAACCTCCCTAGCTCCTCCTACTACCACTCTGCTCCAACACTGTAAGGCCCACAGGCTGCCCACAGGGGAAGACGCTTATCAGAGGAAGCAACCTGCCTGCAACCCTTCCCCTCTGTCCAGAAGAGCTTCTTTACTCTTTAATAATAAGCTCAATAGGCTACAACTAGACGAATGCCCATGCCAGGCCTGAAAAACCTGTTTGTATACATATAGTAGATTGCATAAACTAGAAAAAGGAAATTGTTTTTTCTTCCTGGTTCACACCTACAACTTTGTGGAGAGACTGAGGGCTGGAGGGAGGATGGTTTGCAGAGTTTCTCTAATTTAGTTGGCAAGGGATGAAACAAAACAAAGCCATCGTGCCAGCAACATCTGGCCACTCAGAGCCCCAAGGGGCTCCTGTGAACTTGAATGTCAGAAGAATAGCAGGTTTGATTTTTTTCCCCTAAGTTTATGTCCAGTTCTCTTTTAGTGTTATTAAAACTGAACCAAAAACATAACATGGTTTAAATTGACTCCCAAAGTTGTACTCTTTCTATAAGAGCCCTTCAATCACATATCTCAAATTATTTTGGAAAAAATTAAATGACAATATGCATACACAGAATCAGTCCCGTGCCAGGTACACAATAACAGTAATTTTTATCATCTACCAGTAGAAATAGTTGGCAAAAACCTAATAAAACATGATTCAGTGAAAATGTACTTGATTCCCACCCCATACCAGTCCTGGGGAAATATCAACAATAGAAAAGAAATTGTCTACGTCCTAAAAGACCCATTGCTTATTCATGGAAATGAACCCTAAACCTGATATGATAGTGATGATACTAATAGCAACCTCAGCAGCAGCTACCATTTATTGCCCACTTGCTTTGTGCCAAGAATTCTAAGCACTTAAAACATTATTCTACTCATCTGTATGGCAAATCCTACATAATATGCGGTCTTACATTTATCACACCTCACAGATGAGAAAACTGAGGCTTATGAAATATTTAGTAACTTGCTTGAGGCTCCTGCTTAAGCAGTGACAGAGCCCCCAGGCATGCTGGTGCGTGCCTGTAATCCCACCTTACTGGGACTGAGGCAGGCAGATCGCTAAGTTTGAATACACCCTTAGCAATTTAGCGAAGTGGAATCTTGTCTCAAAATAAAAAGAGCAGGGGATATAGTTCGGTGTAAAGGTCCTGGGCTCAGTCCCTAATACCACAAAGAAAAAAAGAAAAAGTGACAGAGAAAAAAAAAAAAATGAAGTAAAAGCACTCTAACTCCAGAACTCTTTCTTAATCATTTTGCAATTCTGCTATCAAATTAGCAAGTTCGGGTTAAGTTCAATTGCAAATCATAGAAAACTGAAAAATGATATAACTTCATTTCTCTTTTATAAAAGAAATCTAGGAAGAGACTGCCATTGTGGCTCCACAGTCTTGAGGATTCTGCTCCTTTGCCCACCGCCCTACCATTCATCTACTCATAATCTTCCCTACAACTTTTACTTTGGCCAAAGCTTGAACTCCTGGCAACAGCCAAGAGTATGCGAAATGCAATCTTCCAACTGGCTATGTTGTCAACCCCAGGACTACTGAGGTTCTCTTGATAGGACAGAAAAGGAAAACTGGCTGTTGCTGCCATATCTATAATGGATGCATAACCCCTAAAACCTCCAGTTTGCTGAGGTTGATCTGTTCTAAGATATCCAAATAAAATTGGTTCTGATTCCCAATATAAACTGGAAAAGCTAAATAAACCTATAGCATTGTAAAGCTTACCTTTCTCTGAGTTCTACTGGTGCTAAACCTCTACTTGTCCATGGAGTCTCTGTCTTCACTCTGCACCTTACCTCCTGCTGCCTCTTATCTTTACCTCATCATTGAAGTGGATTCCTCCTGATCCCTACTCTTCCTGAAGTATAAGTGACACATGGTTGTATGTTCAATGGACCTCTGGAAAGTCTAAGCCACAAATCAAGAACACAATACAGCCAATCACAGCAGACAGCTTAAACTTGAATCGAGGACACTCCAATTCTCCCCGACTGTAGGGAACCTCCACCAATCCTCTCTTCTTGGCTCCAAACCCTGCCTCATTAAGGAAAAGCCTTTCTCCTTCAACCTCATCTTCCACTTCCTAGCCCTAAAATTAGTCAAGCCCAGGGGCCAGGGATTTAGCTCAGTGGTTCCGCCGCCTGCACAAGGACTGCAGTTCGATCCCCGGCACCAAAAAAAAAAAAAAAAAAAAAAATTTGTCAAGCCCAGAAAGCGAAGTATGCAATAGGCACTGAGAAGCCCAGTGACACAGCCAGATGTGTATTTTAGTAACATAAATGGAGAAAAAAATAGAGGTGGGTTATGCTCATATTACACAAAACAGGCACAAGATTAGGAGGCCCTGACAGTGGAGGTTAAAAGGAAGCTTCGTATGGAGTAGATTTGGACATGGATATAATGAGGAAAAGGAGGAAATGTTCTTTCTATCCACAAAAAGATACATAGTGAATAAGAATGTTTTTTAAATAATCTCATTAGAATAATGGATTTTATGGTGCAGTTCTGGTAACAGAAAGTGAAAGTACAAGCAGCAAACTCTAGCCAAAAGGCCCATGGTGGAACACAGCCAGGGATGTGGAGCTCATCTGTGTGTGCAGCCCACTTCAGAAGGACCTGCGCAGATGACCTCCTCTGTCCTCACCCACCCATGGAAGGAGGGTGGCTTCAGTTCTGCTCCGCTCAAGAGGATCCAGATCCAGAGTTTATAGGAACTTCCTGGAAATCCCACAGCATGGAGCCAGAATTCAGGGCTAAGATGGTAGAACTGCAGACCTTATGCCCTTCCATTTCAGGAGGCTGTTTGTCAGTCTTTTGAAGCCAGAAAATCTTTCTCTTTCAATGTGGACTGATAAACTGTGACCAGTTCTCATTGATTGGATCTAAAAATCAATTGAGGGCCATCACACCAAGTAATCTTTTCCTTGGACTCAGTTTGTGGTTCAGAATTAGGGTTTATAATCTGTTCTTCCCACCATCCTCATTTGCTCTTCAGCAACTTGTGACCCAACACCAGCTCAGACAGTGGTGAGGGGAGCCCTGGAGCCGGAAGAGGGGAGCAGAGCCTGCTGAGCAGTTGTCTTTGCACAGGTGAGGCTCCCAGCTCCCGCCCTGAGCTGCTTTTAAGTCCTCCCAAAGCTCACTGTCTTCCATTCTGGTTCATCTCACTTTGGATTGTCATGACCAAGGCAAGACTAAGAGCCAGAGTTTATATAGATTTACATACATAGTCTGATGCATTGCCTTGTTATATTTTTCACAACAACAAACTATTTTCCCTCCTCAAATTGAATCCAGACTTGAGCGGAGCCAGGAGAGGTGAAGCTTTGCAAGCTTTCTCAGTGATCTAAGATCACTCATTCATTACAAAATTTGCATTTGTTTGCTCCCCAAGACACTTCTGAGAACTATTCATGGGGCAGGGCGGGGGAGGCCGGGGTAGAAATATTGAGAGAGTGGGGAGAAAATTCAAAGACAAACAAATGGATGCCTATCCTCAAATCTAAGGATGACCAGCTCTCCAAAATACTACCCAAATACACAGCCATTTGTTGAACTTTTACTAAGAATAGCAGCTTCCCCTGGTGTTTATAAAGTAAAAGATATAACTTAGCAAACACTTGTAAATGTTAGCCCTTATTATTACTGCTATCATTTTTATTATTATTAGACACATACTATGTGCCAGACACTGTGTCCCCATTACTTCATTTAAATCCTGCTGGCCTCCCTGCCTGGTGGATATTCATGTCCCTGTTTTATGTCTCATCGTAACAGCTAAACTCCTGAGGACTTCTGGTGCGCTTGGTGATAGCTCAATACCAATTGCTTAATCCTTCCAACAAACCCTACAAAATAAGTGCCATTATGATACAAATTTTGCAGGACCCAAAATTGAAGCCCAGAGACTTCAGGGCCAGGATCACAGGCTAGTCAGCAGCAAAAGATGAGCCTAAATTTTTCATTCTGCCTGGCTCCAGAGACCATAACCCACAAGATGCTTTGTGAAGACTCACATCCCTAAACTGAAGAACTCAACAAAGATAGTCCAATGAATTGAAGAAACTCTCACTTGGGGGGGGGGGGGCGTTGTCCAAAGAGCCCATACTTCACCCTGTACCATTGATTACAAGAGAACTTTTCTAGATCAAAACTTCTGTAAATGAGGTCATGAAAGTGTCTTCCAAGCTCTGCGTCTTTTCACCTGTCAGCAATGAGGAGAAAGGTGCCATGAAGTTCACAGAGCTCTTATATATAAGTTTCGATTGACAGCCCTGTAGGAAGGATGTCAGTTACCAGTTCAAAGAAAGTGAGCATATTTCAATAGAAATTTGCAAATTTCTCAAATTTCTGATGGTGAAAACAACTTTCCTCCAGCCAACCCAACCCAGGCCCTTTTTCCATCTTCAGGTCTACAGCACCTGCAGACCAAGAGCACCAAGAGTGGCTGTGGGAAGGAATGACCACCTGCTCTGGGCTCAACAAGGCAGAAATTGCCATCAAACACAAAAACTCTGAGACAAAGGCTCTACATGCATGCAAAGAAATAAGAAGGGCACCCATGACACAACTGTGAGCACTGCTGGAGACAACCAAGCCTGGGTCCAAAGTTGGAAGACTGAGCCCTTGTTCCAGCCCTGCCACTCAGCAGCTTGGAGCCCTCCGGCAAGTAATCCACAAGTCTCAACCTCTGCTTTCTCCCCTGCAAAATGAAGAGCTTGAGTTAGTTTGTGTATAGCATGAGTTAAGATGAAATAGAACTCAGGGAGGGAAAAGATTTGTAAAGAAAGATCTATTGTCTCCACTCAGGCATGTACACATTCCACTCTCATCTACCATCCAGAAGCCAGCTGCAATTGGTACCTGTAGCTAAACTGTCTTACTCCAAGGCCTGCTCTACCACTTACTCTTTTTTTTTTCTGGTACTGGGGATCAAACTCGGGACCTTGCACTTTCAAGGCAGGCAGCAGAACCACTGAGCTAAATCCCTGGTCCTGCCACTTACTCTTTATGCAACTTGCCAAATATAGTTAACCTAAAGCTTCACAAACTGGTCAAAAGATACAAACATGCCAAGGCATTGCTCCCTCAGCCCTGAGGGCAAAGGGATACAGCAAGGAGCCAAGGCTAGTCACCCTACCTGTGAGTAGCCTCACCCTTTCTCACATTACTTTCTTCCCATATCCATATAAATGTTATCATTCCCTACATTTAGTGTGTAAAATGTAAATAGTAGGAAGTCCTGATGACCTGTCTAGATCTTGGATACATCATACATAAATGAACACAATAATGTATGAATGAACTTAAGAGTAAAATGAGCATGATGGTTTCAGGCATTTCCCTTTAACCTTGTGTACTTGTTCTCAGCGCGAGAGGTGGGGGTCCAGTCCCTGCACTGGAGTTTCTGAAATTTGTCAGCACTCTTAGTGCCACTTTCATCTGCTTTAGAAATGAGTACTGCCTGCTCAGGGAGAGGAGGAGTTGCAAATACCTAGATGAGAAAGAATTGCTAGTTGTCACCTCAGCTCCTACTCTCCTTCTCCTTTCTGTACAAAGCCTTTTCAGCTCAGTTACCAGAGTTACCTGCACAAGGGGCAGCAGGTCTTGTAAAGAAAGGTTAGTAAGAAAAATGGGAGGCCAGGCTGGACTACATAGCAAGACTCTGACTAAAAAAAAAAAAATGGAAAACTTCTCTTCACCCTCACAATTTCTAATTGAAGTCATGGAGCAGAACAAGAAGTTTCTAGATTAAAGGTTTAAAACTGTTGAAGAAACTTTTCTACATCCTGTTTCAGAAGTGCATGAAGCACACATAAGGCCTGGTCTAGACTAGATCAGTGGTAGCGAACCTACGGCACAGTTGCCACAATGGGCTCGCAGAGCCCTCTCTGTCAGCAGCGAGCCAAGTCGCTCCAACAGCATCGCCCCAGCAGCCAAGCATTGGATAACAGTTTTTTCTAAACTAAAACCTCAGTGTCCAAGTTTTTTGTAGTGTTAGCACTTTGCGATAAATTAGTGGGTTTTGAGTTGAGTTTGTCTCTAAAAGGTTTGCCATCACTGCTCTAGATGATGTCCAGTGTTCTTGCCATGACCAAGGCTAAAAAAATCCATCAACCTACAGTACTTTTTTCCAGTCTCTTTTATCGCACTTCCAAGGCAAATCCTCCTCACCTGCAAATAATAGCCACAGCTCCCACTGAAGGAGTGACTTCCTTATACCAGGATCTGTGTGTGTATGCTTTGAAGACTCAAAACAACCTGCTCAGTAGTGTCACTGCCAATGTTTTCCAGAGGACACTAAGACTAGATGGTGGACCAATCTGGGCCTGAAGATTGGCTCAGAGAACAGCTTACTCGTGGATTCTTTAGCTGGATGCAATGACAAGATCATTACATCAGTGATGATTACTCATATAACAGTAAAATACTTGAATTCATGAGATTATGGAAACTATATCTCCAGCAATCTCTGAAATATTTTCATATAGGGAGATCTAGGAAAAAGAATGAACAGATTGGCTAGTCACAATTAATCAGCAAATTAATAAACTGCCTTGACCTGCTTTAGGGGCCATTTCTCTAACTATAAGGACAGCTTCTTTCCTTCTTGTCTTATGTTAATATATTGGTGCTGTGGTTTAGGGAACCTGGGAGCTCTTTATTCCCTGCCAAACTTTAATTGGACCCCTGTCAGGGTCCATAGCTAATGGTGCCCTCACTGATAAATGGCACTGCCCATCCCCTGAATATGGGCTCCCGCTGTCCACCTGGGCCCTGATTTGGCAGAAAAATCATACGCCTCTTCTTTGACACAAAGAAACACAGGCATTCCCAGACAAATTGCTTTTCTTCCAGACACATTTGTTAAAATTGCCCAGGCCTCCTTGGCAGGCGAGGGAGCTACAGAGTTTGCTTAGGTGCAAGAGACAGAAGCAGTGAGGGAGGAGGAAGAGACTGCCTGGCAGGTCACTTCTTGAAAAATAAACCCACAATCTTTGGCTAACCAAGAGCATCTTGGAGAGGACATAAGGACAGGCTGTCTGAATCCAGCCCACATGACTCAGGGATAGACAGGTGTTTCTCAGAATACAGCAAGGGAGACAGCAGGGACAGAGACACTTCGTTACCTGCCATCTGGAATTCAGTGTCACCAGGAAAACACTTCCAAGAGAATTCACACTCCATTTCTCTCTGAGGTCCTGAGATTTCTCCTCCTATCCCATTCCCAATCACAAGACTAGCAACCATAGCAATACATACAATGCCTTAGTCCTGGTGTGAATTTTTAAAAGAAACAAAGCTGCTTTATAAAAAGAAAATGGGTAATGACCATCCCAGCAAAATGTTATATTGGTGAGGACTTCTATGTGTGTGGGGGGATTGAACCCAGGGCCTTTACACTGAGCTACATCCCTATATCCCCAGCCTCTTTTTGTTTGTTTATTTTTATTTGTTTGTTTGCTTGCTTGCTTGTTTGCTTGAAACAAGCTCTCACAGTGAAGATGTTCTTAAGAGATGTTTGGTGAATCTCACCAGTGTAGTCTAGTGGTGGACTTCATCTTGTGTCTGGCCGATTGGTGATAATTGGCACTTGAGAAGTGACCTTAAAGATGAAGAACTGCTAACCTCATCCATTTGCCAGATGAACCTACCCAACCTTCCTCCCTCCCCAGTATGAAGTATACTAGATACAGAAAAGCTCAAAACAATCAGTCAGGCCTAATAGCTGTGCCTGACTGCCTATCATCCGAGGGCACCCAGACTAACCCACTGGCCAACACTCAAGTTGTTGTCCTTCCCAGAAGCCTGGATGAAACTCAAAGCTGGCAAATAGTTTTCTTGAGCAACCCCCTGCACTCACTCTCATATCTATTTCCCTTTGGACAGTCCTCTGATTGGTTAGTTTTCTGAACTAAACCATAAGACTCATCAAAAAAGGGGAGCACATTCTTCCTGTTCACCTTCTAACCACTAAAATCTAATGTGAATGCATATAGATGATACCTTATAAATGTTTTGAATGAATGAATGAATCCAAAAGATACCAGAACTGGATGTCAGAAGACCTTGATTCTAGCTACAACTCTGTAATGAATGAATGTATGACTTCAAGTCTGTGACTCAGTTGCATTTTCATAATATAAAGAAACCATCCTGAAGAGCAGTTGCCGCCCCTCCCCACTCCCATGCTCAGCACAGCTCATGGGTCCACAGAGAGGGGTCCAGGGCTCTGGGGAGGTGTGGATGAAGGAGATCCTGAACAAACCAGCCTCAGGTCTCCCGTGCCCTCAGACACACTATCTTGCTTTTACTTCTTTTTATGTTAGGCTCTCAAATAAGACTTTGAGTGAAAAAAGGATTCTACAACCAAGGAAGAGTTTTTTAAACTATAGTGAACTGTACAGTCCTTTTGCCACTACATTCTACCAATCTATTAAAAAGATCCTGCCTCTCACTCACTTGATTCACTTCTGTGAGAGGTGGTGGTCTAGTCCATGCACCAGTTTCTGAAGCCAAACCTCTGCAGTCCCCCAAATCACCTGCCTATTTCATTCCAGCATATCCTTCCATCTGCCTGAAACTAACCTTGCCTCCATTTATTTTTACTGGTTTTTTTTTTCTTGCCTCTTTTTTTTTCTAACTGGGGGGAAGTCCCAGCCCATCCTTCCAGATACAGCTCACAAGCCTAACCCCACATCTCAGTCTCCTCCCTGCTTCCCTTGCAACCAAAGAACATGCTCCCTAAGAGCCATGTTTACCCAACTTGGCCGCAGACCACTTCATAGATACTCTGCGGTATTAAACACTAGCTGTGTGGAATCAACTATTTATTAAACACCTTCCTGATTAGAATATTCAAGCTTTGGGCAGGAGATTTAGCTCAGTGATTCTGTCACTTGCCTCACAAGCGCAAGGACCCAAGTTCAATAACCGGTACCAAAAAAAAAAAAAAAAGAAGAATATACTAGCTTCAAGGTCTGGAAATCTGCCATACTTCCTGGTTGTGTCTCTGGCATTCACTACATTGTCTGATTGAGTAGATACTTAACAATTCATGATGCATAAAGTAAGCAAATTTGGAAGTCAGAAGTTATTTAGGAAATTGCTAAGTTAGTAAGTAGGTTAGAGAATTAGTCAAAATAAGTATATGCTAATGGAAAACCTCTCTGTGTAGAGTAACTGGCATTCAGGTGTGAATAACCATTACATTTAATTCTTCCAAAAGAATGTGCACCTATTTAGAAGTACTTATTTATCTAACAGCTTTCTTTGGTGGAATGTGCAGGGAAATAAAGTTCTTCAGGGAGAAGCCATTCTCCAGTCCTTGACTGCTCCCTGCTGAGTCTTTCTCCTTTACCCTACTCTGAGGAGGAAGAATCCTCTCTGTTGGTTCTAAGAGGGTCATAGAAAGTCAAGGCTGGCTGTGAGTGACATGATGAGGTTTGAGGGGAGGAACACATGGTGATTATCTTTGCTAATGGGCAGCACTCCTATTCCCAGGAGCCTGCTGAAGTGAATCCTTCCAGTTTCTCAAGGATATGAACATCCCATCTCAGAACAACTCTCGTGGGAATATTCCCATCATGCAGTTGCCAATCACTGACTCTTGGCCACCTGCACCCCACAATGTATTCTATCCTGATGTCTCAGTACATGGTGATATTCCTGGAATCAATATGTCTCTTCCTCCCCAATCACCGAATGAATAACTAAGAAATACAAAATCACTTTGGTAATAACATAAGGCAAATATGATTAGGGAGGTAACTCTGGGCAAGAATCTTTGCATGAATTATCAAATTAAGTAAAGATTATTTATACATTGATCTCTCATGTAAAATAGTAATGCTTTACCATAGTACACCCAAAACAATTTCTGGTAACAAAACCAGAATGCTTCCTTTGTTATTCTGAAATGAAAACTAGAGATAGTGTTACCTTCCTACACATTCAACTTTTTTTGTTGTTGTTGTTAAATTCTTTTATTGGTACATTTTAGGTATACAACACAATTACATTTCTCATTGGGAATTGTACCTTTACATAATGCATCTTCGTTCTTATTTTTTCCCCATTCCTTGCCCTCCCTTCACACCCTCCACCCTTCCCTATTTACAAAGACTTTATTTCCAGTTTTTCCATTTCTCATCACTTTTCATTTCCTTTCTTTCCTTTCCCCTGCCCCTCCCACTAACCCTACCCCTTTGGCTCTTTTCTTCCTATTTTACATTATCGATTATTCATTCTAATCATTGGTACATTTTAGATATACAATATAAGGACATTCATGATTGGAAATTTGCACCTTTACATAGTCTCTCTTGGTTCTAATTTTTCACACTTGCCCAGCCCTCCCTTCAACCCCTCCAATACTCCTTATTTACAAAGATTTTGTTCCTATTTTTCCATTTTCTCATATTAATCCCATTCCCTTCTATCCTTTCCCCTAGCCCTCCCACTTCCTTCCCCTTGGCCCCTTTTCTTCCTATTTCACGTTACCTATTATACATTTTAGTCCTTATTTACACTTTCAGATTCTCACACCAGAGAAACTATTCAGTATTTATACATGTGTGTCCTATTTATTTCACTAAAGAGTATGGCCTCAATGTGCATCCACTTAGCTATAAACGTCTCTAATTTCTCATTTTTTACGACTGAGTACTACTCCATTTTATTAAAAAACCACATTTTCTTTATCCAGTCTCCAGCTGATGGGCATTTGGGCTGCTTCCAAGTTTTAGCTATCACAAACTGTGCTGCTTTGAACATGGGCATACATATATCACTGTGGTATGATTCTTTTAATTCTTTGGGGAAGATCCCCAGCAGTGGAATAGCGGATCAAGTGGGACTTCCAGTCCTAGTTCTTTGAGGTATCTCCATACTGATTTCCACAGTGGTTGCACCAGTCTACACTCCCACCAGCAGTGGAGAAGGGTTTCTCTTTCCCCACAGCGCTGCCAGCATTTGTTATTCGTTGATTTCATGATGGCAGCCATTCTTTCTGGTGTGAGGTGGAATCTCAGCGTTGTGTTCATTTGCATCTCTCAAATGACCAGTGATGTTGAACATTTTTTCATGTATTTATTTGCTATTTCTACTTCTTTGTCTGAGAAATGTCTGTTCCTTTCAGATGACCATTTTCAGATTGGGTCTTTAAATTTGGGAGGTCTGATCTTTTTAAGTTCTTTATAGATTTGAGATAGTGGACCTTTGTCTGAGAAAAAGCAGGTGAAGATTTTTTCCCACATTGTGGGTTGTCTCTTCACACTGCTGGTGGTTTCTCTTGCTATGCAGAAGCTTTTTAATAAGAAGAGATCCCACTTGTTGATTGTTTGTGCTAGTTCACAGGCAACTGAGATTTTGTTCATAAAACCTTTTCCTCCACTAATGTCTTCAAGAGTTCTACCTAAACTCTGTTCCAACTGGTTCAGAGTTTCTATTTTAATATTTAGATCTTTAATCCATTTAGATTTCAGTTTAGTGCATGGTGAGAGATATATGTATACTTTTAATCTTTGGCAAGTTGAAACCCAATTTTTCCAGCACCATTTATTAAAGAGGCTTTCTTTCCTCCAGTGAGGTTGTTTGGCTCCTTTATCGAAGATGAGATGGCTGAGTGTGTCTGGCGTTGTTTCTGCATCTTCTAATCTGTTCCACTGGTCTTCAGGTCTGTTTCTTTGCCAGTACCATGCTGTTTTTATCACAGTAGCTTTGTAGTAGAGTTGTAGGTTTGGGATTGTGATACCACCTGTCATGTCTCTGTTACCTAGAATTGCTTTTGCTATTCTGGGTCTCTTCTTATTCCAAATGAATTTTTGGATTGTTTTCTTGAGGTCCATCAAGTATGCTGCTGGGATCTCAATTGGAATTGCATTAAATCTATATAGCAGTTTTGGAAGTATGGCCATTTTCACTATATTAATCCTTGCTACCCAGGAGCAGGGGATGTCTGTCCATTTTCTGATATCATCTTCAATCTCTCTTTTCAGAGTGCTATAGTTTTCAAAGAAGAGGTCTTTGATTTTGTTTGTTAGGTTGATTCCTAGGTATTTCAGTTTTTTGGATGCTATTGTGAAAGGAATTATTTGACCTATTTCTCTCTCAGTGAATCTGTCATTCATGTAGAGGAAAGCTATTGATTTTTGTGTGTTGACCTTATAACCAGCTACTTGACTGGATTTGGTTGTTAAGTCTAGAAGACTTTTGGTGGAGTTCTTGGGGTCTTCTATATGCAGTATCACGTCATCTGCAAATAATGACAATTTGACTTCTTCATTTCCTATCTTTATTCCTTTTATTTCTTTCTCTTGTCTAATTGTCGTGGCTAATGTTTCCAGAACTATATTGAACAAGAGTGGTGATAGTGGACATCCTTGTCTTCTTCCTGATTTGAGTGTGAAGGATTTCCGTTTTTGACCATTTAGTATGATATTGGCTGTTGGTTTTTCATAGATGGCTTTTATCCGATTGAGGTATTCCATCTATTCCAATTTTTTGTAGGGATTTTACCATAAATGCAGATTGGATTTTGTCAAATGCTTTTTCTGCATCTATGGAGATAATCATATGGTTTTTGTCCTTGGCTCTATTGATATAGTGTATTACACTGATTGATTTGCATATGTTGAACCATCCCTACATACCTGGGATGAATCCCACTTGATCAGGGTGTATGAACTTCTTGATGATCTTCTGCATTCTATTTGCCAGTATCTTATTAAGGATTTTTGCATCTATGTTCATTAGTGAGATTGGCCTATAGTTCTCCTTTTTGGTTGGGTCTTTCTCTGCTTTGGGGATCAAGGTGATGCTTCCTTCCAGGAATGAATTTGGGAGTATTGCTTCCCTTTCAATTTCATTGAAGAGTTTAAACAGTAGTGGCAGCAGTTCCTCTCTAAATGTCTTGTAAAATTCAGCAGTGAAGTCATTAGGGACCGGGCTTTTCTTAATTGATAAGTTTTTAATTACATTTTCAATTTCATTGGTTGACATTGGGTTGTTCAGAATTTTTAGGTCTTCTTCATTCAACTTTGGTAATTCACATGTATGTAGGAATCTGTCCATTTCTTCTGTGTTGTCCATCTTATTGGCATATACGTTCTGGAAGTAGGTATTGATGATCCTCTGGATTTCTCCTGGGTCTGTTGTAGTTTCACCCTTTTCATTCCTAATTGCATGGATTTGGGCCTTTTCTTTCCTTTTTCTGACAAGGTTGGCTAAAGGTTTGTCACTTTTGTTGATTCTTTCAAAGAAGCAACTCTTGGCTTCATTGATTTTTTTGTATGGTTCTCTTAGTCTCCATTGCATTGATTTCTCCTCTGATCTTTATAATTTCCTCCCTTGTATGAGCTTTGGGGTTGTCCTGCTCTTCTTTTTCTAGAAGCTTGAGGTTCAGCATAATGTTGTTTAATTGGGCTCGCTCTGTTTTCCTAATATGAGTATTCACTGCTATGAATTTCCCTCGTAAGACTGCTTTCATTGTGTCCCATAGATTCCGATACGTTGTATTGTCATTGTTTTTTAATTGAAGGAACTGTCTGATTTCTTCTTTAATTTTCTCTGTGACCCAATGGTTATTCAGAAGTGTGTTGTTCAATTTCCACATGTTTATGAAACTATTTGAATTTCTTTTGCTATGGATCTCCAATTTCATCACACTATGGTCTGATAATATATAGGGGATAACTTCAATTCCTTTGCACTTACTTAAACATGTTTTATGTGTGAGTATGTGGTCTATTTTGGAGAATGACCCATGTGCAGCTGAGAAGAATGTGTATTCTGATTTTATGGGGTGGAACACTCTGTAAACACCTGTTAAGTTCATTTGTTCAAGAGTTCTATTGAGTTCTAGTATTTCATTGCTTATATTTTGTCTAGTTGATCTATCTATTTGTGACAGTGGGGTGTTGAGGTCCCCCACTACAATTGTATTAGTGCATATATGACTTTTCATGTCCCTTAGTATTTGTTTTATATAGTTGGGCACACTAGTGTTTGGTGCATAGATATTTATGATTGTCATCTCTTCCTCTTGGATTCTTCCCTTTACAAGGATGTAGTGTCCTTGTTCATCTCTCTTAATCAGTGTTGGTTTGAAATCTACTTGATCTGCAAAGAGGATAGCTACTCCTGCTTTTATTCGGGTTCCTGTCACATGGAGTATTGTTTTCCACCCTTTGACTTTCAGTCTATGAGTTTCCTTTTGAATTAAGTGTGTTTCTTGTATGCAGCATATTGTTGGATTTTGCTTCTTGACCCATTCTGCCAGTCTTTTTCTTTTGACTGGTGAATTGAGACCATTAACATTGATGGTTATAACTGAAATGTATTGACTTGTCATTGCCATGACTTTTTCTTTTTGTTGGGTTCTCCCCCTTTACATTTAATTTCTTGTCATGCCAGATGGGTTCATTCTGCTTTGCTTCCTGGGGTTGTGATCCTCAGTGTCTGTTCCTAGCATATTGTGTAAACTTTTTTGGAGTGCTGGTTTGGTATTCACAAAGTTACTAAGGTGCTCTTTGTCATGAAAGTATCTTATTTCTCCATCAATTTTGAAAGATAGTTTTTCAGGGTACATCCATCTGGGTTGGAGGCTGTTTTCTTTGAGGGCTTGGAATATGTCATTCCAAGCTCTTCTTGCCTTGATGGTTTGTGTTGAGAAGTCTGCTGTGATTCTGATGGGCTTTCCTTTGTATGTGATTTGTTTCTTTTCTCTCACTGCTTGTAGAACTTTGTTCTTCTGTTGAGTTTCTGGAATCTTAACAATTATATGCCTATGTGTAGATTTGTTTTTTGATCAAGGCTATTTGGAGTCCTATATGCCTCACTTATCTGTATGTCAAGCTCTTTTCCCCTGCTTGGGAAGTTTTCTGCCATTATTTCTGTGAAGAGTTTTCTTATGTCATCTGCACTCTCTCCTGTTTTTTCATTGAGCCCAATCAGTCTTATGTTATTCTTCTTTGCATCATCTAGCAGCTGCTGGATTGATTTCTCATGTTCCCTTATAATTTTGAAGCAATTTTTCTTTTCCTGGTCACTAATTGCAATCTTATCTTCTATATCTGAAATTCTGTCCTCACATTGGCTCATTCTGCTGTGTAGACTTTCAATGGAGTTTTCATCTCCTGGAAATCTATTTGCATCTGTGTTATGGATTCCATTTGTTTCCTGTGTTGGGATTCCATCATGTTGCTCAGCTTCTCTCTAGATTTATTAATCATGTCTTGCACTAGGGGCACAATCTCTCCTGTTATCTGAGAAATTATTTCTGATTTCATTTTTTCCAGATCCCCTTTTGTTGCCAGTTCAGTGGGTCCAGGTGGTTGAGTATCAGAGTGTTCCATCTCATTTCCCTTTGGGGTTGCTGTAGGTGATCTGGAAGTCTGGTTTTGAGACTTATTTATGTGTTTTCTCATTTCGACTGGGGGGGTGGGGGGGTGCTTTTGCCCCCCACCCCCACCCGAGGATCATCTCCTCTGAGCTAGGAGAGGTGGGACAGGGGCTGGGAGCAGTGGTAGGGATGGTGGTCCAGAAGCCCCTTCCTTTGGGCTGGGAGCAGCGGAAGGGATGGTGACCAGGAAGTCCCTTCCTCTGGACCAGGAGCAGTGGGATGGTGGCTCAGAAGACCCTCCCTCTGGGCCAGGAGTGGCGGGAGGGATGGTGGCCTGGAAGCCCCTTCCTCTGGGCTGGGAGCAGCAGGGCAGAAGGCAGCCCAAAATCCCTTTCCTCTGGGCTGGGAGCAGCAGGAGGGATGGTGGCCAGGAAGCCCCTTCCTCTGGACTAGAAGCAGTGGGACAGCTGCTCAGAAGCCCCTACCTCTGGGCCGGGAGTGGCAGGACCCAGTACCATGGTCTGGTGGTCTTGTGTCCTCTGTGTCTTTGTAGTGTGGAACCAGGTGGCTGTACAGAGGAGCGGGGGGGGGGGGGGTGTCCAGTGGATTGCCGCCAGGGCACGGGCTGATTTGGCATGTTCTGTGCAACTCACAACCTCGGTAGGGTGTCCACAGACCTGCCTGTTTGCCTGCATTCAACTTTTTCAAAAAAAATCAATATGCCCTGAGTATGAATGATAAAGGAATATTCAATGAAAATAATATTTATTTCTCTGTGTGAATGCTGGAGTGTATCTTAGGAGACATAATGAAGTTGTCAGAGGTTTTCAGTGATTTGTGGAACCCCTAGGAATGCAACTGTCACAAATACACACTCACATAGGTGTGTTGTGTGATGCTCAAAGACCACAAATAATGTTGCTGTTGTTGATGTGGTTTTCCAAAATGATGACCAACTCTTGGTAAATTTTAAACAAAACAAATTACATCTCTCCCTCAATTTACCCAGTTATTGTAGGCCTAGCAAGAATATTTTTAAAACCACAAAAAGCAAATATATTTATATGTAAAATGGAGATAAATTCACTTCAGAAGTTATAAACAGATTTGTGCTTATATGATTATCCAACGGGACCTTCATAATCAGCTGAGATGCAAGACAGTGCTTCCTTCCAAGCCATGGTGCCACACATTACAGAATATCTAATGGACCAGATCCCTGACTATTTAATGCCACAAGTGCTTACAATCATCTTGAGAATCACAGATTTCCAACCTTCTCCCTAGGAGAAAGCACTACCTTTGTTGAGAACCACCAATTTGCCATATTTTCTATAAGGCTTCCCTCATTGACTGAGATAATTAAGAGTTGATTGTAGTTGTGAAACCAAAGATGCACTAGAAGAGACCTAAAGCTTACGTAGTTGGCCACTTCACTTCACCCATGTGAGGGTAAATAACCTAATCATGGATATTCAGTTACTAAGATAAAAACCAAGGTTTCCTTTTCCATACCTTTTCTTATTGAAAATTTAAAACTCTATCTCTCTTGCATACAGATATTTTGCATACATATGTTCAGATATTTTGAAATACCTGAAAATGTATCTCTATTGTATACAGATATTTTGCATAAACATATTCAGATATTTTGAAATACTTGATAATTTGAAATATTTGAATAATTAACAAAATATTTCAGTTTTTTCCAGGATATTCTGGCTTGTAAACACTTTTCACCACTAAGTACGACTGCCAAGTTAGATAATCTTTAGCGTTCACCAAAAGCCTGGATTTCTGCATATAAATAAATCAGAAGAATTTGAAAATACTAGAAGATCTCTTGTACAATGTGTCCAAAAAAATGGTTTTGCAGGACAGA
This sequence comes from Heterocephalus glaber, assembly GCF_053883595.1. Classification (NCBI taxonomy): domain Eukaryota; kingdom Metazoa; phylum Chordata; class Mammalia; order Rodentia; family Bathyergidae; genus Heterocephalus; species Heterocephalus glaber. Next base: position 47,192,965 of record NW_028258324.1, on the reverse strand, counting down.
AATTGTCTTAAGTGGTTACTGGCTGATTGATTTTCCCACTGTTTTCCCCAAACTACAGTCATCAGGATCCCAGCAGGGCCTTGGGAAATGAATGACTGAGATTCCAAAGTCTCCTTAGGCCTTGCTGAGCCAGGGCTCCTTCCTCTGACTCAAGACGGCAGGCACTGTCCCTTCCCAGACCTAATGAAGACTTGACTTGTCACTAATTACACCTGGCAAGCGGGTTCTGGTAGAGAATTGGATATTTTTACATTTAATTTGGGAGATCAGATATTCTGGGAAGAATTTTGATTGTACAAAACTCCACAATACTCACAAGTTCTCCAAATTAAATTTGCAGTCAAATTGAGGCCTGTTTCTAGAGTATCATTTGGAAAAATTCTATTTATGATTTATACATTATCAGGGTATACAAAATACCTGTATATAAAATAAGTTCATACAGGGCCAGGGATTTAGCTCAGTGGTTTCACTGTCTGCTGCGCAAGCGCAAGGACCCAAGTTCGATCCCCGGTACCAAAAAAAATAATAATAATAAGTTCATGGAATTCAGGAATTATTGGTTGAAGCTGTGGATCCTACAAAAAAGAAGAGAAATTAGCTGCTTCCTAATCCCTTCCTCTCACAGCACCTGTGTGTGCAGATTAAATTCTCAAGAACTCCAAAGCATACATGAAAATCCTCTGGGAAAATAGCATCAGGCCCTCATACTTAATGCTCACCTACCCTATACTCTCTTCATGGAAGACTTCTTCAGGCCCCCCTTCAGAGACCATTTCCTCTTAATTTTAGACTCACTCTAACAGTATAAACATCCACTGTTGGAAGCAGCAATTTAGAAAAGAGATGGTCTGATTGCTCGAGGTAAGGACCATGAGAGCAACAAGTAACTGACTGCCTGACATCAAGGACAGAGATGGAACAGTATTTTACAAAATTTACAAAATTGGGGGAGGAGGGCTGAAATAAAAATTAAAACAGCATCCTGGGCCATTTAATGTAGGGACAAAAGATTTCACTATCTCCAAGAGCCTCTCCAGGACAATATAGTGCATGATATAAAAGAAGAGTTTAGTTCTGATATTCTGCAGCAAAAGCAAGACTCAATATAACAGAATTCTATAGTGTACAAGTTAGGAGACCCTTAAGGGAGCACATTTATTTTACAAATAAAGAAACTGAATATAAAGGGTGGTGCTGAGACAGGAGCCCAGCCTAACAGGTACAGGGCTCCTTCCACAGGGACATCTTCACAACCAGGGCAACTTCAGGGAAGAAAGAGAGATTACATCACATTTATTGTGCCACTGCTTCTGACATCCCTGTTTTTGCTTCCTGGCATTGATATCTCCCTTCAAAAGGAGAAGAGATCTCCTCTCTTTATCCACAAAAGAGTGAACTATTGTTCCCTGGTTTGTGAGGAGAGAATCTCAGGGTTGGCCCTTAACAAAATTAGGACTGAAGGTAAAGTTTCCTTTGAGTTCCCGCCTACATTCCACTCCTGGTGTGTTTCCTGCAAGCTGTCTTATGTCTGTCCTCCAACTGGCTGCCCCACCCACTAGCCCACATCCAGAGTTCCTAGCCAAAAGAAGAAACTGCCAACTCCCAGGAGTTTGCTGTAGTCTCAATCTCTTTCTTATTTGATCTCTAATCACATCAAAGTATTTTTTCAAATATAAGCAATCATAAGCATTACTTGGGGAGCTTGTTAAAATGCCATTTTCCTCTCAAATTAGAATTCAGTGGATGATTCTAGTGGAAGGAAACCCCAAATCTTCTCTGCAAAACACATGGCTTTTGCTTAACTGTCCAGCCTAGTCTCTTCCTAACAACCCCATGCTAACTCTCTTCCATCCCAATACTTCATCCTCTCTTCCCTCCATACCTTTACCTCATGTTCTATCTTCTTTAACCAATTAATTCTTCCATATACCTCAAAACCAGCTGAGTATATGTCCCACATCTATGTTCTCATTGTTCTCATATACTTCTGCATTGTCAAGCTTATTGGACCTACCATGTGCGCTGAATCCCTGGCATATCTCTCCTTGAAGGTAGGGACATGTGTTACTTGTCCTTCTTGTTTCCAGAATTTAGCACTCTGTCACACACTCTAAAAGTGTTTGTTAAATTATCTTTTGCATATGCTAATTTTCCTTATTTACATTATTTATTATTATTATATACATTATTCTTTATTTCCTTATTCCTCATTTACATTTGCATTTTTATCTACCTACTTGATTCAATAAAGAATTTTCTTAGATTGCTTAAAGCACTACTTTCAAATGAAGAGCATCATCTATAACCTATCAAAACTGAAATAGAAGAATATTATTGCACAATATAACCCTGGTCCATAGTGGAGATCACAGTGAATCAGACCCATGTGCGCTCAGGATATCTGCCACCTAAGGAACCCAACAGAGTCCACACAACCAATGAGAATTTTTCTAAATAAAGATCAGGTTCCTGTAGTTCAGTAAAACTAGTTCTTATTGCCTTCCTAGGCATTAAGGTTAAAAGGTTTGGGAAAAATATGGTTGAAAGTGATTGGAATTGGCTTAGAATTTCTTCATATATAGTCACATGCCACATAATGATGTTTTGTTCAATGATACAACACATACATGACTGTGGTCTCATAATATTGTAATGGAGCTAAATACTCCAACAGACCAGTGCCATCACAGCTGTCATAACATCGCCATGTCTGCAGTGCAACGTGTTGCTCAGATGTTTGTGGTGATGCTGGTGTAAACAAACCTGCTGCATTCCCATTCATATAAATGTACAGCACATAGGATTATGTACAGTATGTAGTAGTCAATAATGATGACAGATGATTGTGTCATTGGCTTATGTATTTATTATACTATACCACTTATAGGTCCTTTAGAGGGCACTCCTTCTACTTATTAAAAAAAGACTACTGTAAAATAGTTCACTGTCTGTGCTGGCATCAGCCTCATATACTTCAGGTTTACTGCATCTCCTGCTTGGATCATTTTCTCTTATACTTTTTTTATTCATCTTGCCCTTGGAGTGAGAGGCTATGTCAAATACAGCTCAAGTGTGTAGCAGGCATTCCATCTAGGTTTCTGCAAGTGCATTCTATGATGCTCACACAGAGACAAATTGCTTAATGTATTTCTCAGAACACACTCATTAAGTAGCACGTGACTTATGTAAAACTTTGTGTATTTATTCTAAGGGCTCAGAAATTCCCAGTATTTTCTACCCAAGAGTGTTACCTACCAAGAAGCTAGCTCATCTCATAAAGCCCACCATTTGTGTGTGTTTGTTCCCTGCAGGAGTATGCTATGCAGAGTTTGGAGTCCGAGTCCCCAAGACCACAGGATCTGCCTACACCTACAGCTATGTCACTGTTGGGGAATTTGTGGCATTCTTCATTGGCTGGAACCTGATCCTAGAGTACCTGATTGGCACTGCAGCTGGTGCCAGTGCTCTGAGTAGCATGTTTGACTCACTGGCAAACCACACCATCAGCCACTGGATGGTGGACAGCGTGGGAACCCTCAATGGTCTGGGTGAGACTGCTGCATGCTCTCCCCAACATGCAAACTTATTGAACCAAATGAATGGGCTCACCTTTAAAAATCCAAAGCATGTTGAGAACCTTGAGTGATGCTTTTTGTTTCTGTAATGGAATTTTTTATCCCAAGGAAATTATTCTAATTTTCATGGAAGCGTTATACAAAACATTATACAAAAAACTGTTCATCACTGCCTTATTTAAAGAGGTTTATCTGGAGTGCTTGAGATCAGAAGTTTTTTTGAGTTTTGGATGTTTTCAGAATTGGAAATATTCACCTATACATAATGAGATTTGGACATGGGACCCAAATCTAAACAAAAATTCATTTATGTTTCATATACTCCTTATACACATATCCTGGAGATCATTTCATTCAACATTTTAATATATTTGTGCATGAAACAGAATTTCAAAGTATAGGTTCTTTTTACTGGTGGCCTCATGTCTCCAAGCAAAAATATTTCAGATTCTGGAGCATTTCAGATTTCAGATTTTCAGATTACAGATGCTCAACTTGTAATAAAACAAATTAGAAACAGCCTAAATATTCTTCATTGTGGAAAATAATTAAGTAAATTATGGTATATAGTATGTATCTAGCAACTAAAAGGATGATTAAGGAAAACAATATAATAACATGAAATATGTTTTAACATAATATCATGTATCAAAGGATACAAACTATTCTGTGCACATACCATCTGGATAACTATATAAAAATAAAGCCAATGCAGGAAAAAGAACTGGAAGAAACTTCTCCAGTGGTTTCATCAGAATTTTTTTCAAATTTTTATAAATAAGCAGGAGGTAGCTTTTAAATTAAAAAAAATTTAAGGAACAAAATGGATTCTCGATTAGCAGAGGTCAAGGACAGGTAATGCAACTGACTGACCGCTAAACAATCAGAAGCCCATCTAAAACTGCCAGGGCACCTCAGGCCCCATCTGACCCTTTCCACTCACTTTCCATTCTGATGTCTGGTGTATCCCTTCATGTTCATGAGAAGTCAACCTATGGCTGAGGAAGCTTTGGCACTTTCCTCAGAAATTCCAAGGAATGATTTTGTGGCTGTGACCATGAAATTAACATTTATTGAAGCTAAAATCATTTTCAAAGGACATGTTGGACCTATGTATACATCTTGAATATCCCAAAACAATCCAGGCTTCAAATGCTCTGTGCCATGCTCCCCCAGGGGCTGCTGTAATTGTCACATCACATATCCCAACTTTTGGTCCAAAATATCAGGTCTTCTTACTTATCTACCAAACCTGCCTGTTTTCAAATAGACACTTATATCTCCTTGTGCACACACATACACACACACACACACACACACACAAACACACACACACACACACACACAAGAGCTCTTTGTCCTATCTGACAGACTGACCACTGCTCTGAGGGGCAGAACTGAGGGAAGATACATTGAGATGAAATCAGGCGTTTGCACTAAATCGTGCCCTTCTCCTCTAGGGAAAGGTGAAGAATCATACCCAGACCTTCTGGCTCTACTGATTGCAGTCATTGTGACCATCATTGTTGCTCTGGGAGTGAAGAACTCCGTGGGCTTCAACAACGTCCTCAACGTGCTGAATCTGGCAGTATGGGTGTTCATCATGATCGCAGGCCTCTTCTTCATCAATGGGAAATATTGGGCTGAGGGCCAGTTCTTGCCCCATGGCTGGTCCGGGGTGAGTTCATCTTAAAGCCTGGTGTACCTGTCACACACTGTGTCTCTGCCTTGCCACTACCTAACACAGATTTTTAAGGTACTACTCTGTCCCATAATCTTCATCATTTGAATCTGGATTTAACTGAAAAAGAGGATCTCATTTTTTAAATTTACTTGTTTCACAAGCATTTGTTGAGATCTTATTTTATATGAATTACAGTTATAGATTCCATGGTGTGGCCTTTGCAGAAGGTCTAACACTGTGTCAAGTACTTTAAATGTAAAATCAAATTTAATTGATCAGAATAACCTTAGGAGGAAAATATTTACACTTTTTTCTCAAAAATGAAAAAACTCAAAGAGGTCAAATGAATTACCATTAAGCACACAGTGTAAGTGGCAGGATAGAGACCCAAAGCCCATACAAGAACAGCTCCGTTTCAGAGTTTCTCTGTAGCCTCCAAAGAGCATCTGGCAGGTACATAAATAGACCAGGCAGTGTAGGAAGCCAGGGAGTGGACAGACAGCAGGAAGAGATGAGTTTTGCCTGGGTGTGAAACTAGGGAAAGAACAGTTTTTAAGCCAAGCATTTGATCCCAGGTGGAGAGTCTTGCTGGAGTTGAGCAGACTCAATCAGTGCTGGTTAGAAATCCTATTCCAAGTGTCATTCACAGCACAGAAGTTTATTTAATTTGATCTTGGGTTTGGCAAGAGAGTGAGTGTCCTGCATCAAAAGAACATTTTCAGATCTTATCCCCATATGTGGATATGTTGTGGTATGGATTATGCTAATGAAAAATGGTACCAGGCACAGTGGCACATTCCTGTAATCCCAGCTACTTCGGAGGCTAAGGCAGGAGGATCACATGTTTGAGGCCATCCTAAGCAATTTAGCAATACCTTGTCTCAAGATAAAATTGGAGTGGGGGTGAGGGAGCCTGGGATATATATATATATAATGCAGTGGTAGAAGCATTTACCTAGTAAAAGCGAGCCCTGGGTTCAATCCTCAGCATCACAAAGAAAAAGAAAAATGGGAAGGTCAGAGTGGCAAATTCTTTATATTTACAAGTGATTTGAAGTTTGCCTGGTTTATTTCTCTGGTATGACTAAAAATGCTTATTTTATGGGTTTATCAGTAAAAATCACCAGCCATTTTTTGTGACAGTAGTACATAAATTAGAGAATTTTCAGCTGGCAGGGATCTGAGAGGTCCCCCGGTCCTATCCCCCCATTTAACAAATGAGTGAATCACCAGAGGCCAAGACAGGCAAATCTGCCTAACACCGGGGGCAGAAGAAAAGCCAAGGACTCCACTTGCTTTGCTTTTGTGGCTTTTGCTCAGACTTATTTTCCTCCAAGATGTCCAGGGATCTGAAATCTCTCTTGGAGAACACTCAAAATAACTTCCATTTATTCTAAACTATGTCATGCTGTTCAATGCAGAGAAATAAGTGAGGAAGCTATTTAAGCTTTTTTTAAAAAAATCTAGTCTTCTGTTTATCCAAAATAATTCCAAAGAACCACAAAGCTCAACTCTCTTCTGAAATGAATAAATACTGAAACTGATTAAAATCAGAAGAGACAAAGAAACACTGTTGACCCCATTCTGGATCCCCACGTCTATGTTTTCTTATTATACAAATTGTTCCTTTCCTATAACATAAGAGAAACAACAAATTATAAGAGTGAGAAGAAAGAATGTTTTCTTGGAACTCAAGTACATTTTTATTGTAGCACATGAAAATGTTCTCAGTGTTTTCTTAACAATGTAAGAAATTATTGGGTCACAGACTTACTGTAAGACTTTGGGTATCAGTTAATTTCAGTATTTCGGGCTTTTTCATCTATTAAGTGAGAAAACAAACTGCATCAAATGCTTGCAAGAAAGAACAAAATCATGGCCGTTTTCTGTGCACATTGTTATAGTTAGCAATCGTTACAGTGTCAAGAGGAAGGCACTAATATTTACTGACTACCCTGGTAGGTGCTCTATGAATATTATCTTGCTTTAAAGCAAACCCTTAAAGCAGATGATGTTATCTCGAATGTGAAAATAGAGAATGCAAGGGTCAGAGAGGCTGGGTAACCTGCAGATCTCACTTAGCCACTCTGTGCTATGGCTGAAATTCTCACACAGGCCTGTGTGACACCAAAACCCTTTCTATTTTATTCAGTATTTCATGTATGATATGAAGACCCCTTCCTTCTAATTCTTCTTAAAAAATAAAGTAGTGAATCTGACATGTTATATTTCCTTTAAACTTTTATAAAATCTTAGAATCTAAGAAAGAGCTAGAAGGAACATTAAGAGATAATATAGCTTTTTTCTTATCTTCAAATGGGAATATGATTAAGCCAACGTAAGCTGCAATTATTTGTCTTATTTATTCTGTTCATATTTAATCTTCAAAATCCTCCTAATGGCTCCTCCTATAATTTAGGTCCCCCATAAAGGCTAGAAAGAGTTACAGGGGAATGGGGAAAAAAATAAGAACCAAGACAGATTATGTAAAGGTGCAAATTTCCAATGATGAATGTCATTATATTGTATACCTAAAATGTACCAATAAAATTAATTTTTAAAAAAAGACTAGAAAGAGTTAGCATGGATAAATGCCTTTCCCAAAATCTGAAGGGAATGAACAAGTTGGTTAGACTTGTCTTTCACCTGGTGCATGTTTAGGGGGTCTTTATTCTCTTCAGGAGTTTGCTCCTCCTTTCTCAAGGACTACACACCCTTCCTCAACCAGAGTCCACCTCAGCAAGGAAAGTGTAATCCAGCTAGCCTTAGGGGCTGCCCATGTATGCATCCTGGGTTCTCACTAGCTTTTGTAACAAAAGATTAGAATTTAGGCATAAAAAAAGGATATTTTAACATTTTCTTTGTGACAAACTCTTTCATATACATTTTTTTTAACCTTCACAAGAGCCCTGCAAAATAAGTATGAGTATCTCCACTTTTACACCAAAATACAAGTTCAACTTTCATGGTCATTTTGACTTTGGGGAAGGCCCAGAAGTTGCATGGTGCCAGATCTGGTGAATAAGGTAGATGAAGACACACCATAATATTTTTATGAGCTTGACTTTTGGTTGAATAGCACATGGTAGCACCTTTCATTGTATTTTTTATTACCTCTTGTAAAGACACAAAAGGACTTGAAGAACAGCTTCAAAAAGTGGCATGAACAATGGGATAAGTGTCTATGGAGAAAGGAGGAGTAATTTAGAGGGGCCCTAATGGCAATGTCTTTTACTGTAATCAGTTTTTAAAATTTAAACATCCACTATATATTTTTATCACTCCTTGTAACTGATGTTTAAAAAATTTAAGATCACAGATCTAGACTGGAAGTAACAACTAAAATTTGTTCCTGGTCCTGGATGACTCCAAATCTGTATTTTACTCCACTATCCATCACATTTGGACCCAGGGGACCAGTTATCATTTGTTTGCTTGTTTGTTTGTTTGCTTGCTTCCTTGTTTTTGCACCCTTGGCTACTGGTCTCACTCCAACCCACATCAATCATTAGTAGTTTTGTCATTGGCTACCAAAAGAACATGACTAGGATTTTGGATTTTTGGTAAAATCCATTATTCTGAAAGAAACTCAACTGTATGCCCTGGTTGCTGTGACTAAATGTATCATCTGAGCACAAAGAACAGCCCAGTGTGATGTTGCTGATTCATCCTCTCTGCTCTCTGCCTGGCCTTGGATTTTTGCATAGTACATTTCCTCCCTAATGAAAGCAGCTGGTCCTCTTCCTTCTCAGCTTTGGTTCCAGGTCACTTTTTCAGTCCAGCAAGGCCACTGTGAATTTAAATCCTGTTGTTTAAGGACTGACACCCCTTCATAAGCATTACCAGAGTAATAAACACATTTCCCACTCTTACCTAGCAAATGTCAACAAAAGCATGCTCCCACTTGGCAGCTGCACGGACTTCTTCACTCCTTAGGGAAACCCTGACCCCTACTGCTGACTAGGGGACTAGTACAGAGTTCCAAACCAATTTGTTTTCCAATCACTTCAGATAGAATGGGATAGAGAAAACCATAATGTAGGGAATTGTTTATAAGGATACCATTATATGACTTTAAATATAATTCTCAAGTATAGTACTTTGAAATGGTCAATGAACAATCAGTTCTCTGGCAATGGAGCCCTCACAAACCTACTCTTTCCCCTGCTCCATCCATTTCTTTCCAAAGAAAATACCTTAAGGAATGGTTTACTCACTTACGAATTCTGGGTCAAATGCTTCTTTGGTCTTGAAGAGCTTAAGAACAACAAACATTTTTTCCTATATCAAGTAACTCTGGCCCTCAGCTGAACCGCTGCTTCCATCTGCAACTCCTCAGCCCTGAACATTGTTGGATGTGTGTGCCCTTTATGTTATTTGTTCTTGATGCTATCTTATGGTTTTTCTTTAACCAAATAAGACACTCTAGTGCACAAATAGCTCCCAGGAAAACAGTCCAAACAAGTATTCTTGGAAAATTCTGACAGCCTCCAAACAAAGGAAAAGTTGTTTTTCATGTTCCTCACATCTGACTCCATCTGTTGGAACCTATTAGCACATTCCACTGTCATTGTGGACAGGCTGCTAATAGAGATGGGGTAACAGGGTGGTTGAAAGTGGTATTAAAGTTGGAGATTTGTCTTATTACCTTGGGAGTAAATTATGTAAAAGTGCCCAATTATCTCCTAAGCATCTGGCAGGGTGGCCAAGAGAGGATGTAGGAGGGCTGCCTTATCCTAATGCCTCTCAAATATCACCAAGGCACAAGGGGCCAGCTTTTAGAGACCCCACACACTGATTAGCAGGCCACTAATGATACTACTTTTAACAGCTAAGTACCGAGTGGCCCTCCAGTAACTGAGCCATGGGCCATTCCTCCACAAAGCTCTTAGAGGGATGGACCCTTCTGCATCACCTGGCTGAGCAGCTACACAAGGTTTACTTTGGGAAATGATTTTAGCATTGCTATCATATTTAAAAATCAATACTATTTCAAGTATGTAAAATATCAAAAGAGAGAGTTATGATACCTTACCAGTGAACCCAGAAACACACATACACTTGCATATAAGCATATATGGGTACTCACACACATGCACACACAGACACACACACACATCTCATCCTCCAGCTAGATTCACAGAAGCTCATCTCTAGGGACCACACAGATCTTTTCACACATGTAAAAGTATCCTAATCCTAAATACTAGTGACCAGATCTGAGCCTGGAGAGAGTGGCATGGAAGACAGTTAGTGATTATTTGGGTAGGGATGCATACGTGGTTTCCTTTCATGGCTCTTCTGTATTTATTATTTGTTGCAAGGAACAAAACTCATTCAAACTAACTCAAGTACAAAGGTGATCACTTTTGCTAACTTTGTCTTCTCTTTAGTAATCTGTTTAATCTGTGTTAGATTGGGGTGTGCTTGACCTTCATAGGTGTGCTGTTCTTTCTCCATTGTCTTCACTGCACAGCTTCATGCTCTGGGCTGTGCTCTACAAGACCCCTTGCTGTTTGCTTCTGGTTGGGTGCAGCCAGTGGAAGTTCTAATTGGGCAATCAGAAGATTAGAAGAAACAAGGCCAGGAGATTTCTTCCTTCCTCTCTGGCACCACAATGGCCATTGCTCCTCCTGGGCAGCTCTGTCTACCTCTGCAGCTCTTGCTGGACTCCAAGATCACCATTCTGCCTGGCTCCTCAGCAGAAAGATGACATCAGTTTGTCACTGTCCAACATCCCAGTTGATTCCCTCACCCTGGCCGATCCCTGCCTCTAGACCCTTTGTGGACATCATTTCATTTGAACTATCTGCATTAAATTCTGTTGACTGCTTGGTGCAATAGGGCTTCCAGATGACCTATCTGTGACCTATGCAGTCTTCCTTCAACTATAATTGCTTCCTGGTTCTACATATGCTAATTCAGGATAGTGTGCATCCTCTTTTTTGGGGGGAATTCAATCCTCAGTACCTTGTGCTTGCCAGGCAGATGGTGGAACCACTGAGCTAAATCCCCAGCCCAGCGTGCATCCTTTTTACAAACTTATTCCCCCTCTTTTCCAGCTTGATCATAGTTGATTTTCTGGCATCTAATTATTATCAATAATTGTCAATCCTTTGTTTCATTTATTTAGAAAATAGAAGCATTTGTGTTTTGCAAATAATGTAGATACTGTACCTATAAATTTGGTTCAGTGTATTACCATAGTCAATGTTGCACTTAGGGTCTTGTAGTATTTTCCAAACTCCAAGTCCCCCAAGGTCAAGCTCAGAGTACTTTTTTGTTTATGACTGAATCCCCATTACCAAGCACAGTGCCTGCAACACAACAGCATGTAATATACATACATCAAGTTCTAAGTGAAGGAAGAGGAGCATAAGAAGTGGAGAAGGAAGTGGAGCATATGGAGGAGGAGCTTGTACTTTGAGTTTCATCTCCTCTAGAAAATTTACCAATAGCAATTGTAATGCTAGAGATTGAAACTAATATTTATTGAGCACCTATTGTATTCTGTGATTGCAGTTTACTATATTATCTCATATAAGCCTTGTAACAACTCTATGAGGCAAGTGCTATTATTATCTCCATTCTAGTAATAAAGAAATTTAAGCTCTAAGAGATTTGAAATTTGTGCTAGGTCACCAAGCTAAAGCTAGTATGTGGCAGAACCAACCTAGGTTTGACTGTCTACAAAGTCTACACTCCTAAAAAACTCAATCCCGCCTCCATGGGTGGCTCTGGGATTCACCTCTGCTCCAACTGTGACTCTGCTAGTACTTCAGATATTTGAAGGTATCCTCCATGTTTTCTATTGGATCTTCTGCTCTTCAGATTAGACACCCTCAGGTCACTATTATTCCTCGAATCATCTGGATGACAGACTTCTCATCTTTTTCAAAAAAATAGATTTGCCCCTAATCTGCCTGTTTGTTTTACCAGGTCACTGTATGATTTACAAGAGGAGAGAGAGAGAGAGAGAGAGAGAGAGAGAGAGAGAGAGAGAGAGAGAGAGAGAGAGAGAGAGAGTGTGTGTGTGGTAGAGAAGAGAAATTTTAAAAGATGAGAACACAGGACCTGCTTTCTGAAATCTGCCTTAAAACAAGGCTATCTTTGGTCGGCCTGCAACACAATACAATGTAATATATTTGTATCAAGTTCTAAATGAAGCTTAGTGAGCTTGGAATCCCATCATCTATTCATCCTTGAAGACCCCTGACAAGTAAAACAAGCACATTTCTAAGCCTAGGAATCTCTTTGTATGACAAAGTGAGGTCTGTTTTCTTTCCTTCTCTGGATACCAAAGACACTTTGCATAGCCTGATACAAAGGGCTTTCCTGGAGGGGAGTAGGGGACTCTCTTCTCTCCCAGAAAGTAGCCCTTAGAAGATGGAGCCACTTGTGTTAGAGAAGTTCTTTCTACCTGACTTATTAGACAGACCAGGAGTTATTAATTTTTTTGTGCCATAGACCCCTTTCCAGTCTGATGAGACTTATATATCCATTAGAGGTTAGTGAAAATTAAAATGTAATTATTTCCCAGAAAAAGTGACAGACACCCCCCACCTCAATGCCACTATCCCCAGGATAAGACCCCTAGGTTAGGGGACTAAAGTATCAGAATCAGTCAGGAGAGGCTGTAGAGGAGACCAGCTCATTTTACAGATAAGCAAAGGTTGTTTTTTGAAGGTTTGATAAGATCTTCAATTTGTGATGTACCTTGCACTTTCTAGTATATACAATACTTTGGCTTTTCCTTATGGAGAAGTCAGTGAGGAAGGTAAGAGTGAAATTTTTGGACAAGTACCTGTTTGGCACAGGCTTTGAACACAATTATTTATAAAGCGAATATGAGGCAAAGGGGGGAAATATCTACATTATCTCCTGGACCCCTATAGAGCTTTCAGTTTGTCCCCTCACCCAGTACACACATGTCTTTTCCTACAAAGACGTCTCCAAGCATTCAAAGAGACACCTATTTTACTTTCAGTTAATGACGATACCAAGGTGAAGAAGACTCAGTTGAACTTTAATAAATTCTTTAGAAGAAAGCTACACACTACTTGATGGAAGATTTTCATTGACATCCTGACATGAAGACCCAGCAACCCTTGGAGCCGCATAGGCCCCTGGCTGACACACATTCAGCAGACGTCACTGGATACCAAATGGCACTGGATGTTACTAGATGCCACCTCCCCAGCTTTACTCTCACCGTCTGCCTCATGCCCAACTTGGTCATTCAAATCCTTATATGGAGCAGAATATCTAACTCTATCTCTACTCTTTCTACCCTTTGAAGGAAATAGAGTATCTAAAGATGAGAAAATCTTTTCTATCATTTCAGATCTGGAAGGTACCACACAGATGATCTGTCAGAGGCACTAACATAAATTTTGTAAGGGCAATTCTTCCTTGTGCAGAAGTATCTGAGTCCTCTCCACTAAATTCTGGAAGCTCCCACCCCATGTCTCCATGGCAGTCAAAAGTACTTCCATGGGCCGGGAATTTAGCTCAGTGGCGCCCACACCTGCCTCATAAGTGCAAGGTCCTGAGTTCTATCCCCAGTACTGGAAAAAAAAAAAAGTACTTCCACACATTCCCAAAAATGCCTTAACCAAGCCACGTAGCCTGTGATTGTGGTTAAGAACTGTTGGATGAAAACAAAGTGCAAGAAGGTTAATGAGTTCCCTAAAACAGAGACAGCCAGCTATTTAGTTTTTTTATACTCCCACTTATTTCAAAAATAAAAAAGATACAAATGTGTTCAATGACCCAATTTTCATTTGGCCATAAAAATTCTTATCTCCATTTAGCACAAGAGGAAATTGCCCCAGGCTCACACAGCTAGAAAGTAGAGATGAGCCCTTGGGTGTTTAGCACTAACTCTTACCACTCTATCCCCTCTGCCACTCAGTAACATCTGTAGGCATTGAGCAGTCAAGGGTGTCACGTCTAACACCGTGTGCTGCTCTGACCTTCTGAGCCTGATAAATGCCATCATCCATACAGGTGCTGCAAGGAGCAGCCACATGTTTCTACGCTTTCATTGGCTTTGACATCATTGCCACCACTGGAGAAGAAGCCAAGAATCCTAACACATCCATACCATATGCTATCACCGCCTCCCTGGTCATCTGCCTGACAGCATATGTGTCTGTAAGTACCATATGTTGATGGGACTTTCCCCATATCCTTTTTATATTTGATCTTAAAATATGGTTTTAGGACTGTGTCCTCTCCTCTGTCAGGAAGTGGGGCTTTCCTTGTGCCTTCTTGGTTTTTGCATGATTGTGTCTTGTGCCCCAATAGTCCCACCCACCAATGATAAGAAGAAACTCAGGGCTCCAAACTGGAGATGAAGCAGCCCCAGACCCTTGCTTCAGCCCTGGGCAAATCTCCATCCTTACCCCTCCCTGTGCCCAGGCTCCGGGTGTGGGCTGCTGCCCCAGGGTATGGTGGACAGGGATGGGCTACTGTCCAAGGATCTCAGGTCATAGGCTGGCAGTAATGGGTGACCGGCAGGCAGAGGCACTGTGGCCTCTGTGCACAGCCCTCAATGCTCCTCTGTCTTCCAGGAGCTTCCCAGCAGTGAAGAGGCGAGGCTCCCACTGAGTGGAGAGAAAGCATACATTGTTCTCTGCAGACTCTCTTTCCCTTAAAATCTGGGGGCAAATGCACTTTCTTTCAACTGTTGCTCTGAATCTTCACACCAGCTCAAACTCATCATTGGGGTTTCCCTGCCTCATGCAGCCCTCATTATGAAGCCTTCAGCCTTGTCTCCTCGGGATCCCCTGAAATCCTCCTCCATACACTTTTGTTTTTGGTAACGGGGATCAAACTTGGGACCTTGCGCTTGCAAGGCAGGTGGCGGAACCACTGAGCTAAATCCCTGGCCCTCCTCCATACACTTTTGATGTTTCATCTCTCAACTCCCATGCTAGAATTTCTGTCATAGAAATAGCTCAGCCAGGTCCAACACCCTACCAGCCACTGGCAATACAGAGAACCAGCAGATGAACCTCCAGGTATATGAACACAAACACACTTGCGCGCACACATTCACACACACCCAGGTCCTAAAGGCCCTACCCACTTTGGTCACCACAATTTGGAAAGAGCCAGCAGCTGGGGGTACAGCATGCCACCCCTGCCATTCCTCTTTCCAAAACAGTCATCCTTAGCTACTAGCTAAGGAAGTCAGACCAACTAACGGTTGAGACAAGCTACAAAGCAGAATTGTTCTAGAAACTAAACAAAAGCTCCAGAGTGTAACCTCAGATATGATTGATAGAAATTCAGCTGCCCACCCAGACACTTTATGGATGGGTCAACTGTCACCTCTCTCTGTGCACAGACACACATGTGGCTTCATCCTATCCATGTCATTACCCTACAGGCAGAAAGTTGGGGGATGGGTAGCAGAGTAGGAGGCGCAGTCCCAAAACTGCTCTGCATTTCTCCCTCCTTTCCTCCCTCCTCCCCCTCCTCTTGCAGGGGAGGGATTTTGCACCATACATACAGCACACAACAACACAGTCCATCCTCACCATGCCTTCTTTAGAGTAGCACTTTAGAGGCCACAGTGTACTTCTATCTACCAACTTTTTATCCAACCTGGTTGAGCATGGCAGTAGACTTGGTGTGATTTATTGGAATTATCAATCCCACTCTCTCCAGGGTACCCTACCCCATCCCTAAAAGAGATGTCACAAGTGCGTCTGTCCCTGGGAAATGTTCTCTTTTAGACTATGTGGACCGTATCCGTGCTTCAGGAACTGTTTGGTCTTGTACTGGTCAGCAGGCAGCCAGCCTATCCCATAAAAAGACCCAAATTGCTGGATTGTGATGGTAAATCCTGCTATCTTCCCTAGTGGTGCATGGTTTCATGGGGGGATATTTATTGGCTCCTGAGGCACAGGCAAAAAAATGGCTTACATTTGACAACCCTCTCCCTTTCAGATTTTGAACTCTCTCCTTTATGTCAGGATTGGTCTTCACAGGCCCGGGAAAGCTCCCTATCTGGCCATGTCACCAGTCGCTCCACTCTCTGGGGCTAATTCTGAAGAGGTGAATGTTAGGCAGGTCTATGAATTTGAAGGAAGACAGGTCCTGATGGTCTCAAGCCAAAAGTTTCCTGGTTCAGCAAAGCCACAGTGGTCTTACAGCCCCAGGGTGGAACCAAGTCCCACCCTGATGCCATAATTTCTTTGTTGGTCTACAAAACCCTCAGGACTAAGCTAGAGAGAAGTGGAAATAGAGTCCCAATTGGGATCCCATCAGTTGACTGACTGTGGACCTCCTAGGCACTTACCTTGCAAGATCTCATCTCTGGTGTTTGGAGTAAGAGAGAGCACAGTTAAGCCCCTGATCCTGAAGGACCCTGAAGGAATGAAAGAATTGAGAATCTTGTCTTCATGGATAGTATGTCCAGGATCACCTCTGGAACAGGCGGCAGCTCTTCCCATCTGTTACTGTTAGCCTCCATTGCAGTGCCAGGGTAGTTCTGCTTCCATGGTCTTGAAGTCCCTGCAGAGTTTTTCTTTAGACCTGAAATGACCATATGTACTCTTTACAGATTATTTTGACCAGTCCACTAAAGTCCCATGTGGAAAGAAAACATGGAGGTCAAGAGTTCCAGAGGCCAACTGACTAGTCTAAAATAAAGCCACATGCCAGCTAGTGGCAAAGCACTTTCCTCCCATGCAGCCCATCTGTCCACACAGTCAGTCCTCTGCAGTCTACCTGTAGTCGTGTCTTCCTTTGCCCTCCCTGCAGTCATGTCTTTTCTTGTTTTAACAGGTGAGTATGATCTTAACTCTGATGGTGCCATATTATGCCATTGACACCGAATCCCCACTCATGGAGATGTTTGTGGCTCATGGCTTCTATGCTGCAAAATTCATAGTGGCCATCGGGTCAGTTGCAGGATTGACAGTCAGCTTGCTGGGCTCCCTCTTCCCAATGCCAAGGGTCATTTATGCCATGGCCGGTGATGGGCTCCTTTTCAGGTAAGGGCTATGTTCTGTGAAATGTGTTGTGCTCTGCTGCACCTATCAAGAATGATTGTCAGCCTGGCAGTAATTTTGACAGGTGCCTTTCACATCAACTACAGATCTCCTGCTATCCTAGGAGAGTCTGAGTGAAAAGAGCCTATGCCCTGAAATGCCCCCTCAGTTTGACTCTGGGTCCCTCCTCAATCCAGCATCAACTAATATGTTCCCCCAATTGCCTTCTCCTTTCCTTGGCATTGTATTTTGCTTGTGAAGGTAGTGGGTGCCAAATTGTTGCACAGGGGAAGAAGGAAGAATCTGTCACAGGTGCATGTTAGGCCTCCATTCCTATGAAGCCTGGTACCTGGCCCTCTCTCCACAGCTCCTCTGAAGTTGAAAATAAATCAACAATCAGAAAGAGAATAAGACCCTCTGAACAGAATGAAGTAATTGTAGCAACAATAGCTACCATTTATTGAACATTTGTGTATCCTGGGTGCTTTGTATACAGTATCCCATTTATAGTCCTCACAATAACTCTATTTTGCAGATGAGTGTACCAGGAATTAGAGGAGTAAAAATATCTGGCCCTAAATCCCCCAGCTGCTGAATGACAGGCCAGGGTTTGAAACCAGAGCTATCTGACTTCAAAAAACAGACTCTTAACCACACCAATATAGTGACAGTTCTAATCCCCTCCATTGGCCATGCGGGTGCCAGTGTGGGAGGCTGTTACATCCCCATCACTGTAGCCCCCTTCTTGATCTCTTCACTTGGCCACCTTCCCATGGCATGGAGGGGCGTGGCCCCATCTCTTGGTCCCCAGGGCCTACCATGGGAGGACAAGGCAGGGAGCTCCAGGGGTGCAGAGTGAGCTGGCTCAGAAACTTATCTCTGCCCCCGGCTGTCAGCCTCGGCTTCTTTTCCTCTGCACACCCCCTGCACTTCCCCAGTTCAGAGCTGCCACATCTGTGTCGCTGAGCACATCAAGAAGGGAATACAGTGTTGGAGGTGTGACAGCTTCATACATCCAAAGGTTTTTCTGTCGTCAAAGAAAACAAAGAGGAAAGATGCTGAAGCTTCAAGCAAATTTACAGTGCTTTGTGAATCATGGAAATGAGGGAGGAATGGAAGAGGATGGAGGAGGCAGAGCAGGAAAGGAAGGCAGAGGTCTCCAGAAGGCCTTCAGGAATGGCTAAAGAAATGCCTGCCATTCAGTCACCCTTGTTCATCTTTCCTTCTTCAAATGGTAACTAGATGACTTTAATTTTAACCCTGAGCACATAATTATCATACTATCTTGCCAACTAAATCTTTATACTTTTGTAACATGGCGATGTCTCAAGTTTTTGAAAGTTTTGGAGACATTTTAATGCTGGGCACCACCCCCGGAGATTCTAACGCAGTAGATCTTGAGTGAAATCTGAGAACATACCTATTTCTAACAAGCTGACAGTGGTGCTGATGCTGCAGATTCACGGGTTTAAAGATTCCCGAGCAGGCTGTGACTTCCTCCTTTTCACAGCAAGGCTTGGACTCCAATTTAGATCTCTAATGGATCGCCTAGATTCACTCCACTCTTCCTATCCCATGATGGGTAGGAACTTTAATAAGGAAGTTGCCTCAAAACCAAAGAATTTAAGTGAATTCTAAATTCTATTCTAGGAGCCAAATTCTGGGGTAGGAAGAGCAGCCAGTTAAAGCAGTGTGCTAAAATAAATTGGAGGGGTAAGACCAGAAAGAGCTAACCACACCAACCTACTGACACTTAGTACCCTACTTTGGCCATGTGAGAATCAGTTCCCATCTGTAACACACCACTGACTCTGCTTACACCTGCCTTCCAGGTTCCTGGCTCACGTAAGCTCCTACACAGAGACACCAGTGGTGGCCTGCATCGTGTCAGGGTTCCTGGCCGCTCTCCTCTCGCTGTTGGTCAGCCTGAGAGACCTGATAGAGATGATGTCCATTGGCACACTTCTCGCCTACACTTTGGTGTCTGTCTGCGTTTTGCTTCTTCGATACCAACCTGAGAGTGACATTGATGGCTTTGTCAAGTTCTTGTCTCAGGAGCACACCAAAAAGAAGGAAGGCATTCTGGCTGACTGTGAGAAGGAAGCTTGTTCTCCTGTGAGTGAGGGGGAAGAGTTTTCTGGCCCAGCCACCAACACTTGTGGGGCCAAGAACCTGCCATCCTTGGGAGACAATGAGATGCTCATCGGGAAATCAGACAAGCCAACCTACAACATCAGCCACCCCAATTACGGCACCGTGGACATAACCACAGGCATAGAAGCAGACGAATCTGAGAACATTTATCTCATTAAGTTAAAGAAGCTGATTGGGCCCCGATACTACACCATGAGGATCTGGCTAGGCCTTCCAGGCAAAATGGACCGGCCCACAGCAGCAACAGGGCACACAGTGACTATCTGCGTGCTCCTGCTCTTCATCCTCATGTTCGTCTTCTGCTCCTTCATCATCTTTGGTTCTGACTACATCTCAGGGCAGAGCTGGTGGGCCATCCTTGTGGTTGTTCTCATGGTGCTGCTGATCAGCATCCTGGTGTTTGTGATTCTGCAGCAGCCTGAGAACCCCAAGAAGCTGCCCTATATGGCCCCCTGCCTCCCCTTTGTGCCTGCTTTTGCCATGCTGGTGAATATCTATCTCATGCTAAAACTCTCCACCATCACATGGATCCGGTTTGCAGTCTGGTGTTTTGTGGGTAAGCAACTTCCTTTTGGACCCTTGAAAGCACCTCTGTCTCTCTCTCTCTCTCTCTCTCTCCCCCCCCCCGCCCCATTTCTCCTCTTCTTTCTCCCGCCTCCCCCTGGGGGAGGAATGGAACCAGGAACATTTTACCACTGAGATACATCCCCAGCCCTTTTTATTTTTATTTTGAGACAAAGTCTCACCAAGTTGCCTAGGCTGACCTCAAATTTGCAATCCTCCTGCCTTAGCTCCAGGTAGCTGGTATATAGGTGTACACCACTGCACCCAACTGAACAAACTTATCCCAACATTTCCTTCTAACTGGCCTATGTACTTCCATTCTTAAGAAACCTGGCTGGCTCTATGGACCCCTGCTTTCTACATTAGAGTCAATAAAGCCAGTTGTCCCCTTTCTGCCTGTTATGTTCTTGGTCATTGGTTCTGGTAGAACGGCATTGATCAGTCCGTCATTTCACTACATACCACATTATTGAAGTTTCTTCTCATGTGATGATAATTAGTATCAAGAAAAGTTCATTTAAAGTGAGTGCACATTATTAAGAGGAACATAAATAATATTGTTAAAGGGGAGGGGGTGATTGGAATTCTGTCTTGGAAACTAAAAATTGTGAAACAAAACATTATAAAGAAATTCATTTATCTCACATTTGATAAAACTAAAAGATCATCACACTCTACTTTTTAAATGAACAGAGCATGAATTGTGGAGTTTGGGGCATTACTTTTCTGACAAATCCGTATCATGGCACTATTCAACATCCCCTTAGTGCATACTGACTTTTATAACATACTGAAGAGTTTTGCACTTGTTCCCAAGGTCCTTTCTTCATTTTCTGATATTCAATCATACCTTCTTGGAAAATCCCATAATACCATCATCCTTGCTGATTTTCTCTCCTCTCCCATTAATAACTGTGTGACTCTGATCCTCATTGGTTTACAGCTTTCCATGTGGCTATGTCTAAACTTACTTTTGTTGATTTCAAGAAGTCCTTTATCTTTTCCAAGATTCCTAATCTTACTTTAAGATCAATTTATATTGTATTTGCTTTACACATTTACTATCTCTGACCATCGCTGATGTTTATAAGATGGCTGGGGGTTGATGCAGTGAGAACTCGAGAGGGATGTCTAAGATAAGACTAATTTTAAACTTCTGAGTCAGTATTATTTGTTTGTTTTTGAGATAGGATCTCACTATTTAGTTTAGGCTAGGCTTGAACTGTGTAGCCCAAGCTGGCCTCAAACTTGCAGTGATCTTCCTACCTCAGCCTCCCGAGTGCTGGGATTACAAGCATGTGCCACCGTGCCTGGCCCTTAGTCACTAGTTTTATGTCCCTTATACAACTTGATGACCCCAGGGTCTCTGGTCCTTAATTACTTTGAGAACTAGGCAAGTAATAGATTAAGTATCCCCTGCCTAAAGGAAAGGAAAGACAAATACCTGTGAATCAACTGGCCTGGGCAAGAGGACAGAGACTGGATTAGCAACCCATCCATGGCTTGAGGCCAGAGAAGTGGGTGTTCAACCGTGCTCTCTGTGCCTAGAATAGGTACCTATGCTATGTGCTCAGGAACTGCCTCTTGAGTTGCATAAAGTACTTTTCAGAGGAAAAGAAAGAAAAGCAAGTCAAACAACCAGAAAGATCTTCAAGGAAGTAGAATCTGAATGAGGCCTACAAGGTAAGATTTAGATAGAGAGAAGCAGAAAAATGCATAGTAATAAGAGGAAAGACGGTGTCTTCAGCAGATTCCTTGCCTCTGTGGGCCACTCTTGCTTTCTGTTAACAATTGTCCCAATTCTTCACTGTTGTAAATGTCATCCCTTGTTGGACTTTAGGGGGGTTTCTTGAGAGAACCCCACTGACTCACTGAGATTCTCACCATTTATACAATCTATTCACAATCTCTCATGGCAGTTTAAACACTTTCCACTGGAACATATAGCTCACCAATGGAAAGGGTTTATTCTGGGTAGAAGTGACTGAAGTGGGTGGAAATATTTTAGTCACGAATTTGTGATGAGAATGAAGCTGTATACATCAATATACATGGACTGATTCATTCACTCACAGACTATTAAAGCTGGAGGGGCTTTCAAATCAAGTACAATGTCACACACAGGATGGTGCCCATTCCACTAGTGATATTTTAGCTGGTTTTAACAAGAATTTGAATGAACTTTCTAGAATATTTTATAGTTATACATTTTCAAATATATTAGAAAAAAATATATATATATATGAATCTGTGATTTCATAAATATTTTTGCTCAGGAAGAAACTATAGATTTGTTTTCATTTAAAAAGTGAATTACTTTTTAAAACATCAATATAGGTGCCATATGATTTATAGTAATAATTAACACTAAAATAGCACCTATCTACCAGCCATCATTCTGAGGGCTTTACTTATTGAATTTGTTTCATTTATTTATTTAATCCTCACAACAATCTCCCTTTTAAAGATAAAGAAACTGAGATGCTTGTCCAAGGACAGGCAGCCCCGATCTAGCAGAGCCAATATTAGAATTCAGGGGGTGAGGGCCAGAGGCCATAACCAATATATTAAAAATTAAGTATATAGGGCCAGAGATTTAGCTCAGTCGTTCTGCTGCCTGCCTCTCAAGCCCAAGGTCATGAGTTCAATCCCTGGTACTGCAAAAAAAAAAAAAATTAAGCATACAAATAAGGAGACTTGGGGAGATGTGGACATGATCTACCAACTCCCCACACTTCCCCGTCTTGATTTTACAGAGGAGTAACCTGAAGCGGCAAGAAGTGAGACAATGTGCCAGAGGTCAACAGGAAGTCATCTGAAGGGCTATGACTAGAATCCAGTATTCCTGTGCTCAGATGTGGGGCTCCTAGCACCCCATCAGATGCAGCTGAGCAGACTTTCTTATTTGATCGGAAGGTTTGGTGGTGATTAACACATCAAGTCAAGGCTGGCTTTATAGGGATGACCTATGCTCAGGGTCCTTAGGTTGGCTTAATATTATGCTGCTGCCATCTTGAATTCTAAATAATTTCTAAGTAAGAGGCCTCATGTTTTCATTTTTCACTAAGCCTCAAAAATTCTACAGCTGATATGGCCTAATATTTGTAGCTTCTGAAGCACCAGAGGCATTTTGCAACTGGGGAGGGGGCAGAGGCCTTCACCTTTGGAGTTAAACAGCACCAAGTTCAAATCATAGCTCTGCCATACCTTTTGATTTTGGGAAATTCACCTAACTTCTTTGGGCCTCTATTTATTCATCTGTAAAAATGCAGATCATTCTATCATCCTGGAACTGATTTTTGGAAGGGCTTCAATGAGAAAATGTTGAAGAAAGCAATAAGAAATATTTCCTCACTTTCTTTTAAAAATCTAAAACAATTCATTGTCAGCCAGTGTGAACAGACTAGCTATTAAATGCCAGAACACAATGTAAACCTATACAGACTCCAGCTGCCCTTCTATGCGACAGAGAAAAACTCTCTGCCTGCCTTTTGTAACCGTGCAGATAGCACAGACTCCAAAGTCCCCCTAGAAACTGCTCTGCACTGACTCAGTGGATGTCACCCTGCCCGGTGGGCTGGCCAGACACTGGGCACAGGCACAGCCCAGCTTGTCACAGTGTGCGGCCCACAACCCACAATTGGAAAGGATTTCTAGTCCACTGTTTCTGGGCATCTGCTGCTAATTGCTTTGATAACACGATTTTTGAAGGCAGCCACATGATGAAATTTAGCCCAGAACAGAGATTATCAACTCTGGCTACACATCAGTAATACTGTGGGTTGCTTCTAAACATTTTAAGCCTAGGCTCCCCTGACAGATTTTCTGATTCAATTGATCCCGTACCCAAATGTTGGGTACTTTTAGAGATCCTCCAAGTAATTTTAATGTTTAACCAGATTTACAACAGTTCTCAAAGTATGGTCCCAGGCCAGCAGCATCAATATCTCTGGAGAACTAGTTAAGAAGTGCAATTTTGGACTCCATCCCAGACATTCAAAATCAGAATCTCTGGGGACACTTAAAGGCAGTGGTGGTGAACCTATGGCACACGTGTTACTGTGTTTTTCATTTAAGACAAAAGATGTTAATGTACAAGTTGTTTTTTTCTAAACTAAAACCTCAGTATTCAGGTTTAATTGCAGTGTTGGCACTTTGCAATAAATAAGTGGGTTTGGGGTTGCAGTGTAGCACTCCGTCTCTGCAAGGTTCGCCATCACTGGTTTAAGGTATAACAAGCTTCCAAAGTGATTCTAATGCATGCCAAAACTTGAGAGTCACTGCTGTAGTGATCAGAAGAAATTAGCAAGCAGGGCAGATAATTTAATTATTAAAAAACTGTTTTTCAAAAACAGATTTTTCCATGTAAAAATATATCCATCTAACAAGTCCAAATTGGCTTATAAAATCTTTAATGATCTTATAGAATAAATGTCCCACTTTTAAACTTCTATGCCTCCAAAACATCAGATCTTTCTTTTTAATCCTTCTACACACAATATAACTTTCTTGGGAAGAACAGTAAAATAGTTTTAAATGGAGCTTCTTGTAAAACATCAGCTACTTTTTTAAAAGATTTCACTGGTGGGGCTGAGTCATAACTTGATAATCATCTCAGACACATTTTTATCCAGTGTTCTCTAAATGAATCTTAATTACAGTATTTTATAACAATGTACTGCTAAGCTTTTGACCTTCAGAAAAACTTAACTCAGTAAAATAAAGCACAGTCTCCAACAAGTTTACCCAACACTTTTCTTTTCCTTCAGATGAGATAAATAATATATAGTAAATGATTTTAATCCCAACAAAGTGAACACAAAGCACCCTTCATTTTCTTTTTCTCTTAGATAATGCAAATTTGTAAAAGATCATCTCAAGGGGTTGGGCAGAGTCTCAGGGAATATGAGACCAGCAGGGACATGGTGGGAGCACCACACCTGTCTTTCAGATCTACCCCTCCCTGTGGGCCTTCATCATTAATTAACCATCTGGTAGCCTAGCCTGTGGGCACCTTACCCTGAGAGCTGCCAAGTTTTCATTTGGAAGTTTTTTAGTCCTTCTGAGGAAAATGAATTTTTGTCTATAGATATAGAGAACATACCAAATTTGTCTGTGACTTGGGCAGTGAGCTCAGGAATCCTATACCAAAACATAAATATTCTAAAGAGAATACAAGCCCTTATGATCTTTACTTGATCTAGTACCTGGAATCTTATTGTAAATGACCAGAAAGAGCCACTTTGAGGAACAGAAGAAGAGGGAATGAGAAAGGCCATGAACTAGGTCTTGAAAGGGCACCGAATTCTTGACAATATTTCCCATAAACAAGTCTGAAATTCTCCTTGGTGGCAGAGGATAAAACAGTTGGCACTTTTAACGTCAAAATAATGTTCAGAAGAGCAAGAAAAATAAGGAAGGTCCGCTGAGGATGGCAACAGGGCTGGATTCCAAGAAGGAGGGAGCATGGAGGGGGTGCACAGAGGACACTGTGCTGGACATGGAGAAACAGGGACAGGAAAGGGTGGGGCTTTACTGCAGTAGAAGCCAAAATGTTGACCCGCCTTTGAGACAAAAAGAGAGAGAGAGAGAGAGAGAGAGAGAGAGAACTACGGCAGACATGGAAGGCCCTGGTGCCAGTATGAGCAGTGCACCTAGAACAGACTCTCAACCCCACCCACAAAGGGCAACTGGCTTCTTTCCCTGACATTATTTTTGTGACATTCACCCACCCTATTGCAGTTTTTGATTGTTCCTTTTCATTGCTGGCTAGTCTCCCTCTGTGTTAGTACGCCACCACGTATCTGTCCATTTCCTAAATAACTTAGGCTGTTTCCAGTTTGGGGCTGTAAAGAACAGAGCTGCTGTGAACATTCCTGTACCTATCTTTGGTAGACATGTGGACACATTTCTCTTGAGTATCTGTAGAGTTAGAATTGGATCGCTGACTCATATAGCTGGATTTTTTTCACATTCTTTTAAGAAAATTGCATTACCAGCTATGGCCATTATATATCTCAGATAAAATAAGGGTACCTAATTCCATTTTGCAGATGAGAAACTGAGTATAAAGTCACATGACTTCACATTAGATCAGTTGTTACAGGGCCAGGGACAGAATGTCCTCCTCCCCTAACTGCATCCAAAGCCTGCTCTTCCTGGCCACACCATATTAAACAAATCTGGCTATTATTACAATCAATAGGACTCAGAGTAGTACTTTTAAAAATAATGAGTAAGAGTAGGAGATGGTGGAGATTGCAGTGGGTGGAAAGGACATCTTCTCATTACCATCCAGTCTCCATGTCTACATTGGCAAATGTCTGTTTTGGAAAGTCTATCTCAGAGAATCAAAATAGAAAAGGTCTCTGGGCATAGCAGAGGGCCTCAGCTATCTGCAGCAGGCAGAGATTCCTGTGGAAAATGCACCCCAGGAAGAGGCAGCTCCACCTAGCCTGAGACCAGGAGGCTGCCTACCTTGGCCCTAAGCCTGGAGCTACATGTAGAGGACAAGAGGTCCCAGAGATAAGGTACCTGCTCTTAAACCTGAGTTTGTGCCTGCAGAGTTGGAAATCTGCTATTTTTACTTATGTCACTCAATCTGTTTCAGAGTTGAGTTTTTGTTCTAGATTTTGTCTCATAGGATCAAGCCTCCCCCACCCTAAGTTTATAGGGTTGGGGTCATTTGCTTAACTTGCAAAGGTAAATCAGCACAAGTAGGTGAGCAGGTGTTTGGTTAGTGATGGCCAGGTGCTCTGGCATCTGAAGGCAGGCATGACATTCCTAAACCTTGCCTGGAGGCCCCTGGATGGAATGGGAACAGCCCTCTACTTGGAGAGATGTGAGTTCTGAGGCTATTTCAAAGGCTGATTTTTTGTGCAGTTCTTAACTTCTCTGTGATGATGGCTGATGCAGTTCTTACTTATAAATGACTTTAAGATCGCAACATATTTTATTACATCAAGAAAACCCATTCAGTTGCTACAGGTGTGATTCCTTTTTTTTCTTTTTTTATTTTACAAAGACTTTATTTCCATTTTTTCTATTTCTCATCATTTTTCCTTTCACTTCTTTCCTTTCCCCTGACCCTCCCAATACCCCTACCCTTTTGGACCTTTTTTTCCTATTTTGCATTATTGATTATTCATTCTAATCATTGGTACATTTTAGGTATACAATATAATGGCATTCATCATTGGAAATTTGCACCTTTACATAGTCTCTCTTGGTTCTTATTTTTCACCCTTGCCCAGCCCTCCCTTCAACCCCTCCATTCCTCCCTATTTACAAAGATTTTGTTGCTATTTTTTCATTTTCTCATATTAATCCCATTCCCTGCTATCCTTTCCCCTAGCCCTCCCACTTCCTTCCCCTTTGCTCCTTTTCTTCCTATTTCACATTACCTATTATACATTTAGTCCTTATTTACACTTTCCGTTTCTCACACAAGAGAAACTATTCAGTATTTATACATGTGTATCCTATTTATTTCACTTAAGAGTATGGCCTCAATGTGCATCCACTTAGCTATAAATGTCTCTAATTTCTCATTTTTTATGGCTGAGTAGTACTCCATTTTATAAAAACAAAACCACATTTTCTTTATCCAGTCTCCAGTTGATGGGCATTTGGGCTGTTTCCAAGTTTTAGCTATCACAAACTGGGCTGCTATGAACATGGGTGCACATATATCACTGTGGTATGATTCTTTTAATTCTTTGGGGAAGATCCCCAGCAGTGGAATAGCAGGGTCAAATGGGACTTCTAGTCCTAGTTCTTTGAGGTGTGTCCATACTGATTTCCACAGTGCTTGCACCAGTCTACACTCCCACCAGCAGTGGAGCAGGGTTCCTCTTTCCCCACAGCGCTGCCAGCATTTGTTATTGGTTGATTTCATGATAGTAGCCCTTCTTTCTGGAGTGAGGTGGAATCTCAACATTGTGTTCATTTGCATCTCTCAAATGACCAGTGATGTTGAACATTTTTTCATGTATTTATTTGCTATTTCTACTTTCTTGTCTGAGAAATGTCTGTTCATTTCAGATGACCATTTTCAGATTGGGGCTTTAAATTTGGGAGGTCTGATCTTTTCAAGTTCTTTATAGATTCAAGATAGTAGACCTTTGTCTGAGGAAAAGCAGGTGAAGATTTTTTCCCACATTGTGGGTTGTCTCTTCACACTGCTGGTGGTTTCTCTTACTATGCAGAAGCTTTTTAATAAGAAGAGATCCCACTTGATGATTGTTTGTGCTAGTTCACGGGCAACTGAGATATTGTTCATAAAATATTTTCCTACACCGATGTCTTCAAGAGTTCTACCTAACCTCTGTTCCAACTGGTTCAGAGTCTCTATTTTAATATTTAGATCTTTAATCCATTTCGATTTTAGTTTAGTGCATGGTGAGAGATACAGGTCTAGTTTTAATCTTTGGCAAGTTGAAACCCAATTTTTCCAGCACCATTTATTAAAGAGGCTATCTTTCCTCCAGTGAGGGTGTTTGGCTCCTTTATCGAAGATGAGATGGCTGAGTGTGTCTGGCATTGTTTCTGCATCTTCTAATCTGTTCCACTGGTCTTCAGGTCTGTTTCTTTGCCAGTACCATGCTGTTTTTATCACAGTAGCTTTGTAGTAGAGTTGCAAATTGGGGATTATGATAACCCCTGCCATGTCTCTGTTACCTAGAATTGCTTTTGCTATTCTGGGTCTCTTCTTATTCCAAATGAATTTTTGGATTGTTTTCTCAAGGTCCATGAAGCATGCTGCGGGGATCTCAATTGGAATTGCATTAAATCTATATAGCAGTTTTGGAAGTATGGCCATTTTCACTATATTAATCCTTCCTACCCAGGAGCAGGGGATGTCTGTCCATTTTCTGATATCATTTTCAATCTCTCTTTTCAGAGTGCTATAGTTTTCAAAGAAGAGGTCTTTGATTTCTTTTGTTAGGGTGATTCACAGGTATTTCAGTTTTTTGGATGCTATTATGAAAGGAATTATTTGCCCTATTTCTCTCTCAGTGAATCTGTCATTCATGTAGAGGAAAGCTATTGATTTTTGTGTGTTGAACTTGTAACCAGCTACTTGACTGAATTTGGTTATTAAGTCTAGAAGACTTTTGGTGGAGTTCTTGGGGTCTTCTATATGCAGTATCACGTCATCTGCAAATAATGACAATTTGACTTCTTCATTTCCTATCTTTAGTCCTTTTATTTCTTTCTCTTGTCTAATTGCCATGGGTAATGTTTCCAGAACTATATTGAACAAGAGTGGTGATGGTGGACATCCTTGTCTTGTTCCTGATTTGAGTGTGAAGGATTTCCATTTTTGACCATTTAGTATGATATTGGCTGTTGGTTTTTCATAGATGGCTTTTTGTCAGATTGAGGTAGAGACCATCTATTCCAATTTTTTGTAGAGTTTTCAGGGTGTATGATCTTCTTGATGATCTTCTGCATTCTGTTTGCCAGTATCTTATTAAGGATTTTTGCATCTATGTTCATTAGTGAGATTGGCCTATAGTTCTCCTTTTCAGTTGGGTCTTTCTCTGCTTTGGGGATCAAGGTGATGCTTGCTTCCAGGAATGAATTTGGGAGTATTGTTTCCCTTTCAATTTCATTGAAGAGTTTAAACAGTAGTGGCAGCAGTTCCTCTCTAAATGTCTTGTAGAATTCAGCAGTGAAGTCATTAGGGACCGGGCTTTTCTTAATTGATAAGTTTTTAAATACATTTTCAATTTCATTGGTTGACATTGGGTTGTTCAGAATTTTTATGTCTTTTTCGTTCAACTTTGGTAATTCACATGTATGTAGGAATCTGTCCATTTCTTCTGTGTTGTCCATCTTATTGGCATATACGTTCTGGAAGTAGGTATTGATGATCCTCTGGATTTCTGCTGAGTCTGTTGTAATTTCACTCTTTTCATTCCTAATTGCATGGATTTGGGCCTTTTCTTTCCTTTTTCTGACAAGGTTGGCTAAGGGTTTATCAATTTTGTTGATTCTTTCAAAGAAGCAACTCTTGGCTTTACTGATTTTTTTGTATCATTCTCTTAGTCTCCATTGCATTGATTTCTGCTCTGATCTTTATAATTTCCTCCCTTGTATGAGCTCTAGGGTTGTCCTGTTCTTCTTTTTCTAGAAGCTTGAGGTTCAGCATCAGGTAGTTTAATTGGGCTCATTCTGTTTTCCTAATATGTGTATTCACTGCTATGAATTTCCCTCGTAAGACTGCTTTCATTGTGTCCCATAGATTCCGATATGTTGTATTGTCATTGTTATTTAATTGAAGGAACTGTCTGATTTCTTCTTTAATTTTCTCTGTGACCCAATGGTTATTCAGAAGTGTGTTGTTCAATTTCCACATGTTTATGAAACTATTTGAATTTCTTTTGCTATGGATCTCCAATTTCATCGCACTATGGTCTGATAATATACAGGGGATAACTTCAATTCCTTTGCACTTACTTAAACATGTTTTATGTGTGAGTATGTGGTCTATTTTGGAGAATGACCCATGTGCAGCTGAGAAGAATGTGTATTCTGATTTTGTGGGGTGGAAGACTCTGTAAACACCTGTTAAGTTCATTTGTTCAAGAGTTCTATTGAGTTCTAGTATTTCATTGCTTATTTTTTGTCTAGTTGATCTATCTATTTGTGACAGTGGGGTGTTGAGGTTCCCCACTACAATTGTATTAGTGCATATATGACTTTTCATGTCCCTTAGTATTTGTTTTATATAGTTGGGCACACTAGTGTTTGGTGCATAGATATTTATGATTGTCATCTCTTCCTCTTGGATTCTTCCCTTTGCAAGGATGTAGTGTCCTTCTTCGTCTCTCTTAATCAGTGTTGGTATGAAATCTACTTGATCTGCCAAGAGGATAGCTACTCCTGCTTTTTTTCGGGTTCCTGTTGCATGGAGTATTGTTTTCCACCCTTTGACTTTCAGTCTATGAGTTTCCTTTTGAATTAAGTGTGTTTCTTGTATGCAGCATATTGTTGGATTTTGCTTCTTGACCCATTCTGCCAGTCTATTTCTTTTGATTGGTGAATTGAGACCATTAACATTGATGGTTATAACTGAAATGTATTGACTTGTCATTGCCATGACTTTTTCTTTTTGTTGGGTTCTCCCCCTTTACATTTAATTTCTTGTTGTGCCAGATGGGTTCATTCTGTTTTGCTTCCTGGGGTTGTGATCCTCAATGTCTGTTCCTAGCATATTGTGTAAAATTCTTTGGAGTGCTGTTTTGGTATTCACAAAGTTCCTAAGGTGCTCTTTGTCATGAAAGTATCTTATTTCTCCATCAATTTTGAAAGATAGTTTTTCAGGGTACATCCATCTGGGTTGGAGGCTGTTTTCTTTGAGGGCTTGGAATATGTCACTCCAAGCTCTTCTTGCCTTGATGGTTTGTGTTGAGAAGTCTTCTGTGATTCTGATGGGCTTTCCTTTGTATGTGATTGGTTTCTTTTCTCTAACTGCTTGTAGAACTTTGTTCTTCTGTTGTGTTTCTGGAATCTTAACAATTATATGCCTATGTGTAGATTTTTTTTTGATCAAGTCTATTTGGAGTCCTATATCCCTCACTTATCTGTATGTCAAGCTCTTTTCCCCTGCTTGGAAAGTTTTCTGCCATTATTTCTGTGAAGAGATTTTTTATGTCATCTGCACTCTCTCCTGTTTCTTTATTGACTCCAATCAGTCTTATGTTATTCTTCTTTGCATCATCTAGCAGCTGCTGGATTGATTTCTCATGTTCCCTTATAATTTTGAAGCAATTTTTCTTTTCCTGGTCATTAATTGCAATCTTATCTTCTGTATCTGAAATTCTGTCCTCACATTGGCTCATTCTGCTGTGTAGACTTTCAGTGGAGTTTTTCATCTCCTGGAAATCTATTTGCATCTGTGTTATGGATTCCATTTGTTTCCTGTGTTGGGATTCCATCATGTTCCTGAGCTCCTCTCTAGATTTATTAATCATATCTTGCACTAGGGGCACAATGTCTCCTGTTATCTGAGAAATTATTTCTCATTTCATTTTTACCAGATCCCCTTTTGTTGCCAGTTCAGTGGGTCCAGGTGGTCAAGTATTAGAGTGTTCCATCTTATTTCCCTTTGGGGTTGCTGTAGGTGATCTGGAAATCTGGTTTTGAGACTTAAGTGTTTTCTCATTTTAATTGGGGTGGGGGCTGTTGGCGCCTGCACGGATTACCTCCTCTGAGCTGGGAGAGGTGGGCCAGGGGCCGGGAGCAGTGGTCGGGATGGTGACCCAAAAGCCCTTTCCTCTGGGCTGGGAGCAGCAGGAGGGATGGTGGCGGGGAAGCGCCTCCCTCTGGACCAGGAGCAGTGGGACGGAGGCTCAGAAGCCCCTACCTCTGGGCCCGGAGCAGCAGGACTCAGTACCGTGGTCTGGTGGTCTGGTGTCCTCTGCGTCTTTGTAGTGTGGAACCAGGTGGCTGTACAGAGGAGCGGGGGGGGGGGGTGGGTCCAGTGGATTGTTGCCGGGGTGCGGGCTGATTCTGCCTGTTCTGCATGACTGGGGACCTTGATAGGGCGTGGGCAGACCTGCCTGTCTGCAGTGGGCTGATTCAGCCTACAGGTGTGATTCTTGATCTTGTCCAGCTTGATCCTCTCATAGGCACATTCTCCACCAAGGAATTTTATCTGGAAAAGAAATCAGAGCTTCTCTTTGAATATTTACCTTCCTTTCAGCCTTTCATAGAATTCATTGCCATTACTTTGAGCAGGGTTGGCATTCACCGTATGCCCCATATCCCCTGAATTCATTGCCATTACTTTGAGCAGCGTTGGCATTCACCGTATGCCCCGTATCCCCTGGTACAGCCACGTTTGCATTAAAATGCTGATACACTCCTGTGCCTAACTGCTTGACACACCACGCCGGGAAGCCCATGTGACCCATCAACTAAAAAAACAACCTCACCCCACCAGGGAAGCCTCCAGGACCCTACTGCAACCCAAAAGCTGGCTCCCTTCTGATTTTTACCATCACACCTACTTTTGAATAATTTATGACAGATATAAGATGTGTAATTGCAATGCAATTCTGCCTTTTAAGAAAAGGAAAGATTAAATATTCAAGCAGAACAACTAATCTTATGTATTAATTAATGACCTTATTTTTGAAGCTTGGTAGAACTCTGGTCTACACCAGTCATCAAATCCACCCTCAAAGGATAGAACTTTGCTGTCTATAAGCATTTACAAAAAATATGGTACCAGTTCCAATAGCAGTTTTAAACAACAATGCCCAGAAATGATTTCAAATAAATGATGACAACTTTGAGATAAGTATATAGCCTAGTAAGATGGAAAGATTTCCCCTGTGTGTGTAATAATTCAGGGAAATTTCAATACTGCTGGTAACAGATAATATTAAGAAATGCTTATTAATTTTTAAATGTGACGATTCTAAATTATGCTTTTGAAAGAGTTTATTTTAGAAATGTATACTGAAACATTTACAGATGAAACCTATGATAGAAGAGATTTATTTCAAAAACAATCTAAAGGGCCGGGGATTTAGCTCAGTGGTGCAGCCGCCTACCTCACAAGCCCAAGGTCCTGAGTTCGATCTCCAGTACCAAAAAAAAAAAATCAATCTAAAGAGAAGGGGAGAAGGGAGTGGGGCCTGGGGATGGGACTAGTCATTGTAGTCACTGAATTTTGTACATGTTTGAAATTCTTCGAAGTAGAAAAGTGCAAAGCTGTTTCCCATCGATCTATACCTCATAGCCTCCCCTGGTAGATGGAAGAAATGGGAGAGCTAGAAGCTTCCTGGGTTAGGGGATAAGCAGACCTGGAAGGATTCATAGTCTGGCCACTCACAAGGTTGCTGTGGACAGTCCCCTTATCTTCTCTGCTTTGTTTCCTGTGTGAGTTGCACATAATCAGCAGACACACACACACACACACACACACACCCCTTCCCAAACAGGTTAGGTGAAGTCTAAACACAACAGCATCTGTGTAACACTGAAAGCCCCTCGGAAGAAATGTGTGGCCTCGTTCCTGTTGTCGCAGGAACTCATCCAGAGGTGTGTGAAGTTCAGATGACTCAGGATTCCAAGAATCCCCACCACATTTTCAAAAACTACCTCATGTGTAGTTCTCCAACCCAGCTGAAAAGGGGAGCTGAAACAAAACACCCTGCTGCCACACAGGAGGCTTTTAGCAGAGCTGCTGACTCCTCACACAAAGCCCTTGTTTATGTGTGACAAATGTCGTACATGTGTCTCTTCTTCCTCCCTCGCTCCTTCCCTTCATTTGTTCACCTCTGTTTCTTTGTCCCTCTCCATTTCATCTTTTCTCCCATCCTTTTCTACTTCGTACCACTTTTCCTGTATTGACTCAAGGGCCAGCAAAAATGATAAAGGCAGAGAGCAAACCAATCCTGAGAAGAATGGCTTTGCCAGAGCCAGCTGCCTGCACACAGCTGAGCCCTCTTCGAAATGTGTATTTGAAGACAGCGTGACACACCTTTGAAACTGTAGGGGGCTGGAGCAAACATTAAAAGATCCATAAATATTTATGTGGTCTTCATGGTCTTCACAGGTTGCTTTCTCCAAAGTAATAGTACACACACACACACACACACACACACACACACACACACGTTCCTTCCAGGCCTGGCCACTCTCAGAGAACAACTGTAGAGCTGTACTCTTCCTGACTATCTACTGTACTGAGCATGGTCTATAAACCTGCTGAGGCAGGGAAGTGGGAGGATTGGATATGCGAGGGACTTGATCCGCGCACAAGGCCAGTTCTGTCCTCTCTGACCCAAGCAAGTTGCCTAGCATTCCCAGCCTCTGTTTCTTCTTCTGTAAAATGAAAGCACTAGAATACAGAGATGATCATTAGAGTGTTTCCACCTCAAATATCCTTGATCAAATTCACCACATTTTTTAGAGAATTCCCATGTGAATCTACCTGATGCCCACATACTTGGTGGGAGCAAGAGAAGGTCTGAAGAATAGAAATTAAGCCAGTGCTTGGGCTGTGGAGTGACCTGTGTAGTCACAGAGGAAGGAAGCTGCAGGGAAAGGGAAAAAAGGGTATTAAGTCCAGTAGGGAAATGGACCATCTATAAATGGGGTCAGGGAAGGGGATCAAAAAGAAAAGAACTGACACAATAAATCTGAGCAGAAGTTGGAAGCAAGATTTGGCACCTGCCTTGATGTCCAAAGAAGAAAATCCAAAGAGCAAATTTGGGTAAAAGAAAGTGTATTCCTACTGGTCCCACTTGGTTACTTGAAATTCATTCACCAGTCTCAGGCATGCTTCAGAGGCTTTCTCCAAGAATCAGCATACTGGCCCTTTTAGAAGAGGCCTTAATGTGCTGTGCTCTACACAAGGATAATAACTATCCCCCATGGCCACCCCCCTAGACAAGAAAGCCTAAAGACTCATGATCAAAAAGATGAAGTTGCTATTTAAGCAGTAAGAGCTACATCTGCTAATGATTAACTCTAGAATTTATTACCAATTAGGACTATAAATCTCTGCTTACTTTGGCTCCTGGAAAGTTGATTTCACTTGGGGGGTGGGGGGGGTTGCCCAGGAGGGGTTTGGGAGAAAGTCATTTCAGACAAAGAGGGAGAAATCCAAGCTTAAAAAGACACACTTCAGAATCAAAAGGGAGCAAGATTTCTCAAGCTCCAGAGCTAGAAAGCAGGCTTGACTTGTGGTCCTAAGCAAACAACCAAGCAGATGGCACAGGACACCAAAGGCAGAGGGGGTGGTGCCACTCAGAAGAGGGTGTTGAGGGCCTGAAGGAAGCTCCATAACTGAGTGGACCCCAGAAGCCAGGCCATGCCATGGCCTGAGTGAAAAGTGCAGGATGTGTAGCAGGCTTAGTCTATCCCAGGCATTCTCAGTCTTGGCTGAATAACCTGTGAAGCCTTAAAAACACACCTGTGCTTGGGTTGCACAGAAAACCAATTTAATCAGAATTTCGAATGGTGGGTGAGGCTTGAGTATCAAAGCCAAGATTGAGAATCTCCATTTATTTCATTTCATCCTCAAGTGACCCAGTGTTCTAACTCTAACTCTCACAGTTTTACAGACTAGCAAGCTGGGAGGCTAAATAATGGGCCCAGAGTCCCACAGCTAATAGTGATAGGGGTGGCATTGGAATCTAGAGCCTGCACTCTTATTCATTGTGCCCTATGACCACCATGTCTCTGGTTCTCAGCTTTCCAGGCCCTGAATTTCATGGACTTTTTAAAGTGAAGAATGGGGGCCTTAAACAATTTTTGTATGTTATTGCCAAAAATCACGGAAATGAGACATTACCTCCCTGTGAATGCTACATATTATTTAGGAGGATGTCTTTCCTTTGGATAGAATGACATCAGCAGAAAGAATTTGCACTGAGAATTTCAGGCTCATCAACAGTTCTCATTCATTCATTTAGCAAACATTAAGTACCAGTTTTCTGCAGTCTAAAAAGTAGAACACAGTCTAAAAAGATGTGCCAAGGGCCTTAATGTATAAGGGCCGTAATATATACATGTTGCTAAACAGCAAAATGAGATGGAATCCCTAGGTGGAGGCAAGTGATAATAAAATGTTATGAGAAAGTGGGATATACTGTTGCTGATCCACAAATATTTAACCCAAGGCAGAAAATGCAAATTCCTGGCAGGCAGCTATATAAGACTAATGAACTAGATGTCAGCAGGGGAGGTGGGGACACTCATGACCTAGAGGGCCTGCGCCCTGTCTAAAGAGGCAGCAAATTCTCACATCTAGCCAGACATTCCCACACAGGAAGGTTGGTGCAAGGTTTTCAGGTCCTTCTTCAACTTTAGAGGAAGCTATAAATATAGGTTGCTTAATGTAAGACTTCTCCATTTTTAAAATGACATCTAATTCAAAACACCGTGTAGATCAAAGAATACATGTGGCCTCCAGTTCTGGTTTTACCATCAGAAGTGATCTCCCCACAGTGCCCTGGATCCCAAAGCAATGTTTGTTCACCTGTACCTTCCCCCCACAGGTGTGCTCATTTACTTTGGGTACGGCATCTGGAATAGCACCCTGGAAATCAGCGCCCGGGAGGAGGCCCTGCACCAAAGTACATACCAGCGCTACGATGTGGACGACCCCTTCTCGGTGGAGGAGGGTTTCTCCTATGCCACAGAGATCGAGAGCCAGGAGAACTGGGGCGGGCCTGCTGAAGACAAAGGCTTCTATTACCAACAGATGTCAGATTCGAAGGCAAATAGCAGGACAAGTAGCAAAGCGAAGAGCAAAAGCAAACACAAACAGAACTCAGAGGCCCTGATTGCAAATGATGAGTTAGATTACTCTCCAGAGTAAGCATAAAAATACAGAGGGTAGAAATGATGATTGGTTTTCAGCAACTTCACTTGTGGGCTAGAAGGTGAACTTTTTTTCACTCTTTTTTCCCCAAAGTCAATCCCTAGTCATAGCCTATCACTTGCTATTTTTGCTCATCAGAATGGTTCTAAAGAAGGGTTTAACCTAGGGCTCCTAACTGGTTCCCTTGTGAAAAAGAATAAACAAGAGGATATATGAAATTTTATCTAATGTGCAACCAGCAGAGGCAATGGTGGCAAATGTTTCCCAGGCCTTTGCTTTACTGGTTGAATTATTTTGCTTCTTACTGAGATCCCCAAGAAGCAAGGGGCCAGCTTCTGAGGCCCCAGAGAGGCTGCAGCTCTTTTGGAGATGCAACAGAGCAGGTGGATGTGGGCAGCATTTTAGCCACCTGCGAGCACAAAGGCAAAACTATGTAGCATGTCAGGCTGAGCACTGCTCCCCAGGTCAGTGTGAGCAGGTGAGTGTCAGCCCTTCCTCAGTGAACAGACTTACCCCAAAAACATCATGGAGAAGACACATGCTTCCTTTTTCCATCCATATGAAGACATATGCTTCCTTTTTTCCTCCCATTTTCCAAACAGTGTTTTAGGATCCAGCAAAGGAAAGGACTCTCAGACCATTTCCACAAAGGTTTTAGATTCAGACCCAATAATATGGTAAGAAGCACCATCAAAGCTCTACTTAAATGCCCAGAAAGAAAATTAAATAACCATCTCTCGCCATGAAGGCCAGAAGGGCATTGGCAGAAATTAACTGTCTGTCATGCCTTCCCTTATACCAGACTCTGAGCTCCTGCTGATATGATGACGGAGGGCAAAGGTGAAGCATGATTTCATGGCACTAATATGCCTTGAAGAAGTGAGCCGTTTGTTTTATAATCAGATAAAAATCTTTGCAAGGAGAAGTGACCCAGCCACTGAGATCACATTGCAAATTCTACTTCATATTTCTAAAATTATAAATTCTGTAGTGGGGTTTTTTTGAAACATGCAACCACTTGATTGGTGGGTGCTACATTGAAAACAAAAAAATGTTGAAGCACTGTTACTTAGGTAATTACATTCCATGCGATCACATTTCACTTCTGAACCTTATGCCTCTGGGGTAGCTTACTTTTGAGAATATTTCTCTCTATTACTTCCCAAAGCAGCTTCACTGAAGCCCAGGGAAATATCTACCTGATAAGGTCTAAATTGGGGCCATAAGGATTCTTAAAAGAATTTTCTCTGAAACAGGAAAAAACACATGGGCTGTAAATTCTACTATTGGATTTCAAGGATTCCCACTGGCTGCATTGAGTTGTGTATGTGAAGTATGTGTGTATGTGAATGCATGTATGTGAAGACTATGATTTTAATCAAGCTGAAATCTTTGTGAGAATTTTCTGGAAGGGACAAAACAACAAATTTCTTGACTTCCCTCTCCTCAATTTATTATCCTGCCAAAAGTTGTCCAAAACACATCAACTAACATTTAGATCTATTCTTAAAACTTGAGGTTCAAGCCTTGGCAGAAGAGGTAAGGTTCATTTTTTCATTCAATTAACAGTTATTGAGAATAGCTGAAGTGCTAAGTGAAGAGCATGAGAAGAAATATAATATTTGCCTCTCCAGCTCACTATTCAGGGAGGGGAAGCCCCAGGGCCTGATAAACATAGATAAAACAACCGAACTTGACAAGTCCTCGTGACTAACTCACTGAGCTTCAACATAATGCATAAAAATTAATTGAAAGTTGATTTTTGTAAATAACACTTTTAAATAAATTGCATATCACGCCCACAACTAATGTCCACCATTAAATTCAAATAACTACCATTTTTAAGGTATTTTTTATTCTTCCATATTAATTGTTTAGAACTCTGGCTTCCTGAGTACATTTTGTCATTTTCATGTCATGCTTAATGATGCTGTGTTTTCTCTTCCCTAAATGCAACCATGAAGATATAGGGCCTGGTCTGTGACATATATTCCTTGGGGATTAACTCTAGACTAATTATCAGCAATCTTTGTGAAAACAGTTTTAAACTGGCTTTAAGACTCAAGAAATCTTACTAAATACAATCTGGTAAGCTTGCCACACAATCTAGATAGATGGGGGGAGTTATATTCATCAAATATGTTCAAGAAAAACATGAATGTAAAATAACAAAAACTAAACATGGGTAAAAGAATTTCCTTTTACTTATGAGGTTTAGGTCTTAAAGTAACTATAGTCTAATGGCAGGCGTATGTATTTCTATAGCATAAGAAGGAAGAACACATGCTTTAGCTGATACCATTGGTGTTGTTTTTGTGCAGATCCTATGAACTACTCTCACTTCAGAAACCATTTTTCCCAAAGAGTATCTTTATATATTTTAAGCTTTGCTTTTTTAATTTGTTTTTGTTGTTGTTGTTGTTTTTGTTTTGTTTTTGTTTTGTTTTGTTTTGTTTGAGACAAGGTCTTGCTATGTAGTTCAGGCAGGCCTTGAACTCACTATGTAGCCCAGGCTGGCCTCAAACTCACAGCAATCCTCCTGCCTCAGCCTCCCAAGTGCTGGAACTACAGGCGTGCACCGCCACACTTGGCTTGCTTTTTATTTTCTAAAGGTGATAGATCATCTCCCTAGCAGCCTTGGGTTTAAGAAATATCAATATTATAGGAAAAGTTTTTCAAAATACATTCATTGAAATGTTTTTCCTCATGTTTTCCAGCTTCTGTGAAATCGTTTCAGATTTCACAACGTAATTTTCAAATACCATCAACAATTGGAATGACTATATTAGGGTTTTCCTAACAGATTTCTGAATATTATGTTTGTGGAACTGTATTAAATATAGACCAGTATAGAAATAATTACAGTGGTACCTCAGTTCACGAATTTAATTCTTTCCACGATTCTGGTCACAAACCGAATTAGATGAAAATCAAATCAAATTTTCCCCATAAGGTCAACATTGAACCTAACCATTGAATTTGATTTGGTTCTCATCCAATTTGGTTTGTGACCAGAACCGTGGAGAGAATTACATTCGTGAACTAAGGTGCCATTGTACCTTCAAAATTTATCCCCCTTAATGCACCCCAAGGAGGATCTATATTTTATTGAATTCTTCTTTACAGAAAGAGCTCCTCTTGAGATTTCAGTGCATGAATTTGTGGTTTGGAGCCAATTACTTGAGTTTTTAAAACTTTTATTCTATGAGGGCCAGAAATTTAGTGCAGCAGTGTCACCATCTGTCTCACAAGCACAAGGTTCCAAGTTCGATCCCCGGTTCCAAAAAAAAAAATTATTTTGTTCTATTCATTATTGATTCTCTGCATCAATTTTAAAAGATATAAGGTAAACATTCAGCTACATATGCTCCAAAACAAAAATTAAGCACTTTTTCGCAACGGGTTTGCTGCAAGAGGACACGTGTATTGAAAACCACCACTAAATCAAAGCCAACATGGGAAAGGAAAAGACTCATATTAATATCCTCGTCATCAGACACGTGGATTCGGGCGAGTCCACCACTACCGGCCATCTGATCTACAAATGTGGTGGCATCGACAAAAGAACCATTGAAAAATTTGAGAAGGAGGCTGCTGAGATGGGGAAGGGTTCTTTCAAGTACGCCTGGGTCTTGGATGAATTGAAAGCCAAGCGTGAGCGTGGTGTCATCATTGACATCTCCCTGTGGAAATTTGAGACCAGCAAGTATTACGTGACTATCATTGATGCTCAAGGACACAGAGACTTTATCAAAAACATGATTACAGGCACATCTCAGGCTGATTGTGCTGTCCTGATTGTTGCTGCTGGTGTTGGTGAATTCGAAGCTGGTATCTCCAAGAACGGGCAGACCCGGGAGCATGCCCTTCTGGCTTACACGCTGGGTGTGAAACAACTCATTGTTGGTGTTAACAAAATGGATTCCACTGAGCCACCCTACAGCCAGAAGAGATACGAGGAAATTGTTAAGGAAGTCAACACCTACATTAAGAAAATTGGCTGCAACCCTGACACAGTAGCTTTTGTGGCAATTTCTGGTTGGAATGGTGACAACATACTGGAGCTAAGTGCTAACATGCCTTGGTTCAAGGGATGGAAGGTCACTAGTAAAGATGGCAATGCTAGTAGAACCACACTGCTTGAAGCTTTGGAGTGCATCCTGCCACCCACTCACCCAACTGACAAGCCTTTGCGGCTGCCCCTCTAGGATGTCTACAAAATTGGTGGTATCGGTACAGTCCCTGTGGGCCGAGTGGAGACTGGTGTTCTCAAACCTGGCATGGTGGTCACCTTCGCACCAGTCAATGTCACAAATGAAGTAAAGTCTGTTGAAATGCACCATGAGGCTTTGAGTGAACCTCTTCCTGGTGACAATGTGGGCTTCAACGTCAAGAACGTGTCTGTCAAAGATGCTCGTCGTGGCAATGTTGCTGGTGACAGCAAAAATGACCTACCAATGGAAGCAGCTGGTTTCACTGCTCAGGTGATTATCCTGAACCATCCAGGCCAGATCAGTGCTGGCTAAGCTCCTGTACTGGATTGCCATACAGCTCACATCGCTTGCAAGTTTGCTGAGCTGAAAGAAAAGATTGATCGCCGGTCTGGTAAGAAGCTGGAAGATAGCCCCAAATTCTTGAAATCTGGTGATGCTGCCATTGTTGACATGGTTCCAGACAAGCTCATGTGTGTCGAGAGCTTCTCTGACTATCCACCTCTGGGTCGTTTCGCTGTTCATGTTATGAGACAGACAGTTGCTGTGGGTGTCATCAAAGCAGTGGACAAGAAGGCTGCTGGAGCTGGCAAGGTCACCAAGTCTGCCCAGAAAGCTCAGAAGGCTAAATGAACATCACCCCTAACACCTGCCACCCTAGTCTTAATCAGTGGTGGAAGATAGGTCTCAGAACTGTTTCTCCCAATTGGCCATTTAAGTTTAATAGTAAAAGACTGGTTAATGATAACAATGCATCATAAAACCTTCAGGAGGAAAGGAGAATGTGTTTTGTGGACCATTCGTTTTCTTTTTGTGTGTGACAGTTTTAAGTTATTAGTTTTTAAAATCACTTTTTAATGGAAACAACTTGACCAAAAATCTGTCACAGAATTTTGAGACCCATTAAAACAAAGTTTAATGAGAAAAAACAAAAACAAAAACAAAAATTAAGTGAAAAATTCAATAAAAGTAGAAATAGGATCAAGCAAAGCTAGAAGTCTGTTTAGCACACAAATGCAAAACTTTAATATGCTTTGCTAAATTTGCCAATGAGGGGTCACCTTAAAAATAATAAAATTGGC
This sequence comes from Heterocephalus glaber, assembly GCF_053883595.1. NCBI lineage: Eukaryota > Metazoa > Chordata > Mammalia > Rodentia > Bathyergidae > Heterocephalus > Heterocephalus glaber. The sequence continues at coordinate 47,150,337 of NW_028258324.1, read as the reverse complement.
AGTAATGACAAAAAATATTCCCTCATGATATGATCAAGTCTTCCCCACAAGGGCTGAGGATTAAAATAGCACAGACCTTTGAAATCTATAGATAAGCTTCAAATCTGTATTTTACTAGCTATATATGCCTGGTGTACAGTGGCTATTCAATAAACATCTGATGGTTGGATGGAAGGATGGATGAATGAATGAAATGGAGGAAAATGAAGTATTTATTCAGCAATTATTCAGAGTGCCTACTATGTGCTATGGCATATATTTATACAATAATAAGTAAAATAGAAATCTGGCTCTTAAGAAATAAGGAGAAATAGGACATATAAACAAAGTATAATAGTGCAGGTGAGATGAGAGACATTGCATACTATAGAGGTGACAGTATGGTAAAGACTTCCTTCTATTGGAAAGCTCGTAAGAAACAGAGTTCTGTTCTTTTTTGTGAGTCTGTGGAATGGGCAGACCTTTACTAGGTAGAAATGGGCATGAGGTATACCGAGCAAAGGATAAGTAAGATGAAGACTGTGGCTGACAGTTACTGACTAATCTGTACTATGCTTCCTTCAAGGGAAAGCAAGGAGCTAGTTTGACTGGACCATATCATTTATGCCTGATGTATCCACAGAACAGTAAGCGATAATGCTGGGATGGCAGGTTAGTTGCACGTCAAGCTGGCTGGCTCTCCTTGGGTGGGGAGTGACTAGAGATGTAATGAAAGTGTGAATCATAGAAGGCAGGACTTGAAAAATGCTGCAGCAGTGACTTCATTGCCTGTGCAAGGCACTAACAACTGGCACGCATACTCCAGGTTGATTTAACAAAGTAAAGGAAAAAATATCCACACTTCAAAGCAATATATGATTCTTTTTGGAACCCTATATCTAATTTCATCATTAACCAAGGAAAAATACATGGACGCACAACACAAAGTTATTTACAGCCACTTTACAATTTTTTTTTTTTTTGGTACCGAGAATTGAACTCAGGACCTTGCCCTTTCGAGGCAGGCTGTAGAGCCACTCAGCTAAATCCCCCACCCGCCACTTTACAATTTTAATAGAAAGTTTCAACAACCAAACTAACAACTTTTTGTATCTATCTAAACAGTAAAACCTCAGTTCCCAGTTTTATTCAACTTCAGTGCTAGACTACTTTGAACCAGTGAAAGAAACTGGAAGACACAACTAGGTGAAAAATCCAATCCTTCTTCAAATCAAATGTCTATAGCATAGTCATGATGATTCATTATTTTAAATTTAAATAAAAGGAGAGAGCATGAGGAAAGAAGGGAGCTGTTGAATTTAACAGTCTACCCTCCAGAATGTATGGATCAGTCAGGATACAAATACACTAATTTGGGGCCAGGGATTTAGCTCAGTGGTTCCAGTGCCTGCCCCACAAGCGCAAGGTCCCAAGTTGGATCCCTGGTACCAAACACACACACACACACACACACACACACACAAGCAAACAAGTACACTAATTTATTAGGGAACAAAACTCAAAGAAATGTCTTTCCTCTATTCTGCTGAAAAGGGTTGACAATGTGGACATCCTTGAAGCTGTATTTTGGAGGAAGTTTACTTACAAGGGACTGCCTCTCTTCTACATAATAAATAGAAGCTATATCAGTTTGAGAATCACTTAAAAGGCTAGAGGAAATTACCATCTCTTTTGCCAACAGGTTGTACGTACCAAGAAACTGAGATGTCATTGCAAAATCCATAAGTTAGCCACAGGAGTGCCTAATTTTGTATCTCATATTAGAAATGTTTGTTGTATGTAGAAGTCAGACATGAGGAAATGTATCTGAAGCTAGAGCTTGGGTCTGCTTGCCTGGTGGCAGTGAATGGTCCACTCTTAGATTCTGAGCAGTCCTGAGAGAGCCTTAATTTCCTTCAGGGAGCAGGAAGGGAGGAGAGCAAAGCAAATGCACCCCAGATCTCACTACTGGGGTCATGTGGCATGATGTTCACAACAGTGCTTGTGGGATCACAATTTTCATGTAACTGCAGCTTCCCCTGTTCGGATGTACTTCTCTAGCACTGAGGATTTGTCCACTGAGTCCCTTTGGAGAGCTTAAGAGAGAGGCCCCCTGCAGGTAACCAATGCTTGCCTGGCCATGAAAGAGCCAGTATTTGTAGTTAAGCAACCCACAAGCACAGACACAGCATCCCAAACCACAGAGCCCACCAGGAGTAGCGACCAGATGCTGCTTCCTCAAGGAGTTGTCTTTACATTCCTCAGTTGGAATGTGACAGGTAGCACAAAGCCCCTTTCATGGACATAGTTGTTAGTCCTGTGTCCCACTTTGATTTTTTCTAACACTTTAAAGAAGAGGCTGTTTAATTGGCTTTTCCCTGCTCCTCAGGAACATCTTCCTTTTGAAAATGCTTTCCTCATCTTTTTTGTCTTGTTCTTCTTGAGTAACATGCACATCATTCTGAACTACTTAGGCAGATGCCTTTTGCCAAAATTACTTCTCTGAGAAATATAGAAGAATATCTTCTTTTTTAAGAACTTAAAGCCCAAAAGGGATCAGTGAAAATTTTAAAGCCCATCAAAAGTGAACGTGTATTCTGCACTATCAACTAAAATAGTGTTAGAAATCACAAAACAGCATACCACATGCATGGAATTACACAACCCACACAGGACTTGCACAAAGTCGGCTGGGGCTTGAATTTTCCTGACAGCAGGTAGTTCTCATTTCTTACTCTTTGAGAACATTTAGTGCATGTTGGTACATACCAGGAAAGATTTAAATGGCTTTATATTAGAACTAGAAAACAAGGGCAGCCTGTTTTTTTTTTATATTAGGGACTTCCTTTGTGCTTTTTATTTGTTGGTTATTTTATTTTTTCTATTAAGCCTTCCTGACATTGACATTGACGACGTTGGCTAAAGGAAATTGTGGATTGTGTGAATTTATTGAGAAGTGCAGACTTGGAAGTATTGCATTCGTTCTCACATTGGGATGAGGAAACTATTCCATGCACACCCATTGATTGATCTTGGCAGTTGGCGATACACTTGTCTCACTCACAGGCCCAAAGTTGAGAATTTACCCTTGAATTCATGAACCCCCACTTCCCAAAGTGGATACACTGTTGATGTTATGATGGCGCATAAATACCTCAACTGTCAGGCTGAGAGAAGGGGCTGAATGATTTTAAGAGAGCAGCTCTAGTCCTCATTTCATGCAGTCACACCACCTGACAACAGGCCTCCGCATTCTAGTTTTTCTCACTGTGGAAAAGAAATGTTACTGTTGAATTCATATCCAAAGTTATAAATAACAGCTCATGACTTTTACTAACTTGTTTCATTTTTGTTTTGGTCCTTGAGAAATACAACTTGCATTTTGCAAATGGTAATTTCTGGTGTTGTTCTCTGCTATTTTTTTTGTATGAAATTGCTGTATTTGTTAAAGTTTGTTCACTTTGTGGTTTTTAATTCCCATTGGTGCACTATACAATGGGGTATTGTAATGTACTATGAAGAAAGAAATAATATGCAGATGTACTATGGAGTGTATTTTATTTTCAAATGACTGTGGTGTTAACAATATACTGATTTATCAAAATACTAAGAAAAAAATTCTAAATTTACCAAAATGTGTATATTTTAATAAATGCATAAAGCTTTATTGTGTGCCTTTAAATTTAAAAATGAGTTTATAAAGAAAGTCAGAAACAGAAGTGTCTTACTATAAAATATCCATAGCAATGTAAAGCTTTTACAAAAAGAGAGAGAGAAGAAAAAAGATAAAGGAGTTTCCCATATTATATTAACCTTAACTAGTATCTGAAGTCTGTTACTTTTTTTTCCATTTAAAATGGAGATGAGTAAGTGAATTTTGCCTTAAGTGTTTCAATTGTCTTTTGTAGAAGACAGATAAATGAGTTCATTTATCTAATTGCATTATTGTGGAAAATTCATTTTCAGAATAAAAATATTTTAAAAATTGCAGCTAATCAACTAATAAAATTTAAATTTGAAAAAGCCAGTGCCATCCAACCTTTTTAAGTGTACTTTACTTCTGAGAGGAGAGCATAGACATTCTACTTTAGTGGACTCTCAGAACTGGAAGTGGCTTCATCTCCCTCTGGCCAGTTATTTCTAACAAGGGTACAGGGCTCTCTCTTGGTTCCTGCTCCTTACAAGAGCTCCTTAATTACCTCATCTGCAGTACCCACTTCTGTGCAAGCTCCAGTCACTCTGCACCCTTGGCACCATCTTATATTTAACACAGAATATTTTATTCTTACATTTAATGTGGAATATTCAATTTGTGATTCCCATTTATTTTAAGAACAAATTAGAAATCATCACCAGCTTATAGTCCCAACCCCAATTACCATAGGATTAAAGATGGCTTAATTTATTTTACTTTTTGATAGTACAGGTTAACGGTGCTTTGAAAAAAGGTAGAGGGTATACTAGGGTCACATGTTTTTCCCATCCCACATGAGATGCAAAGAATTTGCCACATCTTGATTTCTTACGACTCACTGATCTCCCTTGTAAGTATCTACCCACCTCAGTAGCAGGGGAAGGAAAACAAATTTAAATATGTTAATTTACAGAATCACCGTTGATTTCTAGCTTAGTGTCTCTTAGATGACTGAGACTTTGGGGATAAATGCAGTCCCTTGGATTTCCTTCCCCCACCTTCACCTCTCTCCAAAATGGCATCTGTAAGTGGAGCTTATATGGTCTCCTAGGAGGGGAGAAAACTGGGGGTGCAGATGAGCACTAGAATCTCTGGATCTTTACCAAATGCTACTCTCTGGATTGCTCCCTGGACAGGGACCCTAGAAGAAGGACTGGCCCCTCTAGTTCTGTGGACTTCATGATCATATTCAACATCAGTACCCCCAGGTCTGGCACTGACCTCAATCATGAACTGGGTTCTCCATATGGATGCCTCTTCATTCAGACTGTAGGCTTATGCTGGTGTCCTTTAATGTCCATCACAGGTTGTCCTGAGACTTGAGGAGACAGGAGTACCTCTGGTTCAAGAATCCAGCCATTTTCTTTACTCTGTTCATGGAAAGCTGAGAGCCACTGGTGTGCTACAGCCTGCTCATGAGAATGGTTGTCATATTTTCAGGACTTTTCAGTTGCTAAACACAACCATTATTGAAACTTGCAAATAAATTAATTATATTGGAAAAAGGTAAGATATCTCTTCCCAACTCCATGTACAGTGACTTCACACTGGTAGCTTGAAATTAGCCATGGTGGGAGTATTTACAACAGGGAACTTGGCAATACTAGAAAGATGAAGAGTTCAGAAGATGATAGTACTAGTCACAAAATAATGTTAATGTACTCAATGCCACTGAACTGTACACTTAAAAATGGCTAAGAGGGTAAACCTTATGTGCACTTTACCATGATTCTTTAAAATTTTCTTTTCCACAAACTCCTAGCTATAAAAATTTTGCAGCACATCACTGTTTATATCCTTTCCAGCTAAGTATATCACTAACCCATCCAATATTTTTAGGCTTTTCACTCCTACCACACCTCCATCCATAAAGAAGGGGAAAGTCTGAACAAGTATTTTCCCTCTTTATTCTACCTATTTCTCTGATCCTGTCCACTATCCAGCAAAACCAGCAGGGGCTAGATTTTCACTCTTTTTTCTGTAAAAGTCTCCCTCCCTATGTATTATCCTCTTTGGGAATGATAACCTTCATAACTGGTGGAAGGGTCACCCTTTTTTTTTTTTGGTACCAGAGATTGAACTCAGGACCTTGTGCTTTCATAAGGCAGGCGCCAGAACCATTGCACTAAATCCCCTCCCCAGTTGCCCATTTTTTTATCAATGAAGAATCTACAAATAGTATCCAAGAGGAGTCACAGGACAACCTGGCACTAGGTACTACCAATATCAAAATTCACTGGATTAGTCAGGTATAGTGCCACACCCCTGTAAGACCAGCTTCTTGGGAAGCTGAGGCAAGAGAATCACGTGTTAGACACCAGACTGGGCAATTTACCAGGACCCCATCTCAAAAAAAAAAAAAATAGAAAGTGCTGAAGATGTAACTTAGTGGTAGAATACTTACCTGGTATGCCCAACCCCCTGGTGCAAATCCATAAAAAATAATAATAATTGGATTAATGTTCCAAAATATTACCTCATTACATGGGTCTTACAATTAAGACTATTCAATACCAAGTGTTAGAATATATGAAGAAACTTGATCCTTTCTACACTGCTTGATGGGACTGTAAAATGATACAGCTCTCATGGAAAATAGTATGGCAGCTCCTTTAAAATTCATAATAGAATACTGCATAGTCTAGCAATTATTTGTATATATCCAACAGAATTGAAAGCAGGGTCTCAAAGAGATATTTGCACACTCATATTCACAGCAGTATTATTCATAATAGCTAAGTATGGATACAACCCAGTGTTCATCACTGGATAACTAGATAGGCAAAATGTTCTAAATACATGTCATGGAATATTCAGCATTAAAAAGGAAAGAAATTTTGACAACACAGTAAGTCTTCAAGACATTATACTGTGTGAAATAAACTAATCACAAAAAGACAAATGCCATATGATTCCACTTATAGGAGGTACTTAGTCAAAATCTAGAGACGAAAAATAGAATGTGGTTTTCAAAGACTATGGAAAGGAAACTAAGGATTTATTCTATAAGTGACACAGAGTTTCACTTTTCCAAGATGAAGAGTTCAGAAAAAGATGGTAGTAATAGTCACAAAATAATGTTAATGTATTCTATGCCACTGATCTCTACCCTTAAAAATGGCTAAGATGGTAAATCTTATGTTCATTTTACCACAATTTTTTAAAATTGGGAAAAAACTAAAAGTTTATTCAGAGCATCATTGCTGCTTCAAAAGCATCTTCTCAGGCCATAACTCAATACTATTTTAAAAATTAAATATTCCACTAGAAATTTAAGAGATCCTCATATACCAAACATTAAATTGGCAACTTTTCCACATTTTATTCCCAACTATCAACAACTGATCGGCTGGCAAACAATCTTTCTTGTGCCAAATTCCCTTTTTCCTTTGTCCACATGCACTGCTTCTCCCACCAGGGGATAAGTCCTTCTATTCTCACTTTGGCCTCAGTCAAATCCAGGGCACCAAAACACTGAGCTGGGCAGCTCAGAGAAAAAACTACATGTGTGGTTCCGCCGCTTGCCTCAAACTCACAAGGACACAAGTTCGATCCCTGGTACCAAAAACAAGGAAAAAACTACATGCCCCCATTTCTAAGACCTGAAAATTCAAATTCCACAAGCTTTTACTATATATAGATATATATATCTATATATAGTGCAAGCCCACTACTCCATCAAAGACATTTAAAGTACTTTCAGGAAGGAATGAGCTTTCTGTTAGTCAAATAATTCGATAAGTACTGTGGAAGGCTTTCTTTCAGAGAAGGGAAATACAAATGATTTGTGACTCTAATTAACTTCAAACACAAAAACAGAAATGCAATTTGGAACAGAATCCAAAGAGGAAACAGTCCATCCAAATTCAACTGTGGTGGCTGGAAGACTGTGATTGAATTTCCCTTCAATCACAGATACTCCTCCCAGGATGGGGTGGGGAAAAGGAAGAGTGTTTCCTGGCAATAGGGTTTCCCTGTTTTATGAAGCTTTATTTCCAAAATAGTCCCCCTAGTGGACTGAGATTTAGATGGTTCAAGGTGTGATATCATGTCACTGACTTCCGTGCTCAGCCTTGTCTATCTCGTACAAGAAGGCAGAGATTGCCTTAACCAAGCTTGGAATGGGTAGGGAAACAGATGTTTTGCCAGGGATCCTTCCATAGTAAGCTGTGAGCCTTGAGGCCAGCAAAGAAAAGCACATTTACCTTACCAGCTCCCTGATCTCGGAATTACTCTAAAGGAAACGAAGAGTAGTGTTCCTCAATAAGAAAATCCTTAAATGCCATCATAGCTAACTCCCCTTGGAGGAAGAAACACAGTGTCTAAACTCACCCATCATCACTTCTCAGCCTTTTGGCTAAGATCAAATGTAAATAAACCCATGGTGGGATATGAATGACTGATACTATAGCTCTTCTCAAAAAACAGATTTTCATAAGTCATGAGCACCTTGAGACCATAATGTTAGTGAAATAAATCAGACACACAATCTTAAATATCAAATAATTTCTTCTTATAATGAGAAACCAAAAATATAAATAAAGGCAAAATAAAAGATAAATAACAAGAAATAGGAAGATAGATCTTTGGCAAATGTGAAGAGAATCAAAAGATGGAAGGAGGGGTTCAGGGAGGAGAATGGGATGAAAAGAAGAATTAACATGTGTAATGTACATGTACCAACTTCCCATGAGGAATGTAATCTTTATGTACTATTAACACATATGAATAAAAAATACCAATTGAAAAAAGAAAGAAAGAAAAGATTATGAGGTCCCTGAGTACCTGAGAGGTAATGCAGTGAATCCAGGAGAGAGGAAAGGTGTAGAAAGGAGAGGCCAGAGTACTGAAGACACTCTTGGATCCATTCACTTTATACCCTTTCCCAGAGGTAGATCTAAGTAGGTAAGACCTGGAGGACACCGTAAACCTGCTGAGACATGATGCCCCCAAGGACCCCTCTAAGGGAAGAAGTGCCTGGGCGGATGCAAAGAGCCTTGCACTGTGAAAGATGTGGACTCAGACCTCCATCCCTGTCTATGTAAAAAAAAAAGCAGGCCAATTCCTTTGTTTCCCCATCCATAAGCAAGAAGTTGGCCCATGATTTCTAACTTCCCAGGTCACTGTCAGGAGTGAAGCGACAGTGAAGATGTCTCTCTTGCTTTCTGCTGAGTCCCAGCACCTAGTCCATAACTTAGCACACAAGAGATATTCGATAAATATTTGTTGAACGGATGAATGGATAGAAGTTAAATTTTCCTTCATCATCTGGAGACCTCTACTGTGCCTTTGCTAAAGTGAGAACAGTTTCAGTCACTCTACTTCAACACTCAAAAGATGCAAGACCCTTTGACTCACTTTGAGAAGTTGATTCTAAGAAAATAAATAATCAGATATATGATTGAAGGTTAATGCCAAGTGATATTTTGTAATTACAGAAAAAATTCCAAAAGATATATTTCACTTGTTACATTTGTTTCCCCATGTACTGAATAAAAGGTGCTGCAAGCTAGGGGGCTTTCGTCTTTGCTGCCCAGGCGCAGAGGACACCAGACCACCAGACCAAGGTACTGACTCCCACTGTTCCCGGCCCAGAGGTAGGGGCTTCTGAGCTGTCGTCCCACTGCTCCTGGTCCAGAAGAAGGGGCTTCCCGGTCACCATCCCTCCCGCTGCTCCCAACCCAGAGGAAAGGGCTTTTGGGCCACCTTCTGTACCGCTGCTCCTGGCCCAGAGGAAGGGGATTCCCGGCCACCATCCCTCTGGCTGCTCCCAGCCCACAAGAAAGGGATTTTGGGCCACCATCCCTACCCCTGCTCCCGGCCCCTGTCCCACCTCAACCAGCTCAGAGGAGGTAATCTGTCCAGGTTCTAACAGCCCCCGCCCCAGTCAAAATGAGAAAACACATAAATAAGTCTCAAAACCAGACTGCCAGATCACCTACAGCAACCCCAAAGGGAAATGAGATGGAACACTCTGATACTCAACCACCTGGACCCACTGAACTGAAAACAAAAGGGGATCTGGAAAAAATGAAATCAGAAATAATTTCTCAGATAACAGGAGAAATTGTGCCCCTAGTGCAAGACATGATTAATAAATCTAGAGAGGAGCTCAGGAACATGACAGAATCCCAACATAAGAAACAAATGGAATCCATAAAACAGATGCAAATAGATTTCCAGGACATGAAAAATTCCATTGAAAGGCTACACAGCAGAATGAGCCAGTGTGAGGACAGAATTTCAGATATAGAAGATAAGATTGCAATTAATGACCAGGAAAAGAAAAATTGCTTCAAAATTATAAGGGAACATGAAAAATCAATCCAGCAGCTGCTAGATGATGCAAAAAAGAATAACATAAGACTGATTGGGCTCAATGAAGAAACAGGAGAGAGTGCAGATGACATAAAAAATCTCTTCACAGAACTAATGGCAGAAAACTTCCCAAGCAGGGGAAAAGAACTTGACATACAGATAAGTGAGGCATATAGGACTCCCAATAGCCATGATCAAAATAAATCTACACATAGGCATATAATTGTTAAGATTCCAGAAACACAACAGAAGAACAAAGCTCTCCAAGCAATGAGAGAAAAGAAACAAATAACATACAAAGGAAAACCCATCAGAATCACAGCAGACTTCTCAACACAAACCATCAAGGCAAGAAGGGCTTGGAGTGACATATTCCAAGCCCTCAAAGAAAACAGCCTCCAACCCACATTGATGTATCCTGCAGAACTATCTTTCAAAATGGATGGAGAAATAAGATACTTTCATGACAAAGAGCACCTTAGGAACTTTGTGAATACCAAAACAGCACTCCAAAGAATTTTACACAACATCCTAGGAACAGACAATGAGGATCACAACCCCAGGAAGCAAAGCAGAATGAACCCATCTGGCATGACAAGAAATTAAATGTAAAGGGGGAGAACCCAACAAAAAGAAAAAGTCATGGCAATGACAAGTCAATACATTTCAGTTATAACCATCAATGTTAATAGTCTCAATTCACCAATCAAAAGAAATAGACTGGCAGAATGGGTCAAGAAGCAAAATCCAACAATATGCTGCATATAAGAAACACACTTAATTCAAAAGGAAACTCATAGACTGAAAGTTAAAGGGTGGAAAACAATACTCCATGCAACAGGAACCCGAAAAAAAGCAGGAGTAGCTATCCTCTTGGCAGATCAAGTAGATTTCAAACCAACACTGATTAAGAGAGATGAAGAAGGACATTACATCCTTGTAAAGGGAAGAATCCAAGAGGAAGAGATGACAATCATAAATATCTATGCACCAAACACTAGTGCACTCAACTATATAAAACAAATACTAACGGACATGAAAAGATATATATGCACTAATACAATTGTAGTGGGGGACCTCAACACCCCACTGTCACAAATAGATCAACTAGACTAAAAATAAGTACTAAAATACTAGAAATCAATTGAACTCTTGAACAAATGAACTTAACAGATGTTTACAGAGTCTTCCACCCCACAAAATCAGAATACACATTCTTCTCAGCTGCACATGGGTCATTCTCCAAAATAGACCATATACTCACACATAGAACATGTTTAAGTAAGTGCAAAGTAATTGAAGTTATCCCCTGAATATTATCAGACCATGGTGTGATGAAATTGGAGATCCATAGCAAAAGAAACTCAAAAAATTTCATAAACATGTGGAAATTGAACAACACACTTCTGAATAACCATTGGGTCACAGAGAAAATTAAAGAAGAAATCAGACAGTTCCTTCAATTAAATGACAATGACAGTACAACATATCGGAATCTATGGGACACAATGAAAGCAGTCTTATGAGGGAAATTCATAGCAGTGAATACACATATTAGGAAAACAGAACGAGCTCAATTAAACAACCTGATGCTGAACCTCAAGCTTCTAGAAAAAGAAGAGCAGGACAACCCCAAAGCTCATACAAGGGAAGAAATTATAAAGATCAGAGGAGAAATCAATGCAATGGAGACTAAGAGAATGATACAAAAAATCAATGAAGTCAAGAGTTGGTTCTTTGAAAGAATCAACAAAATTGATAAACCTGTAGTCAACCTTGTCAGAAAAAGGAAAGAAAAGGCCTAAATCCATGCAATTAGGAATGAAAAGGGTGAAATGAAAACAGACCCAGCAGAAATCCAGAGGATGATCAATACCTACTTCCAGAACCTATACGCCAATAAGATGGACAACACAGAAGAAATGGACAGATTCCTAGATACATATGAATTACCAAAGTTGAATGAAGAAGACCTAAAAATTCTGAACAACCCAATATCAACCAATGAAACTGAAAACGTAACTAAAAACTTATCACCTAAGAAAACCCCGGGCCCTGATGGCTTCACTGCTGAATTCTACAAGACATTTAGAGAGGAACTGCTGCCGCTACTGTTTAAACTCTTCAATGAAATTGAAAGGGAAGCAATACTCCCAAATTCATTCCTGGAAGCAAGCATCACCTTGATCCCCAAAGCAGAGAAAGACCCAACCGAAAAGGAGAACTATAGGCCAATCTCACTAATGAACATAGATCAAAAATCCTTAATAAGATAATGGCAAACAGAATGTAGAAGATCATCAAGAAGATCATACACCCTGATCAAGTGGGATTCATCCCAGGGATGCAGGGATGGTTCAATATATGAAAATCAATCAATGCAATACACTATATCAATAGAGCCAAGGACAAAAACCATATGATTATCTCCATAGATGCAGAAAAAGCATTTGACAAACTCCAACATGCATTTATGATAAAAACCCTACAAAAAATTGGAATAGATGGTCTCTACCTCAAACTGATAGAAGCCATCTATGAAAAACCAACAGCCAATATCATACTAAATGGTCAAAAACGGAAATCCTTCACACTCAAATCAGGAACAAGACAAGGATGTCCACCATCACCACTCGTGTTCAATATAGTTCTGGAAACATTAGCCACGGCAGTTAGACAAGAGAAAGAAATAAAAGGAGTAAAGATAGGAAATGAAGAAGTCAAATTGTCATTATTTGCAGATGACATGATACTCTATATAGAAGACCCCAAGAACTCCACCAAAAGTCTTCTAGACTTAATAACCAAATTCAGTCAAGTAGCTGGTTATAAGGTCAACACACAAAAATCAATAGCTTTCCTCTACACCAATGACAGACTCACTGAGAGAGAAATAGGGCAAATAATTCCTTTCACAATAGGATCCAAAAAACTGAAATACCTAGGAATCATCCCAACAAAAGAAATCAAAGACCTCTTCTCTGAAAACTATGGCACTCTGAAAAGAGAGATTGAAGATGATATCAGAAAATGGACAGACATCCCCTGCTCCTGGGTAGGAAGGATTAATATAGTGAAAATGGCCATACTTCCAAAACTGCTATATAGATTTAACGCAATTCCAACTGAGATCCCAGAACCATACTTCATAGACCTTGAGAAAACAATCCAAAACTTCATTTGGAATAAGAAGAGACCCAGAATAGCAAAAGCAATTCTAGGTAACAGAGACATAGCAAGGGGTATCACAATCCCCAACCTGCAACTCTACTACAAAGCTACTGTGATAAAAACAGCATGGTACTGGCAAAGAAACAGACTTGAGGACCAGTGGAACAGATTAGAAGATGCAGAAACAACGCCAGACACACTCAGCCATCTCGTCTTCGACAAAGGAGCCAAACACCCTCACTGGAGGAAAGATAGCCTCTTTAAGAAATGGTGCTGGAAAAATTGGGCTTCAACTTGCCAAAGATTAAAACTAGACCTGTATCTCTCACCATGCACTAAACTAAAATCAAAATGGATTAAAGATCTAAATATTAAAATAGAAACTCTGAACCAGTTGGAACAGAGGTTAGGTAGAACCCTTGAAGACATCGGTGTAGGAAAAGATTTTATGAACTAAACCTCAGTTGCCCGTGAACTAGCACAAACAATCAACAAATGAGATCTCTTCTTATTAAAAAGCTTCTGCACAGCAAGAGAAACCACCAGCAGTGTGAAGAGACAATCCACAATGTGGGAAAAAAATCTTCACCTGCTCTTCCTCAGACAAAGGTCTACTATCTCGAATCTGTAAAGAACTTAAAAATATCAGATCTCCCAAATTTAAAGACCCAATCTGAAAATGGGCATCTGAAATGAACAGACATTTCTCACACAAAGAAGTAGAAATAGCAAATAAATACTTGAAAAAATGTTCAACATCACTGGTCACTCGAGAGATGCAAATGAAAGCAAGGCTGAGATTCCACTTCACTCCAGAAAGAATGGCTGCTATCATGAAATCAACCAATAACAAATGCTGGCGGGGCTGTGGGGAAAGAGGAACCCTGCTCCACTGCTGGTGGGAGTGTAGACTGGTGCAACCACGGTGGAAATCAGTATGGAGATACCTCAGAGAACTAGGACTGGAAGTCCCATTTGACCCTGCTATTCCCCTGCTAGGGATCTTCCCCAAAGAATTAAAAGAATCATACTACAGTGATATATGTGCACCCATGTTCATAGCAGCGCAGTTTGTGATAGCTAATACTTGGAAACAGCCCAAATGCCCATCATCTGGAGACTGGATAAAGAAGATGTGGTTTTTTAATAAAATGGAGGACTACTCAGCCATAAAAAATGAGAAATTAGAGACATTTATAGCTAAGTGGATGCACATTGAGACATACTCTTAAGTGAAATAAATAGGACAAAGATGTGTAAATACCAAATAGTTACTCTGGTGTGAGAAACTGAAAGTGTAAATAAGGACTAAATGTATAATAGGTCATGCGAAATAGGAAGAAAAGGGGCAAAGGGGAAGGAAGTGGGAGGGCTAAGGGAAAGGATAGCAGGGAATGGGATTAATATGAGAAAATGGAAAAATAGGAACAAAACCTTTGTAAATAGGGAGGACTGGAGGGGTTGAAGAGAGGGCTGGGCAAAGGTGAAAAACAAGAACCAAGAGAGATTATGTAAAGGTGCAAATTTCCAATGATGAATGTCATTATATTGTATACCTAAAATGTACCAATTATTAGAATGAATAATCGATAATGTAAAATAGGAAGAAAAGGTCCAAAGGGGTAGGGGTAGTGGGAGGCACAGGGGAAAAGAAAGAAGGGAAAGGAAAAAATGATGAGAAATGGAAAAAATGGAAATAAAGTCTTTGTCAATAGGGAAGGGTGGAGGGCATGAAGGGAGGACTAGGAATGGGGAAAAAATAAGAACCAAGATGCGTTATATAAAGGTACAATTCCCAATGAGAAATGTAATTGTGTTGTATACCTACAATGTACCAATAAAAGAATTTAATACAAAAAATACCAAAAAATGTTGAAATTAACCTAATGCCCCAAAATGGAAGCTGTTTAAATTAATAACAGTACACACAAAAAAGAACTTCAATGTAATCATCTCTTGATATCTATGGGAGATTGCCTACAGTTCTCTCCCTAAGGATACTAAAATTCACAGAGGTTCAAATCACTTCTATAAAGTGGTATGGTAAAACTACATACACCCTTCTGTATACTTTAAATCATCTCTAGATTAAGTATAATTCCTAATACAATGCAAATGCTATGTAAAGAGTTGTTACACTTCACTGTTTGACAAATCATGACAAGAAAACAAGTCTGAGTATGTTTAGTACAGATGCATTTTTCCCAAATGTTTTTGATCTGTGGTTAGTTGAATCCAGGGATACACAACCCACAGATGCAGAGAACCAACTGTCCTGTACAGCCATCTGAAAACATGTGTTCTAAGAATGTTTAATAACATGAGGAATCATCCTCAAGTCTAAAATAAATTCTAAAAATAGGATGCATATATTATATATAGTGTCTTTAGTTTTGAAAATATACATATTTTGTACAGCCTGGAAAAACACTTAAAAGGAAATTATGTAAAATACCATTGTTGTTACTTCAGAGAAATTTGATTTGGGGTGGTTTTGCATTTTCTTCTTTTACTTTTCTCTTTTGTCTAGATCTTCTTCAAAGCATATTTTACTTTTATAATCAGAAATAAAATACAGTTGACTTTTATTTTCTGTGACATGAGGCCTTTTCCAAATATTTGCCCTGTCCTAAATGGCGAAAACCAGGAGGGCATCCTGACACCTTTCACCAGGCAGTGACACAAGGTACTGAAGCAGGGCTGTCCAGGCCACACCTTCCTCAGCTGCTCTCTCCCTTGGCATGTGACAGTTTAGGATGCTGCCAGTCCTTCAGCAGAAGGAATCCATGCTCTTATAGTGTGAACCAGCTTTGATGCTTGGCTCACGTGTATACTGGAGGGCAGAGGGGTTCAGGATGTAAGTATCATTTAATATATATAAATTCCCAATTAGAAAAAATGCTCTGGGGTCATCTTAGTCACTTTCCTCATTGCTGAGACACAATGCCTGACACCCACAAATTAAAGAAGAGATTTATTTTAGAGGATTCCGTCCACAGTCAGCTGACTTCAAGGCAGGAAGAGCATAGTGGAAGGGTCTGGTGGAGGAAAGCTGCTCATGTCATAACTATCAGGAAGCAAAGGGAGAGAAGGGAGGAGCTAGAGAGAGAAAGAGAGAAGGAGATGCTTCCAAGTCACGCCCTGTTTTAGTTACTTCCTCCTTGCTGAGACAGAACACATGACACCCACCACTCTAAGCAGAAAGATTTAATTTGACTCAGTTTGTAGAGGTTTCAGTCCATAGTCAGCTGGCTCTGAGGGAGAATGGAATAGCAGAGGGATATCTCAGAGGAGAAACAGCTCATGGAATGGCAGACAGGAGGTAGAGAGTGATCAAGGGAAGAAGGAGGGAGATACACCCTTCCAGGCCATGCCCCCAGTGACCCACTTCCTCCCAACTTAACTGTAAACTCATCAGTGGACTAATTCACAGATGAGTATCATGACCCCATGATGCAATTACCTCCCAAAAGCCCCACCTATGAGCACACAAGGCTGTGGGGGGATAACTAGATATAAACCATTGCACATCCCCCAGTGACCCACCTCTCCTGACCAGACCCCACCTCCTAACAGCCCATTCAGCTATGGATCCATCAGTGGATCAATGCACCAGCACACCCATAACCCAATCGCCTTCTAAAAGCCCCACCTCTAAACACATGAAACTTTGGAGGGAACATCCTAAATCTAAACAATAATGTGAGCTCCGAAAAATATGGTCATCATTGTGATAAAACAAAAATCTCATAGCTATAGGCTAGCCTTCAACTTTTAGGGTATTAATCTCTGAAGAATGTCATAGTAACATTGCCTCATTCATAACATAGTGCCACCACATACCCCCAAACATAAACAGTCATGCAATACTTGTTGACATGAATACATTCCCAGAAATATGTCATCAGGTAATTTCTTCCTGGCATAAACATCGTAGAGTATATTTGCAAAAACTAAGACAATTATGAAGGCACTAAAGGATGTATATTATGGGATCATAATATATGAGATCACCACTGAAACATCACTGTGTGGCCCATGATTGCATATTGTTAAGTATTAAATACTAGTGTTAATTTTTTCTAGATATCAAAGACATCCCAAAATATCATAATTTTTAAAGTAAAAATGTATGTATCTGTGTATTTCATTGTAAATATTCACCTTAATCCTTCTACCAAGTAAAACACTTACCAGTATGCCTTTGTATTGCCTTAGTAATACTGTCTGCCCCATGGCAGTAATTATTTGTTATTATGGCAATAATTATTTGTTAAATTAGATTGAACAGAATTCCACCTATACCTGCTAAAAATGTAATTATTTTCATAACATGCATATCACATGCTTTAGAAATGATATATATATTTCACTAAGGCCATTTCTTTACTTGAACTCTTCAGTGGCTGCCTACTGCCAGTAATACAAAGCTCTTCACTGCCTGCATCTATGCTTTTCTCCAGTCTCCCATCTACTCTTCCCCCTCGGTGTCCTATATTATGACCCCACAGACTGCAGTATGCAAGTTTTCTCTGTTCCCTGTGTCTTGAATGTCCTTCTCATCCATTTAGCAAATTCTCATTTATCCCTCAAGTTCTTCTCAAATATACCTTCTCTCTTTGAGTTTCTGGAATTTACCTTCTGTCCCTCTGTCTCCTCTTCCGATCATGTGTTCTCACAACAATTTTTTCATGTATGTAATATTTTACATATTCAATAGATACTTGTTTATATGTCTCTCTTATACAGATCAGAAGCCTCCAAAAATTTTGAAAAATACATAGATCAGATCTTCTATTCTTCTAAAATTGTTTTAATATAAAATTTTTTAAATTAAGTCTCATATTCAACCTGTAAGGCTTAATTTGTGTTGCACTACATTGTATTATACTGTGGAGCTTGTTATGGATTCTATATAAAGACATATATTCATCAGACCACCATTTTATGGGTTTAATAATGAGCTCTATAAAGCAGAGTATCCTCATCATTGAGGAGGGGTAAGTAGCACCATTCTCACACTTTCATTCAAAATATGATTTTTAAGTCCTTGCTGCCCAGAGCAGCACTGATCAGACCCAAAGCTCAGCTTCTTCTCAGTCTCATTTTTCTACCTTTCCTGTAATTTGCCGTGTACTGCTGTGGCTCATAGGAGACTAGGCTGCAGGACTTACTGCAGAGAATAATACAACAGATCTTTGCAGGATTCTTTGCAAATTCTGCAATTCCTGGATCCTCACATCCTTTTTCTTGGAGCAGGATGCTGCACTCCAACCCTGGGGACTATGCCTGGGGTCAGACAGGGCTTGAGGCCATTATAACCCAGCTTTTAGGACAACTGGAAAACACAGGGCCTCCCCCAGCTGACAAGGAAAAGATCACTTCTCTTCCAACAGTGACAGTAACTCAGGAACAAGTTGATACAGGTTTAGAATGTCCAGTATGTAAAGATGATTACACAGCTGAAGAGGAAGTCTGGCAGTTATCCTGCAATCACTTCTTTCACAGCAGTTGTATTGTGCCATGGTTAGAACTACATGACACATGTCCTGTATGTAGGAAAAGCTTAAATGTGAGGACTCTACTTGGCAAACCCAGAGCTCTGGGGCTTCTGCAAGCAACAGACTTAGCAACGATAGCCAGCTACATGACCGATGGACTTTCTGAAACTAAAGGCCACACCTGAACCAGGACTGTCAGAAATAGTCTTCTTACCATAGATGTAAATTGTACCAACACAAAAAAAGAGTAGATGGATTTAGGAATCACATAAGAAACCCCAACTCATAATATTAATCCAATGAATGTTTTTCTTCTCTAAATTTAAAGTTAGTATCTATAAAAAGAATTGTATCTACAAAAAAAATATGATTTTTAAATCATTTTAACTGACATAATAATTGTACAAATTTGGTCCAGAGGAAGGGGCTTCTGGGCAACCATTCCACCACTCCCAGCTCAGAGGAGGTAAGCTGTGCAGGTGCCAACAGCACCCCCACCCCCTGTTGAAATGAGAAGACACATAAACAAGTCTCAAAACCAAACTTCCAGATCACCTACAGCAACCCCAAAGGGAAATGAGATGGAACATTATGATACTCAACCACCTGGACTCCTGGAACTGGCAACAAAGAGGATCTAGGAAAAATGAAATCAGAAATAGTTTATCAGAAAACAACAGAAATGATGCCCATAGTGCAAGACATGGTTAATAAATCTAGAGAAGAGCTGAGGAACATGATGGAATCCCAACATAAGAAACAAATGGAATCCATAAAACAGACCCAAACAGTTTTCCAGGAGATCAAAAACTCCATTGAAAGTCTACACAGCAGAATGAGCCAATGTGAGGATAGAATTTCAGATATAGAAGATAAGATTGAAATTAGTGACAAGGAAAAGAAAAATTTCTTTAAAATTGTAATGAACCATGAGAAATCAATTCAGCAGCTATTAAATGATGCAAAGAAGAATAACATAAGACTGACTGGAGTCAACAAAGAAACAGGAGACACTGCAAATGACTTAAAAAAGCTGTTCACAGAAGTAATGGCAGAAAACTTTCCAAGGAGGGGAAAAGAACTTGACATACAGATGTCAAGTGAGGCATATAGGACTCTAAATAGCCTTGATCAAAAAAAATCTATACATAGACATAAAATTGTTAAGATTCCAGAAACCCAACAGAAGAACAAAGTTCTACAAGCAGTTAGAGAAAAGAAACAAATCACATACAAAGGAAAGCCCATCAGAATCACAGCAGATTTCTCAACACAAACCCTCAAGGCAAGAAGAGCTTGGAGTGACATATTCCAAGCCCTAAAAGAAAACAGCCTCCAACCCAGATTGATGTACCCTGAAAAACTATCTTTCAAAATGGATGGAGAAATAAGATACTTTCATGACAAAGAGCACCTTAGGAACTTTGTGAATACCAAAGCAGCACTCCAAAGAATTTTACACAATATCCTAGGAACAGACATTGAGGATCACAACCCCAGGAAGCACAGCAGAATGAACCCATCAGGCACAACAAGAAATTAAATGTAAAGGGGGAGAATCCAACAAGAAGAAAAAGTCAGGACAATGATAAATCAATATGTATCAGTTATAACCATCAATGTTGATGGTCTCAATTCACCAGTCAAAAGAAAAAGACTGGCAGAATGGGTCAAGAAGCAAAATCCAACAATATGCTGCATACAAGAAACACACTTAATTCAAAAGGAAACTCATAGACTGAAAGTTAAAGGGTGGAAAACAATACTCCATGTGACGGGAATCAAAAAAAAAAGCAGGAGTAGCTGTACACTTGGCAGAACAAGTGGATTTCAAATCAACACTGATAAAGAGAGACGAAGGACACTACATCCTTGTAAAGGGAAGAATCCAAGATTAAGAGATGACAATCATAAATATCTATGCACCAAACACTAGTGCACCCAACTATATAAAACAAATACTAATGAACATGAAAAGTCATATATGCACTAATACAATAGTAGTGGGGGACCTCAATACCCCACTGTCACAAATAGATAGATCAACTAGACAAAAAATAAGTAATGAAATACTAGAACTCAATCGAACTCTTGAACAAATGAACTTAACAGATGTTTACAGAGTCTTCCACCCCATAAAATCAGAATACACATTCTTTTCAGCTGCACATGGGTCATTCTCCAAAATAGACCACATACTCACACATAGAACATGTTTAAGTAAGTGCAAAGGAATTGAAGTTATCCCCTGAATATTATCAGACCATGGTGTGATGAAATTGGAGATCCATAGCAAAAGAAACTCAAAAAATTTCATAAACACATGGAAATTGAACAACATACTTCTGAATAACCAATGGGTTACAGTGGAACTTAAAGAAGAAATCAGATAGTTCCTTCAATTAAATGACAATGACAATACCACATATCATAATCTATGGGACACAATGAAAGCGGTCTAACAAGGGAAATTCATAGCAGTGAATACTCATATTAGGAAAACAGAGCAAGCCCAATTAAACAACCTGATGCTGAACCTCAAGCTTCTAGAAAAAGAAGAGCAGGACAAACCCAAAGCTCATACAAGGGAGGAAATTATAAAGATCAGAGAAGAAATCAATGCAATGGAGACTAAGAGAACAATACAAAAAAATCAATGAAGCCAAGAGTTGGTTTATTCTTTCTTTGAAAGAATAAAGAAAATTGACAAACCCTTAGCCAGACTTATCAGAAAAAGGAAAGAAAAGGCCCAAATCCATGCAATTAGGAATGAAAAGGGTGATATTACAAGAGACCCAGCAGAAATCCAGAGGATCATCAATACCTACTTCCAGAACCTATACATCAATAAAGGTGGAAGACACACAAGAAATGGACAGATTCCTGGGTAAGTACAAATTACCAAAGTTGAATGAAGAATACCTTAAAATTCTAAATGACCCAATGTCAACCAATGAAACTGAAAATGTAATTAAAAACTTACCAACTAAGAAAAGCCCAGGTCCTGATGGCTTCACTGCTGAACTCTACAAGACATTTAGAGAGGAACTGCTGCCACTATTGTTTAAACTCTTCAATGAAATTGAAAGGGAAGCAATACTCCCAAATTCATTCCTGGAAGCAAGCATCACCTTGATCCCCAAAGCAGAGAAAGATCCAAGCAAAAAAGAGAACTATAGGCCAATCTCACTAATGAACATAGATGTAAAAATTCTTACTAAGATACTGGCAAATAGAATGCAGAAGATCATCAAGAAGATCATACACCCTGATCAAGTGGGATTCATCCTAGGTATGTAGGGATGGTTTAACATATGCAAATCAATCAATGTAATGCACTATATCAATAGAGCCAAGGACAAAAACCATATGATTATCTCCATAGATGCAGAAAAAGCATTTGACAAAATCCAACATGCATCTATGATAAAAATCCTACCAAAAAAATGGAATAGATGGTCTCTACCTCAATCTGACAAAAAGCCATCTATGAAAAACCAACAGCCAGTATCGTACTAAATGGTCAAAAACTGAATCCTTCACACTAAAATCAGGAACAAGACAAGGATGTCCACCATCACCACTCTTGTTCAATATAGTTCTGGAAACATTAGCCATGGCAATTAAACAAGAGAAAGAAATAAAAGGACTAAAGATAGGAAATGAAGAAGTCAAATTGTCATTATTTGCAGATGACATGGTACTCTATATAGAAGACCCCAAGAACTCCACCAAAAGTCTTCTAGACTTAATAACCAAATTCAGTAGAGTAGCTGGATACCAAAAATCAATAGCTTTCCTCTACACGAACAACAGACTCACTGAGACAGAAATAGGGCAAACAATTCTTTTCACAATAGCATCCCAAAAACTGAAATACCTAGGAATCATCCTAATGAAAGAAATCAAAGACCTCTTCTCTGAAAACTATGGCACTCTGAAAAGAGAGATTGAAGATGATATCAGAAAATGGACAGACATTCCCTGCTCCTGGGTAGCAAGGATTAATATGGGGAAAATGGCCATATTTCCAAAACTGCTATATAGATTCAATGCAATCCCAATTGAAATCCCAGCAGCATACTTCATGGACCTTGAGAAAACAATCCAAAAATTCATTTGGAACAAGAGAGACCCAGAATAGCAAAAGCAATTCTAGGTAACAGAGACATGCCCGGGAGTATCACAATGCCTAACTTGAAACTGTACTACAAAGCTACTGTGATAAAAACAGCATGGTACTGGCAAAGAAACAGACCTGAGGAACAGTGGAACAGATTAGAACATGCAGAAACAACTCCAGACACACTCAGCCATCTCATCTTTGATAAAGGAGCCAAAAACCCTCACTGGAGGAAAGATAGCCTCTTTAATAACTGGTGCTGGAAAAATGGGGTTTCAATTTGCCAAAGATTAAAACTAGATCTGTATCTCTCGCCATGCACTTAACTAAAACCAAAATGGATTAAAGATCTAAATATTGAAATAGAAATGCTGAACCGGCTGGAACAGAGTTGGGTAGAACTTTTGAAGACATTGGTGTAGGAGAAGATTTTATGAACTAAACCTCAGTTGCCCATGAACTAGCACAAACAATCAACAAGTGGGATCTCTTCTTATTAAAAAGCTTCTACACAGTAAGGGAAACCACCACCAGTGTGAAGACACAACCCACAATGTGGGAAAAAAATCTTCACCTGCTCTTCCTCAGACAAAGGTCTACTATCTCGAATCTATAAAGAACTTAAAAAAATCAGACCTCCCACATTTAAAGACCCAATCCAAAAGTGGGCATCTGAAATGAATAGACATTTCTCAGACAAAGAAGTAGAAGTAGCAAATAAACATATGAAAAAATGTTCAACGTCACTGGTCATTCGAGAGATGCAGATGAAAACAACACTGAGATTCCACCTCACCCCAGAAAAAATGGCTGCTATCAAGAAATTAACCAACAACAAATGCTAGCAGGGTTGTGGGGAGAAAGGAACCCTTCTCCATTGTTGGTAGGAGTGCAGACTGGTGTAACCACTGTGGAAATCAATATGGAGATACCTCAAAAAACTAGGATTAGAGGTCCCATTTGACCCAGCTATCCCTCTGCTGGGTATATTTCCAAAAAAATTAAAAGAATCATACTACAGCAATATATGCTCACCCATGTTTATAGCAGCACAGTTTGTAATAGCTAAAATGTGGAAACAGCCCAAGCGCCCATCAACTGGAGACTGGATAAAGAAGATGTGGTTTTTCTATGAAATGGAGTACTACTCAGCCATAAAGAACAAGAAACTAGAGACATTTATAGCTAAATGGATGCACATTGAGTCAATACTCTTAAGTGAAATAAATAGGACACACATATATAAATACCAAATAGCTTCTCTGGTGTGAGAAACTGAAAGTGTAAACAAGGATTAAAATGAATAATTGATAATGTGAAATAGGAAGAAAAGGTCCAAAGGGGTAGGGGAAGTGAGAGGGGAAGGGGAAAGAAAGAAGGGAATGGAAAAAATATGAGAAAAGTAAAAATGGAAACAAAGTCTTTGTAAATAGGGAAGGGTGGAGGAGTTGAAGGGGGGGCAGAGAAATGGGGAAAAAATAAGAACCAAGATACATCATGTAAAGGTACAAGATTCCAGTGATTAATGTAACTGTATTGTATACCTAAAATGTACCAATAAACGTAATGAAAAAAGAAATAATTGTACAAATTTTTAGAGTACAATCTAATAATTCAATACATAGATTGAATACTTAAGATTTTATAGATTACAAATACCTATTTAAGGGACACATAGATTGCATTATCTGGGTGACCATTAATCCTGATACATAAACTTCTTTGAATTAGAGGCTCCTTTGCAGATGAGTACAGCATGCTCCTGGGTGGGTCATGCAGTGTGACTGTGGGAACTTTGCATGGTCCCATGCCCATTCTTCTCTGGCACTGGTCCCCTGAGCTGCTCTCTGGCTGCCATGCGCTAAGCAGCTCTGCTCCACCACACCCTTCCACCATGAGGATTCTCCCTTGGAGATTGCCAACCATGAGCTGAATCTCCTAAAAGCATGGGTTAAATTAAATATCTCTTTCTTCAAGTCGTGAGTGCTGGGTATTGTGTCCCAGGAATGGAAAAGCTGACTAATAAAATCTGGTTTTACTAACCCCACAAAAAGTCACTTTAAAAGATTCTTCCAAAAGACCTTACATAAAATGGCCATTGCAGCAAAAACGTGAAGCAGAAAAGTACAAAAGTTTGCCATCTAACAAGAATTTACACAAAATAAACACTGTTAATTTGTGACCTTATAACAACTCCTAGGAAAGCGATTGCTTTTCAAAGGACATTAATGCTATGAAGGTAGGTTGAAAACATATATTTACACATGTATGTGCTCTTACTGAAAGCAATATATGACAACTATAAAAATGAAGTAGAGAGATAGATCTTTCTCAAATGGGAAGGAGACCAAGAGATAGAGCAAGGTGGAGGAACGAGAGGAAAAGGGAATGTAAAAAGAAATTAAGATGTGTTACCTACATGTACCAACTCCACAAAAGGAATGTAAACATTATATACTGCAAACATGTACTAATAAAAATAAATTTTAAAAAGATTCTAATAAATATATATATTTATATATATTTTATATATATATATATATTATATATATATATATGTTCTTACAAATATTAAGCCTGGTTAGTCTTACAAATCAAGAATCTACATTTCAAGCCATTTGTTAGAAATCTAAAAACGCAACATATTCTGATTAGTTTGTAAGAACAACTGGAAGACACCAAGTAAAATGGAAAACTACTGCCAAATTTTAACAAATCTTTGTTTTTAAAAATCTTTGTAAAATTGATGGAAGAGGTTGCTACAAGAGTAAAATGATCTAACAATATATTTCTTCACTATGATTCTTACGTATTCATTGTTTTGCAGTCATAGAAGCCATTAAGGAGCTGGGGGTGTAGCTCAGAGGTTGAGGGCATGCTTAGCAAATGCAAGACCCTGGGATCAATCCAAAAAGGGGGCCCTTAAAGCCAAAGAATAGGGCCAGAGATGTAGCTCAGTGGCACCCCACTTGCCAAAAACAAGCAATAAAAACTTGAATATTTTAATACCAAATATTACATAAGGAAGTTCAAACTTGTTGCTCTAAAATATTATTACTAATATAAAAAGAAGAAAAAGTTTTATCATTAATAATACAAAACAAAATGAAAATGTTATTTTGTCTTTTCCCATTCTTTTATGTATATTTTCTACTATTACATTAGTACAGCTGCACATCTATAAATAAATAAATAGACATATGTATATCTATGTAACCAGAGAGAATAGTTAATAAAAGTTCATAGGATAAAAATCTTACAAACTTTACAGATATTTTTTTAAATGTGCCACGATTCCTATAAATAGGATGCGAAAGAAGACCCAGAAGATGAGAGAGGGGAATAAATTGCCCTTGGTGTGCCATGGTCTGTTTACTTCATAATAATCAAAGGGAAAGAAAACCTCTCTAAAGTTTTGGCAGCCTGGAACTTAAACTGCACTGTTGAATAAAAGATACTAATGTGAAATTGCACATATCTATGTAAGAAAGAATAATAAAGAAGTTTTTATCTTGATGTTCGGTGGCATCTTCTGGCAAACCCTAAAGATCTGATCATGAAATAAATTCACTTGGTCAAACAAAAGCACATTCTAGCATCTTTCCTAAGAACACATTAATTTGAATTCAAGAGTACAATAAAATTCTTTGTTGACAAAAAAATGTTAGGGAAAAGAACATAGAGGGGAAATTAAGAGACATTTTTATCACTTGCCATTATATAGCAATTTAGTGCTTTGAAAATAAGATTGAAACATGTTTTATTTTCCTCTAACAAATTCTGTGGTGCTTTTGTTTCCACTTAATAGATTAGAAAATGGATGCATTTGAAGCAAATTCCCTTGTTACAGTGGCCAGATCTCTGATAGCCTGCAAAATATTTTACCAATCTTCCTGCACAAAATATGCATCTCACAAGCTGCTCTTCTCAGGTGCTGAGATCAGGATAATGACCTTATGAGATGAGGTGAGCACGCTCAACCAAATGAGCTATTAATGGAATAAAGTAACCAGCCTAGGAGACAATTTGGGAATATACAAGGGAAAACTACTTTCACCATGGGTGGTAAACATATGGAACTCATTAACTCCAGTGACAATGCTAGCTGCAACATTCCAGGGTTCAAGGAGGGTTCAGATGCATTCATGGAGAATAACTCTCTAAGGGACTATGAAGAGAAAGCTGGATTTGCTGCAGGGACAACTGCAGGCTTTGGAGATGGCTCTCCAGAAGACACTTACCCTACCTTTCTCCCCACCAGGACCGCTGCAGCTACCCTGGCCTAACACAGGCTGAGATTCTTTTGTTCTTATCATGACATCAGAAACAAATTCCAAATCCTAATCCACAGAGGGAGGCTATCAAAGACTTGGCGCAGCCCACTCTCCTTGGGCTAGAAGGGAGAGTACATGACTAAGAGATCAAAACCTGGCTCTTTTCCTTTCTGTCCCAAAGCCAGTTTCTTCTTTAACAAAACCAAGGCCTTCTACAGGTTTTCCAGGACTGATAGCTTAGAAAGACCTCCTGACCTAGTGTGCTGTCTTCAAGTTTTAAGCCCACACGGGTTAACTTCAAAAGGGCTCTGTGCAAAAATCATAACATTGTTTTCCTAAGGAGGCCTCACTGAATGATTGATATGTTCACGGTTTTCCAGACCAATGATTTCTTTGCTGAAAAACAGGGTATACTTGCTCCCTTTGGCATTTTGTTTGCAAATCACATCCACCCCTGCCTAACAACATTGGGAATTTCCAAGGAGTGGGCCATAGTGGACCACATCTTGCAAAAGGTGCTCCCTTGTGATTCTACCTTTTCATGCAGATTCTAATCCCTGTCATTAATTAGGATCCCACTGCCAACAAGAGAGTCCCCCCTACAGTAGCTAATTTCCCTTATTTCCTGACACTCTGTTTGTGGCATAGTGGAGAACATGAGTGTATATTTCCTCTTCCAGAGACACGGCATCTCATTCTCTCATGCTGTGGGAAAACTTGTGTTCTCCTTTTTTCCATTTGACTACTGATAAAGGAACAGGTCCAGAATTTAATTCTATGCCTTAAAACCAATACTTTCATTTGGGACAGTATTTATGTTAAAGGATCTAAATTTGTATCTGTCCTTTTCATTAAATGACTTTCCATCTAATTCTACTACTTCCTTACTACTACATCTAATTCATTCTACTTCCTTAAAGAATAAATTCCACTTGAAGGCTAGAGTAGTTGTTACTACATGTGAGGTTTTACAGCCAGAATACAAGGGTTCTATTCCTGGCTATGGAACCTTAGGCAATTCACTTAACTTGTCTGTGTCACTGTCATCTTATTCATAAAACGGGTATACTGATAACCCTGGACTCATGGGACTGTTGCAAAGATTAAATAAATAATTATATGTATAGTACATTCTGCCTTATAGTTTTAAATAAAATTACTCCCCTTTAATATCTTATGAGAAAGAGGTATATTTTTATAGTCTCATCTCACCGTATTTTGTTAAACATAATTTAGTTTTATTTCATAAACTCCAAGAACACTGTAGCAGTATGAGAACTGACTTCATCATTAGAAGACATGGGTTCAAATCTTACCCTTGGAACTTACTGGCTCTGTAACTCTGGCTCCTTGTTTCATCTCTCAGAGCCCCAGTTTCTTTACTTGGCAAAAATGGACTATACCTTCATCAGAGTGTTGTTAGAAAGGATGGCTTAGACCATAAGTTCCCCTCAAAATACATTCTCTTGTTTCAGACTTGGTCAAAATTTTAGCTGGGGATCTAGCCAGCTAGGAAAAGCCCAGAGCCAGCTTCACAGGTCCCAGTGGCAAAAGGAGCCTGCACATGGTTTAATACTCTGCTGTCAACAACTTGAAAATTGCCAATAATTTGATCATTGAACGTGTGTTTTGTAAGTGAAGTCTGATGGGACAATGGCATATGAGTGGGAGCAGAAAAAACACTCACAATACTTATATTCACCCTTTCTTGCCACACTAATTGCATATAGCATTCACAATATCCTATGACCACAGAATCGGGGGGAACCATGAAATGTGGGAGTGCAGCAAGTTTCAAGGCAAGTTCAAAGCTAAGTGTGTGTTAATGTCTATGATTAAATGGGTACTTTGATGGTCCCAAGGGCCACACTTAGCATTGAAACCAGGGCTTGCTTCAAATACAGAAAGGAAGCAATGGAGTTCTAAGAAAGATGAATGACTAAGGAACTCTATCGTATTCTTTGTCAGCATCTTGGAAATTGCCAATAATTTGATCACTGAATTTGTGTTTTGTTAACTTCTGTTAACAAACACAGAATTAAATTCTGTTAATTCATTGTATTAGTCAAAACCCTTTACTTTGAAAAAGATTATATCGGAGGAAAGGGAAAGATGGGGAGATCATTGATTCCATTTCAATCAGTCCTTCCATCCTCATCAGGAAACTGAAGTTTGAAAGAGTTGGCAGGATGTGTGCACATCAAGAGTAAAATAAAGAACACCTGAGTTAGTTTTGTCCAACTTTTCCACTGTTCTAATAAGAGCAAATTACAAGAATGTATTTGCATTACCAGAGGCAAATTGGAGAATTCTGGTATTTCTGCATAAAAGTTAAATGATCTTATGTTTGAATTTAAAATTGACACTGCACCTAATATAAAAATTGAACACAGAAAAAGAAAAGGCTTATATTTTAGTATTTTAACATCTTTTGATTTATTTACTTATTTATTTTACTTTTTATAAAAAGAACTCCATACTTTTATTTTGCACTGTACACCTCAAATTATGCAGCCAGCTCTGATACTGAGCCTTTCTTATAGCTAAATGTGGTCATGTGGCTTACCTTAAGAAGAGTCCTACTATAGTGTCAGGAACCTTCCCAGGAGATAGGAAGCATAGATACTTGTGCTTTTCTTTGACTTTTCCACCTGCAGTGTATATACTGCTATCTTGGACTATGAGTTCAAACCACCTCCCAGTGTTGGCAAAGGAGTGAGCTGAAAGGAGTTAGAGCCTCTGAAGAACACCACTAGACTAGGCCTGGATTGTGGGTTGTCAGACTTCACATTTTGTAAAATAGATTTCATGGAATGATTCAAGCATTGCTGTGTTCTTTTATTAGTCAATAAATGCCTAGATGTATATCGTTACTGCTTGTTGTTTGGTTGGTTTTTAAATCCACTGAGAAAAGCTAGCAATATCATTCCTCATATTTTTTCTTTGGGACAGTTCAGCATCCTTATATTGTCTGCAGTACCCAGGATGGCATGGGGATCATTGTTTCCACTCTTCACTCTACTCTGCTACCTGGAGCTGGCTACACATTTTATGTGCGTGCTGGTGCCAGCTGAGTCAGCTATTGCTTGCACCTATCACAATTAAAGCTGAGCTCTGGTACCTAGAGAGTGAATTTTTAAATCATTCAAACAAACAAAGATTGACACATGCAACTAAGTTACAGCCCTAAAGAGACAGCATAACATGTCCCTCTGTAGAAAGTGTCAGCTGAACACTCCGCAGAAGCCTGGCAGCCTTCTCTGCCAGTACCTCACTGCTTTGACCATAATTAGACCATTAGATTTTAGAAAGGTTAGGAATTGGCTGACTTTCCACATCCATAAAATAGTGCAAAGTTGTGGGAAGATAGAAAGTCAATATCCCTTCATATATCAGGAGCATCTTATCTTTAATTTGTGTAATGATGGGCTTCTGCTGGTATTCTATTTGCCCCTTTAACTCAGGGTGTAACTTTCCAACACAGATTAAAGATAACAATGGTAAGAAGCTAATAGTAACATTAGTCATGATATACCTGACTACACCACTGGATTGAGTTATTGAAGGACTAGGACTATCTTTGTGCTTCCTTTTCATAACTGGTGGCTAATGCATGCATGACACATAGCAAATGTTCATTAAATGTTTGCTTAATTTACTACTGAACGATGAATAAATAATTTAATCTTAACAGATCCTCATAAAACCCATTTTAAGACAAAAAATTTAAAAGTTTGAAAATTGTTCAATAATAAGATTTCAAATCTTAATAGTAATAAGCTCTGAGGCAGCCTAGATCTAAAATCATCAGAGTGGTGAATTATACAGCTAGCATCATCCCCTAAAGGCAAACTTATTCACACTTCTGTTCTGAGCAGAAGGCAGAATGAGGGAGATACCTTAATTTAATAAAGGTTTTTAGACTTACTTGATATTCAAATAGCCTTAGAGAAAGAGTTCAAAATTTATAATAAATAATTCTCCAGAATATTGTTCCTATGAAGTGTTCCTTGTTTAGTGATGATTGATTCTGTCCTGAAGATCACAGAGCTGCAGGGGGCCAATTAAAAGATGTTCAATCCTTAAATTAAATTATTGGTAAGTGTCATGGACATGTGTTATTTTGGATCTTCTCAAAATCCATGTCCCCTTTTCTTATTAAAATACTGTTATTGTTAAGATCAAAAAAACTGGCCGGGGATTTAGCTCAGTGGTTCTGCCACCTGCCTCAAAAGCCAAGGACCCGAGTTCGATCCCCGGTACCAAAAAAATAAATAAATAAAAAAGATTTTAAAAACTCTCAGTGTCCCAGAGGCAGGGCTTTTGGAGGTGACTGATGGGGGTGCTACAGCTGCATGTGCTGTTAGGGGATGGGGTCTGGTCGGGAGTAGGGGTGTGACCCTCTCCAACTCTTCCCTTCTCCCTCTGGTTCCTGGCCTCCATGATGTGAGCAGCTGTTTGTTCATCATAACCCTCCCATCATGCCCTTTCTGGGTTTCACTCTGCCAATCACAGACTAAGATTTCTGAAACTTCCATGAGCTAAATAAACCTGTAAGTTGTGTGTATCAAGAATTGTGATGAGGGCCGGGGATTTAGCTTAGTGGTGTGGCTGTCTGCTGTGAAAGCGCAAGGACCTGACACCAAAAAAAAAAAAAAAAAAAAAGAATTGCAATGAGAAAATGACTAAGAGAAACATGTTACTTCCTTTGAGGAAATCTTCCTTCTTGCCACCCTCCAGGAAAAGAAATGTTATGGAACATATGACTCAGGACTGAGGAGCAGAGTGAGGAGGGTGTCTGTCGGTCTCGGGGAGGATGAACATTGGTGAGAGGCTGCACGCTGTTCTCTGCAGGAACTCACAAGCAGCAGCCCAAATATGAGTCCTCCTCATGCTGATGTCCAAGCCCAGAGGTCCAAGCCACTGTCAGGAAGGACTTTTTGGTTGAAAGTGATAGTGACTCACTTCAGACTAGCGTTGACCAAAAAATTAGGGTGCCGGCTCCAGGGTCACCTAGCACTAGACACCTGACATTATTGGGCTCTCTAACCTTCAGGTCTCATTCCTGCTTCCTCTCCTTCCTACAGACAGGCTTCTTCACCAGGCTGATGGGTGTCATAAATACTGGAAGCCCTGCTAACTGGAGAAGAAAGGTTTCCTCTCTTAATCTCAGTATGAGAAATTCTAGGACACAACTCGATTCTTCTAACATGGGCGAAACATCACTTTCTAAACCTCACATGGGAATATAGAAGGGCTGGGGCCCCATTCAGACCACATGGCTAGTGAAAGGAAAAATGTGATGCTCAAAAGGAAGAGCAGAAAATTGATGTGGGCAGTGTATGACTGTGTCTATACCCAGAGTCAGCCATATCAGAGTGCTTTGGGTTGCAGTTGACCCAAACACAAGTAGGGAAAGCAAAGGGGTTGATGGTGTCACTGGTTTGTGTTACCAGAGGGCATCTGTGAAGCTGGCTCAGAAACCATGGAATCAGCTCCCTATACTATACACTACTCCGTTCTCAGGCTTCTACTTCTCCCTGAATTTTGGCCTCATTTTCCAAAATTCAGTACTTCCATATGTCTGGAATGAGAGCAGCTGAGAGCTTCCAGGCTCATATCTTCCCAGTTTTGCTATCAGGAAAGAATGTGTTCTGGTGCATGGCTCCAATAAAGAATAGGTTCCGGCTGGTCCTGTTTAGATGGGATTCTGGCCCTCTTGGCCAATCCTGGAATCCTGGTCATGTCAAAGAAGTGAGGTACCAAGATGGGTCCAACTTCAGTTAGGTGCTCATCCCAAGACCAAGAAGAAAGATCAAATAGAACAAGGAGAGCTCTTGCTCTGGTGGAATAGCTCATTCAAAGAAGGAGATAGGGCCAGGGATTTAGCTCAGTGGTTCTGCCGCCTGCCTTGAAAGCACAAGGTCCCAAGTTCAATCCCTGGTACCCAAAAAAAAAAAGAAGGAGCAATTTCCCAAACTACAATTCCATAGCAATGAGAAATGACTCCCTAGCAACATGGTACTGAGAAAATCACTTTTGCCTGCATTCATTGGACTTTTTCCATGGTTCTCAAAGTTAGGGTACATCAGAATAACATGGCACATTGTTTAGAATGCAGATTCTCAGGCTCTGCTCCCAGATGCGCTCTCTGTAGTTCTGGGGTAGGACCCAGGAATTTCCACTTTACCTAATAAGTGAAATGCTGATGATCTCCACACCATACTTTAGAAACACTAGGTAGAATGGTTTGAGATCCATGACTGAGGCAATTTGAGCTCTGCTATGTTTGGGGAAAGGCCAAGGAAGGTAAAACCTAGAAGTGAAGAGGCAGAGCCATCTGGACTGGTATGATGAGAGAGGTTTCCTAACTAAATGATGGGAAGGCTCTGCTCTGTTCATGGAGCCAGAGCAGAGCAGGGAGAAACCACCCACAGGCCCTCAGCTGCCCACACACTCTCATCCCCAGTGGTCCCAGGCCTTCCCAAGACTCTAGAGGTGCATTTTTTCTGAACTTTTGTTGAAATAATAAACAAACGCAGGCAGCGAAGGAACCCAAGTAAACTTTCTTTCTAGCACAGCACAGGATTAAATGTCTAGAAGGCCTGGGAAAAGGGCAAGTGATTCATTTGACCTGCTTTGGTTTTGTCTCAAAATATTATGCTTAGTACCTTACAGTGGAACAGTAAAATAAAATAGTGGCTAACAATACTTTCAGTGCCTTTCATCCTAACCTAGGCTATTGGAATCATAGTGCACCCTACACAAATTCTCAGGAGGCTAACCAGGCTCTTTTCTCTGTAGACCAAAGTCTACTGAGGCAGAATTGTGACTCAGGGCAGGCAGAACTGCAGGTTCCACTTCCCCTTTTCTGCCATCTAAATACTTTGGAAAATTTTTGCACTCACCATTTACTGCACATATTTCATATAACTGTATTCCAACCTGACTGAAAAAAATTAAAGAGTTCAAATAATTTTTTAAAAAACAACATAGTAAATTAATAAGCTGCACTATATTATAAATACTAAGGGAAACTCAACAACTTCCTACTAAAAAAAAAAAAAAACTAAGTTGTTCTTAAAACACTGTCTGGAATCCATTATGATCCAGTAGCTCCTTCCTAGAAATTTATCCTAAAATGATCATCATGTGTATGTGCAAAGACTTACATATAAAGATGTTTGCGGAAAAATTAGAAGAAGTTAGAAAGGAACCAAAATAGACAGAATTTCCTTGGGATTTCATTGAGTAAATTATGGTACATGCAAACAAGTTAATACTGTGCAGATATTAATGACTGCTCAGGCTTATGACCCACTGCTGAGACTTACAATCTGTCTCTTTTTTGTGTACAGTTCTGTACATCTTTTTTATTGAGCTTCAATATCTTTTTTGTGTGCAATATACCTTGTTTATATAGTAGTCATTTTTGCTGATTTTACTGTTCAATACAGTACTGCAGTTTTTTGTTCTGTTATACATTACAGTACTGCATGTAAGAGTGATGCAGATAAAAGCAAAGTCATCAAGTTGGAATTCCTTTGACCATTTCTTTGTTCCGAATATTGTAATGTACACATTATTTACAATTCCTCATTTAGCAACCAATTCATTTAACAACTTAGTTGCAGGAAGTTACCTCGGTCTGTTAAATGAGGAATGTCTGTACTATTATTACTTTTACATGAGGCGGGCGGGGGGGGGGGTGTGTGACTTTTTTTCTTTGCTAAGTCGTTACATTGACCACCCTGGCCTTGAATTTGCATCCCTCCTGCCTCATCTTCCCAGAGTGCTGGCATTATAGGAGTCGGCCATCAAAAAAACTAACTCTACCAGGAAACTTTCAGAAGCCAGATTAGTGAGATCAATAAATACAGTACATGAGTTCAAAAGAGATCAGAGATACCCTTGGTGCCAACCTGGTAGCCATGGTGGATATATAAGTGAGGTTTACCACCTGCTCTTTAAGCCCTTAGTCCCAGCATGTGTGGAAGCAGCCCTTCCTCTGACTAGCCCACCAAGGTCCTCAGACTGGACACAAGAACCATGCACACAAACCCCATACACTCCCAGCTCTCCCCACCTTCCCTCATTTTCCTTACATCTCAGAAGAAATAGGGATACAGTCTTTCACAATTAAAGATTCAAAGGCTGGTATAGCATCATTTATGGTTCCCCAAGAGCTGAGCAGTTGTGGGCTGGGAAATGTTTAACAACTAACTAGCTGGAGAGTGTGAGCCAGCAAAGGAGAAACACCTGATTCATAGTGTTTGGTGACTTCTGTGATATAAATATCCCACCATAGATGTTATCAAACTAACAACATGACATCACCTGGCTCACAAAATTCTTGAATATGTGATAATTGGCTTTCATGAGCAGTACTAGTTGGCTCACTAGTTGTAGTTGGCTCCAGCATTACTCTGGGTGTTTCTATTCTAATGAGACACAAAAACTTACAGCCAAATGAATGATTTTGCACCAGAATTATTGGCCAGCAAAGCTCCAGGGTTATTTTGAAAGGCAAAGAGCCACTCCCAGTATCTTCTACAAAAGAGCCTCCAGCTACTATGTGTCTGCATGGTGACAGCTTATGTTTCAGCAGGATGCAGACTCCAAGGCCAGTTACCCAAGGTGTGAGTCCAGGACCAGCAGCATCAGTACCCTCAGAGAGCTTGTTAGAAATGCAGAACCTCAGGCCCACCCCGACCTGCTGCTTTTAACAAGAGCCCCAAGTGATCTGTGTGCACATTCCTGCTTGAAAATCATGGCCGTTTCTAACTCAACATAAGAGAAATGGAGATATAACTACCTTAATTAAAGCCCCCAACTGGAAAACCAAGTACTCCTTGCTATTTGGAAGGTAATTTGGATGTAAGGATAGGCAATTCTCCCCCTCCACAAGCCTCTAGGCATAGCTTAACATTTCCACATTTTCCATTTCAACAATGGGGCATGGAGCAGTGACAAGTCCTCCCATCTCCGCTCCCTTCCCTGTCCGCAGTGCCACAAAGCCCAAGCTCTGAGATTCCGCATGAAGTAGAGAAATATAGATTCCTCAAGAGCTGCTATTCAAGCCATCGGCAGCATGTGCCAATGTTCCTCCCACAATCCTGGTTCAGTCCCCATTAAGCTGCACATCTGGCTGTCACACACTCTTTTGTGGGGCCATCTCAATGGCAGCACTGATGCAGCCTCTCCCCGGGGCCAGCCCCACAGTAGCCTCCCTGTCCTCCCAGCATGTGATGTCATAAGCATGAATGTCCTGCCAAACATTTAAGATGTTGCAGTTCACATTGTGTACATTGTATAGAGAAACAGTAATGCCCAGATATTTTTAATTTAAAAAAAAGAGCAAGATACAGCCAAACCTTGTTCTGTTACATCAAACCACCAGTTCAGCACAGATATGTAACTTGTATTCTGTAATTTTACAATCTTTTCTTGTTGTTACTGTCATTGTAATTAACATCCCTAGATTCAGCGATTCTCTTAAAATATTCTTTTCTCTAATTTGGTTTCCATCAAATTCTTGGAAAGCATGCATAGTACTGGGTCATTCTTAATTCAAAAACCCCAATATGCAGTCTCTTCAAAACAGGCTGTAGAGAGAGCAAGAAAGGCTGGTCTAAGTCTCAAAATCATCTCACCCCTGATGATCATCAAAGAGAGAACATGGGACGACCTCAGTCACACTACAGAAAAGGATGAGGAAGAATCTATCTGTTCACTCTTTCTCAAAATGTGGTGTGAAGACCACCTCATCAGAATCACTGGGATGGCAATAAAAATGCAAAATCTTTGGACTGCACCCAGATCTACTGAGTTCATCTGGAGAAGTGAAAAGAATGAATCTGCATTTTGCCTGACTCTCTGGGAGTAACTGTTAAGTTGGAGATGGGAGTTTCAGAGTTAAACAGGCTTAAATTCCTCTTATTTACATATAGTGGCTCTACGACCTTGACAAAAAAACCTAAACTCTCAATATCTTTTCCTTATCCTTACAATGGGGATGGTAGGGGAACACTGGACGCGTGAAGTTCCTGACACAGACAGAGCTCAACAGCTTGAATTCCCCTCACCCTGCTGTTTAGGTAGAATACTTTAGGTCTGCCATTTTCACATGCAGTTGGGGGTCACTGTCTGCACCAGTATGAAGGTTTATTGGAACTGTTCAATAAATCATAATTGCCAAGTTCTTATGGAGCTCTAAAGACAGTAGATAAAATAAGATTGAATCCCTTACTGAGACAGAATCTATTATTCTACAGCTTGCTGTCTAATCCAATAGCCTATGGCCACTTGTGGCTAGTACAAATTGAGATTTGTTATAAGAATAATGTATATGCTCTAGATGCCAAAAGCTTAACACAAAATAAAGAATATAAGGGTAGAAGTGAGGTCACACACTATAATCCCAGCTATTTGGGAAGCTGAGGCAGAAGGATTGCAAATTGAAAACCAGCCTGGGAAAGTCCTAACAAGACCTTGTCTCAAATTTTTTAAAAAAGGAAAGGGGCTGAGGATGTAGCTCAGTGCTCCCTTTGTTCAATCCCCAGTAGTACACTCCAAAAAGGTATAAAATATCCCATGTTTCAATTTCATATTGAGATGATATATTTTGGATATATTCTATAAAATAAAATGTATTAAAATTAACTTCACTTGTCTATTTTTGCCTACTAAAAATTTTTAAATTGCATATGTGGCGCACATATTCCTATTGGACAGTGCCATCCTAGAGAAATATCTGCCCTCCTCCCTCAAGCTGATAATAAACCCTAACACTGCACTTACAACCTGCAAAATGGGATTCCCTACCAATTCAGGCAACATTAGCCAGGAGAGCTTTGCAGTCTTCCTCTCATGCTTCAGAGGAAAGTAGGGCTCAGGCAGTATCCTCCCTTTCACAGGAAGCAAGTAGACGCCTCAGGCAAAGAGCCAAGTGAGTCAAAACAGCAAGTCCCTCAGAGAAATACGGTATAGTATCTGGAGATGCTTCCAGTCGGTTGT
The DNA here is from genome assembly GCF_053883595.1 of Heterocephalus glaber. Classification (NCBI taxonomy): domain Eukaryota; kingdom Metazoa; phylum Chordata; class Mammalia; order Rodentia; family Bathyergidae; genus Heterocephalus; species Heterocephalus glaber. The sequence goes on along the minus strand of NW_028258324.1, from coordinate 47,112,261 downwards.
GAAGGAGGGAATCAGAGAACCCAAAGCCTTGCTTGTCTGTTCCCTCTGTGTCCCTTGTGCTCCATTCACGTCCATAATCATCTTATCCTGACAAGTCTGAATAAGGTGAGGAGGGTCTTCCAATAGAGTCGCATGATTCATACCCTTACACAAACTGTGTGATAGCTAAGCAAATATTTTTGTCAACATGAAGATTGTCCTTTCTGATAGTTCATTAAAAAATAGTTTCCACCTGGTACTAATATCCTAATGTACACAAATTTCTGTACAAAAAAAAATAAAAGATAAGCCCCAAATGGATATTTCCAATGAGGAATGTTTGCCAGTTATTACACAATCAGCTGATGAAATTGGTATTTTATTTGGAAAAAGTCTGCCAAACTGGATTGTAATATATTTTCTTTGACCAGGTCCATAACTTGACAGTTTCTGAACTAGGAAACAAGTAAGTCAACTGGGTGTGTCTTTGTCCTAAATTTATGAATATCTACCTGTATGTTTGAATAAAATATTGTACATCTAGGTATTATAAGTACAGATTCAATAAATGAGTTTGATTCTCCCTTTATACTCAGCTAATTTACTAAATATTATTAATATACTAAATATTTAGTATACATAAAGGAGTTTAACTGTGTAATGCTTAGAACTCGGACTCTGATTGCTCCATTTACCTATGATTTAAGGACCCCATAATCTCTTCACTTGAATAACATACAGAACATTTATTTTACATTTTCATGACCATACATTACCATCATGATACAGTGAGTAAAATATAACCTTTCAATTACTGAAGGCAATGCAGAATGACTTGTTCCTAACTCACTGATCAGGTTCCCTTAAAATTACCAGTAGAGATGAGAGATTTTTTAAATCAGTAGATGATCCCTCTGGATACAACAAAAAATTGAAGGCCGGTTTTGCAGACAGTTTGTTATTTTATTGCACAGATTTCTCTTAAAGAACAAAATGCACCATCTATGTTTGGAGAATCTGGGGTCTCGGACACTGATAAACCATCAGTGTTTACACCCGTAAAGCCAAATTCAACAGTATAGTTTATGTTAAACCGCATTGCTGCAAGATAGATACCAGAATAAAAACAGAGAAAGAAAGAGGGAAAAGCTTTAAAACTGTGTTAATTCAAAGCACATGCAGGATTAAAAACTACATCATACAAACCTGGAAATCAAAACTGTTTTGTGGAATGTCAGTTAAAGTTACACTCACTTTTACTGTTATTTATTGCCTAATTAAAGTCTACTTGGTTCATTTCCTTCATACTGTTGAATTGAGAATTTCAGGAAAACAGTGGTTATAAAAATGATCAATCTTGAAAAATTATGTACAGGTAAATGTAAAATCACAAACTAAAAAATATCCCTACCCCTTGCCCTCTACTTATAAAAGGGAAACTCTCCCAGGAAGAGAAAGTCCCACAATTCCCCTCCCCCCACCTCTGTCCCCATTTGGTCTGTCACCATCTCTTTTGAGTAAATGACCTTGGAACTGAAGAGGAGGGAGGGAACACAGAGGCATCTTTATGAGGCTCCTATTGTCATCTGTCACAGTTTGAAAAGTGTCTTTTATTTCTCTATCCCACCCATTCCCAAATCAGCAATGTTTGTGAAACATTTAAAATTTAAAGAGAAACAAAAAAATGTTTAATAAACAAGAAAGGAATCCCAGGAGAAGAGCTAATAGTGGGCATTACCATGAGAAAACTGTACAGGCATTATCTGAGCTAAAGGTTTCTTTTAAGGGAAACCCAAAGGTGGCAGAGGTGATGTTAAGACTACAAAATGCCAGGTGGGCTGCTTTCTAGACTTTGGCTTTGGTGCCTGGCAGAGAAGTGGGCTCCCCGCTCCCACTGCGTCAAGCAAACCTAGGGCTCTGGGCCCAGCACCTACAGCACCCCGTGGGCAGCCTGGCAGCTGGCTTATACGTGGGCACTCTTGGCATGAGTAGGCGAGCTGGAGCCGGAAGAGTAGTACAAACGGTTTTCACCAAACGACTGGGCGTCTCCAGAGCAGCAAACGATGACACAGCCACCCACGAGGCACAGCACAGCACCGATCCAGCCCGCGTACAGGGAGTAGCCAAAGCTCACAATGGTGGTCTCACGGTGGGCGCACACAGGGAACCAGATGGTGGCGACAATGGCGCAGAGAGCTGGGGAGACACAGAGAGAGGCGTGACATCGGTACCCACCCCACGCTCCGTGCAGAGCGCAGGCGCACACTCCACAGACACTCGCCTTCCAGCCAGCTCCGTAAGGACTTCCTCAGCAAAACTTGGAATTGCTCTGCTCCCTCAGCAATTGAAACCTAAATGTTTGCATCTGCAGAGTAAGCTAACAGCTTGTGTCCAACTTACTTTTTCTACCGGTGGCAGAGACTAAAGAACTCCCACATAAAAACCAAGAAGTAAATCATTTAAGACTAAAAAATATTTGTATCTTTTTACTTACATATCAGCCCTTTGTATCTGTAGTTCCAATTCTATTTTCTTCATTTACCTAATCACATTATAATTACCTCATTGTGTATCTATCGCCCATCCTAGGCTCCGAGTTCCTTGAAGGAAAGGGTCATGTCTTATTTATAGCTCAACATTTGTGTTTAGCTCAGTATCAGGCATATTGTGTGTGCCCAACATACACTTAAATAACTGAGCCATTCAGAGATGGAAAACAAGATAGGATTCACCACAATTTTCCACTCTATTTTGTCAGTTTGGTCAATTTATATTACAAAGACCTGCAGAAGCCATGCAGTTTCTCTTGCTGTGGCAAAGATGTAAGTGGAGTACCAGTAAGGGCTTGAATTTTTGTTTTGCTATTCACAATCACAAAATCCCAACACACAAATAAACAATCCTTAGAGTAAAATAACTCATTTATTCGCAGATTTCATGATGATATTTGTTATGATAAATCGTAATGGTAGAATTTTATTTATTTTCTTGCACCAATCAGCCCAACCATCAGATTTATAGATTAAAAAAATTAATCTATAGATTTAGAGTTCATAGATTAAGAAATAGATTCTATCACAGTTAATCCTTCTTAAGCAAAATAATAAAACAAAAGCAAGCAAGAGCCTATGCAGACAACTTTTTAAAAACATTTAGACTAGAACTTCCAGTAGGGTGGCCAAAGCTACACGGAGCCATTGAACATTTGTCATGAGGCTAATGAGACTGAAGAACTGAATTTGGAATTTTAATTAATTTTCATTTAAATGGCCACATGTGGCTAGTGGCTATTTTATTAGGCAATATACCTCCAAACAAAGTTAACTCAGTGACTTCCTTTGGTATCATCTAATTTCTCACAACTACAATCAGGACAGAGATTTTAGTTAAAATTTCAAGTTGAGGAGCCAGGAACTTAGCTCAGTGGCACCACACCTGCCTTGTAACCACAAGGTTCTGAGGTTGATCCCCAGTACTGGAAAAAAAAGAAAAAAAACTCAAGTTGAGATGACATATTAAATTTGGCAGACACGAAACTATTAATAAGGGGGTTTCAGTTGTTAACTATAAAAGCCATCAACAAATTCAAAACAGAATATTGCATTGCCAATCTGATGTTTAATACTTTGGATACCCTTTTCACTTTCAACTCAGCAAGTTTTTTTCCTGATTTTCATTCATACTGATTTTTTTTCTAACTCAACTTTTATGCCCAAAGAGAAGAAATACAATTTTTCTTCAATATAAGCACATAAGTATAATGGTCAGCACATTCACTCTAAACTGAAGAAAATGAAAGTTGTGAAAGACCTTTAAAGTTTCTCATTGCAGGGCCAGGGATTTAGCTCAGTGGTTCTGCTGCCTGCCTCACAAGCGCAAAGTCCAGAGTTCGATCCCCAGTACCAAAAAAAAAGTTTCTCATTGCACTTATATAGTTTGTAGCAAAGGTTTTTGTTAGCACCAGAATAAACTCACCCCCACAAATTGAGTATAGATACATAAATAGCCATGATTCCTATCCTAAAAATGTGATGCCCAAGTGTAAGTCAGAGGCAAGAGGGGAGATTTGAACTGCCCAGATTGGCTTGTTTGGGGTTTTTGTTGTTGTTGTTGTTGTTGTTGTTGTTGTTGTTTGGGGGTTGTTTTGGTTTTTTGAGACAGTATCTTGCTTTGTAGTTCAAGATGTCCTTGAACTGACCATGTAGCCCAAGCTGGCTTCAAACTCACGGGAATCTTCCTGCCTTTGCCTCCGCAATGCTAGGATTACAGGCATGTGCCACCTTGCCAGGCCAGATGGGTTTTCTGTCACCCTAAATTCACTCCCTTAATTGTGAACTAATTTTCACAACTAAGTTTACATTGAGTTCACATAGATTATCTAAGTGGCTAAAATCTTGCATGTTCACAGCTTTCTTTTTCTTAAAAAAGTAAGTATAATCACATCTACTTCCACACTACTTTCTATATGACAAGATGTATTTTCTTTCTGTGAAGAACACTCAGGAAGACTGATGTTTGAGTTTTCCCTTTCCAGCTGAAGTCTTTGAAAACCTCAGACACAGAGGAAAATCTTTTTCTTTCTCTTTCTCTAGCCATAGATATCAAATCAAGCACTCTTGGAGAATTCCTTTTAGCCAGGCACAGAGAAAAGCTTTTTTCTCTATGAGGACAGGAAACAGAAATCCTCTTCTAGAGTGTTTCAGCCTGACAGAACTGCTGTAGATTCCCCAGAGCAATACACAATCCCCACACACCCACAGACCCCCACTGTGGGGAAGGCAGCGATCTAGCAACAAGGCCTTCCAAACACCAGGTTGGTTTAGAGCAAAAAAGTGGGCAGTGAAAAGCTAAATTATGCAGGAAAAAAGATTTGATTCCTAAGCAACTGATTTGGTTCAATCCAACATACTTTTCCCATAAACAATTAACTGGTTTCAAAACAGCTTATGGTTCAAATTAAATTTTATATTTTTCAATTACTTTGCATTTCCACATACAGCATTCAGGCACACATGTGCACAAAGATATTCCCCACATCTCATAAAACCAAATGATTTTCATATTTCATTTAGATCTTATAGAATAAGACAAAAAATACCTGTAAATTCATCTAATTCTTTTCCATTTTTTCTGCAAAGTAATAAAACAGGGTTATCTTTAGATAAAGAATCAGGATCAATATTCAAAAGGAACCATCAGTTGGTTTTAAGTATCTTAGAGATATTGTTAGATTCTATTGTAATATAATTTATTAATAAAAGAAAAACAAGAAAGGTGTTTAAACATTATAAAATGAACCTCATAGGGTTGGGTGAATAAGCGGATGGACAGAGGGAAGACAGATTGACAAATGGATGGGCAGATAAGAGATAATCACATTTTGATTCTACTTTTCCCTTCATACACACCAACTGACTCCCAACAGCATAAAACCTTAATGTGACTTTAGCACACTTAGAGACACGAGCTCATGATTTACCTCACTAAAAATTTCCTTCTTTCATAATACATGCAAAACAAGGCAAATGAGTACCAGCAGGCTCTTTATTTCCTCATAGATAAATGAACTCTGGGTGGAATTCCTGTGGCTTTCAAAGATGAACCACATCAAAACCACTAAGAAATGACAGACCACCATACAAAATGAAAGGAAATGAGAGGCGCACTAAAAACAGTGACCTTCAATTGAACTCCAAATGAAAAATGTTTAGAAACTAAAAAACAGAGAATTTACTGAATTTCAGCAAGGGCTTGAGGGGAAAATGGATATATTTTGACAAGTAAAGTTAAAAATGTTAAGTGAAATTGCTGCTTAACTAAAAAACCATGAAATATTAATAAAGCTGGCATTAATTTTTGGCTTTCTTATGTGTATGTGGGTGTGGTACTAAGGATTAAACCCAGGGGCTTCTCACTGAGCTACATCTATAGGTCCCTCGTCTTTTTTGCTTCTTTTGTATTTTAGAAAGGGTCTTGGTAAGTCACCACCTTACCCAGGTAGGGCTCCAATCTGCAGTCCTCTTGCCTCAGGCTCCCAGAGTGCCAGGATTACAGGCATGCACCACTACACCTAGACTGGCTTTTTAATTTAATTTTATTTTATTTTTTGGTACCAGTGTTCAAACTCGGGTCCTTGCACTTGCAAGGCAGGCAGCAGAACCACTGAGCTAAATCCCTGGACCTAGACTCGCTTTCTTAAAGACACAGAAGGCTTGTTAGATTTATTTCCAGTTGTTGACCAAAAAAAAAAAAAAAAAAAAAATCTTAGAATGTTCTGTTACTTGGGGAAAATAAAGCGTTTTTCTGAAATGTCAGTTACCATTAAGGTAAAGAAAATTGAAGAAATATAGAGGAAGTTTTTATTTTTTTTCATTTTATGTCATCAGGTTTTATTTTTAAATTGTCCCTAAAAACAAGACAGTAATGTTAGCACTGATTTTTCATCCTGTTTTTCCTCTTTTGCCTTCCAAAGATGCAAAGTTAACTCAACATGGGGGGTGGAAGGGTAATTTGTTCTAGGGAATAGAAAGCAAAATTATGGATTTTTTTTTTTTTTTTTTTTTTATGGAACCAGGGACCAAACTCAGGACCTTGCACTTACCAGGCAGGCACGGGCACTGAGATAATTCCCTGGCCCATGGATATTCTTAAAGAATATAAGAATAGGGCTATGGATTTAGCTCAGTGTTTCCGCCACCTGCCTTGCACGCGCAAGGTCTGGAGTTAGATCCATGGTATCAAAAAAATATATATATATAAGAATATAAAGGAGAAGAAAAACAGAAAAAACAGCTTTGCTATGTAGGAACAGATTCATCTGGGCTTGGTCCTCTCATAAGTAGAATCTCTTGCTCATCAAAGAGTAAAATTGATCACCTCTTTTGGGAACAAGTTTCAAATAATGTTAACACAATGTATTCTTTAATTGATAGAACATCACCTTTTTAAAAATTAACAATGATTTGACTTAACCAAGCAGAAATTACTTGGCAAGGCAATTTTAAAGCAATAAAACTTTAATGTAGCTTTCAATCTTTAAAGAGATTAACATGTGGTAATATTAGGGAGTTAAATAAACGTGATGCACACTTCCTCATAAATATGTACGATTATTAGGTGTCAATTAAAATTTTACTAGTAAAAAAGGAAAAGCAAATGTGATTAAGTTCAATAAAATTAATACAGATGTGTTTGATTCTAAAGGTAATAACTTAGAGCCAAGGACAGGCAGAGGCAGAGCAAAGTCAGCTCAGACGCTGACAGCTCTTCTCTCTCCCAATGAACACCTCTTTTTCCCGGCTTTGTCACTTTCAATACTAGGAACTAAAAGGACTTTGTAAGCATTGAGTCTATTGCAAGGCAATATTTTCATTAAAATTACCTAAACTACTGTGACTATATTGTACTAGTGAGTGGAAAATCTTCCTTGATATCCTGAGATTTGTGTTCTGGAAGAAATGGAGAAGTGGGGAGATGAAGCAGATAATCCATGAGTTCCTTATTAGTGAGAAAAAATTTTAATTTGAGGGGATTTATTATACCGTTTTTTCTACATTTGTGTAGGTTTGAAACTTCCCACAATAAAAACTTTTTTAAAATCCTCCTCCATTTTAAAATTTTACAAGACATTGAACACTATCTTCTACAATCAATGCTATTATAGCATATGAACTAAGTGGTAGTTCATTTTAGCTTTTCACAAAGAAATCAGTTCAGGCAATGTCATGAGATTTCTAATAAGCTGATGGCTGGAGCCATATTTATTAATTGTTCTCTTCTTGTTTAAATTTTTCTTTTTCTCATCTGTCCTTCTCATTAAACACTGACACAGCTGCCAGAGGACATACTCTTGCTACACAAGTGACTTTTAGGAAAAATTAATATTTATAATACTCAACAAATCAATGGAATATTTGAGTCTATTATTTTACTGGCCTGTTTTCAAAATTTTTCCCTTTACTTTAATTCCATTAATCTTTTCCCTCCCTATAGCTTTTTAAAGCCAGACTTATAGCTTTTTTAATTTGATTCTGTGGGTCTGACAAGCTCAATTTGTCTCACCTTTGCCTATATTTTTATCCTACCATAATTTCACCTGAAAATTACAAGTTAAAACAACTTTTTCCAAGTTCGATCCGCAGTATCAAAAAAAAAGAAAAACAAACAACTTTTTCCACTAAAAATAAGGTTACTGGCACCAAATTTTTAAAAAGGAAGAAGAGAAAATAAAAAGATTCCATTTAGGAAGCAAAGTACATTTCCATTCCTTCTATTCCCTATCCCATTCCCTAAAAACAACCAAATAAAGTATTTTTTAACTTTAGCACTGTAAGAATTAGACCAAGTTAGAACTGAGATTCAGGATTTTCAGTAAGGCAGGTTACTGTGGCTTTTCATGGGGGGGGGGGGTACTGGGGATCAAACTCGGGTACTTGACACCATGCTAAGTAATTTTTTATATCATTTCACACTTCTTACCAACCTGAAAAGTAGACATTAGTTTTCCCATTTTCTAGAAAGCCTCAGATACATTAAATTACTGCCCCAGTTCACACAGCTAGAAAGCTGTAGATTCCAGATTCAGTATGGTTGCATCTGATGCCAACTGATAAGATACAGCCATTTGAAACACAGGCACCTCCTGCCTTGACAGGGCCTCTTGAAAAGCTGCAAACAGATCAGATTTGCCTCAGATCCAGCTCAGATCTGAGGCACCTGCCGCTCCTTGAACTTCTCATCAGGCTTGAGAAGCCAGCAGCACTGGGCTCCTACTCCTGCCCACAGCAGGAGCCAAATCATCACACCATCGAATTAAGCCCACTGAGAAGATGGAGTTGTACAACAGGTATAATATTTTTAAGCTTTCAGAAAAATAGTCACAGATGTTCAACATCAGGAAGAGCTGATTTCAATCGTGTTGACAGTTTCCATACCGGAACTAGCTGCGATATCACCAGCCCCAGGCTCCCCAGCTCCAGGGTTGCCCCATCCATCCCCTTTGGTCAGGAACCAGACCTCAGCTGGAGCACCATCTGGTGACCCCTAGGACCCAGCACCAGCCCAGCCCTGGCTTCTTGGGGACAGTGACAGAAAGCAGTCCAGAGCAACAAAAAGAAGGCCTTCACTCTCTCCTGCTCCTCCCTCCGCTTAGCCAAAGGTAGAAAAACAAGGCACCTGGGACTCCGGGTGAGAAGACCTAGAGGAAATCAGCAGGTGCCGCACTTGAGACAATGAGCGTTACATTTCCAGAGCTGGCGCATTCCGGTCAAAGCAACATCCAACCCGCAGGCAAGCAATGACCCACTGAGAAATAAACCCAGGCGGGAGCAAAGATGAGGTGGACAATACTGAAAATGCAGTAGTGTAAATGGGCTATGAGTAGCCCTCATCCCTCCAAGTGCTGAGTAGCTGGAAAGGTACAGCCTCCTTGAGGGTTGGATCACTCAGTTCCCCATTTCCCCATAGTTTCAACTCCCGACAGACAAATACCGACTGAGGGATACCCACCACTACCCAGTCCCCCCGCCGACCCCGTTTTCCTTGTCTATGATACTGTCCTCTCTATGCCAAACCATCTTCGAAAGATAAAGAAAACTAATTCAGCTAGAAAGTTTCAAATTACTGGCTGCTTTTTTCCCTCTCCAGATAACCCTGGTTATTCAGTTTAAAAATTTTATTTTTAGTGTTTTTAAAGCCAATTTGTCTCTGTATACTTCACTTTTATCCCTCCATTTTCCACAAGGTTTGTTCGTGTTGGTTTGAATATGTTTTCTGACTGATGGACACTCTGTGGGTCTCATGTGAAAGGCTAGGATGTCTAGAGATGAACACCTAAGACAACAGACCCATTCTGTCTGTCATCCCCAGAGCCCGAGAAAACCTTTTGGGGTTTCTGTGAGAATGTGAGGGAAGGAACAAGCAGCAAATGTCTAGGAGGAGGAAGAGTCATCTGGATCCCACAACCTAGTTTGCCTGTAGGGCACTGGGCTTCCTAATCAAAAGGGAATTGGATGTCTGAACCCCAGAAAGCTCTACAAGAAGGGAGCACCCACAAGGTGGAGCACAGAGGCTAATGTTCCTCATGTGATAGGAATCAAAATTTCCATGCTCAGATTCTTATAGGAAATTATAGTGGTCTTTTTCCTTTTTCACTCCTGTTAGGGGACACACACACACACACACAATACAGCTTCACAAACCTCCACCCTTTCACAACCATGAGCAGTGAGGCCACACCTCTCACTTCCCTTCACTCCCTTGGTGTCGCTAGGGGTAAGAAGCCTCCAGTGGGAGGTGGAGTGACCATCAGTAAGTGGCATCCACACACGCAGAACCCTGATACCTTCCCCTCATCCCTCAGAGACCTAATCTAGTATGCCAATTTGGAGATGGAAGTTCCTTGTCCCAAGAGAAAGGAACTTTATATCTAAACTACATCCAGACCAGTTTCTCCTTCATTCATATGTACATTTTAAGAAGAGCTGCTATAAATTCATTTCCTCTATAAGGATTTAGACATGTTAATGGAATCAGCATCCAAGAAAAAATGGAACCAGCGTGTAATCCCAGCACTTGGAAGGCTGAGGCAAGAGGATTTGCTGTGAGTTCAAGGCCAGGCTGAGCTACATAAGGAGTTCAAGGCCAGCCTGAACTAATAGTGAGACCCTATCAAAAGAGAGAGAGAGAGAAATTAAATCACCAAAAAGAACAGAGCTCAAAGGACCCTCCACCATTGTTATAGCAAGCTTTTGTGTGCAGATGTAAGCAGCAAGACTGAATGTGCTTATGCCATTTCCTTGTCCTCGGCTGTCACCACACCAAACCACAGCCTGACCACCTTCCTTGTAACTCTCAAGACTCATTGCTAGGTTCCTTGGCTCTGGGAAACTCCTCCAGTCCAGATTAGGTGCCTTCCTGAATGTGTGCATGGCCTGTGTACCTTTTTAGATATCCACTTGCCACATGCTATCGAGATACCTGTGTACACTCAGAGCAGAAACTGCTTCTTTTTCCTACTGTCTCCAGTCCCTGGCACACATGCTCAATGAACACTTACTAAATACAAATGGTGAATCATCACCTACTGGTCTACCAGCCTCAGCCCCTTTTCTCTTACCCTCCTCTTTCTCTAGTCTTTACAGATTAACTGAGGCTCTCAGATTTGGTTGCACTAAGTATCATGTCAGGATCTTTCAAAAAACATATTTTTTTGACCCAACCCCTAGAAAATTCTGATTTAATTGTTCCCCTGTGGAAACTGGATATAAATGTTCTAAAAGGGACTCCCTTCTGTGGCCTGGATAGAGCCACCCTGTAACATTCTCTTGTCCTCTGGTCTCTCCCTCAGATATTTCATACCCTCAAAATCTTCTCCTTATTTTTCTTTTTTAAACTCATGTTCACATTCAGTGTGCCTCACAGACATTACTTATCCTTTTGTTTAAATTTCTCATAAAATAGAAACGGACCCTGACTATTCAGGTCTATTGCTCAGTGGATTCCCTTGGCTTCCTGTCACATTTCTCTTGAACTGGTTGAAGCAGCAAGCACAGGATTTGAGACTGATGGGGTTCACTCAGAGTAGAAGTGCCACAGAGAAAACTTACCCAGCAGAATGAGCATAACGCCAGCCAGCTGGGCCCGCCTGTACTTGGCCACACCTGGCTCGTGGCCCATTCGGATGCAGGGGAGAACAGTCAGCAGCAGCAAAATGGCCGGCAGGCCTAGAACTGAAGCCGCAATCATCAGGGCTCGGCAAGCCTGCACGTAGCCTGCCGACAAGAAAGTGGAGAGGGTGGGTTACACCAGGGATCCTCTTGGTTCCTGAGTCCTGCCCCCAGAAATTCAGCACTGCCTTCCTTTCTTCTTCTCACCCCCTCCTCAAGACTTCTAAATGTGCTTAATGTTATCCAAAATCACTACACACCTTTAAAGCAACTTAGCAACAGATAGGGAAGCTAGGGAATTGGAATGGGGATCCCTGATTTAGATCACTTGGTGGAGCTTTGAGAATGGAGAGACTCTTGTCTATTATTATATCGCCTCCTAAAAGATTCAGATGAGGGCCCAGGATATAGCTCAGTGGCACCACACCTGCCTCCCAAGCGCAAGGTCCTGAGTTGGATCCCTGGTACCAGAAAAAAAAGAAAAAAATTACAAGATTCAGATGAAAACTCAAATCTGCAAAGAAAATGAATGGTGATCTCTGTGTTGGCTCCAGTCTGCTGTTGATTTGCTCTATGTATGACCTTGTTTTACTTTCCTCATCTATAATGTGAAAATAATATGCCTACATCTCTCTGACAGAATTCTACTGAAGGGTAAAGCTACTAAATTCTACTGAAGGGTCATTCATTCCCACAGTTCCTAGAACAATTACTATGCCAAGTACTGGAAGGGGTGAGCTATTAATGTTGGTGTTATTACTGTGTCAGTGCAGTGCTTTTATCTGCAGATGTACTCAATGGCTTCTGTCTTGAACCATGTGCTTTTAATTCACATGGATATGAACAATGCGTAGTGGTGAACTCAGCTAAACTGCAACTTAAACCTCTGACTTCCTCTCTCTGCTCTCTGCAGAGGCTGCCATTCTGATGAAACTTGTTCGCCGCAGCTGGTCAGGCTCCAACTCCTGCCTCACCCGCGGTGCCCAGCATGTTTCTCCAACTGTCCATCGTGGTCTAGAAGTTACTTCTCCAGCCCTGAAGAGCTTGGAGGGCAGACACCTGCTTGGTTTTCGTGTCCCCACAAAGGGTGATGTAAACAAGCAATTACAAATGAACAAGTGAATTGAACAATAAAAGAGTAGAGCAAAGCTATCTGACGTTTATGCTGTCAAATATAATGCTAAGTAACAACTTTATTAAAAAGCAGATCATATTATGTACAGTATTCATGTAGAATAAATCTGATAAGATACTGGGGGAATTTCACAGACTTAATTGGGTGTTTCACACTTAAATTTATTGTTTCTCATCAAAACACTCTTTTTTAAAAAAAAAAAAAAGTGGTACTTTTTTTAAAAGTGGCATTTATTACCCTCCCTTTTTTGCTCAGGGAGGCAGAGTTAACGGCAAAGCCAAAAAAATGTGGCCCCAATTCTGCCTCACATACCAGGACTCTCATTTTCAATCCAGCGAGTCTTCGTTGGGCACCAAAATCTGACTTGAATACTACTTCTTAGCAAGGTATGTTTTGCCAGAATCCACACACCACACGGCTCTTTTCCGTCTCATCTCAGTTTCTTCAGAATTAAAGACAATCAAGCAAGTATCTCTTGATTTGAAAACCCCCAGAGAGGAGGGGGAGAAGCCTGAGACCGAACCCCTCCCTGCTCCTGCAGCTTGTAGGCCAACCAGAGCTGACACAAAGGATGCAGTCACCCAGCACCCGAGGTTCTGAAATTCGTGGCACAGGCCGTCCACACACTTTGGTGCCAAGGTCATATCTGGAAGTTAAAAGATTGAGACTGACTCTACCCCCACTCAAAGCATAAGGGAGGGACAGCAGGAAGGATTAGGCTCCCCCTCAAAAAAAATGTGCTAGGGGGGATGTTCTCTGAAAACAAATGACTTGGCACTGAATGCTCAGTAAAATTAACTCCTGTAGAAACAGAGAATAAATGTATGCTTCATTCAAAGGTCCCTACAGATTTCACACCGAGCTTTACTTTTTAAAATTGTAGCTACCACTTCTGGAGCATCTACTACACCAAAGGAAGTTTATATTTCTTCTCTCATTTAAACCCCAGAACAATTCTGAAAGACAGGCTCTTGGTTCAGTTTTAATTTTTAAAAGAGAACAACTGAGGTTCATTGAGGTTAATAGTTTATCTCAAATCACCCAGCTCGTGAGTGCTGCATCTCAGGGGTCTGGCGCAGGTCTACCAAGGTCAGCTTTAACTGAAGCTGGATCCAGATGTAGGTTCCTCAACTTCTGTCCTTCTGAGAGTCCAAAATGGAGAAGAGAATAATGAAAGGCAAGCCTGACTGGTGCGCCGGAAGCACACACTATGCACCTGAGTCAGTGCCGGGCCCAGGAGAGGGCTCAAAGTGAGGAGGGCCATCTGCATCTTCAAGGAATTTTAAATGTAGAATGTAACTCAGCAACAACGAAAAGACAAACAGACAAAATGTGCTGTGACAAGGATGAGAGTCAAGTACTTGGGCACCAAGAAAGATTGATTCCAACTGCCAGACCTGGGAAGTAGGGAGCACTGGGGGGCACTTATAGGGGTGCAGAGTCTCTGGGGAGTGAGAGACTCTTCAAAAAGAAGGCACAAAGTGAATGCCTCCCAGATGGGCGCCTTCAGGACCGGGTTCCCGTCTAAAGGAAGCCTGGACAAGCCTCTCCCTCCTCAAAGCTGAGGGGAACGGAAGGGCGCCATGCAGGAAGCAGAAGCCAACCCGGTAGGAGAGACTCCCAGCGGAAAACCTGAAAGGCGCCCTTGAACTTCCTCTTCAACCAACTGGCTGTTGGTTTAAACCAGAATTGAAACTGTGACCCAAAATTTTTCCACAGAACGGCAAACAAAGATGGGGCCCAGGTCGGCACCGGGAGGCTGGCTGTCAGTCCTGCCCTTCACTCCCACCCGGAGACACAGCTGGGGCTGGGACGACTTCAGGAGCCGCTGTGCCCCTGGAGCACCCGCTCCTCCCAATCCCACTAGAGCAGGGCCGATGGCGGCAGGGTCCCCGAAGTCCCGCGGTCAGACCCCCCCACCCAGCCGAGACGGGTGGGGATGGAGGAGATCGACCGGCTGTGGGGACTGCGAGAACCATCCGAGGGTCTGCTCAGCGGGCAGCCAGAAAACCCTCGGGCCGCGCACCCTCAAGGACCACACCTGCTGCTCCTGCGTGAATTGCCCAGGCGCTGGAGTCTCCGATGCCCCTCCCGTCTGCGCGACCCTGAGCAGAAGCAAGGAGCCTCCGGGAGGAGGCTGGGCTAGGGCGCTGGGGAAATTCGGGTCCATGGACCGCGGTGCAGGAGGCGGGTGGGGCGATGGGAATTGACAAGGAATATGTGCCTATAGCTGCCTGCCTCTCAGTTCATTAAATCCTCAAAGCGCCTAGGTCAGCACTGGACCAATTACTATTATTATTCCAAATTCCAGATAAGAAAACTGAGGCCGAGAGGGGGTAAGCTTAGGGCTGCCTAACTGCTATATGATAAAGTGGGACTGGAGGTGTCAAAAATGTGCCCAAAGGCCTTCAAGCCCCAAAATGTTTCTGTGAACGTCAATGGCCCCCTCTCGGGTCTGGCCTGAGAGTACGGGTTCCGAAGCGGGGTGCTTACCCGGCAGGATGAGGATGTCCACCAGGGGCTTGCAGTGGTACAGCCCGGTGGCCATGACGCAGTCGGCCCACAGCCCCTTGGAGCCCAGTTCGTCCAGCTTGCGGCAGGTAGGGATGGTGTAGCCGCAGGTCACCACCCAGTCATTGGTGGATGTAGTGACAATGATGCCGATCCAGCCCACGAAGCTCGTGACGAAGCCCACCACCTGCAGGCACGTGGCCACCATGGTGGTCGCCCCGACGTCCACGCTCCTCGCCCCTAGCCGCTGTGCCCGGCCCGCGGGCTGGACAGCGCCTGCCCTGGACCTCGCTCGGCTGCGCTCCGGAGCCGCTAGCGGGCAATCGCCCGAGGCTGGACACGCGAGGCGGCGGCGTGGGCCGTGAAAGGCCGAGAGCCCAGATCCGACGGCGCGGCGGGATCACAGCGGGGACAGCGACGAACGCGCGGCAGGGACCGGAGCGCTGCTGGGCAGCGCGTCCCCGCCCCCTCTTTAAACCGGGTGGCCGCGGCTGGCGAGCACCAATCGGCGACAGCCGCGAGGAAAGCCGGCCAATCGCTGGCGGGGTCCGAAGTGGAGTGTGGAAAGCAGCAAGGTAAAGGGGGGTTGGGGGGCTTGGGCCTCCTCCTCCCCCAGCCCGGGCCGGGCGTCTCGGCGGTCAGCGCTGGAAAGTAAGAGTTCGATCCAGGCTTAAGAGGTGGCGAACTCAGAGGGGGCGCGAGTCAGGCGAGTTCTGCTTTGCTGAGAATTGTTTCTCATCTTGCAGCCCGTCTCTCGTCTCCGTCTCTGGGTCTCCCTTTGTTCCACGCTCCTCAGCTTCTACCCACTTGCTCCTTCTTCCTAGCTGTGAACACTCCCAAGGGTGCCCAGTACAATTCTCCCGCGGTCCGGGATTCTGAGTCTTAACTGCCCTGCTGGACAGAGCCAAAGCCTCCAGTGCACCATCGTAGTTAAAAATGATCCCCACTCCCACCTCCCGCAGGTGGGAAACCATCAGAGGCAGCCATGCCCACAAGAATGGTGACAGCAATAACAAGCTCTCATTCCATTGTATATTATGTGCGTGTGTTTTACGTGTAATAGTTCATCTAATTCTCACAACCTTTGTGGTAGGAACAGTTGTTGATTGTGCATAATAAGCACGAAAAGACAGCAAGAGAAAATCTAAGTGGCCCGAATTCCCACAGCAAGTATGGAGAAATTTTCATGGGCCCATCTCACCCTCCTAAGTAACCATTCCTGGGATGATGTCCCAATTATCACTTTCTGAAAATTTGTAAAGGGCTCAAGTGTTCCACTTCAGATACATTACAAGTTAGGCTGACTGCTCCAGCTGACTGTCAAGTTGATATCTGTATTCCACTGAGAAAACTGCTTAGCCTAGAGTGAGGGTATAAGTGTAAACTATCATCATCATCATCATCACCAACACCATTCAGCCACCTTCTGTCCAGCATTCAAACGTGCCGCCTTCTCTGCACTTCTTACCCTGTACTCCTTAGACTGTGTTTACATTAAACAGTTTAAACTCTCTCAGAAATATTTGACTTACTACATCTCTTGATCTGCTCATTTGGACCCCTACCTCCTCTCCAATCACGCAGTTTAAATGCGTAAAGGACCATTAAGGTGTAAACGACTTCAGCAAGAACAAGAACATTCTTCTCAACATTGTAAAATCTCAGATACAGGTCATAAATTACAGGTGCTGAGCTTCCCATAGCCTTTCCTAATGCAGAGTCATTGCAAATCACAATTGGCCTTGAGACAGTCGTGTTTTAGTGGAGGACACAGAGGAGTCAAGTGCACAAACAGAAATGGCTCCATGATAGGCACTGCCAACAAGAGCCACAATGATTCCCCATGAAGCACGGGTATTGCAAACACAGGTCAGGCTGCTGAGTTTAAACCCTGGCTTAGGGGCTGGGGATTTAGCTCAGTGGCTTCGCCGCCTGCTGTGCAAGCGCAAAGACCTGAGTTTGATCCCCAGTACCAAAAAAAAACCAAAAATGAATAAACCCTGGTTCCACTACTTCCTAGCTGTGGCACCAAGTTACTTCCCTGTACTTTATTTTCTTTTCTTATTTGTAAAATGAAGTTGAAAATCTTGCCTACCTTGATGATTATCTTAATAATCTTTTCTTTCCATTTACATAAGTATTTTATTTATACACACACAAACAAAAAACTCAGAATGGTCCTTAAGCATGTGAGCTAAAAATGAGATCTGTTTTTGAGTTTGACTATGGATAATTTTCCCAATATTTAGAAAAGCAGAGGAAACATAACAGGCTATCAAACGCTGTTTTCTGATAAAGGAAGCAACTACAGGAGAAAGCTTTTTATTTGTTCAAAGTAACCAGTGCTATTGATGCGAAACAAAACCCAACAACTTCCACAAATACTTTCAAAACCAACATATTAAACTTGATTTTCATTAGAATGCTGTTTTTTTCACACTAGTGAATCAAACACCAAGACTCATTATATATATATATAAATATACATATAAACGATGTAAGTTATTGAGCTTCATCTTCTGGACAAGAATGCCAAGTTAGTCTCTCTTCATAAAAAGCAATAACAATCTGAGGACATTTCAGATTTGCCTCTTTTCCCAGCACCAAGTCAGCCTCATCTGAATCTTTCCATTTCATGAGAAACATCAATTCACCACTATTGTCTGTGACACCAATTATTCATTCAGGATCAAGACCTCTAGCAAATCCTCTAGGTTTGTCAGCAGCATCTCTTTTCTTCTTTGATTTGCTATCATCAGACTCACTGTCAGATAAAGATTTTCTTTTTGTACCGTCTTTTTCTTTACCAGCTTTTTGAGAATTAAGAAATGTTTCAATTAATTCTGGACAATCTAAATTTTCTTCAGGTTCCCATGTATTGTCAGCATCTGTAAATCCCTTCCACTTCAGAAAATACTCCACCTTCCCATTCATTTCACGATGGTCCAGTACTTTTTCTACCACAAATCCTTCAGGCTCTGCTTCCTCAACTTTTTTACTTTTTCCATTTTGTTTCTTTCCCATTTTTTGCAATGTAGTTTTATTGGAGGCCATTTTTTATTGCAGACTTGCAGAGCTATTATTCACAGCCTGAGATGCTTGCGTCGCGGGTCCGCAGCATCTCGGCCTGCACCTATCTTGATAATCTTGATGATTATGTAGTTAATAAACATATAGACCTTAAAGTAATGTCCAATACAAAGTAAGTCTCCATAAGCCTGGGCTACTAGTATTACAATATGATGCTTCAGAACTCTTGCTTTTGTACTCCTGTGTATTCTCCCTGCATTCATGTGAGTTTGATTTGTGGAAATTATTTTATAAGTGAACTTTTTGAGTGCACTATTGTGTTTAGGGAGTATTCCATGACTAGGGTCTATGAATCTGGGTATTTTCAGATATTTCCTTATAACACTCAAATACAGCTTTTGCACTAAGTACAACATAAAATATAAAGCCCAAGCAACATCAGTTCATGGCAAAAGTCATTGTAAAATCTGAATACTTGTGACTCCACTAATAGTTGACATTCTACTCATGAAAATTCAACCAATCAGAATTCAGCAGTACCCAGATCACCCACAGGTCACACATACAGGAGGTATTTGTCAAGCCAGATTTCAGAACTCAGACACCAAGTGGTATAGAGTTGAGAAGCTGTTGCAGTGGAATCTCCTGGATTCACATTCTGTCTTCACCACTTGAGTGAATTAAGCCATGTGACTCTCAGGTTCTTCACTCTGCAATGAAAAGAGCAATGTGAAGACTAGATGAGCTAACTGATACAAAGTGCTTGCACAGTGCCCAGCACTGTTGGACACTCATTAACATTAGCTGTTTGTATTTATTTATAGGCATATAAAATCAGAAATGTGAGATTCCTTTGATAAAGATGAAATCTAAATAATTAGATTATTATCATCATCTAATGAGAGAAATCATAAGATCAGTGTGTGAATGATCCAGCCTAGATGTATAAAAAGCCATTCACAAGAGGCCAGATTATAATGTGTTTGAATTAATTAGTCATATTAGTAAAGAGAAGGCATGCTCATTCAAAAGGAAGCAGCCAGCCATGGAAGCACAGAGAACTGGAAGCCAAGAGGTAGCAGAGGTAGCAAGAATCCTTTACTATACACAGGAGATGGTCTCATAGCCCAGATGCTGAGGATGCAGTTGGCCCTTCAAGCTATCTTATCTGAGGGTCTTCTGTTAAAATCATCCACCTTCCCTAACTGTGACTCTACTGCTCAAGCTCTCCTTGTCATTAGACTCAGACTCCCACATAGCAGAACTTAAGACACTAGCTCTCTAGTTCCAGTGCATTTGTAGGTATCTGTGCAGTTGTGAAAGTGTCATGGTCCAATCCTAGATGTCAACAGTTGGTTTCCAGATCATCCAAGGTCTTCTCAGGTAATTTTCTCTCAAACTCTATGGTGCCACCACTTGACATTTCTACAGTACATAATAGCCCTAGAAACGTCTTCCGACTCTAAGCCCAATATTCTTTCATTACAAAAAAATGCAACAAGAGTCTTTCCTATGGCTTGGGCAGAAGATTCTTTGTTTTATTCTTAAGGCATTGGAAAGGAGGATTAGAGGACTAGTCAATGCCCTAAAACCCAGATGAGCAAAGGAAACAGCCAATTTAACTGTTCTCCGAACATTCACACCTAAAAACAGTCAATTAAACTGGCATGCAATTTGGTTAGAGCACTAGTGTGCATGACAGGCAAGCATGTCTGCAGACAGGCCTTAAAGGCCCACATTGAGAGCCAAAGTGGACTCTCAGCGACTGCTAGTGGTGATCCTGTATCTTTGCATGGCTGGTAAAGAACATTTTCTGTGTAAAGGGAGCTGTGATTCGTTGACAAATATGATTAACCTCAACATCACACATGCCAAATGAGGGATAATTAGACCTAACTAGAATGTGAATTTCTCTATGGCAGTCTTCTTCATATATTAAAGAAAATGCAACTCTTTAGGATATCAAGCTTATGAAAATACAGAATGTATATGAAATTATTTATATAAGATTATTAATTTTTAAATCAAGTACTTTTAATAGGACTTTCTTTTAAAAGATAAATTCTTCTCAGATTTTAAATATTGGATAAAACTCTGCATACATATAATTTTTAAAATATTACAGTACAAATGTATAATGTAAACAAGTATAGCAAACAGGCTTCCTGGCGGGGGGGGGGGTGCTGGGAACTTGAGACAGGGCCTCACCAAGTCACAAAGTTACCCTGGGCTTGAACTTGCAATCCTCTTGATTCAGTCTCCCAGGGTGCGAGAATTACAGGCATGGGCCACCACTCCTGGCCACAAACAGGCTTTTAAAAAATAAAATGCCCTGTGAATTTCAGAGTTTGTTTTCAGTCATTGAAACCCCAGAATGTGGTACACAGTGCCTGGCACACATGAAAGCACTCAGTACTTATCGGTCAAGCTGAACTGCAAGGAGGTGAAGGAGGAAGAAAGGGAAAGGCGGAGGGGGAGAGAGGAGGAGAGGGAAAGAGATGGAGTCCTCCAAGTTCAGCTAGGATGGGAATCTGAAGATAGTGGGAAGGAAATCAGGTGGAATTAGGCTGGTCCGGGGAGGAGCCAAGAGACTGAGTGCACCTCTCCGAGCTCAGTCGCCTCCCTGCTGTCCCCCGGAAAATGGAGCCTTCTCCAATAGAAGAGATATTTGCTGCTCAGCTCTCAGTCAAAAAGGTCTCTATGTAAAGATACCAGAATCAAGCAATATGTCTCCATCAGAGAAGAGCAGCACCTTTACACATTGCTTCCATCTAGAACTGCAAACACAGCTACTATGATAGGCATGGCAGCACATAGTTGTAATCTGAGCTACTTTAGGAAGCTGAGACAGGAGGATCACTTAAGCCCAGGAGTTCAAGACAAGCATGGGCAGCATAGTGAAATCCCATCTCAAAAATAAAAAATCAGCTACTACAGAAAAAAATTTTGCCTTTTCAGAGTGCCATTTCCTGCCCTTCATCACTGCAATTATACCATTTTTTTCAGAAGCCATTTTATCCCAAATTTGCCTTCCCTCAGCTTGTAGATAACCAAAATAATGAAACACCTGGAGTTTTAGGTTTGAGCCCTCTCTTCTGTCTTCAAACAGCCAACTCTGTTTATCCACTTCTGTAACAGAGTCTCAAAATTCATTTTATGGTATCATGTCTAATTCAATCTATGATGTCATACTTCCCGAGGAACACTACAAGTCCTTTTTCAAGCCCAAATTGGAGATCCTATTTTCTAAAAATTGAAGAATGGTAATAAAGGATGTGAATACTGAATGGAAAAATAAGAAAATTATCTAACAAAAACTACAATTATTAAATTCTCTAGTTTAGAGACAAAAACAGGAATTTCCATTTAGCTACTTAGGTAGCTAATATTTTATTTCCTGCCTATAAAATGGCATTCACAATAGTAAATATTTCATAATAATGTGAGACTAAAAGGTGTTGCTATATGTAAAATACTTCAAGCTGTGCCTAAGAAATAGTAGGTATTTAATAAATATCAGCTTCTATGCCAAAAATAGTTAATCAGTTGGCTGAAAACCTGCTTGTAAATGCAATCACTCTCCATATAACAGAGCAGTGAAATTCAAAACATTTCATAATCTGGTAACACAAGTACAAGAATTTGAAAGGAAAGCAAATGATGTGTCTCTTTGCTCTCAACTACAAGATAAGTCCTTTTTAGGGCTAAGATAATTCTAGCCACCCCGTCTCTTTGCCATAAGACTGAACAACTAGATATGACTGCATTTCAATTCCAGGGAAGATTTTTGCCAAAATTCGTTTGGCCACTGGAGGGCACTCAAAGTCTCCTATTAATACTAGATAAAAGTGATTTGATAAAAATAACCCAAAGAATGAACATTACAAAATACAAACAGCACGACTGACATGCCCCTTTGCCAAGGATTTAAAATATAGATATTTTTATCCAGCTTCTAAAAAATATCTCAGAAATTATTATGAAAGTGTTTAAGTTTTTTGATTTACAATTCAATTAAGTACATAAGTTATAAAATTTGGTTTTACAATTCAATTAAGTAGATATGTTATAAAATTTTGTTTCTCAAAATTTGGTTTGCTAAATTCTATTTCAAAGTATCTGTACAGTTGGAAATATATATATATATATTATTTGGAAAATATACACTGAAACATTCCTTTTGGGGTAATGAAATTGAGGGGTTTTATTCTCTTTTGTTTTTGAGTCATTTTCCACCTTTCCATAATAAATATGATTTGTTTTAATGAGAAAATTTTTTAATTTAAAATATTTTATTTTTAAATATGTGTTATATACGTGTGTCTACAAATAGTACTCATGTCCCCATATAGTATGCAACACTTCCATCGTTGGGTTACTACATCATTTGCAGTCCTCTTCACCATTATGATACAGTTCAAACACTTTAGGATATAAGATCCCACAGCTCTTCATGACACAACCCTGTAAACAACCCTTTCCATCTGTGCTTCCCCTCCTCCAAGCAATGTTTATTCCACTTGAACTGAACTCTGCAACCCTGTACTTTCTCATCTTCGACACATTACAGCCAGCCGCTCTCCACTCAGTTACTTTCTGTTCATTCAAAAGCTGTAGTTAGCCCAAGAACTTCCTGCCACAAGACTTTTCCTGCCTCATCCTATGGCATTCTGAAGGGTCCCAAAAGCACCTGGTGCAGGTTTTTATCAAAATATAAATCCTCCATAATGGAATTTTTAGTTTGAGATTTGACTGTGTGAATTGTTTCCTCAGTAAGTATCATACTGCACCTGTTACCAACCTTCATCCTGTCTTCGTGCAGTTCCTTCCGCTTCGAACGCCTCCCAACCCAGTCAGAGCTTCCTCTCCTTCTCCCCAACTCACAAATTTCCAATCTCTACAAAAGTTATCATTCTCCAAGTTAAGCTAGCCATAGTGTTCATTCTGTCTATTCCGGTATCTAGAAGTTCCTCAAAGGCGGCAGCTGTGTCTGACTCATTCTTGGAAGTCCAGTGTCTAGTCCAGTTTCACTGTCAGGCCAGTATAAACAGTAATGATTGTTACCTGAGCTAAATGACCTTTAAATCTTTTTTTTTTTTTTTTTGGTACCGGGGTTCAAACTCATAACCTTCAAATCTTTCCAACAGAAAGCTGTAACTTAAATGTATAAAATTCTCTGATACCAGCCAAGATCTTGGGAGAAAGGAGATTTCTGGTACTACCCTAATGTAACTTCTAAAATGACCCTCCATGCAGAAAACCTCAACAAGATACTGGCAAACAGAATGCAGAGGGTCATCAAGAAGATCATACACCCTGACCAAGCTGGATTTATCTCAGGGATACAAGGATGGTTCAACATTCATAAATCAATAAATGTAATACACTATATTAACAGAGTCAAGGACAAAAACCATATGATCATCTCAATAGATGGAGAAAAGGCATTTGACAAAATCCAACACCCATTCATGATAAAAATGCTACAGAAAATTGGAATAGAAGGTCTTTATCTCAACCTGATTAAGGCTATTTATGAAAAACCAACAGCCAACATCATACTAAATGGAAAAACTGAAAACTTTCATGCTAAAATCAGGAACAAGACAAGGAAGATCACTATCACCATTCCTGTTCAATATTGTTCTGGAAATATTAAGCATGGCAATTAGAGAAGAGAAAGAAAGAAAAAGAATAAAGATAAGAAAGGCAGAAGTTAAACTGTCATTATTTTCTAATGATATGATACTTTACATAGAAGTCCCAAAAAACTCTGCCAAAAGACTTCTAGACCTAATTGACAGATTCAGTAGAGTATCTGGATATAAGGTCGACACTCAAAGAACAATAGCCTTCTTGTATACAAATAGCAGACTCACTGAGAGAGAAATTCAGGAAACAATTCCTTTTACAATAGCACCCACAAAAATGAAATATCTAAGAATAAACCTCACAAAGGAAGCAAAAGACCTCTACACTGAAAACTACAGCATTCTGAAAAAGGAGCTCGAAGAGGATATAAAAAAATTGAAAGACATCCCTTGTTCCTGGGTAGGAAGAACTAATATAGTGAAAATGGCCATACTTCCAAAACTGCTATATAGACTTAAAGCAATGCTGATTGAAATCCCAACAATATACTTCACAAAACTAGAGAAAACAATCCAAACATTCATTGGAACCAGAAGAGACCTAGAAGAGCAAAAGCAGTTCTAGGCAACAGAGACATGGGTGGGGTTATCACAATCCCCAACTTGAAACTATACTACAAAGCTACTGTGATAAAAACAGCATGGCACTGGCAAAGAAACAGACCTGAGGATCAGTGGAATAGATTAGAAGATGCAGAAACAACTTCAGACATATTCAGCTACGTCATCTTATCAAAGGAGCCAACCACCCTCATTGGAAGAAAGATAGCCTATTTAATAGATAGTGTTGGAAAAACTGGATTTCAACCTGCCAAATATTAAAACTACACCCATACCTATCACCATGCACCAAACTAAGATCAAAGTGGGTTAAAGATCTAAATATTAAGACAGAAACACTAAACTTGCTGGAAGATAAGTTAGGTAGAACTCTTGAAGACATTGGCATAGGAAAAGACTTTATGAACAAAACCTCAGTAGCATGAGAGCTGGCACAAAGAATCAACAACTGGGATCTCCTCTTATTAAAAAGCTTCTGCACTGCAAGAGAAACCACCAACAGAGCTAAGAGACAACCTACAATGTGGGGAAAAAATTTTTAGGAGCTATATCTCAGACAAAAGTCTACTATCTAGAATATATAAAGAATTGAAAAAAATCAGACCCCCCAAATTCAAATACCCAAATCAAAAATGGACATCTGAAATAAACAGACATTTTGCAGACAAAAAAGTAAAAGCAGCAAATAAACATAAGAAAAAAGGTTCAACATCAATGGACATTCAAGAGAAGTAGACGAAAACAACATTGAGATTCCACCTCACCCCAGAAAGAATGGCTGCTATCAAGATATCAACCAATAACAAATGCTGGCGGGGTTGTGGGGAGAAAGGAACCCTTCTCCATTGTTGGTGGGAGTGCAGACTGGTGCAACCACTGTGGAATTCAGTATGGAGATACCTCAAAGAACTCGGGCTAGAGGTCCCATTTGACCCAGCTATTCCCCTACTGGAGATCTTCCCCAAAGAATTAAAAGAATCATACCACAATGATATATATTCACCCATGTTTATAGCGGCAGTTTGTAATAGCTAAAGCTTGTGAAGAGCCCACATGTTCATCAACTGGAAACTGGATAAAGAAGATGTGGTTTTTTTATAAAATGGAATACTGCTCACCCATAAAGAATGAGAAACTACTAGTGTGAGAAACTGAAAGTGTAAATAAGGACTAAAAGGTATAATAGATAATGTGAAATAGGAAGAAAAGGGGCAAAGGGGAGGGAGAAGTGGGAGGAGTAGGAGAAAGGAAAGAAGGGAATGGAATTAATATGAGAAAATCAAAAAATGGAAACAAAGTCTTTGTAAATAGGGAGGGATGGAGGGGTTGAAGGGATGGCAGGGGAAGGGGGAAAAATAAGAACCAAGAGAGTATGTAAAGGTGCATATCTCCAATAATGAATGTCATTACATTGTACACCTAAAATGTACCAATAAAACGATATACAAAAAAAAAAAGAAATCACAAAAATCTGCAGATAGCCATTACTAGAAATCTGAGTGTTTGTTACAAGAAGTTACTTTTGGAAAATCAACGTTAGAAAGCCTGCCTGAATATTTTTTTTTAATTCTTCTCTTTCCTCATTCCTGATCTGTCTTCACTGCAATAAAAAGAAAGTTCTTTGTTTAAAAAAAAAAAAGAAAGAATGAAAAACTAGAGACATTTATAGCTAAATGGATGCATATTGAGGCCATACTCTTAAGTGAAATAAATAGGACACACATGTGTAAATATTGAATAGTTTCTCTAGTGTGAGAAACTGAAAGTGTAAATAAGGATTAAAATGATTAAAATGAATTGATAATTTGAAATAGGAAGAAAAGGTCCAGAGGGGTAGGGGTGGTGGAAGGGGAAGGGGAATGGAAAGAAGGGAAAGGAAAAATTATGAGAAAAGAAAAAAAATGGAAATGAAATCTATGTAAATAGGAAAGGGCGGAGGCGGTGAATGGGGCACAGGTAATGGGGGAAAAAATAAGAACCAAGATACATCATGTACAGGTACAGGCACCCAATGATAAATGTAAACGTATTGTATACCTAAAATGTACCAATAAAAGAAAATAAATAAAATAAAATGACCCTCCAATGATCCTCCACCTGCTGCTATCCACACTCTTGTACATTGTCCTGCCACATTGTCCTGGGGTTAGTCAGACCAATAGCACGTGACCAAAAGGAGAGTGTAACACTCATGATAACAAGTTATAAAAAGAGTGTAAGTAGGAGAGTAGTAACCAAAATGGTGAACTAAGAAGCTCCAACCACTGGTTCTCACACAGAAACAGAGAAAAGGAAGAGGAAAAAGAAAACTTTTTGGCGCTGTGTGAAATAGTGAAACGTTTATAGCAGGATTGTGAGGCAGCTCAGAGCCAGAGCACATACCTAGCAAGCATGAGACTCTGGATTCGATTTTCCATGCCACACAAACACACGATCAAGCAAACATACAATCAAGAAATTTTTTAGTCATCTTTAAAATGGTAGGAAAATTATGTGAAGTTATGTATTTGCCTTAGCCTAACCGCCCCCCCAACATGCCAGCAGCCTTGACCATAGAGCAACAGCACTCCAGTTGTCACTTCCTAACTTCAAACCAGAGGAAGAAGAGCAGACCTCATTTTAAAATTACTACACTTAAACTGAGTGTGGTGTCACACACTTATAGTCCCAGCACCTGGGAGGCTGATGGAGGAGGAACTCCATGAGTCTGAGGCCAGCCTGGGCTACACAGTGAGTTCAAGGCCAGCCTACATTACAAAGCAAGGTCTTGTTTCATAAATAAATAAATAAATAAATATACTCTCCAAAAAATAAAATTACTATACATGTCTGTGGTGACCTCTCTGGGGGATACTTGAAGAACTGATTCAAGACTCTCATCTCCATTTTTGCCTAACTTGAGTCTTAGATTTAAAAAAAAAGAAAAAGTATTGGTCACTTTAGGATAGACTCAAGATGTGAGACACAGATGCCTGGGGCAAATGGGTACAGGTGGAAACAATTAGTAGACTGCCTAAAGTGTGAAGACAAGTTGCAGTGAGATTCGTTTAGCCAACAGGACATTCAAAAGGAGCGTGCATGTGGCAGAATTTAGAAACCCTATATGTCTTTCCTTATGCCAACACTGCCTTGATTAATGTAGCTTTAGAGGAAGTCTTAAAATTAGGTAATAAATGTCTTCCAACATTTTTTTTTTCTTTTTACTTTTCTAGGTCCTTTTAATCCTACATAACTTTTAAATTTCAATATACAATTCTTCATTTATAGCAAGTATACATAGACCTGAATTTTTATATGTACCTTGTGTTTTTTAATCCTGCTAAATTACAATACAAGTTCTAGGGGCTCCTAGAGATTTCTTAGTATTTTCTCTATAGATGATCATTTCATCTACATATAAAGATTTTGCTTCTACCTTGCCAATCCCATCCTAACTATGTCATTTTATTGCCAGACTATTTTGGTTTAGGCCTATGTTTCAAAGTTTAATGGACAGATGAAGAGTAAGCATATCTGCCCTTGTTCCCCACCTTAGGGAGAAAGCATTGTATCATCTCCATTCATATAAGGTGTTTTTGCTGGAAATATGGAGTACATGTTTTTGATCTGTTGAGAATGTTCTGTTCTACTTCTAGACTCCTGATAGCTTTTACCATGAACAGCTGTAGAATTTAGTCCATTTCTTTTTCTGCAGCTACTGACAGGATCATATGGCTTTTTCCTTTCCTCTGTTAAAATAATGACTTTTGGAGGTGGATCTTCCAATGCTGAACCAACACTGCCATCCCTATAATAAAACCACTTTCTACATACTGCCAGATCTGACTTCTAACAGTTTGTTTTGTTAAACAAATTTTTATCTATGTTCATACTTTTTTCTTCTATTACCTTTATCCAGTTTTAGGATTAGCACAATGTTGAGTTCCTAAAATGAGGGGAGAAGGGTTCCTTCTTTTTTCTGCTTTAAATGTTTGATACAATTCATCAGTTAAAATGTGTATGAGCCTATAGTTATCATATAGGTAGGTTTTCAAGCTAGGAATATACTTTCTTTAATAAAGGCTATTCAAATTTTATATTTCCTCCAGAGTCAGTTTCATTAATTTGTCTTCCAAGGTACTTCATAGAAGTTGTCAAATTTATTTTTTTTTCTTAAATTCTTTTATTGGTACATTTTAGGTATACAACACAATTACATTTCTCACTCGGAATTGTACCTTTACATGATGCATCTTGGTTCTTATTTTTTCCCCATTCCTTGCCCTCCCTTCATGCCCTCCACCCTTCCCTATTTACAAAGACTTTCTTTCCATTTTTTCCATTTCTCATCATTTTTCCTTTCACTTCTTGCCTTTCCCTTGCCCCTCCCACTACCCCTACCCCTTTGGACCTTTTCTTCGTATTTTGCATTATCGATTATTCATTCTAATCATTGGTACATTTTAGTTATACAATATAATGACATTCATCATTGGAAATTTGCACCTTTACATAATCTCTCTTGGTTCTTATTTTTCACCCTTGCCCAGCCCTCCCTTTAACCCCTCCATTCCTCCCTATTTACAAAGATTTTGTTCCTATTTTTCCATTTTCTCATATTAATTCCATACCCTTCTTTTCTTTCTCCTACCCCTCCCACTTCCTTCCCCTTTGCCCCTTTTCTTCCCATTTCACATTACCCACTATACATTTTAGTCTTTATTTACACTTTCAGTTTCTCACAGCAGAGAAACTATTTGGTATTTACACATGTGTGTCCTATTTATTTTACTTAAGAGTATGGCCTCAATGTGCATCCACTTAGCTATAAATGTCTCTAATTTCTCATTTTTTATGGCTGAATAGTACTCCATTTTATTTAAAAAACCCACATTTTCTTTATCCAGTCTTCAGTTGATGGGCATTTGGGCTGCTTCCAAGTTTTAGCTATCACAAACTGTGCTGCTATGTACATGGGTGCACATATATCACTGTAGTATGATTCTTTTAATTCTTTGGGGAAGATCCCCAGCAGGGGAATAGCTGGGTCAAATGGGACTTCCAGTCCTAGTTCTTTGAGGTATCTCCATACTGATTTTCACAGTGGTTGCACCAGTCTACACTCCCACCAGCAGTGGAGCAGGGTTCCTCTTTCCCCATAGCCCCACCAGCATTTGTTATTGGTTGATTTCATGATAGCAGCCATTCTTTCTGGTGTGAGGTGGAATCTCAGCCTTGTTTTCATTTGCATCTCTGGAATGACCAGTGATGTTGAACATTTTTTCATGTATTTATTTGCTATTTCTAAGAAGTTGTCAAATTTATTTCAAAAAAGATTTTTGTAATATGCCTTCTATATCCCTTTAAATTCTGTAAAATCTATGGTAATGTCCTCTAAATCTGATATTATAATTTTTAAAATGTATAATTGATATTGTGTAATATGAAGAAAAGGTCTAAAGGAGAAGTGGGAGGAGTAGAGGAAAGGAAAGAAGGGAAAGAAAAAATATGAGAAAAGGGAAAAAAATGGAAACAAAGTTTTTGTAAATAGGGAAGGGTGGAGGGGGTGAAGGTAGGGCAGGGGAATGGGGAAAAAAATAAGAACCAAGATATATGGATCCCAATTATGAATGTAACTGTATTGTATACCTAAAATGTACCAATAAACTTAATGGAAAAAAAAAAAAGAAAGCCACATACATGCCCAGGCAAAATACATGCTCAGAAAAAACTTAAGAAGGCCTTGAGCATTCTTTTGGGCTGATTCCTAGGATTAAATCAATCTCATGCTGATCCCTAATATCAGAGCAAACCCAACTGAGTGTTGAAGGAGTGTCCAGGCAGAGTAAAGCTGCAAAGACTGAGTGGGGTAGTTTTCAGCTTCTCTTTTTTTTTTTTTTGGTCATACTAAGGGTTGAACCAAAAGCCTGCACACTAAGCAACATCCTCAGCCCATTTTTTTAATTTTTAAATTTTGAGACAGAGTCTTGCTAGGTTGCCCAGGCAGGACTTGCTTGCTATCTTCTTACCTCAGTCTCCCAAAGTACTGAGATTATAAGTGTGGAGCAATGCACATGGCTTGTTTTTTGGACTTAGCTTGGTTTCTGTCATTCAAGGAAATCCATCAAAACAGTTGATCATAAGCTAAAAGAATAGAGACTTGACCACACACAATAAAGAAGTCTTTACAGAAATAGTATGGAAAGTCTCAAAACAAAATGGACAATTATACTCTTCAACTGTCAAATAAACAAACAAATGAAGCCAGCAAATCCTGGGGAAGAGGAAGAATATGATACCCAGAATTATCCCACTATAAATATCACATGCTCAGTTTAAAAAAAAATCACAAGGCATACAAAGAAATCAGAAAATATTACCCACTCAAAAGAACAATTAACAAAAACCATCCCTAAAGAAGCCCACACATGAGGATTATAGGACAAAGGTTACCAAAAGAAGTATTTTAAATATAGTCAAAGGACTAGAGTAATAGTTCAATGGTAGAGCACTTTGCCTAGAAAGTGTGAAGCCCTGTTTTCTAAGAACTGCAAAATAAAATAAAGAGCTAAAGAAAAACATGAACAAAGAGCTTAAAGGGATGAGAGAAATAATGTATAAACAAAATCAGAATATCAATATAGATATGTTATAGAAAGGAACAAAGGGCTGGGAATGTAACTCAGGAGTAAGATGCTTGCCTAGCATGGTTCAATCTCCAATACAACAACAAACAAGCCAAGCACCAATTATGAAATTAAAAGTGTAATAAATGAAATGAAAAATTCACTAGAAAGGTTCATCAGCAGATTTTACCAGTGCCCCCCCCCAAAAAAATCATTGAATTTGAAAATCAGACAATTCAAAGTATCAAGTACAGAGGAGTGGAAAGAAAACAATGAAAAAAGTGAAAAGAGCCTCAGGGATTTATGGGCACTATTAAGTGGAACAATATATACATTATGCGAGATAAGAGAGATTATTTGAAGAAATAAAGATATAAATTATGACACTAAAAATAGGGGCCAGGGATTTAGCTCAGTGGTTTCACCGCCTGCTGCGCAAACAACAAGGACCTGAGTTCGAGCCCCAGTACCAAAAAATAAAAAAATAAAGTGTAAGAGGGCAAGAAAAAGTTCACAAATTTCTGGAAATTAAACATGCTTCTTAAGAAAAAAAAGTTTAGAGCTTTCTACCACCCAGGCCTTCCTACCATTTGCTCTGCCATGCAAGGACTGAAACTTCTAAAAGGTATTGTGGATCCCAGGCTCCTAGGGCAGAGAAGCTCAGCTGGTTCCAGCACCCGGAAAGAAGCTCATCACCACCATCCCAAGCTCCTAGGGCAGAGAAGCTGAGCCGGTCCCAAAACCCGGAAGGAAGCTCCCCTGCTGCCATCCCAAGCTCCTAGGGCAGAGAAGGTGAGCTGTGTGGGCACCAGAAGCACCCCCCCACACAAACCCCCGTGGAAATGAGAAGACACATAAACAAGCCTCAAAAACAGACTTCTGGATCACCTACAGCAACCCCAAAGGGAAACAAGATGGAACAATCTGATACTCAACCACCTGGACTCTCTGAACTGGCAACAAAAGAGAATCTGGGGAAAATGAAATCAGAAATAATTACTCAGATAATAGCAAAGATTGTGCTCATGGTGAAAGACATGATTAATAAATCTAGAGAGGACACAGATTAAAAAAATAGAGGATCTGAGGAACATGATGGAATCCCAACATAGGAAACAAATGGAATCTATAAAACAGATACAAACAGATTTCCAAGAGATTAAAAACTCCATCGAAAGTCTGCACAGCAGAATGAACCAATGTGAGGACAGAATTTCACATATAGAAGATAAGATTGCAATTAGTGAGGAGGAAAAGAAAAATTGCTTTAAAATTGTAAGGGAACCTGAGAGATCAATGCAGCAGCTGCTAGACAATGCAAAGAAGAATAACATAAGACTGATTGGAGTCAATGAAGAAACACGAGAGAGTACAGATGACATAAAAAAAAAACTGTTCACAGAAGTGATGGCAGAAAACTTAACAAGGAGGGGAAACGAACTTGACATACAGATAAGTGAGGCATATAGGACTCCAGCTAGCCTTAATCAAAAAAACTCTACATGTAGGCATATAATAGTTAGGATTCCAGAAATCCAACAGAAGAACAAAATTCTACAAGCAGTGAGAGAAAAGAAACAAATCACATACAGAGGAAAGCCCATCAGAATCACAGCAAACTTCTCAATGCAAATCCTCAAGGCAAGAAGAGCTTGGAGTGATGTATTTCAAGCCCTAAAGGAAAACAGCCTCCAACCCAGATTGATGTACCCTGCAAAACTATCTTTCAAAACTGATGCAGAAAGAAGATACTTTCATGATAAAGGGCACCTCAGGAACTTCATGAATACCAAACCGGCACTCCAAAAAATTTCAGACAATACACTAGGAAAAGACAGTGAGGATCACAACCCCAAGGAACCCAGCAGAATGAATCCATTGGGCATGACAAATTAAACACAAAGGGGGAGAATCCAACCAAAAGAAAAAGTCATGACAAGGCTTTTAAAAATACTTTTAACTTCACCTCCCTAATGAGTGTATAATTCAATCTTATTATTGTACTGATTAGTATTTTTCTGATTCTAGAGTTGCACACCATTCCTTGTGCTATACTGACTATTTATCATCTTCTTATGTCTACTTTTTAATTGGGTTGTCTATTAATGAGCTCTAAGAATTCTTTATATATTCTGGTCATAGGTTATATGCATTGTAAATATGGTCTGTTTAAGGACTACTTTTCATTTTAATGATGTTATTTAAAGTTCTAAATTTTGATGGAATCTCATTTATCAATTTTTTTTCTTTTATACATCATGTTTTTTGTATCCTAGGTAGTTCTTGCCAACCCTAAATTCATAAATATTTTCCCTTATAACTTCTTAAAGTTTTATAGTTTTAGGCTTTCTTATTTAGGTTCATAGATCCCTTCAAGTTATTTTCATATATGGAAAAAAAGGGTTGAGGTTAATTTTTTATATATGGATACCAGGTCTTCTAGTGCCATTTGCTGAAAACACACTATCTCTTCCTCAGCTCTTGAATTGAGTTTATATTCTATAAAATACTAATGTTAAATAATCTTTCAAAACTCAGTGGACCATATATGTGTGGTTCTATTTCTAGATTCTCTGTTTTATTCCAATGATCTATATGTCTTTCCTTACACCAACACTGCCTTGATTACTGTAGCTTTAGAGGAAGTCTTAAAATTAGGTACTAAACATCTTCCAACACTGTTTTTGTTGTTTTTTTTTTTAACTTTTCTAGGTCCTTTGTACCCCTATATAACTTTTAAATTTCAATATCCAATTCTTCATTTATAGCAACTATACACAGACTTGAATTTTTATATATACCTTGTGTTTTCTAATCCTGCTAAATTCAAGTACAAGTTCTAGGGCCTCCTAGAGATTTCTTAGTATTTTCTCTATAGATGATCATTTCATCTACATATAAAGATTTTGCTTCTGCCATGCCAATCTTATCCTAGCTGTGCCATTTTATTGCCAGACTATTTTGGTGGGGACTAGGTTTCGAAGTTTAATGGACAGATAAAGAGTAAGCATATCTGCCCTTGTTCCCCACCTTGGGGAGAAAGCATTGTATCTTCTCCATTTATATAAGGTGTTCTCACTGGAAGTATGGAGTACATGTCTTTAATCTGTTGAGAAGTTTCTGTTCTACTTCTAGTCTCCTGATAGCTTTTACCATGAACAGCTATAGAATTTAGTCCAATACTTTTTCTCCAACTAGTGACAGGATCATATGGCTTTTTCCTTTCCTCTGTTAAAATGATGACTTTTGGGGGTGGATCTTCCAATGCTGAACCAACACTGCCATCCCTATAACAAAACCACTTTCTACATCCTGCCAGATCTGACTTCTAAGAGTTTGTAAATTTCTATCTATGTTCATACTTTTTTCTTCTATTATCTTTATCCAGTTTTAGGATTAGCACAATGTTGAGTTCCTAAAATGAAGGGAGAAGTGTTCCTTCTTTTTTCTGCTTTAATTGTTTGATATAATTTATCAGTTAAAATGTTTATGAGCCTGCTGTTGTCATATAGGTAGGTTTTCAAGCTAGGAATATACTTTCTTTAATAGGTGCTATTCAAATTTTATATTTCCTCCAGAGTTAGTTTCATTAATTTGTCTTCCAAGGTACTTCTTAGAAGTTGTCAAATTTATTTCAAAACAGATTTTTGAAATATGCTTTCTATATCCTTTTAAATTCTGTAAAATCTGTGGTAATGTCTCCTAGATCTTAATATTGTAATTTTAAAACTGTATAACAGGAAGATATTGTGTAACAGGAAGAAAAGGTCTAAAAGAGCAGGGGAATTGGGAAGGGTAGAGAAAGGGAAAAAAGGGAAAAGAAAAAATATGAGAAGAGGAAAAAAATAGAAACAAGGTCTTTGCAAATAGGGAAGGGTGGAGGGGGTGAAGGGAGGGCAAGGGAAGGGAAAAAAAATAAGAACCAAGAGACTCATGTAATGGTACAAGATCCCAATGATGAATGTAGCTGTATTTTATACCTAAAATGTACCAATAAACTTAATGGGGAAAAAAATAGTTTAAAAAAATGAAACAAAAAGGAAAAATTTTATGTACCTTGAGACAAATGAAAACAGAGACACAACATGCCAAAACATATAGTATGAAATAAAGGTAGTGCTAAGGAGGGAAGTTTTATGGCAATAAATGCCAACATTTAAAAAAAGATACAAAATAATCAACTTAAGGCTACATATCAAATAACTAGGGAAAGAAGAGTAAGCCTAAAATTAGCAGAAGAAACAAAATAACAAAGATGAGAGCAGCAATGAATAAAAGACACAATAGAAAGAATACAAAACTAAGAGCTAGTTTTTTTGAAAATTGAGCAAAATTGATAAAGCTCGAAGAAAGTCAGAAATAAAATAGGTATATTACTACCAGTCTTACAATAAAAAATATTTCAAGATAATGTCATGAACAATTTTATGCAACAAAAATTAGATGACCCAGATAAAATTGATAAATACCTAGAAATACACAATCTACCAAAACTGATTCATGAAGAGATAGAATATCTGAATAAGTGTAAAACTAGTCAGGATATTAAATCAGTAATCAAAAACCTCCCCCAAATCCAGATGTGTTGGTACAAACTGGTAATCCCAGCTATTAGGGAGGCTGAAACAGGAGAATTACAAGTTCAAGATCTGGCAACTTAGTGAGACCCTGTCTCAAAAAAATAAGAGGGCTGGGGGTATAGTTCAGTGCTAGAGCACTTGCCTAGCATAGAAAAGTCCAGGATCAACCCACCATGCTTATAAATAAATAAACAAAAAAAAAAAACAAATCCCAACAAAGAAAACCCCAAAACCAGGTAGGTGGCTTTACTCATGAATTCTACTAAACATTTAAAAAAGAACTAATATCAATCCTTCACAAACTTTTTGTTTTGTTTTTTTGTCTTTTTTGGGGGGCGGAGGGGGGTACCGGGGATCAAACTCGGGTCCTTGTGCTTGCAAGGCAGCTGGTGGAACCACTGAGCTAAATATCCAGCCCCTTCACAAACGCTTTTAAAAAATCAAAACCAATTTTATGAAGCTAACATTACCCACATACTAGAGCAAAGACATTTTTTTTTTTTTGGTACTGGGGATTGAACTCAGGACTTTGCACTTACGAGGCAGGCAGTGGAACCACTGAGCTAAATCTCCAGCCCATAGCAAAGACATTTTTTAAAACCCTACAAAAAAATATCCTTTATGAATATTGATGCAGAAATCCTTAACAAAATCCTAGCAAAGCAAACAGCTTCATATTAAAAGTATTATGCACTATGACTAAAGGGAGGTATTACCAAAATGCAAAGATAGTTCAATGTATAAATATCAGGTGATGTAATATAACACATTAATAGAATGGGGGCACATGATTATCTCAATGCAGAAAGAGTATCTGACAAATTCAACACTTTTTCACCATTAAAAACACTCAATAAAATACAAATGGAAGGAACTTCCTGAACAGGATAAATAGGTCATTTATTTAAAAAGCTACAGCTAACATCATACTCATTGGTGAAAAACTGAAAAGCTTTCACTTTAAGCTCAGGAACAAGACAAGAATGCTCACTCATCAATTCTATTCAACATGGTATTGGAAGTTCTAGCAAGATTGATTAGGTTGAAAAAGAAATTAAAAGCATCTAAATTTGAAAGAAAGAAGTAAATTTACCTCTATTCATAGATGGCAAGATCTCATATGTAGAAAACCCAAAAGATCTCATGCACACACACACACACACACACACACACACACACACACACACACTCTCAGAGCTAGTGAATGAATTCAGCAAAGTCCCAGGAAACTGAATCCACATGCAAAAGTCAGTTGCATTTCTATAAAGTAACAATAGAACAATCCAAAACGACAATTAAGAAAGCAATTCCATTTACAATGCCTCAAAAGGAACAAAACAGGCCAGGGAAGGTAGCACATGCCCATATTCCCAGCACAGGCAGGAAGATCAACAGGAGTTCAAGGTCACCATGGGCTACATAGTGAGTTTGAGGCCAGCCTGAACTATACAGCGAGACCCTACTTCAAAAAAAAAAAAAAAAAAGAACAAATTGTGCTGGGGATGTAGCTCAGTGGTTCAGTGGTAGAGCGCTTGCTTTCCTAGCCTGCATGAAGCCCTGGGTCTGGTTGTTAGAACAAAAAAAAAAAAAAAAGAAGGAAAAGGAAAAAAATACCAGAACAATAAACCAAGAAGGAAAAGAAGATACTATACACCGAAAACTGCAAACACTGCTGAATCTACCAAAGACAAATAAATGGAAAGACCATATTCATAGACTAAAGACTCAATGTTAACAATACGCTCAAAGCAGTCCATTGATTCAGGGCAAGCCACAACATAATCCCAAAAGGATTTTTCAGAGAAACAGAAAAATCACCATAAAATTCACATGGAATCTAAAGGCTGCAAGTACTCAAAACAATCTTGAAAAGGATGAAGAAGTTTGGAAGACACACATTTCCTTATTTCAAAACTTACTAAAAACTACAGTAATCAAAACTGGGTGGTCCTGGCATAAGGACAGACATTTAGACCAGTGGAATAGAAAGCATGAAAATAAATCTTGCATTATATGGTCAAATGATTTTCAACAAGTATCAAGACCATTCAATGGAAGGAAGGATAGATACCCACATGTCAAAGAAAGGAGGGGGAGGAGGAGGAAAAGGGCAGGAGGAGGAGAAAGAGGAAGAAGAAGAAAAAGGAGAAGAGAAAGAACAGGAGGAAGAAGTTGTAGCCTCCCTATACAAAAATAACAAAATGGATCATAAACTTGAAACTATTAACTTACAGAAGAAAATAGAGGCAAAAAGTTTCATGGTTATTTGGCAATAATTTCTTGGGTATGACACCAAAAGCAGTCAACAAAAGATAAAAAAGATAAGTGGGACTATCAACCATTAAAACTTTCATGCAACAAAGAACATTATCAAGCATGAAAAGACAAACCACAGTATGGGAGAAAAGACTGGCAAATTATATTCTGATAAAGGGATTCATATCCAGAATAAGGGCTGGGGATATCATTCAGTGGTAGAACACGTTTAGCATCCACGGGGCCTTGGTTCAATCCCTACCACCCCTTACCAGAAAAGAAAACTCCAAAATAAAGAAATTACACAACTAAACAAAACTCAATTTTAAAAATACACAAAGGCAAAAGTTCACTCCGAAGGAACAAGTAATCTAATTAATAAGTAGGCAAATGAACTGCTGAAACTT
Organism: Heterocephalus glaber; assembly: GCF_053883595.1. NCBI lineage: Eukaryota > Metazoa > Chordata > Mammalia > Rodentia > Bathyergidae > Heterocephalus > Heterocephalus glaber. The sequence continues at coordinate 47,073,880 of NW_028258324.1, read as the reverse complement.
CTCTGAAGTACAAATGGCCAGTATCAAAAAATGCTCAGCATCTTTAGCCATCAGGGAAATGCAAATCAAAACTACGCTGAAATTCCATCTCACTCCAACCAGTATGGCAACCATCAAGAACACAAAAACTAATAAATGCTGATGAGGAGGTGAGGGGAAAGGAATCCTTATATGCTGCTGGTGGGAATGTAAACTAGTATAGCCAGTATTAAATCAATATGAAGTTTCCTTGAAAAATTAAAAATAAAGCTATCATATGATCCAGCTGTACCACTCCTTTGTTATCTACCTGAAGGAATTCAAAATCAGCCTACTATAAAAAGATACCCACAGCCATGTTTATCACAACACATTCACAATAGCCAAGATATAGAATCAGCCTACATGCCCATCAACAGATTAATGAATAAAGAAACAAATATATACATACACACACAGTGGAGTATTACTCAGCCATAAGAATAAAATTGTCAGGAAATGGGTCAAACTGGAGATCATGTTAAGTGATATAAGCCAGACTCAGACAAATATCATGTTTTCTCTCAAACATGGGGAAGAGGTGGAGTGAAGGGGAGAGATAGGAAAAAGGTTATAGGAAACTAGAAGGGAGCCTAATAGAGAAGAGGGAGGGTATTGGGAGGAGGGGCAGGTAAGGAGAGGTAATGTGAAGAATATAATCAAAGCACATTATATGCATGTATGAAAATGTCACAATGAAACCCATTATCTGTATAATATATACTAATAAAAATAAAAGATTTGCAATAATAAACTTGGAAAAACTGGACAAAGGACTTGAATAGACATTTCTCTAAAAAAGATACACAGACAACAGATTAGCACATGAAAAGATGATGGCTGACATCATTAGTCACTATGGAAATGCAAGTCACACCAATGAAATAATGCTAAACACCTCTTACAATGATTTGTTAGTAACATGGAAAGTAACATGTTGGCAAGGATGTAGAGAAAACAGAGCCCTCTTGCCTTCTTAGTGGGAAGGTAAGTAATGTAGCTCTGTGGAAAACTTCAGAGCCTTCTCAGAAAATTAAAATACAGAATTACCACTAGATCCATCAATTCTACTCCTAGGTATATACCCCCAAAAGCAGGAATTTAAATACTGTAGATATTTGCAAGCTGATGTTCATTAGCAGCATTATTCACAACAGCTAATAGATGGAAACACATTCCGATATACTGAACACAGATGTAACTTGAAAACATCATGTTAAATGAAATAAACCAAAGGACCAATGTTTTTATTCCATTTAAGAAGCTACAATAGGCAAATCCATAAGGTAGAAACTAGAAGCTGGAAAGAGAATGAGGTAACGATTTCACAGCTAGGCTGAAATTCATGTCTTCCAGCTGGGCAGCTCTGAACCACTAGTCTTGCATGAATGACTGTACCATCAGGGAGCATGGGACAGTCCCAGTAAGTAGTACAAGTCACCTGATGGGAGAGTCATGTGTGTACCATTGATGGTTCAAGCTGGTGGAAATGTGTTAATAGGTAATTTGTTTAGGATAAATAAGGTCTGGAAATAATGTTAGTGAGAGTTGCACAACATTCTGAATGTATATACATTTAATGCTACTAAGTTGTACATTTAAAAATGGCTCTTAAGTGAAATAAATAGGACACACAAGTGTAAATACCAAATAGTTTCTCTACTGAGAGAAACTGAAAGTGTAAATAAGGATTAAAATGATTAAAATGAATTGATAATTTGAAATAGGAAGAAAAGGTCCAGAAGGGTAGGGATGGTGGGAGGGGAAGGGGAAAGGAAAGAAGGGAAAGGAAAGATTATGAGAAAAGAAAAAAAATGGAAATGAAATCTATGTAAATAGGGAAGAGTGGAGGGCATGAAGAGCACACAGGTAATGGAGAAAAAAATAAGAACCAAGTTACATCATGTACAGATACAAGCACCCAATGATAAATGTAAATGTATTGTATACCTAAAATGTACCAATAAAAGAATTTAAGGAAAAAATAAATAAATTTTTAAATGGCTAAATGGTAATTTTATTTTAATTTTGGAGATTGAACCCAGGGCCTTTGTACTGAATTACATCCCCAGCTCTTTTTAAAAAACTACCTATGGCTGCAGACAGGCAGGTCTGCCCATGCCCTACCGAGGTCCTGAGTCTCACAGAACATGCCGAATCAGCCCGCTGCACACAGGAAGGTCTGTGCACGCCCTACCGAAGTCCCGAGTGGCGCAGAAGACGCCGAATCCCCCCGCTGCAGACAGGCAGCCACGTGGTTCCACACTGCAAAGACACAGAGAACACCAGACCACCAGACCAAGGTACTGAGACCCGCTGCTCCTGGCCTAGAGGTAGGGGCTTCTGAGCTGCCGCCCCACTGCTCCTGGTCCAGAGGAAGGGACTTCCCAGTCACCATCCCTCCCGCTGCTCCCAGCCCAGAGGAAAGGGCTTTTGGGCCACCTTCTGTCCCGCTGCTCCTGGCCCAGAGGAAGGGGCATCTGGGCCACCATCCCTCCCACTGCTCCCAGCCCAGAGGTAGGGGCTTCTGAGCTGCGATCCCACTGCTCCTGGTCCAGAGGAAGGGGCTTCCCAGCGATCATCTCTCCTGCTGCTCCTAGCCCACAGGAAAGGGCTTTTGGGTCACCATCCCTACCCCTGCTCCCGGCCCCTGTCCCACCTCTCCCAGCTTAGAGGAGGTAATCCGTGGAGGCCCTAACAGCCCCCCGCCCCAGTCGAAATGAGAAAACACATAAATAAGTCTCAAAACCAGACTTCCAGATCACCTACAGCAACCCCAAAGGGAAATGAGATGGAACACTCTGATACTCAACCACCTGGAGCCACTGAACTGGCAACAAAAGGGGATCTGGAAAAAATGAAATCAGAAATAATTTCTCAGATAACAGGAGAAATTGTGTCCCTAGTGCAAGACATGATTAATAAATCTAGAGAGGAGTTCAGGAACATGATGGAATCCCAACATAAGAAACAAATGGAATCCATAAAACAGATGCAAATAGATTTCCAGGACATGAAAAACTCCATTGAAAGGCTACACAGCAGAATAAGCCAATGTGAGGACAGAATTTCAGATATGGAAGATAAGATTGCAATTAATGACCAGGAAAAGAAAAATTGCTTCAAAATTATAAGGGAACATGAAAAATCAATCCAGCAGCTGCTAGACAATGCAAAGAAGAATAACATAAGACTGATTGGGCTCAATGAAGAAACAGGAGAGAGTGGAGATGACATAAAAAATCTCTTCACAGAAATAATGGCAGAAAACTTCCCAAGCAGGGGAAAAGAGCTTGACATACATATAAGTGAGGCATATAGGACTCCAAATAGCCTTGATCAAAAAAAAATCTACACATAGGCATATAATTGTTAAGATTCCAGAAACTCAACAAAAGAACAAAGTTCTACAAGCAGTTAGAGAAAAGAAACAAATCACATACAAAGGAAAGCCCATCAGAATCACAGCAGACTTCTCAACACAAACCATCAAGGCAAGAAGAGCTTGGAGTGACATATTCCAAGCCCTCAAAGAAAACAGCCTCCAACCCAGATGGATGTACCCTGAAAAACTATCTTTCAAAATGGACGGAGAAATAAGATACTTTCATGACAAAGAGCACCTTAGGAACTTTGTGAATACCAAACCAGCACTCCAAAAAATTTTACACAATATCCTAGGAACAGACATTGAGACTCACAACCCCAAGAAGCAAAGCAGAATGAACCCATCTGGCATGACAAGAAATTAAATGTAAAGGGGGAGAACCCAACAAAAAGAAAAAGTCATGGCAATGACAAGTCAATACATTTCAGTTATAACCATCAATGTTTATTGGTTTTTGTTTTTGTTTTTGGTACCAGGGATCGAACTCTGGTCCTTGTGCTTGTGCAGCAGGCAGCGAAACCACTGAGCTAAATCCCCGGCCGAATAACCATCAATGTTAATGGTCTCAATTCATCAATCAAAAGAAAGAGACTGGCAGAATGGGTCAAGAAGCAAAATCCAACAATATGCTGCATACAAGAAACACACTTAATTCAAAAGGAAACTCATAGACTGAAAGTTAAAGGATGGAAAACAATACTCCATGCAACAGGAACCTGAAAAAAAAGCAGGAGTAGCTATCCTCTTGGCAGATCAAGTAGATTTCAAACCAACACTGATTAAGAGAGATGAAGAAGGACATTACATCCTTGCAAAGGGAAGAATCCAAGAGGAAGAGATGACAATCATAAATATCTATGCACCAAACACTAGTGCACCCAACTATATAAAACAAATACTAACAGACATGAAAAGTCATATATGCACTAATACAATTGTAGTGGGGGACCTCAACACCCCACTGTCACAAATAGGTAGATCAACTAGACTAAAAATAAGTAATGAAATACTAGAACTCAATCGAACTCTTGAACAAATGAACTTAACAGATGTTTACAGAGTGTTCCACCCCACAAAATCAGAATACACATTCTTCTCAGCTGCACATGGGTCATTCTCCAAAATAGACCACATACTCACACATAGAACATGTTTAAGTAAGTGCAAAGGAATTGAAGTTATCCCCTGAATATTATCAGACCATGGTGTGATGAAATTGGAGATCCATAGCAAAAGAAACTCAAAAAATTTCATAAACACATGGAAATTGAACAACATACTTCTGAATAACCAATGGGTCACAGTGGAACTTAAAGAAGAAATCAGATAGTTCCTTCAATTAAATGACAATGACAATACAACATATCAGAATCTATGGGACACAATGAAAGCGGTCTAACAAGGGAAATTCATAGCAGTGAATACGCATATTAGGAAAACAGAATGAGCTCAATTAAACAACCTTATGCTGAACCTCAAGCTTCTAGAAAAAGAAGAGCAGGACAACCCCAAAGCTCATACAAGGGAGGAAATTATAAAGATCAGAGGAGAAATCAATGCAATGGAGACTAAGAGAATGATACAAAAAATCAATGAAGCCAAGAGTTGGTTGTTCGAAAGAATCAACAAAATTGACAAACCTTTAGCCAACCTTGTCAGAAAAAGGAAAGGCCCAAATCCATGCAATTAGGAATGAAAAGAGTGAAATTACAACAGACCCAGCAGAAATCCAGAAGATCATCAATACCTACTTCCAGAAGCTATACGCCAATAAGATGGACAACACAGAAGAAATGGACAGATTCCTAGATACATATGATTTACCAAAGTTGAACAAAGAAGACCTAAAAATTCTGAACAACCCAATATCAACCAATGAAACTGAAAATGTAATTAAAAACTTATCAACTAAGAAAAGCCCAGGCCCTGATGGCTTCACTGCTGAATTCTACAAGACATTTAGAGAGGAACTGCTGCCACTACTGTTTAGACTCTTCAATGAAATTGAAAGGGAAGCAATACTCCCAAATTCATTCCTGGAAGCAAGCATCACCTTGATCCCCAAAGCAGAGAAAGACCCAACTGAAAAAGAGAACTATAGGCCAATCTCACTAATGAACATAGATGCAAAAATCCTTAATAAGATACTGGCAAACAGAATGCAGAAGATCATCAAGAAGATCATACACCCTGATCAAGTGGGATTCATCCCAGGGATGCAGGGATGGTTCAATATATGAAAATCAATCAGTGTAATACACTATATCAATAGAGCCAAGGACAAAAACCATATGATTATCTCCATAGACGCAGAAAAAGCATTTGACAAACTCCAACATGCATTTATGATGAAAACCCTACAAAAAATTGGAATAGATGGTCTCTACCTCAAACTGATAGAAGCCATCTATGAAAAACCAACAGCCAATATCATACTAAATGGTCAAAAACGGAAATCCTTCACACTAAAATCAGGAACAAGACAAGGATGTCCACTATCACCACTCGTGTTCAATACAGTTCTGGAAACATTAGCCACAGCAATTAGACAAGAGAAAGAAATAAAAGGAATAAAGATAGGAAATGAAGAAGTCAAATTGTCATTATTTGCAGATGACATGATACTCTATATAGAAGACCCCAAGAACTCCACCAAAAGTCTTCTAGACTTAATAACCAAATTCAGTCAAGTAGCTGGTTATAAGGTCAACACACAAAAATCAATAGCTTTCCTCTACACCAATGACAGACTCACTGAGAGAGAAATAGGGCAAATAATTCCTTGCACAATAGCATCCAAAAAACTGAAATACCTAGGAATCAACCTAATGAAAGGAATCAAAGACCTCTTCTCTGAAAACTGTGGCACTCTGAAAAGAGAGATTGAAGATGATATCAGAAAATGGACAGACATCCCCTGCTCCTGGGTAGGAAGACTTAATATAGTGAAAATGGTCATACTTCCAAAACTGCTACATAGATTTAATGCAATCCCAATTGAGATCCTGTCCCGGCCCGCGGGTAAGTCAACGGAGACCCTAGAGGGGGGGTGAGAATGACAAAGGACAGGGGACACGAGAGATGGAGACAAGACAGGTTTCTGATCAAGTCTCGTTTATTGCGGAAGCTGCTACAACATATATACCGTAGGGCTAGAGGGGAGGAGCAAGAGGAGGGTACTGGGGCTACTTCCTTGTTGCCGGGTAGATTTGCAGCAGGCCTGGATATGTCCGTAAAAGGCACTCAAGAGTTCTAGTGGGGGGGCAAGGCCCCCTACAAGATCCCAGCAGCATACTTCATGGACCTTGAGAAAACAATCCAAAACTTCATTTGGAACAAGAAGAGAGCCAGAATAGCAGAAGCAATTCTAGGTAACAGAGACATGGCAGGGGGTATCACAATCCCCAACCTGCAACTCTACTACAAAGCTACTGTGATAAAAACAGCATGGTACTGGCAAAGAAACAGACTTGAGGACCAGTGGAACAGATTAGAAGATGCAGAAACAATGCCAGACACACTCAGCCATCTCATCTTCAATAAAAGAGCCAAACACCCTCACTGGAGGAAAGATAGCCTCTTTAATAAATGGTGCTGGAAAAATTGGGCTTCAACTTGCCAAAGATTAAAACTAGACCTGTATCTCTCACCATGCAATAAACTAAAATCAAAATGGATTAAAGATCTAAATATTAAAATAGAAACTCTGAACCAGTTGGAACAGAGGTTAGGTAGAACCCTTGAAGACATCGGTGTAGGAAAAGATTTTATGAACAAAACCTCAGTTGCCCGTGAACTAGCATAAACAATCAACAAGTGGGATCTCTTCTTATTAAAAGGCTTCTGCACAGCAAGAGAAACCACCAGCAGTGTGAAGAGACAACCCACAATGTGGGAAAAAATCTTCACCTGCTCTTCCTCAGACAAAGGTCTACCATCTCCAATCTATAAAGAACTTAAAAAGATCAGACCTCCCAAATTTAAAGACCCAATCCAAAAATGGGCATCTGAAATGAACAGGCATTTCTCAGACAAAGAAGGAGAAATAGCAAATAAATACTTGAAAAAATGTTCAACGTCACTGGTCATTCGAGAGATGCAAATGAAAGCAAGGCTGAGATTCCACCTCACATCAGAAAGAATGGCTGCTATCATGAAATCAACCAATAACAAATGCTGGTGGGGCTGTGAGGAAAGAGGAACCCTGCTCCACTGCTGGTGGGAGTGTAGACTGGTGCAACCACTGTGGAAATCAGTATGGAGATACCTCAGAGAACTAGGACTGGAAGTCCCATTTGACCCCACTATTCCACTGCTGGGGATCTTCCCCAAAGAATTAAAAGAATCATACCACAGTGATATATGTGCACTCATGTTCATAGCAGCACAGTTTGTGATAGCTAAAACTTGGAAGCAGCCCAAATGCCCATCAACTGGAGATTGGATAAAGAAAATGTGGTTTTTTTATAAAATGGAGTACTGCTCAGCCATAAAAAATGAGAAATTAGAGACATTTATAGCTAAGTGGATGCACATTGAGGCCATACTCTTAAGTGAAATAAATAGGACACACATGTGTAAATACCAAATAGTTTCTCTGGTGTGAGAAACTGAAAGTGTAAATAAGGACTAAATGTATAATAGGTAATGTGAAATAGGAAGAAAAGGGGCAAAGGGGAAGGAAGTGAGAGGGCTAGAGGAAAGGATAGAAGGGAATGGGATTAATATGAGAAAATGGAAAAATAGGAACAAAATCTTTGTAATAGGGAGGACTGGAGGGGTTGAAGGGAGGGATGGGCAAGGGTGAAAATTAAGAACCAAGAGAGACTATGTAAAGGTGCAAATTTCCAATGATGAATGTCATTATATTGTATAACTAAAATGTACCAATGATTAGAATGAATAATTGATAATGTAAAATAGGAAGAAAAGGTCCAAAGGGGTAGGGGTAGTGGGAGGGGCAGGGGAAAGGAAAGAAGGGAAAGGAAAAATGATGAGAAATGGAAAAAATGGAAAGAAAGTCTTTGTAAACAGGGAAGGGTGGAGGGTGTGAAGGGAGGGCTAGGAATGGGGATAAAATAAGAACCAAGATGCATTATGTAAAGGTACAATTCCCAATGAGAAATGTAATTGTGTTGTATACCTACAATGTACCAATAAAAGAATTTAATAAAAAGAAACAAAACTACATATATATAGCCACTGCTCCCAGGGCAGAGGAGGTGAGCCAATCCCAGTACCCAGGAGGAGGCTCCCTGGCTGCCATTCCACCACTCCCAGGGCAGAGGAGGTGAACCACCTGGGTGCCAGCAGCACCCTCCCCCGATGGAAATGAGAAGACACATAAACAAGCCTCAAAAAACGACTTCCAGATCACCTACAGCAACCCCAAAGGGAAATGAGATGGAACAATCTGATACTCAACCACCTGGACTCCCTGAACTGGCAACAAAAGAGGATCAGGAAAAAAATGAAATCAGAAATAATTTCTCAGATAACAGCAGAGATTTTGCCCATAGTGCAAGACATGATTAATAAATCTAGAGAAGACACAGATTAAAAAAAAAATAGAGGAGCTGAGGAACATGATGGAATCCCAACATAGGAAACAAATGGAATCCACAAAAGAGATGCAAAGATTTCCAGCAGATTAAAAACTCCATTGAAAATCTACACAGCAGAATGTGCCAATGTGAGGACAGAATTTCAGATATAGAAGATAAGATTGCAATTACTGACCAGGAAAGAAAAATTGCTTTAAAATAGTAAGAGTCCACAAGAAATCAATCCAGCAGCTGCTAGATGATGCAAAGAAGAATAACATAAGACTGAAGGGCCAGGAATTAAGCTCAGTGGTTTTGCCGCCTGCTGTGCAAGCACAAGGACCGAGTTCGATCCCCAGTACCAAAAAAAAAAAAAACAAAAACATACGACTGATTGGAGTCAATGAAGAAACAGGAGACAGTACAGATGACATAACAAAACTGTTCACAGAAGTGATGGCAGAAAACTTCCCAAGAACATGACATACAGATAAGTGAGGGATATAGGACTCCAACTAGACTTGATCAAAAAAAAAATCTACACATAGGCATATAATTGTTAAGATTCCAGAAAGCCAACAGAAGAACAAAGAAAGTTCTATGAGCAGAGAAAAGAAACAAATCACATAAAAAGGAAAACCCATCAGAATCACTGCAGACTTCTCAAGGCAAGAAGAGCTTGGAGTGACGTATTTCAAGCCCTAAAGGAAAATAGCCTCCAACCCAGATTGATGGACCCTGCAAAACTATCTTTCAAAATTGATGGAGAAAGAAGATACTTTCATGATAAAGAGCACCTCAGGAACTTCATGAATACCAAACCAGCACTCCAAAAAATTTTAGACAATATCCTAGGAAAAGGCAATGAGGATCACAACCCCAAAAAGCCCAGCAGAATGAATTCATTGGGCATGACAAATTAAATGCAAAGGGGGAGAAGCCAACAAAAAGAAAAAGTCATGACAAGGCTTTTAAAACTTTTAACTTCATCTCCCTAATGAGTGTATATAACTCAATCTTGTTATTGTACTGATTAGTATTTTTCTGATTCTAGTGTTGCACACCTTTCCTTGTGCTGTACTGGCTATTTATAATCTTATGTCCACTTTTTAATTGGGTTGTCTATTAATGAGCTCTAAGAGTTCTTTATATATTCTGGTCATAGGTTATATGCATTGTAAATATGGTCCATTTAAGGACTACTTTTCATTTTAACGATGTCATTTAAAGTTCTAAATTTTGATGGACTCTCATTTATCAATTTTTTTCTTTTATACATCATGTTTTTTGTATCCTAGGAAGTTCTTGCCTACCTTAAATTCATAAACATTTTCCCTTATAACTTCTTAAAGTTTTATACTTTTAGTGTTTCATGTTTAGGTTCATAGATCTTTTCAAGTTATTTTTATGTATGGAAATAAAGGGTTGAGGTTAATTTTTTATATACGGATACCAGGTCTTCTAGTGCCATTTGCTGAAAACACTCTTTTCCTCTGCTCTTGAATTGCGTTTATATTCTATAAAATGTTAATGTTAAATAATCTTTCAAAACTCAGTGGGCCATATATGTGTGGTTCTATTTCTAGATTCTGTTTTATTCAAATGATCTATATGTCTTTCTTTACAGCAACACTGCCTTGATTACTGTAGCTTTAGAGGAAGTCTTAAAATTAGGTACTAAACGTCTTCCAACACTTTTTCTTTTTACTTTTCTAGGTCCTTTGTACTCCTATATAACTTTTAAATTTCAATACCCAATTCTTCATTTATACCAAGTATACAAAGACCTGAATTTTTATATATACCTTGTGTTTTTGGTTTTTGGTACCGGGGATCGAACTCGAGTCCTCGCACTTGGGAGGCAGGCATAAACAACTGAGCTAAATCTCCAGCCCTACCTTGTGTTTTCTAATCCTGCTAAATTCAAATACAAGTTCTAGGGGCTCCTAGAGATTTCTTAGTATTTTCTCTGTAGATGACCATTTCATCTACATATAAAGATTTTACTTCTACCTTGTCAATCCTATCCTAATTGTGTCATTTTAGTGCCAGACTATTTTGGTTTAGGCCTATGTTTCAAAGTTTAATGGACAGATGAAGAGTAGGCATATCTGCCCTTGTTCCCCACCTTAGGCAGAAAGCATTGTATCTTCTCCATTCATACAAGGTGTTTTTGCTGGAAGTATGGAGTACATGTCTTTGATCTGTCGAGAAGGTTCTGTTCTACTTCTAGTCTCCTGATAGCTTTGATCATGAACACCTGTAGAATTTAGTCCGATACTTTTTCTCCAACTACTGACAGGATCATATGGCTTTTTCCTTTCCTCTGTTAAAATGACTTTTGGGGATGGATCTTCCAATGCTGAACCAACACTGCCATCCCTATAATAAAATCACTTTCTACATTTAAAAAAATGTGTATACATATATACATATATATACACACACACATATATATGTGAATATATGTGAAAAAAAAAATATATATATATATTCACAAGAAAATTTAAATATGAAGATGTGCAGGGTATTGTAGCCATACTCTACAAGGGCTCCCAATGATCCCCACCTCCTGGTAGCCATACCCTGAGTAATCCCTGCCTGTTGAGGATGAGCCAGACTTGTGATGACTCACTTCTAACAAAGAGGGCGAAAGGCAAGTAACAGTGTATCACTCAGCCTCATAAAGAAATTATGGTATCACTCTTTCTTTTGGATCATTTGTTTGTGTAAGTTAGCCACTACATCACCATGTCAACAGCTTCCTGGGCACATCCACACAATGAGGATCTAAATGCCTGTAAGAGTAAGCTCAAAAAACAGGTCTTCCAGCTTAGTCAAATTCTCATGACTTCAGGCCCAGGTAACATCCTAACTGCACCCTTACAAAAGCTCTTAAGTCAAAATACCCAATTAACCTGCTCCTAGATTTCTGACCTTCAGATACTTTGAGACGCCTGTTGTTCTAAGATGCTAAATTTTGGGATGATTTATTAGTAATAGATAATTTATAATATGGCTGGGGCAAAGATGTTTAAGCATAAGTCTAAGTATCATGAAAGACAATGATCACAAAATGCTAGTATTTCATCATCTAAAATATTATAATTTTACATTTTATAATAAAATGTCTTTCATGTGAATCAGTATGTAATAACGGATATTAAAAGGAGAAAAGGTTAGTTAAGCTAACACAAGACACTGAGAATGACTTCAATCAAATCTCATTGGCATTAGAAGTTTTTATTTGGAATTTGACCCACAATCTATACAAGTTATTTACAAGGCATGAAAATGGAAAACAGCACAAAATACAATTGAGGTATAAGCTAAGAGCACAGTATGTCATGTTTCAATAAATATAATTCAAATTTGTAAACTAAGTAACCAGATAGATGAGTCTTATTTTTTAGTAAAACCATATAAAATATTTATTTCACGTGAGGTAGAGGACAGTTTCGTATGTCATGTAATGCAACCAACCACAGAAATTTTAATCAAAGTCAAATTATAGTCAATATAATCAGCGATTTGTTTCAACAGTCGCAGAACAAGTTAATTCAATTACTGCTTTCACAGGTTAGAAATTCAGAAATAATTTAAGACTGCTATGTTGGCTTAAAATTATCAGGATAAACGAGTACTTTTAACAGAAGTTAAAAGCCAAGTATGTTTTACTTCTCACAGTCGAATTCTCCAAAATGTTCTAGATTTCACAACTGTTTTAGTAAGATGTTTCTACTAGAACTACTTTAAGTATGCTGTGCTTTATTTTCAAGTGAGGTATCTATTGGAGAAAAAATCTTATAAATTTCTTACATTTAACTTTAAACACTATTTCATTTTCTGGGCTTAATTTTTAAATTTGTCTTTACATTTCATCACCTTCTAATTAAAAAAACAGTAGCACTGGCCAGAGATTTAGCTCAGTGGTTCTGCCTCCTGTCTCGCAAGCACAAGGACCCAGGTTCGATCCCTGATTCCACAAAAAACAAAATAACAGTAGCACTATATAAGACATTTAATTTTATTTCTAAACAGGCTCCAAATTGCATTATATAAAGCCATTTAAGTGGAAAGATTTTAAAAAAACAAAAACTGTCCTTTAGACAAAATGCAATATAAAATAACTATATGCTTTTATTCCAATAGTGGAAATGCTTAAGTAACCTATACTAGAAAAACCTTTTAAGTTGTTTAAATTATTCAATTCCACAACATATAATACAGCAGTTATATGTCCCTTATTGCTGCCAGTCAATAAAAACTATTAACAAGTAGTTCCAAGCCCAGGAACAGATGTACAGTATCAGCACAATTTTTCATTATATTTTTAATGTCATGTGGATTAAATGAATAAAGGGCAAATAAAAATGAGTGTTCTTCCCTAAATAATCAAAACAAAAGCCTTATCATTGAGAAGAAAATTTCAGAAGCTGATCAAAAACCTTCAGTGCTAATTTCGCAATTTATTCTAGGGAAATATCTTAAGTGTGTTTTACATTAGAGTTTCCTTTTTCATTTTATTTTCCTTCAAACAGAAACCACTGATGTGCAAAAAAAAAACCCCAAAAAACCAAAAACTGGTTGTTCTGTTGACTTCTAAAAGATATGGATAACCTGCAAGTATCATAGAACTTGGTTTATTTTACCTACTTTAATAACTGCTTTAAACTTCAATATTTACAAATGATTTTATATCTAAACTGGTAATATATTAAATGTTATAAAATTAGCTCAAGAAGCATAAAACATCATAATTCTCCCAGACACAAGAAATGCAAGCAAAACAAGTTTTATAAAAATTAAAAGCACAAGCCAAATTTAAGTTGGTACAATCTTTTCATAGCACTAAAGGGTTGCATTTGTAAAATCTGTGTTGTTTAAGAGCTTCCTCAATGACAGCAGGTTTTATATTTACTACCTTTAAAGATTTGGTTTATTAAACTATAGAAACTATGACCACCCAATTTAACATCACTCATCACCTAGTAAGCTAATATTCTTTCTAAAGATGCTCTAGCAAAACTATAGGCTGCTGTTCCTTTACTGCAGCTTTTTAGAGTAAATGTTTTTATTTTTCCTAAAAAGAATATTATGAACTCTGAGAAAAAATTGGCCTGCCTAGTGAACTTGGCACACAAAAACTAACACCAAAACAAACTTTAAATTAGCAACCAGTACACAAAATGAGCATGCAAAGAATAGAAGAATAAGTTCTATATGGGTAAGACTTTTAGCAGAGGTCATTTTTTAAAGTATTACAAAATCTCTATATTGTTTTCAAGCTATGTGGTGCAATTTAAATTAAAGTACTTTTAACAGCAATATTTACAATTGACTAAAAAACTATTTTCAAGGAAGTTAGAAACCTATGGCACATCAACGCATCTTCTAGAAAATGAAGACTATACAATGTCATGTGGCAAATTTTCATTATGTGAAGATTAGAAAAAAAATTCCTTTACTCAATTCTAAATCAAGGGTTTATAAATAACGGTGTTTAAGGACCAGTTAAGAATTCTAAAATAACATATTTCAAAGATAAGCAATTTATTTTAGACATTTTGGGCTGAAACCTAGGTAAGCTTACCATTTACTAAATAAAATCAGCCAAAAGCTTTTGAGTAAATTAGAAAAATAAGTAAAATTATAGATGCTTGCATTTGTCTCCCAAAAGAGCTGACTTGTGACACGATTAACTTACAACTAAAATAAAACTGTATCATAAAAGTCTGTAATTTTTCCTTGCCCAGATCTAAATGAATGGCACTGGGAGAATACATCATTTTAAACATTTGCTTTTGCACATTATTTTAACATGTGTTCATCCTTGAGAAGACTCAAGAATCAACAAATTAGATTATAGGCTTAATAAGGTTTAAATGCAAAATACCCATTAGATCACACTATATTTAAAGAAACAGCATTTTGCGAAGTACAAAGGTTCTTTTTGGATATGTGAGTACCATTAAGCAAAATATGAAAATAACCACTTAAATGATAATCAAAGAGATTTGAAGTTCTATACCATTAGATTATCTAGCTTCAATGCTGTAAACAGTATAAAACTTTAACAAAATTATTTTTTAAATAAAATAGCTTAAGGAATTTCACATAGTACCTTATGAGAACATGAAGAAAAAATTCATAGAATAATGTCAATGGTGGTCTCAGGAAACTTCCTTTAAAAAGATGTATACTGAGAATTTTACCTAATAACTTTTAAGCTAAGAATGAACTAATGTGAAATTTTCTATTTAAAATAACATTTCTGTGCAAAAAAAAAAAAGTGCAGATGTTGCCCTTCCCCAAACTGTGGAATTCCTTTGCCATCTAAAAATTATCTAAAAACCTTTGAAAAGCAAATAATTATAAACTATCCTATATTAACCTATCAAACTCTATTGATTGTAAATTCCTGACTTTGATATTAAAGTGTAATTGAAAATGTCCATTTGTGCAAATTTTGGTAAGGTAACATTTAAATATACAAAAGTCCAAAATAACCTTTCAAGCTGTTTAATATTTTATAATTTAAAGGAAAACAAATCCATTGTATAAATTTCAGGAAGACCCATAACTACATATAAAAACTGTACAGGACAGGATGGATTATATGGAAACTAATGTAATCAATGGAATCAGCTTTTCTCAAGAACATTAATATTTTCACACCACTAACATTTTAGACATTTCTAACAGTTCAGAAATTAATTTTCTGAATTCACTGCAAAAAATTCTAAATACAACCACATTTAAACTAAAAGACAAATTACAACTGCATTTTGTGTTTAGCAGCAATGAATAACAAAGCATGTCATCCTTCCCCTCTGTGTCCATGGGGTGTGCTATAACTTCATCAATGAAATAAATCTCTCTTAGGAGACACTGAAAGGAGGAAAACTGGTGGGAATTCATTCCACAATTTGAACAAAGTAAAAGCAAATTCTGTGTATAATAATGAGTATACTTTATAAACTTAAAAGTAGATAGTGTTGAGAAAAATGAAGACATACTCCTTGGGTAGCTTTGTATTACACATCTGAATTGTGATGCCACTATTATATCTAAAATTGAATCTGAAATATGGATAACAAAAGTGACCACAGCCATTATCCATCTCATAATGCAGCTTTTAAAAGGTATACAATTATTAAATTTGCATTAGAAATATAGGTAATTATCTACTGGTTGAAACCACGTATTATTGTTACCAAGTTGACAGGGGGCGGGAGTACAAAGAAACATACATTTTCTTTCATTTGGAAAATGTAAAAATTTATGTACTAATATATAATCTCTTCACTTTTTCTGATCTACAAATAGAATGCGCAGTTATCTTCATGCAAATAAGATATTCAGGATTCAAATACGAAAGCAAATAACAAACAAAAAAACCCTGTAATACACGGATGAATCTCTTTAACAGTTTCTATTCTTTAGCGGTCTTTGATGATTTCAAAATTTGCAGTTTTAGCTCTTTTATCATCATCTCTAACTTCTGTCTTGCCTCTCGCTCCTGTCTGAGTTCATCTTGGAGTTCTTGTCTATCAGCCTCGGCATGGTCCAATCGCTGTCTCAGTTCTGCCAACTGTATGATTTAAAAGGCTGTGTCAGTTTTCATTCAACTTTCTTTTCCCATTTAATTCTATCAGGGCAAAACCTACTTTAAAATTACTTTTTACAAAATGAAATAGTACATGTACACTACAATTACTTAAATGTCTACTACTTTTCACTTGACATTCTGACATAACATCAAACTGAGGAAAATGCAAAGGATCAAGAGGAATGAACATCTATAGCACTTTCATTACAATCTATACTATACCTCTCATTAAAGCCTGTAGCCTGCTCACATTAGTTATCTGTTCATCTCTGAATCGTGAGCTACTACTAACAAAAATTGCTTATTTTATCTCCAGTACTTCTGAATATTGTGAATAATAGCTCATGTTTGTCAATTTTGGGGCGTAAAAGCCTATATACTAAATTAAAATAATATCAAAATTTATATTTTAAAAATGCATCCATTTATGTTTGTGCTATGGGGAATCAAGCCCAGGACCTCAGGCATGCTAACCAAATGCTCTACTATCGAGCTACATTTCTAGCCCAAAATTACATAAAATTTTATATTCAAGTAGCTAGTGATTAACAATTTAAGTAATTAAATTACAGAAACCCAATAAAAGTTTAAAGTAACAAAGGTCAAAACATCATCTTAGACAACACAGCACGGATTTGTGTTTCCCATAATCATCTATCTTCAACAGCCTAATAAAATAAGCCTGACAGATTTGTTTTGTTTTATTTTGTTTTTTGGTACCGGGGATTGAACTCGGGTACTTGCGCTTGTGCAGCAGGCGGCGAAATCACTGAGCTAAATCCCGGCCCTTTTGTTTTGTTTTTTTGAAGCAGGGTCTCTCCCTTTGTAGTTCAGGCTGGCCCTGAACTCACTATGTAGCCCAGGCTGGCCTCGAACTCAGCTAGCCTGACAAATCTTTTTTTTTTTCTTTTGGTATCAGGGATCAAACTCAGGTCCTTGTGCTTGCGCAGCAGGTGGCGAAACCACTGAGCTAAATCCCTGGCCCTAGCCTGACAAATCTTAATTCCTTTAATAAAGAAATAACAGTTTCCATTTCCATGCTGAAAGGGCAGCATTATACAAACTGAGTAATTCTTACCTGTGCTGCATATTCAGCCTCTTTGTCTTTTTCTAAATTTGAGTCACAGGTACATTTTTGCTTCATTACCTGCTCCAATTTTTTCTCTAAGTCTTTCTGTTCAACATAAAATTCTTCCATTCTTTGAGCATGTTCATTCTGTAAGGATTCAAGCTCCCTCTGCAAATTCTGTTGTTCCTCATTGAGTTCCTTCATAGCTTTTGAACTGCTCAACATTTCTACTTCCTGTAACATTAAAAAAAAAAATCACAATACAATTTTTACTTTAGCTCTACCACATTAAATATTTGAGTTCAGGAAAATATGGGTTAGAAAATATCTGAAATTTGGCTATGAGTCCTATAAAGAAGTAATTATCTTAGCCGGGTGTGGTGGCGCACACCTGTAATCCCAGCACTTAGGAGGCTGAGGCAGGAGGATCACTGTGAGTTCCAGGACAGCCTGGGCTATATAGTGAGTTCAGGGCCAGCCTGAACTACAAAGGGAGACCCTGCCTCAAAAAACCTAATATCTTGAAAAACTATTTTCTCTAAAACTTAGTATTTAAAATTGCCTGTAAGTGTAAACTCTGAATAGCCTGAAGTACATTTTCTGCTCTTCATCTTTTCTTACTGAGAATATGCCAGTGTCTTTTATAATGTACTATTGTTTAGATAACAATTTTACCATCTGCAGTTGTTGCTTCTTTTGCAAAATTGAGTTCAGCTTCTCCTGTTGTTTTATGTAAGTTCTCATTACTTCTTCCATGATCTTTCCCTTATCATCCTCACAAATAACGTCCTTGACAAGAAGCAGAGATGAAGGAGCAGCACCATGTTTGCTTGTGTCTCTTATTAAGTCACAGGTGGTAGAATCAGATTTCTTTTTACTTATAGAATTATTTGAGATTGATGGATCTTTGAGGAAAAAAAAGTATGAATACTGTTAAATCACTAGACTGACTCATAAATGAAATAAAAAAAAATTCCATTTACAAATCAAATTAAAACATTAAGAAATAAACTTAACAAAGTAGTGGAAGATGTATATAATGACAACTACAAAACACTGCTGAAAGAAATAAAAAATGTGAATACATGGAAAGATAACCATATTCATAGATTGTAAAACCGATACTAAGACAGCAATATTCCCTATATGATCAACTTAGTACAACTATCAAAATTCCAACTCATTTTTTTTTTTGCAAAAGTAACAAGCATATTCTTCTAAAATTCATATGGAAATGCAAGGAATCCAAAATAGCCAAAAAGAATGAAATCAGAGGACACACAATTCCAAATTTTAAAGCTTACTAAAGCTAAAAATCAGTGGAAAAGAATTCTTAGTCCTGAAAAAAGTAAACCTATAGTTTTGTAGGCAATTGTTTTTTGACTAGGAGGGAAAGATAATGCAATCAGGAAAGAACAGTCTTTTCAACAAATGGACAATTATTTACATGAAAAACAAGACTAGACCTCACATCATGTATAAAAATAAATTCAAAATGGATCAAAGACCTAAATGTAAGAGCTAAAATCTTTAAATATAAATGTTTCTGATCTTGGATTCTAATCTTGGATAAACACTTCTGAAGCCAGTAACCAAAGAAAATAGACACACTGAACTTCACAAAAATTGAAAATCTGTATGCTTCAAGGGTCCCTAAGAAGAAAGTAAACAACTGACAATGGAATACTGCATATAAAATCTGCTATCCAGAATATATAAAGGACTCTTGCAACTCAATAATAAAGAGATAATCCAATTTAAAACAGGCAAAGATGTGAACAATTTTCTCCAAAGAAAATATGCAATGTGCAGAAAAATATAAAAAGATATTCAATCATCATTAGTCATTGGGAAATAACAAACCAAAGCCTCAATGAGATAAATACCGGTTCACAATCACTGCAATGGCTATATTCAAAAGACAGATAATAGAAGTGTTAACAAAAATGTACACAAACTGAAACCCTTCTAAGCTACTAGAGGGAATATAAAATGATACTGCTCCTTTGGAAAACAGTTTGATAGTCTCTCAAATCGTTAACTATTTACCATATGACTTAGCAATTACACTCCTAAATATATATTCAAAAGAAATGAAAACATATCCCCATACTAAAATTTGAGTAAAAGCGTTCATAGCATTATTCCTATCAGCCAAAACATGGATAAATACAAATATCCATCAACTGATAAAAGGATAAAGAAAATAAGGTATATCTACACAATGGAATACTTAGCTATAAAAAGAAAAATACTGACATATGAACATATGAACATGGACTGAGAAAATATTAGGCTTAGTGAAAGAAACAAGACAAAACTCACATGTAACTCTTTATATTAAATGTCCAAAACAGGCAAATGTATAGAGACAGAAAATAGGTTAGTGGTTGCCAGAGGTCAGGGGAAAAGAAGATGAGTGACTGCTGAAAGGATTACAGGATTTCCTTTTGGAGCAATGAAAATGTTCTGGAATTAAAAAGTTGTCATGGCTGCACAACTTTGTGATTATACTAATAATCACTGAACTGTATACTTTAAAGGGGTAAATTATTATATGTGAATTTTATCAACTGTTTTTAAAAACTTACTAGAATTTGGAAAATAAAATACAATGCAAATATGACATAATGGTATATTACTATTTTTTATCATATTTAAATACAAAGGAACTTGAGTTTAAAAATCTCTTAAGTATAGATAGAAAATACTCAAGAGGCCGGGGATTTAAGCTCAGTGGTTCTGCCACCTGTCTGGCAAGCGCAAGGTCCTGAGTTCGATCCCTGGTATGGGGAAAAAAAAAAACAAAACTCAACCATCTTAATTCTTGGGCCAGGGATTTAGCTAACTGGCACCGCACCTGCCTCACAAGCACAAAGTCCCAAGTTCAATCCCAGGTACCAAAAAAAAAAAAAAAGAATCTCAATTCTCTACAAAAAGGATTCTCCAACTGTTCCAGGACAGCTAAAATAACTGTCACACTGTTTAAGCAATAAACAAAGCTGGGCTTCTGGGCTGAGGATTTAGCTCAGTGGTTTCGCCGCCTGCTACGCACGCACAAGGACCTGAGTTCTATCCCTGGTACCAGAAAACAAACAAACAAACAAAGCTGGGCTTCTACCTGGACTATAACATAGGCAGTGTCTTGAGTATATTGTACATGTCTTGTTTGGTCACAGTGGTTTTTTTTAAAGGTATGATAGGTAGGCAGCTTTTTTTCTTGAAGATAAGCCACCATTCCACATTTATGCCAACTGCTCGGCTCCTAGACCTTTCAATCAACTGCTTTATTCCATGACTTACATTTCCCCAAATTTTACACCTAACTGTTCTTCCTTATGTATACTTACTAATATTAGTTACATGGTTGGGCCTGGGATTTAGCTCAGTGGTGCTGCCACCTGCCTCGCAAGCACAGGGTCCCGAGTTTGATCCCCAGTACCAAAAAAAAAAAAGTAAAAAAAATATATATATTAGTTACATGGTTTTTCAGTTCATAGCAAATTAGAAAAAAGTTTTATACCTAACTATATTCTTCCTTATGTATACTTATTAATGTTAGTGACATGGTTTTTCAGTTCATAGCAAAATTAAAAATAGGGACCTAAATGAAGAAATGTGACAGCAACAAAAGATGGGAAGGAAAAAAAATATCAAAAATCACTTGCAGTGTGAAACTATGTTTTAAAAAAATGTGTGTACATACATATTTTATATATAAAAATATATATTCCCGCACCTGCCTTGCAAGCACAAGGACCTGAGTTTGATCCCCGGTACCAAAAAAATTAAAAAATTAAAATAAATAAAAATAAACATAATAGTTATCACCATTCTAGAAAAGTGCAGTAATTGAAGTTCAAAGAAATCATAGTTTTGAAACGTGACTTTTTTAAAGGTAAAAACTTCAATTATGTAAGAAACTAGCTTAAATTGAAGCCTCGTTCAAAATACTGAATGAATGTGTTAATATCTGATTTTTAAAATATAATTTTTGAATACTTACCTAAGTGGCTGTATAATTCTCTACTTGTTTTTAAATCCATTTTCTCTTGTTCTTCAAGTGAGACATCTGGGTAAGACACTGTTTTTCGATGTTTACTACTACTATGAGGCTTCTCTGACTGTCTTGATACAGATTTACTTGCCTCTGTCTTTGTGACCTCTTTAGGCTGGGATACAGCAGAAGTAAGTGACACATTTGGGGCAACTACTTTATCACACATGTACAAGTAATAGCTGGAAACAAAGAAAGGCAAAGAAAGATACATGTTACATATTATTTTAGGTAGAAAAATAAAAAGATGTGACATATTTCCATACCTGAACTCAATTTTTTAACCAGACAACATAACTCAGAAAATAAAGTCAGCAGAAGAGAGTTCTTAAAAAAATAAGTACTTCAGGCATTAAGAGCAAAATTATGAGTAATTTTTGCTATTTTGCAAGTCATTCCTAAGTACTAAAAAGACACTGAGAAAAAAAATTAAGTCTCTTCTTCCCTCAAAACCACCTGAGGGGGAAAAAAAACCATGAAGCACATAGTAGAACTCTTTAATAGCTCTGAGCAGGTAAGAATTTATTTCAGAGAGAGAAAAGGCTGTATATCACTTTGAAGGCCTGTTTTCAACCTCCAAAGCAAGGGACACACTTGCTCTTTGCTAGATGAGGCTGCTTTAGTGAACCACTGCATGGCCCCGGCCTCACTGGGATGACAGGCCAATGAGAAGCTCCCAGGGCCTTCTTACACAACTCACAGAAAGAACAGTCTGTGAATGCAGCCCAGCTACCAAGCAGTTCTCCTTGTATCAAACTCCACAGAGCAATCTTATTATAATACTTCAGTATTTTCTACTTATTCAATAAAACAGAACAACAAATTGGGCAAAATTAAGATTGAAAGGATAACTACCAATTTTGCGCAAAGCTAATATAAGATTGTTCAGATTAACTGCAAGGCTCGTAGGACAAATTTGAGCTAGATATTTAAGTAACATATTTTAACTATAATCTAAGTAGCCATCAGTAAAAAGATGCAATCAGTTAACACTTCATCCCCTAAACATCAGATAATCGATCTCTTATCTGTTTTCTTTGTATAGGGCATCTATGTTGCTCCTCTATCTCATGAACTCAGTATTCTGCTTTAAAAAAAAAAAAAAGAAAAAGAAAAAACTGATAGGTTTCATAGTACCCAAAAGAATTACTTCAAGTTTAGTATGTATGACAGTGATTTTTGTACAACTATAAATAATACTCTAACTGTTCATCATCATGCTTGAGGATTATAGATTTATAGCAGCAGATAAAGATCTAAAAAAATGTTTATAATCTATAGTATGGTTTTATTGAAAATATGAAAACTTGCTTTTGAGAACTGTGATAATTATAAAATCTCAAAGTTCCAAAGAATTTTTTTAAACTATCAAAGTTACACAAAAACTCTTAAAGAACTGGTTTACCTCTTCAACATAAGTAGGAAATGAAAGGAAAACTTTGATTTTTTACTTATGAGTAGGAAAGGAACTAATTTATTTCAAGAAAAATCATAGAATTACCTAGTAAAAGTTATGTCAAATAATGAATACAATTTACACTTCATTTCAGTCATCAAATTTTTTCTGAGTTAATTAAATATACAATCCTACAATTTCCCCATAATGACAAACATAAGCAAAAGATACTAAGTTCCAAGTTATTGTTTAAAAAGTTTCAAATTTTTAAAGGTAATCTATTAAAAAGGCATAAAACTAAATAGTAAATTCCTAGTACCTAGAATAGTATTTAGCAGATAGTTAATAAATGAATAAATTAATGAATGAATAAACAAACAAATGAATAACACTTACCTGGGGTGTAAAAATGAATGTGTCTGAGAAATATGTTCACCTTCCTGCTTTATAACAGGATACCATGACTGCAATTCCATTCTTGATGGTACCTCAGTCTGTAGAAAAAGGCAGAGGCCAAAGTTTATCAAGTGGAAAAAGTAACAGATTTGTTTGGGGGGGTTTGTTTTGTTTTGGCAGTATTAGAGATCAAACCCAGGGCCTCATGAAGATCACGCAAATACTCTACCAATGATGGTTAATTTTATCAGGGCTGGGTAGGACCACTGGGTAAAGAAGAGTTATATTTTCAAGAGCCATATACTAGTAAGGCAGTCTTTCCTCAAAGTACCATATCTAGTCACTTAAAATTCGAAGAGACTGCTACATGAACTATGCCATCACAGGAAGTTTCAGTATGTATGTTATCAGAAATTATCTCATCAAGTTTCATACTTACAGAACATACTATACACAACACTGGGAACCTGAGTCTTATTTTTGCTCTTATAATGAACTAGACTATCCTACCCTTACAGTATATTAACTATATAATATTCTACAGCAGTAAGTACTTTTGGGAAGGTAAACCCAAAACCACTGTTAACAAGTATCAGTAAACAATTATTTCCTCATAAATGTAAAAAGTTTTGTTTGGCTGGCTTTTTTAGTGTTGAAGGATGAGCTACACCAGTAAATAAAAGAAAATGATGAGAAACTCTGGCAACTTAATGAGCATATATACCTACTAAAAAATTTTTTTCTTTTGGTACCGGGGATCGAACTTGGGACCTTGCGCTTGTGAGACAGGCAGTGGAAGCTACTAAAAATTTTATATATCCTGCTTAATTTTAACAAATACCTCTCCACTAAGTAGGTTATCAATTATCTCCATTTTACAGATTAAAAAAACCAAATGAGGTTCAAAATTAAGGGAAAAAGTGAATACAGTTACCAACTTCTCCCTTACTTTGGTTTGCTTTATAGTCTGTTTTGCCCTCTTTTCCTCCCCTCCCATTTTTTACATTATAATAATGATGTTGCTTTTTTGGGAAAAGAATACATTTTAAAAGGCAAGAGTCACTGGTAGAAAGAGTAAAGGAAAAACTGAAAGATGGCATGGTTATGGTGAAGAACAAAGATAGGAGGTTAACAGACAAATCCAGTACAGTAAAAGAATGGGATTAGGAACGCATTAGGTAAAGTCAAAATGGACAGCTGGGTATTTTCTGGAACCTTTCCTGTGAAAAAGATCCAATATTCCTCTGAAAGGCTCCAATCCCATCTGCATCAAACCAAGATGTGTGGGAAATGACAACTTTATTCAACAATGAATAAACAGGAGCCAGTGGTATAGCACAGTGGTACTGCACTTGCCTAGCATGAGTGAGGCTCTAGCCTCAATCTCCAGCACCACAAAAGAATAAAAACCTATGGGAGATAGCCACCAAATACTAAGAACAGGAATACTGTTTTACCAGATGTCTGGGTTCAGAACCCAGAGACAAGAAAGGGAAAGGCAAAAAAAAAAAAAAAAGGAAAAGGGGAAGGGGAAGGGAAAAAAAAGGATAAAAGAAGGATGTTAAACAGTTACAATGAAAGCACAATCAATTCTGAAGTGTCCATGGTTTGATTAGGGTCATCCTGCTAACAGAGGACCAATGTGGGTGAAGAAACCAGGATAATATACTTTATAGTACACCAAGATAGGAGTCTGAGGCTCTGGAGGTAGGAATATTCTACTGGTTCTGCACTGCCCACCGCTCTTGGACACAAAAGAGAAATAAATGACCATCTTATTTAAACAGCCATTACGTCTCTTACTTAGAGCCAAACTTCATCTTACTACCAGGGTTTACTGAACCTAAATAGAGGGGGGCAGGAATGAAGATGTTAAGTGAGCAGCCTAGCACCTTCAACAAAACAGGTGAAAACAAAAGGAAGAAGCTCTACACATCACACAATTTGATCAATCAAGAGATAACAAAGCCAGGAAAATGCCAAAATCAAAAATATAGTGACTTGTAATGGTGAAGATCTACATTTCTGTAAAGAATTACTAGGCAGGGGCGAGGAATTTAGCTCAGTGGTTCCACCACCTTCCTCACAAGCGCAAGGTCCCGAGTTCAATCCCCAGTACCAAAAAAAAAAAGAACTTAAGAATTGAGTATTCAGTGAGGCCCCATCCACTATATACAAGTAGTTTTTTTTTTAAGCTCACATTCCTCATCAAATATTGTAAAGATTCAAATATGCATCACAATTCTGATATAACAGTCTGAACCTGGGCAAATTCAACTGCTTATTTATAAAATAAATCGATCGCTTGTTTACATAGTTTCTTCAGCCTAAGGCTTAGATTTAGCAGTAAATGAGTAAAGGAACTGACTTCTAGCAACAAATACTAAATGATAAATGTGCTCTGACAGCTAAGGTGAAAGGAGAATATAAAAAATGAACATAAAGGGCCAGGGATTTAGCTCAGTGGTTTCGACACCTGCTGCGCAAGCACAAGGACCCAAGTTCGATCCCCAGTACCAAAAAAAAAAAAAATGAACATAAAAACTGCATCAAAAAGCAAGGCAATCTGAGAGCCTTGACACAGACCAGGACAAATAATTTAATATATCTCAAAGGTCCCCCATTCCCTATCTAAGAGTATAGTAACTGATATTGAAGAAGTCAGTCAATATGACATAGTTAAATTATGTTCTGCATACCACTTAGATTCAAAATTCTTTAAAATATTTTAAATTCATTTAAAAATATTTAAGTATTTAAAAGTCACAGTGCTTACAAGAGTTGCTTAATGGGAAAAATATTTTGAACTCCAAACCTGTATGATAAGAGGTATTAATAAGCATAGGTAAGATAAATCTAGTAAATCAAATGAAATCTAAGATCATTTTTAAACGAGAATGTTTTCTAGAAGTCACACATTAAAACTGATTTAGAGGGCTGGGGATTTAGCTCAGTGGTTTTGCTGCCTGCTGTACAAGCACAAGGACCCGAGTTCAATCCCCGGTACCAAAACAAAACAAACAAACAAAAAAAAAACTAAGTTAGAAAACAAGGCTTCTCTATAAATCAGTCTTACATCTGAAATAATCCTAGATGTACTTACTATCTAATAAATTGTTTCCTGATTTTTTTATTAAAATCATTAAAATTGATTTATACATTTAAAGTTCTTTTTTTGTTTTTTGGGTTTTTCTTGGTACAGGGGATCAAACTCGGGTCCTTGCACTTGCAAAGCACGTGGCAGAACCACTGAGCTAAATCCACAGCCCCAAAAGTTTTTCTACTATGCACACTGAAATATCAAATTTTCAGAACAGCAAGCAAATTCTGAGCTTTCTCAGGCAAAGATCATGACTTGAAATCTGAAAAATTTTAATCGTCAAGTTC
Organism: Heterocephalus glaber; assembly: GCF_053883595.1. Classification (NCBI taxonomy): domain Eukaryota; kingdom Metazoa; phylum Chordata; class Mammalia; order Rodentia; family Bathyergidae; genus Heterocephalus; species Heterocephalus glaber. The sequence goes on along the minus strand of NW_028258324.1, from coordinate 47,047,014 downwards.
AAAATTCTAGTTTTATTTTTCTTCACAATCCAAACCCACTGCCTCTTTATTTCTATTATGTCTCTAAACTTTAAACACCATCTTAAATAACTGCTAGCATATTTTTAAACATCCATCCCTCTTAATTGCCATTCTTATAATTTCCTGTTTTCCTGTCAATCCACTAACAGAATCACAAATCAAGGGTTCTAAAGAAATCTCCCTTAAGGATCATCTAATGTCTGAATTTCCTACACACTGAGGCTTACTCCTTTGCCAGATAAATAGTTATCCAGCCTCTGGTGCAACAGCAGATTGAGATCACAAACATTATTATTTTGTATTTTTAGTATCTACCACTATGCTTATCATGCACAGGAACTCAGAATTTACTTTGTTGAGTAAATTCTGAAGGCCAGTGTAGCTCATTAATTCTCAGGGAACCCTTTTCTAAGGTTTTGGAAGAGGGTCCTGAAGGTGCAGCTCAATGGTACAGGACCTGCCTAGCATGCTCATGTCCCTGGGTTTAATCCTCAGCACCACCAAAGTGGGTGGGGGGTACAGGGTTACTAGGTACCATATGAAATTTAAGACAGTTGTTTTTATCTTTGATATCCTTATACTCCATGAAGCACCAAAGAAGCCCAACAGTCCTTAGGCTGTATTTTATCAGATATACAAATTAAATAATACAAATGGTAGGGAAATGTACACACTAACCATGATAAAATATTGTAAGTTAATTTTACTTAATATGCTATGGTGAGCCATTATTACAAATTATCCTAACTGCATGTTAAAAACAATTAAGAAAAGCACATATTACAAAACATTCAGACATGCCAGATTTTCTCATTTATTCTGCATTTGTGTCAACATACAAATTAGATTTTCAAAAAGGAACAATATAATTAAATGGCACAGCACTAATGCTACTGATCAGGAATAAAAATTAGACACCAATATATGAGCATCTATTGCCTTTTATCTTACCTTTCAACACAGGAATAATTCATTCTTTTGTGCACTTAAACAGTGAAATAAGATACATTATATGAGTTGACAAGGGAGAGATCTTTCAGCAGCTTCAGTTAGAAAGCCTTAACATTTTTAAATGCTTTTATCACTCATTCCCCTCCCCATTATCTATCTCAAAATGAACAGATGGCATCTCCATTTCACATACATAAGCAAAATTTCAGATATATTATTTCATTCCAAAGGTTCTAATCTCTTAAATCATAAAACTCCAAATATCTATGAAAGCAAAATTTAAACAATCCTAAAATATATAGTACATTAATTTTTATAAGTAAAAAATCAGAAAATTTTCTTACTGACATTTCTCTAAATTTCTGCATCTTACTATACTTACTGTATATACATGATCCTCTGATAATCAGATTTCCTAATGAAGAACTATTGTATTTTTCTGATACAATGCTTATTAATCTCACAATAACAAATAATTTAGAGAGCTTGATTTCATTTATTATAAAAAAGATTTTTGGCATCACTTTTTAAAAACAAAAGCAATTCCAGGGCCTGGGATTTAGCTCAGTGGTGCCGCCAACCTGCCTTGCAAGTGCAAGGTCCCAAGTTGGATCCCTGGTACAAAAAAAAAAAAGAAAAAAAAAGTGATTCCACCCACTCAGCACTATCCATATACAAATACTCCTACTTGCACCAAAAAAAAAAAAAAGAAAAAAAGACCTTTAGAAATCCTAGACTGATGGCCAACAATAATCTTTGCTTTTAGGTGGCACTCTAGTTTTTAACCATATAATCAGATTAATATGATCTTCATGTCCTAATGTCAAACCACTGATGAACTAAAGAAATTATGACAATGGCTCAAAATTTCAAAATCTCATCAAAAATCATATGTAAGGTTTTAAAAAAAATGTGAAAAAAATATTTTTTAAAACGTTAAAAAGTTCTATAAAAATTAATTTTTAAATTTTTGTGTTCATAAGATAATAAGTAGGTTGATAAATTTAAGTCTATCTTCCCAATGGCATGAATATCTAAGAAGTAAAATATAATGCATATTAAAAGTACATTACTTCCCGAGTTTGATCCCCAGTACCAAAAAAAAAAAAGTACATTCCTTTGTACTATCCCATTATAAATCATTAGCAAGTTTACCAAAACCATGACTGGACACATAAGTGTGAAATAACTTCTTAGGTATAAACTGAATGTACCTGTCAGGGTCTTTTTACTATGTATAATATTAAGATATTCAAGAGGAGTCAATAAATGATTTCAGAAGTACACAAAAGACACCCTACCAGACAGCTGCCAACAACTCTCACTGAAAGCAAGCAAATTCTGTAGTACAGTATCAGCTTTCCTCCATACTTCTAAGATGTTGTGAATGAGTGTCTCAACAACTGAAATGGAATACCATTACAAGATAGCAAATAGCTACTTATGAGATTTTAAGGCTCAGTCTTGTGCCTCACTTCACTGTAAACATTAGTATTAATCAATCTAATGCAAAACTGGGACAATATGATCTAAGCATCTGTACTAAGTTATCAAAGGATCTTCAGGAGTCACAGCAGTGCCTGCTGCTCCCATGGGCTGAAAGATCATACCCCCATCTCACAAAGCCAATTTTAGGTTTGAATTGCTTAAAAATGCTCACAGGCAAAGCAAAGGATTAAGTTCTTATAATAAATGTGCAACTATCATATCAAATTCTTTATGTGAAGTGCTAGGTATCATTCCATAACTTGAAGGGAAAGAAACAAATTGATAAAAGTCCTATTAATTCCTGGGACTTTAAAGGCTTTATTTTTCTATCTCATTTTAGTACATACACCTTTTTTTAAAAGTTATGGTCCCAGATTATTTTGGTCTTCAAATAATAAAAACTGGCAATATCAAAATGAAGATTCACCTTATTATGTACAATATACTCTATTATCCATTTTATTCTATTTCATATTTTTGAAATGCGAATGACCCATTAAATTAATTTCAAGACTCTCCTGACCCTTCTCAACTGGTTTCTCAAGAGTATTAAAAATTATCTCAAGACAGGGCCGAGAATTTAGCTCAGTGGTGCCATGCCTAGCAAGCACAAGGTCCTGAGTTCGCTCCCCAGTTCCTGGAAAAAAAAAAAAAAACTCAAGGCATTTTCATTACATGTAATGAATTAACATCTCCCCAGTGGTACTACCTGTGTACCATCCTTGGGAAAACTGACAAAATCATCATTTTATATCATTTTCTGCAGGGCTTCCCTCTCAAGAAAGGGTCTATAAATGAAAAACTGCAGCTTAAAAAGGAACTCAAGACCAGGAGGTTAAACTTTTAAGTTTTCCCATTTTTTAGTGGTAAAAATGAATATAGATTCTGCATTTCCTGAAAACACTGGAGGGTGGGGTGGTTGCTGCACACAACTATTCCCAAAGTCTAAAGATTCCAAACTCCTAAAGATTTCTAATAAAATGCCAGGGACAAGGAGGGTATACAAATTCTGCTAGTAACAGAATAAGTTCCAAAAACTTAATTACTCTAAACTCTTTACAAAAGCCCAGTGAGAAAGATACTCTAAATAAACTCTAATCCAGTCCAAATATGTTTGTGTTGATCTATATTATCCAAAATCTGAAAAGTGGTCTCAAACATGGGAATGGGAATTATCTCCAACAGAACAAATCAACATACCTGTTTGGATTGAAAGGCTAAAATAGAATGATTCAGAAATGGTACTTTTTATAATAAAACTGCTTCATGCTTTTTTTCTTGCAGACTTTAGATACATTTGAATATTCAGTTCTTATTTGCTTTAGGAATATCTTCACATAATTCTATCTAAATTAAGGTGTTTGGAGAAAGAAGATTCCCCAAATATATATTAATCAAATTTTCAATATGATTTGAAATACCATACTACATTATCTAGAGTAAAAACTAGTAGCTTCCAAAATGCATTCCCATTCTCTCATTCATTGGTTATAGTAACAATTTATGTGCAAACTACATGTGTTTAAAGGTTAAACCATTATTTTTTTTAAAAACCAACTACTTTAAAACACCATTTAGTCCTCTTTAAAAAAAAAAAAAAAAGATTACATTGAGTGCCTTTGACATGCCAGGCTGGGAGTCAGGGGAGACCAGTCTCTGTCTCTAAACTTACGGAAACAGTTATTAATTCCAGAAAGTTAGACAGCATTGACAGTGGTCTCTTGTTTTTGCACAAAAACTTTCTGACTGATTTTATACTCACTTGATCAAAATTTTTGCTACTCACAAAATACAAACTACCCCAGATGTAACAAGCTACCATGAATTCCACAATTAATGCTAGAATACATTTTGTTCCATCATTACTCTTGGTAGTTGCCCATTCTCTCTAGTATATTTCCTTTTTCCCTTGAGGTTAATACTGAAAAGCACATTTCCTAAATAAATGTACAACAGCTTACAAAGGGGAGACATTTTGTACTATTATTATTCCAATGATCTCTACAGAAATGAATGGAAATAAAAATGCGAAGCTAAAGGTAATGAATGGCTAATATGTTTTCAGGAGAAAATTTTTTGTTCGTTTTGTGACCTAAAGACTGCACCCAGGGCCAGAGTACATGTATGTGCTCTACCACTGAGCTATACATCCAACCAGGGGAAAAATCTATAAAATACAGAGTATACCCTAGGTATTTCATGAAAAGTATAGTAGTTTACTTACCTATGAGTAGTCCAGTCTGAATTTTAGGAATCTAATTATATATATATTTTTTTTAATTATATTTATTTATTTTTGGGGAGGGTACCAGAGCTTGAACTCAGGACCTTGCACTTGTGAGGCAGGCAGCGCAAACACTGAGCTAAATCCCCAGCTTTTTTTTATATGTATTTTTAATGGTATATACTATCTATCCATTAACGTTAAATAAAGTGGAGATTGTAAGCCATATTCTGTCAGAGAAGAGCCACGTATAATTTTGTTATCAACTTACTGTAAATGGCCTCTTCTAGTGTCCTTGAAAATAATCTTAAATAAACATTACCCCTCAAATTTTATTTATAAATGACCAATTTGCTTAGCAACCTTTTCCCACAGAAATTTATTTGATCTAATTCTAATTTGATGAAATGCCCACTGACATGAAAAAGGAACAAGAATGATTTTTATTTATATGTGTACCCTATAAAATACAATAACCATTTTTCTAATTAACACAGAAAACTCATATGGTATAATCTGATAATACCATACTTCAGAGCAGGTCCAATACCAAGTATCTTTCTTATGATCCGAGTAAGAAAGAGCTGACAATATAACTTTAGTTTCTACAAAGAATTCAATTCTTCACTCATACAACTCATTTCTAACATTTAAATATAGCACTTAACTAAGCAAATTAATGTAGCTATTAGCTATGCAAATAAGTTTATTGGTTATTACTAATATAATTTCCATCCTTTACAATAATTAAATTGCTGCATTTCAAACAATTGTCTACTGAGTTTCAGGGGTTTTTTTTAATCCAAAAGTAATTCTTTGACTATATAAACTATGTTAAGCTTATTAAATTACATTCACACTAAACATAAAGACTTTTACATAACAGGTTAATAAACTTAGCAGTCTTTTTTTTAAAAAAAGGAAAAGAAAGCCGGGTTTGACTTTTTAAAATGACCGTCCTCTGGTCAATTTGGTTTGGCAAACAACTCACTGACTCATCAATGATAATGAAAAATTTGCCCTGACCAAGGACTATTTCCCTTCCCCTCTTCCAGTTAAACACCTTCATATACACATTATATACAATATATATTATTATACATTATACACACACACACACGCACACATATATGCGGGTTTATACAGAATCAAGAAGTTTCTACTTTTAGACAAAGTATGCAAAATTACTAGGCTTCAGAAAACCTGCCTGCAACTCCCAACTCAATTGGTATAACCTACCAATTATACAACCAGGAACATGTTAACCATCTGGGACTAATTTTTCATCTGACAGGAGGAAATATTCTAACTCACTTTCATCACAGACCTTCAAAAACTACCTAACTCTGGGCACAGCTGCACACTCTGAGAGGTTAAGGCAGGTGATGCTAAGCAAGAGCCCAGCCTGGGCAAATGTGCAATTTACACACTGTCTCAAATTTTAAAACTAAATAAATAAATGGCTGGGAATATACGTAGCTCAGTGCAATGGCTCTGGGTTCATTCCCCAGTACTGCAGGGGGCGGGGGCTACCTCATAGTGTTTCGAGGAGTAAATTTTAAAACATGCTGTAGCAAGCACAAAGAAAAAGAAAAACTCAAGTGTTATACAACATGAGCCAAAAAGATATTTTCTTAAAGGTTAAATTGTTGGAAATTTTCTTAAAGTCTCAATGCAAATATGAAAAAAAAATTTTGAAGTGCAGAAAAGAGTCAGGAGAAAAAAAAAAAAATACACCTTCCCATACCTAAAAGTCCATTCCAATTAATAAATTCTGGGACAATAAGAGACTACATCCCAGATAAAGGATGGTTTCAACTTTAGCTAAACCTTAGTACATACAGTTTCAGTTAGGCACACCCCTATACCAGGTTCTTAGATTTATTTTCACACATTAGAGGAACATAAGACAAACGAGGTAATTTGTCCCAAAAATGCTTAAGTGAGAGTAACGAAGATTCAAGCAATATATCTGGCAAATTATGTGACTATCTAGACATGTAAGCCACAGGCCCCTAATTAGTTTGGAGCCAAGATATTCTAAATATCAAAAGGGGCATTCCACTTTGGAAATATAGATGACCTCGAGCACAAAAGTCAGCATTGCACATATTCAACTGTAAGCCTCGTTTTACACTTTTGAGTGCTGGCTTGAAATTAATTCTGCTTTAAAACCAATTAATAAGTGAAGCTGAAGAATATAAATCTAGTTGCCACTGGAAAGAAATTTCAAGAACCTTTTGGAGAGCAGCAAGCAATGAAACTCTAAGGGTATCTTTACTGAGCTTCAGAAGCAAACCTCTGTCCTAAAACTACACTTGACTCAATTTCCCTCAAAATGTGAAAGCGCCTTGACACCTTCCAGTCCAAGCCCAAACTTTGCTATTTACAACCTTCAGCAAGTCATTTAATATGCTTCATACATTTCTTCTGTGAAATAGAACACAGCTATTTCAAGAAATCAAAATTAGAAAAATTTTAGTTATTAAAACATGACCAACTTTTTATTGTAAAAATAAAATTATGTAAAAACTACTCAAAAGCAATGCTTGACACATGTCAAACACTTATCGTTTAGTGTTATATATGAATTAAATCAAGTAGGAAAATACTTAATCAGTTCAAACTATTTAAAAATTCAAATCTTGTCTATTACGCAGTCATTCAGAATCTTAATTAGAACAAAGATATTAGTTCAGCCTACCGAATAATGCAGTGGAAAAAATAGTAAGCTTAAGATCTCTTTGCTGATAGCTTGCTATATTAATATTTTACTAATCTAAACTTCATTCTAGCTGCCGTAATTTTTTAAAATCCTTTCCCAAAAAAATGTTTTCTAGAATCACAAATTCTTCAAACATCTTTTGTACTTGTTTCCAACACTAATCAAACCTAAATATCCACGTGTAGAAACTCAAGGTCATAGATGTAGCCTTAAAAAAATGCTCTTAAGACCACCACAAGAATTGTTTAGGCTAGCCGTTGTATCATTTGCCAATGCGATAACACCATGTAATAACAAAGTGTAAATTATCTTGAGTCCTAGGAAAACAACATTTAGTCATCAAGAAGCAGAATGTGTGAAAAAAATAGGCCAAAATAAAGCCCAAACTCCTCCAATTTTGGCTGTATAATTTTTTTTTTGGTATTGGGGATCGAACTCGGGACCTTGCGCTTGCAAGGCAGACTGCAGAACCACTGAGCTAAATCCTGGGCCCTTGGCTATGTAATTTTTGGGAAAGCCATATCTCTCTGGACCTCATTTGCTTTATCTGTAAAATGGGAATTTTCCTTCTCTCATAGGTTGGACAGTCAAATAAGCAAAATATGCAAGAAAATACTTCATAGCCTAAAAATTGGAACACAAACACAACTTTGACCAGTGGTTTTTGTTGTTGGAGCAAAAAGTTTCTTAAAAACACACAATATGCTAAATACAGAATTTTGATTTCAAAGTAAACCACTATCATTCAAAACTATTTTAAAAACTTGCCTTGGATTGAGTTCTCTTTCCATTTCTCATGTTAAACTTCTCCTTCATTTCCTCTAAAATTATTTTCAGTTTCTTTTCTTCAGGTGTCCCTAAGTATTTTTGGTTCACGTGAAGATAACAATGCCATTTGGCTGATTCAAAGCCCCAGTGGCAAGTTCTTTTGTCAGGTGATCTGTGAGAATGCATCACAAATGTCTGGGGTGCAAACATTCCACAGCACTCCAGACACTGAATACATGGAGCATCAGGCTGCACATAAAACTGAGGTGCAAACAGACCCTGACATTTGCCCAAGCATTCATGTTCCACTTCAAAGGCACTGCCAGTTTCCTTTAACTGGGCCAATGAGTTTTTAGCAGAAAGTATGCTCCCATTTTGCAGAAAAGTTCGTGGCCGCAATAAAGCATTACAAAGTCTTTGTGCGTCAGTTAATGTAATCAGCCCACAGGATGGAGCATTGAACGGTAGTATTCCCAGGACCTTTAAGATATGAAGCTGATCTGACGTACACCTTGAACAATATATATATAATTCATCACACACTGTATTTATTTGCTGAAGTGAAAATTCTCGGAGAACAGAATTTAAGACTTGGGGCAAACAGAGTCTCTTTTCTCCTCCAACTTGAAAACAAGAAACAGACTCCCCTTCCAAAACAGTCTGGGTGAGCTCTGTGGAGCTATCGGAAGGGACGAGCAGTGGGCCAGGAAGAACCTGAGGAGATGGAAGAGGCAGAAATACAGTGGGTGACATGCTTTCCTGGGAATACCGAGCAGAAAATGCTGCTGGTCCACCCAGAGAGCTCTGACTACTTAAGTGGAATTGTGCCAATGTGTGTTTCAAACTGGGATTTAAATTTAAAAGTTCAGGCACAGAAGTACAGGTTCGCTTAACATGTTCTCCATCAGTTTCCATCGGTGCTTCTCCATAATCATCCAAATGTTCCTTCTTTACCGTTGGCATCTTATTAATCGTTTTTCCATTTGCATGAATTTCTGTCATCATTTTTTTCACTGGTGGGCTGCCATCCTCTCCCATCCCATTCAATGTTTTATTTGAGCTCTGGGCCAAGGAGAAATTTGTCTGAAGGTTTTCCATTGCTACACTATTTAAATAATGAAGTCTGAGATTTGCATTTTTATTTAGTTGCTTCTTTGAAGAGAGAATAATGTATACAAATATTTATAACTTACTCATAGAAAATCTTAATCTCCAAAGAGAAATCTAACTCAACAGATTTTGCAACCTTGTTTTGGCGCTTACATCCTAGTGTAATTTCCTGCAAATGCTATAAAATTTCTCATTTTGCTTCTAAAAACAAAAAGGTACACTTCTAAGGAAGCTTTTGTTTTCTGGAGTTCTTCAGGTATATGTAAAACAAAGCTATCAAGTTCTCCTTTTGAGGTGTCCAGGTTCAATGCAATGGTTTGTTATGGTTGCTTTGTTTTAAAATAAAGCATGTGTAAAGTTTATGCCATTACTGTGCCATAAAACCTAGACTGAAATGCAAGTCAAAATGATGCAACCAAATTTGATTTTTGCCACCAAGAACAGTTAAGAAAAAAAAAACAGGGGGAATGTGTCCTCTAAAAGCTGTCTGTCTGTTGGTCTCTGTTGACAAACTGAAGTCTCGTACAAATCTCCACACCGGTTAAGAAGTGCCTCTGACTCCACTTGGACTTTTATTATCAAAAATTATACTTAAGGAAAAATTGCTTGGTTATCTTTAAGGATTACAGTTCATTCTTCTTTTAATGGATCTGTAAGAGAAGGGGGATGGGGGAGTTACATGTGAATTTGCTCCAGAGGCCAAAGGGTCAGTTTGAAACCAGTTTCTTAATCTTAAACTGAGTACACTTTACCAAAGGTGACACTTGAGTGATTTCTTTAAAACTAGCACCAGATAATCACAAGAACCTTCATTTAAACAGGAAAGCAATTCAGAAGGTGGGTAAACAAAGCAAAAACATCCCTCAAAAGGGGGAAGGCTACTCAAATTCAGAGTATGAACAACCTTAAACAGAACACTCAGATAAAACTTAGTACAAGAGAATTTCTGTTGTGCCATTTAAACTAAAAAAATAATTCATTACTGTATTTCATCTCCTAATTTTTAAAAAGGAAGGGCCAGGTGTGGTGGTGTAAACCTGTATAATCCCAGAACACAGGAGGCTGAGGCAGGAGGATTGCCCTAAATTCCAGCCAGCCTGGGCTACCTAGTGAGCTCAAGGCTAGCCTAACCTATACGGTGAGACCCTGTCTTTAATAAAAAACTAAAAAAGGGAGTCTGGTTTCGCCACCCCCCCCAAAAAATTTTTAATATAACCACCATATGCAACTAAGTTACAATCTGAAGAGCATATTAATTCGTCTAGCAAACGTATGCTATTTTTCTGGAATGAATGTAGGTTAAAAAAAAAATTAAATTTCCCTTTAAAAGGATTAGCGAATTTGCTTAAAGGAAACCAAAAGCTGTAAGCTTCCATGTCTAGGAATCTCCATCCTTGAACAAGATTCATCCGGGACAAAAAGCACAAGGCAGACAAACCCTCTCACAAAGAATGCAAATGGAGGAAAAGAAAAAAAGAAAAGATACTTCTTTCACTTCCTTCTTCAGAAAAAAAAAAAATGAAATCCAATAAATAGAATTTTTTTGCTTTGCAAACTCCCAACAATTTACTTTAAAACAAACCTAAAGGATTAAGAACGAAGGCCATCAGCCATCATACAGACTTTCACCACCACAGGGACACTTCAGCCCACGCAGGGTAAGGAAGAGGGCAAGAGGCACGACCTAGAATGGGGGAGCCCCCAAACCCTGAAGCGCTCTACCCACGCAAAGCCACCCACCCATTTCTAACCTTACGGGGTGAAGTCAGGGAACCTGGGGACCCGGAACGTCCGGGGGGTGTGAGAGTGGAGGGAACTGGAGAGAGGAGTCCCTCAGCCACCACCCGGAGCCTGGGAGAACCCCAAGCGCCCTCCAACACCGCCCCACTGCGGGGGCCGCGAGGAGGCGGTGGAAAACCCCGCGCGCGCTCTCCCCGGGAAGTTCTCGGGTGTTACCTCCGCGCCCCGAGGGCTGCACCTCCCCCCACCCGCCCGTTCGAGCGCGACCCCAGTGGGGACCGCTGGTGAGCGGGCTCCACTCCGGAACCCCGCGCCGCCCGGCGCCCGCCGCCAGGGTCCAGCCCAGGGCATCCCTGGCGAGCGCAGACAGGCGGGGGCGGGGGCGGAGACGGGCGTTTGGGTCTCGGGGTCCCGGCGGCTCGGGTCAAGTGCAGCGTCTCTGCAGCCCGAGGGCACCACCCGCGGTCAGCGAGGAGCGATCCTCCATGGGACACCCGCCCGGCGCGCCGCCCCGGCCCCCAGCCCACCCGGGACCCGCGCATCCAGACCCCCTACTCTGGCCTCCGCGCCCGGGAACACTCCACCGGCTCGGTGAACTCCCCACCGCTCGCGTCGCGGACGCCGGGCTCCCCGGGGGCCATGCAACCCTCGCCTCCCGCCGAGTCCCCCCTCGAGCCGGGGCCGCACCTGTGCCCGCTGCCGTCGCCGCCGCTCGCCCGCTCCCTTTGGCTGTGCCGGCGCCTCTCCGAACCCCACACACATCGCTACACACAGCTTCTGACGTCACCGAGCCCTCGGCCCGCCCACGTCACTGCGGAGACACACGGCTTCCCGCAGACGCCGCCGCCGTCTCCGGCCGCCCGGGGGAGAGCGAGGGCGGCGGGGAGTAGGAGGGGAGGGGATCCGAGCCAGCAGCGCCGGCCCCGCGCGCGCCCGCGTCGCCGCCGCCACCTCACGGCTGCCAGTCGCCTCGGAAGCGCGCGCGCCGTCTGGCCTATTGTGGCTCCTCAGGGCTGCCCCGACCTGTGGCCTCTCGCGCGCCCCTCCCCCACGCGCGCGCTCCGGGCCCCGCGCGCCGTCTGGGCGGCTGGCGCGCGACGCTGTCTGCGGTGCACGGCGCAGACAGGATGTTCCCTCCCGCCCCACCCCCACCGCCGCCGCCTCCTCCCTCCCTCCTTCCTTCCTCGAGTCGCCCAGCCGGCTGTCTGGGGCCATCGTCGCCCCGCCCTCGCCCTCGCCCTCGCCCTCGCCCCACCCGCTGCTCTGGGAACAGGCCAGACCCGGGGGCGCTTGGCTGCCTGGCCGCCGCGCTTCGGGGAGGGGGCGAAAGGGCGGGGCGGCCGCGCGGTGCACTGTGCGCGACCCCAGCAGCGGGCACGGCCCGCCCAGCCCTGCGCAGCCGCCCGAGGTCAGGCGCGGGCGACCGCCCCCCTTGGCCGCAGCTGGGCCGCCCCGCCCCGGAGGTAGCCGGGCGGCGGCCTCCCTCCGCGCGCCTCGGGCTGGCCCTGAGCCCGCAGCCGCCGCGCAGACGTTCCCCGCCCGCCGGCCTCCCCGCCCCCGGTCGCCCCTCGCCCCCGCGGGGCCTCCCGCTCCAGGCCGCGCTGCCAGCTGCTGGCGCCCCGCCCCGCCCGGGCCTCCACCCGAGGCCTTCCCGGGCTGACCTCTATCCGCCATCGGGCCGCAGGAGGGAGGCGAGCGAGCGAGCGAGGGCGAGGTGGCCAAAGTTCCGGCGAGACCCGGGGAAAACATTTCTGCCTTGCTTCTCAGCCTCCCTCCCTGCAGAATGTTTCTGTCGGCTCAAAAAGGAACCGTAGAAAATTACACGTTTTCACAGTGTTTTCTGAGGGTTTGGAGGCTTGGGTATTTTTTGCTGAGAGAGGGACGAGAAGAGGTGAACCTGCGACCCTCGGGCTGTAGGGTGAGGACGGCCACTTAGCGTATTGAACTCTGCCAAGCTGCTCCGTCATATTTCGAAACACCAAGAAATCCCCTTTTCTTCACCTCACCGCAAGATCAGGAACTGAAATAGTCCACCCAGTAGCTTTGCAGACTTCAGAAGACTCGAGCTTTGTCCCTTTTTTTTCGTCCAGTTTCTCCTTTTACTGTTTCGGGGCTGCTTTCATGGGGGGCCACGTCTAGAGTCAACCCATTGGGGAAAACCTTGTGCTCACAGATTTTTTCCCCTTTCTCACAGGGAGCCTACCCAAGGCTCACAAGCCTCCTCCCCAGCGCTGCCCCCCCATGCCTCCCCGCGCCCCCATCGCGGTGCTCCCAGGTCGTGCCCCCCCCACCTCCCCTCCTTGACTGCCTCCTTTTCTGAACATGAATAATTCCACAGTACTTCCCATCTGTTATTACCATAGAGACAGAAAAGCTCGGCAAAGATAATGATGTTCTGTGTAGAACCGGTGGGGGGAGAACAGCATCTGCGAGTCTGGGGGATAGATTTTTCTGACCGCGAGAATATTCATAAGGCCTGGACTGCAGACCTGAGGTAGAAGACTGGACAGTCCCGAAACTTGCCACCGGGTTGGCTTTTGGCACCTGGCTCCTGTGACTAGCGAGAAGAAACAATTTTTAGAACCCAAGATGACTGATTTAAGAAGGGGAAAAAGAAGTGATTGCAAAACTGTATTTAATGATAAATATTTAGTGGTCATTTTATCAGCCATAAAATTACTGGCTAGCATGTCCAAGGGGCCTAAGAACCAAAATAAATTGGACAGTTAGATTTTTAAAAAATCAAATACATTATCCTTCTCCCTGTTCTTTTGATTTAGCTTTCAGCAGGAATCTGTTTTTGAGAAGAGGATTTTTCGTGCCTGTGCTTGTACTGTATAATGGTTTGAGAAATAGTGACAGGAAAATTTGGATGGAACCATTCAAGGTTTAAGGGCATTTCTTTTTTTCCAGCTATTTGTCAAAAGTTCAAAGTGTAGCACATTAAAATTCACTTTGCCCTTGAATTCCCAAGGTCTTGGCCTCAAAGGTACACGTTTGAATGAAAACAGAGAGCATTTACATATATCCAATGCAAATGAGGGGCCCCTTTCCAAGTCACATTTTTCTAGGCCTATTTAAGGATTTTCAGAAACTATCAGTAAAATTTATTGTATAAAGTAAAATTAAAAACACTGAAAGAAAATGATAATAGTTTTCTATCAGAAACAGAACTAAACAGTCATGGAAAATACAGGCCTGAGAAAAATAAGCACTATAAAGTAATGAGTATTGTAGTTCCAGGTACTGCTTTAGGTCTTCATCAATGTTGAAAAGTCAACCTAAATATTGGTCAGTACATAGCTACTAAATGCAGTTCACATGGCCTCCTGCTAACCTTGGCAGCCCAAAAGAACTGATTAAGACCACTCAGTGTGCATGTCTCCAAATGACTGAGGGGAGTGGAGTGGGTTTACCCATTGTTTGATCTTCTTTCATTACGTAGTAGGTAATAGTGAATACATGTATGAACGATCCAAAGTAACTGGTGCTAGTGTGTGCTTAGTGTAGAGTTCCTTCTTCAGTAGTTATGGCTGCCTGGCAATAATAGAAACCAAGAACTGAGAGATCACAAATGTGAAGTCCACCTCTGCCCTGTCACCTGATAGTTTGGAGGCAAATGCTTTCCTTTTAATTAAAAGGAATATGAAACTGAGAAAGGGTAGGAAAAAGTGAAAAATGTTACGTAAATTATTTTTTATTAAAAAGGGGGAAGAAATGTTAATTGTCATATACAAACACTGGTTTGTATTTTTGTTTATGTCTTCTGCCCTTTTCCAAGTACAGACCAGTTGTAGCCTGGTGGTCTTGCCTCCTCTTCCTCCATCCTTGACCACAATGGCCAGTAAATTTGCATGAAGAGTTTTTTTTAGCAGCAAATCAAATGCTGGAAGGTCCTTCAGCATCACTGAAAATTCTCAACCATTTCCTTTCCATCTCATTTTATTTTATCTTTTTATGACTTTTGGTTAGTTAATATGATGATGACGGTGATGCTCTTTAACTTCGTTTAGTTTTTTTTTTGTTTTTGGTACTAGGGATCGAACTCAGCAGGCGACGAAACCACTGAGCTAAATCCCCGGCCCCGCTCTTTAACTTCTTCACAGCACTTGGCTCTTTTTCCTTCCTGCCCTTTTCCCTATCTATACACTTCACTCCCATATTTGTTTAGTACTATAGTCCTTGCCAGTGCGAAGTTCCCTCTTTCATTGACTAGGCTTTCTCCCCTGAAGTTTTCCTCTTATCTGCCAAGTCAGTGGATCTTGCCTCATTTTTTCATGCCTTAAAAAGATGAAAACCAGATGTTTAAAAACCTAATCTTTCCCTGAAGTGTTAGAACACCTTTTTTCTCAGGCTTTATGAAATTAGAAGGGAAGGAAGAAGAAAAAAAAATTGAACAGCCAGAAAGGGTATGATAGAAAAGTCATATGAGAAATGTTCTACCTTTAAATCTTTAAATTGTAAAAAAAAAAAAAAAAAGCATAAATTGATGTAACAGTCACAGGTGTTTTTTTATTGCCAGTTCTAGGAATTTCATAAGTGTTTAGGAAGTTTGGTAAAGTTTTATTTATTACATATCAGACTTTTTCTCTTTGATTCTATGTCTGAAAAAAAAAAGGAGTCATAATTAGCCTTATGATGTTGCCAAGCTATGATTTGTAGCATACAAGTTGAGAAATGTTGTCTAATTAGTAATGCTGGACCCTAAGTAGCTTAGAGTGCTTCACATATTATATACAGTATGTACTAGAAATTCACTTCCTTAACAACAGGGGAAGTTGAGGCAGAGTTTAGGTAACCTACTGAACCATATTGCTCATCAGTGACAGAACAGAAGTTAGAACCAAAAGCACTTGACCAACATCAGTGAAGTTTTCATTCTTCATTTCCTCACTCTTCCTGGTGTGCACTCAAATAAGCAATAAAGACTGATTCAAACTACCCAAAAAAGATTAAACATTGAAACTCGCAAGTTGGGTGCATTTATCACAACCTGCAATAACACTAACATAACTACATGCAATGCTGTCTGATATAGTATTCTGTTCTATTTCTTTGTATTTCAAACCCCTACTGTATATTGCAACCTGAAATTTAAGAAGGATTAAAGAATAAGTGTTAACATTTTTATAGTATTTAATTTTGTTAGGCTGTATTCTAAGCACTTTACACACAGTAACTCATTTAATTCTTACAACAACCCTATAAAGTGATGACTATTATTACCCCATTTTAGAGATGAGGAAACTGGCACAAACTTGTATCTAAGATCATACAGCTTGATAAATTCTTATTCTGAATATGAGAAACATTATACT
Organism: Heterocephalus glaber; assembly: GCF_053883595.1. Taxonomy (NCBI): domain Eukaryota; kingdom Metazoa; phylum Chordata; class Mammalia; order Rodentia; family Bathyergidae; genus Heterocephalus; species Heterocephalus glaber. The sequence goes on along the minus strand of NW_028258324.1, from coordinate 47,030,669 downwards.
TAATTTTCAAATTTGAGTTCTAGGCAGGATCAATTTGGATGTATTTTTTAAAGTTATAAAAGCTTTTTATATAATTTGAGGGTCACTAAAAGATTCTATCTCCCTTATTGGATTATGTTTCATAGTGTTTGAAATTTCTAGAAGATGTTTTATTCTATTAATATCCAGATTAAACTAAAAATGTGTTACTTGAAAGAGAGTAGACATTGTTACTTGTTATTATTAGTCTCTAAACCTATTTCAACAATAGTTCAAAGTAGGCAATTTTATCTCCACCTATATAATATGGAAAATGATATTCAGGATTTCTCTGAAATCTTTGCTACAGTTCATTGTCTGTATGAGATTAGTCATCTAGTAGAGTCCTGTTGTAGTGGAACACAAGATAAACTTTAGTTAAAGAAGGGTGTAGAAATAGTCTTATGCATGGTAAACCTCAAGTAAGGAAAGCCCAGGTCCAGGGCCAAAATAGGGAGTACTGGACTACCAAATGGTAGAGCGAGAATAGTAGTGGCCTCCCATGGGGTTGGCTATCCAAAACCACATTTCTCTTCCTGGCTCCTGCTCCCACCTGGTACACATGGTCACAAAGAGTAGGGCTTCCTGCAGCTATGCTTGACCTTATCCCCTGTCACAGCCAACCAGGAATAGACACCTGAGCTAAGCTAGGCCAATGAGTATCTTCCCAGAAGTGTTGGAAATGAGCCCTGAAGTAGTCTGGTTTCGGCCTGGCTGGTGTTTTGAATTGAGGAAATGTAGTCTTGGGAGCCTTTAACAGTCATACTTGTGGAGTGGAAAAGCAGAGTAAGCCAGTCTGCAGAGAAAAATCAAAATGAGGCAGAGGCAAGAGAGGAGTGGAGAGTGTTGATAAGACTCAGGTCTTGGTTCCAGTTTATTCCAGAGGCTTAGCTGAATTCTTGTCCTCAAATGCACTGGCAACCTTGAACTGAATTCCCTTCTTGGATTCAGCTAGTCAGAGTGAATTTCTGCTACTTACAGCCCAAAGAGTCCTAAATAATTGAAGAGTATCAGGATCTGAGGAAGAAGTACCAAGATGGAGTGGTGGGAGCAAAGACCCGCCCACTTCAACTTTGATTTAATTGAAAGTGCCAAATCTTACTATTATTAGATTTCCCAAAAAAATGTGTCTTTTTCCCTTTTGACATAAAATATAAAATATATGAGTATCTTCTCAGGTTTTTTTTTTTTTTTTTTTTTGGTTTTGGTTGGTACCAGAAGTAGAACTCAGGTCCTTGCACTTGCGCAGCAGGCAGCGAAACCACTGAGCTAAATCCCGACCCTCTTCTTGTTTCTTTTTAAAAGTAGGAGTCTCTAAACAGTTGCTATCTAGCAAAACCTTCTTCAGTGATAGATATGTTCTGTGCCTGCACTGTCCAAATGTGACCACTGGCTACATGTGGCTAGGTTCTTGAAACTTAACTTGGCTAGTGTGACTAAGAAACTGAATTTTTAAAAATTTTAAGTTAAGGAGTCACTGGCTAGTAGCCACCATGTTGGACAACACAGCTTTTCATTGAAAATAAGGTTTCTTTAGTGACAGGAAGCAACCAGTACAACTGTGGATGTAGCTCAATGGTAGAGGGCTTGACTAGTATGCCTAGCACTGAGGCCCTGGTTTTGATTCCCAGGAACAACAACAACAACAACAACAACAACAACAAAATGAGACCCCTAGAAGAATACTGGTGGTTTTATAAGAAAAGAGATCAGGTAATACATGTGCCCTCCTTGTCTTTTGCCGTGTGATGCCCTAAACTGCCTTGAGATTCTTTGTAGCCCAGGCTGGCCTGAAACTCATGATGATCCTCCTGCCTCAACCTCCTGAGTGCTAGGATTACAGGTGTGTGCCACAGTCCCCAGTGTATCCCTCTCCCTCTCTCTCTTTCTCTCTCTCTCTTTCTTTCTCTCTCTGTCTCCTCCCCCATTCTAGCCTCCCTCATACCAGTCAAGCTGCCCTAACCTTTTTTTAAAAATAAAAGACATTACAGAGAGATGAATTTTTCTCAAAATAACATTCAAATTCTATCATAAGCAGTTCTACAGAAAAACATGAAACAGAACAGTTGATTACAAAAGTGAAACTACTGGGTGTAGCTCAATGGTAGACCACTTGCCTGTCTGCCTGAGTCCCAGGGTTCAATTCTCAGCACTTAAAAAAAAAAAAGTGACTTTTATTTCTGGTATGTTTTCACACATTAAAAAAGGAAGTATTTTATTCATGGTATATTTAGTAAGTGAAATATGACAGATAAAGAAAAATATAATGATAAAAATATGCCAGGATAAGTACCAAAATTAACATTTTTTCATGTCCTTTGATTCAATGGTTACTCTTCTAGAAATTCATTCTAACAAAATGGACATTTCCAAAACGATGTATAAGAGGGATGTACATCAAGGGCTGGGGGTATGGCTCAGTGATAGAGCACTTCCCTAGCATGCACAAGCCCTTGGGTTCAGTCCTCAGCACAGTAACAGCAAAAGCACATCAACATTGTTCACCATAAAGATTAGAAATTTTCTGATATGAACATGTCCACCATGATGTATGCAGTAATGCCTTGCTGTGACCTCAGGGTGTCCCTTTAGTAAGTAGTAGTCACTGAAAGGATCAGAGTAGGAACCGAGCCATAGGCTGCCAGCACCCTACATAGCCTGACCCCAAAATCCTGGCCAGATGGTTGATAATGATTCATCAGGCTGATTATACTTTCTCTTTCACAAATTAACAAAAAAAAGATAAAGTGAGCCAATTGGAATTTAAGTATTTTTACTTTATAAATAAGTTATATATAAAAACTTCAGGCAGTAAAAAGATTATTTGAAAATATGCCTAATATATATCAATGTAAAACTTACTGAGCAAAATATTAACAACACTGTTGTTTTATCCATTAATGTCTCAATCATTTATGAGTTAATTTAGTTACAGCAGGTGGTCAATGAATTCTTTCAATTGACAGTATGGGAAATATGTGTTGATAATAAAGTTTTATATATAGACAAGATTGGGCACATTCAGGGTGGTAAGGCCATAGACAAGTTTTATATTTATAAAGTTAACTGTCTTGGGTTTTAAAGCTCATTAGAATTGGCCTCTGTAGGAAATGAATATTGGCTCTGTTACCAAAATCAGAGACTGAATTTCTCATGAATAGATTTCTTTACACAGGCAATATAGATTTTTAAAAAACCAACATAGGCTCATTAAAAGTTAATATAAATGAGAAATTAATTCCCTGAAGTTCTATCAGCCACTTTGTTGATTTTTAAATAAATCAGCTTGTCAAATAAAGCTCTATACAGTATTTTCCTCATGTACTTTCATCACCTTCTCCTGGGTGGACAAGGGCCAGCCATTCAGTATTCAATATTTAAATATCTAACACATTCAAAAATAGATAAAATAAATAGTGTAGTACCATAATTTAACAAAGTGGAGAAGAACTTGCTAATAAATGTTAAAAATTATTCAGCTGTAAACAATCATATCACACTCAGGTACCTCCTAAGGCCATCCATGAAATCCACATTGTGGAGATCATGGAAACCTCAAACAAATAGGAAATAAACGTCAGCCTCCTGCAGGCCTCTGTGACCTCACCAGCAATGCCATACCTGCATGGATGTTCAGTTGTGACCTCTCACTAAACTGGAGAATTTTCTGGTGTTTGCCCCTCCAGCTTTGGCTACTTGCTTCCAGAAAATGATCCCAACCCTGACCTCTGCTCCCTAACTGATTGTCCAAGTATGAAAATGTCAGAAATATGCAGCTGCTGCTAATCAGTTGCGTCAAATTTCTACCCTTCAGGATAGAAGTTCTCTGCTCATAAAATTCTTATCAAAATACAACTGGAAGTAATGCTATTCATCAAAGATTGCCCAAAGGGCTATAAGGCTATCCACTCTTATAGGCAAGACATGGTTTTTCGCCCTTGGATTTTTTTCCTCCTATCACATCAGACCAACACATATGCTCATACTCAAAACATAGAGTCCTTCTCCTGCGGAAGATTTCTGACATTATATTCTCCATTTGTGTAAAGGATTTTCTAAGAAACTGCCACCTATAATTTGTTGGTTGAGAATGCTGAGTGTTCCCTTTTTATAGACCCTTGAAGTAAGTTTCTTTTGGGCTTCAACTGTTTTGCTTCTGACTTACAAATACCAAACTGGTTGCCATGAACCATGTTTTTTCCGGCCTCCACAGCAGCCCAGAATCAGATTTGTAGACTATCTCCCAGCTACAGCTGTGTGTTAATTCTACCCCTGTTTGATTTTGTTTCCCATCTTAAATTTTCGCTCATTTTATCTATGATACAAGGAAGAGAAGAGAGAGAAAGAAGGCCAGGTAATAGAAAAAGAAACTGGGAGTCTGGTTAATATGTTATTTTTTGGTTCTTTTTACATACAAATTAAGGGCAATGTCCACCTTATAAGTACCAAAATGATTTTCCATTTGTGGGGAAGGGGTGGTTCTCACAAGACTTTCATGGAAAGTCTCACACCAAGAGAGTCTCATAACTGAAACACAAAACACACAAACATTAAAAAAAAAAACCCTTGCTACTATTTCCACTCATCCTATCCATGTAATGTAATAAGATAATTTTAGCAAAGGAGCAGATATGTAGTCCATTTACTTCAAGTCATTTAGGAGACCTTGTAACTGAAACCAGGAAGTCCTTATGCTCCTGGGTGGCTCAATACCACCCTTTTTTCTTCCCAACTTTGACTTACCTATGGCATCCTTTGACTTCCACGTTTCTGCATTTAAACTGTCAAGAAGGAGACTCTCTTTGGCTCAGATGTTCAGTGAGACACCATCTCACTGGTCAAGCCACACCAGAGGGTGACACTCAGTGTGTTACCTCTTGCCTAGCTACTGGAACAAGACGGGATAGACATTTTTAAAAATGACTTCCCAGGGGCTTTGTGTTAAAAGTTTGCCTAGCATGTGTGAGGCCAAACCCCAGCACCACAAAGTAAAAAGAAAAAGGCAGCAGCTAGGTATGGTGGCTCATTCCTGTAATCCCAGCACTCTGGGAGGCTGATGCAGGAGGGTTGCATTGCAAGTTTGAGCCCAACCTGGGCAAGTTAGTAAGACTGACTCCTAATAAAGAAAAAAAAAAGGGCTGAGGTGTACCTCAGTACAAAGGCCCTGAGTTAATCCCCAGTACTAGAAAAAAAGAGAGAGGAAGGAGGAGGAAGGGGAAATAGAGTGGCAAGGAGAGGGGGAAATGAGAGGAAGGGGAAAAAAAGGAAAGAAAAAAAATAAAAGGCAGCATTCATTGAAAGGAATGCAGGTAAGCAGGCACCAAAGACACCTAGTACACCACAAAAGAATCATATGGGAAGAAATCAAACTTTCTCATTCCTTAAACGTACTGAAATTGAAGCTACCCTTCAAGGCTAGATTCAATTCCCAGATCTCCTGTGAAGCTTAGCCTGATCATCCCAACAATCATTTATATCCACCACATCATATCTTAGGATGTAATTTATGCTATTTTATGGAATTATCAGGTCTTCTACAATGTAAGATCTGGCAAGGCAGAAACTGGATCTTCCTCATCCCCATAGGATTTGTGTGTCCTTTACATAGTATTCTCAATAAGTGCTTGTTTTTGATAATACAAAACTTGATACAGGGCTGGGGATTTAGCTCAGTAGCACTGCACCTGCCTCACAAGCACAAGGTCCTGAGTTTGATCCCTAGTACAGGAAAAAAAAGTCGATACAATGCATGAACCAACCAAATAAAAACTAATCCTACCTGATGAGTAAGATTTAAGAAGACTCTCAGAATTATTTTTAAATTGAATAAAAATCAACCAATCACAATGATGAAAGAAGTAGGATTCTAGCCTTTTAGGCCTTTAATACCTGCCCTTTATACTCTTTCAGTGCCCAGAAAAGTTTCCTGTGACCAAGAAGCCTATATATGCTGCCCTTTGCCCATGTGTAAAAGACGCCCTTTGGAGCCAATCTGTGTGGCCACAAGCTCAGTCTCAACTGCGGAACTTCTGACTCTGACCAAGACGGATTTCCTGTCCTGCCTGACACCCTTAGTGTACAGATTCTTATCACTAAATCAACACAGTCAGGCTCCCCAGGGACTGCCTTTTTCCTGGTAGGGCATTTCCTCCCCATTCCTACCTTGTCAGTTTGATAAGCATAATATTTTTTATTCTACCCTGGAGTGGAGGCACTGGAGTTTTATACTGACTATCTAAGAGATAAAGATGCTCAAAAATTCCAGGAAATACTTCCCCAAAATGTATGCATTTAGCTCAAGTATAGGTTTAGGTCTAAGGCAGGGATCATGAATTTGGCTAGAACATGTAGCCTAGAGCTGTGCTTTTTTTGGTCTCCAGTATCTGTCCATCTGTCTCTGCTCTTTCTCTTCTTTCATTGAATTTGAATATCTTCACATAGAGCATGCTCTTCAATATACCATACCCCACCACTCTATCACTGGCCCAGGCCCTCGTTTTTACACTTAGCAATTCCTACCTTTTATAGCAGTCAGCTACTCTGGATCTTCCTTTCTTTTTCAGACCAAGCTGACCACCAACAGCCCAGAGAATGTTCTGACAAATCAGAGGGGCCCTGGGCACTTCTACCAGCTCTCTGTAAAGCGAGCCACTCCTGTGAGATATTATTTGGTGAGGAAGGAAAGGAAGCCTCTCTTTACTTTGATACGTATCTTGAAACAGCAAGAAGTCCCCTCAAACAAAAGCACAATGGCAATATACTATCTTAAACAATTACCTGTAATTCTTTAATATCATCTAATATCTAGTCAGTGTTTGTATTTTCCTGATTGTCTCATAAAGATTTGTTTGCTTGTTTTTACAGTTGCTGAGTTTGAATTAAGGGCCACATATTGCACCTGAGTATACTCCTTGAGGCTCTTAACTTGCACATATGCTTTTTCCTCCCTTGCACTTTATTCATGGAAAAAACTGTGTTACTTGTCCTGTGGAAACTCCTATATTCTGGGTTTTGATTATTCTGTTGGCTGCACTCCTGTAGTATCAATTTATCATTTTCTGGCTCTATTTTCCATAATAATGGTGGTAAAATGTAAAGACTTGATCAGATTACATGTGATTTGGAGGGCAAGAATATTTAATAATAGTGTTGTGTACTTTCCCTTACATAACATGAGATATACAATGTTTGCTATCTACTTTGTTACATTGAGATTGATCAGCATGTTCAGGTGTTATAAACCTGATTCTATTATAAAGTTCTCATCAGTTTTTAGCAATGGTTTTATTATCCATTAATGATCATTGTCTGGACATATTATTTCACTAGTTGTGGCGATATCATATATTTCTTCTTCATTTATTATCTAGATATTATTTTAATGTAATTATAATTATTCATAATAATTATTTTTAATAATTAATCTCTCTTATCATCTGTTGGTTATCATGAAATATAGGGATTTTTTTCCAGGAAAAGTAAGATGTTTGCTTATTTCCTTTTATTTACCAGTTTTCACAATACTGAACATACTCCAAAGATGACCGAGGACTTTTTGGTTTTGGGTTCTCTGTGTCCTTATGAGCTAGCTCATCTCAATATATTACAGGGATTTTTGGGGGGGTTTTTTGGTACCGGGGATCGAACTTGGGACCTTGCGCTTGCAAGGCAGGTGGCAGCACCACTGAGCTAAAACCCCAGCCCAATATATTATAGTTTGATGTTTTTACTCACAATGCCCTAGCCACAGTGTAGATTCTTTTTTTTTTTTTTTCTGGTTTTTTTTTTGGTACCGGGGATCTGAGTCTAGATTCTTAAAGATGAATGAGCTGCAATCACATAAGCAATTCCATAAGCTTTCCATAAGACTAAGAGCTACTCTTCAGAACTTACAAAATGAGTTGTTGTGGGACTTATGCAGATCTTATGGTTGCAGACTACAATGAGTGTTACTGCTGTTTCTGAGGGCTCGACTTTCTACTATGAAATCCAACAATCATATGGAGAGTTGGAATCACTTCAGGCAAGAAACTGTCACATTCCCAGTACTTGATAAGCCTTCCTGAGAAAAATAACACCTTCCTGAACTCTCATTAAAAGGGAAGTAAATGAATAAAATAAGTGTTAACCCACAAGAAGAAAAAGAAATAAAAAGGGGAGGGAGGGAGGGAAAGAAGGAAGGAAGGAAGAAAGAAAGAAAAACAGAGAGAGAGAAAGAAAGAAAGAAAGTAAGAGAAAGAAAGAAAGAAACAGAGAGAAAGAAAGAAAGAAAGAAAGAAAGAAAGAAAGAAAGAAAGAAAGAAAGAAAGAAAGAAAGAAAGAAAGAAAGATGGGGAGATGGAGTAAGGGAGGGAAGAGACAAGGATAAATGAGACTACAAGAGTGATGATGAAGGGAAGCCCCAGGATAATAATTACCCACTACCCCAGATTAGTCCAAGAAGATGAGAAATGACAAAAAAGTGACACATTTCCTAATACATGGAAAGTTTGAAGATGAATGCCTGATAAATAAGTAAATAATAACTAAGCAAAAATTTTAAAGGTATTTATTAACTCTTGAAAAGTAAAAAAGGTATTCAAGAAAGGAAAATCCAAAAACATTACTTATTTTGTGGATATGGCATAATTGTAATAATATAAGACTATTAACAATCAAAAATTGTGATATAATCATATTGATAAGAAGTACGAAAGGTAAGGGGTGTTGTGTGTGTGTTAATAGAGCTGAATTTTCCTCTTTCATAGTAAGAAGTCATTAGTAAACTGTAAGACACAAAACTTCAGAAAAAGCAGCTAAAGTACATTATTTAGAAATACAGAGGCAAATGTCAGAAACAACAGCTAAAAATATTGAAGTTAGTTGTTCCCAGGAGATGAGAACCTGGAGTGTGGGGGTGAGGCAGGAGACTTTTATTTTTATTTGACATTTTAAATTCTATTACTATATACATTTATCAGTTAAGAGTTTTTTATTAAAAACTCATCACATTTCTATGTGTCTCTAATTCAAGTAATTCTTCTGCCAGGAAATTAATCTCAGTCATGACTTGGGGTTTTAACCCTCCCTAAAGAAAGTCATACAAGAGTTCCAAGTGGTCTCATGTATTCTAGAATATTTAGGGAAGACCCTATGGTCTCCAGTGTACTTGCCTAAGACCAGTCTCCTCCATTTTGGTGCCAAGTTAGTGAGACTTTCACAGCCACCCTCAAATTTTAGCATCACCCAGTACCTCTCATCAGAAAGAGCCTGTAATCCCAGTTCAATCCCTAGTAACACGCACGCGCACACACACACACACACACACACACACACACACACACACCACTTTCAAGCCAATAAGCTAGAGAGACAAATGCATGCCACAGGGGTATACATGATCACTGGATGAGGGAGGAAGAGAAGTGGGTTTAATTCATGTTTTCTCACATTCTTTCTTGTTTCCTATTTTGTAGGTTTCTAATATATATAAAGTATATTTATAAACAAAAAATTCACATATGTGGAAATGCATCCTCAAATGCATTTTTAACTGATGAAGTATATTATCTAAGATATTTGAGAGTTATGTGCTGAGGCAATGCCATTCAACAGGAACATGATCTGAACCACAAATGTAAGTGTCATATGTAACTCTAAGTCTTTTGTAGCCATACACACACACACAAAATTAATTTTAATAATATATTTTATTTAACCCAATATGTCCAAAATATTCTCATTTCAACATATAATTAATGTAAAAATTACTGATAAAAGATTTTACTTTATTCTCCTTTACTGAGGCTTCCAAGACTAATATGCAGTTTATGATGGCAGCACTTCTCAGTTTGAACTAGGACATTGCAAGTGCTCAGCGTCACCTGGGGCTCCTGACCACAAGGATGGGCAGCATGGCCTTGGGTGCTAGGGGACTTCTGAGACAAGTCTCAACCCCAGCACTGCATCTGACAGGGGCAGCCCTGCTGGAGCTGAGGCAGAACTGCATCTACCACATCTCTGCAGCACCCCCAAGGCAGTCAGGAGAAAAAGACTATAATCCACTGAGCATCTACTTTGTACTTAGGCACTTTTACATTCATTTCATTTAACTTTCTAGCAGCCTCCTTGAGGTAGAGATGAAGAAATAGAGACTCCACTTACAGAACTAGTTAGAATCTCAAATTCTTCATCCAAAGCCCTGAACTGCAGATTCTTCTGAGTGACACTCCTTCGCCTCTTCTACTGCACTCATCTTTGTGTGCTGCCATTTCCTGTTGAGGGCACATTCACAGAAGAAGCCTATAGAGTCCTTGCAGTGAGACCTCAGGGCAGTCCTGATGCCCTCTTTCACCTCTTGAAAGAACAAAAAACAATGCAGATTCTACAGGGCATTCACTGCCCTCTTGTTCTCTCTAATTGTGTATGCTCTGATTTCTCAGCATGGCAGTTGGCTATTGGGGGCTTCTTTATGTGAAGTCAGTCTGTAGTAGATTAATTAAGCATTGTATTGATTTTGTATTCTCTGGGGAACTTCTAAAAGGGCTGTATTCTTGAAGCCACTCTCTGAGTTAGTAGAACATTTCCCCTCTGCAAATGTGCTACCTGGAATTATCACTGTCCTCTCACCACCCCAAACAGGTACCAGCCAAACTCACTTTTTGGCCTTCTCCAAACATGGCATGGCAAGAAAAGAGGATGAGAGTCCTGCTGTTGTGTTTTAGGTCGTGTTGATTTAACACTTCATCATTTGTGCATCCTGGCTGTCTTGCTTGTAGATTTTCATTTTTACATCCTGGTAAATACCTTGCAGGGGTGTTGTTCCTCTTAATTAGTTAATAGTTTGTAAGGCGCATTACAGATGAAAGTGCTGTGTCCACAATCGATATGAACATTTGAGTATCCTCAAGCTGTCCTTTGCACAGGCTCAACACAAATTGTGAGAGATTTGCATTTGGAAAAAGGCTTGGGTATTCTCCCCTGAACTATAGATTGCTAAAATATACATATTTGGGGACTGGGAGTGGCAACCAACACAGGACAGTTTGTGTTAACGCAGTTTTCTGGCCTTGATGTAATGTCTTCACTACTGAGAGTGCTGCATGCTGATGAAGAATAGGAAAAGAGATTCCCTGTGAACTGTGGTGCTTTTGTGATAGATCCTTACTCTTCTCGATATGTGGTTGTGTTTTGTTGTTTTGTTTTCTTTTTTATTCAGTGAGTGGGTGACTGAAACAATTTAGCTGGATTTCCAATGTGTCTGGGTAAGAAAAAAGAATCACTTAAAAGTATACCATGTTAAGTTAAATGTGGAGTAATGTTTCACTAAGAAAAATTTTAAATACCAGTTTCATTTGCTTTTGCTAACATAATCACTAGACTTGAGTTTATCACATTTTTAAACGTGTAAAGAAAAATGTTAAGCATCCTTATTAAGGTATTTGATTTCAATACCCTATCTTTGTAAACACACATGCACAAAATGTTTTCCTGTAAAATATTGAATGGCTGTTTTCTAATCCTCAATTTTTAAATGAGGTTGATATTGAAAAGTAAGAAAACTGCTTAAAATGGAACAGAGAAATTTGTAGATTTTTATTTTACTTAACAGTGATGATTTATGAAAAATATGACTTTTGGGATAACTTTCTTTTTTATAGTCAAAAATATAATTTACAGTCTAAAAGCCACTTGATATTTCCTCTCAAATCCATAAAATGGCTATTACCTGCAAGTAATGTTAAAAAAATGTTATTTTGGGAGATCCAGCTTTCATTTTAAGTCTATAACTAATTATCCTTCATCTTTTAATTGCTTTTCCATGCAAGAAAATCCACAATTTATTTTAATAATCAAAATTCCTAAATGCTGCAGCAGGATCCTCAGTCAATGTAAATTTACATAATTCATCTTCCACTCGTTTTTCTATAATTAGTACAGCTGTCACCAGGGAGCCACATTCTTGTGGGCAGGTAGCTATGGGTACAGCAAGCAGGCTTCAGTCAAACATTTCCTTTTGAACCATCTATCAGCTTTTCCTCTCATTTTAAATGAGTCAGGTTCTGTGAAGAATTTGTTTTTTACTTACCAGATTTCTCTTTTCTAATTGTGACTCTCATTCCTTAACTTACAATTCATTCTCCAAGTCTAATTTGTCAGAACACATAAATAAGACTAAAGAATTTCCTGGTTAGGCCAACTGTAGGCTGCATATATGATACTTCTCTTCATAGCTTGCATATTTTATCAAGGAAGACCCTGATTTCAAACTGCAGTTACAGTGTGGATAAAAACATGGCAAAAGCACATTATAAGTATAACAGGGCTGGGGATGCAGCTCATTGGTAGAGCACTTGCCTAGCGTATATTAGGGCCTAGTTTCAATGCTCAGCACTGTAAAAAAAAAAAAAAAAAAAAAGCATGTTTTTTGTACCTGAGATTGAACTCAGGACCTTGCACTTTCAAGGCAGGTATGGCACCACTGAGATAGATCCCTGGCCCCCCTCTTTTTCTTCCATATATAATTTTTGAATTGTCTTTCTCACTAGATATGGTGGTACATGTTTGTGACCCAAGCATTCAGGATGGCAAGGTAAGGAGATGGCAAATTCAAGCCCAGCCTGGGCAATTTAGCAACTTAGCAAGACCCTGTCTCAAAATAAAAAATTAAAAATAAAAAAGGGTGGGAATGTAGCTCAGTAGGAAGTCCCTGGGTTCAAACTCCAGTACCAAAAATGAATGAATGGGTCTGGGGATTTAGCTCAGTGGTGCTGCCCCTGCCTCGCAAGTGCAAGGTCCTGAGTTCGATCCCCGGTACCAAAAAAATAAAAATAAAAATGAATGAATGAATGAGTAAGATTGTCTCTCTCCTAAGTATTTGGTATATAGTTCTAAAGAGGAATGAACAAAATGTTTTTACCTACTTTCACACACACAGTTAATACAATATATTCAACATCTCTGATCACCAAAATGTGTAGAAATTTTTCCTCACCAACAACCAATCAATTCTCCATCAGACACCAACCAGGTATGTACAATTTAACAACCTACTTACATTCTGACTCTGTCTACCTGGGGATAGTCTGAGACCCCACAGCGTTAGTGCTTAGTTTGACAAGACTGCTCCCCGTTTTAGATGCCTTTTACCAGCTCCAGGTTGTGAGCTGTGCTTCTAACTGGCTATAACCTAGGGACTCTCCCTACCTGCACTTTGAGTTCACTCTCCGAGGGTGGTTTACATACTCTTTTTTCAAATTCAGGGAGACATTTATGTTTCCCTATTTGTTGTAAAGCCTATTATGAAGGATACGGATGGACAACCTGAAGAAAGAGTTGCAGAGGACACCTCATATGGGATAAGGTGTGTGAGAGGTATGTGTCAGGTAAAAAGGGCCCACCAGACCAGACCACAACAAGCCTTTATTAAGGAAACAGATCTTCTGGGCTGTTTCTAAACAAAAGAGAGACAAAGACAATATGACTGGGGCAGGGAGTGTCTTTTATAGAGACTGGGGTGGGGTTTGTAGGAGCTGAGGCGGGGTCGAGTGAGGTAGTGGCTAGGGAATGGAGGAGCTGGTGATGTCACTAGGTGGTAGGAGGTGAGCGAGTATTAGGTTACTCTCTAGGCGGGAACAGGGGCATGCTGGGAAGAAGGGTTTGTTCTTTGGTGGGAGCAACCATCTTGGCATGATGTCACATGGGGAGGGGGCAAGGCACACTAGGAAGAGGGCAGCTACTATACATAATAGCTGCTGAGGTAGTGGGAGACCTATCAGTATGTGAGAAGGGATAGGGAGTTTCCATGACCCCTCATGGTTCACTCTTCAGGCACCTCCATGAGTTCAACAGCATAAAAGTTCTCTGAACCCTGTCTTTTGGGGGGTTTAGGAAGGCTTTAGTAGGCATGATTGATTACCTCATTAGCCATTGGTGACCAACTTCACTTTCAGCCCCCCTTCCCTCCTCCGAGGATGAGGGGCGGGGTGGACCTGTCAACCTTCTGATCATGTTCTCTCCGTCTGTTTTCCACTGCTATGACAGAATTCCACAGCCTAAATAATTTATAAGGAAGCAAGTTTATTTCTCATAGTTCTTGGAAAAGTCCAAGATTAATGTGTTGACATTTGATGAGGGCCTTCTTGCTGCATCATTCCATGGTAAATGAGAAGGCAAAGAAATCAGAAAGAGAGCTTGAGGGCCGGGGACTTAGCTCAGTGGCACCACGTCTGCCTCACAAGCCCAAGGTCCTGAGTTTGATCCCTGATACCAAAAAAAAAAAAGAAAAAGAGCAATTGAGAAAGAGAATTTGAAGAGAGGACTGAACTTGTCCTGTTATAAGGAACATACTGCAGCAATAAATAAATCTACTCCCTTTATAATGGCATGAGTCCATTCACTCTGTCCTTACAGCAGAATCACCTCTCACTCACTAGCCCTCACTTCCCGAGACTTGCCTTGGGGATTATGTTTCCAACACATGTCTTTTGGTAGACACAATCATAGCACATGCATTAGTCTTTCTGGCAACCACCCCCATCATGAGGCTATTTATGAGCCCCAACTACTAGTCATCTCATTAGCGTGTGTTGTGGTTTAGACCTTAAATGTTCCTCAAAGGCCATATATTGAAAGTTTGGTCACTGTCCTTGGCACTATTGAGAGGTAGTGGAACCTTTAAGAGCTGTAGCCTAGTAGAAGGAGGGTAGGTCACCTTGGGCATACCCTTGAAGAGTACTAGGGCTGTGGCCTCTTTATCTTCCTCTTTGTCTCCTGGCTTTCATTTAGGTGAACAGATTTCCTCTACCATGTCACAATATTATGCATCACCTCAGGCCAGAAAGCATCAGAGGCAGCTGATCTTGCACTGAAACTATCTATGAATCAAAATTTTTTCCTTCTTTTAAGATTACTATCGCAGGTGTTTGACAGAAAACTGACAAACATAGCACACAAAAGACATTCATGGTGAGAAGTAGACTGCAGGCAAGATTAAAAATGGTGAATTGGCCCAGGGATTTAGCTCAGTGGTTCCAGCGCCTGCCTCTCAAGCACAAGGTCCTAAGTTCAATCCCTGGTACCCAATAAATAAATAAATAAATAAATAAATAAATAAATAAATGAATAAATGAATAAATGAATGGCCGGGGATTTAGCTCAGTGGCACTGCACCTGCCTCGCTAGCGAAAGGTCCTGAGTTTGATCCCCCATACAAGGGGGAAAAAATGGTGAGTAAAGACCAGCCACAAAATACAGCTTCTCCAGAACCTGGAATTGAAACACCTGGAGGGCCAGGGATTTAGCCCTGTGACACAGCGTCTGACTCACAAGTGCAAGGTCCTGAGTTCGATTCCAGGTACAAAAAAAAAAAAAGAAAGAAAGAAAGCACTCTGGAGAGCTGACCCCAGTTCCTGGAGGGGGACCTGTTTGCACTAATACAAGATATGCTCAGAGAAGGTCAGCAGCTCCAGGGAGAAACAATGGGCCAGACTGGCAGCGTTACCCCAAGAAAAAACCACGGTTATTGTAAACTGCAAGAACTGTGGGGTTTTACTCCAAAAGTTATTCAAGGCAAGCTAGAATTGGAAAAGAAATTCAGTGCAGTGTCCACCATACTTGAGAGTATTTAATCAGAAGCCATTTGGGGAAGAGGTTAATTGTTTAAAACTGAGCTGCAGAACAACTACAGAATAACTACACTACAGGGTTTCAGGAGTTATCCTACCTCAGTGACAGCGATAGCCGGGGTGTAGTCACAGAGAGGGACAGCTTTGACATAGACCCCCTGAGAACTTTAAGTTCAGATTTGGACAGAAACCCTCCTGTCAAGAAGCTAGACCAGGGCCGGGGATTTAGCTCAGTGGCACTGTGTCTGCCTTGCAAGCGCAAGGTCCTGAGTTTGATCCCTGGTACCAAAAACAAAATTTTTTAATTAATCTTTAGATATTTAGTTGATTCTATGCTCTATCATTAAATTTTTTTCTATTGTTAATGGTATTATAGTTGTTGCATTTAGTAAATATTTACTGTATGTAACTATTTGGCTTGTCTTGGTGTCTATAATTACAGAGCTCTTTATTGTTGAGGCTGGCACAGTGGTAAATTTTATTGGTTCTTATAGTATGTCAATATTCAGTTTGTTTTTTACTTTATTATTATTACTATTGTTGTTGTTGCTGCTGATTTCATTGTTATTTCCAGGATGCCATAGTTATTGTTGTTAAATGGTTTTTGCTATCTGTCAATATCTGGTTTGTCTTTGTGTCATCAACAATATTGCAGTTCATTTCCAGAATACTGAGTACTGGACCAATTACACTGCTCCCCTTTCTCCCCAAATCAACAGAGGTGGTCAGATCTTGGTACAGAGGCAAAAGCCTATGGTTAACCATGCTCAAAGTGCATCACTGGAAAGCAGACACTTATTAAACCATCTCTATACAGGCAATAAAGTCATTCCACTATGACTGACCCACAATCCTTAGCACACACACACACACACCACAAAACACTAGAAATGCGAGAAAATGAGGCAACAAAATGTTCCCCCAAACTCCACACTCCCCCAAAACTGATCCATGGGGCATCAACAAGGAGAAAGTCAAAAGCCAAACAGCTGAATTATACAAAACGATTACAGAGAAGATAAAAAGAAAATCCATAAGGTGCTCAGTGACCTCAAAGATGATATAACTAAACAGATAATGGACTTACTCAACAAAACAATCAGTGAGCTTACAGAAGACACTAATAAAATACTAGCTCAGGTAAATAAAACAATACAAAATGTGAAAGACCACTTTAGCAAAGAATTAGAGTTCACAAAAATGTGCCGGCAATCCAGGAGATAAAATATTCTATTAAAAGTATGGGCAGCAGAAGTGATCAATGCAAGGATAGCATCAGAGCTATAAGATAGGGCCAATGCAGGTGACAATATATTCAGAGATGCCTTAAAAACAAGAGAATATGTAAAGTGGACCCAATAGCTACTAGGTGGTACAAAGATAGCTAATCTAAGATTAATTGAAACTAGTGAAAAATCAGAAGACAGCTCAAATGGTGGAAAAAGAAAAACTCTGTTTGCTGGAAAATTTCCAAGTATGGGAAAAGAATTTAACATGCAGTTAATTAAGGCAGATAAAACTCCAAATAGCCATAATCAGAAAAGAAGTTCTCCATAACACATCATAGTCAAAATCCTAGAAGTCCAACACAAGGACAGAATCTTAAAAGCTATTAGAGAAAAGCAATAAATCACATATAAATGTAAATTCATTAGAATTACAGCAGACTTCTCAACACAAACCATAAAGGCTAGGAGAACTTCAAGTGAAGTGTTTCAAGCCCTAACACAAAATAACTTTCAACCCAGACTAGTATGTCCTGCCAAACTATCTTTCAAAATTGATGGAGAAATAAGGTTTTCATGACAAAGAATACCTTAAAAGATTCATGACCACCAAACTAGCTCTTCAAAAAGTTCTCAAGGATATCCTAGAAAGAGACAATAGGTCAACTATGCCAAAAAGTCCAGTGGAATGAGTACACCAGGTAGGGTGAACAGTCAAACAGAAGGGGGAAGGAATGAATCAGCAACTGGAAAATAATACAATGGCAGGAATAAGTCAATACCTTTCAGTAATAATTCTCAGTGTGAATGACTTAAATTCTCAATCAAAAGACACAGATTGCCAGGTTGGATAAGAAAACAAAACCCAACAGTATGCTGTATACAAAAATAACATATTTAACCCAAAAAATAAACTCAGACTAACAATCAAAGGATGGAAAACAATATTCCATGCAACAGGACTCCAAAACCAAGCAGGAGTAACTATCCTATTTTTAGACAAAAATAGGCAAAGCATATCACTATAGGCAAAGAATATCACTATATATCAATCAAGGGAACAATTCAAAAGGAAGAGATAATAGTTATAAACATATATGCACCAAACCTCACTGCACCCAACTGCATAAAACAAACACTATCGGACATAAAAGTTCACATAAGTATCATATAAGTATAATGAGAGACCTCAATACACCACTGTCACAAATAGATGGATCAATTAGACCAAAAAGTCAACAAAGAAATGTCAGAGTTCAACCATACCTTCAAACAAATGGATTTAATAGATACCTACAGTGTTCCACCTAACATCAGAACACACATTATTCTCAGTAGCACGTGGAGCGTTCTCCAAAACAGACCACATAATTGCCCATAAAGGATACTTAGATAAATACAAAAGAATCAAAATTATCCCAGGCATATTATTAGTGCATAATGTACTGACTAGAAGTCAATGGCAAAAGATACTACAGAAATTATCTGAACACATAGAAATTAAACAATACACTGTTGAATAATCAGTGGGTTACAGAAGAAATTAGACAGTTCCTAGAAACAAATAATAATGTCAGTACAACATACCAGAATTATGGGACCCAATGAAAGCAGTTCTCAGAGGGAAGTTTATAGCTGTGAATGCCCACATAAGAAAAACAGAGCAAGTCCTAATAAATAACCTAATTATGTACCTCAGGGTCCTAGAAAAACAAGAACATTCCAAATCCAAAGCTAGGATAAGGAAAGAAATTATAAAGATCAGAGCAGAAATTAATGAAATTGAGACTAGAAAAATAGTACAAAGAATCAATGAATCAAAGATCTGGTTCTTCAAAAGAATAAACAAAATAGGCAATCCCTTAGACAATCTTGCCAAAAGAAGGAAAGAAAAGACCCATATCAATGCAATTAGAAATGAAAAAGGCAAAATCACACTGGACATTGCTGAAATCCAGAAGATTACTAGTAACTACTTCAAAAACCTGCACTCTAAAAAATTGCAGAATTTGGAAGAAATGGCTAGATCCATATGAGTTATCAAAAACAATGTAAGAGGAAATAAAAACCATGAATAATCCAGTAACAGGCAATTAAATTGAGAAAGTAATAAAAAAACCTACCAACTAAGAAAAGTCTAGGACACGATGGACTCATCACTAAATTCTACAAGAATCTTCAGGAAAGATCTAATGCCAATACTTCTCAAACTCTTTAATGAAGTTGAAATGGAAGGAGTAATTCCAAAGTTACTCCTGGAATATAACATTACCTTGATTCCAAAACCAGAGAAGAACTGAACAAAAAAGAAAGTTACAGGCCAACCACTTTAATGGACATAGATCCAAAATCTGCAAAAATATACAAACAGAATGCAACAAATCATTTAAAACATCATAGGGCCGGGGATTTAGCTCAGTGGTTCTGGTGCCTGCCTCGCAAGTGCAAGGTCCCGAGTTCAATCCCTGGTACCAAAATAAATAAATAAATAAATAAATAAATAAATAAATAAAAAACATCATATATTATGATCAAGTAGGATTCATCCTAGGGATGTAAGGATGGTTTGACATACACAAATCAATAAATGTAATACCTCACATAAGTAGAAGCAAGGACAAAAATTACATGATCATCTCAATAGATGTAGAAAAAGCTTTTGACAAAATCCAATGTTAATTCATGATTTTAAAAAACTCTAAAGAATACAGGTATAGGGCCGGGGATTTAGCTCAGTGGTTCCACCGCCTGCCTTGCAAGCTAAGGACCCGAGCTTGATCTCCAGTACCAAAACAGAATAAAACAAAACAACAACAACAACAAAAAACAAAACAAGAATACAGGTATAGAATGACCTTATCTCAATCTGATAAAAGTATTTATGACAAATTTACTGCCAATATCATATTAAATGGGGAAAAACTGAAAGCTTTTCCTCTAAACTCAGGTACAAGACAGAGATGTCCACTATTGCTACTCCTGTTCAATATACTACTCAAAACTTTAGCCAGAGAAATCAGGCAAGAGAAAGAAAAAAAGGGGGGTATGTATAGAAAAAAAATTAAATTATCTTTCTCTGCAGATGACATGATTCTGTACATAGAAGACCCAAAAAACTCCAACAAAAGATTCCTAGAACTAATAAATTCAGCAAGGTAACAGGATATAAAATCAATACACCAAAATCAGTAGCATTCCTGTACACCAGTAATGAATTCACTGAGAAAAAGAATTAGGGAAACAATAACATTCACAATAGCTTCCAGAAAAATTAAACACTTAGGAATTACCATAAAAAAGGAAGCAAGAGACCTCTACATTGAAATTGTTAGTACTCAGAAAAGAGATTGAAGAGGACATTAGAAAATGGAAAGATGTCCTTTCTTCCTGGATAGACAGAACCAATATTATCAAAATAGACATCCTTCCAAAACTGATAGATGATTTAATAAAATCCCAGTCAAAATGCCAACAGTATTCCTCATAGAACTAGGAAAAAACCCCTAAAATTCATAGGGAACCAGAAAGGATTCAAAATAGCAAACACAATCATGGACAACAGGAACAATGCAGGAGGAATAATGATCCTGGATTTCAAGTTATATTACAAAGCTACAGTGATTAAAAACAGTATGGTACTGGCACAAAAAGAGATGTGTGGATCAGTGGAATGGAATAAAGTATGCAGAAACAATCAGAGACACATTCAGCCACCTGATCTTTGAGATGAAGGAAGTAGAGGAGGTGGAGGAGGTGAAAGAGGTGGAGGAGGTAGGGGAAGGGTGAGGGGAGTATATATGTGCCACAATGATTTGCATACAATAAGACATTTGTCTAATATTTATCAGTGTTACAACTTAGATGGGAAAGAGTGGCAGACTATCTACATAAAAATTACACCATTACAAGGCTGTTGACAGGTGACAAGGGAAGTATTTTTTCTAGGTGTATTTTATGTCTATGTCTTCTGAATTGCCTGGGCTACAGCTGATTTTCAACTATGTAACTCCTCACAGGAAGTAGAAAGTAAAATGTCAGTCCCCCAACACTGATGTAGTCAAGTTTAGGAGGCTGGGGAGGTTACTAGATGGATTCAATTTAACTGGTGAAGTGGAAAGCTGAGTATCTTCAAGTGTTAACAGGACCGGTGGGAGGGTAGCTCAGTGGTAGAGCACTTGACTGGCATGCACAAGACCCAAGGTTCACTCCTAAGCAATCCTCAATAAATATATAAATGAGTGAATGAATGAAGAAGGAAGTCAAACTAACAGTCAGCCAGGAGGGTGGTAAGATGGAGATGAGAGAAATAAAATACGAAAGTGGGTTGCCAAAATCAAGGGGAAGCCGTAAAGGACAGCAGTCTATAGTGTGAGGCATCAGGACAAGGGCTTAGACCTGTGAGGATTGTTTTTCAGTGGTCCTTCCACTGAAGGTTTCCTAACCATGGGAGTCAAAAGACATGTGGGATCGTATGTGCCTTAAGACCCTGAGGCAAAGTCAAGGAGGTAAGTGGGCAGCTAAATAAGGGGACTGGGCTTTGGGTTGGTGTATCCTGGGTAGCAGGAGGAGATGGTGAGCCTAAGGCAGCCAAGCTGAATGGGGCAGAACAGGAGGAGAGCAAAGGAGAGACCTGGAAGTCCACCTGGGCCAGGCAATGAAGAGAGATGTCAAAGTGGGACGCAGCACCTGCAGTGTCCCCTGAGGGTGGAGCTGGATGGAGACTCTCTGGTTGTCGATTCAGGGCTCCCATCAGATCCTCTTAGTCTGAGACTTGCTGAGGCCCCTCTGAGGGTCAGTACAGGGTTTCTCATCCAATTCCACACTGAACAAAACTCTGCCCCAACAAGAGGCAGCTAGTAGGACGTCTATTTGCCTCTTCTTCCTGGGCCAATAGCTGACATCCCTCGGCTTCTCTTGCTTAGGAAACACGCTGGGGCTGGGTTCTAGCCAAAGCACTGTGAACCTGAGGCAAGTTACTTCCAGGCCTGGAAAGAAACTGCAAAGCCTCCCATAGATGTGCTTCTCAGCCTCTCCGAATCCCAGAAACCATGGGGTAAAGATGGCAGGTCCACCATCAGCCTAGATCCCTGACAATGGAAGCAGATCCTGATCTTCTGGAGAGGGAGAAATAAACTTCCCCTGGCTTACTATGTGTTAGGGCATTGTAGCCTGCCTAAGAAATAACTGAGTGGCCAGAGTTTTCAAAGCCCCAAGAAGCATTTCTCATAGAGAAAAATGCCCCTGAGGCATCACCTTTATATGTCTTAAGTGTATGACCACTCATGGACACATAGAGATTGTTTCTGTGGTAACAATAGGCCCACTGTTTGCTTGTTTGTCCTTTGTTTGGAATCTAGAAGATTTTTTCCCATGGAGATGATGTTAGAAATGGCAGCGTGGTCCTCTCTCCTACATCCCCGTAACCTACAATACCAAAAGTAGTAGTTCAATACAGTCTACCATCATTTATAACATCTTTGCCTGGTGTCAGGGGGTAAAGAAAGCAGGACATTGAGAAGGAAAAATCAGACATAGCTTCTGTCAAGTCAACCTTAATAAAGGGGAACCTTAAATTCCAAAGTTCCAAACTCCCAAGAATCATGCTATCAGGGTGAATGTGAATCTGAAAATGAAGACCTAGAGATAACTAGTGCAAGATATTGATCCCCATAATACAACATATCTGCTTTGTTTTTTTAAAAAGAAATCTGGGAGGGATGCAAGCAAAAGTAATTCCATTTCTTTCTTCCTTGCTTCAGCCCCTTCCAGAATGTGTGTTTCCTCTACCCATCCTAGCAGCAGAGATGGGGTGGGGAGACAGCAAGGGTGCAAAGCAAGCAGGGAGGGCAGCGGAGGGGGAGGATGGGCCTTTTGGGTGGATTCTCTGAGTGGGCCTGAGAACACTCACAGGCCTGAAGATGACACCTTGCAGCTCAATAAACTTCCAGGGACAAGGATTCAAAACCAAGGTAGAATGCTTCTCTCTTCACACTCTCTCCCCACCCTGACATTCTCTTTCAAGAAACCTAGAGTAGGGCTGGGGTTTTAGCTCAGTGGTTCTGCTGCCTGCCTCAAAAGCGTAAGGTCCTGAGTTTGATCCCTGGTGCCAAAAAAAAAAAAAAGTTGAAGAAACCTAGAGTAAAGAAATGCCTGAATATTTTCCTGGGTTCTGTGAATATTGGCTTGGAAGAGATTCAGAACTAGACTTCTCCCCACCCCTTGCCCATAGTATGCACCTGAGATACTTCCAGTCAGCTCAATGCAGAAAGAAAAGGCACAGCTTTTGAGAATCACTGTGTTGAAGAAAAAAACCTGTTTTCTGGGTCACCATTTTTCTCCCCTAAGAAGAACTGAAGTCCTCTTCTGTAGGCCAAAGAGAAAGAGCAGGCTGTCCTGTTTGCCTCTACAAGTCTTCTTATGCGGGCATCCACCAGGAGATCCTAGAGGTTGGGGGGATTAAGGTTCAAATTCCTGGAATGGTATTTCCCATCTTTGCCACCCACAGCAAACTCAAGTCCAAGTGGCTTTTGAGTGTTTCTGAGAACCACCATATGAAATGTACAGTTATTGAGGAGTTTCAATAGTACTGGCCTCACCTGACTTGCAAGCGCAAGGACTGGAGTTCAATCCCCAGTACCAAAAAAAAAAAAGTACTGGTTTCATTAATGCACCTATACACTGAAATGCTATTCTCCTACATTCTTATTACAAACCCAAATAGAAAACTATAAAGAACTAAAATTATTGTATGCTTTTCAGCTTCTACAATATTTCAGGAATCCCCTTTCCCTTGATTTCTACTTGTTACCTAAGTAAAAGGGGACTTTGCTAAGCTTCCATTTACATCAGTGCTGGGGAATCCCACAAAACCCCAGAATGATTCACCTTCCTGGCTGCAGTAGCTTATCTGCAGCCTAGGTCAGCATTTAGTGAATGAAGGCCTTTCCCTAGTGCAGTTTTTTCCAAACATTATCAGGGCATCAACATCATCTGAGCCATTTATTAAAACTGCTAGTTGCTTATTCTAGCCAAGCTGGAGCAATGAAAATTTTCCTGCCAACCTCTACTTGTGGTAGAACCGTGAGACAATGGGAGCGCTTGTTCCAAAATACAACACTAATATTTGTCCATTCACTAATTCAGTTTTTCATTTGAAAGTATTTTTTTGGGGGGGGATCTACGTGCCAAGGATTATTCTAGATACTGGGACTATGAGAGTATTAAAATTGGCACAGCTCCCGTCTTTGTGGTAAAGGTAACAGATGATAAAATGAACGAACAAATATATAATCACATATTGTGAGAACATTATGAAGAAGAGATGTTGTGAAGGTAGTGACAGACCAGTGCAGGGACCCAGTAGATAAGGTGGCCTTTAATAGGCTTCTCTGGAGAGATGACACACACACTTGAAGGGTATAAGGTACCTAGAGGAAAGGGAGAGGAGAGGAGAGAATCGCAGGCATGGGGATAGCATGTGTTAAGATTCCTGGGTGGGAAGAGTGTAGTATGAAGGGGTGGGAGTTGGTACTTGATTGGATACTGGATAGCTAGTGTTTAGGCCTTGGAACTGTCAAGGATGGCAGGCCTTAGGGTAGAGCCCTCAGTGAATCAGGGGTCCTCACATGAGGTAGAATAGGCAGGAATGTGGCATATGACAGAGAGGCAGCGCCACCTATCAGGAATGCCAAAGAAATAGGACTTTTACAGAGACATGGAAGAGAAACAGTATGCAAGCAGCATAAAGGAATCAGAATGCTGAAGCCTGGGAAACATTGGGAGAATGAGCAGCTGCCCTCGAAAGGGTGGCAAGAAATATCTTCTGGGGACAGTCAGAGGGAAGGGAAGTGCACTGAATAAGCCAAGAACACAGATGTCATCAACCCAGGAGGAGGGTCCCAGAGGAAATGGTACAAATGTTAGGAGAGGAGGAAAAGGAGAAAGTTGAGTTGGGGAAGGGCAAGAACAGAGCAGAATGGAAAGGAGCAGAATGGAAAGGAAAGGAGGGCCCCGGAGAAGCTATGCTATTGGGCCACATCTTGATGGTCACCACAGATAACCAGTACTGGGTATGGCCTCTCCATAGTATGTGTCTGTGAGAACCAGCCCTAGGAGTCACCTATCGGATGAGAGGTGTGTGTCCTTCCGGGGACACCCTGCTTTTCCAGAAATCAGCGGCCTCCTGGACTTCTCCAGCTGAGGAAGTTAAGTCAGGGGGGAGACAGGAAGAAAACTGTAGCCTAGGGTGGGCTGACACAGTGTGCTGGACCAGATTCTGATGGACTACCACACAGGTGTAAAGAAAAGGGTCCCGAACTGTCCAAGAAGGTGTATTTCCTGAATATATGATGTAAGAGGCTCCAGCCATTGAAAGAGCCAGGAACATCATGAGAAAAGTCTGACAGGGTTGAGCCAAGGCAGACAGTGGCAGAGAAGGGACCAAGGCCTTAAACACCTAACCGACAGGGATCATGCTCAAGGAGTAAGCAAGATGGAGGTTATAAAGTGCACTGGTTGTATGTGTGTACTTTCTCAGAGGGGGGCTGACATTTATTATTTAAAAAAATTTTTTTTTCTATTTGGTACTGGGGATTGAACTCAGGGGGACCTTGCAGTTGTCAGGCAGGCACAGCTCCACTGAGCTACATACATCCCTGGCCCAGAGGCTGACATTTTAGAGCAAGTTTTACATGCTGCCTCGAAAGGTAACAGGCATCCTGGAGTCATATGGATCTTATCCAATTTCTCTACTATTTTTCCCCTTCCATCTGCTGAATGAGGATAATAGTACATATTAACATAGGTTAATAGTTCTTGAAATTTAACTTGAGACTAGCCTGAGATGCTAGGCCCAGCTTTATATCTATCAAAGATCTCAAGTCAGTAGTTCTAAGGTAGTAAAAACTGTCAGGATCCTTAGGATTGAGACATTTTCAAAATGTTTAACACAGGCCTGACTCAGGTAACCTACAGATGACCTGTACACAAGCTGGGCGTGGTGGTACACACCTGTAATACCAGCACACAGGAAGGTGAGGAATAGAACTGCAAGTTCAAGTTCAGCCTGATCAACTTAATGAGACCATCTCAAAAATAAATATACATATATACATATATATGACAGATATATTTCAGTGTGAAGGCCCTGAGTTCAATCTTTAGAATTGTACAAAAGAAAAAAATGTAAATATTTATTTGGTTGTATCTAACATGAGGAGCAACTTCCTTTGGGAAATAAATTCCTTTAGTATCTCTGAAAAACAAGAGTTAAAAACACTAGACAATAGTCCTTATTACAGTTATAAGGTACAACAAGCTTTCCCATCTACTTTAAAATACAAAAAACAAAACCAAAAACTTGTACTTCCAGTAATACTTTGTAAATGGACAGATTTCATATTCTTCACTTACTACAAAATTATAATGCGCAGATTATAAACTAGCGGTCAACCACATAACAAATTTTAAAAAGTTGTCGGTGAGGGCTGGGGATTTAGCTCAGTGGCACTGCGCCTGCCTTGCAAGCGCAAGGTCCTGAGTTCGATCCCCGGTACCAAAAAAAAAAAAAAAAGTTGTCAATGAAAAACCTGTGAAGAAGGTGTGAGGTTGTTTAATGGACATTGTACAATCAGTTATTTGGGGCAATGAAGTAAGTAACTTTCTGGAATTGGAGAATGGAGGAAATTAATTTTCAACACGATTAGAAGGAAAATGCCTTTCCTTGGTAGACAGATGATTTTAACCCCAGAAACTACCTCCAAGACAAAAGTGGTGTTTATGAAATAGCAACACAGTCAAAACTCTTCTGAAATCATGTTCTATAATGGACAACCTGAATGTCTCCAAACATCCCTGGTTAAAACTGGGAATAATAATACTGCCTTATTGCCATGCAATATTTGATGCAGAAAGTTTACAACTAAAGAATGTGGGCAATTTCTTGGATTTTGTTTAATTGAATTCCTGTGTGTATACATGAGGAAAATCAGCCCTGGTTTTACTTTTTTGTTTTTGTCTTGTTTTTTTGAGACAGAGTCTCCCTCTGTAATTCAGGCTGGACTTGAACTCACTACATAGCCCAGGCTGGCCTCAAACTCACTTCAGTCCTCCTGATCAGCTTCCCAAGCTGGGATCACAGGTGTGCACTACCACACCTACCTGCCCTGGCTTTACTTTCAAATAAGTTTTCTTCATAGATACACATGACATTAAACCCTTGCTTAAAGTATCTCCAGTGACTGGCACATAGTAGGACCTCATTTGTGTTCAATTAATATAGAAGTTTTTTTTTTGTTTTTGTTTTGGTACTGGGGATCGAACTCAGGACCTTGCGCTAGTGAGACAGGAGGCAGCACCACTGAGCTAAATCCCCAGCCAGCATATAGAAGTTATAATATCCAGAATAGCTAGAGGGCAGAGCAATAATTAAGTCTTGCCAATTGGGTGTGGTATCTCACATCTCTAATCCCAGCACTCTGAGAGGCTGAGGCAGCAGGATTAAACTTTGAGTCCAATCTTAGCAATTTAGTGATGTAGCAAGACCCTGTCTCAAAAAAAAATTTTTTTTTTTAAATAGGCTGGAGATATAGCTCAGTGGGAAGGCCTTAGGTTCAGCGCACAGTGACACACACAGACACACAATTTCCCTTCTGAAAAGAAATTCAAATGACAAATGAATTTTAATAGTTCTGTAAAATCACATTGATCAGCACTGATAAAACCCTGGAACTTCTTAGGGACTGGCCTATAGTGCACACTCTGGTGGCTCCAAAGGATGAAGGTGCTGTAACTGTGATCTCCACTCCAGCAAGACTGGCCCCTGGCGGTGGTGAGGCATAAAATCACCGAGAAGCAGCTCACTGCTGTCTGCTCCGCCTACCACTCCTTCACCTACACCACTCTACGCAGAGAGAATGTTTGTATTCTAATCACAGGACAAATCTCCTACATAAAGGGATGACATACACACAGCTTTTTAAATACTTTTGCTAATTTTTCCGGAACGTATTCCTTATATTTCAAAAATTCCTTAAGATAGTGTTTTCCAATTCTTGAAGAGTGTAGTGCTAGATACACTGAAAAGCCCTCTATATATGCTAAAAACTGAAACTTAAAAAATAATTTAGGAAAATATCAAGTCTTTGGCATATTGATTCAGATCTCTATTAGAAAATTAGTCTGTTTTTCCTGTACTGTTGGCTGAACCCAGGACCTTCACACTAAAATGTATTTCCAGCACATTACAATTTTCTTTTTTTTTAAATTCTGAGCCAGGATCTTGCTAAATTGGTAAACTGTCCAGGCTGGGCTTAAACTTGCAGTCTTCCTGCCTCAGCCTCCCAGAATGTCAGGGTCAACAAACCTAGCTGAAAATTAAGTTTTAAATTGGGTAAACTTGAATCACACTGTTCACAAATGCTCATCTTTTTGTAATCCTTAAATTTAAGTTTGTTTTCAATAAAAATCCGGTGTCTAGAAAACAAATTTTGTTAAAAATTTTTTATTCAAGTACTTTTACAGTTTTATTACTCCTAAATATGTTAATGTATAAAAAGTCACCAAACCACTCACATTGTAGCTTATATCATGTAAGTTCTAAGTCAAGCTATGTGGCACTCAATGGAAAACACAAAGTATCAGTTTTCTAGGATTTTAGTAGAGCCTGTCCACATGCTCTTTCTTACATAATTAGAATTTGCTTTTAACTTGATGAAACGTTGAGCTAACAAACTCTCAAGTCGAGAATCCATCTCACATAGGTTTTAACTTTTGAAATAGGCTATAAAACATCACTCAACAGCCATTTAATTAAGATACCTGCAATTTGTTTCTCCAATAAAAACATTTTTAAAAACAGTAACTCAGGTAAAAATAAAATACTAATGGCCAATAAGGCACAAGTTGCTACATGAAAGTGAACTGCACAGCCACAACTCACACCAAGTCACTCACACTCTGAGCTGGATTCATCAAACTATAAACTTCACCATCACCTGTAAACAATCTAAGCAGAAGCACCTGACAGTTCTCTCTCCCACTGCTATGTAAAACCCAATTTATATTTTTCAGGACAAAAGCCAACAACAATCTTACCGTGTGTGTGTCAAGGGAGACCAAAACTTTAATATTATGTATATATGAACACAGAAAACATTGTGAAATCTATTATAAACCTGAAAGTTTCTAGCATGGATTAATTAGAAAAGAACCATACAAGTTTCATTAGTGAAACTGATAATCTACACAGAATGTGTATGTTACTGCATTTATGTAACTTTCATCACTGGACTAGTTGTGAAGGTGAATTTCTCAGGTTTGTTTTCTATTTTGAATGTCAAAGGCAGAGGTTTAGTCTTTTATCTTTTAATTAATTTATTTTTTAGCATGGTGCATCGTAAATCAGAGCGTATCTTGGAACAGCAGACTATGGATACCAACCACTCAGACTATCTAGGTATCTTAACCGATCCACTGAATCTTAGAGCAGAGGAGAGTAAATCTCAAGACCATCAGCTACATCCAATGAGTTACTGCTAGGTGTTGTCCAGAAACCAAGCTGTTACAATTCTAAGGACTGGAAACTGGTTGCTCATTGACTAAATGCTTTAGTGCAAGAGTTCCCTCAAGTTTTGGATTCTTTGACCTTTGGTTTGGGATATTTACTTACTCACAAGAAACAACTAGATTTATGATGTGACACAGGGAATAGCCTGGATGGCATTTCATTAATGTTCTCTGTAACATATCTGAAATTAGGATAAAATAATAAAGAAGACAGAAGTGGTTTTAATGTGTAGGCTCTTACCCTTTGACCACACACACACAAAAAAAGGTAAAGGCACTTAGATGTTATTCTCCCATGAAGGAATAAAAACATCAAATTACAGTAAAGAAGCCTGTTAAGTGTGGGACACCAGGGTTACACCTCTTTGTACACAGACACTAGCTATTATTAAGAAGTTCTAGACTTAGAATGCTGTAGAAAATATGTGAATAATCTGTTAAATTTGGTTTAGTTTTTAGTTTAGTTGAAGTGGTCCACAATAAGTTGGTTTTTTACTAATTTGTTTTCCAATGGAAGGGCAAACATCTTAGTTGATGAGTTAACATCTCACTGTAGCATCACTACCAGAATGTTGTTTCAAGTATGGCAAAAATTCCAAGCTCTAAAATTTTCATTCATCTCCTGAACATTTTTCTAAGATAGGGTCTTGCAATGTAGGGTAGGCTGGCCTTGAGCTATGTAGCCCAGGCTGGCCTCAAACTCAAGGTGATCCTCCCAAGTGCTGGGATTACAGGTATGCACCACTATGCCTGGATTTCCAGAACAAATTTTGATCAACTTTTGTTCTAACACAAATTTTTGACATGGTACATATAAAAACAGTCCAGTCTTGATGGATATTAAATGTTTTATTTAAACATTTTTAATGTAAAAAAAAAAAGGTGCACAAATACAGATTACATTATGATGACCAAGGCAGTATTCTACATGATAAAAATCAAAACAAAACAAATCTCTAATAAACGTACCGGCACTGAACAAGCATAATACCTGATATTTAATCCAGGCTGCATATGCATAAAATAATCTGACCACATGCTTATGCAAAATAAATTATTTCCCAGAATACCAAAATGCCAACCATTCCGACTGTTCACTGCCTTATTCCCCCAGTATTTTGAGAGAACTTCCATATAACATAAAAAGAACTGGCATGGCACTTAAAGACTACAAAAAATAGAACACAATTAAAAACATATTTGTTACGCAATTTCATATAAAATATACAGAGTACATCTTATTAGTTAAAAAAAAAATTAAAAACAAAAGACCGCCCTGAATAATGGTTAAAACCTCATCATAGAAAAATGCTCATCGTTTGTATATTACTGGTAGAAAACTAATAAGATTTCATTGAGGGGAGTGGGAAAGATATCTAATGAAGTCATTCATTTGAAATTTGTTAAAAAATTCTGACCAAGTTGTAACTTGCTGCTCATCTCATCTTCAAATAGTTCACCATGAATACATTTTCTACTATTTAACTGCAGGACAAAAGAATAACTTGAAGAAAGTGTTTCTCAAAATGAGGGCCAAAGGCTCAAAAGAATTTTAACACGGGCCCAGTAATATATTTTAAACAAATTCCTTATTTGATTAGTCCACATTCTGAAATGCTCTACGGGAAACAGCACCACTTAAAAGCAAGATCATAAACACATTTCTGACAAGTCAGAACTCTTTATAAGTTTATGATGTGAATACTGATTTTTGTTTTAAAACAAGTTCCAGGCATTAAGAGAAACATGTATATACCTCTCAAATAAACATGTGAATGTCTATAAACGTTTTCCTTTGAGGTTTTCATTACTTTTGGACTTAGTTATTTGGAGAAAAAATAATATATGACTACAAGCTTTGGAAAAGATACATTTCTAATGAAATGGAGCATCAAGAAATAAAATAAAGGGCCGGGGATTTAGCTCAGTGGTTTCACCGCCTGCTGCACAAGCTCAAGGACCCAAGTTCGATCCCCAGTACCAAAAAAAAAAAAAAGAAAATAAAAAGATAATTTATTAAATCCATACAAATTTCAAATCTTTCTAAATTTAAAACTAGATAGCTTCCCTAAAGTTAAATTTTACTAAGATTGTACCATTGTAACTTATTTAGATGATCATGGTCACTTTTCAAGTCCTTTGCATAAAAATGGTGTTAAACCGAGTGCTACATCTGGCACCTCTTTAAATAATAAACTGCTAACTATTAACTTTAACAAAGAGTCTGAAAAACTCTGTCCCAAAATGAATTCTATTATTACATGTGTTCTCTACTAAATAAAAACTCAATTTAGGAGACAGAACTGTAATTTATGTGTTTTCTACACATTTATTCATAATTGTTATTATTTTTTGGATTTCATTGAAAACTCCATAAACTGGGGCCCAAAGTACAGGTAATATGGTTTGGAGAGAAGCACAAATAAGACATTCTACTTAAAAGACAAATTATTTTCCTGTGTAGTAATAAGAAAAAAACATTATACATTGTCTTCACTTAATAAATGGAATGTGTTTATAAGTTTTATAACAAGTGAATCCCTTCTCGTTATCTAAGTCAAATCAGAAAAAGCAACTGTAGGATATGCCTTTTCTTGTTTTGTTTTTTGAGACAGGGTCTCACTATGTAGTTCAGGCTGGCTGTGAACTCAATGTGTAGCCCAGGCTTGAACTCACAGTGATCCTACTGCCTCAGCCTCCCAAGTGCTGGGATTACAGGTGTGCGCCGCCACACCCAGGTTATATACCTTTAATAAGAAATAAATATTGGCACTGCATTTTTCTGCATCTACTTTAAATTTTGATTTTTTTTTCCCTTTCTATATACTGAGCAATTTTCCATTCAACTGCATCTTAGGACTTCTGAATTATATATATATTAACATTCCAGTTAAAGATTTCATTAAAAGAGCAAGCTCAGAAGCAACTCTTTTATACTAAAAATAAAATCACTTGTGCCAATTTTTAAAAAATAGCTAATGATTTGGATTCTGATTCTAAATAAAACATGTTTACATTTTAACTGAGAAGAATCTGTCTTTGCACTCAAAAGGTTGAGGCAGGAGGATCATAAATTTGAGGACAGCCTGGGCTCCACAGTGAGTTCAAGGCCAATATGGGCTACATAATGAGGCCCTGTCAGAGAAGGGAGAGGGAGAAGGGGAGGGATAAGGAGAAGGGAAGGGGGAGGAGGGAGAGTGGGAGGGAGGGAGGGAAGGGAAGGGGGAAGAGGGAGAGTGGGAGGGAGGGAGGGAAGGAGAGAGGGAGAGGGAGAGAGGAGGAGAGGGGAGAGAGGAAGAGAGAGGAGGAGAGAGACAGAGACAGACAGGGAAAGGAAAAATCCTCCAAGAAATGTCATTACAAATTTAATAACCGTTACCTTAAAAATCAGTAAGTATTCAAGGAAATAAGAAAATTTATAGCTGTATTTTTAAACATAAACTCCAAACCAAGAGGTAATGTAGAAAGTTGTTGTATTTTAAATTAATCTTTTATTCCAAAATTAAACCCTCAATTGACTTAACACAGAATGGCAAAAATTATGGGAAGCTTATGATGTTATCTCTCATGTGTCTTAATGCAACAGACACCTTCTTTTAAAAGTAGTGGTATTGGGCCGGGGATTTAGCTCAGTGGTTTCGTCGCCTGCTGCGCAAGCAGAAGGACCCGAGTTCGATATCCGGTACCAAAAAAACAAACACAGAAACAAATAAAAGTAGTGGTATTTCCCGTGAACAAATAGGTAACTTCATTACTCATCAGTAGGCCTCTGAAGAACCACTGCAACTAAATTTCAACATGATTGTCTGGAAGTTAATTTTAATTTCTTTTCTGTAGTTACATTTAGATGTAATACTTGATTCTTATAGTCTATAATAAGGGATATTGAATTTTTTTGTAGATAGGAAATATGAAATGGTTAATTATATCCAGGCTGGTAACAAGTTCATTCATGCATTAAATGGCAACATAAGCAGAAGGCATAGTTGAAAAATGAAGATCAGACACATTCTTCTGCAGACATCAGAAGAGGATTGATATACTCAAAACCTTCAAATTCAGATTGATCAATCTTCCTCACAATATCACTGTTGAAAGAAAAATAAATTTATTTTCATCACAATCAAGATTTCTTCAACCTTTAATGGTAAATAAGATTAAAAATTTAAAACAGAGCTAATTATATACATTCTGAAAAAGAAATCTACAAATTCTTAGATCAATCCCAAAATATTTTCCCTAGAAGAATCAAGAAGAGTACTAGAAAAAAAAAAATCAATCCCATAAACAAACTTATAATTCAAAACTAACTGGGAATAAAAATGGCACAAGTTATCACAATTCCAGTCAACCTGAACTTTTGACCTGAATAACATTCTTAATTAAGGTGAACATCCAGGTCTGATTAGTATCCAGTTTAGTAGTCACCTCAATAGCCAGATGGAAGATGGTGAAGAGAAGACCCAGAAGAAGTTAGCCAAAGGGAAAAGGCATTAGGAACAAGTACACTGAGAGACCTGGAATAAGGAGAAAACATCACAGGGAGATAATGGAGCACAGCAAGGGAGAGGCAACATTCTGTTACACTGGGCTTTTAGTTTAGTGTACCATAAGAGAAGTCCTAGCAAACATTTTAATACTTAGGTGTACATACCATACTGTAGAACTCAAAGTTTCAGAGCTAGAACCCCTTAATTAGGGAGGCAGGTAACTGATACACTGGAAAGCCATGAAGGAAAGCAGTGTCTGCTAGATTTCACACATGACAAGCAAAGTCCTGTTTAAACACAATTCTAAAAAGAGGGTGACTTCTAGTTGGAGAAATCAAGGAAACCAGCGTTCACTCTACAAACACTGAATGAATGGAATAATGAATGTGGTAAGCCTGGGAAAATGCAAGTAATTATTAGCATTGAAGCATAGTAATAGAAGCATGTTAAATAGGAAAGTAATGGCTAAAGAAGCCAGAAATGTTTATATTAAATATGCCTCAATCCATCAAAATCTGGTTGCATTTGAGGTGACTGTGAAAGATGGGAAGAGTTCAATAGGTAAAAACGATGGAGGAATAGAGGCAAAAGCAGGGATAGGCAGGGAGAGAATGATACTGAAGGGGAAGGTGAGTAACAAGACTGATCAGAATCCCGCTTGCTAGAGTGAGAGATACAGCTACAGAGTTAGGCTGGTTGGAGCAGATGGGGTAGGTTTTAAATGCTAGTAGCTAAGAGGAGCGGTATTATGTGATAGGCAATGCAGATGCTAATGAAGGTTTCTGATTAAAGGGACTAAATTATTAGAGTGGTACTTCATGAAGTGCATAGAACAGGCTGCATAGTAAAGGGGTGAAGGCGATCAATTAGGGAGCTGATTAATACTCTTGGTATGATGGCACTGGAACTAGGGTTCCAACAGAATGAGACAACAGAACGAGAAAGGTGGCTCTGATGCAAGTGATAAAGTAAAAAAAAAGAGACTAGGATTTGCTAAGTGGTGGTGTTATGTAATATCCTAAGGAAAAAGGCAACAACCACTGATATTTTGAATCCAAATGAGAGAAATACATAGTGACACAATGAGTAGAAGTAGGTAAATAACACTGAACTGATTGAAAACAATAGAAAAAGAGATCATAAAGATCATTATTTTGACTTCATACTTTCATATATTTGAGGTATTTGACAAAGTGGGTGAGATATTGAACAGATGAAAATGCAGTTCAGGAGAGATATCAGGGCAGGGGCTAGATGCTCCAGAAACCATCACTCACTTACTGTTCACAGGAACTTTGTGAGGTTGACAAGGAGAACAAACAGGCTCAGAGAAGTTAAACAATTCATATCCAAGATACCCAGTTGGTAAGGGGTGGCATCGGAATTCAAACTCCTATCTCTTGATTAAATCCAGTGTTCTTTTTAATATAAAATGCTATCAGGAATAATGACTTGGCATGTATCTCTCTTCTAGTAGACAGCAAGCTTTCTGCAAGAATGGACTATTTTGATCCTCTGAATTTTGAGTACTTAGCATAATACCTTTTGCTTAATAACCATTTGCCAATTTAGCTAGGTGTTATTGAAGTAGCTAGTGTTCATGTTATGGGACTAGTTCACATCTCCAAGGTACAAATTTTGCATATAGCAAAGAGAAGGCTGTCATTCATGAACAGAACCATGGAATATCCTGGTCTCAAGGGGAAAGGGGAAAAAAAATAAAGCTCAGGATGAAATAGAGTCAGGATGGGCAGTTCTACTAAAGGCAAGGCCTTTAGTGAGTGTGAAATGCTTTACAGACATCAGGGAAGATAAGGACTAACAAAAAGTGCCTTATAAAATTAAGAAGTCAGTTTGACCTTTAACAGCTGAAGGATAAGGTTAAACTGTAAGGGTAAACATGTTTGCAGGAAGAAAGAGCAAAACAATCAATGCTGACTTCTGTAAAGAAGTTTAATAGGGATATGCTTATATATTTTTACCATAAATACCCTTTAAGTATTTTTTAATGCTTAAAAACTAAAAGAAAATGAGAAAAAAAATGTGGTGGTTCAAAGAGGAGCTAAGCTGAGCATGGTGGTTCATGCCTGTAATTCCAGCACTCAAGAGGCTGAAGCAGGAGGATTCCAAGTTCGAGGACAGCCTGGGCTATATGGGAAGACTCTGTCTCAAAACAAACAAAAACAACAAAAAAATGAAACAAAAACAAAGAGAGGCTAAAACTTAGGGGAAAAAACATCAGGCTAAGTATGCTTGTAGTAGAGGAAAAGAAGCTGGAAAAAATAAATCAAAGATGGTGAGTGAAGCAGCTGGGCACAGTGGAACACGCCTGTGATCCCAGCACTCGGGAGGCTAAGGCAGGAGAATCGCCATGAGTTCAAGTCCAGCCTGACCTACGTAGTGAGACTCTATCTCAGACAGACAGACAGGCAGGCAGACAGACAAAAGATGGTGAAGCAACAAAATGAAATCCCAAAGGAAACTAAAGAAATGAGTCCAGGAAAATTAAGAGGGCTATCCCTTCCCAAAAAGGGAGAGCCTTCTCAGAGTAGGGACAAGAAAAAGGTTGGGAAGAGTTAGAGAGCAATCCTGAAATACAAGGCAGCCTGGAGACAGCTGCCAAGGAGACAAGCTCACATAGCCTGAGGTCTCAATCCTCACAGCAGAGCTAAGGCAAGGTTAACCCACTAGGAGAGATGGAGGCAGGGGTCAGACTGAGGCTGCTAAAACACAGAGACCGCTTGGAACAGCTGCTGGGAAGAATGTGATCAGAATTAAGATATGTAAAATGACTGCCAGATAATAAAGGCCTCCTTGAGATGAGAGAGAATGAATTTGGAATGATAAATGATCCACAAGTTATCCCAAACTGTATTTTAAAAATATGCAACACAAGCACAAAAATATTTCAGATCACTGCAGGCTGGATGTAATTTTTAAGGTAATACTCAGAAATTCAGTCAAAGATGTTCATCATCAAAATTGGAAGCAGTAGCACAGTAGAAAGAGCACAGGCCTTAGTCAGATCTGGGTTTGAGTCCTGACTGCCACCTGACAGCTGTGTAACTTTGCTTAACCTCTCTGAGCCTCGGTTTTCTCATCTGTAAAATGAAGATGACAATACCTAGTTTACAAGGTTGCTGTGAGAATTAGGATAATGAATGTAAAGTAAAAAATAATGATGGTTATTAGTACAATTTGTAACAGTATATAAAAGGGTTCAAATATCCAGGAACTGGTTACATAAGTATAATTTGATAATAAAACATGTAGTTACTAAAAAATGGGTTTTCAAACCCACCTTTAAAAAGAAAATACTACAGTATATATATAGAATTACTTACTCATCATCTGGAGTGAGCTGGACAGGTTCATTAGTAAACTGAGAATCAAAGTTGTCCAAACCAAATTCTCCAGAAATATTTGGTTTAAAGGGAGGTACCACCTGCTTTTGCTCCATCTGAAAAGATGTATTATGACAGCTCAAGTTTGCTTTCTTAGAAAAATTCCACCTCTATTTTTCTCCTCTGCTCTCAAATGTTTTGCTAGACATAGTTCTACACAGTAGAGCCAGTATTAACAATGATGGATATAATCTATGAATCTGAATGTGGATAAGGGCCTTAAAAATATTAAAAACTGCTGTTACATTACTATTTTAATTCTTTTGTTTTAAAGTTTTTTTTAAAAAAGCACTTTAGGAAGTTTTCAGTTATTTAAGCTGTGATTCACTAGTATTTCAACACTTTTAAGACAGTAGGGCCGGGGATTTAGCTCAGTGGTTTCACCACCTGCTGTGCAAGCAGAAGGACCCGAGTTTGATCCCCGGTATGACAGTAAAATTTGCCCTGAGGTAACAATAAACCTAACATTAGGGCCGGGGATTTAGCTCAGTGGTTTCGCCGCCTGCTGTGCAAGCACAAGGACCCGAGTTCAATCCCTGGTACCAAAAAAAAAAAAAAAAAAAAAAAAAACCAACTAAAAAACAATCAAAATTTACATACCATATCCCAGTCAACATTTCGAAAGAATGGATGCCCCTGAATATCAGCAAATCCTGTTTGAGGATGACAACCCAATCGTTCCTTTGGGTCCTAAGGTGGAAAAAAATGTTTCAAGGACTAGGTGAATGCCATGTTTTAAAATAATTTACCTTCCTGGCCTGTGTTTCATGCCTTTTACATGGTATCTTTATTTCTGAAGCTGAAATGGTCTTTTACTTCTAGGAAGTGAGTTATCTGAAGCTTGTGACAGTTAAGAATTCCTCATGGCTCCTTATGTCACTGAAGCAGAGAATTGCTACTAGTCCCTGCTAAAGAAACACAGAAGGTAAAATAGCAGCAGCATTTCAATAGCATCCAGCTGCTTCTCTGGTATAGGTTTGTCTCAGTCAAAATATGGAAATTTTACAAGTTTGTTCTCAGCCCAATTTTATTTTATTTTATTTTATTTTATTTTATTTTTTTTTTTTTGGTACCAGGGATCGAACTCAGGACCTTGTGCTTGCAAGGCATGTGCCAGAACCACTGAATTAAATCCCTGGCCCCCATCGCAGCCCAATTTTAAACCCAGATGCTCAATTATGCCAACAAAATACACTCTGTGTAAGACACTGATAGCATTACCTGAACCACTGGAGTGAAAAGAAGCCTGCAACTTATCAAGTCCTGGCGTATTCCTCTTTGAATAGTAAGTTCCAATTTTTCTTTTTCTTTCTTTCTTTCTTTCTCTTTTTTTTTTTTGTTCCGGGAATTGAACTCAGGACCCTGCGCTTGTGAGGCAGGCGCAGTGCCACTGAGCTAAATCCCTGGCCCCCCATTTTTCTTTCTGATAAAAGGCATTTTATTTTGTGTATTAATACTTCTTGCCTTCATTTTTCATTGTAGGTAAGATTAGCTTTCAAGTTTAAATCTTTCCTCACATAAAGTATTCTTTTTTTTTTTTTGGTACCGGGGATCGAACTCGGGTTCTTGAGCTTGCAAGGCAAGCGGCGGAACCACTGAGCTAAATCCCCAGCCCAAAGTATTCATTTTTAAAAAGCTTCAACTATCGTGGCTTTCCTCCTGATAGCCTACCATACGTCCTCCAGGGTGCACTTTTATCTTGCTTTTCCCCTTTTTACTCAGCCCAAGCTTGCTCTGTAGAGCCAGATTCTCCCTCACTCTTCACTTTTTCTTTTTCAAATAAATTCTGTCACCTATTTTTTGCTCATTGCATTCAATTCTTTTAGAGATGGGAAGAACCTGGAAACCAACTCCAGAAAGAGATGCAAGTACCAGAAAATCTGGTAACATTTATCTTGTAAGCCACTTTTAGAGACTACCGGTAACATTATTTGGCATACTCATCCAGGAGGACACCAGGCCCCAAGCCAAGCCAATAGGAAACCTCTTGGACCTCACTACCATGCAGATTTCACTTCACCATTAGGTCATATTCTTGACGAGTGGGAAAGGTTTGATCCTGACAATCTAAAATAGCTTATCTTGGGGCTGGGGATTTAGCTCAGTGGTTTCGCCGCCTGCTGCGAAAGCACAAGGACCTGAGTTCGATCCCCGGTACCAAAAAATAAATAAATAAATAAATAAATAAAAAGATAAAATAGCTTATCTACTATTGCAACATGGTTTAATTTTAGTACAAACAGGGAAGTGACAAGAGGAGGTACAGGATGGTACTTTAAACTATGAGACTGTTTTAGTTTCATTTCTCATTGCTGAGACAAAATACTCAACACCCAGAGTTAAAGGAGGAAAGGTTTATTTGGCTCACAGTTTGTAAAGGTTTCAGTCCATAGTTGACTCCAAGTCAGGTTGGCAAAGCAGAGGAGCATCATAGAGGAGAAACAGGCAAAGGAAAGGCAGACAGAAGGCAAAGCAAGGCAGGCAGAAGGCAGCAAGCAGCAAGTCCAAGCAAACTTAGCAGCTTTTTCTGCCCCTTTTATATTTTATCTAAGCTACTGGGCTTAGGGCAGGTACCAAACCAATCAGTGGACTGATTTAGTAATCATACACCCTTAAACCCAGCATCACACACTCTAGATCCAGCCACTTCTGAAAATGGCCCCACCTCTGACCACATGAAGGCTTTGGGGGACATCTAGACACAAGCCATGACAGTGACTATTCTTCAGTTACAGCATTTCTGCTTAAGACATACAATGTGGAATGAAATGCCTTTATGTTCAGGCTCTTGTGACTATCAAAGGGAGTATTCAGAAACTATAATGTTTAGAGTGGCCCCCAAGGAGAAAGATATTCTGAATGACATCGTGTTGAGACTGCCACTTAACTCTCGGGGATACGAGTCTCTCTGCCCTGTCTGATGAGACTGAGAGGTCTCCTTGACCTCCTCATTAAAATCCCCAGGCCAATAAATCAGGTCTATTCCATCCAAGTGACTCAGGAACTCCATTAGAACCTAATGTCCCAGGGGAACCCAGTGCTCCTCAGCTTCTTCACCATGCTCCTCAGACAGCCTTAAGTCCTACTGGGTACACACAGACAGCTCTAAGCCCTGCAAGTTGAACCTGAAGTGGTGCTTCTTACTATTCTAATTCACAACTTATCCTGTCCCTAAGAGAGGTCCCAGGGGGTGGACGGGCATACTCAAGTGCAGGTCCCTTTCTCAATAGCGGATGTCCAGGAGTGCAAAGAATGACTAGGCCAACTGTCAGAAGATCCTAGTAAGTTTGCAGATGGGTTTCAAACTTTGACCCTTGTTTCTGATTTATCACAGTGAGATGTTCAATTTATCTTGGCCACTTGGCTGTA
Source organism: Heterocephalus glaber (assembly GCF_053883595.1). NCBI lineage: Eukaryota > Metazoa > Chordata > Mammalia > Rodentia > Bathyergidae > Heterocephalus > Heterocephalus glaber. Next base: position 46,989,993 of record NW_028258324.1, on the reverse strand, counting down.
CCCCAGATGAAAGACAAAGAATCCTACAAGAGGCTAGGAACTATGCAGATGATCAATATGCTTTCGAGAAGGAAACCACCCCAGAGAAGCTACTTTCCCTTCAACAGAATCAAAGTGGGACTATAATACTAGTCATGGACTAGATATGAAGAGCTGCTCTTACCATGGGGATGAAGAGGTGCATTAAAAAATCTGTTAACAATGATAAAGTGAGTGGGGTCACATAAGGCACAGAGAAAAATCCAGCTGTCTTGCATAACCATTAGTAGAAGGCTGTTGTAAATATACTAATAAGATCCATCTTCCAGGGAGGAAGCACTAATGGGACAACATTTCATCTGTCAGTCAGTCCCAGATATTCAGTGTAAGCTACAAAAACTTCAGATGGGCCCACAGACACCTACTGGTGGACATGGCCTTTTCTGTATTCAACAATCAGGACCAAAGGAGAGACAAAAGAAAAAGGCTAAGATTATAGCTGTCATAATTGGCAATGCTTTAAATTCACCCAAATCACTGAAGGGAAAAACCTGAGGACAACTGAGGTTCCTATTTCAAGTGCAACAGGATTGAACACTGGGACGAGATTGCACTGAGCCTCTGCCTAGGCCCTGCTCCACATGTGAGGCAGCTCATGTGCCTGACTCGTGGCACTGGAAGTTTGACTGCCCTGGCTAGGCCAGCCAGAACCCTCATTTCCTGCTCTGACTACTGAAGAGGCCCACACCAAGGGGAACCTGAAATGCCCCTGCCCACAGATGTCATCATCTCCTCCAAGGAACCCTGGGTAATTTTTGACATCATGGGTGAGCCAATTTGACTGGTTATTGATATGGGGCAGCTCATTCTGTTTTGATTTTCTTCTCTGGAAAATTCTCTTTTAGGTCTGTAGCCATAGTTAAGGTTGAGAGGCTCCCTAGTCAGAGATTTTTTACTCTTCCTCTGATGTGTCACTTTAAAGGCCAAATGTTTAACCATGAGTTTCTAATTGTCCCACAGTGTCCTACTCTCTTCCTAGGAAGAGATTTACTAGCAAAATTGGGGGCAATTCTCAAATTCCGGCTAAGACAAAAATGGATCTTACTTGTTGGGACTACATCAGGTCTTCCTGACCAAAGTGGCCAACAAGTGGATCCTGCTTCATGGTATAATGGAATACCTGTAGGGCAAATTATGCTATGCCAGTAGTTATAAGACCTCAAGACCCCAGCCAATTTCCTAAATGAAAGCAGTATCCAATCAAGGAAGAGTTATGTAAAGGTCTCCAGCCTCCCACAGACAAATTTCTCAAATATGGCTTTCTGAAGCCTTGTTAGTCCCTTTGAGAACCTGTAAAGAGGAGAGGGACATACATACCCTCTCATTTAGACTTTACCTATATGCCACATTAATCTGGGCCAAGTACAAGCTAACCAAATGTATGGAAACAGAGTCCTGCCAGATCCTGGCCCAAGAAGACCACCTACTGTCCATCCTAAAGACCAACTGCTTGTAAAAACACGGGAGAGGGGACACCTGCTGACCAATTAAAGCCAACATGGAAGGGTGTCTTCAAAAAGCAAGATTCCAGGGCCACTAAAGGAATTGAGGAAATCTGACCTGCTCCTCACATTTGGGCTAATAGTGAAGTTTCTTTCTCCTGTCAAACAGGCAGCTCAATGGTCATTAATCCTTTTTTCGTTTTCTGACAGGTATTCCTTTTGTCAATCTAACCAGTGAGCCACAGCACCCCAAGGTAGCTGGAGAGCCCATAATCTCCTATAGGTAACATCTACAGCCCCTTCCAGCTTGAAGAAGCTATAGATGACTGAGACCTCCATTCCTTCAGCACCCCATAAAGAATTTTGGGGATATGTGTTTCTCAGGAGAAATGAGTCAGGAGATTAGGGAGGGGCAAACCTGGCTGGGGTAGTAGGTTTGACCTTTTAATTACAAGATCCTGGGACATTTGTGCAGAACAGTTCCCAAAGCCCTGCATATGGATTTCTCGTGAGAATTGGAGCAATTTTTTATAAAATGGCCCAGTCCTGACATCAGCCTGAGATGTGGGATCCCAGGACCACCACTCAGGACCTGTATGGAGTGTTCTTACCAGTTTCAAGATTTAGGTGGCTAAAAAGACACAGGCACCAAGAAGAGCTCATTATTGTGCCTTTCCTCACTATGTCCTGCCCTGTGTCCTCCAGGGTATACTTTTATCTTGTTTTTTCCTCTTTTACTTGCCCAAGCTCTCTCTGCAGAGCCAAGATTTTCCTCACTCTTTACTTTTTCAAATAAATTTTGTCACTATTTTACAATAAATAAGTAATATAAAAAGCTTCAATTTCCGATTTTATTAAAATTCCTCATTATCTTAACAATTTACCTTAAAAGGTAAAACCACACCAACTTACTTTCTATCCTACCATTTATTTAACATAGAATTTATCATTGCGAAGATCACAATTTTAGATCCTAAAATTCTTTTAGTCTACCTACTACAACTAACATTTGAATGATGTTCAGAGTATTTTACAACGGCATTTCTTCAGAATTTTACCCAATCAGAATGGTATCTTGGTTCATGAATGCTTTCATTTGCAAACAATTTGGTTTGCAAACAGAAGCATTTGGCAAAATTTTGTTTTTGTTTGCAAACTCTGCATCAGTGACAGACACATGGCCATCTTTTCCACACAAACACAAATGTGGCGATCTTTTCAAAAGTCATAGAAGAAATTAAGTTCATGAACCAAGGCATCACTATATATGACTTTTGATATGAAAATTTGTAGAGAACACTACTTTCCATAGCTTAAAAAGTATATGGTGATGAACTGATTTTATGGATAATGATACAAAGAAAATGGAAAATTAGAGTTGAAAGTACAATTGTGGCTAGCCACAAAGATTCAACTTTTCCTTCACCGAGAATATGGTATAGATATCAATTACATTAAAAACATCATATGTAGGGCCGGGGATTTAGCTCAGTGGCACCGCGCCTGTTTTGCAAGCACAAGGACCTGAGTTCAATCCCTGGTACGAAAAAAACCCATATGTAACAAAGCTGGGGAAAATCATACTGTCAAACTAGGATGGACCACTTATCTCAAAAGCTACTGCTATTCCTTGGTTAAGAGATAATTTCCTGACCTAAATGAAGAAGTTATGCTGCCAGTTTGGAATTTTAACTTGCCTGAGCCTCTACTTACCAGTTTAATTTACACAGATAGAACTAAACCACAAAAGATTTTTATACATAATTTATACCTTGTTGAGAAAACTCTTCAGAACACTTGCAGCTTTTACAGACAGAGAACGTGGTATGCGAATCTGTTTTTCCAAAATAACTAGAAAGATAAAGATTATGGTATTATGTTTAACTTGTACATAACTTTAATCTTTAGATTTTTGTTCATATATTTAAGGCATTCCAGCAGAAAAAATAAGACATTACAGTAAGTCTTCAACTTGCAAATGAGTTCCACTCTAAGAGAATATTCCTAAATTGGATTTGTTTGAAATCTGACAGACTGAGTCTTACAGAGCACACTTGTGAATTTTATACAATACACCTGTGAAAATTTATAACTCAAATGTTCATAAGTCAGGACTTACTGTACATATATAACTAAAACACTTCACATACTTCCTTAATCCCTTACCCCTCTTTCCTTCTGAGAGATAAGCTCTAATCTGAATACTGTACTTCTAATTCATAAGCATGGGGAGCAGGTGCTGGGGATTGAACCCAGGGGCACATTACCCCTAGTGTACATCCTCAATACTTTGTAAAATTTTTAGACAGGATGTCACTAGGTTGTCTCGGTGGGTCTCTAATTTATGATCCTCTTGCCCTCAGCCTCTCAAGAGTGCTAGGATTACAGGTGTGCACCCCCATGCTAGGCTTACATGCATGTTTTATTCTTTGACTACATTACTGTGCTTCAGTTTCCTCATTTGTAAAATAGGAATAAAAATAATACCTACTTCAAAGGGTTCTTATGAGGTTTAAAGGCATTAATATTTGTAAGATGCTTACATATACAATATAATACTCAATTTTACTCAACAATGCCAAGTTATTCTCCAAAGCTACTATGTCAATTTTCACTCTCAACAGCAGTCTATGAGAGTTCCAGGTACTCTAGACCTTCACCGGCACTGTTTATCACACTGTAAAGTTTTACCAAATGTAAGGGTATGAAATGAATGTCTTTTCACATACTCCAAGGTCAGTTGGGTTTTCTATAATATGGATATCTACTTTTATCCTGTGATGGCTTTAATTACTGAACGCAGGATTTTATGGCAGTCTTTACATTTCTTTGGATTGTGTGTTAGAGGTGCTTATCTGCTCTTGTTTCTGTTCTGTTCAATTTTTAGTTTTCTCCATTGTGTGGTCACCCTATCCATTTTAACTTAACCTTCACTTTCCACCCAAAATAATTCTTGAACTTACAAGGTTCAGCCTTGGGGATCTTGTATAAAGACTGTCCTCTGTAGCTCTAGGATTCTCCTCTCCAATATCTGTTTATGATACATAATCTAAAGGAACTTCATTTTATAACTGAGTATAGGAAGGTAACACTTAATGGGGCAGGAGACTATAGAGGTATAAAGGATGTATTAGAAAAAAAATCAGGCTAGGAATGTAGCTCAATGGTACAGCACTTGACTAGCATGTGTAAGGCCCTTGGTTCACTCCCCAATATCACATAATTAAAAAAACTCAAAATCTCACACATTAAATTAGGAGTATACTGTTGAGATTATTTTTCTTATTCAAAGAATACTCTGAGTCACCCTCATTTATGGTGTAGAAAAATTAGGACAATCTCTGTAAAAATCCTGTAAGTTACCTTGGAAGAGATAATCCTCTGTGTTTTGATCAGGGTTATCAGAGCTCCCAACAATATCAAATGGAGACCTTCCTGCCATCATCTCAAACATTAGTACTCCAAGGGCCCACCAGTCGACACTAAAACCTTTAGAAAGAAAGTTTAAAGCAGTAAATTATCCATGCAACATGCTTGGAAGTCAGTAATTTGAGAATCATTTTACCACATAATGAAAAACTAAACACAAGAAAGTAAACTCTCAATGTGTTATAACTATCATGGTAGGTATTGAAAATTACAGAAATAATTCACTTGACAAGGATAGGTACCCAAAAGATGTTAGAATATAAAATTATGGGAAATTAAACACAAGTTTCGTTTTCCAAATATACCAATGATTTCAGGCTCATGCCTAGTATCTTAATATTTTCTTTTTAGGACACAATTGCACTGTATTTGAGATTGAGCTCCTTTGGTCTGAAACTTGATCTTTTTCTAGCTGATTAAAGACTCCTGAATGACCGACCTTGAATTTATATTGTGTGTAGCTGTCAGAAGTACTATATCCTAGTTTATAATAGCTGAAATCAAAGGGCTAGAACCCAAAGAAGCAAATGCTTCCCCTCCTTACCTGGGTACCAGGAATCAAACTCAGGACCTTGTGCTTGCCAGACAGGCGCAGCGCCACTGAGCTACATCCCTGGCCCTTCAAATCCTTCCTTAAGATAAACATATTCTCTGGTATCTGACAAGTAGCCAATGTTTCCACTATCTTTCAGATTCCTGGGGGAAATATTATAAGAAATCTGAACAATCTTTCAGAGGTGCAAGACTCTGGAGTTGCCTGGTTGCTAGTCCAAATCCCTACTCTACCACTTTACAGCTGTTATGACCTGGGGCATGTCATTTAAACTTTCTGTCAGTTTCTTCCATTTCTAAGATGGGAATCTGAGAGGTTAATGAGAGGATTAACTTAGTTAATATAATATAAACTACTTAGAATAGTGCCTACCATTCTTCAGTGTCACAAATATACTATTATTCAATATTTGTTTGCCACCTGCTGCACAAGCACAAGGACCGGAGTTCAATCCCCGGTACCCCCACAAAAAAAAAAAAAAAAAAATTTGTACCCTACAGACTACCAAGGTTCTACTGTCTCTGACTTCAGGGGTCTTCAAAACCAGATCTTTAAAAGGATCAAACAAGAAAATTTATATTAATAAGATCAGTATTAAAATACTACAGGAAAATGCAATTGATATCACATTTAACCAAACAGCTAGTAATAGCAAAAATATCACCTATTTATTTATTACCATAATCTTCTCCTCTTAAAATTTCAGGAGCAATGTAATTAGGAGTACCACAGAAAGTGCTGGTCGTATCTCCTGGCCGTAATCCTTCCTTTTATTAAGAAAGAAAGAAAGAAAAAGATCTATAATTCTGTTTTTACATTTACCTTTTCTATTTTATCTATCACATAAATTTTCCAAATGTAGGTAATATGTTAAACTTAAAAAATCACTAGGACAATTGCATTATTATAACACTAATAATAGATTAATAGCTAGATCCTGGAAACAGCATGTATGTCTAATGGATAAGGAAAATGTGGTATTTATACACAATGGAGTACTACACTGCCATAAAGAAAAACTTCAGGCATTTGTAGGTAAATGGATACAACTTGAGAATATAATGTTAAGTAAAATAAGTCACACAAGTTTAAATAGCAAATGATTTCTCTTATATGAGAAACACAAAGAATAAAATAGAAGAGAGATAAATAGGAAACAGGAAGTTCAAATACTTCCCCAAATTACAAATTCCATTGTTTTAAAAATATTTCAATATATGCTAACTGGTTTCATTTATACTATCAGTTTATCTTAGTTTATTAAAAAGAAAAATGTGTTATTATCTATTCCTTTTCTGTAAGAATCCATTTGGCTTATGTCTTACACTGAGTAACTATTTTGAAAACAGTAATACACAGTGTAATAACTATTGTTATTCTCTTATTATTTGATATGAAACATTTTTATTTTTTCATAAAAAAATAACTAAAGGGGGCCAGGAATTTAGCTCAGTGGTTCTGGCACCTGCCTCGCAAGCATAAGGTCCCGAGTTCGATCCCCGGTACCAAAAAAAAAAAGAAAAAAAAATTACCTTACACATGCCATAGTCAGTGAGTTTAATATGCCCTTCTGAGTCCAGTAATACATTGTCCAATTTCAAATCTCTATAAATTATCCCTCGCTCATGAAGATAATTTAATGCTAAACTGATTTCTGCAGAGTAAAACCTAAAATAAAATTTAAAATAAATCATGTTAAAAAAAGTCATGTGATTCAAAATTATAAATTGTGCTAATTTTCTAGTACATATTTCAGACTAATTCCTACCTGCATTTGGAAACATAAAAATCACAACAGAAGATTTTTTTTACCTTCCAATATACTTAAAAACAAAAAATTTTATTGGAGTACCACTTTAAAATATCTGAGCCCAAAACAGTTATACAAGTTCCAGTTTAACTTGAACTAATATTTTTCACAAAGCTATTAATCTGAAAATGTCAAGCAGGAGATCTTAGTCTGGGTCCTCGAAAGATTTTTGGCAGTCCATACACGCAAACTGGAGGCAAACTTTACATTTTCTAGAGAGTTCCCGTATGTTTCACCACTTCTCTATGGGACCATTAATGTACCCCCCCCGAAAAAAAACCTAAGAACTAGTGACAGGTCTAGAATATTAAAAGTTGACTACTCAAACCATAAAATTCACACCAAAATTTCAGAAGTTATTCTACAACCATAAAATTTTAAATTAAAGAATAAACTTTCTAAAACTACCACCAACTGGTGAAAAACTTTTGGCCTGAATAATGAAAATGAAAACATCAAGCTGGTTTACATCTGCTTTGGTGGCACAGAATCATGACAAGTTTGGAAGTACACAACATATACCTCTGGCCACTTAGTTCTATGATTAGGGAAGTTAAGTACTTCTTTTGTCTTCAGAGCCTAGCAAAGCAAGCATGGTATACAACCAGAACTGGTACTTTAACAGAGTAAAAACCAGATGTAGTTTCCCCAAGTTCAGCTGAACAAAGAAGGAACAAATACTGGCTATGTTCACAATTTAAAATATCATCTGTGGCTTTGCTGTGAAGGATGACAATTTGATAAAAGCCAAAATAGCAATGACCAAAACCAGTAAATTATAATATATCTCTAAAATTATAATTTATCATGCAAATTAACTTTTAGCTCAGCTCCTAATATCTTACAAAGAATTAACTAGCATCAAAATAAAGTGATTATATACTATTTTTCAACTGCTGCACATAAAAAGTCATGCAGTCCTTTAAAAAATGCAACAGAGGGCTGGGGATTTAGCTCAGTGGTTCCAGCGACTGCCTTGCAAGCGCAAGGTCCTGAGTTTGATCCCCAGTACCAAGGAAAAAAAAAAAAAGTAAGAGAGGGGAGGAAGCTGGAATCCACAAGCATGCTCGTGCCACAGGGGATATGGAAAACAGGAATAAGAGAGATTGGCCATTCATGACAATTCAGAGAAATGCTAGCTCAGATCAGAAAAGCAGTGGAGACTTCAAAAATATCTAAAGAACAAATGCTAATCAAACAACACAAACAAGTGTGGTGGCTGGAACACCAACGGCTAAGTGAACTCAAATGTAAATTGGATTCTGAAATAAAATATTTTCTCAATGAAGAGCACATTGGAAACAAGTGTCTTTGTGAACTTAGGAATTTTGAACAAGAGTTATCAGAACAATGGAGTACGTATCTTAAAGATGTGACAGATCCTATTCATCAGCTAAGAGCAGATCTAAAGTACCGATAGCATCACACCTTACAGCATTCACGCCAGCATATGGAGTTTAACTCAGGCCCAGTACTGGAAGAAGTTGACTTTGTGAAAAAACAACTGAAAGCTGCCTTTGCAAGCCTTGGGTGGGAGCAACAGAAAATAGAAAATGATCTTTCAGACTGGAGTGTGAAAAATAATCAATTATTATTTAGAAGAAAAAAACTAACCTAGTGAACTACCCACAGAATTAGAAACTTTGGAATGCCCGTACCCTGAATTGAAATCATCAATCCTTAATGAGTTCTGTAACTTTACAGAGAAATATCAAAAAAAACCTTCATGATTTTGATCTGCAGTTAGAAAACAATATAGAAATTTCCAATTAAGTGAAGAAGATCACTGGATTTACCAGGCTGCTTTAGATCAATATCCTAGAGATCTTGTTGGCAGAAGAACTTTTTATCTGGACATATTACAAAGATATTTTCCTCACAAATCTAGGCATGATTTGGTACGGCATGAGAAATATTGTGATCAATATCACTTTGCTAGGGAGCAGCGAAGGATCTTGATAGAAAATTGGAATAAGAATAGGAAAGACTTTATACAGAAAGCAGCAGTGACTCTCCTTGAGGCCTCGGTCACTTATGAAATGGAAAGCATATTGGCAAAGGACAGGAAAAAGCAACAGGAATTGTGTGCTGATCTGAGAACCAAGATAAGAAAATACTTGGCTAAGAAAGAGCAGAAATGGCAAGAAATGGAAATGAGAGATCTTCAGCGCCTAGAAGAACTGAAGAAATTAATGGCTGGTCAGTAAAAGACTGAGAAAGGATTCAATATAGACAAGCATTACTGGAAAAGCGTTTGATGGAGCAAAAAGAAGTGGCCCTTCAAGAAGCACCTGAGGAGGAAGAGAAAGAGGCGACTTGAAGTGCTTAGGAAACAGGTTGCTGTTGTTGCTCAATTTGATCCTGTTAGAATGATGTCAGATACAATAGCATCAAAAGCTAAGATGGGTATTGATAGGAATGAAGAGTTTATTCTTCAAAAGCCACTCTTCACACTGCATACATACAATGAACAGCAGGTACTCCAGGACCCATGGGATGCCTTCTTGGACCAAATCCTGCAGTTCCTGTGATACATACCTTCACCACCTGCATGGAGTTCTGCCAGTCATCTGTCACATCCTAACCCTGCTTGGATCTATATATGCCACATGTCTTGGTTTCTCTTCGCTCCAGTTATTGGAACTCAAACCCGTTCTGTCTTCTATTAGTTTGATGTGTAACATACTCTTCATATTCATCTCTACCCCCACATGTAAATCATGGCAGCTGTCACTAAATATCAGCCCCAAATCACAGCTGGTGCTGTTCCTTTCCAAGATTTGCTCCAAGCATAGAAAAGGGGGTGTTCTTAATTACACACAACAACACTGTGAGAAACACACTCTTGTTAGCTGTATTTTATAACAGAGGAACCCACGCCTTAGGAAGGTGACTTATCTTGCCACGATTACAAAGCTAATAAAAGCCTGAATTTAAGGCAAGACAACCAAACTTCTGAGCCCCTAACTGGAGTGCCTGTTGGTCTCAGGGTTTTCCAGACTGGCCATCCTTCTATTGTCGGAAATATCTAGAACTATATTGAATATCTATAGAAAATGATGAGATTAAAAAAAATGATGAGATACAACCACCAGTCAAGTAGTATAGCAACTCTCTGGGATTTTACCAGGAAACAGAATTGTACATTTCATAATGTTTTGTTTTGTTTTGTTTTTCCGGTACTAGGGATCAAACTCAGGACCTTGTGCTTGCAAGGCAGGCATGCATAATGTTGTGTTTCAAGAAGTGCTAGGAATGTCTCTTGGCCTCCCAAGATATTTCCTACTACCCAAAGTAGATGTTAAATTGCCTTCAATAGTGAAACATTTATGAATCTTCCAGGAGCACTGTAACCTTTAAACCATTGTTACCCAGGTCTAGTCTACAGAAGCTTCTATCCCACTATGTGGTACTTAACTAAATATTTTTCTAGTTAATGACTATGAAATAAAGCCTCATTTCCTTTTTATATATACATTGTTTGCATAAGTGCCATCCTATATTTGCTGCTACAATTGTTGTGACTGCCTGCACAAATGAGTCCAGGTTGAAGCTTGTCATCTGAGACCAGCATGTGGCTCCAAACACAGCCCCATAGCTCTGCAGATCTTGCATGGCTTTTCATCCTTGGCTTCACTTAGGCAGTTGCTAATCTCTCTCCAAGATTTGTTCCAAGCATGGACAAGAGGACTTTGCTTATTTCCACTCAATAAGAGCTATGACAAGTCTGTATCTATTCACAAGATTATGAAAGCTTAGAGAACACAGAACATGAAAGAGGAATTATGACAGGGAGGGAAGGGAATGTTCTATCCCCTTCTGACAAGGGTTGAACTTGTGCCCACCAAATACCTAGTAGAAGCTAGTAATGAGAAATAGTTCTTTACTTAACAACAACGTATTATGCGGTTGAAAATTTCTAAGAGTAGATTTTAAATGTTCTCACCACAAAAAGATATGTATGTGAAGTAATGGATCTATTAATCACTTTGATTTAGTTCTTCCACAATATATGCTTATATGAAAACATCATGTTGTGCACCATAAATATGTACCATTTTTGTCTGCAAAAAAAAAAAAAAAAGCAACAGAAACAATGTCTAAAAAAGGTACCTGGCATGTTCTTCAGGAAGTTTTCTTTGTCGTTGCATATGAAACATTAAATCTCCTCCATTCACATACTCAATAACAAAGAACAACCTAAAACACAAGAGAGAACCCATAAAAAATTCTAAATAAGGTAGTATATCCTGCCTCGCAAGCACAAGGTCCCGAGTTTGATCCCTGGTACCAAATAATAATAATAATAAATAAATAAATAAAGCAGTGTAACTTTACATCTTAAAACACTACAGAACATACAAAGCATCTCTATGGCTTTGATAAGATGCTGAAAATTTGATGGAAACAAAGGATATCTAGAGTACTGAAAGAAAAAAAAAATACTTCTGTAACCTGCTATTTCTATTCTAAAGTAGTTCTTACTTACAACCCAGAGCCACTGACTCCCATCCCAATATTTAACATTTGCTAGATAAGTAATTTTCAACACTATAATATTTACAGTAAAGAAGTTGGGATTTCCTCTTTCTAGTTAAACTCTAGAGAACATTAATTCATAAAACTGGAATCTTGGGAGGCCTGGGATTTAGCTCAGTGCTTCCGGCGCCTGCCTCGCAAGCACAAGGTCCCGAGTTCAATCCTCAGTACCAAAAAACAAACAAACAAAAAAACAAAACAAAACTAGAATCCTGGGAATATTTAACAAGCAGTATTTCTACTGCCATAATTATGGTCTCACTCTTCTCCTTTTTTCCTTCTTCTTTTTCTTTCTTTCCTTTATTCTTTCTTTGCTTCTCTTCCCCTCCCTCCCTTTTTCTCCCTAAAACAGATCAATTCCTGATACTATGCCAATGTCAAACTGTAGTTGAATAGCAGGAAGTTAAAGCACAATACCATTGTGTCCTTTTCTCTGACTTCTACTTCATCTATTGCAGCAGACAGGTTCTTATTGTGTAACACATCAAAATGTATGATGCTGATTAATCATCCCACTATCTTTCAATCTTACCTGCTTTCTGTCTGAAAGCAAGAATGCAGTCCAACAAGAAAAGGATGATTAGATGCCTGCTCAAAAACATGCTTCTCTGTCTGTACCCAATCAATATCCTATTTTAAAATATGAAAGAAATCTATGTCAAACAGAAACAAAATCATCAAAACTAACAATACATTTGTTTTAAGCAACTCAATGATCACAAATGCATCAACTAACTAGGCTAAATACAAAGACCAGTGACAATCATAAAACAAAAATTTATATCCTAAAAGAAAAATATCAGTAAATCTTCCAGTATTATGAAATGGTTTGGAAAACTTTTATAAAACTCAAGAACTTTCCCTGATAAGTTTGATTTTTATTCTTTAAAACTTGAATCATAACCAGAATAAGTATCTCTTACGTAATCTATTTGAAGCATTTATTTAGAAAAGTGTTCTCTGAAATAGTACTCTTAAGCAGTTTAACAATTTAGAAGTTCAAAAATTTTGGTCTGCTTACCTCATCATCATTAACAAGCTCTTTTTTCACAACTTTCATTGCATAAATACGATCTGTTTTTTTTAATCGAACCAACAGGACTTTCGCATAACTTCCTCGCCCTATTACTCGGAGCAAATCAAAGTCTTGAAGACCTAAACTGGATGAAGCTTTTCCACTTTCCCTGGTGTTCATTGCCTGTTGAGAACATTTACGGCAGAGTCTTATCGGGAAGTATTTGGAGTAGTACCTTATATTTCTAAAACCTTGTTTGACATAATGATTTAAAAATATTTTCTTAATATAAAAATGTTTTAGTTCAGGCATGGTGGGGCATGCCTGTTAATCCTAGCATTCAGGAGGCTGAGGCAAAGGATTGTGAGTATGAGGCCAGCTGATGCTACACAGAGTTCAAGACCAGCCTGAGCTAGAAGTTTGTAATTCTTATATCATTCCAAGCCACATAATGTGCAAAAAGTAGGATGAGTTTATGAGTTAAAAGAAGTGTTAAAAAAAACAAAAACAAAAATGAAAAAGAAAGAAGTGTTAGTAGGAATAGACAGGGAGCTAAAAATCTAAAAAAAAATGTTAAAGAATGTCTTAAGAAAGATCTGGTATATTTGCGTATGGAGGCAATGGACATGCATGAATAAAACATATTAACTTTTGTGACTGAGAGACTGAAGGTATTGCTGAGGGGAAAAATAAAGTATGTGGATAAGACAATGTTGTTGGAGATAACAGAAAATTAGCAGTTAAAATGGATATCAAGAAGAAAGAGTCTGCTACCATAGAAGACTGATATAAGAGATTTCAGCTAATGAGAGGACATTTTTTGATGCTATAGTTAGGAAACAAGCATGAGGCAGTTCAGCTAATGGAAGAAGTTCTTTTCCATACTTTGGTACTAGATGACATGGGTGGCAAAGTAAGCCTTATAAATGCACTGACAACTAGGAATGTAAACTTCTGCTAATTTATAGGGAAGACTGAAGACAATCTTATTAGGTATCTGTAAAATCATCAGCACATGATCAACAAATGTATCCGTAAGAATAAAGTTCCTACTAAAGTAAAGGCTATCAGAAAAAACAAAGACCAATCAAGCATAATGGTGTGTTCTTGTAGTACTGGTTAATTGGGAGGCTGAAGCAGGAGAATTACCAGAGTCTAGGAGTTTAAGGCCAGCCTGGGTAACACAGCAAGACCCTATCTCAACAATGAAAAGAAAAGAAAAAAGAGAAGAGAGAAAAGGGGAGGAGAGAAGAAGATAAGGGAAGGGGGAAGAGGGAAAGGAGAGAGGGAGGAAAGAAGGAAACAAAGAGGACTTTCCAAAGAATGCTCATACATGAAAATTAGAAATAATATTCATTTGATTTGATAATAAGAACAAAGAAGAAATAAACCAGATTAGGGTAGGTTAAGAAAGAGGAGAATGGTAGGAATATAATGTATACTCTTTAAATATGGTTAAGTAGAAGTTATGGAAATGAATAAATGAAAAAGAAGCACTTTTCAAAAGAATTATACATGAAAATTTAGAAATAATCATCATTTGATTTGATAATAAGAATAAACAAAAAATAAATCAGATTAAACCAGATTAGGGTACATTAAGAAAGAGGAGAATGGTAAGAAAATAATGTATACACTTTATAAAATATGGTTAACTAGAAGCTATGAAAATGAATAAATAAAAAGAGTGCTGTATCTTCTAGATACAATAATGAAAGACTAAATGAAAACATAATCCCTCTAACCTTCAAAGAGCCTAAAGAAAATAAACTGACCTAGCATTCTATATCCTATGAAATTAATTCTCAAAATGAAAGTGAAATATTTTCAGACACACAAAAACTGAAAAAAACATCATTAGTGGATTCTCACTAAAGGAAATACTAAATTGAGTACTTGAAGAACAATATAATGTCACATGGAAGGATAGAGAACCAAGGAATGAATGAAGAATAAAAAGAGTAAAGTGTGAGTAAATATAAATAAGGCTCAATTGTTTAAAAATGCTAACATACACACAGCATTTTAAAATATGACAAAAATAGCACCAAAGGCAGGAATGAGTTTAATGTGTGCTAAGGGCGCAGTATTTTCTAGAAAATGATAGCAGTACCATTAACAATTTGTACTAAATTTTAGTAAGTCAAGAATGCAAAGTGTAATCTGTAGACAACCAGTAAAAAAATGGTAAACAAATTAAAAAAACAATTTTTAAAATTATGGTAAATATCCACCACACATTCAACAGATTGGCTAAAATTAAAGGCTTATGTGGAGGACATAGAGCTCTCATCAATTATTGGTGAAAGTATAAATTGATACAAACAGAAAACTTGCATTATCTACTAAAGTTGATTTTACATAAAACTCTGCAATTATTAGTTATATACTTAGTTACTTTCTTTGTTGCTGGGACAAAATATCCAACACCCACAATTTAAGGAAAGAGAGGTTTATTTTGGCTCACAGTCTCTAGAGGTTCCAGTCTGGCTCTAAGGCAGGACACATGGCAGAAGGGCATGGCTGAAGAGAAACAGCTCTTGGAATAGCAGGTAGGAAGCACAGTGAGAGGGAGCGAGGGAGATATACCTTTCCAGGCCACGCCCCAGTGAGTCACCTCCTCCAATCAGGCTTCACCTCCCAAAATCAGATTTAGCTATAAAGTCATCAGTGGACTAAACCACTGGTAAGTATCATGCTTTCATGATCCAATCACCTTCCAAAAACCCCATCTATGAGCACATGAGGCTTTGGGGGAGACAGCTAGATACAACCATAACATTCCACCCCTTAAGGCCGGGTGTGGTGGTGCGCCCTGGTAATCCCAGCACTTGGGAGGCGGAGGAAGGAGGATCACCATAAGTTTGAGGCCAGTCTGGGCCACAGTGTGAGTTCAAGGCCAGTATAACTACACAGCGAGACCCTGTCTCAAAACAAAAGAAAAACTGCACCCCCAGCCCCCAAAAGCCTCATGTGCTTCTCTACGGAAAATGCATTTAGTCCATCTCTAAGAGTTGCCAAAATCCTAACAATTTCAGCACTGCTGAAAAGTCCAACTCCAAAGTCTCCTCTGAGATTTAAGGCAAACTCTTAGCTGCAAGCCTCTATAAAAATGAAAAGAAAGTTAAATACTTGAACATACAGTGACACAGGTAAACATTCCCATACCATAAGGTGGAAAAAGGGGGCTGGAAAGGAATGGAATCAGCAGATATGGCACATGCCTATAAAACCCTCAGCATTCAGGAGACTGAGATAGGAGGATTACTCAGAATTTGAGGCCAGCCAGGCCTACCTACTGAGTTCAAGTAGGCCAGCCTGAACTACAAAGTGAGACCTGTTTTTAAAAAGGAAAAAAAAACAAACAAAAAACCAAAACCCCAAAACAACAAGAAAAAAAATGAAAGAAAGAAATGGATCCAGACCAAGACCAAAATCCAGCAGGGCAAAGATTAAACCTTGTTGTTTCATGGCCAGCACCTGGGGCAATCTGTGGCAAGATAGCAACTGCACAGGGCTTGAGCTGCCTGCTCCTCCAGCATTGCTGATGGCGGTTGTAGCCCTCACAGGTTCATTTTTGGGTTGGTTTGCTCACTCCTTGCAGCTTTTCTCAGATGGTCAATGTTCCTAGCTTTTCCAACATCTTGGTGTCTCTACTGCACTTTCTGCTTCACTCTCAAAGCTTTACATACTGCCCTCTCAAGGGCATACTTCCTGGCCTCCTAGGCCTTCTTTTGAAATCTGGGTGGATGTCTCCCTGACATGCATTCTGCATGCTCATAAAACAGGCACTAGGTGATGCCAAGGTCTGCTGCCAGCTGGAGCAGTAGTCAGGCTTCCTTCTCTTCTAGCTGTTGGGGTCTCTAAATGTTTGGATGGCTATGTACTATGACTCTAACCCAAAGGAACAAATTCCCTAGGTAGCTATGGTGCCCTGAGGCTCTCTTCTCAAAATAAAGTCACCTTTGCAATTTTGGGCATGCAAAGGTTAGAGCTTTGTGGGTTTCTCTAACTCCCTCAAGGCATTTTTCCTATTGTCCCATTGCAAAGTAGCACTTGGTTTCTTTTTAGCAACCAAGTTTTCTGCTCCATCTTTGCAGGGCCTAACTTTATAGGTGCTTCCTTTCTGGCCGAACTTCAAACTTTTTTTTTTGAGGTACGGGAGATCGAACTCAGGACCTTGTGCTTGCAAGGCAGGTAACAGTGCCACTGAGCTAAACCCCTGGCCCTCAAAATTTTTAAATTATTCTGCTAGTCTATTTGTTCTTGATTCACAGTAGAGAGCTGGCTAAAAGTCACAGCCTGAGTGTTTGGCTGCCTTGAAATTTCCTCCGCAGGATTAATTAATCCACCACCCTTAATTTCAGTCTCCCACAAAGTCTCAGGACATGAGCAAAATGCAAACAAATATTCTGGCAGAGCATAACATACATGACTGAGAGTCCAACTGCCAGGGGAGTTGTTCTTTCCAACTGAAACCTTTTGAGCTCGGTCTTCACCAGTAGCATTACTGCCAACATTCTGGTCTTCTGAGTCCAACCAGAATCTTGCAACAAACTTGGCTTATAGCATTCTAGGGCTGCTTCTCCAATTGGCATCTCCAAATCTTTCCAAACTCCTCCTGCAAGCGAGTTCCAAAGGCTTCTAAACTAACTCGTCAGGTAGCATTACAGCAACAACCCCACTTCTCTGGTACCAAAATTTGTCTTACTTGTTTAGTTGCTGGGACAAAATACCCGGCACCCGCAAATTAACGAGAGAGAGGTTTATTTTGGCTAACAGTCTGTAGAGATATCAGTCTACAATTGGCTGGCTTCAAAGCAGGATGACATGGCAGAGGGGTATGGCAGAGGAGAAACAGCTCATGGCATGGCAGGCAGGAGCAGAGAGTAATCAATGGAGGAGGGAGATAGACTCTTACAGGCCACACTCTCAGTGAACCACCTCCTCCAACCAGGCTTCACCTACCAAATCACATTTAGCTATAAAGTCATCAGTGGACTAATCCACTGATGAGTATCATGTGTCCATGATCCAGTCATCTCCCCAAAGCCCCACCTATAACCGCATGAGGCTTTGAGGGGATATCTAGATATAAACCAAAACATATACCTAATAGAAATGCTTATGTATGTGTACCAAACCACATTTAGAAGAACACTCATAGCAGTATATCATAATATTCCCAATCTGGAAGGGGGAATCAACAGTAGTATAACATAAAATGAAATGGTGAAAATAAATGAAATACTGCTGTTTGAAATACGGCTGGGTTTCACAAACACAACTGTATAAAAGTAGCCAGACACAAAAGAATACATATTTTGAGTCTATTTGTATGAAGTTTGAACAAGAACAAAAAAAAAGCAAAATACATTTGTAGTGTTAAGATAGTGGTTACTGGGCCAGGGATTTAGCTCAGTATTTCCGCCTCCTGCCTTGCAAGCGGAAGGTCCCCAGTTCGATCCCCAATACAAAAAAAAAGATAAGATAGTGGTTACTTTTAAAAGAGAAAGGAGTGCTAGTGACTGGTAGAAGACACAAGACAAGCTTCTGGGAAACTGCACATCATATTTCTTGATCCAAGTTGTCATTACATGGTGCTCACTTTGAGAGAATTCATTTAGCTAAATACTCATGACACGTACATTCTTTTACATGTATTTCTACAATTTAAAGAATACTAAAAATCTTAAAACGCAGATGAGTCTTTGGTAATCAATCAAACCAAAATAATAATATCAATGAAGATTTTCAAAAAGAATTTTAAAAACTGTAAAAGAATATCAAGGTTGCTGGGGATTTAGCTCAGTGGTTCCGCCACCTGCCTCGCAAGCACAAGGACCAGAGTTTGAACCCCGGTACCAAAAAAAAAAAAAAAAAAGAATATCAAGGTCAAATAGCAATTTCATGTGCCAGAAGAATATAGGATTCATTCCTTATTATTAGGAACTTCCTCCTTTGACTCTTTAATCTATGAACAAAATATGGAAGATTTGGTTAGTTACAAGACAGAGAGTAAATGTTAACCTTAACAATGTAGAAATAAACATGACTAAAAGAAAAATTGAAAGAGTAGGATTAGCTATAACAAATCAAGATATTAACTAAAACAGAACAAGAAACTAAAATATGAGATTAAATAGGTGACCAGTAGATTTGTTTTGTTTTTGTTTTTTGAGACGAGGTCTTGCTCTGTAGTTCAAGCTGGCCTTGAACTCACTATGTAGCCCAGGCTGGCCTTGAACTTGTGGCAATCCTCCTGCCTCAGGCTCCCAAGTGCTGAGATTACAGCTGTGCACCACCAACGCCTGGCATGACCAGTAGATTGGCTTATAAATAATTCAAGAGTAAAGGAAGTGGGTAGACAACAGACTGATCATGTACTGGTAATTCTTTTAAGTGAGTAATGAATAAAGAATTTTGTTGTACTATTCTGACTATTTTTTCTATGTTTAAAATTTTCCATAATAAAAATCAGGTTTTTCAAAAAGTAATCAAGAGGGCTGGGGATTTAGCTCAGTGGTTCTGCTGCCTGCCTCACAAATGCAACGTCCCGAGTTCAATCCCCGGTACCAAAAAACAAAACAAAAAGTAATCAAGAGCAAAATATGAGGTGTGATAAAAAAATACAGCGAACGCTCAAAGTTTTTCTGAAAATTTATTACAGTAAAAGGCACACTGCCATTAATCCCCCTCAAAATACTACTTGCTTCAAAAACACACTTATTCCATTATTCCTGCCACTTTCTGAAGTAGTTCTGGAAGTCCTCTTTCATGAGTGCCTTTAGTTGCACTGTCATGGCTGCCTCAATGTCCTGGATCATCTAAAACTTTACTTTTCCTGGTCATTTATACCTTGAGAAAGGGCCAGAAGTTGCACAATGCCAGATCTGGTGAATGAGAACACACCATTATATTTTTACAAGCCTGTCTTTCCACTGGATGGTACTCGGCAGTAGCATTCACTGTATTTTTAAAATCGTATCTCATAAAGACATTCACAAAAAAGGATGTTTCAGCAAATGTGATCAAAGTGAGCGGGAGTATTTTGAGGATGCAATGCATCTTTTACCATAATAAACTTGAAAAAAAAAGTAAGCATGCACTATATATTTTTATCACCATCTGTACACCTATCACATACTGGAAAGAGGCAGAAAAAGGGCAAAGGAGTATAAGTGAATCTTTCATGGCCAGAAATACATAAACTTGAAAAACTGAAAAACAGAGATATAAGTATTATTGAAATGACTGAAAAGGCTGAAAAAGGTTGCCTCTAAGAAAGCAAACTGAAAGTAGAAGTAAGGCATGAACTCTCATCATTTTTTTCTTTCCTTTGTGACTTCTGAGATACAATCTCACTAAGTTGCCCAAGCAGGCCTCAAACTCTTGATCCTCCTGGCTCAACCTCCCGAGTAGCTAGGATGATAGGTATGTCTCACCATGCCCAAGCAGATATTTTTAATTACAAATTTGTTTTGCTTTAAAGACTAATAAAATGCTTAATAGAAAAAAAAGTGAGTTAAAGACATTTTATCATTTATACTTTAAATAAGCAATGAGCCTACAACATGGAAGGGTCCACAATATATTTTAAACATTACTATTTGAATAACATTCGAAATGTTATTCTTTTTTTTTTCTCTGGTACCAGGGATCAAACTAAGCACTTTGCACTTGTGAGGCAGGCACAGTGCCACTGAGGTAAATCCCTGGCCCTTCTAAATGTTATTCTTAATATATTATATTATGCTTTCTTAAATAAGTTTTATATTATCCTATCTTAAATATTTTCCTACAAAATCATTTCCTAATTTAAATTAAATTAGTGATTTAATTACTTAATTAAATCAGAATGAAACTTAGAGCATTAAAAATCACTCCTTTATTACCATTATGATCTAAAAATCTAAGCAAGACGTTTTTCCAAATTGTTACATCCTAGTGAAAAACTGATGACGGGATGAGTATGTAACTCAGTGACATTGCACATGTTCAAACCCCAGCACTCTGAAAAAAAAACAACAAAAAAACAAGCCAACCAAATGAACAAAAAAAATACCTAACAACATACTATAAAGTAAAATACTTACCTCCTTTTCTTCACCAACTTGGTCCAAACTCTCATGACTTGAAGGATTATAAGGAATTACTAAAAATCCAATGCCAAGTATCAAAGAAGAAAAACATAGCATCTATTAATGAATCTGACATTAAAACTTTTGATTTTTTTTAGCTTTTACTTCTGAGTAAGTTTTCACTATATAAAGCCCAACATATATATAAGCATATACATATATAAAAACATATATTCACATTTACATATACATATATATATATATATATATATATATAAAAAATCTTAAAAGTCAAATCCTAAATTTTAGTGAGGGTAAAGAGAGAAAGTACAAACCTGGTAGCCACATACTGCTTTTAATAAATTTTTTTTTCTATTTTTTAAACATTTAACTTCTTTATAATTAATCAAATACTTCCTTCCATAACATTTTCTTTATATACCCTACTTAAGGCATAGAGATAGAAGGCCTACGGTTTTCCCTTCTCACTCTTTTGTACTCAAACTTGTTTCTGAATACCACATAGGTCAATTAAGAAATGACAAGTATGGGCTGAGGATTTGGCTCAGTGTTGTTACACCTGTCTTGCAAGTGCAAGGTCCTAAGTTCAATTCCCAGTACGGGGGGGGGGGGGGGGGGATGGCAAGCATGAGACTTCTATTCCTTAAAGCTAATTAGGGCAAAAAAAAAAGGGGGGGGCTATATTCCATAGCTTAAGGTGTTTGAAGCTTCTTCCATGACCAAGAATCCACATTTTGTCCTTCTAGAAAAACTCCTGTTTTCCCTTTCTTGATTCAGCTCAGAACAGATCAGACTATTCTATCCCTTTTAAATGCTCTCCAAAATTCCCAGATACATGCTTAAGGTTTTGTTATGATTTAACATTTTAATGCACATTACATTTTTGGGGAGGAATTTCTTGTGCTGTATCTTTTACATAATTTCTACTTGATAATAAGGCTTTGAATTAAAAACAGGTCACTTAAACACAATCAATGTGGCCCACAAAATCAGTTTTATATTTTTTCACTGCAGAAAAGAAACTAGGTTTGCTGCATTTCAAGAGGCCTCAAAAGAAATTTATAGAAAGTTTTTTTAATAATTTAAATAACTATCTTTTTTAAATGCCAAATGTGTTGATTAAATATTATGACTAATCTTACTATCACAAAATATGCTTACCTACTTTTAATAGGGAGGATGTTAATGTTTTTAAACTTAGGTAAAAGAAATCTTTATTTTATTTTCTGGTAGGAATCAAACTCAGGACCTTGCGCTTGCCAGGCAGGCACAGCACTGCTGAGCTAAATCCCCAGCTCTGAAAGAAATCTTTAAATACTACTTTGTAAAGAACAATAGTTTATACCAGCCTTGTTCTCACCTGTCTGTGCATGGTCTGAATGCATGGATGACTGATCCATTGGCATCATAGGTTCCTACAAACATTTCCAAAGACACAGCAACTTAGTAGATTCTACTTAGATTACAATACTGCAGTAAATCCATGAATACTATTTCAATGACATGGAACATTTTAAAAATCTCTAGAATATGAGTTCTTTGCTAATGCCCAGAGACACACTTCAGGGTATTTATAAATCCCTTAAAATTATATGCAATATTTTACAGGTTTCCCATTTTCCTGAATATTTTCAAAGATGTCAGCGCCCCAAAAAACGTAAGGAATTCTTCCTAGAAATTGATGTAACCAACTAGCTGCCAATAATCTCAGCAACAACGCTAATTCAAACCAAAATTGTTGGAGCCAGGGATATGGCTCAGTGATAGAGCACTTGCCTACTATGTACAAACCTCTGGGTTTGATTCCCAGCACTGCAAACAAAACAAAACAAGACCCTATAATTGTTAGTAATTCACTAAGCTTAAATCCAAGTTTAATGAATATCAGCAAGAAGAAATAAACTTAAAGAGCATTAGATATAGTTACCATCTTAAGACGGCCTTAATGGTAGGCTCACAAATAAGCTTGCGGATTATTAAATAGATTCAACCCCCATCCTAACATCAGCACAATCATCACTCTGCCCCTCTTTCTTTCTATATGTGTGAATGTGCAACTCATTGTATCACCTAAGAATACTCACGTTATCAACAGTAACCTAAATAAACTTATAATTTCTAGCTTCCTGGTTTTCTTAAAACTGGAACTTTTTTTCCTTCACTAAACTATGAACTAGCTAAATAATCCTAATACCAAAGAACCAACTTTGACAATAATCTACTTTCACAAATGTCCAAAAACAGTCTTAGAAAGATGTATTTGATATTTTTAAAATTGCATATCCTTTAACCTAGTAACTCTACCTTCTGGATTCTTCAGGAAATAAGATTTAGATACCAAGAAGTTTATTATGATTTTCTTTGTAGAAAAAAACTCCTCAAATGTCAATCACAAGGAACAGGATATCATGGTAAAGACATATAACAAACTATTATGTTATAATTGATGGTGAGAGATATAGATATAAAAAGACCAATTACATTGGTCTGTAGGAAAAATGAGTTAGAAAACAGGATGCATCTGACCTCACTTTTGTTAAAAAGTACATAAAAGAAAAACACCAATATGTGCTTTCTGGTGGGATAAAAATTCTTCTACAAAAAAATTATAAGTGGGGTAGAAGGTGGGGGAGAAAAGAGGAACCAGTAAATTTTAAAAATATTTAAGATATCAATCCATTACAATTTGAAATCCAACTCATCATGAAAACTAAACCAAAATTATAACATTTATGAGATATGTGAAACTTTGAACGCTATCTGGATGGATATTTGATGTCATAAATTTGGATTTTTTTGGTACCAGAGATCAAACTCAGGACCTTGTGCTTGCAAGACAGGGGGAGCACTACTGAGCTAAGTTCCTGGCCTGAATAAATTTGTTTTTAAAGTTGTATTTTACAAGGGTCCCTATCTTTTAGAGGTATATGCTGAATTATATTTTGAAATAGTATTGCGTGAGGAGAGAATAAGTTGGTTGGAGAATAGATGAAAATAAGACTGATCATGAGTTTTAAGTACTTGGAACATTTACTCAGCTCATTATACTGTTCCACCTATTATCATATATGTTTACATTTTTTCCTATACAAAAATTAGAAATGTTCATATATACATAAATTTGCACAGGAAAAGTTCTGGAAGAATAAAGAGCAAATGACAGTACCTTTACATGCCTTAATTTTTTTCTTTATTCATCTATATTCCTTATAGCATGCTTTAAAATTACATACTTAAAATACAAAGTGCAAATCAAAATTTAAAATGCTTCTCTGCCCAGTCAACTCACACTTTAAATACTAACATAACAATTCTGACTCTTCTTACCTGCTTAGGATAGAGGCTAGCATAATAGGAGTGATAAACTAATGACTGAGTTTAGCTTAAAGAAGTAGGAAAAAAAACCCTTAAATGATTCTCCTTGTATCTTCATAATTTAGACCAGAGGATTTTATAGCAGGTCAAATAAAGTAGTTAACTATCTCCTACAAACAAATATCATATAGTTATTTCAAAAGTTCTAAAGTTCACAATATGTTAAGTGGCATGTAAAGTATTCCTACCCATACTCTTTAACTGTATTTTGAGATGTAGTTTCTTACCATCTGCCTATTTTAACCTTGTTTTAAGTATGCTATATATTTTTAAAAAGCATGCTACACTAAAAACAAACAAAAAGACAACTCTGTCTTACCGGTGGCAAAGAATGTCGCCCACATTCAATTGTGACAAGTTTGTGGCACTTCTTATGAACCAAGAGTTTACAGTTGATACACTTATATCCCTGGCGTCCAAGTCCCCATATTCGGTCTGTGCAGATGGCACAATGAGCACGCTGAAAAAAGTAATTCAAGAATATTTTATTAAAAAAAAAATCACTATCATGTCCCAACAATTTGTTCATAAAATACTGAAAATAACTGGCTTTCTTCTCCAACTCAGTTCCTTCATCCTACTGTCAATTGCCAGCCCACGAGGGAAAAAAACCCCAAACTTCCTCATACGTGATTTTTTGAAAGCTATGAAGCCCAGTGGGAAGAAGAGAAAAGCTTGTTTTAAAGACACAGCAGCCGGGCATGCCTGTAATCCCAGCTCTCGGGAGTCTGAGGCAGGAGGATCGTTGTAAGTTTGAGGACAGCCTGAGCTACACAGTGAGACCCTCTCTCTCAAAATAAATAAATAAATAAATAAATAAATAAATAAATAAATAAATAAATAAATAAATGTCAGCAAAATTTGTAATTATGTTGTTTTCTGTTATTAAGTTGAAGTTCAAGAAATTTCCATCTTCACATAATTAAGTTCACAGGAATGAAAACAGAAAAGATGAATTAAACTTGAAAAAGTACTACCTTCCATAGTGTTTAAAGATTAAACCAAAACTCTGCTTTCTTAGGAGCAATACCAAAGGTGACTTTCATTTTTCAGTCTTGTTTAAATTTTAGAGCTACTAAGAGTTTGAGATCATGTCTTTTTATTTCATTTTATTTATTTGTTTATATTAATGAATTTAGGACATGACATTAACTTTAGAATGGAAGTGAAGTCCATAAATTTGTAGATAACAAAAGAAGTTAAAAGAATAGAGTCCTGGAGATAGACTGGCTGCTTTCAAACCTCAGCTCTGCTACTTACTAAGTTGTGTATCTTGGACAAGTTACTTAACTGCCCTCCCCTTCATTTTTCTCAACTATAAAATGAAAATATATAAGGGAGTTGTGAAGATTAAATGAGTCAATATATGTAAGCATTTAGAAAACTGCCTGATACATAGTAAAAGCTAGGTGTTTGGTATTATTATTTTCTAAACAGGGAAAAGTAAATAACAACATATTAGTTTGCAATATAAACCCTGCTGGATTTCCTGGCTGCTTTGAATGATATTTAAAACTTTTTTAACGTTCAGTTTTTGGTTTTGTTTTGTTTTGAGACAGGGTCTTGCTGTATAGTTTAGACTGGCCTTGAACTCACTGTGAAAAGCCAAGCTGGCCTAAAACTCATGATCCCCCTGGCTTATTAGCCTCCCAAGTGCTAAGATTACAGGTGTGTGCCACTACATGCTCAACTAAAAATTGAGTTTTCTTATAGCTAGCTAACTATACAATTAATCATCCAATCTGGTTCATATTTAAGAATAAATGGGGTTGGGGATGTAACTAAGAGATAGAGCACTTGCCTAGCATGTGCAAGGCCTTAAGCTAGATCCTAGCCTTTAAAAAAACAAAACAAGCAAGCTGTTCTAGGAAAATCTGGACTGTAAGGCTTTGTATCTTTAAAAGGTATAAAGAAGATTTAATAACAAAGTCACCTTCCTCTCCTAACAGAAAGCAAAAAACAAACAAAAAGGTATCTTATATTATCATCATTCAACAAACTACATTTACCCGGTTGAAACGTTTGGCTTGAAAAGTATGGCCATTTGCACAATAAAGCTTTCTCCAGCGGCGTGCACCTCTGCGGTAGATAGATTCTGAAGAGAGATTAAAAATTTGTTTAAAAAAGAAAGAAAGAAAGGAAAAAGAGCAAATGTAAGTGATTTTATAATTAAGTCTCATTCTTTTCATAATAATCATTGTGAGGAAAAAATTCTGATAAAAACCCAAAATAAATAGATGTCTGTATAACTAGTACTGGTTTTCTTTGTAAACAATTTTCCCCAAACTTTTTTAATTTGAAAAAAATATTAAGCCCACAAAAAAGATGAAATACCACCTGGAATGTCTCCCTGGCTTTATTAAATATTAATGTTTTACCATATTTGCTTTCCTCACTACAAAAATATACATGTATTTTTTTCCAGAATCATTTGGAAGTAAAAATGCAGATATCAGGAAAATTTCCAAAATCAAAGCCACATGATTAAAATTAACTTAACTTCCCTTTCATATATACAATGGATAATTATGTAAATTGGAACTATCTGAATTTCATCTGGCCAAAGTAGATTAAGTAGTCACTAATATATTTGAAATCAGACTGGAGCCAGGCGTGGTGGCACATGCCTGTACTACCAGCACTGGGGAGGCTGAGGCAGAAGGATCATCACAAGTTCCAGGCCAGCCTGGGCTACATAGTGAGTTCAAGGCCAGCCTGGACTACATAGCAAGACTGTCTCAAACAAACAAACAAACAAACAAAACAAAACAAACAAAAAAGAAGTTAGAATAAAAAAATGAAAAAAAAAATCAAATAAATTAAAAGTTCTATAACTGATTTTTTTCCCCCACTTCTGTCATTCCATAACATTTTTTTAAAAAGACACTACTGGGGATTAAGCCCAGGAAGCACTGAGCTATATCATGTGCCTATATTTATTTTGAGACAGAGTCTACTAAATTGCCCTAGCTGGCCTAGAATTCGCTATTTTCTTTTTTGGTACTGGAGATTGAACTCAGGACCTTGCAGTGCCACTGAGCTAAATCCCCTGCCCTACCTGGCCCTGAATTTGCTATCTTCTTGCCTCAGCCTACTCAGCAACTGGGAGGTGCTAGGATTGTATTGCGTCAGTCACCATGCTTGGTGCATAACACTTTTCAAAGGTATAAAGTATATAAATACTTACTATCTTCCCCTGGACAAGGCATTCCAGGACGTTCTGGTACACAAGGGAATACTAAAAATAAAATACAGCATTTTTAGAACATACTATAAAGAATTAAAAATTGACCCTTAAAAAAACTGAATCTCTCTTTACTTGAAACAAGATAATTAGCATATGGTTAGCATTATTTGTTAAAGGGATTTATTTTAACAAGGATATAGAAATTTTTATGACAACAAATATGTCTATAAAAAATCTATTAGAAACTCAAATTACTAATTCTAGTCCTTTGTTATTTATCATTAATTATTTTTCTGCCTTTAAAGAAATTATTAACTACTATTTACGTAAATATTTGTTGTACTGACAATTTTGCTATAATGAAAAATTACAATTACAAAAATATATACAATTATGAACATTATGAACATTAGAGCTTTCAGAAGATGTATACTAAATTCAGGAATAAATTAACACCAGAAACTGTACCAAAAATCCAAATATATAAGTTTATATTAGGAGCTATAAATTTATAAACATACAAAATCACCCATTTTTATAATGAGAATAAAAGGTAACAGCACAGTTATGAATAACTAGTTAATCATTTATAGTCTGTAATGTTCTAAAGGACAATTAATAAAGAACAGAGTACAGGAAGCAGTTTTTAATATTATGTATATTTAAAACCTGAAATATAAATTAACTTCTGAAAATAGATGTTGGATATAGTATGAAAAGCAATAAAACCTAAGAATGCTTAACACCATTGATAAATCATTTTTTAAAGATTTGTTGTAATTTTATACTAGCAAAAGGTCATGAAAAAAATAGATGACTTCTAAAGCTCTATTAAGATCTCAACAAACTATCTTAAATTTGCTGGGAGATCACACTTTACTATCTGAGAAGGCACATACAGATAACAAATTCCTTAAGACTATAAGAAGCAAATTGATTTTACCTTCTCCAGCATTTAAGAAACTACTAAATAAGCATGTTAACATAAAGATAAGACACAGAGGTAAAGAAAATGACATAATTTTCTTTTAAAATGGTCAATAAAAGATTATTTTAAAAATATTCACAGCCCCAGAAGAGTACAAAATGATTGCTTCTTTACCATGAATTAAGAGTTCAGAATCCTTGTTTAGCTCATAAAGCCTAAAGGCTTCTTCTAACTCCAACTGAGATGATACAGTACACGGGTCTCCTAAAAATTACAAAAAGTTCAATTATTTCAATCTCTAAGTGTGATGATTAATAAGCAAATTCCACACTATAAAATTTGGGGAAATATTTGACAAGGACAGATATAATTTAGACAATTCAAGTCTCTGAAGCAGATGATATAGCTTCCATTTCTATTTGTACAAAATATTACACAAAGTTCACAAAACCAAATTTAGTACATATAAACCATTTTATTAGTAAAACGTATATGTAAAACATAGCAAAAAGTTATTCAGCCATATTTTAAACCGCCACTGCTCTGTGACTGAGAGGTATGGCTAAGAGTAGGATTTCTGTTACATTTTTCGTTAAAAGAGGAAGTGGAAGTAGTTGCACTGCCACACCATGGTTGCTCAGAAATGGATGTAATCATTTTGTCTAATTTTTTCTTTTATATGAGAGCCTGCTCAAAGGTGTCCCCAAGGAAAAAAAAAAGACTTAACGTACTCTACATTAAAGAATGGTTCTTGGGCCAGGGATTTAGCTCAGTGGTTCCAGCGCCTGCCTCGCAAGCGCAAGGTCCCGAGTTCGATCCACCGTACCAAAAAAAAAAAAAAAAGAACAGTTCTGGTTAAGATGCTTCTAAACATAAATACAGAGTTGTAGTAAACATACATACAGAGAAAGTAAGAAACATTTTCCTTAGTCAACCAGCCAAAGAAATGAGTCATGCCTGGCATCAAGAGGTGTCTCAAAGACAATGACATTCACAAAGAACAAGTCATTGCAGCATAGCTGGGCCCTGAGCTGGCTCCCACTATGCCATTCTTTAGCCCATTCCTTTGGTTCTGTGAACATTATGACACACTAGATACCACCAACCCTGTCAAAACCTCAGTCATTCTCAGCAGAACTAAGAGAAGAATCTGTGAGAAGAATTCAATTATATCCTTTCCCCCAATCTAAAAGACAAGAGTGCTTCTATTATTTTCTCCAACTTGGCTCCCAAATCCCTGCTTCCTTTTATTTTCTCTGGGCATAATTTCATTAGTCCTCCTTGGTTCCCATTCTCCTTCCTTCCACCAGCTCTTCTCAGGCAAGGGCAAGTTTGAGTCTCCATCTCAAAAATCATTTGCGCTGCCTTACCACCACTCCCAGCGAAGAGGAGGCTTGCGGGCCGCCTCAACATCGTTCCCAGCGCAGAGGTGGTTCCCAGACCGCGGTAGCACCACTCCCACTGCAGAGGAGGTGAGCCACATGAGCGCCAGCAACACATACACACACACACAGCCCAATGCACCATCAAAATGAGAAGAAATGTAAACAATTCTCAAAACCAGACTTCCAGATCACCTACAGCAAGCCCACAGGGAAACAAGATGGAACACTCTTGATATTCAACCACCTGGACTCCCTGAATTGACAATGAAACAGGATCTGGAAAAAATGAAATCAGAAATAATTTCTCAGATAACAGCACAGACTGTGCTAGTAGTGCAAGACATGATTATTAAATCTAGAGAGGAGCTGAGGAACATGACGGAATCACAACATAGGAAACAAATGGAATCCATAAAACAGATACAAACAGATTTCCAGGAGATTAAAAACTCCATTCAAAGTCTACATAGCAGAATGAGCCAATATGAGGACCGAATTTCAGATACAGAAGATGAGATTGCAATTAGTGACCAGGAAAAGAAAAGTTCCTTTAAAATTATAAGAGACTGCAAGAAATCAATCCAGCAGCTGCTAGACGATGCAAAGAAGAATAACAAAAGACTGATTGGCGTCAATGAAGAAACAGGAGACAGTGCAGATGACATAAAAAAACTGTTCACAGAAGTGATGGCAGAAAACTTCCCAAGCAAGAGAAAAGAATTTGACATATAGATAAGTGAGGCATACAGGACTCCAACTAGCCTTGATGAAAAAAAAAAATCTACACATAGGCATATAATTATTAAGATTCCAGAAACCCACCAGAAGAACAAAGTTCTACAAGCAGTTAGAGAAAAGAAATCAATCACATACAAAGGAAAGCTCATCAGAATCACAGCAGACTTCTCAATGCAAACCCTCAAGGCAGCAAGAAGAGCTTGGAGTGATGTATTCCAAGCCATTAAAAAAAACAGCCTCCAACCCAGCTGATGTACCCTGAAAAACTATCTTTCAAAATTGATGGAGAAATAAAGATACTTTCATGACGAAGAGCACCTTAGGAATTTCATGAATACCAAAAGAGCACTCCAAAAAATTTTAGACAATATCCTAGGAAAAGACAATGAGGATCACAAACCCAGGAAGCATGCACAATAAATAAATCTAGCGCGACAAGAAATTAAATGCGAAGGGGGAGAATCCAACAAAAAGAAAAAGTCATGACAATGATAAGTCAATATGTATCAGTTATAACCACCAATGTTAATGATCTCAATTCACCAATCAAAAGAAAGAGACTGGAAAAATGGGTCAAGAAGCAAGATCCAACAATATGCTGCACGTAAGAAACACACTTAATTCAAAAAGAAACTCAGAGACTGAAAGTTAAAGGGTGGAAAACAATACTGCATGCAACAAGAACCAGAAAAAAAGCAGGAGTAGCTATC
This sequence comes from Heterocephalus glaber, assembly GCF_053883595.1. Taxonomy (NCBI): domain Eukaryota; kingdom Metazoa; phylum Chordata; class Mammalia; order Rodentia; family Bathyergidae; genus Heterocephalus; species Heterocephalus glaber. Next base: position 46,958,741 of record NW_028258324.1, on the reverse strand, counting down.
CTCTTTGCAGATCACGTGGATTTCAAACCAACACTGATTAAGAGAGACAAAGAAGGACACTACATCCTTGTAAAGGGAACAATCCAAGAGGAAGAGATGATAATCATAAATATCTATGCACCAAACACTACTGTGCCCAACTATATAAAACAAACACTAATGGACATGAAAAGTCATGTATGGACTAATACAATAGTAGTGGGGGACCTCAATACCCCACTGTAACAAATAGATAGATGAACTAGACAAAAAATAAGTAATGAAATAGTAGAACTCAATCGAACTCTTGAACAAATGAACATAACATGTTTACAGAGTGTTCCATCCCACCTAAACAGAATACACATTCTTTTCAGCTGCACATGGGTCATTCTCTAAAATAGACCACATACTCACTCATAGAACATGTTTAAGTAAGTGCAAAGGAATTGAAGTTATCCCCTGTATATTATCAGACCATAGTGTGATGAAATTGGATCAACAGGAAAAGAAACTGCAAAAATTTCATAAACACATGGAAACTGAACAACATACTTCTGAATAACCAATGGGTCACAGAGGAAATTAAAGAAGAAATCAAACAGTTCCTTCAATTAAATGATGATGATAATACAACACATCGGAATCTATGGGACACAATGAAAGCAGTCTTACGAGGGAAATTTATAGCAGTGAATACTCATATTAGGAAAACAGACCAAGCCCAATTAAACAACCTGATGCTGAACCTCAAGCTTCCAGAAAAAGAAGAGCAGGACAAACCCAAATCTCATACAAGGGAGGAAATTATAAAGATTAGAGCAGAAATCAATGCAATGGAGACTAAGAGAACCATACAAAAAAAATCAATGAAGCCAAGAGTTGGTTCTTCGAAAGAAGAAACAAAATTGACAAACGCTTAGCCAACCTTATCAGAAAAAGGAAAGGCCCAAATCCATGCAATTAGGAATGAAAAGGGTGAAATTACAACAGACCCAGCAGAAATCCAGAGGATCACCAATACCTATTTCAAGAACCTATACGCTGGGGCCGGGTTTTAGCTCAGTGGTTTCGCCACCTGCTGCACAAGCGCAAGGACCCGAGTTCAATCCCCAGTACCAAAAAAAAAAAGAACCTGTACGCCAATAAGGTGGAAAACAGAAGAAATGGACAGATTCCTAGATACGTATGAATTACCAAAGTTGAACAAAGAAGACCTTAAAATTCTAAACAACCAAAGATCAACTGAAATTGAAAATATAATTAAAAATTTACCAACTAGGGCCGGGGATTTAGCTCAGTGGTTCTGCCGCCTGCCTCACAAGCTCAAGGACCTGAGTTCAATCCCTGGTACAAAAAAAAAAAAAAAAAAAAAACCAAACTTATCAACTAAGAAAAGCCTGGGTCCTGATGGCTTCACTGTTGAATTCTACAAGACATTTTGAGAGGAACTACTACCACTACTGGTTAAATTCTTCAATGAAATTGAAAGAGAAGCAGTACTCCCAAATTCATTCCTGGAAGTAAGCATCACCTTGATCCCCAAAGCAGAGAAAGACCCAACCGAAAAGGAAAACTATAGGCCAATCTCACTAATGAACATAGATGCAAAAATCGTTAATAAGATACTGGCAAATAGAAAGCAGAAGATCATCAAGACGATCATACACCCTGACCAAGTGGGATTCATCCCAGGGATGCCGGGATGGTTCAACATACCCAAATCAATCAATGTAATACACTATATCGATAGGGCCAAAGACAAAAACCATATAATCATCTCAATAAATGCAGAAAAAGCATTTGACAAAATCCAACACGCATTTATGATAAAAACTCTACAAAAAATCGGAATAGATGGTCTCTACCTCGATCTCATAAAAAAAAACCATCTATGAAAAACCAACAGCCAATGTCATGCTAAATGGTCAAAAACTGAAATCCTACACAATAAAAGCAGGAACAGGACAAGGATGTCCACTATTACCACTCTTGTTCAATACAGTTTTGGAAACATTAGCCATGGCAATTAGACAAGGGAAAGAAATAAAAGGAATAAAGATAGGAAATGAAGAAGTCAAACTGTCATTATTTGCAGATGATATGATACTCTATATAGAAGACCCCGAGAAGCCCATGAAAAGTTTTCTAGACTTAATAATCAAATTCAGTAAAGTAGCTGGATGCAAGGTCAACACACAAAAATCAATAACTTTCCTCTACACAAACAACAGACTGAGACAGAAATAGGGCAAACAATTCCTTTCACAATAGCATTCAAAAAACTGAAATACCTAGGAATCAACCTAACAAAAGAAATCAAAGACCTCTTTTCTGAAAACTATAGCACTGTGAAAAGAGAGATTGAAGATGATATCAGAAAATGGAAAGACATCTCATGTTCCTGGGTAGGAAGGATCAACATAGTGAAAATGGCCATACTTCCAAAACTGCTATACATATTCAATGCAACCCTAATTGAAATCCCAGCAACATACTTCATGGACCTTGAGAAAATGATCCAAAAATTCATTTGAAACAAGAAGAGGCCCAGAATAGCACAAGCAATTCTAGGCAACAGAGACATGGAAGGGGGTATCACAACTACCAAATTGAAACTATATTACAAAGCTGTGATAAAAACAGCATGGTACTGGCAAAGATACAGACCTGAGGACCAGTGGAACAGATTAGAAGAAGCAGAAACAACTGCAGACACACTCAGCCATCTCATCTTTGACAGAGGAGCCAAACACCCTCACTGGAGGGAAGATAGCCTCTTTAATAAATGGTGCTGGAAAAATGGGGTTTCAACTTGCCAAAGATTAATGGATTAAAGATCTAAATATTAAAATAGAAACACTGAACCTGCTGGAACAGAGGTTAGGTAGAACTCTTGAAGACATTGGTGTGGGAAAAGGTTTTATGAACAAAACCTCAGGTGCCCATGAACTAGCACAATCAACAAGTGGGATCTCTTCTTATTAAAAAGCTTCTGCACAGCAAGAGAAACCACCAGCAGTGTGAAGAGACAACCCACAATGTGGGAAAAAATCTTCACCCGCGGTCCTTCAGACAAAGGTTTACTATCTAGACTCTATAAAGAACTTAAAAAAATCAGACCTCCCAAATTTAAAGACCCAATCCGAAAATGGGCATCTGAAATGAATACACAGTTCTCAGACAAATAAGCAGAAATGAAAAAGAAACATATAAAAAAATGTTCAACATCACTGGTCATTCAAGAGATGCAAATGAAAACAATGCTGAGATTCCACCTCACCCCAGAAAGAATGGCTGCTATCATGAAGTCAACCAATAACAAATGCTGGTGGGGCTGTGGGGAAAGAGGAACCCTGCTCCACGGCTGGTGGGAGTGTAGACTGGTGCAACCACTGTGGAGATCAGTATGGAGATACCTCAAAGAACTAGGACTAGAAGTCCCATTTGAACCAGCTATTCCCCTGCTGGGTATCTTTCCCAAAGAATTAAAAGAATCATACCACAGTGATATATGTGCATCCATGTTCACAGCAGCACAATTTGTAATAGCTAAAACTTGGAAGCAGCCCAAATGCCCATCAACTGTAGACTGGATAAAGAAAATGTGGTTTTTTAATAAAATGGTGTACTACTCAGCCATAAAAAATGAGAAATTAGAGACATTTATAGCTAACTGGATGCACATTGAGGCGATACTCTTAAGTGAAATAAATAGGACACACGTGTAAATACCGAATAGTTTCTCTAGTGTGAGAAACTGAATGTGTAAATAAGGACTAAAAGGTATAATAGATAATGTGAAATAGGAAGAAAAGGGGCAAAGGGGAAAGGGAAGTGGAGGGGTAGGGGAAAGGAAAGAAGGGAATGGAATTAATATAAAAAAATGAAAAAATGGAAACAAAGTCTTCGTAAATAGGGAAGGATGGAGGGGTTGAAGGGAGGGCAGGGGAAGGGGGAAAAATAAGAACCAAGAGAGATTATGTAAAGGTGCAAATTTCCAATGATGAATGTCATTATATTGTATACCTAAAATGTACCAATAAAATAAAATTTTAAAAAAATCATTTTCCCACTCAAGTTGCCACTCCATTCAGCAGCCTTACTTCTGAAGAGTAAATTGTACACTGAAGTTGGCAGGAATAGAGAAGAAGGAGAAAAAAAAGAGGTAGCATTTTGACTTTTCACTTTATATTTTTCATTAGTATTTGTTTAATCATAAACTTAAAATCTTTTATAATAAAACAAACTTTGCTAATATTAAGCATGACCATAACTTGCTTCTTTGTTATCTTCCATGCATTTCTCAAAAACAAATACTCTAATAAAACTAGTACTGCATAGGTCATGATAACAGCTGTTGAAATCAATGACATCTTTGCAGCCAGTCTCTATTTCAGCTGACCTCTCTATACTATCTGACAAAGTTGCCTACTATTTCTAAAAACTCTGTCTAGGTTTCTAAAACATCATTCTCAGCTACTGCACTTTCCACAATAGCCAACACTGCTTCTGCAATGCAGCATATACTTTTCACTTTTACTTTCTCAAATAAACTTGGCCATTGTTAAAAAAAAAAAGTCACTCTCCTCGGTATTAACTCTTCTTTTTAGTTTTTTATTTTGGAAAATTTCACACATATTACTAAATCCTGGTTTCTCTGTATATTAACCTACTTATTCCCTGCCACTATATGATTTTGAACAAATCCCTACATATTAACGTATAAAAAATAAACTAACAATTCTTTTAAAAATATCCAGACATATTCATACGCAAAAGAATGAAGCTGAATCTTTATCTTATACCATAAACAAAAATTAACTCAAATGGATTAGAGACCTAGATGTAAAAACTAAAACTACGAGAGTTAGAAGAAAGCATAGTGGAAAAGCTTCATCATAATACTGGATTTGACAGTGATTTCCTGGATATAATACCAAAGGCACAGTCAAGAAAATAAAAAGTAGATGAATTGGATAAAATCAAAATTAAAGCTGTCTGTGCATTAAAGCACACCATCAACAGTATGAAGACAACCCACTGGACTGAAGAATATAAGTACTGATAACGAGGATGTTCTTTACAACACTTATACCTCAATAACAAAAGAGCCTGATTTTTCTTTTTTTGACTTTTATTAGAATATGTTTGGAGCTCATAATGATTACATTCACTGTAGGGTAGATGTATATAACACATTCAATTTCCTTCTTTTTCTACCCTTTCTCCACCCTCTTTTAATTTTTCCAGTATCAGATTCATTTAAAGACCTTATAAAGTTAATTATCACATATACAGATTGAAATCCAGAATAATAAGAGCCTGATTTTTAAAATGAACAAAGGACATTTCTCCTAAGAAGATACATAAGTGACCAATAAGCAAATAATCATTAGAAAAATCCAAATCACAATCACAAGTTAAAGCTGGGCATGGTGGTGCACACCTTACAGAGGCTGAGGCTTGAGGATTGCTGTGAGTTCCAGGCCAACCTGAGCATAGGTTTGAGGCCAGCCTGGACTACTTAGTAAGACTCTGTCTCAATAAACCAAAAAAACAAAAGACAAAAAAACCCTCAACCAAGACAAGTTAACACATCACGCCTATTGGAATAGCTATTATTATTTTTTTTAAATCAGAAAACAAGAAATGTCAGCAAAGATATGAATAATCTAGAACCCTGTGCCCTGGTTGTGGGACTGTAAAATGGTACCATGATTGTACAAAATAGTACAGTGGTTCATAAAAAACGAAACAGGATTTCTAGGTATACAACGAAAGAACTGAAAGCAAGAACTTGAACAAGTATATATATGTATAGTAGTCCTACTCATGCATGGGGCATGTGTTCCAAGATCCATAAGGGACAACTGAAACCAGAGATAGTACCAAACCCTAGATATACTTTACTTTTTCCTTCACATTAAAGGATAAATTTAATGCTTTTCCCATCTTAAGCACATACTGTAACTTTTGTTGTTTGAGATAAACAGCAAAATGAGCATGAATTTTTTTTTCCTTCTTCACAATTTCATGGATATAAGATTTATTCCTATCATAAATCTTAGCAGGTCCAGAATATGATTTTTTTCTTTCCATATTATGTTAAGAAGGAGCTTATGGCTTTTCTTTGGAGCCTTTAAAATTATTTATTTACTTATGCTACTGTGGATAGAATTCAGGGCCTTCCCACTGAGCTACATCCAAAGTTCCTACTCCTTTTTAAAAGTCTTTTTGAGACAGGATCACACTAAATTCCTAAATAGCTCAGGCTATGCTCAAACTTGGGGTTCTTCTACCTTAGTCTCTCCGCGTGCTGATATTACAGGTGTGGGCCAAAATATCAGCATGAAATTGAAAATAAAGTAAAACAGGAGTTACTTGAACACAAGCACTGAGATACTATAATAACTGACTAATAACTGAGACAGCTGCTAAGTGACTATGAATAGTGTATAATGGGAATATGCTAGACAAAAGAGATGATAATACTTAGAAGAGCATACAATATAAAACTTACGAATTGTTTACTTCAAAAATTTTTCATTTAGTTTTTCTTTTTTTTGGTACCGGGGATCAAACTTAGGACCCTGCACTTGCGAGGCAGGCAGTGAAACCATGGAGCTAAATCCCTGGCCCTCATTTAGTATTTTCATACTGTGATGAATCATGGGTAACTGCAGTCATGGAAGTAAAACTGAAGACAAGAGAGGACTACTGTACACGCATGCTCATAACAGCATTATTCATACAGCCAAGAGGTGGAAGCAACCCAGTTTGTCCACTGATGGATAAAGGTCAAAACAAAATGTGGAGTGTATATACACAAAGTCTTTAAAAAACAGGAAATTCTTGGGCCGGGGATTTAGCTCAGTGGTTCCAGTGCCTGCCTGGCAAGCGCAAGGTCCTGAGTTCGATCCCTAGTACCAAAAAAAAAAAAAGCAGGAAATTCTGACAGATGCTACAACACTGACAATACCTGAGAACATATGCTACATGAAATAAGCCAGTCACAAAAGGACAAATATTGTATAATTCCATTTATATGAGCTGCCAAAAGTAGTGCAATTTCCAGAAGCAAAAAGTAGAAAGGTGATTATAAGGGACTGGGAAAAGAAAGGAATGGTGAGATAGTGTTTAATGGGTATAAAGTTTTAGTTTGGAAAAATGAAAATATTCTAGAAATGGATGGTGGTAATGGTTCCACAACAATGTGAGTTTATTTAATGCCACTAAACTATATACTTAAAAATTGTTAAAATGGTAAATTTTCTTTTAAGTCAATAATTTTATTTACCAGTATTTACTTTCAGATAGACTTGTATATGTGGAACATGACATTTACATAAGGAAATTCATGATAATACTATTTAATACTTGTAAATATTTGGAAATAAATTAAATGTCTATTAGTTGTTTATGCAGGCTTTAAAGATAATGCAGCAGCTCTACATGTGTGATATGAAATACCTCCACGTTACACCGTTCAGTTAAAAAAATAAATAAAAGCACAGCTAGACATGGTGGCACATGCCTGTAATCCTAGGACTCTGGGAGAGGAAGGAGAGTTGCAGGTTCAAACCCAGCCTGGGTAACTTAGTGAGATACTGTTTTATGGGGGTTTTTTTGGTAATGGGGATCGAACTTGGGACCTTGCACTTGCAAGGCAGGCAGTGGAACCACTGAGCTAAATCTCTGGCCCGAGATACTGTTTTAAATAAAAAATTTTATTCTTGTTTTTTCTTTTTTGGTACCAGGGATCAAACTCGGGCCGTCCTTGCACTTGTGAGGCAGGCAGTGGAACCACTGAGCTACATCCCCGGGCCTTTTAAATGAAAAATTTTAAAAGGGTTAGTGATGTAGCTCAGTGCAAAGATCCTATTCAATTCCTAGTACTGTAGCTAAGTAAATAAATAAATAAAATACTCAGTAAGAACTACTCGGTGTAGTGAATTCTGAGGTAACAAAACTGTGTATTAACTAGCAGACTTGTTCTGTTTTCAATGCATCTACTTTTTTTTAATCTATTAAAAGAAATAAACAAATTAGAGCATTAAGACCTATTTGAGACAGGGTCTCACTAAGTTGCCCGGACAGGACCTGAACTCAGGACTTGCCTCAACCTTCCAAAGTACTGCAAGTGCAGGTATACACCACTGTGACTGGCCTTTTATTACATTGTAAAAGTAACAGAATAATATCTTAAATCAGATGCTTACACTGGCAACCTTCTCTTTATTACTCACCTTCCTCATCTATCCATTTCATGGTGAAAAGCTGTTCATTGTCAAAAGAACACATGTCTCGAACTTCATTGCAAAGGCCCTCAAAGGAGATGGAAGGCTCAAAATGTGTTATCATGATATCTCTGAAAAAGAAAAGGGGTTTTAAGGTGGAAAATGATTAAAACTATAATGGTTTACATCTTATTGAATGTCTGACAATTTGATGGATTTCAGCTCTTTTGTGAGTAAACTATTTCTATAAAATTAAAATATCAATATTGAATGACTTAAAAATAAAAACATGGGATTTATGACAAACTTTAACTCAATCTCCCGGCATGAAGGAAGCCTACCTTAACTGCTCTAACAGATGATAGTTTCCTTTTTGCTTTACTTATTTGGGAGGCACTCAGGCTACAGATGAACAGCTTGGTGGGTAAGCTTCTGCCTAAGTGTAAGTGAAATTTCTTTCAATTGCCAGTCCCAGATCTCTTCTCCCTCCAGTCCTAGATCTCCTCTCACTCAAAAGTTTAACCTTCATCCAAGAGATGGCTCTTCTGTTGTGCTGTCTCACTTAGCCTTGACTTCTATAGATTAATCACTTAAAAATCTGTTCTGTCAGGCATGATTTCTAGATCTCTCACCTTCATTTTTACCTCTTCCCAAAAGAACTACTGTTTGCCAAAACTGGCTTTAAAGAGCTCATATTTTAAAGTAGGTAACCCAAAAAATACACAGGAAGACATAAATATGTCTTTCTTTTGGATTAGTGTTAGATGAGCAACAATTTATATTCACCAAGAAGCTACACTTGTACCCTGGCACGTGAATTTAATTCATTCCACGATTCTGGTTGTGAACTGAATTGGTTGTGAATTGAATCAAATTTTCTCATAAAGTTCAACGTAAATAAGGTTAATCCACTCTGTCCCCTACAAACATGACTGTGAACCAATTTTGGTTGTGAACCGAATCAAATTTCCCCATAAGATCAGTGTAAATAAGGTTAATCCATTTTGAACCATATGTATTTTTTAACTACAAAAACATGAAAAAAAATACAGAACAGTACAGTATGGTGAGGGGGAACACTAACCTTGCTTGAGATAACTTCCAGCATGGAGGACAGGAAGGTAAGTGAGGATGAGGTTACTGTTTGGAGGGAGAGTCCCCCTATAAGGATATTGGAGAGATCTTGTCTCTTAGTTTCAGGGTGAATTCTGGCAAAAAAAAATCTGTCTAATGTCACTTGTTTTTTTCTATGCTGCGTAACCTTTCAGAAATTAGAGACCTCATTATTATCAATCACCAGATTCAACACTCTGTTTGTTAGTCATGTTTGGATGGTGCTTCTCAAAGAAATCCTGGTACTCATTCCATTTTTCCATAATGGATTTTATCACATTGCTAACTTCCCTGTTTTCCTCTTCCTCGGTGGAAGGCCCCTCAACAAGTGCCTTCTGCTGCTCATTCTGAAGTTCAGGAAGTTCTTCCGTCATCAGCTCCTCTTTATAGTCCTCAATAAGCTCTTCTATGTTGCATCATCAACGTTTAGACCCATACTCTTGCCCATGGACACAATCTCTTCCACTACCTGTGCATCAGACCCTTCAAAGTCACGTTTAGTGACACATTCTGGCTCTGCCAGCTGTTTCTCATTCAACCACACTAACAAAAGTTTTTCCACCTCCTGCACCACTTATGTACTCTGCTTGGTTAACATCATTACTCCTTTTGCCACATTATCTATTCAAAATAGTTGGCCGGGGATTTAGCCTAGTGGTTCCGGTGCCTGCCTCGCAAGGACCCAAGTTTGATCCCCGGTACCAAAACAAAAAAACAAACAAACAAACAAAATAGTTGAGACTGCTGACTTTGCCATCTTGTACTCCAAGGCCAGATCAGTCACACGAATAACATGCTCATGTTTTTCTACAACTTCCTTCTTTATTTCAATGGTTATTTTCTTCAAAACCTTCTTACTATTCTTGCTCTGCACTTTTATTACTTTCATTTTTGCTCTGCATATTCTGGTTACCTTCATTACCCCTCTTCATGTTCTTGTCATCTTTATTACCACTCTGCACTTTCTTTTTACCACCATGCTTGCTCTGCACTTTCTTTGAAGCCTTGCTGGACTAAATAATACTGTACAGTAGTATATGTGCTTAAAAATACACACAACAAAGCTTCACAGCAAGTGTGTGCAGATCTGTCAGAGACCATAATCTCAACTAGAGGAAGCCACCACCATGTGTCAGAGCAGGGAATATGGCTGTGTTCAAGTTTGTGCAGAGAAGATGGCCATGGTCGTGTTCATCACCCAATGTGGAGTTTGCCAAGAGAAGCAAAATTCTGTTGAACACTTCTGTTCATGAACCAAACTGTTTGCAAACTAAGGTATTAATGTATTTACTTTAAGATTTTAAAACTATAATGTTTTAAAGTAGAGGGCAGGGGTTTTCTCTAGGGAGTCATGAGAAGGCTCCCTATGTCCTAATCTGTACACAGCAGCCACAGTGATCCTTTCAAATGCAAGTCAGACAGATTGAATGACTCTTAATTTAACATTTATTCAGTGATCCCTAAGTTAGACTCTGTTCTAAGGGTTTTACAAAATTAATGTAGTTCATGCCATTTTTCTCTTTGAACTCTTCAAATGCCTCTCCTGTCATGTAGAATAAAATCCAAAGTTCCTACCAGGGTCTACAAGGCCCTATGTGAACTGGCCCTGACTACCTCTCTCACAGTTCTCCTAACATTGGACAGATAAACAAATGTTTATAGTCTACTATCTGTGAATATAAGCTTGGTAAAGGTGAAAACAGGAACATTTTTAAAAAATTATACTGCTAGTGGCCAATGCAGTGCCTAGCACAGAACAAATACACAGTAAGTATTTGTTGAAAGAAGAAAAGAGACTTCTGGGAAAACAGCGCAGTGGTAAGCAGCAATTCATCCTCTCCAAGATTCAGAATCCAGACCCTGGAAAATAATTTGGCAAAGATAAAAGAAGAGTGGGAAGTAATCCCTATGAATCAGGAAGGATCTGACAGGAAAATTAAAAGCTACAGGGCCGGGGATTTAGCTCAGTGGTTCTGCTGCCTGCCTCACAAGTGCAAGGACCCGAGTTCAATCCCCGGTACCAAAAAAAAGCTACAGAGAAACTAAAAAAAAAAAGAATACAACATGGGAAAGGGACAAGACAACCTGCATTTTCCTCTCAGCTCCCACCTCATGGATGGCAAGAAAGGAAGATTCAATCTAAGAGGAAAGGTAAAAGCTGGGAACTACAGAAGGCTTCAGGGAAAAATGCAGCAGTGGAACACAACAGTGGGTGCTGTGAGACGCAAAAGCTGGTGAGTGACTAGCCCAAGTGCCCACCATACCCTTTGGAGCGAGTGCTTGGTTAGATGCCATTCCAGGGAGGGACTGACAGAATTTAGGACTCAGAGCAGCTGCAAGATGGCTTTAATTCAGGGCTCCCAATGTTACGCTCCCACAATGACTGGGTGAAGGAAGCCACAGGAGACTTTCATGGCCAAGGAACCGCAGTCAGGCTGGCAAGTGACCCTCTAGGGTATTCAAGATAAAGATACAGAACCATCCAAACAGCCAAAGGCAGGCTCAGCCTGAATGTCTCTGGATTTCAAAGGAGCTGAATTGGCGACCTCACTGTAATCTTTCTGCCTGCTGGTGCTTGCATTCAGCATGGATCTGGGGTCTGACGGCCTTCTTTATCTACCAATATGAGTAGGGACATGTCTCACCTGGATACTTCCCCCAAACGGTAGATCCAGGAAGAAAAACCACATGTTCAATTTTAGTATATGTGCTGCCGAAGCAAGCACAAAACCACATGTTCAAAATCACAGAAAAATGTTTTTTTCTTTTTGGGGCTTGGGAAATTTTCTTTGGTCCTTCTTCCTTGCCTATCTCTTTTTCTTTTTGCTTTTTCACCTCCTTTCCCTCTCAATTTTTTTCCCTTTAATTTTTTTCTTATTTTTAGACCCTATATGATTTATTTCTTTTTGGTCTCTCTTTTAATCTTCTATTTCTTATCTGTTTTTCTCTTACCCTTACCTAATTCTATAAACAACTTTCTACACCACAATAGGATCCTTTGTACCACTTCTCTTTCCTCCTCATATTACAGTTTAAGGTTTCAATGTATTCCTTCTGCATTCCTCCATTCCCAAAGCCTGTATATTTAATAGTACAACCAGAAAGATTTGTTAATTTTTTGATAGTAACTCGGTAAAATTACTGTTGAATTCTTTTCTACCATTAGTAGAAACACAGCTATTGCATTCAGTATTAGCTGTAAGTCAATACTTCGGTTGTCTTAATGTTTACACCATAATTAGAGATTTCTTCTCCGGATTAAGGGTGGTACATAATTGGTTATACGTATGTTAAGATCCAATTTGTCTTGGACAACAATACTGTAGCTGATCTACTTGATATTAACAGTCACATAAGTGTTGCTATTTCTCTGTAAACCAATACTCAGATTACCTTTGTGACCTAACAGTACTAAAGTACATTCCCAGAGAACTTAGTTGTTAGGCTGACTACACAGCATCCTTACCTCCCAAATTAACCAAGGTGGTTGGATGGTGGGGCTGTGGCAAAGGATTTTACCTAGCCACATCCTAAGTATATCATTAAGAATGAACTAAAGAGACCTCTACATTAGCAACAAAATCTTTATACTACAAGCATCCACAAATCTCAGCACAAAACAATAGAAACATGAGAAGACAAGCCAACAAAATGCCTCTAAAACTCCCAACTCCCCTGAAGCCAATCCAGCAAGCACCAAGGGGAAGAATGGAATAAGCCATAACAAAATTATTTGAAAGGATAACAGAGTAGGTTAGAAAATAGATCACAGACATACTCAGCAGGATCACAGAAGATATAGCTAAACAGATAATGGAAATAATAACCAAAAAGACACATGAGCTTTCAGAAGACATTAACAGAAAGCTAGATGAACTAAACAAAATGATTCAAAACATGAATGACCAGTTTATCAAAGAATTCGTCTATGAAAAGGTTTCAAGCAGAAATCCAGGAGATTAAAAATCATATTGAAAGCATGGGTAGCAGAAATGACCAATGTGAAAACAGAATTTCGGAACTAGAAGACAATGATGCCTCCAAAGACCAACTACTCAACCTTAAAAACAAAAGAATATTGCCAGGGATTTAGCTCAGTGGTGCTGTTGCTTGCCTCACAAGTGCAAGGTCCTGAGTTCCATCCCCGGTACCAAACAAACAAACAAGAGAATATTAAGAAATGGATCTGATGGCTGTTAGTAGATGGAAAGAAGACTAATCTAATTGGAGTAAGTGAGAAATCAGAAGACAGCACAAATGGAATAAAAAATTGTTCACAGAAATAATGGCAGAAAACTTCCCAAATACAGAGAAAGAAATAAACATACAGCAATAATAAATAATAAACATATCAAACCCCAAATAGCCATGACTAAAAGAAAACATGTCCGTGGCACACTATATTCAATGTACCAGAGGTCCGTTACAGGGACAAAATCTTAAAAGCTGCTAGAGAAAGACAACAAATCACACATAAAGGTAAAACCACTAGAATTACAGCAGACTTCTCTATTCAAACCTTAAAGGCCAGGAAGACTAGAAGTGAAGTGTTGCAAGCCCTAGAAGATAACAACTTCCAACCCCAACTTAGGTATCCTGCAAAACTTTACTTCAAAATTGATGAAGAAATAGGTAATCAAATAATCAAATCTTGGATTGTGAGTAACTTGGTCTGAAAGTGTTCCACAAGAGAAGCAAGCATTTCTAAAAAATTTTAAGTTGACAAATGAGTGATGTCTTGCAATATGAATGGAAGATCACACCAAATGACATATGATCACAACTGCTTCTCTTGCCCGCTGCTTTGATATACAAGTGCTTTGGATTTTGAGTGAAATAAATTATTCTCATAACCCAAGATTTTGCTATATTTCCCTGACGAGCATCTCAAAAAATTCATGACCACCAAACTAGTGTTACATAAAATTCTCAAGGATACTCTAGAAAGAGACAATGATGCCAACAATGCCAACAAGTTAAAAAAAAAAAAAAGACTGGCAAGATGAATAGCCAATCAAAGGAAACAATTAAATAAAATCAGCAACAGGAAAATAATGCATTAACAGGAATAAATCAATATCTCTCAACAGTAACTCTCAATGTGAATGGTCTCAATTCCCCAGTAAAAACACACAGATTAGGCCGGGGATTTGGCTCAGTGGTTTCGCCAAGCACAAGGACCCAAGTTCGATCCCCGTTTCCAAAAAAAAAAAAAAAAAAGAGACAGATTAGCAGAATGGGTCAAGAAACAAAGTCCTATGATACAGGAAACACATTTAAATTAGAAAGAAACACAGATTAACAAAGAATGGAGAATAGTTTTCCATTTAATGAGAACCCAGAAAAAAACAAAACAAAACAAAACAAAAACAAAACCAGGAGTAGCTATCCTAATTTCAGACAAAGTGGATTTCAAGCCAAAACAGATCAGAAGAGATAAAGAAGGTCACTGCATGCTGGTTAAGGGAATAATTCAACAGGAAGAGACAATTATAAACATAAACACACCAAATACCAGTGCACTCAACTTCATAAAGCAAACAATAATGGACAAGAAAAATAAGATAAACACCAATACAATTGTATTAAGGCACCTCAATACCCCACTATAACAAATAGATAACCAAACAAAAAAATTAACAAAGAATTATCAGAGTGTTCTATCCAAAAACAACAGAATACACATTCTTTTCAGCAGCACATGGGACTTTTTCCAAAACAGACCGCAAATTAGACCATAAAGCTGGCTTAAGTAAATGCAAAAGAATCAAACTTATCCCATGTACATTCTCATATCGTAGTGCAATGAAACAAAAACTCAATGGCAAAAGACATCACAAAACTATGGAAATACATGGAAATTAAATAATATACTCTTGAATATTCAATGAGGCAGAGCCAGGGATGTACCTTACCACACCTGCCTTGCAAGCGCAAGGTCCTGAGTTCGATTTCCGGTGCCAAAAAACAAATAAACAAACAAACAATAATTAGTTCCTACAATCAAATAAAAATTCTAGTGTGACATACTGGAACCTATGGGACACAATGAAAGCAGTCTTAAGAGGGAAGTTTACAGCAATGAATTCCCACATCAGAAAAAGAGCAAGCTCAAATAACCTAATAATGGACCTCAAGGTATTAGAAAAACAAAAACAATCCAAACTCAAAACTAGTACGATGAAGGAAATTATAAAGATCAGAGTAAAAATCAATGAAACTGAAACTAAAAAAAAAAAAGCATCAATGAATCAAAGACTTGGTTCTTTGAAAGAATAAATGAAATAAGCAAACTCTTAGCCAATCTTACCAAAATGAGAAAAGACCTAGATTCATGCAATTAGAAATGAAAAAACTGAAATCACAACAGTCTGCTGAAATCCACAAGATTATTAGGAAAATGTACTCTAATAAAATGGTAAATTCAGAAGAAATAGATAAGATTCCTAGATACATACGAACTACCAAAACTGAACCAAGATATACAAATCTTGAATAATCCAGTATCAGTCAATGAACCTGAAGAAGTTAAAAAAAAAAAACCAAACCCCAAAAATCAACAACAAAAAACTACCAGCTAGGAAAGCCTAGATCCTAATGGATTCACTGCCGAATTCTACAAGAACCTTAGAGAAGATCTAATGCCAATACTCCTAAAACTCTTTAATAAAACTGAAAGGGAAGCAGTGCTCCTAAAATCATTCCTGGAAGCAAGGATTACCTGATTCCAAAACCAGATAAGGACCCAACCAAAAAAAAAAAAAAAGAGAGAGAACTACAAGATAGTCTCTTTAATCAACAGATGCAAAAATCCTCAATAAAATACTGACAAACAGAATGCACCAAATCATCAAAAAGATCACACACCATGACCAAGTGGGATTCTGGGCTGGTTCAACATATACAAAGCAATAAATGTAATACATCAGTTAAATAGAAGCAAGGTCAAAGACCTCTCAATAGATACAGAAAAAGCATGTGACAAAATCCAACATTCATTCATGATTTTAAAAACCTGAAGAAAACAGGTATAGAAGGTCTTTATCTCAATCTGATAAAAGCCATCAATGACAAACCAATGATCAACATTATACTAAATGGAAACTGAAAGAAAGCTTTCTCTCTAAAATCAGGAACAAGACAAAGATTCCTCTATCACCACTCCTCTTCAATGTACCTCTCAAAACATTAACCAGAGCAATTAGACAAGAGATAGAAATTAAAAGGATATGGATAGGAAAGCAAGAAGCAGTGAACATAGAAGGAAAAATGGAAACTGAAAGAAAGCTTTCTCTCTAAAATCAGGAACAAGACAAAGATTCCTCTATCACCACTCCTCTTCAATGTACCTCTCAAAACATTAACCAGAGCAATTAGACAAGAGATAGAAATTAAAAGGATATGGATAGGAAAGCAAGAAGCAGTGAACATAGAAGGAAAAATGGAAACAAAGCATTCGTAAAGAGGGAGGGGAGGGGATTTGAGGGGGGGGGGGAATGGGATAAAATAAAATGTATTTTAAAAACCCCAAGAAATTAAATTATGATTATTTGCACATGAAATGATCCTCTATATGGACTCCATCAAAAAATACCTAGAATAAATAACCAAATTCAATAATATAGCAGGATACAAAGACAACACTCAAAAAATCAATAGGATTACTGTGCAACAATAACAAACTCACTGAGAGAGAAAATGGAAAAACAACACCTTTCACAATAGCATCAAGAAAAATTAAATACTTAAGGAAGTGAAAGACCTCTACAATGAAAACTTTGGTACTATGAAAAAGGAGATCAAAGAGGACATCAGCAAATGGAAAGATATCCCCTGATCTTGGATTGGCAAAACCAATATAGTCAAAAAGGCTATACTTCCAAAACTGTTACATAGATTTAATGCAATACCAATAAAAATATCAATAGCATTCTGCACAGAACTAAAGAAAAATCCTAAGATCCACATGGAACCAGAAGAGAACTAGAATAGCAAAAACAATTCTGGGCAACAAGGGCAAGACAAGGGGCAACACAATCCCAGCCTTCAAATTATATTACAAAGCTACAGTGATTAAAAACAGCATGATATTGGCAAAAAACAAAACAAAACAGAGCAGAATGGAGGCTGCAGAAACAACTTCAGGAACACTCAGTTACAGTCTTTTTGACAAAGGGGCCAAATACATTTGCTGGAGGAAAGACAGCCTCTTTAACAATTGGTGCTGAGAGGGCCAGAGATTTAGCTCAGTGGTGCCACCGCCTGCCTTGCAAGTGCAAGGCAAGGTTCTGAGTTCAATCCCCGGTACAAAAAAACCCCCAAAGAACAAAAACAAAAACAAAACAAATGATGCTGAGCCTGGGATTTAGCTCAGTGGTTCTGCTGCCTGAGCGCAAGGTCCCGAGTTCAAATCCCTGGTACCAAAAAAGGGAAAAAACCAAAAACAAAAAATAAATGGTGGTGAGAAAAGTGGCTATCCACATGCCAAAGATTGAACTGAGATCCACATCTCTCACCATGCCCTAAACTAAAATTGAAATGGATCAAAGATGTAAATATTAAAACAGAAACAATCTGTTGGAAGATGAGATGGGTAAAACTCTTGAATTCTGGTTCCACAAGAAATAAGACCAAGAATCAACAAATGGGATCACATCAAATTAAAAAGCTTCTGCACAGCAAAGGAAACCACTAACAGAATGAAGATATAACCTACAGAATGGAAAAAAAATTTGGCCCTGTTGTCCTTGACAAAGGACTAATATCTAGAATATATAAAGAACTCAAAACAATTAGACCTCCCACAAATTTAAAGACCTAATCAAAAAAAGGGCATCTGATATAAGTAGATACTTCTCAGATAAAGAAGTACAGGGCCAGGGATTTAGCTCAGTGGTTTCACTGCCTGCTGTGCAAGCACAAGGACCTGAGTTCGATCCCTGGTACCAAAAAAAAGAAGTACAAATGGGCAATAAATACATGAAAAAATGTTCAACATTGCTGGCCATTTGAGAAATGCTAAATAAAACAACACTGAGATTCCATCTCATTCCAGAAATAATGGCTATGTTCAAGAAATCAACCAATAACAAGTGCTAGAGAAGCTGAGGGAAAATACGAACCCTTGTTCATTGTCGGTAAGTGTAAACTGGTACGACCACTACAGAAATCAGTATGGAAATTCCTCAAAAAATTAAAATTAGAAATTCCATTTGGCTCAGCTACTCTCTTTCCTTTGAGGTATATTATCAAGAGTTAAAGAAGACATACCACAGTGATGTACCATATACATATTCATATTTATAGCAGCATAGTTCTTTTTTTTCACAAAAAGATTATATATTTATATATATATTTTTTACCCTGTGGAAACAAATTTTCTACGAAACACAAAAACCTTTATAAGTTACCATTGAAATGAAAATCTTCTCTTATTCCGTTCTTGCATTTTTATATAACCCTAAACCCACCTGGGGGACTTTTCTAGAAATTAAATCTTCCTTTAGCAACAGAGCAGTTCTGCCGAGAAAATAAACCCCAAACCAAAGGGGGAGGGGAGGGAACATCCCAAACATACAAACTACAAAATAAATAAGAATTATAAAGTTTTTCTTAAAAGTAACCTTAACAATTATCAAGCTAGTAAGTTCTGCCTTATCACATAGACTCTCTATACAACATATCCCTAGACTTTATTACTATGAGGTATTTGGAGGAATTGGTAAAGGTGACACACGGCTCTCCTGGTAAAGGACCAGGAGCTCTGGGAGGACGGAGGAGGAGGAGGAGGAGGAGGAGGAAGAGGAGCAGGAGCAGCAGCAGCAGCAGCAGCAACAGCAGCAGCTTTGGTTTATCAGCAAAACATTGGGTGGGGGAGGTCATCCTTTGGTATCAAAGAAAGTTTCATTGCTTGGTTGCATGGAAAAAGCACCACAGTGAAAAATTATGCCTTTTTTTTTCATTAGTGACCTTTCTAAGAGGCTGAGGTATTCAAAGAGTGTAAGGAGACAGGTTAACAGCGGTTTAACACTTTGGTTCAAGCAAGGCACTCAACCTAGGAGTTACAAAGTTCGTGACATACTTGCTAGAGATTTACAAGAAGAACTAGCAGTATTAAGAGCAGTGTTTCCTAACGTTGTTGTCATTGTTGTATCATTCTTAAGAATGAAGATGTTACCTATTATACATTTAGTCCTTATTTACACTTTCAGATTCTCACACCAGAGAAACTATTCGGAATTTATTCATGTGTGTCCTATTTATTTCACTTAAGAGTATCGCCTCAATGTGCATCCACTTAGCTATAAATGTCTCTAATTTCTCATTTTTTTAAGGCTGAGTAGTACTCCATTTTATTAAAAAACCACATTTTCTTTATCCAGTCTCCAGTTGATGGGCATTTGGGCTGTTTCCAAGTTTTAGCTATCACAAACTGTGCTGCTATCAACATGGGCGCACATATATTACTGTGGTATTCTTTTAATTCTTTGGGGAAGATCCCCAGCAGTGGAATAGCGGGGTCAAATGGGACTTCCAGTCCTAGTTCTTTGAGGTATCTCCATACTGATCTCCACAGTGGTTGCACCAGTCTACACTCCCACCAGCAGTCGAGCAGGGTTCCTCTTTCCCCACAGCCCTGCCAGCATTTGTTATTGGTTGATTTCATGATAGGAGCCATTCTTTCTGGAGTGAAATGGAATCTCAGCGTTGTTTTCATTTGCATCTCTCGAATGACCAGTGATGTTGAACATTTTTTCATGTATTTATTTGCTATTTCTACTTCTTTATCTGAGAAATGTCTGTTCATTTCAGATGCCCATTTTTGGATTGGGTCTTTCAATTTGGGAGGTCTGATCTTTTTAAGTTCTTTATAGATTTGAGATAGTAGACCTTTGTCTGAGGAAGAGCAGGTGAAGATTTTTTTCCCACATTGTGGGTTGTCTCTTCACACTGCTGGTGGTTTCTCTTGCTGTGCAGAAGCCTTTTAATAAGAAGAGATCCCACTTGTTGATTGTGCTAGTTCACGGGCAAAGGAATATTCGTTCATGGTGGGAGCCAACTCCTTACAACACACCCCACCATGAGCTTGCTCCTCTGGCCCTTGGCAGCCCTGTGCATTGAGCCTGTCCAAGTCTTTATATCGCATCCATATCCCTTTATCTTTCTTCCCTGAGCTCCCTCCTGGGGAAGCTGGAAAGGAGGCTTGAGCTGATCATGGGAGGAGGCAGAGAGGGGAAGGAAATGGGAGGGCTAGGGGAAAGGATAGAAAGGAATGGGATTAATATGAGAAAATGGAAAAATAGGTACAAAATCTTTGTAAATAGGGAGGAATGGAGGGGTTGGAGGGCTGGGCAAGGGTGAAAAATAAGAACCAAGAGAGACTATGTAAAGGTGCAAATTTCCAATGATGAATGTCATTATATTGTATACCTACAATGTACCATTGATTAGAATGAATAATCGATAATGCAAAATAGGAAGAAAAGGTCCAAAGGGGTAGGGGTAGTGGGAAGGGCAGGGGAAAGGAAAGAAGGGAAAGGAAAAATGATGAGAAATGGAAAAAATGGAAATAAAGGCTTTGTAAATAGGAAGGGTGGAGGGCATGAAGGGAGGGCTAGGAATGGGGAAAAAATAAGAACCAAGATGCATTATGTAAAGGTACAATTCCCAATGAGAAATGTAATTGTGTTGTATACCTACAATGTACCAATAAAAGAATTTAATATAAAAAAAAAAGAATGACTGAGTGAAGAGGGGACAGGGAAGTGGGGACAGGTGGGACTGGACAGGAGGGGGATTCCCTCTGCAGACAGGCCATGCACGAAAGTATCTTTGGTATCAATGTGATTAAAATCACCAATGGAAATCTAGTGAGGTAGCGTCTTTGGTTCACACTACAAACAGTAGATCTTTACACTTTTTTTTTTTTTTACACATGGAAGTAGCTATTTCTTACCTTTCTGATTCTTTGTCCTTTTACCATTTAGGAAATAGTGACCAAATGTACTGTAAAGCTAACCACACCACAGTAATAATCCAGAAGGCTCAATGCCTCTCAAAACAGCCTCTGGCATTTGAATGCACCCTAAAGAACTGGCTAGAAAAGGCAAAAGTGCTTTCTTTTTGTTTGCTGAATGCATAGATTTCATCCTTTATGTACAAAGAAGGGAGGATAGTTCCTAGGGAGAATACCCTGGAGCTCGTGGGAGAATGTCCTAGGACTCTTTGGTATACATAGCAGCACAATTCTTCATAGCTAAATCTTGGAAACAGCCTGTATGTCCACCAATAGATGAATGGATTAAAAAAAAAATGGAGTATTTATACACAATGGAGTACTAATCTGCCATAAGGAAGGATAAACTTGAGTCATTTGTAGGAAAATGGATGCACCTTGAGACCATAATGTTAAATCAAGTAAATCAGACACACAGCTTAAATACTGCATGACTTCTCTTATGTGAGAAACTCAATATATAAATAAAGTACAAAATAAAAGACAGATAACAGAAAAAAAAAGAGAAAAAAAGTTATTGTAATCCAGCATGGACAAATGTATCTAAAAGTGTACCTTGTTTCAGTATAATTGTCTTATGTGTTTAAGGATTTTTGGTTTGTTCGTCTGGCTGTTAATCTGTATTGTGTGATAATTTACTTTATAAGGACTTATAAAATAAATGAATCTGATGTTGGCAAAAAAGAAAGGGCAGTAGAAGGGAAGGGGGAAAAGGAGTCGAGATGTGTTATATACATGTACCAATTCCCCCAATGAATGTAATCATTATGTACTGCAAACATGTACTAATAAAAATTAAAACAAAAATTTTTAATATTTTTGAAAAAAGAAAGAAATCGACACTGTTAGAACTGTGAACTTTAGCTAGAACACAGAACAGTATATAAGGAGTTAAAAACTTTAGTCACTACCAAAAAAAGTTATAGCTGCAGTCTTGCTTCCCTGGCTCTCAGCCTGCAATTTTGAACATTTATACCACCTTTTGTCTTCAATCACAAGGTATGCTTTCTTTCTTTGTTTCTTTTTTTTTTTTTGTGAGTATGTGTGTGTGGCATTAGGGATTGAACCCAGGGACTCATGCGGGGTAAGCACTCAACCACTAAGCGATATCCCCAATCTTATCTATATTTTATTTTGAGACAGGATCTTACTAGCTTGCCCAAGCTGGTTTTGAACTCATGATCCTCCTGCATCAGCCTCCTGAAGAGCTGAGATTACAGGTATTCACCACTGTGCCCGGCAGAAGACATTCTTTATTCTTTGTAACTTCTTTCACATTCATTTATTCATTCTCACTCTCAAACCAGTTCAAATTCAATGTTTAAACTCTTATCTCTACCCAGCCGGAAATCTGTAAGTCATCTCATCCGCAGAACTTCCTGGAAGATCAACTGAGATTTCTGTTGAGACTTCTTCTTCTTCTTCTTGTTTGGTGTTTGTTTTCGTGTTTGTCTGTTTGTTTGTTTTGCCTAAGCTGTGTAGTGGCTTGAATGTGTGTCCTGAAAAATTCATGTTGAAACTTAATTCTCACTATGATGGTATTAAGAAGTCAGGCCTTTGAGGAAGTGACTAAGTCACAAGCCCCTGGCCCTCATGAATGTATTACTGCTTTAATAAAAAAGAGTTGCAGGGAACTAACATGGGCTCCTTTTTTCTTTCCATCCCTTCCACCAGTTAAGGACCAAGCCTTCATTTCTTCTGGAGGATGTAGCAACAGTACCATCCTGGAAAAAGAAATCAGGTCCCTCACCAGGCACCAAATCTGCTGACAACTTGATCTTGGACTTACAACCTCTGAAGCATGAGAAATCAATTTCTGTTCTTTATAAATTCCCCGTCTATGGTATTTTATACAGCAGCACAAGCAGACTAAGAAAGCTTCTTTCCTTTCCTCTCTTCCATAGCTGCCACTCCCAAGAGTACTCCTGAATAAACTCCCTGAAAGTTCATCTCCTGAGATACCACTTTGTATAGCAGAAATCATACAGCACCTGTGCCTTAGTTGGTTCACCTTGCTGCAATAAAATACCACAGTTTATAAAAAAGAGTTTATTTCTTAGTTCTGGAGACAGAGAAGTCCAACACCAAGGTACTGGCACATTCAGTGTCAAGGGAGGGTCTGCTTTCTGCTTCACAGAATGGTCTTCTAGTGGTGTCCTCCTGTGGAGAAGGGGCTGGTTTCCTCTCAAGGGTCTCCTTCATAAGGTGCTAATCCCATGCATGAGAGCACAATCACCTCACAAAGGCCCACCTTCTACTACCATCACCTGTGGATTAAGTTTCAACATGCCCAGAGGGCACACAAACATTCAGGCCATAGCAAAATAATCATTATCATATGTTTTTCAACAGAAACATAATGGACATGGTCAGTTTCACTGTTAAGAGAGAGACTAGTGAAAAATATAATCCTTGTTTTAGAGATTAAATTACCTGACCACATGAAGCTAGTTAATTTTCTTTGTTCTTCAGAGAATAGACATTGTCAACATTTACAAATTATACAGTTTTTTTTTCTTGGTACCAGGGATCAAACTCGGGACCTTGCACTTGGGAGGCAGGCAGCAGAACCACTGAGCTAAATCCCGGGCCCTAAATTATACAGTTTTTACAGTATTCGAATACAATATCCATGAGAGCAGGCACTTTGTTTTACTCACTGGTGTATCACCAACACCTGAAGCAGAGTCTGGCCCACCATGGATGTTCAATTAATATATGCTGAACAAACAGAAATGTACTAGGATGGACTCTTAAGAAAAGAAAAGGGAAATAAAGAATTCCAGAAACTATTTATGGCATACAAGAGGTACCTAGAATCTTAGGATTTAGTAAACTAGGATAGGTTTGAATATAAGCTGTCAATTATTAGCTAGCTGTGTGACCTGAGCTGAGTTACTTAACGTCTCTGTGCCTTAATTTCCTCATCTATAAAATGGGGACAATAATAACTAAAATAATGTTGTAAGGATTTAATGAATTAATATTTTAAATACTTAGAATAGTGCCTAGGATACAGCATACTCTACATGTGTTTAATAATTTTTAAATTACATGTTCACATAGTACTTTAAATAGAAGTAAAACCTCATTACAGATACAAAATAATTCTATCTTCTAAAAGCAACTCACAGACACTTGTATTTTAATATGGTAGAAGTAAACACATCTGTATCCCTTCCTGAGAGTCCACAATATGACAGAAAAATGAAATGACAAATTATAAAATTCTCAATAAACAAAAACAGCACCAGAAGTAGACCAAAAAGTGCAAAAACATTCTAGATGACTGTAAACAGACGGGATAAATCTGACTAAGACAAGATATCAAGCTGGGCATGGTGGCACACACCTGTAACCCCAGCTCTTGGAAGGACAAGGCAGGAGGATTGCCGTGAGTTTAGGCTACAGTGAGTTCAAGGCCAGTCAGAACCACATAGTGAGACCTTGTCTCAAAAAAAAAAAAAAAAAAAAAAAGAATATACTAGCCCCAAACAGTAAGATGAGCATTTAAGAGAGGAAAATTTTATTGACATAAGATTAGTTTTATTTTCTAAGCATTTAATCATATTACTTGGCATTTCAAGTGCAGTTGTGCAATTACATAAGCATTCATTATAAGTATTTTTAAAATATTTATAATGTAAAGAAAAGAATACATTCTGGGAGGCTGAGGCAGGAAAATCAAAAGTTTAATCCCCACCCGGACAACTCACGGAGACCCTGTCTCAAAATAAAAAAACTTTTCTACATAGTGAGACCCTGTAGTTCAGGCTGGTCTTCAACTCACTAGGTAGCACAGGCTGGCCTCAAATTTGCAGCAATTCTCCTGCCTCAGCCTCTGGAGTACTGGAACTACAGAATGCGCCAACACATCCAGCAAAAAGTACTTCAAAAAAGGGCTAAGGATACATACAGGTCAGTGCCCTGGGTTCAATCCCAGGAAAGAAGGGGGATGGGGGCAGACTACAAACCTTCACAATGCAAAAATCACTAAGAAAAATCAAGATGTGGAGAAAGCAAATGTTAATTCAAAATGTCTCTTTCCTAGTGGAAAGTCAATATAATGCCTAAAACTAATAATTTAAAAGTAAAAGCAAGAAACAAGAAAACACAACTCAATTAGAAAATAAGCAAAAGGTGATTTCAACAGAATTTCTCCACGCATATAGAAATGGCCAATAAGCATATGAAATTATGCTTGTCACTAACCATCAGGAAAATGTAAATCAAAACTATTGTATCACTTTATATCTCGTAGAATGACAACTATTAAAAAAAGAGAATAAGTGTTAGCAAGGATGTTAAGATATAGGAACTTTTGTACACTCTTGATAGGAATGTAAAATGGTTTATCAGCCATGGAAAACAGTATGCAAGGTCCTCAAATAATTAAAAACATAATTTCAACATGGAAGGAATTGAAAGGATCTCAGAGATTTGCACTCCCATCTTCAGAGCAGCATTATTCACAACAGTCAAGAGGTGGAAGCAACCCAAATGTCCATCCATAGATGAATAAATAAATAAAAAGTAGTACATACATACAATGAAGTATTAGTCAACCTCAAAAAGGGAGGAAATTCTGAAACATGCTGCCACATGGATGAACCTTGAGGACATCATGCTAATTAAAACAAGCCAATCACACACACACACACACAACAAATACTGTATGATCCCACTGATAACATCTATATAGAAGAGTCAAATTCATTGAAAGACAAAGTAGAATGATTGCCTCGGGCTAGGAAGAGAGTGAAATAGCAGAGCCAACCACCCTCACTGAAGGAAAGATAGCCTCTTTAAAAAATGCTGCTGGAAAAACTGGATTTCAACTTGCCAAAGATTAAAACTAGACCCATATCTTTCACCATGCACTAAACTAAAATCGAAATGGATCAAAGATCTAAATATTAAAACAGAAACACTAAACTTGCTGAAAGATAGGTTAGGTAGAATGCTTGAAGACATTGGAATAGGAAAAAACTTTATGAATAAAACCTCAGTAGCATGGGAACTAGCACAAAGAATCAACAACTGGGACCTCATCTTATTAAAAAGCTTCTGCACCACAAGAGAAACCACCAACAGAACTAAGAGACAACCTACAATGTGGGAAAAATTTTTTACCAGCTTAGCTTCTCCTCAGACAAAGGACTACTATCTAAAATATACAAAGAACTTAAAAAAATCAGACCCCCTCCCAAATATAAAGACCCAATTCAAAAATGGGCATCTGAAATGAACAGTCATTTCTCAGACAAGTAAAAGCAGCAAATAAACATATGAAAAAATGTTCAACATCACTGGTCATTCAAGAGATGCAGATGAAAACAACACTGAGATTGCACTTCCCTCCAGAAAGAATGGCTGCTTTCAAGAAATCAATAACAAATGCTGCCAGGGTTGTGGGGAGAAAGGAACCCTTCTCCATTGTTGGTGGGAATGCAGACTGGTGCAACCACTGTGGAAATCAGTAAGGAGATACCTCAAAGAATTAGGGCTAGGGGTCCCATTTGACCGAGCTATTGCCTTGCTGGGTATCTTCCCAAAAGAATTAAAAGAATCATACCACACCCATATATGTGAATGCATGTTTACAGTGGCACAGTTTGTAATAGCTAAAACTTGGAAACAGCCCAAATGCCCATCAACTGGAGACTGGATAAAGAAGATGTGGGGTTTTTTTACAAAATGGAGTAATATTCAGTCATAAAGAATGAGAAACTAGAGACATTTATAGATAAATGGATGCACATTGAGGCCATACTCTTAAGTGAAATAAATAGGGCACACATGTGTAAATAATGAAGCTTTCTTTGGTGTGAGAAACTGAAACTGTAAATAAGGATCAAAATGTATAACAGATAATGTGAAATAGGAAGAAAAGGTCTAAAGGGGAAGAGGGAGTGGGAGGGGTAGGGGAAAGGAAAGGGAAAAGAATAAATATGAGAAGTGGAAAAATGGTAACAAAGTCTGGGTAAATAGGGAAGGGTGGAGGGGTTGAAGGGTGGACAGAGGAACGGAGAAAAATACGAACCAAGATATATCATGTAAAGGTACAAATTCCCAATGATGAATGTCATCATATTGCATACCTAAAATGTACCAATAAGCTTAATGAATTAAAAAAAAAAGAAATGGGGAGTAGTTCTTTTAATGGATACATTTTCAGTCATGTAAAAGGGAAAAAGTCCAGAGACTGTTGTACAATATGAATATGCTTAACACTGCTAAACTGCACACTCAAAGATGAATAACATAGTAAATTTTATGCTATTTTTTTTCAAACCCAAAGGTACATTATTTAAGTTATAGAGGTAACAAGAACTAAACATAGTCAAGAGAGAATACTCTGCTAATTCTTCATCTTTCAACAAATATAATAAAACAACAGAATTTCAAAAGTAGTAGAATTGGAAGCTGGGAAGAAAATACTGGTAAAAGACATACTTTGTTCTTGTTGTGTTTTTTTTTTTTTTTTTTTTTTGGGTACCAAGGATTGAACTTGGGTCCTTGTGCTTGCGCAGCAGGCAACGAAACCACTGAGCTAAATCCCCAGCCCCATATACTTTGTTCTTAAGAGTCTTCTGAATGGTAGAGATTATTAATTTCTCTACCATGTAAAAGTATTTTACAAAATTTATTTTCTAATTAAATATAAGCAAAACAAACTTTTATAAGCAAAATGGCTTTAAATTTTATTTTAAAAATAGAAAAGTTTTCTGATGAGGTTCAAAGAGAACTTGCTTGCCCTAAAGCAATTTTTCTTTTAAAGGACCCTCAAGGTTATTAATACCAGACTGCAAGGGTTGGGAAAATATATTCTGGAATTTAATTAGAAGAGAAGGAAAGGCTTGTATAGAATTTCTCTGGCAAAGAACAAGAGCGAGGTTATCATTTTTAACGCAAGGGGAAACAGTATTACATATCATCAAAATATGACTTCCTTACTAAAATCCACATAGAAGGCCGGGGATTTAGCTCAGTGGTTCCGCCGCCTGCCTTGCAAGTGCAAGGACACGAGTTTGAACCCAGGTACTAAAAAAAAAAAAACCCACATAGAGCTAAAAAACCCAACATATATGTGAGTACGTATATTATTTACACATTTGTAAATAAGGATTTTCAGAAACCTTATTTTTCAGGAGCTTAAAAAAAATCTGTCAACATACAAGTATTGTAAAAACATCTGTGTAATCTTTAAAAAGTGTAAGTAGATACAACTTTAAGAGACTCAATGAAGGAATTGTGCTTTATCTACCATTCCTTAAGTTCCAAGAACCAAAGCATTTAAGGGAGTTTTATATAAACACTTCTCTGAGAAAACACCATGTTCCTAACACTCCATAATCACTGGATCCTTACAGTAACAAAGCTAAAAGTGAGTTGCAAAGTAAAGACATTTCATTCTAAAGGTATAAAACAAATTATGCACAGAGATTTTCTTTCAGTTCAACTTCAGCAAAAACATTACTTTACCATTGGTCTTCAATAGATTATAATCTGCTTTACAACAAAGATTTCCAAACTGGCAAATTTATGTATGGTTTTACTTAATATTTTAAAAGCATTTTTAATTTGGCTATTGGCTACTTTAAGTATGCAATGTTCCTATATTTTAAAATACATTTTTCCTTAAGACTAATTGCTTTAAAAAAAAAAAATCCCCTCCACTTTTACAAGAAGTTAATGGCTTTGCCTAAGTGCAAGAGTCAGTGAGGGGGAGACAAAGACAAATCTTCCCAGTGGGGAAGGAAAGTCATCAGTGAGAACAGGCACAGCCACCGAAGCAGGGCTTCCACAGGGCCCCGGGCAGGCAGAGCACGTGCCCTGGGGACTCCATTTCCTCCTCAGTGACCTGTGAGCTGGGCCTGTGGGCATTGCACTGTTGAGAGGTGCAGGGGCCGAGACAGGTACAAGGTGATTCCCAGGACTTGGAGCTGTAGGTGGTCCAATCACACTGCCACAGAGGGCATAACCCAGCATCAGGGCCTGTCGGTGGAGGTGTGGTCCCTGGATGAACCCAGGAAGGAGAGACCATAGAAAGGCTGGCTGCCCAAGAAAGCTGGCACCAGGGGCTCCACGAGAGAGTGTGGCCTGACTGTCTGCACCCACCACACTGGCCAGACTTCTGGAAGGCTCCCAGAGTGATTTCCAATCTGTGGTGTAACCGTGGGGAGAGGTGGAGTCAGTGGCCAAACCATGACCACCAGGAGAATATCAGATTGAAGCTTGGACCAAACTGCAAAGTCCTGAGTGGCTTGTGGCATGGGGCAACAGGAGAGCCCCAGTAAAAAAAAGTGGTTCTCTGAGTTAAAAGTTAAATTTCAGAAAGGAACAGTTAGAAATACTAGCATTTTGGGACCAGTTTGTTTGTTAGAAGTGGTGATTCCTTGTATTAAGAGCATCAATTGGCAGGGTGTGGTGATGCACACCTATAAATCCTAGCACATGGGAGGCTGAGGCAAGAGGATCTCCACAAATTCGAGGCCAGCCTGACCTATTATAGTGAGGCTGTCTCAAATTTTAAAGGGGGTGGGGATCAACCCATGTGTGCTGAGACCATATCTAATGATAGAGATGAGAAAACAGAGGTGGGTCTGGGGGGGTGGGGGTCTGTACAGGGTCTGAAAGACCCTGGATGCTCCCTGGGGTGCTGCTGAAATGGCCCCAGAAAAAATCAAGTCTAGGTCCCTTAGCATGAAAGGCTGAAAGGCCAATGTCATCACCTCTCTTCTGGAATGTAACGTGGCCCAGAAGCACCAGGTCCTGTTCTGTGAAACCCAGGGCGTTGGTCTTTAAAAAGACAACAAGTTATAGAGAAATGGACAGAGTAGCAAGAGGTTCTGATGTTTTTGGTGAACACAGCTCTGGTAATCTGATGATAGATATGTAAGAGCTGGAGAAGGAATGGAAGGACAGTCCAATGCCACATGGACATCTGGGCAAAATGGTAGGCTGCAAATCATCACAACAGGTGAAGTGATAGAGTATCAGTGTCCTTTCTCTGATGTTCCCAACATGTACACCATGACTTTGCTCATTGCCAAACTGGGGGCTGGACAGAGAGTATGTCAGTGGGGGAGGACACAGGCCCAGATTTCTGTGGGAGCAGGACTGTGAGCTCCTTGCCCACCCAGCTGTGGTGTTTGGGCCCCAGGGCCCTTGAGATCCTTCCCTAGTGTCCAGCAGGAGTCCCACCTATTCCCAACTTCACCCAATGGCTGAGCTGGCTCCTATTGGTATTTTGGAGCTCCACTGTCTTGTGTAGGCAAATGGCATAAAGGACTTCAGTGACCAGCTCCACTCAATGTCCTCTACAGCTGGACCTAGGGAGACCTTCCCTGGGGTCTTTGAGTGCCTTGTGGCCAGCACTTTCTGCCTCTGGAGGCTGACCCTGGGGAGACTTGCCCTGGGCTGTCTGTGATGGTTGGGTAGCTCCTGCAACACCACCTGAAGCATATGGATGGAGTCAACGGTCTTCTCAGTAACTCAAAGACGCCTTCCCTTGCCTGAGGCTAAAGCCTTGCCAAGTGGGGAAGTTGCTCAGCACGTTTACAGTTGGTTGTCTCGACCAAGTAAGCTCAGAGGTGGCTCTCACTAGATTGTGATGCCTGTTACCACAGCTCCAAGTTCTCTTTGGACATGTTCCCAAGGAAGTGAGGTTATGTCTTTAGGTCCACAACCTGAGTCTCCCCTCTGATAAGAAGACCCCGTGCCCCATCTTTGTCTTTATACTGAGTAAATCAGTGGCTATTTATTTTTATTATGTTTATTGTTGTGGCTTATGTTTAGATCCCCCCCCAACCCCCAAGCCTCACACTTTTTCAGAGCTGGCTGAATCTAGAGTGTGTGACTAATTCTTGGTGGGGCTAGGCCTGAGAGCACTAGGATTAAGGGTGTGGCCCTAAGTAGTCTGAATAAGATAAAAGGGGCAGAAAAAGATGTTAAACTCTTATTGCTTTTGCTGTTTGCCCACTGCCATGAACTGTTGCCCCTCTGTCAGCCTGCCTTGGAACCAGCTGATTATGGACTGAAACCTCCATGAACTGTAAGCTAAATAAACCTTTCCCCTTTAACTTTGGGTGTTCAGTATTTTGTCTCAGCAAGGAGAGAATTTATCTATCTAAGATCTATCTATCTATCTTCTATTAGTTTTTTACATCTGAAGTACTGGGGCTGGAACCCTCTATCTTCTCACTGAGCTTCATCCTCAGACTTGACTTTTCAGACACCCACTAAGGGTCTCACTAAGTCACTATATTTGCCAGGGTGGACTCCATTTTGTGATCTTCTTGTCTCAGCCACCCAGGATGCTGGGATTATAGTCATGCACCATCATGCCTGATTTCAGTGTGCTATTTACAAACAGCAAAAGAAAAACTAGGAAAGCTTTCTGTGATGTTGGGCACTGGTGACATTTTAACTTTTAAAGCAACATACGTGCATTGATGCTTTGCCTGTGGCAGGCACAATGCTTTTCCATACAAAGGAGCCATTTTCTCTGAAGATGCAGTACTGGCCATTTACAAGTAGATAGCTCTGAAATTTTATGATGCTTTTATTTCCTGGATTATATCATCATTTTCATTTAAGTACAAGAGTATTAAGACATTCCAGAATTTTCACAATAATTTTTCTTAAGAGATAGAAATGTTAGTTTCAAATTGTAACCCTTGTGGTGGTGGTGGTAGATCCACAGCAGGTTGCACCTTTTATTTTTTTATTTTTTTGGTACCGGGAATCGAACTCAGGACCTTGTGCTTGCAAGGCAGGCGCGGTGCCACTGAGCTAAATCCCCGGTCCCAGTTGTACCTTTTATATATATGATTAATTATTTATGCTTAGCTAATGAACTTAGTACTGAAGTGTAGTATTCAGTATTGTGATATAGAATGAGGTGTGACAGCATGTAGTGACTGCAGGGCAGCAGTTTTTAGACCCTAGAAACCATCACCCCAATGGTGATGATGAATACACACACACACACACACACACACACACACACACACTTCACTTTATTGCATCATTTTGGGGGGGGGGGCGGGTACCAGGGATCGAACTTGGGTCCTTGTGCTTGCGTGGCAGGCAGTGAAACCACTGAGCTAAATCCCTGGCCCTTCACACACTTCACTTTAAAACTTTCCTTGTGGGCACTTGTAATCATTTCCTGTCCTCCCATCCCATGCAGCCCATGTACTCTGTGTCCCATGAGGGTAGTTGTCTAGATGTGAGGGAGCTGTAACCATTCAGCTTATAGGTGTGTGTATGTGTATGTGTGTGTGAGTGTGTTTCTTTTTTGAGGGTTTTTTTGGGGGGTAGAGCTTATTCAATCAGTATAACCATGTTGGTTTTCATGTGTGCTGTTGCCTATCACTGGCTAAGCCATCACATGCCATTGTGTGGATTAACCACAAATTGTTCATTTGCCCATCTGCTGGAGGCAATTTGTGTTGTTTCCAGTTTTGACTCTAAAAATAAAGCTGTTGTAATCATTCTTGTAAAAAATAAAAACTAATGCCCTTCCCAAGCCTACATTCAGTTCTGCTGCTACCTCAAAATAAGTTTTTCTGCCAAACTAAATACAGAATATTTATAAAAAATTTATTTGTTATTACCAATATAATGATTGGTTTAGGCAGAATTATCCATGGATGGTAAAACTGCTGGATAAAAGGTTTTGGAGGAATGGAATATTCACACAATCTCAAAGTAGTACCCCTCAAATTTTATTAAAAAGTCATAGAGGGCCAGGGATTTAGCTCACTGGTTTCACTGCCTGCTGCTCAAGGAACCACTGAGCTAAATCCCTGGCTCTCCATTTTTTTTTTTTTTTTTTTTTTGGTCCTGGGGATCGAACTCAGGTCCTTGTGCTCACGCAGCAGGTAGCAAAACCACTGAGCTAAATCCCCGGCCCTCCATTTTTTAATAATTGATAAGACAGAAAATGAACTCAAAAACAAGAATGAAATATAAATTTGACAATATATTTTGAAAAGCAATGTAATAAGCCCCATAATTACAGTAAAAGGGAAAAGAGAAATTTCTTTGAAGGTTAAGAGCTAGCTTCCTATTGTCACTGACTAAGCTTCAATGTTACCACCTGGAAAATGAAGATAATGATCTCTCTGTGCATTATTGTAAAGATTCAATGAAAATGTGAGCAAAAAAGCCAGGTGTGGTGCACACCTACTATAATCCCAGCTCTCTGGAAGGTAGGAGAGTTCCAAGTTTGAGCCTAGTCTATGCAATTTAGTGACTTAACAAGACCGTCTCAAAATAAAAAAGGGCTGGGGATGCAGCTCCGTGTGAGAGCCCTGGGTTCAGTGCCCAGAACCAAGAAAAAAAACAAAAGAGTGCAAACACTTATTCCAGTTCTTGAAACGTGGAGGCTCATTACATTATAAAAGTATGATCTTGGGGCCTGGGTTTTAGCTCAGTGGCGCCGCCGCCAGCCTCGAAAGTGCAAGGTCTGGAGTTTGATCCCGGGAACCAAAAAACAAAAAAAAAGGTATGATCTTTGACATATTTCAAAGAAATAAGGAGGTTGGGTATTTTGAAGATACTTTATAAAAATTTTCTCACTATTGATGGTATTTCATTGAGCTAAAAGATCACTGCTATACTTTTAACACTGTTTAGAAAATCCTAGCTGAATGCTTAAGAAAGATAAAATACAGAAGAGAGGAGGCAAAACTGTTACTTAGAAATGAAATTATCTACCTATAAATTCTAAGAAAGTTAACTAAGAAATTATTAATAAAGTAGCCAGTTCAATTGAAACATACAAAAATAGGTACTACCACTGCTGGCGGGAGTGCAGACTGGTGCAACCACTGTGGAGATCAGTATGGAGATGCCTCAAAGAACTAGGACTAGAGGTCCCATTTGACCCAGCTATTCCCCTGCTGGGGATCTTCACAAAAGAATTAAAAGAATCATACCACAGTGATATATGTGCACCCATATTCACAGCAGTACAATTTGTAATAGCTAAAACTTGGAAGCAGCTCAATTGCCCATCAATTGGAGACTGGGTAGAGAAAATGTGTTTTTTTTAATAAAATGAAGTACTACTCAGCCATAAAAAATGAGAAATTAGAGACATTTATAGCTAAATGAATGCACATTGGGGCAATACTCTTAAGTGAAATAAATGGGACACGTGTAAATACTGAATAGTTTCTCTAGTGTGAGAAACTGAAAGCGTAAATAAGGACTAAAAGTTTTAATAGATAATGTGAAATAGGAAGAAAAGGGGCAAAGAGGAAAGGGAAGTGGAGGGGTATGGGAAAGGAAAGAAGGGAATGGAATTAATATGAGAAAATGAAAAAATGGAAACAAAGTCTTTGTAAATATGGAGGGATGGTGGGGTTGAAGGGAGGGCAGGGGAAGGGGGAAAATAAGAACCAAGAGAAATTATGTAAAGGTGCAAATTTCCAATGATGAATGTCATTATATTGTATACCTAAAATGTACCAATAAAATAAAATTTTTTTAAATGGGTACTATAAAGCCAGGTACAGCAGTGAAAAATGTAATCCCAGCTACTCAGGAGGCTGAAGCAGTAAAATCACAAGCTCAGGAGTTTGGACTGGCCAGGGCAACATACTGATACCCTGGCTCAAAAAGACAAAAGCAAAAACAAAAACAAGAGAAAAAAAATTAGTCATATACAATTCATCTATAAGAATAAAAGATCCCACTTGCAAAAGCCACAAAATTACCAAAACAAAAACAAAAACACAAAACTCCACAAAAAACAGGAAACATGCAAGACCTACAGAACAGAAGCCATAGAACCGTATTGAAAACAAGAAATGCGCAAAAAGGTGTATAACACATATGTATAAGGCCAGACTCAGTATTATAAAACTATCAGTTCTCAAATTAATCTGTAAATTCAATGCAATTCCAAATCAAAATGTCAATAAGATTTTTTTTTTTTTTTGCTTTTTTGAAACAGAGTCTAGCTATATAGTAAGTTGGCGTTGAACTAATTATGTAGCCCAGGCTGGCCTCAAGTCATGACGATCCTCCTGTCTCAGCCACCTGAGTACTGGTATTACAGGTGTGTGCCATCACACCTAGCTTGTTTTTTGAACCTACAAAAACCTAAAACTCATCTAAGCGAGAAAATGCACAAAAACTAAGAGAATTTGCAAATAGAAAATTAACGAAATGATCTTTTCCATTATGTATCAAAACTAACTATAATAAACCAATGGTGGTATGTGCAAAAACAAATCTCTCCCCCCAAATCAATGAAATAAAATAGCAAGTATCTATGAGCATTAAGAGAAATATAGTATATAACAAAGTTATTTCGAGTAAGTAAAGGATGACCTCTTCAAAAATAGTATTAGAATTCTAAAAAATAAGTTGTATCAGAACACTACAATGACTAAACTAAAAAAAAAAAATCAGATTTATTGAAAAGTTAATTATTTTAAAAAGTGCACAACAGAAAATAGTAGAATATTTTTAGGTGAGAAATACATCTACCTATAGGCAGCAAACCAAGAAATAAAAGGACAGATTTGATTATATAAAAATGAAAAACTCCAGACAAGCAACAGATTGGGAAGTGCTGGCAACTTCAACAGACAAAATGTCAATCAACAAATTCATCAGAAAAATAACAACAAAAAATGGGCAAAAGACAGGAAGACAATCAAGAGGAAATATAAATGACCAATAATGTATTTTATAGAGACTTGTAGGGGATAGGGATGTAACTCAATGATAGGGCACCTGTCTAACATACGTGAGGTCCTACATTCAACCCCGCCTCCCCCAAGTCACTATTTTTTGCCAATCCAATTGTCAAAAACTTAAAAGACATATCATATAATGGGAGCATAAGGAAAAAGTTTCAATCGTACATGGCTGCGTAGAATGTAAATTAGTAAGTTTTTGTAAAGACAACATAAAATTTTAAAATGAGAATGTCTTTGTGTTTGTAAGAATGTATAATAAATATATGGATGTTCCTCCGACATGATTTGAAATGGGGACAAATTTAATGAGGATAAATTCAAAAGTTCATCAGAAAAAAGTATTAAATATAGGATAACAATATGGTAAAACACTGTGTACTAACTGTAAAGAAAGAGATCTAGTTATTTATTTATCCTGATATAAAAAGATGAACATGAAAAAAAAATCAAAGTTCAGAGGCATATGTAAAAATATGAATCCATTTATTGAAAAATAAAATATGCCTGTGTATCTGTAGACATCTCTACTTATACACATATACTTACATAGGTATATGAATACTTATATAGACATATACTTACAAAGATATATCAATATATGATACAGAATACTCCAAATGGTTAACAATGGCTGCACATAGAAAGTGGGAAAGTGAGGCTACAGAAGGAATGTTTCACTTTTCCTTTTTTTGTTGTTTGTTTTTGAGATAGGTTCTCAGTTTGTACCCCAGGTTGGCCTGGAACTCAGTATCTTCCTGCTTCAGCCACCTCAATGCTAGGATTACAGGTTTGGGCCATCACATCCAGTTCTTATTTTCAAATGTTTAAAATTTAATTTTAGTGCCTTGCCTTTGTGATCTGTATTTGACCACTGACGGCATTTTTGTTCCTATCCTCATTCTTAGCCACATTCCTATATTGATTAGCTGTCATGCATGGTGCTTGCAATACAGAGAAAGTACATAACAAATGATCAGTTAGATACGGTATTTCACCCAAATACCTCATGTAAAGCACTCAAAACCAAAAATAAATTGTTTCAGGTAGCAAATTGCCTTCTCTTGCAAATCTTTATATTTTTCTATATTGCCCACCTTTCTCAAACAAGAAATCTTTGAGTTTTCACATTCCTTTCCCCAGGGAGACAATACATCTTTAATTCATATCAACTATGTCCTCTAAAAATGTCCACTTAATCAACCCTCTTTTCCTTCTCCTTGGACTGTACTTCATAAACAACCAAATGACATTCAAGGGTCATTATCTAGCCTCAGTGAACTTTCTTGGACTCATTTCTCAGCAGTATCCACACTGTATTCTGTGAAGAAATGAAAATGAGACTTAACAACCAACTGACCTTAATTCCTCAACCTTATTGTGCTGCTTTTGATGCTTGGAGTGACACCATCATTTACCAGATACATTTTTATCTATCCTTTTGTTTTTTGGAGGGGAGGAGATGCATAAGATTTAACTCATGCTTGTACCATGGAGTTATACTCCCAACCTTCTCTATCCTTCAAAAAAATCAGGCATTTCATCCTCTAGGAAGGTTTCTCTCACCCCATACTCCTCTCTAATATCCACCCTTCAAGTAAGTACCTTATACATACATACACACACCCCACATTTAATGTTTTAACTCTTACATGTTTTTTCTTCTACAAGTCCTTTACGATAGCTCCTCAAAGGCAGGCTTGCATCATCTACCTTTATACACTGTGCCCAGAATAGCACCATGTGCCTGGATTACAGTAGGTATACAGCAACATTTACTAAACCCAGTTTAAATAATTTCTGAATATTTGAAATCATAAGCTAGATTAGAATTTTAAATTCATGTTTTAATTTGGTTCATCTCAACCGTTAAAAAACAAGACACACTGTAACCCCAGCACTCTAGGAAGCTGAAGCAGGAAGACTCCACATTGGAGCCCAGTCTGGGCAACTTGGCACTTAGCCAGACCCTGACTGAAAAAGCAAAATAACACTTGGGGTGTGTGTGTTATTAGAAAGCTAGCATGAACCAAGGACCTCTAAGGAGAATTTTTCTGAAAGAAGTTGCCTTCTTTCTCTCCTACTTCCCCAGTCTCTGCTTCTTCAAACTTTTAATTTGCACATGGTCAGTTCTGGCCTCAGCAGCCTCTCTCTGACTCTTTAACCTCAGTTGTCTAGCTACTGGCAATTTATCTCCATACTATCTAATTCAAATTTCTGAAAGGATTATTTTCTGTTTGGCACTAGACCACCATGTCCCAATTTTCTCTCCCTGGTAAGCTCTGCATCAGCTGCTCTATGGTTCCATTTATGCCAGAAGGTTCAGGACCAATCAGCTACTATTTCTCCAACCCTTAACTCAAGCTACTATTTTGATTTCCTCAGACCCATTTCTAAAATAAGCATATTGTTAAAATAATTTTGCAATACTTTTAAAAACAAGTCTTGACAAATCATGTTCACAGTGAGAAAAATCCAACATACCTCTTCACCAAACCAGTTACGCATTACAAATATGCAAAAAGTTAACTTTTTATGTCTATATGTGCACAGAAGGAATTGTCTAGATTATCATTGCTCAACACAATGGTTTCCAAAGCATTTTTACAAGCTTTTTGAAAAATTTCCTATGCATACATAATGAAAAGAAATGAGTAGATCAGGCATTCCCTGGTTAAATTCTAACCCATAATATCAAATACCTGTATATAAGGATAAGTACATACAATGGCAATCTATCCCTAACCAACAAAACCTGTTTCTCTTCCTCCAAACTAACATCACTAGGTCATGACTGAAGAAAGCTGCTCACTGCAAAGCTCCCTTGTTGGGGAAAAAAGGGGG
Organism: Heterocephalus glaber; assembly: GCF_053883595.1. NCBI lineage: Eukaryota > Metazoa > Chordata > Mammalia > Rodentia > Bathyergidae > Heterocephalus > Heterocephalus glaber. The sequence goes on along the minus strand of NW_028258324.1, from coordinate 46,919,826 downwards.
CTGACAGCGAGACAGGCACTTTTAGGCTGGTCTCCAGTAAAAGCAGATTCTCGGTGATATTAATCTCCTACTTCAAAACTAGAAAAAAAATCAAATTAAATGTCTATTATATCTAGAAACATACCACACTTTGACTAAGATCACATGTAACACAATGAGAACACTATACACACCTTTGAAAGAAGAGAGCAATTTATTCACTAAAAAAAATCTTGATATTCCATGATTCAATATTCACTGAAAAATACTGCTAGAAAAATGATATGTGATAACAGCCACTCAGAAAATCTGAGGAGAAAGAAAGCTTTTCAAAAACATACTGTCCTTATGCATTTTAGAATAAAGGAGAATTTTCTATTTAAAAAATAAGTAGGGCCAGGGATTTACCTCAGTGGTTTCGCTGTCTGCTGCGCAAGCACAAGGACCCAAGTTCGATCCCCAGTACCAAAAAAATAATAATAATTAAGTAGCCAATTAGCCAACCTGTTTATGAACTATCACTGATGACTCATTTTTGTTTCATCTATATTAATGAGCAGCTGACTATGTAACATCACAAACAGCATTTTAGACTGTTAATAAACATATAATCTTAACAAATTCAATTTCAGAGGACAAATATTGGTACAGTTTAGAGTTCTGATGCTGCCCAGGCTAGCCTTGAAGTTGTGATCTTCGTGCCTCAGCCTCCCTCATAGAGTACAGATATGTGCTATCACGCCTAGGATAATTTCCTAAATTTAAAAAAAAGTCAGAGATGGTGGCACATGCCTATAATCCCAGCACTCCAGGAGGCTCAGGCAAGAAGACTGCTGCAGGTTCCAGGTCAGCCTGAATTACACGGCTAGACCCTGTTTCAAAAAACAAAAACAACTTCACAAAGACAATGTGTCACTTATCTTGCAGAAATTTAGTCACACATTAAGTTGTATGCCCCTTATTCTTTTGAATATAATTGTAGAGATAAGTCAGAAGACTTTCTGTAGGACATTCATTGTATTCCTAAAGCACAACAGACTGATTTGTTGGCACAGGATAAGCTGGGCAAAGAATGTAGCTCAAGGGTAGAGCACTTGCCTAGCACCTGTTGAGACCTTAGGTTTGATCCCAGCACCACAAGAAGGGGATGGGTGGGGGTCAAAAGAAAAGCTTACAGTGATTTTTATTTATTTATTATGCTTATGTACAGTTGTCAAATTGAAACATGATGAAGCACTAATTTCTTTACCTTTCAGAGTTACTGCAGAGTACTTAAGTATGATAAGTCAAGAAATTAAATTATTGAAATCTATAAAGGTAAACCAGAGAACAGTTTAACAACCAAAAATCTACTCATTATCAACTTTATAAAATGGAACACATTCAAAGTGAAATATCCATCAAACTGTGGGTAAGGTTTTAAAAAATGAAAAAAAAAAAAAAAGGAAGCTTTTCTCTCATCTTGCAAAGTTCATCGCTGACCATGAGCCAAAATGGAGAAAATAGCTCTGGTGACAGCTACAAATTAAAAACAAAACAAAACAAAAATGCATTTCTTGGTGTTTAAAATCAAAACCTTCTCACTTGTGTTTTAAGTAAAATCAGTTATAATACTGTCCAATATATATAAACACCTATAAATCACTCCTGAACACAGTCAAGCTTAACAAAGGCCAGAGGCTTCCAGGTAGTAAACTAGAAAGTCCTTACATCTAATCAATAGGACATATAGGGCTTATATTCTCTTTGAAATCAAAACAACAGAGCAATTTGAAAGTTTGCTCTCTTCACTGATCCTCTCAGGAATGTGAATGTACTACAGTTTCAACCTTGTAGTCCTTGAGGATTTTTTTCAAGCAATTTACTTCTGCCTAGATAAGCAATAAAATAGGCCAAAATAGATACGTTTTCTGTTAATCCTTAGTCTCAAACGTTTATGCTCACACTAACCTTACATCTTACTAATGCTTCTAAACATAATTACCTCAAAGAAATTCCAAATCACAACTGAATTCAAAGGAAGAAAAGTACATCACTGACGACCAAATGAGACTTAACACGCTATCATGACTGGATTATTTATGGTAACCACAGTAGATATAACTCAGGTAATGAGTAAAGAGCACAAAATTTATTTTTAAAATTTTTTATTAGTACGTGTTTGCAGTACATAATAATTACATTCATCGTGGGGATTGGTACATGTACATATCTTAAATCTTTTTTCATCCCTTTGCTCTCCCCTTCCTCCTCCTTCCTTCCATCTTTCGTCTCTTTCCCTTTCGTGAAAGATCTATTTCCCTGTTTACTATTATCTACCTTTTATTTATACTTTGGGTTTCTCATATAAGAGAAAACGTTCGATATTTAAGCTTGTATGTCTGATCTATTTCACTTAAAGAGAGCGCAGAATTTAAAGCTGTGCCTCTTTCTCTTCACACCTTGCAACAATACAGTATCTCACCCTATTGGATGGTCCGTGAAACACAGACAAGAGTCGACAAAATCTTAGTTTACACATTTGCTACTTATCTTGGTCATAAAGAAATATCGAAAGCACATCCTTAAAAACGCATCAATTTTAAAGTATAATCCCTACGTCCAATATACTGACAACCTGACCATTGTCCACTACACTTCATGAACTTTTCCACGGCAAAGATAAACCTGACTTAAAACCAGAGGATTTAGGCCTGTCGGTAATCAAAGGGCCCTGCTAACTGAAGCAGCCCTATCTTCTAGACCCACAGCAAAGGGAGTTAACTGAGGCATCACTCGGAATCTTCCACTCTCGACCCCAAATACGCCCGGACGAATGACGTAAAGCCCTTGCAAATCCCTGAGTAGCCGAGAGGCTGGTCACCACCGGGTGCACCCACTCTATCCCGAGGCTGCTTCTAGGACTCCGCTCCGCCCCTCAAGCCCCAGACTCCCGAGGGCCCTGACCACACCTGGGGGGACCGGGAGACTCCCGAGCCCCCTAGCTCGCCCACCCTCCACCCCTGCCTGGAGCTGCCGGCCAGCCCCTCACCCTTCCCCCCTCAAGCCAAGCGCAGGCGGCCGCCCCTCCGCTCCCACCCACGCCCCGACCCGACCTACTCACCCTCGGTAATAGGCTTTCACGCGGACCTGGTGAGAGTAGTCCCCGCTGCCGCCGCCCGCCACCGTGTGGGACATGGTGCTGCTGTCCCTCTGGGTAGGCATCTCCTCACTCCCCCGCCGCGGCACGGGAGGCCGCGGGTGCCAGGGGCGCGCCGCGGACTCGGCCGCCAGCGCCTGCTTGAGAGCTGCGACCGCCCGCTCGCCTACCTGTCCGGCCACCTCGCCTCGCCTCGCCTCGCCGACCCAAGGGTCGCCCGGCCCGGCAACCGGAACCGCGCGGCTCCTCCCACCGCCCCCGGCTGCGGCCGTCCCTATCGCCGCCCGGGCCCAGCCCGCCTCCCCGCTGGGGTCCCTCCCACCTCGCTCGCTCTCAAGGCCCACATTCCAGGGTAGGGCGGGCGCTACCTTACAGCCTGCTCCAGGAGCCTGGAGCCGGGCGACACCATCTTTCCGGGGCTGGAGACGGGTGGGAGAGGACAGTGGACCGCTCACCCGAACACCAAGTACGTCCGCGGTCAGGCTTTTCGTGGAAGCTGTGATAGGAAATTCACGAACATATTTCTGCAGAAGCTCCTTCCCTGAAGGAAAAAATGGTAGGAGACAGATTCAATGGCATCTCACCCCAGTTCCCAACTTGGTCACGTCCGCAGTCAGCCGACTGGGCACTCGGGTTAGATTTGCGGTGCGGGATTCTGGGATCTGGAGTCTGGGTAGGATTCTGGGACTTGTTTTCTGTTGCGTGCTTCGCCGCACCTTCTCGCAGATAGTGTGACTCTACTGTGCTTCCCGGAAACTGTGGATGTGGAAATTTTGAATACAGTTTGAGATTTGAGGGCACTGCATGTCGCTAGGCTTCGTCACGATCTAGACTTTGTTCACTGATTAATTCTCCTTGTCAATCGCATATATTATCTAAATTATACAAAGCTTTCTTGGGAATAAGATTTGTTTACCTGTTCATTATTGCCTTTTATGGAAAGAATTATGACAAATGTATCAATGGATGTAAAAAAAAAAAACTGGAAAGATTTACCTCAAAGATATGGGGGAAGACAGACTTTAATCTTTCAGGCCCTCCACATGGAGGCCCCTGTATATTGTCATTGCATGAAACAGGTGAACAGTGAATACTTAACAGCTAACCAGCCAGTCATCCAATCCATTAGCATTTGTTCTGTTGACACCGGCCAACCAAGGATTAGAAAGAATTTATTCTTATAACCTATTCTCTTGACTTTCCTGGGGTCATGGCTACGTCACATAATTTATACAGTATTTCGGTTATAGGTAGTATGAATCCAGCCTTTCCAATCTTGGTACCGTTGCGTGCTGAAAGCGTTGAAATAGTAATTTTGAAAATAACTACTTTTGTGATAATAAATTAGACTTGGGAGATTGACTCATTAGAGTTACATGTGACACAGCTTGGTATGACATCCTCCAACTGCTATAAACTTGGATTATGTTCTTAATGAAACTGCCCGTTGAATAACTTAGCAGTTTTTTGACAATTGAGAACCTCCATCAGCATATTAAATATGGATTGATGAGCTATGGACTGTTATGCCTGCAGTTAGATGGTCAAATTTTAATTGGATTATTGGAAACTTTGGTATATTTGTGACAAATTTGACATTATATGATGCTGTAGAAAAATAAACAGAAGGAACAAAAATTTATAGAGAAATGAAAGTTCAGGCATAGAAAGCTTTTTTTTTTCTTTTTTAGCCCTTGTTCTTTAGAACCTTTGAAAAATCCTTCATCATTGATCTCATAGCATGCTTTGAAGGTGACTTGAGAGAGGCTTACTGCTTACTTTGTTGCCTACAGGAATCTGTAAATATTTATAATTTGCATCTGTATTGCCACATATAAGTTTTCCTTTTCGTAGAAGTAACCCTTTTTTTTTTTTTTTGGTACTGGGGATTGAACTTGGGACCTTGCACTTGTGAGGCAGGTGCCGGAACCACTGAGCTAAAAATCCCTGGCAGTTTTCCTTTTCTTAAAGATGAGAAATTAAAAGTAGACTATGGTGGCACATGCCCTAGTCCCAGCTACACAGGAGACTGAGGCAGGGGGATACTTTGAGTTTGAAATCAGCCTGGGCAATGTAGTGAGACCTTGTCTCAAACAAACAAAAGCAAAAAAGATGAGAGATTATCAGGGAAAACATGGAATTAAATTTTTATTATTTTTATTGAGGTATAACTCAACATACAAGTCACTCATTTAAAGTGTACAATTCAGTAGTTCTTAGTATAGTCACAAAATTGTGTAACCACAACTACTATATAAATCCAAAATATTTTCATCACCCCAAAAAGAAACCACATACCCATTAGCAGTGACTTCCCATTCTCCTTGCCCTCTGGCAACATATCTTTGGTTTTACTATGGATTTTCCTATTCTGGACGTTTCACGTAAATGGGATCATACAGCATGTGGCTCCTTCCCTTAGTTTACTATTTTTGAGGTTCATCTATGTTGTATTGTATATCAGTGCTTCATTCCTTTATATGGTTAAATAATATTCAGCCACATAGGTGTACTACATTATTGCTGCCATGAACATTCATGTACAAGTTTTGTGTGGGCATATTTTTAATTCTTTTGGGTAGGAGTACCAATTTACCTAAGGGTAAATTGCAGTCATATGGTAACTATATTGAACATCTTGAGGAATGCTGAAGTTATATTCCAGAGTGGCTCCACTGTTTTACATTCCCACAGCTATGTATTGAAAGTTCCAATCCTTTACTTCCTTGCCCATATTTGTCATTTCCCTACTTTTTTTTTTATTACAACCATCCCAGTGATTTGAATGGCCATTTATATATCTCCTTAGAGAAATGTCAATTCAGACCCATCTAAATCACACAAAGATTCCTTAAAATTGGACTGTCTCTCTTCATTGAAGTTTTAGTTGTTTTTGTTTGTTTTTTGAAACAGGGTCTGGGTATGTAGCCCAGGCTGGCTTCGAACTTGCACTTGCTACAGTCCTCCTGCCTTGGCCTCTCAATTACTGGGATTACGAGCATGGACCGTCATGCCTGGCTTGCAGTAATAACTTTTTAAATAGTGAAGTTTGGGCCAGGGATTTAGCTCAGTGGTTCCGGCACCTGCCTTGCAAGGGAAAGGTCCTGAGTTTGATCCCCGGTACCAAAAAAAAAATAAATTAAATAGTGAAGTTTGAGTTTTACAACTTTGTTTTTTTCAAGAGAGTTGGCTATTCTGCATCCCTTATATTTCCATATGAATTTTAGGATTAACTTGTTAATTTCTCTAAAAAAAAAAGAAAGAAAAGCCAATAGGGATTTTAATAGAGATTGCATTGAAAGTGTACATCTGTTTGTGGGGGTTTGTTACGGTTTTTGTTTGTTTGTTTGGTCGGTTTTTTAGACAGCGTCATGCTATGTAGCTCACAACAGCCTTGAAAATGGCTAAACTGCATTTTTCAAGGCTGAGGCAGGAAAATCACCATGAGTTTGAGGCCAGCCTGGACTATATAGTGAGTTCAAGTCCAGCCTGAACTACATAGTGAGACCGTCTTAGGTACTTTTTTCTCATTGCTGAGACAAAATACTTGACACACAAAGTTAAAGGGGGGAGGTTTATTTAGCTCACGGTTCATAGAGATTTCAGTCTGTAGGTGCCTGGCTGCAAGGCAGGGTAGCAGAAGGCAGAGGGGCAACAGTTCATGGCGGCAGAAAACAGCAAAAGTAACAAGGGACCTGTTAGTGTCTTTCTGCCCCTTTTATCTTGTCCAGACTACCAGGATTAGGGTGATGCCAAACCAATCACTCACATGGTTTAGTAATCACACACTTTTAATCCCAGCATCACACACTCTGGATTCAGCCACCTCAGAAAAAGCCCACCTATGACTGCAAGAGGTTTTGGGGGACATCCTAACACAAGCTAGTCTCAAAAACCAAAACCAAAAAAAAATTTTTAATTAAAAACATTTTTTAAAAATGGCTAAACTGAAAATGTAAACCTTTACATTCAGTCTGAATTAGCCTTTCCAATGTACTCTTCAGCCCGTAGTGAATATGAACATTTGTTTGCTGTCTTCTTCATATTGTCTTAAAAATCTTGCTACTGGCTCTTCAATGCTTGTTTCTCAAATGAGAATCAAGTTTACACAGTGGGAAGCCAATGACAGATAGTGAAAACAAGCATCCCAGCCGATTTTTCTTTCTGCTTTTCCCAAAATGGTGCTAATACTCTCAACTTTGCATAAACCTTCTACTTTTAGCTACTTTCAGTGGTTTCACTGAGCATGCAATAATCACATTTAAAGAAAGAGGTTCAGACTGGAAGTATTGATCATTTAGCGAGATCTTGTGCCCTTATGGAGGTAAACATTAGACACCTGCCTGAATTATACTTGCCTTTGGCTCAGTGCAATACCTTTAATAGGAGAAAATTAATTAATGCTAAGATTCATAGGATTAAATGATTTTAAATACTTTTGACCAACTTTGTCTCATTTTGTGATCATTAGAGTGCATGTCCCAATGTGGAACAAAGAAATAACCTGCTTTGAGAGAATGAATAATAAACACAGATTCTATGTGATCATTTCTTGTATTACATTGTTTTATTAACCTTTAAAAGCACAGTCATAGCCAAAAATCATCAAAACTTCTAATTGGAGTCTCTGAAAGCTGAGGTTAGTGAAAGTTTAGTTTTCTATTACTCTGATGAGTTACTTTAGATAGCTAGTGTTCCCCAGATTTCCTTGTCTCCTTTTCTCCCTTCTACACCCCACCCCTGCATCTACCCCACTGATGTCGGCTTTATCTCCAAGTCATCTCTGGGTTTTTCCCTTCATTCCAGCCGCATAAGCTTATTTATGTTATGGTTCTCCAATTTCATTCCCACACTGCAGATAATGACATGTAGTTAGGAGTTTGAGCCTTAATCTGTCTTGTCTTTGAAATATAATTGCTTTGCTTCAAGTTTAAAATATTAAAAATTAATATCTTATTCCTGGATAATCACAGAAAAGGAAGCTCATAGATTGATGCCTGTGACATATATCCCTGTCCACACACAAACACACACACACTATCCTCTGGTTATTCTGAAATGCCCTGCTGAACTCAGTCCCAACCCCAGGTGACTTCCCTGCTCCTTCAACAGGAAGTATTTATAGACTCACCTGTGTTCCACAGGCTGTTAGGTTATAATTCAGTTACAGCACTATTGTGCAATATCATACTACTTTAATTTTTTTTCGCATACTTGTAAGGAACTGGAACTGGGATGTGTTTGTCTCTGTGTTCCCTGTACCTAGCACATAATAGGTGCTCAAATAGTATCTGTTGACACCGAACAGCTACCACTTTGCTTCTTACACCCTCTGCCATAGATACTAAGGATTGAATTCAGGGCCTTTGTACTCAGCTATATCCTCAACCCTTTTTAAAGTTTTTGTTTGTTTGTTTTGGTTTTTGAGACAGGGCTTCACTATATAGTTCAGGCTGGCCTTGAACTCACTATGTATCCCAAGCTGGCTTCAAACTTGCAGCAATCCTCCTGCCTCAACCTCCCAAACCATGCCTGGCCTACTTTTTAAATTTTAGGACAGGGTCTCATTTGAATTGCTGTGTTGTCCAGGCTGAGCTCAAACTTGTGATCCTCCTACTTCCTCTTCCCAGAGTGCTGGGATTACAGGTGCTTTATCTATAAAATGAAGGTAACAAAAATTATTTATTTGATAAGAATTTCCTCAGGTTGGATTATTTAATTCTTACAGTTTAAAATGTGAGGTAATCACACTCCTGTGATTCCCCACTGCCCCCCTCAAGTCATGTCCTACAATATTAATTTTTTAAAATGAGTGTAGGGGCCAGAGATTTAGCTAAGTGGCACCACCCTGCCTCACAAGCACAAGGTCCTGAGTTCGATCCCTGGTACCAAAAAAAAAAAAAAAAAATGAGTGAAAAAAGAGGCTTGTTCTAATGAACAACAAATGGAGACTTCTGTTAGAGAGGTCAACAATGATGAAAGGAAGGAATGAAGGAAGGAAGAAGAGAGTCACATGAGGGAGAAAGAAAGAAAAGGAAGAAAGAAAATTGTTTAACACAAGCCATTGAGTACTCAAAGAGATCTAAGAAAGCTCTGCACAATTAACTTTTATAAGGTTAATTATTGCCAGGCACCAGGCACTCTTCTTTCTTTCAAGAAAGTTACAGTCCACATGTGATAACAGGACACATGCTAATAAAAAGAAAAATATGCGAAGAGGTGCCTGTTACATGCCAATAAATGGTAAAGAATAATTACAAGCCCAGAAGAGCACTTACTACCTCATCTTTGAGAATCAGAGGATCCTACCTTTCTCGCTAGACTGAAATGCACAAAACTGACTACCAAAATGACATGTTGAAAGAGTCTCTGTCAGGGGCCAGGGATTTAGCTCAGTGGTTAAAAAGAAAGAGCCTCTGTCAAAATAGAAAAACTTTAGCTAGCAGTACATTATTTAATGATATTTTCATACCAAGTATGCTGTCAGTAAGAACAATTAAATATAAAATGTAAGTTTTTTTTAATTTTAAAAAATTTTTATTGTACGCGTTATGGTACAAAATGATTACATTCATTGTGGAGAATGTACATTGTAGAGTTAGTATATGCACGTAATACATCGTAATTTTTTTTTACTTTCCCTTCCCCTCCTCTCCCTCCTTCCTCCCTCCAGCTCTAGGTCTCCTTCCCATTTGCAAAAGATCTATCTCCCAGGTACCTATTCTGTCTTAAAAAATAAGTTACCCTCCAGTTTGAAAAAGCAAACCTTTTCAACATTTCGTGAAGACGGCATATTCAGTTGCAAATAGAAACCTGTTCTAATAAAGTCTCCCTCATCTGGTGGCTCAGTCACCCAGTCCTGGCCTCTTTCAGGAGCCCAGTTCTCTCCCACAGTGTCTGATGTAAAATCTCTCCCACAAAGTTACTGACCTCTCCCCACCTTACAGAGAACCAGCTCATTTCTCAATCACCTCTGCCTATTTCCTATTGGACACAAAATTTTCAGTTTGAATTTCTGCTGACCTTAAGTATCCTATTTTGGACCACTGTTAAATTGGGGAAAAAGTGGAGCTCTTAGTCTGTAATGATTTCTAGCTGTCTAATCATACACACGAAATGTCTATGTGCCCAGTATTCCAGAAATAAAGTTGCCTGTTAGTTCACCAGCACACTGTGCTTTTCACCTTGTGACTTAAGCACAAGGTATTTTACTGAATTGGCATAGCTTCCTGCTTTAGATAAGAACAAATTATGAAGCAGCCCATAATTATATTAGCACAGGTTTCTATACAATGAGCCTTTTAGAGCAAAGCTGCCATCTTCATTAGTTGCCTGAGCAGCAGGAATCTTACTTTTCAAGTTCTAATACTTAAAAATTTGTAAGTATTCAAACAAATATTAAATTAACCCATGATTCATATTCACTTAAATACAAAAGCTGGGAACAGCAAACAAGCAGAGCAAATCTTCATTTTCTGCTTGCCTTGAAAGTTGTGGCTTGAAAAGTTCAGCTTGCCAAGCCATCCTTTTATTCAAATCAAGCACAATTCTTTTTTAAAATTTTAAATGTATAACTTTATTATCAAACACACATATACAAAAATTAAAATTATTCAAAGAAAAATAATGCAAGGAAAAAACTATAATAATATTTAAATATAGTAGAACTCAACCAAAGCAAAACTGAAAAGTACTTAAATATTTTTCCATGTAATTTAAAAAAACATCTCAAGCATTAACAAGACATCAGAGGATGTAATTTGTTTTTGAAAGATTTTCAAAACTAATATTGAACAAATAGCGGTCTGGAAAAAAATTCTAATTAACTAATAGACTCCACATAGGCCAAATTTTTTAAAATTTAAATTTCAATACAGTCATATGACACGTGATGGAAATATAATCTGAGAAATATGTTATTAGGCATAAAGTTTATATAAGTAGGATTATGCTCTAAAGGATGAAAAGCACAACATGTTATGATAAGTACATAAAACAGTAACAGTAACAGTCGTTTATCACACTATCGAGTACTGTGTACTGTACATAGTTGTATATGCTTCTTTTGGAAACATACCTTTCTCTCCTTTGATCTCGATTCTTCCAATGACAATTCCTTTTTTTTTTTGATACCGGGGTTCGAACTCCGGTCTTTGCGCTTGCGCCGCCGGGGAAACCACTGAGCTATATCTCCGGCCCTCCAGTGACAATTCTTTTTTTTTTTTTTTTTGGTACCGGGGATCGAACTCGGGTCCTTCTGCTTGTGAGGCAGGCGGCGGAACCACTGAGCTAAATCCCCGGCCCTCCAGTGACAATTCTTAAGGAAGTTTTTTCTAGCTCATTTTACCTAACTAGGAATCTTTCAACCAGAATCATGGGATAGTAGAATTACTAGCTGGAAATTACTCTGTATTATTTAGGTCAGTCTTCTCAAACATTAATATGCATGCAAATTAGGATTTGGTTAAACTGCAGATATTTACTTATTTATTTATTTATTGGTGGTACTGGAGATTAAACCCGGGGCCTTCGCACTGAGCTACGTTCCCAGCCCTGTTATATATGTGTGTATATATGTATATGTATATATATGTATACATTTTTTTTTTGGAGGGGGGTTAATGGGGATAGAACTCAGGACCTTGCACTTGCCAGGCAGGCAGTGGCACCACTGAGCTAAATCCCCAGCCCTATATTTTTATTTTGAGATAGGGTCTTGCTAAGTCACTAAGCTTCCCACGTTGGTCTTAAACTCATGATCTTCCTGCCTCAGCCTCCCAGATTGCAGTGATTACAATGGTGCCCTACCACATCTAGTTTATTTAGTCTTATTTTCACTTGATTAAACAGTTTCAAAGATTCTAGTAAACAAGGCACCTTTCAATAGGAGGCTAGATTATGTCATGTCTTCTTTTATCTCATAACTGGGAAGCAAACTTGAGAAACAGGATGTCCTTCTCTACTTTCTGACCTAGTAATTTTTAAAAAAATTTTACTGAATTTGTATAGCTTCCTGCTTTAGATAAAAACAAATTATCAAGCAGGCCGGGGATTAAACGCAGGATCTCACACTTGCCAGGCAGGTGGTATACCGCTCAGCTAAATCCCCAGCCCCTGACCTAGAAATTTTAAACTATGACTCAACAGTTCTTTTGAGAGTTAAGTTTATAGGGTTTTGCTATAAATTTATACAAATAAATATATAAATATAATATTATATAATTAGCAATTATATAATATAATGTAAATATAACATTATTTATATGTTCGTATAAATTTATAGGGAGTTTTCTGCTCATATTTCTTAAACTTTTAATAAAATTTTCAAACTTTCCAATAATATTAAAAATACTTTGAAAAATATGTACCAATTATTAGACCACTAGTCTCTCCTTTCCTCTAGGAAAGCAATAGGGAATCATCAGATAATTTCCAAATGGAAGAAAGTGCTTCATCCCTGGAGCCTCTTACCCTGAGCAACCTAAGCTGCTTTCTCCTTCCCAGCCAAGCACTAACCAGCCCTGACCCTGCTTAACTTCTTGGGACCAGACAGTAGGCATGTTCAAGGTGGTACGGCCATAATCTAAACTGCTATGTCTCTCGAAGGAAAGATGGAAAAACACAATGACACTTAGGGCTAACAGCTTCTTATTTTTAAAATGAATTGTTAGAATACACAGGTGATATCAAGAAATGTCTGCTATATGTTCACTGGATACAAGACTCTATACTTCATATAAGTTGTAAAATCTAATTTCCACATGTAGGTGTAGTTGGGGCAGTCTACTTGAGAAGGCCACACATAAAACTAGGACAAATCAAATAGCAATTAGAATTAGGTAACAATAGAGCCGTACTAAACTGTTAATTTTGTGGAAGAGCAAATGAGAGCTGTAAAAATTCAGAGGAAGGCATAATTATGTACAGTTAGGGTAGACTTTTTTTTTTAATCTCTGATAACAGTTATCTCAAGAGATAAGGGTGCTATAAAACAGAAGCAGTTGTCTTTCATCTAGAAAGGACTTTTATCAGGACTAACAGAAAAAGTACTTATCAAGAACTGAAAAAAGCCTTTGTTAACTTGTAATAGAATGTAATTTCAAAGACAGCTGGGGCTTTCGTTTTACATGAGATAGGCTACTATCTGCTACTGAGCCTTTCAACATCTGCTTTTTGTGACTGGAAAACGAGAGAGTGGTGAGCTCTGAGACCCATCGCAGTCTAGTATTGTAAAATTCTGGTGTTTCTTGGAAACTTTGGGGTTGAAAAACACACTAGATTGTCAACTTCGTAGATAAAGCTTTTCTAGCTCCTAGCAGAATTTACCATTTGGTATTTATTGGTTAACAGTAGAAATCTCCAATCTGCTTTTCATTTGTTGAATATGTTTGTTGAGCATTTATTATGTTACAGACCTATGCAAGACATGAAGGTCGAAAACAAAAACCTTGCCTTCAAGGAGCGCATAGAGGCAGACTTGAATCAATATTTATTTAAAAACATGGGATAAGGGTCAAGACTACTGAGGGGGCAAAGAATAGGTTTGCTGGTGTCACTTTTTAACCAATGATGCTGGGACAATTGGATATTCACATACAAAGGAGTAAAGCTGGACTTTATCTAATCCAAATTAACTTAAAATAGATCTGAGACCTAAATCTAAATTAAAATTATACAACATTTAGAAGAAAACGTAGTAGTAAATCTTTGTAACCTTGAATTAGGCAATGGTTTCTTGGATATTTAGATATGATACCAAAAGCACAAATAAAAATAAATAAATAAATTAGGTTTCATTGAAATTAAAAAATGCTAGTACTTCAGAGAAGCCATTAAGGGCCGGGGATCTAGCTTAGTGGTTCCGCCCCCTGCCTCACAACTGCAAGGACCAGAGTTCAACCCTGGTACCAGAAAAAAAAAAAAAAAAATCAAAGAAACCTTTAAGATTTGGCTATTACAGATTGTGCTGGGGCTGGGGATTTAGCTCAGTGGTTTCGCTGCCTGCTTCGCAAGTGCAAGGACCCAAGTTTGATCCCCGGTACCAAAAAACCAAAACAAAACAAACTGTGCTGCTGTAAACATGGGTGTGCATATATTGCCGTGATATGATGCTTCTTTCAGGAAGAAACCTAGAAGGGGAATAGATATGTCAAATGGACACTCTACTTAGTGTTTTGAGGACGCTCCATATTGATTTCCATATTGGTTGTACCAGTTTACACTCCCATCAACAGTGGAGCAGGGTTCCTTTTTCCTCACAGCCTCTCCCCCATTTGTTTTGGCTGATTTCTTGATGATAGTCATTCATTCTGGAGATGGAACCTCATTGCTGTTTTAATTTGCATTTCTTAAGTGATCAGTGATGTTGAACATTTTTTCCTATATTTATTTGCTGTTTATACTTCATCTGAGAAGTGTTTATTCATTTCAAATGCCCATTTTTGAATTGCCTTTAAATTTAGGAGTCTGATTTTTTGAGTTCTTTATATATTCTAAATGTTAGTCCTTTGTCTGAGGAATAGCTGGTAAAAATTTTTTTTTTCCATTCTGTGGGTTGTCTCTTTACTCTGTACAGCCTAGATGGCCATCAATGGATGGATGGATAAAGAAAATGTGATTTTTATGTGCAGTGGAGTACTGCTCTGCCATAAAGAAGGATAAACTTGAGACATTTTTAGCTCAATGGATGCATGTTGAGACCATACTTTTAAGTGAAATAAATCAGACACATGTTTAAATATCACTTTGTTTCTCTTGTGTGAGAAACCAAAAACATAAATAAGGACCAAAATGGATGATAGATATTGGGAAGTAGGAAAAAAATGTTCAAATGGGAAGGGGAATAAAGGAGGGGGAAGGGGAAGGTAAGAAAGGGAAAAGGAAAAAAAGAGAATGGAAGGAAAAAAGTGGAAACAAAGCTTTTGTAAATGGAGAGGGGAAGAGGGGTTGAAGGGAGGGTAGGGGAATGGGAAAAAAAAAGAATTAAGACACATTATGTACAGGTACAAGTTTCTTGTGATGAATGTGATCAATATATATGATACATATGTACTAATAAAAAATAAAGATAAAAAAATAATTAAGACAAGGACCCGAGTTCGATCCCTGGTACCAAAAAAAAAAAATTAAGAAAAGTCATCCTGGGGCTGGGGATGTAGCTCAGTGGTTCCAGCACCTGCCTTGCAAGTGGAAGGACCCAAGTTTGATCCCCGGTACCAAAAAAAAAGTCATCCTGGCTTGAGAATGTGGCTCACTGGTAGAGCACTTACCTAGCACAAAGCCCTGAGTTCAATCCCTAGCATTGCCAATAAATAAATAAATAAATAAATAAATAAATAAATAAATTCCACAGAATGGGAAAAAACGATTTGCAAAATATATCTAATAAGAGATTAGAATCCAAAATATGTAACTAGTTCTTGCAACTAAACAATGAAAAGACAACTCAATTTCTCTTTATGAGCAAAGAATTTGAATAGGTATCACTCCAAAGAAGACATACAAATGGGCAATGAAAATAAAAGGTATCCATTAGTTATTAGATAAATCCAAATAAAAATCACAGTGGGCTACTACTTCACACGCACTTGACTGGGCTATAACAAGAAGATGGACATTTATTTGTCAATTATACCTCAATAAAGCTGTTTATATGTGGAGACGGGGTGGGGGAGGCAGAAAATAACATGTTATTTGATGTGCACGCATTGAAATACAAGTACATTACTTGTGAGAATGTAAAATAGTACAGCTGCTTTGAAACACAATTTGACAGTCCCTCAAGGTATTAAACATAGAATCACCATCAAGTTCACTCCTAGGTGTATATCTATCAAGTTCAGTCCTAGGTGTATCTAAGTCCATTTTCTATAGCTATAATAAAACAGCTTACAGAATAGAAGTTTATTTGGCTGTTGGTTCTGGAGGCTGGGCAGTTCAAAAGCATGGTGCTAGTATCTGCTTAGTATCTGGTGAGAGCCTTCTTGCTGAATTATAACACAGTGGAGGGCATCACACAGTAAGTCTGTTCCAAGGCTTAATTTGTGCCTGAATGGTGAAAAATTCAAGGAAGCTAATGTATAAAGGCACTTGGGAATAGAGGAAAGTTTGAGCGTGTTTGTGAGGAAAAAGATGCTGATTCTGTAAGTCAAGGTAGGTCCTCTAGGTTTAATCCTGTGAGTTGAAGGAATCAGCTGACATTTTGGGGAGGAGAGGAAAGTGAAGATAAAAGCCAAGCGAAAAGTGGCCCAGAATGGACTAGAATGGTAGTCTGGGGCCTTATGAGAGGAGGCAAATTTTTAGCTTCATTAAATGTAAACCAGTGCTGATATCTTAGAAGTTGGGCCGGGGATTTAGCTCAGTGGTTCTGCTGCCTGCCTCACAAGTGGAAGGACCCGAGTTCGATCCTTGGTACCAAAAAAAAAAAAAGTTATCAGTGTGACCCTTTTGCTGATAATGACTTGCTATACATTACTTCATGACAGGATCTCTATTTTTTTGTGCGTGCCAGGGATAGAACTCGGTGCTCGTGAGGCAGGTTCCGGAATCACTGGGCTAAATCCCTGGCCCTCTATTTTTTTTTAAATTGCTTGCTCCAGCAAGTATTTTGATAAAACCAAACCTTACATGGTTCCAGCAAGAAATGCTTACTCTGAGCGGCAGTTCAGTCTCTAGTCTGGGTACCATATGGCCAAACTGGAAGTCTTGATACTAATTTTGACTTTGCCACTGACTGTAGCCTTAGGTTATTTATGGAAGTTGTCATGTACTTTTCCCTTTCACAGGGTAGATGATGACAAATTTAACTTACCTATCTTTAAAATATTATGTAAATAAATAAGCATCTCAAAGCCCTTCAGAATTCACTGATGGAAAGTACCCTTTAAATCCAAAACTTTACTATATAGACATTGTATTATTTTCCTAAATTAAATTTTATTTCCCCCATCTTGCCCTTGAACATTTCTATAGTTATAACAACAATAAACCTTTTGGATTCTTATTTTTTAAAAAATGTCCCTGCAGTATACTGCAAAAAGAGCAAACTTCTATCATACGTACCTAGTGCACTGCAGCTGTACACTATTACACTTAGGTCAATTTATTTATCCCAGTAAACTCACCTGGTAGAGATTAGTGTTATCTCTGTTTTAGTGATGATGAACCTGGTGTTCCCAAGGGTTAAATGCATTGCCCAAAAGCACTCAGCCAGAAAATGAGAAGGACCAGTGGTCAAACCCAGGTTCTTTTTTTTGGTACCGGGGATTGAACTTGGGACCTTGAGCTTTTGAGGCAGGCACCAGAACCACTGAGCTAAATACCCAGGCCCCCCCCCCTTTTTGAGAGAAGTTCTCCCTATATATTCCAGGCTGCTGACCTTGAACTTGCAGCAATCCTCCTGCCTCAGCCTTCCAAGTTGTGGGATTATAGGCATGCACATGCAGCTAAAATCAGGTTCTTAATTTCAAACAGCAAGCTTTCCCATTATCCCACAAATAACTAGACAAATATTCATACACACATGTCCTCCTCTTCTCCCCCAAGTATCAGAACACCTGTAAAATGTTCCATACCTGTTAAAAAGGGTAGATTGTTTCTCAGCTCTGAGAAACAGTATATTAAGACAGGACTTTTATTATACATTAAATAGTATGGCATTGACAATGTATGTTATTGTTTAGAATGGTCCCCAAAGCCTGATGTGATAGGATTATGGGAGTGGGACAGCTGTCTCGCTGCTAGGTGGGTCTGGTAGAAGAGGCAGTCATGGACAGTATGTAGCCAGGAAGGGTCTTTCTCCCTGCCCTATGTCTCCCTTCACTCTCTGCTTCCCAGCTGTCATGTGCACTTCCATCATGCCTGCCTGCCTTAGAGCCAGCCAGCCAACTCTGGACTAAAAATGTAAGCCAAATAAACCTCTCTCCTTGAAGTGGTAGTGTTGGGTATCTTGTCCCAGCGAGGAGGAAAGTGACCATGACAATGTATTAGCTTTCTCATCACTGACACACAATACTCGACATCCACAACTTAAAGGAGAGATTTAATTTGGTTCACAGTTTTGGGGAGTCAGTCTGAGTTTAACTGGGCTCAAGGCAGGAACTTCATGGCAAAAGGGCATGGAAAGCAAAGATGCTTAGTTCATGGCAGCCAGGAAGCAGAGCAGGGGAACAGTGCCAGGGAGGAAGAGGCGAGTGAATAGACCTAGACTCCCGGTCCTAACTCCATGACCCACCGGACACACCCGGAAGTGTGCTCCACCATTCCCTGGGGCAGAACCCAAAGCCAATCAAGTTGACACTACACCCTAACTGCCACAGATAACAAGAAATTTATCAACTTTTTAATGTTTGAATTTATTTTCATGAAACAACTTCAAATAAATTACACAAATCTTCCTCAAAATAAGTATGCCAATATTACACAAATTATTTAAATAAAGCTACTACACATATTAAATCATCACAGCCAGGCATGGTGATGTACATCTGAATTCTAACACTTGGGAGGCTGAGACATGAATATCACCATGAGTTTGAGACCAGCCTGAACTACTTAGCAGGACTCAACGTACCCACCCTCTAAATAATCATCACAGAAGAAATTATTCTAAACTCAATGTATATCACACTATGCTTTGCATAAATGTGTACTGTATATCCAACATGTGATAATTCACCTGACAAAACTAAAGTATATAGTTCAATAGTTTTTAGTATATTCACATTATTGTGCAACCATAACCTCTACCTAATTCCAGCATATATTCATCACTCTAAAAAACATGCTGTACTCATTTTGTAGTTGTTCCCCATTCCATCTTTTCTGCAACCCCTGGCATCCACTCATCTGCTTTCTGTCTCTATGATTTGCTGTTCTGGACATTTAATACAAATCAGTTGTTTGGCCTTTACAGACGTTAACTAACATCATTCATTCAAATGTGTATTTATTGGCCACTTGATGTTTTAAGAACTGGGAATGCAGCAGTGAACAAAATATGATGCTTTCAATCTGAAGGTTGGTGGGAAGAGTAAATAAAAAAAGAAATATGCATATAGTGTAATGACTTGTATCAGTGTGGTAAGAAGAAAAGTCTGAGTGACAGGGAAAGACAGTGCTGAGAAGGTCACATTCATTAGTTCAGGTAGTGCTCTCTGAGATGTTTGAATAAAGGCCTGGATGAAGGGAGGTGGTGAAACCCACATGAAAGGCATTCCTGGCTGGGGAAGACAAGTAAGGGGGCCAGGTGAGTGAACATACTGAGCAAGGAAAGTCACACGGGGCCTCATAGGCTCATGGTGAAAGCTCAGGAATCTGTGCTAAGTGTGGTGGGATGCTATTGGAGGATTTTAACAGGACAGTGGCACAATCTGATTTACATTTCTGCTTTAGGCTGCTGTATGGTGAACAGGCAACAAAGGGGCAAGAACTGAAGCCAGGTGACCTCCAAGAGCCTATTACTATGGCTTGGGAGAGGGCTAACAATGGCTTGGCCTAGGCTGGCAACAGCAAAGGTGAAGAGAAATGACAGATGAGATTTGTATTTTTATGATTTCAGGTGTGCTCATGGTGGCACGGCCAGCGATGAGGTTATATTTTAAAGGTGGAGCTCCTAGGATTAGAAGAGATCATAGAGCTAGCGAGGGGCCAAGCCAGGATTCAAATCTGTCTGATTCCAATGCCTACTTATAACAATTCCTCTGGGCTGCCATAATACTAAGCAAATACTAAGCATAAAAGCAGAACAAAAATGAGAGTACAGCAGACTCTTCAAGCCCTTTCTGTACTTACACTCTTGTACCAGGGCCTTGTGGCACATGGCAGAAAACTCTGTAATGGGTGGGTGGGAAGTCAAAGTGCAAACAATGTGGTCACCATGACTTCTTTCTCAGATTGGGTAATATGACTTCTAAGGGCCCTTCCAGTTCTAGCACTCTGTGTTGTCACTATTCAGCACCTAGGGGAAAACAGCCAGCTGTACACACTGCCAGCCACAGATACACAAAGGAAGATAAGACTGATAAGGATAGGATTAATATACTGATTGTTACAAGAGTAGGTAAGAGGTGGCAGTGTTACCAATTTTAAGGAACAGAGAAAGCATGTCTCTATGTTGTATCATTCCAACTTTAGGATACACTGAAATATTTTGCCTCATTCATCCAATTATCTAAGTAGTTATTCTGTCCACAAAAAGCCTATAGCATATATGAGGCACATTTAACACTGGTTGAGCAAACTAGATGAAGGAAGACCCTTATAAAAGTTAAAAAAAGAAAAGCAGGTGTGGTGGTGGACACCTGTAATCCCAGCCACTTAGAAGGCTGAAGCAGGAGGACTGCAAATTTGGTCTGGGCAAGTTAGTGAGACCCTGTCTCAAAATAAAGAATAAAAAGGATGGGGGTAGTTCAGTGGTAGAGTGCCCCTAAGATGGATCTCCAGTATGGCAAAAACAAACAAAAAGCAAAGTAAAAAAAATATCAAACAGTAAAAGAGGACTTCTTTATAGAATTTATATTTGGCTTTTTTTTTTTTTGGTACCAGGGATCAAACTCAGGACCTTGTGCTTACAAGGCAGGTGCAGTGCTACTGAGCTAAATCCATGACCCACATTTGGCCTTTTGTAGACTTTATCTTTCAAAGTATTATTGCCCCCGCCCCTTTTTTTACATTATAAAATAAAGCCTGAAGCAGTTAGATCATTTGCCCATCGTGGCTCATTTGGTAAAGCAGTGAGCCCAGTATTCAAATCTAGGTCTGGTGGACTTATTGTCTCAGCACATGGAATCCTATGACAGTAATCCTTCCTTAAGTGGGACACAGGACAATGTGTGTGCTGTACCAACTACTCCAGAAGGCACCAGGGAAGAGTGAACAGTGGTCTAGAATAGTGCTAGCAAACTTTCTTTAAAGGACCAGATTGTATATATGTTAATTTTGTGGACTATTACAGTGTCTATCACAACTACTCAACTCTACCCTTGTAGCATAACAGCAGCCACAGACAATACATAAAGGAGTAAGTATGGCTGTGTTCATAAGGGCTTTATTTATGGACACTGAAATCTGAATTTCACACATTTTTTACAATTGTCACAAAATATTTCCTTAATTTTTTTTTCAATCATTAGAAAATGTAAAAACCGTTCTTCGCTCTATGGCTGTTCAGAAACAGGTTGCAGGCTGGATTTGGCCCGTGGGCTATAGTTTGCTAACCCCTGATCTATAATCCAGACCAGCGCTGTCCAGTTGGACTTTCTGTAATGATGGAAATTTCTAATATGTATTGTCCAACAGAGTAGCCTTTAGCTACCTACAACCAATAGGCAATTGAAATATGACCAGAGCAGCTAAAGAACTAAAATATTGTTTTAGGTTTTTTTTTTTTTCAGAGTCCAGAATGGTCCCTGTTGCCCAGAATGGCCTTGAACTCCTGGGTTTAACCAATACTCCTGCCTCAGCTTCTCAAGTAGCTGGGACTACAGGGGCACACCGCTTCACTTAGCTTAAAACTAAATTTTTTAATTTGCTTTCCCTTCCATTCCTGTTGCCTTTATCATTTCTTTGATGATTAGTGCAGTCTCCTAAGGAACAGTCTCCCTGTCCCTTGTTTTACTCTTCCAATCCATCCTTACAAAGCTAAAAGGCTTTTTCTAAAATCAAATGAGATCCTAGCACTTCTCCAAAGTAACTTCCTGTTAGTTACTTCTAGTAACTTCCAATAAGTTCAGCCTGCTAGGATACCAAATAAATACTTTGTTAGAAAATGACAAATAGGTAAAAGACTTTTCTTTGGTTTGATCAGAAAAATGAAGGTTAAGTTTCTTAAGAGTAGCTCTTCATCACACTGTCTCCCCCACTTTCTTTAATCCTTTGAAGCAGGGTCTCCTTAAAATGCCCAGGCTGGCCTGGAACTCAGAATCCTCCTGCTTCAGCTTCCCAAGTAGCTGGCATTACGAGCATGCATCATTACATCCAGCTCTCTTCTAACATTTTACCTTAGTGTAGTGAAGAAAATTGGGCTTTGGTGATACAAAGTTTAAATTGTCCCCACTCTGGTACACATTGAGCAGGCAGCAAAGGTATCTACTTTGAGCCTCTCTATACTTACTTCTGTGCTAATTGGGAATGAAAACCATATCAGAGTTGTGAAGATCAATAAATGAGTTAAGTAGAAGTTCTTTGACTTAATAAAAAGCTACATAATTTTTTTTTTTTTGGTACTGGGGATCGAACTTGGGTCCTTGTGCTTGCACAACAGGTGGTGAAACCACTGAGCTAAATCCCTGGCCGAAAAAAAACTACATAAATATTAGCTGTTGTTTTAGTAAATATTGAACTTTAGAAGTTTTAAAAAAGCAATACCAGTCTGATTTTACCTACAGTATATTGTCATTTTTAAGGCTACTCTGTGTAAGGCAACAATAAGGACATAAGCTTTAGATGTCTGAAGGAAAGGGGGATGCAAAGGAACAGTTTTGGCCTATTATTCCAAATATTTCTTGGAATTGTGCATTTTCCATCTTTAGGTGTAAGATTATGCTTTCTTCATTCTTGTTTTTCCAAATAATAGTTTTATCAGTAAAAATAGTTTTTTCTACTGAAGATATACTGAGCAACATTCCAGCCCTTTTTCTTTTTTATTTTGAGACAGGGTCTTGCTCAGTTGCTAAAATGCCTAGGATGGGCTCGAACTTGCCATCCTCCTTTCCTGCCTCAGGCTCCAGAGTGCTAGAATTACAGGCATATACGTCCATGCTCAGCTGCAATGAACAGTTGATTCTTTTTTTTTTTTTGGTACCAGGGATTGAACTCAGGTCCTTGAGCTTTCGAGGAACCACTGAGCTAAATCCCAGGCCCAACAGTTGATTCTTGAGAGATAAATGACAATCACATCACAACAAGAAAGAAAAGGTAGTTGTTTATTTTTAGTTGCATCTACAGCAACTTTTTAAATGATTTTTTTCAATGAGTTCTAGGATTAGTTATAGGAAGGGCACTGCTATTAGCTAGGAGGATAAAGAAAAAAATTGTTATCAAAGAGGAAAAGGAGGTAAAGGAACAATACAAGTTCACCTAGGAAGTGTTCTCTCTTCTTAGGCACATCCTGGAACAGGATTTCTAAAGTTAAGTATACTTTTCATTCAACCACATTACACTTTAAGATGGATTTCTTTCAAATGCTTCATTTCTCATTTCTTGATATCAGCGTGACTATTTCATGAAACGCAAAAAGTGACATCATTGATGATCACTATGCTCCCCCCCATGAAAAGCAGCAAAGATTTATCATTCCTTCAACTTACGGTTTTCAAAGCACTTAATGGACCTGTTTCAGAACATTTACACATATATTGTGAGCAAGTGTCTATAAAACCCACTCCACTCTCCAGATTAAGACGTCTCGCTGGAGACATGTCTTTACAATTTTATATAGTTAATATTTTACTCGTTATGTTTGTCTCACCCTGCCTCAGAATTGGCATATAATAAATTACCCTAACCAATTAGATGTTGTTCCTGCTTGTTTCCTGTGGTGTTCAAGTTTGCAACCCCTACTAAAAGCTCAGTAAACTTGGGTCGTAGACAGGGACCATTCCTTAACCAGCCTCTCACCGGCGTTTGAACGCTGCCGCTGAACTCCGAGAGACGGTGAGATGGGAACTCAAGCTCCGCTGCAGCACATTTCCTTTCCCTGGGAGACCTTAGCATCTAATTCTCATGGGAATTTATTTTCAAGCCCCTCTTCGGATTGGCATATTTCTTAAAATATTTAATTCTAAGCAGAACTTTTTATATCGTTACAGATCCTAAGAGTTGGAAGATCTTGAGCAAGAGAAAACAAGGGCTTGCAAAGGAGACACCAATAATTAAGGTGGGGAAACCTGGCTTCTCCGTGGAGAGCAGGGGTTGAAGTGGGAGGGGGATTGGCAGCGGAGGACCCCACGTGACCTCAGGGGACCCGGGGCACCGCCGACCCCGCCCCTCTGCCTGCTGCTGCCGGGGGGGCGCATGCGCAGCTCGTATTAGTGATGGAGGAGAGAAGATGGCGGAAGCGGAGTGAGTGACTTGCTGGTGACTGATGTCGTAACCGGAGGGGTGGGGGGGGGCCGAGTGGGCCAGCGACAAGTCCCCCAGGGGTTGAGCTCAGGGCTCTTTCGCGGTCAGTGCAGGAAAAGGGAGACCCGAGAGTCATCTTATAGTGGAGAAGCCGGCTTGGCCCTACTCTGGGAACCGATGCGAGCTAGAAGGGTCCAGTTATCCTCCTAGTGGGAGCTACCCTTCCGCTGTCAGGTCCCGGATTGTCAGGACCCTGCGCGCGTGGTAACCTGTGGGACTCCGGCCGCTGGCGTCTTGCGGGAAACCAGATCCAGTGGGCTCCTTAAGCGCTGTCATCCCTGCCAGTGGGCCCCGCGGGCTGCTGCAGCCTGGCGCCTGCGGAGGCTGGGTAGGTAGGGCGCGAACTCCAGGCCTCCCTCGCGTCACCCTCCTTCCGCCCGGCGCCGCCCCACTCGCTGCTCACCGCGAGACCCGGGACGCTGCTGCCCTCCGCCCGCCTGCCGGGGGCGTGGGGAGGTGTCCCCGCCTGGGCCTTGTAGCGGCAGTGTGGGGTGCGGCTGAAAACACCAGGGAAGGAAAGCTTTCCTGCGGGTCTCTGGCTGCATTGCTGATGCCTCCCCCGAGGGCCACATTCTTGTATAGCGGTGTGATGGTATGCTTAGTTAGCGACTCTGAAACTTACTGTTTTCTGCTTAGGCCTCTTGTGAACCAGAACTGTCCGGCTATATTTTGCACGCATTAATATACTCAGACGCTGTAGTTACCAAAATCGTTCTTTTGTGCCAGGCCTCCAAATTCAATGGGTTGGTTTGCCCAGTTGCACTCACTAATGTTTAAATTACTTAATGCCTAGAATTTGGATTCTCTCTGACCATTTTTGGTTAGTAGTGAAGACTACTTACTATGATATTTGGGTTTGAGGGCATGGTTGAACAGAATAACACTTTTAAAAGGACTAGATTTTGAGCTTGCTTTTTGCATGTCACTGATACATGCTGCAAAAGTGTTATGCCAGGAAATAGTTTGGTAAAAGTTTATCTTACCTGCTATTAAGTCTGTAATATTGAACGGTTACCATATGGTACTGTGATTTGATGATTGGAAAGCAGTTTGAAAAAATAGCAGAGAAGTGTAAAAGTGTGTGATTCATTTTCTAATCATAAAATGTGAGGACCCAGCCCCTTACCCCTTTCACTTTTCTCTTATTAATTGGAAATGTTTTTACTCTGGTTCTTCAGAGCCTACAAATACTGTTTACATATGTGATAAGGAATAAAGCAGATTTGTATGTAAAAGGAACCCTATGGGAATAGGATAGGGTTGCCCAATTAATGCCAGATTCCTTTTTGTGTATGAGAAATAGAAAATGTTCTTGTTACATTCTTGTCAGTGCTTCTAATGTGAGATGGATCACATTTGTTTCTCAGGAGAAAAGACGTATAGAAAAAGCAGATAGATTGTGGTATTTATGTGTAATGGAGTATCACTCTGCCATAAAGAAGGATAAAGTTGAGTCATTTGTAGAAAAATAGATGCATCTCGAGACTAATCTTAAGTGAAATAAATCAAACACACACGTTTAAATATGGCAGTGTTTTTCTTGTGAGAAACCCAAAGGGTTGGAGCATAATGGAGGATAGATATTGGGAAGTAAGAACTTGTTCAAACGGGAAGGGGAACAAGGGAGGGGCCAGGGGAAGGAAAGAAAGGGAAAAGGAAACAGAAGGGAAGGAAAGAAATGGAAACAAAACTTTTGTTAGTTCAGAGGGAAAGAAATGTTGAAGGGAGGATAGGGGAATGGGAAAAAAAAAGAGTTAAGATATATTATGTACAGTTGCAAATTCCCTGTGATGAATATGATCAATATTATGACAAATATGTACTAATAAATAAAGTTAATAAAAAAAGAAAAAGCAGGTAAGACCAGTATAACTTCATGTGTTTTTCACCATCTTGTGCATTTCTGGCCCTAATAAACACCAAAGTTCTACATAGTTACCAACAATTTTGAAATCCTTAGAGTTAACTTTGAATATTTGAATTTATTCAAATGTGGATTCTGTATTGGGTGAATTTCTGTATCATAACATAAGTGAGGTAAACTTTAATATTAGAGGAAAAAGATTTTAAAAGTCTGGTACAGAAATGTATTTTATGGCTCTAGATTCTTTTGTTGTTGTTGTTGTTACCTGGGATTGAATTCAGGACTTAGCGCTTGCGAGGCAGGCGGCAGAACCACTGAGCCAAATCCTTGGCCCTTCTAGATTCTTTTTGTTTGTTTGTTTGTTTGTTTTGGTACCGGGGATCGAACTCGGATCCTTCCACTTGCAAGGCAGGCGGCAGAACCACTGAGCTAAATCCCCGGCCCCTCTTCTAGATTCTTTTTGAGAGAAAGAGATTTTGTGAGGATGTGGAAAGTTGCTGTCAACTGCTACTCTTATTTCTCCAGTCAGTGTAATCTGCTAATAAGTAAAACTCAGTTATTAGAAATAATAAGGAGAATGTTAGGAATGATTGGGAGGAAAGCTATGTGAGTTAAAAATTTTTTTAATTAACTTTATTTTTAAGATACTGTAGTTTATTTTTAAAGCAAATTATGTATGGTAACCACAACTAAGCTAATGAATCCAAGTCCTCAGGAATTCTTTTTAAAAGAATAGCTTTAATTTGTAATTACTACTATGATCAAAAGAATTACAAGATTTGATTTAAAGTATTCTGATTTATAAACTTTTATTTTTCTAGATAGTTTAGTATTCTTTCACTACCGGTTTTGATTTCAAGTCCCTCATTTTTCAATAATGCAAAGATAAATTTTAGGCAAGGCTTCTTCTGAGTTGTATTCTATATATGTGAAATATTTTTCTCTCCTAAGTGTTATTGGTGATTGTGTCCTAGCTGTATTTTATGAAGTCCTTATTAGCCATTTAGATTCTTCTCTGGTTATTTCTTTGGGTTGAATACTCTAAATAAACCTCATAAGCTGGTGCTTTTACCAATGCACATCTTTTTTGTTATCTACCAGATTTAAGGACCACAGTACAACTATGGATAGTGAACCAAACCCTGGAGCATCTTCTGTGTCCACCACAACCAGTAGCACCACCACCACCACCATCACTACCTCCTCCTCTCGAATGCAGCAGCCACAGGTTTCAGTCTACAGTGGCTCAGACCGACACGCTGTTCAGGTATTTTAGCCAGAATGGCGGATAGCTTGGACTTTGGCTGTCATATTACTTTTTGCTTGAGCCAGATGCATGTATTAATTCATATCCTGAAGTATACAGTTAGAATTGGTAATATTTAGGCTGGGGATGTAGCTCAGTGGTAGAGTGCTTACCTGGCTTGTGCAAGGCTCTAGATAGATCCTCAGCATTAGCAAAAATTGTTAATGTTTGAAATAACCAACTAACCTATTTAATAATCATACTGTTGAGATGGTTTGCATTTGTCAGGATGTAGGTATGTGTCAGGAAAATTAATTGGAAGGTCTGGAGGTTCTGCTACAAAGTGAAGATGCTCAATCCAGAGCCCTCTCCTAGTTACTTTTTGTTCCTGGGACAGAATACCAATACTCACAATTTAAACAAAAACAGGTTTATTTTGGCCCATGATTTCAGTCTGAGATTGGCTCTTCCCAAGGCAAGAAGGATCTGGGTGGTGGAAAGCTGCTCACAGAATGGTAACCAGGAAGCAGAGTGAAGGGAGGATCCTGGGAGGGAGATATTATAGCCTTCCTAGTCACACCCCCAGTGACCCACCTCTATCCAGGCCTGGCCTCTCAACAACCTGCTCAGCATCCCTGTGATCCAGCCACCCTTTAAAAGCCCACCTCGGGCCGGGGATTTAGCTCAGTGGTTTCGCAGCCTGCTGCGCAAGCTCAAGGATCTGAATTCGATCCCTGGTACCAAAAAAAAAAAGACACCAATCAATAAAAGCCCACCTCTAGGCCATGAGAATTTGGGAGGAGATTCTAGATCTAATCCATAACAAACCTCAGCATTCAGAATGCCTCTCTGTTTTTCTGGGGTTATATTTGAACCCAAAATATAGACTTAGGGAGATCTCAGGTCTGTAGCTATGTAAAAGGTTTATTTTAAAACCCAGGTGGCCTAAGTATCCTAGTGAGGAAGATCTATTTTCCACCTACTAGGGGCAGAAGGGAAAAGGAATATTTAGGAAGAGTTTTAAGCTTAGTCACTTAGTTGAGAAAAGTAAAGTTTTCTTAGTTAAACTTTATTTAATTTAATTTTTTTTTTTGGTACTTGGGATCGAACTCAGGACCTTGTTCTTGCAAGGCAGACGCAGTGCCACTGAGCTAAATCCCCAGCCCTGTTAAACTTTATTATAGTGGGGGCAATATAGTATTGTTTAAAAAGGGCATGAGCATTACAGTATGATATACTCTTTGTTTGAATTCCATTTTCGTTATCGTTAATATTGATGTGGCCTTGAGTGAGAGGCATAATCTCTTTGAGCCTCAAGAGTCTATAAGATTAGGGTAAGATTGCCTGCTTTCTTAGTTACTCTGAGGATTAAGTGAAGTATCTAGAACCACATCGGGTATACTATAGATATGCAGTACATAATAATAGCTAGTATCTGTTGAACAGTTACCATGTGCAAAGCATTTGACAAATGCCTTATGTAGATTATTTTGTTTAATTATTTTGTTTACCACACTTCTATAAAGCAGACAAAATTACTATCTCCATTTTACAAATGGGAAAACCAGTGTTTTAAAAAGGCTAAATATTGGGCCAGAGATTTAGCTCAGTGGTGCCTGCCTCGCTAGCACAAGATCCTGAGTTCAATCCCTGGGACGGGGGAAAAAAAAGGCTAAATATCTTTCCTAAACTCACATAGCTAGTAGGCTCTCTGACTTTAGAGTTTGTGCCCTTAACCAGCTTGCTTTCTGTAGAGTCTGCATAATTGCATTATTTTTTTATTTA
Source organism: Heterocephalus glaber (assembly GCF_053883595.1). NCBI lineage: Eukaryota > Metazoa > Chordata > Mammalia > Rodentia > Bathyergidae > Heterocephalus > Heterocephalus glaber. The sequence goes on along the minus strand of NW_028258324.1, from coordinate 46,890,693 downwards.
GTAGTGCTTTAGCATGAACTCAGTGTCTCACACATACTAGGCAAGTGCTTTATCACTGAGCTACATCCCTGGGCCCTCATAGTTATAGTCTTAACTATTTGTGATATAGTCCCTTCTTTTGCTCTATTTTTTGGGCAGATATCCATAAAATATACTAAAAAAAAGTAGTGCAATGACTATATCACTATTCTATGGATTAGGATTTAGTTTTCTGAAGTCATTGTAGAGTGGAATCAGAACTGTTGGACCCAGCAAGCTCAGCAGAAATTAAAAATGAAATGCAAAGTGTGCTTTTAACATTTTTCACCTTTCTCAGAGGCAAGGGATATAGAAAAGAGTTTCTAAATCTTTAAGCATATGGATGATGTGATTTTGGTTTTTTTGGTCCCTTCATCCCTGTGATATTTATGCCAGTTTGATCTTTGGTTTTTATGTAAGTTGGATATATTAATAAAAATAAAATATTACTGGAGATATGTAGCTATATTTCACAAATAGCTCTAGTTCTTATGAGATCATAGAATTGCTTTTCCTAAAATACAATGAAATCAATATTTATTAAATTACTTAAGTAATTCTTTAATTTTCCAGATTTCTTTTTCAGTCCTGTGAATTCTTATCACCTTGTTCCTGTAGAGAAATGAAATAAGAACAATGTGCCATACATTTAACTTGTATTTACCTGGTGCCATGAGTATAGTATTGAATGGTAAAGAAAGACTGTGCTGACGACAGAAAATTACTACACTCTGACAAAAAAGTGTCAGATTCTTCATTTGTTATTTCAGTTTGATTTTTAGAATTTTATTATGAAACGAGAAGAACATATATAGATTTTCCTGATCAAAAACGATGTATTATTTAAAAAAATGATGTATTATGATTCTGAATCACTTAATGCTGGCCTGTAGTCCTCTGCAACTAGGAATCAAAAACCTACATTGATTTTGTGACATGAGTTCATAGTAGGTATAGGAATCTACAGTTGGAGAGAAAATAAACATCAGCCATGGAAATACACTTTCTTGAAATTTGGATTAAGAAATTCATGGCTTTATGGTTCCAAATGTTCTGACTTTGACTCTCAAGCTATAACGATTATGGCTCTGTTATTCCATTGGGACTATGAAAATCCTGGTTTGCTGTGGAGATTAAGGTTCTGTGTTGTTTCAGAGTCATAGTGGACATGACAGGATTTTGGGATGTGGTGGCAGCGGACTGGCAAGATACATTTTTTTTCGGGTCTTATTAGAATACTGTACTTGATTTTTCTCTGTTTATATGAAGTTTTAGGCTCAAATTTTTAATATTTGCTGTGATTAAAATTATTTCAGGAGGTGTTTAAGCAAGAATAGTTTTATTATAAATGCAAGTTAAGAAAACAATCTGATATTTAACAGTAATTGTTATTTTTAAAAAATTACTAATTTTGTATGATTATTGATATAATATACAGTAATGCCTTGGTTCACATATGCTTCTGTTTGCAGACAGTTTAGCTTGTGAAACAAAAGTATTCAGCAGAATTTTGCTTCTATTCACAAACTCTGCATTGAATGACAAACACAACCACAGCCATCCTCACCCACAAACACAAAACACAGCTATCTTCCCAAAATTGTAAAACAAACTAAATTCATAAACCGAGGCACCACTATATACTCATTGTGGTTATTTTCAGACATTCACAGAAAAGTACAAACTAGAAGCTAAAAATCATTTCTAATCTAGCTACCCATAACTAGTCTTTTAAAAAGGCTTTCCTGAGTATTCAAGTAATTTAATGTAAGAATGGTACCTTATTCTAAATTATTTTGTAATGTGCTTTTTTTCATCTAATGGTATATTTGGGGATTTTTTTGTTAGTGTAGATCTATATCTGCACTATGCAATATATAGTACCCACAAGCTATACATATAGCTATTATATTAAGGCAATCCTCCTGCCTCAGCCCCTGAGTGCGGGGATTATAGGCATGTGCCACCACGCCACGCTAAATCTTCACTCATTTGAAAGTTGGAAAACAGTATCTTGTTTTCATTTGTAAGTTTTTGATTACTAGTAAATTGAAGATATCTTCCCACGTGGCCTTTTCTTTTATGAATTGTCTGTATTGAGTAATTTAATTTGCAAACCAGTGAATCCTAGTAATATATAACTAGGAGAAAGATATGTTAGTAGGCTTGATGACATTGAATTGTAAAATTTTAAGCTGCTTTTTTAATACGTTTTATTGTTAAGATAAAGGTTGAGCTAGGGGATACAGCTCAGGAATAGAGCATGTGCTTAATGTGTGTGTACAAGGCTCTGGGTTCAAATGCAGCACTTCAAAAAACAAAAAAGATAAAGGTTGAGATTATGATTTGACATTCGTTCAATTGACTTATCACAGGTAATTCAACAGGCATTGCATCGCCCCCCCAGTTCAGCTGCTCAGTACCTGCAGCAGATGTATGCAGCTCAGCAGCAGCACTTGATGCTACACACTGCTGCCCTTCAGCAGCAACATTTAAGCAGCTCCCAGCTCCAGAGCCTTGCTGCCGTGCAGGTAAGACAGATAAATTAATAATTTATGAGGCCAAAGTTAACACATAATGTTAACACACTATCTTCAGATAATTACTGAAAATGAATACACTGGTTATTTTTCTGAGTTCTCATATATCATGTGATTATTTTTCCTGAAGTAAATATGTTAACAAACTGCCAAAGAAGTTAATTGGGGGGCCGGGTATTTAGCTCAGTGGTTCCACCACCTGCCTCGCTAGCGCAAGGTCCCGAGTTCGACCCCTGGTACCAAAAAAAGAGACGACATTAATTGGGGGGAAAAGTAGTATGTTTTATGTGTTACTTTTTTTTTTAACTTTTGTTTTTATTAGTACATGTTTGTCATACACAGTGATCATATTCATCATAGGGAATTTGTATCTGTACATAATGTATCTTAGTTCTTTTTTTCTTTTTAATCTTAGTTCTTTTTTTTTTCCCATTCCCCTCCCCACTTACAAAAGCTTTGTTTTCATTTTTTTCCTTCCATCCCCCAACCCATTCCCCTTCTCATTTGAACATCAGTGTGTTACTGTTGCTAACTTTTGTCTCATTGCTTTTTAAAATTTTCTTCTGGACTGGGCATTAAATCCAAGCCCTTTGTACTGACCTACATCCCCAGCCCTTTGTTATTTTTAGTTTGAGACATGGTCTGGCTAACTTACCCAGGCTGGGCTAAAAGTGGTAATCCTCCTGCCTCAGCCTCCTGAGTGCTAGGATTATCGGCACGCACTACCATGCCTGACTTGTCTAACTGCTTTTTATCTAAATTGGAGAAATGCTGTGGTAGTGGTGTGGTTTTGTGTTCAAAATTCTAGGTATAACACTGATTATTTAGAGTTATATGAATTGTATTTCTATTTTAACCAAAAATAAGATTGCTTTTTAAATTATGTAAGTAATTTGTATTTGTTAAAAAATCAAGCAGTGTAAAATTGTAAGAGGCAAATAAAGTAGAGATGTTCCTTTCCCCACTTAACACATTTTCCACACTTCAGAAGTGGTCAGTGTAACAGTTTATATGTATTCCTCCAGAAATTTTCCGTTCAAAAATACATATAGGCACCTCTCTAGAATATAATTATATTATTCCTACTAGTATCACAATAAGGAAATGTGATTAAATGCTCATTTCTTTTTTATGTTAGTACATGTTTACAATACAGAATAATAATGTTCATTTTGGGGAATTGGTACATGCATGTAACAAATCCGTGTCATTTTCAATCTCTTTACCTTGCTTTTCCTTCCTCCTTCCTTCCCCTGATCTGCTTCCCCATGTATAAGGGTCTAGCTTCTGGTTTCCTGTCAGTGCTCCTTTATTTTACTCATTGATTCATTAATTCATTATTTATTTATATTTTTGGTTCTCATATAAGAGAATCTTTTACTTTCTGAGTCTCACTTATTTCACTTAGCATGATGGTCTCAGGTTTCATCTACTTTCTTGCAAATGACACGATTTTATTTTTTATGGCTGAAATGTGAATTGCATTGCTATAAACATTGGTTAAATCCTTATGTTTTAGGGCCGGGGCTTTAGCTCAGTGGTTCCGCCGCCTGCCTCGCAGGTGCAAGAACCCGAGTTCGATCCTTGTTTTGTTTTGTTTTTTTGGTACCAGGGATCGAACTCAGGTCCTTGTGCCTGCGAGGCAGGCGGCAGAACCACTGAGCTAAATCCCCGGCCCCAAAATCCTTATGTTTTAAGAACGATTTTTATTAATGTTACACTATTTACATAAAATTCTGTTAGATATAATCTTAAATCTCCTTACCAGAGTAGGAGCTCAGTTGATTGAACCTGAAAAAGGTTTATTTCTGCTATCAACAAATATCAGCTGTTGCTTTATCTGTGTTCATAATATGAGTTAGGAAACTGAAACCCATGGCCTCTTGATGTAGCTTCAGTTTCTTGTTCATAATGTTGGTATGGTGATTCCACTTCAAAGATGACAGACACCTGTATAGTAAAACCAGTGTGACTGTAGCTAGTAAAATAACATTAGCTGTTGGGTCCTTCTTTCAGTTTTTCTTTACTTGTTTTGAACAAAATCTGTTTGGCCAAAGAGTAAGCCATGCTGACCACAAAATGAGTTGTTTCATATATAGAACTTTCTGGTTTTTGTTATTGCAGCTTTGTGTTATCTTGGTACCAGAAAGTTTCTAACTTTAGATTTTTACAGATATATCATAAAGGTCTTATGTTTTAGGCAAGTTTGTCCAGTGGAAGACCATCTACATCCCCAACAGGAAGTGTCACTCAACAGTCAAGTATGTCCCAGACATCTGTAAGTACCCTGACGTTTTCTTATATTAAAAAAATTTTTAATTTTTAATTATTGTTTTCCAAAAGTAAATTGTTTTTATTCATGAGGCTATTATTGTATTTGTGTTGCATGCTGTTTTAAGTAGTAAAGGCCTAGAAAAATGAACGTGAGGTTTCAGAGTTCAGAGTTAATTTGAAGCTTCTGAAAATTAGTCTTAAAAATCTTTTTTTGTTTTATGTTTTATATATTTTTTTCCTGATTATGTTCACATCTCATGTGATTCTAAATTATTTCAGTTTTCTTTTTTCAAAATTTAAATTGGTACATTATAGGTATACAATATAATGACATTCATCATTGGAAATTCGCACCTTTACATAATCTCTCTTGGTTCTCATTTTTTCCCCCTTCCCCTGCCCTCCCTTCATCCTCTCCATTCCTCCCTATTTACAAAGACTTTGTTTCCATTTTTTCATTTGCTCATATTAATTCCATTCCCTTCTTTCCTTTCCCTGACCCCTCTCATTTCCTCTTCCCCTTTGCCCCTTTTCTTCTTATTTCACATTATCTATTATACCTTTTAGTCCTTATTTACACTTTCAGTTTCTCACACTAGAGAAACTATTCGGTAATTACACATGTGTGTCCTATTTATTTCACTTAAGAGTATCTCCTCAATGTGCATCCATTTAGCTATAAATATCTCTCATTTCTCTTTTTTTATGGCTGAGTAGTACTCCATTTTATAAAAAAACCACATCTTCTTTATCCAGTTTCCAGTTGATGGGCACTTGGGCTGTTTCCAAGTTTTAGCTATTAACAAACTGTGCTGCTATGAACATGGGTGCACGTATATCACTGTGGTATGATTCTTTTAATTGTTTGGGGAAGATCCCCAGCAGGGGAAGAGCTGGTTCAAATGGGACTTCCAGTCCTAGTTCTTTGAGGTTTCTCCATACTGATTTCCACAGTGGTTGCACCAGTCTACACTCCCACCAGCAGTGGAGCAGGGTTCCTCTTTCCCCACAGCCCGGCCAGCATTTGTTATTGGTTGATTTCATGATAGCAGCCATTCTTTCTGGGGTGAGGTGGAATCTCAGCATTGTGTTTATTTGCATCTCCCGAATGACCAGTGATGTTGGACATTTTTTCGTATGTTTATTTGCTATTTCTATTTCTTTGTCTGAGAACTGTCTGTTCATTTCAGATGCCCATTTTTGGACTGGGTCTTTAAATTTGGGAGGTCTAATTTTTTTTTAAGTTCTTTATAGGTTCTAGATAATAGACCTTTGTCTGAGGAACAGCAGGTGAAAATTTTTTCCCACATTGTGGGTTGTCTCTTCACACTGTTGGTGGTTTTTGACCATTTAGTATGATATTGGCTGTTGGTTTTTCATAGATGGCTTTTATCAGATTGAGGTAGAGACTGTCTATTCCAATTTTTTGTAGGGTTTTTACCATAAATGTGTGTTGGATTTTGTCAAATGCTTTTTCTGCATCTATTGAGATGATCATATGTTTTTTGTCCTTGGCTCTATTGATATAGTGTATCACATTTATTGATTTGCGTATGTTGAACCATCCCTGCATCCCTGGGATGAATCCCACTTGGTCAGGGTGTATGATCTTCTTAATGCTCTTCTGCATTCTATTTGCCAGTATCTTAAGGATTTTTGCATCTGTGTTCATTAGTGAGATTGGCCTATAGTTCTCTTTTTCGGTTGGGTCTTTCTCTGCTTTGGGGATCAAGGTGATGTTTGCTTCCAGGAATGAATTTGGGAGTATTGCTTCCCTTTCAATTTCATTGAAGAGTTTAACCAGTAGTGGCAGTAGTTTCTCTCAAAATGTCTTGTAGAATTCAGGAGTGAAGCCATCAGGACCTGGGCTTTTCTTAGTTGGTAAGTTTTTAATTATGTTTTCAATTTCAGTTGATCTTTGGTTGTTTAGAATTTTAAGGTCTTCTTTGTTCAACTTTGGCAATTCATACGTATCTAGGAATCTGTCCATTTCTTCTGTATTTTCCATCTTATTGGCATATAGGTTCTCGAAGTAGGTATTGATGATCCTCTGGATTTCTGCTGGGTCTGTTGTAATTTCATCCTTTTCATTCCTAATTGCATGGATTTGCACCTTTTGTTTCCTTTTTCTGATAAGGATGGCTAAGGGTTTGTCAATTTTGTTTCTTCTTTTGAAGAACCAACTCTTGGCTTCATTGATTTTTTGTATTGTTTTCTTAGTCTCCATTGCACTGATTTCTTTTTTTTGTTTGTTTTTGTTTTTGTTTTTTTTCTGTTGCACTGATTTCTGCTCTGATCTTTATAATAATTTCCTCTCTTGTATGAGGTTTGGGTTTGTCCTGTTCATCTTTTTCTAGAAGCTTGAGGTTCAGCATCAGGTTGTTTAATTGGGCTAGCTCTATTTTTCGTTTTTTTTTTTTTTTTTTTGGTACCAGGGGTTGAACTCAGGACCTTGTGCTTTCGAGGCAGATGGTGAAACCACTGAGCTAAATTCCCAGCCCTGTTTTTCTGATATGAGTATTCATTGCTATGAATTTCCCTTGTAAGACTGCTTTCATTGTGTCCCATAGATTCCGATATGTTGTATTGTCATTGTCATTTAATTGAAGGAACTGTCTGATTTCTTCTTTAATTTCCTCTGTGACCCATTGGTTATTCAGAAGTGTGTTGTTCAATTTCCATGTGTTTATGAAATTTTTGTGGTTTCTTTTGCTATTGATCTCCAATTTCATTGTACTATTGTTCGATGATATACAGGGAATAACTTCGGTTCCTTTGGACTTACTTAAACATGTTCTATGAGAGAGTATGTGGTCTATTTTAGAGAATGACCCAGGTGCAGCTGAAAAGAAATGTGTATTCTGATTTTGTGGGGTGGAACACTTTAAACACCTGTTAAGTTCACTTGTTCAAGAGTTTGATTGAGTTCTAGTATTTTGTTGGTTTTTTTTTTGTCTAGTTGATGTATTTGTTACAGTGGGGTATTGAGGTCCCCCACTACTATTGTATTAGTGCTTATATGATTTTTCATGTCCATTACTATTTGTTTTATATAGTTGGGTGCACTAGTGTTTAGTGCATAGATATTTATGATTGTCATCTCTTCCTCTTGGATTTTTCCCTTTACAAGGATGTAGTGTCCTCCGGCCAGGGGTTTAGCTCAGTGGTTTCGCCGCCTGTTGTACAAGCGCAAGGACCCGAGTTTGATCCCTGGCACCAAAACAAAAGGATGTAGTGTCCTTCTTTGTCTCTCTTAATCAGTGTTGGTTTGAAATCCACTTGATCTGCAAAGAAGATAGGTACTCCTGCTTTTTTGGGGGACCATTTCTTTTTTTTGGGTTCCTGTCACATGGAGTATTGCTTTCCACCCTTTCACTTTCAGTCTGTGAGTCTCTTTTTGAATTAAGTGTTTTTCTTGTATGGAGCATATTGTTGGATCTTGCTTCTTGACCCATTCTGCCAGTCTTATTTCTTTTGATTGGTGAATTGAGACCATTAACATTGATGGTTATAACTGATACGTATTGACTTATCATTGTCATGACTTTTTCTTTTTGTTGGATTCTCCCCCTTTGCATTTAATTTCTTGTCATGCCCGATGGATTCATTCTGCTGGGTTTCCTGGGGTTGTGATCCTTGTTGCCTTTTCCTAGGATATTGTCTAAAATTTTTTTGAGTGCTGGTTTGGTATTCATGAAGTTCCTAAGGTGCTCTTTGTCATGAAAGTATCTTATTTCTCCATCAATTTTGAAAGATAGTTTTGCAGGGTACATCAATCTGGGTTGGAGGGTGTTCTTCTGTTGAATTTCTGGAATCTTAACTATTATATGCCTATGTGTAGATTTTTTTTGATTAAGGTTAGTTGGAGTCCTATATGCCTCACTTGTCTGTATGTCAAGTTCTTTTCCCCTCCTTGGGAAGTTTTCTGCCATCACTTCTGTGAACAGTTTTTTTATGTCATCTGCACTGTCTCCTGTTTCTTCATTGAGTCCAGTCAGTCTTATGTTATTCTTCTTTGCATCATCTAGCAGCTGCTGGATTGATTTCTCGTGGTCCCTTACTATTTTAAAGCAATTTTTCTTTTCCTGGTCACTAATTGCAATCTTATCTTCTATATCTGAAATTCTGTCCTCACATTGGCTCATTCTGCTGCATAGACTTTGAATGGAGTTTTTAATCTCCTGGAAATCTGTTTGCATCTGTTTTATGGGTTCCATTTGTTTCCTATGTTGGGATTCCATCATGTTCCTCAGCTCCTCTATTTTTTTAATCTGTGTCCTCTCTAGATTTATTAACCATGTTTTGCACTATGGGCATAATCTCTGCTGTTATCTGAGAAATTATTTCTAATTTCATTTTTTCCATATCCTCTTTTGTTTCCAGTTCAGGGATTCCAGGTGTTTGAGTATCAGAGTGTTCCATCTCGTTTCCCTTTGGGGCTGCTGTAGGTGATCTGGAAGTCTGGTTTTGAGGGTTGTTTATGTGTCTTCTCATTTTGACAAAAGTGCTGGGGAATGGTGGGGGGTTGCGCAAGGCTCACCTCCTCTTCTCTGGGATTGGTGGTATGGCAGCCCGGAAGCCTCCTCCTCTGTGCTGGGAGCAGTGATGTGGTGGCCTGGAAGCCTCCTCCTCTGGGCTGGGAGCAGTGGTACCATTTCAATTTTCCTTGTAAATTGAAATATAAATTCCAGGTATATCAGCTAAGCATTTACTGTGATATACTAAAATATGTTATGTGCTTGTTGGACCTCCAAATATTTTTAGCTTTGTACAGTTCAAATTTTAGAGATTATACTTTACTGCTTATGTGAGTTATTTGGAACAAATTTACAAGTATCTGATGTTCAGAATGGGGTAATTTATTTTGAGAGGGAATAAAAAAAAGCTATTTTGCTATATTGTAATATGTACTGGGAAATTGTGCAAAATTTCCCAGAAAAAAAAATTTATTGTCATGGTAACACATTTTAACTTAATTTTGATATAATTTCAAGTTGCTACAGTAATAAAAAAAATTTCTATACTGTCTACTCAGATTCACCTGTTAGCGTTTTACTGCATTACTTTTTTTCTCTCTGTAAATATACATACTATTTTTTTCTGATTTATTTATGGGTTAGTTGAGGCATGATTTTAAATACTTTGATATGTATTTCCTAAGAACAAGGTTATTCTTTCATGAAGCAACAGTAAAATTCTTAAATTCTTAAATTTAACTGATACAGTATAGTTCATACTCAGATTTCAATTGTCTAGGGTTTCTCAACCTTGTAAGACATTATGGGCCAGATAGTTCTTTGTTGTGGGGGATTATCACGTGCATTATAGAATGCAGCATTCCTAGCATCTAACCACTAGATACCCACAGAGGCTATGGCCTTCTTCCTTCCCATAATATGACCCAAAAATCCTTCAGGCAATACTGCCTGGGATTGAAAACCATTGAGTTATCCTAATGATATCCTTTTAAAATATTTTGCCCTGGTCCAGGATGGTAGAAGTTTAACACTTTTTAATAGTTAACTCCTGTAGAATATACTTTGTAGATTTTAAGGAATTGAAGATAAACTTGTTCTGTATTTCTTTAGCTAAGTTTTTGATCTTGCTGAGTACATGTTGTGGTCAGCATATAGTTATTTTTCTGGCTATTTGGTGTGGCATTATTAATTTGAAAATTCTTTTTCAGCATGGGAGTATTCTGGATTATAAGCAAAATTAATTTAAAAAATTACTTGGAGATGATGGATTGAAAAAATGAAAAATTTAAGTAATTAATTTACTCTGAGCATGAATACTGTAGTTATGACTTGATATTAAATGTCTGAATTAGCTGGGTGTGGTAGCTCAGGCCTGTAATCCTAGCACTTGGGAAGCAGAGGCAGAAGGATCACAGTGAGTTTGAGGATAGCCTGGGCTACTTAGTGAGTTCAGGGTCAGCCTGAACTACAAAGTTAGACCTTGTCTCAAAAAAAAAACAAAACCAAAAAAATAAGTCAGCTTAATACAGAAGCAGTAAAGAACTGGTAAACATTTTGTGAGCTAGTTAAATATTAGACAAAAGATTTATTCTATAAAATACTGGAATAACAAGAGGATGTGTATAGGTAGATAGATATCATGTTTTTGAATGTTTTATCCACATAATTAAAAGGTATCTTATTAAACTGTTTTCTCTCATGATTTTATGTATGTGACATTCACAGAAATTACAATTCCAGTGATTGTGGGGGGTTTTTTTGTTTGTTTGTTTTTTTGTATCTGGGATTGAACTCAGGACCTTGCACTTGCGAGGCAGGCACGGGGCCACTGAGCTAAATAAATCCCCAGCCCTAATTGTGTTTATTTTTAAAAATTTTTTTATTTTCTTGGTACTGGGGATTGAACTTGGGACCTTGCGCTTGCAAGGCAGGTGGTGGAACCATTGAGCTAAATCTGCAGCTCCTTGTGGTTATTTTTTATGGCATTATTACTGCTACTAGTCATAAGCCAGGCAGCATTGTACCATGAAGTATGTCAGAACTTGTGAATGGCTGGTTGGGGAAAAGAAATGTGGAAGGAGAATAGATGCCCAGGATAAAAAAAGGTGAACAGGGCCGGGGATTTAGCTCAGTGGTTTCGCCACCTGCTGCGCAAGCGCAAGGACCTGAGTTCGATCCCCGGCACCAAAAAAAAAAACGGTGAACAATATATCATATTTGTTTTATTTATTATTTGTGGTAACTATTCATTGAGTTGACTATTAGTTTAGTAAATTTAGGTCATCGTCCAAAGTACAGAACACAAAAAGATAAATTTCTAGGTAGTGATAATAATGAACCGTTAGACAGTAATCTAGTAGTTTTTAGATTTTGGATATTTTGAGGCAGAGTTTCAAGTCATAGTGATCATTGGGAAGGGGCTTCAGCCTTCAGGAGAAAAAAGGCCTACAAGTTGGGCTATCACGTAACCAGCTAGATAAATTGGGGTTTAGAGTAGAAATGGAATCTTAGCAAGGAAATAAATATTATATAAAAATTAACTCAAAAGTCCAGTCATAGAACCTGGGTAAGCTATGTTTGTGGTTTGGGGAGTAGTCTATGGTTAATTGAATATATAAGTAACCAGCAGATGCCAGCATCTGCTTCTTTTTTCTGTTTTTCTCTTCTTTTTCCTTATTGAAATAGGACAAATAATTCTGAGTCATTGTTAGATTTTATAATATTTGGCTCTAAAATTAATTGGGACTAGCCATGTGTAGTTGTGCATGCCTGTGCCAGGCAGGCACGGCATTGCTGAGCTAAATCCCCGGCCCACGTTCATATACTCTTAATGAGAATGTACATTGGGACTGTCAGGTAAAAGGGCCGAAGACCAAGACCAGACCAGGCCACAACAAGCCTTTATTAGGGGAATAGATCTGCCGGGCTGTCTCTGAACAAAGGAGAGACAAAAGCAATATGGCTGGGGCAGGGAGAGTCTTTTATAGAGACTGGGGTGGGGTTTGTAGGGGCTGAGGCGGGGTTGACTGAGGTAGTGACTAGGGAATGGAGGCGCTGGTGATGTCACTAGGTGGTAGGAGGTGAGTGAGTATTAGGTTACTCTCTAGGTGGGAACGGGCATGCTGGGAAGAAGAGTTTGTTCTTTGGTGGGAGCAATCATCTTGGCATGACATCACACAGGGGAAGGGGCAAGGCACCATAGGAAGAGGGCAGCTACTGTACATAATAGCTGCTGAGGTGGTGGGAGACCTATCAGGGACAACTTTTCTGGAGTTGACAGTATACGTGAAAATTTTAAATGTGTGTGTCCTTTTATATAGCACTCTCAACTTTTTAGTCATGTCATTTTTTAGTGATGTCATGGGGTTGGGGATGTAGCTCATTAGTTGGCCAAGTATGGATGTTCAGGGCACTGGGTTTGATCCTCCACCTTGAAAAAAAAGTAATAAATATGCATGTAAGAAATTGTATGCAACATAAGTTTCCATTAACTGTAGATTAAATAGGTGACAGTTCATATAATGGAATGCTTCCTATAGCTACTAAAAATGCTATACACATGCATATAGAGAAGCTTTTCATTGTATTAAGTAAAAAAATAGTGTAATCTCTAACTTTCAAGATTTTTATTTTTCAATTCTAAAATATATCTGCAATCTTAATTTTGGCATCTGTTGATTGTCTTTTTCATTCAATTTGAGGTTTCCCCAGTTATTGGTATGATGAATGATTTTTTCAATTGAAACCTGGACATTGTTGCTATTACATTTTTAGGCCTGGATCTTATTTAAATCTTCTGAATGGGAGGATGTGCTGCCTTCTTACTGCCATAGGGGATGCAAATCCAGCTTCCCCTTTTGTCTGCTGACACCTAAGGGGATGCTCCTCATAATTGCCCATCTGGGGTAGAAGTTCTGGGTTGTTTCCCAAGGCCTACTTGGAAGCCTTCCTGGCTGGGAGGAGCAGGATTGCTTTGTTACTGCTCCCTACTAGTCCTGCCATGGTACATTGGGTTGGTGGTGGTGGTTTATTACCCCCTGGTTGGGATGGGAGTCCTGGCTCTTTGCCTGGCCCTCTCTGACAACAACCAGCTGTGGGGGTTGGAGGAGTTTGGATAGTTCCTTACAGCCCATTGGGAGTAGAAGTCTAGTTTTTTTTGCAGAGGTGAGTGAGGCTACAGTTCTTTCTTTAGTGTTTGCCTGGCAGTGTAGTAATTATTGTCCAAAAGTTTTCTGTGTTGCTAGGCTTTGCCTTTCCTGGTCCTTTGGTTAAAAAGAACAGGCTTTTGTTAGGCTTTTTTGTTTTTGCTCATTGGTATTTCCAAGTTACTGACTTCCTCAGCTCCAGGTTTGAGCTGTATGAGACAAACAAAACCAAACCAGGGGACTCACTACTGCCTTGCTCACTGGGGTCCTGAGGTTCTGTTTTTATCAGTCTTTTGTTGTCTTATCTTTTACATCCTAGGGTTTTAGCTGTACTTACTGGGAAGAACAGAGAAAAGTATATCTACTCAGTTTTTCTGGCAGCAGAATAGTCATTTCACTTACTTAAAAATATTTATATATATACATTTGATTAATATTACAAAGTAAATTGTTATCCCTGGTTGTCTCTGAGAAGGGAGTTTGAAAACTTTATTTAAAAAATTTTTATATTGCTTAAATAAAATATGAATAAACGAGAGAGAGGGAGAGAGAGAGAGAGAGAGAGAGAGAGAGAGAGAGAGAGAAAGAGACAGTACACCGGGGCATGGTGGCACATGCTTGCAAACCTGGCACTCTGGGAGTCTAAGCCAGGAGGATTGCAAGTTTAAGCCACTCTTGGGCAATTTAGTGATTTGGTGAGACCATGTCTCAAAATAAAAAAATTTTAAAAGGGCTGAGGAGGTAGCTCAGTACAAAAGGTTCAGTCCTCAGTGCTTCGAAAACAAAACAGAACAGAACACAACACAGCACAGATATTTCCATTTCCCTTCTACATTCGCCTTGGGGTTTTGTGTGAAACTTTCCCATCTTCTTATCATGTATTGCTGTACATAAATGTAAGTAGCTAGCCTGTGGTTAATTTTGTTTTAATTAAGCGAAGTGCTGTCATATTCTAATATGTACTTTCTCTTTTAGGTATTTGGGCATTTTTAGCTGGAAAGGATTATGTGGCTGGAAACTAGTTATAAATAAGTCTCTAAATGACTCAAGGGTTACTTGTACCTTTTCACTTTCCCTGTTACTTTTTGGATGTGAATCAACATGAATCTCAGAAATTCTGACTGTAATTCACTATACCGTTCTGTCAAAATGGGGGAAAATCGATTTTTATAACTTTCTAGTTATGGTGCTAGATTAAAGGAGCTTTTGAAGGTTAAATTAGTTTTATGACTTTATTCATTCATGGATTCACTCATTCATTCACCATATATTCAGTGAGCATGGACTATGCCAAAGACCCTTCTAGGTGCTGAGGATCCAGTTACAGAACCAACAAAAATCTATCCTTAAGAGTTAGACAGTAGGCGGCGTCTTGCTAGGTGCCGGGGGAGGGGATAGGCGCGGGGGCGTGTCCGTCTCGGGGCAGTCCCCGGCCCGGCCCGGGAGGATAGCCAAATGGCAGTGGTGGCGGACACTGTGACTTTAAGAGCACGCCGGGATTCCGCGAGCCAGCTGCGCTGTCCTTGGCTGCTGTGCACCCCTCGGAGCCGAGCCCGGCACGGGGCGCTGGTTGGACGGGGCGCCTGCTACCGGGCTGCTGAGAACCAGCCCTAGACCTCTGCGTGAGGGTCCTTGCTCTGAAGACGTCACCAGTGTGTGGAGCCTGCCCCACACCACCCCCTGCCAAACCACGGCCATTACCTGTGTCTTCCGGTGTTTCCCGTGTGACCCATCCTGTGGGAGTGCCTCGTGGGCGGCCACAGAGTTCAACCCACCCTCAGTGGCGCCAATGGTGAAGATGACAAGATCCAAGACTTTTCAGGCATATCTGCCCTCCTGCTGTTGTGCCCAGATTGCGAAGTCCCAAAGACCACCAGGAAGCCGTTCCCGATGCAAGCACACGAGGGTCGTTTATTCAAGCTCGAGCAGGGGCTCTCAGCCGTCACCGACGCAGCGGATCAGAATTGAGAGCCCCGAATTTCAAATTAGCGGGGTTTTTATAGAGGTTACAGCAAGGGTTCACTTAGCAGTTACATGATTGGTTGACAATTAGCGAGCATGAAGTGCACATTTTTGATTGGCTAGGTACATCGGGGGGTTGAGGGGTGGCTACATGTAGGTTTTACGAGGGAAAAGAGGGACAAAGGTTAGTGGCCGACTGTCACGTACTGATGGTCAGCAGATCTACAGATTGTTCTATGGATAGTGGGCCCGGAACATTCATTTCCTGGGCAAACAGATGGCTGAGTAATTAACTTAGGAACTTTCGTTTGTTACAGATTTTATCTTCTGTCCCAGAGCAAACACATTTTAACCATTAATTTGAGAGGACAATAGGGACTAGTGCATTTTAGCGAAATGGAGTCGCTTTGGTCTCACACTGCCACCGGACCTACAGCTGCATTCACTGCAGGGCTCACCTGGCCAATCATGATGAACTAATTTCCAAGTCGTTCCAAGGAAGTCAAGGACGAGCATATCTCTTTAATTCAGTAGTTAATGTGGGCTGTGGGCCTGCAGAAGAGCGAGTATTGTTAACAGGACTACATGCAGTTGCAGACTTTTACTGTGAAAACTGCAAAACCACTCTGGGATGGAAATATGAACATGCTGTTGAAAGCAGCCAGAAATATAAAGAAGGCAAATACATCATTGAACTAGCACACATGATCAAGAACAATGGCTGGGACTGAGCGGGCAGCAGCCACCCAACCCAGTCTCCACGTGAATGCCATCCAACTGAACATTCTACCCAAGCGTGAGAGAGTGACTGAACACTTGGTTCCATCCATTTGGGGGCCTTGCCATCTGGGGCATCCTCCCACCCTGACACCATCTTTCTGGTGACTGGCCTCTAAATTGCTGTCTCTCTGTCTCTTTGCTTTGTATCTGTTTGTGAGTTGATCCTGGCTTCTCTCTCTGTTCTCATGTTTGCTGAAAACAAAACAACTAAAGGAACAGATCCTTGACCAGCCCGGCAGCAGCCCACCTCGCAAAGAGCCCCAGGGCCCTGCAAGAGCTGCCTGATGGCCTCTTATCAGGAGAGCAGTGGCACTGGGCGTGAGGAAGAAGGAAAAGGGGATCCCTGAGGTCCTGGGGGTGGGCAGGGGCGGGAGGGTGGAAGTAGGGACAGAACTGGACTGCTCCTTGAACCCTGGTAACTTAGGCTTGATATATTCGACTTGTCTAAAAGGACAAAGAAAAAAAATACCTCATAACTGCATTCTCTCTGATCAGAAGCCTCTCTTCCTGACACCCAATGTGCCAGGACAGCAGATGAGCACAGAAGGGGCCCAATGGTAGCTGATGGAGCAAAGGGCCTGGTTCTTTCTGGGTGAGTTAGGGAAACTGGGTAGCAGGGGGTGAGGTAGGTGAAGCCCAGGTGGGTTTTGATGACTGATGCCTCACACAGCCTCTGGGTAATCAACTTTGCTTCCTTAGCCACTGAAGATGAGGGGAGAGGGAACTGTCATTTGCAATAAGCGCACAATGGATCTGTCCCAAAGGCTTTGACCATCAACCAAGTAAAATCAGAAATTGAGGAGAGCAGGGCATAAGGATGTGTTGGAGCTTGGGAGCTCCTGAGGAATGGCTCAGATACTGAGCCAGAACACCAAGACATAGAACCAGTTAGTAATTCTGAATGTCCACCTTTCTTTTCCTGACTCTTAATAAGAGTGATGGGGCAGGGGGACGGATTGGGAGGAACCATGGGGGGAATAGATCAGATTAGTGCATATTTCTTCTTTGGTTATCAGTGGGGTCAGCTATCCTTTGTTCATTGTGCTTCAGCTGCTTTTGTCCAGTTCCATCATTGTAGACCATGGAAAACCAGACTCAAGGCTTTGAGCCTAATGATAACCTGGGTGGTGGAGTCCTCATGGCCCTAGTTCTGGATCTGAACAGATCTGTTCTTTCGGTCCATTAGTGGGGGGGTTACAGATTCCAGTATTATACTCTGCCCCTGCCTCCCATCCAAGCTTCGTTGTGTTAAGGAAGTGGAGAACAAATCCCTGTAAGGCTTGAGAGAAAGAAGAGTTTGTTACATTTAATCAACACTGTGAAGTCTGTTCTACGGCAATTCAGCCAACATACGGTACATGACCGAAACTCATTTCACGGAGTTAATTTCATTTTGTAGACGGAAAACGTTAAGATATGTGTGTATTGGGTAATTCTTAGCATCTCATTCTGCAAATAGGCTGATCCTATAGGAAAATGCAGCTTTAAAGGTCTCAAAAGAAAAAAAAAAGAGTGAGTTCATGGAGATAAGAATCCGTAAAAATCAGTTAACCAAGATTAAAGCAGCCAATCCAGGACATTTTCAGAATCACATCTGTAGCAAAACCGAATTCCCATAGGGAGTGAGTCTATGGTGGAAATGCCTCTTTGTGTCCATGTGCTGACTGCAGAATGGGAGATTGGACACTGGCATGGCCTGCCCTGCCAGTAGCAGATGGCAGGATGGCAGAAAGCAGGGTGACCCATGTCCAGCAGCGGACTGCCTCTCCTCCCCAAAATAAAGGGTTCCTAGAAATTGACTTCCTGCCCTTCCCAGTGCTTTAGTAGCCCTGGAGATTAAGTTGTTCTCCCTTCTTGCAAGACAGACTGGAAGGTTCAGAAGTAATTCTGCTTCCAAAGACATTGTCCTCTGGCTTCTAGGCCCAAGTTCTCAATAAACATTTTTTAACTTACACGAAAAAGAGTTAAACAAAGGGATATTAGGTTGAATAGTAGTAACTGCTATACAGAAAAATACAACAAGGAAGGAGAATGAGTTGGAAGAATTTGCTGTTTTGCAGTGGTCAGGGAAAGCCTTGTTAAGAAAAGTGGCATTTGGAGGAGGAAAAGCAAGACAGATGTACTCGAGGAATAGCACGAGGAATAGAATGGCTAGAGTGGAATGAGAGTGAAAGTGTGGTTTAGAGATGACTTCAGAGAGATAATTATGTTTTTTGAAAGTTGTACGTGTTGCTGGGGATGTAGCTCAGGGACACCACGCCTGCCTGGCAAGCGCTTTCAAGGCAGGCCCGGTGCCCCTGAGCTAAGTCCCTGGCCCTTGGATGTTAATTTTTAATTACCACAAGTGGATTATCTGCAATGCGTAGCATCATTTTAGGATACATTATGATTGCCTGAAACTAGGTTATATAAAGGGATCTGACCCTGATCTAGCGGTGAGATTCTTGGCTGCCAGTTACAGGCAGGCAGCTAATTAGCACGTGTATCTATTGTGTAACATTGTGTTGCTTGCCCTGAGGATGTGTGTGAGTTAAAGACCCCTCCCTCAGGAACAGTAATATTCATTCAGAGAATTATGTCTAGGTGTATCAAACAATAAGTAACAGTGTGTAATCAAATTATAAATATCATAGTTATTAACAGAAAAGTTTTTGGGGATTCTGATATTTAATCAGGAAAGACTTTGTATTTGGGACTTCTCTTTTTCAGGAAATAGGGTAAGAGTCAGAGTGATGGTGCATACCTGTAGTCCCAGCTCCTTAGGAGGCTGAGGCAGAAGGATCACTTGAGCCCTTGAGTTCTAGACCAGCCTCAAGAGCATAGACCCTCTGTGGGAAGGGAGAACAAAATGGGTACTATAGTTTTCAGAGAACAGGATTCAGTATGAACTAAGCATGGATTCTGCCCTGGGCTGTATCCCTAACCCCTGTGCTCTGTTTTTTGAGCTCCTTAGTTGAATGTTCTTTCTGGGTTGATCCGTTACGTCTTTTACCTTTTCACTCATTTTCTCTGTTTTTCTGTTATGGAATGTTGGACTATTTTGAAATTGTGTTTCTAATTGCTGGGAGCATTTTGTCTACTTGTTCTTTTTTCATAGTATCCTGTTTTTCTGTTATAGATGAAATCGGATCTCGGTTATGATACTTGTCAGATTAAAATTTTTAAAAATTTTTTTGGTTTTGTGAGACAAGGTCTAGCTGTGTATCCCAGGCTGGCCTCAAATTCTCAGTGATTCTTCTGCCTCAGCCTGCTGAATGCTGGGATTAGATTTTTATTTTCTAAGGTTTATTTTCTGGAGATTAAACCTAGGGCCTTGCACAGGCTTACCTTTTTTTTTTTAAATTCTTTTATTGGTCCATTTTAGGTATACAATATGTTTACATTTATCATTGGGTCCTTGTACCTGTACATGATGTATCTTGGTTCTTATTTTTTCCCCATTCCCTGTGCGCCCTTCACCCCCTCCACCCTTCCCTATTTACATAGATTTCGTTTCCATTTTTTTCCTTTTCTCACAATTTTTCCTTTTCCTTCTTTCCTTTCCCCTTCCCCTCCCACCACCTTTACCCCTTTGGACTTTTTCCTGTTTCAAATGATCAGTTATTTGTTTTAATCATTTTAATCCTTATTTACACTTTCAGTTTCTCATATTAGAGAAACTATTCAGTATTTACACGTGTGTCCTATTTATTTCACTTAAGAGTGTGGCCTTGATATAGATCCATTTAGCTATAAATGTCTCTAGTTTCTCATTCTTTATGCCTGAGTAGTACTCCATTTTATTAAAAAAACCACATTTCTTTATCCAGTTTCCAGTTGATGGGCACTTGGGCTGTTACCAAGCTTTAGCTATTGCAAACTGTACCACTATAAACATGGGTGCACATATATTGCTGTGGTATGATTCTTGTAATTCTTTGGGGAAGATACACAGCAGGGGAAGAGCTGGTTCAAATGGGACCTCTAGCCCTAGTTCTTTGAGGTATCTTCATACTGATTTCCACAGTGGTTGCACCCGTTTGCACTTGCACCAACAATGGAGAAAGGTTCCTTTCTCTCCACACCCCTGCCAGCATTTGTTACTGGTTGATTTCTTGATAGTAGCCATTCTTTGTGGGGTGAGTGGAATCTTGGTGTTGTTTTCATCTGCACCTCTCGAATGGCCAGTAATGTTGAACATTTTTTCTTAGATTTATTTGCTGCTTTTACTTCTTTGTCTGAGAAATGTGTGTTCATTTCAGATGCCCATTTTTGATTTGGGTCTTTGAATTTGGGGGGTCTGATTTTTTTCAGTTCTTTATATATTCTAGATAGGAGACTTTTGTCTGAGGTACAGCTGCTAAAAATTGTTTCCCACATTGTAGGTTGTTTCTTAGCTCTGTTGGTGGTTTCTCTTGCAGTGCAGAGATCTCATCCCAGCTGTTGATTCTTTGTGCTAGTCCTTGTGCTACTGAGGTTTTGTTCATAAAGTCTTTTCCTATGCTAATGTCTTCAAGAGTTTTACCTAACTTATCTTCCAGCAAGTTTAGTGTTTCTGTCTTAATATTTAGATCTTTAATCCACTTTGATCTTAGTTTAGTGCATGGTGATAGGTATGGGTGTAGTTTTAATCTTTGGCAGGTTGAAATCCAGTTTTTTCAACACTGTCTATTAAATAGGCTATCTTTCCTCCAGTGAGGGTGGTTGGCTCCTTTTTCAAAGATGAGGTGGCTGAGTATGTCTGGAGTTGTTTCTGTATCTTCTAATCTATTCCACTGATCCTTGGGTCTATTTCTTTGCCAGTGCCATGCTGTTTTTATCACAGTAGCTTTGTAGTATAGTTTCAAGTTGGGGATTGTGATACCCCCAGCCATGTCTCTGTTGCCTAGAATTGCTTTGCTATTCTAGGTTTCTTCTGGTTCCAAATGAATTTTTGGCTTGTTTTCATTAGTTCTGACAAGTATATTGTTGGAATTTCAATAGGCATTGTGTTAAATCTATATAGTAGTTTTAGAAGTATGGCCATTTTCACTAGATTGATTCTTCCTACCCAGGAACAAGGGATGTCTTTCCATTTCTTACATCCTCCTTGATCTCCTTTTTCAGAGTGCTGTAGTTTTCAGTGTGGAGGTCTTTTGTTTCCTTTGTGAGGTTGATTCCTAGACACTTCATTTTTTTTGGATGCTATTGTAAAAGGAATGGATTCCCAAATTTCTCTCTCAGTGAGTCTGCTATTTGTGTATAAGAAGGCTATTGTGTTTTTTGAGTGTTGACCTTATGTCCAGCTACTCTACTGAATCTGTCAATTAGGTCTAGAAGTCTTTTGGCCGAGTTTTTTGGGTCTTTGTAAAGTATCATATCATCAGCAAATAATGACAGTTAACTTCTTCCTTTCCTATCTTTATTCCTTTTAGTTCTTTCTCTTTTCTAATTGCTGTGGCTAATGTTTCCACAACTATATTGAACAGGTGTGGTGGTAGTGGGCATCCTTGTGCTGTTCCTGATTTTAACGTGAAAGTTTTCAGTTTTTGACCATTTAGTATGATGTTGGCTGTTGGTTTTTCATAAATAGCCTTAAGCAGGTTGAAATAAAGATGACCTATTCCAATTTTTCTGTAGCATTTTTATCATGAATGGGTACAGACTTACTTATTAAATGTTAAAAGTTTTCTTTGTTTCTTGAATAATTTATTTTCCTTGGGAACTATCTTAGTCTTTTATGCTGCTATTTTTCTGTTATTATGACCAAAACCATTTTCTCTTAAATTTTTTTGTTATTGTGGTTTTTTTTTTTGGTACCAGAGATCCAACTCGGGTCCTTGCTCCTGTGCAACAGGCACGTAAACCACTGAGCTAAATCCCCAGCCCTTGTTATTGTTTTTTTGAGACAGAGTATCACTGTATAGTCCAGGATGGCCTTGAACTCACTGTGTAATCCAGACTAGCCTCAAACTCATGCGATCCTCCTGTCTCAGCCTCCCAAGTATTAGGATTACAAGCCTGTGCCACCTCAGCCAGCTGTCCTAAATTTCTTAATTTTCTGCTTATACTTAAAAGCACATGGTTATGTAGCTTAAACAAGATGGGTTTCCTCCAGTGCTGTGAGATGGCTTTGATTCCAATAATCCCATCCCTTTAGTGGAAAGGGTGATTGGAATATCTATTTGCATGTAGGAATAGCAGGGACAGTGACTGCTGCTGAATCTTTGTCTATTTGGAGTTGAAGGTATGCAGGTTAGGAGATGGCCATTGTGGAGTGGCAGTTACAGTAAGGAGGATTTTATTTCAGTGTACAGGTATGCACTCTAGCTAGAACCTAGCTTTTCCCTGGAAGTCTTTTGACTTAAAGGAGAGTCCTTTCTTTTTTTTTTTGGTACTAGCACTTGAACCTGGGACCTTTCACTTGCAAGGCAGGTGGTGGAACCACTGAGCTAAATCCCCAGCCTGAGAGTCCTTTCTTTCTAGAAGGTCTAGATGCCTATTGTTTTAGGTGGGAGGGGAGGAGCTATGACTGGTGAGTCTGTTTTATAGACACACCTTGAGGTAATCCTCCAGTTTTTATTCTTAACTCTGTCTTAATTCCTATAAATTCTGGGTCCACATCCACTCTTTATCTTTCTTCATGTATTCACTATTTCCTTTGTATATCCTGGACTATATCTTCCTTCTCTCTGTCCTTGCCAGTCTTCTTTAGATCTTATCAAAATATGATAAAATAATCCTGATACAGATAATACCCTCCCCTCTCTTTGTTTTATGTATTTATTCTTTTTGTTTCTTGTTCTTTTTTCTCCCAGTGTTTTTGGAAAACATTTAAGCTTATAGAAAAATAGAGTGAACGAGTGAACTCTTGCATACTCTTCATGTTATACCAATTTTTATTTTTAATTTTTTTTTCATTTCTTTGCTTTGTTTGACTCTAATTTTTCCAAGATAATAGTTGTCCATAATCTCATTACATAAAAGTTCCTTAATTTGTAATTCCTACTAACAAAATAAATTTAAGCTAAATAGTAGATAATTGTCCCTTAAACATTTGTCCCCCTTCATCCAGCCTCATTGGTTAAAATCAAGTATTTATCAAGTTTTCTATAATTCTGAATCAGAAAATGTATAGCATAAAAGACAGAAATAGCGTATTTAAGTTAAAAGCACCGTTAATTTTAAATATTTTGGTCATATTTTATAATAAAATAATATATTTTGCCGAGATTTAGCTCACTGGTTCTGGTGCCTGCCTCACAAGCACAAGTTCCCGAGTTCGATCCCCAGTGCCAAAAAATAAAATAATATATTTTGCCCAAAATAATAAAATATAAGGTTTAATTTATTTTCTATTAATAGATATGAAGGATATTTTACATGTGCAAATACTATTTAATTTGACTTCACATTTGTTTCTAAAAACTCTGCTGTAAGATTGTCAGAATTTTGAGACTAAAAGCACCTAAAAAACAAGAAATAAAAATAAAATTTAAGGAACATGATGTTCAAGAATTCTGTCACATTCATAGCTTACTTTTAAGCATCTTATATATGCCAACATAGAATCTTTATTGCCTATTAAGACTTGCTTTATTTTTTTTGGTACTGGGGATTGAACTTATATTGAGCATATAAGGGAATTATCTTAAGCTATGTAATGTGATACAGAATGGTAGACTTTATATAATCATCCCTATTGCTGGATGGTTTAAATTATTTCCAGTATTTTAATTGTTTCACCATTGTAACTTTTCTTTCTACGTGTCAAAATGTGAAAACATGGGAGATTTTGAGGTTACTGTTATTTTATTTTTTGCCTATTGCAGAAAGTAGAAGTAATGTTTTACCATAATAAATAGGGTTCTCCTCCCCTTCTCTCCCTCATCATCCCTCTCTTCCCCTCCCCTCCCCTGCTTTCCCCTCTCTTCTTCTCTCTTTCATCCATGCTGGGGATCAAATCCAGAGCATTATGTGTGGTAGGCAAATACTCTACCACTAAGCTACACCTTTAGTCATTATTTGATGTTTTTATTAAAACAAAACAAAACAAAAAGAGCATTAGCATGGGGCATGATGGTGCATGCCCGTAACCTCTGCTACTTGGGAAGATGAGGCAGTAGAATTGCAAGTTTGAGGCCAGCCTGGGCAGCTTAGTGGAACTTTGTCCCAAATAAATAAATGAATGAATTAATAGATGAATGAATGGCTGGGGTTGTAGCTCAGTGGTAGAATGCTTGCTTACCATGAGCAAGGACTTGGGTTCAATTCCTAGTACTGTGAAAACAGAATAAAGCAAAAAACAACATGTTCCCACAACCTGTATCACATAGTTTAAAAAGAAAACCCTTCATGTATGTAGTATTATTTCAAATATCTATATAGTATTCTGTACTTATTTACATACAAGTTCCTACTGAATAAAATATATAAACTGATGTAAAATGATAAAAGCTAAATCAGTATTTTAAAAAGGAAAAATAATCTCTCTCCTTATTCTAATGTTAATTCCTACATAGAAAGAGGGAAACTTTAAAAAAAAGATAATGTAAATCATTCCAGATTTCACTCTGGTAGCCATTATATACCTTTAACATTTTGTTGACTATTCTCTCAGAGAACAGTGTGAATGTATATTTTTCTATATTGAATATATCCATATACAGTTTGCAAAAATACCTTATACAGTGTGATCATGGTTGACAAATGTTTTTTGTATATAATATGTATACACACATTTGTGTGTAACACATAAATGGGGTTATAGTCTACACCCTTCACCTATAGTGGGTATAAAATATAGATATACAGCCATTTTAATGTATATATAGTATTTCTGTATGGAACATATACTTGATAGATTCTGATCACTCCAGTGAGAGGTGGTTCTCAAATGGGATTTGGCTGTAGGGAGTTGGTAATTAAGTGGCTTTTCCTGGCTAAGTCAATTTTCTTTGGTGACTCTTAGCATTAGTGCTAGTGAGGAAAGAGATTCCAGTAATAAGGCTCAGGGAGTGAGTTTCTCTATGGAGTGTGGGGCTTGAAGTATAAGGTGACAGGACTGGCCAAAGCTTTAAGTGAAAGGGAATTAGGAAGTTGGGATGGAATTGGCAAAGCAAACAATGGAAACTGGTTAGGGCATCTGGTTTAGGTCAGCAGAGCAAAGTAGAAAATAAACCAGGGCCTTATCACTTGTGGAAAGGAAGGGGAGTTTTTAAAGTTAGGCTGGCTGGGGAGGTTAAGTTTCTTGTAGAGATGGCTACTGATCTATTGGTCTTCATGGGTTGGATGTTTTTTAGTGTTACTTGCTATATGGAACTTAAAAGCAGGCAGTGCACTTGTTCTTTGAGCTCACAACTTAGCCAAAGTGTGATACAGGTGGTCAGGAAGTTACTAGTTTTCTTACTTTCTCTTTTTTTTTTTTTTTTTTTTTAAGAGAAAGGAAAGCATTCTATTTGTACTTGGTGTTCTATTTCCTTTAAAAGCCCCTTTAGGCTTTCAAGCCATTGGCTAATCATATTTTTTAGAAAGAGTTTTATTATGTTGTAAAAGGTGTGAAGATATCTTTATTTTTTTTATTTTATTACTTTTTTTGGTACCGGGGATCGAACTCGGGTCCTTGTGCTTGCGAGGCAGGTGGCGGAACCACTGAGCTAAATCCCCGGCCCTGAAGATATCTTTTAAAACAACTTCCCACCTTCCCATTCATTCTCTTTCCCCCTTTTCATTTTTTGCCCCTTGTCATTTTTTAAAGAATTACTATCTAATAAAAAGTACCAAGCCGGGCATGGTGGTGCATGCCTGTAATTCCAGCACTTGGGAGGCTGAGACAGGAGAATCACTGAGAGTTTGAGGCCAGCCTGGGCTACATAGTGAGTCCAGCCTGAACTACAAAGGGAGACCCTGCCTCAAAAAACCAAAACAAAAAAGTACCAAGGCATTATTACTGTAGAGTGATGTCAATTAGGGCAGTATCAGGATATTTTAAAAAGAGAATCTTAGTACTATCATGAGTCCGAAAACCTGGGTCCAATTCTACCCTTCTGAGTGATTTAATCATTGGAGAAAGGATTTATTAATAAGTATAAAGCACATCAAAAGTTGAGTTTGTTATGCCCAGATCGCGTAGTCCCAAAGACCACCAGGAAGCCAATCCCGATGTAAGCACACGAGGGTCGTTTATTCAAGCTCGAGCAGGGTCTCACAACTGTCACCGACGCAGCGGATCAGAATTGAGAGTCCCGAATTTCAAATTAGCAGGGTTTTTATTGTGGTTACAGCAAGGTGTGGGGATTTTCCACTTAGCAGTTACATGATTGGTTGGCATTTTGCAAGCATGAAGTGTGTATTTCTGATTGGCTAGGCCCATGGGGGGGGGTTTGAGGGGCGGTTACATGTAGGTTTTACGGGGGAAAAGAGGGACAAAGGTTAGTGGTCGACTGTCACGTACTGATGGTCAGCACATCGACAGATTGTTCTATAGATAGTGGACCCAGAACGTTCATTTCCTGGGCAAACATATGGCTGAGTAATTAACTCAGGAACTTTGCTTCATTACAGATTGTATCTTTTGTCCCCAAACAAGCACATTTTAACCATTAATTTGTGAGAGACTAGGGGAGTGGTGCATTTTAGCAAAATGGAGTCGCTTTGGTCTCACAAGTTGAACTTACATTGTTGCAGAAATCTCGGAAAGAAATACACAGAGACACAGAATTTGGATAAAATAATAAAATTTCTTCTCGCCAGTGGGTGGGAATGCCAGAAACCAGTCTGGTCAGTATCTAGGCCCCATTTGTTCAGCATTTCCCTTTTTAGATTCTTTTTAGCCATTATCTCATCCCTAGTGGTGTTTGATATGTAAATACAATTCCAGTTCCTATTTACAAGTCACAGACACAAGATAGGCCATATACATTGTAAATTCACCCTGGCAAGGTAACTTTGTTAGGTTAATGAAGTTACCCATTAGAGTCGAGGAAAGCAAATCTTAAAAGAACATATTACTTATTTTGCTTCTACAGCTACCTTGATATTCAATCTATTAAGTTATCTAAAACTTTTCCATATCAGCATCACTACACTATTTGTGCATTTTTACTGTGCATCACTGTGGGTATGCCAACAATTTTTGTGTCTTTTATACGTATATACACACAGAGGCGCAAACCCTTTGTGTGATGAGCTTAAATATTACATGAAAACTGCAGTCAGCCTTAAAATAACATGACATATATTAACTTAGTGAACTTTTTTTTTTTTTGAAAGAAGTCCATTTCATAAATACTGGATATATGAAAGTGAATAATACATGGTTTCTGACCTTGAAAGATGAGCTAAAAATAAATGCTAGAGGTATGTGTGGGTGACAGCAAAAAGGAGGGAGAGAGGAGGAATAGTTCTATTTCGGGATGTAGGGATGCCTGAAAAAGTTTATTGGAGCAAGTGATTTTGGAGGCATTGTTTGATATGTAGCTGCACATAGTCTGGGATGTGATGGTGGAGAAGGTGCTCAGTCCAGTCAGAAGCATAGTTACTATGCCATAAAGGGACCAAGAAATCATGATTTTGCAAATACCTATGGGTGGAAAACGTGAAGGACATGTATGGAGGAGTGGAAGAGAGGATGCTAGAGAGGTAGGTTGTGGAAGTTGAATTTTGTCCAGAAGATAATTGTGTGTGTGTGTGTGTGTGTGTGTGTTGCTGGAGATCAAATCCAGGGCTTTGCACATGCTAGAAAAGTACAATATTCTATCACTGAGCTACATCCCCAGCCCTGTCAAGCAGATTTTTAAATGTGTAATTAAATTCATGAAATCAGGGGACAGAGAGGTAGAGCAAGATGTGCCTTTTCCCAGTCAGTATGCTGTTGGCTGTGAGTTGTCGTGTATGGCCTGTTACTGTGTTGATGTACATTTCATCTATTCCTCATTTGTTGAGAGTTTTATCATAACAGGATGCTGAATTTGTCAAACGCTTTTTCTGTATTTACTGAAATGATTATATATTTTTTTATTTTTCATTCTGCTAATGTGATGCATCGTATTTATTGATTTGTGTATATTGAACCACCCTTATATTCCTGAGATGAATCCCTCTTGAGCATGGTCAGTGATCTTTTTAATGAGCTGTTCTCAGTTTGCTAGTATTTTGTTGGGAATTTTTGTATGTGTGGTGCAAGAAACGCTAAATTGAGTTTTTCAAGCTGAAAAGCAGGGACACTAATGAGGAACGTGAAGACATTTGAAAGTGTAAAACATTGGTAAATGAAAGGCACATACACCTGCCAAGATTCAGCTCTAAAGAAATAGAAAATCTGAGCAGGCTTAATAATGAGTAAGGAAATTGAATTAATAAAAAGTCTACCATCAGAGAAAAGCCCCAGACCTGATGGCTTTTCTGATGAATTCTGTCAAACATTTAAAGAAAAACTAATACCAGTTCTTCCCAGATTATTCAAAAAACCTGAAGAGAAGGGAATACTTCTAAACTCATTCTACAAGGCCAGCATTACCTTGATATCAGTACCAGCTAAGGACATGGCAAAAAAAGACAAAAGAAAACTGCACACAAGTATGGACAAACACAGATAGTTAAGTTTTTGTCTGGAAATATCTTTATCTCATTTCTGAATGACGACTTTACTGGGACAGCATTCCTGATTGTCAGTTTTTTTCCTTCAGCACTTTGAATTCATCATTCCACTCTCTCTGGTCTGTGAAGTTTATGTAAGGAGAAGTTTGTTGCTAGGTATATTGTAACTCATATATAATTTAGTTCTTTTCTCTTGCTGCTTTCAAGCTCTTCTCTTTGTTTTTGGACAGTTGGATTGCAGTATATCATGGATAATCTCGTTTGGATTGAATCTGACTGGAGACTTTGGACTTTCTGTACTTGGATATTTTCATCTTTAGTTTTGGAAAGTTTTCTATTATTTAACAAAACTTTTCTATACTTGCTGTTTATACCAGTCATTTGTGCATTTGCTATTTTGCTGAAGTCCCATAAATCGTGAAAGTTTTCTTCATTTCTTTTCATTTTTTTGTCTCTTTTGATTGTGTATTTTCAAACAATCTGTCTTCTAGTTTACAGATTATTTTGCTTGTTTGTTTTGGGTTTTTTTGTTTGTTTATTTTTTTTGGTACCAGGGATCAAACTTGGAACCTTGTGCTTTCCAGTCAGGCAATGGAACCACTGAGCTAAATTCTCGGCCCTGCTTGGTCAGTTTGGATGTTGATGCACTGTTGCTTTTTTTTTTTTCTTTTTTTTCCATACAAGGTCTTGCTATGTAGTCTAGGTTGGCCTTCCACTCATTATGTAACCCAGGGTAGCCTTGAACTAGCAGTGTCCCTCCTGCCTCAGCCTCCCCAGTGCTGGGATTACAAGTGTGTGCCACCATGCATGGCCTGCATTTTTAAAAAATATATATAAATTTCATTCATTGCATTTTTCAGCTCCAAGATTTGTGTTTGATTTTTTAAAAAAATGTTTTATCTCTTAAATTTCTGTGATAAATTTCTGTATTTTTGAAGTTTGGCAAAACTTTCTTAAAACAGTTACTTTGAATTCTTTGTCAGGCAGTTAGTCATCTCCATTTTATTAGGATCAGTCACTGGAACCTTTTCTCCATTTGATGATGTGATGTTTCCCTGATGTTCTTGATCCTTGTGGTTGTTCCTTTATGCCTGTATGTTGAAGAAGTAGGTGTATATTCCAGTCTTTGCAGCCTGGCGAATGTTCTTCAACAGCAGTTCCTGAGTCCATGACCACTGCAACCGATGCAGTCTTGAGGTACTCTTAAGTCCAGGATTGCCATGACTGGTGAAGGTGAGGCTGATAATTCCTGGACTGGAATTGTGTGGCCATTTAGGCTGATCCAGTGGAGGAGGTGGGAGGGCCTGTGGTTGGGGGCCAACCTAAAGCCCATGGCTACTTGGCTTTACCTGATGCTGAGCTTTGTATGGAACTCAAGCCCTTTGCAGTAATTGGCAGTGATATGAGCTAGAATGCAAGTCTGTTTCCCAGGGACTATGCATTCCCATCTGGTGCCAGGGGTCAGGAAGCCTGTCCATGGGTACCAGCATGGAGTGAGGCTGTGAGAGTCTGTCAGGTGCTGGATTTTTACTGTGGCAGGCCTGGTATTGGGGTTCAAGACAGAGTCCTAAGCTTACTTTCCTCTCCTTCCGCCAAGCAGATGATAACTCTTTCTGTGCTGTGTTGGCTGGGATTGAAGATGCAGTGACATAGATAATGTAAAAGTGTTCTTCCTACCTTTTTCACTGTATCTTTTGTTATTTTTTTGCTATAACTAGAAACTGGTCTCTCATTTAGTTTCCATAGCTCTTGTGAAGGTAATTTAATGTAATGGATAGTTATTCAAATTGATGTTTTTTCAGGGGAGTGGTTGCTGGAGAGTCCTACTCCACTCCCTCCTGGGAACTAGACCTCAAATGTTAATGTATTGGGATGAATTGTGGAACTGTGCTGCGAGTCTAAATTTGGATTTTGTGCCCCTCTATGGCCCAGCTCTGGAGTTTGATTTTCATAGGTTCCTCACTCTGTCAACGGGGGAAATGTAAACTTTCTTGTTGCTTCTCAATGAATGTGGGTGTGGAGCTCTTTTTCATGCTCCTTTCATATACTGAGCAGCCTCTTTCAAGAATTTGTCTCAAAATACGAATTTCATGTCTTGCGTTTTCCTGGGCATTCTGTCTATGTAGTCCCTACCCTATAGACTACCTTGATGTCAGTTGGAGCCTACATCTCTGGCTTTGAGTTTTTCCATTTCTGGCACCTAGGAATTTCCCTCTCCTTTTCTCCTTTTTGAATTTAATTATTTGTTCTAATTTTTTATATTAATCTGGCATTTCAGTGAGTATATTTGAATTTAATTATTTGTTCTAATTTTTCACATTAATCTAGCATTTCAGTGAGTGTATTTGAGCACATGTATATTAGTCCAGTCTGCCTTTTTGCTTGAGTCGGACGTCTAATAAACTATTCCTTAATTTTTTTCTGCTTTGTTTCACAAAAAGGCTTTGAGGTTGGATTATATTAGTCTCTTTTTGAAAATATTATTTATTTTTAAAAAAGGATTATACATATACACAATCTGAAATTGGAAGGATAAAAAAGGATATATGTATCTTCTGTGCCCTGTTCTTGTACCCAACTCACCCCAGTTTTCCTTCACAGATATAACTAATTACCAGTTTCTTATGTATTCGTCTCAAGATTGACTATACACTAATTTATTCTTAAACAGAAGTTTAAACTTTCACCTAGTGTTTATGCTTTAATTTTGTAGCCAGTATTCAGAATTTTTCTATCTGTGACATGTAGCAATTGTATTTTCTTCTGCTCTGAGAGCTTTTAAGTTAGAACTTACATAGCTCAGTGGTTCTGGCAGCTGCTTCACAAGCGCAAGGTCCTGAGTTCGATCCCCAGTACCAAACCAATCAAAACAAAACAAACAGAACCTACACTAATTATGTTACTTGTATGTTTTATGTATATGAATAAATTATGTGTTTTAATTTTTGTTCAGTTCAGAAATCCCTCAAAATGTGAAAGTATGACAAAACAATATAAACTTGATTGACAAAACAGTATAAACTGTTGATTAGAATGTTTTAAGTTACGTGGAACTTAAAATAATGGAAATCTAGCTCTATAATTTTTGGGAAGTAGTAGAAATGATGCTTTAAGATGCTAGAAATCTGATTGAAACATTTGTGGATATCGTTAAAAATAACCAATGCAAGGGCCAGGGATTTAGCTCAGTGATTCTGGCACCTGCCCCTCAAGCGCAAGGTCCCAAGTTCGATCCCCGGTACCAAAAAAAAAAAAAAATAACCAGTGCATGCTATTATTTTCATATGTGCAAATTGCCCAAAGTGAGGAAGTCTGTCAAAAATAAAGCTCTTCCTTTTGGATCCTTAACCACAGTTTATATCATTGATTGACTAACTGTAGTTTGGTGATATTCAATAACATGGAGGGAAGAAGTGGAAGCCTATGACCTGATATATTTTCTTCCTTAGATCAACCTCTCCACTTCTCCTACACCTGCACAGTTAATAAGCCGTTCCCAGGCTTCCAGTTCTACCAGCGGCAGTATTACCCAACAGACTATGTTACTAGGGAGTACCTCCCCTACCCTAACGGCAAGCCAAGCTCAAATGTATCTCCGAGCTCAAATGGTAAGATAAGAGGTACCAAAGTTTTTCAGTGTCTAAGGATGTAAAAAATCAAAATGTTTCTTGTTTGGTGCACTGAGGCATTTTTAATACTTAAGAAATGTTTAGTAGTTTTTGTGTGTGTATGCTCAGCTCTTGTACATTTATGAATGTCATGAAAAATTCTACATTGAATCAGTAGGCCTTTTTGGTAAATAGTAATTATCAACCTTTGGAAACTAATAGATTCTATAACATAAAAGGATTATTTTTTAATATTGTTTTATCAATTTCAGAGCCTTTTTTCAAGTCAGGTAGGTTGATGCCTGCCTGTAATCCCAGCTACTTAGGAGCTTGAGTCAGGAAGATTGCAAGTTCAAGGCCAACTTGGGCAAGACCTTCTCTCAAAATAAAAATAATAAAAGGAAGCTGGAGATATAGCTCAGTGGTAGAGCACTTGGCTAGCATGGTCAAGGGCTGGGTACATTTCCCAGTACTGCCAAGGCAGTCATCCCCCAAAAAACTTTTCCTCCCTACACTTTAACATCTCTGAAGTTGAGGTGTACAATTGATTTATGTTACAATAACAGTAGCACTTACAGTTCAACATAAAATTATTGTATACTTTTGACATGTTAGATTTGACAAAATAGTGAGAAATGTTAAAAACTTAGTTATTAACTATTAGAATTTATATCCTGTGACTGTGTCATAATATCTGGATTGGAGTTCCTGATAATTTAATGCATAATTCTTAGCTTTGGTTATTCCCACCTCACATTCTGTAAGGTTGTGTTTTTATGGACATTTTAATTTTTTAAGTACATGAATGTTGATTTGGTTATTTAACCTAAGTAGGTTTGTCCTCTAGTACTTTTGAAGCTGAGAGAAACATTGTAATATATTGTGCAGTGTATTTACCTTTGTATTGAAGATTACTGAAGAGACGTTTTGGTGTTTCTTTCCATGTTTTTCACTGAAATTTTATTTGTGCCCCAAAATAGTGACTGTGGTTTTCTATTTTTAGCTCTTTATTTTTAAGAATACTGAGACAGTAGTTTTTGAGCTGGGAAAGCTTTAAGTATAATAGCTTATTTGGGACAAAATTTGGCCTGAGCATTTCATATTTATTACCAAAATGTATTTTCTTCTGTAATGATTGATTTATTTTTCTACTCATTAGAATCATGAGATGTTTCAGAACTGTTTATGATTTTTTTGAGTTCTCTCTTACCAGAAATTTCTTTGTCATGTAAAATGTTTTTTGCTTAGGATACAGTTCTAAACTACGTTGTCTTTCTGTCACAAATTTCAGTCTCTCTTGCTTGCTATACATTGTGTGTGGGACATGTTCTTTTGTCTTAGGGTATTTTTTTTTTTTTCGGTTTTCTGTCTGTACAGCTGATTTTCACACCCGCTACCACTGTGGCTGCTGTACAGTCTGACATTCCTGTTGTCTCGTCGTCATCGTCATCTTCCTGTCAGTCTGCAGCTACTCAGGTGAGCTTGTCTAGCTTCATAATGTGGTACTTGAGGTCTGGGTCTTCAGGTTAAAGATAAGTGTTGCATTTATATTTCAGTGACTCATGGCCCCAGAGTTCTTTTTCATGCATTTCAGAGTAAAATTTTGTAAAACACAATGAAAACTTCAAGAAAATATTTTTGCTTTATAGAGTTATAATACAGTTAAACAGATATTTAGGTTGACATCCACATAAAGACATGTAAACAAATGTTAAGGTTGATGAAGGTTTTGCTAATGACATTGTATTTTTAGTTTTATTTTAGAGCAGATTTCTCTTACCATGTGAGATGTGTTCTTTTTGAATTGCTTTGCAAGCAGTTGGTAATAAATAAGTCAGGGTGGATGGTGGATTTTAAGTTTAAAATGAATTAAATTGGGCAAAAAATATTTTTTTGAAAGAGAGCTTCATTTTGACTCACAAAATTGAGCAAATTTTAAATTAAAAAGTTAAGTATAGTAGATTTTTATTTGGTATATGGACAAAATAAACCTGAACTTTCTCCTCATACCACTCATAAATATAAATTAGAAGTAAAATGTAAAACAAAACTATTAAACTTCTAGAAGAAAACAGGAATATATCTTTGCAACTCTAGGGTAGCCAAGGCTTTCTTAGGACACAAAACAGCATTACCCATAAGAGAAAATAATGGTACTTTGGATTTTATCAAAATTAAAAACTGTTCTTTAAAAGATATTATTACAAATTGAACAAGCAGGCTACAGGCTAAGGAAAAATACTCTGAGAAGACACTTATACCCAGAATATATAAATTGTGATTATAATACTTCATATAATAATATCATAAGCAATCCATTTAAAAATGGGGAAAAAATTTGAAGAGAGACTAGACAAATGACAATATACAAAAGGCCAGTAAGCACCTGAAAGAATGCTCAACAAACACCATAAGTCATTACAGAAATGCAAACCAATGAGCTGGGACATGGTGGCACATGCCTGTAATCCCAGCACTCAGGAGGCTGAGGCAGGAAGATTGCATGAGTTCGAGGACAGCCTGAATTACAGAGTGAGACCCTTTCTCAAAAAAACAAAGAAATGCAAATCAGAACTACAATGAGATCACCATACACTAGAATGGCTGAATTGAAGAAGACTGATAATAGCACATTTGTAAGAATGTTGGAGCATTGGTGGTGAGAGTATAAAATAGTACAACTGGAAGTCTTATAATTCCTTATATAATTAAATATACACTTACTATGTGACCTACCAACTTTACTGCTGAGTATTTACCCTGAAGGATATCAAAATACACATATACATGGCCAGGGATTTAGCTCAGTGGCACCATGCCTGCCTCGCAAGCACAAGGTCCTGAGTTCGATCCCTGGTACAAAAAAAATACACATCAGTGTAAAGCCATGTAGACAAATGTTCGTAGCAACTCAGTTCAGAATAGCTCCGTTGTTATGGCTTGTGTTTAGATGTTCCCCCAAAGCCTCATTCGGTCATAGGTGGGGCTTTTTCAGAGGTGGTCGGATGTAGAGTGTGTGATTGATATTCATGGTGCAATGCTAGGATTAAGGGTGTGAGTGCTACCTGCCGTAAGGGCAGGTATCCTGGATACAATATAAGAGACAGAAAGAGGCTTGCTTTTAGGTATTTGTAGTTTGTCTCTTGCTGCTTGCTGCTTGCTGCCTTCTGCCTGCCATGAACTGTTCTCCTCTGAGGCACCTATCAGCCATAGCACCCTGTTGTGAAGCTAGCCAGTTATGGACTGAAACCTCTACAAACTGAGCCAACATAAACTGTTTCTTCCTTTAACTTTGAGTGTCAAAGTTTGTCTCAGCAATAAGAAAAGTAAGACACACACACTGGAAACAACGAAATGTCCTTTAAATGCTGAATGGATAAACAAATTGTGTATTCAGGAGTAAAAAGAGCACACTAAAGAACATCTCAGAAACATGTTTAGCAAAGAGACTAGACAAATAGAGTATATCTTCTGTCATGCCATTTATGTGAGATTCTAGAACAGGCAAAACTATCCTTGGTGAAAAAATCAGATTACTGTGTAGGTATCTGAGGCCAAAGAGGAAAATTGGGAAGGGGCATGAGTAAACTTTTAGGGTAATGGAAATGTTTTACATCTTTATTGGGAAGGTTATGTGGTATATACATAATATCAAAACTCATGGAATTAGTTTGTTCATTTATTGTATGTTGCATACCTTAATAAATTTGATAGAAATGATTTTGATTGAATAAATTTTAAAACAAATAGACTATTACTCTGTGGTATAATTTTGTTATTTTTCCATAGTAAATGTTTCAGACTGCATCTAGAAATTGATATATTTATTAGGTCATCTTTGACCTTATTTTTCATTTAATATCTCAATCATTTGGTGAAACAATAAGAATTTAGTAATAATGTTGTATGGTATTTTTCATAGAACATCTCGTATTTAGTCATAAATGCTAATTTTCATGAATTAGTGTATAAGACACTGATCATTTAAATTTAGATTTCTCTTAACTTCCTCTGTAACCCTTCCATAATTCCTTGACAGATAGTTAGCACCCACTAAATGTTAACTTTTTATTATTAGCCTACTTAACCCTCAGTTTTTTCACCATAAACTGGAATAGCTCAAAGTTGTTATAAGGAATAAATGAGACAATAATCAAAAAGCACTTAGCATAGTTCCTGCTATATAATAAGATAGCACATGCTACTAATTACTATTTTTGTTCTTCATTGTCTGAAGAGTCACCAGTTTGATTCATGGCTTTTGAGTCGCTGTAGTGAAGAGAGAAACACAACCATTTAAAGGATTTACAGTTTCCAAGGCAAAATAAATGAGTTGCTTAGGAAAGTAAACCATTTCTAACATCTTCTCTAAAGCATGGTTTGTTTATAAGTTTTCATGAAGAAAACATCTTTAAGGTGATATAGGCAAAAAAGTTTATAAAACTGGTCTTTAGGATCTTCTTTGGTGTGGTTTATGTATGTGGTTCTATGATGATCTCAGTTTAAGGATGGACTTCCAAGGAACTAGAGGAATGGATTGACCTTTGGGAATCTGTTAATGTTCTCGTTTCTAAGACACAGTACTGAACACTCACAACCTAAATGAGGAGAGGTTTAATTTGCTCACGGTTTCAATCCCTGATGGGCTGGCTCCAGAGAGAGACATCATAGCAGAAGAGCATAGTGCAGCAACACTGCTTAGTTTATGGTGGCTTGGGCCAGGGGAAGAATGCCATGGTCAAAAGGGTGAAGGATCAAAGAACACCAAGGCAGTGCCTCCAAGACCCACCCAGACACACATAGAACTGTGGCCCATCAATGCCTTGGGTGGATCCCAAAGCCAAAGAAGTTGATAGTCTACCCTAACTGCTACAGAATCTCCCTACCAGTGTTTTTCTTTGCTGTGGTTTTGAAGTGGCAGTGAATGAGGCTGACAAGTGATAGGTGATGCTAATACCTTGTAACTCTAGGGGTAACTTCAAGTTTGGGACTATTAGTTTTGAAAAATTTCTGCTCTAATTTGTTGATTTTTAAAACTATGTTTGCAATTTTAAAAATTTATTTGTAATTGAAAAACACTAAATTTGAAGTTTTATTTAAATAGTCTTTAAACTACAGAAGTCAGTATAACAGTTAATTATTTCTCAGGACTAAAAAGTTTTTATAGCATATTGTAAAACAGTTCAAAAGAAATTGGAATATCTTATCCTTATTTTACTATTTTAAATACTTCATCCTTTCTCCCTTTTATGTGAAAAGGAGGGAAAAAGATTTCCAGAAAGATACCCTATAAAAAGTATGTTTATAGAAGAGTAAGAAATCATACATGTCTAGGGTAACTAGGGAATGCTATTAGATTGAGGAAAAATGGGCCAGGGGTTTAGCTCAGTGGTTCCGTCGCCTGCCTCGAAAGTGCAAGGTCCCGGGTTCGATCCCCGGTACCAAAAATAAATAGATTGAGGAAAAATCAGCCTTTTGGATTTAAAAGCTAGAAACTGAGCTCTACAGTCAGCACTGTTACATTGACTCATAGTTTCTTCATCCGCAGAAAAACGATGCTATGATAATTTCTATAGTACTTGTTTGATTCATGTTAAATAACCAATGTGAGAGTACTTGGGTAGTGGGGACTCAACTTTAAAATATAAACTGTGAAATTAGCAAAAGTACCTCATGCAAAATGTAGATTTGTTCAAAAGTAAGAAAGTTTCTGGCCGGGGATTTAGCTCAGTGGTTTCGCCGCCTGCTTCGCAAGCACAAGGACCCGAGTTCAATCCCTGGTACCGAAAAAAAAAAAAAAAGTAAGAAAGTTTCTATAATTTGATCATAGGAAAGGATTAGGTGAAATGAAAGTTGGGCATAAGAGTACCATAGTGTTCTTTACTTTAGAAAAGATGGATTTTGTTTCCTCAAATGTGAGGCTGTGCCAAGGAAATTGAATATGCGATCCCTTACCAGGTAAATTAACTTTGTAATATACTTTGGCAGCACAGTTTACAGAGTTGGGATTTATTTAAACAGTGTCAGAATTTAAGCTAAGATGACCACAGACATAGCTGTATTCTAAAATTTAGATATTCATATAAATAATATACATCACATACACATGCACACATATTTTTCAGAATCTCAGAAAACAGGAAAATTAGAAATTCATAGCATTATTCTGTAGAAATGGATATGGTTTGGGTTTTAGGGTTCGTTGTATCAAATCTTTACTATGAATTTGCTTCTAAATATTTGAAGCCATGCTTTTAAGTTTTTTCAGATTGTTTACCTTTTGGTTATTATGTAGTCTGAAGATCGCTTGTGGCAAATGTTAAATTCTGTATTGATCTCTTGCTTCTTGGGAGATTTTAATGTGCCTCCATTCAGATAATTGTTAAAGTTTTTTTTTTATTTATGTGAATAGATTTTAATGTTAGCCAAAGAAACCATGAATAGAATTAAGTACCTACTAAAAACCCATATAATATATATTTCAAAATCAGATAATAGGCGAATACTGCAGACTTGTGAAGTTTCTAATAATGTTTGTAGGACTGAATGTTGGGGCTTACAGAAATAATATGAAAGGTGAGAGCCTGCTAACCAGAATCTCAGCCTTTTATAAGCACATACATTTGTAATTCTAAAGCAAGCTAGACATTGTGCTGTAGGCCAATATGACCCAAATTCTATGGAAAAAAATCCTTCTGGGAGTAGGGAACTCTTTCCTAACCAAGGACTTTGGGAATGTTTCCTGGGAGGATGAGTGGTATTTTATTAGAGCTGAAAGAATGGATTAGACTTTTGGAGATAGCTTTGAGGAATAATGGCATTTAGTTAAGAGGAGCTTGAGCAGGGGCTCCAAATGAAGGAAGTCCAAGATATGTTTGGAGAAGTATGAAACAGTTTTGGCAAGACTGAGAATTGCAGGGCTGGAGGAATAGAATTTGGAGTACAAAGTGATTTTGGGTAAGGTTATGTAGGGTATGTAGGGCTTTGATTAGCAATCTGAGAAATGTCTTTTAATACATTTTATTTTGTATTAAACTTTTTTTTTTTTGGTACGGGGCTCAAACTCAGGACCTTGCGTTTGCGAGGCAGGTGCTGGAACCACTGAGCTAAATCCCCGGCCCTGAATTAAACTTTAATAATCTTACTGGTCATTTATGTTTATACTAATGCAAAATATTTGAGAAAAATCACAGAAGATGCTCCATATGGTACCACTTAGAAAATTCTTAGAATAGAAATAATTAAAACTTTGATTTGCCTGACATGAACATTTATTTACGAAGTACCTGGTAGTGACTAAACATTATTCATTTGGCATTTACTTGGACAGAGAAAGTACAGCATTTGAGCATCAGTTAATGATGTAGCTATTAAGACAGAGTATACATAAACTGAAGAACATTTGTAAAGCAGCAATATATCATTTACTTTGTTACTTTGGGATTTCTTTCACTTCAGTTTCCTCCCCAGGAGGGCCTGTGTTAGCTCCACATGTATTTGGTACATTTATTCCAGATAAACAAGAAGTTAGGCGGCTTTTGGTGAAGCATTATTGGCCTTGCTGTTTAGAAACGTTTTAAATCTCAGATGAAAGTAATTGGGATAATCCTTGCCCCATTCACTTCCAGAGGATTGACAGTAGTCCCAGGTAGAACATCACACAGACCCATTTTAAGACCATGCATATTTTTTCAGTTAATGAGAACTAGTTCTCAAAGTCAATGAGTGTTTAGTGACAACAAGATTTAATTAAATTTTAGAAGTATTACAGTGGGACAAGTGATTTGATGAGTTAATTTTCTTTCTTACAAGATTAGTGTTCCCTTGCAATCTCTATAGGTAAAGCTAGTCACTTTTAATTCAGTGTGTTGGTGAGTAATTTTTTTCATATTCATAATCCATTTGTGATCTCTCTCTCTCCCTCTGCACACACATACATACACTCATTCTGTTTTCATTTAGTTCTTCATGATCCATCCTTTCCTCTCCTCCCACCTTTTCTCTCCTGTCCTTACCCCATCCCTGCTTTGTCCTTGCCCCTTCTGTCTTTTTTAAAGTTCCTACCTAATATTTAAGATGGGACACTTAGAATAGTAATTCTCCCATTCTTCAGGATTAATCAGTTATTTTAAGTGCTAGGAGCTTTATGGGTGAAAAGTATAATATTATAAATATATTGTCATATTTTTATGGTAATTATAATGATTACTGTATCAACTAAAACCATCTGTTTTCATCCTT
This sequence comes from Heterocephalus glaber, assembly GCF_053883595.1. Taxonomy (NCBI): domain Eukaryota; kingdom Metazoa; phylum Chordata; class Mammalia; order Rodentia; family Bathyergidae; genus Heterocephalus; species Heterocephalus glaber. The sequence continues at coordinate 46,850,092 of NW_028258324.1, read as the reverse complement.
ATTTTCTGTTATGTGATTCTTAGGTTCAGAATTTAACATTACGCAGCCAGAAGTTGGGTGTATTATCTAGCTCACAGAATGGTCCACCAAAAAGCACTAGTCAAACTCAGTCATTGACAATTTGTCATAACAAAACAACAGTGACCAGTTCTAAAGTCAGCCAACGAGATCCTTCTCCAGAATGTAATAAGAAAGGAGAGAGTCCAAGTCTGGAATCACGAAGCACAGCTGTCACTCGGACATCAAGTATTCACCAGTTAATAGCACCAGGTGGGCTAAATAAAACTTGTTGAAAACAGTTGTATTATTCATTTTCTTAGCAGATAGAGCAAAACAAAGGATGTCTTCTATTTGAACATGAATGACTTTTAAAAATGTGTTAAAATGTGAATTTCATAAGTTAAAAAAAGAACATCTCCCTATGTGGCATGAAAAAGGAAATTTTAAAAGCCTAGTAGCTAAAACAAATTGCAACGATAAAATAGATGGTTTTTGTTAATTGATGTTTGATTAACATGTTCATTATGTGCTCATCTCTCTTTATATTGATAAAACCTTTTAGCTTTAAAATATTATTTACCTGTAGTTTATTTAATATGCCATAATGGAACAGATTTAGAAGCTTGTTTAAAAAAAACAAGTATATTTGTTTAAAGTCATCAGTAGGAAGAATTTGACATTTTCTAAAAATAAGAATTATGCAAATACGGAAAATTATATTCCTTACTATGTTGCTTTTTCTCATTTCTGATTTCATCTAAGGAAGATGTCAGGGAATCAGCTATATTGTTTTTATTCTCATTAAGCCTTCAAGTCCATCTGTGCTTTTTCCTTCCTTCCACAGGTAACCTTGCCTTATGGTTCTTAAATGTATTGAAAATGTTGGGGCCGCCCTTACTTGTCTCTTTTGCATCTCTCAGAATTTGTCAAGATTAAGCTTTCATTACCTTCTAATAAGATAAGATCTGCTTTCTTCTTCTACGTTGCTGGGGATTGAACCCAGGACCTTGTGTTTGGTAGGCAAGCACTCTACAACTGAGCTACACAGCTACACTCCCAGCCCTTTCTTAAAAATTTTATTTTGAGAAAAGGTCTTGCTGGCCTCGAATTTGAGATTTTTCTGCCATAGCCTCCTAAATAGGTGGGAGTACAGTTGTGTGTCACCATGTCCAGCATCTGATTTCTTCTTAGTACCATTTGCTAATGTAATTGATTCCACCTTTTTTTCTTCTTTTACCTGCTCATGACTTTAATAGTTATTGCAGTATCTTTTGTGTTCTTATGCTAACTCTTTTCCTTTGCTTCTCAAGCATACTTAGGTCTTCTCTGTCCTTAATATATCAGCATATGTTTTTACACCAGTATGATGTGTGTGTGTGTGTGTGTGTGTGTGTGTGTGTGTGTGTGAGAGAGAGAGAGAGAGATGTATTGGACTAGGCATCTCACAATTCATTAAAAAAATCTTTCTTTGTTCCAACAACCTTGGCAGGTAAGCATCTTCTGTTTTTTTATGAATTTGTTTTACTTTTAAAGATTTGTTCCACACTACTGAAGTTTGCTTTTTTCCAACTTAAACCTATTTCTCTTTTCATGTTTTCTCTGTTAGTATTGCCAACATCGTCTGCTTCTCTGCCTCTCAGGATCTTGGCACTGATTTCTGTAGTTAGGAATTTCTCCTCACTTTGAACTTTTGTAGCATTTTATGCTCATAGTTCTTTCTTTTTTAATTATTTGTATACTCATTGATTTTAGAGGGTAGAGATGTGCAGTAAATATTTGATGGTTTAACAGGGTTTTTTCCATTTGAATTATGGAAATTATAGCAATACTTTCTCATTAGCCTTAATTAGGTATCACGTTAGTTGAACTGTTGGATCTGATTCTTAGAGAAGTACTATAGGGTTTGATTTAATATTGTAAATTAGTAAACCCATTTATAGTGTATTTAGATGGGCTTCTTTCTGATGAACATCTGTGTCCCAGTCTTTCCTCTCTTTATGGCTTGATAACTCCAGAGTGTTCTCAGTCTTTTTTTTTTTCTCGGTACTGGGGATCAAACTCAGGACCTTGTGCTTGCGAGGCAGGCATGTTGCCATTGAGCTAAATCCCTGGCCCTTGTGTTTTCAGTCTTAAACCAGCAGCATCTGGCCAGTGTTGACCGTCAGGGTGGAGCAGCAGTGACCCACTGTAGTTGGAATGGCTGTTTTGGTGACAGTATGTAGTGATTCTTGTAGTTTTTGATAGATTATAATGAAGAGAAGATTAATTTCTTTCTGATGAAAATGTATCTTCAGAGAAAGCTGGGAATTTGTTTTCAGGTTTAGTTTGAGCAAGGAGATCTACTTTTGGATTTTTCAGTTTCTCTTAACCAATACCTGGTTCCAAGTTGAAACTTATTCTTCCCTCTTTTGTTGATAGTGTGATGATATCCTCACTGTTTGCCTTCCTTTGATGGGCAAGGCAATATTTTATATAGGTTTGAAGGAGACAAGTAACCTAACCACCAGAGTCTCAAGTCAATTTCAGTTCCAAATTAAGATGTTAACTATATCACCCAAACTCAAGTTTTACATGATGTTGATTAGAAACAAAAGCAGATGGAGCACAATAAACCACATAAACCTTTGCAGGTACCAGATTTATAAGTTTGTTTAAGCCTTGTAACCGCAGTTAATTAAGCAATTCATATCTTTTGGCAAGACAACATCTATATGTTGTACTTTTCAGTTTCTCTCCTTTTATTAGTGGGAAGTTAATCTGAAGCTAAGATACTTTGAGTGATTCTAGAATTGGTAACTTGTCTTTTTCCTCAACTGGAGCTGTCTCTATAGGTCATTTAAAATATTAGAAAAATCTACTTGTATTCTCATGTAGTATAGTCCAAGAATTATTATAGAGGATATGGTTATTGTGCTAAGATAACTTGGTTTTTATTTCCAATTATGCTTAAAGGTAGGGTTTCTATTTGTTAGTAATTCTATTTTTAACACATAAAATAAGGGTAAACTTAAACCAAATGAATGGCAATCATGATCCATATTAAAGGGGAAAAGTTTTTAAAGCAGTATCTATCTATCAACCAATCAATCAATTATTGGGGTGGGGATTGAATCTAGGACCTTTGCCCTGAGCTACATACCCAGCCCTATTTATTTTGAGACAGGGCCTAAGTCACTAAGTTGCCCAGGCTAGGTTTCAACTTATGATTCTCCTGCCTAAGCCTCCATAGTACTTGGATTACAGGCATGTGCCATCACACTCAGCTTGAAGCAATTTTTAGAGCTTTTCTGAAGCTAGTGTAATTGGAAAAAAATACATACAGTTTTTGTAAACATTAGTTGAATATGTAGTAAGAAGACTATGTATTAATCTGCTGTAGCTGACATAACACAATACCATACAATAGGTAGCTGGAAAGCCCAAGATTAAGGTCTGGAAATATTGAGTTTCTGGTGAGGCCTCTGTTCTTGGCTTGTGGATAGGTACTTCCTTGCTATATGTTCACATGGCCTTTCAAGTGTGCAGTGGAAGAGCTCTCTGAGAGCTCTTCTTAACAATATACGAATCAGTCATGTCAAGGCTCTATCCTTATGACCTCTTTTAACTTTAATTCCTTAGATGTACTGTCTCAAAGACAGTTACATTGGGGTTAAGGCTTCAACATAGGAAGTTTGAGGGGTGGGGCACACACTCCATACAGATCCCTAGACTCAGGGTTACAGGTTCAAGATACAGCACTGTCCCTTGATACCCAGTGATTTCAGGGAAGTCATTTAACTATTCAGTTTGTTCATCTGTAATATGTTGGATTGTATAGTACCACATGCACCTCATGGGTTTGTTGTAACTATTGAATGAAATAATATATGTTATGGTAAATAACAATTAAAAAACTATATGTATGTGTGAAAGAAATGATGCCAGTCATTAATTCTGCAAATATAAGGCTACCTTGAGATAGTAAAGTGTTTAAAATCAGAGAAATTAAGCAATATGACATGGTTCGCTAGAATATTGGGCTTTTCTTGTACAGAGGCATTGTTTCAAATATTTGGATAATTCTGTATATATTGTTGTCATATGTGCTTACAGTTTAATATAAAATATGTAAACTTAGTTTGACTTCTGATCAAAGAAAAATTTAATTTAAAAAAAGGATATATCATTGGTCTATAGAATTATCAACTAGATAACAGAATACAAAAAGATTACTAGAGCACAAAAAATTATTAGTGGATATAATATCCATTGTACTTCAATAATATGCTAAATTTAAATTATAATTTTAAAAATTGAATGAAAGTAGACTTTTTCTGTTATGATTGTGAAAAATTATTTTATGTAGAAGAAGGATAATGCCACAGGCATTTTATAAATACAAATAAAAGACGAGAAAGCACTTTGAGCCCCTTGGAAACCATTCTGTGGAATCCAAAGTTTTGTTAATTTTCCTTTTTTTTTTTTGGCATGGTGTAATATAGTCTATAATATCAGTACTTTTATAAAGGGTTGGCGGTCTTAGCTTAGTCTAAGTGTTAGTCTAATTACTATGTGAGAATCATTTTGTTGGATGAAGCATCAGACTTAACTTCCTTTTTCTTTCTTTTTGTTTTTGTTGTTGTGCTGGGGATTGAACTCAGGGCTTTGCCCATGCTAAGCCTGTGCTCTATCATTGAGCTACACCCTCAAGTCCCCCATTTTTTAAAATAGTAGATAGCTATTAAACCTTCTGAACACTTTCTTGAGACACTACTTGTTAAAGATTTCCCAAAATTTAAAAGTAACCAAATGTAAAACCGTTTTTTAAAAAGTTGTTGGAATCATTTCAGTTTATCTTCTAGTGAACCCAGTTTCCATTCTTACGTAGGTAGGCATTCATCAGCATCTCCCTCTTTCTGAACATGTGTGTGGGTTTGGAGAAGAGGCATGATGGTAGAGAAAGTGCTCACAATTTGATTCTGATAATTCTTATTTGTCCCTGTTGTGAGTGGCTCCTCTGGAGAAGATCTGGTAACATTATTTATAAATTACTGTAGGTTTTTTGTGGTGGGTGAGAAGGGTTTAAAATCCTTTAATTAGGTAGCTTAGGCTTCTCATTACTTCATTGTCTGCAAAGAAAACTAGTGCTCTCCTGGATTTAGAATAGGCTCTAAAATTTCAGTGATTAGTTACAGTGATTTATTTGTGCTACCAGATGTGGATAGGATGAGATCTTTATTTAGTGTTCTAATAACATTTTAATGATTTTGAAGTTATCTTTACATATACTCTACTTGTTCAGTCATAATACTTCTCTCTCAAAGATGAAATTCAAGTGGATAAACTTTGCTAAACGTAAATGCAGCTGTTTTGGTAAAGTATAAAATTTAGGAGAAATAAACCATGCATAGAATCAGATTTGTGATAGATTATTTTAGGCAGTTTTCTTTTGGAACTTATCACAGTACAGCTTATTTTATCAAATTTTTAGTTTCCCAAGGAAAAGCTGTTTGTCATAAAATTTCATTTCACTGTTACCTAAAAGACTTATAACAAAATTCTAAAGATTATGACCTTCTGATGTGAGAACTTTCCTACTTTAGATTTATTTTAAAAATTCTAATAATATTTTTGAAATCAGTACTAATTGTCATTTTTTTCTCTCACAGCTTCATATTCTCCAATTCAACCTCATTCTCTAATAAAACATCAACAGATTCCTCTTCATTCACCACCTCCCAAGGTTTCCCATCATCAGCTGATATTACAACAGCAGCAACAGCAAATTCAGCCAATCACACTTCAGAATTCAACTCAAGATCCACCCCCATCCCAGCACTGTATACCACTCCAAAACCATGGCCTTCCTCCAGCTCCCAGCAGTGCTCAGTCACAGCATTGTTCACCGATTCAGAGCCATCCCCCTCCTTTAACGGTATCCCCTAATCAGTCACAGTCAGCCCAGCAGTCTGTAGTAGTGTCTCCTCCACCACCTCATTCACCAAGTCAGTCTCCTACTATAATAATTCATCCACAAGCACTTATTCAGCCACACCCTCTTGTGTCATCAGCTCTTCAGCCAGGGCCAAATTTGCAGCAGTCTGCTGCTAATCAGGTGCAACCCACAGCACAACTGAATCTTCCATCCCATCTTCCACTTCCAGCTTCCCCTCTTGTACACATTGGCCCAGTTCAGCAGTCTGCTTTGGTGTCCCCAGGTCAGCAGATTGTGTCTCCATCACACCAGCAGTATTCAACCCTGCAGTCCTCTCCAATCCCAATTGCAACCCCTCCACAGATGTCGACATCTCCTCCAGCTCAGATTCCACCACTACCCTTACAGTCTATGCAGTCTTTACAAGTGCAGCCTGAAATTCTATCCCAGGGCCAGGTTTTGGTGCAGAATGCTTTGGTGTCTGAAGAGGAGCTTCCAGCTGCAGAAGCTTTGGTCCAGTTGCCATTTCAGACTCTTCCTCCTCCACAGACTGTTGCGGTAAACCTACAAGTACAACCACCAGCATCTGTTGATCCACCAGTGGTAAGCCCTTGGAAGCTCTTTGACTTTTTTCTTTTTTTTTTGGTATCGGGGATTGAACTCAGGACCTTGCGCTTGCGAGGCAGGCGGCGGAACCACTGAGCTAAATCCCTGGCCCTCTTTGACTTTCTTGATGAACTGAAAGTAAAACTGTTTCTCTCACACAATGTTATATTGCTAAATATAAATGCCTATTAATTTAAAAAGCTTGGAATTTCCATATGTCAGTATGCTGGCAAACATGCTGTATGGGAAAAAATACTGTTGCTTGTTGTAGTATGGTTGCATGCTTAATAATTTGTGATGGTTATTAAAGTCCCTCGTTAATTTTATTACTATTTAAACAAATCCATCTGCTATCTTTACAGAGTTGATTTTTTTTCCCCAAGGGAATGCATTTGAACCAGTGTCACCTGCACAAAGTTTTTTCTCTTAAGGTGATTATCCTTCATAGATCCCTTCTGTTGGCTTGTATGTTCTTAAACGTATGATTTATCTAGCTAACCTTTTTGGTTGTATGCATTCTGAAGTCCTGGGCCTTGAGGGGCTTTTGTTTCAAGATGAAGGAGGTATGCATATATATGATGTAATTTTTTGGTAAAATTGTATTTGTAATTAAAACTTTATAAAAAATTTTGTTCTAGGAAAAAAAGAGTCCAACATCCCCAAATTAACTGACTTTTAAATTCTACTATGGGAAAATATATACTTAAAATATTTCTCGCTTTAAAAATTCAAAAATCTCAGTAGATTACTGTTAATACTGAGAATAAAAAAAAAGTCCTTTGGGAGGAGTAAAAGTTTTGAATAATTGAAATTGTAGTGAAATTTATCAGAATAAACCTCCAAAAATGGTTACATGTTGTCTAGAAAGTTATCTTTTTAAAAAAACAGCCTAAAGGACTTCATAATTTATAAAATAATTTGTAATAAAACTAAAATAAGGTCTCTAAATGTTCAGTCAGAATAATCAAATTTATAATTTGTAATAGAAGAAAATAGTCCTAGAAGATTTGTATTACCTAAAAGGAAATAACCATTAACTCAAAAAGGAAAGGAGTTTCAAAGTTTCTTCATTAATGGGAAGCCTTTTGGATCTCAAGTGCAAATTTATAGGTGTTTTATTCTTGTCATTCTGAGTGATCTTAAATAGGCATAAAGAAATTGAATTCTACTTCCTATTCCCTTTTAAAAATAAGAATTTGACAAAAACAAGTGTTAGAATAAATTTGTCATTTAATTATGATATCCAAATTTTCTTTTAATGGATTTTTGAAGAGTTTGCAGTAGGTATGTAACAATTTGGGTTTACAAAATACCCTGAACCTTCAGAGAAACCAAATTAAATTTATTTTCTCATTATTTAGTTGAGTGATTTGTTGTATTTTTTTTCCCCGTACCGGGGATCAAACTCGGGACCTTGCGCTTGTGAGGCAGGCAGCGGAACCACTGAGCTAAATCCCCGGCCCAGTTATTTGGTTTTTAACAAATAAAAATAAAACTTTTCTAATACTTCTTATATTTTTCTAATGTTTTTGTTAGAGGAAACATTTGGATAGAAACACCAAAAATTCAATACTTTAAAAACTACATTAAGCTGGGCATGGTGGTGTACACTTGTAATCCCAGCAGTTGGAAGGCTGAGGCAGGAGGATTGCCTTGAATTCAAGGTCAGCCTGGGCTACATAATGAGTTCAAGAACCAGTCTGAACTGCATAGTGACCATATCTCAAAAAACCCAGAAGAAAAAAGAAAAAAAAAAACCTAAGAGCTGAAAATACTTAAGGTTTTATTTTATGCTTCTTGCCCTTTTTTATAGATTACAAAGTTTCTTTTTCTTACCTCATTTCTGGAGGACTTTTTAACTTTCTCTTCTATTGTCAATATGGTTATTATGTTTGCTGTAGATGTTCATGTTACCTTTTCTTTTATATTTCTTTGAGCAACATCATTCTGTTTATTAAATTTTGCTATATTTTCTTTTTATTATCTTTGACTAAATGTAATATTTTTCCATCAAAACATATTTCTTGGCAAATTACACTTTCTTGGTTGTTTCTGATAAAGATAGAGAGAAATTTATTTAAGAGATGTGAAACTTTGAAAGATAAGGATGAATTATCAAAGTAAAATCAATGTTTTTTTAAAGATCTATTAACTTTATAAAAATTGACATTTGAGTATAAATAAGATGTTGAGGGTAGATAATTTAGAACTAATAAACAAATGTTCCTCAGTTTATTTAGGAAAGGGAGACAAATGGGAATAATGGACTTAATTGAGGTAAGTCTGGCAGTCTTTGTTATTTTTAGAATAGTTACAGTTAAGAGCTAAACCAAAATTATGATGTGCAGTTTCCTAATGATCCAATGAACAAAACCTCCACATCTTTGCTTGTTTCCAGTATTTTAGTTCTTGCACTTAGATTTCTTTGTGATTGTGCCAGATGTTTGTGACAGATTCGTTTTTGCCTACTTCTATTAACTTATTTTGCTTTTACATGGGAAATCTGGAAAAAGTATATATGATTAGCCTTAACTATAAAGAATGAAAAGTATTTTACAGTATTCTTTTTTTTTTTAAAGGAATCATACTGTTTTTAAGATTTATCACAAAGCTAAAATAATCAAGACAATGTGGTATTAACAAAGGGAGAGAGACAAAGATCAACAAAACACTAAAAAGATTACAAAAGTAGACACAATTCAATGAAGCAAGAATAGTCATTTTATCAAATAGTGTTGGAGCAATTGGATATCCACAGTACATAAAAGAAAACAATTGGATATCCACGGTACATAAAAGAAAACAAATGAAACTCAACTTAAACTTCACCCTTCATAACCAGAACTAAAATTGTATCACAGATAAGTATAAAATGTACAGCTATAAAACTACAGCATTCTTTAATGGATTACTGTATTTTTTAAAATACTGTTTGTGTTATGGGTCTTTTCATCCTTTAAAAACAAGTTCATTGAGGCCAGGGATTTAGCTCAGTGGTGCGCATCTGCCTCACAAGCGCAAGGTCCTGAGTTCAGTCCCTGGTACCAAAAAACCCCCCCCAAAACCAAAAAACAATTTCATCATTTAAAAAAATTAGTTCTATGCATAATCAAGCTTTAATTCCTTAAAAGATAGTGTATTAGATGTTTGAATAACATGTGATAGGAGCTAAGATTAAAGAAAAGATAATGTTCTTCAGAATAAAAATATCTACTAAAGGAAATACTATGTAGATTAAATCAAACTAGTTAATAAAACCCTGAATTAATTCCCCCTTTACTCAGGCAACTTAATCACTACACCAGCAGATACCTTTGAGTACTAGAAAAAAAACTTTCGTTAACATCCAGATATTTTTTGGGTTATTTTCTCTATATTGGGCATTATCATCTTTTTAAAGTTACTATTATGAACAGATACTAGCACCTATAACTGTTACCTTGTTCAGTAATGAATCACTGCTTACACTTCTGAGACCCAGAGGTGAGGTAAGGAGTCTCTTGGTTATATAGTTTTCCAGATCCATGGTTGTGATTAGATAACTTTATAAAAATGTTGTCTGTTTAGTAGCTGATTCAGATCACAGTTTGGGCTATCATATTTGACAAAATTATCAGTCACACAGTTTTTATGTTTTAAAAAAAGAAAAAGTTTTATTCTTTAGTAGAGGCTTGGAAGGACTGTATTTCTATTTTTAAATTTTGTGGCATTGGGGATTGAACCTGGGACTTTCACATTGAGCTTCATTCTCAGCCATTTAAAAATTTTTTGTTGTTGTTGTTACCGGGGATCCAACTTGGGACCTTGTGCTTGCAAGGCAGGCAGCGGCACCACTGAGCTAAATCCCTGGCCCCATTTTTAAATTTTTTGAGACAGGGTCTCACTAAGTCATTAAGTTGCCTAAGCCAGGCTTGAACTTGGGAATCTCCTGCTTCAGCCTTCCACAGTACTGGGATTATAGACATGTATGTCCATGGCCCAGCAAGGCTTTTTTTTAAAGCTCTGTAGTTTGTTATTATGTATACCTTTATAGATGACATTTCATAGTCTTATAACACATGGTAGTTGTTGGATTCAGAAATCTTATTTCATATTTAATTTTATATACTTCAAATTATCAAACTTTTAAAATATAATTAAATATAACATTAGATGTCACTTAAAGTTATTTTGTGAATGTTAAGAAATTTTTTTTGCTTTATTAACATTTACTGGAACATTTATCAGTTTAGTTAAATAATTTTTAAAAACTTATAATCCTTGTAAATTTAAGCTTTAAGAAGGAAAATAGACTGTTTTGTGCTTCTTTCAGAAATCTGTAATCTTTCATAAATAATGGTTAAGTGACCAGTTAAAATACCTATATCAATCTCTAAAAATGCACTTTGTAAACTAAGCCTTAAGTGTAATAAAACATTGAAATCAGTAATTTCTAGTTATACAGCTCCTTTTTAGAGTTTTTTTTATTCTATATTCCCTTTTAAGTATAATCTTTACAACTGGATAACAAATAAAAAATATATGCATATGGGTTAGGGAGTATGTGTGTATATTTGTGTATAAAGATAGATATTTTCTATTGACTTAATATTAGCATGTAAAATTCATTAGATTCTTTAGTAGAACAGAAAACAAAATTGTACATCGTTTTTATAGATATTTGTCATAGTTTAATTTTTATATAAATAATAATAGGGCCAGGAATGTAGCTCAACGGCACAGTGCCTGCCTGGCAAGTGCGAGGCCCTGAGTTCGATTCCTGGTACCCAAAATGATGATGATGATGATGATGATGATGATGATGATAGCAGCCTGAGATATTGTCCTCTTGGCATTATATTTTCTAACAGTATCACATGTTAGTTTAGAAATTTACTTAAGTGTGCTTGTGAAAATTACTAGTATCTTTTGATTTATGACAAGTAGAAATTAACAGAAACTGTGGTATAATTCTTGAAATATTTGATTATGTAAAAGCAAAACCTTTTAAAATTCAAAATTAAAAATATTTTCACACTTGACTGTCATCATTTTGGAAACTCTAGTTATTTTTGGCTTAGATAACTGATCCACAGCTTGCTTTCAGTGAAATATTAGTTATAATGAAAAACTTCATTTGAGTGATTTTAAAGTTTTCCTTTCTACTTGTCAGATAGTCATTTTACCTCATTTTTAAATTTAATATACTTAGGATTTAACTTTAAAAAATTAAGAATGCCTTATTAAATGTATGTTTGGAAACATTTTAAGGCAATGTGATTTGTCATTGCAGGTTTATCAAGTAGAAGATGTGTGTGAGGAAGAAATGCCAGAGGAGTCTGATGAATGTGTCCGGATGGATAGAACTCCGCCACCTCCCACTTTGTCTCCAGCAGCTATAACTGTGGGGAGAGGAGAGGATTTGACTTCTGAACATCCTTTGTTAGGTAAGAAAATACCAAAATATAAGGTAATTTTTCTGTTTGATGTTAGTAATGAGAAATATTTTTTCATTAGATGTGGTATTAACCTAATTTGTTACTGTAATAAATTACAGCAAAATGTAGATTAGAACGCAACATTTTTTTTTTTTTTTTGGTACTGGGGATCAAACTCGGGCCTTTGTGCTTATTTTTTATTTTTTATGAAGAATAGTCAGTTTATTATGGTAAATAAGAATTATTTGCCTTTGTTGAAAATTATTTAAAGTCTCAAAGCTTAGTAGTTTATATTGTTCAATATTACCCAAATGAAAAACATGGTATTTCATGGCTTCTTGTTTTCAGTGGTTTGTACAGATACATTTTATATGCCTATTCACATTCATTCATTGAACTATTTCTAGCTTAAAAATTAGAATAAATCAAGATTTTATCAAAAGATTTAAATTATATTTTCTAAGATTCACATCATATTGATACTCCTCACAATTTCTTGTGGTCCAGAATAATTGATTTTAAAAGTTTAATAGTTATAGTACTTAAAGCTGAGTGTGGTGGTACATGCCTATAATTCCAGCATGCAAGAGGCTGAGGCAGGAGGATCACTGGGAGTTCAAGGCCAGCCTAGAGTACATAGTGAGTTCAAGGCCAGCCTTAACTAGCAAGTCCTTGTCTTTAAAAAAAATTCCAAAACAATTACAGTTACAGTACTTAAATTCAGCCTAATTCTTGCAAGAGACGTGGATTAAAACATGTCTTGCACTTAAACATTCAAGTTCATATTCACTAATTCAGTGTTTCTTATGAATTTTAAGTAGATCCCCTATGTACTCCTTACACTGTTAAAGTTACTATGAGCCCTGGGTGTTTTACTAAAACATTAGTTTAACTGGCAGCCCTGTCTAGTTCCTAAAAATAGGTTTAATGGTTTTTAAAAAAATGTCCAAATGTTTTATTTATATCAAGTATTAGCAAACTACAGTTTACTGTTCAAATTTTTTTTTCTGTTGCCTATTGTATGGCTCAAGTAAGGATGGTTTCAAAATATTCGAATAGTTGTAAAACATCAGAAGAATAGTCATTCATATTGTGAAAATTATGTGAAATTCATACTTTATTATCCATAAATAAAGTGTATGAAACATAGCCATGCTCAATTTTTCAGTTATTCTCCCTGGCTGCTTTTGTGCCTATATCTACACAGTTGAGTAACTGTAGGTCCTTTACTGAAAATTTGTTCACCTTAATCTAAGTCATACCAATATTGCTTCAGGCTTTGTTGTAAATATTGTTTGATTGAAGATCTTATGGCTCTGATGATTATTTTGATTAAGAAAAAATCTCTCTGAAAACAAATTGTAATGGGACACTGACTGGTACCAAAGCAGCTCTTACCCGCTGCTCTCTTTAGCATGCCACATCCTCTCCCTTCCGTTCTCTCATGCTCTTATTTCCTTACTATTCTGCAGTGCATAGAAGGAGAAAATCAGTTTTCTTCTTTGTCCTCTCTTGGTAATACAAAACATTTAATCAATATAAGTATATGAAATAAGACTATTACTGCCTTTGTTTAATTCAAAATAATACCTGAAAAAATAGATTTAAGAAAGTTTAACCTATACTATCAAATCTTTGTGATTTCTTTACACTGAAAATGGATTTATCTTGCTGCAGATTTCTTGGAGTTTTGATTTGAAAGCAGAAATACAAGTTTAATTGAATCTTAAACTTGGATTATGAGGATGATTTAATTCAAAATAAGCCTTGCTAAAAAAAAGCTTCATTAATGGTACTAATGTACTGATAACAAATTTAAACATTTTTAAAATGTTGGAACACAAGAATATCTTTTTATATTTTTTCCTCAGGAATAGTGTGACTTCCTGTCAAACCACATCCCTGTGGTTAAGTTGTTAACTACAGTGTAGACATTTTAGTCTTCCTATAATTTACTTTATACTTATCACCCTTCTGTAACATGAGGAAGAAAAATACAGGTTGATTTTTAGAACTCCTCTCAAATGGTGAAATAAACTAATTTGCAAATAGATTTGCTTCTATCCAGGATTCAGCTTTTATAAATCTGCAAAAGTTCTTTGAAAGTAAAGCCATCCATGTGAAAAAGTAGAAAAAGTTCATGGCTCTTGTGCAAGAAATGAGGCCAAAGAGTTATTTGATTTTGTAACACTCTAGTTTTCTCTCATGTTTTTCAAATTTAGAGTGTAATAGTTGTGTTTCTGATGTTTCTTGTGTTTTTTATTTTAATAGTTTGTTGCAAACTGGCAAATAATAGGGATTTGCTCTTCAAAGTCTATAACTGACAGCTCTATTGTTAACAAAACTTGGGGCTTACAAGATTTGTACATATGATCTGAAAATTAATTAGAATATATACCAGGCAGTATTTTCTGAACAAACCATATTACACTTAATTATACTTAATGTAGTGTCATCATCCATTTTGTGCTGCTATAACAGAATACCTCAGACTTGGTAATTTATAATGAACAGAAATGTATTTAACTTTTGGTTGTGGAGTCTGATAATTCTAGGATCTAAGGATCACATCTTGGGTAAGAGTATCTGCACAAGGTCGGGGGGTGTCAAACTCGCTTTTATAACAGATACACTCTAGTGCTAATGAACCCACTTCTGAGATACAACATTAACCCCTCTTCACCTTTTTTTTTTGGTACTGGGGATCGAACTCAGGACTTGTGCTTGTAAGGCAGTCAGTGGAACCACTGAGCTAAATCCCCTGCCCCCTCTTCACCTTTTAAAGGTCCCACCTCTCAACAGTGTTGCATTAGGATTAAATTTCCAACACATAAATTATAGGATACACAATCAAACCATAGTATGCAGCTTTAGAGTTCTAAAAAAGAACATATCTATAAGTTTTTACGGGACATTACAATTTTGTTTCAAGCTCCCCATTAATTTATTTTGTCTTCATAAAAGTTCCACTTCAGAATTTTTTATCTTTAATACTTTATCTCATAGATTTGATATACAAGATAGTTTTGTGGAGTGTGTCTGTTTGATGAGACTTGTGTACAATTTTGTATTTGTTCCTAAAATTAACAAATTAGTATTTTCTATTTTTTGAAAAAGCTTCTAATAGATTGTATGGCCTTAAATTTATGTTTTCCAACATAGTTTATATTAGTGTATTTGGTAAAACTAGGTTAATTTGTGGCTATTATAATTCTCTTAAAAGCTACATAATAACATTAATCACATTGGTGTTACTAATGGTGAAATGTTAAGTGTTTCCATTCCTTTCTTAAAATTATCTTTTTTCTTTTTCTTTGCTGGGGATCTTTTTGTCATGTACTAGGCAAGTGCTCAAGTGCTGTACCACTGTGCTACATCCCCATTCTGCATTTCCGTTCCTGAGAATATATGCAGATGATTACTATGCCATCTTATTTTAATTTTTTTGTGGTGCTGAAGTTCAAACCTATGGCCTCATTTATGGTGGACAAGTGATCTACCGTTGAGTTCAGCCCCTACTATGCTGTTTTATTAGCTGAGTTTTCTCTTTAAGGAGCCTCTTTCTTTCTTTTTTATTTTTGGTACCAGGTATTGAACTCAGGACCTTGTGCTTGCTAGGCAGGCGGCGGATCCACTGAGCTAAATCCCTGGCCCGAGTTTTCTCTTTAGAGATTCCCCTGCTTTCGTGTTTACCTTTTGAGCATCTTTGGTAGGTGTTGTCAGTCCTTTTCACAGTCAGAGAGGTGAGGAGTTAACACAATTTAAAAGCATGATCTCTACAACCAAACTTCGTGGATCTATATCCCATTTCTACTGTTTATTTGCAGTGTGCCATTAAAGCAAGTAATTTAATCTCTCTGTGTCTTGGGTTTTCTCATCTGTAAGACGGTGATGATAACAGTATCTGTCCATAGGCTAGTTTCAAAGATTAAATGAGTTACCACATGTAAGGCATTGAACATGATGTAAGAAAGCTCAGTATCATTATTAGGTTTGCACACATACCCTTTTGTTTTCCTCAGCCATCTGTCTGTACTTGCTGATATTCTTAGAGCTCTTTACTTTAGAACAAGGAATAAAGGGTTGGTGCTACCAAATAGGCAGGTGGCATCTCCATTGTAGGCTGCCAGATCTGTCTTATTGTGGCCCTCACAATTTGAAGGGGAAGAATCAGTGGTCTAGCCCAACATGTTCCACTTGACTGGTGCTGCAGTATTTTCCCAAATCAATGTGTACAGTGTCACTGAAGACTTAAAAAAAATACGAAGAAAATTTGTGTGAGATCTTGGAGGAATCTTACTGCTTAAATCATTCAAGTTTCTATCCTGTGGATTTATGGTTCTTTTTCATTTTCAAGGTATTTGTCTGCCTACTCAGATCATTTGGTATATATAAACAGGAACATGGGAAATTGACTATCTTGATAGCTCAAAAAACAAAGACCCCAGCTGAACATTTTTGTAGTTATTCTTGGGTTGGTATTCTGAAATATTTTCACATCTTACGGAGTAGAGTTTTTAAAACAATGTTTGAATAACTTTGAGCAAGTTACCCTCTTCTGTAAAATGGGGATAATAGTAATTTCTATCTTATGGTTATTGTGCAGATTAAATGAGATAATGAAGTTCTTAGGACACTTTTTGGGTTTTTTTTGAGACAGCGTCTCACTGTGTAGTTCAGACTGTCCTGGAACTCACTGTGGAGCTCAGGCTGGCCTCAAACTCACTGCAGTCTTCCTGCTCCAGCCTCTGGAGTGCTGGGACTACAGGCATGCGCTACCACACCTGGCCTCTTAGGACAGTTTTTAAAAATACTAGATATTAAGTATTGTGCAGGCAGAATGCTAAAGATCAAAAAAGTAACTTTTGGTTTTTTTTCCAGAGCAAGTGGAATTACCTGCTGTGGCATCAGTCAGCGCTTCAGTAATTAAATCTCCATCAGATCCCTCACATGTTTCCGTTCCTGCCCCTCCACTTTTACTTCCAGCTGCTACCACAAGGAGTACTAGTACATCTATGCCTGGTAGCACTCCCAGCATTGAAAACAAGCCTCCACAGGCTATTGTCAAACCACAGATCTTGACCCATGTTATTGAAGGGTTTGTGATTCAGGAGGGATTGGAGCCATTTCCTGTAAGTAGCAAGCATATTTGTGGGTTTTAAAAAATTATTCACAACTTTATTTATTCTATTTTTTTTTGGTACTGGGGATCAAACTTGGGTCCTTGCTCTTGCGAGGCAGGTGGTGGAACCACTGAGCTAAATCCCCAGCCCCACAACTTAATATTTTTAAAGTTTTATTGTTGTTCTCTAAGAAAAAACTTATAATGTTTACTCTGTATATTTGCAAATATATTTCTAGAGTCTTATGCTAGCCAGTTAGACATATAACTAGGAAAAAATGAACAAAAATTCAGAGTAGGGGGGCATTGATTTTGTATTTGTTGAGCAAATTTGTAGAAAGTAGGAAGCTTACTCCAATGAAATAAACATTTTTCTTTTTTCTTTTTAAGGGTATTGAAGTGACATTTGAAATGTACTATTTTAAAAATGGTGTTTCTCACATGTGATACTTTGTGAACTTTAACTTGAGTGCAGAAAATATTAACTTCTCAGTTCTCAAATACATCTGAAGTTACCCAGTTAATGGGTTATGATTACCAAATAGATTTTCCCATTATTCCTAAATGTCATCCTTCAAGCAGATTTTTAAAATGCTTTTATATTTTCACCTCAAAAATGAAAATTCTTTCACTACAAGTCTTAATTTGAAACTAGTCATAGTGGTAGATAATTTATATGCTAATACCTAGAGATAAACATTTTCCCTTAGGAAAAAAACCCAAGTAGACATTACAAATAATATTTATCTTGAAGGGCTTTGAATCATTAGAATATGAATCATTTAGAATTTTCAGCTTTGTGGGTGAAAATTTTGCATTTTTAGTTGGTTGCCCAATCAGTTGTTGCCTCTTTGTTCAGTTCTGTGTGTGTGTGTGTGTGTGTGTGTGTGTGTGTGTGTGTCTGTGTCTGTTGAACCTGTCTGTCCTATAATGGTGATACAGTAAATGGAGGAACAATCTTTTTTCATTTCTCAGATAAAATAGTATTATAACTAAAAGTGTTTAGATTCTGGCTGTGCTGCATAGTGACCAACTTTTTCATATTATTCAAACTTTATGATCTTTGTTTTGCTTATCTGGCAGATAGAGATGATACCTTGCTGTTAGGGTTGTGAAAATTAAATATGCATATGTTATTCCACGTAGTGCCTGCACTTAATAGTCATTGATATTATTACCTTTTATCACTGGTGACAATTAAAATTTTTATTTTTCAGATTACAAAGGTAATACTCTAAATGAAAATTTGGGAATTTATAGAACAAATAATTTCCAATAATAGTGCATGTGTGTATTCATATAATCAAGGTTATTATTATGCATATATATG
This sequence comes from Heterocephalus glaber, assembly GCF_053883595.1. Classification (NCBI taxonomy): domain Eukaryota; kingdom Metazoa; phylum Chordata; class Mammalia; order Rodentia; family Bathyergidae; genus Heterocephalus; species Heterocephalus glaber. Next base: position 46,831,703 of record NW_028258324.1, on the reverse strand, counting down.
TTCTCTACTTTGTTCAATCCCTAGCACCACCAAAAAAAAGAAAATTCTAAAAGGAATATAGGTATATATTTATATATTATCCACATTTTAAATAATTTTCTTAGAAGGTCCCACAACTAATTGTATCATATTACATATACATCCAGAAGACTTGATATATTGTCAAATTATTATTTTTTTGGAAACATTAAGTTTATTCATCCACTGGAGGTGTATGCCCTTAGCAGTACTAAATATTAGGGGTTTTTTTTTTTTGGTACCGGGGATCAAACTCGGGTCCTTGTGCTTGCACAGCAGGTGGTAAAACCACTGAGCTAAATCCCCGGCCCAGGTTTTTTTTTTTTTTCTAGGGGTAACTTCTATAAATTTTACTGAAGTATATTAAATACTTTACTGGGATAAACAAATTAAAAATTATTTTAAAATTTTGTTTGACTTAAAATTTTGATTTTATTCTAAAATTAAATGCAGAAATTTTCAATAAGCTGTGATTCTCCGTGTCTGACAGATATTGAAGACTTAGCCAGCATTCTTGAGAAATAAGATGTTCTAATCATCTTCTTTTTCATATTAGCTGAGGACTTGCTTAGAAAATCAGTGAATATTTTTGGTTTGAATTATTTTTCTGACAATACTTCTAAAATAAGTATTCATGACAACCAAGATTACTGAACAGTGAATATTTTGTTGATTTTCATATTAACAATGTTTGAGGATTTTCCATTTGTGCTTAGTGGAATAGGTTGTTAAAGTAGAAGTCATGAGGCTTGAGTTGTAGTTTTGATTTTGCTTTTGTAAAAAATAACCGAAACACTTTGATGATTAGTTTCCCTGTCTATAATATATGTACAGTATTGGCTTGGGATGTGGCTCAGTCATAGAGTGTTTGCCTGACATATGTGACGGCCTGGGTTCGATCCCGTGCACTAAAAAAGAAAGAAAGGGCTGGGGATTTAGGTCCTGAGTTTGATCCCAAGTACCAAAAAGAAAATTAAAAAAAAAAAATATTTGTTCATCTTTTGTTTTGCATCTGTATAGGAAATATGAAAGTTTCTGAGGGAAAAAGGTTGGCCATCACATAGAATTTAAGAGAATTGCTTAACTGAATAGTATTTTTAAAGGTTAAAAAATAATAAAAAGAACTAGGGGTATAGTTCAGTGGTGGATCCCTTGCCTACCAAACACAAGGCCCTTGGTCCGATCCTTAGAACCACAAAAAACAAACAAAAATCCAGCAACAGGAAATCTCACCCAACTCCAGATTATATTGATAATTATGGTCTTTGCTTTTCATTGTTAGGCTGTACTACTGAAACATTCATAGTGCAGGATAACCTGATGGCTAATTCTGAACATAAGAAATCACTAAATTTTAAGACTTTTGGGGGAAGGCACTTTGAGGCAAGGTCTCATTATGTAGTTCAGGCTGGCCTCGAACTTGAAGCAGTCCTCCTGCCTCAGCCTCCTGAGTGCTGGGATTACAGGCGTGTGCCACCACACCCTGCTCAATGTGTGTGTGTGTGTGTGTGTGTCTCCCATACAGGGATGGAACTCAGCACCTTGTGCTTTCAAGGCAGGTGTGATGCCACTGAGCTAAATCCTTACCCCCAAGACTTTTAAATTTTTAACTGTAAACTAAGACACTAGGTTCCATTTGACAGAAACTTTCAAGCATCCACTTTGCTGGTGACTAGAGATAAAAGTGGTTATATCCAGACTGCCTAACCTTTACTTGAAGAATAAAGTACTTGATGAATGCATTTGATCAATGAATAAGTAAACTATTACAGATATTCATTTCAAGAGGTATTGAAGTTACTTCTGAATATCTGAGATTATACCATTTCTTTCCATTCTTTCTCCCTTTTAAAGGTTAGTCGTTCATCTTTGCTAATAGAACAACCTGTGAAAAAAAGGCCTCTTTTGGATAATCAGGTGATAAATTCTGTGTGTGTTCAACAAGAGCTACAGAACAATACAAAGCATGCAGATAATTCATCTGATACAGAGATGGAAGACATGACTGCTGAAGGTTTGTGGATTTTTACTTTTACTGCTTAAATATGACATGGATTTTTGTTCACTGCTTTTTATTTTAATGGTCTCATTATGTTGTCCAGGCTGGCCTTGAAGCTGTGGTTCTACTGCTTTAGCTTCCTGAGCACCTGGGATTATAGACATACCCTACTGTGCTAACCAGATTCTTAATGACCAAATAAGTAAAATAACAAGATATATGCTAATTGGTACAGTATTAGTTTGACTTTTGAAGGACTGTAGATAGGAAAAATACCATTTATGAGAGAAGGTAATTCAGAATTTTTGCATGAGAACAATCAAATCTCCTTTTTTTAAAAACAGACTTAAGTAGTAAATGACCATTTTATTGAGTAAGCTTTAAAATTTAGAGCTTCTGAGTCATTTGGTTTTAGACTTTCCATGTTCTGATGTTTGACACCAGGTGGGTACTATAATTATATTAGGGATGTATTCTTTAATCAAGAGGTGTTTATATTTATTCAAAGAGAAATATATCACTATATCTCCTAAGGTTGAAGGATTCTTTTTAACGTACTTTATTCTAATAATGAATATTTCATAGAAGTAAAAATGATTGAAATGACTGAAAGAAAACAAACACAAACCAAAAAATGATATATTTTACACCTTGAGTTTGTTACTTAAAATCAACAAATGCTTGTATTGCTTTTTGGTTTAGGTTCTGAATGTCTGATTAAAAAAAAAAACTAGTGGTGGGCCGGGATTTAGCTCAGTGGCACCGCACCTGCCTCTCAAGTCCAAGGTCCTGAGTTCGATCCCTGGTACCAAAAAAAATTTTTTTTAAACTAGCTATATTCTGTAGAAACATCTTTGTGAGATTATTCCTAACTGATTCTGATCATGGCCCCACAATTTATAGTTTGTAGTATAGTCAAGGCTCTATCTATAGTAGTGAATTAATTAATATCTATAAGGAATTATCCTTAGTATATTAGTATATTTCATCTAAAATCAGTTTATTCATTTTGCAAATATTTATTGAGCCTACAATAATACATAATGTGCCAGTACATTGCTAAATTAAGCAAAATAACATTCTGGTAAAAGTGAATGTCTGTAGTTTTTATAACTAAAAAAGGAGGGCACCTTTGTCATTGTTGGTACTTTATGAATTCTTGCAATATATTTGTCACTGTTTTACTTCTTATTTGAACAGCTGTAAAATTTTATTTTTATTGCTAACATATATTGGTTCAGTTGGGATTTCTTTAATTTAAAAGATTGTTACCCCTGAAGAATTTCAAACATACATACAAGTAGAGAGAATTGTATGTTAATGCCCCATCCAGACTCATCATCATGACCCAATCTCCACATTATTTTGCCACATTAGCTGCATGCATCTTTTTGTTTCCTTCCCTTCCTCCATTTCTCCCAACTCTTCCTCCCTTCCTTTTCTTCTTCCCTCGGTACATTTCTTTCCTTCCTTTCATCCTTCTTGCCTGCCCTCCCTCCTCTTCCCCTTTTGTTTCTGGTTTTTTTTTTTTTTTAACTCTTGTTTTTATTTTTATTTTTGTTGTTGTAGTTTCTCTTTTTGAGACAAGGTCTCACTATGTAGTTCTAATTTCCCTTGAACTCAATATGTAGTCCAGGCTGGCCTTGAACTCACCGTGATCCTCCTGCCTCAGCCTCTTGAGTACTGGAATTATTGTTTCTGTTTTAAAGAAAATCATAGTCCTTGTTTCTTTCTTTCTTTCTTTTTTTGTTTGGTACCAGAGATTGAACTCAGGAACTTGTGCTTGTGAGGCAGGCTATGGAACCACTGAGCTAAATCCCCGACCCTGTAGTCCTTGTTTATTTCAGTGGTACATACATCAGTGTACATCTTTAATAAATAGCCATTTTCTTACATAAGTGTAATGCCATATCACATGTAGTGATGTTAATAATTCTTTGGTGTCAGCTAATACCTGGTCCATATTCAGATTTCTCCAACTGTGTGAAAAATGTCCTTTCATAATTATTTTGTTCAAATTGAGAGGCAAACAAGATCTACATTGTGCTGTTTGTTATGAATTTAATTTCATGTAATTCTCAAAACTTGTTTTCAGTTATTCACACTGTTTTATCTGAGACCATTTTTCATTTGAGATGAAAAATAGTATAGATGAATATACAGATACTCTTTTTTTCTTGCTTTTATCTACAGTGAGTATATAAAATGAAAGCCCTAGGTTAAAAAGTGCTTGTAATGTGCCCCCTTGTGTACAGATATGGGAGGAACCTGGAAATCAGCCTAGGAAACTTCACAGCATATCTCATGATACTCATGATTCATAGTAGTATCGTGAACATGCAGCATGTGCTAGACTGTGCTAGAAACTGAGGGGCATATATAGAAATAAAATATGCCCTTTTTCCTCCAGGAGCTTTTAATTTAGTTTGGAGCCAGGAAATCTCCATAACATAATAACTAAGATGAAAAAATGCTAAGTTTTCAATAAAGAAGAATTTAGAACTGGCTGAGATTATTTCCAGTGTGATTAGTTTCTTATAGAGATGACATTTGACCTGTGTCTTAGGTTTTTTTCTTTAGCATAGATTTAAGATAAACAGAAGAACAGTTCAGGTTAGTATACCATGGATAAATGCACAAAGGATGTAAAGTGCTAAGTGAGGTGGCAGTGAAGAGTAGAAGGTGAAATTTGAAGAATATCCCAAGTTAAAGAATGGCAGAGTCAAATTCTAAAATACCTTCAGATAATAAGAGTTAGAGGTTATCTTGACATGAACAAGTGTGTTTTTGTAAACTTTGCTGGTCATCCGCAGGATGATATAGAGGTTTGGAATGTCATTTGACGCCGGTAGTCATGATGGGAACAGGGAGAAAGGGACTGGAGGGAGACAAAACAAAAAGGGTAATAACAGGACAAGATGCTAAAGTAAAGAAAAGAAGATTTTAAAATGATTAATATATTTCATAATGGAGATATACTTACATAAATTGCACAAAAATTTTTAAGATTTCATTTTTTAATTTCCCAAGGTAATTTTGTAAGTTCCATGTTTTAATTACTGTTTACTCCAGTGTTTATCAGAGATACTACAGGGTGAAATGGTGACGTTGCTTATTTAGTGGCTTTGGTTTTGGTGGTATATACAATTTTCACACAAAAAAATTCATGGTAAGGATTACTCTCTATTTAAAGGATAAACTATGGCTTTACTTGGACTATAACCAGAATCTTCAACTACTGGATCATGATTTATCAGACTATCTTATTTCCCTGGCAAATCATCACATTGACTATGCTTTCCTCATTTGCCTCTTTTTGCTGCTGATCCTCATGTGATTTAAAAGTTTTGGGGATACTTATATTAATTAGGATATAGGTTTGTCCATTCTACTAGAAACCCAGAATAATATTTGATTAAGATAAAAAGGTTAGTTTTTTTCTCATGTAGTTTACAGTTCAGCAGTCCAGAGCCTTGGTGATCATGGGCCCCCTAACTCCAGTGTCTTATATCTATGCCATTCCTAAAATGTTGTTCTCATTTCTACAGTGGCTGATCTTCTTGATCACATTTTAACCACTGAGACAGAGGAAAGGTACCATCTAGAGTTTACAAGCATTTCCACTTACATTCCAATGGTCGGAAGTGAGGCGTACCTAGGGGAGAACTAAAATTTTAACCTGGGTAATCATGTTCTTAGGGTTTTGAAGAAGAATGAATGCTGGAGAATTATCAGGTGTCCTCACTATAGATCCCATTTTTATTAGCTAAATCAACAGTTTTTAAATTCATTTGGTTCTGTAATTTTTTAAATTCACAAATGTGAAAAAGTAAACTTGGGAATTGTGTTAGTTACTTTTCTCACAAAATACCTGACACTCAAAGTTAAAGGAGGAAAGGTTTATTGTAGCTCACAATTTGTAGCAGTTTCGTTCATAGTTGGCTGGCTCCAAGGCAGAGTGTTATGGCAGAGGAGCATCTCAGAGGAGAAACAGTTAATGGCAGGCAGAAGGCAGCAAAAGCAGCAAACAGCAACGGATAAGCAGCAACAACAGCAGCCCTCTTTCTGTCACTTATATTGTAGCCAGGCTACTCACACCCAGGTAGCACTCACACCCAGGTTGGGGCAGCCTTAATCCTAGCATTGCACTGTGAATCAATCCCAGGATCATATCCTTTATCCCAGCATCACCCTAGATCGAGCTACATCTGAAAAGCTCCACCTATGACCCCTTGAGGCTTTGTAGGATCATCTAGATATAAGCCATAATAAGAATATAACCAGATTTATTAAAAATTTGATCAAACACAGAATAAGAATTTCTGAACTATTAATTTTCCTCACTTTTGGTGGGGGCTTGAGATAGGGTCTTGCAATATAATTCAGACTGGCCTTGAGCTCACTATTAGCCCAGGCTGCCTCAAATTCATGGTGATCCTCCTTCCTCAGCCTCCTGAGTGAGTGCTGGGATTACAGGCATGCACCATCACACCCAGCCCTCTCTTCACTTATTTATAAGGAAGAAAATTGTTGTACTAGTCAGGCATGGTGGCCCATGCTTGTAATCCTAGCACTCAGGAAGCTGAGGCAAAGGGATTGCAGCGAGTTCAAGGCTAGCCTGGGCTATACAGTGAAACCCTATCTCAAAAAAAACCAGGGCCAGGGATTTAGCTCAGTGGTGCTGCACCTGTCTGTTAAGTGCCAAGTCCTGAGTTTGACCCCCTGTACCAAAAACAAAACAAAATGAAAACAAAAAGCAAACAACCCCCCAAAAAACTAATTTGTTACATTGTTAACTTTAAGCCTATCTACTTGGTATTTCCCCTTTCACTACCAAAAACAATTTTCTTCTTCATATAAGCTATTCCAACCTTTTATCAGGTATTATACATTGCTTTGCTAATATTGAAAAAAATCTTTGAAGCAGAGTTTTGACCATAGCCTCTTCTTGGGACAACTTGAGGAATAGACTCTTAAGGCAGTACTGATTGAGAGGTTCTGTCCTTTGTATAGGATTTTCAAGGTCAGATAAAGTTATATGCTTGACAAAATAATATATTTAGGAGTTATGATATCAGGTCCCAGGAATGTGTTGATGGATGTTCTAACTTGGTCACAATTGTGACAAAGCCATCCCTAAATCATTAGAAAGGACAATTTTTATTTGTCTTGATTTCGTTTCTTCCTCATTGGAAGTAAATAGATGACTTTTGTGTGTGAAGATAGTCCTGAGAATTTTCCTAAAATGACCACTTGGGGGCTGGACATTAGCTGAGATAAAGTGCCTGCTTAGCATGTAGGAAGGAGGACTTGGATTCCATCTCCAGCACTGGGGGTTGGGGGCGAGAAACAAAAAGAATAAAAAAATGCCACTTAGTTCATAAGTTCATTTGAATAATGAATCTGGAGTCCCACCATTGTCAAATATTACTCCATAATACTGCTTTTAGTAGTTCTTGCTACTCTCACTTGACTTAGTGTTTTTCCCAATCTACCTTTCTAATAAAGCTAGGATAATGTGGGTTCTCAGCTTACTGAGAATTGCCACCTATGCCTACATTTTATACTCCCTGCCTTCATCTTAACCAGTTTTCTTTAAATGAGTATATGGAAAGAGCACATATGGAGCTCACAGCTAAAAGTTTTAGTTAGTTGGGTACTTTTTGTTGCATGTTTTATTTGACTTGGCATTGGAATTATGAAGAAAATGGCAATATGTGGTAGATTTAAGAATTTAGCAGGTTTTACTTAAGTATTATGTATTACATCTTAGTACTCTTAGTTTTTATATGAAAAGTAGAATATGGAACTGTCATTGTTTTTATATTCTGCCGTCTGTTGGGCACTCACTTTATTGTCACCTCAATTCTTTGAGAAAGGTCTTATTAACCTCATTTTATAGATGAGAAAACTAGGTCATGAAGATTGACTTGTAGCTTAACACATGATGCTGCTGAGGATTTGAGGATTTAGTTTGGAAGATTCTCTGGGTCTCATTCTCATCCTATGGCCTGAAGAAAGATGTAGGGGGCTGGAAATTTAGCTCAGTGGTTCCAGCACCTGCCTTGCAAGCGCAAGGTCCCGAGTTCGATCCCCAGTACCAAAAAAAAAAAAAAAAAAAAGATGTAGGGGTGGAAGAACATTCTAATTTAACAGGAGAGCATTCTGGAAAAAGCATAGGCAGTTGGAAATTATAAAACTATTTGTGATTTTTAAGACTAAATTACTATTTTATATAGTGTAATATACTGTAAAAGGAACTATTTTATTAGATACATACATCTTTATATAATCCACTATATTTCTATATATAGTTTCTATATTTCCCCTTTTTCATATATTCTGCAGATATTTTAGGAACTCAGTTATTTTATATGCTCCTCTAAAATGAGACACAATAGGGCTGGGGATGTAGCTCAATGGCGCCACCCCTGCCTGACAAGTGCAAGGTCCTGAGTTTGATCCCCGGTACTAGAAAAAAAAAATGAATAAATAAAATCAGACATAATAAAAATTCCACCATTTTGAAGTCATCCTCATTTTCTACAGTTAGAATTAAGGCTTGCCTGCTATGTGTCTCCACAGCACAATATACCAAAATTCATATCCCAGACTGTTTTGAGTGTATCTTCTGGAGGGTAGTGATTATGTATTATTCATCTTTGTTTCTTACACAGTATTTATGAAGTTGTTTGCACATTTTACAGATGCTGGAATCTTTTTTCCTTTTGTTTCCTTCTTTTTTTAGAGACATTAGAAGAAATGGACAGTGAGTTGCTCAAGTGTGAATTCTGTGGGAAAATGGGATATGCTAATGAATTTTTGCGGTCAAAACGATTCTGCACTATGTCATGTGCTAAAAGGTATTTCTTTGTTCTTGAATTTCTGAAAGAGACAAACCAACAAGCCCTGCAACAAAACCCAAAAACCCTCATATGGTTTAACAATGGTTAAACCTAGATATTATAACACAGAAGAATAAATAAAGCATTAGCTGGAGCTACTTTGGTGCCTGTTTTTTATAATACTTAGAATAAGTTTTATTGTGTAACCTAATATTGAAGTAGCAATCTGCTGGTGGTAAAAATATGTTTTGAAGAATCCTGTGAAATGATCAGGATAGTATAGAATAGTACTAGTCTCTAAGGCATTGAAATACTATTTATCAACTGAGTGTTTTTATCAATATTGAAATACCTGAATTTATTTAGCTTTAAATTTTTTTGTTTAAATAATATCCTTAATTTTGATTTCTAAATGGTACTGCTAGAGCATAAGTTCTCCACACTGTTAATATCAGACAGCAAAATGACTTTTTGAGATTAATATTTCCAGTTATTGTAGGCAAAAAAGCAAAACAAAATTGTCTCTTCATTAAGCTTACAATTTCTTAGTTCACATTCTTAAGAACTCCTTGTGGTTCAGATATAAATCTCAGTTGAGGAGTATACACAAGTTGATTATTTTGAAATTTGTTCTCTTTAAAAAAGAAATTTGTCTCTCAAAGAATTTATAAGCTTTTAATTGTATACATCTGGGAATTTCTTCCTTGAACATTTTATTTTGTATGGCTGCCACCAATATAGACATAATAAAACTTAAATAAAAGTAAGTTTTCTTGAAGAATGGGTTCATTGTTTCAGTTGTCAATCTGTTATTCAAATATTCTTTCATGTTGATAGAACTATAATAAAATTATATTGAACTCATGTTTTAACTAGAATTTTCAGTTTGGATATATTCAAGAAAAATAATGCCTTTCTGATACCAAATAATTAAAAACTCTAAAAAACCCCCTTGAGTCTATAGACTACCTTTCAGGATATTTTAAGCTTCTTGTCTAGAACTATTTCAGGGTATTTAATGCTACCGTTACTCTCCTTGTACAGATGATTGCTGAGTTGTCACATTATTATTCCTTTAGATGAGCCTCTTTAGATGGTTAGCAACCCTGAAACAGGGAAATGCAGGTGAGAGGGCAAGGATAAGGATAAATTAGATCTGGGTAGAACTGCTGCTGTAGCTGTTTGAATTTAGCTGTTGGGTCTTGGAGAGCTAAGTATTTATGGACTAAATATCAACTATAAAATTAGTCTTCTCAGAAAATAAAGATGTTTTGTCAGTTGGTATAATTAGAAATCAAAAATCTATATTGCTGAGCCCAGAGATGAACACATAGTAAACATAGCATGGACGCTTGAATTGCTTTAGAGTAAAATGAAATGTCCATCAAGACATTTTTATACTTCTACTGGGGGCAAATACCCTATTCATTCTCATAGGATTCCTTATTTTCACCTCTTTATATTTTCATAAAGCATGGGAGAGGAAAATTTATTTTGGTATCTGGCTTATAGTCTTAGAATAGTTATCAAAAGCAAAGTTAATTGGGATTTTTTTCTTAGAGCAGAAGAGTTGAAAATAACGTATAGAGGAAATAAGAAAATTCAGGTGAATTTCAGAAGTTTACAAAATACTTGTTGTTTCCTCATTAAAACAGCTTAATGTTCATTTTCCCATTATTTTTCACTGGGATAAAAAATAAGGGTGTTTGAGAGCCTACTTTCATGCAAAGAGTTCAGTATTAAACATTATTTTGCCTAAAAATTAGCATTTCAGTGCTTTCTAGAAGAAATATTTTATAAACTTTATTTCATAGCAAAATTACCAAATTTGTATAGAAATTCACAAAATTAGAGGATTGACAATTGTTTTGTGAAGAATTTGTAAATTGTGTGTAAATCTCTTCTAACATTTAATAAAATTTTATTTTAGCCTAAAAAAAGTGTAGAGGAGTCTCATGTGTTTAAAAAAAAAAAGGAACTGCATATATTTCTCTTAGCTTTTCTACAGCTTTTCAGAAGTTTCTTACACAGTCTTCTTCTCTTGCTCTTCTTTCTAGGAAAACTCACCCAGGCCAAGTCCTTCTAGCTACTTATATTTCACATGCCCTTTGAGTTAAGGATGGCTTTAAATTTTATAGATGATTAGAAAAAATAAAAAATAATATTTCATGACATATAAAAGTTATGTGAAATTCAAATTTAAGTATCTGAAAAGACTAGCATAGCCATGGTCATTCAGTATTTTCTATGGCCATTTTCACATTACGTTGACAGAGTTGAATAGTTGTGGCAGAGACTTTTGTGGTGCACAAAACCTAAAGTACTTACTGTGTGGTCCTGTGTAGGAAAAGTTTCCTAAACCTTATTCTAGGACTTTGTAACCTACTAGATGGCATAGGATTCTTTTAAGCCATTGTCATGGCTTATAAATGATCTGTTTTTAAAAATACAGTATTAGGTAGTCTGTATTGAATTTCCTGGAAGCAATGAATTTCTTGTGTTTCACTCTTTATCTTTTTACAGCGGGAGTGGGGTTGGGATTGAACCCACATGTTAGGCAAGAGCTCTGCCATTGAGCTACCTCCCAAGCCCTTTCTATTTTTTATTGTGAGACGAGGTCTTGCTAGGTTACACAAGCTGGACTCAAAATTGTGATCCTCCTGCCTCAACTTCCTGACTAGCTAGGATTACAAATGGCACTATTATGCCTGGCTCATTCTTTGATTTTAGTAATGCTTGAGAAATCTTTTTACTAGCTGCATGAAATCTTCTCTCTGCTACATCAGTTTCTTTTTTATTTATCTCTCTTCAGAAATTATTACTATTCCATTTGAATAGACATTCTAAATATTACCAAAATTTTCTACTGGAACCTTGAATTTTGCTATTCTGAAAATTAGTGAAATTTTCACTGTTATGCTGTAATTAGGAGAAAATATGAGTACTCTTGTTATAGGTGTCCAGTATTATAATTGAGATATATATTATGATATACACAGAGGCCATTTTTAACCTGTAGCATAAATAAATCCATTGAACAATATGAATTTACTTTATGAGGTATTATAGTCCCAAGTCGAGAATATAACACTTACTGATTTATAATTGCAAAGTTGAAATTAAATACTATGTATTTTTAATGTATATCTTTTGATATGTTTTCTCATTTGAATTTCTAGGTACAATGTTAGCTGTTCTAAAAAATTTGCACTTAGTCGTTGGAATCGAAAGCCTGATAATCAAAGTCTTGGGCATCGTGGCCGTCGTCCAAGTGGTCCTGAAGGGGCAGCGAGAGAACATATCCTTAGGCAGGTCTGTAGAAACGTTGCTTCAATGTACAGTACCCTTTTCAGAAATGCAAGGAAAGTACATGCTGTATTTTACTTGTACTACATTTTCCAGCTTCCAATTACTTATCCATCTGCAGAAGAAGACTTGGCTTCTCATGAAGATTCTGTGCCATCTGCTATGACAACTCGTCTGCGCAGGCAGAGTGAGCGGGAAAGAGAACGTGAACTTCGTGATGTAAGAATTAGGAAAATGCCTGAGAACAATGACTTGCTTCCAGTTTCCCAGACAGAGCCCTCTATATGGACAGTTGATGATGTCTGGGCCTTCATCCATTCTTTGCCTGGTATGTAATTTACTATTTTGTCCTTAATGTTGTTATTATTTGTTCACACTCAGGAATGATGTTAAATCCATCCACACTTTTTGTACAAACAGGCTAGAGAAGTTCTGTATGTATGTATAAGTTAAATGTCATTTGCTATTGAAATGTGATCTATTTCCTCTTGCTTATCCCCTCAGCACAACTGGGTATATTTTCATACTCCCCAAGTCAATAAAAACTGACTAGTCTGCTTCTGCTCTGACACCCCAGCTGGTGAAGATATTAAAGTGTTCTCTTCTCTTCAGTCTGATTTCTCTTGAGAAGTCAGTAGAGAGATTGAGTCAGAAACTTCTTCCCTTCTGCTCTTCTATTTTTCTATTTCTTCTTTATTCTTTAAACTTTTTTTAAAGTGAAATAAGAGAGTGTGTGTGTGCGTGTATGTATATATATATATATATATATATTTTTTTTTTTTTTTTTTTTTTTTTTACATTTTTTAAAGTTAATCGACACCATATAGAATATGGTAAGATTCTGATTTCTTTTTAAAAATGAAGCTAGTTCTTTTATTTTTATTTATTTATTTATTTTGGTACTGGGGATCAAACTCAAATCCTTGTGCTTGCGAGGCAGGCGGCGGAACCACTGAGTTAAATCCCTGGCCTCTGAAGCTGGTTCTTTTAAAAGAAGCTACAGTTTTTTTTTTTTTGGTACCGCAGATCGAACTTAGGACCTTACACTTGCAAGGCAGGCAGTGGAATCACTGAGCTAAATCCCCAGCCCAAAGCCTACATTCTTTTAATTCTTTTCATTAAATATCTGGAGCACTTCTGAAAGTTTATTTTTCAAGTAGATAGCTAAAATTCAGTCAGTCTCATACTGAGAATAACCTTATTTATGTTTTCCTGTTCTGTTCTCATTTTGATACTCTTTTCATCCAGTTAAGTCTCTTTTTTCTTTGAAGCAATAAAAATCTTTAGGTTATAAAGACTTTCTCCAGAGAGCTGGCAATTAAAGCTATACCTTTCTCATGACGAGATCCATATTGGTTATGTGTGTTAGACAGTATATTTCTTTTAAATCAGCAAATCTTACTCATTTTGTGATCTTTGGAATACGGAAAATGAGATTTTAAAATTTGTTCCATTTGGTTTTATAAATACATCATTTCTCTTGATTCAAGCTTTCTAGAAGAATAAATCCCATTTGAATTATCTACCAAACTTAAAAATTAAGGTAGTTATTAGCTATTATTGTTATCTTTCTGTGAAAGTGATCAAAATTTCATAAGGAAACTTAGAGCTAATGTGCTATGTAAGAAAATATATTTAGAAATACTAGTTTAGGGCCAGGGATTTAGCTCAGTGGTTTTGCCGCCTGCTGCGCAAGCGCAAGGACCCAAGTTCGATCCCTGGTACCAAAAAAAAAAAGAAATACTAGTTTAAAAAAACTGCCCCCAATTTTAACTCATACAGAACTCTCTGAAATTTTGTTATTTTATCAGTATGCTTCTATAAATGTTAAATTTAAAAATCAAGATATATATGGTCACTTTTAAAGAAAGATGGAATTGTTTAAAGGAGGTACAGTATCCTTTTTATGTGTGTGGTACTCAGGATTGAACCTAGGGCCTTTGCACTGAGCTACATTTCCAACCCCCATCCACTCTTTATTTTGGAGACAGGGCCTAAAATGCCTAGGCTGGGCTTGAATTTGTGATCCTCCTACCTCAGCCTAGGAGGTGTACCACTATACCCAAGGAAGGAAGGTATACTTTGTTTACATGAAGATATTTAAGCATATGCCTAAGAAAACTAAGATCGAAGTTAATTGTCAACCATGTGGGTTAAGAATCTGCTTTAGACTTGATATGTTAGAGGATGGTGAGTCGTTAGTGGTTATGGTTTACTATTTAATGAAACAATACTTGGTTTTAAACGAGTATAGCTATATTGAGAATTAACATTGGAATCTATACTGATCACCAGGTTCTGGACTTCAGTTCTGTCATCTTAAGTAGTCTGTCTTAAAGTGGGGCATTACATCAGTTTGTCTCATTTCTCATTTGCTGAAATATTTTTCCTTTAAAAGGAGAGTTGGTTTATATCCTGAGGAAATTATTTGACCAAATAATTAACAAGCAATAGATACTGTTGATTGTTCTATTTCTTCGTGTGAAGTTTTTCTAGGACTAATTTTCCCCAGCATTTATTTGCTCTGTGGCTTCTTTTGGCTGCTTTATTAGAACAAAGGCTAACTCCTTTGTCTCATTCTTACTTCCTTTGAGTTAAAAAAAAACAAACAAAGAAATTCAGTTTATATTGCCATGTAGAGCTTTCAATGATACAAATAGCCTGCTACAGCCTGCATGCCATAGGTTCACCACCACTGACAGTTTTGTTGCAAGTTGTTTAGAGAACGTTATATAACATTAAAAGCAGACTGCTTTAGGGCTGGGGATTTAGCTCAGTGGTTTCGCTGCCTGCTGCGCAAGTGCAAAGACCTGAGTTCAATCCCGGGGACCAAAAAAAAAAAAAAGCAGACTCCTTTAGACTTCTTAACACAAACCCACAAGGCAAGAAGAGCATGGAGTGACATATTTCAAGCCCTAAAGGAAAACAACCTCCAACCCAGATTGATGTACTCTGGAAAACTATCTTTCCAAATTGATGGAGAAATAAGATACTTTCAAGACAAAGAACACCTTAGGAACTTCAAGAATACCAAACTAGTACTCCAAAAGATTTTAAACAATATCCTGGGAAAAGACAATGAGGATCACAACCCCAGGAAGCCCAGCAGAATGGATCCATCAGGCAGGACAAGAAATTAAATGCAAAGAGGGAGAATCCAACAAAAAGTAAAAGTCATGATAAGGATAAGTCAATACATATCAGTTATAAACATCAATGTTAATGGTCTCAGTTCACCAATCAAAAGAAATAAAGACTGGCAGAATGGGTCAAGAAGCAAGATCCAACAGTATGCTCCATATAAGAAACAAACTTAATTCAAAAAGAAATTCATAGACTGAAAGATAAAGGGTGGGAAACAATACTCTGTGTGACAGGAACCCAAAAAAAAGCAAGGGTAGCTATCCTCTTTGCAGATCAAAGTGGATTTCAAACCCACACTGATTAAGAGAGACAAAGAAGGACATGACATCCTTGTGAAGGGAACAATCCAAGAGGAAGAGATGACAATCATAAATATCTATGCACCAAACACTAGTGTACCCAACTATATAAAATAAATACTAAAGGACATGAAAAATCATATAAGCACTAATACAATTGTAGTGGGGGACCTTAATACCCCACTGTCACAAACAGATCAACTAGACAAAAAAAATAACGAAATATTAGAACTCAATGAAACTCTTGAACAAATGAACTTAACAGATGTTTACAGAGTGTTCCACCCCACCAAATCAGAATACACATTCTTTTCAGCTGCACACGGGTCATTCTCTAAAAGAGACCACATACTTGCTCATAGAATATATTTAAGTAAGTGCAAAGGAATTGAAGTTATCACCTGTATATTATTGGACCATACTGGAATGAAATTGGAGATCAACAGCAAAAGAAACTGCAAGAATTTCATAAACACATGGAAGCTGCACAACACACTTTTGAATAACCAGTGGGTCACAGAGGAATTTAAAGATGAAATCAGACAGTTCCTACAATTACATGACAATGCCAGTACAACGTATTGGAATCTATGAAAGCAGCCTTATGAGGGAAATCCATAGCAGTGAGTGGTTCCACTGCCTGCCTCACAAGTGCAAGGACCCTAGTTCGATCCCCAGTACCAAAATAAATAAATAATAATAATAATTAGTTCGGGCCAGGGATTTGGTTCAGTGGTTCCGCCACCTGCCTTGCAAGCACAAAGTCCCGAGTTTGATCCTCAGTACCAAATAAAAAGAAACTCATAGCAGTGAATACGCACACTAAGAAAACAGAACAAGCTCAGTTATACAAGCTGAACCTCAAGCTTCTAGAAAAAGAAGAGCAGGACAAACCCAAGGGAGGAAATTATAAAGATCAGGGCAGAAATCGATGCAGTGGAGACTTAAGAGAACAATACAAAAAGAAATCAATGAAGCCAAGAGTTAGTTCTTCAAAAGAATAAATAAAATTGACAAACCTTTAGTCAACCTTATCAGAAAAAGGAAAGAAAAGGCCCAAAACCATGCAATTAGGAATGAAAAGGGTGAAATTACAACCGACCCAGCAGAAATCTAGAGGATCAAGACCTACTTTGAGAACCTATTTGCCAATAAGATGGAAAATACTGAAGAAATGGACAGATTCCAAGATATGTGTGAATTACCAGAGTTGAACATGAAGACCTTAAAATTGTAAACGACCCAATATTAATGAAATTGAAAATGTAGTTAAAAACTTACCAACTAAGAAAAGCCCTGGTCCTGATGGCTTCACTGCTGAATTCTGCAAAACATTTAGAGAGGAACTACTGCCACTACTTTTTAAACTCTTCAAAGAAATTGAAAGGGAAGCAATACTCCTGAATTCATTCCTGGAAGCAAGCATCACCTTGATCCCCAAAGCAGAGAAAGACCCAACCGAAAAAGAGAACTATAGGCCAATCTCACCAGTGAACATAAATGCAAAAATCCTTACTAAGATACTGGCAAATAGAATGCAGAAGAGCATCAAGAAGATCATATACCTTGACCGAGTGGGATTCATCCCAGGGATGCAGGGATGGTTCAACATATGCAAATCAATCAGTGTAATACACTATATCAATAGAGCCAAGGACAAAAACCATATGATCATCTCAATAGATGCAGAAAAAGCATTTGACAGAATCCAACACGCGTTTATGGTAAAAACCCTACAAAAAATCGGAATAGACAGTCTCAACCTCAATCTGATAAAAGCCCTCTATGAAAAACCAACAGCCAATATCATACTAAATGGTCAAAAACTGAAATCTTTCACACTAAAATCAGGAACAAGACAAGGGTGTCCACTATCACCACTCTTGTTCAATATAGGAATCAGGTGGCTGCCTGTCTGCAGTGGTGTGATTCGGTGTCTTCCGCATGACTCAGGACCTCCGTAGGGCGTGCACAGACCTGCCTGTCTGCAGCGGGCTGATTCGGCGTGTGTTCCGTACGACTGGGGACCTCGGCAGGGTGTGGGCAGACCTGCCTGTCTGCAGCGGGGTGATTCGGCGTCTTCCGCGTGACTCCAGTCCTCACTTTTGACAGGAGCCAATACTACTCTTTCTTGATACAGTGAACTGCCTTTTGCAAAAGTTTTTTTGTATTTATTGACCTCTAAATCCACAGATTTAATTTCTATATAGGCAGTGCTCGCTTCGGCAGAACATATACTAATTTCTATGTAGGCATATAAAGTAGGGATCATTTCTAAATGTACAAATGTTTGCTAGTTTTTGTAATACTAGTTTATAGAGACTTGTGTGCTCTACAGTATTGAGTTGCAAGTGATCTTTTCACCAGCCTTACTGAATCAGTTTTTATGCAGGGCATGTTTATTTTGTGTTTAGCTGGAGAAGTAACTGGATACTTGCAAAGTTCAGCTGGTACCTGTGCACAAAGTTCAGCACCTATACTGATAGCAGCACCACGCTTGGTACTGGTGAGTTTAAGCCAGCCGAGCTGACTGGTTGCTTCAGTGGTGTATATTTTGTACATGTTGTTGGGCTCCAGCCATTTTACAGAAGTAGATGCTGATGTCAGAAACTCAGCTTAGTATACTTTGAGCACTGTTTAACATTTAAAAATTTTCTCCAGTGAAAGCATATTTGGTTCTGCCCCCCATAGTTAGCTTAGAAAAGATGTGATCTAAAATTCTGAAGATATTGCATTCCTATTTAATCATGCTGTTTCCCAAAACATTTTTTTGTTCATTATCTTGTGAATACATTTACTGTCCCCTATAAGAAGACATCTCAAGAGGAATTTCACAACGAAAGAAAAAGAGCACATTATGTTTTCCTTGTGAAGAACTCCTTATTTCTATTCCCAAATGTAGCTCTTGTGGCCCTCATTAGTTCTCATTGCTCCTATTTTCTGAATCTTAATAAGTCCTGTCCTCGGGCCGGGATTTAGCTCAGTGGTTTCGCCGCCTGCTGCGCAAGCGCACGGACCGGAGTTTAATCCCCAGTACCAAAAAAACAAACAAAACCTAGTAAGTCCTGTCCTGTCCTGTCTTTCTCTGCTTTCCTTTTCTGTGTTCTTGTAAGTAAGACTGAAGAGAAGAACATTAGTTGTTCCATAAAAAGAAGGATGAAATCACAACCAGATGCAAGATTAGTCAGTTTTGTCTGCCCAGTTTTACTGAGAGCTACCTCTGGGGAAAGCAAAGGGACTTTTCTATGGTGAGTAGTATCATTTCATCTGTATAGTCTCTTTTATATGGTACATGGACAAAACCACAAGTTTTTTAAGTTTATGGAAATGTCAATTTTTAAAAGTCTGAGAAATTATTAAAATAGAGGGAATAGTAGAGATACAACTAAGAGAAGATATTGGAAAAGAACCAAGAGAATAGGTGGCTATACAGCTGAACACAGGAAAAACTGTATTAGTCTTATAAATAGTGCTTCTGTAGATTATATTTTTGTTCATTGTTCATCATTTATTTACACGTCTAGTCTTCACTTAATCTTAAATGTGTTCTGCAATAATGGTTTGTGTTTGGTACTAGGGTTGTAAGAGACACATCATTTTTTCAAACCCAAAGATTTGCAATGGAAGCAGATAATCATTCTAGCAAAACTGTGATATTCAAAGATGTAATACTGTCTTTTTCTTTGTGTTTTCCCTTAGAATGCTGAGTTTAATAAAACAGATTTTTAGATGTTTGCATTCTCTCCTATCTTGGCTCAAGTCATTACCTAATCTACTGGTTTCTTTACTTTTAGTGGAGAAGTTATAGAGTACCCTGGATGTGCAAAAATTTTAGTAGACAGTAGAAACAGGTTTGGATAGGTACTCTTACCTTCTAAAGCACCCATTTTATTTTATTTATTTATTTTTGGTACTGGGGATTGAACTTGGGACTTTGTCCTTGCGAAGCAGGGCCAGTGCCACTGAGCTAATTCCCTGGCCCTAAAGCACCCATTGAAGACAGAAGGCTAAGATATTATTTGGCTGGAGATTATCCTGCAAGCTAGTAATTTCAGTGAAAATTTGTTTTCTTATAAAAAAAATGAACAAGCGCAAGGACCCAAGTTCAATCCCCGGTACCAAAAAAAAAAAAATGAAGATGAGTCCAGTGATAGACTTGCATTTGAAATTATAAATTGAGCAGTGTAATACATTTTAGCAGCCCTGTACTTATACTGCAATTTTTTGTTGTTTTTTGAGGCAGGGTCTTACTGTATATATATAGTTAAAGCTGGCCTTGAAGTTGTGGTGATCCTCTTACCTCAGCCTCCTAAGTGCTGGGATTACAGGTG
This sequence comes from Heterocephalus glaber, assembly GCF_053883595.1. NCBI lineage: Eukaryota > Metazoa > Chordata > Mammalia > Rodentia > Bathyergidae > Heterocephalus > Heterocephalus glaber. Next base: position 46,811,761 of record NW_028258324.1, on the reverse strand, counting down.
TGTGTCACTACACCTGGCTTGATACTGCAATCTTGAGTGAACAATAAAAATATTTTAGAAGTGGCTGGCAGTAAAGGTCATAAAATACAAATGATAATGAAAGTGGTACTCTGATACTTGAGAAAATATGCCAGCTTGTTATTTATGTGGCAGAGCACTATATTTTATTTCTCTGTACCTACGTATGGAGGACATATTACCCAAAAATAAATTCATTAACTATAATTGGTTAATGCAAATCTGCATTTGTGGGATGCTTTGAGGTGACACCATAGTCCTTTCTGTGAGGGAAATGTTATATATAGATAGATTGCTGTATGTTTTTACTTACTATTTCTACAATATTTTTTTTTTTTGGTACCGGGGATCGAACTTGGGTCCTTGCACTTGCGCAGGAGGCGGCGAAACCACTGAGCTAAACCCCCGGCCCTCTACAGTATTTTTTTAGAGCAAGAATTCCAAGTAAATTGCTTGAGCTTAATTTCAAATTAATTCTTATTTTCAGAATGTGAACAAATACTCTTTTTCCGAGGGTGAACAATGGAATACTATAAGTAAATTTCGTTAATCAGCTTGTATTTCACATTCTCAGATCCAGTGAGAGCATAAATGTGACTTTTAGAAGTAATGTCTAATTCTTGCGTGTTTAATTCTAACTTCCTTCTTCTGATCAAATTCCAGGCTGCCAGGATATTGCAGATGAGTTCAGAGCACAAGAGATTGATGGACAGGCCCTTCTCTTGCTAAAAGAAGACCATCTCATGAGTGCAATGAATATTAAGTTAGGTCCAGCTCTAAAGATCTGTGCACGCATCAACTCTCTGAAGGAGTCTTAACAGGCACATGGGCCTTTGATAAAACACCAGTTTTATTCTTCTTAAACAGACTTGTAAGGTAAAGGCCTAATTTGGCCTAAAATACTACATTTATTATGATGGATGGCCAAGCACATTGAGATCTCTGCATCAAATGCTGACATTTCTTCTACAGATGTAATCATTGTACATTTTCATAATTAGTCAACATTGGTGAAATTAATTTTATAGGTTACATGCAACATTGAAAGACTTGTTATAGAGGGCCATGGTATTTTTCAAAGAAACATGTTATACTAGATAATTTTTTTAGAAGTGATTTTATCATAATATAAAGAATCCTTTTAAATGTAATTTGATGATTTACATTTTTTTAATTTAGTTTTCTTATACTTCTTTGTACCCTATTAATTTTCTACAAATTGTCATAAAGATACTGAATAATTTAGGAGTCCAATAATGGAATCATACATAATGAAACATCAGTTTGAATTTTAAAAATCGTATCTTTCAGACAAATACTTTGTCTCTAAGAAAATATTGTATACTAGCATGAATAATACTGATCTAGAGATCAAGAGTTGGTTTCTGTTTCAGACTTAAAGCAGAGTTCTTAATGGAAGACAGTTTTGCTCTCCAGAAGACATTTAGAAATATTTTGGTTGTCACAGCTTGAGGTTGCTCTTGCTATCTAGTAGGAGGAAGCCAGAGACATTCTTAAATAACCCACAATGTACAGGACAGCCCTCCATTATAAGGAATTGTCTGATCCAAAATGCCAACAGTGCCAAGGTTGAAAAACCCTGATGAGGAAGGAGTGATAAATGTTGCTCTTTTTCACCCAAAGGGAGTTTTAAAAGATGGGGCATAATAAGGAATACATATACAATGGTAGTATTATTTAGATAGTATTAATGTTCTGAAGTATTTTTCCAAATTTATTATGTACACACAAAGGAGGGAAAACATAAAATTGGCTTAAAAATAAAGACTAGCTTATAAATAATTTGACCCTCAGATACTACTGATTCATATTATCTTGCTTATCTCTGTGCTCCTTTGCACTGAAGAAGGCATAATACAATTACACTGATAATTCATTACATCTTTTTCTGGCCAGAAAACTTTGCAGTGGATGCGTGATTGATCTTTGGATATTTTTTTCTAATATTGAATATGCTGAGTCTAGCTAGCATGCACATTCCTTTTTCCTTTACTAAATCTTTGCATGCTTCCTGCAAAGCACTTACCGAGTGATTTCTCTTGGATAATCATATCTAATTTTTAAAAATTTTTATTTCACTGAACAGTTTTCTGTAGAGTTGGGACACTAAAACAAAATCATGGGAGTATGAGAGCTTTACAGTTCTGGACATCAAAAGTTTTTAAGGGCCTGGAGATTTAGCTCAGCTCAGTGGTTCCACTGCCTGTCTCGCAAGCGCAAGGACCCAAGTTCGATCCCTGGTACCAAAAAAAAAAAAGCTTTTAAGAAGATTATGAAGGTTTTGTTTTAATCATTTCTTGTATCTTTACGATTGAAATATTTTAATAATTGAAGGGACACACACTGATATTTGGCCACAGGAACTAAGTAAGTGAAGACAAAACGAGTCCATGAGTTTTAGTCATTTTTCACTGTTCTTTTCTAAAAGATTTTGTTGAGCTAGTACAAAATTAAAGATGTCACTGGGCCGGGGATTTAGCTCAGTGGTTCCGCTGCCTGCCTCGCAAGCACAAGGTCCCGAGTTCGATATCCGGTACCAAAAAAAAAGAAAAGATGTCACTAAAGACATCACAGATATTTATCTTTCAGCTTTGTGTACATTAGAAAATGTTGATTATTTTTATACAAAAATACAGCGGGTAATTTTTTTAATCTTTAGATGCCTCTTGTTTGAATGTATGCTTTGTGGGATTCTTTGTGTAGTAACGTTTTTAAAATGATGTTTATTGATAGTCATGTGTAGGATTAGAATGTGTAATGTAATATAAGGCTCATGTTCCAGACCCACAATAGCTTGTAGTCTATGTTATATATTTCTTTGTATCACATTTTTAATTACTGGATTAAAGTTTCAAGGAAAGGTAGTACTCTATAATCAGTTTTCATTCATTAGTAGTTAATCATGATGGAATTGCCATATGCTTTTCCTCTCACCTTGCAATTTCAGAATATATAGGCTAAGCAGTTGTAAGAGATTACCCACTAGATGTGAAGGAAGGAGGCACAGAGGAAAATCTCCCTTGAAATGAAAACTTTATTGTAGGTAAAACTGATTATTCAGGGATAGCCTCCCCTAGCAATAATGATTCTCTCTCTTTACTGTTTTATCTATAGCCTTTAAGGTGTTAACTTTGAATTATGTTCTAAGTTTTCTTTTTATCAGCTTCCTGTACTAATATCAGTTTTTCTGTACTTAAGCCCCTGTGCCAAGCACTGTGTTAAGTATTTAGAAGATGATCATAAGAAGGATTTCTACTGGAGAACACCTTGAACTCCTAAATCTTAAAACTCGTCCGATCTTCTGTTGTCCCCACTCATAACATACTTAGAAAATACACTTGGTTTCACATCATTTCTTTTGAGGAAGTGGTTCATTTACCATCTACTGATAGTTCTAACATTGATGCACCTATATCTGTCTAGATGATGTAATTACCTTAATTTCAAAGCTTCAGTTACATGTAATGGAACACTGGCTGTCCACCTCTGAGCTTTGAACCATTTCAATGTGATATAGGTAGGGAGAGTGCTACTATTTCATTTCCTTCCATTTTACTGTTTTAGGACTTTGGGGGAAAAAAGAATGACAAGCAGATAGGAAACATGGGAGGTTTTCCTATTTCTGCTACCTATATATTTGCATTTCCTCACTTTAAACTGTTGCACTCTTTTCCCATTGGGGAGAAAACCACAATTTTTATTTGCTTTAAGCTTTGTATTCCTAGGAAAGTAAATAAGCTGTGAGAACTGGTTTGTAAAAGTATTTTTGTATGACATTACTGTTTATCAACCCTTGCATAGTCATGTGTAAGACACAGCTAAGGCAGCTCTAATATAATCAGTTTAGCATGGGACAGACTGTCCCCAAACCTGTCATCTTTCTAGTGGCATATAACTCTTTGAAATTTGTTGTGGAATCCTCTAAACAGAATTTTTTTTTAAGTCTCCATTGAAGGGCCATCACTGAGGAACAGAGAAGGTAGAACATGAGGAAAGAAATGTTAGTGCTTGACTTGAGAATGGGAATGAGGCAGACAAGGAGACCTGCAACTTGTTTAGCTCACTTCAGCACTGAAAAACTTTCTGCACTTTTGATTTTAATATTCACATTTTACCTATCTTAAAATAGAAATGATTTTTTTTTTAGGTTATCCCACTGTTTATTTTTGCTTTCTGGTGTATTGAAATACTCATGACTTTTTTTTTTTTTGTACCAGGGATTGAACTCAGGACTTTGTGCCTGCAAGGCAGGCATGGTGCCATTGAGCTAAATCCCCAGCAACACTCATTAACTTGTATGAAACAAGTATTGTGACCATGGTTTGAAGAATTTTTTTTTTTTTTTTGGTACCGGGAATCGAACTTGGGTCCTTGGTCTTGCGCAGTAGGCGGCGAAACCACTGAGCTAAATCCCCGGCCCTGGTTTGAATAATTTTTGACATTCTATCTTCATATATTAAGTATAGAATTGCAAATCAGACATCTATTCAGAATACAACCCGTGGACTGAAATTTGTCATAGTGCCCCCTCTCTCACTGGCTTGTTCAATTACATTTTTTTTTTTTTTTGGTACCGGGGATCAAACTTGGGTCCTTGCGCTTGCGAGGCAAGCGGCAGAACCACTGAGCTAAATCCTGGGCCTCAGTTACATATTTTAAAGTCCAGTGTTTACATTTGCAGGATTTTGGTACCACCATGCCACAGGTATATTAGGGATGCAATAGAGTCACATAGTCTTAGGCTGTGTTTTCATGTGTTTAAACAATCTTGGAAAGAATAAACTATTATAGATACATGTTAATGAACCTGACCTTAGAGCTCTGTCCAGTAGATAAATCTCTGACTTGGAAACACTGCTAAAATGTTTTAGATATATTTTCAACCAGAATAGCCTGGTTCTAATTTGAAGACGCTCATTCTTGATGAATGACAGAAACACATGCTGCGCACTGGCACTGTGTTAGCTAATGGCATTAAAGGGTCCCACCTCACTTCCTCCTATAAAGTTGCTTTCAGCTCCCAGAGCTGCATGAATGAAAACTTTTCTTTGGGAGACTTTTATCTGAAAAATCCTGGAGATTTTGTAATGAGGCTAATTTTAAGGAGGGAAGCAGCCTTGGCACCTTTTCTAAAATGGTGTCTAGCAGTCACGTTTCAGTGAAATCTTTGGGTAGTAGAAACTGGCCCAGCTATGTACATGTTTGCTCAGTCTGTTTCTGGTGTACCATGTATGTAACTAGCTCTGTCCTTTAGAAGGATTTCTGGGAGGGAAAGTGGGAATTGGAGGAGACATATAGGAAGACAAAAAGTATTCCAGACCCAAGATGATAGCACAATTAAGTGAAATCATGTAGTATAGATATGACTTTCATCAGCAGTTCAAAATAATTGTAATTGTTGGGTTCCCATTATGGTAATGCACAAGTTTAGGGTCTTTTGTCTGTTTGGTGGTGCTGGGGATTGAGCGCAGGATCTCTCAACCCCTAAATTATGTTCCCAACTCCTATAATTTGTCAAGATTTACCTGAATAAAATTTGTTTAAAATTTGGTAATTACTTTGCCAATTAACCCTGACCTTAGGAACACAGATATTAATAGTACCAGTGACACATAAGTTAGTGATTTTTTAATTTTTGAAGATGACAGCTATTACAATTGGAGAATAATTTGTCAAAAATTCAAAGGCTCTTATGTCCAAAATTATAGAGAATAGTTTCTATTTTCAGGTCCCACATTTGAACCAACTATTATAAAGAAAGATTAGGTTGTGTCTCAGTTTGAGGATTGGGTGACTAAGAGCTATAGGGTTTCTCTTTACTAGTCCCAATTTCAGAAAACACAAACATACCTCTATTTCTTAGGTGCAAAGCAGTATGGATCATACCATGAATGATGTAACCTACATTCATTAATACTGGTATTTTGTAAATCTAGAGTATTCAATTTCATCTCAAAGACTGTGATTCAATTTAGATAAGCACAAATACAGTATTAGGAAGTCAATATACCATCTTACTAAAACTTAAACCTGTGAAGCTGTACATCTTTAAAAAACTGGGGAGCATACCTTTTGTTAGAAATTCGTATAATGTATCACTGTATGATTTCCTTCATAACAGCAATACAAGCCATTTTTTCAAAAGTTTATTACATTACTGTTTTTGGAAAAAGTTTCCAAAGTTTTGCACTTTTTAGCACATATTTAACTTTAGAATCACACCATGACAAAGCTGTTTTGTAAGGCACTGATGTAATTACCATCACATTCCAGAGGAAACCATCTGGCGAGTCCATGCCCTCCCTTCTGTGTCTTCAAGGCAGCTTCCCTGTGCAGGGCCTTTGTTGTGGTTGTCTTTAAAATATTCACTTTGAGTTTTTTAAAAAATGAGTAAATAATCTCTGTCAGTTGTACCAGGTAGTCTCATTGAATTAACATGATGAGTGAAGACACATCACACTGGGCTGGAGACTGGATCTTCACCTCATTTCGTTGGTTAATTAGTTGTGTGACACCTTGGGCGATTATGTAATCTTCTGAACATACAGTATTGTGCCTGCACTACTCAAAATGTGCATTTTGGCTTAAAGCATCTTGGTCTCTCCCAGTTCTGCAGTTGTGATGCTAGGCCACATAATGGAGTTTTTTAAAAGCTGCATCTACTCTTCTCTTTTGCTTTTTAATGGTTTTATACTTAAGAGCTTTTGCTAAAAAATTATTAAGCATCCATTTCCTGGGTCACTTTATAGTATTTATTCTCTTAAGGATTGAGGTAGAAAATTCACACAGATAAGCAAATGATAACCTTTTTCTAAATGCTACCTGTTGGTTAACCATGGAACACATGAACATGAGTATTGTTATAGTTAGATATCCATTTAACAAATAATTTGAATGCTCATATCATGTGTGGTATATATGATTAAGAAACTAACAAGTAAAGTCATCCCAAACAAAATTCATTTTAGCTTAAACATAATACTATGTACAGACTAATTTGGAACTGAGAAGGAATGTTTTATTGCATTAGGTAAAGAATTAGACCAGATGACAGTCAAAGGGTCTGAATCACACCCTAATTCCTGTAACACATTTCATATACTACACATCAATAGACCATATTCTTGATAGATTACAAAATTAAGATCACTTAACATTAATAACTTACATTTTGAAACTCTTGAGAGAGCCAATATTTCATAGCATTATTTTGACCCTTGAGTATGTTTCAGCGTTGTTGATATGCAGGGTGTGTGACAGGACAAAAAAAGTTGACATTGATTTATTGTACATTTTTAACTGCAAAAGCTTTAACCATTATTGGCAGTGTAGCAGTTTTTAGAATGTATACTGCCAAAGCGAGCATAAGTGTAGGCAATTTTTGAAAACTGAAAAATCTCAAAGGAAATCACTAGAACAGGCCTTTTGTGTGATTACACAAAAATTTTATATTTTAAGATCACCACCTTTTAAAGCTATGTAAGAATCAATTATAGTACGTATTGCATAATACAAGGGTGCCCTTTAAAATGCAGAACTGTTAAAACCATTGCTTGAATTCACAAGTATTCAGAGAGTAAACATTGAAAGGGAGAATCAGTTATTAATGGGGTAAAATTCCTTTGTCACTCTAGGATTCAAAACCACATTGTAATTTCTAGCTTTAAATATTAATATCGGTTGATACTAACATTCATGAAAATATATTTAAAAACTTTTACATTCATAGTTGCAGTTGAAGCAGGAAAATATCCAAATAAGTGGGATTAGAATCTAGACTCTTTCAAACCAATTGAAACAGGAACACTGACATCTAAATTGCCAGACAACCTAGGTTTTATAAATTGTTCTGTGGTACTGGTTAAAAATTATTTTTAATGTTTTAATTAAGTTATACTTGTTTTTTCACATATTTTATTCAAATTATGCTGTTAAAATATCTATTGCATATTATGCTGTTAAAATATCTATTGCATATTTTTTGTATATGTGTTCTTAAATTTTGAAGTCAGTTGAGTACAAAGGTGGTAATTTTGGACATATAATTTCCAGGTTGTTTGACTAGATTCCTAGTCGCTTCATTTAAATGATTTGTCTTGTTTTTTCCATAAGAGGAAAAAGAGTGAGTTCCAAAACCTATCCTCAAGGTAAGGATTATGCCTGTAGTGAAGATTGGCTATTGTGGACAGCAGTGTACAGGGACAGATATTGACAGTAGTGAATTGCGGCATGATAAAAAATTAGTGAATTTTTTCTTTTAAATTTGTTAAAGACACATTGCCATTAATCCCCCTCAGAATACTCCTCACTTCAAACATACTTATCCCATCATTCTTGCCACTTTCTGAAGCAGTTTGGAAGTCCTGTCATGAGTGTTTTTAGTTGCATTGTTATGGCTGCCTCTGACTCAATTAAAAATGTTTACTTCTCATGTTCATTTTGACTTTGGGAAACAGCCATTAAGTTGCATGATGCCAAATCTGGTGAATGAGGACATACCACAATGTTTTTACCAGCCTGACACTGTTGGATAGCACTCAGTGGCATCATTCACCTTATTTTTAATAACACCTCATAAGACACAAAAGAGAACTTCCTAAACTGCTTCAGAAAGTAGCAAGAATGCTGGGGTAAGTGGGTTTGAAGCAAAGGGGAGTAGTTTGAGGGGGATTAATGGCAAGGATATTTACTATAATAAATATTTCAAAATTTAAATATTCACCATATATTTCAATCACACCTTGTATTTAAGCCTTAAATTAGAAATTTTCTTTTTGCTTTAAAAACTTCTGTAGTTGTTAACAAAGGCAAATTGTTGTGGTAAGCTTTTTCAAATTTTTGATGATTCAAGCACATCAATTTTTTTCATTCTTCCTTTTGTTTCCTCCCATTGTTCTAAAATAGAACTTTCAATCCCAGCATTTGAGAGGCTGAGGCGGGAGGATCACCATGCGTTCAAGGCCAGCTTCAGCTACATAGTGAGTTCAAGGCTAGTCTAAATTACATGGTGAGATCTTGACTGTCAACCAATAAATAAATAAGAAAGACTTTCATATTATTAAACCTCAAAAAATGATCCACCCAGGATGAACAAAGAATCACCAAGGGAAAGAACTTTATCTTTACAGGAACCAAAATGTTGAGATTATATAGAGTGTATTCTTTACATTGGCTATTGTATTAGAGTCCTCCTTACAGGAAATGAAATAGTTTTTGCACTCTTAGAATTAGAATTCCTAGACTAGTCTCTGTGGCTAAAGTTTTTAAATGTATAGCCTGAAAATGAAGTTAATTTTGCATTATAAGAGCACACCATGATTTATGTAAAAAGTGTTCATTTGGTGTATTTTTTTAAAAAAGAGAAAGCACTTTCATATTAACAAATAGCATGGTTATGAATTTTAGATTTTCCTATTCGTTGTGTCTATTCAGTGAAGTAAAACTGAGCATTCAAATGTTTGTTGATGGCAACATTAATTGAAAGCACCTTATGCTCTGCTGCTTAAACTTGCTTGTAATTGCACCTTTGTTACCTGCACATTTTCACACAGAATATTGTTGTAACATTGCTTCACATGGGTCTGGATGGAAGACGAGTGGGCCTACAGGATCATTTATTTATATTGTTTATATACAATAATATATTGTAGACTAGATGTAAGTTCTTTACAAATAAAAGCCTCTTCCATTTGGCTGGTCTGTTGAATTTTTTTTCCTTTTAGGTTTATGAGATGCGCAGAAATTTAAGTAAACAAAAAGCTTAATGAGGGATTTGAAAGTTATAAATTATCCTGACTTAAAATCCACAAAGTGTTAAAGTTGCTACTAATCAAGTTCACTATATTTTAAAATATTCCATTTTCACAGTATGGCCAGTTGGAAGATAAGGCATTCAGAGTAAAGAGTGAAATAAAGGGGGCCAGGTGTAGACCTTCAAAAGGTTTAAACACACCCTGTTGTTCAGTTGACTACAGGTTTACTTCTACTGAACTTTGGACACAGCTGTTTGCTTATTTTATAAAGCAGTGTGATTTCTATTCCTATTTTCTCTGTTTTTTAGTATGTTACTATGCAGTATAGTGGATGCCTCTCTCCCTTGGAGTGTCTTCTTTTATCAGAACCTGCTGTGGCCACCATTTGTCACACTGGTCATTTCCTGGGACTTTGTATCTAAAGCTAAGAGGTGCTGTGAACTGGAATAAAAATGCTGGGCCCTGGGCAGCCAGAAGGCCCACCACGTGGGCAAACAAAAGCTGACATCCTCGAGGTTTTTCTAGAACTCTGTTTTACCACATTGTGTCAGCACTTACCTGAAGTGCTTAATACCATAAATTTTCAGATCTCAAGTTTTCCAGAGTTGAGTATCTGCATAAACTTTACCAACTGAGGACCTCCTATCCAAAAACCTCCAAAATTCAAAACTTTTTAGTGTCAACATTTTAAAAATTTCAAGGGCCTGGGATTTAACTCAGTGGTTCCACCGCCTGCCTCTCAAGCACAAGGACCCGAGTTCGATCTCCGGTACCAAAAAAAAAATTTTTTTTTAATTTCAGATTTCAGAGCATTTTTGATTAGAGATGCTGCTCAACCTACACTTACAACTCAAAGAATTCTTAATTACCCAGCAACATTTTTTGATTTGTCCTAGGTGGCTAGTGCTAACTAAAGAGACTGTGTGCACAAGCAAATGGTTTTCTTCTCTATGGGATCACAAATCCTTAAAATGTTCATGGGGGTTGTGCATTTTTAGGTGAAAAATAGGAAACATTTTTCACATTTGACTGAAACAAACTGTTCTTTCAAAAAACAATGAATGGGATTAATGAAGAGTAGTGTATCACAGTGGTAGAGCATGAACTCTGGAGCCAGACTTCTGAGTTTGAATCTCACCCTTTCTCAACCCTCAGTGACTAGCTATGTAGACTTTTAGTGAGTTTCTTAACTTTGAAGCTTTAATTTCTTTATCTGTAAGAGGAAGGTGATAATAGTATACATGAGAGTTATAAGGATTAAATCAGTAACTATATAAAATACATACAACAGTGCCTACAAATACCTTCCCATGTCTTTGCTATTCTTTGTGCTCCATAGCACTTGCTTTACGACATTTACAAAATAATGGAAATTAATTTATTTGTGGATCATGAACTCAATTTTTGTGGGTCACAAATGACATTATGAATATATCTATATATAACGTGTAGGGACAGGTTATGACATATACACACATAAATAAGCATAACATCATAGTGTAAAAACATTTTACTATAAAGATAAAAGGCACCAGAGATGGGAATGGTGGCACACACCTGTAGTCCCAGCTACTTGGGAAGCTAAGTCAGATCACAAGTTCCAGCCCAACCAAGGCTCAACCAAACCAAGTGAGACCCTGTCTCAAAAAATAAAAAAGGGGCTAGGGATGCAGCTCAGTGTGAAGGCCCTGGGTTCAATCCCCAAAACAAAAACAAAACACCATTTTGAAAGTGCTAGTTTTAGATTTAAACAATATATTTTAGTATCTGTTAAGTGGTGACTAGATCAAAATATCTACATAGCTTGATTCATAAAATGATCAGATCATTCTGCCACTCATTGTTTTACTCCAGTGGTTCTTAACTTGGCCAGTTATGCTCACCCACCAGGTGAGGTTTGATAATGTGTGGAGACATTTTGACTGTCATTGCTGGGGAAGGAGGTGCTACTAGCATCGAGACAAAAGGCAGGGATGTTGGATGTCGCTAGTCACCCTACAGTGCACAGAGCAGCCCCCCACAACAAATAATTAACCAGCCCCTAATCTCAGTCTCACAGCTGAGAAACTGTTTTGCTTTTACAGTGTGATAAAGTACTAGTATGGTTGTGATTTGATAAGCAATTATGTGACATGAAACTAAAAATAAATCCAGTATGTCATGGAAAGATAACCTACTCACTACTCCCATTTCCACAGGGTGAGCAAATGAAACTCTCTTCTTCCACAAATATTTTCATATTTTAGAAAATCAGCTAAATTTTAAATGAGCTAATCTTCCTCTTAAAGTTTATACCACACCATTTTAAGAAAATGGTTTTTATTTTTAAATATGATTAAAATGTTTAAATTCATATTTTAAAGTTGGTGAAATCTCAGATTTATATAACATTTTGTATCCAGTTTTTTTGGGCAACAAAAAACATCAAATGTTGACTTATTTCACTTTTGTATTAATAACAAATTTATTTATACGGTAGTCCTGAATAGGCATAAGAACTTCTTGCTTTTAAAAGAAAACATTTAATAAACGATATCATAAGCCCAAAAGTATGCTGGAAAAGTATAAATGGTTAGAGGGGAAAAAGAGCTTCAATTTTTAATGCTACTTTTTGGTATGTCCTGAGTCACCATTCTTTCCTGTTTCTAAGATCATGATTTTATTGTAATGGGTTTAGTTTTAAGATGGTAACATATTAACAAATTATTATTGATATCGGCTTTTCAATCTGTCCAAAATTATGCATTGTAAGTGGAATGAAGCAGCATTTCCAGTTGACAAATGGATCTATGGGTAATGAGGTATTTTTTAAATAAAGCTTGTGACAATTAAACCAACAAATGGTGGCAATGAGAAAACTATTGACAAAGTACAACCAGGGAATGTTCAACTCAATATATGCAGGAATCTGTACTTTAAGTAAAAGAATGAATACCTGAAGCAGTACAAATGGTAACCAGGTACCAAGAAAACAGACAATGAGCTTGGGCAAGAGTGTTCTTTTAGAGTTTACAGTGTAACTAGGGAGGGATGAGGAAGGAAAATACAAGATAGGCTCATTCATATAGGAAGTTATTTGAATAGCCTGTACCAAGGTAATAACTTCTAACCAAGAGGTTATAAAAGCCATAAATAAAATTATCATCATGGAAAGTGACAGGCAGTAACTCTGAATGCTGACATAGACAGGACATTGGTAAGAAATACTCTGCGCCTTCAGGCTTTGGTAGGTAACTGGTTCTCCCAAAACATAAGCAAGGACTGAAATCCAAATCAAAATTACTGCAAAGAAATAAAACGCCTTCTGACATTTAGATGATAGCTTGGTGAGTTTAGAGAAATTCAGGCAATAATCTATACAAGATACTAATAAGACTGGATAATGCAAAAAGCCATAAGTAAAGGAAATAATTTGCGCAAAGAGACAGATATGGTATTTAGTAAACCTAATACCTAAAAGTACAAAATCCCTGAAATAGGATATAATGGAAATGCTTACCAAAAATAAAAAATCAACAAATGCTAATGAAACACAAAAACATTCCATAAAATTTTGATAGCTGTTTTTTCTTCTCGTTCCTAGTGTGAGGATATTTAGTAATATTTTCCCAAGTACGATCAAGAACAACAGAAAAGTAGCATCTAGAGGCTGATTCGTTTGATGTAACTGGTTCTGAAAAGAGCATCTGTCTGAAGAAAAAGATGTCATATTTTTACATTTCAAGAAGACTTGCTGGAAAATACATGATAAAACACTGCTTCACTTTATTTTCCGTTCCTGCAAAAAAATGAAAAAATCTGATGTTATCTTGATGCCACCTGTTTTACAAAGCATGCACCTCTATTGTCAAAATCTATTTCAGTCATTTCTCACAAATTATATAAATAAAAATTGTATTTCTCATATAGAACATCAAGAATTAATGTATTAAGTACAGAACTCTTAGATTTTTAAACCAAAATGTTATATATGTGACTAATTCCTATGTTAAGTATAAATTTTAACATCTTGAAGAAATATTAATCTACTAAAACCACAACACATGCCTAGAATAATGTCCCATAGTAATACTAAAAACAATCACTGATAGTTTTCAACCCAGTTCCACTTTGACTTTCAACAGTATTACCTACTTTTTGTCTTTTTCCCAGTGAAATTTAGAGGCTATCCTTATGGGTCCTTTAACACATCAGTTTTCAAATTTTTTTAGGTGCACAATCATCATCAAAATGAAATCTTTGAGCCAGATGTGGTGGTGAATGCCTGTAATCCCAGCTCTTGGAAGGCTGAGGCAGGAAGATCGCCAAGAGTTCAAGGCCAGCCTAGGCTATATAGTGAGTTCAAGGCCAGCCTGAACTACATAGTGAGAGCCTGTTTTAAAAAAAAAGGATGAAATCTTTCAAGCTCAGAAATGGAAAATAGGGCCAGGGATTTAGCTCAATGGCACCATGCCTGCCTTGCAAGGACAACGTCCAGGGTTCAATCCCCGTTATCACAAAAAAATAAATAAATAAAAGGAAAATAGATGATTCAGCTGAAAATAACAGAAAAAGGATAAGGATTTACCTTCTGGGTATGATCTTTCAGGTATGGCACCTGAGGGAGACTACAGAGAAAGAAGAAAGACAGCACCTGAAGGAGGGGGTAGGTAAAGGCAAAGGAGCAGGAATTGAGGCTTGAATAATAAAAGCATTTGAAAACAGGGAAAAGGGATTTTGAAAGGAGAGAGGAAGAAGTCAGGAAAAGATGGACAGAGATTCAAGAAATTTTATCCTTTAAAAAAAAAAAAACGGTGTACTCAATGGTATTCCTGTAATACTATTCAATCAGTATAAATCCCCCCCAAAAAACAAAACCTCATAACAAACCTAACCACAAATGTTAACAATTGGAGATGGGTTAAATGAAATACATGGTACATCATTATGATATACTATTATGTAGCTATTAAAAATGTTTCTCAAGATAGGAAGACAGTTTTCTACGGCAAACTGTACTTTTAAAATACTAATTAAAAAAATTTTTTTTTTGGTATTGGGGATCGAACTTAGGACTTTGCGCCTGCAAGTCAGGCAGGCGGTGCACCACTGAGCTAAATCCCCAGGCCAATACTTCTTAAATTTAATCCTTGTGAATTTTTTATATGTTAAAAAATGTCAGCTGGTGATGGTACTCCACACCTGTAAATCCAAGATGCTTTGGAGGCTGAGGCAGGAGGACCACGAGTTTAAGGCCAGCCTGGACAACTTAGTGAGATGCTGTGTCAAAATGAAAAGGGAGGGGATGTAAAGCTGTTGACTAGTATGAGTGAGGCCCTGGCTGTGATGTCTAGTACCAGAAAAAAAATCGATAAATTTGCACAATATGTTAAGTGAAATGTAGGTTATAAAATAAGAACCAAGATGCATTATGTAAAGGTACAATTCCCAATGAGAAATGTAATTGTGTTGTATACCTACAATGTACCAATGAAAGAATTTAATAATAAAAAAAAATACAAAGGAAAAAAAAATTATACATGGTAAAATTATACTTGGAGGTTTTTCTGCATTTACTATATTTTACAGAAATAAGGAAATACTGCATTTGAAAAGTAAAAATAAATGAATTTTCCTAAAAGTGTGTCACTGATGATTACATAACAGCAAAGGGATAGTGAAGAGAGTGAAAGTAAAGGAATCAGTGAGAGAAGGCTATCAGATTGTTGACAGTGTGGATCCTTATTCTCAAGGGACTATATCCATTCTGTCACAGGGCCAGGGATTTAGCTCTGGTTCTGAGTTCGATCCCCGGTACCAAAAAAAAAAATTCTTGCTCCATTCTGTCATAAATTCAGGAAGGCATTTAGATAATCTGTTTATATACATCTATGTGTAAAGTTATAAAACATGGTATTTCCATAAATATAGATATAAAAGAACCAGTCAAGTATCTTCTTACATTCAAGTTTTTTTTTTCTATACTCACACATACTATAGTTTAACTTGACCTTATCTGAAAAAGTTCCATCACAGGTTTGTGGTACAAGGACACAGAGGCATAGCTGCCAATCTGACGACTGCCAAGTGGTGTGTTGCTTGGAGGAGGCCTAGATGGAATGACCAGATGAGTCCTGTTTGGGCCAAGAAAACAACAGGCTTAGTTTTAAACAAGCTAGTGCTGGTTTAAAGGGGGGGGGGTGGTCATATTTATAAAAACTCAGTTCTTTTAAGTGTATCTAGGATAAAAGAAGTAAAAAAGGATGACCTGTATCAGATGATTTTATGCTTTACATCTTCTAAGCAAAATGAAATGAGTAAGGCTAATTAGACTAACCAGGGGATGATCCCCAAATTTCCATGTCATCCTTGCCTCACATGTGGCATGAACTGGAAGGCCAGAAAAGCTGATTAGTGTCCTGTGGGGGCTTAGAAAGGTCCACAGAGAAGGAAGAGAATCAGCTACAGTCACCAAGGCACTAACCAAGAACCTCTTCAGAAAAGGACTGAATCAAAAGCTTGAAATGCAAGATGTAAGAGAATCATAAAACTTCAAGAAAAAACCCAGGTAAGACAGGCAACTGGTGGCAATTAAAAGGAAGTAGACTGGAAATTTTACAACGGATCCTGAATACCACAATCTTGAAAACCAATCAAAACTTTCTTAGATGAGATTAATTTTATGTATGTACTCTACTCTCAAAAAACATTCAAATTACAGTATTGCAAATTCCAATATTTTGTTCTTTAAACTGGCTCCTAGGTGAAGAGAAAAATCCTCTGATAAGCTATCTGTTCTCAATTTTCCTTGAAAAATGGTCAGAGTAACTAAGAGGATTTAGACATTTATAAAATGTGGTCTTGTTCCTGTATGATTTCTAACTACTTCAGAATCAACTCCTATGACTCACAGGCAACCTAAAAAGTTAATGTAGAAGTCTTTTTCAAGGAATCTGTATTATCCAGGCTTTGCTTTGTGATCTGGCCCAGTTTGAAAGTGTAAGAGGAGCCTGAGCAGCCACAATTTGTTTTCACGGACATAGCCTCTGTTTTCCACTTATAACCCAATTAATTCCTTTTTTAAAAAGCAGTACTGGGGATTGAACTCAAGGAATGCTGAGCTACATCCCCAGCCCTTTTAAAATTTTGAGACAGGGTCTGGCTAAGTTACCCTAGGCTGGCCATGAACTTATGATGCTCTTGCCTCAACTTCCTGAGTGGCTGAGATTATAGGCATGTGCTACCACACCCAGCTATAACCCAACTAATTATTAACAATATATCATACTTACTCTCCAGAGTCTTCCTAACCAGTGATCCTATTTTATTTTGATTTTGCTGCCTTTAATTATGTCACTGTTGGTTCCTTGCGTTTCATTTTGCTATGCCAAAATGCTATGTAAGCTCTGTGTGAAAGACAGAAAACAAAAACAACCATCATTAATAGTCATCTTAGTAAGTGAAGTCCATGCAGTGTTACTGTTTCCAGATCTCTGCTGAGAACTGTAACCTTCTATGGGATTAAAGCCAGTAACTCACTGCTTACATTCTTAATTTCCAGCAAAAGGAAGGCAGAGGATATTTAGATTCAGAGTCCATCAAAGACTGAGCAATGGGTATATAAAATATGAAATCTGTTTAAAGAAATCCTGCTTTACATTGCAGGTTTTACTGCCAGGGTTGAGTGTCTAAACTAGTGGTTTTCAAACTGTTTGGTTTCAAGATCCTTTGACACTTGTCATATGCTAAATAATGTTTTTAAAGAAAAATTACTGTATTTTTCTAATCAAAACATTTTAGTGAAGAGGCCTTGTTTCACATTTTCCAAATTGCCTTAGTGTCTGGCTTAATAGCAGATAGCTAAATTTTCATCTACATTTAAACAGGATATCCCATGCATCATGTAGCTTCTGGAAAGTTCCTCTGCACATTCATGAGAGCTGGGCGGTAAAAAGGGTAACTTCAGATACTTTATAACCAAAACTAGAAAACTGTTGTGCAATCTCATGTGCAGTCTTAGAAAAGTTTGATGAAACCATGTGGACTAAACATGATGGGAAGATGAACATGGCTCACAATAATATTCTGGCCTGTTGTATAGAAAATGGAATTAGTGCTACACCTGTTTTTGTAAGCGTGATGAATGGTAAGAGCCTGTGAAAGAAAAAATTTTTAGTGTTGTTAGGGGTTTCACATACCTTTTATTTAGTCTTTATAACAATCATGAAAAATATATGTTCTCTGTCCTCATGAGCAAACAGCCTTGGAGTTAATAAGCACACTTCCCTAGGTAAGCTTTGGAGTTGAGTTCAACCTCAGGTCTGATTTCAAAGCTCATGTGCTCCAGTAAGCCACAATTATGGCTCAACTCACAAGTGGAAATACAAAAAGGGACCCAATTTACACACTTAAAAGAACTTTCTAAAAAAGCACCATCTCAAATTAGATTGATTGTGTTTATTACTGACATAGGAAACCATGATGAACTATCCATATGGATAATTTTATTCCTCTAAAAGGTAAATATAAACTCTTTAAAATGTGATTGTTTGATATGTATTCAAATTCAGTGAAAAATAAGATACCACTCAACTCTGATAAGGGATAGATATTCTATATTCATTATTCATATAGTATAATTAGATTCGATATATAAAAAGGACTAGGGATGTAACTTAGTGGTACAGCACCCCTGGATTCTATCCCCCTTAGCCCTCCCCCCTATTTACAACATACCTGGAGTTACAGAAGTATGTAGAGTGAAAATTACCCATCTTGTCCACTGCTGTCTAGTCGAGGTTTCTTTCATAGATACAACTACTGAAACCAGTTGACTTGTCTATCTTTCTAGAGATTTTCTAAAGCAAGCTTTTAAAAAATTGAAATTTCCATGTTGTCATGGAAGTTAACATGGGATTCTTGATTTGCCCTCTCCCTAGTATTACTTACATACAGAAAATCTCATAAAGGAGTTGCAAAGGTAGAACACAACAGACAGCCAATGATCTGACAGACAAGTGTCATTTCCAGCAATCCAAACCTAAGATTGTCCATACGGAAGGTCAATGCAGCTGGGCAGAAGTCAGCAAGTAGAGGTTATCTCAAAGTAGGGGAATAGGTGATTTTTACTTTTCTCTTAATGTAGTATTACAGCACTTATGCATACCTGCTATTTTCTGCATCTTGGTCCATGGAGGATTTTGGTTCCCAGATCCTTACAGTTTAGGTGGGCCCATGTGACCAAAGTATGTAAGCAAAGACAAGCCACCTCTCAGTATTCTCTTTCTCTGCCAGAGGGAATAAAGAGAGCACACATTCCAGATGGCACAGCTCAAGCTGGTGGAGCCTGTCAACTTGAGCGACTGTGTGGAGCAAAGGCCCTGAAGGTTCACAACTCATGTATAGTATGAGCAAGAAACAAATCTTTGTTGTGTTAAGCCGATACAATGGCTTTTGTGATTATTATGGCTTATGGTAATATAATTCCTTATTATTCTCTGAATTCTTTGAAATGTTTTATTAACCTCATGTGTTAATAATTCTTTTTTTTTTTTTTTTTTTGTACCAGGGATTGAACTCAGGACCTTGCACTTGCGTGGCAGGCGCCGGAACCACTGAGTTAAATGCCTGCCCCCCCCCCGTTTTTTTTTTTTTTTTGTTTTTTTTTTTGTACCAGGGATCGAACTCAGGTCCTTGAGCTTGCGCAGCAGGCGGCAAAACCACTGAGCTAAATCCTCGGCCCAATGTGTTAATAATCTTTAAATACAAAAGCCATAAAAGGGCTGGGCACCATGGGGCCAGGCCTCTCCTACTCAGCCTAGTCCTAATGCTTTTGTTTTGTTTGGTATGGGGATCACATTTGGGTCCTTGTGCTTGTGGGGCGGGCAGCAGAACCACTGAGCTAAATCCCCGGCCCTGGTCCTAATGCTTTTCTGGCTGCTCTGAGTGAATTCAATTCTCCATGGTGGGACCTTGAGAAGCCGGTTTAAATAAACCAGACATTACACAAAACAAAAACAAAAAAAAGCCATTAAAAAGTAACTTTTAAAAGCAACATGATAGCCAGGTATGGTGGTTCATGACTGTAATCCCAGCACTTGAGCGGCTGAAGCAGGAGGAATGCTATAAATCTGAGGCGCCAGCCTGGGATACTTCAAGGCCAGCCTGAACTACATACTTGACCCTGTCTCGAATGGCCCCCACCAAATAAAAGCAACACTATAAATGTAATATATTTGGCAAAATATTCAATTTTAATTTTTTTATTTCCTAGTTTAATCTTTTATTTAAAAAGTTATTAGTGGGCCGGGGATTTAGCTCAGTGGTTCTGCTGCTTGCCTCGCAAGCGCAAGGTCCCGAATTTGATCCCCGGTACCAAAAATAAATAAATAAAATAAAATAAAATAAAATAAAAAGTTATTAGTATATGTTTGCAGTACCTAATGATTACATTCACATTCATCATGGGGAATTGGTACATGTACCTAACACATCTCAATTCTTTTTTTACCCCCTCCCCCTCCACTACTGGTGTTTTTTCCCTTTTTTTTTTTTTTGGTACCGGGGATCAAACTTGGGACCTTGTGCCTGCGAGGCAGGCGGTGGAACCACTGAGCTAAATCCCCGGCCCTCAGATATATTTATCTTGTAAGTCTCTATCAAGTTAGTTATCATAAACATAGATCAACAGCTAGACTAACAGGCAAAAAAAACATATAAAGCACATAAGACAATTATATTAAATCATTGTACTTTTAGAGACATTGGCCAGACTGAATTACAGTAACTTTTCTTTTTCTATTGTCTGTCTTTCATCTTGCACTTTATTTTATTTATTATTTTTTTATTTTTGGTACTAGGGATCGAACTCGGGTCCTTGGACTTGCAAGGCAGGCAGTAGAACCACTGAGCTAAATCCCTGGCCCCTGCACTTTATATATTGGATTTCTTATTTAAGAGAAACCACGTGATATTTAAGTTTGTGTGTCTAATTTACTTGATTACAGTCTCAAGGTGCAACAGTTTTCCTACAAATGACTCAAATTTATCCTTCATGGCAGAGCAGTACTCCACTGTATATAAATACATTTTCTATATCCATTCATCTGTTGATGGACATACAGGCTGCTTCCAAGATTTAGCTATTATAAATTGTGCTACATTGCTGGCCATTCAAGAAGTGCAAATTAAAACAACACTGAGATTTCATCTTACTCCAGAAAGAATGGCCATCATCAAGAAATCAATAACAAATGCTGGAGAGGCTGTAGGGAAAAGGGAACACTTCTTTGTTGTTGGTGGGAGTGTAAACTGATACAACCACTATGGAAATTAGTATGGCGATTCCTCAAAAAACTAAAAATAGAAACTCCATTTGACCCAGCTGTAACCCTTCTAGGTATCTTCCTGAAAGAGTTAAACATTTTTTTTTTTTTTTGAGACAGGGTCTCACTGTGCAGTTCTGGCTGGCCTTGAACTCACTATGTAGCCCAGGCTAGCCTTGAACTCAAGACAATCCTCCTGCTTCAGCCTCCCAAGTGCTGGGATTACAGGTGTGTGCCAGCACACCTGGCTAAGGACATCATATTACAGTAATACATGCATAACCATATTCATAGGAGCACAATTCATAATAGCTAAATCTTGGAAGCAGCCCGTATGCCTATCAACAGATGAATGGATAAAGAAAACGTTACGGTCAGTGAAGAAGGGCTGGCCATTTGGAGCTATCCTCATTTCCTAGCCAGATAGCAGGAAGCTCAGTGCAACTTTGTGGAACTGCTTCCTATTGATCTGATTAAAACTTTTGATGAAAATGAGCTGAAGTTGTGATATGCAGCTTCAGTGATGTTGATGTGAACAACTGGAGACAGCATTTTATTTACAAGAATGGCTGCTGCCTGAATGACCCTATCATTCACCCTTCTGGAAGGCTGTGCTATTGACAGTCACCAAGAAGCAGATCTAGTTACTGCCAGTTTATCAAGGGGATATCCTGTGTACCCAATAATGGATTTGCTGAGCTTTCGTTCCAATGGTCCTCAGCTGTTTACAGTAGAGTAATCTGACATTCCTGAAAAACTGCCGAGAGCTCACACATGCTTTAATGGCCTTATCCATATGAAACTTTTGAAGATTTATAAGAGAAGCTTCTCATGGCCGTGGAAAATGCTCAAGTATTTGAAGGGGTGGATTAAGATCTTCTTCCTCAGGGCCACTGTCCATCCAGCACATCCATCCATGTGCTCTTCTACATTATTATTAATTTCATCATTTTATTGTTGTTTTGTTTTTTTGGAACTGGGGATTGAACTCGGAACTGTGTGCTTGCGCGGCAGGTGCCAGAACCACTGAGCTAAATCCCCAGCCCAATTTCATCATTTTAAATGGGCTTAGTTTGTGGCACCCCAAAATGATTATAATAGTAACATCAATATCAAAAATCACTGTAACCGACAGTAATAATGGAATTTGAAACATTGCAAGAATTTTCAAAATGTGACACAGAGAAACAAAATGAGCACACACTGTTGGAAAAGAGATGTTGAGGCTTGTTTGACGCAAAACTTCAAACTGTAAGACACAATATTTGGCTTCCTTGGCTGCAACATGGACAGTACCAGTAGAATGGAAGAACCGGTTTCGGCAGAGGTGGTGTCGGTGGCACAGGCTCTTTCTCTCCCAGCAGAGTCTTTTGGCAATGACCCGGACATTGAGATGGCTTGGGCCATGAGAGCAATGCAGCATGCTGAATTCTATTACAAACTGATTTCATCAGTTGACCCACGGTTCCTGAAACTCACCAAAGTGAATGATCAAATCTACTCTGAATTCCGGGAACATTTTGAGAAACTCAAGATAGATGTATTGGACCCAGAAGAACTCAAATCAGAATTGGCTAAAGAGAAGTGGAGGCCATTCTGCTTGAAGTTTGATGGGAGTGTAGAAGACTTTAACTATGGTACTTTGCTGCGACTGGATTGTTCTCAGGGCTACACAGAGGAAAATACTTCCTTTGCTCCCAGGATACAATTTTATGCCATTGAAATTGCTCAGAACCGAGAAGGCTATAATAAAGCAATTTATATCAGTGTTCAGGACAAAGGAGGAGCGAAAGGAGCCAATGAAGGAGAGGCTGGAGGAAAGAATGGAGCTGACAGTGGAGAAGAAGAGAAAGTAGAGAAAGGAGCAGATAGCAGAGGAGAAGAGGAGGGAGTCACTAGAGAAGGAGAAAAAGAAAACTGACAAAGGAGAAAAACAGAAAGAAAATGACATGCTAACCAAAGCTGTGAAGCATCTGTGTAAGGTAGACAGGGAGTAGTACTCTGTGGTTTTTTTGTTGTTTTTTTGGTACCAGGGATCGAACTCGGGTCCTTGCGCTTGCACAGCTAAATCCCTGGCCCAGGGAGTAGTACCCTGGAGGCTGTGACTCAAATGAGCCTATCAGTAGCGCGGTGCTACTTGCCCAGACCCCTTTGGTTAAATGTATGTCTTTGTCAGTTGAAGGACACTCTAAGGACATCTGCCTAGCCTAATAATCACAAGCTGCTGTGGTTGTTCCCTTGTATGAACAGACTTAAAGACTATTAGTGGCAAGAAATTGCTCTTAGTTCTTATGATCATCTATATATGTGACTTCTAAAACATATGTGAAGTTATTAGTTCAAGTTTTTTTCAGGTTTATAATCTCCCCACCACGTTTTATGTAAAACGATTGATGCATGTATCTTAACTCTTGTCACTGTTTGTTGAAGTTTTCTTAACCTCTGAAGTTGTACCTGATCCTAGGATTAGAAGTCTTCATATAAAAATTGATTGCTGCTCTTAAAAAAACCCCCACAATATTTGGATGCACAATAAAATGAGGTGTGACTGTATATATACTTTGTTCCTATTATTAAAATTCTTCTAACTGGGTGTGGTGATGCACACCTGTAATCCCAACACTCAAGAGGCTACATAGTGAGTTCAAAAAAATCTTCTAACTATATGAATGCATTTAGTATTTAAACTAAATATACCAAAAAAAGTGAAAAAACTAAGTTACCTACAAAATGGCTCAACTATCAATTATACAATATATTCATTTTACTTTAAAAAACTATGTAAGTTACCTCCAAAGTGGTATAACTGTCAACTATACAAACAAGTTAAGTACTGTATTGTTTACTTTTGAAAGCTTTTGTCTTTAATGAAAATTTCTAACAGAATTCTATATTAAGCTAAATGGTCAATTAAGGGTAGATTAATGAAAAATGAAAAAAAATGATGCCACATACGCAACAATGCTTGCCTCACACAAAGTTCTTAGGAAGCAGGTGAAGGAATATTCCATCAAAATGAGGGAATAAACTGAGAGAAAGAACTGGGATCAGATGCACCAGAAGAAAGGAAGAAGGGTCCCAGGGTGAAAGATAATCTAAATTCATCCAGAGATATTATATAACCAATTAAAATCCTGTGTTTGAGGACTATTTAATGAACTGTGGATAATACAGGAAATAAATAATATAAAAAACTAGAAATAGCACAATTTTATTTAAATGTATGCAGATTGGATGGAAACATACCAAATGTTAACAACAGTTAGCCTAGGTAGTGTGGTCATATAAAATTTCATTTTATCTCCACATTTTTCTACTGTTCAAAAACTGCAATGATTTTTAATTTTGTAACTGAATAGCCATTTTACTAAGTAACTACAATAGCATTATTTTATCCACAATATTAAACAGTAATAATACTAATAGTCCATATTAATTTTTCCATAATATTGTCCATTATAACTTTTAAAAAATCCAAGACCCATCAAGGATCACAATTTGTCACATCTGTTTAGTTTTTTTTGATCTAGAATAGTCTGACTTGTTTCATTTCGGTTTTGATCCTTCATGACACTGACAGTTTTGAAGAGTCTAGACCAGTTATCTTCTCTCCTAAGATTTTTTTTTTTCCCTAGTACCAGGGATCGAACTCAGGACATTGCATTTGCAAGACAGGCTTGGTGCCACGGAGCTAAATCCCCAGCCCTCAGGCCAGCTATCTTCTAGATGATCACACAATTTGGATTGTCTCATAGTTTCCTCACTATTAAACATTTCTGGCAAGAACACCATCCAGGTGACATATTCCATTATCTGTCTGTCTTATCACTGGTCATGTGATATTTAATCACCTGATAAGAAAGTGTTTTCCATATTCTCTATTGTAGACATACTGCTTCCATTTTGTATTCAATAAGTAATTGTTACAGCAATATTTTGAGACAGACCATCCAGTTTCACAACGAAGTATCACCTAATAGTTTTAACATCCACTTATCATCTTTGTCTGAATTTTACCATATTTGGAGTTCTAGAACTGTGATTTTCTTAGTCTAAGATTCAATCTGCTTTTAGAGCTGGAAGTGTGGGGGTTTTTTTGGTACTGGGCATCGAACTCGGGACCTTGTGCTTGCAAGGCAGGCAGCGGAACCACTGAGCTAAATCCCCAGCCCTGAAGAGTTTTTTTTTCTGGAAATACATTGTGGATTCACTGATTTTTATTCAATGTGTTCAACCCACTGCCACCATTGTTTTTCTGAATGCTTAAAACTTCCCAAGTACAGGAGATGTACCTCAGTAGCACAGTGT
Organism: Heterocephalus glaber; assembly: GCF_053883595.1. NCBI lineage: Eukaryota > Metazoa > Chordata > Mammalia > Rodentia > Bathyergidae > Heterocephalus > Heterocephalus glaber. The sequence continues at coordinate 46,786,359 of NW_028258324.1, read as the reverse complement.
TGTCTAGCATGCATGAGACCCTGGGTTTTGATTCCCACCACCATGAGGGTGAGGAGGAGGCTTCTCAAATTTGTCCTGTGGAAGTTTCACAAGCTGGCTCCTGTGTCTTCTTGATATACCCATATTTAAGCACTTGCTTGATTTCTGGCACCTAGTTACTTCTGCTGTCCTTGAGTTATTTTCTCATGGAGCCTGACTTAGTTGCTCTCCCATGACTAGTACAAAATACCCAACACCTACAAATTAGAGGACAGATTTACTTTGCCTCATAGTTTCAGTCCAAAGTTGGCTAGTTCCAAGACTGAAAAGCATGGTGAAAGGGCCTGGGAGAGGAAAGCTGCTTACATCATGGCAGCCAAGAAGAAAGAAGAGATGGGAAGAAAGGTAGTGGGGAAGAGGGAGAGAGCAAGAAAGAGAGAGGGGGAGAGCAAGAGAGAGGAGGGAGAGGAAAAGCCAGGGACAAGAAAATACTTTCAGGTCACACACCCAGTGACTCACCTCCAACCAGGCCCCACCTCCTAACAGCATATTCAGCTGCTGAACTCATCAATGGATGAATTCACTGATGAATATAGCACCCCCGTGATCCAATTACCTCCCAAACATGAGACCTTTTGAGGGATATTTTAGATCTAACCATTACCTTCCTCCTCTGGCCCCCAAAAGGTTCATATCTATCTCATTATGTAAAATGTATTTAGTCTATCTCTAACAGTCACGAAAGTCAACAATTCCAGCACTGCTGAAAAATCCAAGTCCAAAGTCTCCTTCTCAGACACAAGGCAAACTCTTAGCTCTGAACCCCTAATAATAAAAAAGATTAGGCCCTTCCAACATACAGCAGCACAGGGTAAACATTTCCACTCCAAAAGAGAAATAGGAGAGAAAAGAATGGGAGCAAAGAAAGACCAAAATCGAGCAGGCCAGATATTAAATCCTAGAGCTTAGTGTCCAGCAAACTGGGCAGTTATGGTGAGATGAGCTCCAAAGAGTTTGAGCGGCCCTGCCCCTACGGCACAGCCAGTTGCAGCCTTGTGTCCTCTCTCTTGGGCTGGCTCTAGTCACTGCCTGCAACTTTCTTCAGCAGACTATCCACAACTCTGGCATCTCCAACTTCCTGGGGTCTGCAACGCACTTTTGGCTTCACTTTCATAGGTTCACACACTGCTTCTCAGGAGGACACTGTCTGGTCTCCTAGGCCTTTCTAGGAATCTGTGTGGAGGCTTCCCTGACCCCACAACTCTATCATTCTGCATGCCTGAAAAACCAGCACCATGTGGATGACGCCACAGTCTGCCACCAGTGGGAGCAGTAGCTGGGCGCCATTGGATCATGGCTGCACTGGCCTCTGCATGCCTTGATGGCTGACCATGGTGAAATGAATCCTGGGAAATTAATTCCCCAGGCAGCCCTTCTTGAGTAAGCAGGGGGTCTAAGAGTGCTCTTCTCAAATGAAAGTTTTACAGCTTTGCACCCTTGAGCCTGCAAAGAATGGGGTCTTTCTGATTCCAGAGATGTCTTCAAATCATCTTTCCTATTGTCCCGATGCAAAGTACTTGGCTTCTTTTTAATGTTAATATTCTCTGCAACCATGCTGTCCATGGTTCCAATGTTGTAGGTGCCTCCTTTCTGATGAGGCTTTGAACTTTTCACATCTGCTTTTTACTCCTGATTTTCACCACAGACCTTGCTAAAAAGCAGCCAGCAGTACCAATGCAGCAGCCACCAGTATCCAGGCTACAGCCTGAATGGTGATGGACTGCTTTGAAATTTCCACCATCAGATTAGTTCACTGCCCTTACTCTCAGTCTCCTGCAAAGTCTAAAAATACGGGCAAAATGAAGACAGATTTTCTGCCAGGATGTAACACACATGGTCCCTAGTCCAACTGCCAATGGAGTCCTTGTTCCTAACTGAAACCTTCTGAGGTCTGACCAGAATCTTTCATCAATCTCTGCTTATAGCATTCTAAGACTTCTCTAGTCAGCAACTCCAATTCTTTCCAAACTTCTTCTACAAACCTGTTCCAAGGGCTTCTAAACCACATGGTCACCTATAGTCAGCAACAACCCCACTTTCCTCGTGCCAATTTCTGTTAGTCAACTTTTCCATTTTTAGGAAAAAATATCTGATGCTTGCAACTTAAAGGAGAAAGGGTTTATTTTGGCTCACAGTTTCAGTGCAAAGTTAGCTGGCTCCAAGGCAGAGAAATGCATAGGAAAGCTATTCGTGTAATAGCAACCAGAAGCATGGAGAGAGGGAAGAGAATACACCCTTCTAGATCACATACACACTCCACATGAAAAATGTGTCATCAATGTAACTGCTATTTCTCAGGGGCATGGCAGAAACTGTTAGCTGTTAGTGTTCCCTTCTTTTTCCTAGTTCCCTCGTTGGATTATATTTTTCCCAGTCTCCCTGGAAGTTAGGAATGTCTATAATGACTGATTGCTGGTCAACAGGATGGGAGTAAATGTGATATAAACGACTTCTGGGGTTGAGCACATTTCCCTTCCTGGGGGCAACCAGAGAAACTCTGAAAGCACATGGTGAGCAGCCACTGTGTCCCTAGTGTGCACAGCCACCCTGGACTATTACATGGGAGAAGTAAACTCATACTAGATGTGAGATATACAAGGTCTATTTCTACAGCATTTTAGCCTATCCTACCTTCATATAAGATAGCTCTTGTTGGTTTTCTCATATCCTTCTGATCGTGCTTCATATATCCCTGGTTTTTTCTCCTTTTTTTTGGTACTGGGGATAGAACTCAGGACCTTGTTCTTATCAGGCAGATGCTCTGCCGCTGAGCTAACTCCCCGGCCCTCTATCTCATAATTTTTCTCCACTATGCCTCCATCCTCCCAAGAATTCAAAACCATTCTTATTTTCCTATATTTTTCAGAATTTCCAACATTCATTCAACATTCAATACATTTCTGTATTTACTTCATTTATAGTGAGTTCATGGCTAGCTTGTTGAACAACCTTTATATTTCTTCATGTAGTTTCAGACTGGAAGCTCATTTTGAGTAAGTTTTGGATTGTTTTATTTTTCCCAGTGTCCCATCTTCCCTAGGTAGTTTTCAGTCCCTTCTCATAGTTTTAAGATGGTGTGTTACCTCTCAGTTGTAATATCTCAATGATACTGCACACCCAGGCCCTCGGCTGGGAAAGTGGCTTGCATCAGCTTCTTGTCCTCACAGTTTGTTGGCACAACCTCCAGGGGCCTATTCCGTCCTGTGAAAGCCATCTTTCCCAGTCCTTCTCTAGAGGTTAGTGTTGAGGGAGAGAGAACTGGCATTCTAATTCCTACCTTCTAGCAGGCGGCCTGGCTCCAACTCCTTTCTATAAACTCATGTGGACATTTTTACACACCCCTCCCTCAATTCCCTCACCTCCGTTATCCCCACTTAAAAGGCATGCAGCTTGAGTCTGCTTATTTCTGTGTACTGCAACTCATTTTCTGGGTGACAAGGATGACTACAGCCTAACCACAGTACATCTACTGCTGTTCTGTTTTTTTAACTTTTTTTTTTCATGAAGTTTATTGGTACATTTTAGGTATACATGATTACAGTCATTATTGGGAGTTTGTACCTGTATATGTTATATCTTGGTTCTTATTTTTTCCCATTCTCTTCCCTCCTTTCAACCTCTCTACCCCTCCCTATTTACATAAGCTTTGTTTCTATTTTTTCCTTTTTCCCCCCTTTCCTTTCCCCCATCCCCACCCCTTAAGTTCCCCTTCCCCTTTAAACGTTTTCTCCGTTTCACAATATCTATTATACATTTTGGTTCTTGTTTACACTTTGTTTCTCACACATCAGAAACAATTCAGTATTTACATGTGTGCCCTGTTTATTTCACTTCAGAGTATGGCCTCAAGGTATATCCATTTAGCTATAAATGTCTTTAGTTTGTCTTTCTTTATGACTGAGTAGTACTCCATTTTATGTTTTTATTTTAATTTTAATTTTTTTGGTACCAGGGATCGAACTCGGGTCCTTGCGCTTGCGAAGCAGGCAGCGAAACCTCTGAGCTAAATCCCCAGCCCGATTTTATTTTTTTAAATACCCACATCTTTATCCAATCACTAGTTGATGGACATTTGGGCTGTTTCCAAGTTTTAGCTATTACAAATTGTGCCGCTATAAACATGGGTGTGCATATATCGCTGTGGCATGATGCTTTTAAAATTTTCGGGAACATACTCAGAAGTGGAATAGCTGGGTCAAATGGGACCTCTAATCCTAGTTTTCTGGGGTATCTCCACACTGATTTCCACAGTGGTTGCACCAGTCCACACTCCCACCAAGAGTGGAGAAGGGTTCCTTTTTCCCCACAGCCCTGCCAGCATTTGTTATTGATTGATTTCTTGATAGCAGCCATTCTTTGTGGGGTGAGGTGGAACCACGGTATTGTTTTCACTTGCATCTTTAATGAACAGTGATGCTGAACATTTTTTCATATGTTTATTTGCTGCCACTTCTTCATCTGAAAAATATCTATTCATTTCAGATGCCCATTTTTGGACTGGGTGTTTAAATTTGGGAAGTCTGATTTTTTTAAGTTCTTTATATATTCTAGATAGTAGACCTTTGTCTGAGAACAGCTGGTAAAAATTTTTTCCCACATTGTGGGTTGTCTCTTCACTCTATTGGTGGTTTCTTTTGCTGCGCAGAAGCTTTTTAATAAGATCCCAGTTGCTGATTCATTGTGTTAGTTTGGTTGTTTTTTGATATGATAGCTTCCAGTGCTGTTTCAAGCCACAGTTATTGTACATCTTCACTGACTATCTAAACTGGAATAGTTTTCTTGCTCTCTTGCAGCTCCCCATGTAAGTTTTGTATACGACATAAGTGCTTTACATAGTTCTTGTACATCTTAATGTTGCAAATGATGTGATGACTTCATTTTTGCCTGCTCTCAGCCTTGTGTAAGAATTCATAACCAGAAAAAAAAAAGAATTCATAACCAGAGCACTGATTTATGAAATGTGGTCTTCTGCATATACCTCATTATAGCTACTGTGATGGCTCAACTGCCTGCCTGGATTCATGAAGAATCAGGGGCTTTTTCTGTCAGGAATATCCACAAAGTCAATCATTCTCCACCTTGAACTTCCTACTCAGAAAACTGGTTAGCCTTCATTCTGCTTTGTCCAATTCAGAAGAACCCAATTTATCCAGGTTACTTTGACTTCTGTTTCTAATATTTCTGGCACACAAACAAATGTATACACTAATACATCCCCAATCATGGGGGCCCCAGACTGACCTTTGAAAGGTTAAATGATAAGAAATATCCTGCTCTGGCCCCATAGCCTTGATAATGTCTCAGTATGACCCTCCTACAACCTAAATGTGGTATCATCTGATCTAAACTATGTTTCCCTGGGTTGTTGATGATGATGATATTCAGAATTAAATCAACACAATGAGAAAGTTAGAATATATGTGCCTTGCTTCTTCCAGTCTTACAGTGTTTTGAGAAAATTAGGTTACACTGATATGATTATTATTTTTTCCATAGAGTTACCATTAATTTTCACTCAACACCTTATGTTTGCTTACAAATAAACATTAGGGTGATGTATATTTTCACATATCTGTCCCTTACAATGTGATTGTCTTATTTATCTTTTCATAATTTTGGTGGAAACAGATAATTAAACAAGTACAATGTTTAGAATTAAGTGCAATGTTTAGAATTAAGGATATGGATAGTTTGTTGACTGGCACAGCATTTAGGTACCAAACTTTACTCCTGCTATAAACACACAGAAATAGTATTTTTAAAAGGCCTGTGTAGGGCCAGGGATTTAGCTCAGTGGTTTCACTGCCTGCTGAGCAAGCGCAAGGACCCGAGTTCGATCCTTGGTACCAAAAAAAAAAAAAAGGCCTGTGTAGCACCTCTGATGCAAGGAAGCAGGCCCATGCTGCTGTGCAGTGCAACCATCCGCCAACTCCAAGACAGCTCTACATTCTGTTTCCCCTCGGCACAGAGCAGCAGAGGCGTAGATTGACTGACTGACTGACCTGATCCTGGATGAAAACAGCCAGGGAGAGAGGGTAAGCTCAGAGGACCAGAAGACGAGAGGGAGTGGGACAGACATAGACCCCCCCACCAAGAGGAGTAAGCTCAGGTTGAGAAGGACCCTGGCCCTGCCCTCCATAGAGAGCAAACATAACCCATGAATGTAGACATTAAGTCCAACAGCCCACTTGACCCCTGCCCTGTGGCCTACATCCAGAGACCAGAGGGCTGACACACTTCCCACCTACCAACATGAGCAAGGACATGCCTTGGCTTGGATGGTCACTACAGTCTGGGGTGAACGGAGGGGCCTCTGGCGCAGGGAGAACACTTCACAAACTCATAGGCCCTAAAGGTAGGTGGAGAAAATCGTGACTTGCTGGATTCCAAGACTGCAGATCCTGGAAATAAACCATTCATTCAAAAATACAGAAGGGAAACACACACACATACACAGGAATTTTTTTCTTTGATATAATCTTTTAAAAATTTTTTCTATTTTTCTCACTATTTTGTCAGGTTTTTTTTAGGGAGATCAGGGTTTCTTATCCCTTTTTTTGCCTATTTTTCTCTTTAGTTTCACTTCTCTGTCCCCTTTTCAACTTTTTTTCTGTCTTACTGTTCATTTCCTATATTTTGTTGTTTTTCTTTTTTCTTCTCTTTCTTGCTCAGTCTTTCCTATAACTGTTTTCTAACACTACTAATTTCTTTTTACTCCTCAATAAGACCCCCTACACCTCAGTTTCTCTCCTTCTCATATCCCATTAATTTTTCAAATTTTACTTTCTTTATTCTCTGGTTCCCCACCCCTTTATCTTTACTAGTATAACTATTAAGCTTTATGAGTCTCTAGATAGCTGGTTAACTTTACGCTCTTACTGCTGAATGCTGTTCTATTGTTAGTGGAGATAAAGTTGTTCCATTTAGTAGATCTTTACTGTAGGTCAATAGTAGGTCAATACTTGATTTGTCTTAAGTGTCCATACTATCTATTATAGATCTCTTTTCTTTGGTTAAGGGTGGTACGTTATTGGTCCTTAGGTTTTTGTCAATATCCAATTTGTCATTGATACAATTACTGTTCCTGACTGGTGACATACAGTAATTGTTCTACTAACACATTTCCCCTGGCTTGAACCACCAGTGATACATGCATGAATGTCCCATTGGGTAGACTGAACCACCTCCAGTGGTTAGCTATTTAAATCAGACAACGGAATTCAAATCAGAGACACCTGGCAGTAAGACATAGGAATTACAAGCCTGTAATAAACATGTTAATTAGTTTTCTTAGGATACTATGATCTAGATTACCCTGGGGCCATTAATAATACTGCAGACCATACTTGCAGAACTGGGAACTGGGCCAAATACAGTACAACTTTTTCTTTCAAGTAAATGGAGGTGACTGGATCCTGGGACAGAGGCAAAGTCCAATAACCACAGAGGGAACCACTGAAAAGCATACATTAACTAAAGAAGAGGTCTCCATACTAGCAACAAAGTTTGCCACTATAATGAGCCTTCAAGCCTACACACACACACACACACACACACACACACACACACACACAGAGCAAAAACACAGAAACATAAGACAAGGCAATAAATTGCCTCCAAAAACTCCCAACTCCCCAAAGTTGATCCATGAAGCATTAAAGGAGAGAAAACCAAAATCATTTGAAATGATAATAGAGGAGATAACAAAACAGATCAATGGACCCTTCGCAAGCTCCCAGAAGATATAAGTAAACAGATAATGGGCCAAATGAACAAAACAATCAGCAAGTCTACAGAAGAACCAATAAAAAGCAAAACAAAATTATGACACAAAACATGAATTACCAGCATAGAGAAGAATTACAGTTGGGTGTGATGGCACATGCCTGTACTTCCAGCCCTCAAGAGGCTGAGCAGCATCACCACAGGTTTAAGGCCAACCTGAACTACAAAATGAGACCCTGTCTCAAAAAAAAAGAACAGAATTAGAGTCCATTAAAAAAAAAAGGCTCCAAATAGAAATTCTGGAGAAATTCAGGAGATTAAAAATTCTACTGAAACTATGGACAGAAGTGACCAATGTGAGGACAGAGTGTCAGAACTAGAAGACAAGCTATTGTTGACCAATTAGATACACCTTAGAAACAACAATATGAAAAATGGATCCAACAGTTCCTAGAGGACACGAAGACAACTAATGAAGATTCACTAAAATGTATATAAAAAAAACCAGAAGACAACACAAATGTCATAAAAACCTGTTTACTGAAGTAACAGCAGAAAATTTTCCAAACAAGGGACCAATTTAATATACAGATATCCAAGGAACATAGAACCAAAATAGGCACAATCAGGAAAAAACCTCTCCATAACACATCATAGCTAAAATCTCAGAAATCCAACTGAAGAACAGAATATTAAAAGCAGTTAGAGAAAAACAATCACTTATAAAGGAAAATCCATTAGGATTACAGCAGTCTCTTCAACACCAACCTTAAAGGCCAGAAGAACTCAGAGTGAAGTGTTTAAAGCACTAAAAGAAAACAATCTCCACCCAGGCTGATATACCCTGTAAAATTATCTTCCAAAACTCATGCAGAAATAAGATACTTTCATGACAAAGAGTACCTAAAGAAATTCAAGACCTCCAAAGCAGCACTCCAAAAAATTCTGAAGGATATCTTAGAAAGAGACAATGAAGCTAACAATGACAAAAGGTCTAATAGAATAAATAATGCCAGATAGGGTGAGCAGTTAAGTAGAAGCGAAAGAGAATCAACAATAGGAAAATAAGGTAATGACAGGAATAAGTCAATATCTATCAGTAATAACTAATGTGAATGGTCTCAACCTCCAATTAAGAAACAGACTGGCAGGTTGAATCAAGAAACAAAATCCAACAGAATGCTGATACAAGAAACACATTTAATTAAAAAAGAAACTCACAGATTAAAAAAAATCAAAGGATGGAAAAAATATTCCACGCAACGTGAACCTGAAAATATTAGAAAGAGCCATGCTATTTTCAGACAAAGCAGACTTCAGGGTAAAGTCCAGGGCTTCCATGACCTCTCGGGGTACACAGTCTCCAGGAACCTCCTTGTGTTGAGCAACAAGGAAGCTCTCTGAACCCTATCCTTTGGGGATTTTGTGGAAGTTTCTTTACGTAGGCATGACTCATTACATCACTGGCAACTGGTGGTCAACTCCTCCTTCAGCTCCTCTCCCCTCTTGAAGATCAGAGGATGGGGCTACCCTGAGGGTGTTAGCTACCCTGACAACCGGCCTCCATCGGAAGGCAGAGTCCAATAACATCTTCTTAAGACAAAAGCAGCTCCGTACCCTAGAAATCTCAAGGGACTTAGAAGCTTTATACTAGACACTCCTATCACTCCAGAAATTACAAAGGTCTTAGGAGCTCTCTGTCAGAAATCAGGGTCAAAGAACAAATAGAGAATTAAAGAATACCCTACCAACCCTATTTACAAAAGTTTTAGGAGCTCTATGTCAGGAACCAGGGGCAGAGACTAGTATATATATTACTTATTATTTCACATTATTATCAGATTAAACATATAATGACCTGGAAAGCAGCAATTAATAGAAAACTGAGCTCATCAGTCCCTCAGATCTCACTTTTTAAGTCCTTGGCAACAGTACTTCAGACATACAGTATATATGCCAACTTGCTCAATTCCCATAAACACTTTCCATTCCCGTCAGAAAATGTAATATACACACTTAAGATTAACTTTTTTAAAGTATTAAGACTAACGGTGGGAATTTAAGACAAGTCTTTTCGGGCAGACAGGACCCTCAAAACAAGTAACTCTACCTAAATACATATGGTGCTTTAACTATATTATGGAGACTGTCTGATTCAAAGTGTCTAAATCATGCTCCTGAACCTACATTCCATGAATGCTGCCACAATTTTCTAACATCAAAACTAATAGTGGTCTTTTCTCTAATCTGAGGTGAGGAGAAAGTGCCAAAAGATGAAAGAGACATAGTTACTTCAATTGAACAAAGAAAAATAAACATAGGGCCATTTTGAGAAATGCAGAAAAAAAACTGATAAAAAGTCCACATCCATTCATGATAAAATACCTCTCAGAAAACCAGGGATTCAGGGCTTCCTTAAACTGATGAATGACATCTATTATAAATCTACAACAGTCATCACTGTACAAGACTGGCCACTTTCCTCTAAAAATTGGGAATAAGGCTAAAGATACTTGCTCCTACCACTTCTACTCAACATTTTAGGATGGCTAGCCAGCTTAGTAAGACAAGGAAGAAGCATGCAGAGAGGCATACAGATTAGAAAGTAAAACTATTTGTAGATGATATTTATGTATACAGAACATCCTAAATTATCTTTTAAAAACTCTACTGGAATAAGGAAGTTTAGTAAAGCTGCAGGTCACTTGAAAATCTACAATTTTAAGCCAGGCATGGTGGCACAGGCTTCTAACTGCAGCATTCTGGGAGGATGAGGCAGGAGGATAACTAAGTTTGATCCTAGCCTGAGCAACTTAGTAAAATTCAGTCTCAAAATAATAGAAAATGGGCTGGAGATATAGTTCAGAGTTCAATCTCCAGTACTGCAAAAAACAAAACAAACAAAAACAAAACCATAAAATAAAACAAAAACAAAAAATCTGCATTTCTATATACAGCAGCAATTAGAAAATGAGGTTAAGAAAATAACAGACTCAAAAACTCAAAATACTAAAGAATAAATTTAATAAAGGCTAAATGCTACAAAATACTGCCAAAACAAACTAAAGAAGACCTAAATAGACAGCAAGATGTGGCACAGTGGCAGAAGTTTAGTCATGTTATTATGAGGTTTTCCTGGTTCTCTGAACCTTACAAGGTTCATCTGTTCTCCACTGATTTCCAGTGTTTTTCCATGGTCACTCACTCACCTCAAAGTGCACCTATACATACATCTGTTACTTTGGTTCTCCTTTGTGGAGAGGAGGTGAATGTCAACTAGTTAATATAAATGATGGCTAAAGATTTAATACTTATTTTAAAATATTTTTTCAGGTGACACATACAAAATATATTTAACATATATTTAACATATATTTAACAAGTTCACTTATATATTCATATACTTACTTATACATTCATATACTCATACATACATATACTCACTTATATATTCATATACTCATTTACTTAAAAAAAAATTTATGGGGGCCAGGGATTTAGCTCAGTGGTGCTACCACCTGCCTCAAAAGCGCAAGGTCCTGAGTTCGATCCCTGGTACCAAAAAAAAAAAAAAATTTATGGAAGGCCACAAATATATTCTAGGCATCCAAGTTCAAACTGTGACTGATTTACAGACAGAATGCTGATACTTCACTATTTTTAAACGTAAGAATATGAGTATACTTTTCAGAATAAAGTTTACTTAACATGAAGTTCATCTCATGGGAGGAAAAAGTGCTAACCTAACAGTCTCATGCTTAGGAAGCAAAAAAGCTGGGTGTCAATCGGGTCCCACGGATTCCAAACTTACCATGTAGTCATTTCAGGCCTCCATTCCCTGTAGGTCCAGGCACCCTACTTTCCATGCCCTGAACCACTGCAAGACGGGCCCTAGGTGGAAAGGGTAAAACTGTGGGGACACAACCTGAAGGAGGCTGCTACCTGGTTGATGGCATCTATCATAGCTCAGGACATGGCCCAGGGAGAGGTCTCTACCTCAGGCAGCTGCCCATGCCTCCATCACTTCTCTCTTCAGTCCTCTCAGTGACACCTCAGAGTCCCATGGCTGGAGGTGTAAGGATGACTGAGGCATAACCCTGACCCGCACAGCTTGTCTACAGACTACATCACCAGTCAGAATATTGTCTTGGGGCACTTCCTATACTCCTGGTGCATTTAAAAATTTTTTATTTATTTTAAAAATAAATTTTAACTTATTCCCCCCAAGCCCTCTTCCCTCCGCATGTACAAAAGCTTTGTTTCCATTTTTTCCTTCAATTTTCATTTTTTTTCTTGCCCCTTCCTTTTCTTCCTCCCACCTCCCTTGTTCCCCTTCCCATTTGAACACTTTCTTCCCATTTCTCAACATTCATTATACATTTCAGTCCTTATTTTTACTTTGTTTCTCACTCCTGCTGCATATTAAAGAGTATTTAAAACGTTCGTGCCTTTTGACCTACTGTTTGAACAAAAGAGTTTATAAGGAAATAATCAGAGTTGGAGGAAGGAACCACTGTTAGAACAGCTTTGAAGCACACTTGGAAAAGCCTATGAAACACCCTTCCCCTAGCCGCATCAAAACAACTTATTAACAATAGGGAATTAGTCAAATTACAGACCACTACCTGCAATCAAGAAAAACAAACTCTAATAAAGAACAAGGCCTGGGAATGTAGCTCAGTGGTGCCACGCCTGCCTTGCAAGCGCAATGTCCTGAGCTCGATCCCAGTACCAAAAAAGAAAGAAAAATAAAAAATAAAGAAAGAACAAGAAAACATTGCCAAAAATAATTCTCAAAGGCAGAAACAACATAAAGCCCTGTGTAGCAGGGCTTCTCACAGGCAGATGAGATGTAATTCCCCTAGCCTTCCAGGCTCCACTAATCCCTAAATCAGGGCTACTGAGGGAAGCCTGTGTTCACCCTTGCAGTGTTACAGTATTGGGTGGCAGGAGGCTAAAAACCAGTGGTACATCCAGTAGCAACCCAGTGTGGGGTAAAGAGGAAAAATGTTATGTGTATACCTAGATGAGGTAATTAATGCCAGGCCATATGTGACTGATAAAGCTGTAGCCCTATAAACCAATACTTCTCAAACTTGAATGTGGATCTGATTCAGAATGAAGACAGATTCTGATTCTATGTGTCAAGGTACACTGAGATTCTGCATTTCTAGCAACTTTCCTGTTTCACATACAGCAAAGCCAGGTTGCAGATGGCACACATGCTGAAGGGCAGATGTCAAGTTACCCCAACAGCAGCTATCTATCTCTGGTTGGTGAGAATATGAGTGTGCATTTATTTCTAATGCTGTCTGTTGTGGTTTATATCTGGCTGTCCTCCCCAAAGACTCACAGACTCACAGGTGGGGCTTTTCAGAGGTGACTAGATCTTGGGTGTGTGACACCCGGTTAGTCCACAACAGGTTTGTAATTGGGAATGATATTGGGGGGTGAAGCCTCATGGGAGGAGGTGCATTCCTGTGGGCGTGGCCTGGCAGGTATATTTCCCTCATTCTCCCTTGAGAGCTTGCTGCTTCCTGCCTGCCTTGCATGGACTGTTTCTCCTCTGTGATGGCCCTCTGCCATGCTGCCCTGTCTGGGAACAGCAGACTATGGACTGAAACCTCTACAAACTGTGAGTTAAATAAACCTTTCCTCTTTTAACTTGTGGGTGCCAGGTATGTTGTCCCAGCAATGAGAAAGTAACTAAGACACTGTCCTATGTTCCCATAATGAAAATTTATTGCTTTTGTAATAAGAAAATTTTTATGCTTCAAAATCTTTGACTAATTATCATAGGAATGCATCTTGAATATTGTGAGATGGGATCAAAGGTTTATTATATTCATTCAGAATGAGTTATGATACTAAAAAGTCAGCAACCATCTACTTCTCTAATTTTCTTTAATTAATTTATTATTTTGTGGAGCCAGGGAATCAAACCCAGAGCTTTGTGCATGCTAGGCAAATGCTCTGCCACTGAACTACACTCTTAGTCCCTCAGCCTTCTAATTATTAAAGGATGAAATGGCATGCAGTCATTAAAAATACAAAGACATAGGAAAATGCAATGAAACACTGAACATAGCATGATGACTATGTTAAAATGGTAACATAAAATGAGTTAAATGTTTATAAAGTGTTACATTTATTAAGTTTATTTAAAGAACAAAAGGAAAGCAAATGCATCAGAATGTTAACATCTTAGGATCTTAAGATGATGGGGTCATAAAAGACTTTTTCCCTTTAAACCTTCTAGAATACAATAAAGCTGGAGGGCAGGATTAGGGATGGAGGTCAAGGACACCAACAGAAAGTTGGTGTTGAAGGGGAGAAAAGAGAAAACCATTCAAGGATTGGGGCACTGTGGGTTTGGGCCCCATTAGCTGGGGAATAGGGTAAGGGTATGGGGGCTGGAGGAATTCTCCACAGAACACAATACCTGGCTAGGGGTTTAGGTGGAAGGCAAAGGGTTTGATGAAGGTAGACTAGATGGCTGAAGCTATGAGTCTGCACCTGGGACAGGGGGAGGGAGCATCCAAAGCCTACTGAATGGGTCTGGGCGGGAGCTGTCATCAGGGAAGATCTCGTTCAGCTCCTTTCGGAGGACCTGCTACCCTTCCATTCAACTTCCCTGAACACAACCGATATGTTCAGCTTCCTGGAAACACCTCAACTAACAATCTCTCCCCTCCCAGAACGCAACCACTCCTTAGGACTACTTGAAGGCCTAAGAAATGAGAATCCATGCTACCTTCAGGATAAAGTAAAATGAAACCCATTCCATGTTCCCATTTCAGCGAGTGCACTTCTGTGCCTCTCCTGACAGGCAGCAAAAGGCAGGACAAACAAATGCAGAAAAATAAAAATCTGCATCACTGGCTGAGGATCAAATTGGCCCTTTTTAAAACTACAAAATACGAGGCTTGGGATTTAGCTCAGTGGTTTCGCCACTTGCTGTGCAAGTGCAAGGACCCGAGTTCGATCCCCAGTACCCAAAAAAACCAAAAAACCAAAACAAAAAAACTACAAAATGCTTTAAAACTTTAAAGTGGAAATATTAGTCAGTTAATGGCATCAATAGTACTTTTCCAAGTTAAAAAGTAAACCTGACAAGGGCTGGGGATTTAGCTCAGTGGTTCCGCTGCCTGCCTCAAAAGCACAAGGACCTGGGTTCGATCCCCGGAACCAAAAAAAAAAAAAAAAAAAAAGTAAACCTGATAGTATATCTAGTCTATAAATTTACCAAAAAGGGAAAAATCAGACACAGTTCTTCACTGTGCCAGTGTCTGGATTTCATAAAATCCTGTTAGCCCCTCATGATATTTCTATGCTTATCTCCAGTTGGGACAAGAAGCACTGGATGCCCAGAGGACCCAGCCTTAACCTCTGCCAGGCAGGGGCATACCTGCAGCTGGGCTTCTGTGCCCTCGCTGACACAGGTCTGCTCTTCTACAACAGGCTGCAGTTTCATCCACATAAAATCCCAGGGGATTCCATCTGCTTTCACAGACAGAGAGGATTAATCCCCAAACAAGAGAGACAAAGCCTTGGGTTCAGAGCCAAAGGCTCAGGCCCAGCTCTCATCAATTCCAAACTTGCTGCCACACCAAATGATTTGTTAGCATTCTTGGAGAACATTGCCCAAAGGCCACGCAGCAGCCCCTGGCTCATTCTGCAAACAGAGGGGTCAGAGCTGGAAAGCACTTATACCTGTTCTCTTATTCTGACCACATGATAGAGTAGGGACTGCCCTCGGTAAAGTGAAAATAAAGGAGGCAGGCCCCATCAACACCAATAATAATAGCTGACTCACAGTGACTCTTATAACCTGCAAGTACTGGGAGGAACTCCTGATGCGCCATTTAATCTTCAAAGCTCTAGGATGCAGGCAATATTAAGGGAGGAAATGAGATGGTGAGGTAATAAAAATAAGCCAAGGTTACACAGTTAGGTGGCAAAAGAACCAGAAATCAATCCCAGCAATCTGGCAAAGTCCACATTGAGGACTGATTTGCCTTGCCTTTGTTTGCTCTGGAAAACATGGAATCACCCACTTCTCCTTGACAAGGGAGCTACTGCACTAACCATCCCAGAAGCACAACCGTGAAGTCCCAAATTCCCCTGAAAGGATCCAATCAACTCACTGGTCTGGCATTTACAAAACATCTCTGCCTCTCAACTTCTTTTTTTTTGGTACCAGGGATCGAACTCAGGACCTTGCGCTTTTGAGGCAGGTGGCAGAACCACTGAGCTACATCCCCCAGGTCTCTCTCAACTTGCTTCTTTCAGCCAAAATCAGGGGTTCCAGTTGCAGCCCTTGCTGTTTTTTCTTACCTCATTAAGGCATATTCATAGCTAGTCTGGCAGTTCCAGCAACAGAGGTCTTTAAGTAGCACCTGGCCTTTCCTCAAAACCATTCCATGAGGTTCGTTTTTCCTCCATGCCAATACACACACACAAAGGGCTCTGAACATTCAGGACTCCAAAAGGAAACAAAGATCCAAGTAGAAGCTTCAGCTATGATGAAGCTCCAGGTAAGGGCAGAGGTGAGGACATCTGTCCTAGGACCTCTAAAAGATTCAAGAGGAGGAAATTAAGCCTTGTATTGCAGAAACATTGAGGGGCCAGACTCCATGGTGCCTAGGTTCCTTAACCCCAGTAAGGATTTCTGATGGGCTATGCCTAGTGTAAGAGCAGATTTCTCATTAGCAGGAGCGCAGTGGGTAGAGAAGGGTGAGAGGGAAACTGCAAATCCTGGGAGACTCTCAGCATCTATTTGGGTCCCAGAGTTATGGTGCTTAAAGAGGGAGGGCTTTTTCGGGACCCTGTTCACATGCGGCATCCCTGAGAATCCCCAAGGTGCACAAGACTCATCTTTCCACTCACAGAGCATTCATGGTATGTGATTTGGGAGGCATTCCTCTTCCCTACTGAGGCTTGCCCACACTTGGGCTCCATTTTTTATACTGCACAGGCAGCAAATCTAAAGTTCTGTGTATAAGAGAAAAGCAGGCAGGATATGAGAAAAAAATAACCTAACTTGTGTTCATTCTTCTGACACAGGACTACAGAATAAACACAACCTTTTGATTTCCTCAGAAGATAAGGGCCTATCAATATATCTTCAGTTATCCCATTTTGGACAGTAACACACGTATCTCTTACCGTAAGAGAAACAACAGTGCAACCTCAGGGAAGGAAACACTTCAGGGAGCAGTGGAGGCCAGAGGAAATTAGAATGTACCACCCTTCCCAAAGGGGAGGCCTTTCCAATACTACTTCTGGGAATTCCTGGGGTAGAACATTTGCAATCTCCCAATTTTCAATGGCAGTTTTTTTTGTTTTTCCCTGTTTAACTCTGTGCTGGCCTGATAAAGTATCTCAGTTGGATGTGGCCCGGGCCCCCATATGTCACCAGGGCAGTAGGGTGTAGTAAAAAGACTAACTTCCCAGCTCTGGCTATGCTACTCCGATGCCTACTAACAGCAGTGTGGAACTGCAGCAGCTGGAAGTAACACAGACCTCATGTTCCACAAAGCTAGGATTCAATCTTGGTTTTGTTTGTTTCCTTGAGACAGGGTCTTGCTAAGCTGCCCAGCCTGACTTTGAATTGTGATTCTCTTGTGTCAGTATCCCAAGGAACTGGGACTGGTTCTACTTTCCCTAGCTCCAACCCCTCAAGCATACTAGTAACTTCTCTAAGCCACAGTTACCATTTACTGCAAAATGAACTACAAAATCCAACTAGATTTGTGAGAATTAAAAACAAGTGTGTGAAAACTACCAGGAACTCTTAATAAATTTTAAGTTTCCTTCTGCTATAACCCTGAAGAAACAACGTAAGTCTTAGTCGCCTTCATTTCATATTTCCACCTGTTAAAAGGCAAAATAACATTCTACCACTGCTGCACCACCTCAGGATGGGATGAGGTGATGCGCACAACAGCAAAGTGCCTACCAAGGTAGAATATTGTTGGCTCAACTGCCAACACCCTTTCCTCTCATTTCAAGGCCAACAAACGAGCAATTTGCTCTTCTAATGTGTTTATCCCCCTTCAAAAACATGAAGTGGGGAGAAGATGGTACCACACTTGCGGTAATTCCTTAAAAATGGCTATTAGCAGTTAACTCTCCAGAGTTCAATTTCACCATCCTCTAAAGAGGAGAGTGAACATTAGGTCACTGGTCACTTGAGAGCCTGGTGAATTTCCTTTATCTCTCCATGTTCATTTTAGCAAATTAGAGAGGCAACTGAGGGAGAAAATAGAGTCCCTTAACAGTCACACACTTCTTTTATTCATACAAAGAAATTCGAGTCATAAACTAAACAATTTCACTAAAGTACCATCACAAATTCACTGACACTTTCCAACTAAGAGGATATCTGCTGGTTCTCTTATTTTCCCACATTACAGTGAAACTAGCACACACTTTAGAGCATTCCTCAACTGAATCTTTAAAGCATCTTTACAACTTCTTTTACATTAGTGAATCTGTAAGGGCAAGGTCTAGGCTGAAGGGATTCATCAAACACTTAACTTTTTAGCTGTCACACGTGTTTGTCTTGTTTTCTTGTTACATCATGGAGGCATTAAATTCAGCTACACTGAAGCTACTACAAACTGTGGGTTTATCTTTCAGAAGCATGCCTCCCCTTATTGTGCTTCAACTGCTCCCTTTAAAAAAAAAATCAACATTTTTAGAGACTAATCTAGCGTGGCAGAATTAGTAAGAATCAAAAGGTAAATCCCAAGGGAAAAAAATGAGCAAGCTAGATGAGTATACAGATATTACACCCACACACCGCTCCCATCCCTGCCAAAGCAGAGTTCTTTAAGAGAAAAAGAACAATGTTTAAAATCATGCAGAATTTTTAGGAATCAGTTCCTCACTAAATATTGACATATCATGATCCCAGAAGCAAACTGGTAAAGATAAAAAGCAACACAAAAGAAAGCTCTCTTTCAAATAATATCTCCATTCATCTTGGGCTTTGGTTTTATGTAAACCTTTTGGCACATACAATGCTTCTAGAATTATAGCTGCATGTTCACTACCTTGGCCTGTGTGTTGATGAGTGTAACCTGGAAGGGATTTGAGCAACTGGGAAAAACTGCTAACACATTTTATACAACCCCTAGCCTTGCTAATACCCTTTGTGTAGAAAAAGCTGACCCAGCATCCACCTGCATCAACTTGATCCACTCAGCTTTGACATCTGTGCCTTTTGGGCAAAATAAATCAGCACCCCAGGAGGAAAAAAAGAAAACTTGTTACTGGAGAAGCAGCCTGGACAACCAATTTACAAAGAATGAGGATCTATGGATGGCCTTGAATCTAGAATCAAACAGAGCAAAATGTACCTGGGGTGGGGGCCCCCAAGGATGGGTGAGTCACTTTTAAAGGAAAACGCCAAACATACACAAAAACAGAAAACAGTGTACAGATTCCACACCCATCACCCAGCTTGGCCAATGTCCTCTCATCTAGTTCCCCCCATTTCTGTCAGCAGCCTCCTCGAATGTGGATTACTGTGAAGCAAATCTCCAACCCACATTTCAACTTCAGTCAGGAACTCTAAAAGACAAGGGTTATTAAAAACCACAATCATAATACCATTACAAAAACTAAATAAAACCAGTAGACATCAAATAACGAGTACAAATCTCCAGTATCTCAATTAAAATTTTTTTTTTAATCAGATCAGGATCCTATCAAGGTCCACAAGATGTACTGCACATTATGCCAGAAATCGTTTATCTATCACAGGTTCCAAGTTCCTGTGATTCATTCTCACAGCAGCCAGGCTGATCCCCACTGGCATTTCCAATGACGATTCTGGGGATACTACAGTAGTGAAAAGAAAATCCCAGTTTTGAATGTATATAATTATAAGGCACCCATAAAACAATTCTGAGAGCCGAGCGATCACTCACATCCTTTGCTGGTGTGGGTTATCTCTGGAAGTTGAGTTGCTGGCGCTCCTCGCGGGGCTCTGGGCCGTACCTTCCTCCGGAGTCCGCCAGCAGAAATCACCTGCGGGAGTCAGCAAAGTGGCTTCAGCCGCCGCGTTCGCAGGGCGAGCCCGGGTGAGCGAGAGGGAACTGAGGCAGCCAAGCAGGTTTCTGAGGAAGCGCCAGGACGCTCCAGCCGTGGGGAACAAACTCCCCCGCCGCTCCCGAGGTTCAACCCCTGTCGTCCCGACGCCCACCCAGCCCAGCCAGCCGGGGGCCGTGGGTCGGACCGCGAATCCCGAGCGAGTGAGCGCGCCCGCCGGAGTGCGAGGGCGGCGCCACCTGTTTCCCAACCTCCGGGGACCGGGGCCCCGGAGAACGCGCTACGCTCTGAGGGGGCGCCCACACACGCCCACACCCTCGCCCCAGCCCACAGCGGCCCAGTCCGGGGCACGAAGGCTCTCTGTCCGCGGTCCCACTCCCGCGCCCTCGAGGAACAGACAAGCACTGGATACGCCCGCCGGGGAAGCCGCGAGCAGGAGCGCCAGTGGACCGCAGGCCGCGGGCCGCAAGCAGGCGCGACGTCTGGGCCTCCACCCGCCAACACTCACCGGCCGGAGCTCGCGCCCCGCGTCCTGCGTCCTGCGCAGGGACTCTACCCAGCCCGCCGCAAGGTCACCTCGAGGCACCTGCACCACCGGCCCCAGGTGATTGCCCGCGGGGGGGCGGGGGCAGGACTCTGCCCCCTCGCCCCGCCCTCCTCTCGGCAGGCGCTCCCGGGAGAGGCGGGGACAAGACACCGGGCGATACAGCCGGGATCAGCCCGCTGCAGACCCGGAAAAGCGGGTGTCAGCGCGGGGTAGTGGGTGCGCGGCGGGAGGTGGGCCGATGTCGCCCCCTGCTGGTAGGGCGGCGAGGGATAAAGCAGGCTGCCACACCCTGGGGGGCTGCAGTGGGACATCTTCAGGGGTAAAGGGTGTGGGTGCTTAGTGCGAGGCCTTGAGGACCCAGCTACAGCCCAGAGAGCTCCCCAAGTCCCCAGCAGGCAGGGCAAAAAAGCCTCATTTGCTAAGCACTTTGTAAATTTTCACTTCTGCCATTTGTCTCTAGATGAGGATATAAACAGGATGAACTTGAAACTTGTATGCCACTAAGCAACTGCATGCAGTGCACTATGGATTGTTATTTTTTTAAATGTGCAAATAACACACGTTGCATTTTGTATGTGTGTGTCCAGAGTTCTAACTTTTTGTGACTCAACAGATATTTGTTGAATACCTAGGACTTGTTAGTTGTTTAAACATTTAAAATGTGGCACAATTTCCTCCTGGTCTGCAAACGCAACCTTGAACCAGACAAGTGGGTTGGGCCTATCTTAACCTTCCAGAAAATCTGGACTGGCCTTGCCCGGAACTCCCTAATGGCCCCAGGGGCCAGTCAGAAATCTGACCCAAGTGTGGCTCATTAGGGGAACTGTGGGAGGCTTCACCCGCCTGGGGAGATTAGAAAGGATGTCCTGGAGCAGGGCAGATAGCTGAATCATGAAGACTACGGGATTCACAGGCTGTGAGGAGCTTGGTCCTGAGGCACGGTGGGCAAAGTGAGGCAGAGAGCCAGAGTGTGTGTTCTCACTGAGGAATGGCATGCCAGCCGGCATTGCAAAAAAGGAGAGGATGGAGCTGAGTTAGAGCAGAGGATGTAGGGATCAGATCATACTCCTAATATTATAGACAGCCATGTTAGTTAAAATACTATAGGCAGTCAGGCAGGGCTGGGCCTTTAAGAAAGTCAATGCAGAAGATAACATATTGTAGCTGTGGCTGTAGGTGCATATTCATTCATTGAAGGCCAGGCTTCAAGACAAAGAGAATTGACTACACCCAAAGTACTTCACCTAGGGATGAACAGCAGTAATTGGTATTCTAAATAGGTATCTACCACCTGAGTGGGAAACCAAAACCTTAACTCATCCCTTCCCAGAAAATCCTTGCTCCTTCTATGTAAGACTGCTGCATGACTTGCTTCCTCATCGATCCCCATTTAGTTAATATTACCTAAGCGACTATAGTTGTAATCTTATTGATTGACCATAGTTTCTCCCACTTCATACCCACCTTGTGATTTCCCATTGGATCAGTATTACCCAATGGACCATACTTGTAACCTTATTAGTTGTCTGTAGTTTTGTTCCACCTTACACCCACCTCATTTCGTGGCTTTGCTCTATAAAACTCCTTTGAGAAGCGGGGTCCACAGGCAACCCACTTTCTGGACCCCCTTCCTTCTGTCTTAGAAGCTATCTTTCTCTCAATAAATACTTCCTACTCTTAACCTCCGTTGTTCCTAGAATTCATTCTTCAATTTTAGAAAACATGAACTCGATATTTTGGATATTTTACAAGTTTGGAATTATACTATTTCCCATACATTATTTGGAGGTCCTGTATCATACACCCTATATAATTTGGAGGTCTTCAACCGAGATAATTAGTTGGAAGTAAGAGTTTGGTTTTGTTTCATAGAGTCTGACTTTTGTTTCATAGACTCTAGACTATGGCTCTTTTAGGTATTGTCTTAAAGTTTTCCTATCATGTTTTGCAATTGTATATGTCTTGAGTCTTTCCTCTATGCATTGTCTTTTGTTAAAATTACATTTTATTCTTGTTTTGTGTATGTTGCATTTAGACCTAGTTGCTGAAGTTGCTGAATCTGCTAGCATTCTTTGTTTTGTTGGACAACAGCGCCAGGGAAAAAATAGTGTTAGTCCACTACCTAGTGGTCTTTAACGGTAACTACAAGTAAATTTTTAAATGCCGTAAAATGGGTCTTTTTATGAAATATCATGCCAATTAATAAATCACGGGACCCCATCCATCAGTTAAAAGATGATAGGCCAGTGGCCGTTCTTAAGATTTGGAGGACAGATTTCTCTGAGATGTTCCTGTTCAATCCTTCTCTATACTCTGGAGAAAATGTTGGGCCTGTTCTGCCTGTTTCCTTTCTGATCTGATCTTCTACCTACGAGCAAATTGTCTTCAGTAACTCACCATGAGCATGAGAAGAAAAGGCCTCCTTTCCTGGTCTCATTTCTGATCTTTCTGGGCCACTTTACACTTTCCTTAGAGAGGCACATAAAGTTAGAGAAAGGAAGGATCTCTAAAACTGACCCAACCTTTTCCACCTAAGGACCTTTAAATTGAGCCCATAGGACAATGAACATTTTGCTAACACCAAAGACAGGGAAGTCATCTTCAGTGAAGAACACATTTAGTTTGAGGGAGAACCCCAATCTTCTGTCTCTCCCCCTCCAGTCTGGTTTTCATCATTTATGTGTGTAGGGGAGAAAAATACCTTTGCTAATAAGTTGTGGATTTTAAAACCTTTACTGTAAACTTGTAAAATGCTATGTAATGATTTGGGGGGGGTTGGTGGGGGTTTTTTGGTGGCTTACGCTTTTATTTAGACTTTTTCTCTCTGCTAGTTAGAAACTTCCCCTAAGCTTTTCTCCAGCTCACTGGGAGTTAACTTTAGAATCACCTTGTAGTCAGACCACCCCTCCCTCCAGGAAGTCAGGCTGGGGCAGCTTGCAACAGTTTGCCTTTCACAAAGGAAAATTGCAATCAGCTAGTGACATACACTTGTGTTTTTTAATGTACTAACTGGGATAAAGAGAGATTTTAGTCAGACTTTCTCTTCTTTTCAGGTGCACATAGGAAATTGATAAATGTGCCCTTACTAACATGTGAATTGTGGCTGCTAGGCAATGAATATAAGTTTAACCAGTGCAGCTTCAGGGACACAAAATTTTAGATTAAACCTTGAATGAAGCGTAGCCTTGTCTTGCTGTTGAGAAAGGTTGCCTAGCTGATCAGATATATAACACAGGTGCCTTGGAGGCTTTTTCCCCTGGGCAAATTCCTCTGAGCCATTTTTTGCTTCTAGAGGTGATCTCCTTTACAGGATGGAAAGTGCTGCCCTTTAATTTATGTGCCTCAGACTCTCTCTTTCAAAGAATTTGAAAGCAGTGGTTTAGATTTCTTGGTTATTGGCTTTGCTAGCAGTGCTTCCTTCTTTAAACATGATTGTTGTGGCTGAAATGAACTGTAACCTGTGCTTTTAAAATGTCTGCTGGAGTTAATAATTTGAGTTTCCTGGGTAGGATAGGGCTGCT
Source organism: Heterocephalus glaber (assembly GCF_053883595.1). Classification (NCBI taxonomy): domain Eukaryota; kingdom Metazoa; phylum Chordata; class Mammalia; order Rodentia; family Bathyergidae; genus Heterocephalus; species Heterocephalus glaber. The sequence continues at coordinate 46,762,467 of NW_028258324.1, read as the reverse complement.
GAGCCAGTAAAAGGTGGCTAGTCCAACCCAGCATATCTTCCAGTTTCCTCCAGATAGCCATCTGCCTGGAGTGAGTCACCTTGGGGACACCTTGAGGAAAAAGGAATCAAGTAGAAATTAAAAGGGACGCCGATTTCTTTCTCTTGGATTCTTTTGGGGAACTCAATCATTTACTCCTTTAAAATGTACGAAAGTAAAAGAAGCGATGTTGTTAGCACAGGTGACTGAGCCCAAGGCTAAATGAAGGGTGCAGGCACAGAGTTGCTGGGATCCTTAGACAAAAATGGAATACAGAGGAAAGTATTAATTATGATACTATTTCACAAGTGGGATCATACTGTAAGAGAGAAAATGGTCAAAATTGCCTATGTTCAGACTTTCTTTGCATTAAGAAGTAATCCTTGCTTGTGTTCAAAATGTGAATGTAAGCCACAGGAAAACCAGACGCCTGGTCCTAAAGACATTCACTACTGTGGGACTGCATAACTCTGTAATCATAAAACTCCCCTAGCCCCAACTGTGATTGAATGTGAGTAAATAGATAAAGATGCTTGGTAGCTCCGGGACACTAGATAAGATCTGTATCAGCCATAAGGTCCCAAAGTAAGTTACTCAACTCTTTGTTCAAAAACTGATGTTCTGGACACTGCTATCTATAGAACAATCTACAAACATCTGCTGACCATCAGTACGTGTCAGCTGACAACTAACCTTTGTTCCTCTTCTGTAAATTTCGCCTGTTAACTTCCCCTGCAACCCCCTATAAAAGAGCCTCGGACTCTGGGCTAGTTGCCTCTCTAAGCTACTTTGCTTTGGGAGTGCCGTCTGGCCAGACTAAGGTCTGTTTTACTTTCCAATTTGTCTGGTGTGTTCCTTCCTGGGTGTTCTTCCCTGCAGTCATCTCCTCAGAGCATTTGGTAAGGCCCTCGGTCTTACACAGGGGATTGAACTCGACCTTGCTCTTGGGAGGCAGGACGGTGCCACTGAGCTAAATCTCTGGCCCACCCCTCATAATTCTTTACTGTTTATCTTCTTTACTTTCTTTACTGTCTATCTTCCTTGCACCCCAGCATGTGAGCCCCAACAGGGTAGGGGCTTTTGTTTATTTTGTTATTTCAGTGTCTCCAACACCTAATACAGTATTTAATAAATATTTGTTGAGGATTAAAGTGTTTTTAAATATCTAAGATAAGTGCCTAGAAATAGAATTTCTAGGGCATAGAAATTCATATTTAATTTCAAAACAGACAAATTGTGCTTTCTAAAGTTTGGGACAACATTTCTACAACTATGGATGGCATCTGTACATTTAATACTGACCACATATATGTCTTAAATTTAACTTCAATAGTTTATTGGTCAGTCTTTAATGACAACAAAAATTACTCTAGCTGCTTTCAGCAGAAAAAACAGTTTTAAAAAGGGATGCTCCCAGATTCTGGGCAGACCAGAAGAGCCGGGCCAACCTCAGCAGACAGACACAATGCTACCTCACCTCTGTGGCTGCTCCAACAAAGGCCTTGTTGCTGGAGACTTCGGCCCAGATGTTGAGCTTGTCCTCCTACACCACCTGGATGATTGTTTGCCTTGATAGTGTTAACCTTGTGACTCATTCTTCTTGTAATTATAATTCTTTCCACTGTTTACCTTAGTCTGACATTTAATAGAGTCACAATTCACCAACAATCCATTAAGGCAACATCTTTCCAAGGGGTCCAAATTTGACTGGACTGGGTGCACTGAATGAAGAGAAATCGCCTTCAGCCACATACACAATATATACAATGCTTAATATATGTATATGTAATAAAACATCCTTTATTTTATATATATTTTTACTATAACAGTAAAGAAAAAGGGCAATATAAACATAAAACTATTGGGATATTTGACCTTCTTTTTGTGAAATGAATGCATTAATTTCTGGTTAAATGGAAGTGGTTGCAATGCTTAGAGAATTCTCAAAATTTTTCTTTTTTTTTCATAAATTCTTTTATTGGTACATTTTAGGTATACAGTATGTTTACATTTATCATTGGGTGCTTGTACCTGTGCATGATGTATCTTGGTTCTTATTTTTTCCCCATTACCTGTGTGCCCTTCCCTATTTACATAGACTTTGTTTCCATTTTTTTCTTTTTTCATAATTTTTCCTTTCCCGTTCCCCTCCCATGTCCCCTACCCCTTTGGGCCTTTTCTTCCTATTTCAAATTATCAGTTATTCGTTTTATGGGACTGCTAACTCTGTAATCATAAAACTCCCCTAGCCCCAACTGTGATTGAATGTGAGTAAATAGATAAAGATGCTTGTTAGTTCCGGGACACTAGATAAGATCTGTATCAGCCATAAGGTCCCAAAGTAAATTACTCAACTCTTTGTTCGAAAACTGATGTTCCAGATACTGCTATCTATAGAACAATCTACAAACATCTGCTGACCATCAGTACGTGTCAGCTGACCACTAACCTTTGTTCCTCTTCTGTAAATTTCGCCTGTTAACTTCCCCTGCAACCCCCTATAAAAGAGCCTCGGACTCTGGGCTAGTTGCCTCTCTAAGCTACTTTGCTTTGGGAGTGCTGTCTGGCCAGACTAAGGTCTGTTTTACTTTCTAACTTGTCCGGTGTGTTCCTTCCCGGGTGTTCTTCGCTGCAGTCAGCTCCTTGGAGCGTTTGGTAAGGCCCTCGGTCTTACATTTTTAATCATTTTAATCCTTATTTACACTTTCAGTTTCTCACACTAGAGAAACTATTCGGTATTTACACATGTGTGTCCTATTTATTTCACTTAAGAGTATGGCCTCATATGCATCCATTTAGCTATAAATGTCTCTAGTTTCTCAATCTTTATGGCTGAGTAGTACTCCATTTTATAGAAAAACCACATTTTCTTTGTCCAGTTTCTAGCTGATGGTCACTTGGGCTGTTTCCAAGCTTTAGCTATTACAAACTGTGCCGCTATAAACATGGGTGCACATATATTGCTGTGGTATGCTTCTTTTAATTCTTTTGGGAAGATACCCAGCAGTCAAAATTTTTATTAATCTAATTTACTTTTTTTTTTTTGGTACTGGGGATCAAACTCAGAACCTTGCACTTGCAAGGCAGGTGTGGTGTCACTGAGCTAAATCCCGGCCCTGTCTAATTTACTCTTGCGTGCTTTATCCTTGAAAATACTTGTTCATAAATGTATGTACTGTCAAAAATTAGTGACACAAAGCATGATTGTGAAGCAAGAGAGATTTTTCTCTGGAATGATAGGTCTAATAAAAGTCTAGTAAAGAAACATGAGCAAATTGTTTTTTCTCCCACAGTCAAGTACTAAACAATTGAGTAATGAAAAATATTTCTAAAAATCACATTACAATGTTAAAAGTTTACAATCTGGTGAGGCCTCATCACTAGTTGTCCAGGGCCACATGCAGCTCTTGAGCAGTGGGTTGAAGATGCCCATTTCCAGTCTTGACTTTAAAAAAAATTTTTTTTAAGAGTAGGAAGAATTTATTGAGAGAAAGATAGCTTTTAAGAAGAGGACCCAGAAAGTGGGTTGCCCAAGGACCCTGATTCTCAAGAGTTTTATAGAGCAAAACCACAAGGTGCAACAGGTATAAAGTGGGACAAAACTATAGTTAACTAATAAGACTGCAAGTATAGTTGTTTAGATAATATTGATTAAATGGGGAAACAAGTCACATAGCAAGTATATGTGGAATGAACAAGGACTTTTCTAGGAAGGAAGAGGCTAGCTAGGTTTGGGTTCCCCACCCAAGGTGGTTGATGCCTATTTAGAATATCAATCACTGCTGTTGTCCCGAGGGGGAAGTATGTGAGTGTAGTTAATTTTCTTTGTCTTTCTTTTTTTTCCAGTAAGGGGTTGGGGATTAAATTTAGGACCTTGTGCTTGCCACTGAGCTACATCCTTGGCCCTTTAATTTTCTTTGTCTTGAAGCCTGGCCTTTAACAAATGCACCTCCAGCCACAGTTGTGATGTGTTCTTATCTTTTGTATTGGCTCTCTTGAAGGCCCAGCCCTGTCTGACTGCCTATAATATTTTAACTAACTTATAATGTTCCCCTCTCTGAACAACTATCCCTAACTGCAATTAGAGGAGAAGGGGCATATGTTTTATCTGGCTGCTTCAAGCTGATAAAGGTCAGTGTAGGGGAAACCACAGTCAGGGGCCTTCTCTACAGAGCTAATCTAAAAATGGAGGGGGCCGGAGATTTAGCTCAGTGGTTCCGGTGTCTGCCTTGCAAGCACAAGGTCCAGAGTTCAATCCCCGGTACCAAAAAAAAAAAAAAAAAAATTAGGGCCGGGGATTTAGCTCTGGTTTTGTTGCCTGCTGCGCAAGCGCAAGGCCCCCAGTTCGATCCCCAGTACCAAAAAAAAAAAGTTTAAAAATGGACCTTAGTTAGAAGTCATATTGTAGATTAGCAGTCGTGAACTCCCTTCACAAGGTAGATCCAGTGGATCCTGGTAAAAGGAATCTGACACATTTGTCGTTGGTTTCATTTGCATGATCACTTGGAGTTTGGCAGCCCCAAAGTTGCAGGATCCTGTAGAATACATTCCCTCATGTCTTGTATCCTTGTTGACCTTGGAGGGCCAGGGCCAAATATTGGCTGACCTCTTAGCCCAGTTACCTTTTCTAGTTCTGGTCTCTTCATCCAATTATCTCAGTGGGAGACCTCCAAATGATATAGGGAGTATGATATATGCATCTCCAAATAATATAAGGGAAATATTATAACTCCTAACCTGCTAGATGTCCAACTGTTGTGCCCAGATTGTGAAGTCCCAAAGACCACCAGGAGGCCGTTTCCGATGTAAGCACACGAGGGTCGTTTATTCAAGCTTAAGCAGGGACTCTCAATTGTCACCGACACAGCGGATCGAGATTGAGAGCCCTGAGTCCCAAACTAGCAGGGTTTTTATTGAGAATACAACAAGCTTTGGTTATTAGTAGCCAGGTGATTGGTTAATACTTAATACATATGAAGTGTAGGGTTTTGGTTGGCTAGGCTTTGGGGGTCGAAGGGGATTACGTATTGGTTTTTGTAAGGGAGAAAGGGGCAAAGATTAACGGCCGATTGTCACATACTGATCGTTAGCAGACCCACTGACTAATGGCCGCATCTATCTTGTGTGGATAGTTAGCTCATTAACTGCTTATCCTATAGATAGTGTGCCTGGAACGCTCTTTCCCCGGGTACACAGGTGGTTGGGTAATAAACTCAGGAATTTCAAGTGGTGAATTCCTAGTTTAAGCACAAATTTGAGAGAACAAAGGAGACGGCTCCAAGATGGAGTCATTTTGGTCCCACACAACACACTGAGGTTGTATTTTCTAAAATCAAAGAATGAATTCTAGGAACAACAGAAGTTAAGTGTAGGAAGAATTTATTGAAAGATAGCTTCTAAGAGAGACAGAAGGGGCCCTGGAAAGTGGGTTGCCCTGACTTTTAAAATCTTGAATTATGCTGTTTGTTTATTTGTTGGTACCAGGGATCAAACCACCATCATCTGTTGATCCACCAGTGGTAAGCCCTTGGAAGCTTTTTGACTTTTTTTTTTTTTTTTTTTTTGGTATTGGGGATCGAACTCAGGACCTTGCATTTGTGAGGCAGATGCTGGAACCACTGAGCTAAATCTCCGGCCCTTGAACCATGTTTTGATTGCCTAGATTCTGCAAGTATCTTTCCCAAGAGTTGATGGTACTCTTTATTTCTAATTCTTGTCTTTACTCTTTATATTATATATTATGCTAATATAATCTATAATTAGGGATAATCACTCCTTTCTTTACCTTTTTTGTGCTTTTTAAAAATTAATTTTAGGGGCTGGGGATTTAGCTCAGTGGTTCTGTCTGTCACCTGCCTTGCAAATGCAAGGACCCGAGTTCGATCCCCGGTACCAAAAAAAAAAAAAATTAATTTTAGTTTATGGCCATACCACCCTGAATGTGCCCAATCTTGTCTAAAATTAATTTTAATGGTAAATTTTAGATATATGTAATGATCAGTTCATCATAGAGAATTTGTACCTGTACATAATATATCTTGATTCTTGTTTTTTTCCCATCCCCCTTCCCTCCCTTCAACCCTTCTTCCTCTCCTTATTTATAAAAGATTTGTTTCCATTTTTTTTTCTATTCTCTTTTTTCTTTTTCCTTCCTTCCTTTCCCTCTCCCCCCTCCCTTGTTCCCTTTCCCATTTTACCATTTTCTTTCTATTTCACAGTATCTCTTATACATTTTGGACCTTATTTATCCTTTCAGTTTCTCACAGTAGAGAAACAATGGAATATTTAAACATGCGTGTCTGATTTATTTTACTTAAGTGTATGGTCTCAAGGTTCATCCATTTACCTAGAAATATCTCAAGTTATCCTTTTCATGAGAGAGTAGTACTCCATTGTATATAAAAAACACATCTTCTTGATACATTCATTGGTTGATGGGCATTTGGGCTGTTTCCAAGATTTAGCTTTTTAACACCCAATAACAATGCTGGTGGGGCTGCGGGGTGTGGGGGGATGAACCATTCTCCACTGTTGGTGGGAGTGTAAACTGGTGCAACCACTGTGGAAATCAGTGTGGAGATTCCTCAAAAAACTAAAACTAGAGGTTCCATTTGACCCAGTTATTCCCCTTCTTAGTATCTTCCCCAAAGAATTAAAAGCATCATATTACAGTGATATATGGACACCCATGTTTATACAGTGGACCCTTGACTTATGAACTCAATTTGTTCTGAGGGCTGGTTGTAACTCAGGTTGGTCAATTGAAGGCTGAGGTTCCTCTCCATAGCCTTCAAAGTCTCTCTCTTGTATACAGGCAGATCTCAGTGTCCTTAGAGAGACGTTGGCCCAGGATTTCTCAGTTAACTCCATCTGGGAAAGGATGTAATGTTCCTTCCAGAACTCTTTAAGGGTGAAATAATGTGTCAGACTGTTTGGAAGCATTTGGGTCATAACTCAAGACTTTGGTTGTAAGTTAAAACTAAAATTCCGGTCAAATAACAATTCAAGTTGTTTGTATGTCAGGCTGATCGTAACTCGAGGGTCCATTATAGTGGCACAGTTTGTAATAGCTAAATCTTTGTAATAGCTAAATCCTTTCTTTACCTTTGCATCCTATATTTTTCAAGCCTATTTTCCAAGTCATTTTCTTTACACAGGTATCTATACTTCTTGTCAGGTCTGACTTAAGTGAGTCCTTCACAAACAAATGGGATAAAGCAAACAGGCTGCTTTTAGCAAACAATAGCAGCTCCTCAGTAAATAGGGCAGATGGACTAAAAATGTAGTATACAACCCCCCTGATACCGAGAAGACCAGTAATTGTCTGCACACCTGAACAGACTGTCCTTGGGCATCTGAGTCATAAATATTTCACCCCAGATTCCTTATCCTCTTCAAAACCTATATAAGCCTAATTCCTTTCCCAGTTAGTTGCTAATATCTCTCTCCCTTGGTGTTAGCCCATTCACTTTTGGATGAAATCTCTCCTAGCTAGCTGCCACTATCTCTCCCAGTGTCTATCCACACACGGATGTGATAAACTCAGCTTTTCCCAGCTAGCTGCTAGAATCTCCTGAGTTTAGTCTGTGTTCACTGGAATAAACTTCCAAAAGTCTATTTTTGAAAAGTGGATTTTTTGACACCTCTTATGGGTTCTCTTGTGATTTTTATTTCAAAAACGGTTTTACTGTTGTATGTCCTTTTTCCCTGGCTGATGATATCTTACTTTGTCTTCTCTGCTGGAGGAGCCGAGAGAGGGCCTGGTTCTCTGGAGGAAGAAAGCAACAAGGAGAGAAGTCGGCAAAGATCAGATCATGTGGGGTCTTGCAAGCCATGGGACTGGCTTAGAATATTGTTTTCAATGCATGAAAATATACCCGCATAGATACTGTGACTTCTGGGATTCTGGGATTTGCTTCAAATAATCCAAGAACATTGAGGAAAGGGGGTGGGCATATACAATACAAATTTGTCCATTTATAGATAGTTGTTGAAACTGGATAATGGGTATATGGAAGTACATTATACTCTTATTTTGTAGATATATTAAATTTGTTATAATAAAAAAGGAAAAATTTCTTCTAGCTACAATGCAGAGAACAGATGTAGAACAGGAGGTGCAGATGTGAGAAGAGCAGTCTTTGGTGCAGACCTGCAGCAGAGAAGAGAGAGGTCTTGAACTAAGGGGTTGCAGCTGATTTTACAGTCAGTGGATAGATTTCAGTGATGCATGAACTTGAATAGACAGAACTTGGTCATTGAGTAGATGTGAGGAAGAAGAGAGGGATTCAAGAATGGGTTCCAAGTGACCCACCATGAGAGGATTTTCATATAATCTTTTTTTTTTTCTTTTGGTACCTCAGATCGAACTCGGGACCTTGCACTTGCGAGGCAGGTGGCAGAACCACTGAGCTAAATCCCCGGCCCTCATATAATCTTAATACTTCCCCCCACTAACTCAATCTACTACCTAAGGTTAATTTAATTCAACAAACATTTGTTGCAATCTTACTATGTACTAATCATTGCACGGGAGGTGTAGGGTGAGATAAAGAACACACAATGATAAATACCACATGCTTTCATCATGGAGTGATGGGAGAGGCATTTTACATACCTTATCCCCAAACCTCATGTATTCTTGCAAAGTAGACATAATTTTATATTTTAGAGATGAGAAGCTAAAGATGAAAGAGGCTATGGAACTTGCTTAACATCTGAGATGGAAGTCAAGTAAAAATTTTGGCTGTAATGCTTGCAGTCTTTCCACTACATATTACACTAACCCAAGGGAATATTGAAAAAGAAGTTCCAAAGAAAGTTTTATCCCTTTTCACAGTTGTTTTTCTCAGTTTTATGTTGAGCCTGAAAACCACAATTGCATGAGTCTAAGCCAATGCTAATATGCTGCCTGGAAATTAATATATGAAAATCCTGAGACAAGTCAAGCCAGTTCATCAACTCCATCACAAAGAACCACAGTTATCTCTTAATCAAGTTAAACTATCTTTCCCCAGATGGTATCTTTAGCTTTTTAAATCCAATTACTGGAACAATGTTCCAGAATTTTATGTGTTTCTTTGCTGGAGAACAGGACCATTATTTTTTCAAGGCAACCAACAGACAAAATATCTAGTTAGCACTCTCTCTTCTTTGCTGTGACTTGTGACTATAAAAAAATGATCATTTTGTTAATATTTATATACCTGCATTTGTTTATTTTTTAAAATCTCAGCACGTATTTAGGCAGTAAAATGTATTTCCGTATAATAAGTTTGTTTCAATGACATATAGTAAAATATAGGAACATTTTCCCTCTTGACTTTTTTATTATGGAAAATTTTAAACATGAAAAACAAAAAGGAAAAGAAAAAAATAGTATAATAATGATCGCCATGTTCCCATCAGCCAGCTTCAATACTAGCTCATGGCCGTTCTTGTTTCATCCACACCCCACCCACTTCCTCCTACATTTTGTTCTGAAGCAAAGCCCAAACATTCATAAATATTTCAGCATGTATCTCTAAAAGATAAGAACTCTTTGGGGGCCAAGTGTTTTGTCAAGCATTTCCTGAGACTGGTTTGTGGGAGCATTTGCCAAGAGATTGTTCAGATATTTTAGAGAAAGCTGCATTTTTCTTTGGAAGGGATGGGAGCAAGGTCAGAGGTGGGATTCAGGCAACATGGGAAACCTTTGCCTGAGGGTGTGAATGGCTTTGCAGCAAGTGCCCACTTACTGAAAGGCAGTCTTATCCTTGATGAAACCAGCACTGTTTTTTTCTTTTTGAGACAGCGTCTCACCAGGTAGCTCAAGCTGGCCTTGAACTCTCAGCGATCCTCTTACCTCAGCCTCTTGAGTGCTGCAGTTACAGCTGTGTGCCACCAAGTCCAGCAAAACCAGCATTACTGATCTTGGACTAGGGTCTTCTTGATTGGCTTTCTCCATGTTTGGTGACTTTTTGCTCAGTCTAGTGCTTTAATGTTACCAGTGGTAGTAACTCAACAGAGGTGGCCTCTTAGGAACTGCCTGTTGCGTCTGCCCTATTTGCAGTGTCCTTTCACAAAGACCAGCTTATTTTGACTTGGACCTACAGTGACAAGGTGATTCAGGGAAATTGCTAAGTCCCTTGAGGGTAGAGTCTGGATAGCTGGTTGTATCCCCATAACTCCTAATACAGCACTCAGCCACATGATAGGTGCTCAGAAAATAGTTGTTGCATAAAGGAGGAGAGGAAGGAAGAAGGAGAATCATTAATTGATTCAAAGTCAAAACTTTAGAAATGGTTAAATGGAACCATAGAAAAGAGACCAAGGAAAAACAAAATATCTCTGAAGAGGTAGAATAATGCCCCTGACAAGATGGCTGCATTCTAATTCCCAGAACCATCTTCACTTGACATAACAAAAGGATCTGTACATGTGTGAAAAAGTTAAGGAACTTGTGATGAGGAGTTGTTCTGGATTATTCAGATGAATTCACTGCAATGACAAGGTCCTTCTAAGTAAAAGAGTGAGGGAATACAGTCTGAAGTGGATGTGACAATGGAAGCCATAATTGGAGTGGTGCTATTGCTGGCTTTGAAGATGGAGGAGAGGGGTCATAAACCAGGGAATGTGGACACCTCTAGAAACTGGAAAAGGGAAAAAAATTCTTTCCCAGATCCTGTAGAAGCCAGCTTTGATTTTAGCACTGTGAGATGTATTTCAAATATCTGACCTCCAATACTATGAAATGAAAAATGTGGGTCACTGAATTGGTGATAATTTGTTATAGCAGCTGTAGGAAACTGACACTTAGAGTGTGACCAGTCTTCCTGTAACTTCTTTGGAAGGTAAATGATGAAGCCATTATAAATCATGGTATAGGAGAGTCTATCACAAGTGTCTGGAGTATGTTTTTAAGATAGTCCTGTGGTTTCCACACATGACACTGAACTATCAAGAGTTTGGTGGAAGTTGACATAATTTGATTCAGAGATTCATATGGTGTTAAAACCTTGCTTCCCTCAGTTTCTCTTCTCTGCCACCTCTGTATTGGTTTTTCTCTCAGTTCTATACCTCCGTAAGATGGCTGCCAGGAACTGTGGGTCTCTAGCCACCCGGGGCTCATAGCTCCCATCAGCCCTGCATTCGCTCTGACTAGACTCATGTGAGAATGACTATAATAAGAAGTGATATTCCAGCTGGAACTTTAAAAAAGCATGTGGATGTATGAATGGAGGTGGGATAGGCAAAGGCATAAGGATGTTTGGGGGTGAGGCACATTTGGGGATGTCTACAAATCAGTAGTGAGCACTGGTGGGTTGGATCATCTAACTTTTATCCAGAATTTTAGACAGTATTCTCACTACATTATTTTGCAGAAGTCTTTCCTCCTTACCTACCTATTTTATTTGTGATTCCTAAGAATTGAAAGTGTCTTCACATAACCAGCAAAAGCCTTATGGATAGAGACTCCACTCCTAGAATTACCAGGTTACATTAAATTCTTAGGAAAAGTAGCCAGTGAGTTAATATTTCCAGTCCAAACCCCTGTTGCTTTCTTGTCTGTCTGTTTTGTTTGTTTGGTACCAGGGATCGAACTAAGGTCCTCGCTCTTGCGCAGCAGGCAGCGAAACCACTGAACTAAATCCCCAGCCCCTGTCTGTCTGTTTTTTGAGACAGGGTTTCACTATGTAGTTCAGGCCAGCCTTGAACTCCCTGTTTATTCTAGGCTAGCCTCCAACTCTCAGCAATCCTCTTGCCTCAGCCTCCCTAGTCATTCCCTGATGCTTTTAAGAAGTGCCATTAGATTTTCCTACCCTGTAAGGAGATGTCAATCAGAGGATATGGGAATGTTGATGACCTTTAAAACTAGTAAAGCCCTAATGTTTCTGACTATTTTGATTTTTGTTCCCCTAGAAGAAGGCTCTAAAGAAAGGGTTTGAATGCATGTAGTTTACTGTGCAATAATCTCAAGAAACACCTGTTGGAAAGTGGGAAAGTGAGACAAGGTGTTACGCATTGAGTTGTGTTCCACTCCTTGAAATTCATATGTTCCTATCCCCTAGTACTTCAGAACGTGACCTTATTTTATTTTATTTATTTACTTTTTGGTACCAGGGATCAAACTCAGGTCCTCACGCTTGCGCAGCAGGCAGCAAAACCACTGAGCTAAATCCCCAGCCCCTGTCTGTTTGGGGTTTTTTTGGGGGTTTTTTTGTTTTTGTTTTTAGTACCGGGGATCGAAATTGGATCCTTGCACTTGCACAGCAGGCTGCGAAACCACTGAGCTAAATCCCCGGCTCCGTGACCTTATTTTAAAATAGGGTCATTGTAGATGTAATTGGTTAAGATGAGCTCATTCTGGAGTAGGGTGAGCCCCTAACCCAATATGATTGGTGTCATTGTGAAAAGGTGGCATTTAAGCAGAGACATGCACACAAGACAAACACTATGTGATGATGAAGGCCGAGATCAGGGGATATTTCTACAAGCCAGGGAATGCCACACATTGCCAGAGGAACACCAGAAGCTAGGGGAGCTCACAGCTCCTTCCCACACAGCCCTCAGAAGAAACGCACCCTGCCCCCAGTTTGATCTCAATCCTCCGGCCTCCAGAACTATGAGACAGGAAGTTCCTATGGCTTCAGCCATCTAGTCTGTGGTACTTTGTCACAGCAGTAACAGAAGAATTTTGGCAGACAGTGTAGGACATACACCTAAAAATTATCCTGCCAGACACAACTCAATAATTTTAAAAAAGGTAACAACATAAAAATGAGCAAAGATTTGAATAGATATTTCTCCAAAGAAGATATACAAGTAGCCAGTAAAAAAAGAAAAAAAGATGCCTTATCATTAAGGAGATACAAATTTTAAAAATACAAATAGAGATAATTAGGATGGCTGTAATTAAAAAGGAAGATTTTTTACAAAGACAATCATAAGAATGTGGAGGAACTGGAACTCTCATTCATTGCTGGTAGAATGAAAATTGGTATAGCCATCTTGGAAAACAATTTTCCAGACCTCAGAAAGTTAATCTATGGCTCATCAGTTTCACTCCTAGATATTAGATGTCTAAGAGAACTGGAAAAATGTGTCCATGCAAAAATCTGTACATAAATGTGTAAAGCAGCATTATTCATAACCTACAGTGGAAGAAACCAGTATCCATTAATTGAATGAATAAACAAAATTTGGTGTATCCATGCAATGAAATATTATTCAGGAATATAAAGGAATAAATTACTAATATATGCTACAACATGAATATTTAAAATTTTATGCTAAGTGAAATAAGCCAATCACCAAAGGCCACATATTGTGTTTATATGAAATTTCCAGCTGGGGATTTATCTCAGTGGTTCTGCTGCCTGCCTTGCAAGCACAAGGTCCCAAGTTCGATCCCCAGTACCAAAAAAAAAAAAAAAAGAAAAGAAATTTCCAGAAGAGGCAAATACATAAAGACAAAGTAGATTAGTTGTTGCTGAAGGAAAATGGTTAGTAATATGTACAATCTTTTAAAATTATTGTTTTTGTTTGATTTTTGAGTGATGTTCTGGAATTAGTGGTGATTATATAACCATGTGAATATATAAAAACTGAGTTCAAGACTTTAAAAGTAAGTTTTAATTATATCTCAATTTTTAAAATAAGGCAACCCCCACCCCCGTAGCATGAAAAACGAAATAAAATAAAACAACAGAAATATTTTTAAAAATTATCCTGCCTAGAGAAGGAGTTTGATAGTTATCTACTACCTCCCAACACTTCGGAGGTGTATTAATTCCTTGAAATTTGTGGCTTTGTGTGTGGACTTCAGGAGCTAGGGAAAGCCCTGAGCAAAGATTTGCAAGTCCAGACACTTGGAAGTTGGGCCCAGATAGTTTCAGGAATTGTTCATTTCACAAGTGTGGACAATTCCCTATAGTCTGTGTGCAAAGCTGCTAACCTGGGGTTATATAAGACTGAGTTCTTGCTGCTCTGTCCTCATCTAAGTCCCTGAACTTGAAAGCTGAAGCACTGCATATGAGTTTTCTAAGAAGTGTTTAGGATTCAATTCGTTTTGATATTATGCATAGTTTTCTTGGCTGCAAACAGTGGATTTCGGCCCTGGCTAAGATGGCCATAATAAGATAGGTGAGTACAGTGGTACCTTGGTACTTATTGTTAATTGGTTCTTGGAGGTGCTGTGAGTACCAAAAATGACATGCACCAAATTGTTTGGACTGGAAAGGTAGCAAGTCACAAGACGATACCAACATGTCCAGTTTGCGCAGTGAATACCAAACAAACAGCAAGTATCTGGCTAAAATTCTCTCATCAGAATGCATCAAGTACCAAACTGGACTCTTTTCAAAGAAATAGAGTACAAACGTACATCTGAAATAATGACTGTTGGTGAAGATGTGGAGAAACTGGAACCCTCATTTCTGCAGGAAGAAAAAGACTTATTGTAAAAGTTTACATGGCTCTAAGATTTATGGAAAAGGTGGAGAATTAGCTTGAACTGTGAGAAGTAATAAGGCAAGATGCACTACCAGATCTAAAGCTAAAATCCCAATACATTTCAGGAGCTTCTACAGCAAGCCCCTCTATAGTGCAGGCTTAACATGGGTGTGCTCTTCTGCATCGATTTCTCATCAAGGCTACCTGAATTCAAATGCATACTCTTTCTTCTTTGAGCCTGCAACATCTTTATAAGTAAGATAGATATATGATAGCCAAAAGATAAACTATAAACAATGATGCCACAAGGGATTTAAACAGTGTCTGTAAGTGCCAGATGCAATTTAACTGACATTATTATAAAATGTGGCCATAATCTGCAATCATATCTCTGTCAAACTAATTATTGAGGTTGCCAGGCAGTTATATTTGCCAGGCACACTACTCCATGGTGAGCAGGTAAATGATTTACAACCAGAGTCCGTCTCCTCAAACCTTTACTCTCCTGTCTGTGGACTAATCTCCGGCTGGTGTTTTCTGATCTGATCTGTCTGCCTCCATTTCTGAAGCCTAGGCTTTATTTTCACCACATGGTTCTAAGTGTCATCAAATCTTCCTTATTTTTAGTCAGCTTTATCAAAGAACTTTTAATGTTAAGCTACTCTAGTACATAAGCTCTTACACTTTTTGGTTTCAAGATCCCTTACCTACTCTTAAAAATTATTGAGAATGCCAAAGAGCTCTGTGTATATGGTCTTTAAAAATCAATATTAGATACATTAGAAATTAAAACTGAAATTTAAAATATTATCACTTAAAAACAATAAGAGATTACATGTTAATATAAACATGTCTTTCTAAAATAACTTTTTTTTCCCTTAAGTTCTTTTATTGGTACATTTTAAGTATACAATATGTTTACATTTATCATTGGGTGCCTGTACCTGAACATGATGTATCTTGGTTCTTATTTTTTCCCCATTACCTGTGCGCCCTTCACCCCCTCCACCCTTCCCTATTTACATAGATTTCATTTCCATTTTTTTTTTCTTTTCTCATAATTTTTCCTTTCCCCTTCTCCTCCCACCACCCCTACACCTTTGGACCTTTTCCTATTTCAAATTATCAATTATTCATTTTAATCATAAAATAACTTTTTCAAAGCAAAAATATTGTGACAAGTGGCACCATTTCACATTTTTAATGAATCTGTTGAAAGTCTGACTTAATAGAAAAGATAGATTCCCATATCTGCCTCTGCATTCAAAAGCTGTTGCCCTAGTATGCTGGAATACTCCACTGTTAACTTGTGAGAGAAGGAGAGTGAAAGGGAATTATACCTTATCATTATTATGAAAGTGACTTGACCTTGCAGATGTCCTGGAAGGGGACAACAAGGAACTCTCGGATTCCACATCTCTGAGTACCGCTCTCATTTGTGGTGAAAATCTCCCCCTTACACCCTAAATGCTGTTTTTGCTTCCATTCTTCCCCACAGGCATCCTTCCCAAGATTTTCACCTTTTGTAATTATTTTTGAAGCACTGAATAGAAAAAAACATTATACTTTGAAAAGAAAGGAAGGAAGAAGAAAATGCTCATAGAGACCCTTAAAATATGGACACTGGAGAGCTCCTTCACAGGACCCTGTTTCACTTTGTCTTTTCTGACTGGGGTCCATCTCCTTTCTGTGTCTTTGGTTGGTCTCTCTCTCTCTCTCTCTCTCTCTCTCTCTCCCCCTCTCTCCCCCACTCCCACCATCCTCATCTCCTTTATCTTCTCAGTCATTCCAACAGCTTAATCCCCCACATCATCACCCTCACCCTAAGATCATAAAGGCTTGAGCTAACTGGGAAGCAGAATGGTACAGCAAAGAGATTTTTAAGTAATTTTGGAGGTAGACTAAATGATATATATTTGTGGGTACTGAGGATGATTGAGTTTCTAGCTGAGTTGATTGTGGCTTCAGGTAAGGAAGGGGAGCAGCCCTGCGGAGATAGAGGTTAAAGTTCCATTTGGGACATATTTATAATGAGGTGCCATGGGACTTAGATCCATGACTGGAAGTGAGGACTGGGGCAAAAATTTAAGGTCCCATTTGAAGGCAAGGAAATGACTGAAATCACCTGAGGGAGTGTTTAACATGAGCATGGACCAAGGAAGGAATTTGAGGAGTTCCAACATTTAACTTGGGGCACCACAGCAATTTTGTGTTAAAGAAGCATACTGAAGGGTGTACAAAACCTACACATATTCTTTAGAAGTATTTCTATTGTTGAATTATTAATTTTAATTTTATGAGTTTTATTATATTAAACAGTAAGTTCAAGGGCCAGGGATTTAGCTCAGTGGTTCCAGTGCCTGCCTTGCAAGCGCAGGTTCCTGAGTTCGATCCCCAATACCAAAAAAAGAACCAAAACACAATAAGTTCCTAACAGAAAAATAGTTTAAAAAATGAAGTATTGAATTTTTAATATTCACTGTTTATAAAAAAGCATCAAAATTTCAACATTGACTGTTTTTTGGTTTACAAATTCTAAAAAATAACAACAGAAATTCCTATGTGAACTACACATAGGAAAATACCAATAGAACTATACAACAAGAATAATCTTTATTTCAGTTATCACACCTAAGGCAGTCTTCATGCATGACAATAGCACATTCCATACACACATATCACTTACACTGACAGCACATGTGTTTTGCTTTTCTGTCTTTTCTGTGGGACATACTTGACATCTTGCTGGTCTTGCTGTTTTGTCAGGAGGTTCTTATTATATTATACAATGTGTAGTTAACAGGAACATAAAATATCAATAAAATAAACTATTAAATTCTTACTACATATTGTGTGTTTAGAACAGACATCAACATTTTCACATCAGCTGTTTACTTGCTTACAAAACCTAAAAGATAACATCAGAAATAAATACCTATGTGAACTACAATGTAAGTACAAACAAAAAACTCTAACACAGAAATAATCTTTGTGTCAACTGTCACATAAAGGCAGTCTTCACACATGAAAACTGCATGTTCCATGCACAAGTATAGCTTACACTGATAGCAGGTATGTTTTGTTTTCCTGTCCTTTTTTGTAGGGCACAACTGATATCTGTTTGATTTTCCTATTGTTGTAGTAGGCCTTTGAGATGTTGCACCTACCTGTTCACCTGTGAGCTCACCAGTGTGCTCCAGTTTTTTGTGTAGTTCCCTGAAACATTTCATTCTTCAGTTATAAATGATCTCTTATGAGTTCCAGTACCAATCCTCTAAGAAAATTTCTCCATGATATTTTGCACTTGTTATTTTCTTTGTAAACTATCAAACTGTTCATGCCACACATGTTTAGGATTGGGTAAAACACAACCATTGGCCAACACTTTGCATTTTGAGTGACAACATAGTTACTGCATAACTCATCAACATCTACTCCATCTTTGGTTTTGTTGTGAAAAGTTACCATCTCAGGCTTCAGTTTTGTCAAGGTTTCTCAGTTTTGTCAAGGTTTCTCTGTCAATCTTTCCGTCAGGGTACAATGTTGACATCAGCAATACCAGTTTGTTTTTCTTTGCCATATACAAGGCTAATGTTATATCTTTCTGAAATCCCAAGATTATACAATTCTCTCTTTGAAATTACAAAATTTCATTGAGAATTCTGCTTTGTTCTTGTGTACAGTTCCTGTGCTGGTCAACTTGTGCTCCGTTAGCAAGTGTAACATCAATCAGAAACTGGTAAGCCAATTGTCAAGTGTCACATTCCAATTAGTTTGGGGAATGGGAGCAACAAGTCTGTTCACAACATCATTTGGTTCATTACTATACAAATAAAGATCTGTGGCTGAGTTCCAGGATAAATTTCTCAGTTGAAAGTACATGTCTTGGCATGTAGCACAGAATATATTTTTATTCTGTATTTTGAAGGTTTTGGGGGGCATATTTTGTATAATGCTATAGTGATCAGGTTTTTCACGTGCCACTGTACTGAATTGGGCTACTTCTACAAGAAAAATCAAAAGAAAACTTTTAAAAAATCCTAAATCCAAGAAATTCAGCAATGAACATTTCATGGGTAAAACTCACCTTTTGCAGCTTTGGAGCTCCTGTACTCCTTGCCATTCCTTACCCAAGTAGGTAAATGCACAGATGGGTTCCTGTTTTCTCCAGGCATAGCTACTGTAAGCCACACCTGGATTCCATTATGGTACATTAGATGTTTGCAAAACAGAATGGTATGGGTGTATTTTACCCCCCATGATGCTCAGGTATACATACACAATACATGGGCCATTATGTGAGTAAAAATCTTGATTTGATACTTTTGCACAGGTGTACATAAACTGCCATTCATTGTGCCAAGTAGGTGAATACAAAGATTGTTCCCTGTATCCCTCAGGTGCAGCTACTGAGATGCACAGCTGGCTACCATTATGCTAAAGTTAGGAAAGTATGGAATGAGTTACGGTAACCCACAAGAATGCTCCAAGAAGGAGTTATAGGAGAAATATCCACAAGTAAAGAAAACCTAGGAAAAAAAAAATCATGTCTCAAATGCTGAAGATGAGAGAATTTTAAGAAGGGGAGAGATGGGTTTTGTTTTTGATAGTGAAGAATGATGCAAAGATACAGTGAGATGAAGGCTAGATATAGGTTGTCTGGCTTGGAGGTTGGAAGAAGTTGTACTTATCCAAATACATTTCTATTTGGGTGACTCTGCCTCTCACTGAAAATCTGAGAGGTGAGGGTATCTAGTGCTTCTTGACTTTAAGGGTAAGAAATCAGACTCATGATCCCACTGAGGATTTGGACTTTTTTTTTTCAGTAATAAGGAGTCCCACCTGATTTTTTAGATCTAGTTCACAATATTCCCTATGATTAAGCCAATCATGACACTTAAATTTTCCACAAATGCCTGATTATCTGTTTGCTTGCTTGTTTGGTTTTACTCAGGCTGTGCTGTTGGCCTTGGCTATTTCCACAGATCATCCTGTTGATTGCCATGGTCCTTCAAGGCTCAAACCCATCTCACAGCCTTTTGCTGATCCCACAAATGAGTGTGATTCCTTCTGACTTTAAAATTCCCAAAGCACCTTGTATTTATCTTATCATTTCTTATCAGATGATGCCCTTGAATTAGTTATTTGTGGTTTGTTTTTTTTTTTGGTACCAGGGATCGAACACAGGTCCTTGTGCTTGCGAGGCAGGCAGTGGAACCACTGAGCTAAATCCCTGGCCCTTGAATTAGTTATTTGTGTATTAGTCTCATTGCTCCTTTTTTAATGTGAGCTGCTTCCTGGTTGGATTGTTTTCCCACGAGCACTCATACAGCACCAGGATCTACAGATGGGAAGTGCTCAGCAAATACTAGTTGAATTCACAGTGAAGGGAACAGAAGCATTCTTAATAGGGATTGAATCACAATGGTTCGAGAGTTCTCTGGAAATTATTTTTCTAGGTGGGTACACATTCTCAGTGGATGATGGTGGCTTTGGTCAGGTTGATTAGGGAGATGAGGAAATGCAGTTGCACTTGAGGTCTCAGTTTGTAGGCGCTCTCACAATCATCTGTATACTTCTCTCTCCCATCTAGGAAGTAATTAATAATTATGGATACTGAACTGCTGCTGGACACAATATGGATTTCACAATGTTGAAGAGCCACAATGTTCAAAGTAGACAAAACAGTAATTTGACTCCATTTACATGGAGCTAAAACACAGGCAAATCTAATCCATGATGTCAACTGTGGGCAGGGTGGGGAGGGGGAGTTGGGAAGGCTGGGAGGAGCTTCTAGTATTCTGTTTCTTGGTCTGGGTGGTAATTAAGGACTGAGCCACACAATTATTAGTTGTGCATGTTCCCTTAGGTATGTTACACTCATTTTTTTTTTGGTACTGAGGATCGAACTCGGGTCCTTGCGCTCGTGCAGCAGGCGGTGTTACACTCATTTTAAAAGTTTGTTTTAAAAATCTTAGCTATGAGTGTGTCATGCCCCAAAAAGTTTATAGTGAAAACCAAAAATCACTTAGATGTTCCATATGCTTAACTTTGAACTTCTTTAAATGTTTTAATAAAACAAAATGAGTGGCCACATAAATATTAATCTTTTTAATCATTTACCAAGTAAGCTGTGCTCATAGCAAAACATTAAAAGGCAAAAGGAAGTCAGTTGTGCACAATGTTAAAGTAACTCTTAACTGCCGATTTCTGGCTATCTGCAGGGAGAGCTTATGTTGCTATAGGAAGGTCTGAGTTTTATAGCACAAATCTGTAATTTTTTAAAAAAAGGTCTAATTACACGTGTCAAGAAAAAGTAGCCAACAGGAAGGAAATGAAATTATTCTCAGCAGCATAGAAACAATGTCTTGTGTTCCTTCCTTGTTCCACTGTGGCAGGTGGGGTTAGGGTAATCAAAATAAGCATCCTGAAAGTATGATTTTATTTTTACACAAGTTTAACTTTAACCATGATAAACATGAGATATTTAAGAGGTGAATGGAATGCTTATTTGATATTATCCCAGAAACTAAGACTTTTTGCTGGAAGCTGCTAAAACAAAGAGGCCCAAGGAATTATTCTGTGCTCCTTGTCTTTTTACTCTAAAACTAATGGTTATTTTTCACTTGAATTTATAAATTCCTAGCGGGCAATATTCCAACTTTTTGAAAACATTCCTTTCAATGATAAAAAAGCATAGGGAATAAAGCAATGGCTCAGCTGTAAAACCCTTGCTTGCTAGGTAAGAACCAGCTCACTGGTCTTTTTTCCACCTGTTCAAACTCTCCTTCATAGTCCCTTTCTCAGGGCCCGCAGCACTCTGTGTGTAGCTGTGGCACAGAGAGTTCTGCTTTGTGTTTGCTTTATGATAACCCTGCCAGGCAGAGAGCACAGAGCTCTTCCTGCTTCGTGTTTATTTGAGGTAGGTGCTAGGACTTTGCTTCTTTCCTGGACTATGAACCATCTGCGGGCAAGGACTGTGGGTTCCTTATGTTTGTATTTTCATTGTTCAGAACATAGTAGAGGCTCAATAAATGTGGCTGGACGAAGAAAGGAAGGGCACTTGAATCAGGTCTCCCAGTTGTCAAGTTGCCTCGGCTTCTGAGTGCTGCAGAGAACTGTAATTGCCTCCAGTGGTCTCCACTGGGAGTGTAAATGGCACTCCCTCCTGATCACCATACCCTTCTCCATCTGCAAGGGATAGAATAAGTATGTGAAGTGGCAAAGGGACTGAAAATTTTAGATTTACTAGTTTGTTCTCTGATATTGGAAAATTACCTGTGTATAATTCAGGCTTGGTGTTGTTGAAACCATTGAAACAAATATTCCATGCTCCTCTATAGTATAAATCACTTTATTTGGAAGCTGAGGGAAGTCCTAGACCTCTTCAGAGTTCTTGCACATGTGTTTTTTTCAAGGTTTCACTACGTATTCCAGGCCAGCCTTGAACTGTGTAGCCCAGACTGGCCTCAAGCTCACAGTGATCCTCCTGCCTCAGCCTCTTGAATGCTGGGCCACCACGTTGGCTATTTTTTTGTTGTTGTTGGCTATTTTTTAAAGACAGGGTCTTGGTGTTTCTGAGGCTAGCCTCAAACTTCTAGGCTCAAGCAGTTCTTTATCAGCCTCTAGAATAGCTGGGGACTATAGGGTGTGCACCACTACAAAGGCTTTTGGACATGTATTTTAAGTAACAAAACTTGTAATCAGTCCCTTAGAAGGAGACTAAATTGGTGGGATGGAAGGTAAGGTAGAAGAAAGCATATGGAAATTTGAAGTGGAGAACTCTGAGAGTTGTTGTATTAAAGGCCAATGAAGGAAAAAGCTTTTAAGAATAAGGTTTCTATTTTGTAAACTTTTTATATAGAGTATTTGCAACTAGAGAGTAGGGATAGAGATGCGATCTGCCTTACTTTGTGTAGCTTCTAACACCTCTTTACAGTCGTGAAGTCAGCTATTGTATATATTAAAATGCAGCCCAGTCTCTCCACATTCATTGCTCTTTTTAGTTGTAGACTAATTTGCTTGTTACTGATCTTTTTCTTTGCAGTGCAATGTGCCATAATTATAAAGGTGAAGATGTATATTTGAAGACATGATACACAATCATAAAATCTTCCAAGGCCCCCTTTTTTAGTGAGACAGTTTTGCTCTTTGTCCAGGCTGGTCTCAAACCTGTGATATTCTTGCCTTAGCTTTTTAAGTGGTGAGATTACCACACCTGGCCTAATCCTTTATGTTGATCATCAAACACAGTGGAATGTAAAATATGATCTGTAACATGTATTTGGTACATACTCAGTCTAAAGTTAATTCATTTACATTTCAAAGCTTGAAACTGGTGAGAATATAATTTAAAATCAAACTTGTCAATGATTGGTTCTTCTGGTAAAAGTCAGTCTTTGGATTCCCACATGAAGTTCTCTTCCAGATCAATTGCTGAATATTCTAAGAGTGAGGTAAATGTGGTATGATCCCATTTATTTAATATCGCCTCCCACATAAGTGGACACACAGGTACACTTGTCACACAAAAGTAGTTTTTGTGGAATATATGAGTGGTTGTCTCTGGATGGTAGGGTTGGTCTTTTATTTTTGCTTAAAAGTATTTTCTGTAATAAATTTTTTTAATTGTTTCAAAAAGAACAAGAGGGTTAGAATGTACAAAACTAAGAAATATTGGAAATATTCAGAGAATTAGATGACCACTACATAGACATATCATTTTCCTTCCAAGACTTTCCCCTCACCAACCCATTTCCTATGTGGATAGTGCAGTCTAAGCTGCAAATTTGTGTCACTTTCCTGCTTGGAGGTGCTTCAGTGACCTTATTCATATGACTGTGTGTGTGCAAGTCAGTCATTTGTCAGCTACAAATGACAGAAATAACAGTTACAACAGCTTAAGTGAGGAATTTGTTGACTCATATAATGGAAGTCACACAGTGGTGGCTTTAAACTGGCTGTAGAAGTTCAAAGATGGGCATTAAAGTTGACTTGTCTTCCTGATCCATCCCTTGGTTCTACTTTTTCAAGTTGGTTTTATTTCTAGACAGGTTCAGTCCTTATATAGGCAACCTAGACACTGGCATCTTCAAGCCCACATGGTCCTTAAGATTGAACATCCCTGAAGAAGTGAGAGAACTTTGGCCTGGCTTAGATGCTTTCACTTGAATCCAGTGACCCTAGAATGGAATGAAGACTAATACGGAAGGGAAAGGAATGTTTTTTCCAAAAGAAGAGATTCTAGGCAATGATCTACCACCTGTACTACTTGCCAGATTTTCTAGCTGCATCTCAACTATTTTTAGTTCCAGGAACATGCTAGGCTCATCCCATTGTCACATATTTTGCACATCTTGCTGCATTGGCTCTTTTCTTGATTAATGCCTTCAAGATCATGAGATTTCTCTAGGATGTCCTACTAGACCTTCCCAGTCTTGGCTGGGCACTCCTTTATGTGAGCCCATAAGCATGTCATAGATACTCTTGACATCGAACATTTTGTTGCAACTGTTTGCACAAATACTCATCTCTCACTAAACTAGCTCCTTGAGTTCTGTTATTGAACAATGCTTGGCACATGTTAATTACTCCCTACATCTGTTGAGTGATTGAAAGATAATCTCAGTATTGGTATATTAGCTATCACTGAAAAACTTCATGGAGGAAAGGCTAATTTGGCTTATGGTTTCTTTGGGCCTGAGGTGAGACAGACCATCATGGTGACGGAAATCTGTTGAGATTGCTTCACTCCTGGCAGCCAGGAAGTGAGAGAGAAACTGATAAAAGGGTCATGGACACCTTTGAGGACATGTCCCCAGGGACCTGCTTCCCTCATGGCCCCTCCCCCCCAGCTTCCACCTCCTAATAGTCCCTTTAATTTAACCCATCAATGGATGAACCTGCTGATGAGATCAGAGCCCTCATGATCCTATCACCTGCCAACGGCCCCACTTCTGAACACTACTGCACGGGGACCAAGCTTTCAACCCGAGACTTTGGGGGACATTCCAGATCTAAACTGTAACAATGCATGAGTCTCTGCTCTGCTTCACACTGAGAAACATTTCTACAATCTGTTTTATCTAGGAGTGATATAGAATTCATCTTTAAAAAATACACAATACACATAACTTGCTAATATGTGATAGTGAATATAATGGTATACTCTTTTTTTGAAACACTGGTGGATCTGATTAGTTAGATTGGGGTTTCTTGTAATTTACAGACCTCTAAAGAATTTAAGAACAGAATGCACTGGGTATGTTAACATAAAGGAGGAAAAATTATTTTCATTAGACCACAACTGAAATTCAGCATTTTCAATTATAAATACAGACAACCCAAAGTTGTATTAGTAATATCTTTGATTTGTCAATGACAGACACCAGGTATTTTCATATCAGATATCTATTTATGCCACTTCAATGTCATGGCAGTTATTAGACCCCTTCCTAGATTAAACTCACACATACACATTATCACAATTTAACATGTTTTGCTGATTACATAATTCAGTAATTCCATTATTAAAATACATTTCACTTTTTTTGCAGACTAATACAGCATTTCACTTTTGGAGCTTTTTTTTTTTGCATTTAAGAACATTATTCTGAGGTTTATCCATGGCACAAAAAAGTTGATATAGGCATTTCTTGAAAATGAAATGAGACCAAAGTGTGATGACCTGACTCAAGAGAAACATTAAGAATTCTGTTTCTAATGCCATGCTCAGTAGAGATCACAGGCCTTTTCAACAATCCTAAAACTACAAACCTAAGAAAAAATGTACTCTCCCATGGTGAAATTTCATCTTGACAGAAGTCATGTAATTAGTCTGAAAGGGTCTCTGGGTGAGGTTGGAAAAGTGGAGTAGGCGTATTTGGACCTGCTCAAAAACTTCCATCTAAATGCTGCAGACATTAGCTTAAGGGCTTGTTAAAGAAGGCAGACTTAATTTCCTTGTGCAGTGACCTGCACAGATATCCAGTAGAACATAAATTCATGTATCTAAACTCCCAGGACATACTCTGTAAACCTGCAGTCTCCTTTCTAAAGTGTTTGGTGACAAGGATCTAACAGTAAATTTCGTTTCTCTGTGGTTTACTGGTTTTAGTTCCAACAGGAAACAGTTCTTATACTCACAGTTTGAGGATATTATACAAAAGTGCAGAAATGGGGGACATACAGAAGAAGCACAGCTGCTTCAGAAATCCCAGGCTCTCAGCATTAAAACTAACATTATCAGGGCCGGGGATTTAGCTCAGCGGTTTCACCGCCTGCTACGCAAGCGCAAGGACCCGAGTTCGATCCCCAGTACCAAAAAAATAAAACAAAAAAA
Source organism: Heterocephalus glaber (assembly GCF_053883595.1). Taxonomy (NCBI): domain Eukaryota; kingdom Metazoa; phylum Chordata; class Mammalia; order Rodentia; family Bathyergidae; genus Heterocephalus; species Heterocephalus glaber. Next base: position 46,736,675 of record NW_028258324.1, on the reverse strand, counting down.
AACAAAAAACCAAACTCATCTTCAGTTAAAGAATGCAGAGTGGTGAAGGGAAATTTGGGTGAAGTGGTGACCTCTGACTGCTGAGGGGGGAAGAGCCAAGAGAATACACACCCTGACCATCATTAGCTAGGACATGACCTGGCCAAATCCATCTACAAGCCAAGCAGCCCAGGAGCCCATTAGGGTCAGTCTTCCCGGGCAGAGAGCAGTGTGGAACTGGAAGGGTAGGTAAGAAACACTGAGCAAGTACAGTAAATCCCGGTCACAGCACTTACACACTATTTGATGGTCCAAGAGAAAAAAACTGGATTTTTATTCATGGCTATGTCTAGTAAAGTTCTGGTGTATGGTAACTGCTATTAGTGAATGAACACAGAAAATATTGCTATAACAGTAAAAGCAAATTACACAAAAATGAGGATTTATTCAAGACAGTGGTATATAAAATGCTACTCAAATGTTGGAGTATGATGCATCAATAAATTCTATTCTATAGATTAGGTAAACATCACAACTTTATAGTTAAATGCAGTCAATCTTTTTTGTGGATTCCATATTTGCAAATTTGCTTACAATTTCTGTAGTGCTTTTGCAGCCACGTGTAGAATAGCAAATGCAACTTGTCCAGTCTCTGCTGAGGTTGAATGAGGTCTTCTTATTCCAGGTCTCATATTTACGTAAGTGTCCTGTTTGCTCTATTTAATGCCATGGTTTTTCACTTTTGTGTGTCAGGAGTTTAGGATAGGATTTCACTATGTACTGCAGGCTGGCCTCAATCTAGCTATGTAGCACAGAATGTGGCCTTGAACTCGTGAACATCTTGCCACAGCCTCCCTAGGGCTAGGCATACAGGAATGTGCTGCTACATGTGGGCGATTTCACCTTTTAAATGGCCCAAGAATAGTGCTGAAGAGCTGACTAATGTTCCCTGTGATGTGCTTCATGGAGAAAATATATTTGTTAGAACAGCTTCATTCAGGCATGAGTTATAATGCTGATTGTAAATTCATGTTAATGAATTAACAATACTTATTAGTTTCTTTAAAATACATCTTTAAAAAGTATACATATTACTTCATTGATGAAAATGCAACCGAAGCCTTGCTGACACCTAGCCCTACATTTCCCCTAGGTGCAGTGGTTCAGTGTTTGCTAATTCAATGTCCACAATAACTTCTTAGAATTATTGCAAATAACAAGAATCAACTGTACATGCGGTTTTCCAGTTTCTAATAAGGAAAAAATTCAATTTACAAAACACATGATTTTTCAAATCAGCAGTTAACTGGTACTTATAATGTAAAGCCAGAAAGAGGGAGGAAAACACCAAAATCCATCATCACTGTATAATTTCAGTATTATGTACTAAAATTTTTTTTTTTTGGTACCGGGGATCTAACTCAGGACCTTGCACTTGTGCAGCAGGCACCAGAACCACTGAGCTAAATCCCCGGCCCATTATGTATTAAAATTTCTTACTTTTGGAATAGTACTCACCTAAATTGTTCAATTTACATTGTCTAGAAGGCCTTATAGTTTGAAAATTAAAGAATTCAGTGCGAGGGAAAAGGAAAAGCAACCTACTTAATATGCTGACTTTAAGAATATTCATATCTGCATTATTCTTAACATCTGGACTTTGTTTTTTGGTTAATTCACTGTTTAGTTAGGCCAGTTTATACCCACTCCACATTAAATCCTGTACTGCCCAGAAGCTTTATTCATAGCAAATTCTTCAGTTTTTTTTTTAAAAAAAAAATCTCCATTGTATTGATTACTGTAATGAATTCTCCATGCTCTGACACAAGGATATTTAATGTTAATCAACAAAGATAGCTATCCCTTCTTCTGATGGCTGCAACAGAGAGAGCTTTTTGATTTTTATATTTGTTTAAGATATATACAACCTTGAAGAGTACAATGGTCATTAAGCTGAAATTTCTAACTCACTTTCTAACCACGTAAGAATCCCCACCCCCCGCCACCAGGGATCACCAAATATTTTTAAAATGTGCACTAATATTATGATAAGGATCCAAACTTATCAGTAAGCAGCTGACTTTCATGACTGCCATGCTCCACATGTCTTTAAGACTAGACAGAGTATATATATATAAAAAAGAACTTCAGGATAACTATCGAGTGCCTAGGTATTTCATAGTAGTAAAGGTTAACAAAATCATTTTATTTCTGAAAAACACTTCTGGTACCACATTCACACTCCAAAATAAGTAGTATTATTGTTACTGGTGATTAAGAAGCTCAGAAGCTATTATTATAATACATAACCTCACTGCAGATTTCTGCAAACGTGAGGGTAAAGTACCCAGGCACTAAAATCAATGAACAGTTGCTTAGAGAAAACTCAAAATGATTGTAGCCTTCAAAGAGCTGCTTTAACATCAAATAGCCACATGTCTGTCCACTTATAGGGAATACTATAAAGAAGTAACTGAGCCATGTTTAATAAGATGCATCAATGTATTTTTTCACAATTAGAAGAATGTTAACACTTTTAGTCCAACACCTAGATGGTAAATAACCCAAAGAAAAAGACCTACATACTCCACCTATTTCAACTACAAAACAAAATACTCTTACTGTGACTTAAGGAAAATCATTTAATATTCACTATCAGTTTGTAGAGTTTAACTCCAGGGAATGATTACGCTTGTAAGTAAACAAGATTTTCCTAAGATTTGTAACTATACCTTGCAAGACAAAAATCAAACTGCAAAACCAGTTTGAAGCAATTAGACTCCAATGGTTCTCTATGTTTTCTTTTATAGCCTTTATTTTAAACTGATATTTTAGAACAGTAAATTACCTTTCACAGCAGTGCCTCCTGGTCTGAAAATACAGTACCCCATTTCTAAATGCAAAGATTTAAAATAAATCAAAATGAACATTAAGGCATACAAACAGCTACTTTTAAGTCTGCTCTTATTTGATAAGGATCCGTTTTTACTTATATTCAAATACATGGAATGTTGGCACAAAACTGAAGCTGCTGTAGAAAGATTACAGATGTTCCATGAGTTATCCAAACTTCCATTTCTCTAAAAACATAACCTTACATAATCTTAATTTCACAAATTTAAGTGTTGAGAAATGTCTAAATAATAAGTAACAATTAAAATAAAATGTTTTATTTGTAAATTATGTACAGAATACACTTTACGCTATGACAAGGAGATGGGGAAGAAGAGCCATCACCTTCCAACCAATGCTGTTTGCTTTCCTGCTGGAGATGACCATCTTTCTCTGAATCAAGTGTACAATTCAGCTTGGATTTCCTAAGTTGGAAAGGAGAATTTGTAGCTAAACCAAAAATATTCCTGCACTGTTATTAGTTGGCTTATTTCCACCAAATGTTTTTGATCCCTGCTAACTCAGAATCTTTTAAGAAATTTCTGGTAGAATTTTATAATGAAAGTCTATAATTTTATAATGAAAAACAAAAGCATAACTATCAAGAACAATATGTATTTCAACCTAAAAAAATTGTGAAATGGCTAAACTATGAATAATCTGAAATGTTGGAGTTTATTCTTTTTGATTAACTTAACAGTAAAAAGCCATATATCAAAAATGCCCTTAATCTAAAGGTCATTGTGAAAAATGCATCTTTGATAACTATCAAAATGAGACCTACTTACTGTAAAATTATCAAATGCATAAAACTTATTAATGGCTTTAGACTGTACCAATAATAGTACCAATATTCTATAAAATGAAGGACTGAATAGAACTGCTTGGTTGTCAAATACTTTCAGCGAATGGACTTAAAGAATGCTACAAATGCCACATGTATAGTATGATGATCTGCCAACATAGAAAATCCAACCTCTTCCACTTATTCAGTCCCCAAATTAGTCAGATTATGATTTCTCATGTGAAGATTTAGGTGTTTCTCCATCATTGTCTTCTTCTTCCTCCTCTTCACAATCCCCATCAGTTTGCTGCTCCAGTTCCTCTTTTGTGATCATTTCAAAATCATTCCCATTTCCACTACTGTGTTGGGATCTGTCATCTTCCCTCCTGTCACTGTCTGTGTCTGAATGCCGTTCTCCACCTGAGCCTTCTGTTCCATGACTTCCTGGTCCTACTTTTCCTTCTTCATCTTCCTTTTTCTCACTGTCTGACTTTTCCTCACTGTCAGACTTCTGCTGTTTTTTGGTTTCAGATTTTTCGTCTTTCTTTAAGTCTGCTTTTGGTCCTTTGTATTCATGTGTGTACAGAGGCCTGAAGGAGTCAATGAAGCCCACATCAGCAGTCAGATTAGGCAAGAACCAAAAGTGGTGCCTTCCTCCAGTTATAAGCCAAATGATGAGAAACAGAATGCAACGAGCTGTGGGCAGAAACATTTCTGTAATTTAATAATTCAATCACTGACACAGATAGCAGGGAATATGTGTTAATAAAAAAGCTGTGAAAACATTTAGTTTTATTGCATATTTTATGCACCATAATTATGAATATTTAAATCCTGACTAGTTAACAGCTATCACAATATCCTAAGAGCAGTATACTCTGAACTTGAGGGTACAATTCTATAATGACACTCCTGAAAAATTACTTCTATTTTCACCTGGACACTATTTCAGACATACTCTTGATTTATGTACTTTATGGTACAGTAGTACTTCAATAAACATAGCAGTCAATTGGTAAGCATTCATTAAGTCATGGTGTAAGAAAAGAAAAAAACCATGAGTAACTGATGAAAGACACATTAAGAATGAAGCCTTTAAAAGGAGTAAGTAGTGTTGCATCATGACTTTCCCAGGGACTACTTATGCTCCTATAGGTCACATTCTCTACTAAATACTACAATTATACTGTGTATTATGGCATAAATGCAAATATGACACTGCATATTACTAAAAAATATATCATTATTATTGCTAATTCTAAAAGAATGAAAATGAAAACACTTCTGTGGGTCCCTACCTATATCATGGGCCCACAGCATATGCTATAGTCTGCCTAAAGGCTAGGTCAGCCTTGGATAAAGAATCTTAGCATTGGGCCAGGGATTTAGCTCAGTGGTTTCGCTGCCTGCTGCGCAAGCGCCAAGGACCCGAGTTCAATCCTGGGTACCAAAAGAAAAATATCTTAGCATTAACAAGTTCCCATCTTCTAATCCTTTTTGTTTTATTAGGTAAGTTATTTAATTTTTATTTAAAAATAAACTCAATACTAAGAAACTATACAAGCCATGCACAATAGTGCACACCTGTAGTCCTAGTACTCTGGGAGGGTGAAGCAGGAGGATCACAAATGCCACCCCAGCCTGGACAACTTACTTGGCAAGACCTTGTCTCAAATACATTTGAAAAAGAGATGAGGATGGAGCTCAGTGAGAAGGCCCTGGGTATAATCACCAGTATGGGGCAGGTGGGCAGTACAATGCTAATGAAAGAAAGATTGCTCAACGTGTTCACAATGGGGCCATGATTCAGGTCTCACTGCCAGGTGGGTGGCTTGAAGCACCGGTGGTACATGCATGGCTGTCCTATCAGGCAGCATGGGACAGTCATACATGTATCACCCTGCCATGAATGTGTTAAACATGAATCGGTTATGAGGTTACTTTTTCAAAATAACTTGACAAACCTGTGGGATAATGAAATATGAATTTTAAAATTTATAGTAATAGTTTTTTTTTTTTACAATTACATTGCTGTTTTCATATCTATGCTTCTTTCGTTATTTTGTTTAGGATAAATAAAGGAAATGGTTATAGCTGTCTTGACTTTTATAAAATAGTATTTGTAAATAAATCACCTTATATATAAAGTAGCAGTTTTATTTTCACAAGAACATTATGTACACTGAATGAACATTACACATTGAGTCTTTTATGGCACAAACAGAAAAGGTACATTATATGTGAAATTAAGATTTTAAAATAAATGTCACATGGGGCTGGGGATTTAGCTCAGTGGTTCCGCCGCCTGCTTCGCAAGCGCAAGGACCCGAGTTCGATCCCCGGCACCAAAAAAATTTTTTAAATAAATAAATAAAAATAAATAAATAAAATAAATGTCACTGATAAGAGATAATAAGCAACTTTTAAGGAGGTTGTATATTTTTCCAAATACATTTATGATGCTATGATAGGTTTTATTTTTTAATTTTTCTAAATATTTAAAAAAATTTTTAGTTTTTACAAATTTTCTTGAGACAGGGTCCTGCTATGTATGTAGTTGGGCTCACTATGTAGCCCAGGCTGCCTCGAGCTTTTGATTTTCGTGCTTCGGTTCTTGACTGCTGGGATTACAGGTATAGACCACTACTGGCTATGCTATGATATATTTTATAGGGTTATAAGACAGATGGTTCAGACTTATGAAATCTTATATCAAATATTTTTAAAAAGGCAGTATAGAAATGATAGAAAAGCCGGGCGTGGTGGCACATATTTGTAATCCCAGTATTTGCGAGGCTGAGGCAGAAGGATAGTTGCAAGTTTGAGCCAACCTGAGCAACACAGTGAGTTCAAGGCCAGCTTGAACTACATAGTGAGAACCTGTCTCAAAAAAGAAAAAAAAAATGTTTTAACCACATATAAACTGGGCATAACAATTTTAACATGCTTTACAGTTTTTCTCTATGTGGCATTGTATTACCAGGAGCAAAATGGGAAGAATCATAAAAAACTGTGATATGAACTGTCAATAATGCTCCTATACTTAAATGACACATTTTAGAAAAATCCCAAGTTTTATTTTAAATGGTGATATTAACAATGCATGTTCTAAGTAAAATCAAATATAATTTTGAACAATATGTAATATTTCATATAAAATATCCATTTGATAAGTGGATTACAAATCAAAATTACTGTATTTGAAAGAATATATGGGGTTGCATTTTCTAACAGAATCAACATAAAATATGGGGTCTGTTTTTTACTTTAATTTGCAAGACTGAAGCATAATGCATGTTTAAATCCATAGTAATTAAAAATATTATTTAAAAAACCAGGCTGGGGATTTATTTAGCTCAGTGGTTCCACCGTCTGCCTCTCAAGTGCACGGTCCTGAGTTCAATCCCCAGTACCAAAACAAAAACAACAACAACAAAAGAAACCACTGAAGAAATTATTTTAAAAAGCAAAACAATATAATGGTCATAAATTATTGTGAATACTGGTTTAATTAAAACCAAGCATGTGGAACAATTCTGTTCAATAGAACTAAACCTCTGGTGAAGAGTTTCAAGTAGTTTCTGAATTTCGTTAGTTTGAGATCTATTAATTTTTTATCTAATGTCAGAATAAAGTTTATGGTTTTCTCTTTGATACAGGTATTAACACCAACACTAGTTACCTTATTAACAACAGGCTTAGATAATAATTCATGGCTTACAATTGTGCTTGTGCCCCCTGCAGAAGTAGCAGATTTTTCTCAAGGTAACTGAACTAGAGGAAGGAAAAAAATGAAAGGGAGGTGGAGAAAGTCTCACTTAAGAGTTACAGATCAGAGGAAAAAGGAGGTCCATAAGATGATGGGCTGAGGCCGGGGATTGCAAGCACAAGGTTCCGAGTTCGATCCCCAGTACCAAAAAAAAAAAAAGATGATGGGCTGAAACAAAAACACTAGATAGGCTCCCAGGTCCATGGATGGTAGCACCATCCTAGAGTACCCGATGTCAGGGTGAAGAGATGTTCAAAGGGAGACTGCTTAGGGCCATGGAGTAATGCCATATATATTATGTATCACAGAATCTCAGAATACTACATACCCAGTTCAGATAATCCTGCTCAAATTATGTCCTCTAACAACAGATATTAGGTTAATAATGTAGATACTGTTTTTTCTTTTACAAATATTCTTCAGATTTGGTAGAAAAGATGATTTATCATTTGGGGAAAATAGCCAGAATTTCATACCACATAATCTCTGAACAGACCAAGGAATCCAATACAATTAACCCTATAGACAGCTCTAGATAAACTGAGAAAAATTCACGTGTCTTTCCCAAGGTGAAAAATTAAGAGTTGTCTGGCCTTTAAAGACAAAACCTTCAAAGACTAGAATTTTTTTTTTTTTTTTTACCGGGGATCGAACTCTGGTCCTTCCGCTTGCGAGGCAGGCGGTGGAACTATTGAGCTAAATCCCTGGCCCCTAAAGAGTAGAATTTTAAGTAAAATGCTCTATGTGGAAAAATTTACACATGTGTAATTAAAAACATTAAAACCATAACACAATCATCACTATATTCACATCTGGGTGCATCTCCTTCTACCAGTTAAATTCTCTGATGTTAACATTAAAGTAAAAAATCTTACTAAATAGGCAGAAAACTCATTTTATTTATTACTAGCATTTTTATACATTAATTGTTTTTTATTCTCTTTTCTGAAGGATAACAGATTGTTCAAATCTTTTACTATGAATATATGGAAATTTTCATCTTTTGCCTGTCCTGACAGTTGTTTGATCTGTTTTTGATGTGAAAAGGTTTTTTTTTTTAATTCTTACATGATCTGTATCTATTAGCCTTTTTTCTATTACTTGTTACCCAAGAAAGATCTCAATCATCCAAGAAAACAAATTCATTTATGTTTTCCTGTTTGATTTATAAAACATTTAATTCCTTAATGCATCTAGAATTTATTCTGAATAAAAACTGATTTTCCTTGGAGCCGGAGATTTAGCTCAGTGGTTCTGGCACCTGCCCTGCAAGCACAAGGACCCGAGTTTGATCCCCAGTACCAAAAAAAAAAATTGATTTTCCTTGAAGTGGCAAATTGCCTAAACATTCACTGAACACATGCATAGAATTTAAATATTTAACACAAGTTGTATTTATCTTACCTGAAAATAGAAAAATGATTTACTGAAATTATATTTAATAAATGACTGATCACTGCAAAAAAATTAAATATTTGCTCTAGTTAATTTTAAAAGCACATCTATTTGCAGGTTTAATAACATTTTAAAATAACTAAATGTTTCACTATAAAATGATAGGTAAACAAGGTGATGGATATGTTTGACTGAATCATTCCACTGTAAATATATCAAAATATCACACTGTAGCCTATAATGCTTGCAACTATCAATCAAATGTAGTATTAATAAAAATGTTTTTTAAAAAATGATATAGTAAAACCTTTTTCTTCATATTAGACCCAGTCTGAGTCAGTTTTGGGATTTGACCAAGAATATAGGATTATACTTACTCATTTAGCCACATTAATTTTGCTATTGAACTTTCCTGAAGCTCGAGATTACAGCCCAACTGCTGAATTAGTTTTACTAATAATACTTACCAACAGCAAGGAGAAGAATGCTGGCTACAAAACAGCCTGCGCCCACACTGAGGTAATAAACACCTACTCTCATTTCTGTTGGCCAAAGTGGGAAGAGGGTGGCTGCTATTACTGCAATCACTGGAACAAGAAATGACAAAGTTACATAGGTAACTTGTAGAATAAAAATGTAAATAGCCTGACTGCAATAATAAATGAACACATTCTTAGGGGGAAAAAATTCTGAAATAAAAAGTCACAATTTTTAAAAAGTAAAAAGTAGTAAATTATGAGTAATTTCATTATTTAACTTAATATTTTATCCTCTTCTTAGGTTGGGTGTTTTTTAGCCTAAATCACATTTATTTAGAAAACAGTGCTAAAAATTCAAAATTGTTCTTCAAAATGATCAATTACTGACACTTCCAAGCTATGTCTATATTACTGTTTGAGTATTAGGCATCTATCTACTGAATAGGGAAGCTTAAAGAAACAAAGCATAAAACCAAAAATATCCTAAGACCTCATCCTGGAGATTCTGATTCTAGGGTGAAGTTCTGACATCCACAGAAGCTCACAGGTGATTCTACTAAAGACAGTTTTTCGGTAGTTAGGAAAACTGTAGACAAGCATCCCTAGTATTTTTGCAGTAAAAGGGGGTAACATGAAAGAACTGTAAGAAATCAGATGACTGGTTATTAGGTCTGCAGAGTTAGAATAGTATTAAATTCTAGTTCTAGCATTTATAAGCTAAGTAACCCTGAGAAAATTATTTCATCCTTTTGAGGCTGTTTCTTTATATTTAATAAATGCCTATTTTTTAAGTTTAGTTTTCATTTTGTGTAAAAAAGGGCAAATTTAGTGAATTATCTTCATCTCGTACAGTTATAATTTTAATGCTTTTCACATCCATGCTGAAAATTTGCAATCTAGTAGAAAAGAAAGGAACATAAATTTCTCCAAAGGAATTTTCCCACTATTATATACACTTTATGAGAAAGTTTCAAACACTTTCATGTTACAAAAAAAATAAAAGATTAAATTTGTACAGATACTGATCTATATATCAAATATATGCAGAAATGATGTAAAAACTTTATTCAGTTTACTTTGACCTCTGTCCTCAAAAGATTTGCCCAAGGACAGATGCTTATCCTTTGTATAAATGACTGGCTTTATTTAAAAGATGAAAATCAAAGTAAGAAATGCAGTTTAATCACAGTACTTTTAAAATGCCTCCATAATATTAAAGGATCGTAAATGTCTATTTTTATTTTTTAAACATTGTGAGAATGAGACAGTATGTATTTAGCAAAGCAACTAGTAAACTGGAAGTAATCAACAACTTTATTAGCTATTTGGGTTTAACTGAGTTTTAACACATCATAAAAGAGATGTTTTGCTTTTGCAGTGCTGAGGACTGAGCCAGGAGCTTACATATGCTAGACAAGTGCTCTATCACTGAGCTACTTCCACAGCCTTTTTTCATTTAAGACAGGGCCACACTAAGCTGGTTCACACTAAGGTGCCAACCAGGCTGGTCTCAAACTTGTAATCCTCCTGTCTCAGCCTCTTCAGCAGCTAGGATTACAGGCATTACCACTATGCCAAAGAGTTGTTTTGAGTGAGATCCTAGGATATTATATTTATTTTAACTAATATCTTGGGGTTTTTTTCTATTTGCTAAATCATCTTTTTTAATGCTAAATCATTCTTTCCCATCCATCCTTGCCTGCCCTAAACTTGAGAAACACATTTATATTAAAAAACCAAATCAGAAACAAATCAAAAAGTATAGTGAAGATTAAATCTTCATCCAAATTCTTATTTTACTCCTCAGGGGCTAATTGAACCTACAGTATTTATATTCCCAGAGACTTCCTATATATAATTAAACTAGCTACACAGAATTTTTTTTCTAAGTAAACAAATGTAATTCTTATTCTTGCAATTTTCTTTTTATCTATTCTAGATACCTCTCCACCAGTATATCTTCATTCTTTAAAGGCTGCATAGTATTCTATTACACTGTAATTTATTTCACCTTTCTATTGAGGAACTTCAATTCTTTTCAGTTTTAACCTATTTCAGACAATAGCACAAATATCCTTGTACATGTAAATGTGTGCAAATATGATAATAGAATAAATTCCTTTAAGGGGAATTACTAGGCCAAAAATCAAAACGAATTTATACTTTGAAAGTTATTTGTTAGATTACTCTGAGGGATTTGGGTTAAAATAAGAAACACATCAAACTGAGCATGTTGGTACAGCCTGTCATCTCAGCACTTGGGAGGCTGAGGCAGGAGGATTGCCATGAGTTTGAAGCCAGCCTGAACTACATAGAGAGACTTTGTCTCAAAAAACAAAACAATAAAAAAAGCAACACATAAATGCATACTTTGGGCAACTGTATGCACAAATGGGATAAAGTCCTAGTAGAACAGCTGAGTCAGTTTTATATTCATTTAAAATTATTTTACATATATATATTTTTTTAATCCAAGGCATTGTGAACGGCAAGTTCTCCCAGTTAAATTCCTAGCCTGGCATTTACAATTTCAAAGATATTACCAAACTGCTTTCCCTAAAGCTGAAGCAGTGGATGTACTTACCAATTTTGGAGAGTGCTGGTTTTTCTAAAACATTCACTACTGCTTTACTTTATTATGTGAAAGTATTATTTATGATGACTAGTCATTGTATTTCAAGATCTATCAGCTACCTTTACCATTTTTCTACCAAGTTAAGCTGTTAATTTCGTAAAGATCTTCATTTTAATGTGTTGTAAATATTCTCCTTAGTTTATCATTTATCTTCCGATTTTAAAGTATCCTCTTAAGCAATAACTATTGTATGTTAAATTTAGATATGGTTTCCTTTGTGGTGCTACATTTTAATTTTTAAATTTTAGATTGTACTTTAAAGCTACTTACATCTTGGTACTTACCAAGAATTAATCCCATGACAAATGTTTTAATATGAACTGGGTCATAGATCCACACATAAACCTGTAAGAATCAAGAAATCTCAGTGCTTAAAAGTTCTAAGGTCATATTAGAAAGTAAAGTTTAGGACTGGGGATTTAGCTCAGTGGTTCCGCCGCCTGCCTTGCAGGCAGCAAGGTCCCGAGTTTGATCCTCGGTACAGGAGGGGAAAAAAAAAAAAGAAAGTAAAGTTTAATTCTATATTTTAAGTCCTCTAAAGCAATCACAACTTCTGAACATGTAAGAATTTAGTTTCTAATGTAACTAATTTCCAAAGACTCTTCTCCTTCAGTATTAAGAGTGGCATCTACTCAGGTAAAAAAATCATTATATTCTGTAACACACTTAAGTATATTTGTATATACTGTATATATATTCAACAATCTGTTCATATGCATATATCATTATTTATTCAATAATAAGTAATCATCAACCTTTTTGTCCCTAATATAATGATGAACCAGCTAAGAACACAGTAAGATATATTCCAGCTGGGCCACAGTACAAATCCAGCAGCTCTAAAATTTACCCTTCTCTCTCCTACTGACGTTACAGAAAGAACCTCTATTAAAGATCATGCATGGCACGGGGACTTAGCTCAGTGGTTCCACCGCCTGCCTTGCAAACGTAAGGTCCTGAGTTCAATCCCCGGTACCAAAAAAAAAGATCATTCTTGGTGAATATAAAGATTCTATGACTCCCTGTAGTAATTTTTTTTCCCACTCCTCCATACAGGGTTTATAACCTACAAAGAAAATACTACTGTTTCAAAGCTTAATTTACTTTTAGCAGGCTATTTTTTTTTTGGCTGAACGGTTATCATGCTATTCCTAGCACCTTATAAGAATGTCTAGCATACACCTGATGCTCAATGCTTAACTGAAGGCATTTGGGCTCTCATCTTGGGAAAGACATGTAGTCTTCTATTACAGTGGTTCTTAACCATTAGAATTACCTAAGGATACTTCATATAAAAATACTTCTCAACTCTTCCCCTATACTTGAGATTTTTATGTAAGTATTCTAGCCTACAGCACTTATTTTTGAAAAAGCTATTCCAGAATTTCAAATACACATGGAGCCACAACTTTATACATACGCTACTTTAGTGTAAGTGTAGCAAGAAAGGATATGTCTTGAAATTTACAATAGTTCAATGACCAGTATACAGTTAATATTTTTGTATTGGTTCATAGAAGGATGCCACCACACATCCCTACTTAAAAAGATAAAATAAAAAGTATCTCAAAGCACTAGGTAATGTTGAAAATTTTGGCTCAAGTGATGTGTCTGACTACATACTGTACACCCATTAACAAATTTTAAAAAAATAATAATGAAAAGTCTTAATTTTCTTTGAGCAAATAACCACCTAGTGTAAGCAAGACTATCTGATTAGGTTTTTTGGCCAGCAGATTCAGGCAGAAATGAAATCACCACCTTCCTGGACAGTGTCTTTAAGAGACAGTCTTAAGAAGTACATTCTTTACTCTCTTTTCCTTTTTTGGATGCATACATAAGGTTGGCAATCATTTTGGACCATGAAGCTACCTTAACTAGAAACATCCCACAGAGAAAACAAAGGAGGCTGGGTCCCCCCATAATGCTTATCCCTAGATTACACTGATGAGAAGGAAATAAGCATCTGTTTTGTAGTAAGCCACTTTTTTCAGGAATCCTATCACACCCAGTCAAATCTGACATTTTATAAATCTAAATTTAGACAAATTTATTTTTAAAAATAAAGTAATTTTTATACACTTAAGTGCATGATTAGATTTTTTTAAAATTAAATTCTTTTACTGGTACATTTTAGGTACACAACACAATTACATTTCTCATTGGGAATTGTACCTTTACATAATGCATCTTGGTTCTTATTTTTTCCCCATTCCTAGCCCTCCCTTCACCCTCTCTACCCTTCCCTATTTACAAAGACTTTATTTCCATTTTTTCCATTTCTCATCATTTTTCCTTTCCCTTCTTTCCTTTTCCCTGCCCCTCCCACTACCCCTACCCCTACCCCTTTGGACCTTTTCTTCCTATTTTGCATTATCGATTATTCATTCTAATCATTGGTACATTTTAGGTATACAATATAATGACATTCATCATTGGAAATTTAGTGCATGATTAGATTTAGCTCAACTGTTTCTTAGTGAACGCATCAAACATATTTCTAAAAATTTCCATGAAAAACTATTTTAAATCTTAGGCTAAATACTCTCACCTCATTGCCATCCAGAAAAACTTGATCATCATGTGGTTCAAGTTTGAATTTTTTCTTAGTTTCCTTTTTTTTGGGAGTTCCTGGAGTTTCTTCCTATGAAAACACAAGTTAAATAGAAATAACACAAGAAAGCAAAAACAATATGACATTCATATAGCAAAAAGCTTTCACTACTTGTAACACAAAAATTTCCAACCATGATATTTATAATAATCCTAATATGGTTAAGTATTTGCTGATACTATTTTAAATATGCTCATATGCTGATCATGTGCACACAATGATTTATTTTTACCTAATTTTAGTTGAACTCACCTTTTTGGAATCTTCCTTTTCACCGTCTTTTCTTTTCTCTTTTTCCTTTTTTGTCTTTTCTTCCTTTATATTTTCTTTCTTACTCTTTTTATCTTCTTCTTTTCCACTTTCAGCTTTTCCTTTATCTTTTTCTTTCTTTATATCTTTATCATACTTCATTTTCATCACCTTAAGTGCTCGGTGAAAAAACTGTTTCTTTAAAAGCCTTGGGTTAAAAAAAGTTACAATGTTACATTCCCTATCAATTATAGACACAGACTAAAAACCAAAAATATCAAGACCCAAATAAAATGCACACAGAAAGACATAAACTGGCAGCTCATAAAAGAAATTACTATTGCTGCTTATGGAAAAGTAGTCAGCTACACCAAATTAAAAAATCTTAGCTAATTAGATTACTGTGTATGGTTGTCAAAACTCGTGATATTTAATATAATTTTCACTTTTTGGTTTCTTTTTTTTTTGGTACCAGGGATCGAACTCAGGTTCTTGCACTTGCAAGGCAGGCAGCGGAACCACTGAGCTAAATCCCCGGCCCATAATTTTCACTTTTAACTGTATAAAGTCAGGTAAAAAGACATTATATATAAGTTTTGGATTGTACTATACTGATGCAGTAAATCCTCTCTTTACATTAAGTGTAATTAAGACTCAGATTCATTTAATATTAAGTTTCAAAAGCAAACAGAAATATTAAAAAGGAAAACAGTCTTAACAGAGTAAAAGTGTATCCATGACTTGATCCTATTCATGTCTCTTCACTGTCTTTCTAGATGTTTTTTTCTCCATGTACTTCACAGTTCAGATGACTGCTTGCTCTAGTGAAATATCTTCAATTAAGGAATGAATAATTACATCTACCAAGATAAGCCTTCTGTTTTCTGATAAGGACTTATAAGATCAATCTGAAAAATGTGCAATCTATTTGGTAAAACACTATATATTCCTAGTTTCATTAAGTTCTCTCTATATACATTTTTCTTTTTGGGGGGCAGTTAAAAAAGTCTCATACTAGGCCGAGGATGTAGCTTAGTGGCACTGAGCCTGCCTGGCAAGTACAAGGTCCTGAGTTTGATCCCTGGTACAAGGTGTGTGTGTCACCTACCAGCACCTTTATACTGGCTATTTCCTTCACCAGGAATTTTACTTCTTTCAAAAAGTATGTTTTTTTGTTTCATTCCCTTACTTCCTAAAAGTTTTTCCTGTTTAGGGCCGGGGATTTAGCTCAGTGGTTTCACTGCCTGCTGCGCAAGCTCAAGGGCCCGAGTTCGATCCCCGGTAACAAACAACAAACCCCCCCCCAAAAAACAAAAATAATAAAAAAATAAAAGTTTTTCCTGTTTAAAATCATAAGCCCTCCCCAACCTCTCCTGTTATTCTATCCATAGCACATATGCGGTAACATCATGTAATTTGTTGTCTATATGTCTGCCTCTTCACTATACTGTAAACTCCTTGAGAATGAGATTCTTGTGTGGTCCTGCCCCACCCTGTACCTGGGATTGAAATTAGGACCTTGCACTTGTGAGGCAGGCAAGGTGCCACTGAGCTAAATCCCTGGCCCGAGATTCTTGTTTTATTCATAAGTTTAGAAGCTTGGCTGATCCCAAATTAAGCCCATGCTGGCAGCTTCTCTCTAACCTTATAATTCTACCCAAGAAACTGGGTTTCTTTTACCTTTGTCATTTATAAGCCACCTTTTCAAATTTCATGTTTTGGTTTCAGAATTCTTGATTTGTTTCTTCATTCCTACCTTGATACTGTAAAAACACTACAACATCCAGAAGCTCGGTCTTACTACCACCATCTGTGCCTGCTAATGGCTACTATCCACCTTTCTACTTACACTTCACTGGTGCCTGCATATCGCATCACTTGTGAAGGAGGCTCTTCCTTCTTGTCCAGACCACTTCTTTCTGAATACTGTATTGTGCCCTCTGAAGCACCTATATGTCACCTGCCCGGCTGGGCTTCCTTCTGCAGCCTAATTAGGTCCAGACCATGATCATCTCCAAAAGCTAATGTCTAGTTTTCCTCTCTTAGCCTATTCAACTTGTTCAGATCTATTTAGCATATAATCATGCTACTGTTCAAACTGCCCTCCCCAAATGTGACAATTGATATCTGCTAAGCATATATATATATATATATATGTAAACAAACAAAACAAAATTTTGAAATGAGTTTTTCATTATTAGCTACTGTGAGAAGAGAATGGGATTTAATAGTGGTATGTCTGAATATGAAGGGGAACTTTACTTTATTTCAAAATGTCTTAAAACAATTTATAGTGAACATATGTTCTAATTTTGTCTGTACATTTATGATTTCCAGATTTTCTATAAGAAACATATATTTAACCCTCACTATGAAAACAAAAATACATTTTATTCATCTTATGTATGAAAACAAAATACATCTTATATTAAGGGAAAAAACTAGTATTTTATATAATAGATGTCTTTATACTGAGTACATGTATACATATATACATATACATACAGTTGAAGTATAGAGTTGCAAATGATTTTCTTCTAAACCATTTTCTGTATCTTTAGTTTTCTTAAATTTACTTCAGTGGAAAAAATGATTGTAAAAAATAAGAAATACACTACTAAACTTTACTAGAAAAAAAATCTTTTCCCTAATAATAGATCAGAAGGGCACAGAACCAGTTAGACTGTCTGCTTCTGTCACTCTTCCTGCATAGTTGCCTGTGGATTAGTAACTTTCAACCAAATTAGTATTGAAAATCATTTCACATTTAGGCTTCAAATATTTCCTTTACCACTTAAATAGCTGGGAGACTGGATAAATTACTTCACTTCAGCAGACTCTTAAATTGGGGTATCTTGTAGGGATTTTTAGGGTAAATGAGAAGCATGTGAATTGTTGAGCATTGGGCCTGGTATATATGTACTCAATAAATGTTAGCTATTATTGTTATGCCAAAAACTTCAATTTCATTTAATAGTTACAGAATATGTACTTGGTTTCAAAAATCATTATATTATAGCATTATTCTGTTCTGTAATTAGTAAATTACTGACTTATTCCTTCATGGGTCTTTAAAGAATGTCCACTTCAGCTCATTCTATGATTAGGGAAATGAGACTGACATTATTTAACCTTCGTAATATATCAGACCCTCTAGTTATGTGGGCTTTTCTTTTTTTTGAAGCAGGATCTTGCTAAATTGCTCAGACTAGCCTTGAATTTGTGACTTTCCTGCATTAGCATCCTGAATGGCTGGGATTCTAGACACTTACAATGGCACCTGGCCTTATTGAGCTTTACATATAAGACATAGGGCAAACTACTAATACAAAGCTCTCTAATATTTTCACAGAACGACTCACACTTTCCTATCTCAGTATGTTCTGTGCTTTTCCCTGAATAAATTCCCTTTCTTCTCTTGTTGGGCAATCACCTACTAATGTTTCAAAATTTGATTAAAATATTTTCTGTGAAGTCATTCTTGACAGTTTCACCAATTATTTTTTTTCATCAATTATTTTTATTAGACATAAAATTTCCCTAAGAGGTTAGAATATGTGTTTTGAAGTAGGGAACAAGTCACTGTAATCACTGTATTCCTAGGACTGATACACATGATTTAAAAATAGCTTGTAAAAAGTTTTTAAATTGCATCTGCATTTTCCTCACCTCTAATCTTTTTTTTCAGATTTATCAAATATTTAACTGAAAGCCAGGCATGTGTAAGGGACTTTCACCTATGCAGCAATGGTGCATTTTAGCTAAAGGCCTATATTATGCTAACTGCTATGGAGTTATAATAAAGTATAAACAGTCCTACAATTGTTTTCAGATTTAGCTGGCAAGAAATTAAAAAAACTAACACATATGTAAGAATTCTGAAATAGTTAAGGGCCAAACCGGTTAATATTAACTTAATAAATCAGTAAACTTTAGATATAAAGGTTAATATAGGTGGGAGGACCTGGGGAATACTACATGGTAGAAGCAGGATTTGAGGGATGTGCTTATAATATTGAGAGACAGGTATAAGAAAGGAAGGAGAATCATTCAGAGAAAGTAGAAGGTTAGGATCACAGAAAGACCAAGAGAATGACTGTGACACACTTGTACAAGAGGACATTACTGGATTGAGGATTAGTGATGAGAATAGGTTGAAAAGTTCATATGTAAAATGGGCCACAAAAGGTACACATCATAGTAGAAAAAATTATTTTCTTACTATCCTACATTTTCCTATCTTGTGATTTTTCCTAGACTCCATTATGTCCAGTTAGTTGCTTTAGAAAATGAAACTGGACAAAAGTTTTATTGTGCTTTTCTCTATGGCTGGGCAAGACTCGGAAAGGACTGGGCATCACCATGAAGACTCTAATTAGAAGTGGCTGGGGGATCTGAGATAGGCCTCGCTCCTTCATTTGGAGTGGAAAGGATACAGACAACCTGACACAAATGGGAATAACATACATATGAAAAGTGTCTCTAGGATATTCTCTGGACCCTGAGATTTTCTTTTCTTTTTTTTTGGTACCGGGGATCGAACTCAGGACTTTGCACTTGGAAGGCAAGCATGATGCCACTGAGCTAAATCCCGAGCCCCCGCGATTTTCATGTAACACAGTACCAGGGCTCCTAAAAGGTCAAGTGATATGGACTAATACTGACTGCTTGCCTTAAGAGACCTGGGCTTACAGAATTAATATCTGAAATAATACGATTGGCAGGTGACTCAATTTTAATTTTTTCTTCACTGAATGCAGCATCATTTTACTGAGGGAGATAGTTATAGTGCAGTGGTTAACAGCACAGACTACATGCTGTTGGGGGGAGACTGCTACATTTACAACCTTAGATCTCACTAGCTGTGTGACCTTGGACGAGGTTCTTAACTTCCCTGAGCCCCAGTTCCTATATTTGTAGTATCCCTTCATTTTTATGCCATATGTAAAAAGTAAATCTATTTTGAAGCAGGCAGGGAAGTTTGCACTTGGGAGTTAGACAAATAGCTGTAAGAACAAGCAAATACCAGTTGTATCACTGTTAGCTCATCCCAAACCAAACAATGAAACTTATTGTTTCTGAAATGTCCTTTAGTGATCTCTAGTGTTTGGTAACAAAAAATTTTAAGAAATATTTGATAATTCTTTAAGAAACCAGGTTGTAAAACAGTGGTTTTTAAAGATGGTTTTCATAAGGCTGATACTTTAAGTGCTATTTAAACACCTAACTCTATCAAACACAAAATCTAAAGTCTCAAATTCTCAGGTTATAAACTTTAGTGTCATGAAAACAAAATTTAGTTAACATATATTGATAAATATGCTTAACAAGTACAAAGTATATCAAGGAAGAAAAATAGAAAGAGAAACTACCATATTTCTTTGTAAAAGGAGGGTGATTTTTGTCTTTTAGACACATCATTCAAAATCCAAATTTTTTTGTAGGCTGGGGATGCTCAGTGGTAAATGTTTGTCTAGGATGTTCAATCCCCAGGAGTATAATCCCACTGAGTTTTTTCTTTTCTTTTTTGCAAAGAAAAGGTGTCTATTATGAAAAACATGTGTATGTTACTTAAATGTCTATATTTCATCTTAAAATTCTCAAAAATCGACAAGGTAAATGTTACAGCTGCTTGACTTTACAAGGATACATTAGCAATTACTAAAAGCAGGAAAAAGTCTCTGGCTTAGGGTTCAGGATATAGGCACTAAAAAACAAAATAAAACAAGGATAACAGTGCTAACAGGAATCCCTATAAGAGCTTTGGTAGAAACTCTCAGGCTATTTGCTCTACCAAAGAAAACATATTTTTCACTGTAGGCACTAGTATATGATTTTTATCGCTGACCATTTAGTTTAGTAGGCCAGGTGTGGTGACGCATGCCAGTAATCTCAGCACTCAGGAGGCTGAGGCAGGAGGACTGCCACGAGTTCAAGGCCAGCAGCCTGGGCTACATAGTGAATTCAAGACCAGCCTGAACTATATAGTGAGACCCTGTCTTACAAAAACAAAAAACAAAACATACAAAAGTAACAACATAAAGAAAATCATATTTAGTTTAAAACAAGTCTAATACCAAATATATTTCCAGATATACTGATGAAATCTAGGTTACATGTGAAAGCTATGTTTGATCTTGTAGTATCACTACATCTAATGATGAAAATAGGTAAAGAGTTTGAGGACTATAGAGAAAATTTTAAATTATTATTTGCAATATTCTTCACTAAGAAATAAACATTACCTGTTGCAGTAGTCAACTACAGACTCTCTGGTTGTAAATAAAGCTTCCTCTCCTTTCTTGGCTTTTGCCCACTTTGAATCCAAAAGGCAGTCCACTGCTTTTGAAGCTAAGAAAGAGATTTATGATTTTAAATTTAGTATACATAGAAATTGTCTAAGTAATATTCCAGAAAGCAAACTTCAACATTCTGACAACAGAAAATAAAACTGAGCTCAACAGAAAATTAAGTTTAACATGACCATCATACACAGTTTCTCAAAAACCTCAACTTGTGAAATGAACATATTGATAAGCATCTTTTCAAAGCAAGGTTGGGAAATAAATGGCATTCAGAAATATTAATTAAGCAAGACAAATTTATAGGAAAATATTATTAACAAAAAATTTCAAAATATTTGTAACTATCACTCAGCAAATAATCACAAATACAGGGTAAACCGCTATCTTTCTCTTTGGGCTCACATAATGAAAATTCTCATTAAGTAACCTACCGAACAACACCTGAACAACCTACTGTTGTCACCAGAAGCAGCTAAACAGATCCGAAGAGATTAGCACATCTACTTTTTAAAAACTTCCAAATCATTAATAAAACAGAAGAAAAAGATAAGGAATTTCTTCTCTAAAATGACAAAAATTTTGACAATGACAAATAATTTTCATTGATGAGATAAGCAAACATAGCCACTATTTACAAGCTATTGGGGGTACACTACAGATGGCATCAGCTTATAATGAAATTGTATAAAGTGAAGAATCAAAGCTCCTAGTTCCAAATATACATAATATCAAAACAAGGTAGTATTTTAGAACACTGAAAATAAACCCTATTTAAAAAAATTTTCAACAAATTAGAAAATACTTTATCTTTTTATTATAGATATTATCCTTCATAAAAATAAGATAATAAATGCCATATGTCTATCACCCCATTTCAATAATCACACTTGAAAAAGACTTAAAAACATCTACATAGTTTAAATTTAGGTAATTTCATAAGTTATGTACACTAATATTTCATTAATATAATCCTACCAATAAAATAATCAACCCGGTGACCCATCATATTGGTGGATTTTGTTGGACAGTTGAATCGAAGATACTTGGCTACAGCCTTCTCTTCTTTAGATGGTTCACCAACTTCCTACAACAAAAGAATATTACTTTAGTGTAATAAAGAATTTATACATTTGTTCTTTAAATCTTTTGTGAAACATAGGCTTTGCTTTCAGGCCTTCTCTGGAACAGGCCTAGTATAAGAGAAAATGGAAATTTTTTTAAACATTATTTTTCAAATAAAAATTGACTGGTCCAAACCCTATTGTTTCTTGGGTTCAACTATATGGCACTGGGTTATTTTTCCAGCATGGCAACTAATTCACACCAATTCACCTTCACTTTTGTAGGACCTCTCTCTCTCTTTTATTTTTTTGTGGCAGCGGAGATTGAACTCAGGACCTTGCGCTTTCGAGGCAGGCGGCAGATCCACTGAGCTAAATCCCCAGCTCAGGACCTCTTTTTAATAGGCACAAAGATAAGATGTTGCCAATAGTGACTGTCCAAAGGTCTAAGTAGAAACAGGTGCCATAAATGTTAAATAACAACCACCAATGATATGCACCCCAATTATGGCTACCAGACCACACTAGCTGCCTCAACGTGGTAACTGTTAAGAACTACTGAGATGCTAATGACTGGTACTCTTTCCCTTCTCTTTCCTCTGTAGTTACATACAGCAGATACTGATTGGAACTCCTTTTCCACTTGCGCTCTCTTCTTCCCAGTAGTGAGGCAAAAATTAGAAATGCCACAACAGATACATTAATATATCCTTTGAAGAACTAATTAATGCAAGTGCTAGGACAGTAGTTTTGCAAAGACTACTTTCATTTATGCTGGGCATGGTGGCACACACCTATGATCTCAGCACTGGAGGCGGTGAAGCAGGAAGATCACTGTGAGTTTGAGACCAGCCTGGGCTATATCTAAATTACATAGTGAGGCTCTGCCTCAGAAAAATAAAAAAATTAGAAGACTCCTTTAATCTTTCCTTTTCTTTCTTCTGTATCTGTTCCCAAATTTTCTATTAAATATTCTACAACTACCAGCTACGGGTTATTTGTGGTAATAAAAATTAAAAGCTCACACCACTCAACTTGAATGAAGACTACTGTAAAAACCAAATACAGTATTTATGGAAAAACTTCCATTTTTATTTATAAAAATATGTACCAAAAAAGTAAAATCTTAAAATTTACAAATTCAAACTTTAACACTCCAAACTAAGATCTATAAGGTTTAACTAAAATCTATAAGGTTTATAACAATTTGAGATCTAGCTATAAAATATACTTCTTGATATAATAAAAGGTGAAAACCTATTTAGTAAAATTGGTGAAACCATGCAAAATTTTATTAGTATGTTGATATGATGTTAAAATGTTAGTATTTAATTGTTTGTGTAATACACTATACTTCTAGTGGACTCATTAGCTGAAAGTTAACACAACAGCTGGAAATGAAATTTTAAGTAGTTTACAGAAACCAATTATATCTTATAATCACACTCACATATGCTGAATTTTTTCCTCATTTGATATATCAATTTAAAAGTTTATCTAATTAACTGATTAATTGTAACTGGGTTGGGCTTGTTTCTAAAGATTTGTAGGGCAGATAAACCATTCAATCAAATTCAAACTTCCTGAGTATCCTAATTTTGGGGGCTACAATTAATAGTGAAGATTTGTAAGGCATGATACTTACACTATGTTACATAACCATCAAAAGCAGCAATTATTTTTTTCTTCCCTCCCTTCTTTCTTTTCCTTCCTTCCTTCCTTCCTTCCTTCCTTCCTTCCTTTCTTTCTTTCTTTCGGTACTGGGGATCGAACTCGGGACCTTGTGCTTGCAAGGCAGGCAGCAGCACCACTGAGCTCAACCCCTGGACCTAGCAATTATTATTTTCTGAAAGGAGAGATAGGAAAAGAATTTTATAAGTACATGAAGTAGGAGTGAGATTATTAATGCAGTTGGGAATAGCCAGAAAAGATCTCTTGAAAGAAAGCACTAGATTTGAAAGATAAACAAGTTTTGGATAAACAGAAGACCATAAACACTGTGGCTAAGAATGAACACAAAATCTGGCTTCAGCATAGGACATTTGTGAAGCACTGGGAAGTTAAGTATAGGTAAGTAGAATAAAGAGTCTTCAATGTAGGCTGAGAAATTCTGACTTTACCCTATAAGTAACAGAAGAAACACCTGTAATTTCTTTGAATAGAAAAGAATTATTAAAATGGTTGAAACATTATTTTTGGAGTTGTGTGTAGTATGAATTGGAAAAAAGGCAGGGAAATTAGAATATCAATACAATATTCAAGTAAAGGTGATACAGGTCTGAAAACAGAAAATGTGGATATTTAAAATACTTCAAATGTAGAACAGTTAAGACTCAATGATAGAAGATGAATGAAATGACCAGGTAAAGGATGTCAGATTTCTAAGCTGATGAAGGGAAAGTATAGTTTTTTTTAAATAAGAAAGGAAATTTGGGAAAGTGAGTCTAGAGAACAATCACATCAGTTTTAGGAATGTACATCAACATTTATACTAACATTCAATTAAACCACTTACTGATCACATATAAATGCATTAATCTCCTGACTGCTTATCAAACCATCACATGAAAAATCTGGCTAAATAGCAGGATATATAAAAGCTGAAAAGTTGATTCTATCATGCAACAGGAAATCTGATACTATTATGTATTCGAAAAATTTTAAATGTCATTTTAACAATTTCAAGTTAACCAATCTTTCTACAAGTATAGTCCTGCCTTGATAAAGACTATTAAGCAACAATGAACAGAAGGTACTCAGAAAATACAAGGTTTGGATAATCTCTTCCAACTAGACAAAGAATTACTTTTCCACTGATACTTGCATAAAGTATCAGCAAGTTATAAGTTAGCCATGTTACAGATTGCCTTTAATGAAAAGGATATAATTTGTACTATCTGCTGGAGCTCTGGAGTAAAAAAGAGACTGCTATATAAGAGTAGCATGAGAACATGACTATGGGATGTTGGTTTTAAATACAGGAGATCCTGCATGGTTTCCACCCTTACTGTTCCCCTGATGCAGCCTAAAAGCGTATAAAACAGTCTTACCATTTTGTTTATACACTGGACTACACTATCTCTCCTCTCTGTTCCCTTCTAACATGAACAAAATATTTCCCTAAGTTTTCTATACTTCTAACTAGAAATAAAGCCTTTTAAGAATATCAGTACCCACTAATAAACAGAAAACAGCCCATTAACTCTCAAACAAAAGAGGATTTAACTCAAGTAATGAGCACAACAGTGTTAGAATGAGGCCACTAAAAGCCAATGACTTTAGACTGGACTGCCTTTCCCTGAATATCAATGCACTGGCTACTGCAAATTACAACCCAAAATTGTTTAATTTAAAGTTTGGTTAGAACAATCTTATAAAACTGTTTAACAAATACTATGTTTACTTTAGAACACATTAACATCTAAATACTACAATGATAGAGGTTACAGTATCTACTGTGCATTCGTACAGAGGTACAAAAATAGCAGTACAAAGTAGCTGAGAATGAAAACAGTAGGTTAACAGAATAAAATCTGAAAGCTGGAGGGGACCTCAGAAATATTATTTGCTCAATCTTGACTACAGCAGTATTCTTATATAATACTTCCAATTAACTTCTATTGTATAATCTCTGTAGCAATGTTTGCCAGATAAATGCAAAACCCTCCATTAAGCCTTTGGGGAAGGTTTCTAGACTTATGACTGGCTTCTTGGGTTCCTCCTCTTTCTTCAGAAGGTCCTGAGAAATCAGGCCCTGGCTGTAGAGCCCCAAACTTTCACTTTTCTTTCCTCTCCCAAAATTAAGCACATAAGCCCATGATACAGCAGTGTTTTATTGCCAGGGAGACAGATGGATGCAACAAAAATAACTGTTGGAGGCTATAAAAGTTCTAAGAAGTGGTAAGCCATTAAAATGTCCCCAAATTTAATTGGATATTGTACACATAAGAATACTAGATGGGATGATTCTCTTTAGTGGGGACAAATCACAGTCTTTGTTTTACAGTAAAGAAAATTAGGATTAAATTATTTCATTACAACTTATTTTTAACAGTGGTGAGGTGGAAAGAATATTCAACTGGAAATTAGAAGACTGGTCTAAATCTAGTTTTACCATCTTAATGAGTAATCTAGGGTCATGAGGATGTTAGGTGAGATCAGTAACCTAGCTCCACCACTTAGCTTTTGTATCAGACTGAATTTGTGGAAAAGAATTTCAAACAAATCCTACTACATCCTTTTCAATTCTTGAATTTCATGATACCATGATTCTAAATCATGTTTCTAAGCAGTACTTATTTTATATGAAGTTACTATATTTTCTTAAAAACTTACATCATTGCATTTCTTAACTTTATTTTTTTAAAAATTATTTTATTGGTACATTTTAGGTATACAATACGTTTACATTTATCATTGGGTGCCTGTACCTGTACATGATGTATCTTAGTTCTTATTTTTTTCCCCATTACCTGTGCGCCCTTCACCCCCTCCACCCTTCCCTATTTACATAGATTTCGTTTCCATTTTTTTTTTCTTTTCTCATAATTTTTCCTTTCCCTTCTTCCCTTTCCCCTCTCACCACCCCTACACCTTTGGACCTTTTCCTATTTCAAATTATCAATTATTCGTTTTAATCATTTTCATCCTCATTTACACTTTCAGTTTCTCACACTAGAGAAACTATTCGGTATTTACACATGTGTGTCCTATTTATTTCACTTAAAAGAGTATGGCCTCAATATGCATCTATTTAGCTATAAATGTCTCTAGTTTCTCATTTTTTATGGCTGAGTAGTACTCTATTTTATATATAAAAAAAACACATCTTCTTTATCCAGTTTCCAGTTAGTTGATGGGCACTTGGACTGTTTCCAAGCTTTAGCTATTACAAACTGTGCCGCTATAAACATGGGTGCACATATATCACTGTGGTATGATTCTTTTAATTCTTTGGGGAAGATACCCAGCAGGGCAATAGCTGGGTCAAATGGGACCTCTAGCCCTAGTTCTTTGAGGTATCTTCACACTGATTTCCACAGTGGTTGCGCCAGTCTGCACTCCCACCAACAATGGAAGAAGGTTCCTTTCTCCCCACACCCCCACCAGCATTTGTTATTGGTTGATTTGTTGATAGCAGCCATTCTTCCTGGGGTGAGGTGGAATCTCAGCGTTGTTTTCATATGCATCTCTCGAATGACCAGTGATGTTGAACATTTTTTCATATATTAAATAACTTTATTTTAAAATGTATTAATTTGGATTTAGATCATTCTCATTTGAGAATCTCAATCATTAAAGTTTTACAATATGATGTCAATGAACATATAGTTCATTTCAGGTTTTCTGTGACTGGTAATTTGGGTCCAAGAATGAAATGTGACAATAGTCCTCTTGCTCCCCAATTTGAATGGGACACAAGAATCTGAGGTTACATTGTACCAGAAAAAACAAAGGAATTAGCTACTTTTTAGAAACTGAAATCCAAGGTCATTTAATCTATTCAACACAAAATTTTCTCTTAACATGAAACATCAAGTAACAAAGGGCAGGAAACTCAGTTGATGTTGCCTACCCATGTACCTTTAACGTTCTACCAAATAGGCTCGTTTTTGGAACAGTCTCTGAACTCTGCATTACATTTGATCTTTTTACCTCAAGTGATGCCAGTATCTACTTTTTGATTCTCTGGGAGGAAAAAAAAAAAAATGAAGAATTTCCTAGGGTAGTGTACTTTTATAAATGTTACAACTTCACAAAAGTAGTACTCCAAGATCTCCCACAAAAATTATACACAGCCAACTAGAAAACTTTGAGGACACAAAAATAACTTATTTTCATTTTGCAGTATGGTAAACTGAATTTTGAAAACAATCAGATCCCCAAATAAACAATAGAAAGTACATGTCTATATTTTAATAACTCAAAACCTAACAGTCTGCTTACTAAATAAGATAGTTATTAAATATTCTTTAGCATATCAAAGAGTGCTTAACAAAAACCAAAATAACTCAACCTAAATCCTTCATTCTGGGGGAGGAGGACAAGAGGGATGGGGTTATGTGCCAAGTACTTTCAGTAAGTAATTGACTCACCTATTGTTTTCACAGCAAATCTAACCCTACAGGGTTTTTAAAATTTTGTTTTTAAGATAAACATCCCTTATTAGAGATGGAGAAACTGACTAACTCAAAATTACTCAGCTAATAATTGGTGAAGCAGGTATACAAACAGGCCTCTTGGCCACTACCACTAGTGTTATATACACCCTTTTGCCTGTCTATTTAATATAAGATCACAACTGAAATACGAGCAGTGAATTGTATCACCTTTACAATAGTAAAGAGTTGAAACTATAAAACAATTTGTTCTAAAGGGCATAAAATTCTGTCAAGTGTAAATATAAGTATGTAATGTAAGTGTATGTAATGTAATAATGTATGTAATAATATAATGTAATATATGTAATGTATATATAATGTAATATATGTATAATATGTAATAATATAATGTGTAATAATATAATATGTGTAATGTGTATATAATGTAATAATGTAGTAATGTAAGTATATGTAATGTAATGTAAGTATATGTAAAGTAATGTAAGTATAAATATGACAGCTTCAATACAAATTCTAATAAAATACTGTCTGTCCACGTTAAAATGACACTAAATTTCTAAAGATTAAGGATAGTATAAGAAACTTCTCACTGACCTTAAGCCCTAGTTTTAAGCCCCGTCTGAACTTGGAATTTGCCTCTAATTCTGTTCGGCAACCTATTCACAATTACTTTGTTATTTCCACCAAAATGCAAATTTACTGATCATTGATATCTTTTCAATAGTAAAGTATTCAACTAGGCACACCTGTGCGTGGGTCAATAAATTGACAGATTTTTTAAAATGGAGAGATAACAAGGAAACAGTCATTCTGAGCAAGGATCAGAAAGACAATGAGTGTAACAATGTTTTTTGTGTTAACAATTTGCTACATGCTATCGATTTATGATGCCATTGGTTTCTAAACACAAACTGATGAGGCAACTAACAAGCATCCTGAGTCAAAGATGTTCAACATATTTAATCCCCTTGGTAAAGAACAGGAACGACAAGGATAAAATTGCCGGAAAGAAATGCACAACTGATGTGCATGTGGAATGAGGGAGGGATGTTATGTAGGTTATGATGACAAACTGGCATGTGAAAGGTTTCTGGGCGCCACCAGCTCGTTGCAGCACCAACGGGGTTGCGTTTGTTTACACCCTGTCGCCTGGAAGACAGCCAGCAAGCTTCAAGAGAACTATTAAGTTTAAAAATGTTGAGGAGATAGGGGGCCAAACGCGACCAAACATCGAGATGAGATCGCAGCCTGGGCCTCCAGGGGAGCTGAGCGGGTCCAGGTCGTTCCTCCTCCGTAGTCTCCGCGCACAAAGAACAGGCAGATCTCCACCTCTTTCTACCCTAATTACCGTGGCCTTAATTTATGGGCATCTGCGGGGTGAGGATGTGCAAGACAGCGAGCGAGGGGCGCGGAGGGCCGGCGTCTGTGCCCTGGACGTGGTAGCCCTAGCAGCGGAGGCCCGGGCCGGCAGCCGCGCCCCCGCAGCCGGATCCCGAGCGCCGCGCCACCTTCCTTCCCCGGCGGCTCCACCGCCGACACCGCCCCCCCCTCAGGCCCCTCACCACGACGCAGCCCGCAGCCAGTGGCCTCCGCGCGGAAGCCCACCCTGCCTCTCCCCTGCTTGTCCTTTCTCGAAGCTTTTCCCGTTTCTTCCACTTCCGAGCGCGCCGAAGCCCCCTACCCCAGAGCTCGCCCTTGCTACCTGGATCCGCTTCTTGTGCCGCCTGCGTTCCGCCATGTTGGCCGCTCCGCCCGATTCCTCCTGACGTGGAGCGAGGAGGGGGCGGCGGAAACCTCGCGAGAGCGCGACTCGCGGCCCGTTATGTAACCGGGCGGGCCCCGCGAGAGGGGAGGCCGGTGGCCGCGCGCGTCCGTCGGTGTAGGGGTTCGTCCTGCGCGGTGTTTCGCCGGCCTCTGTAGTTGCCGGGACCGGAGAGTCGCCGGGAGAAGGCCAGAGCCCAGCAGTGGATTCCAGGAAGGAGGCCTTGGAAGAGTGTTCGGTTCTTAACCCTGACTAAGCGTTTGAATCACCTGGGAAGCCACTAAAATAGATTCCCGGGCCCCGCCCCTTCAGAGTCAGATCCAGTCCCTTTGGGTGAGGCGTTGCTTGGAGGGATTACGGAAACCTACTGAGTCCTAGAAATCTTTGCCTGTGGCAATTCCTTTGATAGTGTCCCTGAGCTCTCACTCGCTTCATTTAAATTTCACGAAATTCTATTTAAAAGATGAGAAATTCACGCACACAGGTTCACAGGTGGCGCACACCCGTAGCCCCGGCTCTTGGGAGGCTGAGACAGGAGGATTACCGTGAGTTCGAGGAGCTAACCGTGGGGGACAGAAGTGCACACTGACTCGTTTTACTGCGCAAAGCAAAGACCTAAGCCAACGATCTTACCCAATTCAGTGTATGGGGTAGTACGGTCTTAAACTTAAACTTTGCACTCTCCATTCTGTTTTCCAAGTGGCTTCTCAAAATACAACTTTAAAATCTTGAAGTCAGGGAGAACCCAAGGAAATTACCAGTTAGAAGAACAGGAGAGTCGCTGGAATAAAGAAACTTGCAGGCTGCTTCCAGTCTGGCGAATTACTATGATGATTATTGTTATTTTAAAGTCAACTAGGCCAAAGAGAAGGGGTTTCCGTAGCTCTTAAGTATTTGGATACAAATTTCTGTGACTTTATGGAGACTTTAAACCATTTGTAGTTGTAGGAAATATACAGGAAATCAAGATGAAAGAAATAAGTTGAATTCTACCAATCAGATCTTTTAATCATTTTAGTAATTTTTCTTCTTGTATTTATACATATTTTGTGCTTGCGCATGTGTGTTGCCTTTACAAGTTTTCGTGTCCCCTGACTTGAGATTACATGTAATATGGTAGCCTGTATTCTGATTAATGTAATGTAAGGTAACGTGAAATTTATTATTTCACAAATGTTCAAGTTTTCAGTATCACGAATCTAACTCAATAGCAGTTAATTGCAGCATCTTGATGCCTAATCTTTTTATAAAGGGAGACAGCTAAAGTTCTTTTCTGGATTATGCTATGCTGCTCTTACATGAACCATTTAGCTTCTTTCCCTCTATGATCTATAATTTGGGTATGTGTAGTCAGCAAGGAGGTAAGAAAGAAGTAATGACTAACAATAAACAGTTGATCTATACATGGAAGTACTACTTCACTTAATAGATACTGAGTGCCTAGTAGATTTGAAGTGTTAGGCTAGGATATGGTGAATGAACAATGAAAAGTCCTTGTGGACAATAGCTCCCTCTCAAGCTATTTTACCACCTTCAGAATAGTTTTAGTTTACTCTCCCCTTGTTCTCACTGCTGTTTGCTGCTTAGACAATGTCAATTTGGTTTCTACCTCTTCCTCTCACTATTAGTGTAATTCATTGGTCAAATCCATTTGCCTTCTTGGCTAGCATCTTAAAAAGTGTTTGACGGTATTGACCATTCACTACTTGATTTACTCTCCATCTTTGGCATGCCTTTATCCCTCTATCTTTTTTTTTTCTAACAGACTAAACTTCCACCCAAAGACTTTGGGTGGCAACAGCCTAATATTTATGAAAAGTGGTACCCATGTTTCAATTATGGTAATAATCAAGTTTCTTATTTTTTAAAAAGCGTTTAAAGAGTCAATTTAGAGGCCGGGGATTTAGCCCAGTACTGCGCCTGCCTCGAAAGCACAAGGTCCTGAGTTCGATCCCTGGTACCAAAAAAAAAAAAAAAGAGTCAATTTAGAGGCAAAATTAAGTAGTAGTGCAAGCACCATGTGGCTAGGGCAAAATTTACGGAAGTAAAATGTAGATGAAGACATTTTAGACTCATGTAGGGGGAAGGTGTGGACAGAGGCTATTTGGCAGACAGGAACCTGATTACCAATCTATATCTGTCTCCTCTTATGAAACATCTTGCATTGTCATTTGGTTTTACAATTGTCTTTAGTCATTTTAGACAGATCTCTCCTAATCAGATGTTGGGGAGAAAGGAAGGTGCGGAGAGGTCCTAGACCCAGGTCTGGCTGCCTTCCCTACTTCCCCACCACTGCACTCAGCAGGGTAGGTACACTAAGTGCTAACGAGATGCCATGGTGGAAAATTCCACACCTGACTTCATGGGATGGGTTACAGTCAAAATGCAGATGCACTGAAAATACCGTATAAAATCCAGGCTACATATAAAGGTGTTTATGAAACCAATTTATCTCATCATGTATATGTTCAGGAAAAAAATCCAAAATCTCAAACACTTCTGGTCTCACACTCTTTGGATAAGGGCAACTCAACTTGTAGCAGCTTCTCCCTTCTGATTTCTGTTTGGCTTTTCTCTGTCTGTCTAGCTCTCAAATGTTCCTGGCCACCATACCTCTGAGATAAGAGATTAAGGGGTGGTAAAGCTGGCTGGGGAAGTAGATGTGACCTGTTAGTTACAAGATCCCAGAACACATGCACAGATCGGTTCTGCACATGGACTTCTCGTGAGAACTTGAGCAGGTTTTGTATAGGATGCCTAGACCTGGCCTTAGCCTGAGGTGTGGGATCCGGCACCACCTCTCAGGACCCATATGTAGAGATTCTCTCAGGTTCCTCGAGATTTGAATAGTATAA
Organism: Heterocephalus glaber; assembly: GCF_053883595.1. Classification (NCBI taxonomy): domain Eukaryota; kingdom Metazoa; phylum Chordata; class Mammalia; order Rodentia; family Bathyergidae; genus Heterocephalus; species Heterocephalus glaber. Next base: position 46,703,774 of record NW_028258324.1, on the reverse strand, counting down.
AGGACGCAGATGCCAAGAAGATCTTGCTAGCCTAACTTCTCACAGTGGCCCACACTGCATTTTCCAGATGCAGTGTGTACTTTCATTTTTGCTTTTACCTTCTTATTCTCTTGTTCTGCCCACGTTTGCTCTGCAGAGCTGGTTTCTCCCATACCCCTTTACTCTCCACTTTTCAAAAAAACTTTTGGCACTATTTTTGGCCTGTCTCATTCAATTCTTTGTGTAAGACAAGAACCTGGAATCTTAACTCCAGAAGGAGAGATGAGCAACCCAGAACCTGGTAATATTTAAGTGGTGAGGCACTTTTAGAAGCAGGCTACTCAATAACATCTCCATACTCAGCTTCTCTTCTTTTTGTACTTTCAGGGGGAAATCTCATGCATACAGCTTAATTCCAAAAGACTGCACAAATGTTTATTTCCACCTGTCTTCTGTATACCTTCACTGGATATCCAAGTAGAAATCACTATTTCCCTAGCAAAACCTGCTCCTTTTACTACATTAATTCTGATAACTGTATCATAATTCACTCCATTACTCATGCTAAAACTTTAGAAGTATCCCAGCCATGTCTTTCTACCAATCACGCATCAGTCCTATTGATTCTATACCTAAGATGTTTCAAATTCTTCCCTGCTGCATCATTCCTACAGCCATTGGTGTCATCAGGTCTTTTATCATTACTTACATGAACAATTACTGTGACAGCTTCCTAATTGTTTTCCTCAACTCTATCCTCTACGAGTCAGGTCATCTTCAATAGCACAAATGGCAGCTGTGTTCCCACTTATAAATTAAGTATCAAATTTCTGGGTCTCCTTCCCATTTAATACTTATGTAAAAATAGGTCAACGCTCTTTCCAGCACCCTGTCCCTATCTTTGATCCTGGTAGTGGGGAGTTTCTCCAAGTCACTTCTTGCTTTCGTTTCCCTCCAAATTTGCAATCTCGTTTCTATCATTTGACCCCCCCCCAATGAAGAGCACTGTCTCTTGTCCTTTTGCCAAAGCCAAACTACTACTCAAAGGAGACCTTATTAAATAAGGAGACTTATGAGTTTTTGAGAAAAAGAGGAGAGTTACATTTATTCACTCATTAAACATGTTTATTGAAGGTTTACTCAGTGCAGGTCTTTGTTCTAGGTACTGGGAAGTATACTGAGGCAAGCATCTCTGCCCTCATGGAACTTGTATTTCAAGAAGAAGAGAACTATCAGATATAGGAGGCAAGTTATATGATAATTAAAAGCCAAGGGGAAGAGGGGCCAGGGATTTAGCTAAGTGGTGCTGCCGCCTGCCTCGAAAGCACAGTCCTGAGTTGGATCCCTGGTACACACACACACACACACACACACACACACACACACACACACACAGTTAAAGCGGAGAAAGCAGATAAAAAAGAAACTGCTGGCTGTGGGAAGGAAGGTGTAATTGTAACTTAATCAGAGCAGTTCTCTTTGAGGGGATTATCTTTGGCAAAAAAAGCCATGACGGAGGAGAGAGTAAGTTCAGTGGAGATTTGAGGTTCTTGTACTTCAGGTGGATTGAACAGCACTTAACAAAAGTCCAGAGGTGGGAGAGTTGGGTGCATTTGAGGAACAGTAAGGAAGTCACTGTCTGAAGTAGATCCAAAAGAGGGAGGGAACTAGGGGCTACATTCAGAAAGGAAACAGGGCCAGGCGCCATAGGGTTTTGTGGGCTGTTGTAATGACTTTGGTTTTCACTCTGAGTAAAATGGAGGCTATCAGAGAGTGTGTTAAACTGGACTAGGGGCAGAGAAGTGACATTATTACCATATGTACTGGGCTCATGTTCTCACAACATTGAGGAATAAAACTGGAAATCTGGAGAATTTTATTGGAATAATAATAAGAAGAATAGCTCTGGGATTTCCAAAAGGTGTCCTGAGTGGGTGGCCACATGGCCCCTGGAGCCAGAGTAATTATAGATAAGCAGAGCACAAGAACTGCTCAGTTGTTTAATGACCACCTATCACAGGTGACTCTGGATTTAAAATGACCAGTTGGAACTCAGGCTCTCTAACCCAATTCCTCAGCATGCAGGATTTAAAGGAAATGGGGATTTTAGAGAGAAACTGGCTACGGTATTTTGCATTTTAAGTTCCTCAGCACTCCAGCTCAGTAGGGAGTGGGGTGTATTCCCAGTTGCCCAAGGAAGTTCATTGTATTTTAAATTCCTCAAAACTCAGGAGCTTAGTAAGAAGGCTGGACCTCCCTTTAGTGGGGGGAGGGGGTGGATTCCATGTTGCCTGAGGAAGTTCATCCTTGGTCCAAAGTCCTAGGTCACTGTCTATTCTTATTTCAATTCCCATCAATATGGCTGATTACCTGACCTCTAACTCAGGCCCTTCCCCTAGCTAGCTGCCTCAATCATAGGCCAACTACATAAACTATTCTTTATAACATGCTATGGCTTTTCTTTTAAAAGGATTCTGAGTGGTGTGCTGAGAATGGGCTATGGGAAGAGGTGCAGGGATAGAAGGCAGGAGGTTCAATTAATAGGCTGTTATAGCAAACAAGTGAGAGATGATGGTGCCTTAGACTTGGGTTGTTGCACTGGAATTGATAGGAGGTGCTGGGACTCTGGTTATATTCTGAAGATAGAATCAGTGAGGTTCTGAATATGAGGGTGTAAGACCGAGGGCCTTACCAAACGCTCCGAGGAGCTGAAGTGGAGCACACCCGGGGATCCCAGCGGTGCCTCCAGAATGTAAGACCAAAGGCCTTACCAAATGCTCCAAGGAGCTGGAGTGGAGCACACCCGGGAAGGAACACACCAGCCATGTTGGGAAACAGACCTTTATTAGTCTGGCCAGACGGCACTCCCGAAGCAAAATAGCTCAGAGAGGCACCTGTCTCAGAGTCCGAGGTTGTTTTATAGGGGGTTAAGGGGGGGGGGGTTAACATGTGGATTCACAGAAAAAAAAGAACAAAGGTTAGTGGCTCATTGTCACATGCTGATGTTCAGCAGACATCCTGACTGACAGTTACGACCACCCTGTTTACAGATTGTCCTATAGATACTGGGCCCCGGGACATTTGGATTTAGGACAAACAGATGGCTGAGTAACCTCGCCCTATTACTGATTGTCCATTGTCCCGAGGCAAACACACTCCAACCATCAAATTTGCAACAGAATCTAGGGGAGTAATTAACTTTTGAATCACACAGTCCCACAAGGGAAAGAGAGGAATCAAGGATGACTGTTAAGACTTTTGACTTGACTAGAAGAATAGAATTGCAGCTTACTAAAATGTGAAAGATTAATACTGGAAAAGGATTGGTATTTGGTTTTTGTTGTATAAGTGTTGAAAAGCCTAAAGAACACCTAAGTAGAGATGTAGAATATACAGTTTGGTATATGAACAGTGGCATTCAGGAAGAGATCCAGGCTGGAGATAGAAATTTGGGAGTTGAAGAGAATCAGAAGATGCCACTCCAAATATGCTGTTTTGTCCTAAGGAGTATTTTGAACTGAAGGCAATGAAGAAAAGTAGACACCACAAGAGCTTTCTGCCTTCCTCCTTGTCTGCCATTTAAAAAGCAGGGTATGCATTTGCCCTGTGGATATATCCTCTTCCTGGTACAGGGAAACAACCTTTGTCACCAGTGATGTAGACAGCACTGAGATGAGTTTGCATACATGAACCTTATTAAATAACCCTCTCTACTCCCATAGATCTACCTTCCCACAATTCGCCTGCCCTTGGGAGCCCAAACCCCTCCTCTTTTATGAAGTCATTTCTCTATAATTTTATCACTCTTTGTTAAAATGATATATAAGCCTTCAAATGTAAATACTGCTTTAGTTTTTCACTTTTTTCCTCCTAGTGGTGGAGATTGAGCCCACTGGTGGTGGTAATGTGGGACTGCATAACTCTGTAATCATAAAACTCCCCTAGCCCCAACTGTGAATGTGAGTAAATAGATAAAGATGCTTGTTAGTTCCAGGACACTAGATAAGATCTGTATCAGCCATAAGGTTCCAAAGTAAATTACTCAACTCTTTGTTCAAAAACTGATGTTCCAGACACTGCTATCTATAGAACAATCTACAAACATCTGCTGACCATCAGTACGTGTCAGCTGACCACTAACCTTTGTTCCTCTTCTGTAAATTTCGCCTGTTAACTTCCCCTGCAACCCCCTATAAAAGAGCCTTGGACTCTGGGCTAGCCACCTCTCTAAGCTACTTTGCTTTGGGAGTGCTGTCTGGCCAGACTAAGGTCTGTTTTACTTTCCAACTTGTCCGGTGTGTTCCTTCCCAGGTGTTCTTTGCTGCAGTCAGCTCCTCGGAGCGTTTGGTAAGGCCCTTGGTCTTACATTTTGGAGGCCCCAGCGAGATCCCCGGGTAAGGAGCCCCGGTTCAGCCGAGACTCAGTGGCGGGATCCAGCAGGAGTCTCTAGGCACAGGCCTCAGAAAACCTCTGGAGGTAAGTTTTTGGCCGGTTGCAACCGTTTGTTGTTAGGAGTGAGGTGGCTGACGGGCTGGTAAGTCTCCCCTGACCCCAAGTTTCCTGACGAGGAACAAGGGAAGATTTAGTTTCACTTTTGTTGTGGCGCCTGTTTGTCTTGTTGTTCGTACGTTAGTGTCCTCAATTTTGTATTTCTTTCCAAACCATCGGGGCAGAGATGGGAGGATCCTGCTCCAAAAATACCCCATTGGATTGTTTTCTCATTAATTTTAAATTGGCTTTTTCCCCCAAACAGTAGGACGAATATGGGGTTAAATTTTCTCACGGAAAACTTAGCTCCCTGTGTCAATTGGAATGGCTGGCCTTAGGAGTTGGATGGCCAGCTGAGGGCTCTTTTGGCCCAAGCCTCTGCCGGGCGGTATGGAAAAGGGTCACCGGGCACCCTAGCCATCCTGATCAGTTTCCATATATAAATATCTGGGTTCAGTCTCGTCAAGAGCCTCCGGCTTGGTTGCAGCGTTGTTCCTTGTGAATAAACTCTCGCATTTTGGTTATGGCCCCAAGGGAACCCCAAGAGGTCAAGGCCTGGGCTCCCAAGCCAGTGCTCTCACAAGATCCTGATCCCTTAGACCCCTTTATAAGACCTCCACCCTATGTGGAGCCATCTTCCTCCTCTGATAAAGTCAGCCCCAGATCTCGAAACCCTTTCTACGTTCCTCTTGCTGAAGAAGAAAAATCTCCAGATTCTATAACCTCCCCCTCCCACACTCGAACAGGGCCCACTTATGGTCCCAGCAGGGCTCCCACTGAAGGGACTAGTTCAGTTCCTCTGCTGCCTCTTAGGGAAATAGAACAGGGTCATTATGTCTATATCCCTTTCTCTACCAGTGATTTGTATAATTGGAAACATCAAAATCTCCCTTTTTCAGGAAAACCTCAGGCTTTGATCTCCCTCCTAGAATCTGTTTTTCATACCCATGACCCAACCTGGGATGACTGTCAACAACTTCTCCAAGCCCTTTTTACCTCCGAGGAAAGAGAAAGGATCCAAGGGCAAGCCATAAAGTTGGTGTTAGGAGGAACGGAGGGCCCACTCGAACAACAGCAGGCCTGTATTGAGGCGCAACTTCCGTCCACCCATCCCCCGTGGCAAAAGGATCCGAGGGCAAGCCATAAAGTCAGTGTTAGGAGGAACGGAGGGCCCACTCGATGAACAACAGCGGGCCCGTATTGAGGCCCAACTTCTGTCCACCCATCCCCCATGGCAAACTAATTCCTTGGGCAGGAGAGAAGCTCTCCAAAACTACCATCAGCATCTCCTAGCTGGCTTGAGGGGAGCCGCTCGAAAGCCTACCAATTTGAGCAAGGTAAACGAGGTCTTTCAAGGACCTGAGGAATCCCCTTCTGCCTTTCTGGAGCATCTGTTGGAAGCATACCGTACATATACTCCAATTGACCCAGATGCCCCTGCAAATCGACAGGTGATTAATTTGGCTTTTGTCACTCAGTCAGCCCTAGATATTAGAAAGAAATTGCAGTGGATTGAGAGATTTGAGGGAGAAAATAGGGAAAAAATGATGAGTGTGACAATGATGGTGTTTAATAACAGGGATCCTTTTGATGACAGAATGGCTAAAAAGATAGAAAAGCAAATATTGCAGCCTTAGCAGATGGAGGTTTTATCTGAAAGGAATACAGAGAAAATAAAAAAGAGCATAAAAGTAAAGTATGGCCCTTGTTAGAGAAGGATCAATGCGCATATTGCAAAGAGAAGGGGCATTATAAAAGGGATTGTGAGAAGTTAAAAAGAAAGAGACTAAGAAAGAAAGAGATGGGGTTCTTCTAGTAGATAAAAAAGATTGACGAGGCCAAGGTGGGGATCTCCAAACACATCCACTGACTCCAGGAAGCCAGCATCTTGATCCCTTGCCAGTCAGCCTGGAGTACACCCCTGCTTCCCGTGAAAAAAGCCTGGCACCTCAGACTTCAGACCGGTATAGGATTTGCGGGAGGTAAACAGCTGGGTAGAGACCATCCACCCAACGGTACAGAACCCCTATACTCTGTTGAGTCTCATCCCTCCTGCTCATGTGTGGTACTTGGTATTAGACTTCAAAGATGCATTTTTCAGCCTGCCTCTAGCACCTGTGAGCCAGCCCCTCTTTGCCTTCGTATGGACTGACCCAGACACCAGAACTACTGGACAACTGACATGGACCCAGTTGCCACAGAGATTCAAAAATTCCCCCACTCTGTTCGGGGAAGCTCTCAGCAAGGATTTACATGAGGTAAGAAAAGTGTTTCCCCAGGTGACTATTCTTCAGTATGTTGATGACCTCCTGGTGGTGACTTCAACTGATAAAGAATGCATTGCAGCCACCAAGGGCTTCCTGAAAGCTCTCCAAGACCTGGGATATCGGGTGTCTTGGAAGAAAGCTCAGCTCTGCTGGACCAAGGTAACCTACTTGGGCTATATTCTTGAAAAGGGAAAGAGGAGGCTGGCAGAATCAAGAGTATCTGCAATTCTCCGGATTCCGAAGCCAGGCTCAAAGAAACAGGTGCAAGAGTTCCTAGGGGCAGTTGGCTATTGCAGGATTTGGATTCCTGGCTTTGCTGAGATTGCCAAACCCCTGCACGAGGCCACTGCAGGAGGAAATACACCCCTCGAATGGACTGAGGCTTGCCAGCAGGCATTTCAATTGCTTAAGACTGCACTTGCATTGGCACCAGCCCTGGCATTGCCAGACTTAAGCCCTTCACCCTGTATGTAGTAGAGAAAAATGGGGTAGCTAAGGGAGTGATTACTCAGTTTTTGGGGCCATGGAAGCGGCCTGTGGCATACCTCTCAAAGAAGCTCGACCCAGTGGCCCGAGGGTGGCCTACTTGTCTGAGAGCAGTAGCAGCAGCAGCTGCTTTAACCTGAGAGGCTGACAAATTGACCTTTGGACAGGATTTGACTTTGATCACTCCCCATGCCATTGAGCCCTTGTTGAATAGCTCACCTAGCAAATGGCTGTCTAATGCCAGACTGTTACAATATCAAGGACTCCTATTAGAGCAGCCACGCATTAAGTTTGCCACCACCGCTAGCCTCATTCCGGCTACTCTACTCCTGGAATCTGACGAACAAATGCCCATCTATGATTGCCTCGAGACTCTTGAAAACTTGAGGGGAGGCCGTCCGGACTTGACGGACCAGTCCGTCCCCCGAGCAGAGATAACTTTCTATACTGATGGGTGCAGTTTCATTCGTGATGGTGTACGGTATGCTGGAACGGTGGTGGTCAACCAGGACCAACAGGTGGAATGGGAGCAGGGGCTACCTCAAGGGACATCAGCTCAGAGAGCTGAGCTGACTGCTTTGACCAAGGCTCTGGAATTGGGAAAAGGAAAAAGGATAAATATATTCACTGATAGCCATTATGCTTTTGCCACTGCCCATGTAGATGGGGAGATTTATCAAAATAGAGGGCTGTTGACCTCCGAAGGAAAGGAAATTAAAAATAAGACTGAGGCCTGGGATTTAGCTCAGTGGTTTCGCCGCCTGCCGCGCAAGCGCAAGGAACCGAGTTCGATCCCCGGTACCAAGAAAGAAAAAATAAGACGGAGATATTGGCATTGCTACAAGCCATCTGGATGCCTCGAGAGGTCGCCATCATCCATTGCCATGGGCACCAAAAGGGGTCTAGCCCCGAGATAACTGGTAATAATGCTGTTGATTGAGCAGCAAAGCAAGCTGCCCAAAAATCAGTGGGGAAGCAAATGGTTTTGCTACCCACGCCAGTACTCCCAGAAAAACCTGAATACGCTGATAAAGAGGTGGCAAAAATGAACGGGAAGCACTGGACTCAAGAAAAACATGGATGGTGGATGACTAAGGTTGGAAAGGTGGTGCTCCCAGCCACTGTAGCAGATATGTTGCTGCGAGAACTACATGAGTCCACCCACCTCGGCAAGAAAAGGATGATGGCTGCCCTGCGACCTCATTTCCTCAGTGAAGGATTAACCCAAAAGGCCCAGGACATGGTGAGACGATGCTCCACCTGCCTCAAGGTAAATGCTAATTGGGTAACCAGGCTCCCTGGGGTCCGACACAGCAGATTAACTCCAGGAGAACATTGGGAATTGGACTTTACTGAAATGAAGACTGGCATGTATGGGTACAAATACCTGCTAGTTTTTGTGGATACATTTTCTGGATGGGTAGAAGCATACCCTACTAAGAGGGAGACAGCTGAAGTAACAGTTAAAAAGCTCCTGACAGAAATACTTCCCCATTTTGGTTTGCCCTTAGCTCTGGGGTCCAACAATGGTCCAGTGGCTAAGATATCTAAATTAATTAGTAATATCCTTGGAATAAAGTGGAATCTACACTGTGCCTATAGGCCTCAAAGTTCAGGACAGGTAGAAAGAACAAATCGAACTTTAAAGGAGATTCTGACTAAATTATGCTTGGAGACTGAACTAGGTTGGGTAGAGCTTCTCCCTTTTGCCCTCCTCTGAACGAGGTGCACTCCCAAGCCTCCCCTCAATCTGTCCCCCTTCCAGATTGTTTATGGGTGATCTTCCCCAATCATTCCATTAATAGATGTAGAATTAAAGGAAAAGGTTTCCCACCTTCAACTCCTTAAATCCTTAAAAGCAGTTCATCAGCTTCAGTCAGAGCTACATGAGACATTATGAAAGAAAATGACTAGTCCAAATGAAAAACCTTTACAACCTTTACCCTATAAGCTGGGAGATTTGGTTTTTATTTGCAGGTTTGATTCCAAGACCCTGGAACCTCGTTGGAAGGGACCGGTTCCTGTTGTCCTGTCAACTCCCTTGGCGGTGAAGGTGGCTGGACATTCTGCCTGGATACATTGCAACCATCTGAAAACAAGACCCCCAGTGGATGTCAAAAAGGACACATGGAATGTTATCAGCCAACCAGGCAACCAAAAGCTAAGATTGGAGTGGGTTGGAGATGTTTCGCCTTCATGATAATGTTCTCTGGGACACTGGCAGTATTGCCCCCAAGAGGACTAGATCACACAAAAAATGTATGGATTCAATTGGCAAACTCACTTAACTTGTCTGAATTCTGTCTAAATGTTGATGTAAATTTCCATCATGTATTGGGGACATGCCTTATGTCGTAAACCTAAAAATGCTGTCAAATTATATACACCCCGGGTAATTATGTCAAATAATACCCAATGTGCTATGTATAAAAATTGTACAACCAAATGTCTGAGGATAAAATGGTCAGAAGGAATGCCCTGCCATATAAAACAAAAAATTATGTATAACGATTGCCATATCTCCCTGCCAATAGGATGGTTTTACACCTGTGAAGGAATAACTTTCAATTATATCCCAGTCAATTTAACCAAGAGTTACAAGAACAGAGACAGGCAATCTTAGATAATAGGGCAGCGATAGACTATTTGTTGCTCTTCCACCACCAAGGTTGTGAGAAAATAAGAAATATGTGTTGTTTCAATCTTACTGACAATAGTCCAAAAATCAAAGAAAAGGTAAAACAATTGGAAGACCTGGCTCAAAGGGTACATAATGAAGATGGCTGGGACTTGTTCCAATGGCTAACTAAATGGTTGCCCAACCTACAATGGTTAAAACAACTTTTTCTCATCATTATAGTTGTGTGTATATGCTTACTATTGTCATGCTGTTGTATACAATGGATGCCTACGTTTATACGTAAGATTACTTAAGTTGTAAAATCAGTGGGGAATGTGGGACTGCATAACTCTGTAATCATAAAACTCCCCTAGCCCCAACTGTGACTGTGAGTAAATAGATAAAGATGCTTGTTAGTTCCAGACACTAGATAAGATCTGTATCAGCCATAAGGTCCCAAAGTAAATTACTCACCTCTTTGTTCAAATACTCATGTTTATAGAACAATCTACAAACATCTGCTGACCATCAGTACGTGTCAGCTGACCACTAACCTTTGTTCCTCTTCTGTAAATTTCACCTGTTAACTTCCCCTGCAACCCCCTATAAAAGAGCCTCGGACTCTGGGCTAGCCGCCTCTCTAAGCTACTTTGCTTTGGGAGTGCCGTCTGGCCAGACTAAGGTCTGTTTCACTTTCCAACTTGTCCGGTGTGTTCCTTCCCAGGTGTTCTTCGCTGCAGTCAGCTCCTCGGAGCGTTTGGTAAGGCCCTTGGTCTTACAGTAAGAGTTTACTTTTTTTTCTGTAAAGCTTCCATGAATGGTAAATATCTTAACATTACATAAAATCTGTATGCTTTTCTTCTCTTATTCTTTATTTTGTCAGTTTAATTCATAGGCCCCTGTTACAGAATCTAAGAGGCAGAGGAAAAGTTTTTTCTCTCCTACCGTCACTGATGCATAGATGGCATTTAAATTCAAGAACCTAACGTAGCTCTTTCCACCCTTCAAGACAGCTTGCAGCCTTCTGCTTTTCTTCCATCTCTGTAATCCTTTCTTCTCAATTTCCTTTGCTGGATTCGCCTTTTCCACTCCTCTTTCCTGAATTGGAGTACCCACAGTAGGAATTGCTAATCAGGGTTTCCTAGTCATCCCTATATGTCCTCATGCTTGCTCTCACTTTCCCTGGCTACTGTCATTCTTCCCTTCTCTCCAGAACATTTGTGACCTTTCTGAATCCCTTTTCTTTGTCTCTGAGCTCTGTCATTTTTCCCGTGTTGCCTCTGAAATTCAAAATTCCTTTGCTTTATAGAGTAGAGATATTGAACTCTGTACTGGATTCATTTGGACATTGTTATGGTTTATGTCTAGACGCCCCTCCCCCAAGCCTCATTCAGTCATAGGTGGGGTTTTTCTGAAGTTGCTGGATCTAGGGTATGTGATGCTGGGATAAAGGATGTGATGCTGGGATTGATTCATAATGTGATGCTGGGATTAAGACAGATCCCCACTGAGTGTGAGTTCTATCCAGCCTAAGGGTGGGTAGACTCGATAGCACATAAGGAACAGAAAGAGGGTTACTGCTTGTCACTTGTGGCTTGCTGGATGCTACTTTGCTGTCTTCTGCCTGCCATGAACTGATTCTCCTCTGAGATGTCCGTCTGCCCTGCCACCCTGCCTTGGAGCCAGCCAACTATGAACTGAAACCTCTACAAACTGTGAGCTAAATAAACTTTCTTCCTTTAACTTTGAATGTTGGGTGTTTTGTTTCAGCAATGAGAAAAGTAAATAAGACAGACATACAGTGTTTCTGTATGTTAAAAAATTCATTACCACGCTAAATAAAGCTTTCTCCAATCAGGATCCTCTCTCCGGAAATGTGATGAATACTAGGGAACTTGAAAAATTCAGTTTTCCAGAGTGTTCTCATGATTTCCTTATTTTTACTCTGTATTAGTCAGGATTCAGTGTATAAAAGAAAAAGTAATACAGGTTTTTAAATAATAAACACTCATAATTGGAGAAACTACATGCTTCCAAAATTGTTGAAATGTTGCAGGAGCAGGCTCCAGGCTAGGCCTGACTGAGTGAATGGCCAGGGAACTTCTACCTTTGGGGAGTCAGGAGGTCACCATAGCAACAATGAGCTCAGGAAACTGCTGGGAAAGCTGGGAATCAGCTGCCAGGAAGCCAAGATCAGAAAGTTGTTGCCAGCACTACTGTAGTTGACTTACTCCTATGAAATTCAATCATGGACACTAAAACAATGTTGTAGAAAAGCCCTGCCTCCATGACCTTGCTGCCCAGGGAAGATGGTTTTCTCATGATATGTGTCCTCCTGATCTCGTAACAGTCCATCTAATCAGAACTAGAACTTTAGTTAAAGGGAGTCTGGGAAATGAAGGCTTTAAATTTCCACCTTTTGCTGTGTGCCAGTTGACCATGTATACACCATTATGTCTTCCTCATCCACACTCCTAAACCATCATACATTTAAGCACCTTGAGACCCCTCTTCTTTTTCTACCCTCCCATGTTATCACTCACACATTTTCATACCCATGTATTTCCTGTTTTTCCTCTTCCCTTTCCTACCTGGCCAATCTTTCAAGAGTCAGGAAACTTGTCACCTCCACAGTGAAATCTTCCCTGAATTCTTTCTTCAGCAGACTCAATTGTCCCTTCTGAAATATTCTGTACAAATCCTCAAGATAGTTTACATAATTTGCATTATAATTTGTTGCTTTTCTTTCCATCAGGCTGTTATGTGGCTTTGAAATTATTCCAAACACTTGCATAGTTTTCCCCATGTTTTGCCTCAGATCACAGCTGTAGTGGTTGAGCTAGCTTCTCTAAAGAAGGCCAGTGCAAAGGTACATCTCAACTTTAATTGGACTTGACATTCCATAGAGGCCAGCTTCCATCTTACTTGAGCAATTAGACTTTAACAATTTTGGGATGCATTTAGTATGTGATCAGTATAATTTGGCTATCCAATGTATTCCCCACAAAGATTGTTCATGATATTCTCCCCATTTTATGTGAATTTAAGAAAACTTCATAGGACAACAAATATGTGACTTGTGAAATAATACTTTGATCAGCTCTTTATTTCCCCTATACACAATACAGGCTGAAACTTTTAAAGGCAAGTACCATGTCTTAGTCCTCTGTTCTCAATCTCTACCAATGCCGGGCTCAGAGTAACTGGATGTTGATGGAATGAATAATAAATGATGAAAGGGCCAGGGATTTAGCTCAGCAGTACTATGCCTGCCTCACAAGTGCAAGGTCTTGAGTTCGATCCCCAGTACAAAAAAAGAACCAAAATAAATGATGTAAATGGTAAGGAGCTTTAGTAAGTGAGAGAAAGATACAGAACAAAGTTCTATTGGGATGCCTTTATTATAGCACATGGGCTCTATTTATATAGTTCTCTGGAATGTATAGAAAACTAATTTAGAAAGAAAGTCCCATAGATTTGGTTAAGGAAGCAATTCCTTGTGCAAGAAGAGAGATTCTTGTAACCATTTTGCCTGATTTCCTGTACCTGTAGATTTACCTGAGAACAGAGACAAATAAAGATCCACCCTTCCAACCTACCTCCAACCCAGCAATTTGTGAGAAAATACAGGGTTTAACAAAACTAAATCTGCAAAATTAAAACCTGATACACAAGGAAAGACAGCTGAATCTCATACAGTAGGTTACTACTATACCTAAAACTCATTTTCTGTGCAAACCCAGCACTTATGGGAAGAGAGCAGAAAGATGACAAGGGTAACAGAGGCTTAGTTGACACATAATTCATGAAACTGAAGTCATAACGGTAAAAGCAAAAACAAGCAACCTGGGGCTTCTGGATGTGGACCTCCCTTGGAGATAGGGAGGAATCTTAACACTGTGTTGCCCCCGCCCCCAGTACCAGGAATTGAACTCAGTAAATTGTGCTTGCCAGGCAGGCGCAGCACTGTTGAGCTCCATCCCCATCCCCTAACACTGTGTTCTTCTTCCACTGGTCTCAGACAATTTTCCAACGACTCTTGTGCTCAAGTCCTGATGTTCATCTGATGTTCAATAATGAGATGCCTCTGAAATACGTAGAACAATAGCCCAGCAAATGTATAGATTGAGTATTTTAACTTTTAAGTAATTCAGTGGAAGCTGTTACAGGTGGTAATTATGAGTCTCAAATGAAGTACTATCAAATTACAGTTACAAGTTATTATTTTCCCTTGAGAATCTTCATAGGAAAGTACTAAAATATGATATTTTATATTGCATATGACATGAGATTTCTGCTTCCTTTCATTCCAATTGTTCTTTGTTTGTTTGTGATTTTATTCCATATATTGCTTCTAAGTTGTGCAAGATTTGCTCCCCTCCCCTGGTAAAGGAACTCACTATATTTGAAGTGGTATATTTCAGAGAAAACAGCAAAAAAAGTACTAGGTACCTTTCCTAAGCTGTACCTCTTAAGGAAAGGGATTTGGAGGTCTTGATTTTTTCATCTGCCAAATGAAACATTTTCTCTTCTATCCATTTTCCACCCAGGAATTGACAGTCTGAAAGACAGTATATTTAGCCATAATGAAACAGTCTGTAGCAGAGGTCTGTTTGTGTTGTTACCAGGATAGACCTGAAATACTAAAGTATTTTTATATACAATAATTATTCTGACCTTCAATTTTTGGTAATAAAATAAGTGCTGAATGTTTAGAATGTGCTTTTATAAAAATGCCTGAGGGGCCGGGGATTTAGCTCAGTGGTTTCGGCACCTGCTGCACAAGCGCAAGGACCTGAGTCCGATCCCCGGTACCAAAAAAAAAGCCTGAATAATCCTACACATGATTATCAAAGAAGTTTGGTTTTCTGTTTCTCAAGAGATACTTGGTTTTTCACTCTCTACAGAAACCAATATTGCAATAAGTGAATTTTGCTCAGCTGTGGTTTCTTTTTAGTTAGTTAGTTAGTTTGTTTGTTTGAGACAGTGTCTCACTATGTAGTTCAGGATGGCCTTGAACTCCCTATGTAGCCCAGGCTGACCTTGAAATGCAGTGATTCTCCTGCCTCAGCCTCCTGATTACTGAGATTACAGGCATGTGCCACCACACCTGGCTGTGGTTTCTTTTTAAATTGAATATTATTCTCTTTATTTGATTATGTTTAGATGCACTTGCTTCTATTTTAAAATTAATTTTATTGGTACTTTTTTTATATGCAGTGGACCTCAAGTTATGACTGGCCTGACATAGGAACAACTTGAGTTAATTAGGTTAATGGAGATTCATCTGCCTCTTGTTATCTATAGTGTATACCCAGGTAAACATCCAGATATCAGCTGTATTGACTTTCGACCAACTTGAGTTACAACCAGCCCTTGAGAACCAATCGAATTCGTAAGTCAAGAGTCTACTGTACGTAATGAGCATATTCATCATAGGCAATTTGTACCTGTACATAATACATCTTGATTCTTCTTTTTTCCCCATTCCCTTCACTTTCCTACAACTCTTCTTCCCCTCCTTATAGAAGCTTTGTTTCCATTTTTTCCCTTTCTATTCTCTTTTCCTTTTTCCTTCCTTCCCTTCCTCCTCTCCCCTCCCTTGCCTCCCCTTCTCATTTGAACATTTTCTTCCTACTTCCCAATATCTGTCATCCATTTTGGTCTTTACCCTTTCAGTTTCTCACACGAGAAACAATGTGTTGTTTAAACTTATGTGGTTTTTAAAATTGAACTTTGTTTCCAGTGTTCCTTTTGAAATATTTTCAGACTAGTTTAGAAAGTTGCAAAAAATAGTATGAAGAATTCTCATATATTCTTCATGTAGCTTTTATAAATGTCAAGATCTTATATAAATGCACAACTATTTCAAAACAAAATTATCATTAATGCAGCATTACTAAGTAGCCTGAAAGCCTCATTAAAATTTTGTCAGTTGTCCTGCTGTCCTTTTTTTGCTCAAGATCCAATCCAAATTCATGAATTACATAGTTGTCTTGGTTCCTTTAGCTATTTGCAACCTATAAAATAAGCCAATCTTCACAAAACATCATCTATTTGTTGCAAATGAGTAATAATGCATCTTTATTTATTACTAAAAGATAATAACTCAGACCTTTTGCCTTATTCTACCTGTGCTACTAGTCTGTATCCAAGATCCAGATAATGAACTTTAGCAAATTTATAAGTAACCTGGATATTATAATAAATAATAATTTCTATGGACCTGAGTGCCCATCTACCAGAAAAATCTTATGTGAGGGGAAGTACAGGCAGTTATGATTTAAAACCTTCAGGCCAGGACTCCAAGTATAGGATCTTGTGTTAATTACTTTTCTCTCATTGCTGAGACAAATTACCTGACGCCTAAAGTTAAAGGGAGAAAAGGCTGACAGTTTGTGGAGGTTTCAGTCCATAGTCTGCTGGCCCAAAGGCAGGGTGGCTTGGCAGAGGAGAAGTAATTTATGGTTGCCAGTATAGCAGACATCCTGCCCAATATTAGCAGGCTATAAGTGGCACAACCTTGCTCCTCCACAATTCAGCTATATTACATTAGGGGTCTGACTGAAGCTTTATATGACTCAAATGGGCATATCAGATAGCAGAGTTGGGTGGGTACAGCTCCTCTGCTCATGGCTGCTACCAAGATTTAAGTCCTAGTCCATGAAGTAGCAGGGCCTTGCTGAGTTAACTTCCAGCCAAGGTCAGCTTGACTCCAACTAAATTCTTTCCCTCTGAATTACTTGTTTGTTCTCCTATGCTAGTGCCTCCCTTTTAGAATCCTGTCTGTGATACCCACTATCATCAGGTGTCTCAAAGCATACTCCATTCTCTTCCTTCCCATGCCTGTTATGAATAAACACTGGGTGTCTTTGGTGCCTTTTGTCTTTGCTACCCACAGCAGTTTAGATCAGCCCAAGACTCAGTTTCTTCTCTCAGGTCTCTGTATCTGTGTTTTTTGTTTATTCTTTCTGTTGAGTATGTCATACTGTCTCCTAGGAGATTGAGACCCATAGCCAGGTGTCTCAACATTCTCTATAGGCCAGAAGGTAGCAAAGGCAACCAGAGAATTTAACAGTGTCTTTCTGCCCCCTTCATCTTATTCAGACTACTTAGGGTGGGTAGCACTCAAGCCCTAAATCCTAGTGCCCTAAGGCCTGGCCCCACCATGAATCAGTCACACACCAGATTCAGCCACTGCATGAGGTTTTAGGGGGACATCTAGACCCAAAACATAATAAATCTAAAGAATGTTAAAGGAACATGAAATTCATCATTTTGGGGGAAGCTGGGTATCTTCTGTCTTTTCTCAAGACCTACTCTTAACCTTTCTCTCTCTGTCCTATAGATATGCATACATATTTCTGAGACTGTATGTATGTATAACCAAAAAATTAGAAGATCTTGAAAAAGTCTGTCAGCAAGGGGATTGATTAAATAAACCACAGGAGGTACATATGTTGGAATATTATACAGCTTTAAAAAGGAAGGGAGGTACTGCTGTGAAATAATATCTAAATATTTTGTTATGTCAAAAAAATAAAATGTAGTATGTTAACAATTTCATGGAAAGGTGATACTGTTTGGAGGTTGAATGTCCCTCAATGGTCTATATGTTAAAGAGTCACTACCCACAATGGTGGTATTGGGAAATGCTTGGGCCTTAAGGGGTGGGGACTGGAAATGCCTTAGGTCATTGGGGCTGTCTTGAAAGGGATTGTGGGACTCAGGTCTGTCTCTCTGCTCCAGTTTGAGACGTGACCACTCATTCTGGCACATGCTCCCACTATGAAGTGCTGCCACCCACTCTCACTGAAAGGCAAACTAAGACCTCCACCCTCACAGTGTATCTTGCACTTTAAGCCTCTGAAACTTAGAGCTAAATAAAACTTACTTTACTATATAAGTAGTCTATGTTAGGTATTTTGTTGTAGCAATGGATGGCTGACTAATACAAAAGGGGACTGAAAGCTGGGCGTAGTGATGCATGCCTGTATTCTAGCACTTGGGACACTGAGGCAGGAGGATTGCCATGAGTTCAAAGCCAGTCTGGGTTACATAGTGAGTTCAAGGCCAGTCTGAACTACACAGCAAGACCTTGCCTAAAAGAATAAAAGGAGACTGAAAAAAAAATATAGGGACATTTATGCTTATTACAAGAAAGATTTCCTGACTCCAGACCAAGGTTGGAACAGAGGTGTTTTTACTTGAACATATGCCTTCATTTTTCAAACTGTACAATTTAAATTTAAAAAAGAAAATGTGAGAAACAGCAGCCACTGAAATGAAGATGAGAGGACTTCTTTACTAGCCATGGTGCAAACAGCAGGAGCTGGAGCTCCCACATCCCACCTGATGGTCACAGCAGCACTAGCTGGGTCATTAGATGCCGCCCTAGCCAAAGCACATCAGACCATCCTTCCAGCCAGGCCTGGCACTGTGGTGTACTGGAGTAGGGAGTGAGTAGTCAAAGCTAGAGAAATGTGAAAGAATGAGGCAACATGTCACCCTGTTGGAATGGACAAACCTGCCTGGATTGGCCATTTGAAGAAAGCAGACACTCTGGGGATGGTGAGTTCCAAAGCCTCCATCCACTGGAGTGGACAGGAACAGGTGTGGCACCTTCTAGTCCCCTCCACCACTCGACCTACTCCCGCTAAGGTGGGGTGAGGAGATACCTCAGCACAACCCAGATGATGTGGAAAAAGTCTCATTTCTAAATGCTCTAGAGGAATTGGTGTGGGGTTTTAAATGTCTTGGAGCTTGATGGAAAGAAGTGGGCAGTTGGCAATAGTGCACACATGCTGTGTTCCACTCAGAGGCTCCTGTTTCCACATGTTCTGATATTAGGATTCTTTCACTTTAGCTGTTAAGTTCTCAAACAGAGCTCATTGTTTTCAAGTGAGCAAAGAGCTGTTATCTGCTTATAACTTGAAAATGAGGGAGCATTTTGGAAATGACAAATGAAGTATGCAGCCCTGAAACAAGGAAGGGAACCTCAGACAGATTACAACTGCCTGAAGCTCTGACTGAGAAATAATAAAAGGCACACACAAAGAGGAATGTGTGTTTATGTTGTTTTTTATTGGGCTTCCTGTTTTTAGTTTTTCCCATCTTAGCTGCAAAAAGTATTGGTAGACAGAAAAATCATGGCTGAATTTCCTGTAAGACTTCACTGTTTGGAACATAAGCTTAACAAATCAGATTTTGGAATATTAGCACCTCAATGCATAACTCCTGCCACCTTTCTAAAACATTTGTATATGTGTATGTATGCGCACACACACACACACACACACACACATGTATGTATACATGTTGTAGGGGGCCGCTGTGAGATGTGTCAAAGCCTGGGAACCTGAGGGTGTTTGAATGCATCTGAGGACACAATCCCATTGTTCAGGGCAGGCACACAATGGGACTTCGTTAAATAATAATCAGCATAGACAAACCATGCATGGATCACATGGCCATGTGAGGTTGCAGGTGTTTTGTCTCACTATGTCTCAGTAAGATAGTAACTGCCACTATAAGTGCTGTGCTATAAAATAAAGTTTTGTTTCTGGATTCTTGTGATATCTGCTCCATGTGTGTTCTTTTCTTTGGGAACCTTGCCTGACAGGGCCCCTCTTCAGGCACCCAACCCTGACACTTGTTTAGCTAAATGAGTATATCACAGAATATTAATTGCTAGAAATGTTGTAGGTCATAGGTCAATCTTTCACAGATTGGAAAATGGAAGCTTAAGGAAGTAAAATGACAAATAAAAGGACTAGTTTGGAATTCAAGCCTAGATCTTTTAGCTCTGAGTTGTTCCACTTGTGAAGCACTATCAGTGGGCTTGTGGAGTCCTGTGCCTTTTAAGGAGGAGTTTTCCCAAGGACATAGGAAGTTCAGTGTGATTTTTTCCTGATAGTTTGAGATAAATCCTTGATGTGGTACTCCTTTGGCAGGCACATGGGAAAGAATGCTTCAGCAGTTGTTATATGGACATTAAATATTTGTCCTTTTACTAAAATCTAGTCATGAAGGACTGTGTTAGGTTCTGCAAGAAATGAGATGAATAAAATTAGTAGTATATAAAGATATTCAAGAAAGAATATTCAAAGATGCTCAACAGGCATATTTACAGTAAGATTCCAGAGAAAGAGAGCAGTGTGTGAGCTTTGAATGTACATCAAATTGTTAACCAAAGTCAGTCTGATATAGGGGAAATAAATGTAATTCCAAACCTGCTAGATGTTAGATACTCCAAGTTCATGTTCCCCAAAGTTGAAGAATGAATTCTAAGGAACAACGGAGGTTAAAAGTAGAAAAATTTATAGGGGAATAGGAATGGGGAATAGGGAAGATTGGGGGACTGGAATAACTCCTGAGAGACGGGAGGGTTCCCAAATGGGTTGTCAACGAACCTACTTCTCTGAGAAAGTTTTATAGAGCAAAGTCACAAGGAGTGGGTACACCATGGGTCATATTACAATCAACCAATACAATTACAAGTATAGCCACTTAGCTAATATTCAGCTAATAGTAGTAAGGGCATATGGATGACATCAGTAACCTTGGTCTATAATCTATAGTCTTATTCTTGTTTTTAGTCTTAGTCTTAGTAGGTGAGAGAGGATGGTCCACCTCTAGTGAGATAATGGTTTATTTGTTTGGGAAATCTCAAAAGGGTGGTACCAATAATCTCAAGCTTCCTTAGGGAAGTATGTAAATTTGAGCACTGTGACTTTAATCATCTCAGATGTGCCTCCAGCCAGTTTTTGATGTGTTCTCCTCTTCTGCACTGACTTCCCTGAGGGCCTAGCCCTGTCTGACTGCCTGCAATATTTCTACCTAACTTAGCTGTCTATAAGAAGTCTTTTTTTTTTTTGGTGTGTTTTTTTTGGGGGGGGGGCGGTTTACTGGTGATTGAACTCGGGACCTTGTGCTTGCGAGGCAGGCGGTGGCACCACTGAGCTAAATCCCGGCCCTGTCTATAAGAAGTCTTAAGTGATAGATTTAAGGACTACTCTCTTTCATCTCCTGTTTCTCCAAATCTACATTTTACAAAATAATCATTCATTGCTTTTGGAATCTTTAAAAATTTATTTTTGTCCGGGCATGGTGAAGCATGCCTGTAATCCCAGCATTTGGGAAGCTGAGGCAAGAGGATCACCTTGAGAGTTCAAGGCCAGCCTGAACTACATTTCGAGACCCTGTCTCAAAAAACAAAATGAAACAAAAAGCCAAAATATTTATTTTTTAAAACATGCTGCTCTAGTTTGAATGTATGTGCTCCTCTGAAGGTCATGGTTTGGAATTTAACCTCCAAGGGAGTGGAATTAAGAGATAGGGTCCCTAGGCGGGGACGTAGCTCAGTGGTTCCACTGCCTGCCTCGAAGGTGCAAGCCCCTAAATTCCATCCCCAGTACTAAAACGACAGAGAGATGGGGTCCTTGGGAAGTGGTTAGGCCATAAGGGGCTGTGCACTCATGGTAGGATTAGTGCTGTTAGAAGACTTCTGAGTTTGAGGGACAGTTTATCCCTGTTTGCTCCTTTGCCCTTCCTCCTTGTAAGGAAACAGCAAGACAGTGCCATCCTGGAAGCAAAGACAGAGCCCTTAGCAGACATCAAGCCCTTTTGTGCCTTGATCTTAGACTTCTCAGATTTCAGAACTGTGTGAAACCAATTTATATTCTCTATAAATTACTTATCTTGGGCATGTTGTGACAGTAGCACAAATGGACTAAGGCACATGCTGTATAGGTACTCCAGAGAGCCAAGAAGTTGTGCTCAGATGTTCTTGAGCCTGAAGCTGAAATGTCCTTCCTGACCTCTTATAACCCCTAAAGTTATGGCTTCAAGAAAGTCTACTTGGGTGTGTTACTATATTGAGAAGGAGATTATTATTATCTTCAGGTGGCCTTATCTTACTAGATCTACCACGTGGACAACAAATGCTTTGCACTAATATTTATGGTTGCATTCTTCTCTTGCTTGTTATACCTGTTGATGCTACAATAATGAACAAACTGCTGTCATTGGCAGAGCATGGAACAAAGGAGACACAACCATTACCAAAAGTAAAGATTAACAAGAAAATTTTTAAAAAATTGATTTTTTTCCAAACTTAGAAAGGGTAAAGATAATTTTTTTGTGTGGGAGGCAGAGGAAAGAAAATCAGCTGTGTGTTAAATCTCATAAAAATATTTCCATTTAATGGGACAATTTTTCACACGGTAAAACAACTCAATGCGCTTGAAACAATGGAAAAACTTTAAACATACTTTATGCTACCTCCTTATAATGCCAAAGCATTGTAGCCCCATTAGAAATATAGCATATCAGGGGTCGGGGATTTAGCTCAGTGGTTTCGTCATCTGCTGCACAAGCGCAAGGACCTGAGTTCGATCCCCGGTAGCAAAAAAAAAAAAAAAAAAAAGAAAGAAAGAAATACAGCGTATCCTTTTCAAAAGGGAAGGGGACCAAGAGATGAAGGGAGAGGGGAGGAAGAGGAGGGAAAGGGAATGAAAAAAAGGATTAAGATGTGTTACGTACATCTAACTTCCCACAATGAATGTAATCATTATGTACTGCAAACATGGCTAAAAGCAATTTCATTGCTTTAGCTTACATATGGACTAGGCTAAAAAAAATCCTTTAAGTAATACTCTATAGGGAATGCAAAATAATTATTTATAGATTTTTTTTTTTTTTTTGTAAAGGGGATTGAACTTGTTCCTTGCGCTTTCGAGGCAGGCGGCAGAACCAGAGCTAAATCCCCGGCCCAAAAGAATTATTTATAATCAAGTTCTTAGTTTAATCATTTGCCCTACAAATTTGCTTAAAAGCATAACAAAATACTTCTGTTCATTTGAATAGAGAGGGAGACAGTCTAGGCCCATGTCCAGATCACTAAATTTCAAGCTAGTGAAATCAGTATGGATAGTTCAAGTTCTTCAATAAATGGTCTAATGTCCAAAAGGAAAAACAAAAAAGAAAGAAAGGTTGTGTACACAGCAAAAGATTAATTTTAAATAATCAAAATTGGTGTATATTTTGCTATCCTTGATTCCTATAAAGCAGCAATAGGTTCACTTTTGTCTTCTTTAATCTCACCATTATATGAATCAGAGGAGCAGGTGAGCAAATGGAAGCAGAGGGACACAGCAGTTGCTACTATCTTCAGCATCACATGAATAAAAGAGCTAGTTTGGAATTTCCATCATCGCCAATTTACTTAACACTCAGCACAGAGTGTGCTAGTTACCTTGAGGAATAAAAGATAATAAAGTTAATGATGTGCAAAGATCTGAATGATCGACCATTTAATTTTTTCTTTAGGTTCTTCCTATGGAATGAATTTGTTAACTTCTGCTTTTGGTCTCTAAAAGTTGTCATTTATTTATCTTAAATATTTATACAATGCTAAGATAGGATTCAGAATCAAGTGGGCCAGTAAAGTGCCTCTCTTTCTTTAGTGTTACCTACTGCAAAATGGGGTTTTAAAAAACTTCCTTTCCCCCCTCCTGCACATAAACTTAACTATTCTATGATTAAGGTGAGTATCTGGTTAATAAAATCCCTTCCAGTTCTAACATCCTTGATGACATCGTTTGAGCAACTGCACTGGCCTGAAGCCATATGTCTATATTTTTCAGTTACATGATTCAATAACTTCCATTTGTGACTTAAGCCAGTGACAAATGAGTTGGGTTTTCTAATGGTGTGTGTATGAGTCAGGATCTCTGCAGTAGATACATAGCATGTTGAAACGAGTTACTCTAGAAGATAGTAAAGGACCAATTACAGAAGTGTGGGAAGGATGAGGGGAAACATGAACTAGCAACAACAGTGAGCCTTCTCATCCCCCAGCCTGAGATGACCAGGAGAGGAACTGATTTTCCAGAACCAGTTCCCAGGATTTGG
This sequence comes from Heterocephalus glaber, assembly GCF_053883595.1. NCBI lineage: Eukaryota > Metazoa > Chordata > Mammalia > Rodentia > Bathyergidae > Heterocephalus > Heterocephalus glaber. Next base: position 46,680,020 of record NW_028258324.1, on the reverse strand, counting down.
GCAGAGTGTAGCTGTAGCTAAAGGAGAGAGTTGCTTGGCACAAGCTGTGGCCACTATGAAGAAAGTAGGAAGAGAGTCAAAGAATCAATACTCTTCCCCCTCTCTTTCTTCCTGCCACTTGACCTCCTCTTTGCTGTCACTGGCTGAGCTGAGTGGGAGTCAGAGGGAAGGGAGGCTGTCTGATGTGGTCTTCTGAAGACCACACCAAGCGTGATAGGGCACCAAAAATGATAGAGAGGATGGAGAGAGGCCCTGGAAAACCTATGAACACCCATCATCCTATGAGTCTAACATATTGCTTTACAAAGGACCTTGGGATACTAGATAAGGGTTCATACAGAAAGAATTGCTCCCATGATCATCACCACACATCACGATTATTTTAAATTATTCAATCACTCAATTTCATTTGTTGAGCATTTGTTGCTTGGGAAGCTTTGAAGTAGTGCAAAGAATTTAGAAGTCATAGTTGCTACTTTCAAGGTGTAACAGCCAGAAGGGTGAGATGAGATATTACAAATGAAAAACAAACTTTGGGGCTAAAAAAAAAGTTCTTAAAAATTTTCAGGCTTGAGAGATGGGCCAATCAGTGTAACTGGCCTTCTTGGCTACAGTGATTGGCCACAAGGTCCAAAAGACCCAGTAACAGAGAGTGACTCCCCAGACTTTGAATGTGTTGGAAGAGGCATATGCTCTTCCTTTCAGCCCTGTGATGTGATACTGTTAGGTTTGGACTGCAACAAGCATTTTATTACCCTAGGAATGAGAGCCTGGGTTTGATCCCCAGTATTGCAAAAGCAAACAAACCAATAAAAGGGAAACTTCTTTGTAAAGGAAGCAGACTAAAAGATATGTGTGTGTGTGTGTATGTGTGTGTGTGTGTGTGCGTGTGCACACGCATGTGTGCCCTGGGCATCTTGGAAGTCATTTCTCTAGAACTTGAAGAAAGCACAAAGAGAAACTGGATTCTTGGTGATAGCACTTGAACCATTAAATTAAGCCTTGCCTGAAGCCAGATGTCTAGACTTTTTGGCCACTAGATAAACAAGTTTCCTTTCTGGTTTAAGCTGGTTTGAATTGGGTTTTCTGTCATTGTTAGACTGTAGAATATCCTAACTGATATACCACCTAAAAACAAGATAATTGAATGAACTATAGCCAGCCCTCTGTATCCATGGGGTCTTCCTTTGTGGATTCAACCAACTGTGGATCAAAAGGGGTTTTTTTGTTTGTTTGTTTTTTTGGTACCAGGGATCGAACTCGGGACCTTGTGCTTGCAAGGCAGGTGCCAGAACCACTGAGCTAAATCCCCAGCCCGATCAAAAGTATTTTTTAAAAAAACAAAAATTTCATCTACATTGAACATGTACAGACTTTTTTCTTGTCATTATTCTCTAAACAATGCAGTAGAATAACAATATATACAGCATTTACATTGTATTACATTTTATAAGTACTGTAGAAATGATTTAAAGTGTACAAGAGATTGTGTGTATACAAACACTATGCCATTTATATCAGAGACTTTAGTTTACTTTTGGTTTTTTTGAGACAAGGTCTTGCTATGTAGTTCAGGCTGGTCTTGAACTATGTAACCCAGGCTGCCCTCGAACTTGTGGCAATACTCCTGTCTCAGCCTCCTGAGTGCTATGATTATAGGCATGTACCACCACACCTAGCATATCAGGAACTTTAGCATGAGTGGATTTGGGCATCCTGGAGAACCCAGTGGATACTAAGGGAGCCAGTTCCCCATAGATACCAAGGGTTGAAAGTACTGGGTTTTTTTTGTACCGGCGATTGAACTCAGGACCTTGCACTTGCGAGGCAGATGCAGTGCCACTGATGAAGGTACTATTTTTAAATGGAAGATTTTAATATTCATGAAAGATGTTTGAATCTTTGTAGAATTATTGAATTTAATAGCATCTACCTAGTAGATGCTATAAAGTATATATAGTGATTCTATAGGCTCTACTCTATAGGTTATCTCTTTTATGTACTAATCTAAGTGTTTTTTAAAAGCTCTTATTCTTATTCTTTATCTTAATTTTTTTTGAGACAGGGTCTTAGTATTATGTAGTTTGGCCTCAAACTCACAACAATCCTCCTGCCTCCCCAGTGCTGGGATTATAAGCATCTACCACCACAACTGGCTATCTTAATTTAAAAAATAAATCCCTAATTCATGACTTGAATATTTTAGTGCTAATAACTAATATTCATAAGGAGTAACTCTATTTGACCATTCACTTTGGGAAGTTCCCAGGACTGAGGGGGTAGTTCAGTGGCAGAATGCTTGTCTAGCATGCAAAAGGGCCTAGGTTTGAACCCAGTACTGCAAAGACAAACAAATAAATAAAAAGGAAACTTCTTTGTAAAGGAAGCAGCAATGCTTAGAATACTTACTGTGGATGTCATTTGGCTCCAGAGTTTGGTGGAAATAGATAAAGCCTAGTAAGTAATGATTTGTTATGCCTTTACTATGAAAACAATCATCAGATTAGAATAAAGGTGTCCCCTCCCCCCAAACCATCCAGGACTAAAGGTATTGCTTTTTGCTTCTGTTTAGAATTATCCTTTGAAGTTGCTGATATCCCTCTCATCTCTGTACAACCTAAATGACCAGATGTGGGCTGATTCATTCTGTTCCCTGCCCTATGAATCTTTATTAATTTACTTGCTCAATAAGTGAGTGGTTTTAGTGACAGACCATTGGTGTATAAAGCACAACCAGCCAATTTGATGATTTAGGAAAAGCTGAATGAGTAACAAAGAATTCCAAATTAATTGTTAGATTATGACAGTAATTTCAATCTCTTATAACAATTAATTACCCGATCATCATCTCATTCATAAGGAATAAACACCATAGATAACAGTTCTTTTTGGCTTTTTGAATGAAATGATTTCTATTTATTTGGTGTTTGAGGACCTAAATAAGTACGTGCCTGAAAAGAAAATGTTGCTGTAAAAGAGGACTACAATTGAAGTCTTGAAAACACCAGAAAACCGTTCTCAACTAGTATTTATCAAATTGTACCAGTGCTTTCTCTAAACACTTGTAATCTCTGTTTTGTAGAAGAAAGAAAACTGCTGCAGAGTTCTATTATCAAAGCAAAGCACAGCACTGCATTTGAAATAACTCCAGCAAACACTGTGCCTCCTGCACAGAACTTGTTGGATTACTCACACAAATGTCACAGCACAGGTCAGCCGTTCAGCAAATTATCAGCCTGACCCATATAGAAGGACAGAAATGTCTACAGTTCCCACAGTTTGTAGCGTTCAGAGAGCAGTTGGATGACTTCTAGTCTATGCTCTGAAGCACTTGCAGCATGGTCTACTTTCAGTCTGGTTAATAACATAAGACCAAATTCTGCCTGGTAGATACTGACATTTATTTTTTTTTCCCTTCAAACTTGGTTTAGGTAAACAAACCCAGACAGACAGACAGACAGACACACACACACACACACACACACACACACAGAAGATTATTGCTGCTTACAAAACACTGATCAACTAATCTGTTGTACTATCTGCTCTGCGAAGGTAATATCTACATAATTTGCCTTTCATCCCAACTGAAAGCACCCAGCCTGGCTCATAGATTCTTGGTAAATATATATTGGGTGGATGAATTGTTGAACACCAAGACTGAAGAAATGATGGTTTCCTAATTATTTCTGAGGATTTATAGATTATTCAAAAGAGACCCAATATAATGCATACAGGGATAATTGAAAGATATGGTGAATGTGGGCCGGGATTTAGCTCAGTGTTTTCGCTGCCTGCTGCGCAAGCACAAGGACCCAAGTTCAATCCCCCATACCAAAAAAAAAAAAAAAAAAAAGAAAGATATGATGAATCTTTATGTTTTTAAAAGCTTATTACAGTAAAAGACTTTGCCAATAATGATAAGTGTTTTCAAGGCAAGAGGAAGTATTTTGAGTATTTCAAGTGTGATTAATGGCAACATGTCTTTTACTGAAATACATTTTAAAATGTAAACATTTACCATATTTTATGATCATCCTTGTTGCTCAAACGTTTATGGCAATTTCTGTCAAATAAAAATAGTGTGTCTTTATTCACAAGATCTAGCACTGTGAGACTTCTGGTTCTTTCCCAAGGTCAAAATGACCAGGAAAAGTAAACATTTTGAATCCTTTCAGGGATGTAGGCAGCCACGACTTCCTGCATTGTATCAGATGTGGCAAGAAGGAGGGTTAAGAGTGTTGGAAGTGAAGGGAGTGTTTTGAGGGGCATTAACAGCAATGTGGCTTTTACTGTAATAATTTAAAAATTAAAAAAATTCATCATATTTTTAAAATCACACTTCGTATGTTAGAAAGGCAAGGATCAGTTAGGAACTGCAGTGATTAGCTTAATTTTATCATTTTAAAAACATTGGCATCAAAATGGTTTGACATAATCAGAACCTTATACATTTAAAATGGCTTGAAATAACCAAAAACTTATAAATTATAGTTTATCTCCCTGCTCTCCCACCAAAGACCAAAGGCTAATTGCTATTAAAAAGATGGTCCTGCCTGCCTTGCAAGCGCAAGGTCCTGAGTTCAATCTCTGGTACCAAAAAAAAAAGAGATGGTAAAAGTGCTGAGCATGATGGCACATGCCTGTAATCCCAGCACTCAGGAGGCTGGGTAGGAGGATTGCCACAAGTTCACCTACATAGTGACTACATAGTGAGTTCAAGGCCAGCCTGAGATTCATGGGGAGACCCTATCTCAAACCCCCCCCCCCAAAAAAGTAAGACTTTTCTTATAGTAACAAGATTTTTGAGGCCTTTACTTTTGTTTTATAAGAATAAATTCCTAACACTATGAAATAATCAGTTAATTAAAGTCAATAATCAGTTCTATAAGCTTTTTGTGACTTTAGATGATAAAAATCACTTAATGGGGAATGAGCCAAAGAGGGAGGTGAAATATATTTGAAGAGAAGTTTTTTCAAAAAGTGAGCACAGAGGACTAAGGTTAACTAAGCCCAAGAAAATCATCTTTAGAAATAAGAAACCTTGGGCCGGGGATTTAGCTCAGTGGTTCCGACACCCGCCTTAAAAGCGCAAGGTCCAGAGTTCGATCCCTGGTACCAAAAATAAAAAATGAGAGAGAGAAAGAAACGAGAAACCTTCAGCAATTGGGGAGGAGCAGGTGCAGTTTGGAGGCCACTTCTTAGTGACACCCAAAGGAAAAGTGTGATGCGTGCTGTGCAGTTGCTTGGGACACAAGTTGTTCATCACTCTTTTGTCTGAAAGCTGATGAATATCTGCACAGAGACTTGCCCACCTGAATAAGTGTTTGCTGAACTTTAAGCTAGGAAATTTCAGCTAGCAGAAAAACCCTCTGAAGCTGGGAGAGCTCCGAGGAGATCACTTCACTGTAGTTCTCAGAAATATAACAGGAATTGATGACCAAGTTCAACAAGCTATGAACTCTCTCAAGGAGATTGGATTTATTAACTACTACGGAATGCAAAGATTTGGAACAACAATCATCCCTACATACCAACTCAGAATAGCTATTCTTCAAAATTCCTGGATAGGGCTGGAGGTTTACCTCAGTGGTTCCACCACCTATCTCAAAAGCACAAGGTCCTGAGTTCAATCCCTGGTACCAAAAACAAAACAAAACAAAACAAAACTCCTGGACAGAAGAATGGATTTAATACTAAAACCCTGTTCTGGAGCTGAAAAAGGGTACTTGCTTCAATGTAGGGAAGAATGCGTGAAGACCAAAGACCCAGCTGTTGCGCTCAAAAAATTGCCCGTCAGGGCTGGGGATTTAGCACACCAGCACAGCACCTGCCTGGCAAGCATGAGGTCCTGAGTTCAATCCCCGGTACCCCAAAACAACCCCCAAACAAAACAAAGAAACCCATCTGTCAAAAGATGTGTGGAGGGGCAGCGGCTTTGAGGACTTTCAAAATGTGGAATAAAGGATATAGTCTCTGCATTTGGCATAATATCAAGAAATAATCAATGTATATCCATAGCTATCAAAGAATAACATGATGAGCAAGAGGACAGAAGACTATGGGCTGAAACCTGTCCCAGGGGACCTTGTTCTCAAAGGAGCCACAGCTACATATATTGAGGAAGAAGATGTTAATAATCACCCCATTCATGATGTGGCGATGCCCTTGCCTGAGTTTGATGCCATCTACTGAAAGCATAAAATTAGTAAAGCCTACAGAGAAATGCTGACCCCAGACAACCTTGATATCGACAACATGAGACACAAAATTCGAGATCATTCCTTATCAGGGGCCTACTGGAAGATCATTATTCATCTTCAGAATGTCAGCTGGGAAGTTGCTGCATATGAGGACCCTACAATTCCACTTTTCAACACTGATGTGGACAACCTAGAAGGGAAACCACCACCAATATTTGCTTCTGAAGGCAAATACAGGGGCTCTGAAAATGGATTTTTCACTTCCTCCTACTTAAGCTATTATGGTCATCAGAGAAGTGCTAAAAATGGATACCAGTATCAAAAACCAGACACAGCTGAATACAACCTGGCTCCACTGAGGAGTGCTTGCATAGTCTACATGCAGACAAGCATTTGCTCCCTCTTAAGGCAGAGCATCCACATGGATTTTGAATCTTTATGGTAAAGGATTATTTGTATTTTTTAAAGTTTTTATTAGTCTAAGGAAATAATTTGCAATGTTTGTACATATAAAAACCTGTCTCAAAATAAAAACTAAAAAGAGCTGGGATGTAGCTCAGTGTGAAGGCCCCGGAGTTCAATCCCCAGTACCATCGCCCCCCAAAAAAGGGGTAATAGTCATTACGCAGTTCACGTACCAGATCCAGGTAAGCATGTGTATGCTTTTTAGTTTGCAGTTGCTTTTGCGTGTATATCATCAATGCTTTTCAGGACAGCTGCACTGATAGGGGCTCTTTTCTTCATGTAAACGTGTAGCTGTCTTTATTGGTTAAGGTCTAATGTTTACTCTAGGTGCCTTTTGTGTTTGCTACTCTTTCCTCTGGAGTGATATTTGCCATAAAATAAATAATGGCAGGGAAGAAGACTTTAAAATATACAAGGGTTCCTCTGTCAGCAGCGTGAACCCTTTGTCACCCACTGGTCAGGTGTCCATCAGCATCGCATTCAGCATCTCTGGTGTGAAAGCATAAATCTGCCTTCCAAAGTTGTGTGACCTAATTACTGATTTTTATTTTCTATCATTTCTAAAACCAAATGTAAGAAATATTTTTAAAACCTGCTTTCTACTGATAATGCAAATAAATAAATTCTGAAACTAAGTGCAAGCAAGAATCTTGTCCATGACCAAAGGGAAGAGGCCCAGCACCTGAAGGATCCTCTGAAATGATGCTGGCACAGCATGTGCGGTGATCAAGTGCATGGGCTGAGGATGGCAAAGCGAGCATCAGACAGCACGGCTGGCTGACTCCGGCTGGACTCCCCTTCCTCCGGCTTCACCCTCCCTCCAGTGCACTTGTCTGAGTGGAAATGAAAGGAATGAGAAGAGGGGAGGTGCTCTGTGGAGTGTGAATGACATTTGTCCCGCATCTGGCAGTGGACACAAGAGTGAGAACATGGTTCCTCGACCCTTTTCCTCCAAGGACCCCCACCACACTGGGGTGGAGAAGGACTGACAGTATCATGACAGATTATTCTTAGCTGGCCTAAAGACCAAATTTGTTACATGTATAGTGGCCCTATCTGTATTACCCAGTAATAGCCAGTTCTTTTCATCAGACTGACTAATGAAAATTATTTAGAGAGGACTTCTTTCTATTGCAAGTGTATTCTGCAGTTCTGCATTTATAAATTTACATTTTATTTAAAAAATGAGCACAGCCTAAAAGTATTTATTTATTTATTTATGTTTTTGGTAACGGGGATCGGACTCGGGTCCTTGCGCTTTCACAGCAGGTGGTGAAACCACTAAGCTAAATTCCCGGGCCCTATTTAGATTTTCTTTTTTTCAAAATATCACCTGATGATGTTCAAGTGGCCTATTCCCTTTACTGAATAGTGTAGCTTCTCCTAGCGGCACAGTGACGTCCTGTAGCTATTGTCAGACACACAGAAGGTCTTGGATCTTGCATTGAAGAGGAATTCATCTTCCAGAGGAAAGGCAGGGTAAGTATAATGAAGTGACTACAACTCTCTATAAAACCAGCCTTTCTTACATTTGTAATGAAATAACAGGGTATATGTACCATAGTAAGAAGTTGCATTTGATCGAAGTACATTTTTAGTGTTAGTGAGCAGAACAAAATATTCCTTACATTGTTTTTAAATGGCCAATATGTACTTTAAAATATACTGGGTTTTAAAGAACATTGGTATTCCACATATTTGATATAATTCTTTAATAAATAGATTTTATAAAGCTTCCATTTTATAAAATTTCAGTTACATACAAAAATAAAGTGAAAAGTATAGGGAACCTCATATACTCAAAAATCTAGCTTCAACAAGTATCAACTCATGATACTTCACTGGGACTCTCAATGACTTACCTACAGCCTCTCCCTCAAGGGAGTTTTAGAAGCAAACCAGTGTCATGTTATGGTTGGGAAGTCATATTCCTTGGGTCTCTTTCATTGCTGTACATCTTTCTGGGTGGGCAAAGTCTGTAAGGCCCTGGCTGTTATTTCTCAGGGCTACTTTTTCAGGATTGGTATGCAGCTTTTTAGGAATAAAGTAGCTTCTTTTTCCCACCCTTCTATACCCATTCTCACCCCAGAAGAAAGAGCAAGCTTTTTCACTGCTTGCTATAAAATCAGTGGGTTTTCCCCTTTGCTGGTCTCTCAGCAAGGGAACTGAGAATAAATTAATAATTCACAAGTGTATTTGTTGGTGTAATATACTTTCATGTTGGAAAAAAAACATGTGGTCTTCATAGTAAAAATAAAAGAAAGCAAAGCTCAACTAAATTAGCATGGCTTGTGGGAAAGTGACTTCAGAAGCCCACCTTCTAAATCAAAAGTACATGTGGGTAGCATGCTATTTTTGCTTGTTAAATATGATTTATTTTAGTTTTCTGTTGCTGTGAAACAGATTACTCCAAAACTTAGCAGTTGAAAACCTCTTCCACTTATCTCGGTTTCTGTGGTTTGAGAATCCAGGAGCAATGAGGTGTGGGCCTTTGGATCAGGGTCTCTCCTGAGCTGCCATCAAGCTGTGGGTCAGAGCTACAGCACCTGCCCCTACCTGAAGGGTACAGGCTGCTGGCAGGCTTCCGAAGATCCACTGCCAAGTTTGTCACAGGGCTGCCTGGGCACACAGAAGCTGACTTTCCCAGAATGTGCAATGTCAGAGGGCCAAGCCAGGGGCCACAGAAAGGACTTCCCATCATCTTCCACATTCCATATAGTGGAAAAGACAAGATAAGTCCAGCCTACCCCCAAGGGGAGGGGATCACATCAGGGCAAGAATTCCAGGAAGAGGGATTGTTGGGGGCCATAGAAGAGGCTGCCTGCTACAGTTTGTTCATTTTAATGGTATTGTTTTTTCTAGGACCTGGAATCGAACTCAGGACCTTGTGCTTGCCAGGCAGGTGTGCAGTTTGTTCATTTTATTTTATTTTATTTTATTTTATTTTTGGTTCCGGGGATCAAACTCGGGTCCTTGCACTTTTGCGGCAGGTGGTGAAACCACTGAGCTAAATCCCCGGCCCAGTTTGTTCATTTTAAATGAAAAAAATTTAAAATACAAAATACATTCTTATGGTTAAAAATTCAAAATATTGCTGGGCATGATGGTACACGCCTGTAATCCCAGCACTCCGGAGGCTGAGGCAGGAGGATCACCATGAGTTGGAGGCCAGCCTGGACAACATAGTGAGTGCAAGACCAGCCTGAACTACATAGTAAGACCCTGTCTCAAAAAAAAAAAAAAATTCAAACTGTCCAAGGGGGTATATAATAAATAGTCTTCCCCATACCCTGTCAGCCAGTTCCTTCCTTGAGCAAATATTTCTTGTGTTATCCTTTCAGAACCATTCTGTGAAATATTAAGTTGGAAGAGTGGGACTCCACTGACAGAAAGAGGCTTTAATCTCCCCCTCCCTCTTGCCACTTCAAACTTGTTTTGCAAGTATACCTCCTTGCTCATCCCTTGGATAAAATCTGAGGTGAATACTATGACTTTTCATCTCCCTGTCATATAATGACTCCTCCAGTCATAACATAGTTTCATTTCAGAAGTAAAACACCTACTCCTGAGTAATATACCCCCAAGCTTGGAACCTTAAGGTTAAGGCTTCCCTTATTCCCTAGCTGGGCCACTTTCAAGATGGAGGCTTGAATGAGGAGAAATAGTGGAGGCCTGGGGTCAGCTTTTCTATTCTCTACTGTGTCCTTCTCCCCCTTCTCTTCTGCCTCCTATGGACCCCAGCCTTTGTCTCTGTCAGGAGTAGGGGATGGGAAACAAGGAGCTTTTTTTTTTTTTTTCACTTTCAGCCCTTTCAGCCTCTTCAGAGACTTCCTCGCAGAAACATCCAACTGTAGCTTTCTTGATGTTTGCAGATTCTCTCCCTCATTAGTATTTTTTTCCAAGGACAATTCTCTAGCCTCTTGGTGCTAGGTCACTGCAGCCCTGGCAGGAAGCTGGGTGTTTGGATCTCTTCCTCAACAGCCCTAAAATGGCTGGCTTTCTTTCACCTCCATTCTGTCCTCTTACATGCCCTTGCTAATATACTTAGATTTTTTTGAGAACTGGTGAAGATTGTTCTTGGTTCTTTTGGGGTTTTTTTGGTTTGTTTTTTGTTTTTTGTTTTTGGTACCGGGGATCGAACTCAGGTCCTTGCGTTTGCGGGTGGGGTGGCAGCACCACTGAGCTAAATCCCTGGCCCTGTTCTTGGTTCTTGAGGATCTTCAATTTCTCATATTATCTTGCTCAATTCTTTTAGGAATTATTAATCCTGAGAACAAGGAATGCTTAATGTATCACTCCAGGAATTAAAATCCAAAAGAGGGGCTGTATCTGCTGGTTGATCCAACACTTGTCTTGTATGGGTAGAAAGTGAAAGAGTTTTCTTGTTGAGCATACTTCTCACATGCTGAGATATCTTTGAAGACAAAATAATTATAGTAATTAAGTTTGTGAATTCTTTCAATAACCCAGTTTAGCCACAGATGGTACAAACGCTGAGGTAATTGTCAGCATGAAGCATAGAGTTGTCAGGTCACAATTCTAGTATGTGGTGGGGCTTTTCTTTTTCTCAGAATCAGAAGGTATTTACAGCTTTAAAACTGTGTATCAGGGTGGCTCTGACTTCTATTTCCCCCACCTGGTTTGCTGTAGTTCATTTGGACTAAGTGATTTCACTCTAAGTTTACCCCATCTGGCCGTTCTTTTGTGGTCCCACAAGAGATCCCACAGACATCCCATCACACCTCCATTAATAGTCAACCAGTCCTTCTCCTGACTGAGGCAAGAATTCTTTAGGTAACTTTTTCACCCAGCAAATCACCAGGAAGACATAAACCAGATTGCTTTGGGATCCTACACAGGGCTTCAGTTGCCTTTGCTACAAAGCTGACCCTGGGTGGAACCCAGGCTTCATTGTCACAGCTCAAATTGAAAGTTGCTTCCATTCTGCTAATATATCTGAGTTCCCAAATCCCAGTAATTTTTTTCCTTCTCCCACCCTTTTCTTGTATCCCCCATTCCCATCTACCTTCTGAGTTTCTGTTCTGGGGGTGGGCTTCCTTCTTGGCAGTGCTTGGTACCTTAGAGATTTCCCCTCAATCTCCATTTTGGAGGTTGAGACATTGTCATCTTAACCAGCGACGAACTCTTGCCTGTTCACCTTCTAGAATTCCAGATGCTACTCAGAGGCTTCCAATTCTACTGCTTCAATTCCCAGTCTCCAGGACCCTATGACTACCCTGTTTGATTGATGTCTGGCCTTAATTGAGCCTTTCTCTCAGCTTCTGTGGGAGGCTTGTCCTGTCATGCTGGTAAATGGTGCCTGGGATACAGCAGGTAGGCAGAGCTTTAGGGAAGTGTGTGAGCTGTCAGATGGGACCTCAAAAGTGAGTGATAAATCAAAGCCAACTCCATTTGAAAAGAAATCCCATGAAGTGTCATTGTAAGTATGCCAAGATACAGAGTATCCTCAAGTAAAGAAAAATGAATCGTTTAAAAAACATTTTACCAATGTTAATTTCTTAATTTTGAGCAGTGTGCCATGTTATGTGGAATGTTAACTTTGGGGAAAGCTGGATGAACTCTGTGCATTATCTTTGAAATTTCACTGTCTCTAAAATTATTCCAAAATAAAAAGTTAAAAAAAGGAAACGTTAAAGCATTTACTTCAAAAAGAAGGAATTTCTCTACCTTAAAATTTTTAGACAAAAAATGATTTTTGAAGGACATTCTTAAAATTCAGCTCCTGGCAAAAACATATATTGTAGGCCGAGGATTTAGCTCAGTGGTTCTGCCGCTTGCCTTGCAAGCGCAAGGACTCAAGTTCGATCCCTGGTACCAAAAAAACCAAAAACCAAAAAAACCCATATATTGTATTTGGTACTGGGGATCGAACTCGAGTCCTTGCACTTGTGGGGCAGGCGGTGGCACCACTGAGCTAAATCCCCGGCCCTAAACCCATATATTTTAAATAAGTATAGTTCTATATAAATTCTGGGACAAATTAGTTTCTGCTTTTTAAATTCACTTTTAGGAAGGTCTTTTTTTTGGGTACTGGGGATCAAACTCGGGTTCTTGTGCTTGCGCAGCAGGCAGTGAAACCACTGAGCTAAATCCCCGGCCCAGGAAGGTCATTTTTTTTCAAAAAATAATTATTGACCTATTATGGGTCTTGAATGTTCAAAGGAGCCATCAACCTACAAAACATAACAATCCCTTTTCTCAAAAGCTTACATTCTAATGGGGTAAAGAGAAATCAACATTAGACAATGAATATAACAAATGAGATTACATTTATGATTGAAGATGATAGGTGCTATGAGGGGAGAGGGATATCAGGAGTGTGTATAATTTTAAGTAGATTGATCAGATAAGCCTCAGGGAGAAGGCACACAAAAGCAAAGATGAAGATAAGGGGCAAAGAGTGAGGATGTCAGGGAAAGAGCATCCCGGGGAAAGGAAACAGCCATTGGGCAGGGCCTAGCAAGGAGCATGCCCCAGCACTCAAAGAGCAACCAGGGGAAAGTGAACAAGAGTAGAGGTTGGAAGGAAAGAAAGTGGAAAGTGAGGCTAGGTGGGTGAAGATGGTAGTTGGTTGGGAGGAATGCCAAAGATATAGGGCTTTGACTCTGAAGGAAATGGGGAACTATGCAGGGTTTTGAACAGAAGAGTGACATGATTTATTTTGTGTATTAAAAGGACTGCTATTTGCTCTTTTGTAAATAGACATATTTCTCCAAGCTTCTACCATAAGTACATAGTTAGGTGAAATCACATACCTGCGATTGAATTTTTAGTGCTGGTCCCAGCTTCAATCCCATGGTGCCTCGAAGGTGCTCCTCTCTGAGTAACAGCAAAGTTTCTCCATCAATTGCATGATCTTTAAATATCTTATAAAAAAAAAGACATTGACTTTGTCCAAATTTTTTTAAGTTCTTATTTTATTTACAGATATTTTAGTATATGTAGAAATGTTCAGACAGTTTGATGATGACATACACACACACAAACCTTTATTTTTATTGTACTTATTTTTTTGTTGTGGTAGTAGGAATTGAACACAAGGATTCATGCATGCTAGGTAAATGCTCTACCACTGAGTTAAGTCCTCAGCCTAAAATTTATTTTTAGTTGCACTCTTTTTTTATGCTCCAATGGCATATTATTTGTGCTCTTTAATAACATTTAGAGTAGACTGTTCTCTGCTTATATAACTCAATTCCAACCTGGAATAGTTATTGTTTGAGGTCAGAGTATATGTTTTATTTACCTATCTATTTTTTATACTCTTAGAGTATATGTTTTATTTACCTATGTATCCCTATGCAGTGTCATATATGTACAATAAGAAGATATGCAATAAACATTGCTGGATTGGTTTTATCAATGGGAAAATACTCTGAGTAAAGTAATGTGGCTGAAAGCTTTAAGCTGTACTTGATGGGAGATTCTGGTTAGAGCTCAAAAGATCAGTATGCTGATAGAAATGCTGTCAGAAAAGACCAGATTCAGGAGGATTTTGCTGGGAAGGACTACATTGGCTGTTGGACTCCAGACAATGTGTGTTATGCCTTGGCAGAAAGTTTGTCTGCATTTTGCTCATGTCCAGAGACTTTGGTGGAGGTTGAGATTAAGGGCAGCAGACTGATTAATCTTGTAGAAGAAATTTCAAAACAGTCTAATGTTGAGGCTGTGGCATGGCTACTGTTCAGGCCTTTTAGCCAGATCTATATTGAGAATCAAGAGTAAAGAGCCCAGCAGAAAGATTTAAAACATTTTGAGTTTGGCCAGAAAGGAAGCTCCAGTAAAGTTCCAGCCTGCAAAGATGGAACAGAAGAGAAATTGGTCACTGAAAAGACTAGTGAGAAAAAGCCAAGTGTTTCAGAAGAGGACAATACAAAGATGGTCTGAGGACATCACAAGAACTTGCAGGACTCCACCTTTTGCAGCCTCAAAATTGCAAAAGTGAAAGACTTTGCCTTGAGAAGAGAGCCCCAGAGCATCATGTTCCAGAATGGCAGCAGCCTAGGGAAGTTGGTCCTCAGGATTTGGTTTATAGGCACTCAACCTCCACAGCCAAGAAAGAAGAAAGCTTGGCTGGTGCTGTAGCTGGCAGCAGACCTTGGTATCATCCATATGGTGCTGGTTTTAAGTGCATACTAAATGCAAGTGTTGTGGGTTCAGGAAGGCTTCCACCCAGATTACAGAAGAAGGTCTGGGAGACCAGGCAGTGTGCCCCTGAGAAGGCAGTGTGTGAAGCTGTGAGTGTGAAGCCAAAGATGCAGTGGAGACCCCAGAAGTTGGAAGAAGCCAGGTACATGGATTGTGTGAGGAAAACTGCAAGGAAGGAGCAGAGGTGGCCCAAAAGAGAGGTCATGAGAGCTACAATCATGGGCAATGCTATAGGGGCAGAGCCGCTGAATCCCTTTGGGTTTCACAACTTGCCACAGAGTGCAGGGTATTATAGACATGGAACTATAGGATTTAATGTTTGCCCTGTTGGATTTTGGTCTTGCTTTGTTCCCATTCCTTCCTATTCCCCTCTTTGTACTTTTTGGAATGGAAATGTCTATCTCGAGCCATTGTATATCGGAGGTATTTAAATTTCTTTTCATTTGCTCAGGGGCTCACAGCTGAGTTTGCCTTAAGTCTTGGAGGAGACTTTGGACTTGGACTTTTCAGCAATCCTGAAACTGTTAGGACTTTGACAACTCTTAGAGATGGACTAAATGTCTTTTACACAAAGGGATGTACATGAGTCTTTGGGAGGCTGTGGTGGAATCTTATGGCTTATATCTAGATGTTCTCCCAAAGGTTTATGCGGTCATAGGTGGGGCTTTTCAGAGGTAGCTGGATCTAGGGTGTGTGATGCTGGCAACAAGGATGTGATGCTGGAATTGATTCATGGTTCAATGCTAGGATTAAGGGTGTGAGTGCTATCCTCCTGTAGCCTAGATAAAATATGAGACAGAAAAAAGGCTGCTGTTGTCACTTACTGCTTTGCTGCTTGTCTTCTGCTGCCTCCTGCCTACTCTTTGATCCCCATCTGCCATGCCACTCTGCCTTGGAGCCAGCTGATTATAGACTGAAACCTCTACAAACTATGAGACGAAATAAACCTTTCCTCCTTTAACTTTAGGTATTGGCTATTTTGTCTCAGTAACACAAAAAGTATCTAAGGCACAGACCAATGTTGTCTCTTGACTTTGCAGATGCAGTGTCTTCTGTCCACTGACTAGACATATGTGTATGGTAAGGAGAGGAGAGGAAATTCAGATGACAGTGGTCACCCTGGACCTTTCCAGCAGGGCCCATTTGTTCTGATCCATCATGGATGTTTCCATGCCTTCCTTTTTCCAAAATCTCAGAAGGCTGTTGATGGACAAAGGTTCCAGATTGGTAGGACAGATTGGTAGGACCACAGTGTTATGATCTCCACTGTCAACCTGGCTGGCAATCCTTTTATATTCACTCATGAGCTATCTCTCTTTCTATTTTTAAGCCTTCTCTACCCTCCTCCAAGTTTAGACCCTAAAGAGTCCTTCCTCATTTTTAGGAGATCACATAATTTCCTAACTTGAAAAAGAAAAGTAAAAGAAACCAGCAGATAAGAACTCCTGTAAATATGAACAATGAACCTAAAAACTATATTTTCTCCCACTATCCTGTTTAATGGAAGAGGGGTCCCTCTGTGGTTTAAAGACAGTCTCTCCCTGTTTACATGGATCTTCATCCTTCCACCCCAATACACACATAGTTTGGAGCCTCGCTCAATAGAAAATCTCCTCTTTTGTTGCCAATCTGTTCTCTTCTGGCTTTTCCTCATTAGCATGTAACTAATTTCCACTATAATTAAATGAATAAAAACAACAACAACAACAACAACAACAACACATACACTAGCTCTAGATTCTGCTCATGTCTCTCATCCCCTCCACAGCAATGTTTCTTAAAGGGGTTGGATGCTCTCTTGCTTGTTCTTACTTCCTGGTCATTCTTCAGTTTCAGGGGTCTGAGGTCTGACTCCTCTGCCCCTTCCATTAAACCCGCTCTCCTCAGCCTCCCTGGTTCCTCTGCTGTACTGAACATTGGACATTTTCCAGTTTTTGTTTCTTCTATTTGTTAAATTCTTGGCTGGATTTCACATTGTTCATAGTTCCTTCCTGAATGTGACAATCTCTGCTTGCTGAAGGGGTCTCTAATATGCATATCTTTAGCTTAGAAACTAAGTCCTATCAATTCTGGCCCTTAGGTAGTATTTTTATCTGCCTGCCCCACTGCTCCTAGACTTGCGTTCTGATCTTGTTCCATTCAGTCCATTCTCACAAAAACAACCTGAGTGATAATTTCTGAAGTATAAAGCAAATTGTGCAGGCTTAAAATTTTCAGTGCTTCTAGAATAAACCCATAATCCTATCCTAGGTCTTCAAGCTCCTTGTGATCTGGCCCTTTCTATCTCCAACCATGGTAAATTCTCTCTGGCTTCTGGCCTTAACTTCAACGTTCCTCTGTAACGTCCATCCTCCTTCTGCTCCCTACCTTACCTTCCAGTCTCATATTAGAGGCCCCTGTCTCAAGAGGCCATGATTTCCTTCTGTGTGTTCCCACCATGCCATGGGCTCCCTGCTTATAGCATGTCCCTGGTGATGTGATGTCATGTGCTGGTTCCCACTTTGGGACTATGGGCTCCATGAGAAGAGGAGCCACATGTGTCACATTTGCCCTATTCAGCCCCTATTTCAGAGGGCTATGCCTCAGGACCGGCCAGAAAATAGAATCTTTTTGGGAATCTCCTGGACCAGCACCTGTGTTGTAATAGAGTTGAGTCATTTACAAACTTTATTTATTAAGTAATTATTTCTTTTCCTATTTCAATGAAGCAAATGGTAGAATGGCTAATATAATTAATGGAATTTAGGTCAAAGTAAAAAAAGTTGGCTGATGGGTGCAGCCTCATCTTGGGGAAATGTATGATTTCTCTTAGAAGTGTCTCTTTGAAATATTGAAAACAATTTAAGTGTCTCTTTTGTGAACTCCTTACCAGCTTGAAACTGCACTGAGTCTGTTTTAGATATTATTGATTTGGCTTATTAATTTGGCTATTAAGATGACGAGTCACTCCAAAGTCTAAGTGTGAATTGCTGATTGACCTTTCAGCTGATGTACAGAGATAAGACTTCCCTATGCCAACAGTCACAATTGAGGTCTCAATGATTCATGAGGTTGTGACATCTCTATAGCAAGGAAACACTGCAGCTGAGGAACTATGACTCTGTGCAACCATTCTCCAAGATCAAACGTTAGCGTGATAATGCAAGTGGCTTGTTAGCTATGACCTGAAAGATAGCACAGGTGTCTTGTTAACTGTGACCTGGCCTTCACAAGTATACATACTTACTCCCTTTTCCAAGCCTGGTTCATTAAGTGCATAAGTTCTGCTATTCCCTACATCTGCCTTCACGCCCCCTTGCTATGTTGTATAATCATAAATACTGACTAATCCAGTGCTCGACGTCTTAGCCATGACAAAACTAAGATCAGGTGGTCTTTAGCCAGGAGAGAGCTAAAGACCAGTTCTTGGCTCCCCAGGGAATAAACTGTCACTAGCCTGACTAGTCAGCCCATCAACCTGACGACTTGTGAACTTCTAGGGGCACAGGTATCTGGCTGGAAATCACATGGCCTACTATCTTCAGTGAAGAGTGGTTGTAATGAAAAGAGATAGATTTGTGGTCCCATACACTTTATCTTTTAGCCAGCTTGTTGCTCAGTTTACTTGGCTACAAAATAGGGTTAAGTGTTTTTGCAGAATTCTGGTACAAATTATATTTAAAAGATAATCTAAATTATAAGGACAGACCGAACAACACTGTGTTTTTAAATTTAAAAATTTATTACAATAAAAGATACATTGACATTAATTCCCCTCAAAATATTCCCATTTACTTTGAAAACACTTATCTCATCATTCTTGTCACTTTCTGAAGCAGTTCTGGAAGTCCCCTTTCATGTCTTTGTTGTGATAAAAAAATACAATGAATGCTGCTGCCAACCACTATCCAAAGGAAAAGCAGGCTCATTAAAAACATCACAGGGCTGGAGATTTAGCTCAGTGGTTCTGCCGCCTGCCCTGCAAGCACAAGGACCTGAGTTCAATCCCCGGTGCCAAAAAACCCCCAACAAAACATTACAGTGCCTCCTCATTCACCTTATTTGTCACACCTGGCACCATGCAACTCCTGGCTCTTCATCAAAGACAAAATGACCACCAACAGTAAACATTTTGAGTCATTGCAGGACACTGAGGCAGCCATAATAGTGTGATTAATGACGTTCATGAAAGAGGACTTCCAGAACTGCATCTTTAAGAAGTGGCAAGAATGATGGGATAAGTGTATTCAGGGTGAGGGGGAGTATGTGGTGGGGGATTAATGGTAATGTGGCTTTTATTGTAACACACTTTTTTTTTGGTACCAGGGACCGAACTCAGGACCTTGCACTTGCTAGGCTGGCATGGTGACACTGAGCTAAATCCCCGACCCGTGTAATACACTTTTAAAAAAAATGTAAACATTCATCATTTTTTTCAACCATACTTTCAGTGCCTGTCACACAGTCCACACTACATGATGAGTAGGTATTATTCTTATTAGCTTTTATAAGTGACAGAGCCAATGTACAAACTGTTGAGTTACCCAAGACACATAGTAAGAGAGCTTGTAAAATGAGCTATTTTTCATGATTCTGATCCAGGATGTTTCCTTCTATATCCAATGGCTATGTAGGAAAAGAGGTGCTGATGAAAGTGGCTAATTATATTGGTGGTGGAAATCTCACCTCATTTATCTTTCCTTTGTAAGTGTCCGAAGAAGGAGAAACCCATGGATAAATTTTCAGGAGGTTGGCAGCCAGGACTGAACTGTGTGAAGGCCTAAACCCCAGCCATGGCAACTATACAGGGGGATTGGGACAAGGACACAGAACACATCCTTGTCCCTGAGATGTGTCCCCTTCATTTTCATCAGATCAGTTTGGGCCATGTGCAGGATATAAATGTGCACATATTTTAGTAAGTTCAGTTATTTTTAGAGATAGAACATTTTATATGCTAGATTCTCTGAACTAGACAGTCATTCAGTATGTGAATGTGTTTCAGGACCTGTATGTCCCTAAGTAGCTGAGCCACCAATCCTCTCACTATGTCTGTTTAAAGAGTTCACTTGTGGTGTGGGAGCTTTGGGTTTTAGTTGTAGTCTTTAAAAATTTTTTTCTCTAAATTTCTTGTTTTACCTGCAGGAGGCTGGTGGTTGGACATTGCTGAGGAGCATCTAAGGCAGAGAAGCGGGGAGGAAGAGGACAGAAGGGAAGGCAGTGGATGTAACTTCCAAAGTCCCGGGGGCATGGTCAACCTTTGTAAAGAGGTGGCTGTCAGCGTGAGCTGATGGACATTTGTGGTGGGGGTCCTCTCGAGAGTTGTGGGCAGACAGCGGTGCATCAGCGCTTTTGCACTCAGTTGGGGCCAGCACTGGGAAATGCACGATAGTGCAGCTGAGCCTCACAATTGATGTCACCTGCAGCAGCTTGAAGGGAGAAGACTTTAAAATGTGTTCCTCTCACATTCGAGAAACATCTAGAAATAACTGATGTCATTTCTAGGGGGTGCTGCCATCCTGATGGTGAGAGAGAGCAAGTCAGCAGAGTTTGGGGGATGCGTGTTTACGAGATTTCTGTGCATCATTTACAAGGGGATGTTTGGGATTTTGTGCTGTTAACCTTCATCGTCAAATGGACTGGATTAAGAAACTCTAAGAGAGGTGATTAGATCCCATCAGAGTTGAATGGGCTATTAGGATTCCAGGCCTTAGAGAGGAAATGGGACACCAGGGTGTGACTCTGGGGACTGTGTCTGGTCCTTGGCCCCTTCCTCTGGCTCTGTCCAATCCACTCCGCTTCCCAGACACCAAGAATTGAGCAGTTTTCCTCCACCATCCCCTCTGCCATAATGTCTCTGCCTTGCAGCCACCAGTCAAGTGAACCCTCTGGAACTGTGAGCTGAAACAAACCTCTCCTCCTTCAAGCTGCAGGTGTCAGGTATTTTGTCCCAGCAATGGAAAGCTGGCCAGTAAAGATTCTAAAGTGTAAAATAGATGTAACATGATTGCAAAAGTTTTTATTTTTAACTGTACTTTTATAACTATGGATCACTCATTAATAATAATCAAAGTTCCAATAAATGTAGCTCACCAATGTCAGCAATCACACACTTATGACACAAAGGGTTGCTTTCAGGCTTGGTGGTGCACACCTATAATCCCATCACTTGGGAGGCTGAGGTAGGAGGATCCACCTGAGTTCAAGGCCAGCCTGGGCTACATAGTGAGCTCAGGGCCAGCCTCCACTACAAAGTGAGACCTTGTCTCAAAACAAACAAATAAAGAAAAACAGATCTGAAAAATGTCAGCTCTAGTACCAGTTAATAATAAAACAATTAAACTGGTCATGATAGTTCATGACTGAATCCCAGCATTTGAGAGGCTGAGGCAGGAGGATTGCTGTGAGTTCAAGGCCAGCATGGGCTACATAGTGAATCTAAGGACAGCCTGGACTACAGATTCTGCCTCAAAAAAAGGGGGGGGGGGCAATTTAGCCATAAACTCCTTTTCTTGTTTTCTTTTCCTTTAATATGTAAACCAAAAATTTAGTAGGCACTTTGTTGCTTAAAATTGTTATTAAAACACTCAAAAATAAACTGTATAAAAATGTAGCATTGACATAAACTTCAAAAACTACAATCTATGATATTCATCACCAGTTTTTCTGTATAATTGAGGCTGATTTCCTTTCCATCTGTCTTGAAAATTTTTTAAAAATAATTTTTAGAAATATTTATATACCAGATTGAATGATGTGTGTGTGCATTTTTATATATCACTCAGCACAAATCTAGAATTTAAAAATAGTTAAGGAGCTAGGGATGTCACTCAGTGATAGAGCACTTGCCTAGCAAGCATAAGACCCTGGGTTCAATCTCTAGCACAGCAAAAAATAAGTAAAGTAAAATAACATAAAATAAAACAGTAATAAATAGTTAATTTCCTACTTTCCAATTCTTTTCCCCCTTGTATTCTGTAGAAGAAAGTATAATATTTCTGTTATTTAGGATGAATGGCCTAAAACTTTTGATACCGAAGTATGTGCTCTGAATATGTTTGTTACATGTATGATTAGGGAATGTAGCAAGCATTTCTCATTCGTTTAGCTTTTTGACCTCTAAACCTTCTAATTTTGGAAAAATTCCCATTTCTCAGGAGTCTTGATGGGACAGAAACTAAAGCTTTACAGTGACGCTCCCAGCCTCCCTCGATGGCAGGCAGGTGGCCCTTGTCCACCAATCAGAGGCACCTGTCTCGAGGAGATAACAACGTGAGGGTGGGAGATTAGCAGGAATCCTCCCTGAATAAAGTACACGCCTGAAAAAACTAATTATACAGGAAATATATTTTAAGCTTTTAATTTTATGAAAATGCTTAAATATTAACTTACCCGGGCATAGTCTGAACAGCCTGGCAGGCTTCTGATGAAGTCATGCACGTCATCCACGGTCCATTTCTGAATATCTGCATCCAAAGGAAGGTTTTCCTCAGGTGGAACCAGGGCGAGTGTCCCTTTAAAATGGAAAAGCAGGGCCCGATATTTAGCTCAGTGGTTCCATTGCCTGCCCTGCAAGCGCAAGGACCTGAGTTCGATTTCTGGTACCAAAAAAAAAAAAATGGAAAGGCAATTATTCTGTGGTATAAAGTTTCCAGAAAAAGGGGATGCTTAGAGCACAGGTTTATGTATGGTGATATAAAGTTCCTTAAGTCTGCCATCACAGAGTGTCTTTCCATGCATGAGCATTTGTAATTTCCCTGATAGACAGATACTCAGAGTCATTGAGAGATTTTTTTCTAAAAGTTTAGCTGCTGCTTTTCTTTTCCTCCTCTGAAAGGAACCTCAATGACAGCATTATTACAAGAGAGAAAGAATTCCAGATTTGCTGCATCTTTCCTCAGATTTCAGGAGAAAGGCCCTGTGGATTTCACAACACTATTATGTTGTGTGATATTGTGTCTACAATGCTCTCTAGGTGAGGTAAGAATTTAGTTACACCTTCATAAGAATAGCAAGCTAAAACTTTGTGGGGAAGCAGCTGGTATGGTGGCTAGATTAAACACTTCCCCCATTTTGTTTCTATTTTTAAAATTTATTTTCTTTAGTGTTTTGAGACAGGGTCTCACTATGTAGTTCAGGCTGGCCTTGAACTCATGGTGATCCTTGTGCCTCAGCCTCCTGGGTGCTGGGATTACAGGTGTGCACCACCATGCCCCATACCAGCTTTAAAAAAAAATAAGTCCTGAGAGAGTATTCAGTGTGTGTTTTTGAGGAGTAGTGAGACAATACTTTAGATTACAGGGTATCACAATAGTAATAGACACTGAAAGGTAAAGGCTCTGATTCAGTGGCTATTTTTTTCCTATACCTATACAGGGAGGTAGAATTCATACTTTTAAGCAAAGGCCCCTTTGTTTTGTACTGAGAAATTAACAGTAAATTAAATTAGGAATTTAATTTAAGATTCTGGTAGGTTTTGCTCGTACTTGCCCATACTTGCCTTCTCACCCTTTGCCGAAAGTTCTCTATTTAGCAAAAATACAGACTAGTGTCACTAACATAGCTCATTAGAAGTGATATCATAACATGACTTCAAGAAGAATCCATTCTAAATAGGATTAAGTAAAACAAAGATAAAGTGAGGCTTGATACTTGCAGCCTTCTGGGTAATAAGGCAAGGACTCGACAACCTGCGGTTGTTGGGCATCTGCTCATGGCCCCTGAACACCCACCTGACAGACGTGGTGGAGGAACTGAAGCGCAACCCCCATTCTCTTCACTACAGTCTTCAGATCCCTGCTCTGCAGCCTCCTCCTTCCCACAGTCCCAGGCCTTTGCCTCCAGGGGAGTGGTGTGAACACCCCAGGGGTTTTTTTGGCTGGGCTGGAGAGCTCCACGGGGGTTGGTACGAGGTGGTGTTGGCTTTTCGTTGGTTTCACTTGACTTCTGATTGTGGCATACTTCAATCTCTGAGTCTTTTGCATACTCATCTTCTTCATAGGGAATTGCAGGCATCTGGCCTAGGATTTTTTCTTCTGCTTGACTTTTGGAACTCTCGGTATCACTGTCTAGAGGCTTCTGATTCCCTGTGCCTCTCCTGGGTCGATATTTCTGCCCCCACCTCTCTATAATGTGTGATCTGGTTGCCAAGAGAACAGGGTTTTCCTGAAGGTGCCTGAGGGCACTTCTGTGAAACTGCAGGTTGCTGGCAGGGAGCATGCTCCTGCCATGATAAGTGGCTGAGCCGGCCTGGAAGCTAGAACTGTAGAGAAATGGTACCCCTAGGCCAGCTAGTCCCTTGGCATTCATTTTTTCCATTCTTCTTTGCTGGTAAATAGTATACATTTCTAGTTCTGATCTAAAAATAAAACAATACGTGCATAACAACAACAACAAAAAAGAAACCATTAGAAATATCATTTTATTGCCTTCCCTAAGACAGCATCTCTACATTTCCTGTACTCACTACTTATCTGAAGTTTGTTTGGTAGAAACAGGAATTCTCCACAAAGCCAATGGGAGGGAGACTTTGGAGGAAGATCTGAAAGTGAAGGGTTTGTCTGAATCTTATTATGGAAATCCAAGTCTTCAGAAAGTGACTTCTAATAAATATATGGTGCCAATTTAGCAGGGGTGCAGGTGGTGCAGTGTAGACATTAACTTTCAAAGAGACTAAAGGACTGGGAGGAAGTTCTAAAACCCTTTGAAAGCAATCTTAACAAGACTCGAAAAACAATTACTCAGTGCAGGTCTTAGTGGTTGTAAGTCAATGTGAGTGGCTGAAGATTTGCTTGTGTTTGTGCTTACTTCACTTTGTTTAATGGTCATCACCTGGATTCCTTAGGGTTCAGTCATGAGAAAATTGACTATTCCTTCTTTCACCCTGGGGCCATATCCCAGTCATTATTGTCCTGGTTGCTATAGATGAAGGCCAGTCTCGGACTGATACTACGTTGTTTGCACTCTGACAATGTAGTTTGAAGTGGGGACTGGAAAACTTGGCTCCTGTCTTCTGGCAGAACTGAAGTCTTAAATTTAAGACAGAAATGCCAATATGAATTTCAGAGGAATCATAGCTGGAAATTTTAATTATGGGACATTGATGAACGATTACAGTCTGTAGCCTAATACTACTGTTAGCTTCATTATGTGGTTTTTATTCTTACTTTTATCATTAGCCAACCTGTGTAGATGTTTGTATGTTTCTTTTTGTGTCTGCTTGAAATATTTTCTGTAAGAAATCATGGTGTGTATAACTATGTGTGTGTAGTCACTTGTTACATATGCACATTCATTCGTTTTATATATAAAAGAAATGAACAGTGAATAAATAGAAAGTATATAAAACAACATTGTTACCTGGCAGTATGGTGCCTTTGAATCATTTCATTCCTTCTGGTCACTGCCTTTATCGATTCAGATGGTAAAATGCCCCAACCTTAAAAGAGAAAGCCACCATCCCACCCCACAAACAAATTAAAAGCATGAATTTTTTCCATTTGAAAACAAACATGTTTTCTAGAATAATTTCAATGGAATTGTGAAGCACTTAGATCCTTTTTTTCATATCAGCCTTCCAAAATATCTTGAAATAACAATAGCAGCGTTACAGATTTCAAAGCTCTCTTTTTCCTAGTAACTTCATGGTATACTGATTTCCTCTTGCTCTGGACTCCCAAAGTACTTACCGTCTATCTTGGTGCTTTCAAACTATCTATGGCAAATGACCAGTTTTGAATTCATTCATTCTTTCTTTCCTTTTTTTTTTTCTTTTTTGAGACAGGTTCTTGCAATATAGTCCATGTTGGTCTTGAACTCACTATGTAGCCTAAGCTGGCCTTGAACTCATGGCAATCCCCTGTCTCAACTTCTTGAGTGCTGGAATTACTGGTGTGCACCACCACATTTGGCTTAAATTTTTTTTCTTTTTACATTTCCATAAAAGTGCAACAAAACTAATTTCTAGGAAATTAAAATAAAAACAGGAACAAATGCAAAAAAACCATAAACAATTGATAAATTGTTAGATGAACAGACCTAAAATTACCCTGTCAAATTGCTGTGAAATTTTCTAAGCCTTTGCTTTCTCTTATTTGTCCATACACCTCACAGACTAGTACAGGTCTACAGACCTAACAGCGGTAAATACAGAAAGTGTACTTAACAGTTTTGTTCAATGACAGTTTTACATGTGCAAATCTGTTGTCCCTAAGAGGGTAAAATCATGAGGATGAAACCCATTTCTTATACTCACTTCATACTGACCTAGATGAGCTTATTAAACTCCTATCAATAGCTTACCTTGAGCTCTTTTTAGAAATGAAGTTCTCTGTTATTTGTGAAATAAGGTGACCTCTAAAAACCCTCTAACCCTAAAGCTCTAGGTTTGTTTGTTTTTTGTTTTTAGTTCATTGGCTTCACAATATTCCCTTTTAGACAGCTAAAATGCATAAAACTCCTAACCCATGGCATACTGGCCATGAATGCTGAAAAAGCCCAAGTGGAAAGTCCAGGCTGGAGGGCACAATACTAATTGCCTAGATTTTAGGACCCTCTGGAAAGTAGACTCACCAAACTTATTTCAATTTTTTTCTCTTTCCTAAGTAGGCAACATTAATTTTAATGCTAGTTCAAATGTATTAATCTACTTCCTACCTAGCACCTCAATTTTTTTCATTTTTTATGGGTACATTTTAGGTATACAGTACAGTCACATTCATCACTGGCTACTTGTACCTTTACATGATATGTCTTGCTTCTTATTCTTTCCTCATTCCCCTGCTCTCCCTTCAACCCCTCCACCCCTCCCTCTTTACAAAGACTTTGTTTCCATTTTTTTTCCTTTTCTCATATTTTCTTCCTTTCCCCTACTGCTCCCACTTGCCCTACCCCTTTAGACCTTTTTTACCTATTTCACATTATCAATTGTACATTTTGATCCTTATTTACACTTTTAGCTTCTCACCCTTAGTTTCTCATACACATGTATGTCTTTTTTATTTCACTTCAGAGTATGGCCTCAATGTGCATCCATTTAGCTATAAATGTCTCTAGTTTCTCATTCTTTATGGCTGAGTAGTACTCTATTTCATAAAAAAATCCATGCCTTTATCCAGTCTCCAGTTGATGGGCACTTGGGCTGTTTCCAAGCTTTAGCTATTACAAACTGTGCTGCTATATACATGGGTGTGCATATATTGCCGTGGTATGATTCTTTTAATTATTTGGAGAAGATACCCAGCAGGGGAATAGCTGGGTCAAATGGGACCCTAGCCTTAATTCTTTGAGGTATCTCCCTACTGATTTCCACAGTGGTTGCACCAGTCTGCACTCCCATCAACAATGGAGAAGGGTTCCTTTCTCCCCACACCCCCGCCAGCATTTGTTACTGGTTGATTTCATGATAGCAGCCATTCTTTCTGGGGTGAGGTGGAATCTCAGTATTGTTCTCATCTTTATATCTTGAATGACCAGTGATGTTGAACATTTTTTCATATGTTTATTTGCTGCTCTTACTTTTTTGTCTGAGAAATGGCTGTTCATTTCAGATGCCCATTTTTGAATTGGGTCTTTATATTTGGGAGGTCTGATTTTTTTAAGTTCTTTATATATTCTAGATAGAGACCTTTGTCTGAGGAGCAGCTGATAAAATCTTTTTCCCACATTGTAGGTTGTCTCTTAGCTCTGTTGGTGGTTTCTCTTGCAGTGCAGATGCTTTTTTTTTTTTTGGTAGTGGGGATCAAAATCAGGACTTTGCACTTTTGAGGCAGGCGGTGGAACCACTGAGCTAAATCCCTGGCCCACAGAAACTTTTTTTTTTTTGGTACTGGGGATTGAACTCCAGACCTTGTGCTTTTGAGGTAGGCAGCAGAACAACTGAGCTAAATCCCTGGCCCCCCAAGAGAAACTTTTTAATGAGATGAGATCCCAGTTGTTGATTCTTTGTGCTGGTTCCCGTGCTACTGAGGTTTTGTTCATAAAGTCTTCCTATGCCAATGTCTTCAAGAGTTCTACCTAGCTTATCTTCCAGCAAGTTTAGTGTTTTTCTGTTTTAATATTTAGATCTTTAGTCCACTTTGATTTTAGTTCAGTGCATGGTGAAAGATAGGGGTCTAGTTTTAATCTTTGGCAAGTTGAAATCCAGTTTTTCCAGCACCATTTTTAAAGAGGCCATCTTTCCTCCAGTGAGGATGGTTGGCTCCTTTGTCAAAGATGTGGTGGCTGAGCATGTCTGGAGTTGTTTCTACATCTTCTAATCTATTCCACTGATCCTCGGGTCTGTTTCTTTCCCAGTACCATGCTGTTTTTATCACAGTGGCTTTGTAGTATAGTTTCAAGTTGGGGAGCGGGATACCCCTGTCATGTCTCTGTTGCCTAGTATTGATTTTGCTATTGTAGGTCCCTTCTGGTTCCAAATGAATTTTTGGATTGTTTTCTCTAGTTCTTTGAAATATACTGTTGGAATTTCAATTGGGATTGCATTGAATCTATATAGCAGTCTTGGAATTATGGTCATTTTCACTATATTGGTTCTTCCTACCCAGGAGCAAGGGATGTCTTTCCACTTTCTTATATCCTCTTCAATCTCTTTTCTCAGAGTGCTGTATTTTTCAATGTAAAGATCTTCTGCTTTCTTTGTTAGATTGATTCCTAGATATTTCATTTTTTTGGATGCTATTGTGAAAGGAATTGTTTCCCCAGTTTCTCTCTCAGTGATTCTGTTATTTGTGTACAAGAAGGCTATTGATTTTTGAGTGTTGACCTTGTATCCAGCTACTCTACTGAATCTGGCAATTAAATCTAGAAGTCTTTTGGTGGAGTTTTTTGGGTCTTCTATGTAGAGTATCATGTTGCCAGCAAATAATGACAGTTTAACTTCTTCCTTTCCCATCTTTATTCCTTTTATTTCTTTCTCTTGTCTAATTGCTGTGGCTGATGTTTCCAGAACTATATCAAACAGGAGTGGTGATAGTGGACATCCTTGTCTTGTTCCTGATTTTAGTGTGAAGGTTTTCAGGGTTTTTTTTTGTTGTTGTTTGTTTGTTTTTTGGTAACAGGGATTGAACTCCAGACCTTGTGCTTGTGAGGCAGGCGGTGGCACCATGGAGCTAAATCCCTGGCCAAAGGTTTTCAGTTTTTGACCATTTAGTATGATGTTGACTGTTGGTTTTTCATAGCTAGCCTCTATCAGGTTAAGATAAAGACCATCTATTCCAATTTTCTGTAGGGTTTTTTTTTTTTTTATCATAAATGGGTGTTGGATTTTGTGGAATTCTTTTTCTCCATCTGTTGAGATGATCATATGTTGTTTTTCCTTGGCTCTGTTAATATAGTGTATTACATTTATTGATTTATGTATGTTGAACCATCCTTGCATCCCTGGGATAAATCTGACTTGATCACGGTGTATGATCTTCTTGATGACCCTCTGTATTCTGTTTGTTAGTATCTTATTGAGGATTTTCCCATCTATGTTCACTAGGGAACATAGATGTAGTTCTCTTTTTTGGTTGAATCTTTCTCTGCTTTTGGAATCAAAGTAATGTTTGCTTCCAGGAATGAATTTGGAAGTGTTGCTTCCCTTTCAATTTCATTGAAGAGTTTAAAGAATAGTGGCAATAGTTCTTCTCTAAATGTCTTGTAGAATTCAGCAGCGAAGCCATCAGGACCTGGGCTTTCTTTGCTAATAAATTTTTAATTACACTTTCAATTTCACTGCTTGTAATTGGGGTGTTTAGAATTTTTATATCTTCTTCATTCAACTTTGGTAATTCCATGTATCTAGGAATCTGTTCATTTCTTCTGTGTTTTCCATTTTGTTAGAGTACAGGTTCTCAAAGTAGATATTGATGATCCTCTGGATTTCTTCTGGATATGTTGTGACTTCACCTTTTTCATGCCTAATTACATGGATTTGGGCATTTTCTTTCCTTTTTTTGATAAGGTTGGCTAAAGGTTTATCTATTTTATTTATTCTTTTGAAAAACCAACTCTTCAATTCATTGATTTTTTTTTTATATCATTCTCTTAGTCTCCATTGCATTGATTTCTGCTCTGATCTTTATAATTTCCTCCCTTGTATGAGCTTTGGGTTTGTTATGCTCTTCTTCTTCTAGGAGACTGAGGTTCAGCATTAGGTTGTTTATTTGAGCTTGCTCTGTTTTCCTAGTATGGGCATTCACTGCTATGAATGTCCCTCATAGAACTGCTTTCTTTGTGTCCCATAGATTCCAGTATGTTGTATTGGCATTATCATTTAATTAACTTAATTATCATTAACTGTCTAATTTCTTCTTTAATTTCCTCTGTGACCCATTGGTTGTTCAGGAGAGTGTTATTCAATTTCCATGTGTTTGTAGAGTTCTTGTGGTTTCTTATGCTATTGATCTCCAATTTCATTCCACTATGGTCTGATAACATACAGGGGATAACTTCAATTCCTTTGCACTTACTTAAGCATGTTCTATGAGCTAGCATGTGCTCTATTTTGAAGAATGACCTATATACAGCTGAAAAGAATGTATATTCTGATTTTGTGGGGTGGAACACTCTGTAGATATCTATTAAATCTGTTTGTTCAAAAGCTTGGTTCAGTTCTAATATTTCATTGTTGATTTTTTTTGTCTAGATGATCTATTTGTGACAGTGGTATATTGAGGTCCCCCACTACAATTGTATTAGTGCTTATTCGGTTTTTCATGTCCATTAATATTTGTATTGTATAGTTGGGGACATTAATGTTAGGGCTAGTACCTCAATTTTTAAAATACATTCTTGGTTAGCTTCTACTTTGGTAACTTAGTAGCTCAGTTTCTGTAGGGCTGAGGCCTAGTCTGGGCTTTGCTACTCTTACACATCACCCTTGAGGTAGAAGACTTCACCTACATGTCCCCCAGAGAGATGGGCAACTTGTCTGCCTGTATATCTAAATATTGGCCATTTCTGTTTTCTGTTTCACTAAGTGATTCTTTAAGTCAGTAACACAACTATTTTGCTAGTTTGCTGACCTATTGCTGGAAATCATGGGCTATAAATCGCTGGGGTCTTGTTATCAAATGGAGCTTTCATCCAGGACCTGCTGTCAGGCCTATTTCCTGTAGTCTTTGCTCTAGTTCATTGGGTGGGTCTAGTTTCAGATCTGGCTCTGGTTTGGAAGGCCAATCTAAATGCAGTTAAATTAGATGCTATGGAAGGCAACATGCTCAGATCCAGGCAGCTCTGTCTCTTCACTGGCTTAGGCACAAATCATGTTTCTTTCTGTGTCAGGTTTTTCACTTACATTGTTCTATCTACTAAAAGTTGTTGCAATTGCAGAACAGGGACAAAGAGAAACTGAGGAATATAGTTTTAGGGGGATCAGATTTGGCAATTGTTGCCTCAATATTGTGAGGACATTCTTACCTTGTCTCTCTTAAGCCTTACCAGTCATATTTTCACTGATGCTATTCTACTGAATTGCTCTTATCAAGATCACTGTTGGGGTTGTGGTACAGTGCTTGCCTAGCATGTGTGAGGACCTGGGTTTAACCCCCGGCACTGCAAAAAGAAAAAGATCACTAATGACCTCCACAAAACTCTTAAGTCTGATGATATATTCTCAGTCCTCATCTCACTTGCTCAATGAGTTACTCATTCCACCCTTAAAGATACTTCTTCCCTTGGCTTCTAGGCCTGAATACTCTCCTGGGTTTCTTCATTCAGCTCTGGTTGCTCCATCTATTTCTCCCTTGCTTGTTCCTCTTCATCTTTTGGGCTCTACATGTCCCAGGGATCATTCTCTGTACTTTTCATCTACATTCACTGCATTGATGGTCTTATCTAGTCTCATGTTTATTAATGGCTTCCAGTAATATATCTCCATATTTTTTTCTAGAAGTACCCCTGGCTTCAGCTGCCTTCTTGACATCTCCACATAGCCGTCTGTTAGGAATTTCAAATGTAGTATAAGCAAGCTGACCCTCCCTCCCCAAGAACTCTGCTCCTCTCATACATTCTCAACTCACTGAATAGTAATTTCACCTCTCCCATTAATACAACCAAAATTCTTGATGTCATTTTTGATACCTGTCTTTTACCACCTACATCCAAACTGTGAGAAAATCCTGTTGTTTCTGCCATCAAACTAATTACAGAATCCAATCATTTCTTAATATAGCACTTCCTACCCAAGCCCTCACAATCTTTTGGCTATTCTAATAGCCCATTAACTCCTATCAGTTTATACCCTGAACTTTGATCCTATTAAGTTCACTCCCATTTCAGCAGTCAGAATGATCCTGTTAAGTCTTGTCAGACCACATCACTCCATTGCCCAAACTCTTTAAAAAGCTTCCCCTTTCACTCAGAATAAGAGCCAAGATCTCACTGACACCATATGCTTTTCACTTTGTTTTGTTTTCTGCAGTGCTGAGGATTAAACCCATGGCCTCATGCATGCTAGGTGAGTGTTGTACCACTTAGCCTCATTCGCAACCCAGGCCATGTGAACCACCCCGAGCCTCATTAGCACTCAAATTTCCTTTCCTCATAACCTTATCTGTTCTTCATGTGTAGGATAAGTTAGACAGTAAATTCTTCATTATTTTTCCATAAGTAAATTGATGCTTAGGGGAGTTAAGTAATGACACTTGGTTACACAGTGTGGCACCATGATTTGAATTTAGGTAATAACTACAGAAACCATAAACAAAATCACACAGTTGTGTCTCCGAATTCTGCAGTAAAAGCATGGCCGGTTTAATGCAGCTGTTCCATTCTCTGTGGCTCTGCAGACAAGAGGCAAATGTCTATTGCTCATACCTGAGTAGCCATGATTGGGCAGCATATTGGGCATATTTGGTAGAACAGATGATCCAAATTGGGAAGGAACACAAAACCTTCTTGGGTCAGTTGGTGCAACAGAAGGCAAAGCATCTCTGGGGGAAAAAAGATTTAAAATAGGTAAAATGCGAACAGAGTTGTACACAATTTCCATTGCTTAGGCAGTTAGGTGTTTTGTTTTTCTTAATTGCCATATAGGATTCTACCATCTCTTTTTAAACTGAAGTACAAAAGTCCAGCAGTCTCTAGGTTGAAGTAGAAATATGGTGAGAAAGATTAGGAGGAAGGACTCTGTTAAGGAAGGATCGACTCAATTGGTAATAAAACAGAGAAAACAGGGAAGGAAAGTTTTAGGGGTGTCTGGGGGAAAAGATCCAAGCAAATCAACACTACTCTGATTTTTCATGACCAGCGTTCTGTTCAGAGCACAAACTGTTCTTATTTCATGGGTATACCTAGGTTGGGTTTGCCATCTGAGATTAATGGTTGACTATCTGGGTGGGCAATTTATGCATTTTGCCAAACTTCAGTGTCTTTAGAAGCTCAACTTTACTTACTGTTCACTCCATGGACAAGAATAAATAATGTGTTCTATTTTTTTCTCAGAATGTTAAAGATATTCTTTAAAAAGGAAGAAAGACTATTACCAAAGTGTGCAATCAAAAAACTTTTAATTTGACTTTTGAAGGGTTAAGGCAGTGGTAGCAAATGTATGGCAAGTCTCATGTATGCCACAGCTGGCTGTATCACTGAAAGCTTCTCTAAGGTTCACCGTCAGGGGTTGAGGCATTGAGTAACTGACAAGGCGAGACAGGCAGGTCTGCCCATGCCCTACTGAGGTCCTGAGTCTCGAGGAAGATGCTGAATCACCCCGCTGCAGACAGGCAGGTCTGCCCACGCCCTACTGAGGTCCTGAGTGGCATGGAACATGCCGAATCAGCCCGCTGCAGGCAGGCAGCCACCTGGTTCCACACTACAAAGACGCAGAGGACACCAGACCAATAGACCAAGGTACTGAGTCCCGCTGCTCCTGGCCCAGAGGAAGGGGCTTCCCAGTTACCATCCCTCCGTCTGCTCCCAGCCCAGAGGAAAGGGCTTTTGGGCCACCTTCTGTCCCGCTGCTCCTGGCCCAGAGGAAGGGGCTTCTGAGCCACCATCCCACTGCTCCTGGTCCAGAGGAAGGGGCTCCCCCACCACCATCCCTCCCGCTGCTCCCAGCCCACAGGAAAGGGCTTTTGGGTCACCATCCCTACCGCTACTCCTGGCCCCTGTCCCACCTCTCCCAGCTCAGAGGAGGTAATCCGTGCAGGCGCTAACAGCCCCCTGTCCCAGTCAAAATGAGAAAACACGTAAACAAGTCTCAAAACCAGACTTCCAGATCACCTACAGCAACCCCAAAGGGAAATGAGATGGAAAACTCATACTCAACCACCTGGATCACAGAGCTGGCAACAAAAGGGGATCTGGAAAAAATGAAATCAGAAATAATTTCTCAGATAACAGGAGAAATTGTGCCCCTAGTGCAAGACATGATTAATAAATCTAGAGAGGAGCTCAGGAACATGATGGAATCCCAACATAAGAAACAAATGGAATCCATAAAACAGATGCAAATAGATTTCCAGGACATGAAAAACTCCATTGAAAGTCTCCATAGCAGAATGAGACAATGTGAGGACAGAATTTCAGATATAGAAGATAAGATTGCAATTAGTGAACAGGAAAAGAAAAATTGCTTCAAAATTATAAGGGAACATGAGAAATCAATCCAGCAGCTGCTAGATGATGCAAAGAAGAATAACATAAGACTGATTGGGCTCAATGAAGAAACAGGAGAGAGTGGAGATGACATAAAAAATCTCTTCACAGAAATAATGGCAGAAAACTTCCCAAAAAGGGGAAAAGAGCTTGACATACAGATAAGTGAGGCATATAGGACTCCAAATAGCCTTGATCAAAAAAAATATCTACACATAGGCATACAATCGTTAAGATTCCAGAAACTCAACAGAAGAACAAAGTTCTACAAGCAGTCAGAAAAAAGAAACCAATCACATACAAAGGAAATCCCATCAGAATCACAGCAGACTTCTCAACACAAACCATCAAGGCAAGAAGAGCTTGGAGTGACATATTTCAAGCCCTCAAAGAAAACAGCCTCCAACCCAGATTGATGTACCCTGCAAAACTATCTTTCAAAATTAATGAGGAAATAAGATACTTTCATGACAAAGAGCACCTTAGGAACTTCATGAATACCAAACAAGAACTCCAAAAACTTTTAGACAATATCCTAGGAACAGACATTGAGGATCACAACCCCAGGAAGCAAAGCAGAATGAACCCATCTGGCATGACAAGAAATTAAATGGAAAGGGGGAGAACCCAACAAAAAGAAAAAGTCATGGCAATGACAAGTCAATATGTTTCAGTTATAACCATCAATGTTAATGGTCTCAATTCACCAATCAAAAGAAATAGACTGGCAGAATGGGTCAAGAAGCAAAATCCAACAATATGCTGCATACAAGAAACACACTTAATTCAAAAGGAAACTCATAGACTGAAAGTTAAAGGGTGGAAAACAATACTTCAGGTGACAGGAACCCGAAAAAAAGCAGGAGTAGCTATCCTCTTTGCAGATCAAGTAGATTTCAAACCAACACTGATTAAGAGAGATGAAGAAGGACACTACATCCTTGTAAAGGGAAGAATCCAAGAGGAAGAGATGACAATCATAAATATCTATGCACCAAACACTAGTGCACACAACTATATAAAACAAATACTATGGACATGAAAAGTCATATATGCACTAATACAATTGTAGGGGGGGGACCTCAACACCCCACTGTCACAAATAGATAGATCAACTAGACTAAAAATAAGTAATGAAATACTAGAACTCAATTGAACTCTTGAACAAATGAACTTAACAGATGTTTATAGAGTCTTCCACCCCACAAAATCAGAATACACATGCTTCTCAGCTGCACATGGGTCATTCTCCAAAATAGACCACATACTCACACATAGAACATGTTTAAGTAAGTGCAAAGGAATTGAAGTTATCCCCTGTATATTATCAGACCATAGTGTGATGAAATTGGAGATCCATAGCAAAAGAAACTCGAAAAATTTCATAAACATGTGGAAATTGAACAACATACTTCTGACTAACCAATGGGTCACAGAGGAAATTAAAAAAGAAATCAGACAGTTCTTCAATTAAATGACAATGACAATACAACATATCGGAATCTAAGGGACACAATGAAAGAAGTCTTACGAGGGAAATTCATAGCAGTGAATACGCATATTAGGAAAACAGAACGAGCCCAATTAAACAACCTAATGCTGAACCTCAGGCTTCTAGAAAAAGAAGAGCAGGAAAATCCCAGAGCTCATACAAGGGAGGAAATTATAAAGATCAGAGGAGAAATCAATGCAATGGAGACTAAGAGAATGATACAAAAAATCAATGAAGCCAAGAGTTGCTTCTTCGAAAGAATCACCAAAATTGACAAACCTTTAGCCAACCTTGTCAGAAAAAGGAAAGAAAAGGCCCAAATCCATGGAATTAGGAATGAAAAGGGTGAAACTATAACAGACCCAGCAGAAATCCACAGGATCATCAATACCTACTTCCAGAACCTATACGCCAATAAGATGGACAACACAGAAGAAATGGACAGATTCCTAGATACATATGAATTAGCAAAGTTGAACGAAGAAGACCTAAAAATTCTGAACAACCCAATATCAACCAATGAAATTGAAAATGTAATTTAAAACTTATCAACTAAGAAAAGCACAGGCCCTGCTGGCTTCACTGCTGAATTCTACAAGACATTTAGAGAGGAACTGCTGCCACTACAGTTTAAACTCTTCAATGAAATCAAAAGGGAAGCAATACTCCCAAATTCATTCCTGGAAGCAAGCATCACCTTGATCCCCAAACCAGAGAAAGACCTAACTGAAAAAGAGAACTATAGGCCAATCTCACTAATGAACATAGATGCAAAAATCCTTAATAAGATACTGGCAAACAGAATGCAAAAGATCATCAAGAAGATCATACACCCTGATCAAGTGAGATTCATCCCAGGGATGCAGGGATGGTTCAATATACACAAATCAATCAATGCAATACACTATATCAATAGAGCCTAAGACAAAAACTATATGATTATCTCCATAGACACAGAAAAAGCATTTGACAAAATCCAACATGCATTTATGATAAAAACCCCACAAAAAAATTGAAATAGATGGTCTCTACCTCAAACTGATAGAAGCCATCTATGAAAAACCAACAGCCAATATCATACTAAATGGTCAAAAAATGAAATCCTTCACACTAAAATCAAGAACAAGACAAGGATGTCCACTATCACCACTCTTGTTCAATATAGTTCTGGAAACATTAGCCACGGCAATTGGACAAGGGAAAGAAATAAAAGGAATAAAGATAGGTAATGAAGAAGTCAAATTGTCATTATTTGCAGATGACATGATACTCTATATAGAAGACCCCAAGAACTCCACCAAAAGTCTTCTAGACTTAATAACCAAATTCAGTCAAGTAGCTGGTTACAAGGTCAACACACAAAAATCAATAGCTTTCCTCTACACCAATGACAGACTCACTGAGAGAGAAATAGGGCAAATAATTCCTTTCACAATAGCATCCAGAAAACTGAAATACATAGGAATCATCCTAACAAAAGAAATCAAAGACCTCTTCTCTGAAAACTATGGCACTCTGAAAAGAGAGATTGAAGATGCTATCAGAAAATGGACAGACATCCCCTGCTCCTGGGTAGGAAGGATTAATATAGTGAAAATGGCCATACTTCCAAAACTGCTATATAGATTTAATGCAATTCCAATTGAGATCCCAGCAGCATACTTCATGGACCTTGAGAAAACAATCCAAAAATTCATTTGGAACAAGAAGAGACTCAGAATAGCAAAAGCAATTCTAGGTAACAGAGACATGGCAGGGGGTATCACAATCCCCAACCTGCAACTATGCTACAAAGCTACTGTGATAAGAACAGCATGGTACTGGCAAAGAAACAGACTTGAGGACCACTGGAACAGATTAGAAGGTGCAGAAACAACGCCAGACACACTCAGCCATCTCATTTTTCATTAAAGGAGCCAAACACCCTCACTTGAGGAAAGATAGCCTCTTTAATAAATGGTGCTGGAAAAATTGGGCTTCAACTTGCCAAAGATTAAAACTAGACCTATATCTCTCACCATGCACTAAACTAAAATAGAAATGGATTAAAGATCTATATATTAAAATAGAAACTCTGAACCAGTTGGAACAGAGGTTAGGTAGAACCCTTGAAGACATCGGTGTAGGAAAAGATTTTATGAACAAAACCTCAGTTGCCTGTGAACTGGCACAAACAATCAACAAGGGAGATCTCTTCGTATTAAAAGGCTTCTGCACAGCAAGAGAAACCACCAGCAGTGTGAAGAGACAACCCACAATGTGGGAAAAATCTTCACCTGCTCTTCCTCAGACAAAGGTCTACTATCTCAAATCTATAAAGAACTTAAAAAGATCAGACCTCCCAAATTTAAAGACCCAATCCAAAAATGGGCATCTGAAATGAACACACATTTCTCAGACAAAGAAGTAGAAATAGCAAATAAATACATGAAAAAATGTTCAACATCACTGGTCGTTTGGGAAATGCAAATGAAAACCATGCTGAGATTCCACTTCACTCCAGAAAGAATGGCTGCTATCATGAAATCAACCAATGACAAATGCTGGCAGGGCTGTGGGGAAAGAGGAACCCTGCTCCTCTGCTGGTGGGAGTGTAGACTGGTGCAACCACTGTGGAAATCAGTATGGAGATACCTCAAAGAACTAGGACTGGAAGTCCCATTTGACCCTGCTATTCCACTGCTGGGGATCTTCCCCAAAGAATTAAAAGAATCATACCACAGTGATATATGTATGCCCATGTTTATAGCAGCACAGTTTGTGATAGCTAAAACTTGGAAACAGCCCAAATGCCCATCAACTGGAGACTGGATAAAGAAAATGTAGTTTTTTAATAAAATGGAATACTACTCAGCCATAAAAAATGAGAAATTAGAGACATTTATAGCTAAGTGGATGCACATTGAGGCAATACTCTTAAGTGAAATAAATAGGACACACATGTATAAGTACTGATTAGTTTCTGTGGTGTGAGAAACTGAAAGTGTAAATAAGGACTAAAATGTATAATAGGTAATGTGAAATAGGAAGAAAAGGGGCAAAGGGGAAGGAAGTGGGAGGGCTAGGGGAAAGGATAGAAGGGAATGGGATTAATATGAGAAAACGGAAAAATAGGAACAAAATCTTTGTAAATAGGGAGGAATGGAGGGGTTGAAGGGAGGGCTGGGCAAGGGTGAAAAATAAGAACCAAGAGAGACTATGTAAAGGTACAAATTTGCAATGATGAATGTCATTATATTGTATACCTAAAATGTACCAATGATTAGAATGAATAATCGGTAATGTAAAATAGGAAGAAAGGGTCCAAAGGGGTAGGGGTATTGGGAGGGGCAGGGTAAAGGAAAGAAGGGAAAGGAAAAATGATGAGAAATGGAAAAAATGGAAAGAAAGTCTTTGTAAATAGGGAAGGGTGGAGGACGTGAAGGGAGGGCTAGGAATGGGGAAAAAATAAGAACAAAGATGCATTATGTAAAGGTACAATTCCCAATGAGAAATGTAATTGTGTTGTATACCTACAATGTACTGATAAAAGAATTTAATTAAAAAAAACCAAACTTTTAATTGTACTCTGAGTAAAAAGAAAGAATAATTCTGTCACAGAAAATCTAGGGTATCCAATTGTTATGGACTTACCTGTTTCCCCCTAAATTCACACATTGAAGGCTTTCAAAGAGGCAATTAAAGTTAAATGAGATCATAAGGTGGGGCCCTAGTATAGGACTGATGTCTTTTAAGAAGAGACCCTAAAGCGCTCTCTGCATTTGCACCTAGAGAAAAGTAGAGGACACAGTGAGAAGATGTGTGCCTAGAAGTCAGGAAGAAAGGCCTCACCGGAAGCCCACTAGGTGATACTTTCATCTTTGACTTCCATCCTCTGGAACTGGAGAAATAAATTTCTGCTATTTAAGCCTTCCAGCCTGTGGCATTTTATTGTGGCAACCCTAGAAGAGCAATACACCCATGTTTGCACCTGCACAATGCCTGTCACATTTTAAGTACCTGCTAGTTACTTGCTGAGTGAGTAGGTCAGAAGTGGTAGCAGAAGTGTGGAAGGTAAGGGTAGCAGTGTGACCTCATTTGAATTACTGCACCACTGTTCACTGGGATCTCATTAGAATGACACTAGGGGTAAATGATAATCCATTTCCTCCTTTGATTGGGTTATTGTATTGGAGAGATATACCTGTCCACAAATGGAGGTCCAAATGGTGAAGGAATCAGTGGGATCCTCTGCTGACCCGATGCCATCAATAGAGGGTTCACAGCCATCATTGGATTTGTCATTGATATCCCTTGTCTCTCATGGAGTTCTAAAAAGAACCAGATAGGTACATTGAAAAATAACCCTACTTTTTGTGAACTACTTGAATTCTTCTTGAACTCAGAGAAGATCCTTTGTAAAACAACACTTGGAAGACCAGCTACACCAAGATTTGAATTATAAAAAGCCCTCCATAGAAAGCACTCAGATACAGCTGTAGAATTCAACATTTTATAAATGTGCCTTTCAAATTTGTCATAGTTTGGAGGTCATGCCATTCCACACTACATGGAATAGTAAAAAGAAACCAGCCTTGCAAGATTCCAGTAGTGCAAATTTCCTTCCTCACAACGCATTTTGATTCTTATATTCCCACAGGTGCAAATACATAACTTCTTCAATATGTTCAGTCTTTGGAAAAATATTCCTATATAGATGATAAGATTAAAACAGAAAAGGAGCAGAGTGAATCTTCTTAATGGCTAAAAATATATCTAATTAGGGCAGTTGGTGACTGCCTGAGACTATTTAATTAGAACAAGTGACCAAATTATATCCAAATTTACAAAACATATATTTATGTAATTTATCTTCAGAATCTAGGGAACAGAAATAAAAAGACTATTCTTAAAGGCATAATATTTGCCTTTTAATTTTCTTGTTAATTATTAATATTTTGAATAATTTTAATTATTAAAAACTACTAATCTAATAGGTCTTTTTAGTGTCTCCTGCATCTTCAATTTTTACTAAAAGTGCGAGATATCTACAACTATGTGTGAAAAAAAGGAAATTAGGAAGTAAATATTCTATTTTTCACTGTAGTTATTTTTCCTTTTTTCCTCTTTCCTCTCTTGTGTATCTATTTAATTTTTTAAATACTGAATTCATTAAAATATAATCATATTTAAATATGCAATCCCTTCTCTACCTTTTTTTTTTTCCAGATCTAAACCTGGAAGCATGCATGATCACACTGGGAGTTCATGTCCATGGGCCACCTAATATTGGTTTTGGCCATTCATTTATTTTTTTAAAGATCTTTTTGTCCATTTATTTTCATTGTGTGAGATCAGTATCATTTCCTCTCTGATAGTGGCCTCAGAAAGTTTAGGCAGAGCACAATCAGAATTAGAATAAAAATGTCTGCCTGTTGCCTGCAAGCCACAGTGAGGGGGCCAAAAGAATGCTGGCTGTGTCAGATGTGGCTTGCAACTCTGCCCAAGGAACTGCCTTGTGGCCTGAAATCAAAGGTGTTCCACAAGAGATTCTCGTCACCTTCTTCCTCTTAGACCATTGCCGAACAATAGAATGTAGAGTATACCTTAGTATTTCATTTTGAAAAAAGTTGATCTTTGATTTTTTTGTCATGAATCAAAGGATCTCTAGTAGAAGTTTGAACTTACCTATGTACGAGATAGAATTTTTAAAGTTATAAAATGCAGTGCTACAGGTACAATGTTGTATAGCAGATATCTAGAATCTATTCACCTAACCTACTGAAACTTTATACTCATCTGAATAGCTCTTTATTTTCCCCACTACTGACCACTATTATCTTCTTTGCTTTATGAGTGACTATTTTAGACCCTTCTTGGAAGTTGAATCATGCAGTAGTTGTC
Source organism: Heterocephalus glaber (assembly GCF_053883595.1). Lineage (NCBI taxonomy): Eukaryota > Metazoa > Chordata > Mammalia > Rodentia > Bathyergidae > Heterocephalus > Heterocephalus glaber. The sequence continues at coordinate 46,638,251 of NW_028258324.1, read as the reverse complement.
TTGTTGTCACTGGCTTATTTCACTTAGCATAATATCCACAAGGTTTACCCACTCTGTGCTTCAAAATTTGTTGAGGGTAGATCTCATGTTAAGTGTTCTCACCACAACAAACAAAGAAGCAAAAACAAAAGAACACAAGGAAACTGGGAAGTGTTGGACATGTTTATTACTTTGATTGTGGTGTTAGTTTCATGAGTGTATACGTATGTCGAAACTCATCAAATTGTACACATTAAATATATGTAGTTCTTTTGTATCAATTATTCCTCAATAAAGTTGTTTAAAAATGTAATGTCCAGTTTGCATTTGATGTGATATCTGAGAGAAATCAGAGGGAAGGAGGAAGAAAAAGAAGGAAGAAAGAGGGAGGAGCAAGAATTTATTAGAGGCTGGCAGTCTCTCTTCCTCAGCCTGTCATCCTTGGGAAATGCCATGGGGCTGAGTCACCAAAACCAGAGAAAATGTCTTACTGTGGGTTCCCCAAAGCAGGCCATGAGACACAGACTTAAGTGCAGGTAGTATATTTGGGAGGAAGTCCACATAAGTATGGAAATAAGATCAAGAACAAAGGGCCAATCAGTGGTGGGTTTCAGCCTTGCTGGGAATCCTCTGAGAAACTTTGTGGTTCACACCTCAGAATTGTCCCAAATAAGAATGAAAAGTGGTCATGTATCCATTGATTTCTTATGGCCCTTGGTTGAAAGCATGATTCTCCATCACATCTGGGTTATGCCCGAGCTTCACTCAGCGAGCTCCTGTGGTTTGGAAGAACATCTCCAGACTGAGATGCAGGGAGATGCAGGGCCTGAGATGGTACATGACCTCCATGGTTGCCCTTGAACTCAGAAGAGGGCTAGGGAGATGTAAGGTAGAGCAGTAACAGTGTCGTGTGCTGTTGAGGTAATATGGTCCTCTTCTAATGTTTTTCCACTAGATAATCACAAATACCTTTCCTCTGAAGTACCAGGATTGTCAGGCATAGGCATATTTCTGCAAAGCTCTGTAGGGTTCATTGGCTCCCACAGCCCTTTTTTCACTATTAATCACAAGTTTAGTGAAGCAAGTGAAGAACTTAACACTACAGGCCAATGGGAAAAGAAACATTAAAGACAAGCCTTATCTACCGTACCATTAAAACTGTCCTTAGTACCATAGCTGGCTCTGTTGTTTGTTTTTCTTCTTTTGTTACTGGGGATCGAACTCAGGACCTTGCGCTTTTGAAGCAGGTGCTGGAACCACTGAGCTAAATCCCTGGCGTATTGTTTGTTTTTCTTGCTGGTGATCAAACCTAGGGCTTCTTGCATGCCAGGCAAGTCCTATACCACTGAGTGACAACCTAGCTCCCCATATTTGTTCTGGACTTCATGGCTCCCAGTTCTGTTTTCCCTTCTTTTTACAATGTCACAAGGATTGAACTTAACCTATAAAATTCTGTTATCTTTCCAACATGGTAATTTATTGTTTCTTAATTAGCCCAATCCTCAGCCCTTCATCAGCCCACCGAATTTTTACCTAAATGACAAACTATTCCCAATGTCTTCAGAAATGTTCCTACACCATGGAGGTCCTGGGGAGGACAATGAGTCACTGATATCTGCAATTCTTGCATGTTAAAGTTCTGAGCTCCACTCAGCTTCCCCAGGTTCTTGTCATCCTCAAATTTGTGAACAAGTACTTGTTTTTTTTATCATTATCATATATATTGGTGCCCAACTTGTCTTTAAAAAAAACATTGCCTACTTTCATTTTATTTCTATTATCATTTGTCTGTACCAAATTATTTATATATATTAAATTAAAACTTTTATTCTAGAGCAATTTTAGGTTCACAGGAAAATTGAGCAGACAGTACAGAATTTTCATATACCCTTTTCCTTACATACATATCACAGCCTCCCACATTCTCAATATCCGGTACCAGAGCATATACTTGTTACAATCCACAAACCTACAGTGACACATCCTTATCACATCCTTATCACTCAAAGTGCTAGTTTATCCTAGGGCTCACTCTTCTACACATTATGTAGGTTTTGACAAAAATAGAATAACTTATCTACCATTATTGTATCGTACAGAATGGTTTCACTGCCCCAAACTAAATTGTATTTTAAAGCAAATATAGCCAGAACACTTTCAAGGAAATGTTCTGAGGTCAACCAGCTGTTTCCTCTTATCAACCAGATAGATACTTTAAGCTCCATATCTATGTTGCTCCCAAACTGTCATTTTGGAGGTGCAAAGTCATATGATCAAGCAGAAAGGTCTTTAAATACTAACTTTCACATTTTCAGGATATTATCTTCCATTTTAGATACATGCAGACAAACTATGAAGTAAGGTCACTTTGCTATAGGAGATGAAATGCTCTTGAGTTAAGGGGCAGAGTGGAATGTAGATTTTAAGGGCAGAGCATGTCTATCAATCCTAAAGTAGGGGAGTACAGTGGTGCTTAGGTCTGCATTCAGGTGGATTTCTCTGACCCAGAGCTCTAATCCTGGATGCCCAGCATATTAGGAGGATGAGGACTCCCTAATCTCTGCCTTCAGACTCTTACCCTCAACAAACTCCTCTCGGCAGGACATGGATGATTTAACCAGTGCTAATTCTGTCTCAGCTGGTTAGGGTAGGAAGCCATGAACCTCATGAACTAAAGCCCTTGCTGAATCAGCAATTTACTGAATGCTTGTCAAGAGCACAGTAGCCAGGTGCCAATGTGATTATATTTGCTCCCATGCTGTACTGTGATCATTCATTAAAGTCAGAACAATTTGAGTCAAAAACCTGAATTTGAGCCATTGTATGTGTATAAAACATCTATTGTATGTAGCATGTATATGTTTATATTTAAGAAATAGATTGTATAATTAAATGTTTTCATAATTTGGAGGAAAATCAATGTAAATTCTTAAATTAAAATTAAAGGTAGATATATCAAAAGTTCTTTATTTAAAGTATAAAATAATCCTCAGTAGTTTCACATATTCATTATCCTAGCTGTCCAGTGAATTTTGAAAAATGTATTCATGCTGAATGTAATTCACACTTCTTTAAGTATATTTTCATTTAAAAAATAATAAATGGGAAACTATTTTAGGACAAGGAAAACCAAGAGCTGCCTAAAAGCATTACATTATCAAATAGTTCTAGGAGAAAAAATTAAGCTGAGAGAATAGAGATCATGCTAATTTCTCATAGTATAGTTAAAAGTGAGAAAAAATCAGCTGAACATCATGGTGCATGCCTGTAACCCTAGCACTCTGAGGGTGAGGTATTTGGATCACAAGTATAAGCTTAGCCTGGGCAACTTAGCAAGATTCTTTCTCAAAGTAAAAAAATTAAAAAAGGGCAGGAGATGTAGCTCAGTGAGAAGGTCCTGGGTTCAATCCACAGTACCACACTCACACACACACACACACACACACACACAAAGGTGAAAAATCTTTTATATCCAATAAGACAGTTTTTAAAAATCTATAAAATAAAATCAATTATATAATACTCAAAATACATTTATTTGTTAATTGAAATAGTTTAAGGTAAGATTACATGAAAAAATTGGCATAAAATATTTGACTTTCTAATTATAGATGCACATGTTTCCTGAAGAGACTATAAGAGAATCCTAAAATTAGTCCAAGCCCTTATTTCAAATAGACAAAAATAAACATTTAAGTTATCTCCACAGCCCAAATGGTATCAGTCATTTATAACAGGAGAAATCATACAGCTTTTTAAATCTGAAGGACTGAGGTCACTTTGGTCCCATCTAACATCTCCTGCCAGGCTTTGACTGGGGGCTTTGTCCTCAAGAGCACTCCTACCCTCACTCATTACCCTTGGGGGGCCCTCTAACTGCCCCATGGGTAACTTCCTTTAGCTGTTCCCTTCTCTCTACACAGGTTTAGAATGCAGTCTATTTCCATCAATAGTCACATCAAACTACACATAGGCAATATATGTGTGCACAACCCACTTTGTTAATGTTTTGGCTAATAGCAGGTTTAGGGTGGGTGTGGTGGTGTCAAAACAATTAATTGAATGAACATTAGACTTCACTGTTAAACATTTTGTTGAGCAATTTTAATAATTGAGGCCCTGGCTTCTTCTAGTTTTCTTGGCCTTCTCTTAGATGGTACCCCAACAACTCTAAAACAATTCTTCCTACTTTGCTTTGCATAGGCCTTTGTAACCTCACAGACTACTCTGAGCATCACCTAAGTGGGCCTTCTGCTCTGGGTTGCTCCATATCTTCCTTTACTGCCCTTCTTGCCAAGGAAGTACAGTGTCAGAGATTGTTTTTCTGCTGGTTTGAGTTATGCTAGCAATTGTGCACTTTCTTCTTTTTCGGGTTAGTATGTGTTTGCAGTACATAGTGATTACATTCATGATGGGGAGTTGGTACATGTACATAACACATCTTCATTCTTTTTATTCCCTCCCCTATTAATAGTGCTCTTCAGAAAGCAGAGAAAAAAGGTACTTTCTCTGTTGTACCAGCACAGAATAAATTAAAATGAGTGATGGCTCCAATGTTAAGTAGTACTGTCAGTCCAGATAGTTGATACTCAAGCTGCTGGAAATGGTCCTGAAATCTATTTCACTTTTACAAGGGGCATACGCTTTGGCATTTTTTCTGAATGCACGTCAACTCCGAACTTGTGTGGAAAGTGTGTCCAAAGTGTGTCCATGCACAGATGGTTATGTGCTGGACTGCCCTTACCTCCTGGAAAACTCACTGTCATTAGACACATCTGTACCTTTTTGAAATGTCAAGTTTTAGGCACATTTGCAACTATTGTAATAAAATATTTATCACAATTAAGCAAGTAGAAATTATATATTTCTTTTCTATTTGGATTCAATATAATTTATGTTACTATGGTTAGTATAAATTATGTTCACTTTCTTCAAAGATTGTAAAGCAAAGTCCATTATGTATCAATTTGTTCATAAACTAGTGAAATTCTAGAAGTACTTATATAATTGAATTGAATATTAAATATTTTAGTGTTAAAGAATGGGTTAGGAAATATCAACATAATTTTTTTCATGATTATCACTGATTGGTCCTCAATATTTTTCTGAAATTTTTTCTCTGATATTTCATGGTTCTGTGAAATGTCATGGTTCCATGGTAGTTTGTTGGAATGTAGTTATCTGCAGTAATGAGAGGTCTTAAAATGATATCTAATAAGTGTATAGCAGTAACAAACAGAGGTAGGTACTTAATCTATTTGAAGTTATTAAACAATTATATACAATTTTGAATTAACTATCTTAAATAAATTTTCTTTTACTTGACTTGAAAAAACAAAAACCAAAACCTAAGGCCTGGTAGTATTTCTTTGGCAGGAGAGGTACATCATCTTTACTTTTCATTGATTCTTCACATTGTTAGTAAGAGAGGCAATAAATTTATAGATAAACCTATGCGTTTTCATGTAAGATTAAAATGTCCTTTTATTTCATATGTGTAACATTGTACTACGATTAGCTAGACTTAATTTTAGACTAATCAATGCATAGATTTGTAGATTTGCATACTTACATCCTCTATAAAGATTGTTTTGGCACTGCTGATGAGAGAACCATCCAAACTTTCTGTCTTCAACTGCAGAAGCTTCTCAGAGGCAGGTAAAAACACAGCTGACAACTGCTTCTGAAAATGTCTTAATGAAGGCCAACCTTGCCTTAAATACAAATTCAACTAAGTTGATTAGTTCTATTTCATGATAGAAACTTTGCCCTCTACTATCCTTTACGATAGGCTAAAACAGGTTAAGCCCAAGGAAAGTGCACTGCGGGGTACAAAAACCTGTCTCAGAGTTTAGCCCTGAGCATAATCCTTCCTTAGCCTTTAAGATGCTTTGTGGGCATTCTCTTAATACCACTCTTCAGTTTAACACAAAAGCAAAATACTATGTGAGTAAGTAACACACTTTTCTTTCAAGGAACCATAACCTTCCTCAAATTTCCAACAAGCTTCAAGTGGAAATGTTCCCTTTGCAAGTAGAGGAAAAAACTGTTATTTTTCCGAAGAGCTGTAAAATTTAACAAAAAATAGTCTATTTAAGGAAGAATCTTCTAGAGTTGATAACTACTTCAAATTTCATAGGCAGTGAGAAAACTCTTCACAATCTATGTGAGAACTGTGATCTATAGAAAAGAGAAAACAGGGAATTTTAAAAATGTGACCTGTTTTATCCACAGGGGACCCATCTGTAGCCTCGGGAAAGAACATCAGTATTCTCTCCTAGAAATGTATTAGTGGTAGGTACAAATTTGGAGTGTAATATAAAAAAATCAAAGTTGTATTACAAGTAATGCTTTGGTTTTCCAATTTGAAGATAACAGGCTCCTTTGTCATTACACATTTTTATCATTGGCTGTTGAGCTCATCATAATGTTCTCGGCAATTTACTGAGTTCATACAAGGACCATTGTTCATAAAGCACCATTCAACACCAAAGACTGGGATGACTGACAGACAGATGCAGTAAGGCTTAGTTCGGGCCAGGCCTGACAGCCTGAGTGAGCCCCATCATTTATGAGGTGTATTCTGAACTTCTCTGAGTCTCAGTGTCCTCAATGCAGAAGAGCAATGCTGAGGTTTTTTTTGAGAAGTGTAGGCACCAATGTTGACAACGTACATGGAGAATTCCTTCTAAGTGTTAAGTATTCTGTTATGCAACTAAATGTTTTTGACACTGCCAATGGGAGAACCATGTGAAGACTTTCTGTCCTTCAACTGCAGAGGACCCATATTTGAGGATCCATCCAGAGCATGTTGAGGGTCCTGGAGAGAGATTTTTTCCCTGCCTACAGTACTAGGGATGATTGGACTTTTTCTTGAGAAATAAGCACAAAACAAAAGAATCATGTAACTTAATGCCTTGCTTTCTTCACACTGGCCAGTAGGAAGCTCAAGACCAAATTTGTGCATGCATTTTACAACTATAAATTATGTATGGTTTTATTTTATTCCCAAGACCCCCACTTGTAGATGTTATTTTCCTTACTCCCCAAATCAGCTTCTGCTATGAGGGTGGGACTGAGACTATGCTAAGGAATTTTAGCAGGTAGAAAGGGGGATGGATAGGAGAAACAGTAGCTTCCAGAGGTCTGAGGCTGAGTGGATATGTGAGAGGAAGTAGGAACTTTTGGCATTCAATTAACACACACCAGTCTGGCTATGCTAATTGTTAAAATACTGAATTTCTCCTACTCTGGTTACAAACTAACCACTGCTTTGAGTCCCCAAGTGCTCCACAACCCCAGTTGTTCCAGTCCCTGCTGGATATACACTCCTCATCTCTGATGAGAAATTTTTTTTTTCTTTTTTTTTTAGTACAGGGGATTGAACTCTGGACCTTGCGCATTCAAGGCGGGCGGCAGAACCTCTGAGCTAAATCCCCGGCCCAAAGGTTATGATAAGAAATTTGTTTTTTTTCTTTTTAATTAGAAAGTGTTTTTTTTTTTGGTACCAGGGATCAAACTTGGGTCCTTGCTCTTGTGCAGCAGGTGGCGAAACCACTGAGCTAAATGCCCGGCCCCACTCCCCATCTCTGAAAGCGATGATTGCCAAAGGCAGAATGGTGTATTCCAAAGGATGCTGGCTATTTAGGGAATAGTTGAAGGAAGCGCTATAGGAAGAAAGGAATGGGAGAGAGTAAGCCACCAGCAATAGCTTGGGGGATTATTTGTTAATCATTCAGGAGTGTTGTAAATTTGCATTCTACATTCAGTTTAAAAAAAAAAAAGAAAAAAGAAGCCTCTTTCTTACAACTGATCCTGTTTCCCTCAATAGCCTGACTCTCTATTATGAAGCAGGTATGAAAACTATGGTTAGTCTGCTCACTCTGCCCAATTCAAACCTATCCAATTATGTAAAGAGACGATGTTTCTCAGTAACTTAGCTTCTTCCAAGTTTAAATTCACTTCTTTGAACTTTTCTCCCTCTCTTTCTTCCCTGAGTAGGCATGTGAGTTGGGAAAGAACTTGCAAAGTCCTTGTAGTGGGGAAGTGGGGGAAGAGGTAGAGGAAGTGTAGAGGGCTCAGGTCCTGCCCTTTGGCAAGCACTTTACCACTGAGCTATATCCCCAGCCCTCATGTTGTCCCTCCTTTTTTCCCAAGCACATAGTAGAGTCCTTGCGTTCCAGCCTTGATCCTGTTCATCCCGTAATTTATGTGGTCCTTGCTGTGGCCCTCTGCCACAGGGTTATTTTGGCCCTGGGCTTAGTGACTCATGCTGGCAAGCTTCCCAGATAGAGTCTTTGCTACTTTTCTATCATCACAGGGAATGCAGCCACTTCTGGGTCCCTGCCACACCGAATGGCCCGTCACTCAGAGTCCACTCAGCAAAGCTAGCCCAGGCTGGCTCTCTGCCTGGCCTTGGCCATCCTAGGCTGTTCCAGGGCACATTGCTGGGAGGTTTTCTTCCAGGAAACCATACAAGTTGTGGGGCAAGAGCCATTCTGGGCCAAGCTTTCCCCTCAGCTCACCCAACACAGACCCCTCTCCTGGGCTCCAAAACTCCCCTGGCCGCCTGGATTCAGAAGGCTGGCACTTCCTCCTGACAGTCCTCTGTGTGCACTGGCTCTTGAGATGTTAACCAATAAGGCTGATCTGGAATCAAGTTACTCATCCTCAAAGTCTAGTTTTAGGACAAAGTCTAGTTTTACAAAGTCTAGTTTTAAGGACGATAGTTAGCAGTTGGAAACTTCACAACTACCTCTTTTATAACTGAAGTTCTCACTCTCTCTACTGGGACAATATCCCCACAGCACTGCCTCTGACCCCCACCCCCTTTTCAGTACATTTACATTGCTAGGCTAGGCTCAGACTTGTGGTTCTTCTGCTTCAGCCTCAGTTACAGGTATGTGCCATCGTGCCTGGCTCTAAGGACACTTTTTTCTATGTAAACAAAAGACTTCCAGAGAAAGAACAAAAAACATTCTTGGTCTGTACTTCTCTGTCCAGATGAGATGGTGATTATTTCATGATATAAGGAAACTGAAACAAATTGAAATCTCTAATTCAATGAGATTCTGATTCATTTTTTAAAAATATGGTACATTAAATAAATTATTCTGAAACTGTTATACACAGTTTCATAATACTTTCATCAACATAAGATTCCATTTGGTATAAGCCTTGTTTGCTTTTAGGAATATATTATTGACTTAGAAATAATGAACATATTTGATATCAATTTGTACATCAATTTATATCAATTAAATAATTGTTATAATGAAAGTTTCATTGAGGGGCCGGGGATTTAGCTCAGTGGTGCCTGCCTGCCTTGCAAGTGCAAGGTCCTGAGTGTGATCCCCAGTACCAAAAAAAAAGTTTCATTGAGACAGTGAACTTTGGTTCTCATGCTTATCTACCTTGTACAAGTGAATAACAATTTGTAAGTGGTATGGTGAGAAAGACAATCAACACAAAAGGTTTCACTGTCATTTTTGTTAACCTCCTTACTTTTAATGATTTTTTCTTTTCTTTTTTTCGGTACCGGGAGTTGAATTTAGGACCTTGTGCTTGTGAGGGAGACACCACATAGTTGAGCTAAATCCCTGGCCCCCACCTCCTTACTTTTAAATTGTTTTGCTCTCCACCAGGCATGGGGGTGCAAGCCTGTAATCCCAGCACTCAGGAGGCTGAGGTAGGAGGATTTCTGCAAGTTCAAGGCCAGCCTGAACTACATAGTGAGACCTTGTCTCAAAAAACAAAAAAATTAAAGACTAAGAGAAAAATGGTTTCACTTTCCTTAACTAAGGAATAATCATTAAGATTTAGAAAACCATTGACTTGTAATAAAAATAATACTAAAAAATTATTTCCTGTATAGCAGAATATTAAAATAATAATTTAATGGCTATAAAATTATACATATTATGAGAACTGAAGATGTTCTCACTTCTATTTTAGAAGCTATACTTTTTTTGGCCAGGGGCAAAGGACCTTTGTTTCTGCTATATGACTGCAGTTTTTCCCTACTGAAATGACATAATAATTAAGCCTGTAAAATAAGTGACAAAGCATAGAAAAGAAAGCTGATTAGGATACTGGAGAAATGGCATTTCATCTGCAAATATACAAATTGATTCAGAAACATCATTAAAACAATTGTATTTGTACACTACCTGATGATATTTTCTTGGCATCAAGACAGTGGTATTAAAGAAAAACCCCTTGGGCTGGGGATTTAGCTCAGTGGTTCTTCTGCCTGCCTCCCACGCACAAGGTCCCAAATTCGATCCCCAGTACCAAAAAAACCTGAAAAACAAAAAAAAAATCTAGGGAATTTGGTTTTGATTTTTTTTTGGTAGTATTTATTTTTTACATGAATTTTATTGGTACATTTTAGGTATACAGTATAATGACATTCATCATTGGAAATTTGCACCTTTACATAATCTCTCTTGGTTCTTACTTTTTCCCCATTCCCCTGCCCTCCCTTCAACCCCTCCATCCCTCCCTATTTACAAAGACTTTGTTTCCATTTTTTCATTTGCTCATATTAATTCCATTCCCTTCTTTCCTTTCCCCTACCCCTCCCACTTCCCCTTCCCCTTTGTCCCTTTTCTTCCTACTTCACATTGTCTATTATACCTTTCAGTCCTTATTTACACTTTCAGTTTCTCACTACAGAAACTATTCAGTATTTACACATGAGTGTCCTATTTATTTCACTTAAGAGTATCGTCTCAATGTGCATCCACTTAGCTATAAATGTCTCTAATTTCTCATTTTTTATGGCTGAGTAGTACTCCATTTTATAAAAAAACCACATTTTCTTTACCCAGTCTCCAGTTGATGGGCATTTGGGCTGCTTTCAAATTTTAGCTATTACAAACTGTGCTGCTATGAACATGGGTGCACATATATCACTGTGGTATGATTCTTTTAATTCTTTGGGGAAGATCCCCAGCAGTGGAATAGCGGGGTCAAATGGGACTTACAGTCCTAGTTCTCTGAGGTATCGCCATACTGATTTCCACAGTGCTTGCACCAGTCTACACTCCCACCAGCAGTGGAGCAGGGTCCCTCTTTCCCCACAGCCCTGCCAGCATTTGTTATTGGCTCATTTTAAGATAGCAGCCATTCTTTCTGGGGTGATATGGAATCTCAGCATTGTTTTCATTTGCATCTCTCAAATGACCAATGATGTTGAACATTTTTTCATATGTTTATTTTCTATTTCTACTTCTATGTCTGAGAAATGTGTGTTCATTTCAGATGTCCATTTTTGGATTGAGTCTTTAAATTTGGGAGGTCTGATCTTTTTAAGTTCTTTATAGATTTGAGATAGTAGACCTTTGTCTGAGGAAAAGCAGGTGAAGATTTTTTTCCCACATTGTGGGTTGTCTCTTCACACTGCTAGTGGTTTCTCTTGCTGTGCAGAAGCTTTTTAATAAGAAGAGATCTCCCTTGTTGATTGTTTGTGCTAGTTCACGGGCAACTAAGGTTTTGTTCATAAAATCTTTTCCTACACCGATGTCTTCAAGAGTTCTACCTAACCTCTGTTCCAGCCAATTCAGGGTTCCTATTTTAATATTTAGATCTTTAATCCATTTCAATTTTAGTTTAGTACATGGCTAGAGATATAGGTCTAGTTTTAATCTTTGGCACATTGAAACCCAATTTTTCCAGCACCATTTATTAAAGAGGCTATCCAGTGAGGGTGTTTGGCTCCTTTGTCAAAGATGAGGTGGCCGAGTGTGTCTGGAGTTGTTTTTGCATCTTCTAATCTGTTCCACTGGTCCTCGGGTCTGTTTCTTTGCCAGTACCATGCTGTTTTTATCACAGTAGCTTTGTAGTATACTTGCAGGTTGGGGATTGTGATACCCCCTGCCATGTCTCTGTTACCTAGAATTGCTTTTGCTATTCTGAGTCTCTTCTTGTTCCAAATGAATTTTTGGATTGTTTTCTCAAGGTCCATGAAGTATGCTGCTGGAATTTCAATTGGGATTGCATTGAATCTATATAGCAGTTTTGGAAGTGTGACAATTTGCACTATGTTGATTCTTCCTACCCAGGAGCAAGGGATGTCTTTCCATTTTCTGAAATTGCCTTCAATCTTTCTTTTCAGAGTGCTATAGTTTTCAGAGAAGAGGTCTTTGATTTCTTTTGTTAGGTTGATTCCTAGGTATTTCAATTTTTTGGATGCTATTGATAAGGAATTGTTTGCCCTATTTCTGTCTCAGTGAATCTGTTGTTCATGTAGAGGAAAGCTATTGACTTTTGTGTGTTGACCTTGTAACCAGCTACTTGACTGAATTTGGTTATTAAGTCTAGAACACTTTTGGTGAAGTTCTAGGTGTCTTCTATATAGAGTATTGTGCCATCTGCAAATAATGACAATTTGACTTCTTCACTTCTTTTCTTTATTCCTTTTATTTCTTTCTCTTGTCTAATTGCTGCAGCTGTTTCCAAAACTATATTGAACAGGAGTGGTGATAGTGGGCATCCTTGACTTGTTTCTGATTTTAGTGTGAAGGATTTTAGGTTTTGACCATTTAGTATGATATTGGTTGTTGGTTTTTCATAGACAGTTTTTATCAGATTGAGGTAGAGACTGTCTATTCCAATTTTTTGGAGGGTTTTTATCATAAATGCATGTTGGATTTTGTCAAATACTTTTTCTGCATCTATGGAGATGATCATATGCTTTTTGTCTTTGGCTCTATTGATATAGTGTATTACATTGATTGATTTGCATATGTTGAATCATCCCTGCATCCCTGGGATAAATACCACTTGGTCAGGATGTATGATCTTCTTGATAATCTTCTGCATTCTATTTGCCAGTATCTTATTGAAGATTTTTTGCATCTGTGTTCATCAGTGAGATTGGCCTATAGTTCTCTTTTTCAGTTAGGTCTTTCTCTGGTTTGGGGATCAAGGTGATGCTTGCTTCCAGGAATGAATTTGGGAGTATTGCTTCCCCTTCAATTTCATTAGAGCTTAAACAGTAATGGCAGTAGTTCCTCTCTAAATGTCTTGTAGAATTCATCAGTGAAGCCATCAGGACCCAGGTTTTTCTTAGTTGATAAGTTTTTAATTACATTTTCAATTTCATTGGTTGATACTGAGTTACTTAGAATTTTTATGTCTTCTTCATTCAACTTTGGTAATTCATACTTATCTAGGAATCTGTCTATTTCTTCTGTATTTTTCATCTTATTGGCATATACATTCTTGAAGTAGGTATTGATAATCCTTTGGATTTCTGCTGGGTCCTTTGTAATTTCACACTTTTCATTCCTAATTGCATGGTTTTGGGCCATTTCTTTCCTTTTTTTGGATAAGATTGGCTAAGGGTTTGTCAATTTTGTTTATTCTCTCTCAAAGCAACTCTTGGCTTCATTAATTTTTTGCATTGTTCTCTTAGTCACCATTGCATTGATTTCTGCTTTGATCTTTATAATTTCCTCCCTTGTATGAGCTTTGGGTTTGTCCTGCTCTTCTTTTTCTAGAAGCTTGAGATTCAGCATCAGGTTGTTTAATTGCGCTTGCTCTGTTTTCCTGAGTATTCACTGCTATGAATTTCCCTCATAAGACTGCTTCCATTGTGTCCCATAGATTCCAATATGTTGTATTGTCATTGTCATTTAATTGTAGGAGCTGTCTTATTTCTTCTTTAATTTCCTCTGTGATCCACTGGTTATTCAAAAGTGTGTTGTTCAGTTTCCATGTGCTTACAAAATCCTTGCAGTTTTTTTGGTTTTGATCTCCAATTTCATTGCATTATGGTCTGATAATATACAGGGGATAACTTCAATTCCTTTGTACTTACTTAAACATGTTCTATGGGTGAGTATGTGGTCTATTTTGGAGAAGGACCTGTGTTCAGCTGAAAAGATTGTGTATTCTGATTTTGTGGGATGGAACACTCTGTAAACATCTGTTAAGTTCATTTGTTCAAGAGTTTGATTGAGTTCTAGTATTTTGTTGCTTATTTTTTGTCTAGTTGATCTATCTATTTGTGATAGTGGGGTATTGAGGTCCCCCACTATTACTGTATTAGTGCTTATTTGATTTTTCATGTCCATTATTATTTGTTTTATATAATTGGGTGCACCAGTGTTTGGTGGATATATGTTTATGATTGTCATCTCTTCCTGTTGGATTGCTCCCTTTAGAAGGATATAGTGTCTTTCTTTGTCTCTCTTAATCAGTGTGGGTTTGAAATCCACTTGATCTGCAAAGAGGATAGCTATTCCTGCTCTTTTTTTTTGGTTCCTGTCACATGGAGTATTGTTTTCCACCCTTTAACTTTCAGTCTATGAGTTTCTTTTTGAATTGTGTGTTTCTTGTATGCAGCATATTGTTGGATCTTGCTTTTTGACCCATTCTGCCAGTCTATTTCTTTTGATTGGTGAATTGGGACTGTTAACATTGATGGTTATAACTGATACATATTCACTTCTCATTGTCATGACATTTTCTTTTTGTTGGATTCTCCCCCTTTGCTTTAATTTCTTGTCGTGTCTGATGGATTCATTCTGCTGGGCTTTCTGGGATTATAATCCTTGTTGTCTTTTCCTAAGATATTGTGTAAAATCTTTTGGAGTGCTGGTTTGGTATTCATGAAGTTCCCAAGGTGCTCTTTGTCATGAAAGTATCTTATTTCTCCATCAATTTTGAAAGATAGTTTTGCAGGGTTGGAGGCTGTTTTGCTTTCAGGTTTGAAATATGTCACTCCAAGCTCTTCTTGCCTTGATGGTTTGTGTTGAGAAGTCTGCTGTGATTCTGATGGGCTTTCCTTTGTATATGATTTGTTTCTTTTCTCTGACTGCTTGTAGAATTTTTTTCTTCTGTTGGGTTTCTGGAATCTTAACTATTATATGCCTAGGTGTCGATTTATTTTGATCAAGTCTAGTTGGAGTCCTATATGCCTCACTTATCTGTATGTCAAGTTCTTTTCCCTGCTTGGGAAATTTTCTGCCATCACTTCTTTGAACAGTTTCTTTTAATGTCATCTGCACTCTCTCCTGTTTCTTCCTTGACTCCAATCAGTCTCACATTATTCTTTTTTGCATCATCTAGCAGCTGCTGGATTGATTTCTTGTGGTCCTTTACTATTTTAAAGCAATTTTCTTTTTCCTGGCCACTAATTGCAATCTTATCTTCTATATCTGAAATTCTGTCCTCACATTGGTTCATTCTGCTGTGTTGACTTTTAATGGAGTTTTTTTTTTTTGGTACCAGGCATCGAACTCGGATCCTTGCGCTTGTGTAGCAGGTGGTGAAACCACTGAGCTAAATCCCCAGCCCTCGGTGGAGTTTTTAATCTCCTGGAAATCTGTTTGCATCTGTTTTATGGATTCCATTTGTTTCCTATTTTGGGATTCCATCATGTTCCCCAGCTCCTCCGTTTTTTTATCTGTGTCCTCTCTAGCCTTATTAATCATGTCTTGTACTAGGAGTACAATCTCTGCTGTTATCTGAGAAATTATTTCTGATTTCATTTTTCCATATCCTCTTTTGTTGCCAGTTCAGGGAGTCCAGGTGGTTGAGTATCAGACTGTTCCATTTTATTTCCCTTTGGGGTTGCTTTAGGTTATCTGGAAGTCTGATTTTGACATTTGTTTATGTGTCTTCTCATTTCAACGTGTGTGTGGGGGTGAGAGGATGCTGCTGGCTCCCACGTGACACACCTCCTCAGTCCTGGGGGCTGTGATATAGCAGCCTGGAAGGTTTTTCCTCATTGCTGGGGGTGGCTCTGCTTCTGGGCACTGGGGGTGGTGGTACGGCTGCCTGGAAGGCTCCTCCTCAGGGCTGGGGGCAGCTCTGTTCCTTGGTGCTGGGGTGGTGGTACAGCATCCTGGAAGGCTCTTCCTCAGGTTGATGTAGTATTTAATGTAGAGTTTTTGAGCTTTTGAAGTCCAAGGTTAAAGAGCTACCTCTGGTGAGAGCCTTCTTACTGGTGGGAACTCTTGCAGACTCTCAAGGTGGTATAGGTCATAACGGTGAGGTAGAGAGGTAGAGCAAGCTTGCTTGAGTCTGTCTATCTCTTCCCCTCTAGGGAATTTGAATGGAGGTTTGGAAATTGAACTTCTGGAACTGAATACATTTTTGTTATATGGATATTCCCTGTAATAGAATTTGTTTCCAAAAAGTAATTTCCATTTCTCTAAATAATAAAAATATTTCCAACAAAGGATGATTATGGAATATGGGAACTGTAGCTGCCATGCTGTTATGAGTCTACCATATGTTGAGCTCTTTTGCCGAGTGTCATTATGATTTATGAGCTACATATTTTACTGCCATTAGAACACTTGCACAATTAAGCTGGAATTAACTCAGTTAACTGCTCTCAGCCAAAGCTCCAAGATCCAGGGCCAAAAATAAATCCTTGTACTGATAGATGTTAACAGTTGTATAAAGCAGGCTTTTAAAATTGGTTTCTGGAAGCTAAATATTACTTGGTGTTACACCACAGACCTATCATTAATAAATGTCTAATTCAGAGTAGTAAAACAGACAGATTTTCTTTTAACAATGTAACAATGTTTATAGAAGTAGCAAACAACATCAATGATCACTTTTCCTCCTAAAGTCTTCTTTTTTGGTAAAATGCCTCTACAACTTGATAAATATTATCTCACTCATATCCCATACCCCTATTGTTTTCAGAAAATGGTACATAACAGCATTTGAGCAAATCTTGAAAAGGTGCAGTCATCCTGTTTCCCTCATGGTGGGTCAGGGAAGAAACCCGAAGTGGCCCAATGATCTCTCACTTCTCCAACTCAGTACTCTGGCTCTTGGCTTGAGCCATGTACTGTTTCAAAGCAATATCAAATGCCAGTGTTGTTATAACTAAATAATGAATCACTTTGGTGAGTGCTACATGGCATAAATATTTTTGTTTGTTTTTTTATGTTTTGTTTTTGGTACCAGGGATTGAACTCGGGTCCTTGCACTTTCAAGGCAGGCAGTGGAACCACTGAGCTAAATCTCTGCCCCCATAAATATTTTTTAATAGTGGGGAAATAACAAAATTTTCCATCTTAGCCATTTTCAAGTGGATGGTTCAGTAGTAAGCACATTCAAATTGTTGTACAGCAGATATTTGGAGTTTTTTTTAATCTTGCAAAAGTGAAATTCTGTACCCATTAAACTACTCTGCATTTCTATCTCCCCACTACCCTGGCAACCACTACTCTGCTTTATGTCTATGAATTTGACTCCTCCAGCTAGTGCATATAAATAGAATCATACAGTACTTTTCATTTCATAACACATTTATTTCACTTAACATAATGTATTCAAGGTTCATCTATGTTGGAGCACATATGAGAATTTTCTTCCTCTTAAAGACTATTCCATTGTGTGTTTATATCATATTTGTTTAACCATTCATTTGTTTATAGATGGACATTTGTGTTGCTTATACCTTTAACTACTGTGAATAATATATTGTAAATAGTTTTGTGCTATGAACATGGATGTGCAAATATATTTTTGAAACTCTGCTTTCAATTAATTTGGTATATACTCAGAAATGGAACTTCTGAACCACATGATAATTCTATTTTTAATTTTTTTGTGGCACTGCCATACTGTTTTCCACAGCAGCTGTACTCTTTTACATTCCAACCAGTAATGCACAAAGGTTCTAATTTCTTTATATTACTTTCAATTCTTTTGATCTTCTATGTGTGTGTGTGTGTGTGTGTGTGTTTATGTATTTGTGTATCTTGGCAATTCTATTGTGAGGTAGTATTTTACTGTAGTTTTGATTTACATTTCCCTAATTATTAGGGAAATGATGTTGAGTATCTTTTCATATACTTATTGACCATTTGTAAATCTTCTCCAGAAAAATGTCTTTCAAGTTCTTTGTCCATTTAAATCAATCAAGTTGCTTGCTTTGGTTGTTGAGTGGTAGGAATTCTTTATATATTCTGGATATTAACCCCCTGTTATATAATATTTGTATTTCTCCCATTCCAAAAGATAGCTTTCACTCTATTGATTGTGTCCTTTGATGCACTGTTTTAAATCTATTTTTACTTTTTTGCCTGTGGGTTTTTTTTTTTTTTTGCCTGTTGTTTTGAAGTAAAAAATATAAGAAATCATTGCCAAATCCAGTGTCATAATCCTTTCCCCTATGTTTTATAGTTTTAACTCTTACATTTATATCTATGATCCTTTTTGAGTAAATTTTTATATGTGATATGAAATAATAGTTCAACTACATTTTTTTTGCATGTGGATATTCATTTTTCCCAATGTGATTTGTTGAAAATACTTGAAATATCTTTTTAAATTCATCATATACACCTCTAATTCCCATACTCGGAAGGCTGAGGTAGGAGGATCGCTGCAAGTTGGAGGCCAGCCTGGACTACATAGTGAATTCAAGATCAGTCTGAACTACATAGCAAGACACTGTCTCAAAAAACAAAGAAACAACAACAAAATAAGCAAAACAAACAAATGAAAAAAATTTATCATGTGCTTTTAAATCAGGACAATGCTTAGGAACTTCAAATCTAAGAAGAACATCTTCTTAGAGTATGAATATGAAGACACAGCATCTGGAATCTTTAGTCATCTTCTTTATTGGTTCTAAGATCCAAAGAGCTCTAACAGCAAGCTTTGTAAAACATGAAGATGAAGTAACCTCTCCACACCTTCAGGAATCAGTATAAATTTGCATAGAAAAGGTCGATGAAGAAATCCAGGATGCTAACAGTAAAATAACTACTGGAGAATATTAAACACACTATTAGTGGATCCAAATCTAGCTCCTCACCATGTGACAGACCAATTAAAAGGTAAGATGTTGAGGCAAGAAAGGTGATTTTATTTAAAAAGTTGGCTCAACAAGGAGATGAACACTCTTGTCCAAGTCCATCTTGCCAGGAAGCCGATTTACAAGTGGTTTATGTAGATAGTTAATGGGTGTTCCTAGACTATTGGGCACCACTCACAGCAGGTGATGGGTAACTGTGGATTAGTGGGTATCTTCTCACAGCAGATGGGCCATAAAGTCCATTAAGGCAAAACCAGCTGTAAGTTCAGGTCCAAGATTGGGCAGCCCATTGGTTTAGGCCTTTGATGAGGGTGGCACATCATGGCAAGAGTGTCTGTGAGAGCTGAATGATCATATCTTAAACTAGGAATGGAGGAAGATGGGGAAATTCCTACAGTTCCTTTTGAGGGCCTGACCTAAGGACCTTCCAGTAGGCTGCACCTCTAAAGTTTCCACCATCTTCCAATTCTACCATCCCAGGAACCAAGTTTAAATATAGGCCTTTGGGGAACACTCAGACAAACCATAGCAATGCAGTATCAGGCCTGAGTATTTTAAAATATTCAAAGCTGGAATAAAGAATGCTGGTGAAGAGGAATATATCAAACTTGTAAAAATACTTGAACTTATACTGAAATTGAAATGTATTTCTTTTGGCAATGTTTGTTCAATGATGCTCCCTTCTTTCAAGAATGTCAAATGTTGAGATTAAAAAAATATTCAAGTTCATTTTCCTGAAACTCTAGGCTACTTGAAACTGTTTGTTATTGGGCTTTTCCCCAGCTGGTTGCTTACACCCTTGAGATGATATAGGATCAGCATTACTAAAGTTGGAAAAACTGAATTTGAATTAGTTGCAAAATATCCTGATTTATCATCATTCCTAGATTTATCATTATGTCCAGGTAGAAAAAAGTTCAATGTTTGAAGACCTCTAATAACATCAGGGAGACATGAATCATCATCGTTACCTATGAAAACATTTTGAGTGGCCTTCATTCCTTTGGTATCATTTTCTTCTGCTTGAAAGATTTTCTTTAGTATTTTTTGTAATGTAGGGGTTGGTGATGAATTCTTTTATCTTTTGGGTTTATCTGAAAAATTTCTATTTTGCCCTAATTATTGAAAGATTCTCACTCAGTATAGAAGTCTAAATTGGCAATTTTTTTGTTGTTTTCACACTTTAAAGCTATCATTCCACTGTTTCTTGTTTGCATTGCTTTCAGTGAGAAGTCTACTGTCATTCTTTGTTTCTCTGCATACAATGTAATTTTTTATTCTTCTAACCATAATTAAGGTTTTTCTGTTTACCATTAGTGTGAAGCAATTTGATTATAATAGTCTTGGTTTAGTTTTCTTTGTGCTTCTTGTGTTTGGGGATTATTCATCTTCTTGGTTTTGTTGATTTGTAGTTTTCCTCAGTTTTGGAAAAGTTTTAGTCACTGATTCTTCAAATACTTTTTTATTCCTCCTTTCTCTTTCCAGAGCCTAATTATATGTATATTAGGTTAGTTGAAGTCTCATAACCATCTGATATTCTGGGTTTTTCTTCTCTCTCTTGTATTGTTTCATACATTTAAAAAATAATTTCTATCTTAAAGATGGTATCAAATGTGCAAAACAGAGCATCACCTTTATCTGCTTTGATGGTATGAAGAAATTATTCAAACTTAGCATAAGGCATCTATATATGAGGGGGAGAAGGAAATTGTTATAGTTAAAAGCATGGATTCTGGGACCAGACTGCATGGTTCACATCCTGGATCCTTACTAGCCTTGTGATCTTGAACTTTTTCTGCTTAGCTATTCATTTCTAATATGGGAATGGCATCAATACTTGTCTATTAGAATTATGGCTCCATTTCACAGATGGAAATGTAAACTAAAGAGGCCAAGATCCTAATAGAGGCAGAGCTAAATTTTGAATCCAGGGATATTTGAAATGAAATTTCATACTGGGAGCCCTCACTGATAAAGCTTCCTCAGATATTTTATAAACCCATCAAGAGTTTTGAGTTTTGGTTCATGAATTGTTTAGAGCTTTAAAAGATGATTCCTTAAATAGAAGACCTCCTGCAGTGTATGGACTGTCCCACTCAACAAAGACTTGTATTGCTTCAAACACAATTTTAAAATGTTTCTCTGGGAATTCATGAAGATGAATTATAATGATCAGAGCTTAGAACAGAAATCCACTTTACATGAATCACAAAGTCTTCTTTTGTGTGGTTTTGGTATACATGGATATTTCTAGGTATTCAGTTTTGATAAAGTTGGGGGAAATTGCTTTCTTGTACTCTAAATTTATTAAGAGCTGTTCAGCATTACAAAAAAAATCACATAATGAAAAGCAATGCCTTTTGTGCTATTTGAGTCACCACATCAATACATTGCATCATTCTGTGTTCTTAGTCATTATATAATTCTATTTATCATGTATCTACCTTTCTTTCTAAATATGGTACTATATACAATATACTAATTTGGTAGTGATTTCAAAGTATCAAATATTTTAAAAGTAAAAGTATGTTCTATTGAATGTAAGTTAATATTATTATTTAAGTACAATTTAAATATATTGAAATGTAGTAAAGTATCAAATAAAGCAATATAAACAAATGCAAGGGTTAAATAAAGGATATTCAATATAAATGGCTGATTTTTGCACATGTTTCAGTGTAGTAGTACTGGAGAATTTGTATATTAAAAACCATATGACTTCCTTAGCATGTGCAAGGTCCTGGGTTCAATCCCTAGCACTGCAAACAAAACAAAAAGCAGCATATGACTTTTTTTTTGGTACCAAGAATCGAACTCAGGACCTTGTGCTTGCAAGGCAGGCACTGTGCCACTGAGCCAAATCCCGACCCAGAAGCATATGACTTTTAAAGATTAACTTCCTATAGTTAGAGTATTACACTGATTTTTTTAAAAGACTATTTTTGAAATTTTTTGTGTATTTATTGGCAGTGAACTGAGAGCTTTGAGTGTGCAAGGCAAGTACTCTACTATTCAGCTACATCCCCAATCCAAAGATTGCTTTTTTAAGAGTAGTATTAGATTCATAGTAAGGCTGAGAAGAGAGTATATAAATTTCCCATAAACCCCACAACCCCACACATGCACAGCTGACCCCCATTACCAACATCTCCAGCCAAGGTAGTACATTTATTATAATTGACAAACCTACACTGACACATAATTGTCATCCAAAGTCCATAATTTGTATTAGGGTTCATTCTTGATTATTCTATGGGTTTGGACAAATATGTAATGACATGTATCTATCATATTATATCATACTGAGTATTTTCACTGGCCTTAAAAGCCCCTGATATTTTAAAAGTGTGTATGCAAATTACATTTTTTAATTAATTCCACTTCAGGATGTTCAAGAGGTGCTGCAAAATGTTACAAGAATGGACATTGGAGCCAGGGATTTAGCTCAGTGGCGCCACGCCTTCCTGACAAATGCAAGGTCCTGAGTTCGATCCCTAGTACCAAAAAAAAAAAAAAGAAAAAGAAAAGAAAAGAATGGACACTGGGTCTCTCTTGGGTGAGAACCATTACTGCGAGACCAGTCTTCACATGAAATCATCAGTACTTTTATCTCTGCTCTAGCCCTTGTTTCAATGCAATGTTTTTTATTTGTTTTTGCTCCTTTTTTTTTTTTTTTTAAACCTTCTTGCCTTCTTTGAGAGTGTTTGTTCCCATAAGCAGGGTCAGAAACAGCCAATATTATACTAAATAGACAAAAACTGAAATCCTTCATGCTAAAATCAGGAACAAGACAAGGATGTCCACTATCACCACTCCTGATCATTATAGTTCTGAAACATTAGCCACAGCAATTAGACAAGAGAAAGAAATAAAAGGAATAAAGATAGGAAATGATATATACATTCAGTGCAATCCCAATTGAAATTCCAACAGCATACTTCACAGAACTTGAGGAAACAATTCAAAAATTCATTTGGAACAAGAAGAGACCTAGAAAAGCAAAAGCAATTCTAGGCAACAAAGACAAGGTAGGGGGTATCACAGTCTCCAACTTGAAACTATACTACAAAGCTACTGTGATAAAAATAGCATCATACTGGGAAATAAACAGACCTAAGGATCAATGGAACAGAGTAGAAGTTGTAGAAACAACTCCAAACATACTCAGCTACTTCATCTTTGACAAAGGAGCCAAACACCCTCACTGGAGGATAGATAGCCTCTTTAATAAATGGTGCTGAAAAAACTGAGTTTCAACTTGACAAAGATTAAAACTAGACCTATATCTCTCACCATGTACTAAATTAAAATAAAAATGGATCAAAGATCTAAATATTAAAACAGCAACACTAAACCAGCTGGAAGAGAGGTTAGGTAGAACTCTTGAAAACATTGGTGTAGGAAAAGATTTTATGAACAAAACCTCAGTTGCATGTGAACTAGCACAAACAATCAACAACTGGGATCTCATCTTATTAAGAATCTTCGGCACAGTCAGAGAAACCACCAACATAGTGAAAAGACAAGTCACAATGTGGGAAAAAATTTTTACCAGCTGTTCCTCAAAGGACTACTATCTAGAATATATAAAGAACTTCAAAAAAATCAGACCTCCCAAATTTAAAGACCCAGTCCAAAAATGTGTTCTCATGAATCTCCAAGCCCCAGCCTGGGAGTACCAAGCAACTAAAGTCCTATAACATCATGAAATAATGAAATGGATTCTGTGATAATGGTGACTGCAAAGTACAATAGAACTAGCTGAAGACAGGGTGGGGGAGGTGCTCATGAGACTATTATTTGGAAAGGATAATGATGACAAAAGAAATCATGTTTTAGGTTTAGTCCTAGGAGGTGGGTTGAGATGCCAAGGGAATCAAACTAAATTTTAGTACTTCCGGTCCTGTCTACATATGTCAGAGCTGTGTTCAGAAAGCAGGCTTTAAAACTCATCTCCTAAAGGAAAGCACTAAATGCATTTTGGTTTTGAGGCAAAGTTTAGAGAAACAATGAGAGATGAAATGGTTGAAATTTTCTCTTGGAAGTGCTGAAGGAAAAGCAGCCTGGCGCTTAATACTTGACAAACACAACAGCACAGTCTCCTGTGTCCTGTCCCTCCAGCGCAAAGACTTTGACTCATTAGTCAGCTCTTTGCACAAGTATTACTTTGTTTTCTTTTCTTTGCAATGCCTGCCTTTAGGTCTCTAGTTAAAAAAAAAAAAAAAAAAATTGCAGCTGAGCTTCACAAAAAAATGTGTCTCCAGCTTCTAGCTAAACAAAATCTTCCCTGACGTAACAGGAACAAATCCTCATCAAAGTTATGTGCTTCGTGCCACACCCTGTGGCCACAAACCCAGGCTCTCTCAGTTGGAAAAAGAAACACGCTTCAGAGGGAAAAACAAGTTGCAGCTGGCCACCGTGATGATTAAGCAAGCAGCGTGACTTCCGCCAGTTCTCCCACAGAAGGAGAGCCTGGAGGAGGCACTAGGGCAAGGAGGCCACAGCCCCACAAGCCAAAACCAGTCCGTCAAGAAGAGAACTCAGTGGAAAATACAAGCAACTGCCAGTGTGTCAGTTGATTTTCTGGGGTGGATTATAAGTTCTTTAGATATAACAGAAGTGATTTTTTTCTTTTATCTTCAGGAATAGTGCATCAATTTTTTGTATCAGTAGCGTTTTCCTACTTTCTATTCACCTGCTGTTGCCCCCTGTAAAAATGTAGGAAGGGAAACAAAAGTGAGGTCTTATGTTTTCCATGCAAAATGGCACTTCTGCCCCTACTCCTGCTTCAGAAACCATGGCAACAACCTTTCTACAGTGCAGCTGGCTGTAGCTGGAATTTCAACCTTGGTATTCACTGTGGACATGGCTGCCCTAGTCCAGGCCCTTCCATCAGTAAAAGCACCTTCTGCTTCTCCTTCCTGCCATGCCTCCTGAGACACAATTCTAATATGTCGATGTTTTGTTTTATTTGGTGGAGGTGATGAGCAAACCATAGCATATTGAACAATTGAAAGTGTGACTAGGGGGTGATTAAGAAATGCAATAATTGAAAAATGCATCTCTACCTTAGAAAATGCCAAGGAATTCTACGGATTTGTTTCAGGCTTTGGGAGGAATGTGTCAGCATGTTGTTTACAGAATAACATTGACTTTAAGATGCTAATCAGAGTTTAGGGAGAGGAAACTCTTTGTCTATGTATGCACATGGATAAGGCCAAAGAGTTATCTTTGTCTTTTCAAAGGAACAGAGGAAGGCATGTTGGATTTCATTTTCTTTTTTTTTGTTGTTAAATTCTTTTATTGGTACATTTTAGGTATACTATACAATTACATTTCTCATTGAGAACTGTACCTTTACATAATGCATCCTGGTTCTTATTTTTTCCCCAATCCTAGCCCCCCCTTCACCCCCTCCACCCTTCCCTATTTACAAAGACTTTGTTTCCATTTTTTCCATTTCTCATCATTTTTCCTTTCCCTTCTTTCCTTTCCCCTGCCCCTCCCACTACCCCTAGCCCTTTGGACCTTTTCTTCCTGTTTTGCATTATCAATTATTCATTCTAATCATTGGTACATTTTAGGTATACAATAAAATGACATTCATCATTGGAAATTTGCACCTTTATATAATCTCTCTTGGTTCTTATTTTCCACCCTTGCCCATCCCTCCCTTTAACCCCTCCATTCCTCCCAATTTACAAAGATTTTGTTCCTATTTTTCCATTTTCTCATATTAATCCCATTCCCTTCTATCCTTTCCCCTAGCCCTCCCACTTCCTTCCCCTTTGCCCCTTTTCTTCCTATTTCACATTACCTATTATACATTTTAGTCCTTATTTACACTTTCGGTTTCTCACACCAGAGAAACTAATCAGTATTTATACATGTGTGTCTTATTTTTTTCACTTAAGAGTATTGCTTCAATGTGCATCCACTTAGCTATAAATGTGTCTAATTTCTCATTTTGTATGGCTGAGTAGTACTCCATTTTATAAAAAAACCACATTTTCTTTATCCAGTCTCCAGTTGATGGGCTTTTGGGCTGTTTCCAAGTTTTAGCTATCACAAACTGTGCTGCTATGAACATGGGCACACATATATCACTGTGGTTTGATTCTTTTAATTCTTTGGGGAAGATCCCCAGCAGTGGAATAACGGGGTCAAATGGGACTTCCAGTCCTAGTTCTTTGAGGTATCTCCATACTGATTTCCACAGTGGTTGCACCAGTCTACACTCCCACCAGCAGAGGAGCAGGGTTCCTCTTTCCCCACAGCCCTGCCAGCATTTGTTATTGGTTGATTTCATGATAGCAGCCATTCTTTCTGGAGTGAGGTGGAATCTCAGCATGGTTTTCATTTGCATTTCTCAAACGACCAGTGATGTTGAACATTTTTTCATGTATTTATTTTCTATTTCTACTTCTTTGTCTGAGAAATGTCTGTTCATTTCAGATGCCCATTTTTGGATTGAGTCTTTAAATTTGGGAGGTCTGATCTTTTTAAGTTCTTTATAGATTCGAGATAGTAGACCTTTGTCTGAGGAAAAGCAGGTGAAGATTTTTTTCCCACATTGTGGGTTGTCTCTTCACTCTGCTGGTGGTTTCTCTTGCTGTGCAGAAGCTTTTTAATAAGAAGAGATCCCACTTGTTGATTGTTTGTGCTAGTTCACGGGCAACTGAGATTTTGTTCATAAAATCTTTTCCTACACCGATGTCTTCAAGAGTTCTACCTAACCTCTGTTCCAACTGGTTCAGAGTTTCTATTTTAATATATAGATCTTTAATCCATTTTGTTTTTAGTTTAGTGCATGGCGAGAGATATAGGTCTATTTTTAATCTTTGGCAAGTTGAAGCCCAGTTTTTCCAGCACCATTTATTAAAGAGGCTATCTATCCTCCAGTGAGGGTGTTTGACTCCTTTATTGAAGATGAGATGGCTGAGTGTGCCTGGCATTGTTTCTGCACCTTCTAATCTGTTCCACTGGTCCTCAGGTCTGTTTCTTTGCCAGTATCATACTGTTTTTATTACAGTAGCTTTGTAGTAGAGTTGCAAGTTGGGGATTGTGATACCCTCTTCCATGTCTCTGTTACGTAGAATTGCTTTTGCTATTCTGAGTCTCTTCTTGTTCCAAATGAATTTTTGGATTGTTTTCTCAAGGTCCATGAAGTATGCTGCTGGGATCTCAATTGGAATTGCATTGAATCTATATAGCAGTTTTGGAAGTATGGCCATTTTCACTATATTAATCCTTCCTACCCAGGAGCAGGGGATGTCTGTCCATTTTCTGATAGCATCTTCAATCTCTCTTTTCAGAGTGCCATAGTTTTCAGAGAAGAGGTCTTTGATTTCTTTTGTTAGGTTGATTCCTAGGTATTTCAGTTTTTTGGATGCTATTGTGAAAGGAATTATTTGCCTATTTCTCTCTCAGTGAGTCTGTCATTGGTGTAGAGGAAAGCTATTGATTTTTGTGTGTTGACCTTGTAACCAGCTACTTGACTGAATGTGGTTATTAAGTCTAGAAGACTTTTGGTGGAGTTCTTGGGGTCTTCTATATAGAGTATCATGTCATCTGCAAATAATGACAATTTGACTTCTTCATTACTTATCTTTATTCCTTTTATTTCTTTCTCTTGTCCAATTGCCGTGGCTAATGTTTCCAGAACTATATTGAACAAGAGTGGTGATAGTGGACATCCTTGTCTTGTTCTTGATTTTAGTGTGAAGGATTTCAGTTTTTGACCATTTAGTATGATATTGGCTGTTGGTTTTTCATAGATGGCTTCTATCAGTTTGAGGTAGAGACCATCTATTCCAATTTTTTGTGGGGTTTTTATCATAAATGCATGTTTTGTCCCTGGCTCTATTGATATAGTGTATTACATTGATTGATTTGTGTATATTGAACTATCCCTGCATCCCTGGGATGAATCTCACTTGATCAGGGTGTATGATCTTCTTGATGATCTTTTGCATTCTGTTTGCCACTATCTTATTAAGGATTTTTGCATCTATGTTCATTAGTGAGATTGGCCTATAGTTCTCTTTTTCAGTTGGGTCTTTCTCTGCTTTGGGGATCAAGGTGATGCTTGCTTCCAGGAATGAATTTGGGAGTATTGCTTCCCTTTCAACTTCATTGAAGAGTTTAAACAGTAGTGGCAGCAGTTCCTCTCTAAATGTCTTGTAGAATTCAGCAGTGAAGCCATCAGGGCCAGGGCTTTTCTTAGTTGATAAGTTTTTAATTACATTTTCAATTTCATGGTTGATATTGGGTTGTTCAGAATTTTTAGGTCTTCTTCGTTCAACTTTGCTAATTCATATGTATCTAGGAATCTGTCCATTTCTTCTGTGTTGTCCATCTTATTGGCGTATAGGTTCTGGAAGTAGGTATTGATGATCCTCTGGATTTCTGCTGGGTCTGTTGTAATTTCACCCTTTTCATTCCTAATTGCATGGATTTGGGCCTTTTCTTTCCTTTTTCTGACAAGGTTGGCTAAAGGTTTGTCAATTTTGTTGATTCTTTTGAAGAACCAACTCCTGGCTTCATTGATTTTTTGGAATCGTTTTCTTAGTCTCCATTGCATTTATTTCTCCTCTGATGTTTATAATTTCCTCCCTTGTATGAGCTGTGGGTTTGTCCTGCTCTTCTTTTTCTAGAAGCTTGAGGTTCAGCATTAGGTTGTTTAATTGGGCTCGTTCTGTTTTCCTAATATGCGTATTCACTGCTATGAATTTCCCTCATAAGACTGCTTTCATTGTGTCCCATAGATTCCGATATGTTGTATTGTCATTGTTATTTAATTGAAGGAACTGTCTGATTTCTTCTTTAATTTCCTCTGTGACCCATTGGTTATTCAGAAGTGTTTTGTTCAATTTCCACATGTTTATGAAATTTTTCGAGTGTCTTTTACTATGGATCTCTAATTTCATCACACTATGGTCTGATAATATACACGGGATAACTTCAATTCCTTTGCAGTTACTTAAACATGTTCTGTGTGTGAGTATGTGGTGTACTTTAGAGAATGACCCATGTGCAGCTGAGAAGAATGTGTATTCTGATTTTGTGGGGTGGAAGACTCTATAAACATCTGTTAAGTTCATTTGTTCAAGAGTTCAATTGAGTTCTAGTATTTCATTACTTATTTTTAGTCTAGTTGATCTATCTATTTGTGACAGTGGGGTGTTGAGGTCCCCCAGTACAATTGTATTAGTGCATATATGACTTTTCATGTCCATTAGTATTTGTTTTATATAGTTGGGTGCACTAGTGTTTGGTGCATAGATATTTATGATTGTCATCTTTTCCTCTTGGATTCTTCCCTTTACAAGGATGTAGTGTCCTTCTTTGTCTCTCTTAATCAGTGTTGGTTTGCAATCTACTTGATCTGCAAAGAGGATAGCTACTCCTGCTTTTTTTCGGGTTCCTGTCACCTGAAGTATTGTTTTCCATCCTTTAACTTTCAGTCTATGAATTTCCTTTTGAATTAAGTGTGTTTCTTGTATGCAGCATATTGTTGGATTTTGCTTCTTGACCCATTCTGCCAGTCTATTTCTTTTTATTGGTGAATTGAGACCATTAACATTGATGGTTATAACTGAAACGTATTGATTTGTCATTGGCATGACCTTTTCTTTTTGTTGAGTTCTCCCCCTTTACATTTAATTTCTTGTCATGCCAGATGGGTTCATTCTACTTTGCTTCCTGGTGTGATCCTCAATGTCTGTTCCTAGGATATTGTGTAAAATTCTTTGGAGTTCTTGTTTGGTATTCACGAAGTTCCTAAGGTGCTCTTTGTCATGAAAGTATCTTATTTCCTCATTAATTTTGAAAGATAGTTTTGCAGGGTACATCAATCTGGGTTGGAGGCTGTGTTCTTTTAGGGCTTGGAATATGTCACTCCAAGCTGTTCTTGCCTTGATGGTTTGTGTTGAGAAGTCTGCTGTGATTCTGGTGGGCTTTCCTTTGTATGTGATTGGTTTCTTTTCTCTAACTGCTTGTAGAACTTTGTTCTTCTGTTGAGTTTCTGGAATCTTAACAATTATATGCCTATGTGTAGATTTTTTTTGATCAAGGCTAGCTGGAGTCCTATATGCCTCACTTATCTGTATGTCAAGCTCTTTTCCCCTTTTTGGGAAGTTTTCTGCCATTATTTCTGTGAAGAGTTTTTTATGTCATCTGCACTCTCTCCTGTTTCTTCATTGACTCCAATCAGTCTTATGTTATTTTTCTTTGCATCATCTAGCAGCTGCTGGATTGATTTCTCATGTTCCCTTATAATTTTGAAGCAAGTTTTCTTTTCCTGGTCATTAATTGCAATCTTATCTTCTATATCTGAAATTCTGTCCTCACATTGTCTCATTCTGCTATGGAGACTTTCAATGGAGTTTTTCATCTCCTGTAAATCTATTTGCATCTGTTTTATGGGTTCCATTCATTTCCTGTGTTGGGATTCCATCATGTTCCTGAGCTCCTCTCTAGATTTATTAATCATGTCTTGCAATAGGAGCACAATTTCTCCTGTTATCTGAGAAATTATTTCTGATTTCATTTTTTCCAAATCCCCTTCTGTTGCCAGTTCAGTGGATCCAGGTGGTTGAGTATGAGTTTTCCATCTCATTTCCCTTTGGGGTTGCTGTAGGTGATCTGGAAGTCTGGCTTTGAGACTTATTTACGTGTTTTCTCATTTTGACTGAGGGGGGGCTGCTGTTGGCCCCTGCACGGATTACCTCCTCTGAGCTGGGAGAGGTGGGACAGGGGCCGGGAGCAGCAGCAGAGATGGTGGCCCAAGAGCCCTTTCCTCTGGGCTGGGAGCAGCAGGAGGGATGGTGGCTGGGAAGCCCCTTCCTCTGGACCAGGAGCAGTGGGATGGCGGCTCAGTAGCCCCTACCTCTGGGCCAGGAGTGGCGGGACTCAGTACCATGGTCTGGTGGTCTGGTGTCCTCTGTGTCTTTGTAGTGTGGAACCAGGTGGCTGTACAGAGGAGCGGGGGGTGGGGGGTGGGGTGTTGCCCAGTGGATTTTTCTCAGGGCACGGGCTGATTCGGTGTGTTCCGGGTGACTTGCAACCTCGGTAGGGAGTGTTCAGACCTGCCTGTCTGCAGCGGACTGATTCAGCATGTTCTGCTTGACTCCTGACATCCTGGATTTCATGTTAATAATAGCAGTAATGATAGCTAGTGCTTCTTGTGCTTTACTCTTTGTGAAGCCCTGTGCCGTGTATTTCCTGTACAGTAACTCATGTATTCATCACAATAGACCTGCTAGTTTCGTTGCACACATGAGGGTACAGAAGCAAAGATACAGCCTTGCAGAGCTAGTATGAGACAGAATTGGGATTTGAATTCATGTCTGGCTTCACAAGCTTCTCACCACTCACACACTGCATTAGGTTGAGTAGTTGGGGACAGAATTCACTCCATCTGACTCCTATCCCCACTCCCCCGGGTCTGTGCCTTTGGAATTTGGGGAACTTTTCTTGGTTCTCCTGTCTTTGGTCCCATCATACCCAGGTTACTCACCTTTTTGTTTTTTGCAATTGAGATAATAAATGCAATTATTACTATTGTCTGGTGATGTGGAGTACTCTTGTCCACTCTTAGAAAACACAAGATGAATGCGTGTTTGGCAAAGTTTGATGCGGACAGTGCTTGGCATGCTTAAGCTAAGGGAATGTGAGTCTGTAGTTTGAGTATTGAAAACACAACAATTGCGCCAGGAATTTAGCTCAGTGGTTCTGCTGCCTGTCTCACATGCTCAAGGTCCCGAGTTCAATCTCCGGTACCAAAAAAAAAAAAAAAAGAAAAAAAAGAAAACACTACAATTAAGAATGGGCTGCGAGCAGTGGTGCATGCCTGTAATCCCAGAATTTGGGAGGCTGAGGCAGAAGGATCACTGTGAGATTGAGGTGAGCCTGGGCTATACAGTGAGTTCAAGTCCAGTTTGAACTACATAGGGAGACCCTGCCTCAAAAAAACAAAAACAAAAACAAAACAAAATAAAATGAACGAGCCATGCTAGGGAAGCCTGCTTTCCCTACTCTCTGAAAGGGTAAGGCTTTTTGTTTGCATGCTTGCTCTTGTCACAGACTCCAAACTGCAGGGTTGATGGTTATGTGAAGATGATTTCTGTATACTGAGGCCCAGTGGACACCTGGTTTGCATAGCAGCCATGGGAAATCTTGAGTATCACGGCAGGTTACTAGGACTCCTATTTGAGCAAGAGCCCCTCAGGTTCTGGGGAAAACAGGGTAATAAATTGGGGGAATTAAAAACTCTTAAAGCATCAAGATGAAGAATCTCAGATAAAAATGTGATCCAGCCTACTCCCAATTAAGGGGACTGAGTTACTTGAGAAACAGAGTTATGTCTTGAAAGAGAAAAGAAAAAATGATCCCATCTTAGTTGAAGAGTTCAAGGGCAGTAGGGGAGAAATACAAGGGATAATCAAAATATATGATGTATGTTTAAATAAAAAAAATTACAGTGAAAATCACATTACCATTAATTCCTCTCAAAATACTTCCCCTTGGTTAGAAAACACTTATCTCATTGTTGTTGCCACTTTCTGAAGCAATGTCTTTTTTCTGAAGTAATGTCTTTATGAGGGGTGATAAAAAATACAATTAATGCTGCTGCCAACTGCAATCCAATGGCAAGGTAGGCTTGTAAAAATATTATGGTGTACCCTCATCCACCTTATTCAGTGGATCTGGCACTGTGCAACTTCTGGCTCTTCCCCAAAGTAAAAATGACTGTGAAAAACAAATGTTTTGAAGTGATTCAAGACATTAAGGCAGCCACAACAGTGCAACTAAAGAAAGTCATGAAAGAGGTTAATGTGTTCCAAGCAAGAGGGAGTATTTTGAGGGGAATTAACGGCAATATTTCTTTCACTGTAACACATTTTTTTAAAAGGAGCAAGACAAAGAGAGTTACTTTTGGGGGTTTTAGGTCCCACGACATTCCTGGAAAACTAGGACTCCAAACTAATTGGCAACTGTCCCCAAAGACAGAAAGCCAGAATCATGGTTGAATTGTGCTTGCATTATGTCTCAGTTACTTTCTCGTCACTGAGACACAATACCTGTCATCCACAATTTAAAGACTCCTCCTTTAAGGTTTATTTTGGCTCACAGATTTTAGAGGTCCCCATTCTGACTTCCAGGCAGGGCAGCATGGCAGAGAGGCATGGCAATGGAGAAACAGTTCACAGCATGGCAGGGGGACATAGAGAGAGAGATCAAGGGAGGAGGGAGATACGTCCTTTCAGCCCCCAGCCCCAAGGACCCTTCTCTTCTATCTAGGCTTTACCTTCTAACATCACATTTATCTATAAACATATCAGTGGACTAATCCACTGTTGAACATCATGCTCCCATGACCCACTCACCTCCCAAAAACCCTACCTATGAGCACAGGAGGCTTGGGAGGGGTATTTAGATATAAGCCATAATATGCCACCCCTGGCCCCCAAAAGACTCATGTGTATCTCTTTATGCAAAATGCATTTAGTCTGTCTCTAAGCATTGTCAAAGTACTAACAGTTTCAGCATTGCTGAAAAGTTCAAGTACAAAGTCTCCTCTGAGATTTAAGGCCTAGTCTTACCTATGAGCACCTATAAAAGTTAAATACTTCTAACATATAATGGCATAGGGTAATCATTCTCATTCCCAAAGGGAGAAATAGAGGGGATAGAAAGGAGTGGAAACAAAGTAAGACTGAAATCTAGCAGGGAAAACATTAAATGCTGTAATTCCATGTCCAGCATCCATGTCATATTGTGGTGAGTTGTGAACTCCAAAGGACTTGGGTGGCTCACCCCTATGGCACTGCCAGTGGTTGTAGCCCTTGTGTCCTTTCTTGGGCTGGCTTTTTTTATACCTTGTGACTTTCCTCAGACAATCCACATTTCTGCTTCTCCAACTTTCTGGAGTCTCCACTACATTTTCAGCTTCACACTCATAGCTTCACGAATTACCCTCTCAGGGGCACACAGTCTGAACCCCCAGGCCTTCTGAAATCTGAGTGGAAGCTTCCCTGGTCTCACAACTCTTGCATTCTGCATGTGTGTAAACCAGTGCCACAAGGATAATGTCAAGATCTGCCACCAGCTCAAGCAGTAACTGAGCCCTTTTGCATCTTGGTGGTGGTTGTAAAAGCATCTAAGTGCTTGGCTGGCTGAGCCTGCTAAACAATCCCCAGGGAATCAATTCCCTAGGAAGTCCTTCTCCAACAGAGTGCCCTGGGGCTCTCTTCTCAAATAAAAGTCTTTTACTTTCTCACTTTAATAATTTTGAGCCTTTTAAGGGTGGGGCCTTGATGAATCCTCACACACAATTTTCCTTATCATCTTGTTTTAAAGTACTTGGCTTCTTTGTAATGCTAATCTTTTCAGCAACCAAGCTCTCTTCTGCTCCATCTTTGCACACCAACTTTACTGGAGCTTCCTTTCTGGACAGACTCAAAACTTTTACATCATTAAGGTAGGCTATTTGCTCTTGATTCTCAAGCTGGAGCTGGTTAAAAGGTCCAACAGTACCCAAGCCACAGACTGAATGTTTGACTGCCTTGAAATTCTCTCAGCTAGATTAATTAATCTGCTGCCCTTAATCTCAGCCTCTCTCAAGGTCTCAGGACAGGAGCAAAATATAGATAAATTTTCTATCAGAGCATAATACTCATGGCCAGGAGTCCAACTCTCAATGGAGTCCTTGTGCCCAATTGAAACCTCCTGATCCTGATCATTCCTATCTGCTTTTTTTTTTTTTTTTTTTTTTAAGTCATCATTCTGAACTTCTGAGCTCTGACCAGAAACTCCCATCAGCTTTGACTTACAGGGCTATTTCTTCAGCCAGTATCTCTAAACCTTTCCAAACTCCTTCTGTGAACTGGTTCCTAAGATGTCTGAACCACATGTTCAGGTAGCAACACAGCAATAATCCCACTTTTGGTACCAAAATATATCTTTGTTACTTTCTCATCACTGAGACAAAATAGCCAACACCCACAACTTAAAGGAAGAAGGGTTTATTTTGGCTCACAGTTTGTAGAGATTTCCATCCATAGTCAGCTGGCTCCAAGGCAGGATGGCATGACAGGGGGACATGACAGTGGAGAAACAGTTTATGGAATGTTAGCAGAAAGCAGAGAGAGAGAGAAAAATCAAGAGAAGAGGGAAGGAAATATACCCTTCAAGCTATGCTCCCAGTGACCCACATCCTTCAACCAAGCTTTACCTCCCAACATCATAGTTAGCTATAAGATCATCAGTAGACTAATCTATTGATGAGTCTCATACCCCCGTGATCCAATCTCTTCCCAAAAACTCTACCTATGACTGCAGGAGGCTTTGAGGGGACATCTAGAGATAAACCGTAATACTTTCTTATGCATATGAAGTCCTAACATATAGCAGCCAAGAATGTGACCTACTTTGGATATAGAGTGTCTATAAAAGTAATCAAATTAAGATAAATTTGTTAGAGTGGGCTCAATCTGACTAGTGTCCTTATAAAAAGGGGAAATTTGAAGGTGGACCTTCATTCAGGGAAAGCACTATGTAAACATGAAGAAAGACATCTTGGTGCATTTACAAGCCAAGGAATGCTGAATATTGCCAGCAAACCTCTACAAACTAGAGAGGCAGGGAATAGATTCTCCATCACAGTTTTCAGAGGGAAGCAACCCTGACACAATCTTGATCTTGCATTTTGAGCCTCCAGAACAGAGAGACAATAAATTTCTATTGTTTTTTTAAATTAAATTCTTTTATTGGTACATTGTAGGTATACAACACAATTGCATTTCTCATTTCTCATTGGGAACTTGTACCTTTACATGATGCATCTTGGTTCTTATTTTTTCCCCATTCCTAGCCCTCCCTTCACCCCCTCCACCCTTCCCTATTTACAAAGATTTTATTTCCATTTTTTCCATTTCTCATCATTTTTCCTTTCCCTTCTTTCCTTTCCCCTGCCCCTCCCACTACCCCTACCCCTTTGGACCTTTTCTTCCTATTTTACATTATTGATTATTCATTCTAATCATTGGTACATTTTAGGTATACAATAAAATGACATTCATCATTGGAAATTTGCACCTTTGCTAAATTTCTATTGTTTAAGCCATCTGTTTGTGGTACTTTGTTATGGCAGCCCTAGGAAACTAACATACTCAGTAAAACGCTTAAGAGCCTGAGGCATCGGAACATTTTAGTTGTAATATTAGAGAACCAAAGGGATGGCTGCTCCCATGATCATGATGAGATTATGCCCCTTAAATGGTATTCACTGTCCAAGCTGTGTTCTGGTAAATGGCTGGGAGGTCCTCCACATCGAATCCTATGAAATGCTATATGCAAAAATATTTTATTCAATAAACACAGGTAAGTACCATGAGATTTAAAAACCCTGACATGTAAAATTCGATGAAAGTCCAGTCATCTCCTTTTAAAGACAGGACCCATTGGACCTCATCACCAGCTCTGCAGTACTGGCAGTCCTCCAACAGTGAGGTGCGTGGGGAGGAAAGTACAGCTTGGCAGGTGTCAGGAAACTGGGCACACAACAAGGTTTCGTTTCTCTCATCATACTTTGGGGCTCCTATATGGAATATTTAATTGAAAGCTCATGTGTTATGGGATGCCTCTTACTGGAACAGAAATCATGTTAAGAGACAATGGGCAAGATCACAGTGCCTCCTTCCCTTGTTTCTTGGCTTTCCTCAGAGGTGAGACTACAGCAGAGGTCATGGGTCTATTTAATCTACTTTTGTTTCTGGGCTTGCCCAGAGCATATCAAATTCTCATTTCTGAGGAACATATTCTCTGGAATGTGGTTTAGGAGACAGTAGCTGAGCAAATGCTTTTATAAAAAATACCTCTTTATTATGGATAATTTCAAACACATACTAAAGGAGGCAGACTACAATAATGAACCTGAACTTACAAATTTTATGCGCTACAATAACCATAAATTCATACCCACTCTTGTTTCATTTATACATTCTCCTTCTTCTTCCCCCACACTTGATTATTTAGAAGCAACTGGCAGCTAAGATATTATTTCATCCACAAATATTTCAGTAGTTATCTCTAAAGATAAAAGACATTTTTAAAAACCTCATGTTACCATGAAACCATGACCACACTTAAAATCTTAATGATATTCAATAACACTATTGTCTAGTCAGGGTTCAAGTCATTCTAATTACTTCATAATTTTTTAAAAGTTGGTTTATTTGAGAATCCAAAAAGCTCCATAAATTGCATTTGGTTTATTGTGTCTTGAGTTTTTTTTTTAAGTTATAGATTTTCATCTCTCTTCTTTTTCCTTCAAATATGTATAAGAAGACAGTCCAATTTTGCTTATTGTATTTTCATAGTACAGTATTGTTAACATGCTCCATTGGTTACTAGATTTAGATGCCTTGATTTGACTGAGGTTTGAGTTTTGGGCAGGATGTTTCATAGACAGTGTTGGATAGTCCATCAGGAAGCCTCTTATCTTTAGTTATCCCTCTTCTTGTGCTGTTAGTGGTTATTGATAGTCATAGCCTAGATCTTATTACATTTGAGACCTGCAAAATGATAGTTTAATTCTACTACTCTGTGAATATGCATGTGATATATAAGTGCAGAGAGACAAAGAAATTTTCCCCCATTAAGCATTGGTACCTGTCTTCACCTGTTTTCTGCTACTATGACAGAATAGCCAGAATTAGTCTGGCTAATTTATAAAGAAAATAAATGTAATACTATAGTTCTGGAGACTTGGAAGTCCAATATTAATAATCTGGCATCTAGCATTGGCCCTCTTGCCGTGTCATTTCATGGCAGAGGACATAACATAGTGAGAGCAAGGGGTGTGCGTGCTCAAGTCTCTCTTCTTACAAAGCCACCTGTCCCTATGATAGGACTCAGCTTATCCCAATTAACTCTCAAAGGCCTCACCTCCAATCACCTTCCACCTTTGAGTTTGGGGATTAAATTTCCAATACATGAACTTCTGGAGACACATTCAAGTTACAGCCATACCCTAGGGTACAACTCAAACAGAAAAGTCAGGTTCAGTGCTTAATTCTTTTCAGGCCAACTAGTTGGTGCACTAACGTCCATTGAAGACAACCTATGAATTTACTTTTAAAATTTCATTATAAATTTAGGGTTTTAAAAATTTAGTTAATATGTTTTAATCTATTGTTTGTGTTTTTTTTGCTTAAATTCTTTTATTGGTACATTTTAGGTATACAATACATTTATATTTATCATTGGGTGATTGTTTATATTTTTAGGAGAGGGCATAGAGACCTTTCAAGCTCATAGACCAGTGTGGTATTATGCAAACTTTTCTGATTGGGAACACATCAAATCATATTTTCAAATATGATTTTCTTTCATATGTTTATATATATATAAATTATACACATGTTCTATGATTTAATATGCTATAATGAAACATTCCCAAATATGAATTTTAAATAATGAGACCAGGTTGAAATAAACAATGTTTTTAAAATGCTAGGCTCTGAGGAGGTCACACAACAGAGCACAGCACAACAGAGCAGA
This sequence comes from Heterocephalus glaber, assembly GCF_053883595.1. Taxonomy (NCBI): domain Eukaryota; kingdom Metazoa; phylum Chordata; class Mammalia; order Rodentia; family Bathyergidae; genus Heterocephalus; species Heterocephalus glaber. Next base: position 46,599,907 of record NW_028258324.1, on the reverse strand, counting down.
GGAGAGAATATCAGCCATGGCAGAGGGCCCTACCTTTGCCTGGGGAGAAGCCAGGCTTCATAAAAGATCCCAGGCTGCTGGCCTCCAGCACTGGGGTTTCCTGCCAAGGGTTTGGCAGGAGCACAACCGAGATTCCTAAAGTGACCTGGCCTCCAACCAGGTCCTTAAAACATCCAGCCATCTGGTGAGCAGCCCTGAGTTGGGTTCAGGAGAGGAGACACACGAGGCTGGCTTCATAGATGTGCAAACATTTATCTTCTTTCTGAGAAGGAAACATTTGAACTTAGAAAAAGTCCAACCTCCTTGAAGGAGGGAATCAGCTTTAATTAAAAGGAATTGACAGGCCAAACTACCAAGAGAAAGTACTTTTTCATTACCTTTCTATGCTGGTAAATGAAGCTAAAGATAAACAAGTGTTTGTGACTCAGGCTGCTAAGCAAAGGATTTGTTTAAATAATCTTGTTGAGACAAACTCTCAAAGATTCAAGGAAAGATTCTGTTCCATTGCAAGTGGCAGATTTCCTCTGTTGTGTCTACGGCAGTCAGTTCAGAATATGAGAAAAATTGTCAAAATTTTCTAATATTCATCTAAATTGCAAACTTTCATGCTTGTCAATAGCTTTGAAACATGTTAACAAAAGTATAAAACATCAGAAAGTAAGACTGGAATGGGAAGTAAAGTTGGTTTCTGCACCTCACCTGTTGCTATCTTTTTCAGTGTATCTGGACATAAAATCAGCTCTAATGTTCCCAACAAAATAAAAGTCTTTTGTTCTCCAAAACAATCAAAACTCAGAACAGCATTTGGCCTTTGAAGTACTGGTCACAATTCCTTGTTTTTCTTTTGTAAAAGTTTAAAAGCAAAATAGAGCACGATTAAATGTTCTCTTCTGACAATTTCTGAACTTAAATACATAAACTTTTCTCATTTCAATTGCAATAACAACAAAGTTAAAGAGTTGGAGGAACCTTAGAGGGTAAGATAATGTTTAGAGGAAATAGAAAATTCTAAATGGTTCATCATCTGAAATTTTGCCCAAATGTACTTATTCCTTTGAGGTAAGAATTGTTGACCCTTTAAGAATGAAGGCAAACACAGTACGTGGGAAGCAGAATATCCTGTTGCCAAAATTTTGCTCGAATCATTAGTGTTATCCTACCAATTGGAGAAACTCAAGCAGGGATACTTTGCAACTTTTGGAGACAGCATCTTCAAATTACGGGAAATCATTTTGCCTACTGATTTTTTAAAAGGACTTTACTGTAAAATAAAACTTGATTACTTTTCGGGTCTCTGTGCTACAGATTTATTCCAAAAGTTTACTTTGCAAAATTGGAAACAAAACGGTCCAAGCCAAAACCTGAAAAGCTTTTATTTCAGGGCTGGGAGTATAGCTCAATGGGAGAATACTTACTTACCATGTGCAGAGGCCTGGTTGCAATCACCAGGACTGCAAATTAATTAATTTTTTTAAAATAAAGTTTTTATTTGATCACAGCCACCTTCATCTAAAAGGAGGGCTGGGTAAATCTTCAATTATGTGACACTGAACCAATACTTTTAGTGTTTCATTTATGAAATATCTTGAATAATTTTTCTACAAATGCTTAATATCACTTATTTATCTATAAATGGAGACAAATGGATAACTCCATCACTATAAATCTCCCATTTCATTAGATTCCCAAGGGATTAAGCTCTTAGAGGCCCCAGGATTGAAAAGGTGACAGTGCTCTTTCTGTTATGTAAATAAAATAGCTTCCAAACTAGAAAATACTTATACAGAATCCAGACAATGACTTATGTTTACCATGGTACAACTATTTCAATTGTTTTTTAAAAATATAAATTATCAAGTTTTTTAAAAAAGAGTTTTTTTGGTGCTTATGCTTCGCTGAGCAGCATGTTTTTGTCTTTCCCTGGGTTGGTCCAGTTGAAATGTTTTCATTACAAAACACAACTAGCTACAGAAAGTTGGCTTGTGACATTATTTCAATTCCTTGGGATTTACAAGTTGATAAACAAATTTGTATTGAGCATTTGCTTATTCCTAGTACTGTGCTAAGTACTGCAGGACACTCTAAAGACCTGTAAGCATGCAGTGGTCATTATGATTTGTTAATCAATCTGCCTCTAGGAAAAAATATTGTTTTCCAGGTCTTTCTCACCTCAAATAAAGAATTGAATGAGATAGCCAAAAACAGTGCCAAAAGTTTATTTGACAAGTGGGGATGAGGAAGAAATTGGCTCTGCAGAGAGAACTTGGGCTGAACAAAAGAGGGAAAGAGAAAAGCGAAAATAAAGGTGCACTGTGGTCTGTGAGACTCAGGGTGGGCTACCATGAAGAGACATGACAGCGGGCTCCTCGTGGTGTCTTTTTCCTTATATGTCATTCATATCTCACGGAAACCCGAGAGAGGTCCAGATATGGGGCCTTGGGAATTATTTGGCACTGTCCTGGGATCTTAATAGGTTCCACTAATTTCCCCAGCCAGCTTTGTAATACCCTAGCTTCCTACCTCACTATGGTCATCCTTTCTTTTTGTCCTTCACTTCCAAATTCACAAAGCAGTGTCACTACTTTTTTTGTATATTTTTCAGAAATGTTTTGTGCATATATAAATAAATGTGAACACATATGAACTCTTCCTTAGAGTTACAAATGCTAGCTATTCTGTGTCTTGAAACATGAGATGGTGTAGAAAGAATAAGCAACCTCTCTTGGGTGTCTTTTATAAAGGCACTAATCCTACTCATGAGGGCTGCACCTGCATAACCTAATCATCCCCCCAAACCTCACTTTCAAATACCATTACCTTAAGGGTTAGAATTTCAAGATACAAATCTTAGCAGGATGTAAATATTCAGCCCACTGGAATCACTCAGTTGGGGATTTTTTCTTTTAATTGCTTTATTGAGTAGAGTAATTTTTGTTAAGTTAAAAGTTTTTTCTTAAGTTAAAGAAGCGATAGTGCTTCATTTGTGGTAGGAAAAAGGATGAAAAGAAACAGAGGTTCGAGCTCAACAGGACAGGTTTATTTCAGAACAAGCCTGAGAGGACCTCTCTAGCATTAGAGACCAGTAACTCTTATACAAGCTATGAGGTCTTTTATAGGGTCATGGGGAGGGAGGAGTTCAGAGAGAGGGAGTTGTGCCTACCCTCAAGGGTGCTTGCCCAAGGACAAAGCTTGGGAATGTGCAGCCAGTGGTTGTTATCAGTAGCAGGACGGGATAATGATATGAATCTCTGGGATAGCAGCTGTGTTGGAGGGTTAGAAGGGTTTCTGGTCAGGATGGCCATGGTCGGATTCCTTCAACTGTGTGTGTGTGTGTGTGTGTGTGTGTGTGTGTGTGTGTGTGTGTGTTGTGTGTGCATGTTGAGGTGGGGGTATAGAAAGGTGGCTAGTAAACAGCAGGGCAGTCTCAATTCAAAGATACTGCTGTTTTCTTTACCACAGTGATTCTTGGACATTTTTGATGTCTGGATCCCTTTAAAACATATTGTTTTTGTTGTGGTGGGTATGTGTATAAATATGTACAGTGCTAGGCAGGGCTGGAGATATAGCTCAGTGGTAGAGCACTTGCCTACTGTACATGAGGTCCTGCCTGGGTGTTATGAGGTGGGGTGTGGACCAGCAGTGTCTTCCAGGCTCTTATTGTCTCATTCAATTAATTGGTCAGGACAATTGGTGAATGTGAAAGATTACTGGTTATTTTAGGTCAGAAATAAAAAGAGTAAAAGGAAAAGAAGCACAAAAGAAGTGCTTGAGGAGAAAACGGTGTTTTGAAGGAAAAAGAGAAGATACGTTCTGTCAGCAGAACAGATCATTGCAAGAATAAGAGATCAGTGGCAGCAAAGTCAGACGCTGCCTTCTTTTTATATCTTCTTTGATAGTCCATCAGTGTGATCCCACTTGATCTCTTGCCAGAAGATTGGTTCCAGATGCTAGGCTTGGCTTGTTCTCGTGTCAGAAGGTTGATGTCAGGTGCCGGGTTTGGCATGTCTTTGTGTCAGAAGATTGGCACCAGGATCAGGAATTGGCTTGATCCCATGTCAGGCCTGGAAGGTGCTGCTTTGTGCCCATAGTCAACAAGTCTCTTCAGTTGGTAGGTTGTGCCCAGCTGTTTCAGCTATGCAGCCCTGCCCTAACCTCCTATGTCATGGGTTCAACCCCTTGCATGGTCAAAAAATCAAAAAGGTGAAAAAATATCTACTGTGTTAGAAATTAAAAGAGAATTTAAAGAATATTTACAAATCTACTTTAAAATAATAATAATAAACTTATTTCATGTTAACTTTTTTGATGAAAATTATATTTTGAAATGTTTTAGTAGCATTTGTTTTCTATTTTTGCTAGTTTCTGTAATGCCTTGCTTATAAGAAGACAGGTAGATTCTCATATGGCTCTGTCATTCACTCTGTTATGGCATCGTATGTCATATAACCTCCAGAAAACTCCACCATACAGCCCTGAGAGAATAAGGGTGAATAATATCATCAGGGAGCTGAGTCCTGATGGAGAGAGGAGCTGGACCCTCACTTGCTTGGTCTTCAGATCTTTGTGCCCTTTATGAAGGAATTCAGTCAAGACACACAGTCTACAGGTAGAATTTATTATAAAGCAGTTATAAGGAGAGTTATACCTTCAAACAAGATGATGGGCAGTGCCACAAAGGGATCTGCATCCAATGTGAGTTTGGGTATGTTTTTATGCACACAAAAGTTACTCCTGGGGTTCAGGGAACTAGGGCGATTATGATGCTTATCAACATTTTACTTAGAAGTTACTTTGGAGCTGGGCATGGCATTGCATGTTTGTAATCCCAGCACTTGGGAGGCTGAGGAAGGAGGATTATGCAAGTTTGAGGCCAGCCTGAACTACATAGAGACTGTCTCAACAACAACAACAAAAAGAAAACAATTTTGAATTTGCAAAATTTCTTCCTGTCCTTTTTAGATGGTTAGTGTTATCTCAGGGGTTTTAATCATGTAAAAAACTTTTAAGAAAGGTAAATTTTTTTTTTTGGTACCGGGGATCAAACTCAGGACCTTGTGCTTTCGACACAGGTGGCGGAACCACTGAGGTAAATCCCCAGCCCTAGAAAGGTAAAATCTTAATTTAAACCAAGCCCCAGCCCAAGCCAGGAGGGTCTGTAAAGAACATTTCCTTTCCTGATATCACTGGGTATAGGCCCTGGCACTCAGGAATGTTGTATGCCTTGTTTTGGAACTAGATGACCAAGTGGCTGGGTATCAGAAGAACTGTGTGCAGTGTGTAACCTTAAAATGTCATTGTGCTCTGTTGAATCACTTTAGGTCTGAGACCTAACAAACGGTTATAAATGTATTATACATTGACATCTTTGTTTCTTCACTTAACTGGCAAAGCACGCTATTTTGGACCTACCCCTTTGTCACTCAGACCTGCTAATGTCTAACTACCTGCCTAACAAGGCAAATAACATCTTAGCATTGTCATGAAAATCATTTTCACTCAAGGATTCCCATGAACAGTGTTTTACTCTGCCCAACCTTCCCCCTTTGGGAGAGACCTTCAGCCCATGTCTTCTAAAACCACACTTATTTAGTTCAGTGGTTTCACCGCCTGCTGCGCAAGCGCAAGGACCTGAGTTCAATCCCCGGTACCAAGAAAAAAAAAAAAAAAAAAAGGGCCAGGGATTTAGCTCAGTGGTTTCGTCACCTGCTGCTCAAGAGCAAGGACCCAAGTTCGAGCCCCGGTACCAAAAAAATAGTAGGTTTTTTGGGGGGGCCGGGGATTTAGCTCAGTGGTTTTGCCGCCTGCTGCGCAAGTGCAAGGACCCGAGTTTGATCCCCGGTATCCTAAAAATAAAAACCACCACACTTAAAGTCACTGAAAATCTATCCTGTTTTTAAAAATTACTCACAGTCAACAGTTTTCCCACATATTTTACAAAATAATTACCAGATAGAGTTGCTGGAGCCTCAAAAATGTTTGGCTGGAAAAAAATGGATATATATCTAATTAATATTTGACCTCAAAGCCTTAAAAAAATACACAGTACTGGATTTTAAAAAAATCTTTATTATGGCAATACTACTCTGAAAATTGATTTGCTAAATAACACTTGGAGTTGCTTAACAGTAAAGGGAAGAGTCCCCTGACTACATTTTTCTTGAATAACATTGTGTCCATTATTTTTTTGAGTGTCCTGTTTTCCTAGGCAGCAGCTAGTCATTATTAAGTATCCTACTGCCATGCCCAAGCCCTTAATTTAATGTAATTATGTAGAAGAAAACAAATATTGTGCATAAGTGGTATTGTTTCTAGTCACAGAATTTGGGAAACAGTGATAATTTCACCTCTGAAAAGATATAAATTTATTTAATGTACAAATTACACAAAGCCTATTTAAAGAACAAAAACATCAGTACGTTTTGAACATGCCCTGGTTCTTGAGGTTAACAGCATGCTCCCCCTAGAGGAGGGAAGGGGTGATATTCTGTGTTAAAAACCAGATCGAATCCCACTTTTCTCACACCATAGGAGTTCTTTCAAATTCTTTCTGTTTCTGTTCAGTCGTGCTTAATTTAATCCTATCAGTGTAGCACAGATGTATGATTGATAGGTATAGAATATCATTCATGAGCGATTTACTAGGACTTCTACAACTTTGGACCTAAAGAATAGGAGGTAGGGGAAGTTTTCTAAATTTGGAACAAAATAAATTAATATGCATTATGAGGCTCAAATAAATACACATATACAAAAGGAATCTACACAAATGTAAATCGTCTCATCATTATCAAATGCTTTTTGAACACCTACTGCGTGCTCTGCCATTGATTATCGAAGTGTGCTTGGCCAGGCAATGTGTAGTATGTACCAAGGTATGAAGTATTCTCTCTGAGATTTTACACTTTTATTATAAAGATAACTACATAAGGCAATATTAGATCAGAACTGGGATGTGGTAGATATAATAAATGATTTGAGCATTCAAAAGGTCAACACCCCTGCTGTGTGAGGTTGCTGCAGATAGCTTTGTGCATGTGGTATGATCCCAGCCTCTAGGTCTGGGTGAACCTGCTCCATATGGTACTCTCAGCAATGACATTATTCTGTGTGATTTCTTGCCCTGACACTAGATTTGTAGTTGTATTAAATGTTTGAAATAACTGGCACAAACTTTTTTATTCCTCCTCTCCTTGCTCTCACCAAGATTTAAAGGAGTGAAACAGAGTTTGCTGTGTGAGATTTTTTTTTTTTGTACCGGGGATCGAACTCAGGACCTTGTGCTTGGGAGGCAGGCAGTGACACCATTGAGCTAAATCCCCGGCCTGCAGTGTGAGATTTTTAATGAGTGAAGTATCAAAAATTCTGAAACATAAGGATTCAATTTCCCTTAAAATAAACAGACATTCCAGACCAAGGGAAAATATGTGGCCCTATGCAGCTTGCCCTTTGCCACAGAGAATATATTTGTGTAGGGAAGGAAGTTGTGGGGATTATTTGACAGGGAGACTGCTGTGGTTTTGTCTTTGCTTCTTACTATTCAGCAAATTGACAGTTATTCCTATTTTATTTGGTGTTTTGGTCTGGTTTCTTTTACAAGGAAAAGAGTCTTATTTAGTTTTACACTTTTGAAGACTGAAGAGGGTGGCACTAGCGTCCACTCTGCTGATACCGAACACATCACAACATAGTGAACAGAGCGATCACATGGCGGGACAGGATGCCAGAGACTGTGAAGGAACCAACTTTGCTCTTTTTATAAAAACCTACTTTCATGGAACTAACTGGGGTTCCATGAGAATTACATTAATCCCTTTCAAGTGCAGGGCTCCCAATGACCTCACCACTTTTAGGCCCTACCTCTTAAATGTTTTGCCACCTCAAAACTACCCACACTGGGGGCAAGCCTGAAATTCAGCATGTGAAACTTCAGAGAACAAACCACATTCAAATTGTAGCATTTGGCTAAATAAGTTTATGTTTTATATCTAGGTGTCCCCCAAGAGCTTCATGTGCTCATAGGCGGGGCTCTGAGGTGATTGGATTACGGGAGTTTATAGCTGATTTGCCGTTATCAGGTGGGGTCTGGTTGGAAGAGGCGGGTTACCCGAGGCGTGGCCTGGAAAGGTTTCTCTCCCTCCCCAGTAACTCTCGTTCGCTCTCTGCTTCCTGGATTCCATGAGGTGAGCAGCTTTCTTCTGCCCAGGACCTTCCACCATGCAGTTCTACCTTGGAGCCGGCTGACTGTGAACTGAAACCTCTACGAACTGTGAGCCAATTAAGCTTTTTCTCCTTTAAATTGTGGTTGTCAGGCCCGGCCCACAGTGCCAGCACCGGCTCTGAACTCCCCGCCCCCTCCACGGAGTTTCCCAAAAGTCAGCGCTGCAGGCCCGGCCAAGCTAAAATGGCGACTCCCACGTGTAGCCTCATAGCCCCGAGCGAGACAAGCAAGTATCAGAAAGTTGGCCAGGGATTTAGCTCAGTGGTTCCACCGCCTGCCTCGCAAGTGCAGGGTCCCTAATTCAATCCCCGTGAAGCCAGTAAGCAACATGTAAGGTGTCAGAAATGCTTGGAATTTGGACATTGGACTTATGAATGCACTGGAAAAAGAAAATACCTACATAGGCCATCAAGAACAGCAGAACTAAAGAAAGCTTTAAAAGAAAAAGAAAACAGGTTATTATTACAGGAAACATCGGAGAAACTAATGTAGAAAGAAAGACCAAGAAACAAAGGTCCAAGAGTGTAACTAGTTCCAGTAGCGATAGCAGTGACAGTTCAGTCAGTGACTCTTCATCAGGGAGTGAAGACACATCTACCTCCTCCTCCGAAGACAGTGACTCTGATGAGAGCTCCTCCAGCTCGTCATCCTCAGCCTCCTCCACAACCTCCTCCTCCTCTTCGGGCTCCAGCAACAGCAGCAGCCGCCGCCGCCCCTCCCCCTCCCCCTCCTTGGAGAGCAGCTCTGAGGATGAGCCACCGAAAAAGAAGAAATAGAATTTCTCATCCATTTTGGACCAGTGAACCGAAGATACCAACGTGATTCTCGGAAGAGAATTTAGACAATATTAAAGCCAAATAGATTAACTGTTCAAAATTTCTAGAGTTCAAAAGTTTCTAAGTGTTTTACATTGTAAGAATATAAAGATAATAATGAGTTATATATACAAAGAGTTTTATTTTGGAGGTGAATCTTGTTTTTTCTTTTTTTTAATCTTTAAAATGCATCTCTAGAATTTAAAACTAAAATCTAGCAAATCGCCAGGCATGATGGTGCATGCCTATAATCCCAGCACTCGGGAGGCTGAGGCAGGAGGATCGCCGTGAGTTCGAGGCCAGCCTGGGCTACATAGTAAGTTTGAGGCCAATCTGACAAGTGAGGCCCTATCTCAAAAAAAAAGAAAATCCAGCAAATCTGTTTTTGTGATGAGCATTATATTTTCTCCCTGTGAAATGAATGCTTTGCTTTATTATATGTTAATGGTATGTGTTGGACAGGTTTTCAGAATAAATCATCAGAATACCTGGCTGTAAGATTTAGTACATTGTTACTGTAAGCTTGGGAGTTTTCCTACTGTTAAGAAATGTACTCTATTTTTATGTTGATGTTCAGAAAGTTATTCTCTTTGTCCTGAATAAGAGTTCAAGGAACATATTAATATATTTATAACTTTTGAATGTTACAATTTGCAAGTTGTTATGGTTCATCATTCATTTCCTTCTGGTTCCTTAAATTCTTAGAATTACCCTTTTCTGAGGAAAATCATTCTAGAGGAACCTAAACAGGGACAAAAAAATCTGAAGCTAAGGAGTCTGGTCTCTGTAACTTTTTAAAAATTCAGCATATCATAAAAGAAAGCAGCCATGTAAAAGGCTAATTTAGTAAAAGCGCTCTAAATATCTTTGTGTCTTAATGTGCTGTAAACGATACCATTCAAGGGGAGAAAAAGGTAGGAAGAAAGGTACTTTTTATAGAAAGTTAGGACATTGTTGGTTGCCTTTATTAAAATGATTTTTAAAGCTTTCATAAAGATTGCCTTTTGCCATTTTTACAATTATGGTATGACAGTTTATATGGTAACTGCTCATATATGACAAGTTTACTGCATAAATGAACAAGTAGGGTTAATCTACAGTGTTTATATGTATATACCCAGTTAAAATCTGACATGAAATATTAAAAAGGAAATACTCCACAGTGTTTCTTAAAAGTAAAATATTCTTGTTGTGAGATTGAATTAACATCACATTATTCTGTGATGCCTTTCAAACTTTTTGGAAAGAAGCATGTTTGTAGAATAACCTTGATTTGGGTCAAATGTAGGTTCTTAAAAGTATAGATGTTATCTTTTTTATGTTTTTATGAGAAAGTAGTAGAAAGTTACTTTTGAAGGAAATGGGCTTCTACTTAAATGTTGAAATACATTATGTTGTGAATTTAAGAAGCCTGTAATTGCCTGTGTGTTATACAGAACCATCTGCTTTCAGTTATTGTAAATAAACTTTCAAAGCATCATTTCAAAAAAAATAAGTTGTGGTTGTCAGGTATTGTGTCCCAGTGACAGGAAAGATAACTAAGACAAACTTTATCAGGAAGAAATTGGACATTATTAATTAGATAATTTTCTCGAGAAAACTAGTGGAATCATTTCCGGGTTTGGTGCTGAATAGTAAAGAATTTAACTTTATCCCCCAGAAGGTCTAGTCTTGGTCTTCAGCTTCTGGGAGCCCCGGCCTCCTGGTGGGAATGTCTTTGCCTGGGGACCTAGAGGCAGCTAGCCAGTAACAGTGTGATTGAGGGTGGAGAGTCTGAGCCACACCCACAGTGTGATGTAGGGTGGGTGCTTTGGCTCATGTGCTATTGTTTAATCTTCTGAAAGGCTGGAAACTCAGGAACAATCAGTGGTTCCTATATTGACAGAGCTCCAGTAAACACTGGACATCTATGGTTGGTAAATGTCCTAGGTTGGCACTAGTTAATAATATTGTCACATATCAATGCCAAGAAAACAATGCTGTCCTGACTCCATGGGGAAAGGATGACAGAAGTTGCGTTTGATACTTTCTTGGACTCTTCTTCATGCTTTTATTCACTTGTCTGATTTTAATTTTTATGCTTCAACTGTATTAAACTGTAATTGTAGTGTGGGACCGCATAACTCCGTAATCATAAAATCTCCCCCAGCCCCAACATAGTGACTGATTGTGAGTTAATGGTTAAAATGTGCTTGTTAGTTCTGGGACACTAGATAAAATCTGTAACAAACATAGAGTTCCTAAGTGAATTGCCTATCTCCTTGTTTGTCCGAAACCGATGTTCCGGACACAGCTATCTGCAAACATCTTTTGACCATCAACATTTTTTTCTCTTTTCTGTAAGTTCTGCTTGCTAACTTCCCCTGCAACCCCCTATAAAAACAGCCTCAGACTCTGAGCCAGTTGCCTCTCTAAGCTACTTTGCTTTGGGAGTGCCGTCTGGCCAGACTAATAAAGGTCTGTTTTACTTTCCAACTTGTCCGGTGTGTTCCTTCCTGGGTGTTCTTCGCTGCAGTCAGCTCCTTGGAGCGTTTGGTAAGGCCCTCAGTCTTACAATAGTATATCAGCTTTCCACGAATTCTCAGTTCTTCCAGCAAATTATTAAAAACAAGGGTAGTCTTAGATACCCCTGAACTTTCAGACAGTGTCAGAAGTAGGATGTTGATGGTCATAGAGATCCCTGAACTTGAAATTGATATCAGAAGTGAGGATAATCTGCAGTATGGATTGTTCCTTCTAACTACTTGCTTGGCTAAACTCTCCCAGATATATAGGCACATACACAGGTCCTGCAAAAATCCCTACCAGTTTGGCTTTACTGCATGAATATCACCAGTCCACGGCCATACCAACATTTTGGTCAGGGAAAATCATGTCAAAATGAAAATTAGGTATAATTTGAAGGAGAAAAGAGGACAGATACACATAAAGATGTCCATTGAAATATTTATCCTAAGACCAAAGAGAAAACTGATTACATACATCTTGACATTTCAGAGTCAATATTATGAACTTATTTTAAAAATAAGGTGGCTATATATGTGCTAGTATGAAAAGATCTCCAAATTAACTTATTATTAAATTAAGGTTCAAAGAATTAGCCTTTTCCCCCTCAATAAATAACTCTGAAAGAATAAGTACTTAGTGAAGAAAGGAAGACAGAGAGAGAGAGAGAGTCAGAGAGAGAGAGAGAGCATGAGAGAAAATTTAAGCAGCTTTCCTAGGAGACCTGTCTAAACTTGGGCTTGAGGACTTGAGTTTTATTTTGGAATGAGGAAGAGAGAGGGAGGAAAGGCCACCATAGTATTAGCGAGGGGCAACTCCTGGGTGAGGAAGTGTTTCTTTCCCTCTGGGACTCTTTGAGAAAAATGTGTAAAATGCACTTGTCAGTCTGAGGCACAAAAGAGGGGAGCTTAAATCTGCTGTGTGTCCTCCAAATTTTGTCAGAGTGTGCTGTCACATCCAGGTGTACACCCACAGTGGAATGTCTGGGCACCTCTGGGGGTGGTTGGTGGAAGGGAGGCTCAGGACAGAAGCCTCCTGGGTTCAGCTCAGGCCACTTTCAGGGTATACCTGCACCTTGTGGTTGGCCCAGCAATATTCAGAGCAAAAATGTGGGGTGAGAAGATGCGAGATGGGACAAAAAAGCTGGACTTCCTAGAAGAGGCAGGCTTTCTGAAATAGTATATGTGACTAAGACTGGGGAAGACGAGGATTGAGATGACCTGACAAAGGGAAGCCACCAATGGGCAAAGTGAATAACTTCAGCATTCTCCCTGGCTACCTTGACAACTTCCTCTCCAGTGGTCATGTTGTTCCTTTATCCTCTGTCTGTCTGTCCTTGGAGAAGCCCAGGTTTAGGAGATTATCCAGAGTTGGCTACCTGAACCCTACCACCCCTCAGTCCAGCTCATATAGAACTTTTATTTGCACCTGTCAATAATTAGTAGTCATTGTAGACAGTAGTTGTTCAATAAATGTGTGATTTATTTTTGATGTAAATCCCAGTGTGCAAAGCTCTCTAAGAGCGACTGAATTTCAAAGCAAACACACGAGAGCAATGGCACAATCATGGTTTATGTGTAACAAAGGAACTAAGTCTGCTTGCCCTTTTGAAGGCATTGAATAGACCATCAGCCCACTTGGGTAAGCAGATTCTGCTATTGACCTAAAGGTCACTTTCACAGGGACATTTCTAGTAAAGCCCTGAGCTTAGAACTGCTAAAATAAGAATGCACATTAGCTAGTAGAGAACATAACAAAAAAAAGTGAAATGCCAAAAATATACTTTAGAGCAAAGAATACAATGTGCTTGGTTTAGAAGATAAAAATTCGAGTCACCATTTATAGAATAATCAGAATTTCCCCCATCACAACCTTAATGTTTAGGTCAGCTGCCTGGGTAGGCAGCTGCAACAGACATTTCTGTTATGTACCAGGAGCTGCAGTTCTTCCCTTCCTGGATCACACTTTTGAATTTAGCTGACCTACTGACTTGCTTTGACCAATGAAATGTTCATGAAAATGATGCAAGTTGTTCCCAGGCAGAAGTATTTAAGAGCCAGTGCCCAATTCTCAGCGCTACTTCTCTGGCTGCAACAGTCATGGAAGTGGGCATTGATTTAGAGGCAATAAGATGGGAGCAGGCAGAAGGGACTCTACCTATTGAGCCTTGACCTTGTACAAAGCACCATTAGACAATGTAGACACAACACAAAGTTTCTGCTGTCATGCAAGTCTGGCAGGGCAAATATCAAGAGAAAAGAAAACATATGTATCCTGATGGTCAAGATTTGATAGGAGAGCCAGGGATTTAGCTCAGTGGTTTTGCTGCCTGCTGTCCAATTGCAAGGACCCGAGTTCAATCCCTGGTACCAAAAAAATAAAATTAAAAAAAAATAAAATTCAAAACCTTTACAAATTTTTTTTTAAAAAAAGATTTGATAGGATGGTTAATTTAAGCACAAATAGGAATTACGAGTGGTTCTGAGGCAGGGAGGCTCACAGTGCATATGAAGAGGAGAAGGCCAGCATGGTTGAACATGAGAGGGAGGAGAAACAAAAGCCATCAGCGTCTCTTCCACTCCTTCAGGAGCTACCACCACCTTCTGCCATCCTAAGATATTGGGCAGGGTTTTTCAGCAGAGATCAGGATTCGTTCTGGGTCGCTTAGGTAGAAAAGGATCTGTTACAGGTATTAAATAGCTTATGTCAAAATAGATTCAAAGCTGTGTTGCTAGGACATATTCCAAGCCACTCCACATAACTGGGCCACCCAGAAACCTGCTGCCCATTACGATGAGGGCACTGCCTGTTGAAACTGGAAGCGCTGCCATGCTGCAGACTGCAAACCACATGCATCAGGAAATTGGACATCATGTGACTTGCCTCTCTCTCCATGCTATATCAGTTGCAAATTTGAGGCTTGCACGAATTCAAGGGATTAGCCGATCCTAAATCCCATCCAAAACTAAGTTTTAAGAGAGGCTGGGAAAAGTTGTTTTAGCTTCTTGTCTCTGCACTAGGAAAAGCCTTCAAGTAGGGAGTTGAAATTAAGTGTGTAATTCATTGGGCCCATCATGTCATGTATCAGAAGAATTGAGGTTACAGGTGGTATCCTCCCTTTGAAAATCTTCCAACTCTCACTTTAGTTCTTAAAACCCTACGATTGTCTAGTGACTCTTGTCCATGCAAATTACACTGAGAGCTACATATAACTTTCCCCAGAAAGATATATTTCATATAAGAAATTAAACAAAATTGTAAAATTCATGTTAAAAATGTTCCAATAACTTTCTCCATAATATTATTAGTAAAGACTGGAGAAGGAGTTATTAGCTCATTGAACTGGTCCCAGAATATAGAGTGATGAATGGATGTTGGATGTTATTTTGACACCAGGAAGAATAATAAAAACAGGCAGAATCCCTGCTTTGAAGTAGCATCTGGTTGTAGCCTTCTCCAAAGTGGAGCATTTGGAACCCCTTGGGCCTCTGCAGAAGAGCTCTCTCTCTAGCAGGGAGATAAAACCATTGTGGATAATGCAGAGTCTTTTCCAGAACTCTTTTAAGTAGTGTATTAGCCTGTCTGGGCTGCCATCACAAAACAGACTGGATGACTTAAACAACCGAAACTTACCACAGTTGAGCAATGCCTAAGTCCAAGATCAAGGTGTTGGTAGTGTTGGTTTCTGATGAGGCCTTGAAATACAGTGCTTCACCTACACTGTAATTTTGTTTCATCGTTTTTTGAAAGAGAGAAACTTGCACATGCAAATGATACCATTACCAACTGTAATCAGCAACATATCCTATAGTTTCCGTGGTTAAAACTAGCCTGTCAAGCTGAAACTATCGGAGCCTGACAGCCCATCTCAGAAGCTGTTATGGCTTTTGACATACAATACACAGCCTTTATTTACTCTTTTTAAAATACTTTCTTGAAAATATGGGATGTTCATTTGCATGCTGCCTTAGGAAACATTGTACCATGAGATTTAATAGTTCATAAGAGAAAGGCAAAGTCATGCATTTCATGATCAAGAGCAAAGGTTCCAGAGCCCAGTTGTTCAGGTGAAATGTTTAACTCTTCTGCTTATTAATTTCATGATCTCTAACAAATTTCTAGACCTAGTTCCTCTCACCTGTTAGTGATCTGCAAAATCTTTAAGAGAATGCTTTGAGACTGTCGAATGTGATGATTGATTGCATTTAAGATATGTCACAAAAATCTTCCATAAATAGAATAAATAAATAATTAAACAGAAATATTTTGTTTGTCCAATCATCAGTTGATGGACATGTAGGTTACTTTTACTTTGGGCTATTATGAATGAAGGTACCAGGAACATTAGTGTACAGATTTTTTTGGTAGAAAAGTTCTCATTTCTCCTAGGTATATATACATACATTGGAATTGATAGGTAAATGCTAACTCTGTCTAACTTTTTATTTTTTTAAATTTTTATTTATTTATTTATTTATTTTATTTTTCCCTATTAACTTTATTGGTACATTTTAGGTATAAAATACAGTTACATTCATCATTGGGATCTTGTACCATTACATGAGTCTCTTGGTTCTTTTTTTTTTTCCACCTTCCCTTGCCCTCCCTTCACCCCCTCCACCTTTCCCGATTTGCAAAGACCTTGTTTCCATTTTTTTGCTCTTCTCATATTTTTTCCTTTCCCTTTTTTCCCTTCCCCTACCCCTCCCAATTCCCCTGCTCTTTTAGACCTTTTCTTCTTGTTACACAATATCAGTTATACATTTTTAAAATTACAATATTAATATCTAGGAGACATTACCACAGATTTTACAGACTTTAAAAGGATATAGAAAGCATATTACAAAAATCTGTTTTGAAATAAATTGGACAACTTCTAAGAAGTACCTTGGAAGACAAATTAATGAAACTAACTCTGGAGGAAATATAAAATTTGAATAGCACCTATTAAAGAAAGTATATTCCTAGCTTGAAAACCTACCTATACAACAACAGCAGGCTCATAAACATTTTAACTGATAAATTATATCAAACAATTAAAGCAGAGAAAAGAAGGAACACTTCTCCCCTCATTTTAGGAACTCAACATTGTGCTAATCCTAAAACTGGATAAAGGTAATAGAAGAAAAAAGCATGAACATAGATAGAAATTTGTTTAACAAAACAAACTCTTAGAAGTCAGATCTGGCAGGATGTAGAAAGTGGTTTTGTTATAGGGATGGCAGTGTTGGTTCAGCATTGGAA
This sequence comes from Heterocephalus glaber, assembly GCF_053883595.1. NCBI lineage: Eukaryota > Metazoa > Chordata > Mammalia > Rodentia > Bathyergidae > Heterocephalus > Heterocephalus glaber. Next base: position 46,583,125 of record NW_028258324.1, on the reverse strand, counting down.
GATCCACCCCCAAAAGTCATCATTTTAACAGAGGAAAGGAAAAAGCCATATGATCCTGTCACTAGTTGGAGAAAAAATATTGGACTAAATTCTACAGCTGTTCATGGTAAAAGCTATCAGGAGACTAGAAGTAGAACAGAAACTTCTCAACAGATTAAAGACATGTACTTCATACTTCCAGTGAGAATGCCTTATATGAATGGAGATGATACAATGCTTTCTCCTTAAGGTGGGGAACAAGGGCAGATATGCTTACTCTTTATCTGTCCATTAAACTTTGAAACCTAGGCCCAACCAAAACAGTCTGGCAATAAAATGATACAACTAGGATAGGATTGGCATGGCAGAAGCAAAATCTTTATATGTAGATGAAATGATCATCTACAGAGAAAATACTAAGAAATCTCTAGGAGGCCCTAGAACTTGTACTTGAATTTAGCAGGATTAGAAAACACAAAGTATATATAAAAATTCAGGTCTGTGTATACTTGCTATAAATGAAGAATTGGATATTGAAATTTAGAAGTTAGGTAGGAGTACAAAGGACCTAGAAAAGTTAAAAAAACAAAAACAAAAACAGTGTTGGAAGACGTTCAGTACCTAATTTTAAGACTTCCTCTAAAGCTACAGTAATCAAGGCAGTGTTGGTGTAAGGAAAGACATATAGATCATTTGAATAAAACAGAGAATCTAGAAATAGAACCACTCATATATGGTCCACTGAGTTTTGAAAGATTATTTAACATTAGCATTTTATAGAATATAAACTCAATTCAAGAGCTGAGGAAGAGAGAGTGTTTTCAGCAAACAGAACTAGAACACCTGGTATCCGTATATAAAAAATTAACCTCAACCCTTTATTTCCATACATGAAAATAACTTGAAGGGATCTATGAACCTAAATAAGAAAGCCTAAAACTATAAAACTTTAAGAAGAAATTATAAGGGAAAATGTTTATGAATTCAGGGTAGACAAGAACTACCTAGTATACAAAAGACATGATGTATAAAAGAAAAAAATTGATAAATGAGATTCCATCAAAATTTAGAACTTTAAATGACATCCTTAAAATGAAAAGTAGTCCTTAAACAGACCATATTTACAATGCATGTAACCTATGACCAGAATATATAAAGAATTCTTAGAGCTCATTAATAGACAACCCAATTAAAATGTAGACATAAGAAGATGATAAATAGCCAGTACAGCACAAGGAAAGGTGTGCAACTCTAGCATCGGAAAAATACTAATCAGTACCATAACAAGATTGAATTATACACTCATTAGGGAGATGAAGTTAAAAGTTTTAAAAGCCTTGTCATAACTTTCTTTTTGTTGAGTTCTCCCCCTTTGCGTTTAATTTGTCACGCCCAATGGATTCATTCTGCTGGGTTTCCTGGGGTTGTGATCCTCATTGTCTTTTCCTAGGGTATTGTCTAAAATTTTTTGGAGTGCCGCTTTGATATTCATGAAGTTCCTGAGGTTCTCTTTACCATGAAAGTATCTTATTTCACCATCAATTTTGAAAGATAGTTTTGCAGGGTACATCAATCTGGGTTGGAGGCTTTTTTCCTTTAGGGCTTGAAATACATCACTCCAAGCTCTTCTTGCCTTGAGAGTTTGCATTGAGAAGTCTGCTGTGATTCTGTTGGGCTTTCCTTTGTATGTGATTTGTTTCTTTTCTCTCACTGCTTGTAGAATTTTGTTCCTGTGGTGGGTTTCTGGAATCTTTACTATTATATGCCTATGTATAGATTTTTTTTTGATTGCAGCTACTTGTACTCCTATATGCCTCACTTATCTGTATGTCAAGTTCTTTTCCTCTGCTTGGGAAGTTTCTGTCATCACTTCTTTGAACAGTTTTTTTATGTCATCTGTACTCTCTCCTCTTTCTTCATTGACTCCAATCAGTCTTAATGTTATTCTTCTTTGCATCATCTAGCAGCTGCTGGATTGATTTCTCATGTTCCCTTACAATTTTAAAGCAATTTTTCTTTTCCTCCTCACTAATTGCAATCTTTTCTTCTATATCTGAAATTCTATCCTCACATTGGTTCATTCTGCTGCACAGACTTTTGATGGAGTTTTTAATCTCCTGGAAATCTGTTTGCATCTGTTTTATCGATTCCATTTGTTCCTATATTGGGATTCCGTCATGTTCCTCAGATCCTCTGTTTTTTTATCTGTGTCCTCTCTAGATTTATTAATCATGTCTTGCACTATGAGCACAATCTTTGCTGTTATCTGAATAATTATTTCTGATTTCATTTTTCCCAGATCCTTTTTTGTTGCCAGTTCAGAGAGTCCAGGTGGTTGAGTATCAGATTGATCTATCTCATTTTCCTTTGGGGTTGCTGTAGGTAATCTGGAAGTCTGTTTTTGAGGCTTGTTTACATGTCTTCTCATTTCCACGGGGGGGCGGGGGGTGCTTCTGGGGCTCGTGAAGCTCACCTTCTCTGCCCTAGGAGCTTGAGATGGCAGTGGGGGAGCTTCCTTCCTCATGCTGGGACCGGCTGAGCTTCTCCTGGGCCTTTTCTTTCCTTTTTCTGATAAGGTTGGGTAAGGGTTTGTCAAATTTATTCTTTTGAAGAACTAACTCTTGGCTTCATTGATTTTTTTGTACCATTCTCTTAGTCTCCATTGCATTGATTTCTGCTCTGATCTTTATAATTTCCTCCTTTGTATGAGCTTTGGGTTTGTCCTGCTCTTCTCTTTCTAGAAGCTTGAGGTTCAGCATCAGGTTGTTTAATTGGGCTCACACTGTTTTCCTAATACGAGTATTCACTGCTATGAATTTCCCTCATAAGACTGCTTTCATTGTGTCCCATAGATTCTGATATGTTGTATGGTCATTGTCATTTAATTGAAGGAACTGTCTCATTTCTTCTTTAATTTCCTCTGTGACCCATTGGTTATTCCGAAGTGTGTTGTTCAATTTCCATGTGTTTATGAAGTTTTTGTAGTTTCTTTTGCTGTTGATCTCCAATTTCATTGCACTATGGTCTGATAATATACAGGGGATAACTTCAATTTCTTTGCACTTACCTAAATATGTTTTATGAGTGAGTATGTGGTCTATTTTGGAGAATGACCCATGTGCAGCTGAAAAGAATGTGTATTCTGATTTTGTGGGGTGGAACATTCTGTAAACATGTTACGTTCTTATCTCCTCTCCTCTCCTCTCCCCCCTCCAGCCTTCCTCATCTCTTATATCTTATCTTGTTACTGAGCAGAAAATTAAAGTGATGGAGGATCGCAGTTGTTATCACTAGCATAACAGGGATAAGCAGCCAGCCACTGACACAGTGAATGGTCTCGGAAAGCTAATGATTATTTAATAGTTGAAGTAAATGGCTTTGTTCTCCTTATGCTTAATTTTGAAAAAGTTGGAAATGAAAATTCATTCTGATGTATGCCTTATAATGTTAATCAATTGAGTATTCATTTATCTGACCATTGCAAATAAAAAAGAATCAGAAGATAGTTCAGCCAATAACTATTGATTAGTCCTCTAATTGTGTGAGGCACTGTGCCATGGGCTACAGTCAGAGCTTCAGTCTGGTCACAGCAGAAATAAAACAATATCTATCCAAATTACATGGTAAAATTCAAATGCTTGGGGTGGGGTTATAAGAGGGAAATACCTACACCAATGGGATCACAAATGTCACCTCACTTGCCTACCCTCACTTTCTTTCCTTTGACCTCTGCCCCTCCCTCCAGAAGCTTTTGTACCTTGATATTCTGGGTGCTGATCCCAACTCTGGGAACAAGGTGGTCTGTCCATCTCTGCGCTCATCTTCAGAGAAGGAAGGTAGAAAGCAAATACATAAATAAGAAGATATCATGTAATGCAATTGTGTGGTCTGATAAAAATAAAAGAGGGTGCTATGATAGTGGCCAAGGGTTATTTTGGCTGGAGTGGCCTTGGAAGGCTCTGAGGAGGTGAGTTGGCCCCATGGAGTTCCAGGGTACTGTTTCCTGCTGTGGCGCCATCTAGGCACATCTGTTAAGTTCATCTGTTCAAGCGTCTGATTGAGTTCTAGTATTTCATTGCTTTTTTTTGTCTAGTTGATCTATCTATTTGTGACAATGGGGTATTGAGGTCCCCCACTACTATTGTATTAGTTCTTAACAAAGGCCTGCAGGCGGGAAATGTTGCAGAGATAGTGAACTAGGGGAAACTTCTGGAACAGTGGGCCTCTCAGGACCCTGTGCTAGTGCTGTCACCAACAGGTACCATTCTGATTGACCATTTTAATTGCCTTCTGGTGCTTAAATTCTGAGACATGAATGATAATATCAAGCATGAATATGTGGCAGGTCCTGGGCCAAACACTTTACATAGACCAAGTCATTGTGTCTTCCCAAGGATTCCATGCAGCAAGTATTTTATGATTGAGTCAGCCAAGGCACAGAGAGGGTAAGTAATTTATCTGAAACCTCAGAGTTCGTTATTAACAGATCTAGGATTAGAACCCAGTTCTTTCTATCTGCAAAGTCTTTGCACGTCTAGTCTGGGGAGAGACTGGGAAGTAGAAAAGCCAGAGCAGCATACTGGGTAGAAAGCTAGTTTGGAAGGCTTATCAGGGTGTGTAAGGAAGGGTAGGATCACAGAGGGGAGAGCTGCCCAGTTAAGAAGATTGGGGCAGCTAACATCCAGATGCCCTCTGTGAGATAATGCATTACAGTCACCTCTGGTATCTTAACAGCCCAGCTATACTTCTACTCGTAACTCTTCAAGAACTGGATTCATCAGCTAAGAAAAAGATAGGCAGCTGTTCTTATTCAGCAGCCTCCAATTTTTACTGCTATTGCAGTCATGACTAATCAACAACGGTACTTTGGAAAGTGACACTTTCACAGCTCTGGGTATGAAAACTGCCCAGATCCCTGCAGGCACTGTAACATGTGGGGGGACGAGGAGGCTGTCACTTCCTCCACACACAAACTTCATTCCAAGGCTCAGCCCCAGGGAAGACATGAAGTACTAATTTATCTTGTTTTCAGGAGCTGCATTCTCTTAAGAGGAATCACTTGCGGGTCATGTTAATGATGCTGGCATTTGCAGATTTAACATTTAAAGTTTAAACTGTGTCCACCCAACTCTAGAGGGGTCTACATCTGTGGTAGTGTGTAATTTTGCTGAGGCATCAGTATGAATCAGGCTTACTGTGAGTTGGATGGATTTGCTGGTCTGTGAGCCTCTCTGACTGCCCAGCACCCACTTTTGCAAGGACTCGTACTGTCTCTGGAATCTAGGTATGCCTGGAGGTCATAGATACATTCCAGCCTAGATCAAGGGTCTTGTGGATCAGAAATTTCTGCCCACTTGGGGGCAAAAGCATGGTCAACAAGTAGAGAGAGAGAAATTTTGCGGCAGAAGGACTTAATAGCATTTTTCCAAATATACCACGCAGGTGCAACCAGCACTATGTACATAAGATGCTGGGGGGTCCCCAACACCACTTCCAGGTCCCCAGCAGCAGCCCTTCACTAGGAGGACAGAGGTCTCAGCATATAGTTATACTCATGGCTAAGATTCATCACAGTGAAAGGACACCAAGCAAAACCAGCAAAGAAAAAGGTGCATGAGGAAAAGTCCAAATGAACCAGATGTAAGCTCCCAAGAGTTTTTTCTCAGTGGAGTCACACAAGACACACTTCATTGTTGCAGAAATGAATTGTGACAACATGTGTGAAATGTTGTATACAAGTGACACTCACCTGAACTTTCAAGTCCATGGGTTTTATTGAGGGCCATCATATATAGAGCACATTCCAGAATTCTAGGCTCACAGAAGGAAAGCTGGTGCCCAGCATAAATTAAATTACTAGTACATCAGGTTAGATACAGTAAACCACCCTTATCAGTTAGGGAATGGTGGTAACAGTCCCTAACTCCAAGTTCCCAGATGCCAGCCAAAGGCCAATGGTCCTGGCTCATGGCTGGCTTTCCTGGGGGAGCAGTCTCAGGCCTGCTGTGGTAACGCTTTTCTGCACATGTACACATGACCAGATTTGCTGGACTTGGGTGCTTTGTGGGCAACGAAATAGGCCTTCTCCCTGATCCTTTCTCAAGTGTGTCATTTGATACTTTTTTCTTCTTTTGAATGAATAAATAGTTCTTTTTTGGCATTTTAGTAGCTTTTTAATTTTTTATTTTTATTAGTACATATTTGCAATACATAATAATTGCATTCATCACGGGGAGTTGGTGCATGTACATGACACTTCGTTCTTTTTACCTTCCTTTCCTCTCCCTTCCTTCTGCCTCTCCCCATCTCACTTTCTTAAAAATGAATTGTACTGTGAACCAGATGGGAACTACTATTACTGAAATAAATGCATTCCATGAATAGAAATGAGAGACTATTAATACCTATTAATTAAAATAAGTGCATCTAACTTACCCCAAATTCTAAGAACTCTATACTTAGAGCACTCTTGCCTTCGTTTTCAGCCTGAGTGTCATATTCAACCACAGAGCCTTGGTCCTTGCTATGCTCTGCACCAGCCCTCCCCCAGCATCGGGCAGCGCATTGCTGTGTGTCCGCATGGGGAAAGTTCTGCTACCCAGACCTGGCTTTCATCTGGGGCCCCAGGGGGTCTATAGATGTGCTCGATGGGGCCTGCAGATGTCCTGAAATTGGTTGTAGTTATTCTGTGAGGGGAGTGTTTGGCTCATCCCTGGCTCCACACATCTAGAATCAGACTGCAATCAGCTCCTGGCACTGGCTCTTGCGAACTGTGCAACCTCAGGTACTTAACACCTCTGTGCTTCAATTTCCTCCTCTCTAAACTACAAACTGGAATAACAAGATTATAAGGATTAAGTGGGTTACTGCATGTAAAGTTCTTGGAAAGCAGCCTGACCCAAAGGGAATAAATATTAGTTGTTAATGTTCAATAAATATTAGTTGTTAATGTTATTGTAGGGATAGAGTCTACACATTTTATTTTAAAAGCAAACTGGATCTAATCATTGCTCAGTTTAAAAGTAGGCAATGACTTTCTTGGAGCACCTCTGGTGAAGTCCAAATTCCTTCATGTGCCTAAAAGGCCCTGGTGAGTCAGTCCCAGTCCTCTCAGCTACTTTCCTCTGCTCCCTGAACCCAGCCTTGCTTGAATTCTTTCTGTTTCTCCATGTCACTGGGCTCTCATTCACCACAGGCTGTTCTTTCTCTGGAGTGTCCTTCCTTAGTCTCTATTCTTTCCTGGGGAGTATTGACCCCATTTTTCAGGGCCCGGTATAAATGCCTCTTCCTAGGATGGCTCCTTGCCTCTCTAAATTAGAACCTTCTTTATAGTCTTTACTAGAATTTCTAATTATGTATTTATTTGTGTGGTTGTTTAATGTCTGTATTTCCTCTAGACTATAACTTCCTTGAGGGGAGGGTTGTTTTTAGTCTTTGTGACATACCTGAAGCACATTTTAGGTATTAGTTAAGTAAGTAGATAAACAAATAAGCAAACCTCCCTAAGGGGTCTATAATTCACCAAATGGCTATAACATATTCTATTGCTCAGACTAATGTTCAATTAGTAAAGTCCTATGAAAGAATAAATTTGAGGACAACATGTTTCATAAATATACTTCTGAATTTTTTAAAAATAGCAGTCATCAGAAGACATAGCTCTAACTCCATTCACACAATCAATGAATCATAGTCAAGTACCTATTACACTAAATTATATAGTTTGACATAAACCTATCATTCAACTGAAATCAAGTATGTATAGCTATGTATGTAAGTTATATATACTCCAAATTGCTTCTATAAGAAAAAGGAAAAACTGTATTGAAGGTATTTGTACATGAATGGGAAAGATTTTCTTTTTAGATATCATAAAAGAATAGATATTTTCTTCTTGGATACATAATTTTTTAGGAAGAAAACAGAACAGTTAAAGTGCATTTTAACTATTATACGTGAGAATAAGTTGTTTTTGGTTAATTTTAACAGTGGGGTCAACTGAGAAATAAGCAAAAGATATTTTGATTTTCTTTGAGAATATTTCCAAACTACATTAGTTCTCTTTCTTGCTTCAGTAATTGCAGTGGAGTAAACACAAATACATCTTGTTCTGCAGTCTTAGGGAGCCTTGGCCTCACCTGTGAATTTCAGCAGTGACCATAAGTTATTCTGAAAATCTTCCCTAGTTGTCCAAGCATTTTGCTTCATTCTCTTCCCTAAACAGAAAGTGAGGGAAAGAAACCTAATTTGATAGTTTAATCAAGTTCTACTTTTCTAAAGTTTCCAATATCTCTCCAACTACAAATAGTCAACATAAATAAATGCCAGGAATTGAAGACAGAAGAAAACGGACTTTACAACTTGCTCAACCTTGGTTATATTTATACATTGCTCTGGTCCACTTTTCTCAAACTCCAAGCTTACGATCTTTATGTGTTCTTATCATTACCACTTTTAGCAAGAGCCCCCATTCACCTCCCTGCTCTTGAAATATTCGATCTTTCTTGGAATAAATACGTTGCTGGTAACTCGAAGCTGCTTCTGGAAACAGTAAAGCCTTCAGCAGCTCTTCAAGTGCTGAGGCTGAGCAGCTGTTCCCTGACAGAGGCCGCGGCTGTCTGGGGTTTGTATGGACTCATTCCAACGTAGTCTTGGTGTGCGGAGCATGATGTGCCTGCCTTGCAGAGCACATGGGTGAGGAGGCGGAGGAGTCATTAAGTCCTGGGGCTAAGGGCCCTGATGAGCTTCTAATTCCGCCCCAACATCAACTTAGAAGAAGTTTGGTTAAAACCAGGGCAATTCTAAAACCAAATGACAGGGCAGGGTGTTTTGTAAGAGAAGATGAAGAGTAAGTGGGGAGCTTCCTGCCAGTCTTAACAGCTTCTGCCCCACACCTCCGCCATGCCGGAGTCTTCAGTGTCCAAACTTCCTTCAGCTATATTTCACTTTTATGAGTTTTGACCTTTCTGCATACTTGCAGTATTACCTGATTTTTCCTCTCAGGTGACTTTTAAATGTTTTTATTTAAGTAAGAAACCGATAATTGACATTACTAAAATACGAGTATCTATTCTCATAGATAGACTGCTGCCTGCTGAAGGCCTTGAGTCGAGGCTCATTTTCTCTTTGCTGAAAAAGGAGATGAGAGGGCCAACAGCATAGTGGAGCAGCAGTCTGACACATTGTCCGTGTCAGTTTAGAAAGACAGAAATAGAATTGAATAAAGTGTAATGTTTGCACTGAGAGTTTGGGTAATTTAAAGTCTTCCCTCTGAAATCACTATAGAGGGCCACTTCCCGTTATGAAGCAATGGACTAGAGAATCTGTCTTTGTCTTCCATTAGCTTTGTCCACCATCATTGTTCAGTCCTTTGCCACCAGATCTCTGAAGCAATGAGCACTCCTCAAAATGAAGGGTTCGGCCTGGCCCAGCCACTCCAAGAAGCCTATTGGTGTTCTCTGTGTGACAGAGTTCTGCTATGCCATAACATGTGTACCTACAAATCAGGGGTTATATACCTTGCGACCATACTCTCCAGTGGAATAAGTTGAACACACATGTTTAAATACTGCATTGTTTCCCTAGTGTGAGAAACCAAAAGTGGAAATAAGGACTAAAATGTATAACAGATATTGGGAAATGGGAAGGTGTTCAAATGAGAAGGGGAACAAGGGAGAGGGGAGGGGGGAAAGGAAAGAAGAAACAAGGCAAAAAGGAGAAAATAGAAGGGAAAATAGAAACAAAGCTTTTGTATATAAGGAGGGGAAGAGGGGTCAATGGGGGCATGGGAAAGAAAGAAATAAGATATATCATGTACAGGTACAAATTCCCTATGATGAATGTTATCATTATGTATATCTAAAATGTACCAATAAATGTTTTGGTTAAAAGAATCAGTTGCCATGCAAAAATTCACACAGTAATCATCACATAGCTTATGGCTAGATATACAACACTCTACAGCTTCATCAGTGACACAGTTTAAAAAACAGAAACCATAAAAATGTTAGTAGAGTTTTACCTACCTTAAATTGTTAAGAAACACATGAAAACTACTGTAAACATGGATCTTGAAAAAGACCTGAAGTTTGTCTGTGAAAGTGGGCTGTCCACACTCCCCCTGATGGACGACAATCATCTGAAGTCAGTCAGAAAGTTCTAACACCACATGTGGATGAGGGAGGGTCATCGCCCTCATACAGTGTGTGCACCTGTGCATCTTTATTCCCACACACAGCTGGGGAAGTGTTGTGTTCGCACATGGAAAATGCTCAAGTAAATAAGTATTTTTTGAAGAATGACAGAATGCATGAGCAATGAATAACTAAACAGTATTAAACAGGAACAAGACGGTTTATAGAAGGTTCCTGGTTACAGCCAATGCGTTGTCCCTCCATACATGTAGTTAGAAAAAGTCTACAGGAGATGCAGGGCTCCAGGGGAGCAGAAAGCTTGTATTGTTAAGAGCAGGAGCTTACCAACAATGAAATTCTTTGGGTAGGGATTTGGAAAAAGAAAATGATCCAGTTTCAAGCTGCATGTGAGATGAGAGGAAATTTTCATTCACATTCCCTGAATAAAACTTCTAACTAAAACCAAATCTTTACTAATTACTAATCTTGTCATTATAATCCCACAGATTCTGTGTTATTGAAAATAAGAAATAGCCCAGATAGAAAGTAGCATGGAGTAATTTTGTTTTCCAGCATCAGTCACAGGGACAGGTCATCCAGCCAAACTGGATCTGAACTATAACAACAGCCTCAGTGATGCAGGATGGGCTGTCTTCTGCCCAAACCCTGGTTCTTCAGAGTTAACTGAACTCAATATCAGCCTTCAGCCATTAAATTTTGGGGACAACGGGCAATGGTTTAAACCAAACTTTCTGAGATCACCAAGACAGGAATGAAAATATGGGCTCTCCTTTCTTCACAGGAGAAGGAACTGGAAGGCTTTGACCCTAGAAGGCTTTGCCTGAGAGATAAAGAAGCATTCGTCTGATCCATGATGACTTCAGTGAGCTGACTTCCCCGGTCTTACTAAACTAGAAACAATTCTCTGAAGGTGGAAAAAAACATGGATAAATTTCAATGTCATTAACTGAGTATCAACTTGTGACAATTTAATTGGCCTTATGTTACAAGAGCTGTGTAAATGTATATAAATAATGATAATTTAATAATGATAATGAGAATATTTTTATTCTCTATTTTATGAAATAAGAAAAATGTTTTCAACAGATTTTTATTTGTTTTGGATGTATACTTATCTCAGTTACTATTTAGAAAGCCTACCAAAAATGTTCAGATTTTGGTAATGCATCTGTTTTCTTCTTGTCCTGGAATTTTCTAACTCTTGTTTTCCCATGTGTTACACATTCTAAATATAAGAATGCATATGTATATGTGCATATGTGTGTGATTCTAACAGGAAAGATACTAGCTGCGTATGTTTTATGCTGTATTTGCTAATAATAACATAAAATTTGTTTTATTGCTTTGTATTTATTTTTTGATGGTGCTAAGGAACAAATCCAGGGCCTCACATTTCCTATGCAAGTTCTCTACCATGAAGCTAAATCTTCAAACCCTGTTCTACTGCATTTTAACCTTAGATATAAACTATGAATACTACTAATGGCCACTGATCTATAAAAATTACTAAAAAGCAGCCAAAAATTCAAATCACATTATCAAAGCCACATCTGGTGAAAATAGTCTTTTATTGTTAGAACAAACAAATGACTAACATATTACTTCTGGATATTTCTTATTACTAGTTCATTAATGAAAGCTTTTGTGGTTTGGGTTTTCTTTTACTCTAACAAAAAAGTCCTTGCATGGCAGAGATGTGTGCCTACACATTTCTATCCTGATACCATCAAGGCAAATTGTGTTTTGCTTTTCTCTCCCTACATGAATAATTTGGGATTCCAATCATTGCTTAAAAGACATGTAATTTAAAATCAGTAATACTCCAACAGAAAAAGTCATCAGGAGGATGTGGTTTTGAAGGCTGTGGAAATGGTTGTTTTAGGTAATGTGGTTGGTATTCTTTTCTCTGGGAATTCCCATGAATTCCATAAACTTCTGTGTTTATGCAAAGACCTAGGCATGGATGTTCATAGCAGTTTTATCTGCCGTAGCCTAGAACTGGAAACAGCCCCATATCCTTCAGTGAGTGAATGCTGAAACAAACTGTGGGACTATACAATATACTCAGAAGCAAAGAGGTATGCAACAACTTGGAATAAACTACAAGTAAATTATGCTAAGTAGAAAGAAGCCGATCCCAATTACACATTTTGTGATTCCATTTATATGATGCTCTTGCATTGTAGAGATGAAAAACGGGTTAGGCATCGGGTGTGGGTGGTGGACGGTATGAGCACAAAGGAATGGAATAAGTTGCATTGAAATACACACGTGTATACACACGCAAATGAGTGCTTGTGTAAGTGATCAAATCTGAATACTTTGTTGATTGCATCACTCTCAGTAGTCTGGTTTTATTATTATACTATGTTTTAAGATATCACCACTGATGGAAGGTGTAGGGTCATTGGGGTAAGATGTATTAGTTCTTAGGAACTTTCTGTGAATCTATAATTTTTTCAAAATAAAAAATTTTAAAGTAGGCAGAATAGCATAATTACCCGACATTATCACCTTCCTCTACAATTGTCAATTTATGGACAATCATGTTCCTTTGTACCTCTATTCTTTACTACTCCCCTGTATTATTTTGAAGAATTCCCAAATGTCATATAATTCTATTCATAAATATTTCAATAAAGTAAGAATCTTTTATTACTAAAAATAACGTAACTAAAAATTCTATTTCACCCAGCTATTCCCCTTCTAGGTACAGCATCTTCCCAGGAGAGAACATCATTACTACATTGATGTATACATACCTATGTTTATAGCAGCACAATTCATAACAGCTAAATCTTGGAAGGAGTCTATATGTCCATCAACAGATGAACGGATAAGGAAAATGTGGACTTACACACTAGGTAGAACTACTCTGCCATAAAGAAGGATAAATGATGCACCTTGAGACCATAATGTTAAGTAAAATAAATCAGACACACAAGCTTAAATAACACATGGCTTCTCTTATATGAGAAATCAAAATTATAAATAAAGGGCAAAATAAAATATAGATAATAGGAAGTAGGAAGATAGATTTTGTTCAAGTGGGAAGAGGATCAAGTGATGGAGGGGGGAAGGAGGGAAGGGAAAAGGGATGGAAAAAAGAATTGAAATATGCTATGTAGCCCTTGTTGCTTCTGCTGTCTCCTACCATCATGAACTGTTGTCCCCTGCCATGTGCCACCCTGCCTTGGAGCCAGTCAATTATGGACTAAAACCTCCATGAACTGTGAGCTAAATTAACCTTTCCCCTTTAACTTTGGGTGTCGGGTATTTTGTCTCAGCAATGAGAGAGAAGTAACTAACACAAAAATTTGGTACCAGAGAAGTGGGGTCGTTGCTGTGACATTACCTGGACATGTGGCTCAAGAGCCTTTGGAACTGGCTTGTGGACAGGGAGAGAGTTAGGAAAGGTTCAGAGATATGGCTACAGAAGCAGAGCTGGTACACCTTAGGCTGTTTTGTATGGGAGATTCTGGTTGGAGCTCAGATGACCAGAAGGCTGGTAAAGACCAGGCTTGGGAGGTTTCTGCTGGGATTAAGGACTGCATTGGCTGTTTGGACTTCAGATGATGTGTGGTTATGGGTTGGCAGGAAGTTTGTCTGCATTTTGTTCGTGTCCAGAGACTTTGCCTGAAACTGAAATTAAGGGTGGTGGACTAATTAATCCGGCAAAGAAATTTCAAGGCAAGCTAATGTTGAGGCCATGGTACTGCTGCTATTGGGGGCTTTTAGTCAGACCTGTGTTGAGAATCAAGGGCAGAGAGCCTGGCAGAATGATTTAAAATGTTTTGAGTTTGGCCAGAAAGGAAGCTCCAGTAAAGCTGCCACCTGCAAAGATGGAGCAGAGTAGATCTTGATTGCTGAGAAGGAACAGGAGAATACAAATGGCCTGAGGGCATCTCAAGAAGCAGCAGGATTCCACCCTTTGCAGCCTCAAAATTGCAAAAGTGAAAGACTTTACTTTGAGAAGAAAGTCCCAGAGCACCATGTTCCAGAATGGCAGTGGCCTAGAGAATTTGTTCCTCGGAATTGGGTTTAGCGTTCTCAGTGATCACACTCAACCCCTACAGCCAAGAGAGAAGGAAGCCTGACTACTGCTTCAGCCAGTGGCAGACCTGGGCATCATCCATGTGGCACCGGTCTTAGGCGCACTAAGAATGCAAGAGCTGTAGGGTCAGGAAGGCTTCCACCCAGATTTCAGAAGTCCTGGGAGGCCAGGCAGAGTACCCCTGAGAAAGCAGTGTGTGAAGCTGTGCATGTGAAGCTGAGGGTACAGTGGAGATCCCAGAAGTTTGCAGAAGCCAGGAGCGTGGATCTTCTGAGTAAAGCTGCAAGGAGGGAGCAGACCCGGCTCAAGAGAGACACCATGGGAATTACCACCACTAGAAGTGATAGGAAGAGCCACCCAAGCCCTTTGGAGTTCACAACTTGCCACAGATTGCCAGGGATGCTGGAAGTGTAACTGTAGGATTTAATGTTTGCCCTGCTGGATTTTGGACTTGCTTTGGTCCCATTCATTTGGATCCCCATTTGTAACTTTTGGAATGGAAATGTCTATCTTGTGCCATTGAGTGTTGAAAGTGTTTAACTTTCTTTTCATTTGTACAGGAGCTCACAAGTAAAAATTTGCCTTAAATCTCAGAGAAGACTTTGTACTTGGACTTTTCAGCAATGCTGAAACCATTACATCTTTGGTAACTCTTGGAGATGGACTAAATGCTTTTTTGTATAAAGGGGTATCATGAGTCTTTGGAGGGCCAGGGGTGGAATGTTATGGCTGTGTTTAGCTGTCCCCTCAAAGCCTTGTGCTTTTTCAGAAGTGGCTGAGTCTAGAGTGTGTGACTGATTCCTGGTGGAGCAAGGCTGAGGGCATTAGAATTAAGGGTGTGAGTGCTGCCCACCCTAAGTAGTCTAAATAAGACAAAAGGGGCAGAAAGACGCTGTTAAGGTCCTTTGTTGCTTTTGCTGTCTTCCACCACCATGAACTGTTGCCCCTCTGCCCTGCCACCCTGCCTTGGAGCCAGCCGACTATGGACTGAAAACTCTATGAACTGTGAGCTGAATAAACCTTCCTCCTTTAAAAAAAAGAAAAGAAAAGAAAAGGAATGTGTTTTGTACATGTACCAACTCACCACAAGGAATGTAAACATTATGTAATGCAAACATGTACTAATAAAAATTTAAAAATGAAAGAAATTAAAGAACCATCATTTTATGGATAGTTTTAGTGTGGAAGGTATCTAATTCGTAGATATTTTACCTTCTTAATCTAATAGGGTTTATTGCTTCAACTCATGAATTTATAGAATTATTTCTTATTTCCTTTTCCAGGTTTTCCTTTTCCATTCTTCTTTCCTTTCTTATCTTTTGGGGAGGTCTTTTCTTTCTTGCTTGCTTTTTGTAGTTCTTCAAATTTCCCCAATCCTTTCCGTACCATGATTCCACGCCACCAGGCCTGAATCTGAAAACAAGAGAAACCCAGTCTCAGCGTCCGCTAGCATCCTGACCATTGTAGTTTGAACATGTTTGTCTTCTCTGAAACTCATGCTGGAACTTGATTCCCAACGAGATGGTGTTGACCCAGTGGTGAGATCTCTAAGAGCTGCTAGGATCATGAAGGTTTATGCTGCTCTCACAAGATTGGGTTATTCTCTCAGGAGTGTATTCTTGCTCTCTTGGATCTAGATTAGTTACAGCGAAAGCCAGCTGATACAAAGTAAAGTCCTTTTGTCTCTCTTTTACATCTGCTCCTTTGCGCTTTCTCCTTCCACCATATCATGACACCTTTGCCAGACACCACTGCTAAGCTCTTAGATCACCCAGTCTGGAGAACCATGTGCCAAAGCAAAATAAACCTTTATTCTCTGAGTCACTGAGTCTCAGATATTCTGTAACAGCAACAGAAAACAAACTAAAGCAATGATAAACTGGACAGTTAATTTTTTTTTCTAGTATGGGGTCTTAAAGATGTAGAGGATGAGATGTGATTAGAACTCCAAACTTTACTTTCAATCTTTCTCAATCAGCCAGTCTGAGCTCCTACCTAAAACCAGCCTCCCATTTGTTCCCTGAATCCTGTTCCTTCCGTTGCTTCAGGAACCTTCTCCTCTAGTAGTAGACTACCCAGAACTTCGCAGTGGCCTCTCATTTCTCTCAGTATTAAAGCCGAAGTCCTTACAATGAATTAGAGCTCTATCAAATCTGTCCCTCCTTCTGACCTTTTAGACTCCCTCGCTCACCCTGCTGCAGCTATGCAGGTCTTCTTGCTTAGGTTCACTGGGATCACTCCTAATTCAGGGCCTTCACCTCACTGCTTCCTCTGCCTCAGATGTTCTTTCCAGTATTCAGATGGCTCACCCCTCCTAGTGTTGGCTCGGTTGTCATTCTGTGGTCTGAACTGTGTCCTCCTCAACTTTGTATGTGGAAGCCCTAACCTCCAATGTGATGGTATTTGGAGATGGGATTTTGGGGAGCTAATTAGGCTTAGGTGAGGTCATGAGGTTGGGGCCCTCAGGATGATATTATTGCCCTCATTAGAGAAACTAGAGAACTCGCCCCCCCCCCACACCCCCCCACACAGAGAAGGCTGTTAACTGAAATCCAGGGAGAAGGCCTTAACTAGAACATGACCATGTTAGAATCCTGATCTCAGACTTCCAGCTTCCAGAGCTATAAGAAAATAAATTTCTGTTGTTTAAACCCTACATTCTATAGTATTTGTTATGGCAGGCCAAGCTAACCAAGACAGTTATCTTTGCAGTGAGAGCTACCCTGACCACCTGATGTAAATCAGCATCTTCCCCTGTCCACATACACACTACTTCTGACAATCTTAGTTCCTTTTAGCTGAACTCTTTGTTCCCTGGTAGTCACTTTGTAACACAGTGTGTAATTTTATGTTTTGTTATTAATATTTTTTATTCCTCTTCCACTAGATTTTAAGCAATATGAAGACAAAAATATTTGTCTCCTTTTTTTTCACTAATATATCTCTAGTACATAGGATATAGTGGAAACTCAATACATATTTGTTAATTAAATGATAATAAGTTGGTTGCTGTCTTATATAAGGTGGGTGGAGAAAGGCCTCTCTAGTAAGAGTATGTTTGAGCAGAAATGGAACGAAGTAAGGGCCACAATCTTGCCTGTATCTGAAGGAAACACCTCCGGTAGAGGGGAGGTTCTGAGGCAGGGCATGCTTGGCACTTGAAAGAACACCTAGGATCTGGTTTGTGACTAAAGCAGAAGAGGAAAGTCGAGAGAACAGGGCAATGATTAGTAATTCTTCAGGGAACAATGCCCCCTAGAGGCATTTTTTGGAAATTGACAGGGCTTTTTTTTTTTTTTTGGTACCGGGGATCAAACTCGGGTCCTTGCGCTTGCGCAGCAGGCGGCGAAACCACTGAGCTAAATCCCCGGCCAACAGGGATTTTTGTTGTCTTTCCTGGTGTGTGAGGGATGCCCTAGTCCCCAAAGCCTTTCTGAAAGTGTGCAGTCCGGGATAGTCTGAAGGCAATCCATTTCCTGAGCTCCAACTTCCTCACGTGCCCTTTCCTAAGATCCAACCTCGCAACTAGCCCTCTGGCATTTACGGGGGACGGGCAAACTTCCTCACAACCCCTCACCCCCAAGTCTTACTGGCGTGCCTTGCCCTGGACTCTGAAACTCTCTGCAACACCCAGAAAAGTGACAGCTCAAATGTTCATGTGGATGTTGAGAAAACAAATGACTCAAGACTAAGTAACCAATCTTTTTGCAAATCAGGTGGCTTCCAGCTCAACTTTCAAGAAAATTGAAGTCTAGTTTTATGTGTCAACTGAGACCTGCTATCTGATTTAGGGGAATTTTAATCTGGAAGAAATATGTGAGGCATTATTATTTAAAACAAATAATATAGGCATAAAAAGCTTCAACTCATCTATGTGAACAAGGTTTCTGAGGGCTTTCATTTATAAAATGAAAAATAGAAATTCCAATAAAGACCTGTCTCAGTCTACCAAGCGGTAATATTTATGCATGGATTTGCACACTAAATGAAAAAAGACCCTCTTGTTTGAGTATATTATTCTAAAAAAACCATGTATGTCAAATATTCATCAAAATTTGTAATAAACATAATAGTGTTTGGGATGGTTTTATACTACTAACAACTGTAATATAACAGTCTAGAATATTAAAAAGTTATGGTCACAGAAATAATTAAATTTTAAAACAGAATTCATACAGGATATTTTGTTGCCTGAAAATGCAAAAGGACAATCTATGAAAAAAAGGCTGGAGGTGTAGTTCTGTGGCAGAGCCCTTGTGTGACACCCTGGGTTTGATCCCCAGCACTGTAGGGAAAAAACAAGCACATGTATAACCTTAGTAGTAATTCAGAGGAAAAGTGTGATGGAAATATATGTTCAAGGAAAAAAGACTAGGATATACAATTTCTGTCTATAAAAAAGAGCTTCTACTGGATACACACTATTTCAAGTATCAGTCTAATAGCTCTATTTTAAAATATCAACACTGAAACTATACTGGAAATAGCATCCTTTGTCATTTTTTTTTACTTTTTAATTTTATGAGTATATGTCTATAGTACAGAATGATCACATCCAACATCTGCACATAACACGCTGTAATTCTTTTTACTTCTCCTCCCCATCTGCATCTGTCTCTTTGTCCCACACCTTGATTTCAACTTTGTGGTTAATATTTTAAATATCAATTTTAAAATGTGCAAAGGGGTACAAGAGTTTTCAAAATGTCTTTTAGAAAGAAACCAATAAAAATATGGCTTTGATTCTTCTAACATAGTCATTCTTGAGTATATACACATTGAAATAGATATTTTAACATAAATTACTTTCCTCTTTATATTGCAGCTTGACATTTTTTATTTATTGAAAATACGTGCTTTGTCAGTTATTATCTACATATATTATCTATATATTATTTACAAATTTAAGTTTTGGGGTAGTACAGGGACTTGAATGCAAGGCCTCACTCTGAGCTAAATCCCTAGCCCTTTTTAATTTTATATTTTGAGATGGGGTCTCACTAAGTTGCCCAGGCTGGCCTCAAAGTTGCAATCCTCCTGCCTCAGCATCCTGACTAGCTGAAATTACAAGTGTGTGCTTTTTGACCTGGACTACAATTTTTCGGAAAGAAATGGAGGTATCACAAAATATTTATTATTAAAAGGACTGTGTTGAGCCTGGTAGAGTTGAGGGTCACTGATAAAGAGTCTTGCAGATCAAAGACTGATTCTCACTCTAGGTGAAATGAAGAACTGTTGATTTTATCAGAGTGGCAAGATCTGACCAGTGCTTCAACAGCCTTCGTGTGACTGTTGAGTAGAAGGCATGGTGTAGGGGGAACAAGTATGGAAACAGAGATGGTGGGAACTAGCATAGCCACACAGGCATGAGATGATGGGGACTTGGACCAGCTAAAGAATAAGGAATACTGACTGCAGTGGACACATCCGCAGCTTGGGGTATCTCATGGAATCAGTGGGGAAGAGCTGAACTGCAAAGGTCTCAGAGCTCTGATCCTAGTTTAGTAGTCTCTAGACTTCAGATCTGTAAACGCTTTCATTTCTAATTTTTTAATATTTCCTTATATCTTTGTTAACAGAAGTTTTTTCACAATAGTGAAATAGTCCAAGAATTTTAGATTGTCTTAGATTTTGAAGTTTTAGTTTCTTTTGCCTGTTTGTTGGTTTCTTACTTGACAAAGAGATAAGAGACATAAAGGACAAAATCCTAGGGTCAAAATTTAAAAATTCTCTCCCTTAAATCTAGGGTTATAAGAGTAAATATCCCTTTGAGAAAGACAAACTGCAGATGTATAAAGCACTGTAAAGAGCCACCCCGTAGAAGAATCTAATGTGTTTAACAATAGACCACCTCCAAAGCAGCTGTGAATGTTAACAGGATACATGCTCACTTCACCTTTGTTGTCTTTCTTCTCTCCCTTCTGCTCTCCTTCAGGTATGTCCATATGGCCTCATTGCCTTCTGCACACACTTCTACAGGGGGGTATTCCATGGGGTTATTCACCAGTGTTAGAACCTTAAGATTCTCTAGGCTGTCCAAATCCTCTGGAAGATGAGTGAGCAAGTTGTCCTCCAGCAGCAACTCTCTTAGACCTGGAAAGATTTTGTTTCAAATGGTGAATTTCTCATAGAAACAAGCAATACTAACTTGGTGCCTAGCCCTGACCAGGTATGTGAATGACCCACCTCTCCATTTATAAGAGGAATGAGAGGAAGCTTGTACAAAAAATGATAGACCTTTTTAATAAAATGTTTGTCATTATGCTTGTCCTTCCTCATAATAAACAGAACAGAAATTCTTATTCAAATATATTTATAGCAGCAGTGGCAAACTAACAGTAAAACTGGCAAACGTCCCTTAGGTCACCACTGTTAGGAAGAACTGACTCTGAAGGCTTTTGATGGGACACTAGTTGTCTGTGGGCCTTGCTAGTCCCCATTATTGCTCCAGCCTTGGACACATCAATGTGATCTCCTGATCACTGAAGACAGTGGAATGAGTGGCACCTGTCTCATGTAGTCCTGCTGCTCTCAACTGAACAAATAAATTATTTTTGAAAAAAATAGCTTAGTATAAATAGAAATGTATACATTCCAAAACAGCAAGAAAGTATAAAAACAATTCTCCCTTCCTCACCAAACTTTCCACATCTTAATTGTCACAAGGAACCACTATTATCAGATTTCAGTGAGAACTGACAGAGAATATCTATCCAGGCACATGCAGGTCTAGAAATACATGTACATAAAACTTTAAAAATCAAAGTGGTATTGTATAAAATGGTTTGAGTCTATATTTTTAGCATGAGAATCTGTCCTCCCACCCTATACTGGGGACCAAACTCAGGACCTTGCGCTTGCTAGGCAGGCACAACATCGCTGAGCTATACCCCCAGCCACCATAAGGAACTATCTTAAGTAATTCACCGAAAGAAAAAGAAAAATTGCTGGTAAATGTAGAAAAGATACTCAACATCACCCAATGGAAAAAAGGTAAATTAAACACTGAAATGCAGTATTTCATCAATCAAGGAGACAGAGATGAAAGCTGGTAATATGCAGTATTAAGGAAGGAGGAAAGCAAAATTACATTTAAATCATACTCAGTGATAAATAGTTTACAAACTCAGCCACTTTCCAAATTTGGTTGACCAAAAGATGAAATAAATATAGGAAATTTTGTCTTGAGACTGGATGTTTGGGGAACATAATACAAATTATATGCTATATTAAAAGTAGATGGGTGTGTTGGTATACACCTACAATCCCAGCACTGTGGAAGTCTGAGGCAGAAGAATTGCTAATTTGAGCCCACCTGGCCAATTTAGCAACTTAGCAAGACCCTGTCTCAAAATAAAAAATAGAAAATGCTTGGGGATGTAACTCAGCATGAGAACCCTGGGCTCAATCCCCAGAACTGCAAAACAAAATAAAATGTGGGCCAGGGATTTAGCTCAGTGGTGCCACTGCCTGCCTCAGAAGCACAAGGTCCAGAGTTCAATCCCCGGTACCAAAACAACAACAACAAAAACCCAAAATGAAACAAAACAAAACAACAGGCAATATTAAAATATGAATTCTTTAGTCCAAATCTTTTGAAATATTTGTAACTTGCCATGCCAAGTAACAGAAAACATCTGAGGCAAAATTCTGTTCTTTATGACAACTCAAAAGTTGTTGGGGATAAATAAGTATTAGGAAAATGGTCAACACTGAAAAATGTTGAGAATGTTTCACTCCTGCAGGGACCAAGGACAGGATGAGAATGTATGGTCAAAAGCATTACTAAGGATACCTGCACCCCACTTCTGCCCTCAGTTTTTAAATATCTTGCTTGTAGGTAACAGCCCCTACTCTCATATTTCTTCATCTTCCTTTCATTGAAGAGCAGCCATAGTTTGAAAATATGTCAGTAAACCCAGAGACTTGGCACATTACGGCAAAAACTTTTATTTGGTCCCAGGAAGTGCTCAGCAAAGCTTGTTATGTGGAATGGATGGATGGATGGATAGATGGATGGATAGTTGTACAGGTAAAGAATGATTTAGCCTAGTGGAAAATGCTTGGATGTTTAAGTAGAAATCATATATGATTTTCCAAGTCAACTACATAGCTCCTAAAGTCCCCCTTGCTGATTTTACCACTCCACGTCAATACCTTTCTTTTAATTCAAGTGATTTAGTGACCTAGATGACAATTGACTGCAGGATAGCATCTTCACATTCTGGCATATACTATAGTATGTTTTCAGTAGACAACTGTTGTTGATGAGTGTGATGAAAGTATGGATGTATGCCAATTGTGTTAGCAGCTGCTATTTCTTTCTTTCTTTTTTCTTTTTTTTTTCTTTTTTCAATTCAATGTACCTTTGTCAGACTCTGCCTCGCCTCCTTCATGTCATTACTGAGCCCTACAAAGAGGGGATAGGGCAAGGTTCAGCTCTCCAAATACTGAGAAAGTCCTTAGTAAGGCAAGGAATCCATTTATTATGGAAATTGGCCTCAAATTCTACTAGGCTATGAATCTACTAAACTTCCTCACCTTGTGCTTGGCAAATTTCATCTGGGAGTTGCTTGAGCAAATTGTGCCGGCAATCAAGAACCTCCAACTTAGGCACTGACCCCAAGGATACAGGCAGATACTCCAGACAATTTTTCTCTATATACAGTTCTTTAAGGCTCTGAAATAACATGACAGTATATCATAATGCTACCATAATGATCCTTATCTTGATAAATGAATTGTAATAACTAAAGTTGATGAGCAAATCATGCATTGGGATAGAAGGAAAAACATTTGAAGGACTAAAATCAAGGAATACAATTATTTTTTAATAAAGCCATTAAATTTGGTTTTCATTTATGCATGGAAAAGAGAATATAATAACTTTGTTCATTTAGAACTTTATGAAAAAGTAATGGGTTACTTAACTGCATTTACCATTTGCTTTCTTTTAACAGCAAGTTATCTGCGGGCAGTTGCTACAGAACTATAATGGCTTCAACTATTAAGCCAACATCATATGTAACACAACATCATATCTAAGCAGAAGTAGCCAAAACACACAAACAATAGTTAAAATGTAACTATTTTTAACTTATTGGCAAAAGTTTAATGTTTGGATTTCACCCTAAGATTGTGGTATGACATGTAAGAAGGAGCAAGAGAATGAAAGTTATGCTGTGGATGTAGGGCAAAGAAATGGAGAATTAGGAATAAGATCTCTATGTCATATTGAGAACTTCCTGTGTTGTACATGCCATTTCTTGGTTCTATAGCTGGGAATTACTAGTAGTACACATCTACTTTATCATTTTCAAGAGCACCATAACAGGGACATGAAAAAATTAACAGTTCTCTAAAGACACGTTAGTAAGGCTATGTTGAATGCGGTTACCTTGTTGCTTTGCTACAACTCAACACAGTCCTATGGATTCAGCATCAGCATGAACCTGGTGCAACATGACACAGAATGTAGGCTCCCAGAAATGTCACCCATACAGTACTTTAATTTCACAATAATATAGTTTTCCAAGGGCTACTTATGAAAAATGGGAACTAACTGGAAGGAAGTGTGACTCAATTTCTGCAAATGAAACATGTGAAAAACACACAGTGGGAAAAGTATGGCATGACATATCTAACAGCATTCATCACTGGATGGGGTGGTTACTCAGGAGGCTGAGGCAGAAGGATCATGAGTTTTGCCCAGCCTAGGCAACTTAATAAGACCCTATCTCAAAATAAAAAATGAAAAAGGACTGGGGATACAGCTAAGTAGCAGAGCACTTGCCTAACATGTACAAGGTCCTAGGTTCAATTCCCAGTACCACAAACAAACAAACAAACAAGCCAAAAATTCATTGCAAGTACAATAAAGTGTTGTGAGGTTGTTCAGTGATAGTGGAAGCTTCAAAATGTAAAAGTGACCACTTGTTTGTAACTGAAACCCTAATATGGATGGTTTCACACCCAGCCTGTGGGACACTTACTGCTCTTTCAACGTCAGCCAAGTTAAGGGGTCAGTGGGATGTGCTTCATAGGGGAGGCTTACCTGAAGTTTCCCAATCTGTTCTGGAACACAACTAAGCTTGGATCCCTAGTCTTGCCCAATGTATAATTTCTCCAGAGATGCTAAAGAAAATACTTCCTCTGGGAAGGAAAGGAACTCATTTCCCGACAGTCCAAGTATCTTCAGTTTTGAAAGTGAGTCCAACTCTGAAGGTAACTAGAAGTATTACAAAAGGTAAGCTTCAGGTTGATTGTCTGAACAGTTAGAAAATAAATTGGGCTTTTGGTTTGTAGGCAGATGTCTAAACAAAAAGAAAGCAGTTTCTCTTACTGACAAAAAGTCTGCACATAAGTTGACATATAGGGACTGGTTCTACTTTTTTACTGCCACTTCTCTTTTTACTTTTATGCACTACTTTAGATTGGAGCAATTTTAACTCCCTTTTTTATGAACTATCACATAGAAAATGTTTGACACTATTGAAAAAGTACTCAAGTTATGTGTTATATTGCAATAAAAATAGTCAAAATAAATTCAGATCCACCCTTCACCTTAAAAATATTTGACTTAGCAAGTTTGAAATTTCAGTTGAAATCTTAGTTGTAAGCAAACAAACATATGTTCAAGTCATTTCTTTTTTTTTTCTTTTTGGTACCGGAGATTGAACTTGGATCCTTCCACTTGTGAGGCAGGCAGCGGAACCATTGAGCTAAATCCCCAGCCCAATGTTCAGGTCATTTCTAATCAGAATATCTAATGAAGATGGTTATATTGTTTTGTTGTTGTGCCCTCCAGTGACTACTCTGGCTTGGATGCCTTATGTAGGTTCTGGGTAGGCATTTCACAGACTGCCAGACTGTGGGGACTGGATGGCCCTGAGAAAGTTCTCTATTCCAACCCTCTACTACAGTGGTTTAGTATGTTCTGTACAAGCCATCTGACCTTTCATTATTCACCATCTCCTGGAAGGAAAAGCTTCCATGAAGCTTTTTTTTCACTATGTACCTTCCATGATGCCCTTTAATCATGAAATTTCCTTCTTTTGTCAAGTCATAATCTATCACTATTGTGTTCCACCTATTGGTCTCTTTCTAGCACTCTGGAATCACATGGAAAAAAATCTCATTCTTCATATATACAATGTAATCACCCTATCAGTAGTGTAACAGTAACAGAAATTCCTTATTTTCTTGTTAGAAAGAAAAAGCCTACCTATATATTTCAACAGCTTAACTCATGCATTTCTTTAATTGGTTTTATGTCTAACCAGGAAATCCCTCTTCATAGTTTCCTGCTGTAGCCCTTGGACATTCCCCACATCCATTCTCTAATCCTCCAATTTACTTTCCATTCTGGTTAGACTTCAGCTTGTCTCGACCACCCCTCCTTACATTCTCTCCATACCGGGGTCAAAGAGACAAATCATTGGATAATTGGTCACTCGAAGTCGGAGACAAAAAGAAAGCCCACCATATGAGTACTATGTCAGTAAAAGTTTCACATAATTGGAATTTTTCCTGTTTTTGTGTAAGGTGCGTGCTCCTTTTCCTAAAAATATTATAGGCTAGTTCCAGTTTTAATTTTTTATACAAAATCATATCAAGACAACTCTAGATAAAATAATGTTTAAGCTCTTCTCCTTGGCTATTTCAAAATTCTTTTTTTTTTTTGAGACAAGGTCTCACTATGTAATTCAGGCTGGCCCTGAATTCATGATAGAATCCAAACTGGCCTTGAACTCACAGTGATCCTCGGGCCTCAGCTTCTAGAGTACTGGAATCACAGGCCTGCGCCACCACACCCAGTGTCAAAATTCCTTCTCAGACACTTAGATCCCATCACTATTGTATAAAACATCTGCATTCAGCTCAGACCAAAACAATAGGAAACGTTTTCAATCTAGTTACTTCATTATTGCTGTTTACTTAATTCATAGATTTTACTTTTCTTTCTTCAAATCATATTTAAATGCTCAAAGAGTTTTTTCCAGGATATTCAAGATCCACTATTTAGTTTCATTATAGTCATATTAATGTAAAATGGAAATAAATATGGACATATAAAGAATTTGCACAGCATCAATTAAGGGACAAATATTGCTAACACTATAAACTGAGCTTGTTGTGGCTTATACCTGGATGTCCCCCCAAAGTTTCATGTGCTCATGAGTGAGGCTTTGGGGAGGTGATTGGATCATGGGGGCATGATACTCATCATTGGATTAGTCCACTGATGACTTTATAGCTAAATGTGATGTTGGGAGGTGAAACCTGGTTGGAGGAGATGGGCCACTGTGGGTATTGTCTGGAAGAGTATATTCTCAAGGGTATGTCTCCCTTTCTCCTTCCTTGATTCCTCTCTTTGCTCCCTGCTGCCAAGTCATGAAGGTACTTTTCCTCTGCCATGCCCCTCTTCCATGCTGTCCTGCCTTGGAGCCAGCTGACTATGGACTGAAATCTCTACATAATGAGAACCAAAATAAACCTTTCCTCCTTTAAGTTGGGATGTCAGGTATTGTGTCTTGGCAATTAGAAAGTAAATAAGGCAGATTTATAACCATTTTGAGGTTGAATGTATGCTTTGGTTCTCTCCTTTAATATAAATGTACCTAAAAATAAAATCTGTCTCAGTACATGTTGAAAGTCAGCTAGCTTTGCATCCACCTAGGCAAGGAGAAGCTAAGAGCCAGGTTTCAAGAGCCATAAACCCATCAGTTGAGTCTGGGGTAGGAGAGATAAGGAGCTGATTTAAGATTGTTTTAGTTACTTTTCTGTCATTGCTGAGACAAAATACCTGACACCCAAAGTTAGAGGGGAAGGGGTTTATTTGGCTTACAGTTTGTAGAGGTTTCAGTCTAAGGTTGGCTGGCTCCAAGACAGGGATGTCAAACAGACATTGCACAGGAGAAACAACATGGTACAAACAAGGTAGCAAAGGTAACAAGAGGAGGATTTAACAGCATCTCCCTGCCCCTTTTATCTTATTCAGACTACTTAGCACAGGTAGCACTCACACCCTTAATCCTAGTGCCCCTGAGCCTAGCATTGCATCAAGAATCAATTCCAGCTTCACACACTCTAGATCCAGCCTATGTCCACATGAAGCTTTGGGGAACATCAAGACTCAAACCATAACAAAGACCATTGTTAGTAGGAGAAAAATGCAGGGTACAGGAGGTATTAGTGCAAGAAGAAACTGAGAAGGGAGAACAAAAGCCCATGTGCACAAAACCATCAGAATAGCTCAAGAACAAAAACAATGGTACATATAAATTATTATATTCATTATAAAATTATTTAACATGTCTTCAACTTCAGTGTGGTTTGACTTGTGGTAAAAATTGGAATTGGATCTTGCAAATCCTTTCAGGAAAGGATTAGGTATAACTCATGGTTTGACTAGAGTTAGGTCAATGTGTTAACCGTCCCAAGTGTACTTTATATTTTGAGTCTTTTATTCTAACTATGGAATGAAAGGCTTTGTCCATTAAAGGTATTTCTTAGAGCAGGGGTGGAGTAGTGAATGGGCTTTCACGAAATCTTGAAAATCCTCCAGGCTAGGTTACTACCTCAGTAAAGATTAAGTCCTAGGTTTCTTTTCTAAATTTTCATGTTACCATCAAAAATTTTACTTCCTGAAATGTAGTTTTAAAGCCCCATAGCAATTAGGAAGAAACAAAAACTTCTAGAAATTACAAATCAAATAAAACCTGTTTAAAATATAAACCTTTACAGTCCAGAGTTTTATAATCCATAGTAAATATATGAGACTGGTATTAATGGCTAGGAAAAGCACACTATTATCTGGTTACAGTTGTTGATTGCTAAATCTCCCTTTTCTCCCTCTAGAGTTATCTTTTGCTTTGAATAGCAATAATTTTCAAATATTAAAAAATAATCAAGAAACAAGCTGGGTATGACTTCAGAGGTTGAGGCAGGAGAACCCTAAATTTGAGGCCAGCCTGGGCCCAGGACCACATAGTAAGACCCTGTTTCAAACAACTCCCCCAAAATTGCACAAATTTTTAAATAAATAAAATAAAATATTGCAATTAAAATTAAATTCCTCTATGATCCCCTCCCCATTTTCCCATTTTATTGACTTTCTTCTTCCCAGCTGTAGCCAGCTACCATCAGGAACTCAGTGAATTTTCTTCCAATTCATATTCTTACACTTTTATTACATATGAATATTCAAAAACTACATGGTGTGAAGGTATTTATTTATTTATATATGTTGTTTTGTGTGATTTAAAAATGAATAAATGATTTCATAAGATTCTGCAATTTGGTGTTTTTTCTTTTTGCTTCTGTTTTTTTTTTTTTTGGTACCAGGGATTGAACTCAGGTCCTTGCACTTGTGAGCCAGGTGGCAGAACCACTGAGCTAAATCTCTGGCTCTGGTGTTTTTCCTTTTTAAGAAACACCACAATTTGGAGATCTATCCACACTGGCAGCAATGCTCCACTGTACTTCAAGTATTAAGGGGCTCTCTCTGTTAGGAACACAGC
The DNA here is from genome assembly GCF_053883595.1 of Heterocephalus glaber. NCBI lineage: Eukaryota > Metazoa > Chordata > Mammalia > Rodentia > Bathyergidae > Heterocephalus > Heterocephalus glaber. The sequence goes on along the minus strand of NW_028258324.1, from coordinate 46,554,416 downwards.
CTAGTTCATTTGCCCACTTCCCTGCTGACTTTGGTTGCCTCCCATACTTCACAATCATCACCAGCACTGCAATGACCAGGCTGAACACACAAGCCTGCATCCATGCAGACAGCGTCTCTAGGAACAAATCTGTTTTTGTAGTTTCCTATGAACGGAGCATTAAGGCCTAAAGCATTTGTGTCAGGAAAACCTGCTGGGGAGGAATGCGTGTCAGGAAGTGGTCTTGGTTAAGAATTTAAACCTGGATGCCCAGAAGCTCTGGGCTGGAATCCTGGCTCTGTCAGTTATGGGCCATGTGGCCTTGGACAAGGCTCCTTGTCCACCATTTTCATCATATATCAGACAAAATAATAATAATAAGAAGAATTAAATGAGATAATCTGTACAGAACATTTAACTCAGTGCAGGCAGATATATGTTCTAAAAAGCCCAAGTAAACAATGCCTACTATGTATGATTACTACTGCTATTTAGGAGGAAAGAAAGTAATGCAAAAGTTAAATGCATACCTTCTGGTATACACTGAAAACCCTGCCTTTTTGCCTAAAAGTCAGTTCAAATTCCTGTTTGTTTTGTGCTACTGGGGATCAAATCCAGGGTTTTCTACTACTGAGCTACATCCCCAGTGCCTCTCCTTTTCAAAATGTTTCATTTTGAGACAAGATTTCACTAAACAGCCCAGGTGGGACTTCAATTTGTAGTCCTCTTGCCTCAGCTTCCCAAAGTGCTGGGAGTACTGGTGTGGTTTACTGGCCTGTTTAGTCAGAGAATTATACCAATCTAGGGCAGGAAGGACCCTTGGGAATCTGAGCATAGTGATAGCAGAGGCTGTGTATGAGGGAGGGAGGGGGTCAGAACCTGCCGTATTTTATTATCATCCAGCGCCAGGATTTCCAGGTTCTTCAGCGCACAAATCTGAGAAGGGACGTGGGCCAGGTGGTTCTGGCTGAGATTCAGGAATCGAAGGTTGAGCAGCTGCTGGAAGGAGCTCCGGAGCCCCCGCAGGCCAGTGTTGTGCAGGTAGAGCAGGTGCAGCGAGGGCCAACTGCAGAAGAGACACGGCACTTTCTCCAGGCGGTTCCCACTCAGCCCAATTTCTGTCATCTCCGTGAGCTCTCCAAGGGTGCATGGCATGCACTCGAGGAGGTTGTGGGATAAATCGAGCACAGTCATTTTGCTACACTGGCATAGCGACTTGGGCAGAGAGGGCAGGTTGTTATGAGCCACGTAGAACTTCTGCAGCCTCCTCAGATCCCCAATTTCTTCTGGGAGGGCACTGAGTTTGTTCTCATCCAGGTCAATGATCTCCAGGTTGTGGAGAACACAGAGCTCCTGAGGAAAAAGCTTGAATTGGTTTTGCTTCAGGTGGATCTCCCTCAGTTTGATCTGGTTCACTATTTCCTTGGGCAGAGATTCTAGGCGGTTTCCGGACAGTCCGAGCAGCTCGAGGTGGTGAAGGTTTTTACAGATCACCACGGGAATCTCCCCCAGGTCGACGTGGTAGAGCCGCAGCTCTCGCAGGGCACTCAGGCTGCTGAGAACCTGGAGGGAGGAGGGTGCCAGGGGGTTGCCGCTCAAGTCCAGGCCCTCCAGGTTGCTCAGGGCCCCCAGCTCAGGGCATAGCCCCTTCAGGTTGTTCTTGTCCAGGTAGAGGATCCTGATACTCCTTAAATGCTGAATATCCTGGGGAATTTCTTTAATGTGATTATTTTCCAAATACACTTCCTCTAATTCTTTTAATGCCAAGATCTCTAGAGGAAAGGCTGTCAAGCTCTGATTAGAAGCATCAGTGAAAAATGTTCTATCTGCGACCTGTGGTTGATCAGTTTGTTGATGAATTTTAGGTGAGTGTTCTGCTTTTAGTGTGTCCTCTGACATTATTTTGAAGGAAAGTTCAAATATTCAAAATCTGAAATACTCTGAAAAGAAAGGAAAATCAGAACCCCTCTAATACCAGATTTATTACTCTTAAGAAAGAAAAAACATACAGTAAAATCTCATTGACTAAATTTAGTACTTGAAATTATTTTACCAAATATTTAGGTTTTTATATTTCATCTTAGGATAAGAATTAAAGTGTGAATGTAGTGAAAATGGTCATACTTCCAAAACTGCTATACAGATTCAATGCAATCCCGATTGAAATCCCAACAGCATATTTCACAGAACTAGAGAAAACAATCCAAAAGTTCATCTGGAACCAGAAGAGACCTGGAATAGCAAAAGCAACTCTAGGCAACAGAGTCATGGCAGGGGGTATCACAATTCCCAACTTGAAACTGTACTACAAAGCTACTGTTATAAAAACAGCATGGTATTGGCAAAGAAACAGACCTGAGGACCAGTGGAATAGATTAGAAGATGCAGAAACAACTCCAGACATACTCAGCTGGTAACCTCATCTTTGACAAAGGAGCCAACCACCCTCACTGGAGGAAAGATAGCCTCTTTAATAAATAGTGTTGGAAAAACTGGATCTCAACTTGCCAAAGATTAAAACTAGACCCCTATCTTTCACCATGCACTAAACTAAAATCGAAATGGATTAAAGATCTAAATATTAAAACAGAAACACTAAACTTGATGGAAGGTAAGTTAGGTAGAACTCTCGAAGACATTGGCATAGGAAAGGACTTTATGAACAAAATCTCAGTGGCACGAGAACTAGCACAAAGAATCAACAACTGGGATCTCATCTTATTAAAAAGCTTCTGCACTGCAAGAGAAACCACCAACAGAGCTAAGAGACAACCTACAATGTGGGAAAAAATTTTTACCAGCTGTTCCTCAGACAAAGGTCTACTATCTAGAATATATAAAGAACTAAAAAAAAAAAAGACCTCCTCAAAAAATATAAAGACCCAATTCAAAAATGGGGATCTGAAATGAACAGATATTTCTCAGACAAAGAAGTAAAAGCAGCAAATAACCGTATGAAAAAATGCTCAACATCACTGGTCATTCAAGAGATGCAGATGAAAACAACACAGATTCCACCTCAACCTAGAAAGAATGGCTGCTATGAAGAAATCAACCAATAACAAATGCTGGTGGGGTTGTGGGGAGAAAGGAAGCCTGCTTCATTTTTGGTGGGAGTGCAGACTGGTGCACCACTGTGGAAATTAATATGGAGATACCTCAAACAACTAGCATTAGGGGCCAGGGATTTAGCTCAGTGGTTTTGTTGCCTGCTGCGCAAGCGCAAGGACTGGAGTGCAATCCCTGGTACCAAAAAAAAAAAAAAAACACAACTAGGACTGGAAGTCCCATTTGACCCAGCTATTCCTCTACTGTGTATATTCCCCAAAGAATTAAAAGAATTATACCACAGCGATATATGTGCACACATGTTTATAGTGGCACAGTTTGTAATAGCTAAAATTTGGAAACAGCCCAGTTGCCCATCAACTGGACACTGGATAATAAAGATGCAGATTTTTTAAAAACATTATTTTATTGGTACATTTTAGGTATACAATATAATGACATTCATCATTGGAAATTTGCACCTTTACATAGTCTCTCTTGGTTCATATTTCCGCCCCTTCCCCTCCTCTCCCTTCAACCTCTCTGTCCCTCCCTATTTACAAAGACTTTGTTTTCATTTTCTTTTTTTTTATGTTAAATTCTTTTATTGGTACATTGTAGGTATACAACACATTTACATTTCTCATTGGGAATTGTACCTTTACATAATGCATCTTGGTTCTTATTTTTTCCCCATTCCTAGCCCTCCCTTCACGTCCTCCACCCTTCCCTATTTACAAAGACTTTATTTCCATTTTTTCCATTTCTCATCATTATTCCTTTCCCTTCTTTCCTTTCCCCTGCCCCTCCCACTACCCCTACCCCTTTGGACCTTTTCTTCCTATTTTGCATTATCGATTATTTATTCTAACCATTGGTGCATTTTAGGGATACAATATAATGACATTCATCATCAGAAATTTGCACCTTTACATAGTCTCTCTTGGTTCTTATTTTTCCCCCTTGCCCAGCCCTCCCTTCAACCCCTCCAGTCCTCCCTATTTACAAAGATTTTATTCCTATTTTTCCATTTTCTCATATTAATCCCATTCCCTTCTACCCTTTCAGCTCTCCTTCCCACTACCTTTACCTTTGCCCCTTTTCTTCCTATTTCACATTACCTATTATACATTTTAGTCCTTATTTACACTTTCAGTTTCTCACACCAGAGAAACTATTCGGTATTTATGCATGTGTGTCCTATTTATTTCACTTAAGAGTATGGCCTCAATGTGCATCCACTTAGCTATAAATGTCTCTAATTTCTCATTTTTTATGGGTGAATAGTACTCCATTTTATAAAAAAAAACAACACATTTTCTTCATCCAGTCTCCAGTTGATGGGCATTTGAGCTGTTTCCAAGTTTTAGCTATCACAAACTGTGCTGCTATGTACATGGGTGCACATATATCACTGTGGTATGATTCTTTTAATTCTTTGGGGAAGATCCCCAGCAGTGGAATAGCGGGGTCAAATGGGATTTCAAGTCCTAGTTCTTTGAGGTATCTCCATACTGATTTCCACAGTGGTTGCACCAGTCTACACTCCCACCAGCAGTGGAGCAGGGTTCCTCTTTCCCCTCAGCCCCGCCAGCATTTTTTATTGGTTGATTTCATGACAGCAGCCATTCTTTCTGGAGAAAGGTGGAATCTCAGCGTTGTTTTCATTTGCATCTCTCAAATGACCAGTGATGTTGAACATTTTTTCATGTATTTATTTGCTATTTCGATTTCTTTGTCTGAGAAATGTGTGTTCATTTCAGATGCCCATTTTTGGATTGGGTCTTTAAATTTGGGAGGTCTGATCTTTTTAAGTTCTTTATAGATTTGAGATAGTAGACCTTTGTCTGAGGAAGAGCAGGTGAAGATTTTTCCCACATTGTGGGTTGTCTCTTCACACTGCTGGTGGTTTCTCTTGCTGTGCAGAAGCTGAGATCCCACTTGTTGATTGTGCTAGTTCATGGGCAACTGAGGTTTTGTTCATAAAATCTTTTCCTACACCCATGTCTTCAAGAGTTCTACCTAACCTTTGTTCCAACTGGTTCAGAGTTTCTATTTTAATATTTAGATCTTTAATCCATTTTGATTTTAGTTTAGTGCATGGTGAGAGATACAGGTCTAGTTTTAATCTTTGCCAAGTTGAAGCCCAATTTTTCCAGCACCATTTATTAAAGAGGCTATCTTTCCTCCAGTGAGGGTGTTTGGCTCTTTTATCGAAGATGAGATGGCTGAGTCTGTCGGGCGTTGTTTCTGCATCTTCTCATCTGTTCCACTGGTCCTCAGGTCTGTTTCTTTGCCAGTACCATGCTGTTTTTATCACAGTAGCTTTGTAGTATAGTTGCAGGTTGGGGATTGTGATACCCCCTGCCATGTCTCTGTTACCTAGAATTGCTTTTGCTATTCTGGGTCTCTTCTTGTTCCAAATGAATTTGTGGATTGTTTTCTCAAGTTCCATGAAGTATGCTGCTAGGATCTCAATTAGAATTGCATTAAATCTATATAGCATATACAGCACAGGCCATTTTCACTATATTGATCCTTCCTGCCCAGGAGCAGGGGATGTCTGTCCATTTTCTGATATCATCTTCAATCTCTCTTTTCAGAGTGCTGTAGTTTTCAGAGAAGAGGTCTTTGATTTCTTTCATTAGGTTGATTCCTAGGTATTTTAGTGTTTTGGATGCTATTGTGAAAGGAATTGTTTGCCCTATTTCTCTCTCAGTGACTCTGTTGTTCATGTAGAGGAAAGCTATTGATTTTTGTGTGTTGACCTGGTATCCAGCTACTTGACTGAATTTGGTTATTAAGTCTAGAAGACTTTCGGTGGAGTTCTTGGGGTCTTCTATATAGTGTATCATGTCATCTGCAAATAATGACAATTTGACTTCTTCATTTCCTATCTTTATTCCTTTTATTGCTTTCCCTTGTCTAATTGCCATGGGTAATGTCTCCAAAACTATATTGAACAGGAGTGGTGATAATGTATATCCTTGTCTTGTTCCTGATTTTAGTGTGAAGGATTTCAGTTTTTGACCATTTACTATGATATGGCTGTTGGTTTTCATAGATGGCTTTTATCAGTTTGAGGTAGAGACCATCTATTCCAATTTTTTGTAGGGTTTTTATCACAAATGCATGTTGGATTTTTGTCAAATGCTTTTTCTGCCTCTATGGAGATAATCATATCGTTTTTGTCCTTGGTTCTATTGATATAGTGGATTACATTGATTGATTTCCATTTGTTGAACCATCCCTGCATCCCTGGGGTGAATCCCGCTTGTTCAGGGTGTATGATCTTCTTGATGATATTTTTCAATCTATGTGCCAGTATCTTATTAAGGGTTTTTGCATCTATGTTCATTAGTGAGATTGGCCTATAGTTGTCTTCTTTGGTTGGGTCTTTCTCTGCTTTGGGGATCAAGGTGATGCTTGCTTCCAGGAATGAATTTGGGAGTATTGCTTCCCTTTCAACTTTATTGAAGAGTTTAAACTGTAGTGGCAGCAGTTCCTCTCTAAATGTCTTGTAGAATTCAGCAGTAAAGCCATCAGGGACCGGGCTTTTCTTAGTTGATAAGTTTTTAATTATGTTTTCAATTTCATTGGTTGATATTGGGTTGTTTAGAATTTTTAGGTCTTCTTGGTTCAACTTTGGTAATTCACATGTATCTAGGAATCTGTCCATTTCTTCTGTGTTTCCCATCTTATTGGAGTATAGGTTCTGGAAGTAGGTATTGATGATCCTCTGGATTTCTGCTGGGTCTGTTGTAATTTCACCCTTTTCATTCCTAATTGCATGGATTTGGGCCTTTTCTTTCCTTTTTCTGACAAGGTTGGCTAAGGGTTTGTCAATTTTGTGGATTCTTTTGAAGAACCAACTCTTGGCTTCATTGATTTTTTTGTATCATTCTCTTAGTCTCCATTGCATTGATTTCTGCTCTGATCTTTATAATTTCCTCCCTTGTATGAGCTTTGGGGTTGTCCTGCTCTTCTTTTTCTAGAAGCTTGAGGTTCAGCATCAGGTTGTTTAATTGGGCACACTCTGTTTTCCTAATATGCGTATTCACTGCTATGAATTTCCCTCATAAGACTGCTTTCATTGTGTCCCACAGATTCTGATATGTTGTATTGTCATTGTCATTTAATTGAAGGAACTGTCTGATTTCTTCTTTAATTTCCTCTGTGACCCATTGGTTATTCAGAAGTGTGTTGTTCAATTGCCATGTGTTTATGAAATTTTGAGTTTCTTTTGCTATGGATCTCCAATTTCATTGCACTATGGTCTGATAATATACACGGGATAACTTCAATTCCTTTGCACTTACTTAAACATGTTCTATATGTGAGTATGTGGTCTATTTTGGAGAATGACCCATGTGCAGCTGAAAAGAATGTGTATTCTGATTTTGTGGGGTGGAAGACTCTGTAAACATCTGTTAAGTTCATTTGTTCAAGAGTTTGATTGAGTTCTAGTATTTCATTATTTATTTTTTGTCAAGTTGATCTATCTATTTGTGACAGTAGGGTGTTGAGGTCCCCCACTACAATTGTAGTAATGCAAATATGACTTTTCATGTCTGTTAGTATTTGTTTTATACAGTTGGGCGCACTAGTGTTTGGTGCATAGATATTTATGATTGTCATCTCTTAATCTTGGATTCTTCCCTTTACAAGGATGTAGTGTCCTTCTTCATCTCTCTTAATCAGTGTTGGTTTGAAATCTACTTGATCTGCAAAGAGGATAGCTACTCCTGCTTTTTTTCTGCTTCCCGTTGCATGGAGTATTGTTTTCCACCCTTTAACTTTCAGACTATGAGTTTCCTTTTGAATTAAGTGTGTTTCTTGTATGCAGCATATTGTTGGATTTTGCTTCTTGACCCGTTCTGCCAGTCTATTTCTTTTGATTGGTGAATTGAGACCATTAACATTGATGGTTATAACTGAAACGTATTGACTTGTCATTGCCATGACTTTTTCTTTTTGTTGGGTTCTCCCCCTTTCCATTTAATTTCTTGTCATGCCAGAGGGGTTCATTCTGCTTTGCTTCCTGGGGTTGTGATCCTCAATGTCTGTTCCTAGGATATTGTGTAAAATTCTTTGGAGTGCTGGTTTGGTATTCATGAAGTTCCTAACGTGCTCTTTGTCAGGAAAGTATCTTATTTCTCCATCAACTTTGAAAGAGAGTTTTGCAGGGTACATGAATCTGGGCTGGAGGCTATGTTCTTTTAGGGCTTGGAATATGTCACTCCAAGCTCTTCTTGCCTTGATGGTTTGCATTGAGAAGTCTGCTGTGATTCTGATGGGCTTTCCTTTGTATGTGATTTGTTTCTTTTCTCTAACTGCTTGGAGAACTTTGTTCTTCTGTTGAGTTTCTGGAATCTTAACAATTATATGCCTATGTATAGATTTTTTTTTGATCAAGGTTATTTGGAGTCCTATATGCCTCACGTATCTGTATGTCAAGTTCTTTTCCCTTGCTTGGGAAGTTTTCTGCCATTATTTCTGTGAACAGTTTTTTTATGTCATCTGCAATCTCTCCTGTTTCTTCATTGTCTCCCATCAGTCTAATGTTATTCTTCTGTTCATTGTCTAGCAGCTGCTGGATTGATTTCTCCTGGTCTCTAACTATTTTGAAGCATTTTTTCTTTTCCTGGTCACTAATTGCAATCTTATGTTCTATATCTGAAATTCTGTCCTCACACTGGCTCATTCTGCTGTATAGATTTTCTTTTTTTTTTTTTTTTTTTGGTACCAGGGATCAAACTCAGGACCTTGTGCTTGCTTGGCAGGTGCCAGAACCACTGAGCTAAATCCCTGGCCCCTGCATAGAGTTTCAGTGGAGTTTTTCATCTCCTGGAAATCTGTTTGCTTCTGTTTTATGGGTTCCATTTGTTTCCTATGTTGGGATTCCATCATGTTCCTCAGCTCCTCTATTTTTTTAATCTGTGTCCTCTCTAGACTTAATAATCATGTCTTGCACTATGGGCACAATCTCTGCTGTCATCTGAGAAATTATTTCTGATTTCATTTTTTACAGATCATCTTTTATATGGAACCTTTTATTTTTGGTACTGGGGATTGAACTTGGGTCCTTGCGCTTGTGCAGCAGGCAGCAAAACCACTGAGCTAAATCCCCGGCCCTCCAGATCATCTTATTGCTAGTTCAGGGAGTCAAGGTGGTTGAGTATCAGAGTGTTCCATCTCATTTCCCTTTGTGATTGCTGTAGGTGATCTGGAAGTCTGGTTTTGAGACTTGTTTACATGTTTTCTCATTTCAACGGGGTGGGGGGGATGGTGCTGTTGGCACCTGCATGCCTCACCTTCTCTGTGCTGTGCATGGTAGAATAGCAGTCTGGAAGCCTGTTCCTCTGGGCTGGGAGCAGTGGAATGGCAGGCTGGAAGCCCCTTCCTCTGTGCTCAAATTGGTTTTTTAATAAAATGGACTACTACTCAGCCATAAAGAATGACAAACTAGAGACATTTATAGCTAAGTGGATGGACATTGAGGCTATACTCTTGAATGAAATAAACAGGACACACATGTGTGAATACCAAATAGTTTCTCTGATGTGAAAAAGTAAAAGTGTAAATAAGAATCAAAATGTATAATTGGTATTGTGAAATTGTAAGAAAATGTCTAAAGGAATAGGGGATGTGGGAGGGGAAGGGGAAAGAAAAGAAGGGAAAAGAAAAAATGAGAAAAGGAAAAACATGGAAACAAAGTCTTTGTAAATAGGGAAGGGTGGAGAGGGTGAAGGGAGGGTAGGGGAATGGGGAAAAAAGAAGAACCAAGATACATCATGTAAAGGTACAACATCCCAATGATGAATGTAACTGTATTATATACCTAAAATGTAACAATAAACTAAATGAAAAGGAAAAGAATTAAAGTGTGAGTTCCTCTTTCTCCTAACAGGTTCACACATACCACACACATACACATACACACATGCACACATACACACACACACACAGCCTAATTTCAGTTTTTAAAAATCCTTATTTTGATTCTCTGATAGCCAATCTGACTCCATCTTGAGCCTCACCACCATTTTGTGCTTGTGCTAGACAAAGCACCCAAAACCCACATCCTGTTTGACAGAACACTTGCTGCAGCTGCAGGATGTTTTGTAGCTCACCCAGTATGTGAAACTTCCTCTTGCCCCCCACTAACCTGACATGGTTGTGCTTCTGTAAAAATCCACCTGTGTTCCTCTAGAGCCCTCTCCAACTGAAAGCATGATTTAAAAGGAGAAACCAGACCACTTCTTGCTTCTTGGAGCCCAGAGTTCTTTCCAGGCACTAGCCCGTCTCGGTTGCAGGCTTTAAATAAACAGACTCAAATCTGACTTAGAGTGTGGTGCATCTCTATAGTTTCAACTTGCTCGATTACAGCAGATTCTATTTCCAGGTATGCAGTAGAAGCTTGCAAAAGATTGTTGCTCTTAACATAACCCTGAGAAAACAATAGGGGGAAAATCATATTTTGAAGTATATATATTTTCCCTTAAAATTGCCAGAAAGTTGTAAATGTATAAAGAAGGCCAAAAGGACAAAATTCTAGACAAGGCCAGACTGGGCAATTTAGTGAGACCCTGTCTTAAAATGAAAAATAAAAATAAAAAAGAAGGGTGTGTACTTTAGTGGTAAAGCACTTGTCTAGTGTATATAAGGCCCTGGGTTCAATCCCAGTACTACTAAATAAGTAAGTAAGTAAATAAATAAATAAATAAGATAGATTAAAAAACCTAGCTGTTATTTATTTATTTTTTTAAACCTAGCTGCTATTAAAATAATTCTCTCTGGGTGCTAAGTTTCAGGCTCAACTTTCTTGTGCAACCTTCAAAAAGAGTTCACCTGAGGAAACTCATGTGAACTAGCCACCAAAATGAGGGTTCACATCAGTATTTTGGGCTTCCAGACATAAGAAAGGACTTATTTTTCTGTAAGATTCATCTTGCTACCCAGGCTGTCTGGTCACCTTAAACACGTCTCCCACATGTTTTTGGAACCAATGTGATAGCCTTCATACACACACATACACACACTCAGTCCCCAACATATGATGGTTTGGTTTACAATTTTTGACTTTATGAAGATGTGAAAGCAATATACATTTTGGGTCTTTTCCTGGGCTAATAGTGTGCAATCTGATACTCTCTCACAATGCTAGGCAGTGCAATAAACCACAGCTCCAAGCCAGCCATATGATCCTCTGGGTAAACAACCAATATTCCACAATATACTGTGTTGCTAAGCTCTGATGTTTGGTAGATTAGGTGTGTTAAAGACACTTTGGACTTAAGGATATTTTCAATATATGATGGGTTTATCAAGATGTAACCCTATTGTAAATTGAGGGTCATATGTATATCACTCTTGGGTTTAATAAAAGAAGATTATAAAGTCAAGATTTGTATAAAAATTTTACCAGGGGCTGGGGATTTAGCTCAGTGGCACTGCGCCTCCCTCACAAGTGCAAAGTCCTGAGTTTGATCCCTGGTTCAAAAAAAAAAAAAATTGCCAGTAAATCAGCCAAAGTAAATAAAAATGAAGAAAATTGATTCTGAATTGGCTATTTTTTTCCTAGGGATTGTTAATTGAATGTGGTCAAATTAATTTATTACATCAATATTATTGTGAGGTGGTTTCTAAATGAAATAATTATTGCATCTTCATTTCAAGGAGCCAAAATTTGGATAATTTAATACTTACTTCTTCTTTGAATAACTCTAATCATTGAGAAACAACTAGAAAACTCATCAGTTCTGTCAAATGTACAGTGAATGCTGCTAGTTTTGTTTTCAAGTCTGATTCTCAGGCCCAGATAGGGACTCTAAGAGTGTAAAATCTTGCCTGCCCTACAGTAACACTACACTTTACTTTGATAAACAATTAAATAAAACAAAACAAACTTTTGGGAAACTATAAAATCTCTCGAGACAAAGTTGTATATAAACTTCAAATTTGAGTGGAAATCTTCTTTATAAGCAACGAATTTAGATTTTTCAGCTGAGTATGAAGAGAATATTGAAGCCTCAGCCAATAATAAAAGTGGGATATTGAGAGCCTTGACATGTTTCCTCCTTAAGAGAAGTGGTAGGAGGGGAAAAAGACTGTGTAATCTTATAATAAGCTTTGAAATGTTTCTAGAATTTGGCTAAGCTGGGGTCCAGTAACCCTTAATTACCTTAGCAGAATATGCTTTGCCACAACTGTGAGTCTTCCTGCTGAGCAGTGTGCCCCATCACCAAATTGTTCATCTAAATCCTAGCTTCTCAGAACTTTTGTGTCAAGTCAAAAGCAGCATTTTATCCATTTTCTTTTTTCTTTTATTAGTACCTACTTGCAGTACATAATGATTACTTTCACTGTGGGGAGTTGGTACAGGTATACAGAATGCACCTTAGCTCTTTTTTCATTCCTTCACCCTCCCCTCCCTCTTCCTTCCCTCCATCTCTGGGTCCCCCTCCCTTTTGCAAAACGTCTATCTCCCTGTTTCCTATTATTTATCTTTTATTTGGCTCTTTTATTTATTTATACTTTGGGTTTCTCATGTAAGATAAACCATGTGATATTTAAGCTGTTTCTGATTTATTTCACTTAACATTATGGTCTCAAGGTGCACCCATTTTCCTACAAATGACAACTTTATCCTTCTTTGTGGCAGAGTAGTACTCCATTATGTATAAATACCACATTTTCTTTATCCATTCATCTGTTGATGGACATATAGGCTGCTTCTAAGATTTAGCTATTATGAGTTGTGCTGCTATAAACATGGGTATGCACGTATCACTGTAATGTAATGTTTTAAATTCTTTTGGGAAGCTACCTAGAAGGGGAATAGCTGGGTTGAATGAAATTCATTTTATCCATTTTTTAAAAATGTTCTGCTCTTCATTCTCCTACCCATACCACCTCTTTAATAATTCAAAACCTTATTTATTTTTTTTGATTTGCCATTTCAAACTATTAATGAGCAAGAAGATTTGAGGCACTATTCCACTACCATACGTTCTCATCAGAAAATAAGAATGTAAAGTTTTCATATGAGTTACTCATCTTTTATCCATGGACCAAAACATTTTAAATAACAGAACAATAATTTTGTGACCTACATATTCAATACCCAGATAATGTGCATGTCTGGATAATACCTGAAGCCAGCACTTCATATATTCCTCAGAAAACTGAATCTCAGAAAATTCAGCCAGGAATTTACCCTGTTCCAGCACTTGGTACCAAAATAGTTAAGGCATCTGATAGGAAAAATACAGCTAATAGATACGTTAAGTATTAGTTGCCCCAGATCCTTTGAGTTCTACCTCCAAGTTATCAGGAAATGTACCCAGACCATATTGAAAATAGGCCACAAAGCAGCAATTTTCCTGCTTCTGGAAATTGATAAAGCTGCTTTTCAGGATGAAGGTGCAGCACCTTAGGACCTGACCTACAATGACCTATGAGCCTGGTCAAACCAAAAGTCTCCACTGAGTGACCAATGCCTGAATAATCAGGAGGTCTCACAGACTTGGAGTAGAAGTGAGGTGCAGTCGACAGTCTGAACCACAGGCAGGGAGAGACCAGAGACTCCCCCATTACTGAGTACCCACAAGTCTTTCACCTGGTCGGGCAAGTGGATGTGGCCCCCTTTCCCTGGGCTGCCTAAATTTCCTTGCTACAGCCAGTCTGACAGACAGAGTTCAGCCATGCTTTCTTTCTCTTCATAGGTCAGTGTACAATAATAGGCTTATTTTTTTTGCAAAACTGATACCCTCGTATTGGCTCCTATGCTCACCAGACAGCAAGCCCTTGCTTAGTATTATTATCTATATTTTCTTGAAAAGTGACTACTTTAAGTAAACACCATGCTTTGGGCTTGTTAGAAATAATCATCTGAGGCCAGGTATGGTGGTGCACACCTATAGTCTCAGCACTCAGAAGGCTGAGACAGGAGGACCCAGTGAATTTCCAATGGAAAATCACAAGGTGGGTATGAGGTGGAATGGACTATGGTCAACTAATAAGATTACAAATACAATCACTTAGATGATATTGATTAAATGGGGATCAAATGGGGAGGCAAGTCACACAGCAAGTGTACATGGACCAAACAAAGATTTTCCAGGAAGGAGTGGATTAGGGAGGTTTTGGTCCCCCAAGGTGACTGATGCCTATTTAGAATATCAGTCACTGCTGTTCATCCCTAGGGGAAGCAGGTGGGTGTAGCCCTTTCTCCTTGTCTGAGGCCTGACCTTTAGCGAATGCACCTCCAGCCACAGTTGTAATGTGTGTTCTTATCTTTTGCATTGACTCTCTTGAGGAGCCAGCCCTATCTGATGCCTATAATATTTTAGCTAACTTGGCTGTCTATAATAAAAGGACTTCCAGATGATGCTTAAATTGCCACGCATGTTCACGACAGTGCAGCGCAGGTGCGGAATGGCCCAGTGGGCATAGGAGGGAGGGAGGACTCAGGGGTTCAGTTTTCCACCTTGTAACTGTGCTTCTAACTGGTTTCTCCTTGAGGGTCTTCCTGCACTTTCTCACTGAAAGTAGTCTCTGAGTGGCTCCAGGGTCCTCCGCACCTCCCCTCCATCTTCCTCTCTTTGCTCTGCAGCAATCCCTAAGCACAACCTCACCTTCCTTCTCATTTCCTTTCTGCACCCAAATACCACACTAACCGTGCTACCCTATAATACTGTTCCTCCTTCCCCTCCTCTGCCCCGTCTCCCTCACTCCCCACCCCTGCCTCAGCCCTGCTGTAAATGCTTCAGTCTAGGCTTCCGGGGGAAGAACCTGTTAGATCCTTCTTCCTCCAGCTGCTGGAGACGGAGAGCTCCCGGGCCCCTGCCCCTTAACAGCAGTGTTCCTCAAAAGACGCTCAAGGTCCCTGAGGATCTGCCCCTGCCTCCCCGCCCGTTTGTACCGACCTGAACTCACCAAAGTAGCTTCTCCTCCGCAGCTTCCACCTCACGGCCTGCCCTCGGGCATCTCAGCCTTGTCCCCTGGTCACCTCCTCCAGGAAGCCCTCCCTGAGAGCCCCGCCCTTCCGCAAAACCCTGTTTGCTCCGGTAACCCCAAGTCCTTAACTCCGGCTGGTGTTACCAGCGGCTTCTGCTCCATCCCCCGCAGGACTGTGCGCACTTTGGGGGCGAGGACTGTGTCATAATCGTCTTTGTAGCCTTAGCCTGTGGCCCAGTCGTGTCCCTCAAATCTCAGGAACCCCTCCTCAAGTGGGCTTTTAACCCAGTGCAGGGTGACCGAGGAGCCTTGACCTAAACTGCAGTCACTGCCAGCCCAGCGAGGTCTGCAGGCCCAGGCGGGGAAGATCCGGTGCCGTGCCCCGCCCCCCCGCTCCAGCGAGGCCCGGTCGCCATGACAACGGAGACGCCACAGCGGCCAACCCAGCGGAGCTCAGCATGAGGAGCAGCTTGGAGGAGGCCGACCCTGCTGCGGCCCCCACTCCGGCCCCGGCCCAGGCGGGTAAGCACGGTGAGGAGCAGGATGCCTTTGGGTGTCCACTGGCCCGGACAAACGCGCGAGGAGACGCACTGGCTGATTGCGGAAGCTGTAGGCCCCGGGAACCCCAGCTGTGGCCCGAACTCCGGGTAGCCTCAGACCCCCGCACTTTGCCCTCAGAGTCTCCTGCAAGGTGTTTCCTTCCTTTTTGTGCCCCAAGAAGCAGGCCCCAGATGAGCAAGAGGGTCTCGAGACCGTTTTGACTTTGCACCTGCGGACCTTCTCCGTTTTAAATATTTCCACGCCCTTGAATTCTCTTTAACAAATCGAGCAGAGCTTGACTACCACACGCCTTGAGTTTGAATGCTTATTTAAGTGTGTGCCGGTGGATTTGTAACCATCTGGAGAAGGAGCCTTACTTAATCCTCTCTGCACCTGGGACAGGAGTATTGTTACCCTTCACCTTTACAGAAAGGGCTCTGAGAGTATAAGTAACGTGCTCAATTACACACTGGATTCTGAGGAGGGCGTCCAGGCCT
Organism: Heterocephalus glaber; assembly: GCF_053883595.1. Lineage (NCBI taxonomy): Eukaryota > Metazoa > Chordata > Mammalia > Rodentia > Bathyergidae > Heterocephalus > Heterocephalus glaber. The sequence goes on along the minus strand of NW_028258324.1, from coordinate 46,538,391 downwards.
AGGATGTCCCAGTAGTGGGCTGTTCCAGGTAGAAGAGCATCTTTGGGAGGGAACTGCCTCCAAAATAAGTAATTTTCTTCAGAAAATTTAAAATGAAATTTGGGTTAGATTCTTGACATTTTCCTGTGCAGCTAAATTGTTCCCCTAGTTTTGCTTTACAACGTGAAGACTGGCTTGAATACAGTATAGGAAACAATGGCACCATAACATCCTGACATATAATACAAAGGTGAATTTTAAATCGAAAGAGTAGGAGGAAAATATATCAGAAACTTTTAAATACTTAAATCTGTAGGTAATTGATTAAGAATATTCTTGTAGACTGGGTGTGGTGGCACATTGCCTGTAATCCCAGCACTTGGGAGGCTGAGGCAGGAGGATTGCTGTGAGTTTGAGGCCAGCCTGGACTATGTAGCAAGAAAAAAAATATTCTTGTAACTTTCTTTAGTGATATTAGCTTATACTCTAAGATTCTTTACTGCCTCCACAAGAAGTATATTAAGAAGTATATCAAGAGCTATATTAAGAACTGTATTGAGAACTATAACAATATTAGTTATAAATCTGACACATTTCAAGCACTCTGGGCATGGTGTGGTCAGCACTAATCTCAGGAACCCCTCCTCAAGTGAGCCTTTAACCCAGGGCAGGGTGACCAAGGAACCTTCACATAAGCTGCAGTCACTGCCAGCCCAGCAGCTGCAACACTTCTCAGCTTACAAAGACTCTTGAACTTATCTTAAACTTGGAGGGGAGAGAGATAAGAATGCTGCTCTTCCCAGCCTTATGTGATCATGGCTCTCTTGGAATGAAATCTAGAAAATGCTGCATTAGCATTCTGGCCAGGAAATAAAGCAAATACAATAGATTCTAAAGAAAAGTTGGAACTGGGCTCCCACTGGGCTTCTTTCCTTGATATTAGAAAGGAGAAGGTTGCCCTGAAACTCTCTGAGATTAGTGCTGCTTAAAAAAATAGCAGCATAACTTCCACCTCAGAAGACTTGGGCCTTGAAAACGATGTTTTTAAACTAATATTGAAAAAGGACCAGTATGGAAAGCTCTATGTATAATGGAGAAAGGAGATCTGAAGTTCAGCTTTGTTGTTTTACACCATCAGTGCTTACAAGATCTTGTAGGGCTAGGGCAAGGCTCCTCAAAAGAGACTGCACATGCTCTGATTCAGATTTAATGCAGGACATAGAAATTTACAAGATTGGCTTACAATAGCCGCCCACAGAGTCAAACCTAGAAGAGTGCAAAAGATCTGTCCATGCACTAGAGATCCAAAGTATCCAGCCGAAGGCTTGGAGCCCACAAAAATGTCCCATGCAAGTCCACATCAGGAGGCTAAGGGATCTGCGACAGAAGACCAAGGGGTCTATTCTGGAAGGTCCAAGGGTCAGCACTAGAAGCTAAAGCAGTGTGCTGGCAGGCCGAAGGCTGGTGCTGGAAGCTGAAGAATCTGTGCCAGAAGCCAGGAGACAACAGCCAAGGTGAAGGCGAAGACTGGAGTTCCTCTGAAGAGAACAGCCGAAGCTCCTCCGAGGAAAATCAGCTGAAATTCTTCCCTCTAGTTCTTTTTATACCGTTGCAACAACAGACCCCCATGGGTTTTCCACATCCAGAACCACACTGACTCAATTCAGCTGGTTGTTTCCTTCTCAAGTTGACAATTAGTCAATTAACCACCACATCTATCATTTATAAGAATTGTACAGGGGGAAATCACCTTCAGAAATAGGACATAGAAGTCTGGGATGGGTAAATAGTTTATATGAGCCAGACTTGGTGTAAAGCCAGTTTGGTGTGAAGAACTGACAAGGTTATATTCAAAGATGCTAACTTGGGATGGTACAGAGAGTATCCGAGAAGTCTGTGGGACTAGGTGATTTTTCAGATCCTTTTGGAGTTGGATTGCTGGATACAGTTGTCTTTTATCTGTAGCTGATTTATGACACTGAGTCACCTTAACCAGTGTTTGTGGCACAGTGGCAAGTCTTCAGAGTCAGTTTGATTTTGAACACTGCCTTATTAACTGCATGATTTTGCACAAAATATTTAATTTTCTGGATATTATTTTCCTCAGCTACCAGGCCTGGCACATAATAAAGTTTAGTTCTCTTTATGTCATTTTCAAGTTAGGGTGCTGACTTGAGCCCATGTCTCCCTGTCCCCCTGTGGGTGTGTCTGAGGCCCTTAGGCTCCAAACAGCATTTTTATTCTCTCCCATTCCTTTTATTTCTCTCTACTTCTGGCCTTAGTTCTCCTTCCCCCTACCCCATATCTTTGAAAGACTTATAGTTGTTATAGAAAGACAGTTTCTGGAATGATTTACACATGATGATGGATACATTATTTTTCAGAAGCTCCAGCATCTATTGCTACTCTCCAGGAAAGTTACTGTAAACTATGTTCAGAAAAGTCCCAGAATATTAATCCTTTTATATTGTGTGTACTCCAAAAAGTGGATGAAGAAATTAAAAAGGGGTAAGGAAGATTAATATTTTATTACATCAATAGTGTTGTTTCTTATCTATGTAAAAATCCTGTACTACTCAGTGATTTTATAGCCATTTGAACATGCTTGGTAAAATGAACCTATCTTTTGACTCAGATAAGGAAGTAGGTGAGAGACCCTGTTAGTAGGTCTTAGAGGTGGTGTAGGACACTGGGAAGAATACTAGCCCAGAAGTCCGCAAGCCTGGGCTAGATTGCCGTTAACTCCTGTGAGCTGGGTGAATTTAGGCAAATCACTGAAGTTTTCATTGTTCTTATCTATGAAGTGGGAATACTTTGTGTGTGAGAGAGAAATAAGTTGTACAGAATATATTAAGGTCCCTTCCAAAGCCTGGAGAGTGCCCAGTAGTTTTAAATTACCTGGTATAAATGCACTATGTACTTGTAAATCTACTACATACTTGGTTCCAGTAAATGTTGTCTATGATGTTCTTGTATACATGTAAAGAAAAAAATACTTTTTAAAAACTAGGTTTCTTTCTTTGTATTTCAAGATCATTTCCTTTTTAAATTTTTAACAGACCCAAAGAAGGAATCACATTGAGCATTGCAGGTAACAATCGCTTAATCCCAGTACAAAAAGTGACAGCTGAAGATTTTTGTATTCTTTCTAAACTTCTAAAGGATAATCCGTATATTAATGGTATGTTGAAGAATCAATGCCTCCAGCTTTCCATTTTTCTGATTTTAGGTATTCTTTATGAGGAATATCCTTTTCTAGTCATCCGTGTCCTTTTCTATTCATCTAGGTTTGGATGTTAGATATAATCTCATAAATGATATTGGTGCACACTATGCTGCGAAACTTCTTCAGGTATTACTTTACTATGAAATATTCTTGGATGTTTGACTAAGTGAAACCATTTCATCTAATGGCATACACTCACAAATAGCAGCCTGCAAAATGTCTGGGGCCCTGACTGTGATATTTGTAATATTTGAAATATGTGGGAATCCACTAGTACTTGGTCTCATACAGGTGGTGTCTAGAGCTCCTCATTTTTTACAAACTTGCACTCTATGGCTAAATATATAAAGCATGTCCATACTTTGTCCATATTATTGATAAAACTGCATATAATCTTTTCCTTTCCCTTATATTGCAATTACTTTTTAAATGAAAAAGATGATTTTCTTTTTTAATAATAAAAATAAAGCATGTGAATAATTGCCCAGTTTCTAATAATTCATGTGTAATATCTTTTGTTCTCTCCTTGTAGAAACAACTGTACCTCATTTACTTAAACCTTATGTTTAATGATATTGGGCCCGAAGGTGGAGAATTGCTTGCTAAAGCATTACATGTAAGCATTATACATGTAGAACTAGCATTTTGTTTGAGAATATTTACTTCTGATAGCTTGGAAACAACAGAATCAAATGTTAATATGGGGCCAGGGATTTAATTCAGTGGCACTGCACCTGCCTTGCAAGCACAAGGTCCTGAGTTCGATCCCCAGTACCAAAAAAAAAATGTTATTATGAACTTACATTATTTCAATATTGTAGCAATGTATATTTCTTTTACACTTCAGTTTATTAGCATGTGGACATATGAGAACTTTTGAAATCACTTTAAAAACAGCTTTTTTGAGATATAATTCACATATGTAAAATTTACTTTCTTAAAGTCTTCTGAAATTAGTGGGAATTTTAAAAGTACACTTAGAATTGTGCAACCATTACCACTGTGATTTTTTTTAGAACATTTTCATCACCTCAGAAATAAGCCCCATATCTGTAATTAGCAGTCCCTTTCCATTGTTCTGTCCCTCCAGCCCTCAGTTTCTGGTAACCACTAATCTTCTTTCTGTATATAGATTTGCCTATTCTGGACATTTCATATAAATGGAATCATACAATATGTAGCCTTTTGGGACTGGTTTAATGTTTTCAGGGTTCATCCATATTTTAGCATACTTTCTTCTTTTTTATTGCTGAATGGTATTCCATTTGGTGACCTGGGCATTGTGGCACCTGCCTGTAATCTCAACACTTGGGAGGTTGAAGCAGGAGAAATAACATGAATTCAAGCCCCGCCTGGGCTGCATAGCAAGATCCTATCTCAAAAAAAAATATTTTGAGACAATATTTTGAAAAACTCCAAAATTGTTTTTCCAAAGTGGCTACCCCTTTTAACAATTCTTGCAACAGTGTGTGAGTGTTCTAGTTTCTCAATGTCCTCACCAACTCTTGTCATTGCTGTTTTAATTCAACTATACTAGTGTGTATCAAAAGGTTTTGTGTGTGTTTTTGCTTTATATTTCCTTAAATGCTGCTGAGCATTTGTGCATGGATTTGTGGTCCATTTATATATCTCCTTTGGAGAAATGCCTATTCAAATACTTTGCCCTTTCAAATTGGTTTTTGTTTGTTTTGAGATCCTACCATTACCCTGTTGCTCAGGTTTGTCTTGAACTTCTGGACTCAAGGGACCCTCCCACCTTAGCCTACCAAGAAGCAGGAACTGCAAGGCTGTGCTCTGTACCTGTTGGGTTGTCTTTTTGAATTGTAAGAATTAATATATCCTAAGTATAAGTCTTTAATCAAATATATGATTTGAAAACATTTTCTCTCATTTGGAAATTGGTTTTTCACTTACTTGATATCCTTTGAAGCATAAAAAAATCTTTAAAATAAAGCTCATTATTTTGTTGCTTATGCTTTTGGTATTATATCTAAGAAGGCCTAACCCAAAGTCACAAAGATTTACATTTATGTCTTCTTCTAAGAGTTTTATAGCTTTAGTTCCTTTATTTAGTTCTTTCAACCATTTTAAATTAGTTTTGTTTACAGTATGATACAGTTAGGATTCCAACTTCAGTCTTTTTATATGTGAATTTCTGATTGTCCCAAAGGCATTTGTTAAACACCTGTTCTTTGCCTCATTAATTGTCTTGACACCTTTGTCAAAAAATCAGTTGAACATAAATGTGAGGGATACTTTGTAGTACTCTCAATTCTATATTATTAATCTACTGTCTATCCTTATCCCAGTACCTCACTATTTTGAAAGTTCAATACTCAGCACTAGGAAAACAAAAAACAAAACCAAGTGATACAGGCATATGCGCCAGTGGGTACAAGGTTACCACTGGGGTGGATGAAAAATGTTTTGGAACTAGCCACAAGTAATGTCTGCACAACATTGCGAATGTAATAAGTGCCACTGAATTGTATACTTTAAAATGATTAATTTTATGTGAATTTCACCTCAATAAAAATGATATAGGCTTCTTAAAAAATAAATTTACAGTTTTTCTAAGGAAAGGAATGTTTATTAAAATCTACTTTATTTACTGGCTATTTCTTTGGCATCTGTTTCTTGGTCATTCTTTCTTCTAAGCTATTTAAGTAGATTTTTACCTAAAATTGGAAATTGAGTGTTACCTTTAAGGAATATATCCTGACCTGTTTCCATGAAAAATATGATTCTACAAATAGTAATATGGTCCCCTAACTCACTTCAATTAGAGAATTCTGTGGATTGAAATTTAACTAAGTTTTGATTATTTTCCTTTTCAGAAGAATACAACTCTGAAATACTTAAGAATGACTGGAAATAAGATTGAAAATAAAGGTGGAATGGTTTTTGCTGCAATGTTGCAAATTAATTCATCCTTAGAGAAATTAGATGTGGGTGACTGTGATCTGGTAAGTAAATTGGTTTCCCAGGCAATCAGCATAGAGAAACTTGTTCAAGACACCAAGCAAATGACAGCCTTATGAATAGCGAATCTTCCCCCTACTGTCTAAATATCAAGAGAAAAGGTGCCTCCCCAACTGGGTCATAATAGTTCAGACTGTTAATGAAATCAGAGTAAATACCATAGAAAAACATCCAGTTTAATAAAAATATTTCTAAACTTCTATCCATAGCTCATCTTAACTTGTATGGGATTTCATTTTAATTGAACAGATATTGTTTCATTAGTACAAGTTTCTTTACTTTGAAATATTCTGAATTACTTATATTGTACCATAAAAACTTAAAACCGATAATACCAAAAGCTACTCTGAGCCTTCATCTGGCCTGAAAATGACAAATGTGTTTTTTACATGTCTTTGAAGTCTAGGTTTGTTTGTTTGTTCGGTAGCGGGGATCGAACTCAGTTCCTTATGCTTGCAAGGCAGGCGGCAGAACCACTGAGCTAAATCCCTGGCCCTGAAGTCTAGGTTTTGCTTTCTCAAAGATGCTGTCCAGTCTTGAGACCTGAGAAACTTGTCGTACAGAGCCTTTGATATGTGCCAAATCACTGGGACACAAAAACAGCGGAGATGGGTCAGGAGGCTCTATAGGGTAATTGGTTCTGAAGGACTATTTGTGAACTAGTAGATGCAGCTAGTATGGTTCTGGGAAAGCATTCATTCAATATTTATTGCTAACACATATTAATCACTGTCCGAGATGCCAAAGATATATTAGTGGATCAGATGAGGCTTCTACCCTTATGAAGCTGATATTTTAGTTGGGAAAACATCACAGAAGAAATAGAGAAAAGTGGTATAAATGTGACCCAGCACTCTGATAATGGCGAGGAGGTCATTCTGTTTGATAAGATGGTTGCCTGAGACATGAGGAGGTACTGTGCACAAGTCATGAAAGGTGAGGAAAACTGTCCTGGAGGTACCTGGACAGTTTGCTGAAGTGGCAGCATACTTCAGACAGTAGATTGACCACACACTGACAGTGCTTTGTAAGTGTGGTCTGGGGAGTGGAGAATGAGGTAATTTTAATACTCATGTATGTATTTTTCACAGATGTTTTCTGTTCATGTCAAGGGACTATGTTCTTCCTGTTGTGGCAATGACACAAAGTTTTATTTTAAAATAAATACAAATAAATTGATTTAATAGGAAAGTGTTAAGCAAATGATGAAGTAGTACTTGGTAAGTATTTTGCATATTTAGATATGGCAATAGTCATGAGGGAGGCACATGAAAAATAAAATATCAAGTCTGACAGATTTCAAAAACTGGAAAGTTTGAGTGTTTGAGCAGAGACAATTAAAAGTGCCTTGAAGTGGAGAAGGAGAGGTTCATTAAGGCCAGTCAGGCCAGGCTGTAGTGTACAGGTCATGGGTCAGGGTGAGGAGAGAGGGTTGTTAAAAATGCAAATCACGGAAGGGCTTTACACTGAGAAGTGACATGGTCTGACTGGTGCTTTTAAAAGATCATTCTCATTTTCCTACGGGACACTGGAAGGCAGCACGAAGCTGAGGGCCACTAAGATAGTCACTGGAGCTGTCTACAGGGGAGATGATGACTTGGCCAGGAGTGCTGGCCACAGACATGGACAGGAATAGACTAATTTGAGACATCTTTTGGAGGCAGGATGTATAAAATTTACTGATCAACTGGATGGGAGGCTAAAGGGAATAGAAGAGAGGAAGTCCTTCTTTCCTGAAATAACAGCTAGTTGTGTGTGGTGGTATCCATCATGAAGATGGGTAAGATTAGGCCTTTTGGTCAAATGGAGGGAGCCCATGGGAGATGCGGAAAATGTGATTGGTAACCATTCCCACCTTACACACTTACTGTACTAGTGTGAATGCTTGCACAGGATATGGGTTGCATTAAGTACATGTGTCTTCGCAGCTGGGATCCACGTGTGTATTAACTATTGAGGTCTGCATCATGTAGAACCTCAAGGGCTTGAGAGCAAGCCCAGAGGCAAATATCCAGGAAATGGATGCTGAATAGTAAAAAAAAAAAAACCTCCCCATGCATGTTGTAAATAGATTTTAGAGCAGGGACAGAGGAGTACAGTATTGATTTATTTCTGAATTTGATCAGCCTATAGTTCAAAGAGCAAGAAATGCTTATACTTTTTAAAAATGTAGTTTTATCCAAATTCATATAACAGATCTTGAAATATGTATTAATTTATATACTCTGTCATTTTCTTTAATGAATTTGCCTATTTTTAGGGCATGCAAAGTGTGGTAGCATTTGCCACAGTACTAACTCAAAACCAAGCAATTAAGGGAATAAACCTAAACCGACCTATACTGTACGGGGAACAGGTATGTATCCAGAATGCTAGAAGTTAATGTTAACAATATATGAATGAAATTAAGGTCCTACCAAACAAAGTTTATGGTTCATGAGTACATTGTATTTTCAGTATTATCCTTATTAGATCTTATAAACTACTACTAACTTATAAGTAAAAACTTTTATTTAAAGAAAAATTAAGCTGGGCAGGGTGGTGGGACTCCGTATCAGAACAAGGGCTGGAATGTAGCTCAATGTGAAGACCCTAAGTTCAATCCCCAGTACTGTCAAATATGTCATAAAAAACTTTTTAATACTCATACTTTTATAACTATGCTTTTATTTATTTTTATTAATTTTATTGATCCATTTTAGGTATACAATATAATGACATTCATCATTGGAAATTTGCACCTTTACATAATCTCTCTTGGTTCTTATTTTTCCCCCTTCCCCTGCCCTCCCTTCAACCCCTCCATCCATACCTATTTACAAAGACTTTGTTTCCATTTTTTCATTTTCTCATGTTAATTCAAATCCCTTCTTTCTTTGCCCCTACCCCCCCCATTCCCCTTCTCCTTTGCCCCTTTTCTTCCTATTTCACATTATCTACTATACCTTTTAGTCCTTATTTACACTTTCAGTTTCTCACACTAGAGAAACTATTCGGTATTTACACATGTGTGTCCTATTTATTTCACTTAAGAATATCCCCTCAGTGTGCATCCATTTAGCTATAAATGTCTCTCATTTCTCATTTTTATGGCTGAGTAGTACTCCATTTTATTTAAAAACCACATTTTCTTTATCCAGTCTCCAGTTGATGGGCATTTGAGCTGCTTCCAAGTTTTAGCTATTACAAACTGTGCTGCTATGAACATGGGCGCACATATATCACTGTGGTATGATTCTTTTAATTCTTTGGGGAATATAGCTAGAAAGGCAATAGCTGGGTCAAATGGGACTTCCAGTCCTAGTTGTTTGAGGTATCTCCATGCTGATTTCCACAGTGGTTGCACCAGTCTACATTCCCACCAGCAGTGGAGCAGGGTTCCTCTTTCCCCACAGCCCCACCAGCATTTGTTATTGGTTGGTTTCATGATGGCAGCCATCCTTTCTGGGGTGAGGTGGAATCTCAGTGTTGTTTTCATTTGCATCTCTTGAATGACCAGTGATTTTGAACATTTTTTCATATGGTTATTTGCTATTTCTATTTCTTTGTCTGAGAAATGTCTGTTCATTTCAGATGTCCATTTTTGGATTGGGTCTTTAAATTTGGGAGGTCTGATTTTTTTAAGTTCTTTATAGATTCTAGATAGTAGACCTTGTCTCTTCACACTGTTGGTGGTTTCTCTTGTTGTGCAGAAGCTTTTTAATATGAAGAAATCCCATTTGTTGATTTTTTGTGCTAGTTCACAGGCAAATGAGGTTTTGTTCATAAAATCTTTTCCTATACCAATGGCTTCAAGAGTTCTACCTAACCTCTGTTCCAGCTGGTTCAGCATTTCTGTTTTAATATTTAGATCTTTAATCCATTTTGATTTTAGTTTAGTGCATGGTGAGAGATACAGGTCTAGTTTTTTTGAGGGTTTTTTTTGGTACTGGGGATTGAACTTGGGTCCTTGTGCTTACTCAGAAGGCAGCAAAACCACTGAGCTAAAACCCCAGCCCTACAGGTCTGGTTTTAATCTTTGGCAAGTTGAAACCCAGTTTTTCTAGCACCATTTATTAAAGAGGCTAACATCCTTCCATGTGGTTTTTTTAATAAAATGGAGTACTACTCAGCCATAAAGAATGAGAAACTAGAGTCATTTATAGCTAAATGGATGCATATCGAGGCCATACTTTTTTTTTAATATTTAATTTTTAATTTTTTTGTGTTCTTTTTTTGGTACATTTTAGGTATATAATATGTTTACATTTTTCATTGGGTGTTTGTACCTGTACATGATATATTTTGGTTCTTATTTTTTTTCCCCATCACCTGTGCACCCTTCACCCCCTCCACCCTTCCCTATTTACAAAGATTTCATTTCCTTTTTTTTGGTCTTTTCTCATAGTTTTTCCTTTCCCTCTTTTCCTTTCCCCTTCCCCTCCCTTCATCCCTTTGTCTTTGGACCTTTTTCCTATTTCAAATTATTAATTATTCATTTTAATTACTTTAACCCTTGTTTACACTATCAGTTTCTCACACTAGAGAAACTATTAGGTATTTATACATGTGTGTCCTATTTATTTCACTTTTAAGTGTAAATAAGGGTTAAAATGGTTAAAATGAGTAATTGATAATTTGAAATAGGAAAAAAGGTCCAAAGACAAAGGGGTGAAGGGAGGGGAAGGGGAAAGGAAAAGAGGGAAAGGAAAAACTATGAGAAAAGACCAAAAAAAAGGAAATGAAATCTTTGTAAATAGGGAAGGGTGGAGGGGGTGAAGGGTGCACAGGTGATGGGGAAAAAAAATAAGAACCAAAATATATCATGTACAGGTACAAACACCCAATGAAAAATGTAAACATATTATATACCTAAAATGTACCAATAAAAGAACTTAAGAATTAAAAAAAAAAGAGGCTATCATTCTTCCAGTGAGGGTGTTTGGCTCCTTTATCAAAGATGAGATGGCTGAGTGTGTCTGGAGTTGTTTCTGCATCTTCTAATCTGTTCAATTGGTCCTCAGGTCTGTTTCTTTGCCAGTACTGTGCTGTTTTTAGCACAGTAGCTTTGTAGTATAGTTTCACATTGGGGGTTGTGATACCCCCTGACATCTCTATTGCCTAGAATTGCTTTTGCTATCCTAGGTCTCTTCTTCCAAATGAATTTTTGGATTGTTTTCTCAAGGTCTGTGAAGTGTACTGCTGGAATTTCAATTGGGATTGCATTGAATCTATACAGCAGTTTTAGAAGTATGGCCATTTTCACTATGTTGATTCTTCCTACTCGGGAGGAAGGGATGTCTTTGCATTTTCTGATATCTTCTTCAATCTGTCTTTTCAGAGTGCTGTAGTTTTCAGAGAAGAGGTCTTTGATTTCTTTTTTTAGGTTGATTCCTAGGTATTTCAGTTTCTTGGATTCTATTGTGAAAGGAATTGTTTGCCCTATTTCTCTCTCAGTGAGTCTATTGTTCATGTAGAGGAAAGCTATTGATTTTTGTGTGTTGACCTGGTATCCAGCTACTCTACTGAATTTAGTTATTAAGTGTAGAAAACTTTTGGTGGAGTTCTTGGGGTCTTCTATATAGTGTATCGTGTCATCTGCAAATAATGACAATTTGACTTCTTCATTACTTGTCTTTATTCCTTTTATTTCTTTCTCTTGTCTAATTGCTGTGGCTGCTTCCAAGACTATATTGAACAGGAGTGGTGATAGTGGACATCTTTGTCTTGTTCCTGATTTTCGTGCAAAGGATTTCAGTTTTTGACCATTTAGTATGATATTGGCTGTTGGTTTTTCATAGATGGCTTTTGTCAGATTGAGGTAGAGGCCGTCTATTCCAATTTTTATAGGGTTTTTATCATAAATGCATGTTGGATTTTGTCAAATGCTTTTTTTGGATCTATTGAGATGATCATATGGTTTTTGTCCTTGGCTTTATTGATATAGTGTATTACATTGATTGATTTGCATATGTTGAACAATCCCTGCATCCTTGGGATGAATCCCACTTGGTCAGGGTGTATGATCTTCTTGATCTTCTGGATTCTATTTGCCAGTTTCTTATTAAGATTTTTGCATCTATGTTCATTATTGAGATTGGCCTATAGTTCTCATTTTTGGTTGGGTCTTTCTCTGCTTTGGGGATCAAGGTGATGCTTGCTTCCAGGAATGAATCTGAGAGTATTGCTTCCCTTTCAATTTCATTGACGTGTTTAAACAGTAGTGGCAGTAGTTCCTCTCTAAATGTCTTGTAGAATTCAGCAGTGAAGCCATAAGGACCTGGGTTTTTCTTAGTTGGCAAGTTTTTCATTACATTTTCAATTTCTTTGATTCATATTGGGTTGTTTAGTGTAGGGGACAGGGGAAGGGGACGTTACCAGAACCTCTGCAGTTAGTCCTGGTCTCCTGCGAGCCACGGCAGCACACGGCGAATTACAGGAAAGGTAGAAAAATGAGACCGAGAAGAAGCTGAGCTTTGGGTCTGATCAGTGCTGCTCTGGGCAGCAAAGACAAAAGCCCCCAGCTTACCACACCTTTTATTCAGTACATCGGGAGAAACAAATGTAACAGATGACTTGCAGAGAGTTCAATAGTTCACATTGGGATAAACAAGGTGTAACGGAAGGCTTGCAGAGAGTTCAGTACATCTCCGGCAAACAAGATGTTAATCAGTCCAAGAACAATGAGGAACTGAGCAGATGTTTGTTCTCCCAGGATGTTTCTTGTCCTGGAGAATCACAGCATCACTGGATCCCTGAAGTCTCAGTTGTGACCGGAGGCCAAACTGGAGTTATTCTGTAGCTGGGCTGTAGGCAAGAGGACTAGGCTAACCAAATGATTTATCCCTAGAATTATGTAGCATTGCTCCCAACATATCTCCCTTTCTTTTTGTTTTACGTGAAGGAGTTTTATGAAAAGCAAGCACACCCAACAATGGCTTGTCCCTATGTTGTGTGAGGATCTATAGTTTGACTGGCTTAGCTGTCTATAATAAGCATAATTTTTCTTAATTGGGGCTGTAAAAGGATTAAAAAATCTAACAATTTGTTTGTAAACATTGGGTTTAAAAACTTAAAACTTTTGTTGAACTCAAATAACTATTGTCTTTAGTTATACTTTTCTACTGGGTGTTTAAGACCAAGTTACGGTGAGACCTATATTAAATAAAATCAATCTCTTGTTATCTAACAAGGTCAATTAAGTCTCCACAGGCACTGTCTTGGAACCATGCATAGAGCCTCTTAGCTCCTCTCTCAGTGTCAGCCATAAGGATATGTCACGGCCTTGCTTGACCATGTTGCTTCCTGCGAAAGCATGGGAGATTTTTTTCCTCCAGGTGACATTCCTTTGGCACACTTTTTGTTGGATCTTTACTGTTTTGGTGTTCAGCAACCTCCCTGCTCAGGAGGTTGGATGACTCACCAAAAATGCAGGATCTCAGAGATGGTTCCCTCATGTCCTGGATCTTTTTGTTATTGTTGTTGACCTTGGAGGGCCAGGGCCAAAATATTGGCTGCCTTCTTAGCCCAAATACCTCTTCAGTTTTGGTCTCTAAACTTTGGTTGTTGAACACCCAGAAGAGAAGATCAATAACATTAGCATTGTAAGAGGAATAGTGAACTCAACTATTATAATTTTACCTGGATATAAGCATTTTGGAATAAAAATATAGTTAAACTGTTATTATTGCCAATGATAGTTGCTGTTGTGGTTGGATCCCTGAGTAGCTATCTTTTTATAGGACGTCATCTAAGGAAAATATATCAGCCTACAAGTGTGCCTATTTTCATAGGTGGCTGGAGCATAAGAGAAGGGCAAATACCTGAATCAAAAGGTTATTACCATAAACAATGTTAGAAGACCCATCCAATTAGAGGGCATGAATACATTTTGTACACCAGAAAAGGAGCAGTAATAAATATCACAGTTACATAAAACCTTATGTTCTTCACTGTAGTTTGGTACCAAAACCATCTTTCTAATAACACTCTTTTTTATGATACAGAAATTAAGCTTTTGAAGATGACCAATGTGGACATATTACAATAACATATTCAGAACGTAACCAATGTAAACATTTTACAATCACATTTTTAGCGCTTAAACATCAATGATAACCAATGTAATCAATTTATAACATATTTAGAATTTAAACTTCAATGATAACCAATGTAATCAATTTATAACATATTTAGAATTTAAGCTTCAATGATAACCAATGTAATCAATTTATAATAACACATTGAGACAATATTTGTTGTGGTGTGTCTCCCATAAGATTATAAAAATTACTAGGGGGTCCCTTTAGTGAATTAAGACCAGAATAATTATTTTCTGGGTGGCCACTTCTTTATTCACCAAAGGGAGTACCCACAGTCTCTACCTATTTTCACAAACAAAGAATAAGAATATATATATCTTCCTATTTTACAACTGCTTATTGCAATTTGATTATTGCATGTAGGTGACAATATACATTACTTTTATAAAATAAATCTTGGTGGCACTTTGATCGCTTAGCAACCTGGGAAGGAAGGCATGCCTTTAATTTAGTAACATTTATCTGTAAGCGAATTTAACAATAGGTGAATATCTTTTTTTTAAAAAAAGTTTTTTGAAAAGGTGAAAAGGAAAAGAGAAAGAAAAAAAATCGAGCTCAACTGTACAAACAGACAAACAACAGACAACAAACATATAAGACAATTTACAAAATTAGAGTGCACTCAAATATATTTAGCCAAATTGAATCGTAATATCCTTTTTATGATTATTAGGTTTATAATTGTATGACTGGTCAAAAACTTTGGAATAGTCAATTAACAGAGATCTCGAGATTAGAATCAGAAGGAATGAAAGCGCTTTTATACCTGTAAATATAAAAGGAGCATTTTGAAGTTGTCCCCCACCTTTATAAATTTTTTACCATAAATCTGTAATTATCATTCCTCTGGGGGCATCATCTCAGTCCTGGACCCTGCCATGGATTTGTTGGTTGTCGCTGGTGAGGTGGGTCCCTGAGGTGTAGCTGGCTCATCACTTTCAGCCAGGGTGCTATCACTCATTCTGTGAGATGGTGGCGGTTCCACCAGCGTGACCCACTGTCTCACGTTCCAGGAGGGCAGCCACAAGATTTTTTCATTATCTGTTAGGGCACGGGCAAAACCTCTCCCCCACGTTATTAAGGCAGGAGAAATTTTTTCACATATGGCTTTTTGTAATCTTAAAAACAAGTTTAATAATTTAGGTTCTAAGGTAGAGTAGACCATTGCTCCTTAGTCTTTGAGTCAACCAAACTGTGTAAGAGGAATCATTTAAAATATTAAGAGGTTGGGGAGGGAAGTTTTCAATCACAAATATATGGCTAGCAACTCTGACCTCAGTGGACTAAGGCCCAAGTGGGGAGCAGTCAGGGGAGAGACAATTACCCCTTTGCCAGGCCTCACAGAGAGCGGTACCTACACGTTCCCATGATATTAAGTTAAGCTGTCCCTTCCTGGGGAAAAGATGGGACATACATTTGCATGTCTTTTAACAAATCTTCACAGCACCCTTAGGTACTGGGTACATAGCTTGGTTTAATAGCGACTTAAGTAATTTGGCAAAGTTACGCTGTTCTGTTGACAGAGACTGACCCATAGTTATAACTCAGCAAAGATAGAAAATTACCCCCAGCTGGACACACTTACCACCGGTGTCCCTCGTCCTAGTCCGGAAATCGTCCTGGGAGATCCGTGTGCTGTCTCTCTTACTCCAAGTTTGTCTCACAGGCGAGTTCACCCCTGGATCCGATTCATATCCACGTTGGGCGCCAAATGTAGGGGACAGGGGAAGGGGACGTTACCAGAACCTCTGCAGTTAGTCCTGGTCTCCTGCGAGCCACGGCAGCACACGGCGAATTACAGGAAAGGTAGAAAAATGAGACCGAGAAGAAGCTGAGCTTTGGGTCTGATCAGTGCTGCTCTGGGCAGCAAAGACAAAAGCCCCCAGCTTACCACACCTTTTATTCAGTACATCGGGAGAAACAAATGTAACAGATGACTTGCAGAGAGTTCAATAGTTCATATTGGGATAAACAAGGTGTAACGGAAGGCTTGCAGAGAGTTCAGTACATCTCCGGCAAACAAGATGTTAATCAGTCCAAGAACAATGAGGAACTGAGCAGATGTTTGTTCTCCCAGGATGTTTCTTGTCCTGGAGAATCACAGCATCACTGGATCCCTGAAGTCTCAGTTGTGACTGGAGGCCAAACTGGAGTTATTCTGTAGCTGGGCTGTAGGCAAGAGGACTAGGCTAACCAAATGATTTATCCCTAGAATTATGTAGCATTGCTCCCAACAGTTTAGAATTTTTAGGTCTTCTTCATTCAACTTTGGTAATTCATATGTATGTAGGAATCTGTCCATTTCTTCTGTGTTTTCCATCTTATTGGCATATAGGTTCTGGAAGTAGGTATTGATGATCCTCTGGATTTCTGCTGGGTCTGTTGTAATTTCACCCTTTTCATTCCTAATTCCATGGATTTAGGCCTTTTCTTTCCTTTTTCTGATAAGGTTGGCTAAAGGTTTGTCAATTTTGTTGATTCTTTTGAAGAACCAACTCTTGGCTTCATTGATTTTTTGTATCGTTCTCTTAGTCTCCATTGCATTGATTTCTCCTTTGATCTTTATAATTTCCTCCCTTGTATGAGCTTTGGGTTTGTCCTGCTGTTCTTATTCTAGAAGCTTGAGGTGCAGCATCAGGTTGTTTAATTGAGCTTGCTCTGTATTCCTAATATGAGTATTCACTGCTATGAATTTCCCTCGTAAGACTGCTTTCATTGTGTCCCATAGATTCCAATATGTTGTATTATCATTGTCATTTAATTGAAGGAACTGTCTGATTTCTTCTTTAATTTCCTCTGTGACCCATTGGTTATTCAGAAGTGTGTTGTTCAATTTCCATGTGTTTATTAAGTTTTTGTAGTTTCTTTTGCTGTTGATCTCCAATTTCATCGCACTATGGTCTGATAATATACAGGGGATAACTTCAATTCCTTTGCACTTACTTAAACATGTTCTATGTGTGAGTATGTGGTCTATTTTGGAGAATGACCCATGTGCAGCTGAAAAGAATGTGTATTCTGATTTTTTGGGTTGGAAGACTCTGTAAACATTTGTTAAGTTCATTTGTTCAAGAGTTCGATTGAATTATAGTATTTCTTTACTTATTTTTGGTCAGTTGATCTATCTATTTGTGATAGTGGGGTATTGAGATCTCCCACTACTATTGTATTAGTGCTTATTTGAATTTTCATGTCTGTTAGTATTTGTTTTATAAAATTGGGTGCAAATATATTTATGATTGTCATCTCTTCTTCTTGGATTGTTCCCTTTACAAGGACATAATGTCCTTCATTGTCTCTTTTTTTTTTTCGTATGGGGGATCAAACTTGGGTCCTTCTGCTTGTGAGGCAGGCAGCAGAACCACTGAGCTAAATCCCCAGCTTCTTTGTCTCTCTTAATCAGTATTGGTTTGAAATCCACTTGATCTGCAAAGAGGATAGCTGCTCCTGCTTTTTTTTTGGTTCCTGTCACATAGAGTATTGTTTTCCACCCTTTAACTTTCAGTCTATGAGTTTCTTTTTTAATTAAATGTGTTTCCTATATGCAGCATATTGTTGGATCTTGCTTCTTGACCCATTCTGCCAGTGTATTTCTTTTGATTGGTGAATTGAGACCATTAACATTAATGGTTGTAACTGATATGTATTGACTTATCATTGCCATGACATTTTCTTTTTGTTGGATTCTCCCCCTTTGCTTTAATTTCTTCTCGTGCCCAAAGGATTCATTCTGCTGGGCTTCCTGGGGTTGTGATCCTCATTTTCTGTTCCTAGGACATTGTCTAAAATTTTTTGGAGTGCTGGTTTGGTATTCATGAAGTTCCTAAGGTGCTCTTTGTCATGAAAGTATCTTATTTCTCCATCAATTTAGAAAGATAGTTTTGCAGGGTAAATTAATCTGGGTTGGAGGCTGTTTTCCTTTAGGGGTTGAAATACTTCATTCCAAGCTCTTCTTGCCTTGTGGGTTTGCGTTGAGAAGTCTGCTGTGATTCTGATAGTTTCCTTTGTAAGTGATTTGTTTCTTTTCTCTAACTGCTTGTGGAACTTTGTTCTTCTCTTGGGTTTCTGGAATCTTAACTAGTATATGCCTATGTGTAGATGTTTTTTAATCAAGGCTAGTTGGAGTCCTATATGTCTCCGTTATCTGTACGTCAAATTCTTTTCCCCTGCTTGGGAAGTTTTCTGCCATCACTTCTGTGAACAGTTTTTTTTATGTCATCTGCACTCTCTCCTGTTTCTTCATTGACTCCAATCAGTCTTATGTTATTCTTCTTTGAATCATCTAGCAGCTGCTGGATTGATTTCTCATGGTCCCTTACTATTTTAAAGAAATTTTTCTTTTCCTGGTCACTAATTGCAATCTTATCTTCTATATCTGAAATTCTGTCCTCACATTGGCCCATTCTGCTGTGTAAACTTTCAATGCAGTTTTTAATCTCCTGGGAATCTGTTTGCATCTGTTTTATGGATTCCATTTGTTTCCTATGTTGAAATTTCATCATGTTCCTCAGCTTGTCTATTTTTTTAAATCTGTGTCCACTCTACACTTAATAATCATGTCTTGCTCTATGGGCACAATCTCTGCTGTTATCTTAGAAACTATTTCTGATTTCATTTTTTCCAGATCCTCTTTTGTTGCCAGTTCAGGAAGTCCAGGTGGTTAAGTATCACAGTGTTCCATCTCGTTTCCCTTTTGGGTTGCTTTAGGTGATCTAGAAGTCTACTTTTGAGACTTGTTTAAGTGCCTTCTCATTTGAAGGGGGCGGGGCGGGGGGGGTCGGTGTGTGCTGCTGGTGTCTGCGTGGCTCACCTCCTCAGTGCTTGGGGCGGTGGCACAGTAGCCTGGAAAGTTCACCTCCTCTGTGCTGGGGGCAGCTCTGCTCCTATAACTATGCTTTTAGATGTTGCTTATTTAAGCAGCAGTCATTGTTTTCCTTCAAACTTGAGGTCTATGTAACCCTACAAAAGCATACATGGTTTCAGTGTTAAAGGATAGAGTATAAAAGCTTTGTGTGAACTGTCTTACTGTTTATGTTCATTTCATATAACTGAACTGCCAAACCATTACATCTTTAAAGCATGAGTAATAACAGCAAAATGTGTACGTGAAGAGCAGTTTGGCAAGTCTGAACTTGATCCTTCCATAGGTAAGGTGCTGCTGGAGGTAGAAAAATACACACATGGTTGCTTCTTTCATGTCTTCTTGTTCCTTAACATCCCTCCAGTGGCTTTCTTCTATCAGTTGTAAAAAGTTAGGGAATAAAATTCATTTTATGATTAATCTAAACCATGCATGTCCAACTTTCAGCTTGTCTGGACCATACAGAGTAAAGAGAAATTGTCTTGGTCACATATAAAAAATATAATATAGTTAACGTATGTAAGTAGCAAAACCTCTTTTATTTTTAGGATGTAAACTTTTTTTTTTTTTAGTACTGGGGATCGAACTCGGATCCTTGTACTTGCGAGCCAGGAGGCAGAACCACTGAGCTAAATCCCCGGCCCTTTATTTTTAAAGTATATTAAAATAAAACAACACAAGCCCAAGTTTTAATAATTAAATAAGAAAAGTTATGGGCCAGGGATTTAGCACAGTGGTGCTGCCACCTGCCTTGCAAGCACAAGGTCCCAAGTTCGATCCCCAGTACCAAATAAATAAATAAATAAATAAATAAGAAAAGTTACATGTCAACTTACTAACAATAAATGCCTGTCTTCATAGATACACAAACATAATAGGTTGAAATACTAGTATTGGTAATTGTTGTATTTTACTCCCTAAGTTGCATGAATGCCTGTAATGTCTGATACACATGAATTTAAATTATGTGTGCTGAGTGTGGTGGCACACATAATCCTAGCACTCAGGAGCTGAGGCAGGAGGATCACCATGAATTCAAGGCCATCCTGGGCTACATAGTGAAACTCTATCTCAAAAAAACCAAACGGGCTGGGGATGTAGCTCAGTGACACATCCCCTGCCTGGCAAGCACAGGTCCTGATTTTGATCCCTGGTACCAAAATAAACAAACAACAGTTCAACTATGTCTGGCAAGTTCAAGAGGTAGAGTTAGTACTGCACTATGTCCTCCCCTACACTGCATTCCATTGCTACCTACAGTGTGCACTAGAGCACCACACAATTAAATCATAAAAAAAAATCACACAATGTTGCTATCTAGGGTAGTATGCACCCTGTGGGTCTATGTTGGACATGCTTGGTCTGAAAAAACGTAGATAGATAGATAGATAGATAGACCAAACGGGAAAGTGAATGTCCAAAGCACTTTATATTCCCAAAAAGTGAACTTTAAGCCAAGCATAATGGCACATATCTGGAATCCCAGCTACACGGGGGACTCAGGCAGGGGGATCATAATTTCCAGGCCAGCTTGGTAAATGAGACCTTGTCTCAAAACAAAACATCAGTAGAAACTTAGAACTTTAAAAGTTCAATGTGCAAATGTCCATTAAAGTTCAGTGTTCAAATGAACTTTGTATTTTGTTTGCAATTCATGCCATTTACAATAATCTTGGGGAGTGTTTACAGGGACATATTACAACTTGAGTTTTTTTCTTCTAATCCCTTTCCCCCCTTCCCTCCCTGTCCCCCTCCTCTGCTGGTTCCCCTATCACCTTTTTACACCTTGTTGATATCATCTATCTTAGCACATGTTATGGTACATAATGTTTACTTTGGGGTTATCAGGATCCTGTACATCTTTATTCTTCTCATTTCCCCTCCCCCCCTCCCCCTCATCCTTGTTCCCTTGGATTACTTCCCTATTGGCTGAGATCTGCCCCCTTGTCTCTTTTAACTTTAAAAAAGTTCTAAGTATTTTAATTTAAAATTAACTACCTCATTATTCCTCCTTGGTATAAGAATTAAGAATTGGCCATATCTTAAGTATAATTGTTTATATTCAGAAGTATATTTTGCATTCTTTCCCTATGCAGATCTCTCCCTTTGAATGATCTCTGCATTTTTCTATACAAAAAAATTTGGAGTTTTACATCATATTGTTTTATGTATGTAAATCTAATCTGTCCAATGAAGTACCCAGAATCCTCAAATAATAGAAATGTAATTTAGAAATACCTAAAAGACCACCAAAATACTTCAGTCAGTGAATTGCTTCATTCATGATTTATTCACTCAACATTTGAATGCCACCCTAAACTAGACAAAATGCTACATGCTAGAGACACAAAATCAAACAAAGCACATGACCATTGTGTATTAGTCACCTTTCTATTGATGGGATAAAATACCTGATAAACAACTTAAAGGAGGAAAGGTTTATTTTGGCTCATGGTTTCAGAAATTTCAGTCCATGGTCAGCCGACTGCAAGGCAAAACATCATAGTAGAAGGGCATGGTGGAGGAAAGCTGCTCACCTCATGGTACCCAGGAACCCAACAGTGAAAGAAAGAACCAGAGAACAGATACACCCTTCAGAGGCATGCCCCAGTGACCTTCCTCCAACCGCTAATAGCCCATTCACCTATGACTCATCAATGGGTTAATCCACTTATAGGGTTAGCACCCTCATCATCCAATCAGCTCTCTAGGCATTCCTTTATATAATCAAGCTGACAATCTAGATTAACCATCACACCCAGTCTTCAAGAAGTTTTCAGTCTAGGTGGTAGGAGATCAACCAGTCTAGAAGGTGGTATGCTTAGGGTGCCTGGGAACATAAGGACTTTGAAATCAAAGTAGGGTGAGGGGAAGCAGCAATGAAACATCTCTGATTGAGGACATGACATACTTGAAGACCAAGTAAAAAGAAAAAACTTCTAGATTATATCCCTGACGAAGTATGTTTAAATATATGAGATCACATTAGAAGCACAGTCCTTCTTTTAAGTTTGTTGAGTGGTGTCACTATCCCTAGGCCATCTGAGAAATCATTAAAAGGCCAGGGCCCCTGTGCCCACGCAGTGCTTGCTCTCAGCCTGGTGCTTCTGGTGGCCATCAGGGCTCTAGCCTGTTTTAACTTTTCCAATGCTGCTGCCTCTATCCCTGAGAGCACTGTTCCACTCAAATAGTTAAGTAGAATCCTCTTGTGCCTCCTTATACATTGCTGTTCCCAAATATAAGCCTGTAAAACTATTGCATTTAAGGTTTGATGTTCATTTCCATGGAGTATCAGAGGATAACAAGATGAAAAGAATGTAGTATGTCGGATCTCATCTTTGACTGCTCATTGACATTATCTGGGGAGCTTGGAAAGACACTTAATGATAGGTGTCACTCTAGACAATTTACACAGAGAATAGGGCTAAAATCCTTCACTATTTGTGATCAAAGTTCCCTTCCTTAACAAGGATGGTTCCTTTTCTAATGCTTTGATTTTGCTAAAAACCTAAAACGCTTGGTATTCAAATCATCATTAGGGCTATGTGCCCTTTCCCTAGAAGCAGCTAGATTGTGAAATTAAAAACAAAAACAAAAACAAAAACCAGTCTTCCAGTGATCAGAAAAAAAAAGTGAAAAAATATTCAGGAATTTGGACTGAATAAAAAAGGGAGGAAATCAGACATATCATAGAGTTAATAAGTATATTTTAAAAATACAATCAAGACTGGAAAATGTCTGTATTTTATCTTACAGATGTCCAGAGTGGGGAAGGGGGCAAAGTTCTGAAGGGAGGATTCAAGAAGGTTTAGACACTCTTCAAGGGACAGTAGTAGGGGATCTTACATGCTCAATACAGGGTGTATCTGACTTTTTTTTTCCCCTTTGAAATGACTGATTATTGTTTCTTTTGTTGTTGTTGGAGACAGGGTCTCATTATGTAGTTCAGGCTGGCCTTGAACTCAGTATGTAGCCCAGGCTGGCCTGGAACTCACAGCAATTCTGCCTTAGCCTCCCAAATGCTGGGATTACAGGCGTATACCACCATATCTGGCTAATTATTGTTTTTGTAAACCAAATTATCCATCCTCTTTTGTATCATTTAGCCACTGTATCTTATAAGTGCCTGCTATTTCTAAGAAAGTAGTAGATATCATTTGGGGCAAAGTATTTTTTTATAAAATAGGCCAAATGCAAATTATAGTAGACTAATAGTCCTGAACAATATCTTTCTAAAAAGTGAACTCAAATAACAGCATGTATTTGGGATAGACATGTATTGTTACATTTTAGAAACAAGATTTTATTATTTTATCTATTTTTAGGAGGAGTCCACAGTCCATCTAGGTCACATGTTGAAAGAAAATCACTGCCTTGTTGAACTACACATGTGTAAGCATGGTATAAAAAACTGCGGTTTCCATCAGTTATGCAATGCACTGTATCTGAACAGTAGCCTACGATACCTTGATGTCAGCTGGTGAGTGACAGTTTACATATTAATAATTCAAAATTCATGAGGACAATTTAAATCTTCACAGTACATAAGATACTTTGTTGTACACTATTTCCAATGATTAGAAAATGCAACCAGTTGCCAATCTTTTAGCCTAAGCCATAATATTTAGTTTAGAGTTGTATATTTTAATAACTTGAATGTATGATTTATGTTAACCAAAATGGGAGCAGTATTTCATGATGAATTTTCATTAACTTTCTTGGATATTGAGTGAACTAAAATAGAAAGAACTATTTATTATATGGTTTCAAATATCTTATTACTATGAATAAAAGAACAATACTTTGTATTTTCACATACTACTAATTATTTTTCCTTTCCCAGCAATAAAATAACTCGTGATGGAATGGTGTATTTAGCTGATGTACTGAAAACCAATGCTACCCTGGAAGTAATAGATCTTTCTTTTAACAGAATAGAAAATGCTGGTGCAAACTACCTCAGTGAATCTCTTACTTCACACAACAGGAGTCTTAAAGCGTTAGTATGGTTTTATATTTAATCAAAATAACAGAAAAACTTAAAGCTTTATACTAACCGCAAGGCCTTTTAAGATTATGACGAAATGTGAAAATTTGTTTTCTAAACTTCATTTTATTATTGTAAATAACTATTTTTCAAAAGTAATGTCTTTAAAAATTTGATTTTAATACTAGTTATAATTGTTAAAGTTCATGAGAAAATTCTTTTTTTATGAGAAAATTCTTATTGCTTACATTGTTTATCCAAAATTCTAACAGAAAAATCATAAGCATTAAATATTTGTATATTTGTAATCTAACCATTTACTGGATAACAGAACAATGGGTGCATTCTCCCTTTGTGGATCTACTGGTGTCCAGAATTATTACCTTCTGGTGTTTTTACAGATTGTCAGTAGTCAGCAACAACATAGAGGGAGAAGGACTTGTTGCACTTTCTCAATCAATGAAAACAAATCCTACACTATCTCATATCTACATCTGGGGAAACAAATTTGATGAGGCTACATGTGTGGTAAGTTTGTTTTTTTTCTTCACTGAAGGCTTTTTCTGAGATCTTCTCTATAATATCAGACATTATTTACAGGTGCTTTGGAAATAGTTACAAAGTATAACAAGACATTACAGTTTTAATAATTTTTAACATAAGACCTAAAATATTAGTACTATAAAGTTTCATGGTTGAAATAACAAAATATATCAAATACCATATAATATTATAAAGGTTTTTAAATTATACAGTTGCAATTTCTCAAAAGTAAACAAAATTACAATTATTGAGCTGATGTTGGGTAATTTCCAATCTGCTCTCAAATATTTATATCAAGGTAATTAGAAAGTACAAGCTGTAAAAAAGTTATTTGGTATACTGATCATATAACAAGAGCTCTCTATAGTAACTTCAAAACAAAAAGTATAGTGACAAATAGTTTTATTTTGCAAAAAATGAAGAAAAAAATAGACGTTAAAATTGGCAAGATTTGCAATAGGACTAAAATTCCACCAGCAACAGAGAAGTCAAATATATATTATGGTCTAAAAAACACCCATAATTTTAGAAAACATTCATATTTTTAGTGGTTCTACAAACTAGAAGCTGTGTATGTTAATTTTGTAAATAAAGTGCAGAGCAAACTAAACTATTAAATTTTTTAATGTCTACATTTCTGCCCCTTTTCTTATAACTGCAACTTTACTGAGAAACCAGTTCCACATGTTTATATCTAACATTATGGCCAGCATCCACTATTATAGAATTGTCTTTCTTAATGTAAATCTGCAGATTAGCTTCAGAGGGTTCATAAACTCCGGACAATTTTATGTCCACATCTGGAGCTCTGCTTCTTTCTCTGAGGAATAAGTCTTTAGCTATTACCAGATTTTTGAAAGCCCACAGAACAACCCTCCCTCTTGCCCAACACACCACCATTTAAGAATACCTTTGGGACTTGAAAATTTTGACCATGGAACTTTGATCCACAAAGCCAGTAGTATCAAAAATTAACTCAAGGAATCACAAAATGACAAAACATATCTTATATATTAAAACTTAGAAATAAATTTTGCAATATTTTAATTTCATTGTGTGTAATTAAATAAATAAAAGCCAGCTGGGCGTGTTGGTACATGCCTGTAATCCCAGCACTTGGAAGGCTGAGGCCAGCCTGGGCTACACAGTTCAAGGCCAGCCTGACTTATACAGCAAGACCCTGTCTCAAAAACAAAAGCAAACAAAATAAAAATCTGCTTATAATATCTAAAAAATAGTAAAATTCAGCAGTTATTAAAAATGTTTTCAATAGCAAAGTAGCACAGCTAAATTGAGTATTTGCATTTAAGCACTGTAAATTGAGTAAGTTATATTCTTAATGATACAGTTTTTCTTAAAAATCCTAGGCATATTCAGATTTAATTCAAAAGGATCGTTTGAAGCCAGAAAATACTGATGTGGAGCCATTTGTGGTAGATGGACATGTGTATCTAGCAGAAGTCTCCAATGGCCTTAAAAAACATTACTATTGGACACCAACTTATGGAGATGCTTATGGGCACTCATCAAACTCAGGCTTTGCTCTTGTTCCAGTAGGTCAAAATTTATGAAAAATAAGCTATAAAATAATTTTCATACCATCTTACTTTTTACAGATTAATATGTTATAGCCTTTTTTCTTTCTTAAATTAGAATGAGTTGCTTTTATTAACTGTGTAAAGCTTTGTATAGCTGTTCATTGTGAAAAACTGTGTAATTTTAAAAAAAAATTTTACAATATAAAGATTAAAAACTTAACCCCAGAGAAGCCAAGGAACTAAATGAGTTCTTTGTATAATGAAAATATAACCAAGTAGTAAAATAACATAGGACAAGTAAAGGTCACTCTAGCTATCTTAACTGAAAGTTGTTATGATGTGGTAGAAAGGCCTCCGGTGGCAAATTCCCAGTGAATGTTGAGGAGTTTCAAAAGTTAAAAAAAAAAAAAAAAAAAAGTTCTAAAGTTGAAAAAGTATTCTACATGTCCTATTTAGGTGTTATAGATAGGTGCTAAGAGCATTTTCACAAGTTCATGCAAAAAAATATAAACCTGTATGTACCCTAGTCGAAAAGAAGTCAGTGCTGCCAGCTCCTCTACCCTCCTCTCATAGACAACCATTATCCTGACACTCAATACTAGTTTTGCCTATTTTTGAACTGTATATAAATGGAATCATATAGTATATGATCTTTTTATATCTCATTCTTTTGCTTGTAATTCATTCATATTGTTTAATATAGTAGTCCATTCAGTTTTCATTGCTTTGAAATATTCATCATGTGGTAGGTAGCAGAAAAGAATGGCCTTTTAAGATACAACATAATCAAATTAAAGTAAACCTTAGCAATGAAGCTTGTTTTCTCAGACTGCTGTCTATTTCTGTGTGCTATGAAAGGGACCAAGTTCCCATATTCTTGCGAGGGGACAGCTTACCTGAACCTGAAGTGGGAAGGCATGTGATAAACCTGTAATTTGACCTACATTGGACAGCTTGAGACAAAGCTGCAGGTGATATAGCCTCAGAGAACTTTCCACACCTGCAAGAACTAAGGAGTGGTTGCGTCAGCCAAGAAGTACAGGCTCTGACCAGGAAAGACCCGACAAAATTGTTTATAGGCCAATGTCTACTGCAGCAGAGACCAGTAGGATGCCCAGAGAATGGAAGAGCTTAAGACCCTGTCTGATTCCATTATGTCACATGAGCCCTCTCCATACATCTGGACACCATTTGAGAGACATCACAAAACGCAGAAATACACATTTTCCCAAAAGATTAAGCATTACCTTAGATACTTTAAGATATTATAAATTATATATGCTTTATATTAGAGAAAGTTTTCAACTGGCTAAGACCATAATTTTCTCTAGAATTATCACTACATAAGGGCTCAAGAAAAACATGTAAGTTCTGTAGGAAAACTCCATTGCCTCTGCACATCCAAATCACACTGAATATCTGCAACCATATTAGGTAACAGTCTTCCACTTTCCTCTTAGTAATCATCTTTTAAGATTCAGCTCAAATATAGCCTATTACAGTACGCTGTCATACATCCTATGTTCATCATTTTGTTTCAAATTTGAAAGCAATCAGCCCAGTACCACCAAAAGGAAAAAAAAGGCAAAAACCAAAATGGTATATACTTTTAAAATATTTGATAAAATAATGAATTTACCTAACACGTTCTCAAACTATTCATTCACTGTCTTCTTAATATCTACTACTCAAACCACATCCATAATAGTGGGCTCCTACTCCCACTGTTATATTGAAAAGGATAATCTTGCTCCAGTACCCAACTTAATGTCTGTTTTACATCTTATTTCCTATACCATGTGATCACTAAAAAGCCCCCTTTGACTTTGAAAAACCTGTGCCACTTTGGCTTTCTGATTTTTCTGTTATCACTTTTCATCTTTTTCTGTCTTTGCTCATCCTTCACATGCATTTCCCTTATGGTTTTCTCATCTCTTATTCTCCTATGCCATCTCCCAAACTGCCTTAATCACTTCTATAAATTAGTATGCCTACATGGATAGCTGTAAGATCTGCATCTCTAGCTTTAACTGCTTCTGGATTTCAGGCTTTATTTCTAATCACGGCTAGACATTTTTACTCATATATCTCACTCCCAGTCAAATGCAGTACAACCAAAAGTATCTTCCCTTCTCTGAACCTGCTCCTTTACCTATCTTACTTTCATAGTTGATGGCATACCATCTTCTCAATCAGAAGGATCAAAACTTATGAACTGGGTGTGGTGGCACACACCTATAATCCCAGCACATAACATATTGAGGCAGAAGGATCCCTGCAAGTTTGAGGCCAGCTTGGGCTACACAGTGAGTTCAAGACCAACCTGGACTACATAGCAAGACCCGGTTTAAAAAAAAAAAAAATTGTCTACTTTGGGGTTGTCTGACTGCCTGGAACAAAAACTGACTTGAGCCTGTTTAAGAAAGGGGGAACTAAAAGCAGAGTGTGGTGGCACTGATCTCTTCAGTCTGTAAGAAAGAAATGTCTTCTAAAAGGTTTCTATGACTTGGTCCCCAAATACAGAAAATTGTGATCAAAGAAATCAGTATCAATAAACACATTAACTTTATTACAGGTATAGTTTAAAACTTGAAAACAAATAAGCACAACAATGCATGGCAAAAATAAGAAATAATGTCACAATAATGTTTAATCAATGATGTTTAATTATGTAAACTGACTACGTGAAAATGGTAATTTAAAGTCCAAAGATCAGGCAATGAAATAAATTAATATGTTGAAAAACTGGGATGGGGAATAGTAGTAGCAAATATCAGAATAATACTGAATTTTCTACATTCACTTGGAAGGAAAAGGACCACTGTGAAACTATGACAAACAAAAGCTGTGGTTTAATTTATAAAATTTGAAAACACAAAGCTTATAGAAAACTCAAATATAAAATGTTTAATAAACTAGCATTCTGATAACCCAGAATGTTAACTTATAATTGAAGTTAGTTTCTTTCTTTCTTTTTTTTTTTGTGTGTGGTGCTGGAGATGAAACCCAGGGCTTCAAACATGCTAACCAAGTTTCTTAACTATATAGTGTATCAAATTTAGAAGCCAAGCGATTTCAAGTATGTAGTGAATTTATATCTAGTAAATTTTTTATAATTTTATATTTATTTTTAAAAGTGCATAACAGGAATGAGGCTTATCAAAAATTTTCAAAACGTGGTATATATTCCTCACTTCCAATAATCTACAAACCTACTAAAATATAAACTGAATCAAAATTTGAAACTTTTGACTAGATAAAAACATCAAATACCTATTTAAAATTCATTTTGAAAATATAGTCTCAACTCAAATCAAAAATGCTGACTTCACTGACCACTGGTTTTCTCCAGAATGCTGAGTTCTAAATGAACAAAAATGTATTTACAGTTCTCTAGTTTTTAAGAGAAATACTCCTTTTGGTTTCATAAGAAAAGTTAAGTCTAATGAAACATTAAATAGCACAATTCTTTTTCAATGCCTAATTTTCATAATATTAATTTTCAGAAATATGAAATTTCATTTTTTCACCATAGTTTATGTATTGGTCTATGGCACAAATAGCAACATTTTGGGCTGATACTATCATGGATGTTGCTTAAATTTAAAGAGGAAAATAAAAAATTCCACAGGTGAAAAAAGACACACAAACTGATAATTGTATTTCACTAAATGAAGGGCAATTCTAAAATGCAAAATAAAAATGGAATTAAGGCAGTTTTAAAAGAGAATAAAAGTGCCAGGTGTAGTGGTGTGTGCCTATAATCCCAGCACTTGGGAGGCTGAGGCAGGAGGATCACTATGAGTTTGAGGCCAGCCTGGGCTACATGAGTCCAAGGCCAGCATGAATTACAGAGCGAGACCATTTCAAAAAAACCTAAAAAATTAAAAATTAAAAAAATAAAAGAAAAAAGTTATCCACCCAAAATAGTGCTTCCATGGTATAATTCAATCTTAAAAATCTTTGTGTATGTTCTAGACAGAAAAGCCAAAAATCAAAACAAACACTGCAGTTATGACGCAGCATCTGGTGCTTTTACTTCAGTGAATCAAAGTAATGGTCACAACCCAAACAAATGGAAGTTTAATATGAATATATGCACCTTAGCAGACACATTTATGCTTACTACCAGAGATGTCTTAGCAATTCTACATTCCTCACAACATCAGTATAATTGTTGTAAAAAAATCAATTGTGGTTCTGAATACCCATTCACAGTTGACCTCAACAATGTATCTGATGTAGGAGACTGATTATCTGTGACAGGCAGAAGCATGTGTTGGTCCTCAGTCCCAAGTGGAAGAGCTAGGGGTAGAGTCATATCAGAAGGCTTCACATCTATAGTTTCTGACAAAGGACTTTTCTGTATGGAATCCTGTTCATTCAAAGTATGATCCTCTGCACTGGACTCTAGAGTTTTATCTGCACCTGAAAAGGGGAAAAAATTTATACTATCTTTAAAAACAAAAGAAAACAAAATGCTTGAGGTAGACTAATCTACTTATCTTTCCCAGAAATCCCATACCAACCCCCATACCTTTGGGGAAACTGTTTCTCCAAATTCTTTTATTGATATGCCTGCTTTATTATCTATAAAAACTCAAATCTAGGTCTCAAGACAAGGTTCAAGCATCAGTTCCATTATAAAAATGGACTTAGCCACTTTACACCAGTGTGCTTTTTTTGCCTACTTCATTACATATTTGTTAAGTTTCAATATACTGCCCTGTACCATCTGTGTCTCCGATTGCTGTTTAACACTCTACTTAGGTATGAATTCTCAACTAGATTACAAATTCCTTGAGGATAAATGTTAATTAACTCCCTCAAAGTACTGAAGAGTGACATAGTAAACTCTATTTTTTCACTGAATGTTTTAATGAATTCCTACTATTCTGTAAGTTCAAGTTCAGATATATGGCACTTTCATATATTCTCAGAGGTAAAAAAATTCTGCTGTACTCAAGGGATCAATTATTGCTGATTAAATGTATGCACTTTTGCCTTGCACTTTCCTACTAGCTCTAACATGCTCCTGACACTTTAAAGTATTGACTGTATTTAAAGTATTTGTTTATTGTCCTTTTAAACAGACAAAATTGCATATTTGCTTGCATAAAATTGTAATTCTCTGCATTTTTCCCAGACTATAGTTTAACTAGTCAATACAACCTGTGCTTTTCTTTCACATCGACTTGTTACAATGTTCTCTGTCCTCCCTTCTCCATCTTCATCCTTGAACTCAAGTTCCCTAAAATTAAGCCTTTTCTAGTATCTCAGAAAAAACTTAGTATCTTCTTCAGCACTTTTATGTTTACTGTGTGTTTACCACATATTTTATTTATTTAGATTTCTAGTCTCTATACCAGTTATCTCTATCCCAGCTCTTGCTGGGACTATGCCTTGTGCACTTTATATTCTCTGTAGTTATATGCACCTCATACGCCACTTCATAAACAGTTATTGAAATAATGACAACTGCAGTTTTAGATTTTCTAATCTTAATCTTTATATTTATGCTTATTATGAGACTTACCGCCTTTACACACTAAAGAAGCTAATAATGTTTCTCATCATGACAATAAAATGATAAGCAAGTCTTCAAGGATTCATTTTAAGTAACATGCTCAACATTTTGCAGTCTGGCTTTCCACTTTTACATATTATAACAATTTGGGGCTGCTGGCTTCCCTATTTCCTCATATATTTCTAGACTTGTCTGGATGATAACCTTTTTCTTTATAGTAACCACAGAACCACAGTCAACCTTAGGTTACCCAGAGGGTTAACATGGGGAACAGTGATACTTAGCTTGCTTATAAATTCCTTCGTTCTTGAAACTGCTCACAAGTAAGGGTTTTAAAGAAGAAATAGTTCGAGCTTTTTTTTTTTTTAATGAGCTAATATGAAAAGAAATGCAGAGGTGCACTTTTATGAAAATTATAAAGCTATTTTCCTTATAAGTGTGTGTATCTTTTTTTAAAAGTAGGTAACTAATTTAAACACACACTTACCAGAATGGACTTTTGTTTTGTGCTTCTTTAAATTTTTAATATCTGTATAAGAATTTCCACATAATTCACAGATAAATGGTCTTTCTCCTGAAAAACAAGTTAAAAGGTCAACATTTTCAAAACTGCTAAGACAAAATATCAATATTTATGAATGTAAGACAAAAATTATTATATGGTTTAAATTTCATTTCAATCTACCACTTAAATTACTTGGTTATAATACAGAGAAATGAGAAATTCTATACATATAAGCACTACTTTATAGAAAACTCAGCCCTATTTCAGGGAAAATTGAGCATTTTCATTATCTAAAATTTTTTGCAAACTGAAAAATAACCTACTGTTTTTCTTTCTATCAGATTTTTACTGAGTGTCAATTACATGCCAAACATTGGCTAAGAGACAAAGCTGGAGAAAAAAAAAATGTAATTATGGTTTCTGCTCTCAAGTACCTTACAAATTAGAAGATTCTTAAGAAACACTGACAATACTCTAACATATAATTCCTTAGAAATAAATACTACTCAGTGCTTTACACCATCAATCAAGGGACAAGGGAATATACACCAGAGATGGTGAACCTGTTAGAGCTCTCAATAATAACAAACAGCTGGGCTGTGGTACCTGTGCAACAGGCTGGTCACCACTGAGAAGTTGCCAATACATTTACTAAATCTCTACTAAGTATTCACATTTATCTAGGCAGGAATTATGAGGACAAACTTTTAAAAAGAAAAAGAACAATAGAGTTTGAAAGTGACATTTTTCTTTGTTTTGATTTTTTATATATAGTATTTTCTTCATACAACTTCACACTACTTTTTAACAAATGTGTCACTGTTAAAATTCATTTGTAATCACATACAAAAATATTTAATAAGAAAACGTGATGTCATCTTGGTATTTTCTATTACTTTTCCTTTCTTGGTATATCTGTGCAATTTAATCCAAATCATTTAAAAACGATTATCTGCATATTTTTTTGAAAATCTATGTAATTGTTGACCAAATTTCATTCATATTCCAAACAACTAAAAAAAAGTAAATAAAAAGTTGATATTTCTACATTAAGATACTGTTATACGTAAATTATGACTAGATACCATATAGTCCAAGCCAAGGTTTACATTAAAAGAAATTAAGAGAGAACAAAAAATAATACGTTCTCCCTAAACACAGACCTGTATGGGATCGAAAGTGTTTGTTGAGCTCTCCTGAGGAAATAAAACTTTTCCCACAAATACCACATATGTATGGTTTTTCACCTAGATGGAAAATAAAAGATAGCGAAGTGGTGTACTATACCAATATAATATTTATCAATTACAATAATCTAAAGTAAGCTTTTCTAAAATATTAAATTAAAACCTCTCTATATTGGATTTTAGAGGTATTTTCAGCAATGCAACTTGAATGAGTTATTAATAATTAGTTTGAATTGTTCAAATAACCTGATAATTTCATATACTAAAACTTTATTCCTGTAAATGTCCCTTTAAGTAGAGATGAGTTGGGCAGGGATTCTGATTTTTATGTGATTAAGAACATGTAAATCTTGCTATCTATATATTATTAAAAGAGAATAATAGCATTTAAGGAAGATTCAATTTGAAACATACCCTATCAAAAAAAGAAACTCTAACCAATACAGTTTGCTGTAAAACATAATTTGCATTTGAGCTATATGTTTAAGTTGCAAATCTCAGAATGTCTCTGAAGGCAAGATCCTAAGAAACCATAAAAAACCCAAACCCATGCCCTACCTTTGACCTGTACAATTCTATCCAGGGGAAATAAATTCTCGAGGGGCTAAGGAGGTTTTCCAAATAATAAAAGGCCTCAATTTAAGAAATTATATTATCAAGATTATCTCACTGATTTTAATGTTTGTAAATCATATAATAAAAAATTTCACCCACCTTTTATTATTCTAGAAAATAAATCAGCTTTTATATCTCATATTTATGTGACAATCATAAATACAGCTTCAAGAACTACAAACAGATCTAACTACAAAATTCATAGTCTACCTTCTACAAAGGTCAGATTCCTCTTTATTTTTAACTTTCCTTATTTTAAGCAGTCTCTCCATTTTAAACTCTTACCTGTATGCTTTCGAGAATGAGTGATAAGAGAACTAGAAACAGCAAATGCCTTCCCACAAGTGTCACATACGTAAGGCTTTTCTCCCGTATGCCTACGGACATGATAGGTCAGTGTGCTAGCTTGTGCAAATCTCTGTCCACATCTATCACAAACATATGGCTTCTCTCCGCTATGCTTCCTGTTAACAAATATAAAGTTATATTCTGGTAAGTAAGACAATTGGGAAATCAATCCATATAGCAACCCTTTTTCATGCAACATTTTATTTCATTTCATCTTGATAAGTTAAGACTATATATTTAAAATCAAGTTATTTTCTTATTGAAAAAAATGTTCTAGTTATTACCAAAACACTAGTTCTGATCAGTTCATCTTCATATGGTTGACAGTGGGCCCCTAACTTTGCAATTACTTTTTCTAGTCCATTCATTCTGACTTGTTAAAATTCCTCCCTCAAACCACAAGTACCTCTTCCTCATCCCCACTCCCAGCTGACATCTTGCTTCTTATTTCACTGAGAAAAATTTAATCAGAAAAAAATTTCTACCTACGAGCACCAATACAGTTTCTTTCCCTTCTGGTTAACTATAATATGAACATGACAGGTTATCTCAATCCAAAGACTCCATTTGGAAAGTATGTAAGATTCTACTCAATGATACCTTTCCTGTACTTTCCCGTTTTATGTCATTCATTCCTCTCCCTCTACTGGATCATAGCATAGAAATATACAAACATACTGATTTATACTGTTCCATCTTAACAAGAAGAAGATATGTGACTCCACTTGCTCCTTCATTTATCTCCCCTTTCACAAAAGTTTAGTCTCCAAAACTCATATTTCTATTTCTTCTTTACTGACCTCTACTAGCATCTCCTAACCATGCTTTCCTTCAAGAGCAATGTCAACCTCCCTCCAAGTCAATTCTTAGTCTTCATCTCCTTATCAGAATTTTACAGCTTACCATGCCCTGCTGGAATAGTATTTTTCACTTGGATCCCAGGGCCACCCACTTTCCTCCTATGTTTGTTGCCTCTTCTTAGTGACTACCTCTAACTGGTTTTTGCCCAATTTCCAGATCTCTTAAAGAGTGCCTCAGGACTTAATCTTTTTCCCATCCACATTCACTCTTTTGGTGAACTCCTCTAGTGTTACAGTTTTAAATGCTATTTATATACTGATGTCTGCCAAATGTATTACCTTCAGCTCACACCAGTCTCAACTTCAGACTTAATCACTTGTCTATGGCATATCTCCATCTAGATGTGTAGTCGTCATTTTAAATTTAGCTTGTTCAGAACCATATTCATAAACTCCTAAACTCCCACTTAAAACTGCTCTCCCCATAACCTTTCTCCAACTTAGTTAATGGCAACTCCATCTTTTTAGATCCTTGCCTCCAAAACCTGAAATTATCTTTGACTTTTCTTTCAGGCATTACATCCAAGCTGTTCACAAGTTCTGTTAGTTCTACTGCTAATGTACCCAGAATCTGACTACTATTTATCTCCTTCACTGTTGTCACCCTGACCTGAGCCAGCATTACTCTCACTTGTTTTTTAGTTTCTTAACTCAATCCCAGTCTTTTCCTAACACAGTGGTACCTCGATACTTGTTAATTGGTTCTGGGAGGCGCAACAAGTACCAAACAAGTTGTTCTGGCTGGAAAGGGTGGCCAGTCACGAAGCAACTGACACCAACAAGTTCTAGCATGCCCATCAAGTACCAAACAAATGATGAACAAAATTTTCACATCAAAACAAAATTTTCTCATCAAAAGGTATGATTGTGTGGCAAGTACCCAGGTGATCCTCTTAAAATGTAAGCAAGATGATATCACTTATTTCTCAATGTCAAGAGGAAAAGCTTTACATGGCCTACAAAAAATTTTGTACCACCACTCTATCATCATCCTAATCTTAATTTCTAATTTTTCCCTTTTTATTTCCCTCTAACCATCATGGCTTCCTTGTGGCTCCTCAAATGTGCTAAGAATATTGTGCAGAGCAGTGATGGTGAACCTTTTAGAGACCAACTGGCAAACTGCAACCCAAGACTTATTTATCACAAAATGTCAACACTGCAATTAAAGCTGAATACTGAGGTTTTAGTTTAGAAAGACAGGCACAATAACACACGTGCCATAGGTTCGTCACCACTGGTATAGTGGAACCACAATTAACCCTGTCAAAAAAACAAAAACAAAAAACTCTACTGTCATGAATTCTAATACAATATACTGTACTCATAAGATTATGGTGATTAACTTAAGGCCAAACAACTTGTTTTTTTTACCTTGCATGAATCTTGAGATTGCTAGAAGTTGCAAACTGTAAATTGCATACATCACATTTATAAGGTTTTTCCTCACCATGATGCATTCGACTATGGAAGACAAGCTGGCATTTCTGGGCAAATCCTTTATCACATAATTCACATTTGTATGGCCTCTCACCTAAAAGAACAAGTAAATAAAAATTTCATTGAGAAGGAAAAAAGTCTTTCTTAGTTGCTAAAGTCATATAAGCTTTCAAAAGTGTTCATTAACACTATGTACTAGTTTTGGCTGGGCAAGGTGGTGCACGTCTCTAATCCTACCACTCAGGAAGCTGAGGCAGGAGGATGGCCTTAAGTTCGAGGCCACCCTGGGCTACATAGTGAGTTCAAGGCCAGTCTGAACTGCACAACAAGACCTTGTCTCAAAACAAAAACAGTACCAGTTTTGGTTTTAGTTGGTATGTGTGAAAATTGGCCAGAGTTGTAATTACATTTTCTCTTATTAGCTGTAATCTTTGCCTGTTAAATACTTAGCAAGGAATAATCAAGTTTATGCTTATTTTGAGAGAAAATATGAGAAGCTGATGTTATTAAATACTAACTACAAATAAAT
The DNA here is from genome assembly GCF_053883595.1 of Heterocephalus glaber. Lineage (NCBI taxonomy): Eukaryota > Metazoa > Chordata > Mammalia > Rodentia > Bathyergidae > Heterocephalus > Heterocephalus glaber. Next base: position 46,501,183 of record NW_028258324.1, on the reverse strand, counting down.
TTTCAATAGTGTAACAACACTAAATACTTTTACGAGCATGGCAAATTTTGGTCATAAATAGTCAACACTGTATATTAATATACTCTGTATAAAAATATTATTTTAGGCTTGGGGTGCAGCTCAGTGGTAGAGTGCTTAGCATGCACAAGGCCCTAGATTTAATTCCCAGCATCAAAAAAAAAAATTTTATCACAGTATAAAAAAAATTATTACCTCCCTACAAACCAGTCTTACCTGTATGAGTTCTTACATGTGTTTTCAGCTGATTACACTGGGTAAATGCCTTCCCACACAAGTGGCACACATAAGGTTTGACTCCTTTATGTATTCTCATGTGCCTTCTCAAACTGCTGGCTTCTGAAAATACTTTCCCACAGGTGTTACACATTGGCTTGGCCTTGGAATACTTCTGATCCAGCTCTTCCCCAGAATTCTCCAGCTCATAAGGACTCTTGACACTGGCTATATTAGACATAGAGTGTTCTTTCAGAGCACAATTTGGCTGTGATTTTCCACGTTTCTGTTTCACTGTAACAGTTTGCACAATATCTTGTGCTGGAAAAGTATTCTCCACAACTGATGTCAACTCAAGTTCTGAATTATTTCTTTGTGCAACTTGTTCAGCTACAGGTGTGGACAATTTATTTGCATCTAGGAATAATTCAACGGATGTGTTTTCTAAAATGTCACTGGGATATTGCATTGTTTTATTCTGCCCTGTTTTCTGGGAGTTGAAAGCTTTTTTCTTCTTTTTAGTTTGAGATGACTTCTTTGCTAAAGCCCCTTGTTTAGGATTTGCCTGAACTAAATCTGTAGATTCTTCTGATTTCTCCCGGTTGTTATAATCTCGTAGAGTAAGAAGACACGTCTGTTGATTCAATTCAATGTTTCCAGTAATACTAGATATCTCTGTAGAAGAGGGATTAGCAATAAAAGCAAAATCTTCCATTTTTATTTTACATTTAGTTACCACCTCTTCCACTTTGAGAAAGTCAGCAGCCTGATGAATTTCTTTAACATTCCAACTGTAAGAAAAAAAGGATAAATGACAGTATTCTGATCAAAGAAAAACTTTTTTTCGAAAGAGCTACATATGTATTACAATGTCTTTTAAAGCCCTAATAAAGCGGAATGGTGAAGAAGGTATAACTTAACAACATTTTACAAAATTTAATTCACTCAGCATGTTTAGGCAAAGATCTCCCATTTTACAGAACTTGGAAAAATGAAAAACTGGCAATTCATAGCTACCAATGGACTACTACAGAAAAGTAAAATGTTAAATTTTCTGGCTTAAAAAAATTCCTGGAACACAAAAATAATAGCTGGCTTCCTTCCATTCATTCTGAGGCCTCTTCAAATAGCAATCAACTTTTCTGGAATAGCAACAGGAAAGTCTAATGAAAATTGTTTCCTACTCCTTCTCCCTGCTTCTCTATGAGGGACTTTTTTCTTCTATTGTTTTATTTTTCTTTCTCTTATGTACTACAGATTCAACCCAAGGAACCTGCTATACAAGTGCAACAATGAGGGACTTTTAACTGGCTTATCAAATGTTACACTTGATCTTAGCCAAAAGGCCAAGAAGCGATGACTGGCTTATCAAATGTTAACTGTGCATGTGAATCACCCAGCGATCTTGTTAAATGAAGTGAAATCCAAATTTGGCTAAGTCTGTGATGGGGCCTGAGAGTCTAGTTTTTGTAATTGAAAATAAAACTTGTACTTTACCTGTCAAGATTTAAAGTTCCTGTGTATATAAACTCCAACAATTTCTGAAATCCATCAGCCTTCACCTGACTCTGATCAAGAAAAACATTGTTTTCAGAAGTGCTTCTGTAGATCGCACCAAAATACTCACTAAACGAGGCGAGCACATTCCTATGGGCTTTAAACTGGAATTCCCCAATCACTATGGTGCAGTCACAAAGAAAACCTGCTTCTCGTTGTTTGTTCAGTCTCTCTAAAAGGTGCTCACAGTGGTGTGAATACTGCATTTTGATATCACGATGCAATTTTACCCTTGATCTAAAAGACGAAAAGAAATAGTAAATCAGCAACTATAAATTTTCACCAAACGTTTACCTAAACAATTGGGTAGGTAGGGGGAGAAAGGTCACAGAACACCACAAACAATAAAGTTAGCTCTTGATTTATCCCTTATGAAAAGCCTTAATACCCACAGTTAAAAGTGCTGAAAGGATAAGTCTTTGTTTTACCTTTATCAAAAAAATGACGGTGAATGGAAACACTTATATGAGTTGGAAAAAGGACCACCAAATTCAAGCTATTACATCAATTGAACCCTCAAACTTTCAAGCTCAGTAGGTATACATATGTTAGGAAAAAGAGACACTATTAAGAAATGACTCCTTGGGACATATGGAAGGGAAAACACAGTGTGAGTTTTTAAAAAACTGTTCGAAAATCACCGAAAGCTCTTAGCTCCGCTGTGGTTTCTCTAAAGCGAAGGGAGGGTGCCCAGGGGGCGGGGACTGCGCCGAGTCAAGGGTTGTCAAAGTGCTGTCACCCTCCCCGAAGAGGCCACACCTCCCTCCCCCTCTCTCCACGCGAGGCGGTGTCGGAAAGTGACAACCAATGCCAGATCTCGTGCGTTTCTGCTGCCCTGTCCTCCGCCCAGCTCCCACTCCCGCGAATTGCCACAACACAGGCTGTGGTCTGAACCACCGCCGAGGCTGCTTCGACTAAGCCTTCCGTCTCGCGCCGCGACTCGCTCTCGAATTCTAAGGAGCCTGCCCTCGAATGGCCCAGGGTCTGCAGGGTACAAGGATGGAGGGCAGCGGATGGGGTGGACACTCACCAATAGCCACCCAGGAAGAACAGTTTCTTCACTCTCTCTCCGCCATCTTGGGAGGACGTCACGCGTCACGCCCCGCCTCTCCCTTCTTCCTCCACGGCGGCGTCACATCCGGCTCCGTGGTGCCTTGGCAACCTAGGCGGCTCTGGGGTTGTGGAGGTCCAGCACCCGCTAGGGCCGACCAGCTGGCCCTCAAAGCTCCGATTGCCCAGCATGCCAGGGGCCTGGGAACTGCAGGCGTCAGGGATACGAGACCTAAGGGCTCGTTCTCAGCACTGCGTCCGTCTTCCTCCTGCTGAGCATTCCGGTCGGCCGTCAGTCAGCCAGTAGCGGTCGGCCGGGTTCCAGAGCGAGACCAGGCAGCGCGGCCTCGCCGGCCTCCGCAGGAGCCACACTGCGCATTGCATGCTGGGGCTTGTAGTTCCTCGTCTTCTCCCACCATCCTCCCTTTCCTCGGGCCCCGCCAGTGGAAACCACTGCTTTGTGTACTCTGGCTTTCGGGCAGGCGGGACGTCTGAACTAAGGCCGATCACCCTTTTCCCCTTTACGTACCCGAAGGCTCCTGGAACACCCTGGGTTTGGTTTTTCGCCAGCCAACTGTAATTCCGCTTGCAGGATGCCCTTACCTGGTGATAGAAGTCGGAGACGCACCAAAGCAGAGCAAAGCAGTAGGGTGCGGCGGGCATGCGCAACATTAGAGGAAGGTGGGCTTTATACCGGAAAAGGTTTTCCCGCGTCTGGACTAGAACAATTTTAATAAAATCATTTACATCGAATTTGGGTATTGTACAGTGAGGGAAAAAGATACTAGCTCTGTAATACACAAAGGTATTAAAAAATAAATCTCCCTGATATATTAGGGATAGTTTTCTCAGTAGCCTTGAACACCATAAATCTCAGAAAACGACAATTTAAAGCTTTTTTCTAGTTAAAAGTATGTGTCAGAACCTTAGGGAATTTACTCGTGACTTTATTCTAAAGGACAATTTCAACCTGGATTCTTTATTTTGTCGGGTGTTTTTTCCTACCAAATTCTCTATAAATTCTGACCAAGAATAGTTTTTATGACTAAAACCACAGCCGTTATGTTTATTAAATGTTTTTGAGGCTAGTTCTTTCTTGATTTCAACTTTCTGAGTATAACTTTTTTTTCTGATTCCACCTTTGTCAGACATGTTTTCAATAATTCAGAAATGTATGAGCCTAACATGACATTATATGATAAAAGTCTCCATACCTTTAGGGGAAAATGTAATCTACAAGATAAAACTAAATGACATGGCATAAAGAATGCACAGGAGGCGATAAGTTCTGCAAATTGTTAGGGAGGTCGTATGTTTTGAAAGATCATCACATCTAACCTTTATCTCGGGGTGCGGTTAAAAAGCATTTGTTTCCGCCCGGTTTCGAACCGGGGACCTTTCGCGTGTTAGGCGAACGTGATAACCACTACACTACGGAAACTCCGCTGACACAGAGTCTCCAAAAAGCCCTTGATATATATATATATATATGTTAACACGTAACTCGCAAAATTAATGTGTTTTTTAAAAGAAAAACTGATAAAAAGAAAACCATATGCTCAGTTGAACCGCGCTGAAATTACTTAAGTTTTCAGTTGAGTGCGCCTTATTACAAAGTCCCCTAGTACTGCAGTAGAGAGTATGCTCCCGCTGGCTGCCCGCGTTGGGATACACCTTCCCTCCGGGCAGAAGCGTCAGCCCTGCCAGCTCAGCCCGGGCCAGGGGCGGGGCTTCGCGGGCGCGCGGCGCGTGGGTGCGCGAGTGGGCGCCGCAGGGGCGCGCCGCTCCACCTTCCTAGCTGTACTGTCAGCCTCCCGGGGAGGAGGGGAGGGACACGTATCAGTTATTTTTGAGCACCCTCCTAGGTGTTTCTAAGGACCCGAGATTCTCATTTGTGTACTTGTTTCAAACATTCCCTAGAGATTGTTCCAAACCGAGCCACACAAGGTACTTTTTTCTGAACCTGAACTTCGTGTGGCCTAAGCACGTTCACTTTTCTCGCAAAGGGGCAGACAGATCCTTAGGATTGAAAACCAGGACTGGGGAATGAGTGTAATTGCTCGAGGACCGAGGGCTATAATCCAAAGAGATTGTTACGAATTTTTAAAGTGAGGTTCTGTCATTTTGGGCTTTTTTTGTTTTGTTTTTGGTATCGGAGATTGAACTCGGGTCCTTGCGCTTGCGCAGCAGGCAGTGAAACCACTGAGCTAAATCCCCGGCCCTGTCATTTTGTTTTTTAAAATAATTCTTAAAGATTTTTATTAGTACACTTTGCAGTATATGATTACATTCGTCGTGGGGAGTTGGTACGTAACCCATCTGAATTCTCTTTTCCTTCCCCTTCCCCTATCCTTCGGTCCCCTTGCCATTTTAATTAGGTACATTTTTAGAAACCACAGGCGCGTGATAAAGTACTCCCCCAGGGTACAGAGGCAGTACTAAAAGTGTAAAATCATTTTACATCCCAGCATTTTTCCTTTTTCCTAGAAGCCGACCATTTCAGAGGCTCCCTCGCCCCTTCCAGGGCCCGAGGGCCCTGTTCGTAAGAATTCACAGCTTTGGGACAGTCTGTTTCCCAGCTTTCCGAGGCGTGGGAGACATCTGTGAAGGGTTAGCCCGCATCTTTGGGAGGGTTGCCGGGTTCCCCGCTTGGGTCCTCGGTCTCCAGGGGCCCCCGGGCTCTGTGACGCGCGTTCCCGGCCGGCGCCCCGAGGAGCCTGAGGCGGGAGCTGCCGACGGCTCCGGAAGCCACCTGGGCGGCGGCATGAGCTTCTCCCTGCGCCCCGTGGTGATCGACAACGGCTCGGAAGTGATCAAGGCGGGCCTGGCCGGGAACTGCGGGCCCCACTTCGTCTACGCGAACATAGTCGGCCGCCCCAAGGGTCACAGCTTGGCGGTCGAGGGCGCGCGGAAGCTGTGGGTGGGCGACGAAGCGGAGGAGAGGAGAAGCTTGCTGTCGGTCAGGTAGCGACAGCGTCTTCCCCTCCGCTCGTCCCTCTCGGATCTGGGGGCGGGCGAGCCCAGAGATGGGGTGCGACTCGGTGCGGAAGGACCGGAGCGTTCCGCTGGCCGGCCTCATTAAATTAGGCGGGCCACAAACCTAGGGAACCAAAGTCTGAAGACCACGTAATTTGTTCTCTGTATCTGTACAGATGTATTCAAACGCAAAAAGTTGGTGATAAGCGAGTTCATTTTAAAATGTTAAGTAATTTAAGGTACTTTTGTCATTTGGGGTTTTCTCTTCAATGAATTGATGTCAAAACTATACTACAATGGGGTAGATTCCCATTTTTTTTTTTTTTAAATACACCATCTTCCAAAGAGGAGAAAATAAAATGGAAAGCAATAAATAATTGCAGAGGAAGGTAGGTACGCTAACGTTTGCTGACGATTACTTTCTCTGAGAGGCTGAGGCAGTTACTGCCTATGAAGGGGTACTAGTACTAAATACGAGAATTAGCAGATATTGAAGAGAGTAGAAGTTGGAAAAATTAAAAGCTACCATTTATCTTCTTGCTCTCCCTACAGCTATCCTGTGGAGCGTGGTCTCATCACTTCCTGGGGGGACATGGAGACAGTGTGGAAGCATATCTATGACTGTAATCTGAAACTAAAGCCCTGTGATGGCCCAGTCTTGATTACTGAGCCAGCACTGAATCCATTGGTCAACCGGCAACAAATCATTGAAGTTTTTTTTGAGCATCTGGGTGTCCCTGCTTTCTATATGTCCACCCAAGCTTTGCTGGCTCTCTTTGCTGCTGGCTTCACTACTGGCTTGGTGCTGAATTCGGGTGCCGGGCTTACCCAGTGTGTGCCAGTCTTTGAGGGTTACTGTCTGCCTTATGGCGTACAACAGCTACATCTGGCAGGCCTTGACCTCACCAACTACCTCAAGATGCTGCTGATGGACCACGGAGTCACGCTGCTTAGTGGTGCAGACAGAAAGACTGTCGCAGACATTAAGGAGAACTTTTGTTATGTGGCAGTGAACTATGAAGAGGAAATGGCCAAGAAATCCCATTCCCTAGAGAAAGTTTACGAACTACCTGATGGAATAACCATCAAGCTCCACGATCAGCTCTTTCGTTGTCCAGAGGCCCTCTTCTCTCCATGTCTCATGAACATTGATGCCCCTGGCATCGATAAGATGTGCTTCAGCAGTGTAATGAAATGCGACACAGATCTGAGGAATTCCTTCTTCTCCAATATTGTCCTTGCTGGGGGATCAGCCTCCTTCCCTGGCTTAGACCAGCGGCTATTTAAAGATATAGCAAAGATGGTGCCTGCTAACACACCTGTACAGGTTGCAGCTCCCTCAGAAAGGAAATTGTCAGTGTGGATGGGGGGTTCTATTCTTGCCTCCCTGTCTGCCTTCCAAGACATGTGGATCACTGCTGCAGAATTCAAAGAAGTTGGACCCAACATAGTACACCAAAGATGCTTCTGAAATACAGATAAAGTGGTTAGAAGAAAACACTTTGAGGTATATCCAACAAGGTTTTGGATATTATGTTCCTGGCAGAACACAAAAATATTTCAACTACTGGGATGTTCATGTCTCTGTTATATTTCTATAATGGGAATAATTACGGTGATAATAATAATGGTCAAACAGTTTACTGAGTAGAATCAAGTTACATACTGGAGGAAACACTATTCTTTACCTTGGAGAGAGCATACATTTTTTTCTTGGAGAGAAAGTGATTTGTGATACGATATGCTGTGTGCCAAATGAGTGATGATTTAAGTTTGTTGAAGTTTAGGGAAAGAAGGTTGGTGTGGTGAGGAAAGTCTTTGTAACAGGTATGATGGAAAGGGTGAAGGAAAAGACAGTCTGTGTCCACACAGGCTAATGGAGTGGGCAGAGGGCTAGAGAGGAGGATGAATAAAGCATGCTGAAGATGTACTTAATTATTGAAATGAAGTGCTCTTGTGGAGCAGAGGAAGCGCTATGACTAGGAAGGTAAATTAAGGCCAAGAACTGAAAGCCACTAAGTGTTAAATTCCTTTGGGTAAAAGAGAGCATCTAAAGATTTAAAAGCAGTAGACAAATGAAATTACATTAAGATGAATGTGGTGGTAGTTTGGAGAATAAACTTGAGTAGTCCCAGGAGATTCAGTAATCTGAAAGTTATAGTTCAGATGTAAAGTAGCTACCTCTCATGAGCAAAATTATAAGCAATAGGAATTAAAAAGATGAAATTACAAAAACTGACAAGACTTGGTACCTGATTAGACAGACATGAAGGGGAAAGACAGGTACGACACAGGGACTAGCAACCCTATTTTATAGAGGAGGAAATTTGCCTTCAAAATGTTAAAATTTGCTTATATCATGCAGTAGGTGTCAGAGTCTGAACGTAAACACATATTTTATCCCCAATTCAAATAGAAAGGTAATCTATTAGTTTTAAATTCTAGCTGTTCTTCAAATATTGCCCCAAAGCCTTAATTATCAGAAAGACTTCCTTGAGTTCTGAACTGGTATTGAAACTTGCTTATAAAACAGAATTTAGCTGGGCATGGTGGCACATGCCTGTGACCCAGCACTTGGAAGGCTGAGGCAGGAGGATCACCGTAGTTTGAGGCCAGCCTGGGCCACATAGTGTGTCCAAGGTCAACCTGAACTGCATAGCAAGACCCTGTCTCAAAAGACAAAACAAAACAAAAATCAAATTAGAGAATTTACAGCTCCAGTACAGATACCTCCTCCTCTGTGACATCTAAAGGATTTCTTTGTGTTGTGCACCACATTCTTGTACTTCTGTTGACCACTTTATGAGATGACCTGGGTAGCTGAGAGAATGGTGAAATACTGTCATATAATCCAAACTATTTAGTATCTGCTGTACAGAAGGTACTGTGCTGAGTGCCATGAGTGTTAATTCAGGCATTAGAACCCATACTTAAGAAGCCAAGCCAGGTGCAACCAGATGTACCTGTAGTCCCAAGGTACTCAGTAGGCGAGGCAGGAGGATCACTTGAGTCCAGAAGTTTAAGGCCAGCCTGGGCAACAGTGAGACCTGACCTCTTTATGTTAATAAATATGCCAAAAACCTAGTAAAAGAGGCAGAATTCATACTTAGATTATAATCATGTATGGCAGAAAGTAATTTTAGTGTTCTAAGAAGAATAGAATATTCTGGGGGCTCAATATCAGTTGAGAACTCAGGAAGTCTTTCTGACAGCTATGGCTTTGGGGAAATATTTGAAGGACAGTTAGCATTTAAACCTAATGCAGTGCTTTTTTATCTGAATTAGGAGCAAAATATATCTTTAGGTTCAGACTCTGCCACCTACTGCATGATTTAAGCAAGTTTAAGCATTGTGAAGATACAATTCCTCATCCATGAAATAATGCTGCTAATTCCTATGTCTCACAGGATCATTGTGAATTTCTATGGGACAGCATACTTTTAAAGGCACTTTAAAAATACAATAAACTGTCATTTTTTGCATATAAAATTAGAGAATTTATGGGTCCAGTTCAGATACTTCCTCCTGCATGTCATCTAAAGGGTTTCTTTGTGTTGTCCACCACCTTGGTGGGCTTCTCTTGACCACTGTACTTACGCAGAGCTATTTTTTGGTTTGCTTCTTGCTCACTAGATACACTCTTAGAAGAAGGGATTGTGGAATTTTGCTTTTCATTTCCATCCTCTTCCCTGGTGCCTTCTTTGCTGCACTCCCAGGAGGCAGGTAAAAATATGGGATGGCCAGCATCACCTCCCACAACTCCCCCAGAGAGGAGCAGAGGTGTCACAGTGATGGCTGGGTCAGAAAGTAGGAAGCAACTCAGCTTGGTCTGAGTCCAGCATGTGTGAAGGGGGGGGGCTTTCATTTCCTGGTGTGAGTGCCCATGTTAGTGTGAGGAGTAGGAAATGAGCATGGGAGCACAGTTTGAGCAGCTGATGTGCACTCGCACATTTTACAAATGATGTAGAGCAGAGGATACCACCCTTTCATGTTATAATTCTTGGAGCACTGTGTCCTTTTAAACAATATAGGGCTAACCATACATGATCTAATTTACACTTCAACATCCCAGAGAACTAGGCAAGATATCTTATTCCCATTTTACAAATTAAGGAATTGAGATTTAAAGAGGTTAAGAGATCTCAGTTTAAAGTGACCCCCAAGTAGCTTGCTTAACTGGTCAGGAACACAATCCTCAATCAATAAATAATCTTAGGCAATTATCTGAGCGGCCAGCCTGGATTACGCCATAGACTTTAACCTTTTCCACGGGTCATAGTTGCCGATCCTTTTCAGGTAAATCTATGGAAAAGGAATGAAATGTGAAAATTCCATTTATATCTGGCTGTCCTTAAAATAGTCACAAACCAGCCTCCTTTATCTCCTTCTTCTTCTTTCAAATGGAGGGTCAATAGCAACAACTCCTTGGAGTTCACCTAGCTGAATAAGAGGAACACTTTTTAACATGCAAAATTGCATTATACTGGCCATGATTAAAGTCTGCTGCAATTTATGATGGATTATTCCTCTTTTACTTTATCATGACACAGTGTTACCTTAATTAAAGAAAATCCAATGACTGAAAAGCCTTTCTATCCTAATAAAAAGGAGATTCAGTTGTTAATATTAAGAATGAAGTAGTCACATCACCAGGAAGCTCAATAATGACACAGCAAGAAACCAGTCCCTCACTCTTTGGTCCTTGGTTCTTTTGTGCCCTTGATGAAAGATTTCAGTCCAATTACATAGTCAGCCCTGCAGGCGGATAGGTAGAATTTATTGTAAAGAAAGATACAGAGAGTTATGGCTTCAAGGGAGAAGGTGGGAAGTGTTGCAAAGACATCCATTTTCAGTGTGAGTTTGGATACTTTTCATGTGCACAAGAATTAGTGTGGTGATTATGATGTATATTGACATTTTTCTTGGAGGTTGCTTGGGAATGTTGATATCTCAAAAACGTCTTCCTTGTTCTCTTCATGTGGCCTGTGTTCCTTTAGGGGCTTTCATTGTATAAATCAGGATTTAGCCCAAGGAGGGAAGGTCTCTAATGAATCCTCCTTTTTCTGATAACATTGGATTTAGGCCCTGGCACCCAGGAATGCTGTATCCCTCATTTTGGAATTAGACAGATGGTGGCCAGACATGGGAAGGAGTGTGAATGTGTACAGTGAAAACCTTAAAATGACAGTGTACTCTGTGGGATGTGGGATCGATTTTGGTTTGAGACCTAACAGTTCATCATAAATGTATTATATATTGAAGTCTTTCTTCCTTCTTTCCTTCTTTCTTTCTTTTTTGAGACAGGATCTCTCTTTATGTAGCTCAAGCTGTCCTTGAGCTATGTAGCCCAAGCTGGCCATTCTCCAAGACACTGCTGCCTCAGCCTTCTGAGTACTGGGATTATAGGTGTGCGCCACCATGCCCAGCTTCGTTTCTTAACTGTAACTGGAAAAATGTGCTATTTTGGACTTCCCTTCTTTCCCTTAGGCCTGCTCATGTCTAACTACCTGCCTAACAGTTATGTTATCAGACAGGATCCAAGGAGATCCCTAACTCAGAGATAGGAAGCTAGACTCATCTCGCCCACTCATCGGGCACTCTATAGGTTTGCCGACTTCCATTACAGAAAAAGAATTTTCAGGATGCGCCAGTAAGAGGCAAAAAGGGATTTTTTCGGCAGAGTTTGAAAAGTACACACTCAAAGAAATAAGAGCGTGGGCCTTCAAAAGGGAATGAGGCATCTTATAGTCTAAAGCTGGGAGTATTTATGTATTTTGTTGCTTTGTTTTCTTTCTGAGACAAGGTCTTGCTGTGTAGTGCAGGCTTGCCTTACGCTCACAATGGAGCCCAAGCTGGCTTCCAACTAGTGGCAACTCTCCTGCTTAGCCTCTTGAGTGCTGGGATTACGGGCATGCACCACCATGCCTGGCTATTTATGCATTCTTAGAGGATGGAAATCTGTGGAATTTGTGAATCTATAAAAAGTTTAGGTTTGGTTTACTATAGGAAAAAATACTGGCCCACCCACAAGCGGGAAGATAACAGCTATTTTATAGGAGAAAGGCATGGGCCCAATATTTTGTGTATATATTTTAAGATGGGTGATCTGTTTTGCCTGAAAAGTTCTTTGAACTCTCTCAATCTGTTTCTTTAAGATCTTTACTAACTAAGCTAATTTATGGACTTCAAGGGATTTTGAGTATGATGGGCCTGGAAGAAAAGGAGCATAAACGAAGCTAGTGAGTATAGATATAAATAACCTTGGGTAGTCTTGTGCCCTGAAATCACAGTATTCTTAAAAATACAATTTTAAGTTATGATTTTTCAACTGGGCATGGTGGAGCCCACCTGTATCCCAGGCTTGGGAGGCTGAGGCAGCAGGATCATTTGGAGGTTGAGGCCAGTGTGGGCTACACAGTGAATTCAAGGCCAGGCTGAATTACATAGCAAGACCCTGTCTCAAAATAAATAATTTTCCTTTCTACCTATCTTTGAAAGATTTTTTTCATAGGAACTTCATTTTTATTAGTACATGTTTCTGTTACATAATGAATACATTCATCCTGGGGAGTTGGTACAAGAATATATGTACAATTTCTTCTTCCATCTCTAGATTCCCCCTCTAATCTGCTAAAGATCTACTTCCCTGTTGTCTTTTATTTTGTTCTTTAAATTATTTATACTTACTTCTTCTATCCTACCTCAGTTACATTTAATAAAACCTGTCCTCTGATCAAGGAGAAGCTGAAGGAGAAAGTGTTCCAAGTAGGTCACCCTAGGTCCCTAAAGACAGATCTGGCCAACTTCCCAAAAGATGGTAAAGTAAAATATTTTAAACGGTTCTGCCAATAAGCCCAAGACATTTTCCTGGCCTTGCTGTATCCTGCCTGCACAATAAACAGAAAAATCTTTAAAACAGTAATTGATTGACTGATTAACTGACTGATTGTGACTTGAGACCAGAATTCGCTATATATTCCAGGCTGGCCTCAAACTCCTGAAATCCTACTGCCTCAGCTTCCCCAGTGCTGGGATTGATTACAAGTGAGAGCCCACCACGTCCAGCTTTATTAAAACATTTTTAGAAAGAAAAAGGCGCTTTGAAGCCCCCCAAGTCAGTTTCACCTTAAAGTACTTGGAAGACCCAAAGCTTCTCCCAATACGTGGGAGGAGTGGCACGTGCCTTCCTGACCGGAAGTGGAGATTTAATTTTTTTTTTTTTTTTTTTTTTGCGCGAGATCAAGCCTCGCGAGAGCCGTGGCAAGCCTTCAGCCAATCCGAATGTGCGCCGACTATCCTCTTTATAAAGAGCCTCTGTGAGCCGCTCCGCGGGTTGAGGCGGGTGGGCCGAGAGGGGTGGTGGCCTCTTTTCTTCTAACCCTAAATACGAAGGGGACGTAGGCGCCGTGCTTTTGTTCCCCGCGCGCTGTTTTTCTCGCTGGCTTTCAGCGTGCGGAAAAGCCTTGGCCTAACGTCGACCACTGTCTAGTTAGAAAAAAACAAAAAATGTCAGCGTGGCCGGTCCGCCCCTCCCGGGGACCTGCGGCGGCTCGCCCGCCCGGCCCCCGAGCCCTGCCTAGGGCCGCGGCCGGCGCGGGGCTTCTCCGGAGGTGCCCATGGCCGCCGCGAAGAGTTCGTCTCTGTCAGCCGCGGGTCGCTTGGGGGCCGCGGGCAGGCTCGGGCCATGTGGCCGCAGGGAGAGAAACGGAGCCGGTCCCCGCGCCCGTGCGCTTCCCTGAGCTGTGGAAAGTGCACCCGGGACTCGGCTCCTACAAGCAGCCGCTCCAGGTGGGGACCCGTTCGCTTCCCTCAGCCCGCACCATCAGTGGTGTATTGCCCACAAGCGGGGAGGATTGGGCCCAAAGGAGTGGGCAGTGAGCCGAGCCAGGCGATAAACATTGTGTAGGCTTCTCCCCCGCAACCACCCCCGTCCTGTTTGTCCTTGCATTAACAGTCGATTCCTGCTTTGCAGATTTTATAGGGCTTTTGCCTCTTGCAAAGTAGCTCGCCACCAGCCTTCTCAATACCGTGTAGAAGAGCAGCAACTTTTTTTTTTTTTTTTTCCAGTTTTCTGAGAGGAGGTGTTGCTATGTAGTTCAGGCTGGCCTTGAACTCACTATATAGCTCAGATTGGCCCTGAACTCATGGTAGTCCTGCCTCAGCCTCCCAAGTGCTGGAATTACAGGCTTGCGCCGCCACTCCCAGAATGTGTGTGTGTGTGAGGTTATCAGACATTTCATAAATAATTAGGTGATCTAGTTTTTTTCTTTTATTTGAGGCAGTCTCACTGTAGTTCAGGCTGACCTTAAACTCACTGCCTGTCGTTGAAATAGCAGGGATTCTCCTTCCTCAGACTACAGGCATGCACTACTACACCCGACTATCTAGTAGTTTTCCAAAGGAAAGTTGTGTTCCGTAATTGTTACTTTTTCATCTTTGTCTCTGCCCTTAGGTGTGAAGTACTAAATGGAGAAAGTTCACAGAATCCATATGCCTTCTCTGCACCCCACCCCCCACGCATACCCCGTCCCCCTCATTTGAGTCTTTTTCTTCAGAAAAGGAAATGAGAAAATGATCCATTTGCTAAACAACCGTCAGGCAACTCAACTCCATTTTTGTGTGAATATTTTTAGGTCGCTTTTCCAGGGGTGGTTGCCGAGAGAGATGGCCAGGGGCCTGCTTGTAAAAGCAAGCCATCAGATACTGAAGAGTCCTACTCCTGATAATTGAGAGGATAGGGCGTGTCACCTCAGTAGATTTAGGAAGATGTATATAGCATCTTAGTCTGTTATTTAAAGTAGGTTCCTCAGAGTTGTTTGACAAATACATTACTTAACATTAAGGTTAAGAGGCGATTGAAACTCACTATCGCTGTGGCTGGTAATGTCAGAAAAGAAGAAAAGGGCCAGGGATTTAGCTCAGTGGTTCCAGTGCCTGCCTCGAAAGCGCAAGGTCCTGAGTTCGATCCCCAGTACCAAAAAAAAAGGAGAAAGAAATGTTCTCCAATCAGCATAGTTTTGTGAATAAGAATTTGCACAAGGAATGAAGTTCTAGTATTGATTTTGCTAATGACATCTCTAGATGCTTGAGGAAGTAACTTCTTTGAGTCCCTTTTATTGCATCATCACCTTTGCAGACTGCCATAGTTGCTGGAACTAGAGATAAATAGATGCGTTTTGTTACTGCTCCACCTAGTGGTGCTTTTGCTTCTCCACGTTTACAAAATCTTTGCTACCCTGGTGTAGGCCTTGAGGGAAGGATGACCATAGACCACCCACCCGCAATGCATTCTATGCAAGTATTCTACTTCTGAACTGTAGGCCCAGCCCTGTTATTATTTTGAGACAGGGTCCTACAAAGTTGAATAGGCTGACCTAGAACTTATCCTCCCAGCTCAGCCTCCCAAGTTGCTGGCATTATAGGCATGCATCACCATGCTTGGCTCTTTTCTCTCATTAAAAAAAAAAAGAAAATAGTGATTTAATAAATTCAACTTTGAGCCAGGGATTTAGCACAGTGGCCTCACGCCTGCCTTGCAAGTGCAAGGTCCTGAGTTCAATCCCCGGTACCAAAAAAAAAAAATTCAACTTTGAAATAAGTGCACAGGTGTTGTCTAGCTCCCTCTGATTAATGTCTATTATAAACCTTCCAAAGGAAAATTCTCTTAGTATTACAAATATTTAATGTAGTTTTCCTTTTTGGCAAAGTGAGTCTATAATTTTGGAGTGAGAAGCAGCCCTTGAGTTCATCCAATGAGATAATTTATGTGCAAACCTTTTGTAGATAATAGATAATCATGGCAAATATTTATTTCCTTAAGATTTAAATGGCTCTAGAAGGTACAGAAACTGATGTTTACAGGAGTTGAAATTAGTCATTTAAGTTAATTTTTTGCAGAGTTAGGACCAGCAACTAGACCTTTCAATTTCCAGTTCTGTGTTCTCTTCATTTTGTTACATCTAGGCTGTGATGGCTAGTGGAAAAGATAACATTTACTCCAATATCATTTTCTGGTGTAACAAAACAACATTCTTCATGGTTATTTGGTTATGTCCTTGGTTTCCAACCTGTATCCACTTCCCTCCCAAACTTAGGTGTGATTTTGTGCTGTAAAGTCCAGTGTATGTTTCACTGCTTTACAAGTTCAATGGATTTTCATTATGTGTAGTAGTTGTGCACTATAAATTTTCTGACTACACTGAATTAGGGAATAATGAGGCATTGGTCCTTGAGAAAATACAGAATTAGGTTCCCAGGAGCCTCTGTCACATTTTGATCAGGTCATCAATACATAATCTCATGTATGTTTCTGTTTAAAAACACCTTCGTGAGTATATATTATTGGTTCATTAGCAATGAACTCTATAACTTAGCTGAAGAACACAAGCAGTTTTTTGTAAGGTGTATCACAGGCTTCTTGTGCTTATTAGTACTAGACAGAACTTACTATTTTGAGATAGATTTTAAATAGCAAAAGCACCAGCAAAAAGCACAAAAACATGAAAAACATGCCACCAAGTAGACTACACAGAGGCAGGACGTTGCCTTGTTTGACCTCAGGAACCTGTGTGTAGGCACCAATCAGATTTTTCACTACTCTGCATGTGTCCATGGCCCTTGAGGTACTTTGGGCTTGTTTCATACCTTGTATTTTTAAACCAGTGATTCTCAAAGGAGTATAGTGAGGGAAAGGACATAGGAAGTTTTTAAATAATAGGGAGTGGAGAGGAAGGAGAAGTAAAAAGAATTAAGATGTGTTATGTACATGTATCAGCTTCCCATGGTGAATGTAATCATTATATACTGAAAACATGCACTAAATCAAAATTTTTAAAATGAAATTTTTTTTTTCTGGTACCGGGCATCGAACTTGGGTCCTTGCACTTGCTCAGCAGGTGGTGAAACCACTGAGCTAAATCCCCGGCCCTAAAAATGAAATTTGTAAATAATATCCCTTATATTTATTTTCCATTATGTATGTTGAATTTCAAATAATAGATGATGACATGAAAATGTTACACTCAGGAAGAAAACTTTGGCTCTAAAATTATTGAGAAATGTATATTTTGTTTTACTACTTTTCCTAGAATGAGAGACTTCCTTTTATAAGATTCAAGAATGGCTGCGTGTATGACCTTCTTTTCCATCTCTGTGACAAAACCGCCAACACATCCACAACTTAAAGGAGGAGAAGTTTATTTTGGCTTACAGTTTTAGAGGATTCTGTCCATGGTTGGTTGGCTTCAAGGCAGAAATGGCACGGCAGAAGGGCACAGCAGAGGAGAGGTGTTCACCTCATGGCAGCCAGGAAGCAGAGTGAGAAGGGAGGAGCTGGGGACAAAAACACAACCTTCCAGGTCACGTCCCTAGTGACTCACCTCCAACCAGTCCCTACCTAATAGCGTGAGTCATACTGGTGAGTACAATGACTCATGATCCAGTTACCTTCTAAACGTATGAGACTGTGGGGAGATATTTTAGATCTAAACCATAACACTGTGGTTTTCTACTCTGAGGATGAAAATGAGTTTTGATTCAGTTCTGCTGTCAAGAATTCCATATTAGCCTGACTTGAGACCTCAAAGACAGATAACATGAGCCCGAGTATATGTGCACACACACCTATGCTTGTACTAAGTGTAAAGGAGGAATGGGTTTTTTGTTTGTTTTTTGAGACAAGGTCTCACCATGTAGTTCAGACTAGCCTTGAACTCAGTATGTAGCCTACACTGGCCTGGAACTTGCGGTGATCCTCCATCCTACAGTAATTGTCATTCCTTCCCTGTTCATTCTAAGGTATAGTGTGTAAGGAGAATAAAAACAGGTTTAAGCAAAGGTTGCAAATTTAAATCCCTGCAGTGGACACATAGTAAACAAAGGAGTGAATCACAACCAAGAAAAAAGAGACTATGGAGATGGTGAGGAGAATGAATGTTATGTTTAAAAGGGCCACGGACTTTTGGGAACGGAGGCCTAAAATTGCTAATGTTTCAAGGGAAAACCACAGGTTACTAAGGTTAGTTTAGTTTTGTTTTGTTTTTTGAGACAGGGTCTCACTATGTAGTTGAGGCTTCTTTTCCATCAAGGCTGAACTTGAACACACTATGTAGCTGAGGCTGGCTTTGGACTTGAAGTAATCCTCCTGCCTCAGCCTCCTGAGTGCTGGGATCACTGGCCTGTGCTACTATACTTAGCAAAAGATTTTTGTTTTGTTTTTTTGAGTGGTGCTGGGGATGTAACCCAGGGCCTCCCACATGTTAGGCAAGTATTCTACCACTGAGCCACCCTCCCAGCCACAACAGTTTAGATTTGTGTGTTAACACTACTGTATTTAAAAAGTTAGTAGCTAATTTGAAATAAAATTTTAGTAGTATATCAGTGCATAAATAATCTGACTGGCCTTTGTTTCTGAATCCTGGGAAGTAGCCATAATGTTTGAGCTTTCTGAAGTGGGAGGAGTGTCTTTCTTATTCATGGTGAGCCTTTTGCACTATACTTAATAGTTTATACTAACCACTGTGGAAATCAGTATAGAGATACCTCAGAAAACTAAGATTAGAGGTCCTATTTGACCCAGCTATTGCCCTGCTGGGTATCTTCCCAAAAGAATTAAAAGAATCATACCACAGTGACAAATGCACACCCATGTTTATAGCGGCGCAGTTTGTAATGGCTAAAACTTGGAAACAGCCCAATTTCCCATCAACTGGAGACTGGATAAAGACGATGTGGTTTTTTAATAAAATGGAGTACTACTTACCCATAAAGAATGACAAACTAGAGACATTTATAGCTAAGTGGATGCACATTGAGGCCATACTCTTAAGTGAAATAAATAGGACATACATGTGTAAATACTGAATAGTTTCTCTGGTGTGAAAAACTAAAAGTGTAAATAAGGATCAAAATAATTGATAATATAATTGATAATGTGAAATAGGAAGAAAAAGTCTAAAGGAGTAGGAGAAGTTGGAGGGGTAGGAGAAAGGAAAGAAAAAAGAAAAAATATGAGAAAATGAAAAAATGGAAACGAAGTCTTTGTAAATAGGGAAGGATGGGCAGGGAAATGGGGAAAAATAAGAACCAAGATACATCGAGTAAAGGTACAAGATCCTAATGATGAATGTAACTGTATTGTATACCTAAAAAGTACCAATAAACAATGAAAAAAAAGTTTATGCTAATGGATGGCTCAAGGTAGAGGCTGGTCAGAAAGCCCAGCCATGTGATTAGAGGGTTGGGGTTTTGGGTTCCATGATATTAATCCAACTCCCTGGAGACTAGAGACTGAGTTATGTGACCAGTGATTCAAAGTCATATCCACAGAGAATCCAGAATAAAAACTCTGGACATACTAAAGTGTGGATGAACTTCTCTGGCTGGAAAATCTGGATATTGTCACGTATTAATGTGCTGGGAGGATATGAGGGGAAGATGGAAGTTTTGTCTTTGGGACCTTCCTAGCTATCACCCTATTGGTCTCTTTTGGTTGATTCTGACTTGAATCTTTTCGGTGTAATAAAACTGTAACTCTCAAGTACAGCACTCTCCTGAGTCCTGGAAGATATTCTATAAAGTTATCAAACCTGAGGTGAGCCTCAGGGAAACCCCTGATTTGTAGCTAGCTGGTCAGGAGAGAGGGTGACCTGGAGGCTCCCTAACTTGTGGCTGGTGTCTGAAGTAAGGAAAATCTTGTGGAAGGTTTTGTCTTTTACCTGAAAAATTTGGTCTATCTCAAATTGTTAGTACCTGAAGTAATCATAATGGCTCATTAAAAATATCTTTGGGAATAAAATCTGGCCCCATGGTAGGCTGTTAATGACTTGTAGTCTAGCCAGTGGTGGTGAACTGACAGCTATTCGAAAGCTCTAAAAGGTTCGCCATCACTGGGAGGCAAATTCAGTGATACCAGAAGTCAGGAATGCCTTCCTTAGAAGTATGGAGATTTGGGCCATCTTACCATTCAAGGTGTACCCAAGATAAATGTGTCTGAGAGGAGACTATATAATTGTTATCTGTCATAGGCCCCTGGGGATGTGAGACTGAACAAAAGTTACTCCATTTTGTAATAAGGCCCCATCTTGTCTGCTTCTGTTACACTTCACCATGGGGACGTCGAGTTCCCAGAATGTACTTGTTGCTGTTCCAAGGAAACTGCAAGTTAGCCTTATGCCTGTTAGGTAAAGATTGGTTGCTGCACTACCCCAGCCACCAATGTCTCACTTCTGTACTTTTGCTTGCCAGGTTCCCTCTTGTGACCCCTATAAAAAGACCTCAGTCCCTGAGCCGGGTGCCTCTCTAAGCTTGGTGCTTGGAGGGTGCCATCTGGCCAGACTAATAAAGGTCTGTTTTACTTTCTCAATTTGTCTGGTGTGTTCCCTCCCAGGTGATCCTCACTATAGTCAGCTCCTCGGAGTGGTTGGTAAGGCCCTCGGTCTTACATTTTGGAGGCCCCAGCAAGATCCCCAGGTAGGAACCCCTGATTCGGCCGAGACTCCATGGCAGGATCCAGCAGGAGACCCTTGGGCACAGACCTCAGAAAAACCTCCAGAGGTAAGCTTTTGGCCGGTTGCAACCGTTTGTTAAGCCAGGAGTGAGGTGGCTGATGAGCCGGTAAGCCTCCCCTGACCCTGAGGTTCCTGACGAGGAACAAGGGAAGATTTAGTTTCATTTTGTCGCGGCGCCGGTTCATCTTATCTTTTGTATGTTAGTGTTGTGTCTGTTGTGTGTCTGATTTTACATTTTTTTTCCAATCCTCATCAGGAGCAGAGTAATGGGAGGATCCTGTTCTACCAGGTCCACTCCACTTGACTGCTTTCTCACTAATTTTAAATTAGCTTTTTCTCCAGAACAAGAAGATGAATACAGGGTAAAATTTTCTCGCAAAAGACTCTGCTCCCTGTGCCAACTGGAATGGCCAGCCTTTGGGGTGGGATGGCCAGCCAAAGGGACTTTTGACCTCAGTATTTGCCGGGTGTTTTGGGGCAAGATCACTGGTTGCCCTGGCCACCAGACCAATTTCCCTACATAGACATCTGGGTTCAGGCTTGTGAGGAACCTCCAGCTTGGCTGCAGTGCTGTTCCCTTCAAACAGACACTCGCATTTTAGTCACTGCCCTGAAAGGACCCCAGGGACTTAAGACCTGGGCTCCCAAGCCGGTACTCTCGAAGGAACCTGACCCCCTAGACCCCTTGGGAGGGCCTCCGCCCTATGTGGAATCCTCCACCTCCTCAGATGGATCCGGCTCTAGACCTCAAAATCCTTTCCTTCCTCTGTTCAACCTTCGGCTCTTACCTCTCTCTATCCTCCTCTCCCTGAGGGGCCCCAGTCCCCAGACTCTGTGACTTCTCCCCCACACACACGAGCTGGGGCTGTGTATGGACCTAGCGAGGTCCCCACTGAGGGAACTAGTTCGTCCCCTCTCTTGCCCCTTTGGGAGACAGAGAAAGATCACTATGTTTATATCCCTTTTACTACCAGTGACTTATATAATTGGAAACATCAGAATCCTCCTTTTTCAGAGAAACCCCAAGCTCTAATCTCTCTCCTGGAGTCTATCTTTCATACCCATGATCCTACTTGGGATGATTGCCAACAACTCCTCCAGGCCCTGTTTACCTCAGAGGAGAGGGAAAGAATCCGGGGACAAGCTGTAAGGTTGGTATTAGGCGGAGCAGAGGGGCCCCTAGATGAGCAACAGCGGGCCCATATTGAAGCACAACTCCTGTCCACCCAACCCCGCTGGCAAGCTAATGCCTTGGGTGGGAGAGAAGCTCTCCAGAACTATCATCAGCATCTCCTGGCTGGCCTGAGGGGAGCCACTCAGAAGCCTACCAATTTGAGCAAGGTAAGCAAGGTCCTTCAAGGATCAGAGGAATCCCCTTCTGCCTTTTTGGAGCATCTGTTGGAAGCATACCATACGTATACTCCAGTCGATTCAGACGCCCCTGCAAATCGGCAGGCAATAAACTTGGCATTTGTTACCCAGTTGGCCCCAGACATTAGAAAGAAGCTGCAAAGGCTAGAAGGATTTGAGGGAGAGAATAGAGAAAAGTTGATGAGTGTAGCCATGAAGGCGTTTAACAACAGGGATCCCCCGGAAGAGAGAATGGCCAAGAGACTGGGAAAGATGGAGGATTTGTCCAGAAAGAAAGACCTGAAAAAATTATTATGGTAATGAGGAAGAGAAGAAGGTATTTAATAAATTTATTTATATCAGGGTCTGAGTGTATGTATCATAGTGAGAACTCTATGATTGACCATGTAACGAATAATGCTACTGATATAAATATAATGGAAAAGTAGTCTAGCTTAAAGCTTATGTTGATGGTTAGGGTTTGAATAGATATTCAGTTTCAGTTGGAAATTACTAAAGGAGAGAACAAGGGAAAAATCTGACCCTTTTTAGAGAAAGATCAGTGTGCCTATTGCAAGGAAAAGGGTCATTTTAAAAAGGATTATGAAAAGCTAAAAAGGAAAAGAGAGAAGGAGGCCCAAAAGGAAAAAGGTGGAATCCTCTTAGTAGATGAAGATTGATGGGGCCAAGGCTCATGGCTGCTTAACCCTAGTGAGCCTATGGTGACTTTGGAGATAGGAGGAACAAATGTTCAGTTCCTTGTGGACACTAGTGCAGCCCACTCTGTCCTGAAGACCCCCCTTGGACCCCTCATTTCCTTAAAAACCTCCATTACTGGAGCCACAGGAAAGTCGGCCTCCTACCCTTGGACCCCTAGACGAACTGTGAATCTAGGAAAAGGCACCATCACCCATTCCTTCTTAGTTATCCCTGAGTGCCCATACCCATTGCTGGGAAGAGACTTGCTGTGAAAGTTGGGGGCTATTATTTCCTTTGAGCCTGAAGGAGGGACTTTCGAACTCAAGCCACCCTCTGCCATTATGGTAACGGTACCCCTAGAAGATGAATTTAGATTGCTAAAGGAGGGTGCAGAGCCCCCCCGAACAAAAATGGGACTACCTTCAGAAAAAGTTTCCCAGGGTGTGGGCTGAAACCAATCCACCTGGGCTGGCCAACCACCATGCCCTGATGGTGGTCCAATTGTTGGCCTCTGCTACCCCTGTCCGTGTGTGACAATACCCCCTCCAGCTGGAAGCCAAGGTGGGGATCTCTAAGCACATCCACCAACTCCAGGAAGCCAGCATCTTAGTCCCTTGCCAGTCAGCCTGGAATACACCCCTGCTTCCTGTGAGGAAGCCTGGCACCTCAGACTTCAGACCGGTACAGGATTTGTGGGAGGTAAACAGCCGGGTGGAGACTGTCCACCCAATGGTACCAAACCCTTACATTCTGTTGAGTCTCATCCCTCCTGCTCATGTGTGGTACTCGGTATTAGACCTCAAAGATACATATTTTTCAGCCTACCCCTAGCACCAGTGAGCCAGCCCCTCTTTGCCTTCGAATGGACGGACCCAGTCTCTGGGACTACTGGACAGCTGACATGGACCTGGCTGCCACAGAGATTCAAGAACTCCCCCACTCTGTTTGGGGAAGCTCTCAGCAAAGAGAGCTTTTCCCCAAGCAACTATTCTTCAGTATGTAGATGATCTCCTAGTGGCAACTTCGACCGATGAAGAGTGTCTTGCAGCCACTGAGGGCCTCCTGGAAGTCCTCCAAGAACTGGGATATTGGGTGTCTTGGAAGAAAGCTCAGCTCTGCCAGACAAAGGTAACCTACTTGGGCTACATTCTTGAGGAAGGGAAGAGGAGGCTAGCAGAATCACGGGTATCAGCAATTCTCCAGATTCTGGAACTGAGCTCAAAGAAACAGGTGTGTGAATTCCTAGAAGCGGTTGGGTATTGCAGAATTTGGATCCTTGGCTTTGCTGAAATGGCCAAACCCCTGCACGAAGCCACCACAGGGGGAGATACACCCCTCAAATGGACTGAGGCTTGCCAGCAGGCATTTCAATTGCTTAAAACTGTGCTTGCATTGGCACCAGCCCTGGCACTGCCAGACTTAAATAAGCCCTTCACTCTGTATGTAGCGGAGAAAAATGGGGTAGCCAAGGGAGTGATTACTCAGCCTTTGGGACTGTGGAAGTGGCCAGTGGCATACTTCTCAAAGAAGCTAGATCCAGTGGCCCAAGGGTGGCCTACCTGTCTGAGGACAGTAGCAGCAGCAGCTGCTCTAACCCGAGAGGCTGACAAACTGACATTTGGACAGGATTTGACTTTAATCACTCCCCATGCCATTGAGCCCTTGTTGAATAGCTCGCCTAGCAAGTGGCTGTCTAATGCCAGACTGTTGCAATACCAAGGACTCCTGTTGGAACAGCCACGTATTAGGTTTTCCACCACTGCACATCTCAACCCTGCGACTCTGCTCCCAGAGTCCAAAGAGGAGGTGCCCATACACGACTGCCTCGAGATTCTCGAGAACTTGTGGGGAGGGTGTCCAGATCTAATGGATCAAGCCCTCCCCCAGGCTGAGGCCACGTTCTATACTGATGGGTGCAGCTTTGTGCAAGATGGGGTTTGATACGCTGGAGTGGCGGTGGTCAACCAAAGTTGCCAAGTAGAATGGGCAACAGGACTACCCCCAGGGACCTCCACCCAAAAAGCTGAATTGATTGCTTTAACAAAGGCTTTGGAATTGGGTAAAGAGAAAAGGATCAATATTTATACTTACAGCCAATATGCTTTTGCCATGGCCCACGTACATGGGAAAATTTACCAAAATCGAGGTCTCTTAACCTCTGAGGGGAAGACTATTAAAAATAAGACTGAGATCTTGGCATTATTGCAAGCCATTTGGCTGCCCCAGAAAGTGGCCATCATACATTGTAGGGGCCATCAAAAAGGGTCCAGCCCCAAAACATTTGGAAACAGTGGCGCCAACCAAGCAGCAATATAGGCTGCTCAAAAATCAGTGGGGAAACAGTTGGTCCTGCACCCCACCCCAGTATTGCCAGATAAACCAGATTATACCAAGGAAGAAGTAGAATACATGAAAAGAAAACAATGGAAAAAGGGGGATCATGAGTGGTGGACCACCAAAGAGGGAAAAATAGTTTTGCCGGGAGCCCTGGCAGACACCCTGCTCCAAGAACTACATGAGTCCACTCACCTTGGAGAAAGACAGATGCTGGCGGCCCTGCAGCCCCACTTCATCAGCCAAGGACTGACCCAAAAAGCTGAAGACCTGGTAAGACGATGTCCCACCTGTCTTCAGGTAAATGCCAGCCGAATCACAGGACCCCCAGGAATTCAATATCGGGGAGTAATGCCAGAACACTGGGAAATAGACTTCACTGAAATGAAACCTGGCCTGTATGGACTTAAGTATCTGTTAGTCTTTGTGGATACCTTTTTGGGTTGGATAGAGGCCTTCCCTACCAAAAAGGAAATGGCTGAAGGAACTGTAAAGAAACTTTTGACAGAAATAATTCCCCGATTTAGATTGCCATTAGCCCTGGGGTCCAACAATGGCCCAGCCTTCACGGCCAAGATATCCAAATTGATTAGCAGTGCCTTAGGAGTAAAATGGAATTTACATTGTGCATATAGGCCTCAGAGCTCAGGGCAAGTAGAAAGGGCAAATAGAACCTTGAAGGAGACATTGACCAAATTAAGCATGGAGACTGAACAGGAATGGGTCGAGCTTCTCCCCTTTGCCCTCTACTGTACCCAGTGTACTCCAAGTTTGCCTTCCAGTGTATCCCCCTTCCAGATAATCTACAGGTGAGTGCCCCCTCTCATCCCTAGAATTGATTTAGAATTGACAGAAAAACTCTCTCACCTCCAACTCCTTAAATCACTGAAAGCCATTCACCAGCTTCAGTCAGATTTGCAAGAAGAAATAAGAAAATCTAGGGCTCACCCTTCAGAAAAAACCCTTATCACCCCTACCTTATAAGCTGGGAGATTTGGTTTTCATTCACAGGTTTGATTCCAAAAATTTGGAACCCCATTGGAAAGGGCCATTTCCCATTATCCTAACTACCCCTATGGCGGTGAAGGTTGCTAGACACTCTGTCTGGATCCACTGCAGCCATTTGAAGGAGGCATCTCCTGAGGAAGTGAGGTCAACATGGCGGATCGACCAGAACAAGAAGGACCCCCTTAAGATAAGATTGATCAAAAACTAGCTTGGACAATATGGGGGCTCATGGGGTTACTGTCCTTACCAGCCCCGATGGAAGGAGGATCTGTGCTGTCCAGCCACACTCCCCAGAATTGGACCTGGTCCCTTAAAAACTCGCTCACAGGAGCCCTAATCACCACTAATATGACAGATCAGAGCCCCACCTTCCTTGTAGACTTATGTGATTTAGGACTAGTCACTCGGCCTGTGGGAATATTGGAAGTAGCGGGGCCATGGTCAGCCCCCCCCCGTCAACCCCCGGGGGTTTAAAGGGATGGTCCACCAACCAAAGGGAAAGGGGCCTCCAGACCATAGACATCTATTCATGTCCTGTAGGAAAAGATAAAAGGTGTGATGGGGGACCAGGAAACCACTGTTATTACTGGGGTTGTGAATCTACTGCCCCATGGAAAAATGGTGGTGGGGAGGATGCATATTTGGCTTTAGAATAACAAACACCAAGCAGTTCATGTACCATGGGAAAATGTAATTCCATCAAGTTAACCTTAAAACAATGGCAGACTGCATATAAAGATTGGAAAAAAGGAAAACCTTGGACAGTGGCACTCAATGTGGCTGGAAAAGACCCTATGACAGACCTCATCATCCAGCGTAGCCCAGTACTAGTACTGCCCAAACTGATGGGCAGCATCTATAGAGTCCCCAGCCCTCAAGGGAATGAGGCCAATACAACTTATAATATGACACTGGCTGCTCCTGAATGTCCAATCCAGCCATACCTAAAAACCCTTAATGCCATGTATACTTTGTTAAATAGATCTGACTACAGTGTTACCCAAGGATGCAGGATGTGTTTGAGTCCATGCCCCCTGTATTATGTAGGGGTGTCAGTAAATGGCACCTACTCAGAAGCTAACCAAGATGAATGTGATTGGAAACAACAGAAGTTGTCAATAGGGGATATAACAGGAAAAGGGTTATGTGTTAAAAATCCAAGTGTTAAGTCTTCTTATCTAGACAGTGTATGCTCTTATCAGGCACCCACTGCCAGTAATGAAAAGTATCTAAAAGCTGGAAACAATACATGGTGGGTGTGCATGAATGGTATAACTCCTTGTTTGTCCATGACAGTCTTTAATCAGGAACTTGAGGTATGCGTAATGGTCCACACATTGTCCCAAGTAACCATATATGGAGGAGACCAGGGTTGGGAATATCTAGCTAAAAGGACACATACCTGAGAGAAGCACCACCCAGCTTTGATTCCCGTATTAACTGCAACAGGCATTGTGGGATCAGCAGCTCTGGGTGCGACAGCAATAGGAGTGCAAGACTCCAACTTCAAGACCCTTGCCCAACAGGTAAAAATAGACTTAGGCCTGCTTACCGAGTCAGTGTCCCTTTTGGAAAAACAAGCTGACTCTCTGGCTGAGATGGTCCTTCAACACCATCGAGGTCTTGACCTCCTATTCATGAAAGAGGGAGGGCTATGTGCAGCCCTAGGAGAACAATGTTGCTATTATGCTAATAAATCTGGAATAATAAGAGAAACCCTGGCCACTGTAAATAAACACCTACAAGAGAAATATGATAGATTAGAAAAACAGGAAGGATGGTTCCCGTCGATGTTTAACTGGTCTCCCTGGTTGACTACCCTTGTCTCTGCCCTTGCTGAACCTCTGTTAATCTTGCTACTAGCTTTGACTTTTAGCCCATGCATTATTAATAAACTTATGGCCTATATAAGGGCCCGGGTGGGAGCTGTTCACCTAATGGTTTTAAACCAACAGGCTAGATACAACCCAGTGCCATTAGAAGAAGAAAGCTGCATGTAGGATTACTTGCTGTGCTAAAATCAGTGGGGAATGTGAGACTGAACAAATGTTACTCCATTTTGTAATAAGGCCCCATTTTGTCTGCTTCTGTTACACTTCACCATGTGGACGTTGAGTTCCCAGAATGTACTTGTTGCTGTTGCAAGGAAACCACAAGTTAGCCTTATGCCTGTTAGGTAAAGATTGGTTGCTACACTACCCCAACCGCCAACGTCTCACTTCTGTGCTTTTGCTTGCCAAGTTCTCTCTTGTGACCCCTATAAAAAGACCTCAGTCCCTGAGCCGGGTGCCTCTCTAAGCTTGGTGCTTGGAGGGTGCCATCTGGCCAGACTAATAAAGGTCTGTTTTACTTTCTCAATTTGTCTGGTGTGTTCCCTCCCAGGTGATCCTCACTGTAGTCAGCTCCTCAGAGTGGTTGGTAAGGCCCTTGGTCTTACAGGTCATATCACTGAAAACAGAAATTTCAAAATTAACCTCAATAGTACTACTCCTTCCCCATTTGTAGGACCCAGGGCATTTGCTGCAGTGGTTCTTTCTTCTGGAAGATGAGCATGTCCTTCAGTGTCTATTTTATCAGATCCTGATGGGGCTATAAAGAGGTCTCCAAGATTGGGCCATTTCCCCATAACTTTTTTTTTTTTTGAGATAGTATCTTGTAGGACTGCATAACTCTGTAATCATAAAACTCCCCTAGCCCCAACTGTGATTGAATGTGAGTAAATAGATAAAGATGCTTCTTAGTTCCAGGACACTAGATAAGATCCTATCAGCCATAATTATCCAACTCTTTGTTCGGACACCACTATCTATAGAACAATCTACAAAGCATCTGCTGACTATCAGTACATGTCAGGCTAATTAACATACAAATGTAAGACCACTAACCTTTGTTCCTTCTTCTGTAAATTTCCATCTGTTAACTTCCCTGCAAGCCCCTATAAAAAGAGCCTCGACTCTGGACTGATCGCCTCTCTAAGCTACTTTGCTTTGGGAGTGCCGTCTGGCCAGACTAAGGTCTGTTTCACTTTCCAACTTGTCCGGTGTGTTCCTTCCCGGGTGTTCTTCGCTGCAGTCAGCTCCTTGGAGCATTTGGTAAGGCCCTTGGTCTTACATTCTGGAGGCACCACTGGGATCCCCGGGTGTGCTCCACTACAGTCAGCTCCTTGGAGCATCTGGTAAGGCCCTTGGCCTTACATTCTGGAGGCACCACTGGGATCCCTGGGTGTGCTTCACTATAGTCAGCTCCTCGGAGCATTTGGTAAGGACAGCGGTCTTACAATCTTGCTCTGTAGTTCAGGCTGGCCTTCAACTCACAGTAATCCTCCTGCCTCAGTCTCTTGAGTGCTGGGATGTGCCATCATGCCCAGCTCCCATAACCATCTTTTACTTTGGTTTATATCTCTTTCTCCTAGCAAAGTATTAAAATGTGTAGTGTTTTCATTTGTGTTACCTCAAATTCTTCTTTCTTCCTTCGGATAAAAAGGAAACAGGAAGAAATGGGAATTAAAAATATCACTGTGATCTAACATTCTTAGCAAGTTCTAACCTAGCATGCTGGGCGTGGTGACACACACCTATAATCCCAGCTCTGGGGAGGCCGAGGTAGGAAGATCACTGCAAGTTCAAGGCCATCCTGAAAAACATAGCAAGACATTGTCTCAAAAAGAAACAAATCAAACAAAATGTTCTAACCTAGCCAAGAAACTAGCTTTGTTTTGGTACTAGGGATGAAACGCAGGGCCTTCTCACTGAATTACATCTCCAGCCTTTTTCCTGTTTTTTGTTTGTTTGTTTGTTTGTTTTTGAGACAAGATTTTTCTAAGTCATTAAATTGCCCAGGCTAAGCCTGAGCTTGCCATCCTCCTGCCTCAGCTTCCCAGCATGCTGGGATTTCAGGAATGTGCCACTATGCCTGGCTGAGAATCTACATTTAAAGTCACCCAGCTTTAGATTCTATATGTGCAAATGGATATCCTAAGAACTAAAGAGTGCTTGAGGGGGATACATGGGTAATATATGTAAGAGGAACAGGTATTATTAAGGAGAGGAGAGATCTGTCTTATTCTGATACTTTGCAGGTAGTGATTTAATAGTACTCATAGGTATATTGTAATTATTCCAGGAGGAAATGGTTTTGATTTGTGTTGAGTAGATAGTTAAGGGATATGTTGAGAAGGACGGAAGTGATAATGGTTTGTGAGGTTTTTTTGTAACACTAATTATGAACCTGATGCACACCTGCAATAAAACATTGCTCCAGATGATGTTGGACTGGGCCAGAGAGCAGATTTAGCTCAGTGGTTTCGCTGCCTGCTGCGCAAGCACAAGGACCGGAGTTTGATCCCCGGTACCAAAAACAAAAACAAAAACAAAAAACAACAGATGATGTTGGACTACCCTGCATTTTGTCTTGAGATCTGTCAGTTATTACTTCCATGATATTTATGGTTGAACCATTACTATCTATCTTAGAAACATTAAGAGGCAAATTGTAGTTATTAAAATCAACTTAGGGAAAATGTATCAAAATGCAGCAATAAAGAAATATAAATATAAATTTTTTAGATTAATTTTTGAAGAAGGTATTGCATCTAAAATTAAAAAACACTATACATATCATTTGCAAAAAACAGTTGCAAACTTTACAATCTTTTAAAAAATGCAAGTAGTTTGCTATAGTGAACCAAATGACTTATTTTTCAACCTCGAAAGAAAAGCTCAATTAAAGCTACAGTGGTATTGTAATGGTACCAAGGAGTTTGACTTGACCTGTGCCAGGTGATAATCATCTTTCAAATGTACAAACAAGGAAGCAGAGTTATCAAAGAATGAGAAATACATTTGTTCAAAGACCATTTACTGCTTTAACAAGAGGTGAAGCTTGCCAGAAATATATAAACACCTAACCCAGTTCTATTCATAGGCTTAACATAATCAAAGACTTGGAGGGCAATTAAAAATATCTTTGAAGTCTTAGGTATTCATCATCATATCTAATAATCCTTCCTTTCCAGAGCTCCTCTCCAAGGAGGTCAAGGCAATTTATCTGACTTATTTTCATGACATCCTTGTGAGATAAGGCAACCACCATTATCTCTCCTTTGCAAATGGAGAAACTGAAACACTGGGAGGTAAAAATCACTTAAGGAAAGTCAGTAGCAGGCCCAAGAATTAAAACACACACATTAAAGCTTTTAACTCCCATTTTACTTTACAGAACACTAAACAAAAAAGAATTGAAAAATAAGAATCTCATAGTTTAAAATTTTCTTTTTAGGTTAAAGAAAAACAGTTGTCAATTTTTTCTTATAAGTTTTCATGAAGAAAACTAAAAGGCTTTTTACAATAACTAAAATCTTTTTTCCCCCATTGCTGGGGATCAAATCCAGGACTTTGCACATTCAAGGTAAATACTCTGTCGCTGAATTACTTCAGTCCCAATAACTAGAATATTAGTGCACACTTGAATTGATGAAATATTTTCAAAGCTGTAATATTCATTTAACAAACACTATTGAAGGCTTACTCTGCAACATGCTGAATTCTTGAGGGTGTTCAAAATTCAAAGGTGAAAAACATATTTCCCACCCTTAAAGGTCTTCCCATAGGAAAAGATTATATAAACAGATTATAAGGCACAGTTCTGTGTTATTGAGATTTACCTAAGTTCTTTATTTCAACCTTCCAAAATCTATTTCATCTTCACTCATGCACTCAATTGCTTAAAACAATAATATGGGAACCATGCTTGAGATTTCACTCTCCAACATACCCACTGGCAAATCTCAAAAACATACTATGAAGCTTTCTAGTCTAATTTACCTTCATTGCCACTGCCAACTTGTTTCTAACTCACCACCAATTCATTCTTCACCATGTAACCAGAGTGATCTTATTAAATGGCTAAGCAAGCCACAAATCTTCTCAACAAAATCTTTCAATGGTTTCACCTTGCACTTGGAATAAAATCCAAAATTCTAATCAAGGATTTGCATGATCTGGTTCCCATTTATTCTCCAACCTCATGTAACCTCTCTTGTGTTCTGGTCACACCAGCCTCCTCTTTTCCATTCTTGGGATTTGCCAGGCTCTTTCTCCCCTTAGGTTATTTACTTAATTGCACTTCCTGGCACATTTTCACCTGCAAGTCTCTACTTAGAAGCTTTTCAGCAAATTCTCTTTCCTGTTAGACATTCTGTTGATGATCTACATATTTTCCTGCTTTGTAGTAAATGATCTGCTCAGTATCTTGTCCTTCACTGGTCTATAAATGTGGGATACAGACCAAGCCACCTAGCTCATTGATA
This sequence comes from Heterocephalus glaber, assembly GCF_053883595.1. NCBI lineage: Eukaryota > Metazoa > Chordata > Mammalia > Rodentia > Bathyergidae > Heterocephalus > Heterocephalus glaber. The sequence goes on along the minus strand of NW_028258324.1, from coordinate 46,469,161 downwards.
GGTTCCTACTCTATAGTAAGTACTCATGTTAAACATCTTTTTCTTACTGTAACAAATAACTGAGACAATCAAGTTATAAAGAGAAAGGTTTACCTTGGCTCACAGTTTTGGAGGTTTCAGTCTGTGATGTTGTGAGACCTAACTAACTCCATTTTAAAGTTTGACTCCATCTTAAAATAAGACAGTGAAGTGGCCTTGACATAAATTCCACTTCACTGAAGTCAACTATTCCCCTAGTCTCCTTTGTGCCCATAAAATAATGATAAAATGTCCTTGCTGTGGGACAACAGATAAAAAAAGAGACACAGCTCCTAACTCAATCCTCTGTCTGCCCAGAAAACAGATGTTCCCAGGCCCATTATCTATAGAACATTCTGTCAATGTGCTGATTGTTCCTTTTTCCCATAAACTCTAAATGTAGCCACCCCTCACCCCCCCCATGTACACCCCATGCTTGCTAAATATCAACCAATCATGTAACTGCTAAATGGAACATCCCCAAACCTTGTGGTAGCCACAATAAAAACCCTGCTGATTTGGAATTCGGGGCTCTCAATCCTGATCCGCTGCATCGGTGATGGTTGAGTGCCCCTGCTCGAGCTTGAATAAATGACCCTCCTGTGTTTACATCAGAATCGGCTCCTTGGTGGTCTTTGAGGACTTCACGATCTGGGCACAACAATGTATTGGTTCTATTGCTTTTGGGCCTGTGGCAAGGCATCACCTCATGGTCAGAAAGCAAAAAGAGAAAAAGGCACCAGGGTCCCAAGTGTCAATGATCTGATGACCTCCCACTAGGCCGCATGTTTTAATGTTTCTACCACTTCCCAGGAGCACCAGGACTTTAATGCATGGACCTTTACAGACATGCCATATCCAAACTATCGCAGTGGTCAATACTTATTTGTTGAATGAATAAATGAATGAGTGCTATTTGGACTGAGAAAAGACCTCCTAATTATAATTCTTATTATACTAGCACAGAGGCCAACTGATAAGTAAATATCTGCAATTAATAATGTTTTATAATTTTTCTCAGTTGCAAAATTGACAGTATCACCAAAAAAGTGAATAGAAAATAAATTTAAGTGAAACATTATCATTTGATATTTTTCCAGTCTCTTTTTACCTGTACATTGTACATGATTATTACAAATTCGACCTTGTAAACTTAGTAATAAATCGTAAGTATTATTTTGTGTCATTAGTCTTCAGAAGTATTGTTTAAAATTGTGGCCTCATGTTGAACTGAATGGATATACCATAATCTATTAGCAATTCACCTGTTGACAAATATTTAACTTATTTTTCTTTTGTACATATTTTTAGATTTCTTAATCATTAAAATAAGAGTAAAATAAGAGTAAAATTCTAAAATAGATTTTGCTTGATCACCACATACACCTGCTGGTCCAGAGCACTAAATCTGACCCCAGCAGCAGATCTTGAAGAGCGGTTCAGGGTGAGTCATTCAATCTTTCAAAATCCTTCTATGACTAGTATGGTGGCCAAATTATATCTTCCTGGTCCTATTTTTCCCCATTCTTTTTCCTGCCTTGCTTTTACTGCCAGTACTTTTTACAAATCAGAAAGTAAAGATGGAAGGGAGGGAATGACTGAAAACACTGAATGTTTCTCAAGTGTGTGTATGTGTATATGTTTCTACGAAACAGGGATCATTGTCAAGGGTATCAATGTAGAGGCTGGATATGAACAGGCCTCTCCTACATCACACCTTCCTCCTGCATTGTTGTAGCCCTGCATTATAGTTAGATTGCCTTTGTCCAGGAATCACTCTCTCCCTTGCCATCATGATTGGTTCTGGGATGGTTCAATCTATCTGAAGTGCTGAACTTCAGTTTAATGGTTGAACAAGTAAGGCTCTCTCCCCTTGAATGGGAATGAAGAAGTATGTAACCAGTGTTGTTGCTATTAGAGGCTTGAAACCGAGAAGTTGACAAAAAAACCCCTAACAAAACAAAATAAAAAACAGCCCAGAGAAACAGAAGAAGAGAAGTGGAGCTTGAACAGATCATACTCAAAAGCTTACCTCTAGACTTTGCAAATAGAGCTGAGCAATCACCTTGATTGTTTAAGCCAGTTGGAATTGTTTTTTTGTTGCTCCCACTCAAAAGCACTTAAATCAGTTCAGGAAGATTGGCAAGACTGCTATGTGATTACTATCTTACCAACTAAGTGAATTGTGGCTCTCTCCTGGGGTAGCTTCTGTCCTAGAAGAAAATGTTCTCCACAACACAGGAGGCCTGCTTGAGAGACTTTGAAGACCCACTCTTCTCCCACTCTGTTCTCTTCCCTGGACACAGTGACTATTGGGGCGGAGAGCAGACCCCCCAGTTGTAATGTTATTGTACCAGCACAGAGGCTTTGCCCTTTCTACAGACAGCATGCAACTTGCAGATGCTATATTTGCATGTAAATTTCCTCCTATTTGCGATGTATTGTAACTATTAAATATCCTGGGACTCATCTGTGGTTATTTATAGTATCAAATTGCAAAGCCCTGGGGCTGTAATTCACAGGGTCAGAACAGTATGTTATTCGGGTATGGAAGTCTCAAAATTAGGAATCTGAGACCAAAGAGTGTGCTTGGAATGGTTATACTTAGAAATGAAAGGATCTTGTGTGTGTGTGTGTGTGTGTGTGTGTGTGTATGTGTGTGTCGCCATTGTGTAGCTTTTCAGTAATGAGATATATGATAGTGAAAACTCACAGTTCTCTGTCCTGCATTTTTCACTCCTTTTTTTTTTGTAGTGCTTATTTGGTAGTTTGGTTATTTTTATTTATTTATTTATTTTTGAAAACCATTTGTTAGCATTTAATGAGCGCCTGTCGTGTGGCTTCAAGCCATCAGGACACAGGCCCCCCCCAACACCCTTAATCTTCTCCTCAGCTCTTCTGCTGAAGAATTTGGCCTTCATGATGACAGGCTGCTTTGGGAACTTTCCTTTCCCAAGAACTTTGTAGTAGCCTGATCGCACTACATCACTGATGGGAGCTACTCCAGTCTTGCTTTCGGCCGCATTTGCTCGTATCTGCTCACTGACCAGTGTCCACAATTTATCAAGATTGACAGGCAGAAGCTCTGGTTTCTCTTTAAGTGGTAATGCCTCATACCAACCTTCCCAAAGTAACCTGGGTGATATTTGTTGAAGTTGATCCTGTGGTGATGCATGCCACCAGCATTATCCCGGCCTCCTGGGTGCTTCTGGTGCTTGCCGATTCGGCTGTGGCCATGGGTCGCGTGGCCCCTAACTTTCCGGGTCTTCCTCAGTCTGGATGGCATGTCGGCGGTGGAGACGGTAGTTTGGTTATTACAGAGTGATTATATGAATGATGTTATCACTGATTTGAGAATATTCTCTAATATAATTTTTTCCTCAAACTTAATTTTCTTATTTTTCTAGTAATTATAATTATTAGCACATATTCATTGTACAAAACAATGAATCTCATTGTGACTTTATATACGCATATAGTGTACAAAGTTAAATGTTTTAAAGTGGCTTTAAAAAGTTAATTAAATGAATATTTGATGGCTGTCCAACATCCTGTTATGGAATAAATCTTCCTTTGGTATTTATGTTTTTATTTATTATTTATTTTCAGACAAGGTCTCAATATAGTGATACAGTTCAGCCTGGTGTTGAACTCATTTATGTAGCACAGGCTGGCCTTGAACTCGAGGTAATCTCCTGCCTCAGCCTTCCAAGTGCTGGGTTTACAGGCCTGTGTGACCACACCCAGCTTCCTTTGGTATTTATCACAGCATGACTGTAGCAAAAACTAGCACTGCTGATGATAATCCTTCTAACATTTAACTTTCATATTAACAGATGTCTGCTTCTCTATTTGGACAAAATGGAGTTCTGTGATGTGCATGCCTGTAATCCCAGCACTGTGGGAAGCTGAACAAGGAGGATTGAAAGTTTGAGACCAGCCTGGGGAATTCAGAGACTCAGGGAGACTCTGTCTGACAATAAAAAATAAAAAGAGCTGGAGATATAGCTCAGTGCAAAGGCCTTGGGTACCATCTATTAAAAAAAAAATTTTCTGACTCAGCAAGATTGGTTTTTATCTGTTTATTAATGTAGTTTTCTCTGATGATAAATGTTAATAGCATTAACATAGGTTTATTCAGGAAGCAGATATCGAAGGAGAAGAACAGTGTGAATGGTTTGAGTTCATCATTTCCTGTACTTTCCCTCTATAATAATTTTACCCTTCCCCCACACTAACTCTGACCTTACTTGGCTTTTTGGTCTTTGCTTCAGGAATTAAGATACTGATTTTTAATTAGAGCTCAAAGATCCAGTCATAGTATTTTCTATTTCACATATTTATACCAGTATTTTCCAAGTTGTTTTGCAGAATGTTTGTTTTTTCTATCTTTTTGTTTATACATTCATTCATCTAAGAAATATTGAGAACCTACTGTGTGTCAGCATCATCCTAGGAACATCAGGCATTAGGATGACCAAATTTCTTTGTTTCCAAAACTAGGCAGTAAACTAGAGAAGACAGGTAGAGATAAATAAACTAGTAAATATGTACAGTAATTGCAGTATCATGAAAAATGAACAGGGTGTTATGTCGGAGTAAAAGAGGGACTTAGGTAGTACACAGAGGAAGAGAAAAAGGGGACTTACTTGGGTTATACTTTATAGATAGACCAATGGTAGAGATTTTATGGAATGGATATGAGAGAATAGAAGAAAGGGACAAATCGGGGATGGTTCCCAGGAAGGTAGTAAGCAAACCAAAAGAGGGATTAGCCTCAGAAAAGAAAAAAGCAAGAGAAAAGGAAATGGGCCATTGGATATAGATCAACATCATCATCTTCTCCTCCTCCTCCCTCCTCCTCCTCCTCCTCCTCTTCCTCCCTCTCCTCCTCCTTTCTTTTTTCCCTTCCTCCTGCCCCCCATTCTCCTTCTTCCTCTTCTTGCAGTAATGGGGAGTGAACCCAGGACCTTTGCATTGAGCTGCATTGCCAACCCTTCTCTCATCCCTTATTTTGAAACAGAATCTCACTAAGTTGCTCAGGCAAGATTCAAACTCACTATCCTCCTGCCTCAGCCTCTTAAGTACTGGAATTACAAGAGCAAGCCACTGTGGTTGGTTTTATGGCTTATTTTTCCTCTGTGAAGTTAGAGCCTATGTCACATGCAAAGATTCCTTGGTTTTTCTAATATTCAAACTACCTTTTATCAAGTGTTTTAAAGTGATTATCTTACTGTATTAGTATAAAACATTGTATTAGAGCCATTAGTACCTGAATTTTATATTTTATATAGGATAAAATTGAGGGTAAGCAAGATCTCCCTTAAGCAATGCTACCTTTGACCTTCTAACCTCTCCTTGCCCCATGTGATTTTTTACTTTTTTTTTTTTTTTCCAGTGCTAAGGATCAAATCCAGGGCTATTATTTTTAGTAGCCCCAAACTGGAAACAATCAAACTGCCTTTCAGTGGGTGAATGGTTAAAAAAAAACACAAAACCACCGCATATCCACACCTTGAAATATTACTTGGACTAAACAAGAAAAAAAAAGCTCTGTACAGTACAACCAATAGCTTGGCTACATCTCAGGCATCATGCTTCAATTTTAATATATGATTAAATATGAAAATGCTCATCCCACCAGTTCACATACTGCATGATTCCATTTACATGACATCTTTAAAATAACAAAATTGTTGAGATGGAGAACAGATCAGATATTTACAAGGGGAAAGGGTGGTGGAGGGAAGGGGGTGGTTGGATTTAACTGAAAGGGGTGGATAATATCATTTTGCATCTTGATCACATTATTGGTCATACAGATCTCCATATGTGATATAATGACAATGAGTATCTCTCTCTCTCTCTCTCTCTCTCTCACACACACACACACACACACACACACACACTATACCAGTGTGAAAGGCTTGGCTTTGATATGGTGCTGTAGTTATGGAAGATGTCCACATTGTGAGTGGAGGGAGAGTAGGCAAAGGTACACGGGATGTGTCTGTGTGATCTTTGCAACTTCCCTGTGAATCTAAATTCAAAACAAAAAGTGTTTTAAAAGTAGCTTTATTCTCTCATCTCCTGAATCTTGCCTTTCCCAGTGCATGTTATCATTCTCAGGCTCTGCTCCCTCCCTCCTGTTCTGATGTGAGCAGCCGCCAAGTCCTGTCCACTCCACTTCTGGGTACGTCTCTCCTGTCTCACTACCCCCTCACCCTCTGCTTCTGCTCTGGGTCAGTCCCTTTAGTTCCCTCCTCTCGCCATCTTCCACAGTGCTGCTGACCTCTTTAAGCTATAAATCAGACCCTGTGACTTCTTTGCCCAAGAGCAGTTGGTGGCTCCCGGACACCTGAAGTTTTCCTACCAACATCTTGGTGTGGCAAAGGAGAGCCTTCAGTTCCCTGTTCTCTGCTCTTCCTAGAAGCAATAGATCTAGAGGTTGAGATGGTTCCCAACTATTGGTAGTTTTATTTTATGATTTCTTTAGCTTTATGGTGGCACAAAAGTGATATACATTGAGTAGAAACAGTGCTTGGAATTTTGAATTTTGATCTTTTCCTAGGCCAGCAGGGCTCTGCCACTGCTGAGCTGCTGCAGTGAGCCACAGCTCCCGGACAGCCACAGCATGATGAACAGGCTGATAACAGCCCCCGAGCCAGAGGTCCTCTCTTTCTATCAGGCCACTTCCCTGAGCAGGGGTGCCCACGTCACAGGGGATAGATGTTTCCTGTTCCACGGAGCAGTGTGAGGCAGAGCCCCTTTGCACTGGAACGTTAGCCACAGTCACGTGGACTATCCAGGGCCACAGGGCCCAAGCTGTGGGATGAGCGTTAAGGGGATTGTGCGCTCTGCTTTTCTGCTTGTCAGTTTTCCTCCCGCTGCCTTTATTTTCTATTTTCCTGTGTGACTCAAGGCATATATCCCTGGAACATCTGCGTGACACTCCCTCACCACATTTGCTTGCCAGTGCCCATGGAGCATGTAACACCCAACAGCGGCCTATGGCTCTCAGGGAGTGTCTCTTCTTTGCTGGATCATGTGCTATTCAGATTTGTATCCCTCACACCTTCCTGGATCCCTGCAGCGCCCTTCAGAGCAGAAACTGATTTGCTGTCTTTTATTTCATATAGTGCACTTTCATTCTTCTATCATTGCCCTTCTAACACTGTTTTTCGAATCCAGTTGTGAGGTTTGCTTCCCTCTTGCCTAACCTGAATTGTAAGGCAACATGAAGAATGAGATGGTTTCTTTTTACTTTGTGTTTCTGATGTTTTTGAGAGCTGGGCACGTTGTTGGTATCTATTAGCCATTTGTTAAGTGGGCAAATACGCTGTACATGATTGAGGATGTTTTATAAACAGTAAATATTATGCCAGGGTTAGTTAGGAACATCTGAGTGAATACTTTAAGAAATCCAGTAAAATAAGTCATAATGAACCAAGGCTGATGGTCCATACCTGTAGCCACAGCTACTCAGGAAGCTGGGGTAAGAGGATCAAAAGTTCAAGGCCAGCCTGGGAAACTTATTGAGACCCTGACTCAAAATAAAAATGTCTGGGGATGGGCTCAGTGGTAAATCATCCCTGGATTTGATCCCCAGTACTGAGAAAAAAGGTAATCATGATTAGAACCAGAATTAATTAATCAATTCTTATTTTATTAGTATCTGTTAGCAAAATACTAATTTTTTAAAAATACCAACGTCCCTGTACACACACACACCAGCCACACCATCCACAGTTCACAGTGTGTAATGGGCTTTCATACTTGGCCTCACGCACTGCAAAGATGAAAGGCCTCTTTCCCTTCTCTCCACAGATGCTCACATTGGGGGATTGTTCTGCACCGTCCACATGTCACATGTGGCATCTGCTTCTCCCTACCGTGAGACAGCTGACACGAGATGGGGTGTGATGCTTGGTTGACAGAGTTAAATAAATATTCTTTAAGGAGGAAAATAGTTTTTTATGTGAAAAAAAACAACAACCCTGAATTTCAGTCAGCAAATCGTTTCCCCCAGTTCAACACCAGCCACTGGAACAGAGCCTGGTCCTTTTTCTCCCTTGATTGATCTGGAGACTCAGAATTCAGCCTCCCATCACGGGGAGAGAGTGTGAGTGTGGCTGGATTCTCTGATTTAGACACATTACTTGGATGGTAGCTTTTTGTCCTAATGTGGCTTTCTCTATATTTTAGGTTCAATATGCAGTTAAGAAAGCTAAGTTTAAGTAACTATCCTATTTTTCTAAAGAAAACACATTTATAAGTGAGCCTAAAGTTAAAACTGACTTTATTTGTATACTTCTAGTGATTTTATGGGAAAACAAAGAAAATAAATTGACCAATATCAAGTTAACTTTTTTTTCTTCTTTTTTTGGTACCAGGGATCAAACTTGGGTCCTTGAGTTTGCAAGGCAAGCAGCGGAACCACTGAGCTAAATCCCCAGCCCTCAAGTTAACTTTTGAAATGAAGTTAAGATAATTTAAACAGACATTCTACATACATTTTTTCTCCTTTGTTGTAGTAGCTAATATGGTAGGCCAAATGGAAAGCAATGAAACATGATTTGCTTTCAACCTTTAATCAAAGCAAGAATAATTGCACATAGCAATTTTTCTGATTTGGGGGAAGAAAATTTTGTAGTTTATAATATCTACTGTTCTATTTAATTCTCAGATTACTTTATAAATACTAAACAGTTGTATAAGAGAAGAAACTATCATTAGGCCATTTCTTCCCATTTAAAATTTACTGTCTGTCAAAACTTCAATAAGGCTGAACATTTTTGGCCTGACCATTTATTTTTTCTTAACAGTAGATGGCAATATCTGTTCACCTGTAGCAAAAACTCCAATCATACAAATGACTATAGACTTAGATTTTTTTCCCTTCCACTATGTAGAGTGAAATCAGTCTAAAGTTGTAAATTGAAGGCAGAAACAGTTTGCATGTCAGTACAATCTTACTTTTAAACTTTTGATTGAAGAGGTACAAAACTATGTAGCACGTGAAAACTATGCCTTCTTTCACTAGAGGGTAGACTGGCGAGTAGCCTCAGAGAAGGCAGTTGGATGCCGGTAAACAAAGGGAACCTAGAAGTACTCAGGCGGTGGTCAGAGCAGGAAGGGTTAAGCCTACAAGTTTTAGTTAGTTCTGTTAAAATTTATGCTCAGAGCTGGGCATGGTGGTGCATGCCTGTAATCTCAGCACTCTGGGAGGCTGAGGCAGGAAGATCACAAACCTGAGCCAGTCTGGGCAATTTAACAATTGTGACCTTGTCTTAAAAATTTAAAAAAGCTGGAGAGGTAAGGATATAGCTCAATAGGGAGACACTGGGTTTCATCTCCAGCACTCCCCTGAAAAGTTCAGATTTTGTTACATAACTGCAGAAGTTTTTTCTTCCATTTTTTAAAATTTGAAAGCATGGTTTTGCTTAAATATTTTAAACTTACACATTTTTATTTCTGAAAAATACAATCAAAAATAGATAAATCAATGTCAATTTTGTGCCCAAGGCCCACATTTAGTTTTTTCTGCTCCTGGGAGTAGTGAGGAAAGAGGGTGGAGACTAAGATTTGGGAGGTTTCTATCAGATCAGATCCTCTTTCTGATCTTCTCAACCAGGTCAGGTACACCTTATAAAGTAGATTTCTAGCATTGGTTTGAATTAATGACTCCACCACTTCAAAAACTTCAAAAATCAAGGGGAGAGTTTAAAAAATAGCTGACCTACAAATTGAACAACTTCACTTTTTTATTGTTTGTGGCATTGGTTTTTTGTTGTTGTTGTTTGGTTTTTGGGTTTTTTTAGACAAGATCTTGCTCTGTAATTCAGGCTGCCTTGAACTCAAAGCAGTCCACCTGCCTTAGCCTCCAGAGTGCTGGGATTACATTATCCCTTTGCAAAAGGATAATCCTCTTTAACATGTTGAATCACCTATGCCTTTGAAAGCTCTAGTGGATGTATTGTGCACTTTGAGGACACAACTGAGGTATCAGAACCTTCCAGCTCTTATTTTGGGAATTTTTATGAGTGTTAACTTACATTAATATATATTATTAATATGCAACATTTGGTACTAAGTGAATTTTTTACTAGCTATAGCTTTCAGTTTTATATTTGAAAGTGTAAGCAAAATTTTATTTAAATGATGTTTATGTATTCTAGAGCACATTCAAAATTGAGCTAGTTTGCCTAGAGAAATGGAATATTAGGATTTTTTTTTGTTTTTTATTAGTGTATGTATGCAATCCATAATAGTGATGTTCATTTTGAGGAATTGGTGCATATGTGTAGCATATTTTGATCATTCTTGATCTCTCTATCTTGCTCTCCCTTATCTTTCTCTTCCCCTTGATCCCTTTCACATCTCCAAAAAGTCTGCCTTCTTAGTTTCTTCCATCTCTCCTTAATTTTGCTCATTTATTTATTTATATTTTAGGTTTATTATATAAGAGAAGCCAAGTAATATTTAACTTTTTGTGCCTGACTTATTTCACGTGGCATTATGGTTTCAAGTTCCATTTATTTTCCTGCAAAAGACATGACTTCATTCTTTTTTATGGCTGAATAATTTTAATTTATATATATAATTTTCTTTATCTGTTTGTCTGTTAATGGACATCTAGGTTATTCCCAGAAATTAGCTATTGTGAATTGTGTGGCTATAGCCATTGATGGTTTGCTTCTTTTCTTTTCTTTTTTCTCTTTCTTTCTTTCTTTCATTCATTCTTTTTGAGATGAGGTCTCACTATGTCATCCAGGCTGGCTTGAACTTGTTATGTAGTCCAGAAAGTCTTAATCCTCCTGCCTCAGCCTCCCAAGTGCTGGAATTAAAGGTGTGCACTGCACTTGGTGACAGTTTGGTCTCAAGCACTGTGGATTACCAAGCATCAAGCCATGTACAAAATATAAAGAAAAAGAAAAGATGAGTATATGTGGTGGTATCAAATTGGTAGAGTTTCCCTGATATCAAACTGATCAAAAAACTTCTAAGGTTTTTATAGCACACATTAATATTGTGTCAATTTTCATTAAATGACTGTTCTCTTGTTTCTATAGCTGACATCAGCTTTCTCCAAATCAATGTATATGATTATAATCCTCTTGGACTCATTCATTCTTTAAAGGATAAGATGATTAATTATCAATCACTAGATTTTGAAAATAAGTATTTTGAGGAGCCTAAGAGGAGTAAGTTATAATGTATTTCTAGGTTAGTCTATGTTGGCAACTGTTGATTTCAGTAGGAAATTCCTCAGGATTCTGAAGATTTACTTTGATACTCAAATTCCTATTAGAGATCAGGTTCCACAAAGTCTTCCTATCTCTCTTGTTATTTAAGAGGGGTACAACAGTGTGGCTTACTGAACACAGGTACTACATGAATAGAATAACGGCATTCCATAAAGTTTTGATGGGTTTATGGTCAAATAAAGGCTATGCCTTGGTGAATATTTTCCACAGAGTTGAAGCTGTGCTTCTCTCATTATTTCCTGTAGGTGATGGGTTTTACAGCAGAAGCTTTCCTATTTTTAGGATCACTCGACATCTCACCAGTTTTACTATTTATAACAAGTCTTTCTTCAGGCAAAGAACCAAATTTCATCATTTCTTTCATCATATTAATATACTTATAAATGAATCCATTATGGGACTTCTTATACTTAGGAAATCTATAGTATATATGTATATTTATGTATTTTTCATCATAGGAACAGCTTGAATTTCTTTATAACACATAGGACTCTCATTTATCTTATTTCACAATAGCCTTTTTCTGTTCATCTAGTTTTATAGCCCTAACTATGTACAAAGATAAGCATAGTCCTAAGTAGAGCCCTTATGACTGTATGGTCTCCCCACATTAGAATGCATTAAAGAGCTCAATTTAATATTATGCATCTCTAAGTAGCTTTGAACAAACTCATGATGGTCATGAGTGTGAACTGGTTAATTTCTCTTCTATTCCATTCACTCTTATCTCACATTCTCCAAGGCAGAACTTTTATGTTTCCAAGAAGGTGTTCAATTAGTAACTGAAAAGAATTAAGACTAATATGATTATTTCATGTTTTAATTTAACTCTTTTAAACATACTACTCTGGGGGAAATGTACCAGTTTCATCTTTAAAAATTTTATTTCCCCCCCTATTGTATTTGTCATGTCACAGATTGAATATTCTCCTTTAAGGAATGTATCACAGGTAATCTGATGATTGATCACTCACTCATATAATATATATACATATTTAAGGGCTGGGAATGTAGCTCATCGGTATAGCATCTGCCCAACAAGTACAAGCCCATGAGTTCGATTCCCAGTACCAAAAAACCAAAACAAAACAAAATCCCAATAACATATATGCACATTTATATTTCGATGAATAATATTTAAAGTGTTAACTTGTAATATCTGCAGGGCCGTGCAAGCCACAAACACCCTTCTCTATTGAGAACAACTTCCTCCTGTTAAGGTGTCTCCTTTGAGGCCCCTCATGTATCATCCCTGTCAAATTTTCTCCTCTGAACCCTGAACCTGTGTGCTGACCTTCTTGTAGCCCTGGGTACTAGGCCCTCTGGGTCCTGCTTTTTAGCTTTTCCCCAGCTATTGAAGAGCTGGGAGGAAGGAGAGCCAGTACAGCCACCAGGCAGCTAGGGCACCTCCTCATTGGAGACATAATTAATTACGATGGGAAAGGAAGCGAGCCTTGCCACCCCTTCCCCAGTCTCTCTGAGTTCTTGGGGGAGCTTGTGTTCCAGATCTAGAAGTTTGGATTCTACCTTTCTGTTTCTGGAAGTCTCCTTCTCCAATGTGCATTCATCCTGCTCTCTGTATCTTCTGCCCCCTTCACTTCTACAGGTGTCTTCCTTCTGTATATTACCTACATCTCTTCATTGCCTGAAGACAGTTCAGGGCTATGTGTGGGATCTATGTAAGGTTTGGGGTCATGAAGTCGCACAAATTTTAACTGAATTGTATTTATTTTTGGGCTTCTTTTCTTCTTTTCCCTGGGTACCAGGGATCGAACTTGGGACTTTGCACTTGAGAGGCAGGCGCTGGAACCACTGAGCTAAATCCCTGGCCCCTTTTCTTCTTTTAATTTTTTAACTTTATATTTTTTTATTAGTACATATTTGTGATACATATTGATCATATTCATCATAGGGCATTTGTACCTGTACATAATATATCTTGATTCTTCTTTTTTTCCCCATTTCCTTGTCTTCAACCCTTCTTACCCTCTTTATTTACAAAAGCTTTGTTTGCATTTTTTCTTCTATTCTCTTTTTTTTCATTTTTTCCTTCATTCCCTTCCCCCTTCCCCTCCCTTGTTCCTCTTCCCATTTGAACATGTGCTTCCTACTTCCCAATATCTATCCTCCATTATGCTCCTTGTTTACACTTTGGGTTTTTCACACAAGAGAAACAATGTGATGTTTAAACTTGTGTGTCCTTTTTATTTCACTTAAGATTATGGTCTCAAGATGCTTCCATTTTTCTACAAATAACTTGTTTATCTTTCTTTATGGCAGAGTAGTGCTCTATTGTATATAAAAGCCGCATTTTCTTTATTCATTCATCCGTTGATGGGCATATGGGCTGTTTTCAAGATTTAGCTATTATAAATTGTGCTGCTCTAAACATGAGTGTGCATATGTCACTATGGTATGATGCTTTTAACTCTTCCAGAATGATACCTACAAGGGGAACACCTGGATCAAGTGGAATCTCTAGTTCTAGTTTTTTGAGGAATCTCCATACAGATTTCCATAGTGGTTGCACACGTTTAGTCTCACCACCAATGGAGAAGCCAGCCTCACCAGCATTTGTTATTGGTTGATTTCTTGATGGCAGCCATTTTTCTGGAGTGAGATGGAATCTCAGTGTTGTTTTAATTTACATCTCTCAAATGAATAGTGATGTTGAACATTTTTTCACATATTTATTTGCCATTGTTTGTACTTCTTCATCTGAGATATGTTTATTCATTTCAGATGCCCATTTTTGGATTGGGTCTTTAAATTTCAGGGGGGTCTAATTTTTTTGAGTTCTTTATATATTCTAGATGTTAGTCCTTTGCCTGAAGAGTGACTGGTACAAGTTTTTTTCCCACCCTGTAGGTTGTCTCTTCACTCTGTTGGGGGTTTCCTTTGCTGTGCAAAAGCTTTTTAATTTGATGTGATCCCAGTTATTGATTCTTTGTAATATTTTCTGAGCAGTCAGGGTTTTGTTCATAATGTCTTTGCCTACACCTTCATCTTTCAGAGTTTTACCTGTTCTATCATTCAGAAGATTTAGTGTTTCTGTTTTAATATTTAGATCTTTGATCCATTTTTATTTTAGTACAGTGCATGGTGAGAGATATGGGTCTAGATTCAATCAACAGCCTGTGGATAGCCGCTTTTCCAGCATCATTTATTAAAGAGGCTATCTTTCTTCCAGTGAATTTTTAGATATTTCTCTTTTCAAAAGCCCTTCGCTATTCCTGCCACCAGAGAGTTGCAGTCTTCTTTGGCCAGAAGGGAGAACCTGGCACTGCCTTTCTCCTGACTTCCAAGTCTGCTCTTGCTGCGGTTAGCTCTTGCTCCTACCTCCACAAATTCTTATTCTTTTCTTAGGCAGGACAGTTTGTCTCTTTGTCTCATTCCTGCCACATGCAAATTTGCCCTACAGACTCTCCACACCTGAAATGGCCCATCAGGATTGTTTCACTAACAGAAACTGTTCTCTAAAATGAATCATGTGGCTAGCTATTAAAGTAACATGTTCATGGATACTCTCCTTCTAGAAGTGTTTGAATGTTCAAAGGGGATGAGATCTAGGAATCCACTGAATTTTTTTTTTAAATAGAGTTTCCACTATGCAGTTCGGGCTGGACTTGAGCTCAGTACGTAGCCCAGGCTAGCCTCAAACTTGTAGTGATCCTCCTGTCTCTGCCTCCTGGATGCTAGGATCACAAGCATGCACCAACACCCCCAGCTTAATCCACTGAATTTTGGTGTAGAGCTTCTTTACTACTTGTGGGCTCCTTTGGTGAGATGTGCCTAAGTATTATGGCTTGTATCTAGATGTCTCCCCAAAGCCTCATGCAGTCATAGGTGGGGCTATTTTAGGAGTGGCTGGATCTGGAGTGTGTGACACTGGAATTGATTCATGATACAATACTAAAGGTGTGAGTGCTACCCGTGCTAAGTAGTATGGATAAAGTAAAAGGGGCAGAAAGATGCTGTTAAGTTCCCTTGCTTGCTTGCTGTTGCTGTTTTCCACAGCCATGAACTGTTGCCCCTTTGCCATGTGTCGTTCTGCCTTGGAGCCAGCCAACTGTGGACTGAAACTTTTATGAACTGTGAGCTAAATAAACCTTTCCTCCTTTAACTTTGGATGTCAGCTATTTTGTCTTAGCAATGAGAAAAGTAACTAACACACTAGGAGAGACTTTTTTTTATCTCCCGTGAAATGTTCCTCAGAAACCAATTTCCTTATTTTTCTGCATATCTTGAGTTCTTCTTATTTTTGTTTTCTCTTCAAATATATAATCTATAAGAAGGTGGGGAGAGACATTTAAAGAACAGAGGATTCAGATGAAATCTCTTTCACTGAGTTTAAGTAGATGTCTGTGCTAACCTTTTTTTTTTGGTACCTGGGTTTACATGCATTATTTAAACAACCCTATAAGGGATCCACTGTGTGATAGGATACAGTTCCTATGAAAAAACTCACCTCAGATCATATATATAGTGGACTTAAACTAGTTGTGACTTATTACAAAATCCGTGCCCTTCACCATTAGGCTACAATGACATGACATGTAACTTTTCTCCCTAGAGCAGGTCATCACATTGAAAAATTTTTGTTAGTACTTGTTGGCAGTACATAATGATTACATTTGTTGTGGGGAATTGGTACATGCAGATAACACATCTTAATTCTTTTTTTCTTTTCAACCCCTTCCCCGCCTCTTCCTTCCCCTTCCCTCCACCTTTTGGTTCCTTTCTCTTTTGTAAAAGATCTATCAATTTTTCAAGGGCAGAAGTTCTAACTTCAAAGTACTATTTTTTTGTTGTTAGTAAGTATAGCATTGTTCAAATATATACCATTTCTTTATATGTGAACAAGAATCAATTATTTGGGAATATGTTGGTTGTGTGAAAAGCTTAAACTTTGTGACAGGGTAGGGAGACAACACAAAATTGTCTAAAATTAACCTTAATGCCTTTATAAATATACATTATTTATGCATATACAATATAACACCTATTTTCCCATTTATTTTTCTATACCTACCTTAATGCCAAAAGAGATTAAATATGTTCAATCTATGTGGAAACTTTGTTAAATTACAATAATGTGATAAACTTTATGTTAGAGTTAAACATGAGTGCCCCTGCAGTGATTCCTACTGTGACAGAGCTCACAGTGTGGAGCTGAGGGAATCAGTTGGTCCTCATCCCCAGGTGTGCTTCCTTTTTGCCCTGGAATTTTTTTTTCTTATCATAAACCTTATTTTTTTTATAGCAGTTTTAAATTCACAGCTATATTGAGTAACAGGTACAGAGATTTTCCATATATCCCTTACCTTAGACATGCCTTAGTCTTCCCGATTACCATCATCCTTGCCCTGGGATTCTTTTTTTTTTTTTGGATACCGGGGCTCGAATGCCCTGGGATTCTAACATGAGCAGGCAAAGTTTCTCCTTCTCCTTCTTCTTTTTTTCTTCCTTTGCTAATGTTATGTTTCCCTCTTATGTCCAATATGTAAATGTTACATATTTATACACATATTTATATATTTATACGTATTTATATTACCTATTTATATACCTATCTTGTTACCTAGTGACATTATTCAAATATTTGTAGGTGTATTTGTGAGGTGTTTGCATCAATTATTTAAAAAATTTTCAATCTAAGTTTCTGAAGAGATGTGTTGCAACATCTAAAATAAAATCAAGTTAAATGAGACAGCAATTAGTGTTGTTAGTTGAAATATAATTTTTTGTTTGTTTGTTTGTTTGTTTTGTTTTTTGGTACCGGGGATCGAACTCGGGACCTTGCGCTGTGAGGCAGGCGCCGGAACCACTGAGCTAAAAATCCCCAGCCCTGAAATATAATTGTTTTTACCATGATCCAACTAAAAAAGTAATTGTCAAAAATACACTTATAGGGCCAGGGATTTAGCTCAGTGGTGCTGCCACCTGCCTCGAAAGCACAAGGACCCAAGTTTGATCTCCGGTACCAAAACAAAACAAAAACACTTACAAAATCATTTCATATAAAAGGCTTATTTTCAAATAATTCACATAGGAAAAATGTTCAGTTAAAATTTGATTAAAATTTTTCAGCAGGTAATATATTAATATTGGTCAGAAACCCAAAGTTTTAGAAAGCTATATGGTAAACAATTTCCTTCCCATCTTTGGTCTTCCCTTGAATTTCTTGCTGTCCTACTCTCTTTTTTCCAAGAAATTATTGTTATAAATATTCTCATAAGGGCCAGGGATTTAGTTCAGTGGTTCTGCTGCCTGCCTCGCAAGCACAAGGTCCTGAGTTCGATCCCTGGAACCAAAAAAAAAAAATTCTCATAAAACTAATATAAATATCTTAAATTTACCCCATCTTATGCATAAATACTAGCATATTTGAACACTGGCTTTGTACTTGGCTTTCTATAATTACCAATATATCATAGAACTTTTCCCATGCCAATTACATAAAAATGTTTTTCCTTTTCTTTTCAGCTGAATAATATTCAATTGTATGGTGTACCCTATTTTATTCAGTCAGTACCCAGTTAGAAGATATTTGGTTTGTTTTAAATCTTTTACTATTGATACCGGGGATTGAACTCGGGACCTTGCACCTGCAAAGCAGGTGGCGGCACAACTGAGCTAACTCCTCAGTCCAATCTTTTACGATTTTAAAGTGTTTCAACAATATACTTTCTGTTATCCGGGTTTAATGGTGCATGCCTGTAACAGCAGCACTCAGGAAGCTGAGGTAGGAGGATCCAGCAAGTTCAAGGCCAGCCTGGGCTTTGTAGTGAGTTCAAGACCAGCCTAAACTGCATAGCAAGTCCTTGTCTCAAAAACAAACAAACAAACAAAAAACAACAACCAAAACCCCCCAAAATAGATATACCTTATGTCAATTTGCACATATATGAGATATCTTCAGGAAGTGTATCTAATTGATGAATCTAAAATATATGCACTTAGCTTGGCATGATGCTTGGCATGGTGGTGCAGGTTTGTAATCCTAAGTGGCTAAACTCAGTTTGGCTAAAATAGGAGGATTTCAAGTCCAGGCCCTGCCTCAGCAATTTAGAGACCTAGCAAAGCCAGCTCAAAAAAAAAATTTTTTTTTTAATTTAATAATAAAATTTTATTTTTTTTCCGAATGTACAGCTGTTCATCACGGTTCTTCGCCAGCAGCGGGGGCATCTCCACCCTTGGTGTTTCTGGTATAAATAACTTGAGCTCTGAGCTTTGAAACCAGCTTGATAAGTCCTTTACTAAGGAGCTCCTGAAGGGCTGCCCTGGCCAGTGACCCACGTATCTTCAGTCTCTCAGAGGCCACTGCCGGCGTTATAAGTTTATAGTTGAGAGCTTCCTTGCAGAGTTTGTCGTAAGTAGCTTTATTAAACAATACCAGGTTGTTGAGCTTGTCCCGAACTTTGCCTTTGGACCACTTCTTCTTTTTGGCCTTGCCCCCAGATTTGTTCACTGGTTCTTTGTCTTTCTTGGCTGACTTTCCGGCATCTTCTTCTTGTCGTCCTTGGGCGGCATCGTGAAGTTCGGAGAGCGGCAGAGTCCACAGCAGTCTCGTCAAGATGTCGGACAAAAAGTAAAAAAAAATTTTCTTTTAAGTTTAAAAAATATGCATTTGTAATTCTTATAGAAATTAGGCAATTGCCTTCCATAGGAGCGCTACTAGTTTCTAATATGTAAAACAATATAATAATATCTAACCAATATACAAGAGTTTCTATTTACCCACCACAATGCTGGTAGGGTGTTTGGTTTTTGTGAATATGATATATGAAAAATGTTATCTTAGATGCATATTATTTCCTATTTTGACTGAGGAAAATTCTGCTTTAATATATTTAAGACCAATTCATATGTTGTCTAGGCTGGTCTCAAACCCTTGGGCTCAAGTGATCCTCCCAATTCAGCCTCTTGAGTACCTGGGACTACAGGTGCATGCAACCACTGCACCCAGCTCAACTTTGGATCTTTAAAGATTATATTAGACCTTTCAGTTTATATAAGATACTACAGTAAAAATCTTTTATTTGTTGTTTTAAAAAAAATCACCTAGGGCTGGGGATTTAGCTCAGTGGTTCCGGCGCCTGCCTCACAAGCGCAAGGTCCCAAGTTCGATCCCCGGTACCAAAAAAAAAAAGAAATCACCTAGATAAATATGAATTCTCAATAATTGTCCTTTAATCATTACATTTTCCATCTTCTTTAGAAATGTTTTACACTGGAGTTAATTCAAGTCCAGATTTTAGGTCCCATTTGCTCCCTATGTTGGAATGTTTCTTTTTTTGTGCAAGTGAATGATCAGCTTGGCAAGGATGTAACTTCTGTGTATCAGAACATGGTAACTGGTTTAGTGATTTATCTGATGGAGAATTTTCTCTAAGGGAACAGTGTTGATGAAGTCCTTCTAATTCATTGAACCTCTGCTTCAATGAACACAGCTAAACCAGATTTGAAAGCAAATGGGAGACAATGTGGTAAACCACAGGCAGAAAGACAGAACTCTGGAGTATTCTTGACCAAATAAAGGCCTGACAAGGAAGAATATGTGTTGACAGGATTTCTTAGGACATGCTTCAAGAACCACATTAAAACATTTCCATAGGGTGCAGCCTTCAATCAACAGAAGATGTTCTTGTATCCCAAGTACCACAGGGTCGAGTTTTCCAATAACCCCAGCACAGCAGCCAACACAGGGGCCGCTGGAGTAATTAAACAAATTTCATTAAGTGTCAGCAAAAGCTCATGGCCAGCTACAGACGAACTTCTATGTATTATTATATTTAAGTCCTTGCAAAAACATTCAGCCTAATTTAATTGAATGGGATATTGAAGTAGGAAAATATTTATTAAAAGGGAAGATTTTTTTCTGCCTTAGGTGACAATGTTTTAAGAAATGCTTCTGCTGCATTCAGTTTATCAAATATATAATTTATGAGGATGAATTCCCCCCAAGGACATTTTCAAACAGATGCATATGTTCTTTTAGAAGTTTTTCTGACTTTGGATTCATATTCATCTAACATTAGTTGAATACCTGTTATGTTAGACATTAAATTCTAATATACTACAACATAGCTATTCTCCCAATTTTTTGTCTCAGGAAAAGAAGACTTGATTGTTTAAGTACTTTATCCAAGAATCTAGGCATAGTGGTGCATGCCTGTAATCCCAGCACTTGGGAAGCTGAGGTACAAGGATTGCCTCAAGTTGGAGGCCAGCCTGGGATACACAGCCAGTAAATGGGAGGAAACCTAGACTGAATCATGTGTTAATCAGCTTTTTGTCATTGTGAGAAAATCAATTTAAAGGAGGAAATTTATTTCAGCTTGTGGTTTCAACAGAAACAGGTTTTTGTTCATGGTCTGTTGCCTCTTTTGAGCCTATGGTGAGATAATACTTAATGGTGGAAGGATGTAGGGGAAAAACTGCTCACTTCATGGTAGCCAGGAAGCAGAGAGGGAGAGGGAGAGGGAGAGGGAGAGGGAGGGAGGGAGGGAGGGAGGGAGAGAGAGAGAGAGAGAGAGAAAGAGAGAGTATGAGCCAGAGGGGAAGGGGCCATGGACAACATATAGTCCTAAAGGTCATGGCCCCATGATCCATTTTCCTTCAAATCTATTTCCAAAAGTTCTCCAAATCAAGGATTGTTCACACTTCCAAGTCCAGTCTCCTCTGAGATGTAAGGCAACTCTTAGGCATGATCCCATGTAAAAAGAAAAGCAAATTACATACTTCCAACATACAGTAGTGGGACAGGGTACACTCTCCAATTAGTGTAGGAGGACTAGGAAAATAGCAAGGAAGAATTGGATCAAAGCAAGATTGAAACTAGTCAGGGCAAATATTAAATCCTCTAATTCTATGCCAATTGTCTGGAGCATGTGAGGGGAAGATGTGAGTTGGGAAGGGCTTGGGTAGCCTTGTTCCTGAGGCCTTGCTGGCTACAGCCCATATGGCCACTTTCTTAGGCTTGCTCTGCTCACTGCCTACAGCTTTCCCTGACAGAAAATCCATGTTCCTGGGTCCTCCAACTTCCTGGGTTCCATTGTACTTTGGGCTTTACTCTTCCAGCTTCATGCATTACCCTCTCAGTGTCTTCTAGCAGGAATTCTTACTCCATCACATATTGATTGCCTGGCTTCCCAGGACTTCCTTTGAAATATATGTGGCAGTCTCTGTGACCCCATAACTCTTGCATTCTGCATGCCTGCAAAACCAGTTTCAGGTGAGTGATGCCAAGGTTTATCTTGGACTTCAGCAGTAGCTGGGCCCCCTTGGACCATAGTTGCAGCAGCTTCTTTGTGCCTGGATGGCTGTGCATGGGGAAATACTTTTCCAGACATCCTTGAGTAATCAAAGAACCCTAGTGTTCTCTTCTCAAAGCAAAATTTTTCAAAACAATATACATTTATATGATTTTGTGCCTGTGATGGGTAGGGTCTGTTCAATTTCTGAGGTGCTCTCAAAGCATTTTTCCAATTGTTCTGATTCAAAGTACTTGGCTTCTTTTTAATGCCACTAATCTCTTCAGCAGTGATACATCTGTTGCTTCCAACTTTACACATGCTTCTGTTTTTTTGACCTAACTGCAAGTTTTTCAAATCTTTCTGCTCTACTTTTTGCTCCAGATTCTCATTGAAAATTTGGCTAAAAGCAGCCAGCAATGCTCATGCTACCACCTAAATGCTATGCTGCCTTGAAACTTCCTGTGCCAGATTTATTAGTTTGTCACCTTTGAATTCATCGGCCCATACAGTCTCAGGACATGAACAAAATATAGATAGATTGTTTGCTAGAATGTAACATGAATGTCCTCTAGTCCAGTTCCCAAGTCTTCATTTCTATCTTAAACCTCATGAACACAGTCTTTACCGTCTACATTCCTATCAACATTCTGATCTTCTAAACTCACAACAGAATCATCCATTAAGCTCTGCTTATAATATTTTAATCTTTTTTTTTTTGGTACTGGGCATCGAACTTGTGACCTTGTGCTTGTGAGGCAGGTGGCGGAACCACTGAGCTAAGTCCCTGGCCCTTGCTTATAATTTTTTAGAAAGTCTCTATCCTGTTTCTTCATGCTTTTCCAAATTGTTTCCTCCAAACAAATGCCAAAGGTTTCTGAGTGACATTGTCAGATATAGTCACAGCAATGTCTCCACATCTCAGTACAGTTTTGTTAGCTTTTCATCACTGTGACAATATACCTGAGGGGAACACATGCTAATTACATTGCCCCATTCAATTTTATTAAGTACATTTAAAAGCAGTTAGTATTATGTCCGATATATATTTATGCTCTTCTCATTAGTGAAGCCTCACTCTATTTTATGTGAAAAATATCCTAGTCACACTTATTAGGAATTTATTGATAGAACAATGCAATTCTCTCTCTCTCTTTTTCCTTTTTCTTTTTTTAGGCAGGGTATCACCAAATTGCCTAGGATGGTCTCAAACTTCTGGACTTAAGTTATCCTCCCAACTCAGTCTTCCAAGTGTTGGGACTACAAGTATGTGCCATCACATTTGGCTAATAAAATTATTTTTCTATTTCAGTTAGCTCAATATATTATTTTCACATTGACTTAACATGGGGAAAAGTGGAAACATCTTGAATATGTAGCACTGCCCCGAAGACAGCATTATTGGATAGTTCAACTGTGGCCGTTAGCTTTTAGTACTTCTCAGCTATCATAGCTTTTATTTTCCCTTTAAAATCTGTGGGGTTCTGGGGGAGAAGAATGAGAGTAGGAACTTGTATTGTTGGAACAGTATGAAGAGCTACAATGTAAGAACTACAGCTTTAAGCAATTTTGTTTCTTATAGTGATGCTTTGGGTTTATTTGATGGTTTTGCTTTTTGTTTTTTGGTACCAGGGATTGAACTCAGGACCTTGCACTTGTGAGGCAGGCGGTGCCACCACTGAGCTAAATCCCCAGCCCTGGTTTTGCCTTATTTTTAAATTTTATTTTCACACTACTGGGAATTGAACTCATGGCCTCACACATTCCAGGCAAGTGCTAGGAATACATCACCATTCTTGAAAAATCCCTGAACTCATGGATCAAAGACCTAAATGTAAGACTTCTAATTATGAATTACAGAAGAGAAACATTTCAAGACACTAGTATACACAAAGATTGTTTAGGTATGACCCCAAAGGCATAGACAATTAAAGTAGAAATAGGTAAGTGGGATTATAATAAACCAAGAAACTTCTGCAAAGCAAAGGAAACAATTAGCAGAGTGAAGAGGCAGCCATCAGAATGGGAGAAAATATGCCTCACAAGTGCAAGGTCCCGAGTTCGATCTCCGGTACCAAAAAAAAAAGAATGGGAGAAAATATCTGGAAACTGTTCATTTGACAAAATATTAATATCCAGCATATATAAGGAACTCAAAAAACTCAATAGCAGAAAACCAAATTATCTAATTTAGAAATAGGCAAATGATCTGAATAGATGGTTCTCCAAAGAAGACACACAAATGGCCAACAAGTACATGAAAAAATGCTTAATATCATTGATAATTAGGGAAATAAAAAATTAAAACCACAATGAGATATCATTTCACCCCAATTAGGATGGCTATTATAAAAAAGACAAGAAATAAAAAATTCTGGTGAGGATACAGATAAAGGGGGACTCTCAAACACAACACTGTTGGTACGTATATAAATTAGTACAATCACTATGGAAAACAGTACAGTGATTCTTTATAAAAGTAAAGCTAGAACTATGTGTTATCCAGCTATATGTAAACACAAAGGAATTGAAATTATTATATTAAAGAGACATCTACATTCCCATATTGATTACAGCATTATTCACAATAGCCAAGATATGGACTCAATTAAGGCATCCATCAATAAATGAATGGATAAAGATAATTTAGTATGTATATGTAATGAAATATTATTCAGTCCTGTCATTTGTATCAAAGTAGATGTCAGATATAAAAGACAAATACAGTACCACATGTTCTCATCTATTTGTGGTAACTACAAAGTGGATCTCAGAAGAAAAGAGTGGAATATTGGTCACTAAAGACTGAGGAGGGTTGGGGAATATAAACAGTTTTAGATAAGGAAACTAAACACAGAAGGAATTAGTTTTGTGTTTCATAGCTTACTAATTAATGTAACTATAGTCTACACCAATCTATGCTATACTTCAAAGTAACTATAAGAGTATGAAGGTTTCCAACCCCCAGAAGTGATTAATATTTAAGGAGATGGAAATGTTAGTTATCCTGATTTGATAATTTTACATTATATACATGTATGGAATTATTGTATTGTACCCCATAAATATGTACAAATATGTCTCAAAAAGGTCACTGAACACAGAGAACTTGAGAGGAGATTTGGCCATTGCCTACCGCAAACTGTCAGTTAATCTTGAACAGACAAAATTATCTTAAAAATTGGGGAAACAAATTCTCCAGTTTTTCTGGTAATGTGTGCAATCCAATGAGAGACAGTTCTTTTTTTTTTTTTTTTTTTTTTTAAATTGAACAGTATTTAGAATAGTATCCAGGCACTTAGTAAATACTTGGTAAAAGAATCAAATAAATATCAATCTGATATCCTCAAAAGAGATGGAAAAGCAAGAAAGCTCTTTGTGGTGCTTGTTTCTTGGGGGCCTTCATCATCCCACTGGAGAGTGGGGTGGGTATGCTATTTCTTTGTCCTTCCCCCACACCTAATTCTGTTGTGGTTCCCTGGGCCATGTCCTGAGATCTGCCACAGAATTTGTGAGTAATAAAGCCAAGTCTCCTAACTTCTCAGTCAACACTTTTTTCATTGCATTGTACTCTCTTTCATTTCCTGTATGGCCTGGGTCTGCCACTTATTCTCACTCTAAATTTGGGCAAACTCTTCCATTTCTCTGGACAACATTCTCATTGGAAGAAAAATGAGAATGATAATACTAACTTCCAAGAATCTCCAGGAAGATTAATGAGGTAAAAGAGCTTGTGGTACATACTTGGCCTGGTTTACCCCTCCTGAAGGCTCTTGTCCCTTATCTCTCATCTTGTTTCTATTAGTAACCTGCTTTCTCTCTGTGCTAACTAATGTAATAGAGAGGTTTTTGCAGAGCTGAGTACTGATTTGTGGGTAGACATTGGAGTAGCAATATGAGCTAGCACTCTCTTAGCTTGTTGCTGAAGGAGTTACTCATTCACACCTTTAGTTAGAAGCCACTAATCTTGATAACTGGTGGGGGATGTTTTGGAATGTAGGTAACATGTTCAGGTTAGTGACACATGGGCATCAAATAAGACATCATGAAAGGGTGTGGGTGTGGTGGTGCATTCCTGTAAAAACAGCTCTTGGGAGGCTGAGACAGTAGGATTGCTATAAGTTCAAGGCCAGTGAGTTCAAGGTCAGCCTGAACCACAAAAGGAGACCCTGTCTCAAGGGGAAAAAAAAAAAAGACATCATGAAATGAAATCAGCTGACCTGAGGTCCAAGTTCCCCTTTTTTGGCCAAAGTTTTTTCTCTCATGAAAGAAAATTTGTGATGATACTTTTTGTTTACTGTGTGTATGTGTGTGTGTTTTGGGGGATCAGTCCCATAACCCTGTACATACTAGTCAACCATTCTACCAATGAGGTATATCCCTAGCCTGATGATACTCCTTCATGAATGTACAAAAACAAAAATAAAAGCAAATATTCCCTTATGAAAAAGAAAAGAAAGAAAGAAACAAAGAAAACTAGCTCTTTGTAAAAGAGAGATTCACTGGGACCAAGAGGGAAAATTGTATTAAAATCAAGCTGAAGTATGAACAGTGTCTTCCATTTATCTCTACTGTTTTTTTGGGGGGGGCAAAAAATTTGTTTAACATGATTCATGGGTTGTGAATGTAGCTCAGTCACAGAATGCTTGCTTACCATGCATGAGACCCTAGGTTCAATCTCCAGCACTGAAAAATGAAAATATTAATATGATTCTTTTAACAGTAGAAAGAAGAAAATCAATTTTAGTAGTTTTCTGATTCAAGTATAGATCATTATTCTGATGACATGACAGGAAAGTAACATCAGTGCCACAAAAAAAAGTAAAGAAAAAAAAAGTCTTATGACTATCACATTCCTAGAATTATTAAATTTGATGGAAGAATATGCTGTTTTTGAAGCTTACATATTAAGCTTGAGGTTTATGTGCATGAAGTAGGTCCAAAGCTGTGTAGCTAAATTGCTGAGAAGTAATCTGTGACATAATTCATGCACAATTCAGAGGCTAATCCTTGAGAAGAACATGTGTATAATCCCAAAGTAGTATGGCAAAATATTTTAAAATAGGACTGACATTGAAACCAACCAAAGAAGGAGAAACAGAATTAATAGTCTGAGGCTACCTATTGTGTTTGCCTCTTAAAACAACAAAGATGTCAAAATTCTTCAGAGGATTTTAATAGGACCTAGCGTTTCATATTATAACATATATTAAAAATGTCAGGATGCAATCTAAAATTACTTAACATACAAAGAAGCAGGAGAATATGAGCAACAGACAATCAACAGCTGCCAACCCTGAGATGACTCAGAAGTTGGAATTATTAGACAGACCTCATAGCAGTTGTTATAACTATCATTCATAAAGTAAAAGTGAAAATATTTGAGATAAAGAGAAATTTTCAGCAGAGAAATAGTAATTTTAAATGAGTCAAATGAAAATTTAGAACTGAAAAATACAGTGTATGAAATAAAAATTTATTGGATAGGAAACAGACTTGAGATGATGGGAGAAAAGAGTCAGTGAATTTGAGGACTGAGCAACAGAAATTTTCCAATGTAAAGACTGAGAGAAAGGGCCAGGGATTTAGCTCAGTAGTTCCGTTGCTTGCCTTGCAAGCACAAGGACCGGAGTTCGATCCCTGGTACCAAAAAAAAAAAAAAAAAAAAAAAAAAAAGGACTGAGAAAAAAAAGACTGAAAAACCCCCAGATCATTAGGGACTTCTAGGACAATATTGTAAGATATAACATTTGTCATTGCAGTCCCCAAAAGAGAAGAAATTGGTGCAAGAAAAACATTTGAAGAAATAATGTCTAAAGTTATTCCAACTTGGTGAAACAAACAAGGTTATAAAATTGAAAAAAAAAAACTATTATAATCAAACTTCCAAAAGCCAAAGGTAAGGAGTAAAATCTTGAAAGATCTTGAAAATTCCTACACAGAGCCCATGCCACAGTGGAACAACAACTTTAAAGTGCTTAAAGAAAAAAAGATTAACTGAGAATTCTATAACATTGAAAATAGGCTTTAAGTAAGATGGAGAAATAAAGATATTCTCAGGGAAGGAAGACTAAGAAATTTCATTGATAGTAGATCTGCTCTAAATGAAATGCTAAAAGAAGTTCTTTAAGCTGATGGGAAATGATACAAGAGAGAAAGTTAGAACATTAAGAATGAAGGAAGAACAAAGCCATGTCTAGATAAATGTTATAGAATATTTTTTCTTTGTAAATTCAGTGAAGTATATGACTGTTGGAAACAAGAACTGCAAGACTGGTGGAGGTTCAGTATTGTAGATGTAATGTAATTATGACATAAAAAGGGGTAAGGCTAAAGATATTGGACTTTTTGTTGTTGTTGTTTTTGACAGGGTTTTACTATGTAGTTCAGGCTGGCCGCGAACTCACTATGTAGCCCAGATTGGCCTTGAACTCATGACAATCCTCCTGGCTCAGCCTCTCAAGTGCTGGGATTACAGGCATGCACCACTATGCCTGGCCAACATCTTTTCTCCTTATACTTAATACATTTTACTGGAGTGCTAATATTAACACTAAATAGAAGGCTAAAGGAATATAGATATTTTGAAATCCTTAGCATAACCATTAAAAGTAACAAGAAATATAGATTAATGCTAATAGATTTTAATAGATAAATTATGATGAAAGATTAGAAATATCCAAATAACCCAGAAGAATACAGGAAAGGAAAAACAGGCTAATATAAGACAAAAGGGACAAATAGAAAACAAATAATAAAATGGTAGGCTCAGTCCAACCATATCAATAATTACATTATAGATAATTGCCTTAACAAAAACAGACTGTGTAAGACCAAACTTTTATAGGAAATTGTGCCATAATAAATAAAAAGTAAGATGATAGGAAAAATATACCATGAAAACATTATTCAAAATGAGCAGCTGGGCCTGTATTAATATGAAAGTTGACTTCAGAGCAAGAAAAATTACCACAGATAAAGAGGACATTACACAATAATGAAAGGATCAACTTGTTAAATCAAAATAATCCCGAATGTGTATACATCTAACCACAGAGCTTCAGAATAAATGAAGCAGAAACTGATAGAAAAGAAGAGAAATAGACAAAGCCACAGTTATATTAGAAGATTTCAGTATTCTCTCAGAACTGACAGACAAGTAGAAAAAATAATGAACCAGGATATATAAGACATGAGAAACATTCTGAACCAACTTGATCTAACTGACATAAAATACTCCATCCAACAGCAGAATACACATCCTTCTCAAGTAGACGTGGAATATTTACCAAGATAGACTATATTCTGTGAGATTAAACAATCAGTAGTAAATTTAAAATAATTGAAATCATACAAACTATATTTTTTGACCATGACAAAATTAAACGTGGATCAATAAGAAACAGATTTCTGGAAAAAAGTGTAAATATTTGGAAAATTGATCAACTGTCTTTAAATTGGTTCCAAAGAGAGTCTCAAGATAAATTGAATAATATTTTGAATTGAATGAAATGAAAATATAGCAGAAATTTGTTGATATATGGCTAAAACAATGCTATGAATGAAATTTATATTATTAAATACTTTGAGTAGGAAAGAATAAAGGTGAAAATTAATAATCTAAACTTCTACCTTAAGAAACTACAATGAATAAATGAAACACATATCAAACAGAAGGAAGAAAATAATGAAAATAATAAGAATAAAAAAATCAATAAAACAATAGAGAAAATTAATAGCTACCAATCAAATGAAAGCTGGTTCTTTGAAATGATCAATACAATTGGTAGCTTTCTAGCCAGAGAGTTAGAAAATGATTATGGATCTCTCACTTTTTAAAAAGTATTTTATTTTATTTATTTAATTTTTTTGGTTTTTTTGAGACAAAGTCTCACTTTCTACTGCAGGCTGGCCTTGAACTCACTATGTAGCCCCCTGAATGCTGAAATTATAGGCGTTTTCCATCACCCACACCTGGCTTTACATGTATTTTAGTAAGGTACTGATTATCGTTTGTCCTGAACTATTTTTTGACAAAAATGTCAATAAAAAGTTCTAGAAAATATAGTATCACCTTCCAGAACAAAGAGCAGGCAAGTTTACTGTCTGGTATAATAAAGCCTCTAGAGCAAAGGAAGTGAGGCATTCTTACTGCTCAGTATGATAGATTCTGGTGCCCTAATCTTAGTGTTCCTGTCCTGTACTACAACCCACAATTTTGATTTCATCATCTGGCCCTCTTTGTATTATTGTCTGGTGGGAATTTGCACCTAGAGAACTGCTGCAAAAGAGTGATACTCTGGCTACTGCTATTACTGCGAGTAAGAAACTAAATGTTATCTCTGACTTAGGAGTCACATGTCTTCTATGGGGATTTACAAATATGTGACATCCTGACTTCTCAGTTGACAAATAGGGTAAAATCTCCAACCCTTCACCGTTCTTGCCACATAGTGACCTAGAAAAACAAAAGAGATTCAAAGTACCGATATTATAAAATACTGATATTAAAAGAATGATAAAGAGGCTGGGGATGTAGATCTGTGGTTGAGTGCATGCTTAGCATGAACAAAGTCCTGGGTTTAATGTTTAGTACTGAAAATAAAAGGACCGTAAGGAATGAGCATTAATTTTAAGTCTGTAAATTCAATCACTAAGACAAAATGGATATACTTGAAAGATACAAATGACCAAAACTTCCTCAAAAGACACGAATAACATTTTTCTGGGTGCTATTGTGAAAGGAGTTGTTTGTCCAGTTTCTCTGTCAGTGAGTCTGTTGTTCATGTAGAGGAAAGCTATTGATTTTTGTGTGTTGACCTTGTATCCAGCTACTGTACTGAATTTGGTCATTAAGTCTACAAGACTTTTGGTGGAATTCTTGGGGTCTTCTATATAGAGGAGTATCATGTCATCTGCAAATAATGACAATTTAACTTCTTTGTTTCCTATCTTTATTCCTTTTCTTTCCTTCTTTCTTTCTTTTTTCTTTTTTTTTTTTTTTTTGGTATCAGGGATTGAACTCAAGACCTCACACTTGCGAGGCAGGCAATGGCACAACTGAGCTAAATCCCCAGCCCTCCTTTTATTATTTTCTCTTGTCTAATTGCTGTGGCTAATGGTTCCAAAACTATATTGAACAGGAGTGGTGATAGTGGACATCCTTGTCTTGTTCTTGATTTTAGTGTGAAGGATTTCAGTATTTGACCATTTAGTATGATATTGACTGTTGGTTTTTCATAGATGGCTTTTATCAGGTTGAGATAAACACTGTCTATTCCAATTTTCTGTAGGGTTTTTATCATGAATGGGTGTTGGATTTTGTCAAACGCTTTTTCTGTATCTATTGAGATGATCATATGGTTTTTGTCCTTGGCTCTACTAATATAGGTATTACATTGATTGATTTGCATATGTTGAACCATCCTGCATCCCTGGGATGAATCCTACTTGGTTAGGGTGTATGATCTTCTTGATATCTTCTGCATTCTATTTGCCAGTATCTTACTAAGGATTTTTGCATCTATGTTTATTAGTGAGATTGACCTATAGTTCTCTTTTTCAGTTGAGTCTTTCTCTGCTTTGGGGATCAAGGTGATGTTTGCTTCCAGGAATGAATTTGGGAGTATTGCTTCCCTTGCAATTTCATTGAATAATTTAAACATTAGTGGCAGTAGTTCTTCTCTAAATATCTTGTAGAATTCAGCAGTGAAGCCATCAGGACCCAGGCTTTTCTTAGTTGGTAAGTTTTTAATTACATTTTCAATTTTGTTGATTGATATTGGGTTGTTTAGAAATTTTAGGTCTTCTTTGTTCAACTTTGGTAATTCATATGTATCTAGAAATTTGTCCATTTCTTCTGTGTTTTCCATCTTATTGGTGAATCAACCTAAAAAAGGAAATCAAAGAACTCTACTCTCAAAACAACAGCACTCTGAAAAAAAAAATTCAAAGAGGATATCACAGACCCAGAAGGAAGCTCCCCTGCTGCCATCCCAAGCTCCTAGGGCAGAGAAGCTGAGCTGTGTGGGTGCCAGAAGCATCCCCCGCCCCATGGAAATGAGACGACATGTAAAAAAGCCTCAAAAACAGACTTCTGGATAACCTACAGCAACCCCAAAGGGAAACAAGATGGAACAGTCTGATACTCAACCACCTGGACTCGCTGAACTGGCAACAAAAGAGGATGTGGAAAAAATGAAATCAGAAATAATTATTCAGATAACAGCAAAGATTTTGCTCATGGTGCAAGACATGATTAATAAATCTAGAGAGGACACAGATAATAAAATAGAGGATCTGAGGAACATGATGGACTCCCAACATAGGAAACAAATGGAATCCATAAAGCAGATGCAAACAGATTTCCAGGAGATTAAAAACTCCATCGAAAGTCTGCACAGCAGAATGAACCAATGTGAGGATAGAATTTCAGATATAGAAGAAAAGATTGCAATTAGTGAGGAGGAAAAGAAAAATTGTTTTAAAATTGTAAGGTGCCATGAGAAATCAATCCAGCAGCCGCTAGACAATGCAAAGAAGAATAACATAAGACTAACTGGAGTCAATGAAGAAAGAGGAGAGAGTGCAAATGACATAAAAAAACTGTTCACAAAAGTGATGGCAGAAAGATTCCCAAGGAGGGGGAAAGAACTTGACATACAGATAAGTGAGGCATATAGGACTCCAAATAGCCTTGATCCAAAAAACTCTACACATAGGCATATAATAGTTAGGATTCCAGAAATCCAACAGAAGAAAAAATTCTACAATCAGTGAGAGAAAAGAAACAAATCACATACAAAGGAAAGCCCATCAGAATCACAGCAGACTTCTCAATGCAAATCCTCAAGGCAAGAAGAGCTTGGAGTGACATATTCCAAGCCCTAAAAACAAACAGCCTCCAACCCAGATTGATGTACCCTGCAAAACTATCTTTCAAAATTGATGGAGAAATAAGATACTTTCATGATAAAGAGAACCTCAGGAATGAATACCAAACCAGCACTCCAAAAAATTTTAGACAATACCCTAGGAAAAGACAATGAGGATCACAACCCCAGGAAACTCAGCAGAATGAATCCATTGGATTTGACAAATTAAATGCAAAGGGGGAGAATCCAACAAAAAGAAAAAGCCATGACAAGGCTTTTAAAACTTTTAACTTCATCTCCCTAATGAGTGTATAATTCAATCTCGTTATTGTACTGATTCATATTTTTCTGATTCTAGAGTTGCACACCTTTCCTTGTGCTGTACTGGCTATTTATCATCTTCTTATGTCTACTT
This sequence comes from Heterocephalus glaber, assembly GCF_053883595.1. Taxonomy (NCBI): domain Eukaryota; kingdom Metazoa; phylum Chordata; class Mammalia; order Rodentia; family Bathyergidae; genus Heterocephalus; species Heterocephalus glaber. Next base: position 46,436,331 of record NW_028258324.1, on the reverse strand, counting down.
TTTAATTGGGTTGTCTATTAATGAGCTCTAAGAATTCTTTATATATTCTGGTCATAGGTTATATGCATTGTAAATATGGTCTGTCTAGGGACTACTTTTCATTTTAATGCTGTCATTTAAAGTTCTAAATTTTGATGGAATCTCATTTATCAATTTTTTTCTTTTATACATCATGTCTTTTGTATACTAGGTAGTTCTTGCCTATTCTGAATTCATAAACATTTTCCCTTATAATTTCTTCTTAAAGTTTTATACTTTTAGGCTTTCATATTTAGGTTCACAGATCTCTTAAAGTTATTTTTATGTATGGAAATGAAGGGTTGAGGTAATTTTTTATATACGGATACCAGATGTTCTAGTGCCATTTGCTGAAAACACTATCTATTCCTTGGCTCTTGAATTGAGTTTATATTCTATAAAATGCTAATGGTAAATAATCTTTCAAAACTCAGTGGACCATATATAAGTGGTTCTATTTCTAGATTCCCTGTTTTATTCAAATGATCTATATGTCTTTCCTTACACCAACACTGCCTTGATTACTGTAGTTTTAGAAGAACTCTTAAAATCAGGCACTAAACATCTTCCAACACTGTGTTTGTTGTTTTTTCTTTTTTTTAACTTTTCTAGGTCCTTTGTACTCCTACCTAACTTTTAAATTTCAATATCCAATTCTTCATTTATAGCAAGTACACACAGACCTGAATTTGTATATATACCTTGTGTTTTCTAATCCTGCTAAATTCAAATACAAGTTCTAGGGGCTCCTGGAGATATCTTAGTATTTTCTCTGTAGATGATCATTTCATCTACATATAAAGATTTTGCTTCTACCTTGCCAATCCTATCCTAATTGTGTCATTTTATTGCCAGACTATCTTGGTGGGGCCTAGGTTTCAAAGTTTAATGGACAGATAAAGAGTAAGCATATCTGCCCTTGTTCCCCACCTTAAGGAGAAAGCATTGTATCTTCTCCATTCATATAAGGCGTTCTCGCTGGAAGTATGGAGTACATGTCTTTAATCTGTTGAGAAGGTTCTGTTCTACTTCTAGTCTCCTGATAGCTTTTACCATGAACAGCTGTGGAATTTAGTCCAATACTTTTTCTCCAACTAGTGACAGGATCATATGGCTTTTTCCTTTCCTCTGTTAAAATGATGACTTTTGGGGGTGGATCTCCCAATGCTGAACCAACACTGCCGTCCCTATAACAAAACCACTTTCTACATCCTGCCAGATCTGACTTCTAAGAGTTTGTTTTGTTAAACAAATTTCTATCTATGTTCATACTTTTTTCTTCTATCATCTTCATCCAGTTTTAGGATTAGCACAATGTTGAGTTCCTAAAATGAGGGGAGAAGTGTTCCTTTTGTTTTCTGCTTTAAATGTTTGATATAATTTATCAGTTAAAATGTATATGAGCCTGCTGTTGTCATATAGGTAGGTTTTCAAGCTAGGAATATACTTTCTTTAATAGGTACTATTCAAATTTTATATTTCCTCCAGAGGTAGTTTCATTAATTTGTCTTCCAAGGTACTTCTTAGAAGTTGTCCAATTTATTTCAAAACAGATTTTTGTAATATGCTTTCTCTATCCTTTTAAATTCTGTAAAATCTGTGGTAATGTCTCCTAGATCTTGATATTGTAATTTTAAAAATGTATAATTGATATTGTGTAACAGGAAGAAAAGGTCTAAAGGAGCAGGGGAAGTAGGAGGGGTAGGGGAAAGGAAAGAAGGGAAAAGAAAAAATATGAGAAGAGGAAAAAAGTGGAAACAAGGTCTTTGCAAATAGGAAAGGGTGGAGGGGGTGAAGGGAGGGCAGGGGAAAGGGAAAAAAAAAGAACCAAGATACTCACGTAATGGTACAAGATCCCAATGATGTATGTAGCTGTATTTTATACCAAAAATGTAACAATAAAGTTAATGGGGAAAAAAAGAGGATATCAGAAAATGGAAAGACATCCCTTGCTCATGCGTAGGAAGAACCAGTACAGTGAAAATGGCCATACTTCCAAAACTGCTATATAGAGTCAATGCAATCCCAATTGAAATTCCAGCAGCATACTTCACAGAACTTGAGAAAACAATCCAAAAATTCATTTGGAACAAGAAGAGACCTAGAATAGCAAAAGCAATTCTAGGCAACAAAGTCAAGGTAGGGGGTATCACAACCCCCAACTTGAAACTATACTACAAAGCTACTGTGATGAAAAACAGCATGGTACTGGCAAAGAAACAGACCTGAGGATCAGTGGAACATATTAGAAGATGGAGAAACAACCTCAGACTCACTTAGCCACCTCATCTTTGACAAAAGAGCCAAACACCCTCACTGGAGGAAAGATAGGCTCTTTAATTAACAGTGCTGGAAAAATTTGGTTTCAACTTGCCAAAGACTAAAGCTGGACCTATATCTCTCATCATGCACTAAACTAAAATCTAAACGGATTAAAGATCTAAATGTTAAAACAGAAACACTAAGCCGCCTGGAAGAGAGTTTAGGAAAGAACTCTTGAAGACATTGGTGTAGGAAAAGATTTTATGAATAAAACCTCAGTTGCCCACGAACTGGCACAAACAATCAACAAGTGGGATCTCTTCGTATTAAAAATCTTCTGCACAGCAAGAGAAATCACCAACAGTGTGAAGCGACAGCCCACAATGTGGGAAAATTTTTTTTACCAGGTGTTCTTCAGATAAAGGTCTACTATCTAGATATATAAAGATCTTAAAAAAAATCAGACCTCCTAAATTTAAAGACCTAATCCAAAAATGGGCATCTGAAATGAACAGACATTTCTCAGACAAAGAAGTAGAAACATCAAATAAACATATGAAAAAATGTTCACCATCACTGGTCATTCAAGAGATGCAAATGAAAACAACACCAAGATGCCACCTCACCCCAGAAAGAATGGCTGGCATCACGAAATCAACCAGTAACAAATGTTGGTGGGGCTGTGGGGAAAAAGGAAGCCTTCCACCATTGGCGGGATTGTAGACTGGTGCAACCACTGTGGAAATCATTATGGAGATATCTCAAAAAAACAAAAAAACTAAGATTAGAGGTCCCATTTGATTTAGCTATTTCCCTGCTGGGTATCTTCCCAAAAGAATTAAAAGAATCATACCACAGCAATATATGTGCACCCATGTTCATAGTGGAACAGTTTGTAATAGCTTAAACTTGGAAACAGCCCAGTTGCCTATCAACTGGAGACTGAATAAAGAAAATGTGGGTTTGTAAAAAAATAAAATGGAGTACTACTCAGCCATAAAGAATGAGAAACTAGAGACATTTATAGCTAAATGGATGCACATTGAGTCCATACTCTAAAGTGAAATAAATAGGACACACATGTATAAATACCGAATAGTTTTTTTGGTATGAGAAACTAAAAATGTAAATAAGGATCAAAATGTATAAATGCGAATGTGAAGTAGGAAGAAAAGGTTCAAAGAGGAAGGGGAAGTGGGAGGAGTAGGGGAGAGGAAAGAAGTGAAAGGAATGAATATGAGAAAATGAAAAAATGGAAACAAAGTCTTTGCAAATAGGGAGGGATTGGAGGGGTTGAAGGGAGGGCAGGGGAAGGGTGAAAACTAAGAACCAAGAGAGATTATGTAAAGGTGCAAATTTCCAATGATGAATGTCTTATATTGTATACCTAAAATGTACCAATAAAATTAATGAAAAAAATGACATGGATAACATGAAGAGTCCTATGTTTTTGGGTTTTTTTTTGGTACTGGGGATCAAACTCAGGACTGGGCTTGCAAGGCAAGTGCTATGCCACAGAGCTAAATCCCCAGCCCAGTCCTATGTCTTTTTTTTCCCATTAAGTTTATTGGTACATTTTGAGTATAAAATACAGTTACATACATCATTGGGATCTTGTACCATTACATGAGTATCTTGATTCTTTTTTTTTCCCTTTCCCCTGCCCTCCCTTCACCCCCTCCACCCTTTCCTATTTGCAAAGACCTTGTTTCCACTTTTTTCCTCTTCTCATATTTTTTCTTTTCCCTTCTTTCCTTTCCCCTACCCCTCCTACTTCCCCTGCTCCTTTAGACCTTTTCTTCCTGTTACACAATATCAATTATACATTTTTAAAATTACAATATCAAGATCTAGGAGACATTACCACAGATTTTACAGAATTTAAAAGGATAGAGAAAGCATATTACAAAAATCTGTTTTGAAATAAATTGGACAACTTCTAAGAAGTACCTTGGAAGACAAATTAATGAAACTACCTCTGGAGGAAATATAAAATTTGAATAGTACCTATTAAAGAAAGTATATTCCTAGCTTGAAAACCTACCTATATGACAACAGCAGGCTCATATACATTTTAACTGATAAATTATATCAAACATTTAAAGCAGAAAACAAAAGGAACACTTCTCCCCTCATTTTAGGAACTCAACATTGTGCTAATCCTAAAACTGGATGAAGATGATAGAAGAAAAAAGTATGAACATAGATAGAAATTTATTTAACAAAACAAACTCTTAGAAGTCAGATCTGGCAGGATGTAGAAAGTGGTTTTGTTATAGGGACGGCAGTGTTGGTTCAGCATTGGGAGATCCACCCCCAAAAGTCATCATTTTAACAGAGGAAAGGAAAAAGCCATATGATCCTGTCACTAGTTGGAGAAAAAGTATTGGACTAAATTCCACAGCTGTTCATGGTAAAAGCTATCAGGAGACTAGAAGTAGAACAGAACCTTCTCAACAGATTAAAGACATGTACTCCATACTTCCAGCGAGAACGCCTTATATGAATGGAGAAGATACAATGCTTTCTCCTTAAGGTGGGGAACAAGGGCAGATATGCTTACTCTTTATCTGTCCATTAAACTTTGAAACCTAGGCCCCACCAATATAGTCTGGCAATAAAATGACACAATTAGGATAGGATTGGCAAGGTAGAAGCAAAATCTTTATATGTAGATGAAATGATCATCTACAGAGAAAATACTAAGATATCTCCAGGAGCCCCTAGAACTTGTATTTGAATTTAGCAGGATTAGAAAACACAAGGTATATATACAAATTCAGGTCTGTGTATATTTGCTATAAATGAAGAATTAGATATTGAGTTTCTCTCCACAGGTCAGCGAAGCAGCCTCAGGCTCTTCGTCTGTGTTCTGGTTCTTGCCCATGGCATGGTGTGGTCCCGGGAGCGGCATGGAGCCCCGCCTTCATCCCGTGATCTCCTTAGCCATGCGGGCGCCTGCAAGGCCCAATTCCACCCCCACCCCCCACAGCTCTTCTGCTACCTGGTCCCTCACTACAGAGGCACAGGGGATTATACTTCACATAGTTAAATGTGATAGATTAATAACTACCACAAATTGTCATTTTCTAAGCTGCGCTTGATACTATGGTATTGCTGATTGCAACATTTGGCCTAACATGTTGGGATTGATCTAATCAGTTTTCCTTCCTGGTATAAGGAAAATAAAATAGCCTCAGAGTCTTTAGAGCCTCAAAACCTAAACACAAGCCATATCTGGAAGACACCTCTGAAAAGCAATCATTCCACAGGCGTTTTAAACACAAGCAACAATGATATGTGCATTAAGCAATTTTCAAATATCAACCCAGGAATTAAACCAAGGACAGTACCAAAAAGAAAAATGAGGAGACATTTAAGCAAGGCACAAATGCAGGCTTACATGCCACAAAAAGGAAACTCTGGGGGAAATGAGGTGGAAAAGTCAGATAATCAACCACCTGGACACCCTGAACTGATAGCACAGGAAGTAACAAAGCAGATACATGAGGCTCTAGAAAAATTCAAAGCAGAAATAATCTCCCAGATAAATACAGAGATGGTGAGTAGAGTGAAAGACATGATTAGAGGCTCTAGAGCAGAAACAGACAAGAAAATAGATGAGATCAGAAACATGCTGGAAGCCATGAATGCCTAGCATAAGAAAGACATGGAAACCAAGATCGCCCAACATAAGAAAGAAACAGAATCCATGAAACAGATTCAAACAGATATTCAGGAGATTAAAAACTCCATTGCAAGCATGCAGAGCAGACTAAGAGAATCTGAAGACAGAATATCAGATATAGAAGACAGAATCACAGTTAAGGACCATGAAAACAGAGATTTCTTAAAGATAGTAAGGGATCATGAGAAATCAATCCAACAGCAGCTGGATGATGCAAAGAAGAATAACATAAGACTGATAGGAGTCCACAAAAAAACAGGAGAAAGTACAATTGACATAAAAAACTGTTCACAGAAGTAATAGTAGAAAACTTCCCAGACAGAGGTGGAGAATTGGACACACAGATAAGTGAGGAATATAGAACTCCACCCAGCCACGATAAAAAAAAAAATCTACACCTAGGCATATAATAGTCAAGATCCCAGAAACCTAACAGAAGAACAAAATTCTACAGGCAGTTAGAGAAAAGAAACAAATCACCTACAAAAGAAAGTCCATCAGAATCATGGCAGATTTCTCAACACAAACCCTCAAATCAAGGAGAGCCTGGAGTGAAGTATTTCAAGCCCTAAAAGAAAATAACTTCCAACCTAGACTGTTGTATCCAGCAAAATTATCTTTCAAAATCGATGGGGAAATTAGATACTTTCATGACAAAGAACACCTGAGAAATTTCATGAACACCAAACCAGCACTCCAAACAATTTTATGCAATATCCTAGAAAAAGACAATGAAGGTCACAACTCCATACAGAGAGAAGACACCATGCAAGGTAAGCCACTAAAGGGAAAGGGGGAAAAAAAAGAAAAGAGCCAACAACAATAAAACATCATGGCAAGAATGAGTCAGTATCTCTCAATTATAACTGTCAATGTTAATGGCCTCAATTCACCAATCAAAAGAAACAGACTGACAGAATGGATTAAGAAGCAAAACCCAGCAATATGCTGCATACTAGAAACACACCTAACTCAAAAGGAAATTCATAGACTGAAAGTAAAAGGGTGGAAATCTGTTCTCCACGTGACAGGATCCCAGAAAAAAGCAGGGGTTGCAATCTTATTTGCAGACAAAGTAGATTTCAAACCAAAACTAATTAAGAGAGACAAAGATGCTCACTACCTCCTTGTGAAAGGAACAATCCAAGAGGAAGAGATGACAATCCTAAATATTTATGCACCAAATACGAATGCCCCCAACTATACAGAACAAATATTAATGGACATTAAAAACCAAATAAGCACTAACACAGTTTTAGTGGGGGACCTCAACAGCCCTCTATCACAAATAGACAGATCATCTAGGAAAAAAATTAATAATGAAATTCTAGAACTGAACCAAGCTATTGAACAAATGGACTTAAGAGATGTTTATAGAGTGTTCCACCCCAAAAAATCAGAATACACATTCTTTTCAGCTGCACACGGGTCATTCTCCAAAATAGATCACATGCTAGCTCATAGGGCAAATCTAAGTAAATGTAAAAGAATTGAAGTTATCCCCTGTATATTATCAGACCATAGTGCAATAAAATTGGAGATCAATAACATAAGAAACTGCAGAACACCCACAATCACATGGAAATTGAATAGCACTCTTCTGAACAACCAATGGGTTACAGAGGAAATTAAAGAAGAAATTAGACAGTTTCTACAAGTAAATGATAATGCCAGTACAACATACAGGAATCTGTGTGACAAAATGAAAGCAGTTCTACATGGGAAATTCATAGCAGTGAATGCCCATATTAGGACAACAGAGAGAACTCAGTTAAATAACCTAATGTAGAACCTCAAGCTCCTAGAAAAAGAAGAGCATAACAAACCCAAAGCTCATACAAGAAAGGAAATTATAAAGATCTGAGCAGAAATCAATGCAATGGAGACTAAGAAAATGTTACAGAAAATCAATGAATCAAAGAGCTGTTTTTTTGAAAGAATAAATAAAATCAATAAGCCTTTAGCCAACCTTATCAAAAAAAGGAAAGAAAAGGCTCAGATCCGTGCAATTAAGAATGAAAAAGGTGAAGCCCCAACAGATCCAGCAGAAATTCAGAGGATCATCAATACCTACTTTGAGAACCTGTACTCTAATAAAATGGAAAACACAGAGAAATAGATTCTTAGGTACATACAAATCACCAAAGTTAAATGAAGAAGATATAGAAATTCTAAACACCCCAATAAAAATGAGTGAAATTGAAAATGTAATAAAAAATTTACCATCAAAGAAAAGCCCAGGTCCTGATGGGTTCACTGCTGAAGTCTACAAGATGTTTAAAGAAGAGCTATCACCATTATTTTTTAAACTCATCAAGGAAATTGAAAGGGAAGCAAGGCTTCCAAATTCTTTCCTGGAAGCAAGTGTTACTTTGATTCCAAAACCAGGGAAAGACCCAACCCAAAAAGAGAACTACAGACCAATCTCCCTAGTGAACATAGATGCAAAAATCCTCAACAAGATACTGGCAAACAGAATACAGTGGGTCATCAAGAAGATCATACACTCTGACCAAGTTGGATTTATCCCAGGGATGCAAGGATGGTTCAACATCCATAAAGCAATAAATGTAATACACTATATTAACAGAGTCAAGGACAAAAACCATATGATCATCTCAATAGATGCAGAAAAGGCATTTGGCAAAATCCAGCACCCATTCATGATAAAAACCCTACAGAAAATTGGAATAGAAGATCTTTATCTCAACCTGATTAAGGCTATCTATGAAAAATCAACAGTCAACATCATACTAAATGGTCAAAAACTGAAAACTTTCATGCTAAAATCAAGAACAAGACAAGGATGCCCACTATCACCACTTCTGTTCAATATTGTTCTGGAAACATTAGCCATAGCAATTAGACAAGAGAAAGAAATAAAAGGAATAAAGATAGGAAAGGAAGAAGTGAAACTGTCATTATTTGCTGATGATATGATACTTTACATACAAGACCCAAAAAACTCAGTCAAAAGCCTTCTAGACCTAATTGACAGATTCAGTAGAGTAACTGGATACAAGGTCAACACTCAAAAGACAATAGCCTTCTTACACACAAATAGCAGACCCATTGAGAGAGAAATTCGGGAAATAATTCCTTTTACAATAGCATCTAAAAAAATGAAATATCTAGGAATCAACCTCACAAAGGAAGCAAAAGGCCTCTACACTGAAAACTACAGCACTCTGAAGAAGGAGATCGAAGAGGATATAAGAAAATGGAAAGATAGCCCTTGTTCCTGGGTAGGAAAAATCAATATAGTGAAAATGGCCATATTTCCAAAGCTACTATATAGATTTAATGCAATACTGATTGAAATTCCAACAATATACTTCACAGAACAAGAGAAAACAATCCAAAAATTCATTTGGAAGCAGAAGAAACCTAGAATAGCAAAAGCAATTCTGGGCAACAGAGACATGGCTGGGGGTATCACAATCCCCAACTTGAAACTATACTACAAAGCTACTGTGGTAAAAACAGCATGGTACTGGCAAAGAAACCGACCCGAGGATCAGTGGAATAGATTAGAAGATCCAGAAACAACTCCAGACATACTCAGCCACCTCATCTTTGACAAAGGACCCAATTTCCCTCATTGGAGAAAAGATAGCCTGTTCAATAAATGGTGTTGGAAAACCTGGATTTCAACCTGCCAAAGATTAAAACTAGACCCATACCTATCCCCATGCATTGAACTAATGTTGAAGTGGATTAAAGAGCTAAATATCAACCCAGAAACAGTAAATTTGCTAGAAGATAAGTTAGGTAGAACTCTCAATGATATTGGCATAGGAAAAGACTTTGTGAACAAATTTTCAGTAGCATGGGAACTAGCACAAAGAATCAACAACTGGGACTTTATCTTATGAAAAAGCTTCTGCACTGCAAGAGAAACTACCAATAGAGCTAAGAGACAACCTACAATATGGGAAGAAATTTTTAGCAGCTGTACCTCAGACAAAGGTCTACTATCTAGAATATATAAAGAATTGAAAAAAATCAGACCCCCCAAATTCAAAGACCCAATTCAAAAATGGGCATCTGAAATGAACAGACATTTCTCAGACAAAGAAGTAAAAACAGCAAATAAATATATGAAAAAGTGTTCAACATCACTGGTCATTTGAGAGATGCAGATGAAAAGAACACTGAGATTCCACCTCACCCCACAAAGAATGGCTGCTATCAAGAAATCAACCAATAACAAGTGCTGGTGGGGGTGTGGAGAGGAAGGAACCCTTATTCATTGTTGGTGGGAGTGCAGACTGGTGCAACCACTCTGGAAATTCATATGGAGATACCTCAAAGAACTAGGACTAGAGGTCCCATTTGACCCAGCTATTCCCCTACTGGGTATCTTCCCCAAAGAATTAAAAGAATCATACCACAGTGATATATGTGCACCTATGTTTATAGCAGCACAGTTTGTAATAGCTAAGGTTTGGAAATGGCCCAAGTGCCCATCAACTGGAAACTGGATAAAGAAGATGTGGGTTTTTTAAAAATAAAATGGAGTACTACTCAGCCATAAACAATGAGAAACTACAGTCATTTATAGCCAAATGGATGCATATTGAGGCCATACTCTTAAGTGAAATAAATAGGACACACATGTGTTAATACCAAATAGTCTCTCTAGTGTGAGAAACGGAAAGTGTAAATAAGGATGAAAATGATTAAAATGAATAATTAATAATTTGAAATAGGAAAAGGTCCAAGGGTGGAGGGGTGGTGGGAGGGGAAGGGGAAAGGGAAGAAAGGAAAGGAAAAATTATGAGAAAGAAAAAAAATGGAAACAAAGTCTATGTAAATAGGGAAGGGTGGTGGGGGTGAAGGGCGCATAGGTAATGGGGAAAAAAATAAGAACTAAGATACATCATGTTCAGGTACAAACACCCAATGATAAATGTAAATGTATTGTATACCTAAAATGTATCAATTAATATATAAATAAATAAAAAGAAAAAATAAAATGAACTGGAGCCAACAAGATGAAATATAACAGTGACTTTGGTAAAACAGCTTAAATTACATGAAGTTCTAAAATTGCCATGGCACATGGCAGACTCACGTGGAACTCATCATCAACAAAAGCCCCCAAGTCTTCCTCCATGCTGTCAAATCAGGTCTTTCTCATGCTCTACTTTAAAATTATTAGACATTAAAAATCATTTGCTGGTTTTGACTCCAAAAAAACAAAAAACCCCAGCAACAACAAGAAAAGAATTGGATATTGACATTTAAAAGTTAGGTAAGAGGACAAAGGACCTAGAAAAATAAAAAAAAAAAAAAAGAAAGAAAAAGTGTTGGAAGACGTTTAGTACATAATTTTAAGTCTTCCTCTATCGCTACAGTAATCAAGGCAGTGTTGGTGTAAGGAAAGACATATAAATCATTTGAATAAAACAGAGAATCTAGAAATAGAACCACACATATATGGTCCACTGAGTTTTGAAAGATTATTTAACATTAACATTTTATAGAATATAAACTCAATTCAAGAGCTGAGGAAAAGAGTGTTTTCAGCAAATGGCACTAGAACACCTGGTATCTGTATATAAAAAATTAACCTCAACCCTTTATTTCCATACATAAAAATAACTTGAAAAGATCTATGAACCTAAATAAGAAAGCCTAAAAGTATAAAACTTTAAGAAGAAATTATAAGGGAAAATGTTTATGAATTTAGGGTAGGCAAGAACTTCCTAGGATACAAAAGACATGATACATAAAAGAAAAAAATTAATAAATGAGATTCCATGAAAATTTAGAACTTTAAATGACATCGTTAAAATGAAAAGTAGTCCTTAAACAGACCATATTTGCAATGCATATAACCTATGACCAGAATATATAAAGAACTCTTAGAGCTCATTAATAGACAACCCAATTAAAAAGTAGACATAAGAAGATGATAAATAGCCAGTACAGCACAAGGAAAGGTGTGCAATACTAGAATCAGAAAAATACTAATCATGAACAATTACAAGATTGAATTATATACTCATTAGGGAGATGAAGTTAAAAGTTTTAAAAGCCTTGTCATGGCTTTTTCTTTTTGTTGGATACTCCCCCTTTGCATTTAATTTGTCACGCCCAACAGATTCATTCTGCTGGGCTTCCTGGTGTTGTGATCCTCATTGTCTTTTCCCAGGATATTGTCTAAAATTTTTTGGAGTGCTGGTTTGGTACTCATGAAGTTCCTAAGGTGCTCTTTATCATGAAAGTATCTTATTTCTCCATCAACTTTGAAAGAGAGTTTTGCAGGGCACATAAATCTGGGTTGGAGGCTGTTTTCCTTTAGGGCTTGAAATACATCACTCCAAGCTCTTCTTGCCTTGAGGGTTTGCATTGAGAAGTCTGCTGTGATTCTGATGGGCTTTCCTTTGTATGTGATTTGTTTCTTTTCTTTCACTGCTTGTAGAACTTTGTTCTTTTGTTGGCTTTCTGGAATCCTAATTATTATATGCCTATGTGTAGATTTTTTTTGATCAAAGCTATTTGGAGTCCTATATGCCTCATTTATCTGTATGTCAAGTTCTTTTCCCCTGCTTGGGAAGTTTTCTGCCATCACTTCTGTGAACAGCTTTTTTATGTCATCTGCACTCTCTCCTGTTTCTTCATTGACTCCAATTAGTCTTATGTTATTCTTCTTTGCATTGTCTAGCAGCTGCTGGATTGATTTCTCGTGTTCCTTTACAATTTTAAAGCAATTTTTCTTTTCCTGGTCACTAATTGCAATCTTTTCTTCTATATCTGAAATTCTATCCTCACATTGGTTTATTCTGCTGCATAGACTTTCAATGGAGTTTTTAATCTCCTGGAAATTTGTTTGCATCTGTTTTATGAATTCCATTTGTTTCCTATGTTGGGATTCCATCATGTTCCTCAGATCCTCTATTTTTTATTGGTGTCCTTTCAAGATTTATTAATCATGTCTTGCACTACGGGCACAATCTTTGCTGTTATCTGGGATATTATTTCTGATTTCATTTTTTCCAGATCCTCTTTTGTTTCCAGTTCAGCGAGTCCAGGTGGTTGAGTATCAGATTGTTCCATCTTGTTTCCCTTTGGGGTTGCTGTAGGTGATCTGGAAGTCTGTTTTTGAGGTTTGTTTATGTGTCTTCTCATTTACGGGGCCGGGGTGGGGGTGCTTCTGGAGCCTGCGCAGCTCACCTTCTCTCCTCTAGGAGCTTGGAATGGCATCAGGGGAGCCTCTTCCTGAATGCTGGGATTGGCTCACCTTCTCTGCTCCAGGGAGCTTGGCATGGCAGTGGGGGAGCCTCTTCCAGGACGCTGGGATTGGCTCACCCTCTCTGCCTTAGGAGCTTGGAATGGCAGCGGGGGAGCCTCTTCCTAGATGCTGGGATTGGCTCACCTTCTCTGGCCTAGGAGCTTGGAATGGTGGCAGGGGAGCCTCTTCCTGGATGCTGGGATTGGCTCACCTTCTCTCAGTCCTATGTCTTTTAAAGAAAGTGTATTTGTATTTTAAAAACCTTCCAGTGAGAAAATCTGCATGAACCTTGTCCAGATTGTTTGAATGATGAACTCTACCATTTACAGAAGAAAATGGTATCAGGGCCGGTGATTTAGTTCAGTGGTAGTATGCCTGCCTCACAAGCTCAAGGTCCTGAGTTCGATCCCCAGTACAAAAAAAAAAAAGAAAAGAAAAAGAAAATGATATCAGTTTTATGGAATTTCTTCTAGAAAACAGAAGATCTTGATGTTTTCCCCATCTTGTTTCATAAAGCCAACATTATCCTGATACTAAAGCCAGGTAAAGATATTAGGAAAAAAGAAATCTATAGACAAATATCCTTCATGAACATATACACTAAATACTCAACAAAACATAAGCAATAGCCAATCAACAATACATAAAAAGAATAACATATCACAACCAGGCAGGGTTTGTCCCAGAAATGCAAGGTGGATTCAATATCCAAAAATCAGTGAATGTAATTCATTATATAAGCAGCTCAAAGGAAAAGTCATTTGATCAAATTAGTAGATGAAGAAGAATCACTTGACAAAATTCAACATGTATTCACAATGAAATCTCTCAGCAACCAAAGAATAGAGGAGAACTCCTTAGCCTTACTACCACCATCAGCAAAAATTCTGTAGTTGATATACTACTTCCTGGTGAAAGAATACTTTCCCAAGACTGGGAAGTAGACAAGGCATCCAATGTCACTTCTATTCAACATCAGACTGGATACTTTAGACAACACAATGAAGATAAAAAGAAATAAAAGGGATATAGATGAGAAAAAAACTATATCTACTCCCACATTTGTCTGCAAAGAAAATCTGAAGACATCTAGAAAATATGTATATAGGTATATAAGAATGTATTTTATTTAACATTTGTATATATCTAACAAAATTATATATATCATATAATAAATATAGGTATATATACCAAATATATGCAGATCTATATGCTAAAAATCTATATGTGAATTTTTATTTATAATCACTGAAAACTAGAAACATCCTAAATAACCTTTATCTGGTACAAACTGTGGTACATCCACCTACATTAAAAAATACTATTTTGTTTTTACATATAACAACATGAATGAGTCTCAAGTGCATTATTTTGAGTGAAAGAAGCCAATCTCAAAAGGCTACACAAAGTATGTATCTTATGTAATTTTAGTTGCTGCCGCACAATACCGTAAACTTGATAATTTGTAAGCAACAGAAATTTATTGCTTACAGTTCTAGAGACTAGGACATCCAAGATCAAAGTGTCAGGATATTAAGTGTCTGGTGAAGGCCTGCTGCCCATACATGATGCTTTGCATATGTACATCTTCATATGGTGGAAGGAGCAAACCTCTCTTTGGCCTCTTCTTTGAGATCACTAATCCTCTTCATGAGGGCTCTTCCCTCGCAATTTGATTACTTCCCACAGACCCCACCCTTTAATTCTATCACATTGGGGATTACATTTCAACATATCAATTTTTTATTGGTACATGTTTGCAGCACATAACGATTATATTCCTTTTGGGGAGTTGGTGCATGTACACAACACATTTTAGTTCTTTTTCTCATTCCCCTTCCCTTTCTTTCCTTCCCCCTCCCTCCATCTCTTGGTCTCCTTCCCTTATGCAAAGACTTATCTTTGTATTTCCTATTATCTTTTATTTTTCTCTTTATTTATATTTTGAGTTTCTCATATAACAGAAACCACTCAATATTTAAGGTTGTGGGTCTGATCTATTTCACTTAATATTATGGTTTTAAGTGCATCCATTTTCCTACAAATGACTCAAGTTTATCCTGCTTTAATATAAGTTTTGGAAGAACACATTCAGACCATAGCATCAAGCTTCTATTTATATAACATAATGTCTGGCAAGGCAAAACTGCAGGGATGACATGCAGATCAGTGGTTGCCAGTATTTTCTGGTTGAGAAGGAGTAGCCTAAGAAAAAATTTTGGAATTATGAGGCTGTTCTGTCTCAATTGCAGTGGCAATTATACTATTCGATGCATTTTTCAAAACTTAGAAACTAAATACCAAAATGAATGCATTTTACTGTATATAAATTTTAAAAATCCAAAGTACTTCAAGGATATTAATAGAATATTGGACTTGAAAAAACTAAGACAAATATTTTGAAGTTTTGCAACATTTGTTGACAAGGGCGAGCTTTATTAACTCAATTTGAAGAAGTACGAGTAGGGCCTGGTGTCCCATTCCTGCAATCCCAGCACTTTGGGAGGCTGAGGGAGGAGAGTCAGGGGTTTGAGCCCAACTTGGGCAATTTAGCAACTTAGCGAGGTCCTGTCTCAAAATACAAAAGAACAAAAGGGGTGGGATGTAGATCAGTGTGGAGGCCTTGGGTTCAGTTCTGTATTGGTCATTTTCCTGTCACTGTGACAAAATAGCTGAAATCCACAATTGAAAAAGAGAAAAGTTTATTTGGCTCACAGTTTCCAGTGGCTTCAGTGGGTTTGGTCCAAAGTTGCCTGGCTCCAAAACAGAAATGCACGGAAGGGCATGGCAGATGAAAGCTGTCCAACCCATGACAGCAAGGAAGGGAAGAATGAGAGAGACACACAGAGAGACAGAGACAGAGACAGAGGGAGTGGGAGAGGGAGAAATAGATACAGAGAGAAGGAGCTGGGGACAAGAACACACTCTTCCAGGTCACATGCCCAGGGACCCGCCTCTTCTGAAGAGTCCCACCTCTGAACAGCACAGTCAGCTACGAACTCCTCAATGAACCAATCCACTGATGAGTATGGAACCCCTATGATCCAATCATCTTCCAAAAGCCCCACCTCTCTATGTGAGACTTTGAGGTATATTTTAGATGTAAAGCATAACAAGTCCTCAGTACTGCAAAAAATTATACAAGTTCTTACTTTGAAATCAATGATTTATACTTATATTTTCACTACACTTTACATAGTTTCAGTGTTCTATAAGTTAAGCTCAAACATGTCTGCAAGTTGGTACTGCCTATCTGCTCAGATAAATAAACACTGTTACTTCCCTTTATCACAGCTTCGAGAAAGTCTGCAAATGAGCATTTTAGAATAGTTTTTCTTTCTCTTTGATAATGGTTTCTGATGACTTCTATTCTTCAATTTCCCTGAAAATTGAAGAAAACAAAACCAATGGGGAAGACATTTTGGAAAAGATGGCATTGGATTAATATCTTAAAGCAGATAATAGAATAAACTCCAAGTTTATCAACGATTTAAGTGTAAAAAATGAAACTGAGATACTGCAGGAAAAAAAACATGGTGGGTTTATTTATAAACCTTGAGTTAGAAAAGTCTTTCTATCTATCATTCAAAATCCAAAAACCACAAAAGAAAAGATCAAGTTCAGCTACAGTCATGAAAAATTTCTTTATAGCAAAAACAACCTAAAAGTAAAAGAGTGACAAACTGAGTAAAATATTTGCCATTCATGTCACAAACAAAAGGCCGATTCCCCAAGAACTTCTAGAAATTTAGAGGACAACGATTCAATAAAAAATAGTAAAGAATATGAACATATAGTTTACAGAAAAATAAATACAAATTTCTCTTTAAATTAAATTGCTCAACTTTACTTACAAAAAGAAAGTCCCCTAATTTAAACTGTACTAGAATATCTTGAAGAAAAAGGAGGAAAGTGGTGTCATCCCTATAAAGGGGCATTTGGCAATATATAGCAAATTTCTTTGACCCAGAGAAAAAGGTCATATGAAGCTACTTATTTCAGGTCTGTTTTTAATAGCAAAGGGACTACTGGAAACAGAGAATGTTGAATAAAATATACTGCACGCACATAATGAAGTACTAAGCTGTAGTAAAAGGAATGAAGACTATATACTGCTATGAAATGGGCTCCAGAGATACTAAGCGGAAAAAAGTATATATTATGTGCCATTGTTATTTTAAGGAAAAATATGTGTGTGTGTGTGTGTGTGTTTGTGTGTGTGTTTCTTGGCTTGCTTATATTTTTAAAAAGCCCAGCAACAATGGAAACTTGGTAGGAAGAATTCCAGGGTGGCTGCTAATATTTCACCCTGGTATTTATTATTTGTGTACTCTCTCCTTGTGTATATGTGGAGCTAATCAATATGCTGCTCCTCTGCTGTCCTAGAAGAAAAAAAAAACCAGCCATGTTATGTTGTGAACTGAATATGAAGGGGGCCACATGACTGGAACCTGAGGTGGCCCCAAGTTACTGGGAACAACCCCCAGGCAACAGCCAGCAAAACCACAGGGACCTCAGTCCTACAACCAGATGAAAATGAATGAGCTTGAAAGAGGATGGTAACCTCTAGAGAGACTGGAGTCCTGATGACACTTTGGTTTCAGCTTGGTGATGTCTTGAACAGAAAACCCCATTACACCCTGCTCAGCCTACAGAAACTAGTAAACACACTTTGTTTAAAGACACTAGATTTGTGATAAGTTGTTACGTGATACAGAGGCATAAATTTAAAAATTCAGAAAGCTTAATGGAAAAGGTAGAGGAGCAGGGGAATAAAGTTTCTCAATTTTTTATAGTTTTGAATTTTAAGCCATGTAAATATATATTATCTACTTAATATAAATTTAAATAGAAAAGACAGAAAACAAAACTCTTCACTGAGCATTGAGAAGTTGCTGAGCACAGTAAAAGATTGTTGGTACACAGTTCAGCTCCCTCTTAAATCCTCTGAAATCTGCAGAATCTGTTCCACATGATACAATCCATATTCTATTCATCTTTGTGTGCCACAAAACAATTGTAGAGAGCAGGACGTACTTAGTGCCAAATGGAGAAAGAGTAGGGTGGACGTGAGATCTTTGTGTCCTTTTGAGAAACATGCAGAAGAGGCACAGAAGGAACATCATTCCAGCTTTGGGAATTTGTTGCCAGCCTACTGAAGCTGCACGGACTGGGAATGAGAGAGATAATTGGGGTGTAATAGATCAGAATAGGTAAAAGCAATAGAACTCTCTCCCCCAACCCCAACACACACATATTCCAAGAGGGAAATTTATTTTTTATTAGTACAAATTAGTCATACATATTGATGACATTCATCATAAAGAATTTGTACCTGTACATAATATCTTAATTCTCTTTTCCCCATTTCCCTTTCCTCCCTTCAACCCTTCTTCCTTTCCCCATTTATAAAGTTTTGTCTCCATTTTTCCTTCTATTCTTTTTTTCCCTTTTCCCTTCCTTCCCTTGCCCCTCTCTCCCCCCTGTTCCTCTTCCCATTTGAACATGTTCTTGCTACTTCCCAATATGTATCTTCCACTACGCTTCTTATATATCCTTTGGGTTTCTCACACAAGAGAAACAATGTGATATTTAAACTTGTGTGTCTGATTTATTTCACTTAAGATTATGGTCTTGAGATGCATCCATTTTCCTATAAATGACTCAAGTTTACCCCTCTAAAAAGGAAATTTAAAGACTACATACTTGAATGACAGAAAAAGGATGTTAACCGTTTATCCTTAGGATATGAGAAGAAATTAGGAGGAAGAGACATTAGTAAGAGAGAGAAGAAAATTTTTGGCTTCAATGCAATGGGAGTCTATATAGATCAGTAAAATTATTAGCAATTAGCCCTGAGGGTCCAATTAAAGTTAGATACCATGGATTTGTCATTAGACCATTAAACCCAGATTTCAGGTTTTTAGTAGATTCACAGTAGGAGAGAAGAAAGGACATTTTACTGTAGCTATCCCAGGTCTGGGGAATGTCCTAACTGTGAGGATAAATCAGGTGACAGCAAAGGTGTGGATAAGATTTGGTCCAGAATAACGCATGCAAAGCAACATAGATGGTGACTGTTGGGCTAAGAATTGATTGGGCCAGGGATGATGGTGCATACTTGTAATTGCAGCAGTCTAGGAGGCTGGGGCAGGAGGATGGCAAGGTCTAGCCCAGCCTGGGAAACTTAGTGAGACCCTGTCTCAAAATGAAATATTAAAAAAAAAATAGGCTGGGGGTGTAGATCAGTGTGAAAGCTCTGGGTTCAATCCATAATACTGAGGAAAGAAAGAAAGAAAGAAAGAGAAAATATAGAAAAAAGAAATAGAAGAAAAGAAAAAGAATTGATTGTATTAAAGGACTAATAAAGGAGTTTTAACAGTAAGGATGGATGATAGGTGATAAAAGACAGGTTTTGTGGGGCTGGGGATTTAGCTCAGTGGTGCCACTGCCTACTGTGCAAGCAGAAGGACCCAAGTTCTATCTCCGGTACCAACAAAACAAAACAAAAGACAGGTTTTGTGGAGGTACAAGGTATCTGACTGGAACAGAGACACAAATAGCCATGGTTGTACTGCTGAAGGCTGGGTTCTCTGGGAAGCAGGTGCTCAGGTGGTGTTGGGAATATAAGAAATTTATTGAGAAGCAACACAGTGAAAGGAAAAAGGGAGGAAGTAGAACTGGGCAGGAGGAACCAACAATTCATCATGAAGACCTGACAAACTCTTTGCCCTCTCAAGTAGGAGCTGCAGAACAATGTTGCCCACTAGAAGAGTCCTGCATTGGTTGAAAATGGCAAAGCCCTTGAGCTACCATCTTGTTTAGGCATTGGCTTGAGGGCACAGGAAAAGAGCCTGAGTTCCACTAAAAAACTGAGGCAGAGTTGAAAGGGGCCAGTATCTAGAAGCATCAGATAATTGCTCAGGAATTTGCATTTAAACCCACCACTCTATGTATTCCCCTGTTATTGGTAGAGCTGGGGTATGACTTAAATTGTTCCAAGCAGTTATGATTGGAAGAGAGTTCTCCAGCTCCCACTCAACACACTGGGACAATGGCAAGGAATTATGAGGCTTGTATTTCTTCTGGCAGCCACCCTAAACTTGAGGGGAGCCAGCTTTCAGATCAAGCTTACAGAATGGAGATGTAGAAAGACTCTTACTTCTTGAATCCCTGATGGCATTTTTGTAGCTGCCTGGTCACACAACCTTGAATTTTGATCATCCTTTATCAATTCCTGTTATGTAAAATAAATATCCTTATCAGTTAAGTTAGGCTCAATTATGAGTTTAGATTATTGTTGACAAAAGCATTGTAACTGAGGAGGGTAGTAGAGAAGTTAGCAGAGTTCTAGGGGAAGCAAGAGGAAAATGTGAGTGTGTGTGTGTGTTTAGTTTTATTAGCACTCTAAAGAAAGGTGGCAAATTTTCCTTGAAGTTGATAGATAATAGTGATCTGAGAAAGGGGCAATATAAAGAGAGGTCAAGAAACATTAAAGTCTTGTAAGGGGTTGGGAAACAACATACAGTGTAATTTAAAACATGGGTTCTGGATTAAGGATTTTTAAAGTTCAAATTCTAGTCTCACCATTAATAACTGTATCCTCTTTGACAAGTTAATCTTTCTGGATAACAATGTCTTCATCTGCAAAAGGGTGGTTGTAACGGTTGGATAAAATAATACACATTAAAGCTCAATAATTATTACTTTAAAATTATATCAGGGGTTGGGGATGTGGCTCAATGGCTGAGTCAGAACTTCACAATATGCAGGGTCCTGGGTTCAATCCCCAGCACCTGCTCCCCAAAATGAGGTGAATGTAGACTGTTACTCAACTAAAATCATGCTGTTCACCAAAACTGTAAACTAGTTTATCCAGGAAGAAATTTAAAGGACTGGGAAAGGAGAGCTAGAAATGCTGTTTTTGTAGAGCTAGAAACTGGGAAAGAGAGTGAATTTATTATTGAAGTCTGATTTTTGTCTTTCTGTGGACCAGAAATTGAGAACACTGGCTCAGAGCAGCATGAGGTTGGAGAGACAGAGAAGGATCTAATCCCTCCTCTGTGTATGAGAGAAGGTAGAACTGAGGTGCATGGGTGGAGCAAGATAGGCTACTAGGATGGAGGGAGGAAAAGGGCACAGTGGTAGAAGTTGGTTGGAGGGGCTTACACATGGGAATCGAGGGTGGGGTATAAATGAAGAGTGGGAGTTCTGGAAGACTTTACAGACCGAACACATGCAGAGTTCCAAAGGAGTCAAAATGATAGCCAGAGGTTTGGTTCAGACACTATTAGAGGACACCAACCTGATTTCAGAGACCAGTGACAGCCTACAGAAGGGCATCATCACATTTCTTACTTACAGGCAGTGTATTTAATGTTTAAAACTGTGTTCAGCCAGTGCTCATTTCCCTGGTGCCTCAAGTAAGCAGGACAGTGGGACCAGCTACCAGGGAAGGAAGGCTTGCTCTCCTGTGTGCCCCTCCTGGGGCCTGCTTTTCATGTGCTGCCAGGTCACTAGCAGTTTGTAATCATGTTTGTGTCCACTGTGGCAAGTTCCCCAGGGAGGTACGGGAAATTCTGGAGACAATGGTGCTGCCAGCTGTGTGTGTCCAGAGGTCATGCCTCTGTGCTGCTTGAGGTCAGAGAAGCAGGGAGAAGAATCAGTGGATACAGAGTGTCGGCTTGACAGCATTTGCCAAGATCAAAATGTTCCCCACTGCTCCAAGCAGATGAGATCTTGGAACCTGGAATCACATAGTCCCAGCTCCAGCAGGGCCTCTGGCAACAACCCCAGTGTCTTCAGCTACAGACACCACCTCTGCAAATGCCAAGAAAAGCAAACACAGGCCCCAGATCTCCTGTTGCACCAACTGGAAAGAAGCCCGAAGCAGCAGAGGAGCTGAGCTGTGAGGACAATCTTCCCATAGCTCTCAATTTTCCACTATCCTTTTTCCATCTGAATAAAACAAACAATGTATTTGTGACAAAATTTGCAGGTGTGGCTGGTTAATTCTCTGGGACTCTCTTTTGGTCAAATTCCATACAGAATGCTGGGACAAAATAGTAAATAAGGCTGGATGATGCAGTACATCCCTGATGTTTCAGACTGAATAGGAGGGGAGAGAACTTTGGGAAAGCAGAGATTTCATTCTACACATGGGAACTGGTTCTTTCTAGTGGCCCATGCTTCTGTCACTCAAATACTTTCCAGACAGCCCCTGGGAAACTACTCCAAGTCCCTTTTCTTGAGGGTGGGGCTGGGATGAGGGTGGAGATGGTTCTGTAAAGTTTAAAGAACAAGGTGATAAAGTAGTACTGTAAAGTCCTAGCTGTCTAAGATTGGTGGCAAGACTGGACATCTGTTTGAAGGAAGAGCTTTGCTCAGTTTTAGGAGCAGAGAAGTAGAATTAATAATATCAAGAGTGACAGTAGCTACCAAGAATAATAAACCCTTCATAATTCACCAAAGGAAATTATGAGCCACTGATGGCAGACAGGTACGAGAAAGGTCTGAGAGCCGAGGAGTCTGAATTCCCAGAAAACCAGCAATCTGGGGCTGTCAGTGACTCAAGTCTTAAGATATTTCCAAAGCTTCAAGTTTAATTCTATTTTCATCCAGCTTCTTAGATTTAGATCAATCAACAAACATTGCTTTTACTTAGGGTATGAGACTTTGGGTTTCCTTTGAATCATTCCTAAAACTATATTCCAGGAGTCTTGGCTGCCCTTTCTGCCTCCTATCTTCCTCCTCTTCTAATTCATCCTTCACAC
This sequence comes from Heterocephalus glaber, assembly GCF_053883595.1. Classification (NCBI taxonomy): domain Eukaryota; kingdom Metazoa; phylum Chordata; class Mammalia; order Rodentia; family Bathyergidae; genus Heterocephalus; species Heterocephalus glaber. The sequence goes on along the minus strand of NW_028258324.1, from coordinate 46,413,350 downwards.
CTCATCACACTGTCCTACACTGAATACTTTATTCTTAGGAAATTTTTCAAACATACAATAATACATAGAGACTATCCTTAAAGGCTACAGTTGTGTGTCTTTCAGCTTTAACAATTATCGATATTTTATGTTTTCTTCTTCATTTTTCCCCCTTATTTCAAAGCAAATCTCAGACATTACATGTTTTTCACTCTTGAGCATAAGGTTTACTCTTTTATCTCTGTTAAAGAACTATATTTCTTTGTTTGATTTTAAATTTGTATTGTGTGAATAACAAAAGAATATTGAAAATGCATAGGTATGCTTAATATAAAATAAACAAAAAATAAAACAAACATTCATGAACCTGTCCTCCAGATTAAGAAATTGAATAATCAGTTTCCACAAAACAAAGTTTGACTTGCAGTCACCACCATAATGCAAAGTAGCATGGATTCTTGGCTCCTTCCCTGAGATGACCTGTGGGAAACTACTGAAGTGAGGACATAGTTACTGCTGCCATTGCCTCAGAAACACAAGACCCTCAGGTTTGTTACAACCATGCTAATAATTAGATTCCATTGGCTCTGTACACCATCCCCTAAATATGTAAAATTCTGATGGGGCATCTGATTAGTCAAAAGTGGGTCACATGACAGTGCCCTGGCTGCTCGTGAGCTGGGAGGGGGAATCAGCTTCCCTGTTGATTTTTCTCAAGGGAGGAAGGGGCTCTGCCCCATTCACCTTTCATTTTCCTCACATATGAAGGGGATTCAGGTGCTAAGCACAAAAGGGATAGAAATCCATTGTACCAAGTATGTATCTCCAGTCTTCTGAGCTCCCCTTCTATGTCCAACATTCTACCTTTCAATTTTACTTGCATGTCTCAGATCCAGCATGTTCATCTCTGAGCCTATCATCTTTCCCCAAATCCTACCACTTCTCTGTTGTTTTACGTAGTGAATGGCATTTCTATCCTCTAGTCACTTTGATTGAAAATCTGGAAGTCATCCTGGAATTCTCCAATATCTTTCATTCTTAGTATTAACATCTTTTGAATGAATCTCCAGCCCACTTCCTTTGTCTCCTGCTCTACCTTCTTTGCTTAATTCAGGCCCTCATCATCTTTCACTGGTGGTGGCCTCACCTTAGTTTAGATTCCCCAAAAGCAGATTCTGAGAAAAATATTTGAGGCTAAGTAATTTATTTGAAATGCAAAGTATACAAGGACAGTGTTTTTTCAATGAAGAACACAAGAGAGGAGGAAGGGAAAACAGCCAAAAGATCTGATGTCAAGCTGGCCACCACTGTGGACATCTGGAGCCTCCTCTCACCTGAGGCATAAAGGATGCCCCAAAGTTAAACATCAGCCTCCTCCTCATTGGCTGAGGGCATTGGTAGGGTATTAATTCCCTGACACTTCAAGCCCACCACAGGCAATGAAATGGGCTCCAGTAGCAAGAGAAAACTCTCAAGTCATGAAATACAGGTGCTGGCAGTTGGAGGACTGGCAGTGTGACAGAAAACTCTGAAGGGGAGGCAATGGGGGTCTGGGAGTGTATGATACAGGCCTCTTATCTTCCTTGAATAGATTGTACTTTTCCACAACCTAATCTATTTTTCAGCCACTGTGATATTTCTGAATTGAAATCTGCTTATGTAATGGTCCAACTGAAATTCCTTTAAGGCTAAATTCCACAGCTTGCTGTTTAAGATTCAAATAATTCTGCAATGCTTACAAGGTCTTTACATTATTATTATTATTATTATTATTATTATTATTATTATTATTGTTAATGTACCAGGGATTGAACTCCGGTCCTTGCGCTTGCGAGGGAGGCTGCAGAACCACTGAGCTAAATCCCTGGCCCTCTTTCCCTTATTATTTGTCTCTTGCTTACTTTTATTTTTTGTTTTGTTTTATTTTGTTTTGGTTCTTCTGAGACAGGGTCTCACTGTGTAGTCACTATGTATCCTTGAACTCACTATGTAGCCCAGGCTGACCTCAAAACTGTGACAGTCCTCCTGCCTCAGCTTTCCAAGTGCTGAGATTCCAGGCGTGTGCTACCACACCCACCTTCTTGCTTACTCCTTAAGCCTGTTTTCTTACTGCTTCTTCTCTTTTTCTCTTCACAAAACTATATTCCATTCTTATCAAACTACTCACAGTTCCCAGGATGTGTCAGTCTTTCCTGATTCTTTCTGTACCTCCACCTATGCTGGCTCATCCCTGGAATCCCTCTGCCTGGTCTTCTTTGGGCTCCTTCCAGGCTATGGGGCTGCTGAGCATGTGGGGTTGGGGATGAGCTACCATAGTTTAATCACAGCAGAGAGAGAAGGGAGCAGAGGTATTTGTATATCTATAGCATATCTATATCTATGGTTCTGTGTATGTGTTCCTTGTGTGTAACACCTGATCCTGCAAATATGTCCTACTGGTAATATAATAAGAATAGAATTTGAAAATAACTACATTAGGTGATTGAAATCCAGGGCCATCAAACATTTGAGTCTTATAAATAAGTCCTTTAGTTCAAATTCCTCAGTGCTTTCCAAGTAACTTTCTGGTTATACTTCGATTTAAATATTAACTGCTTACAGGAGTATAGGAGCTGTGGTTTGAATGTTTGTGTTGCCCCAAATTCATACAGGATTCATAATCCCAAGGTTATGGTAATGAAAGGTGGCGCTTTGGGGAGGTATTTATAAATGGGATTAAGGCGTTTATAAAAAATGGCTTGAAGAAGCCCGTTTGCCTCCTTCCTTCATATGAGGGTGTCTGTAGCAAGGGTCCTTCTATGAAGAAGAGAGCAACCCTCACCAGACCCTGAATGTGCTGGTGCCCTGATCTTAGACTTCCCAGGCTCCTGAGCTGTGAGCAAGACATTTTGCTGACTACGGATTATTCCATCTGAGGTATTTTGTTATAGCAGCAGGAATGAATTGAGACAACAGATCAGGCCAGAATAAGCACTCTTTTTTTTTGTATTAAATTCTTTTATTGGTACATTGTAGGTATACAACACAATTACATTTCTCAATGGGAATTGTACCTTTATATAATGCATCTTGGTTCTTATTTTTTCCCCATTCCTAGCCCTCCCTTCATGCCCTCCACCCTTCCCTATTTACAAAGACTTTATTTCCATTTTTTCCATTTCTCATCATTTTTTCCTTTCCCTTCTTTCCTTTCCCCTGTGCCTCCCACTACCCCTACCCCTTTGGACCTTTTCTTCCAATTTTACATTATCGATTATTCATTCTAATAATTGGTACATTTTAGGTATACAATATAATGACATTCATCATTGGAAATTTGCACCTTTACATAGTCTCTCTTGGTTCTTGCTTTTCACCCTTGCCCAGCCCTCCCTTCAACCCCTCCAGTCCTCCCTATTTACAAAAATTTTGTTCCTATTTTTCCATTTTCTCATATTAATCCCATTCCCTCTATCCTTTCCCTTAGCCCTCCCACTTCCTTCCCCTTTGCCCCTTTTCTTCCTATTTCACATGACCTATTATACATTTAGTCCTTATTTACACTTTCAGTTTCTCACACCAGAGAAACTATTTGGTATTTACACATCTGTGTCCTATTTATTTCACTTAAGAGTATGGCCTCAATGTGCATCCACTTAGCTATAAATGTCTCTAATTTCTCATTTTTTATGGCTGAGTAGTACTCCATTTTATAAAAAAACCACATTTTCTTTATCCAGTCTCCAGTTGATGGGCATTTGAGCTGTTTCCAAGTTTTAGCTATTACAAACTGCGCTGCTATGAACATGGGTGCACATATATCACTGTGGTATGATTCTTTTAATTCTTTGGGGAAGATCCCCAGCAGTGGAATAGTGGGGTCAAATGGGATTTCCAGTCCTAGTTTTTTGAGGTATCTCCATACTGATTTCCCCAGTGCTTGCACCAGTCTACACTCCCACCAGCAGTGGAGCAGGGTTCCTCTTTCCCCACAGCCCCGCCAGCATTTGTTATTGGTTGATTTCATGATAGCAGCCATTCTTTCTGGAGTGAAGTGGAATCTCAGCATTGTTTTCATTTGCATCTCTCAAATGACCAGTGATGTTGAACATTTTTTCATGTATTTATTTGCTATTTCTACTTCTTTGTCTGAGAAATGCCTGTTCATTTCAGATGCCCATTTTTGGATTGGGTCTTTAAATTTGGGCGGTCTGATCTTTTTAAGTTCTTTATAGATTCGAGATAGTAGACCTTTGTCTGAGGAAGAGCAGGTGAAGATTTTTTCCCACATTGTGGATTGTCTCTTTACACTGCTGGTGGTTTCTCTTGCTGTGCAGAAGCTTTTTAATAAGAAGAGATCCCATTTGTTGATTGTTTGTGCTAGTTCATGGGCAACTGAGGTTTTGTTCATAAAATCTTTTCCTACACCGATGTCTTCAAGGGTTCTACCTAACCTCTGTTCCAACTGGTTCAGAGTTTCTATTTTAATATTTAGATCTTTAATCCATTTTGATTTTAGTTTAGTGCATGGTGAGAGATACAGGCCTATTTTTAATCTTTGGCAAGTTGAAGCCCAATTTTTCCAACACCATTTATTAAAGAGGCTATCTTTCCTCCAGTGAGGGTGTTTGGCTCCTTTGTCAAACATGAGATGGCTGAGTGTGTCTGGCGTTGTTTCTGCATCTTCTAATCTGTTCCACTGGTCCTCAAACCTGTTTCTTTGCCAGTACCATGCTGTTTTTATCACAGTAGCTTTTTAGTAGAGTTGCAGGTTGGGGATTGTGATACCCCCTGCCATGTCTCTGTTACCTAGAATTGCTTTTGCTATTCTGGGTCTCTTCTTGCTCCAAATGAATTTTTGGATTGTTTTCTCGAGGTCTATGAAGTATGCTGCTGGGATCTCAACTGGAATTGGATTAAATCTATATAGCAGTTTTGGAAGTATGGCCATTTTCACTATATTAATCCTTCCTACCCAGGAGCAGGGGATGTCTGTCCATTTTCTGATATCATCTTCAATCTCTCTTTTCAGAGTGCCATAGTTTTCAGAGAAGAGGTCTTTGATTTCTTTCGTTAGGATGATTCCTAGGTATTTCAGTTTTTTGGATGCTATTGTGAAAGGAATTATTTGCCCTATTTCTCTCTCAGTAAGTCTGTCATTGGTGTAGAGGAAAGCTATTGACTTTTGTGTGTTGACCTTGTAACCAGCTACTTGAATGAATTTGGTTATTAAGTCTAGAAGACTTTTGCTAGAGTTCTTGGGGTCTTCTGTATAGAGTATCATGTCATCTGCAAATAATGACAATTTGACTTCTTCATTTCCTATCTTTATTCCTTTTATTTCTTTCTCTTGTCTAATTGCTGTGGCTAATGTTTCCAGAACTATATTGAACAAGAGTGGTGCTAGTGGACATCCTTGTCTTGTTCCTGATTTTAGTGTGAAGGACTTCAGTTTTTGACCATTTAGTATGATATTGGCTGTTGGTTTTTCATAGATGGCTTCTATCAGTTTGAGGTAGAGACCATCTATTCCAATTTTTTGTAGGGTTTTTATCATAAATGCATGTTGGATTTTGTCAAATGCTTTTTCTGCATCTATGGAGATAATCATATGGTTTTTGTCCTTGGCTCTATTGATATAGTGTATTACTTTGATTGATTTTCGTATATTGAACCATCCCTGCATCCTTGGGATGAATCCCACTTGATCAGGGTGTATGATCTTCTTGATGATCTTCTGCATTCTGTTTGCCAGTATCTTATTAAGGATTTTTGCATCTATGTTCATTAGTGAGATTGGCCTATAGTTCTCTTTTTCAGTTGGGTCTTTCTCTGCTTTGGGAATCAAGGTGATGCTTGCTTCCAGGAATGATTTTGGGAGTATTGCTTCCCTTTCAATTTCATTGAAGAGTCTAAACAGTAGTGGCAGCAGTTCCTCTCTAAATGTCTTGTAGAATTCAGCAGTGAAGCCATCAGGGCCCGGGCTTTTCTTAGTTGATAAGTTTTTAATTACATTTTCAATTTCATTGGTTGATATTGGGTTGTTCAGAATTTTTAGGTCTTCTTCGTTCAACTTTGGTAATTCATATGTATCTAGGAATCTGTCCATTCTGTGTTGTCCATCTTATTGGTGTATAGGTTCTGGAAGTAGGTATTGATGATCATCTGGATTTCTGCTGGGTCTGTTGTAGTTTCACCCTTTTCATTCCTAATTGCATGGATTTGGGCCTTTTCTTTCCTTTTTCTGATAAGGTTGACTAAAGGTTTATCAATTTTGTTGATTCTTTCAAAGAACCAACTCTTGGCTTCATTGATTTTTTGTATCGTTCTCTTAGTCTCCATTGCATTGATTTCTCCTCTGATCTTTATAATTTCTTCCCTTGTATGAGCTTTGGGGTTGTCCTGCTCTTCTTTTTCTAGAAGCTTGAGGTTCAGCATCAGGTTGTTTAATTGGGCTCGTTCTGTTTTCCTAATATGAGTATTCACTGCCATGAATTTCCCTCGTAAGGCTGCTTTCATTGAGCACTCTTTTTTGTATCACAGTCGTTTCTTACTAAATGAATAATTGACATTCTGCTCCATACCAGTCCTCTGTGTGTATTATCATGAAGTTATCTCCCTGAATATGATAACTCTTGTGCACAGTGGAGAGCACAGTTGCATCTGTAAAGCCAGAGACCATAGCTTTGACTTTTGTGATGTCAACAAGTTAACGCTCACCTGTCAGGAAACCAGCCAGCTGCTCCTCCTCTGGCCACACTACATGTAGTCTTTTATTTTAAAGTGCAATAATTCAGACTCAATTAATTGTTGTTGATTTATTCATTTCTGAAGCTATGTCCTAAACATACCATTTTCTCTATCTAAAGACATTGCCAGTAACTTCAGAACATGCGGAGTGTTTTTTTTTTGTTGTTTATTTTTTTTGGGCAGGAGAGACTTGCTTTCTTTGAAGTGGTTACATGTGGAACTAAGTTATGAACAGCCTCTCTTTCAGTTCCCCCTTTGATCAATATATTTTTGAGACTGCTGACTAGACAGGCTGCGATGGTGAAAAGAAATTATCTTTGGGTACTATGAAAACTGAATGATTCATACAGACTGACTCTGTGCCCTTATCTAACAAGTCAGCTTAGACAAGACAGCTGAATCCTTAATTCAACAATAGAAGGAACTTGGTCGGGGATTTGGCTCAGTGGTTCCACCACTTGCCTTGCAAGCACAAGGTCCTGAGTTCGATCTCCAGTACCAAAAGCAAAAACAAAACAAAACCAAACAATAGAAGCATCTTAATTTGTTATCCAGGAAAATCTCATGTAAGAAAAAGTTTTGGGGTAAGAGAAAGTCTATTGTGATTAAATTGTTCTCTAGGGATATTTACCTAACAAATATCAAAACTTACACATTTAAAAAACCCTACACAAGAAAATTAGCTGGATAATTAGAATATGTGTTTCTATTTATTCATTTTGGAAAGGCTGAAGAATGTTAAGTGAAATGTCACCCATCAGTAGTTTAATTTCAGTTCTCAGTTATGTTGTTAGTTCTGCATGTCTATCCTGAGAATTTTTGTACTCTTAAACATATTAAATAAGTTCACAACTAAACACAGTTTAGGAAATTATTCTAGACAGATCACAACCCCTCCAAATTAGATATGGAACAGAAAGCATATTGACATGAACATTTGATTTGCAATAACCAGTTTGATATTCTGTATCTTGGTTTACCAAACAACAAGTTGATTCACACTTTGATTTGTGGAGTCTGGCCACTTTCAGAAAAGATGACATAAAGCAAGTAAGAGCCACTCATTCATCCTTCTTTCTCTTTCCTTTTCCTCAGGCTGAATGCAGATAATGACAATGTGCTACACAATAACAGAGACACACAATGACAGAGAAGCTTGGATCCCTGATAGTAGTGAGGAGGAGAGCCAATGCAGTCCTCCCAGGACTATTTGAAGAGGATGAATGAATATTCAATTGTTGAAGCTACAGCATGCTCTCGACTATTTGTCATGTCAATTAGTCCACTCTGTCTATTAAGAGAAATATAATATGTGAAGTTAGTGAGATATGTAAAGTCACCAGGATTCTATGACAAAACAGAAAAATAGGGAGAAGAGAACTTCAGAATATTTTAAAGTGAAAGTTTGACCAAAATGAATGAAGGTTTTAGTAAATCCAAGCTGTACATGTGTCACTTCTGGTTACAATGCTAACTGACACCCTGTATAAAAATATGAGTATTTTATAATAAAATCACATACAAATGAAGTAAATGTACATTAGAAGTGAGTATGTATGTGTTCTAGCCAGTTTCACCTGGGAAAAATGTCTGGGGTGGGGTCTGGGTGGAGTTAATGCTGAAACAAAAGCTGAGGCAGAGGAGGAAATGGGTTGAGGTATATATAAAGGGGTTAAATAGAACCCATATGGTCGAGATCTCCCTATGTTTCTCGACAGACTTAGGGCAAAGTCAGTGAGGATAATACATTTGACAGTGCTATGTCCACCTTGTCATCATGATTGGCATTGCTGTTGGGAGCGAATGTGGTTTAGAAAACTGGCTTTTTTGGCTTAGGATTGTGGCATTTGTGGCAGCTACTGCCTGGAGAGCAGTTTTTTTTTTTTTTTTTTTGGTACCGGGGATCGAACTTAGGACCTTGTGCTTGACAGACAGGAGCTAAATCCGCTGTGGGAGAGCAGTTCTTATTCCTTGTTATAGCTCAGGAGGATTGGGCCCACTAGGTGTAGTGGAAGTAGAAGACGGAATCAACAGTGTTGTATTGGCATCTCCCGAGTGGCCCGTGTCCCTGTCCCCTGCTTGAGCCGGGCGCGCCCCTCCCCCCACGCCAACACCGGAAATGTACAAGTTAACCTCGAGGAAGAGGCCCAGAGAAGAAAGAGGAAGAAGAAATGGCATTTTCTCAGGTCAGTGTGTTGCACGAGCTGTTGACGTTTAGAGATGTGGCCATCGATTTCTCTCTGGAAGAGTGGGAATGTCTGGACCCTGTTCAGGGAACTCTGCATAGGGATGTGATGTTAGAGAACTACAGAAACATTTTCTCCCTGGGTCTAGCGGCCTCTAAGCCGCACCTGATCACCTATTTGGAGCAAAGCGAGGAGCCCTGGAATGTGGAGACACAAGGGACAACAGCGGCACATCCAGATGTTATTAAGTCTCATTCAAAGTATACTGAATATTCAAGCGCAAGGGCCCGAGTTCGATCCCTGTACCAAAACAAAAACAAAAACAAAGTATACTGAATACCAGAGAATTTATGCTGGAAAGAAACTCCGCAAGTGTAAAGAATGTGGCCAAGCTTTTAACACGCCCTCCAACCTTACTCAACATCAGCGCATTCACACTAGAGAGAAACGCTACAATGTAAAGAATGTGACAAAACCTTTGATGGACCCTGAAGGCTTACTCAACACCAGAGAGTTCATGCTGCTGAGAAACTGTACAAGTGTGAAGCATGCAGCAAAGGCTTTGATTGAAGTTCCAGGCTTACTCAACATCAGAGAGTTCATAGCGATGAGAAACCCTACAAATGTGAACAATGTGGTAAAGCCTTTGATCAGTGCCTCCGATTTATTCATCATCTGAGAGTTCACACTGGTGAGAAAGCCTACAGATGTGAGGAATGTGGCAAAACCTTTGGCCACATTTCCAGACTTATGTGTCACTTCAGATTTCGTACTGGTGAGAAGCCCTACAAGTGTAAAGAATGTGGCAAAACCTGTGATAAAAACTGCAAACTTACTCAGCACCAGAGAGTTCATAATACTGAGAAACCCTACAAATATCGAGAGTGTGCCAAAGCATTCAATCAAAGTTCCAGGTTTATTCAACACCAGAGAGTTCACACTGGTGAGGGACTCTACAAATGTGAACAATGTGACAAAGCCTTTGGTCAGATCTCCAGATTTATTCAACACCAAAGAATTCACACTGATGAAAAACCCTACAAATGTAAAGAATGTGGCAGAGGCTTCAATCAGAATTTAAGGTTTATTCAGCACCAGAGAGTTCATACTGGAGAGAACCCCTATAAATGTGAAGAATGTAGCAAATCCTTTGATTCAAGCTCCAGACTAATCCAGCACCAGAGAATTCACACTAGAGAGAACCTCACAAGTGTGAAGATTGTGGCTCAGCCTTTAGTCAGTACTCACAGAACACACACCAGAGAGAACCCTACCAGTGTAATGAATGTAGAAAAGCCCTTAACGGGGCTCATGCCTTACTGAACATGAGATAGTTCATACCAGAGAGAAACACTACAAATGCAAAAATTAAGGCAAAGATTTTTCCATAATTCAAGTTTGAGACATCACAGAATGCTTATACAGTACATAAAAATCCCACCCATAAACAGAATGTGGCAAAGACTAATCAGATTTTACACCTTACACAGTTGATACTGAAATGAAACTATATAAATGCAAATAAAGCAAAGTATTTAATATTTAGTCCTTAGTCAACATCAGAGAATTCATATTGGATAGAAACCTTTTATCTGCGGTGACTGAGAAGACATTTATCAAAAATATAAACCTCTGAGCACTGTAATATTTATATTAGAAAAAACATGCAATTGTAGAGTAGCAAAGCTTTTATTCATACGTATGACCACAATGTAAGAGAATTACTGGAGAGAAATCACACAAATATGAATAATATGGCACAGACTAACCTGTTTAAAACTTATTGGATAGTTTTAATTGGTGTGGTAGAAAAAGTCACCCTCACAGATGGTAAATAGTATAGATCACTCACCTCTGAAGGGATAAAAATTTATTACAAATCCATGTTCACTAGCCTGTTTTCAAAATTGGATAAAGCACAATTCTCATGTAGATCATTGTATCAGAAGAACAGCACTATTTCCTGAGAGTTTAAATTCATTTTTCTTAGAGAACATACATTGGCTTTTGAAATACTTCATTGAGATTATATGTAAATTTTACTCTTACTATTTTTTAAAATTTTTATTTGTACTGTTTTTGATTTTTTTTTCCAGTACCAGGGATCAAACTCAGTACCTTGTGGTTGCCAGGTAGGTGTGGCGCCACTGAGCTACATCCCTGGCCCTATTTGTTCATTTTTTCAAACAGGGTCTCACTATGTAAATTCAGGCCTTGAACTCACTGTGTAGCCCAGGATGGCCTTGAACTCTTGGTGATCCTCCTGCCTCAGCCTCCTGAGTGCTGGGATAATAGGCCTGTGCCACCATGCCTGGCACTTTACTCCTTTTATTTTATTGGTACATTTTAGGTATACAGTATAATGACATTCATCATTGGAAGTTTGCACCTTTACATAATCTCTCTTGGTTCTTATTTTTTTTCCCATTCCCTGCCCTCCCTTCAACCCTTCTTTTCCTACCTATTTACAAAGACTTTGTTGCCGTTTTTTCATTTGCTCATATTAATTCCATTCCCTTCTTTCCTTTCCCTTATCCCTCCCAATTCCCCTTCCTCTTTGCCCCTTTTCTTCCTATTTCATATTATCTATTATACCTTTTAGTCCTTATTTACACTTTCAGTTTCTCACACTAGGGAGACTCTTTGGTATTTACACATGTGTGTCCTATTTATTTCACTTAAGAGTATTGCCTCAATGTGCATCCATTTTGCTATAAATCTCCCTAATTTCTCATTTTTTATGGCTGAGTAGTTCTCCATTTTATTAAAAAACTACATTTTCTTAATCCAGTCTCCAGTTGATGGGCATTTGGGCTGTTTCCAAGTTTTAGCTATTACAAACTGTGCTGCTATGAACATGGGTGTACATATATCACTGTGGTATGATTCTTTTAATTCTTTGGGGAAGATCCCCAGCAGTGGAATAGCGGAGTCAAATGGGACTTCCAGTCCTAGTTGTTTGAGGTATCTCCATACTGATTTCCACAGTGGTTGCACCAGTCTACACTCCCATCAGCAGTGGAACAGTATTTCTCTTTCCCCACAGCCCTGCCAGCATTTGTTATTGGTTGATTTCATGATAGCAGCCATTCTTTCTGGGGTGAGGTAGAATCTCAGCATTGTTTTCATTTGCATCTCTCAAATGACCAATGATGTTGAACATATTTTCATGTGTTTATTTGCTATTTCTACTTCTTTGAGAAATGTCTTCTCATTTCAGATGCCCATTTTCGGATTGGGTCTTTAAATTTAGGTGGTCTGATTTTTTAAGTTCTTTATAGATTCGAGATAGTAGATCTTTGTCTGAGGGACAGTAAGTGAAAATATTTTCCTACATGTAGGGTGTCTCTTCACACTGTTGGTGGTTTATCTTGCTGTGCAGAAGCTTTTTAATAAGAAGAGATCCCACTTGTTGATTGTTTGTAATAGTTCATGGGCAACTGAGGCTTTGTTCATAAAATCTTTTCCTACACCAATGTCATCAAGAGTTGTTTCTAAACTCTCTTCCAGCTGATTTAGGGTTTCTGTTTTAATATTTAGATCTTTAATCCATTTAGAATTTAGATTAGTGCATGGTGACAGATAAAGGTCTAGCTTTAATCTTTAGCAAGTTGAAACCCAGTTTTTCCAGCACCATTTATTAAAGATGCTACTCTCCCCCAGTGAGGGTATTTGGCTCCATTGTCAAAGATGAGGTGCCTGCGTGTGTCTGGAGTTGTTTCTGCATCTTCTAATCTGTTCCACTGGTCCTCAGGTCTGTTTCTTTGCCAGTACCATGCTGTTTTATCATAGTAGCTTTGTAGTGTAGTTTCAAGTTGGGGGTTGTGATATCCCCTGCCATGTATCTACTGCCTAGAATTGCTTTTGATATTCTGAGTCTCTTCTTGTTCCAAATGAATTTTTGGATTGCTTTCTCAATATCCATGAAGTATGTTGCTGGGGTTTCAATTGGGATTGCATTGAATCTATATAGCAGTTTTGGAAGTATGTTCATTTTCACTATGTTGATCCTTCCTACCGAGGAGCAAGGGATGTCTTTCCATTTTCTGACATCCCCTTCAATATCTTTTTTCCAAGTGCTATAGTTTTAGGAGAAGAGGTCTTTGATTTCTTTTGTTAGGTTGATTCCTAGGTATTTCAGTTTTTTGGATGCTATTGTGAAAGGAATTGTTTGCCCTATTTCTCTCTCAGTGAGTCTGTTGTTAGTGTAGAGGAAAGTTATTGATTTTTGTGTGTTGACCTTGTATCCAGCTACTTTACTGAATTTGGTTATTAAGTCTAGAAGACTTTTGGTGGAGTTCTTGGGGTCTTCTATGTAGAGTATCATGTCATCTGCAAATAAAGACAATTTGACTTCTTCACTTCCTATTTTTATTCGTTTTATTTCTTTCTCTTGTCCAATTGCTGTGGCTAATGTTTTCAAAACTATATTGAACAAGAGTGGTGATAGTGGACATCCTTGTCTTGTTCCTGATTTTAGTGTGAAGAATTTCTGTATTTGACCATTTAGTATGATATTGGCTGTTGATTTTTCATAGATGGCTTTTATTAGATTGAGGTAGAGACCGTCTATTCTGATTTTTTGTAGGGTTTTTATCATAAATGCATGTTGGATTTTGTCAAATGCTTTTTCTGCATTTATTGAGGTGATCATATGGTTTTTGTCCCTGGCTCTATTGATGTAGTGTATTACACTGATTGATTTGCATATGTTGAACCATCCCTGCATCCCTGGGATGAATCCCACTTGGTCAGGGTATATGATCTTCTTGATGATCTACTGCATTCTGTTTGCAGGTATCTTTTTAAGGATTTTTGCATCTATGTTCATTAGTGAGATTGGCCTATAGTTCTCTTTTTCAGTTGGGTCTTTCTCTGCTTTGGGAATCAAGGTGATGTTTGCTTCCAGGAATGATTTTGGGAGTATTGCTTCCCTTTCAATTTCATGGAAGAGTTTCAACAGTAGTGGCAGTAGTTCCTCTCGAAATGTCTTATAGAATTCAGCTGTGAAGCCATCAGGACCCAGGCTTTTCTTGGTTGGTAAGTTTTTAATTATGTTTTCAATTTCATTGGTTGATATTGGGTTGTTTAGAATTTTTAGGTCTTCATCATTCAACTTTGGTAATTCATATATGTCTAGGAATCTGTCCATTTCTCCTGTGTTTTCCGTCTTATTGGCATGTAGGTTCTGGAAGTAGGTATTGATGGTTCTCTGGATTTCTGCTGGGTCTGTTGTAATTTCACCCTTTTCATTCCTAATTGCATGGATTTGGGCCTTTTCTTTCCTTTTTCTAATAAGGTTGGCTAAGTGTTTGTCAATTTTGTTGATTCTTTCAAAGAACCAACTCTTGGCTTCATTGATTCTTTGTATTGTTTTATTAGTCTACATTGCATTGTTTTCTGCTCTGATCTTTATAATTTCCTCCCTCGTATAAGCTTTGGGTTTCTCTTGCTCTTCTCTTTCTAGAAGCTTGAGGTTCAGCATCAGGTTGTTTAATTGGGCACACTCTGTTTTCCTAATATGATTATTCACTGCTATGAATTTCCCTCAGAAGACTGCTTTCATTGTGTCCCATAGATTCCAATATGTTGTATTGTCATTGTCATTTATTTGAAGGAACTGTCTGATTTCTTCTTTAATTTCCTCTGTGACCCAATAGTTATTCAGAAGTGTGTTGTTCAATTTCTCGTGTTTATGAAGTTTTTGCAGTTTCTTTTGCTGTTGATCCCTAATTTCATTGTACTATGGTCTGATAATATACCTGGGCTCACTTCAATTCCTTTGCACTTACCTAAATATGTTCTATGAGTGAGTATGTGGTCTATTTTGGAGAATGACCTGTGTGCAGCCGAAAAGAATGTGTATTCTGATTTTGTGGGGTGAAACACTCTGTAAACATGTTACGTTCTTATCTTCAATAGTTTGATTGAGTTCTAGTATTTCATTGCTTGTTTTTTGTCTAGTTGATCTATCTATTTGTGGCAATGGGGTATTGAGGTCCCCCACTACTATTGTGTTAGTGCTTATATGGTTTTTCATGTCCATTAGTATTTGTTTTATATAGTTGGGTGCACTAGTGTTTGGTGCATAGATATTTATGATTGTCATCTCTTCCTCTTGGATTCTTCCCTTTACAAGGATATAGTGTCCTTCTTCGTCTCTCTTAAGCAGTGTTGGTTTGAAGTTCACTTGGTCTGCAAAGAGGATAGCTACTCCTGCTTTTTTTCGGGTTCCCGTCACATGCAGTATTGTTTTCCACCCTTTAACTTTCAGTCTATGAGTTTCTTTTTGAATTAGGTATGTTTCTTGTATGCAACATATTGTTGGATCTTGCTTCTTGACCCATTCTGCCAGTCTATTTCTTTTGATTGGTGAGTTGAGACCATTAACATTGATGGTTATAACTGATATGTATTGAGTTATCATTGTCATGACTTTCTTTTTGTTGGATTCTCCCCGTTTGCTTTTAATTTCTTGTCATGCCCAAAGGATTCATTCTGCTGAGCTTCCTGGGGTTGTGATACTCATTTTCTTTACCTAGGATTTTGTCTAAAATTTTATGTAGTGCTGGTTTGGTATTCATGAAGTTCCTAAGGTGCTCTTTATCATGAAAGTATCTTATTTCACCGTCAATTTTGAAAGATAGTTTTGCAGGGTACATCAATCTGGGTTGGAGGCTGTTTTCCTTTAGGGCTTGAAACACATCACTCCAAGCTCTTCTTGCTTTGAGGGTTTGCACTGAGAAGTCTACTGTGATTCTGATGGGCTTTCCTTTTTATGTGATTTGTTTCTTTTCTCCAACTACTTGTAGAATTTTGTTCTTCTGTTGGGTTTCTGGAATCTTAACAATTATATACCTATGTGTAGATTTTTTTGATCAAGGCTAGTTGGAGTCCTATGTGCCTCACTTATCTGTTTGTCAAATTCTTTTCCCCTGCTTGGGAAGTTTTCTGCCATCACTTCTGTAAACAGTTTTTTTTTTTTATGTCATTTGCACTCTCTCCTGTTTCTTCATTCACTCCAATCAGTCTTATGTTATTTTTCTTTGCATCAGCTAGCCGCTGCTGGATTGATTTCTCATGGTCCTTTAAAATTTTCAATAATTTTTTCTGTCCCTGGTCACTAATTGCAATCTTATCTTCTATATCTGAAATTCTGGCTTCACATTGGCTCATTCTGCTGCATAGACTTTCAATGGAGTTTTTAATCTCCTGGAAATCTATTTGCATCTGTTTTATGGATTGCATTTGTTTCCTTTGTTGGGAGTCCATCATGTTCCTGAGCTCCTCTATTTTTTATCTGTATCCTTTCTAGATTTATTAATCATGTCTTGCACTGTGGGCACAATCTTTGCTGTTATGTGAGAAATTTTTTCTGATTTCATTTTTTCCAGATCATCTTTCATTGCTAGTTCAGGGAGTCCAGGTGGTTGAGTATCTGAGTGTTCCATCTTGTTTCCCTTTGGGGTTGCTGTAGGTGATCTGGATGTCTGGTTCTGTGACTTGTTTACCTGTCATCTCATTTTCATGCGGGGTGGGGGGTTTAGGGTGAGTGTCTGTTCCTGGCACCCATGAGGCTCACCTTCTCTGGGCTCAGACCCATGGCACACCTACCCAGAATCTTCCTCTACACTTGGAGCCACAGCATGCCTACCTAGAAGCCTCCTCCTACCTGGGAGCCATGGTGCGCTGATTTGGAGGTCTCCTCTGAGCTCGGAGCTGTGGCATGCCTCAGTCCAAGCTCTTCTTGCCTTAAGGGTTTGCATTGAGAAGTCTGCTGTGATTCTGATGGGGTTTCCTTTGTATGAGATTTGATTTTTTTTTCTCTAACTGCTTGTAGAATTTTGTTCTTGTGGTGGGTTTCTGGAATCTTTACCATTATATGCCTGTGTGTAGATTTTTTTTTGATTGCAGCTACTTGTAGTCCTATATGCCTCACTTATCTGTATGTCAAGTTCTTTTCCTCTGCTTGGGAAGTTTTCTGTCATCACTTCTTTGAACAGTTTTTTTATGTCATCTGTACTCTCTCCTATTTCTTCATTAACTTCAATCAGTCTTACGTTATTCTTCTTTGCGTCATCTAGCAGCTGCTGGATTGATTTCTCATGGTCCCTTACAATTTTAAAGCAACTTTTCTTTTCCTGGTCACTAATTGCAATCCTATCTTCTCTATCTGAAATTCTGTCCTCACATTGGCTCATTCTGCTGCATAGACTTTCAGTGGAGTTTTTAATCTCCTGGAAATCTGTTTGCATCTGTTTTATGGGTTCAATTTGTTTCCTATGTTGGCATTCCATCATGTTCCTCAGCTCCTCTATTTTTTTTATCTGTATCCTCTCTAAATTTATTAATCATGTCTTGCACTATGGGCACAACGTCTGTTGTTATCTGAGAAATTATTTCTGATTTCATTTTTTCCAGATCGTCTTTTGTTGCTAGTCCAGGGAGTCCAGGTGGTTGAGTATCACAATGTTCCATGTGTTTCCCTTTGGGCTTAGTTTAGGTGATCTGGAAGTCTGGTTTTGAAACTTGTTTATGTGTCTTCTCATTTCAACATGTGTGTGGGGGTGCTGCTGGCACCTGCATGGCTCACCTCCTCTGTGCTCAAGGGTGGGTATGGCAGCCTGGAAGCCTCTGTGCAGTGGGAGCGGCTCACCTCTGTGATCGCGGGGTCTAGCTCACTGTTTATAGAGGTTTCAGTCCATAGTCATCTGATTCCAAGGCTGGGTGCTATGGCAGAGGGGCATCACAGGGGAGAAACATTTCATGGCAAGGCAAGCAGAAGGCAGTAAGTAAGCAGCAGCAGCCTGCCTTCCCTCTCTCCCTCCTTTTATATTCCATCCAGGCTATAGGCCTGTTGATTGGTGCCACCCACACCCAAGATGGGACTTCCCATTATCCACACCCAGAACTATGCCAAACTAGTCAGTGAACTAATTTAGTACCACACCTTTAATCCCAGTATCATACACTCTAGATCCAGCCAGCTCTGAAAAGCCCCACCTATGAGTGCACAAGGATTTAGGGGGACATATACATATAATTCAAACAGTGGCTAATTTAGCCATTCATTTTGTTGTTTTAAAGACATTAATTGCCTAAGAAAAAGAGGAAAGAAGACATTGGAAAATTGAAGGTATAACAGAGACAGCTAAGGTAAGAAGTGTTTGCAAAATTTTCAGAATCATCGATCCTCGCTACCAAAAAATAATTTTCAGAATCAGAGTGTTTTGTATATTAAAATAAATATATTTTGGGTGGGGGATTTAGCTCAGTGGTTCTGCTACCTGCCTTACAAGTGCAAGGTCCCAAGTTTGATCCCCAGTACCAAATATATATATATATATATATATATATATATATATATATATATATATATACACACACACATATTTTAATGCTTATGTAAACAAAGATGGAACAGAAGATTTAAACAGAGTTTTAGTTGGACATGGTGGCCAGGCCTGTAACCCTGGCTTTCTGGGAGGCAGAAGGATGGCAACTTTGAGTACAGCCTGGGCAACTTAGTGACTTAGTGAGATTGTATCAAAATTAAAAATGTAAAAAGGGCTGGGGATGTAGCTCAATGCAATGACTCTAGGTTCACTCACCAGTAGTGAAAAAAAAAAAGTACTTCCAATCCACTTATTTGTTCGAAACCTGTATTTCCACCTGTCTGTTAGTCTTTTTCCTTGGCTTTCCCAGGAGCTACTATTATTACTACCACTGTTACCATTGCCTCATTTTCCCATCCTTCTCTTGTCCCCATCTTTGTTTTCTTTTCTTTCTGTTTTTTTTTTTTTGAGACATGTTGTGTAGCTCAGGCTGTCCTTGAATTTGCAGTGATCCTCCTGCCTCAGTTTCCCTAGTTCTGGGATTACAGGCATGCACCACCATGCCTGGCTCCAACTTTCTCTTCTGTGTGTAGTGAGCAGCTTGTTTAGTACCAACCTCATACCCAAATAACCTAGCCTGAATTCCAGGGTCATTTCAGAGCCTTTTCTGTCCCTCACCAAAATCAGCCAATTGTTCACCTATTTTTTATGTATTATACTTTCTAAATATTACTAAAATAATTTGTTGCAATATTTTCCATTTTTATCTTTTTATTTTTCCATTAGAAAGCCTTCTTTCTTACTCTTAGCTCAAGGGCACTGGCTAGTGCTCTATGGTTGGATGTGAAACTCAGCCTTGTACAATCAATTTATCCCATTTTCTTATTGACGGTGACACATCTGAATGATGAGCACTCATCTCAAGTTGTTGATGAGATGTACACTCAGTTTTGTTGGGAGTGGTGGGGCTTCTGATAGGATATGAATCCAGAGGCATTTACCATCTATAGCAGGATTAGAGAATGGAGCGAGGAGGAGAGAAATAGAATCTTGATGACATTATTGGAACCACAAGAGCCTAAACCTCACCTCTGTACTTTTTGGTTCAAGTTGCATTTCTATCAGCGCTGGCTGAAAACATTCTGATGAATAACTATTTTTCTATGTCCACTTACCCCTTTTAGTCTTCTCCTGAAGCAGTACTTCCTTTTTCTCTACTCTTACAATTCTGTTTTTTCTTTGAAATTCAGTTCAAGTGTTACTTCCTCAATGAAGTCTGCCATAAAACCTCTCCAAATTGGAAGGTAGATAGTCTTGTGATGTCCTGAAAAGTTTTGGTTTGTACAAATCATACTATGGTGTAATTGTCAGTGCACTTGTTAGTCTATGGCAAATACTGCTTGTTGCTAAACATCCCAACACATCCCCCCCCACACACACTGTCCCTTTTCTTACAACGGAGTCACTGTGTTGTTTGGAATAGCAATGTGTCCTGCTTAACTACTTGCCTACCCAACATCCTTTGCAGATGGGGTGGTCTTGCTGCACAATGTGGTTCAGAAGATGTAAAGCAATATCTGGTAGAGATTGCTGAGAAAGATTTTATATTCTTGACTTAGGCAGCTTTCCTTTCCTCTTCTTCATTTTCCCTTTTCTATCCTGGCAAAAGGCATATGGCTGTGTGTGTGTGAGGGGGTGACTAGCTTGTGGAAGAAAGTCATGTGCCAATGAGAGTGGAGCACGATATTTGGAGGGAGAGACTGGATAGCTCAGAATTGCCCACCTCCAAACCTAACTTTTGGGAAGAATATAAGCTTACCTATTTAAGCCATTAGAGCTGTGCTTAACAACCATTTACATAGCATGTGCATTGTGTTAGGTACTCTAAGTAATGTAGAGATGATTTAAATTCAAGTGTATGGGCAGGTGTATGTACGTTATATGCAAATACTATCACACTTTATATAAGACTTGAGCATCTGCAGATTATAGTATCCTGAGGGCAGTGTGGGAGGTTATGGTACTAAGGAACAGCTGTGCTTTTGATTTTAGATCTATCTAATGCTTGGCACATCCTAATGTTCATCCTAATGCTAAAAATGGGACTCAAGTCTAAGATTCATTTCAGTCCTGGGCTTTTATGATTTTATTCTGTGAATCACTTCCTGTGCCTGCTTTCACTCCAGCACATACTCATCTCCTAGCCATTGTATTACATGTTACTTTGAAGGGAACTATTTTCAAAGCAACCTCTAAGCCAAGAAACATTGATTGATCTCCATGCATATGTAATATGGGTTGCTGGTGGTATTGCCTTCCTTGCCTGATAAACTTCTAACCATTTAGGCCTATTTGCTTTTATTTCTACTTCATATGTAGGACCTGTAAAGATTTGCCAACACAAGACTGAAATTTTGGGTTTCTTTGAATATGGTTCCACTCAGAAAACACTTAAGATAAAAATTCTGACTTAAGAATTCAATATATTAACAGCTGCCAGTATCAGTCATCAAATTTGGCTCCCAGAGAGGCTGCCCTGGGCCCCAGGTAAAATTCTTCATCATCCTAGATAAAAACGAATTTCCTTAGGCCCTGACATGTGCCCCAGGGGACCGATCAGGCTGATGGTGATGATTATTGTAACGAGCAGTAATTACTGTTGGCTGAACACTGATTCCAGAATTTCTGAAGTCAAAACAAAACAGCTATTATTATAGCCGGGAAGAGAAATTCATTCCAATAGGGCATGTAGTGTTTAACTCCCATTAGTAGTAAAGGAAGATTACCCATATAAATTTCTTATTCATGAATGGCATAAAAAACCCCTCAAAATGGGTATCTCCCAACTAACCTTTCACAGCAGGAATGTCTCTTGAGAAAGAGACAAAATTCTTTTACTGAAATATATTCTCTTATTGAAATAAATTTAGTGGAAAAAATAGTCACTTCTTACACTGACAAGGGGCAGGCCTTTTACACAGTTTGAAGTAAGGACCAGATCATCCTGTAGATCATCAGTAAAGTCACTGCAGGGCCTACATACTGATAGGTTAAACACAAAAAGAGAAAAGAAGGGCTGGGGATTTAGCTTAGTGGTTTCGCTGCCCGCTGCATAAGTGCAAGGACCTGAGTTCAATCCCTGGTACCAAAAAAAAAAAGAGAGAGAAAAGAAGACACCCAAGTTGGTACTTCTTGTTGAAAAAGGGAAACATAAAATACATGATTCAAAATTTTCTAGGCTCCTGGAATTTAGTCAAAGAATCTGCTTGTTAGAGCTACAGCAGAAATAGTGATTATACTCACCAAATTTCAAACTTCTCCAAGATATTTGAGAAAGCCAGTAATGCCTACTTATGCAATGCAGGCACTGCCCTTAAAGATGAGCTAATGTTTTTAGACTTCCTCAGAGATCATCTCATACAAAGGCTCTTCCTTATTATACTAATCCTCGGAGGTTATCTTTAAATATAGCTTACCTACTCTCCAGATGTCAGCTAAAATTACTTCATTTGTTGAACAAGTGCCATGCAGAAAAGAACACTGAGCAAAGCAATAAAAAATGATGGGTTGAATAGTAGCTACTTCACAATGAATGGTCAGGGAAGGAAGTGGCTGTCCAGTTGAGGTAAGAAGGAGCAGGCCAAAGAAAGGCTAGGAAAACCAAGCAGAAGTAACAGCTTTGAGATTGTTCTACAGTCCAGAGCATTTTTGGAACATACAGGCACCTTCTAACCAGAGCAATAAAGGGATTGGAGGGGAGGAGTGACCTGACACAATGTTGAGGGCTAGGGAAGGGCCAGATTATACATGCCCCGGAAGGAGTTTGAATTTATTCTAAATCTAATGGGAAATTGTTGGGCATGATCTCATCTCATTTATGTTTTTAAAAGACCACCCAGATTACTGTACAAAAGCTGGGTGTCATGAGGCAAGAGTGGGAGAGAAGGGTCCATTCGAGTGTTGGTTGATGGTAATTAGACTGCAGTGATAGAAAATGAAGACAGAAGAATAGTTTCAGGATATATTTGGAAGAATATCCTATAAAATATATTGATGAATTATAAATAGGGCATGATAGAAAGAGAAGAAGCCAAGATTCAACTCATTGGATGATGCTGACATTGAGTGAAATAGAAAGACTGTAGAAAGATCAGATTATTTTGTGAAGGGAGGAAAAAGATACTGTGTGTGAACATGTAAAGAGTGAGATTCCTTTTAGATATCAAAGAATAGATTTTTGGAAGATGAGGTAGACCTTGATAACAGTGTTGAGCAAGTAGAGAGGGGGACTAAAGACAACTCTCTTGAATTTGTGGTGTAAAGAAAAGTAGACTAAGATGAATATGGAATTAAGGAATTTTTGTTTGTTTCAAGATGGAAGATAAAAGCATATTTGTAACTTGCTGAGAAGACACTGGCAATACATTTCCATTGAAGGAAGGAATAAAGTCCTCCAAAGACAAGAGGAGGAGAAGGGATCCAGAGAAAAGTGGAGATTGCCCTTTGACAGGAGTGGGGATGCTGTCCTCAAGAAGTAGGGGGCGGCAAAAAGTGTGAGGACAGATGTGGCAGTTTTTGTAGATTTGAAAGTAGGAAAATCAGGAATCCTCTTTGATTTTGGTATTTTCCCAATGAATGGTGATCCGCCAAGAGTGGTGGGGAGGGCTGGGGAATATAGGTTTAGGGAAAAGAATTGAAGGTGTAGTGTTGAAAACTAAAATCTGGAAGTAAAATAGGATGTTTGATTTGTGCTACACACCCAACTGAAATGAGTAGCCACACAGTTAAAATTAAAACAACCAAACAGGGTTGTTGGAATATTTGGGAGATTTGATCCTTGCATGGAGTAGGTGTGGCAGTGAGTTTAACTATGTTAGGGGAATTTCTCAGAGCAGTGTAACAGTGGGGAGAGAGACAGCTTCTGTACATGATTATAATTAGGTACCATGGGAATCTGGATACAAGGACATGGGGGAGTGGTGAATGTTGAAAAAGCAGTAGAGCTAATGGATCAAAGATTGCTATGAGGTCAAAGGCTTGTTGCAGAGAGGGTACTTGATTGAATGAATAGAAATTATTCGGGGGGGGGTTAAAACTTAGGGGTGTTTATGGTTCACTCTCAAAGATATTTATTTAGTTGATTTGACAGGAGCCCCAGCATCAGTGTTTTAAAGAGCTTTCCAAGTAATTGTAGGTGCAACTCTTGTTAAGAGCCACTATGTAATAAGAAGATGGATAGTTAGTTTACATCTATAGACCGATGGTTAGCTGGAAGGCATGAAGTTACTGGGTGTGAAGCACTCTTTTGGTAGTTGTACTGTGGTGTGGGAGTGGCCTGGGAATGAGCAAGCATTTCAGTGTAAATGCCAATGTAACTACAGTAAATATTAACTGTGATAAGGATCCCAACTGTTAACATGAACATATATTCATTGTTATAAAAATTTCTCCTAGGACTCTGAGCTTGCTGTGGTACAGTAGTTTGGGAGAGTAAAGGACAATCTCAACCACATGGCAAGGCTCTGAAGGTCCTCTCAAGAATTCTGGGCCATGGTGGCATACACCTGTAATCCCAGCACTCAGGAGGCTGTGGCAGGAGGATTGCTGACAGTTTGAGGCCAACTTGGACTACATAGTGAATTCAAGGGTGGCCTGAACTACATATCAAGAGCCTGTCTCAAAAAAACCAAGGGAAAAAAAAAGAATTCTATGCCATAGGCACTCTGAAGCCATTTATGAGCCCCTCTCCCTTCTTCACTGTAGAGGAATAAACGTCACCCTTGTACACATATAGGCAAAAAGTGATCAAAGGAGTCACTTGATCTTAGCCAAACGTCTGAAAAAAGGAACGACACAAAGTGCAAATTATTTTACTCACTTTCACTTATTTTGTAGACCAAAAATATTATATAAGCCAGGCATGGTCCCCCACACCTGTAATCCCAGCATTCTTGGAAGCTGAGGCAAAATGATTACAAGTTTGAGCCCAGTCTGGGCAACTTAGCAACTCAGTGAGTACTGTCTCCAAATAAAAAACAAAAAAGGGCTGGGATATAGCTTAGTGCAAAGACCCTGGCTTCAATTCCCAGTGACACACACACACACACACACAGACACACATACACACACAGATAAAATATGGCCTAATGAGATAAAATAATTTTCTTTATACCAATCTACAAAAATATTGTATCAATGTAACAAGGTATGTTTGAGATACACAGCACTAGTTTCTGCTCACTTATTTACCTATTTACTTTTCGTTGATGCTGGGGATTGAACTGAGGACCTTGAGAATGCTAGGAAATTGCTCTAGTATTGAGCCATATCCCCAGCCCCTGTCTTGCTGAATTCTGCAGTCAGAAATCGTCATGGTCACACCAGGAGCTAGCAGAAGGCTCACTTCAAGGGAGGTTAAATACGATAGGCCTTTCCTATAAGTGCCACACCAGGAGAGACAAGGTCCCAGGTTGTAAAGCAAATACTGGGCCTCTTACTTACCTGGATGATCACAAAGGAACCAAGTGACAGAAATAAAATGTGAAAACAAAGAGTAGTCAAGGAAAAATGCCATGAAGTATCCAGCCATGGCTGGGTCCAAAACTCATGGACACAAATTCAGGTCAAATGTGGCTTGAAAACCTTATAGAATTTGCTCAAGCAGGGCTCTCACTGTTTTCTGTCATCACCATATGGGCAATGGACAGCAGCCCCTTAAAAAAAGAGAAGATTTTAAAAGAAAATAAATTGTGAAAGAAAAATGTTAAAGGATGCTTTCTATTGGTTTTAATCTAAAATTGAGTTTATCATAAAGAGGTGAAAATGATCAAACAATGTCTAAAAGGACAAATTTGAATGTAACTACAGTAAATATTCACTGGGATGATATTCCTAACTGTTAACATGAGCACATTTCCATTGTTACAAACATTTGGTTTAACTTAATCCCCAGAATATATTACTGCCAAAAGGAATCTCATTGACAAGAGCTAATGCACTGGTTATTCTTAAAACTATCCCATTTTAACTGTTGACTTACTGGTAGTGTTCGTCAGGGAAAGGCCTATTTTTATTACCTCTGTCATCAATCTCAGTGAAGTTCAGAGATATTTGCTTGTAGTCACCACAGTTTATTTCTTTGCTGGTTAATGTCTACATGTGTGAACAAGAGACCAGAAGTTCTGGTGATGCTACATTTCCATCAGATGACAGTGTTACTTTGATTAGATCCAGTCAAAGGCTTTGGCTGGGCTTCCAATCCAGCCTCTTTTGACTAAAGCCAACAGGCAAGATAGCAGAAGCAGAACGCACAGTGAACTCAGTTTATAGAGCTTTAATGTGAACAACTTTGCTTGGAAGTCTCGAGGGTGGGACTGGTGAGTAGGAGTTTTCCTGCATTTCTCTTTAGCTTCTCAGATGCTCCCCAGCCTCAGATTTGCAAATAGCTTTCAACATCTCAGAACCAAAATGGAAACATAATTAAAAAGCATTGCTAGAACACCTGCAAACTTAAGCATTTAAATGAAATAATGTCTCATAGTAGGAAGACTATTAAAAACCTTTTTTTGTGTGTGTGGTACTGGAGTCTGAATGTAAAACCTTTGCACTGAGTTACATCTCAGGGCCTTTAAAAATTTTTATTATTATTATTATTATTTTTTTTTTTTTTTGAGATAAGTTCTCACTAAGTACCTGAGTTACTCAGGCTGGTCTCAAACTTGAGATGCTCCTGCCTTAGGCTTCTGGATTGCTGAGATTACAGGTACACACTACCATGCCTGGCTTACAAAGACTTTTGGTCAAAAAGATATTCAGGAGATACAGGAAATGTAGGTTCAACCTCAGTCTAGTCATCAAACAACCCTTGCTAAGCCATTGCTTTTCTGGGTGTTGGCTTCCTAATCAGTAAACTAAAAGTCTAATTTATCAATAGTTTGCAAACA
This sequence comes from Heterocephalus glaber, assembly GCF_053883595.1. Classification (NCBI taxonomy): domain Eukaryota; kingdom Metazoa; phylum Chordata; class Mammalia; order Rodentia; family Bathyergidae; genus Heterocephalus; species Heterocephalus glaber. The sequence goes on along the minus strand of NW_028258324.1, from coordinate 46,387,178 downwards.
GTGCCCCTTGGGAGTCTGCAAGAGGGGAATGGATGAGAGACCCTAACAAAACATCTAATTTCACAAACTATTTGATTAGAAATATTCTTTAAGCATTTTGTTCTGAAATTCACTTAAGAATGAATACTTTGAATTCACAGCAGTGGTTTCTGAGCTTTTCTTTTTTTGGTGGTGGTGGTACTGTGGATTGAATCTCAGGTCTTGCATATGCCAGGCAAGCACTCTAGCACTGAACTACATTCCCAGCTATCTGTCTGTCTGTCTGTCTATCTATCTATCTATCTATCTATCTATCTATCTATCTATCTTTTTTGAGACAGCGTCTTGCTATGTAGTGCAGGCTAGCCTTGAACTCACTATGTAGCCCTGGCTGGCCTCAAACTCAGCCATCCTTCTGCCTCAGCCTCCCAAGTACTGGAATTACAGGCATGCACCACCACATCTGGCTCCCAGCCCTTTATTAAAACTTTATTTTCAGATAATCTCCTTAAATTGCCCAGGCTGGCCTCACACTTGCAATCCTTCTGCTTCAATCTCCTGAATAGCTGGGACAGGAGGTATGTACTTCCATGAGTGGCTCGGAACCTTTTAATTATTCATCCTACTCAAGGCAAAGGGGAAGGGGATGTGGGAGGGGTAGGGAAAAGGAAAGAAGGGAAAGGAGTAAATATGAGAAAAGGAAAAAATGGAAACAAAGTCTTTGTAAATTGGGGGGAGGGGTTGAAAAGAGGGCAGGGGAAGAGGGAAAAAATAAGAACCAAGATATATTATGTAAAGGTACAAATTCCCAACCATGAATGTCATCATATTATATACCTAAAGTGTACCAATAAGCTTAATGAATAAAAAAACCCCATTTTTGCCATGCATTTCCAAAATAATCATAAGTTACATATGTGATTACTGTAAAATATATATAACATTCCATTATGAGTATTACTGTAAAATATATATAACATTCCTTTTAAAACATCTCCCCAAAATAGGAATTTCAAAAGGAATGTAAATATGGAACTTTTAAAGTGAATCATAAACTTACTTTTTTTTTTTTTTGGTACCAGGGATCGAACTCAGGTCCTTGTGCTTGCGAGGTAGGTGGTGGAACCACTGAGCTAAATCCCCAGCCCTATAAACTTACATTTTAATAGTTAAGATCATTCATTATCAATGTAGTACTTTTATTGGTTAATATTACTAATATTAACATTAAAGCTTTCACTGAATGCAGTGCTCTTTGAACATGTTATATCTGATTGGTTGGCTATTGTTTTTGACATTACTGTACAGTACTTATTCATTTTCTTCTACCACAATAGGGCTCATAGTAGATTTTCAATATCATAGTAGTACTTTTTGTCAGGACCTGCAAAGAAAACTTAAATAAACAGCCTACAGTTGGAAGATTTTTGAGTGATTCATAGACTCACAAGATATTGGAAGATGATAATTCAGTGTTCTTAATATCAGACAAAGTAATCTACCCTGGCTGGTATAAGCAGAAAATTTTTATTAAGCTATTAGTGTGATCATTAATCTGATATGTTAGCTTCCTTGGATTAAGAAATGTCTAGCGGATTAGTTGAGCATCCTCCTGGGTGTGTCTGGATGGGTCACAGAGGCCTAGCCTTGAGTACTACATATGGCTCCTTGGCTGCTCTGCTTCCTGGCTACCATGAACTGAGCAGCTTTGTTCCACCACATCCTTCTGCCACGACATTCCTGACTTGGAGCCTGTTAACTGTAGGCTGAATCCCCTGAGCTGTGAGCCAAACAAACGTCTTCTTTAAGTTGTGGGTGTCAGGGATTGTATCCAGCAATGAAAAAGCTGACTAACCCAGTTTGAAGATCTCTGGGAAGACCAAAGAACCAGGCTTGGCTGCTTCCCATAGCAACCAGATGAAATACCCTCCCACATCTCAGGACTGATCTAGCAAAACATCCCAACTTTCTCTGCCTCCTTCTTAACATGACTGATGCTTGGGACCAAATGCCAGAAACTCCAGCACAGTGACCCAGAAATTCCTAATGCCTTGGCCTCTGGGCTTCAGAGAGATCCAACCGTCCCCTAGTGACCACTGCTTCCATTGTCCACTCTACCTCCATGTCTCTGCAGGTAAATCTGTTGTTAGACAATTTGGCAAGTCTAATTTGCAATGAAGAGGGCAGGCTTAAGCAATGCTGTTTGCTAACAACTCTTGCTAAGGCAAAGGACTTATCAAGGATGGCTGGAAGTGAAGGAAGAGCTGTTCTCTTCCAAGGAGGTGAGGAGGCAGAGTCCAAGTCACTTGAGTCCAAGAAGGCAAAACTTGGCTGCCAGCCTCTCTCAGTAGTCCTGAACTAGAGGTAGAATGGGCACTGGAGTTTCTGGGCAGTAGCAGAATATGACAGGTGAGTGGCTTGGCTGCTGTAGGTTAGGTAGGCATGTCAGAGTAAATGTAAGGGATTCAAAGGACAAAGTCCAGCTCCAAGAAAAAGAAAGGGCAACAATGAATTAGAGACTACTGCTTTCTCCCAACCAATCTGGATTCAGGTTTGGGCAAGGATAGACGTTCAGTAAGACAGATTCAACACACGGATGTGGGCCAAATACTCAAAATGTATCCAGAAGCTGAAGTCCACATGCATACATTTGATTGTGAACACAGGACCAGCCATCCACCACAAGACCCTTATCACTCGGGGAAAGGAGCTCCCTTTAGCTAGCAGCCTAACCTCCAGAAGGTTTGGATCTAACCAGGCTATCACTGTTCCTACCAGTTAAGCCACATAAAAGGAATACTCCAGTTATTTACTGCTGTACAGCAAACCACCTCAGCATAGTGATGTAAAGCAATAATCACTTTTATTACATTCAGGGAGTGTGTTGCTTATCTCTGCTCCATGTTATCTGAGACCTCATCTGGGAAGACTCAAATATTTGGAGGTGACTCCAACTGGTAGAGGCTGGACGCATCTAAGGACTTCACTCACCTGATTGGTTCCTGTGCGGGGATAGCTCAAAGGCTGGGTTCCACTGGAGCTGTTAGAGAACTTATGAGAGACAGCTTCTTGGGTCACCTTGAAAGATCACTTAACTTTTAGGAACATCAGTTTCTTCACCTATGAAATGAGGTTTAAAATGTCATAGTTACTTAGAAAAATAAAGCAATATATAAATGCCAAAATAAATGCCAGTGAAGTGCTTAGCACTTAGCAGTCATTGTTGTTTTGTAGTTATTATTATCATCATGGAAAATATTAGGGAGAAGGCTGAATCTGAGATGACATTTGAAGGCTGAATATGATTTTGATGGCCAGAGAAAGGAGGTGGGGAGAGAGATTTTAAGCTGATCAAAAACACATGAAAAGGCTATTTTTAAGATTCTTCTTACAAGTGACATTTGTTTCTTCCTTTGTTTTGGAAATGAGAGAATTCTTTTAAATAAAAGGATTCAAGAGAAAAACATTGAAACTGAAACTCACTAACAGCAAACCACCAAACTATATTCCTGTCTAGGCTTCCCAGTATTTTTATGGACTAAATGATCTACAGTTCTTTCCTTGGTAAATAACTGAATCATCCTGCTCAATAAGTAATAAATCTTCTCCAATGAAAGTAAAGAAAGTGTCTGTCTGGGGTCAAACCCAAAAGGGAATCAAAATCCTGGTGCCTTGTGGTTGTGAGAAGGGAGCACTGATAACTCAGGGATTAGATTTCAAAACACGCAGGGAATCAGGACACACAGCATTGGCCCACCATGAGTTAAAAATGTTTGCATACAGCTGGGGCTGAAAGACCAGCTACTCTGCCCATGAAAAGTTGATCTAGAAAATCATCAGCTCCTCAGAAAAAAGAGATTCCAAGGAGGCTTTTATTTAATCTGGCCTCTGGGTCAAAAAGAAAAGTGTCCCCTGACAATTCTCCCTAGCAGGCCTGCTATTGCCCGTGTCTGTGGTTCTAATTACACTTCTTCCATGGTTTTGGGGAAGCCTCAGGCTGACAAATTAATGAAAAAAACTGATAACACTGGATTATCTGATGAAATGAAATGTAAAACTGCTCTGCAAAGATATGTTTTCAAGTAATTTTAGACATGATTTCCCAGATAAAGTCTTGCTGAAGATAAACTCAAAATTTAAAATTCAAAAATATGGAAAAACAATTTGCCTGAGCAACAGTTAGTAGAGTAGATACAACAGAAGGATTAGAGCCCTAGGGACTTTAAATAATGGAGCTCTCAGACTAAAAAATAGTTTAAATGTTTAAAAACTTAACATTAAGACCAAAATTAAAAAGATAACAAAATATTGTGAAAAGATAACCACATGCTTTAAAAAAGAACAAAATATAAATTGTAGAAATTAAAAACTAATTGAAACAAGAAAATTTAATTGGCAGGTTAGTTTATTGGATGTAGCTAAAGAGAGAATTACAGAACTTGAATATAGATCTGAAGGCATTATAGTATTAAGCACAGAGACAGAATTTATAATAAAAAGGCTAAGAAATGTGGAAGACAGAGAAAGAAAACCCAGCATATATCAAATCAGACATCAAGAAAGAAAGAATTGAGAGACTGAAAGACAGGGAGTATTAAAAAAGGTAACACAGAACACTAAGAATTTTTATAAATGAAAAGCCTTCCACTTAGAAAGTATAAGTTCTAGACAAGATGTACTTTAGCACTGATGAACTAGATGAATTGGATACAAATGTCCTCTCAAGAAATTTGTAGTTTATGCAGACAGATATTAGAAGTGCAGACAAAAGCAACATGCAAGCAATAATGTTACAGGGATGAGACTGGTGATTGCTTTCATTTTAAAGAATCATATCAACAGTGTTGGAGTAGGTGGTGTTTGTCTTGGATCTCAGAAGATGGACACAGTGAACATATGAAGAGCAAGTACAATCTGCTTTATGCACCTTTCCCTGCTTAACCTCTCAATTCTGATAATGTTGTCCTCTAAAACAGAATCTTCAAAATCCTTCAATTATCTTCAAGACAAAGCCCCACATCTTTGCCTATCATTCAGAGCCTCTCATGGTGTGTGCTCAACTCATCTTTCCAAATCTATTTCTCACAAACTCCCTTATTGAATCCCTATAACCCAGGCAGACCAAGATTCCCAATGCTTTTCTTGGAACCCTCATGTTTTCTCACCTTTCTTGCTATTTACCGCACGTGAAATACTTTTGAATGAAAGGCAAAATTTTGGAGGTTTATCTTAAAAATAATTGGGGGATCTTGAATATTCTAAGCAGGAAAATAATAGTATCAGAACTGTGCCTTAGGAAGATTGAACAGCAGTGCTGTGTAGGGTGGATTACAGAAGGAAGCTCCTGCAGCTGTGCCTGCATGTTGCCACTTGGGGAGGCTTGAGAAGCACCAAACTGTCTACTTACTTTGATGAAGAAACCTGCAAAGTTACTAATTCTATAAAGATTTTGGACATAAATGTTGTGCACATCTCAGCAGAACCTTATCACAAGAGAAAGAAATCCATCCAAATATTGTTTGTTTTTTGGCTTCTCTGCATTGGTTCTTCCACTGCAGCCAGAAGTGAACTGTCTCCTAAAGCCCTCGTACTGCCTGATGTTCAATATCAGAGTTTCAGTTAAATGCCAATCAACTAAGTGAAAACCTACATATGAATTAGATGGTAATATTTTCCCCATAGACTATTACTTCTACATAGGTGTAAACCCAGACCAACTTTAAAATTAGTCTTCAGTTCTTCTGTATTGTTTAAGAGTATATATGGAGTTGATTTGGAAAGTTTACTATTAAATACAGTATCAGGGCATTGTCTTTTTAAAAAATATTGGAGTCCAAATTCTATCACATGTCAGACTTCTGGCTTATCTACCTGGGCCCTCAAAGCAGATAATTCAAGATCAGTTCCTACAGGTTCTTCTGTGTGCAATTGATTCTCTATACAGAAATTGTTTCTTTTCCAATCCTAGACCTATAGAATGCTTCCTTGTCTTAATTTTCACAAAGATTATGAAATATTTGCTATGGGACATGCATCATCATTTAAAAAAAATAGAGCGTTACCTCAGTAGTTATGTTTCTGGGAAAAGTGAGTATAAATCAAGTTTTTGTAAGTTAAATTATCATTTAAATGTCTCAAGGGAACTCATTATTTAATAAAATACTATAGAGTGAATAATCACATTGTGATGTGGCTTTTCATAAACCATGGCACACCTGTATTGTACTCTGTCATGGCTATAGGACTTCACTCCATAGAAGAGTTTGAAGGTTTCCAGGTCTGCCTTGGCCTCAAGTCAAGGGAATTAGGTTATTGAGTACTGAGGATCTTGTTACAAGGCAGTCTCACTTATAAGCTCTCTCAGCATGGGCTGTATAGTATGTGCTTTAAAAAGATTTGGAAATTTTACTAAACTTATACATTTTAAAGTATATCAGGTGAATTAATTTGCTTTGATTTTGTGTAGATAGCCTCATGTCAATCATAATCATTTGTTTGAGTAGAGAATCTTAAAGTGTTGTATGTATAAATCTTTTATTTACTGTAGGGACCTAGGCTTAATCAAAGTTTAATGTACAAAAATGAGGGCAACAACCAGAATCATGGAAAATGGAAATTTAAAAAAAGACCAGACAAACAAAAACATGTAAAAGCATTTTTAAAAGAAGAAAAAAAGAAAGCACACTTATGCTATTAAAAATCACTTTCTCTTTGAATTGTCTTAATGGTTTCCATTTCACAGAGGGGGAACATGGTAGCCTAGAAACATTAGACATCTTCAAATACTGACTTTGTATACATTGTGAAGAAAGATTTGTAATTGTAAGGCCAGGGGAGGAGCAATGTATCTGTCAGCGAGTCTCAGTGGCCTCACCATGTGTCCCAGGTTCTGTTGTTTCAGGCTGTCTGGGAGATGGACAGAATTCTCCTTGTATGAGATGAGCTGAGGGTGATGTTGACTTATATTGAAAGCAGCTAGGTACTGGGAAACTGATTTGTCAGTATACACACACAGGAGAACCCCTTAAAAATATGTAGCTAAACACACACACACACACACACACACACACACACACACACACATGTACCCATTCACACTGCAGTGTTAAGATTTGCAAGAAACAGAGACAGTTTTATATATCCTCATTCTTCAGTTATCTGAGGAGGGTCTGCTGACCTAAGAAAAAACATCTCATTGCAGATGGGAATGAAAAAGATAATATCCAAGACCTCTGGCACACGTATCCATACCCAAAAGCCTTACATTATGTCAAATTACTGAATATTAGAGCATGGAGTTCTAAATATTCCCATTTTTAAAATTGCTACTGTGTGAAGCTGGCACTGTAGTAGCCATTTTATATGCATTATGTTTAATTCTCACAATAATCTTGGAAGATATACATAATTATTTCCATTGTACACAAGAAAAAGAGACACTCAGAAGGGCTTAGTAATTTTCCTTAGGCTACACTGCTGGTAAAATGTAGTATTGGGATTTGAAACTTGAACTGGTTGACCCTTAAGGTCTTACAATTCTATCTTGCTACCTCAGAGTTTATTTACAATATATAATGGTCTTGAACTCTGAATACACCATTTTTTAAAAACAATAGCAGCTTTGGCTTCTAAAGCATTTTTATATATTAATCCCATTCAGGTAGGAATGACTATTTCCACGCTGCAGATGAAAAGTCAAAGTTTGGAGAATTTAAGGCATTGTCTCTTTCAAGAGGCCCACAGCTAATAGGGGAAGGAGGATGTGTAACCAAAAAATTCTAATGTAAGGAAAGAGAAATAAATGCCATAAACTTGACAGCGAAGTGAGAGAAGGACTGTTAATCAGACAAGGATCCAAAAAGTCTTAACTAGTGGCATTTGGCCTCTAAACACAGAGGTCAATGGATATGGGGTCTCAGGGATTCTACAAAGAGTCAGACGAAACGTAGCTTTTAAATGGTAGGTTCATTGCCTCTTATCAACCCCAACCCAACCCAACACCCCCCCCCCCCCGGCCAACAAGGCAGAAAGCAGGATTTGGAATGTGATTCAGCCATAGAGGTGTCCTGATCCACGAAGACAGGACAGAAAACCTATCCAGGCGCATTCTAGGGCAGTGGGTCGGAAACTTCACTGTTCAAACGAATCACGGGTTTAAAATGCCGATTTTGATTTTCTAATGAAGTACGGCTGATGCTTGATAGTGCTGGCCTGCTGACCCATTTTCTGGAGCATCCAATTAAACTGGAACCATGTTAAGGAATGCAGAGGCTCGGGCCTCACTGTAGACTTACTGCACCAGAATCTGCATTTTAACAAGATCCCCAGGGGATTTGTATGCATATAAAACTTTAGAAACATCTTGTAAGTGATTCTTAGTTCAGCGGAAGGGGTCTGAAGAGGACCCCGGGCATAGCACAGCAGCAATATGGTTTCTTGTGGCAGCTCCATTTCCCACAGGGTAGAGATCTGGGCCCGCGAAGCTGCTCTTCCTGAACCTAAACCAGTAGCAGCTCCGGGAGTTGCTCGCCTCATAATCCCCCTTGCTGGGTTCCTTTCCACCCAACCCGTGCTTCCCCGGGGCGCTCCAGCTGTTTCCCACCCCCACGCCCAAGCAGCTACTGTGCACAGCTGGTGCCTAAACTGCGCGAGCTCCGAGCTGCCGCCGGGAGAAGCCAGGTGGGGGCGCCGCAGACCAGGCTGTGCGTGAGGAGGCCGCGCCGCGCCAGGAGAGGGCGACAGAGCGGCGGGCGGGGGAGCGCAAGCTCAGCATCTGGTGCCAACCCGCGCGGCCTTGGCGCAGCCCTGGCGCGGCCCCACATTCCCACACCGCGGGAGCCTCGGCTCGCTACCTGGGAGGCGGCGCGCATCACCCCAACTTGCATTTTATAAACCCGTCGGGAAATAGTTCTCCAGCCCCGTGGGCCAGTCATCAGCCGAGCTTGTCTCCAAAGAACTGCTGATTATAATCCCTGAGCTGGGTGGGAGTTTAGATTATAAACCGACTATTTATATCCTCCTCCTCATCATCATCATTAACCAGCAACCACCCCATCCCTTATACAGCACACACTCCTGAGGATGGGGTGGGGGCCCTGCCGAAGGAGCAGGGGGAGGGAGCAGGATTGTTAACCCCAATGATTTGGTAAGAAAGCTGGGAACAAAAATGCAATTTACAAAACGGCGAGCTTTACGAGCTAGACAAGATAGCTGGGCAGAAAAAGCGCACAGCCGCCGCCTCTTGTGCTCCTGGGAGCCGGCTGGCTCGGGCGAGGCGGCCTCAGCCGCTCCACCGGCTGCACGAGGATTTCGCAGGAAGAGGAGACGGCTGGGCGTCCGGGGCCCGGGGTCCGCGCGCGCGCGCGGCGGAGAGGGCGCCCCCCGCTGGGCCCTGCTGTCCACGGGGGCTGCAGCGAAGCCGGCTCGGCGCTCTCACCCCGCGGGCGTTGGAAGCGCGCTTGGCCCCGCGAGCTTCCCTTTCCAGGCACCGCGCGGCGGACAGTTTGAAGTCAACACCTTCACTCAGCCGCAGATGCCGGGATGTGCGCATTTGCCCCCGCGTACGTGTAGAAGTGTGTGTGTTTCTCCCAGGATGTCAAACAAAACCAGTAGCCTTAACATTTGTTGAAGCCTACGTGTTCTGTGTCGAGGCTTATCGGGTTTGTTCAAACTTTTGTGAGTGTGTGCGAGCGCGCGCGTGTCTCCACCCTCCTCCCGCGCGCCCCACCCCCACTCCCACCCCGCCCGAGCTGGGCGAAGTAGTCCTATAGAGCGATGATAAATATCCCTGTTGATCACTTGATTGATTACCTCCCTGAAAGGTCACGCGGGCTCGCAGTAATTTCCTTTTGCCTAAGGCTTCCTTTTCACTTTTACTCCAGCACGACAGCTCCGAGTACACGGGATCTTTATTTTTTATTTTAACCCCTAAATGCAACCCCTCCCTAAAACAATGCAGACAAGAAAAATCGAATAAAATCAACTCAAGACCTTTTTTGCTCACTCGTAGCCCCCCTCGTCATCTTGTTCCTTTCTTTCTTGTCGCCCCCGCCCCCTCCGTCTCCGTCCCCCTCAGTCCAACGCAAATGTATTCTGGACACTATTTAATAGATCAGTGTCTTGCAAGTAAACTCAGGCGTCCCTTGGGTCTGCATTTCATGTCCATGACTCTCTCCCTTTCTCTCCTGTGAACTGAAAATTCGGATTTAGACCACTAGACAAGCTATTAATTTAGCTAGGCTACCCAGGGTCCTGAACCCAATTAATTTCTAATAATTATAGCCCAAGGGGGCTAGATAGATCTCCTTGCCTCTTTCTTTTATTGCCACTCCACGCCACCGAGGTCAGCGTATAATAATAAAGTGTATATTTTGAAAGCGATCTCCAGAACAGTGAGTTATTGCAATGAATGAAAATTGTTTCCATTTTGGCTAATTGAGCCCGTGGCCGAAAGCTGGAGCTCTGAGACTAAATAAAGAGGACTGTTTCATTTCAACATGAAGAAACCCCTGCCTAGCTTTGGTCACCCAGCGAGATTTTAATTTCTTAACAGCCAACCTGAAACCCAGCGTTGGGTAAACAGTATTAATAATTGCATTACAATGATTAAATTAATCTTGCTGGTAGCCAGGAGAATATAGGTTGCGATAGAATAGCACGATGTAAAGTTCACTGCACAAAGACAATAGGCCAAGAAATATCTCCATGAAGAATTCAAACTTTCTTCCAAAGATACTATGGGACTAGCTCAATTATTATGCGAAGAAAGGAAAATTTCCTGTTGCATGTAATGTATTGAAAATCGGTTCTTTGCCGTTTCTAGGTGTAACTAAACATAGTTGGAGGAGGGATATATACTTGTCTGTCTTCCTCGTCAATGGCACATCTCCCTCCCAACTTGCATCTAGACCTCCCAACTTCTGCTTAAAACAAACAAACAAAACAAAACCCCAAACCAAGCAAACCCAAACTGCCAGTAAGCTCATCGACTTTCCAAAAAGGTACTGCTTTCTGGGATGCTTGCTTCGGTGGGAGGAAAAGCAAGAAGACGTTAGGACCCACCCTACTTCCCCCCATTCCCAAGGAAACGATTTTCAGGAGGGGAAGGACTGGAGGGGCAGGAGGCGGGAGGCAACTCGGAAAACTTGTTGGAGGCCTTTTCTTTGGGGCCAGAAATAGCTTAGATATTCTGTCAGAGGGTGTGGGGAACTTCAGGGGCCCCAACACAAAGTCACCTGCTCGGATCTCACGGCTGGGACCTGGGACAGGTGGAACTGACGGGGTCCAGGCACTTGGGAATAGGAACCCGCCGGGGCGGCGCTTTGGGGCCGCGGCGCCGCGTGCGGCTGTTCTGGGCGTTTGCTCTATTAGGTTAAACACTCGGGAACTAGCAGCTTAGGTCTTTCATTACCGCACATTTAGGGCAGAAAGCAAGTTATTGAGAAAGAAAGAAAAAAGAAAGAGAAAAAGGAAAAGAAACCTAGCTTTCAGGGTTGAAAATTAAAAAGCGATGGTATTGTGAATACTTATATGTTTGTGTTTTTTTGTTTGTTTGTTTTTTTTTTAAAGAATGATGCCTTGTCTTTTCACAGTGCCTTGGCCTGGGAATACAGAAGACTTTGTGTTTATTATTTCAGTTAAATGATGTCGGATTCTCCTGTGTTCCAAAACCCTAGAAAGACCAGGGAGAAAGACTCCTATACTGAATTAATTGCAACCCGGGGTTTTTAAAGACCAAAAGGGAGGGTGCTTTGCCCGAGCCTCAGGCTCTCAACTCCACGCCTTTCTGGGGACTTTTACATTTAGGGGTTTGGAGACTCTGATTTGATTTACTCTGTCTTCCATCTCAGATCTACCTCCCTTCACAGGCCACCCCCTAGCCCACCACGTGGTGTATAATTTCTCAGCAGAAACGAGAAGCCCAGCTTCACATGTGGATCTTATATTTAACCTCAGGGTTTGGTTCCATGATCCCTTCCTTTCCTAGAAAACTACCCCAGACCCCTCTTTACTCCTTCTCTCCAGGGGAATCCAAATATAGACGGACCCCCTGGAGGTGGGGTGCCAGGAATTAACGGGAGGTGTGGAGGGGAGGAGGGCAAATCCTGCTTTTTCTTTTTTTTCTGTTTAAAAGCTCCTCAGGGCAGGAGGGTGAATGGAAAGTCCCAGGCAGAACTTCTGGCTGCCCTGGGCAGCCTGGGTGCCAGGTCCCGGGTGGACCCCTCCTCTCCTCCTTTTAGAGGCCAGGACCCTTTAGATTCTGACAGGTAGGACCCTCCAGTGCCTGTGTCCTCTGGCCTGGGCAGTGCTCCCCAGAGTTCCTCACGTGGACCAGACCAGCTGTAAGAAGTGCTTGTCCACCAGCCTAGGGTGTTTTCCTAGAGATTTTGTATCCTTTCTAGAGACTCTCAAGGCTCAAGCCTCCTTTTTCTCCGAGATTACTGGTCAGAAGGAAGGCACTCCATCTAAACTGAGAGGAACTAATAAATCCATGTTTAGGGAAAGTTTTAGAGTTGTAGACCTCTGAGGACCCACACACAACATTGCCTTGTCTAGTGCTTTTGCACACACCAAAATGTGTAAGTGTGCTCACCTGTATGTGGTAGGCAACAAGAGTGGCAGTTCTGGAACCCCCCCAAAAAAAAACCCCACGTGCCCCTTTAGTCCAGGGGGATGACAGTTTTAGTCCATGTGGGCACCAGAGCCTTCTCTTTCAGAAGTTGTTTCACTCCTCCTTTGTGTAATCCCTCCTCTTACGTCCCCTTCCCTTCCTCACGTTTCAAGGTTACCCATCTGTCTCTCTTGGGACCCGTAGCTTGTTTCTCCAGGGACCTGTATCTTACAGCCAAATGCTACCAGAATTACACAGCTCTGGAGAAAAAACAAGGTGACAGGCATCTTTAGTCAGGCGAATCCTTTACATTTTGGTTCTCTCGGGCACTGAAGTCCTTTGGGGATTGAATCTTGCTATTAGCTTTCTCGAATTCCTAGTTTTGACAATTAATGCCAACAGGTGCAACTGGGCATTCTCAGCGACCCAGCTTCTTTCCCCATCTTTGGTATGCCATGCCTTAAGACCTGCTTTTCCTTTTCCTTTAACTTGAGTATCAAAGATGTATTGTTGCAGCACAGAGGCTGAAAAGATTGTAATTTTCTTTTATAGAGTCTGGCAGGATTTGCAACAGATATTAATGGGAACATAAATAGCACATGGAAGGTATTGAACAAAAGTGTTTAATGCAAGGAGGTTGTACCAAGAGAAAATCTATACAGATTTGGGATTGATTCATACCTTGAACACATCTAACTCCTTTAGGAGTTCCCCCATTTCTGCGTGTCCACTTCCTTGGTAAATCCTGTAATTAAAGCAAATTTCAACAATGCATACTTTAAGCACGCATGTGTGTGTGCAGTTTTCCTCTTTTCCTTCTTCTTGTGACCCCAGAGGTTGGAGGTTTAAGTGAGTGAGTGAAAATGGCAGGCTGAGCTGCAGCGAGAGGCGACCCGGGCAGCGATGGAGAGGCCGGGAGGTGACAGCCAACCTCAGGGAAGGCAAGGAGGGTTTGGATGTCAAATGCCTGCACTGGCCCGGACCTGGCAATCAAGGATGATTGTTACCGTTTGATGGCAATAGACTACTGAAATATTCGAAGGACAGCACCAAACACGGTATTACACCTAAAACTAAGAAAGAAACAGTTATTTATTTTGCTTCCAACTCTGAAAGCGGAAGCCAAAGTAGCTTTAGTAGCTGTAGCGGCCGCAGCAGATTTCTCAAGTTCAAGATGATTCTCACTTTCTCCAGGATGATTCGCCGAGGGTCCAGCTCGGCTCCTAGTTCGTTAGTAGAGGAAATATTTATTTTGAACCTCCGTCTCCTCCCCAACTTCTCGCTTTCTCCACGGATAGTATAGAAATTTTTCTACAATTTATGTGGGAACAACACCAATAATAGTTATAACACAGGCTTATTGGTGATTCCAATACGGAATCAGTCCTCTGTCCCAGCTTTTCATTCCTTTTCTTTCCCCCTGGGCGAGGTGTCTGTTCCCCTCTACCTCCCCGCGCTGGCTCCCCCCCCCCCGCCCTCCCCGTGGTTCCCTTTCTCCGCCTCCTCGGCGATTGCCATCTGACAAGATCTCCAAATCAAAGTGATAAATCGCTCCAAACTTTTTTTGGCGGCGCTGAGATGTTGGAGGGGCGTCTAGCGCGCATGTGCGAAGGTGTCCAAACTGACAATGCTGGAGAGATAGCGAGTGTGGATTGAAAGAAAGGGAGAGGGAGGGAGAGTGAAAGAGGGAAAGACAGAGTGAGTGTGTGGAAGTGTGTGTGTGTGTGTGTGTGTGAGAGAGAGAGAGAGAGAGAGAGAGAGAGAGAGAGAGAGAGAGAGAGAGAGAGAGAGAGAGAGAGAGAGGGAGCAAGCGAGAGAGAGCAAAAGAAGGAAAAGATCCAAGAAAAAAAAACCCCAACCACACACCAGCGGCTGCAGGACTGGGCACAGCATGAGATCCAAAGGCAGGGCAAGGAAACTGGCCACAAGTAGGTGCAATATCCCTTTTCTATTGGCTTTCCCACTCCTCTGCCATCTTGCATATCTGTCTCCAGGACTCCAGGACTCCGGGACGGAGCGCGGGCTGCCTCTCGCGCGGGGCCCCGGGTGGAGGGCAGGCGCAGCGCAGCCCCAGCAACCTGCCGGTTGCAGCCTCCGCGCCCGGGCGCCCGCGCTCTCGCGCCTGGTTTGGGCGCCAGAAGAGCCGGGGCAGCCTTCAGCCCCTCACGCCGACCAACTGTGGCAGCCCCGGGGTGGGGGTGGGGGTGGGGGCAGCAAAACCGGGGGTGGGAGGGAGGAGAGAGCGCGAGAGCGAGCGCGAAGGGGTGGGGGGAGAGGAGAGAGTCTCCCCCTCCCCTCCCCGTCCCCCCAGGCGGGGGAGAGTCGCCTCTGGCCAACCAGCTAGTCCCGGGTGCGGGAGGAGGGGGGGCGAGGGATGGGGGAGGTGGGGAGGGAAAGGGAGCATTTTCGAGCCTGGGTTTGTTTTGGGGTTTGGAACGGGTGGAAGGCTCAGAGGGAACCGCAGTGGCAGCGGTGGCGGGCGGCGGCGGCGAAGTTGGGAAAAGTTGCGAGCCGGCCGCTGGAAGTTGCTCGGGCGGGCGGGCAGCGCCGAGCCGCGGCTGCGGTAGTGGGCGCTGTGCGCTCGGTGTTGCTCTCGGGCGTGCGCGGCGCTGCGCGGCGGGAGGACTGGGGAGGGGAGCGGGGGAGCCAAGGTGGGGGCGCTCTCATCGCGTGGCGGGGGGCACTGGCTGAACCGAGCGACGGGCCAGTCAGAGCCGCGGGCAAGTGGGGAGAGGAGGCCCCGCGAACGAACGCGTGCAGAGCGGGAAGTGGAGGGCGCGCAGCCAGCTTCGACAGCCATGGAGGATAAAGAGGCCGAGAGGGCGCGCTCCGACCCGCGAAACCCGGGCTGGCGCGGTGCCGAGCGACCCCCCAGGGGGCGGGCTGCCCGACTTAGGGCCACAGCGAGGGCGCGGCTGAGTTTCCCGCTCCCTTTCTGGGTGCAGCTCGGGTCCCGGGTCAGTAATCCTCCCCGGCGCCCCCTGCTGCAGGCGCTGAGTAACCCTGGTAGGGCGGGAGACGGCGCTCGGGTTTGGGGCGCTCGCGGGACCCCATCCCCCACTCTCCAGCAGAAGTGTTAGGTGACTGGCCCAGCATTTCGGGCCTTACGGACCCGGCGGACCCGAGGTGATCCTCAACCCGGACTGTAGGCGACGGGGCTGGGTTGGCTCAGATGCTTCTCCTTTGAGCCTTAGGGGACTCGGCGCCGCGGAGCCCTGGGGCGGCCGGGAGCTGATTCGGGAGGACGGGCGGCCTTCGCTCTCACACTTGCACTGTCTGGAAACAGAGTTCTCTAATTAATTATGTTGTTTGTGGACGGGAGAAATGAGAGGGAGTGGATGGGATGTTTTTGCCCAGGGAAGTCTCCAGTCTCCCCCTCCTGTCGCTTGCACGTTAGAAACCAAGTACGCGGCGTCCCGGCAGCAGCCTGGCTGAAGCAGCAGCACCTCGGCGCGCTCGGCTTCGCGGGCAGAGGGACTCTGCGGTGCAATCCTGAGGGATGCTGTCATCCTATAGCCTTTCCAGTGCTTCGTCCAGTCCTCACCCAAGCACTCCCACACTCCCCAATATTTATTTTTTTCTCGCTTTGGAGTCAAGGATCAATCCAAATATAGGGTTTTTGGTGGGGGGGGCGGGGCGGGATAAGCAATCCATCTGTTTCTTTTTTGGATATTGCTAATTTCACTTTTCTGCAGCAGTGTCAAAATGCGCCAGTGGAACTGTTTTTTCTGTTTGCTTTTAAATGAGTCTGATGTCTACTTTCATCTAAGGGGGAATAAATGTACATATGCCTGGAAGCTGGAGGGCTTCAATTTCCGACTAAAGGTTAGGCGTGTATGTGCGCGCGCGTGTATTTGTATGTGCGTGCGCGCTTGTTGCTGGGAGGGGGCGGAGAGCCTGCTTCAGCCGAGCTTAAATTGTGAAATGAAAGCCTAAGGCTTCTGGCCGCACCTCTTTGCCAGGCATCTGCCGAAGTGAAAGCAGAACACAAAACACATCGAATTTTCTTCAGCAACTTTTTCATCTTATGGCCAAGCGACTGAGCACTGCTCCAGTAAAATATTCTCGCACGCACAGCCCACTCAGTATCCAGAACGAGAGCCGGCTGTCTGATCTGATGATACTTGTTCGGTTGGTGGGAGACATTTATTTTGTCTCCAGCGTCGGTAAGGATGCCGCAGCAGCTTTATGCTAGATCCCAACTCTATAAACTTTGCCCGGCTGAGCCTCAAGTTCCCACTTTTAGGGCTCCAGCTGTGGGTGCCGCATCTGCCTTCCTCATATAGAAGCGCTGCTTTGTGCAGTTTTTTCAGTTACAATCTGGGTAATAAAGGAAATCATATTTAAACTACGGATTTTTGTATTTGAAAGCGCTATTTCCTTTGCCGAGTGGCGTGTGGCTGAGAAGGTTGGTGACCCCTGCGGTGCAATCATCCAAGGAAAACTTAGCTGCCGGTGGGCTGCACTGGTCTCTTTTTCTGGGTTAGGAGGAGGCAAGGTGATCAGCATATTTAAAAAAACAAATCTGCCTTTATCAGCTAAAAGTAAATATTACAGTGGAAACAAATCACATAAAAATGGTTGTTTTCTCGATTGCTTGTTACTCTTTGTCCTTTGTAATTTTCTTTGGTGGCCATAAATCCTGGCTTGCGCTTGGCTGTGGCAGAGAAGCCTGTGGATCGAGACCAGAGAATCGCTACCCTGAAAATACCCCCTGAAGTTACACGGAGATTGAATGCACAACCCAGTTTGCAACTTGTGAGGCGTGTATTTTTTACACAGTAGTTCAAACTGATAAATTCGTTGTAAGCACATGGGAAAATTAAAAATTTTAATTAATGAATGAAGAAGGGAAAAGCAAGATCGACATATGCACTTTCTAGAGCCCCCGACTTTTTATTTCCGTATTTAAGAAAAGAAAACTAAAAGCCAAATGACTCTGGCAGTGCCGGGAGACTTCCCAGCCGTTCTCTTGGCCAACTAGAACAGCACCTGGGCTGTGCCAGAAATGCCAGTTGCATCTCCTCTGAGGGATGGGAAGGAAGTGAGGTTGGGTCTGCCCAGCATTATCCAGAGCCTGGAACACTGAAATTACCCCCACCCCACTTCCCCAAAGTGACAGCCGCAAGATTTCAATCACTGCGGTGAAACACTTGCTTCCAGTAACCTCCTTAGCTACCGGGCCCCCAGAAGTCCTGTAAAGATGCAGACTGTGCAAGGTGTGTGTGGGGGTGGGTGGGGGGGTGGTTGTTACTTCTACACTTGACCTCTATGAAAACAGGCTCAGAAGTAGGAAGGGTAAATGCCGGCTTTCCCGCCTGTCCTTAAAACTCCCCATCTTAGCAGCCCATTACCTAAGATAAAAAGGAAATATAGGTTCAGGCAGTCAGTCTACGTGTCACTTTACTTGGGCTTTCCTTCATCCTTAAGAAACTCAGATTAAAACAGAGCTGAGTTTTAAAATGTACTTTTATTTGTTTATTTCAGACTGCTTTTGAGGAGGAAAAACATTCTCCCGTTAGAGGCTGAGCCCCCTTCTAGGAAGGCAGTTTATTTGCCATTACTTGACCATTACCACGGCTTAGGGCTTCTTTATTGCATTTGGCACGTTGAGCACAGTCTTCCTGGAGCATTTCGATGTGTTTCAAACTCCCACTCCCCCCTCCAAATCTGTGTTTAGGGGAAGGTTAATTATGTCTTTCTCTCCCCTTCCCCAACACTGTGGGAGGGGATGGTTCATTAGCTGCAGAGCCAGCAAGGCTGGAAAGCGATACTTCTTGTCCCAGGTTTTTTATCTGTAGGGACTGAGGAATCTCAGGTCCTGGCGACAGTGTGCACGTGAACATGTATGTGGGCGTGAGTGAACATGCTGTTTGCCAGGGAGCCGAGCTGTCAGGCTTTCTCAGCCCAGGCTTCTCCCTGTGCCCCTGGGCCTAGCCTCCTGTGCCGACAGATATTCAACAGATGCTTACGAATAGAAAGGGGACAGCCATTCTAGGAAATTTTTAGTTTCTTTCTCTTTTTCTTTTTTTTCTTTGAGTGGAAGGTAATGAGTCTGTGCACAGTTTCTCTTTAAATATTTGAGTGTTTGAGAGTTTATTTTACTTTATTTTCGGAAGTTGGGGCCAGGTGATCCAAGCCTGCAGTCCAGACCTAGAGGAGGCCACAGCTGGGAACTCAGTGGCTTCATCTTCTGTGGACCAGGAGGGCAAGAGAGCACTGCTTAGTTGCCCCAGCGTGCAGACCTTGGCCCCTCTGCAGGCATCTCTCCCCTGCGCCTCTGCTGGAAGCCAGCCATGAGGTAGAGAGACTTGTCTGTTTGTGGCCACCCCTCTTCCCGTTTCCAAGGTACCCAGCCTGGGACAGAGCCCTGTTCCCCAGAGCTTACTGCACCTCCCAGCCCCCCTCTCAAAACCTGGGGCAGAGAATAGGGCCCATGGGTGTGGGCGGTGAGATGGGGGAGATCCGAGGAGGAAGGGAGTCAGTGCTCACTCAGGACCCCCACCCCCCAAGAAAAACAACCCCACACCTGGCTCCTCAGGGTTCTCAGCTCAGGGCACAGAGCTTGGGCTAGAAGTCTTCTTGCCACTCCAACGTCAGGGCTACTTCATGCCTGGTGCGCTACTGGCCTCAGAGCAGGGTATGCAGTGACAGTGTAAACACATGCACACCCGAGGCATGCATACACATTTACACATCTTGGGTCCAGGAACACTGTTGTGCAGGGCTTAGGCACACACTCATTCACTCTCCCTGGCAGCACAAACACCTTCTCAACTTCACAGTGCAGGGGTAAGAGGAGAGGTGGGGAAGGAGATGGGGCAGGAGGGGACAGTCACAATCTAAGGATGCCAGGCACATTTTTCTGGAGTCCTGGTTAACCCTTCCTCGGCTGGAAGACGCTGTCTAAGCACTTTCTAAAATAGTCTGTGGGGTCTGCTTTTCTTTTCTCCTGGGCCACACAGTATAAATCATTAGTTCCCTCCCTACTCACCCACTGCATTAGCCACCATCCTCTTTCTAAAATTAGATTTCCCCCTTCCCACTCTTCCAGCCTTCCGAGTTTACCAGGGAATTCTCAAGGAAAGTGACTGAGTAGTGAGGACAAGAATAAGGAAGAGGATAAAAAGGAGACAAACAAATCCAACAGAAAACAAGAGAGGGGGCCGAAAGCTGAGTGCTTCTCCTTCCCGAGCCCTCATTCACACACATATTGGTATTGTCCTTCCCACCCCAGTAAATGAAAAATGCAGTTCACGTTAATTGCCTTTGCTACATGCCATACAAGAAACTTCAGAGATGTTTCTGCACAGGGAAGAAGAAACTGTTTACAAAACTCTTTCAAACGTGTGACATATTTTTCTAGTTCAACACTAAAAAGCTAAACATACTTATTCTCCTTTGAAGTGC
The DNA here is from genome assembly GCF_053883595.1 of Heterocephalus glaber. Taxonomy (NCBI): domain Eukaryota; kingdom Metazoa; phylum Chordata; class Mammalia; order Rodentia; family Bathyergidae; genus Heterocephalus; species Heterocephalus glaber. The sequence continues at coordinate 46,367,179 of NW_028258324.1, read as the reverse complement.
CTGGGCTGAGGCAGCTAATTTGAGTGTGGTTCAGATATTGCTGTGGGTATAACTAATGGCTTCTACCTATTTAGCTCAAGTGGGTGGAGAGAAAGGCCTGAATTCCTTGTCCAATGGGTCCCTCTGGAGACTGAGTTCTGGCTCCTGGCCAGTTCTGTGCAATGTCAACATTGAATATTTGAATTCCCAGACTCTATTTAACAAGTTTCTAAATAAATAAACTCATTGTGTGTCTGTGTTTAAAATTATTTCACCTCTTTCACAAAACCTTACATTGGCCTTGCAAGTTGATTTTAAAAAATAAACAAACAAACAGAGCCTAAGGCATTTTATTAGCCAGATTTCCACAATAGGCAATATGTATGTATTGCAAAGCCATTGTTTCACTTGGGGGTGGGTAGGAGCTATTTAGAGGGCTCTTGAGCTATCCCTATGTGACTTGAGAGTGAATTATAATAAAAATCAAGCTGAGTTCAGAAAGTCAGTAAAATTTTAATCACATCTAAACAGAGACTTGAGATGGAAATTTAGTGTCTTTACATATTTGATAATTTTGTCCAGTGGATCCTTTAGGGGGCTTTCTTGGTGTGTTCTAAATGAACATCTGTGTATAGATTCCTCCATCATTCTTAGCTTCTGAAGGCAGGTATAGGACTGTATGTATGAAGTTCTGTTTCTGGGCATTTTTTTTCTGTCATTGCAAGTTGAAAGGAGTACATAGTAGATATTAATTATCCTTTTATTTCACTTAGGTCAAAAGAACACAAATTTTACAATTGTACTAATCTCTCAGCATTCGAACATTCATCCAGGGTTTTTATGCAGATGGAAACATAGTTGTTCTAAAAAGTCCATACTTAATTTTTTTTCAAAAGGCAAGCTCTAGTCCTCTTGCAAGTGTGGATTCCATCTGGAGTTGTTAGGAAAGAAAGTGGAATTTGCTCTAATTTATGTGTGTAAAGTACATTATGAAAAAGAATGGGATTTGAAAGGGCACATAGCAAAAGCCATAACATTTAGCTGGCAACGTGGAGAACTCAAAGCCAAGAAAAAAATACCACCAACCCATGCAAACCCTGAAATAGATTACAATGACCTCAGCCATGTTCATTTTCAAAAATAATAGCCATGATTAAAATGGGGAGAGTGTTTTACTTGGAACCATACTCTTCTGTATTACTATAAAAGCTGTTTTGTCATTAAAGAACTGTTTCATTATAGAAAAAGAAAGCATGTGAATTTTTAATCAAATTCTTGACTTTTCAGAAGTCCTCTTTCTTGAATTAGTTTTTATTTTCATTTTAACTTTTTATTCAATAGCAAACATGCTTTTGATTTGTATATGCAGCAAAATCCTTGACTCCTAAATTTTATACCAATTCTAAGGAAGAAATTTATTTAGAAAAGAGATTTTATTAATTCTCGTAGTAAACACCTGCCTAGGGGTCAATGACTATATAACAAGAAGGACTAGAATGACCTTAATGTTTGAGAACCTTTTTAGGGAATTAATTTTGTATGTTATGGTTGTTCAAATGATGACATTTGTGAAAGTCCTTGTGTGTAGCTGTTGGTGGGCTTTGGTGATGGACAGTTTTACCCCACAAATATCAACAAAGTCCCTCTGTCCATTAGGCTTTGTGCATGGCAAGCTGTTTTCCCAGATCTCAGGAATATTTCAGATGTGCATATCAGTGTTTGAATCTGGATTGAATCTGGATTGATAAGCCAGTTCACTTTTGAGTTATTAATTATCTCTTATGAATTGGGAATAATAATATGAACATTCTTGGGTATCTTTACTTGGGAGGCAGGTGGCGGAACCACTGAGCTAAATCCCTGGCCCCTGAAAATTTAACTTTAATGGGGTAAGTTTTTTTTGTTTGTTTTTTGTTTTGGTACTGGGGATCAAACTTGGGACCTTGCACTTGCGAGGCAAGCGCAGTGCCACTGAGCTGAATCCCTGACCCTAATGGAATAAGTTTGTAAGTCGCTTCATTAACCCTGGCTGTTATTTCTCCATAAAAGATGGGATTGGACTAGAGCCGAGTTTGTATGCTCAAATGCCTACAGGGATTGGCAGGCACAATACACAAATGAAGGGAGGAGGGGGAAAACTCTTAAGTTCTTTCCTATTTTTGGTTAATTTTTGGACATCCAGCCTTTGTATTCCAGAACAAGAGGGAGTGGTAGGGACTGAGGCAGGCTAGAAGCCAAACCTTCTCTAAAGGTGGCAGCTGCTCCTCAGCTCTTGATCACAGCTTCCATTTGGGTAAGAGGACCCAGTGCTACTAGGTCTTCCAGTCTTTCAGAGAAGCCACAGATCTGGCTTTTTATATGAATCTTATCTACTTTAAAATTCTAATTCAACCTAAAAATAATTCTGCAAGCCCTGTCAAACACCTTTGACTTCAATATGCAGTTCATAGAATGTGGATTTGCAATGTCTGGATTGGTTGACTTCTAAGGGTCCTTCAAAGTTCCAACATTATACATATCCATAAAGATTCCTGAATACTACCTTGTATTTTTAAGATCTGTATCTTCCTCCTCATCTCAAAGTTGTGTGTGTGTGTGTGTGTGTGTGTGTGTGTTTTGATAGGTGGAAGTAATTATTATAGAATTTAATATCTGGCCATTTATCTGGAAAAATAGTCTTTCAGAGTCATGTTGTGTCTTCTTTCCCTCCATGCCTGCTCATCATTAATTGGCTTAAAAAATAAACTGAAATGTCCCCTTCTCCTCTTGTATCCACTGGGCACCATTTTTTTAAAAAAATTCTTTTATTGGTACATTTTAGGTATACAATACATTTACATTTCTCATTTGGGAACTTTTACCTTTACATGATGCATCTTGGTTCTTATTTTTTCCCCAATCCTAGCCCTCCCTTTACCCCTTCCACCCATCAGGATTTACAAAGATTTTGTTTCCATTTTTTCCATTTCTCATCATTTTTCCTTTCCCTTCTTTCCTTTCCCTTGCCCCTCCTACTTCTCCTACCCCTTTGGGCCTTTTCTTCCTATTTCACATTATCAATTATTCATTCTAATCATTGGTACATTTTAGGTATACAATATAATGAAATTCATCATTGGAAATTTTCACCTTTACATAATCTCTCTTGGTTCTTATTTTTCACCCTTGCCCAGCCCTCCCTTCAACCCCTCCATCTCTCCCTGTGTACAAAGACTTTGTTTCCATTTTTCCATTTTCTCATATTAAGTCCATTCCCTTCTCCTACCCCTCCCACTTCCCCTTCCCCTTTGCCCCTTTTCTTCCTGTTTCACATTATCTATTATACCTTTTAGTCCTTATTTACACTTTCAGTTTCTCACACTAGAGAGACTACTTGGTATTTAAACATGTGTGTCCTATTTATTTCACTTAAGAGTATGGCCTCAATGTGCATCCACTTAGCTATAAATGTCTCTAATTTCTCATTTTTTATGGCTGAGTAGCACTCCATTTTATAAAAAACCCACATCTTCTTTATCCAGTCTCCAGGTGACGGGCATTTGGGCTATTTCCAAGTTTTAGCTATTACAAATTGTGCTGCTATGAACATGGGTGTACATATATCACTGTGGTGTGATTCTTTTAATTCTTTGGGGAAGATCCCCAGCAGGGGAATAGCTGGGTCAAATGGGACTTCCAGTCCTAGTTCTTTGAGGTATCTCCATACTGATTTCCACAGTGGTTGCACCAGTTTACACTCCAACCAGCAGTGGAGCAGGGTTCCTCTTTCCCCACAGCCCCACCAGCATTTGTTATTGGTTGATTTCATGATAGCAGCCATTCTTTCTGGAGTGAGGTGGACTCTCAGCATTGTTTTCATTTGCATCTCTCAAATGACCAGTGATGTTGAACATTTTTTCATATGTTTATTTGCTATTTCTACTTCTTTGTCTGAGAAATGCCTGTTCATTTCAGATGCCCATTTTTGGATTGGGTCTTTAAATTTGGGAGGTCTGACCTTTTTAAGTTCTTTATACATTTGAGATAGTAGGCCTTTTTCTGAGGAACAGCAGGTGAAGATTTTTTCCCACATTGTGGGTTGTCTCTTCACACTGCTGGCACCATTTTTTTTAATTTCTTGCTCAACCTGTTCTTTGATTTGTGGGCCAGGGGTTGAGGGGGTTGGACAGTAAATCACTGGAAGACAGTCATCTGTGGTTTTCCACAGTGGGAGAAGTAATTTGGCTACTGTGAGTATTCAGAGGAAGAGTTCACTCTTGTCCTCTTAGGAGGGTCCAAATGTCACGTCCTGTACATCTGTAACTGAAAAGCCCTGCTGATTTTAAAGGCCTAAAGCTAAGGTAGAAAAATTAGTTTTTAAGGGATGATTGGATTATTTGACAAGAGTGACTCTCCTTGCAGGAAGGTTATACACATCCAGGGAACATTTGAAAATAAACATCTTGCACTGTTTGTTATCACGAGTTGCATTTCTAGAAGAGGTGGTGGATGACTAATAGGTAAAATTAAGTCCTGAGGGTTAAGAAAACAACGTGTGGTGACAGGATACCAATATAATGGAGTCTAAGCGACTTATCTAAATCAGTGCTATAGTCAAGGGACTTGTCAATGAATACTTGTCACGATCAACTAATATTGCTGGGCAAATTATCAGATAATGCAATGCTTATAGAGGAGAATATTAAGTAGTGATGAACCATGTTCATGAGCATTATCAGTGGATTATCAGATACCTAGCCCTCATTCTACTCTTCTCACTCTCTTACCAACCTACCCCTGTGTTTCTCTCTCTGGCCTTGTTGTTGTTATAATCTGTACATCTGTGCATACTGTACCTTAACCATCAAAATCTAATTCTCTTTTTGGGATTCCATTTAAACTTTTCTTCATGATTACTTCTGGAAACATGCTTTCTGTATGTCATGTCATTTCAATAGTGAGGAATTATCTTTACCATCATTTTGGCATTTTATGATAAATTATTTTTCTTCACGGCATATGTCTTATTTTTCTGACTACACTGTAAAACTCTGGCAGAGCCCATTTCTATTTGCCTAGTACTATGCTTTGCATATGGCAGTGATCAGTGCGTGGTGGTTAGTGATGGGCTTTGGTGGATTGTGTGAACCCTTTCAATTTCTTTGCCTGTAAAGCTTGCACAGTTAGGTAATGTCAGCAATAGAACTCTGGGATATCTGACACTTTAACTGCACACTAAGTCCACAGTAGGCCCATTTTGACAGTGATAAACCACCTGGAAAGCACATTTGGAAAGTAGAGTATTATTCCTAATTTTCACCAATAATATTCCTCTTTGTGCCAGTGCAAGTATAACCCATAGCTCCTCACATCACAAGTTGTTATTGATCTACATTTGATCTTAAATTCTGCAGTGGACCTGATTCTGGAGAATGTCAGTGGAGTCAAGGTAGAGATGGTCAAACAGTTTGTAGATTTATGTAATTCCTAGGGATTTGGAGGATATTTATCTCAAAAAAGTCATTAGAGGGCCAGGGATTTAGCTCAGTGGTTTCGCTGCCTGCTGAGCAAGCACAAGGACACAAGTTCGATCCCTGGTACCAAAAAAAAAAAAAGAGAGAAAGTCATTAGAAGCCAAGTTTTACACAAATCCCAAACTCAATTTAGGAAGTATTAATACAGAGATAGCAACAAGAACTTTGCTGTGTATCTTAATGTACATTTATTATTAAAAGTTTAGTTTAAGGCTGACAGAGGATGTTGTATCGAATTTTCTTTTACTGAGATTAAATTAACTTCACTTTCCCAATTTTATCCCCTTTACTGAAGTGAAAGTCTGGCTTTTCCTTCTCTCCTTCTTTTTCTGGGCATTGAACTCGGGTCCTTGCGCTTGAGCAGCAGGCGGCAAAAATTACTGAGCTAAATCCCTGGCCCTCCTTCTCTCCTTCTTTATACTCCTCCATCTCCTCTACCTGTTTCACAAATATCTCATCTCAGTGGAAAAAATAAGACTCAGACAACGGTACTCAAGCTCTGAATGATTATAGGGTTCACTGCCTGTTAGGAGTTTTCTTCCACCTATACTGGCCAGATGTGAGTTCTTGTTGTCTTATTAGGACCGCTCCTAAATCAATGGGAGCCTCTTTTAAATGAGGATGGAGACTAAGAGTCACTGCTTTATATTTGATGCTGACTATAGACTTCACCTGGAACTATAAAGTTAAGTGTGATAAAATATTTCATGATAAAAATGATAATAAAAATGAATGGAGGGATGGAATAACTGTCTTGTTTTTTGCTAGAGTCATGATTTGTGACTGTATTTTGGGTCCCATACCCGTTCAAGAATCTGATGAAAAATAAGAAGGCTCTTTACATAAAGATTTTTGTATGATTTCAGTAGTTCATGGACTTCTAAATTCTAGTCTTAAAAAATATGGGGAGTTACTTCTGTGTTCAGACTTGATTCACCCTAGTATTGTATAAGATCTTAAAATCCTAACCAATCTCTTGTCATTACTTTAGGAATGATATTTTTTTCTAATTACAAGATGTATATATAATTTTGAAACTACATGAATGTATCACATAGGAGATGAAAGTTCCTTTCATTTTGCCTCTTGTCACACACTGCCTGCAGATGGCCACTCTTCATCTTTTACTGTTAAAGTCCTGAAGATTCTCCCTCCATGCATATATTAGCACATGTATACACACAAATTTACCACTTTTTACAGCAACTTACTTTTTCTTTTTTAAAATTTAGTATATGCTTCAGACCTTTTCTCTTGTCAGTCCATGTCAGTCTATCCTTTGTAAAGGCTGCAGTTCTTCCATTGTTTAGATGTAGCACATTTTATTGAACTAGTCCTCTATGGTGACATTTGAGTAGTTTCCAGTTTTCAGAGCACAACACACTGAGACATTCCCCAAAACAGGACTCTAAGAGAAAATGAAAGTGAAGTGTACAATTAAAGGAAGCTCGCAGTTCAGGGTGAAGGACGGTGGGCCTCTGAAACAGGGGCACAGCAGGGCTCTGGGGAGGTCATAGAAGGCTGTCTCATCCTGTCAGTGCAGATCACATTTCCAAGCATCTTTACCCCCTGGAGGGTCAAGGGTCTAAGTCCAGAGTTAAGGTACGTCTTTGTAAGGTTCACTGTGATATGTGTGTGGTATTTCGGGCTTACTGAATTGTTTGGACCTCACGTTTATGCCCCATTTCCATTTTTTCCTGCTACTTGGAATAGGCTGTAGTTGCAGTCAATACACAGAGCTCCAACTGGATAAGCAAGTTGGCAGGGCTTCAAGTTTTTAATATTTTCTTATGATTCCCTTGTTTGTATGGTACATTATTATTATGCTGTCCTATTCTGCATATATACCTTAAAGTCATCTGATGCAAATGAATGAATCTAGGTTATCTGAAGCTGATCAAAATCTTTTTTGATGTTTTTAAAAAAATTACCCACAATAGTTTCTAACCTATGAATTAGAAAGACCATCTTCATAGGAAAATGTTTTTTCATTGAGTAACCAGACTATGGGAAAACTTTTATAGTGGAAACTATCTCTTCCTTTTAACTCTAACACAAAAAATATGACAATGTAATGTTATACACTAAAGCCCATCAGATACAAAATTCCAGTTTTTGATTATAAGTTATAAACCAGGACAGACAGAAAAGTGGTTTTCTTTGGCAATGTTGTTGTTGATTAAACATAAAAATTCAGAAAAAAATTAGTTCAACACATTTCTTTACACAGAAGTTTATAAAAAAAGGGATAGTTGGGTTTTGGTTCTCCTGGGAAGTACTTTGCTTATTACTGAAACTCATTGGATTATATTAGACTAAAAATACTAGTTTAGATTTGAAATGGTATTGCTCAAGGAATTAAAGTTTAGTAATAAAATCATTTTAGGAATTCATTTGTTTTGCAATTTTGATTCTTTAGGGTATGATGTCTGTTCCAAATTAATAATATGAATATATAACATGATATATATAAATATTATACATATATATGGATGCATACATGTTGTTTCATGGAGGCATTACTCTAGTTAACATCTTCATTTTAAGTTAAATCAATCAAACTGAGGGAGTTTTAGTTATCATGTGCCCAGTATATATGAGGCATGATGAACAAAATCCTAGAAACTCTGTTTCCTGTAAATATTGAACATCAACATTTGATATGTGTATGCCCCTGAGAGTGTATTATTATTTTTTGGTACCGGGGATCGAACTCGGGACCTTGTGCTTGCAAGGCAGGCGATGGAATCACTGAGCTAAATCCCTGGCCCTGACAGTGGATTATTAATCAGAACAAAGATCAGCACGGACCTGTAACTGGTTATCAATGGCTACAAAGTGCTTTCGTGAGCCTGGAAAATGTGATCCTATGTCTGCCTCTTCTCCAAATATTTTATTCTCCAAATATTTTGTTAATATTCTGAAGCCACATAACTGACACATTTCAATGCCATTTCGTATATTTGGAGTCTTCCATCTAAAAATAATGCCATACTTCATTTCTGTTAATGCCTCTCTGATCTGGAGGCCCTTGCCTGTCCCACTAAATTATTTGAATCTTTTTTTTTTTTTACCAGGGATCGAACTCAGGACCTTGCGCTTTTGAGGCAGGCGGCAGCACCACTGAGCTAAATCCCTGGCCAAATTATTTGAATCTTAATGTGGATGAAGTTTTCATTCAAGATACTTGAAAACAAAACCAGGCCCTTTATAAATGCTTGTTATTGGTGACTGTCACTCATCCGTTCTTCAACACTGTTTGCAGATATAAGAAAGCAGCAATAAACAACAAAACAGAAAAGGCCCCTGCCCACATGGAGTTCACATTCTGCAGGAGATAAATATATAGAGTCATGTATTTCCAGACATTGACTTGCGTCACGAAGACAGTAAAGCAGCACAGCTTGCTAGAGAGCAGCCAGGGGTCTTACTCCAGAGGTGACTGGATAAACCTCTCTGAAGAGCTAACACTAGAGCAGACAGCTATATGAGGAAGATGTTTATTAAATACTTGACATGGGGCACACCAACACTTGGAGAGTAATAGGCATATCCACCTGCTTTGTTCTCTGTCTGCAGGCAGACACCACAAGGTGTAATATAAATAAGATTTATTTCTGTTTTCTTGTGTGAATTATAGATACCCTGTATACACTAAGCTGACTTCATAACCTAGGAGGCAGGACATAGATGTTTGTATATCATCCTTTATAGACGGGATGAAACTTTTGTGTTCCCTCTACAAGCAGTGGGTTGTGGCAGCATCAGAAAAATATATTGGATTTCTGGACCCATAATTCAGTTCAGTTAATATTTACTGAATAGACATTAAGAAATTCACGGCAAGCACTATTTTGGGCTCTTAACATTTGAAGAGAAATGAAATGTTTCTTGCCCTTGAGGAACTTACAGTCTATTTATTGGTAGAGACAGATACATAAACAGATGATTTTAATACAGCAAGGTAAATCCAAGAACAAGGGTAATAGGCCTATTCCACCTGAACTACAATTTTCTGAACAATACCATGTGACAGATGGGGTACCCTCATTTTTTTTTCTTTTGCAGTGCTGGGGATGGAATCCTGGCCCTAATTCATGCTAAGCAAGCACTCTACCACTGAGCTACATCCCCATACCTTCACATATATTCTTGCCAAGATTTCTTTAACTTATACCCACATACACTCATAAAAATACGTGTTTCAAATTTAAGAATTAAAAGTTTACATGTGTTTGTTTTTAAAGATGTATTTCTAAGTCTATATTCTGAGTCTTCAAATGCCTAATGTGAAGGAAATTTGTATTTTAGATGGGCAATTAAGTGTTTCTTGAAAGGTCCACCCATCACGCTTGTTAGGGAAATGTTGCTCACAGTAACTGAGTAACGTGCAGGATGTATGTCAGTCAGGGGATGCCCACAGCCTGGGGTCTGTGGATGGGCAAGTTACTGACCCCATGCTCACAAGCTTTAATGTGTTTTATCTCCTGTGCAATTTTCATACCCTTTCTCATCGCTGTTCAAGAGCAAGTTCTTTTTGGAGGATCTTAAAGAGTTTCCTCTGCCTTCATGCCACTTGTAACTACCTCTCAGAGCAAAGATCTGATCAAAATACCCAAATTGAAGTTTCCATTGTTACAAAAGGTGTGCATCGCTTCAATTTTTGTCACGAAGAAGGTAGTGCTACCCAAAGACTGACATGATCTCAGAGAAGTGTCTTACGTCTCAGGCTACCATATGATTTTGTTGCTCATAAAACAGAAATAAGAACAAAAAGCACTGCCCTGTCTTCCAGCCCTGTTTGCCAACCATCTTGCTGAGCTGTGTGTATGTGTCCAAGCCAATGTTCCAGCCACTAGGCTTGGCAGAAATATTAGTACATCCAACATCATTGCTGCCGAGCACAGTCTGAAATCCTGAGCAAAACTCCCTGATGGCTTAAATGCATAAGACGCTAATGATTTAAGCATCCTGTCTTAATGTTGCAATGTTAAAACATCACCATAGATGTTTGACTCGTGAAACAGAATTGTATCTTTCTTGGACTTAAAAATACTATGTAGGTGGATTGTAAAGAGGATGGGAAATGTCAAGGTAAAAAGCATTATGTGTGGGGAGTTTTCAAAGGGCCTCATGATCTGTATATCAGATCTCTCTTCCTGTCCTTGAATGGTGGTAATCTCTGTCACCAAGGTTTTACCCTCAAGAGATGAAAATATTCTGATATTTAATACAATATAAAGAGCTGCATCTTAATCAACCTTCTATGTGAATCCTTGGTGTTGACCGGGACTTGTAGACTGTTTTCCAGGGTGTGTGGAATTTGACCATTTGTTTCCTTTCACCACTCTCAAAGTGATTTGCCTGTCTGATTACATCTTATAGTCTTTACCATTACTAATAATTTTCCTAAGTGGAAAATGCTCTAAGAAGTGTTTTAGGCCCTTGAAGATTGGCTGATATTTTTTCTTAGTCTGATCATGTCAGAGGTATATTTTGGGCCCTATGAACATGTTTTCTGGTGGGTGACACTGTCTGGTGTGTCAGGATATAGGGGGTTCCAACTTTGTTACTCATCAGCTTGGTCACCCTTGGCTTAGTGTCCTCAAATGTTGTAAGAACAGTCATTACCTCTGCTGTGCTTTGGCTTCCTCTAGACTAGCAATGTTAAGGTAAGATGGTATAAATATGTGCAAATATGTGTAAGCATTTATAAGCTGAAAAGTGCTGTGCAAACTCAAATTCTAGAAATTATAGAATATTGAAAGTGTCAGAATGAGAGTATAGACTCTAAAGCTACATTATTTATATCGAAACTTTGGCTCTACCACTACCAAGCTGTGTGGCTGTGGACAAGCCACTTAACTTCTCTGTGACTCAGTTTTTTTCATCTGTACAATGGAGAAAATCTATAATAAGAGGTAATAACATCAGCCAAGATTATTGAGTTTTTATGCATTATTAGAGTTAATCCACACAGCTTTCTAGGTGGGGGATATTGTCTTTGTTTGAAGGTGAAGATGGTGGAGACATATTAGTAATTTGTTTGATATCTCACAGCTCCAAATGTAAAGCCAGGATCCAAGCCTTGATCTGCTTTATATTAAACACCAGGAACTAAACCTAAGTAGTCTATGCCTTATTTTTTCCTATCCAGAAGTAAAAGCAAAACATCACATTGCCTGGGCATTCCAGGTTCATAAACAGTAATATGATTTTCGATGGAAGATACCTTAAATTAAAGAAATGATTTTATACAACTCTTTATAAAGAGAAATTTTGCTTCAATTTATATGAGAAATCCTCTCTTTAAGACAAGGGCTATTCATCTCCTTGCCTTTCATTTTCTTTCCCCTAGAGTTATCTGCAGTGTGGTTTTCTATTACATTGTGATTTTAGTTTTATTCAGAGAAATTTACAAATTTTTGTTGAATGAATGACTTAATTACTTCATTGCCTGAAATCACAAGTTAATTTAGTTATTCCTTACAATTTACCAGTGGATGGTGCTATATTCAGATTTCCATTTTGTAAACAATGTACTGTGATTGTAAATTTGTCCAAGCTTACCAGCATTCTTTTTGTTGTTGTTGTTTTCAGACAGGATCATGCCCAGTAGTCCAGGTCAGCCTCAAACTCACTAAATAGCCCAGGCTGGCCTTGAACTTGTGGCAATCCTCCTCCTTCAGTCTCCTGAGTGCTGGGATTACAGGTATACACCACCATGGCTGGCCTACCAGCATACTTTTAAGGCAAGAAAACCACGCCACAATTTTTCAAAGCTTTATTTTTTTGTGAAATCAAGTCCTGTTCATTCATTCTCAACTTTGTCTTAATATTCAAATAACTCAGGCCTTGCCACAAAGTACAGTATTTGACTGGTCATATAATTGAATAATCTGTCTGATTTAAATAAGGACAGAGTTAATGAGTTCTCAGATCTACTCTTTTCAGGAGGTTGTTTTTCATTTTAAGAGAAAAGGCAAAAAGCAAGTTAAGAAAAGACAGCAACTTTAAAATGTGGCCTCATAGAATCACTTAGAGAGCTTAAAAGTACTATCCATCCCCAAATCAAAGAAGTCAGAATCTCTGGAGGTGGGACTCAGGTAAGGAGAAGCAATGTGAGTCCTGGAGAAAAGAAACTGGAAAGAAGGAGGTCATTTTGGTTAAAGAACAGAGAGATATTTGGGAGCTCCAACTGGGGGCTACCACTGGGGGCTCCAATTGCTATGATTAGGGGATCATTTCAAGTTATATATGTTTTAATGTATGGCTTCCTTTTGGTTTTTGTGGGTATGGGGTTGCCTTTGCACTTAGTTTCATGAACTTGCTTTCTGCCTGTGATTTTCTGTCTTTTGTAGCAATAATAGGCAAGAGGTTTCCACTTATGAAAGGTCATTTGTGGGGAGACTTCATCACACAGAGTGAATGATCTTTGGATAATCTAGGAGCTCTAACATATATTTTTAACATTTTGATCTGGTGGTCATTTCTAAAGAGACAACGATGTTTTTCAGATTAAACAACAAAAAAAAACAAAAGACAACCCAAATAGCAGCAAAATCAGCAGCTGCTTTGTGAGACAGCACTTTAATATTGCTAGCTGCTTTTCTCTTTTGGTTTTCTAGAATCCCAAACATAAATGTTTCTGTCAACCTTCCCATACAAGGAGAGTTCTGGGAATTCCAGAGAAGATATGTAGGGAAACCAGAAAGTGAAATGTTGAAGAATAAGACATGTCTACTCAGAAGTATTAAAAAAACAGAGGAGTGGGTTTTGGGGCTGGGATTTTTGGTATTGTGCTGTATTTTAGTAAGTTTGGACATTGAATGCCAGGGCCCTTATGCCTGGTTGGTTTTCATCAATGCTGTCAGTCACTCACTTTCATATACATGAAAATTCATTAAATAAACTGGTTCATTGTTGTTGGACAGTGCAAGCATGTTCAGTTGCACCTGAGTGTACATTTAGTTAATGTACCCTTCGTTCCGGAAGTGTAATTGAGCTCAGAGAGATGGACACCCAAACAGCCCAAGTTAAAGAACACAGAACTTTGTGTGCATTTACAGTGAGTGAGAAGGGCTTTCCTGAAAGTGAGGATTAAGCCAGTAAGGTGTGAGTGTGTGTTTATAAAACATGTGCTTATGTATATCTTTGGATACTTGAGGGGCCTTCCTTCAGTTGTCAGCTGTATGTTTCAAAATTATTAATTCTTGCACAAACTCTCTGAGGAATTTCATTTGAATCCTACAGCTTAGTTCAATGATATTTAATCTAATCACCCCTTTGTTTTTTCCCTCGAAAACGGACACTTGCATCTTATAAATTTTAGAATATTTTTTGAATCAGATATAAAGGGACAAGGTGGTTCGATTGTTTAAACATAAATTAAAGCCATATTTTTGTAAGAGTGTTACATGGTTCTTTCTTTCTTTCTTTTTTTTCTTGGTACCGGGGATCAAACTCGGGACCTTGAGCTTTCAAGGCTGGCGCCGGAACCCCTAAGCTAAATACCCAGCCCTAAAAGGTTATTTCTTGTTCTGAGGCCAGTGTAAGATGAATCTAAAGTATTAAATGGGAGTAATCAAGAATCTAATATTCTAGCTTCAGGAGTGGGGTTTCCAAATCATACTTATTTGCAAAAGTCTGTGTATTTTGAGAGTGTTATGAGGTACGGCCCAAGAGGACTTTTGTAGCATGCTATATTGTGAGTGAGGGAAAATAGGATGATTCAATTCTACAGGTGGGGCTTAAAATAAGGAAGAGGAGGGTAACTTTTTTCAGGCCACACACACCAGAGTGGTGAAAATGGGGTGAGAACTCCCCAGTTTACCTATTTCTTAGCCATTATGTTGCATATGTTTATTGCTGTCAGAGGAAGTTTTGTGGTTTATCTTATGGGAGTTGAATATCCCTACTTAAGGGTAATCTTTTTCATGACCCTATGATTACTAATTTCATTTTCACTGTGGTAAATATTGCTTCTGTTTTAGTTCTTTTTATTTTATTTTTAAATTAATGAATTAGTTAATTAATTAATTTGATACTAGAGATTGAATCTATGGCCTCAAGCATACTAAGCAAGCACTCTACCACTGAATTACATCTCCAGCTCTCCTTGTTACCTGTATTTTGGAAACAGGATCTTGCTAAATTGCCAAGGCTGGCCTCAAACTTGCAATCCTCCTGTTTGAACTTCCTGAATAGCTGGGATTTATGGGCATGTGCCTTGGTACCTGGCTTGTAAAGCTCTTTAAAAGCCATTGAGATAAATTAGGAAGCTGTATTCTAAAAGCTAGGTCCAATATTTTGAACCCATAAGAGATGAAGGCCCAAGGCCAGGCCAAAGTTGTCATGATGCCTCCATTAATGTTTTTGAAGCGTCTACTTGGTGAATGACTTTGGATGAAGGACTCTTTTAATAATTTTATAAGTGAACTATTTCTCCCTTTTGAAGCTTCTGTTTTGAAAGTAAGCGGAAGGAAATGGTAGTACTAACAAGATTGGTTTTTGCTCATTCACACATTACTCATTCATTCAGTCTCTGTCCTTTGGACTGTGGGAATGGTGAGATGGGAGACAGTATGGCAGAAGCGAAGATGTGGAAGAACATAGCTGTGTAGCAGAGAGGATGTGGCAAGAGAGACAAACCTGGTGTTCTCATAGTGGGTTTGTATAGAAAAGGCTGCTAATAGTTCAATATTTAAACATTTATATTTGGGAATTCACATATTTTCATTAATAGTTCCATGGCGGGCCAGGGATTTAGCTCAGTGGTTCCGCTGCCTGCCCTGCAAGCACAAGGACCAGAGTTAGATCCCCGATACCAAAAAAAAAAAAGAAGTTCCATGGAAAGGAAGTTTGGCAAAATCAGATTGATGACTGATATAATTTAATTAGACTCCAGCTTCATAAATATGGAATGTTATTTTGAATGAGATGTTGAATCATTAGTCTCTCTGAGAAAAAAGGCAAATTAGTTTGCTTCTGAGTTGGTGGCAGACATTTCTACTGTGGTATAAGTGGGTAAAATAATTTGGTAATTTAAAAATTAGAAGGACTAAATTTGATCACCCAGTTACATGTGTGGATGTTTCTTGCCCTCCTTTGTAGCTCTCATTACAGTTTTGCAATGACAGATATTTCTTTTCTTGAGACACACCTGTTACAGCTGTTGAGAGATGCTAGATTTTTAGCCCCTTTCACACTGCCCTAAATCCTTTGCATGGCGGCTTTACTCGCACACCCAGAACAAACTTTTAAGACTTTATAATGATATTAAAATCATTAGTTGACCAGAGAGACTTACTGTTTTTGTTGTTGTTGTTGCTGTTTTGATAGAGTGGCAGGGATGAGGTAGGGGAAGAGAGTATAAAAATACTTTTGTTTTTAAACCTTGGTTAAATTCTAGCCAGGCGAAATACCTGAAATTGGGAATAGATGGGCTCCCCCACAAGGAAAATTTGGCCACATGCAGGAGATTGGAGCCCTCCCCATAGCTATGTGATTCTTTTCCAGCAGTTGGCCTTTGTCTCTTTTGTCTTCATTAAACTGCTCTGTATTCTACCCAAGATTCTTTTCTTTTTACTTTTTTTCCTGTTAGTTGGCTCAAGAACCTACTCAACACTTGATGAATTTGCAGTTTTCTTAATGTTTCATCAGTTATCCGACCATTTTAAAATCCCATTTGCAAATGTTATCCTTCTCCCTAGTCCTCTCTATGTTTGAAATGGGGAAAGCAGAAGTTTTATTTTTTCATGCCTACCTTCCCCAGACACCATCTGCAGCATCCCTGTATTCTCTTTAAGCCATTGTTAGATTCTTTGCTGAAATGAAATATATGATTAATAAATGGGAAGGCCCTTACTCATGATTGATAACTACTCTTAGAAACACTGTCATTTGCAATTCATTAAATGCCTTATTTGCCATTTATATTTACTGAAAATTGATACTCTATGTATTAGTTCTTTCTCAATGACAGATCACTGGTAAATGCATAATTAAAAGAGAGCTTAATTCCAATTTGTCTTCATTTCTCCTTGAAATAATTTTACAGCTGTCAGATGGACTTTCAGTGCCCTCCTCTTTGCCAGCATCTACAATTGTTCTTTTATTTATGAATTTCTTTCCTCAGGGCAATGTTTATTGTCCAAAGAGCCACATTCAAATTCTGCCTTTGCCACTGGCTTTGAAACTGTGGGCAAATTGTTAACAGCCCAAATTCAGTTTTCTCACCTATAAAGTGGCAATGAGGATATATATTTTACAGAATTGGCATGAGGTTCCAATGACATAATATATTGGAAAATGATTGTTAGCTGAAAAATGACATCCACGTTGGTATTGAATCAGTCAACATGGTCCCATAGGTCCTTTGAATAAAACCCCCATATTTGCTGGACTGATTTGTGGGGGGAATGAAAAACTTGTAAAAGACATGTAGTGAAGCATTTGGCAAAAACACCCCATGCCCACTCCCGCCATGGGAAAGGGCAGCTGTATCAGTAAGGAGTTGGCTCAGTAGGGTTAAAGTCACACAAAAGTGCCGACTCATCCAGATCTGTGCCTTACACAAAGAGAGCAATAGGTATGATGATTAATTTTCTTTCAGCTGACTCTGTCCTGAGATAAGTCTACTTTCCTACTTGTCATTGGTCTAAATCTAGCTTATTCCTTTAGCCCTTAGAAGCCAGTCTCCTGACTCCTTAATCTTGCTCTGGTCTGGGTTGTTTGCCAAACGAGGCCTTCTTGATCACTGCACAGATTTTCTTCCATTTTCTGCCATCAACATGTTGTTCTTTAACTGCAGTCTTGGAGTGGCCCTTAGGTTACAAGCGGCAAGGACGCGAAGACTTCTATTCTTTTAGTGGTCCCTCTTCCTGCCTTGGAGACATGGGATGGCATTGCTAGGGCTTCAGGGAGTTGGTCCAAGGCTCATGGCCTCTGTAGGAGAATGTATCAAGTGTCATGCCCCAGAGTCTCTTTAATTGCTTCCTAAGGGTGCACATAAGTCATGTAAGGGAGAGTCATGTAAGCTCAGGATCGCTTCCTCGTGATTTTGGTGAGATCAGAGCTTGTCCCTCTGCTTGGTAAACCTTGACTAATCCTAAGTATTGCTTTTGGAGGCAAAGCACATATTTAAATCTGTGTCTGTTACTTAGCTCTGTGACCTGTGACTTCACCCCTGTAAGTCAGAGATGGAACCACTTTATAAGGGGTGTTGTGATGTCTCTATGAGATCATATTGGTACTGTGTTTAGCACTTTGAAATCCGCAGGTTAATTGTTATGAATTATGCTCTGTGTCTTATGCTCTCTGTGAAGCTGCCATTGTGACCACATGCCTTACTAGAGGCCCAATCATATCTGAGAATAGTGCAGATATACCAACATATTTCTGTGGGCGAGTTTCTCTTCAATTTCCTTGAGAGCATATTTTTTCCTGGTTCTGCTCTCTACTGACCAGCCTCTTAGTAGCAATTATCAACAATTTGGAATAGTAAAAGACAGTGTTTGGAGAAGACTTTCAATACTGATTTACTGATAGCCTTATTTCTTTCAATTTTGCATGAATTTATTTTCAGATTCTGATTTGTGGGCCAGTAACGGTAAGGCTGATTCTGACTACTTTTAGAGTATCAATTATTCTTTTAATAGACAATTTAGTTTTTCAACATTAGATACTGTGGCAAACTTTTATTGTTCAGAGAAAATATTTGAATAATTTTTGCATTAAGAATTTGAATAAAATATTTGAATATTGTTCAAGTTATGTATCCACTGCGTCTCCTGGGGGGGAATTATACATCCTGGCCTTGTGACTCCAAGTTTACTGTAACACTGTTACACAAGGTTTTAGGATTCAGTATGTAACTCACTGTATTTTGTCTTTTCCTGGTGTCAGGAGAGCAGGAATACTCCAGATAGAGGCTGTTTTAGCAGCCTAAGTCCAGAGGAAATACGAAGAT
Organism: Heterocephalus glaber; assembly: GCF_053883595.1. Classification (NCBI taxonomy): domain Eukaryota; kingdom Metazoa; phylum Chordata; class Mammalia; order Rodentia; family Bathyergidae; genus Heterocephalus; species Heterocephalus glaber. The sequence continues at coordinate 46,348,717 of NW_028258324.1, read as the reverse complement.
GAGGCATAGTTGACCCAGAATGAGATACATAGTACAGGATTAGAAAGAAATACATTTTTATGAAAAGCCATTGAAATTTTTGGATTTAATTTTTACTACAATATAAGCTAGCCTGTTATGACTCATATACAAGGGGTGATTGAAAAATACAATGAATGTTTAAATAAATTTTTTGTTACAGACATATTGGCATTTACCCCACCTCAGAATACTCTCCCAGAATTTCAACACACTTATCTCATTGTTCTTGCCACTTTCTGAAGCAGATCTTGAAGTCTTTTTTCATAAGTATCTATATGAGATGTGGTCAAAAATTCAGTGAATGCTGCTGCCAACTACCATCCAATGGAAAAGGAGGCTTTCAAAAATATTACAATGTGTCCTCATCCACCTTATGCACTGGATCTGGCACCATGAGGGTTTTGGCTCTTCCCCAAAGTCAAAACTACCATGAAAGGTAAATGTTTTTCATCAGTTCAGGACATCAAGGCAGCCACAGTAGCGCAGACAAAGACAGTCATGAAAAAGACTTCCCAAATTGCTTCAGAAAGTGGCAAGAACAATGGGATAAGTGTGTTCAAAGTGAGGAGGAATATTTTAAGGGGGATTAATGGCAGTGTGTTTTAAAAAAATTTTTTTAAAGATACACTGTAGTTTTCAGTCAGACTTTGTAAGTATTAATACCTGGGATTTTGATTAATTTTTTGTTGATATGCCAATTGCATATCCTATCTTAGTATGTATATGGGGTTCAGTGAACTTTAAAATATGTTTAATATTGTAATTGGTTTTAATTTATTGCTTTTTCTTATATAGGTGATGGGAATTTTGTGTATAATGTACTATACCTAGGATATTAGTTATCAACAGAGAAAAACAAATTTATACAGGCATAAAAATAAAGGGAATTTATTAGCTTATGAAACTGAAAAATCTAAATGTAGATTATATTTCAGGGATAATTTCATCAGTACTCTGGTTCCATTGTTTCTTTTGGTTCTTCTTTCCTCTTCATCTTTCAATCACTGCAAAATAATTTATTACATTCTTTCCTATTCAGCACGAGAGAAAAATTTTTTCTCTAAGACTTCAAAATACTGATAATTTTTCTTTCAATTGGACAATATTTCAGCTTCTGAAGACACTTCTGTGGCTAGAGGAATCCTATGCACTGAGAGGCTGAGTCTTGGGTTATATGCCAATCCCCAGAACAAATCAGAACCCATCCCTAGAGCTTGGAAGATATTGTTATGACTATGGGAGAGCTAGATACTAAAAAGATAAATATGAAATTCTCTCTGGCTTAATTGATAAACATTTATTTCTTAGTGATGTCATAGATTAATATGGGCATTGCTAATCCCAATGATTAAGTTATCTTCGGGTGATTATTTAGGGACCCAGGCTTTCAGTATTTTAGAAAAGTTCTTTCATCTTCAACACAGGTCTCCAAAAGTTCTTGCAAAATGGTAAGAGATCTTGGAGAAGACACATCCACTACTTGACTTCTTGTGCACAGAAATGGCACACATCACATCACTCATGTTCACATTCCATTGGTGAGAGCTAGTCATATGGCCTCTGTTAGGTCAAGAAAAGTGTGAAGTGTAAGAAAGCCCCTTAGCAAAGCATCTGCTTCCCTGAATGCGCTCTACACTATGGAAGGGAGCATAGGTGTTTGGTGTCAGGCATCCAACTCTGCCTCAGATGTTAATCCCACACACATAGCACAAAGGGACAGGAATGGAGTGAATTGGGGAGGCAACTAACTATGTCAACCATGCCAGGAAACCTGGTCGTGATGTCAGACAGGCATTGATTTGTGCTGAAGCAGATGTGCGAGCTCTCCACTGCTATTAGACTGACCGATATGATGAAAAGCCCATGTAGTACGTGAAAATAGTTTTAGAAAATTATAAACTAGTTAAGTACATGATCACTTGTAAGATGTGGATCATGGTGGGAGTAGAGAAAGGCTTTTCAGTGAATTGAAGTCCCAAGTAAGGAACATGGAATTATTTTGACCGGAGTTGTCCAAAATATCAGGAAACAGCCTGGGAGATCTTAGCTCTTTCTAGTCTGCCGTATGGCTCACCAGATATATTGTGGAAGGCCAGCTGGGGATAGGAATAAGAATCTTCGAAAGTCTAAAGGTTTTAGGAGGTGTACTTTCCTAGTTGGCAGTTATAACTGCTAAGGAGTGGCAGCATTACATTTAGAAGTTCATCTAATCCTTAGGTTCAGTGAAACAAACATCCTGGACTGGTTAGGATTTCTGGGCTTCTTCCTATAACTCAATTGTGAGCCTTCTCCATCAGTCTCTCATTTCTTCTTTCTATTCTAGGTGTTGTTTTGGAAATTAGGAAAGAGTGGTAATTGGCAGGAGACAAACATGTTTGTTGTGGCAAAAAAGGCCTTAATCTTAAAAAGAATCTCACCAGGGATAGGATACAGACATTGAAAACCTTGGTTTCAAAAAAAGCATTGTACAAAGTTTCTTTATGTCTTTGTGGATAAGATCATGAAAGCAGCCCAAGTGAGTCAGACAGCTGATGAAACAGCCATATCTAAAAGTCTATGGGATCTGTCAAGTAGGGGAGACTCCAGTGGATGGCTACAATCATCCACCCTTATCCTATAGTATTTAACATTGGTATCCATGACGCAGATAGAATGCTTTTCAAGTTTTTCAGATGACTTCACTGGGAGATATCGCCAGTACAAAAGACAATAAAGTACGTTAGAAATTATTTTATTAAGGTGGAACTCTGCCCTGTGACTTGTAAGTTGCCACTTAGTAGACATAAATGTAAAACTGTTCAATTACTTTAAAAAATTAATTACAGAATTATGGGATGGCTTAACAGCAAATTCCAGTGAAGAGTAATTACTTGAACGGAAACTGTACATGAATAAAGGCTATTTTACAGCTTCTGAAAACCTGGCATCATATTAGGGTACAATAAAGAAATAAATTGATCATGAAAATGATCCATCCCTATATATTTTGGATGAGTCAGAGCATATCTAGAATATTTCACACAATATATTGGTTGTAACTTTTGAAGAAGGACACTGACAACCACAGTATAGAAAGAAGAGGGCAGGACAGATTAGAAAGGGTTTGGAAGCCGTGTCATACAAGAAACTATAGATATCATTTCATTATGAATGAACTAGGGTTATAGAATTTTACACTTTCAATGAGTATTTGGGAATTTAAGCTTATAGAATGTACAGAATTTGAGAATAGTCTTGAAAAGTGGTTCTATTTTTGATAGAAATATGGAGGGTGGGGGGAATTCAGAGAAAACTGTATGAACGGAGGTGGAGAATTATGAGATTTGTCCAGGATAAGATGAATAATCTTCTGCAGTATGGGGGATTAAACCCAGAGTCTTGCACAGGCTTGGTGAGTGCTCTACCATTGAGCTATATCCCCAGCCCTTAGCCTTTGTTTTAAGGATATATATAGTGCACAGTAGGTAGTAGAAGATGGGGCTAAAAAAAGTAGGTTAGAGTGGATAGTTCTATCCTTGAATAAGGTTAGATGGACCAGAGCATGCAAATTTATCTTAGTAGACAATGGGAAGCAATGCATGGTTTATAAGTTAAAGAAAAGTAATGGCAATGATGATAATAATAATGATAATAAAGCTAATGGGTATTGTTTTAAGCTTTATAAGTATTAATTCATTTAATTCCAAAATAGCCCTATTACATTTAATATCTAAATAGACATTTAGACATTGCTGTTACTGTCATTATGTAGATGAGAAAGCAGGATAGAGGAACTGCCCGCAATTCACACCCATTCATGACAGAGCAGTAACTCGACCCTGATGTCTGTTCTCTACCCAGTTCCCTGGACAATGCCCCAGCGTGCCTCCGGGGCTGAAGTACCCGCTCCAGCTCCAGCATGTCTGTGGCCTCCTTAGCACCTGCTGTAGCTCAGAGCACACTGCGGTCCCCCCCCGCCACCCATCCTGGTCTACCATTTCACTTCTCACTTCTACTTGGAATTACCCAACCGAAAAACAAGGTGCTGGAGATAGAAGAAGCAGATGATTTTTAAAAAGTGATTAAGAAGCTGTGTTTACTTTTTGGATTTTTGACGCCTTTCAAGTTTCGGTCTTGGGCGGTGTATCCTGACTCTTTGGTTCACTGCCAAGAGTTGGGTGTGTCCAGAGCAGAGGAGTGATTTAAGAGTAATTTAAGTTTAAGTACTCCCAAATGAACATTACTCCACTAGCATGAGGTTAAATTCTGGGTTTGCAGGGCCCCAAGCAGACATTTGAAAAAGAGACCTTTGTTCAAATCCCACTGATGTCTGGCTGCCTTGTAATTCAGGTGCTTCTTGGGTGGCACTGATGTCTGAGAGAGCGAAAGGTTTACTAGAGCTGGGGCCCTTCCATCCTCCACTGTTTGCCTCCATTACCCTTACCAACAAACCTTGGTTATCACCAACGTGGAGAGATTAGCTGCATGAATGAAAGGCTTCAGTTGGCAGGGCAGGGACTACGGATTAATAACAGCTTTAATAACTTGTGATGCTCCTATATGAACACATTAGCTTAAAAAAAACTACTGAACATGACCTCAAAAACTGTGGAAATAATGCATAAAATCAGCCCTATGAATGCTGGCTAATAAACTTTTTTATCTTGTTGCAGCAAAGGTGTGCACACACACACACACAAACACACACATTTGTTTGTTCTGGAAAGCTGGGAATATAGATTAATGACTAAGGCCTATTTATTGTGGGAGCACCTAAAGGTAGTTCAGTCAGTAATGCAGTTTTCCTCTCCTATAATAATGCTCACGGAGCATCTCAGAGTCCTCACCCCTGCCAGTCCTGTACTGTGGCTGGTGGTCCTGTTCAGGTGGACTAAATGGCCCTGTTCCATAGGACAGATTCTCTAACAGCAGGGCTGCAGTGTGGACACCAGCCGCATCTTTTCTCAACTCCCTTTTGCTCAGAGTCACCACTGTTTACCTCCCTCTTTCTTTCCCTTTTTCTGTCCTAGTTTGTTTCCTGACTGCCCCTCGTCCCTTTTCTCTTTCATTTTCCTGTGTCCCCTTCATCTGGACCTCCAACCTCAGCCTGTCTTCTTGAGCTGGCTGACCTGACACATGGTCACTTTAACCAAGAAACAATGAGGTCAGTCTTTGGAAAAGGCAGATGAAGCCTTTTGACACTGAATGTCGATATGTTTTGGGGACTGTCTTCTGAATGGGGGTGTGTGTGTTTGAATTATGTGCTTGCTGTGGGGAGCAGTCAGTGCCAAACCCTCGGCAGGAATATAATCCATGCATGATGAAACCTCCACCCTCCAAGTACCTTTTGTTCCTTGAATCCTACTCCTGTGGATTGACATTTTAGTAAGAGGAGAGAGTAGTTCAGCTGCCAGCATGTTTCTTCTTTTAATTCATTTAACATATACACACATCTATCTTCTGCTAAGATGTACAAGTATGAGATAAATGGGAACATAAGGATCATATTGTACTTGAGTTATATCATTGCTGACTTCCTGAGAAGCCTGTTCAAACGACCAGAGGATGTTAACTAAATTGACAATGTGTTTCTCTGAGGTGGAAGTGAGCAAAACATCTGCTTTTATAATAGTCTGCTTGCCTGGATAGGCAAGTACCGTTTTGTTGTTCCAGAAGACTTTCAAGCAAATATACCGGTGAGTTTCAATGGCTTGGAACTTCCTGTTTTGTGATTTAAAAAAAAATGCCTTTGGAGAATGGGCAACTTCACAGAATTCTGTGTTACTTTCAATGTATTCTCAGTCCCCAAGTTATCACAGAAAAAGATTGATTAGGAAGCTACATAGGATAGAAAGCAGATGATAGGCCCAGTGCTTTCCTTCTTTAGTGCATAGCATTTGTTGACACTGTTGCATAATACAATGAACCTAGTGTTGGAGACAGTTGGGCCAAGAAATACAGAATAAATATACTACAAAATGTTCACGAAGTCTGTCCAAGCTTTTTTCTTTTGATTTAAAAACTTTGTTCAGACAGCGGCTCAGAAAATCAAATTTAAAAAGCAAAGAGATACAGGTTGAACTCCCTGAGATAGAATGCCATGAATTTCATGAAGCATTTGAGGAACATAATATTTAATGGTGATATTGGCAGATATAACAGTATTTCTGTTTGCATATGGGAGTTGTGATGCTGGCCACACCACTGTTTGATTCAAAAGAATATGTTTGAGAATCTGGAATTTTGATTGTTAACTTCTTAGTCTGTAGTCTTGGGGACTGTCTTCATTTCTTTGAACTTTGAGTTAGCTTGTCTTTAAGTTGGAACACACACACATACACACACACATATATATATCAAGTTGATGTTCTGTAACTGGGTGACTATCTTTGCTTCTTAGTTTGAGTTATCTCACTTGTAAGGTGAATATATAAATATAGTATGTTCTTAGAAGAATTATCTGACTGATGGATGCCAGATGATGGCTGGTGAAGGAATAGAATCTTTTGCATGAAAGTTAGTGGCGCTGAACTTTTTAGCCTATATTTGAATGAGTCTCATGCGATCTCTAGGAGATTTTCATGTTGTTTTATTTTGAATATATTTGAATATACTTATATATGTAAATTATCACCAGATTGGTTCTAGAGAAATGAAAGGGAAGACATAAGTGAGAAAAGACAACAGCCAGTGGCATTTACTTCCTCTCAGTTCAAGCCGAGTCTGCTCTGGGGTAGACAAAGCCCCTAAATTCAGTGACTTCTGGAAGTGGTGCTAAGTATATGATAGAGACAAGGTCAGAGTGCTATAGTTTTCCCTGAAATGTGAAAAATGAAAGCAAAACAATAACAACAAAAAGTAGAAAGACTCAGCCTTGTATTTCTGTGTAATGAGCATGGGCTTTCCTGAAGTGTGGTCTATAGTCTAGAATGGAGAATGGGATGATTTAGAATGGAGAATTTTAGTGGTGCATAGGCTTAGTATTCAGCCGTGAACTGAGAAGGAAGTCATTTCCTTTTAAGCTCTCTTTTGGTCTTTCCAATAATTGAAAAAATAAATGTGACTTACTCAATGCTACTTTCTCTATTCAACAAAAACAGAGATTAGTTGGGTAACAATTTAGTTAGAATTTGAAAACTTTTTGTTTTTCCTCTTCATTCTTTTATAAAAAATAGTATTGTTTTTTTTAAACTTAAAATTGCTTTTGAAAAATCAATTTGAGGGACAAAATTGAGTGAGTGAAGAGAATCACTAAGTGCTTGTAGTCCAAGTGACACAAACATTTGTGAAGGAGTTGCCAGGATAAGTGAAGTTTGGGAAACACTGGCTGCATAGGTATGAAAATCTTTAAAAATCTTTAAGAGCCTAGGCTGAGATTTGAAGCCAGGTCATGCTTGAAGCCTGGGCATTCTTCTGTGGGGTCCTTGTGTGCTCCACCATTGTGGAGCTATGCACAGCCAGATTTGGTTAGCTGCTGGAGGAAGCTGGCAGTGTGCTCCCCATGTACGGTGTCAGGACCTACCTTTCTCCACATGGAGTTGACGATTTTCCTCTTGCAGGCTGAGCAAAGTGTCATGAAGATGAAACTGGGGACAGGATGTATAGAATAGAACATCTCTCTCCTCATATCCTGTGAAGCTCATGGGAATAATCCCCCAAACTGCTCCCTCCTGGGCACTTGATAAACCCAGGTCACTTTCTAAGAGCCTCACACAGGGTCCCAGAAAACCCTAAGCCTGCTTATCCAGAATTCTCTGCACCTGTGCATAAACAAAGACTTTTTCGTTCAGAGATTGGATTTTTCTGGGGTTTGGCTTTCCCTCATGCTCAGGGGCACAGTAGACACTGATGACTTTGAAACGGTACAGGGGTTATGATGAAAAGCTGCTGTGTGTTCTTCTGTCCAAGGAAAGACAGCAGTTTTTTTTTTTTTTCTTCATGTGTGGAGGGTATCAGTAGCTGTTCTTGTTCCATCTGCCAGTTGTCCTGGGACAGTTCAGGTGGCCAATAGAGTAGCAGACTGGGACTCCTCTTAGCAAGGGTCTGAGGAAGGGCTGTCTAGGTGGGCTGGCAGTGGGAGCTGGCATTCTGCAGTTCTCAGAAGGCCCTGAGTGATGGATGGCCAGGCAGTGTGTGCAGCCAGCAGTGGCTGAGGTGGTGAAGTGTGATCCCTGTAACTCCACTGTGCCTAGTGAACTAAAGAGGGAGCAAAACCTAGGAAAGGGAACTTTGTGGCAGTTGTGGAGGCACACTGATCGGCAGCACAGCTCACTGCTTGTCTCAGCCATTCCATAGTTCTAGAGGCAACAGGCGCTACCTATGTGCACATTCTTCTACATGCACATTTTCCAAGCTCACTGTTGAGAGCATTTACCCATCTAAAATAAATCTGTTCCAACAGTCAAGGCTGTCCACTGGGGGACTGCAGCTGTTAGTTTACTATTTAGTGTTAATTGAATAAACATTTAGGAAGTACTGAGTGAGAGTTGGTCACTTGCCCAGGGGTCCATTTTCCTTCGCTTTACATATATGAAGGGCCTCAGATTTAATCTTGGGAGATTTTCTCCAGGTGAGGGTGCATATACAATAATAAAGCTACATGGAAGCTTGAGCAAAGCCCATCATAACACTTTAAACTTGTGTTCCATTATAAAACCATCCTGTTTTCATGGTACTATGATTTCAGCAAAGATATAAATCCTTATTTATAGATTTTTAAAATACAAAAAGCATATAATTGTTATTTGAAAACATTGTGAGCATGCCACAGGTTTTTTCTGGAGGAGAAGCAAGATAATAGGGGAGAGGAAGGAATGGTATTATTCTTTAAATGCCTTGAGTTCTTTGGGTTGTAAAACACCACGGAAACCAACTCTGGTTCTATATATAGCTTTATGCTCTAGTAAGCCAAACTTTGCCTGTTGTAGGAAGTTTATCAATGTGGAATGACCAAAAAAATAATGCCACACATTTCCCTACTCTGCTTTTTGATTCCTCAGACTCAACAGCGGAGACATCCTGGTGAGCTACACCATCTGTGCTCCTGGTCTCCAGGCCTTTGGTTCTGTATCTCTAGGCGAACCAGCATTTCTTTTCCTCCTGGGCCCCTGGTGAAGAACTCTGAGTCACCCTTTAAGACCTAGAGTACTTCCTGCCTCTTGTTTGAACCCTCACTGACCCACCTGCTCAGCATAACCTTTGCACTCTCTGCCCCTGGAATGAGTTGCTCCCTCCCCTGAGATGCCCTAGTGCCTTGTATGTACCCTGAAGATGTGTGTGGATAGCTGTTTGAGTCTCACCACTTTGTGAGCTTTCTGTACAAAGCCAGGTCTTAATCATCCTTGGATCCCCAGCCAAGTACCTTGCAAAGGAAAGGTGATCCATAAATGTTAAACCTAACCGAATCTTTTAATAGAATGATGAGTGTAACCACCAACACTATAAAAATTAAACAAAAACCCTCAGAAGCAACAATGTGCACTAAAAATTAATTTGAAAAATTTCCTTCCATATACTGTTAGCAAAGTATTTTACTTTTATAGGCCTCTCTGTGCTATAAAACTCTTGAGTGTTTTAAAAATATTTTTTAAAATAGGCATTTAGAACCTCTCTAATGAACTACTTCCAAATGTGGCTAAGATGTTTGAGGCTTTCCCTGCAGCAGGTGTAAAACCAGCAGTCTGAGTGGAATACCAAGAAGCTGGGAATTCCTGGCTAAGAGGCAGAGGGGTGTCTGTATCAAAGTTTCACAGGTTTTAGGAAACCTAGGTTAAAGGGTTGCAGTTTTCTCTGGGGGTGCTCTTGGGTATGGAGAGCTGTTCTCCAAGCTCTTACAAAGGAGTTGGTGCCCCCCCAGCTTTCCCTGGACTTGGACTTTATGTCTGTGCAGGCAGCCTTGAGGCCTCCACTTTACCCGTGCCCTGACCACAGCCCTGCTCAAGTCTGCAGTGTAAATCACAGCTTTCTTTGCTCCCTCCTGGAACTGTAAATTAGTGCTTGTCCTCTCTCTTGATTTTCTAATGGCCCTTATTTATAAGAGCTTTATGGTAAAGGGTGTCTGAGAAGGCCATTAGTCTATCTCTCAAGTTAATGTTGAGAAGAACTGTTCTAAAATAGAGCAAGAAAAAAGAAAGAAAGTTGGGGGAGTGTGGATCAAAAGTCGTATCAATTATTTCAACCCTCCCAAGAGTTTAGCTTCAAATGCTGCCATTGGGGTCTATTATTATCAGGATTGCAATAATCCAACTTATATTTAGATTTCAATGTTTATTTTTTGTGTGAGGAAGAACAATTTTACATATTTAAAAAAACAACATGTTCTTTTTTGGGTTAAACTACAACTTGTATGAAATTCAATGTAAAAATCTATGTATTTTTCTTCTGCTTGACTCATGTCAGTGTGTATTTAATGCACTGTGGAAAAGCATTAATTAAACTGTTAGGTAACTTTGCTCCATATCAGTTTCGGGTACAATCACGTGAATAGTGAGAAGTATAATAGCTGTGCTTGTATCTTGGCAGCAGATGGCTTTTCACTCCTGCCTCATTTCTCCCAGGCTCTGCAAAGGCCAGCCACATGAAATGATTTTCACATCTCCCTTCAAACCTCATGGTGTAGTGCCATTTTTGTTGGGCCTCATACACCTGCTTTCGCTAGGCACCACTCTGGCAAAACTGTCACTGGGTCCCTTCCACAAGAATGCATCAGCACTGTTTAAAGGATTGTCATCACTTTTTTGACTGCTGTAACTTGTTTTAAACTGAACTTAAAGGGTTAATTGATTAGTCTTCCTTTAAGGTGAGACAAATACAGACTGACATCAGCAGTTTTAGTGACACATTGAACATGAACATAATCCTCACATATTGTTGTGGCGAGGGAGAGAGAGAGAGAGAGAGACACAGAGAGAGAGAGATAGAGAGAGAGAGGGAACACCTACCTACAAGGGAATGATATTTATGGAGACAAATGAAGAACAGAGAAAACAAAAAACCCACCTTATTCAAGAGATAGGAGAAACAGATAAAGAGAAGAGAGAAAAAAATAGAGAAAAGAACCCTTAGAATTCACAAGGGATTATTATTATTATTATTATTTGGTACCAGGGATCAAACTCTGGTCCTTGCGCTTGCGAGGCAGGTGGCGACACCACTGAGCTAAATTCCCGGCCCTACAAGGGATTATTAAAGAGCAAAGAACAGATAAAGGGAATCTTCCAGGACCCCCAACATTTCTGAGATAATTAAGTAAAAGATGGAACTCTGAAGATTGTTACTAGAAACCAGGTATGTTTCATGTGTAAAGGAAAAGGAATCTTGCTACCCTTTAAAACTTGAGATTGCTGGTATTAAGAGGGAGAGGAGACTGATATGGAGGGCACGCACAGAGCAAACCTTGGAGCGGCTTGTTTCCCGCAGAGTAATTTTTCTCAGCAAACTAAGGAGATGGGTCGGAGTCCTTTGGGTTGAGTGAGAAGAAGAGGAGTAGTGATAGATGTGATATTTTCTAAGACTTTGTGACTTGCCAAACTCTTCATTAGCTACAATGAAGGCAGAGGTATATTAAAGCAATAGGGTACTTACTTCCTCCCAGGCACTCCCAATTATTACTTTTTAACTGGGCCGAGTAATTTATATAGTATATATGGACCATAGGAATTTTTCCGAGAATATCATCGATGGATATAAAGATAGGTCTTCAGATTTAGGAGGATAGGAATAAGGTATTCTAACTACAGAAGCAAGAAGGGTCAGCTGATGTTATAAACACCTCAATCCTGTGTCATACTCATCTGAATTCTTTCTGGTATTGTATTCCAATTTTAAGCTGAGGAAAAAGGTCTCAGGGAAATACTAGAGATTTTTTTCCCAAACAACCATCATTTACATGAGGTGAACATAAGATGAATAAAATAAGCTAAATATTGGTTTCTAGAAGGGAAATTTCTTTGGTAGTAAATTTGAATTGTCTGACAGGGGAGCTTTGTATTTATCATGGGATTGGTGCTTCAGATTACCCCTTCCCATATGGTAATAATGTCTGATTGTTGGCCTATTGCTTTGAGATTCTTATATGGAAATGAAAACTCACATTACCAAATGTTTTTACTGGCCTAATGACAGATCACCTGAGCGTATCCTTCCTTAACAATTAACTTCAATTTAGAAGATATTTAGAGTCTTTTGGAAGACATTTAATAGCAATGGGAGTGATTTGTGGAAAGACTGAATTTCAGTCTTTCAGATGAAAGATGATAATGGGATTGAAGTCTTTCTCTCTGATTTATTATTTGTGTTCCCATTTTCCACATAGTGAAACTCCGTATTTTTCACAGTACTAAGCTTGTTTCAGGCCAATAACTGAAACAATTATTAGAAGATTGTGTTGCTTTATGGGTGATCCAACAGTTAAGACTGTTAAGTACATTTAGTATATATTAGGCACAGCTTAAAAGCCTGGTAAAAAGAGAAAAATGCTGCGAAAACAGTTTTGCCAGCAAAGAGTGAGAGAAGAGGGAATTAAATAGGAGAGATATTTCTCCCTCTCAGATGAATCTTAGTATGTTTTGGAGGAAGTGTGAGAAAAAGAATAAGTAATAAACAATTGGAAAACAGAGAATCCAGAAATTAAAAAATAAACCTAAGCAAAACATCTTTTTCTAATAAATAACTCTCACCATTAGTTTTTTACATGCCAAATGTTTGTATTGCCTTTTGGTGACTGTAGGTGGGTTTTTGTTCATCACAGCCCTGAAGGAACCACAATCCTGCTTCCTAAAGCCACAGTTATTTTCAAGGACAAACCTCCTCCTCCTTCAGCTCTGAAACTCAGAAGGACTGGGAGGTTGGGGATGGTCAGAGATTTCAATCTTGATGAGAAATTCCTTGTCAGTGAGAAGTTGCCATAAAGCAGGGCAGTTTTCCCAGAGGGGCTGGTAAAAATACACACACATTAGTAAAGTAAAGCAAGGGGAAGACACTGCCAGGTCGGGCTGTCCAGTCAGAAGTCAGAATGTTTGTGCACACCAGACACTGTGTCTGGCTACCTCGAGGGAGGGTCCAGGTTTGGTCTGGGAAAACAGTTCCATGTTTACCACCAGGGAAGCCCTATGGGTGAGTAACAATGACCAGGCCCCACTGCCAGGAAGAGCCTCCTTTCTAAGTGGCTGTCTCATTAGGTTGAGCATTTTTCAGCATGCTGCTCTGAGATAGAGCAGTCTGAACAGCTGTTCCTGTTGGGGTGGCACAGGAGTCTGTGAACCCAGAATGTTCCTGTGGACTTACCTTTCAATGAGAGGCAGCCACCCACTTGCCATTGTTGCTGCGGCCATTCTCCGTTGTCTTTCAGCTTCCCTTCTTGGGCTATCTTCAGGGGACACTGCCAGTATGGAGTGCTTAGGATATTCTAGAGGGCTGCCTATAAATATACTCTCACCTTCCAACCAAAGATTTTGACATAAATGTCTAAGACGCCAGAGTATTATGCTAGTGGAGAGGCACCAATTATATAAAGAACAGTGCCGGTCAGCATGTGTGTAATTATTTATTTCAGCTTTCTGTAAAAGAAGGAGCATTTTATTCAAGCCAGGCAGAAATCTGGCAGTTTCCCAGTTGTGAAACTCTATTGACAAAGGTGTTAAATGAAGGGCAGGGTAATGTGGTATGTGAGGCCCCTGTGCCTTCATTTCTGTGACCTGGGCATGTGTCAGGCCCAGGCTGAACTGACCAGAATGACTTTGATTTGATGACCGTTAAAGGTCAGACACATAATGGGATCAGATGTGCCCGTGGAGGGTGAAGTACATAGCATAATAGATTGATGGTAATTAAGTAGTCGTGTTTAATAAGAATCATCAGATTTAAAGGCATTGTTGGAATGAGCAGCTTGGGAAAGGAATGAGAAAATATGAAGAAAGGAGGTGAGAAACATCTTAAGAAATAATTTTTTTTGTTACAGTAACGACCAGAAGAGTGTGTGTGTGTGTGTGTGTGTGTGTGTGTGTGTGTGTATTTGTATTTTAGGAGACCCAGTGTTAGAGGAAATGTGCGTGTATGTACTTGTATTTTAGGAGACCCAGAATTTTTTCTCTCTAAAAATTTGTGGGGTTTTTGGGTAGTTGTTATTTGGAAACAATTTTTAAGGGCAAAGAAGAGTAAGTGTAGGAGAATTAATGATCTCAAATGATCCTAATTCAATACATAAATGTCTAGAAAACTTAAGCCACAAACCCTCCAATAAAAATAGTTCAACAAGGGCCAGGGATTTAGCTCAGTGGTTTCGCTGCCTGCTGCGCAAGTGCAAGGACCCGAGTTCAAAAAAAATCCCCAGAACCAAAAAAAAAATAGTTCAACATATATTTTAATATTAATCTATATTTTCTATGGGATGAAAATCTGGGTTGTTACTTGTATTTGACTGTTATGCAAATCATCAAACTTCTAAAACTGCTTGTTCAATAAAATTTCAGTTTTCGAAAATCATTCTTCATTAATACTTGATCATATTGTTATGAAATGTTATCATTTAGAAATCAACACTGAACTAGAATGTGAAAACATGGGGAGTCTTTAGTGTTGTAACTATTACACTTTTCAACATTATTTTTTGTCAGTTTGAATAAATCATCCATGGTTGTTGGGATTTACATGTGGATTAGGTAAGTTCTGTCTAGAATGAGCAAGTGTTGAGCATGCAAAGAGTTGATTAGGAGGACATTCAGGTCATTACTTAGTGGTGAAGAGTCCAGGTTAGGGTCTCCACTGCTAATCTGCATGGTGACTTGATAGGTCTCGGTGATCGGTACTTTATGTTACTTCCTATCTGGTTGTGTGTGCCACAAATATATGTGGCAGAAATGCTGTGGCTTTCAGTAGTTTGACTTTTTCTTTTCTTTTCTTTTCTTTCCTTTTCTTTTGCAGTGTGGGGATCCCACCCAGGGTCTCACATATGCTTAACAGGCACTATACCACTGAGCTACACTCCCAGCCCTCTGACTTACTCTTTTCATTTAACCTTTAAATAATCAGTAAAACATTATCAGTAAATAACCTCTATCTGAGAGCAGACTGAATTGGGAAAAGATTGTGAAGTGGAGAAAGTTTTTTTATGAATTACCTGCTGTTCTTCCTTCTAGTGACTCTGACCTGGGGCAGTCTGAGCATAGAACCTGTGATCCTAAGCTCTGTGTGATAGTGTCTGAGAGTCTGCAAGAGTATGGTTTTATGAGAATTTGATCTTATCTTTGAAACCCTGGTGCCAGGGCAGTGCCAGGCACACAATAGAAGATCCATAAAAGAGAAGCAGGAATGATTTCATTAGATTAACTAATTTCTAACAATATTAGCTATCTTTTTTATTCCAACAAAAATATCTCAACAATAAATGACATAAATCATTGCATGTAAGTAGAAGTTGGTATGTTTTGTGAAATTTATTGGGGTCACAGTGTATTGGGGTTTATGAGACGTATTGGGCTTCATAATAGTATCAGGCACAGGACAATCTTCTCTTACTCAGTCTGAAAATATTCTCTGTGTGTGTGTGGCCCAAAGTAAGTGGGATATTAGATATGCAGGCTTATGTTTGGGAGTGATGCTAGTCCAACCCCTTTCTTTTAAGAATGATGACTTCTGTTAGAATCTATGTGACAGCAAAGAATATTTAGTATAGAGACAGAGGGTCTGGAGTGCTTGAAACACATATTGTCATCTTTTGAACTTGATGGCGAGTGTCCCCTCTCTTGTCAATTTTAAGGAGCCTTCCTTTTTCTACTGGGTTTTACCCTACTTCCTAGGTCAATGACAGTAAGCAGTGGTAGAAGCTGACAGGGACAGGGCAGAACAGGCATTGAAGGTGTTCTGGGAACCTATTGGTGAGCATTTTGAGGAAGTTACAATAAGCATCTCCTACCTGCACATATTTATTTTTCAGAAACAGTTATAAGCAATCAAATGAATGCTTTTTTTAATGCAACAACTACTACTATTATGATCACTGGTTACATTATTCAAGTACTTTCTATACAGCAAGCATTGCTCTAAACACTCACACATAGTAGTGCATTTAATCCCCACAACAACTCAACAAAGTGGGTGCTATTAATATGCCCAGTCTACAGATTAGGATACTGAGGCACTGAGAAATTAAGCAAAGTCTCAATTAAGAAATGTCAAGTGGGGTAGTTTCAAAAAAACAGAACATTTCTTAATACTATCTGATATGCTGTGATTTAATTGGTTTTAATTCCTTATTAGCTAGAATAGTTATCCTAGGCTAAGCTGAAAGGAAATTTAGGGAGAAGCTGGCACCACAGCACCAGTTTACTGATTAGGAATTCGAGGCTCAGAGAGGTGAGGTGACTTTCCCAGGATCACACGGCTCTTTGAATGCACACTTCAAGCCCTGCATCCTTTCTTTTATATCAGTACTTTTCATGTTACCTTTTCATTTTAAAAATGACATGCAGTCATAGAATTTAGCTTTCTGTTCCCTTCATTATTACAAAGGAAAGCAAAGTCACTATAAAATAATCAGATCCCAAGTCCTTACTGAGTGCTTATTGCTAGCACTAGCTGCATCAGAATCTATGGTGGACCTTTGCTTGGTCCCATGAGGCAGGTGCCTGGCAGCACCCTGATAAAAGTGATAATAGGTATTATCTGCATTTCATATTCTCTCACTGGGATATTTTGGCTGTGATTACTTCTGGAGCCTATAGAGACAACCTTGGCTGAAGGATTTAAGACACTTTTTAATCACAACCAAGCACCTTATTCTACTAAAACAGCTCCTTTTAAAAGTGTCCCAATTTGTTCAACAGACAAACATCAAACAGTGATAGAAAAGCTGAAAGCAGACATCATAATTAGATGACTAAAATGAATGAGCCCAGTGATTTAGCAATGAGTGAACACTTGGCAAAGAATTTGTCATTAGGCTTCATCACAATTCTTTCAACATAGGAGGAAAGAATCTTCTGAGAACGATTTGAAATAGTGGAACAGCAATTAAAGGCCTTTGTCATTCAAAGATAGGAAGCAGAAATGAGTGTATTTGCCTAATATGGTACCATGGGCGTTGGAAGTCAGAAGGTTGCAATGGAAATAAACCTGTTGAAAACCAAATAAGATGAACACTAAGGAGTACAAAAGAAGGAAGGAAGATGACCATCACTCTGGCCTCTGAGCCTTGTGTTAAAATGAGAATTCTGTCCCCTTCTAAGAATAAGCCTTCCAGTATTCACTTCAGGAAGTCCCATTGCTTCAGCTTGGATGGCTAATATGAAAAACAAAGCAATTGTTTGTTGACACGTATTCTAGCAGGTGCAGTTCCATTTTAAACAAGAAGCTGCTATTGTTTTCAGGAATCGAGGTGATGACTGTCTAAGGGGTGGTTCACCAGGGGGACACCCAGGCCCTGTTTTTCACTTTAGCTTTTGAGTCCCACGGTTTTCATCCTCTGAACCTTTATGACTAGCGCCCCCTACAGGTTCACACTTCAAAGCTTCCTTGCTTTGAAAAGGAAGCAAGGTTTCATAAATCATTTTTAAGTCCCTCTGCTTTTCATTTTCTGAAGAAAATTTCTTGAGCAGAAGGAGAGAGTGGGGCTGTCCAGATATTTGTTAGGTAGCCACTAGATGCCTCTAGTTTATCCTCTTGGATTCAGGGGAAGGAGGGTCAGCAAGGGTGAGGGCAGTGCTGGTTAAATAACAAGTGCGAAGTGACTTTGGAATTAAGGGTTGGTGGTGACTTGCCTTTGCTAAAGATACCAGGTGCCCAGACTTCTCCCAGGTGACTCGCGACAGATACTGGGAAGGCAGAAGAATGAGAGAAAACCTCCAGGCCCTTCCATGCTTTATGAGATCAGGATGGGAAGGACCAGGCGGCCGAAGGCGTCCAGGGCTCTGCTTCCTTTTGTGTGGCGGTGACACCTCTCGGGCCCAGCCTTATTTGTGAGATGTGAACTGTATGGAGTGCTGCCCGTGATTTATGGGCAGCATCGAGCGGTAATCCCTCCCCTGGCTCTCTCCTCGGCCTTCTCTGCACAGCGGCACTAAATATCCAGCCCGGCTGGGGTGAGCTGCGGCTGGTGGACTCCACAGCGAGGGCTGTGTTCACCTCTCGATTTACTTTTTCCAAACCACGATAAATCCAGGCACAAATGGCAGCAAAATTAACTGTGAAAATGCCACCATCATTTGCAAGGGAGTAGCTCTGGTTGGCTCAGATCTGGTTTGGCTTTTATAGTTGATTCTCTTAACTAGAGGAAGAGGGGACCTCTGTTTTACTTTTCAGGTTCTGAGGTTTAGGGGAGAGGTTACCAGCTTTAACAAAATGCTGCTGTTAAGTGGAAAAACCAACTCTCTTTGGTCTGCGAGGCAGGGGGTTTTGGGTGTGATCCTTGGCCACACTATGGTTTATATCACTTTCATCATCTGTGAGAAATACTCATATATTTTTCATTACTAATATCACACTGCACAAACATTTAATTGATTTATGCTATATGCCTCACATGCAACAAGGAAGCAAAATGCAAATTACTATGACTAAAGCAGAATTATTCTGATGTGTTGAGGTCAGTTACATTTCATTGGTGTGAGCAATGCTGAAGCTTACTTATTGGTTGTTGTTTAACAGGCCATCACTATCAGCTGTATTTTCTTCTACTTTTGATAGAGTGAATAGCAGTAATGATTAAGGTTGACAAATTATATAAAACGTAGTGAGCAGTCATGAAATATCATCTGGCCCTTGTGCTCTTGGGATCAACTCCAATCCCCCACTCCTGTTCCAGTTCTCCCTCATCTTTGTCCAGGCGGATGCTTAAATCCCTTCAGTGGCTCCCCTTGCCAGTTAGATGACGGTGAACATTCGAGGTCCTCTGATGCTCAAGACCAGGCTGTGCGTTGCAGAGGTCTCTCCACTCTCACGCCATTTTCCTTTCTTGCTCCTCCCTTCCCCATGGTCTCTGTTAGGGCCACATTACTCTCTTGCAGTTCCCAGACTCACCAACTCCGTCTACACTGCCAGATCTAGGGAGTGGATGCCTTAGCAGAGATCTGAAATGTTTATGGCAGTAAACAAAAGATGTCCTGCATGTGCGCATGCACACATATGTTGTGTGTGCTTCAGATGATCCTTGTCACCTGTTGGGCCTTCTCCTTAGAAAAGTCACTTACTATTTCTATGTTGAAATTTTATTTCTAAAATGGGATTAATACTATACCATAGGTATATTTTTTTCTGACTTCCCTTTTCCCCTTCCCTTTTCCCTTCCCCTTCCCCTTCCCTTCCCTTCCCTTTCCTGTGCTGGAGATTGACCTAGAGCCTTGCATATACGCATGTACTAGGCAAGTGCTCTGTCACTGAGCTACACCTCCAGCCCTGAAATCATGATCTTATTTTGATGGCACTGAACAGGAAGACACAGAGAGCTGTAGGAAGTGAAGAGGAAAAGCCCAAGGTCTGTCTGGGAACCATGTAGGAGGAGAGAGCTTGGAAAAAATTCAGTACAATGGAGCCAAGGGTTCAGGAACAGGCTATAAAGAGTAAGAATCCATTAGCTTTAGGTGGGAGAGGAGGGGCAGTTGTTCCAAGATTGCCTGGGTCAAAGGTTCCCCAGGTTGGGACTGGCCAAGACTATTCCCCAGCATAGACTTTGCTATCAGATGACCTGTTCATTCTTAGGCTGGAACCATTATAAGGATGAAATTTGCTTCCTTTATTATCCTGCTTTATTATCCATTACGCTCCAGGTTTGGCCAATACGAGGTAGAGGACAAATCTTGTCTTCACAGACCAAAGTCACTCAGAGGAGAGAAAAACCAACCACAAACACCACAAACCATGTGGTGAGCTATTTTGGCTTTTCTCTGTCTTTGGTTGTTGTTTCTAAAACACTGAGGTCAGGTTCTTAACTTCATTTGATGTGGCAGGAGAGTAAGACATCTGGAGTAGCACTTAATCCAATGAGCTCTACAGAATATACTCTCCTACTCAAAACGTAGTCTGTGGACCAGCAAGGTGGGCATCATTGAGAGCCCGTTAGAAATGCAGGCTTTCACGCCTATCTCAGACCTACTGAAGCAGCAGCTGCATTTTCAGTAAGATTCACAGGTGGTTTTGTAAACACCAAAGTGGAGTCGGGAGTGTGTATGCACGTGAACACACTCATAGACACAAACAGACATTATACAAATAGTTCATATTTATCATAAGTTTATAAAAATATAGAAATACATAAAAAATAAAAATTGTCCATGGTCCTATCTTTCTTAGTATTGTCTTTTTTGGGGGTACAGGGACAGTGCTAGGGATCAAACTTAGGGCTCTACCACTGAGCTCCACCATCAGCCCCTTTTTTGTCTTTTAATTTATAAAGTCTGGACTTTTTTGTTAGAGGGGAAAGTGCTTCCTCTACTAAGCCTCTCCCTCCTCTTCAAAAATATATTGGGTTTGACTAATTGTTGTCAGTATTAGGGGAAGGGGAAAAATAAAATGCAAATGACATAACCCTATTTTCTGCTGGATCACAGGCCTCTAAACCTTCTAAAGAGTTGGAGAGCAGAATTAATTTTTAACTTCAAGCTGTTCTACATTCATTTTTAACCATTAAATTTGTCTGCTTTGTGTCACAAACAGGGTTGTATCCCAAGGGCGCACAAGACTCTGTGTATCTGAGTTTCAGCAAATCTATTTCATCTGTATGAGGAAGTAGGTAGCAAAAATGTACCAAATCCCTTCTTTGGGCAGTCCAACTCTAAAAGATGAGTTTGTAGATAATTATCGAGAAGGAGGTGGGGAATGGAGGTCGTGTGTGTGTGTGTGTGTGTGTGTGTGTGTGTATGTGAATATGTTTATTTTTGGTGTGTGTCGAAGCAGAAATCTTTGGTGCTACTTTTCAACTATAAAGAATTAATTTCTTACTTTAAGGCCCCATTTCTTCTTCCCTAAACTTCCTAATAATTCAGTTGACCAAACCAGAACAATATGAACATTTCCTTGATGCACTGTCCTTTACTAGCATCCAAGATTTACAGTTTTCCTAGCAATTGTCCTCAACAGACAGCTTGCCTAAGGTGCTGTCCTTGTGAGCAGAGCTGATCCTGGGGAATAACCAGCCAGTGTGCCCTGGTGATGAGCTCTTGACTGACAGGGACTCTCCCTTTTGCTTCCCTCTCTTAGCTTCAAGGGCTGGAAGACTGGGGCATTTGGAAAAATTTGGAAAGGAGTCACTAACAGGAATTATTGAACAATTGCTCTGTGAAACTTAAAGATAACAATTTGTTCTACCACAGTGGAATTGCTGTGTGACAGAAGGAAGTTATCTGTTTAGTTCTTGATTAACATTTATGAGAGAAAAGTAAAATTAAAGTTGATGGTATCTAGTCCAAGAAATGCTTGTATTTACTCTAAAGAACAATTATTAACTCAGCACTTCTGTAGAGTGAGTGTAACCAACTTTGGAAGACTTGTTTGAGTTGCAGTTGGAAAAACAAAACAAAACAAAACAAAAACCCCACAACTCCCTCTAAAATGACAATAGAGTGCCTCCTGGCTACTCAACTAAGTTCCCTGAAACCAATGGGATTTCCAGAAACAACTAGATTATGAATTTAATGGTATAAAGTAGTCCATTTCTATGAATACTTGGCAGGTGTGTGTATGAGTGTGATTTTTATGGTTGTTTTATTTTTATATGTAAAGAAAGCTAAGCAAGTCTTACTTATAAATTTATAATTATAAATTTCCCAGTCATATTAATAAAGCAAACATTTTACTATTAATTACAAGTAACGTCAATAGTGCTTTTGGTAAAAATTTTGATAGAAATAACTTTTAATTCATTTCTCAAAATAAAGAATCAAATTCATATGTCTATTCACTTAATCCACATTTGTTGAGGGACCTTTATGTCTTAGGCCCCGTGAGAGATGGATGAAAAGTCAGGGTTCTTGTGTTCACAACTTTATAGTCAGATGGAGGGGACAAAAACGTGGTGGGTACAAGAAAGATTGAGAATGGTGAGCCAATTTTCAGTCATTCCCAACTTATCTCTAATCTCCTTCCCTTTTAGTATATGGTCATATTTGTTTTGAGCCTGTGTGTTTTATAAATATGTAAATAGTGCTTTAAACTTGTATCACACTTACAATGGGCCAGAAACTTTGTAATAGCTTCAGAGATGTGAGCTCATCTAGTGTACGGTTATTAACCACTTATTTTACAGATAAGACAATTGAGGCACAGAAGAGTTGAACCACTTATCCTGCTTGATGAAGGAGGACTTGAACTTAGCAGCTCTGGGCTTCCTATGCACTATGCTATGCAGGTGCACACAGCAGTTTAAACCAAAAAGAAGTGTGCAAAGCTCACTACTTCTTAGCTGGGAGATTTGTTTCCATCAGGAGAGGGAGAGTAGAAGGGGATGAAGAGGTAGAGGAGGAGGAAAAAGAAAAGTAAAGGAGGAGGAAAAAGAATGAGGAGAAGGGGGATGAAGTGGGGAGGAAGAAGGGAAGAAGGAACAAGAGGAAGAGAGGAGGAGGAGAAGGAAGAGAAGAGAAAGAGTAAGAGAGAGGAGGGGGAAGGAAAGTGAGCAAAGAATCTTGAAGAATGAAATGAATTAATGGATATATGAGGTCATTATTTTTTAATAATGAGAAAAGTCACAAGCACCTCTCCTGGACTAGATCTTAAAAAATCAACACCACTATGGAAAATAAGACTACTTGGTTGAGTTATATGTAAAAAGATATCTTAACAATGGGCTGAGCTTGAGCTTTGTTCTAGTTCCTTGCAGAGACCCTTGTTTTCATTCGGTTTTATCCTTAGTGCCTAGGAGACAGCCTGGCACAGAACAGATTCCCAGTAAAGGGCAGGGAATAAATAGATCTATACACCCTGGCTTCTGCAGAGATCTCCAGACCTTTCGAGAGAAGACCTCCTCACCTCTAAAGGCATTCGCTGGCCAGATGCCACATTCTCCTTGAAGTCAAGCTGCCCCACTGAACTCACTGGCTTTGAAGCAGAGTGAGGCCTCCTCAGGAACCCAGCGGGAAGCCTTGTGTCTATGACCTGGGCCCCCATGGGTAGTGTCAGGAGATTAGACTGTCCTTGCTCCAAGGCCAGAGATATGGGCCCAGATTATTTGGGGTCACAGGTCCACATTCTTGTATGCAGTAGGAGCATTAATTAGTGACAATTACCTATTGGAAAAAAGAAGTCGAATCCTGAGTACTTCTTCCAAAAAGTTAAAGACAGAAGGAAGCTTTGAACAATGGGTCAGGGGAGATGCATTTCCGTCCTGATGTTAAAAACAAGGTACTGTCTAACTGATGAGTAGTGAGGGCTTGCGGAGACGCTTTGATGAGCCATCTCCTGCTTCCTGATATTGTGACCCTTTGACAAACACTGACAAATAAAATCAGCATGCCTTCGATATAAATGAGGGCACACTATCTGAGGAGATGCTTCGCTCTCAGGATGTGGTTGAAATCCTGTTATGAATAAGGTTTACATCCTTGCCACTGAAATAATATTTTTGTACTGTGGAAATCAATGGTAAGGAAAAAAACGGACAGGTCATCTAATCTGTAAACAACTTAACTTTGATGTAATATCTTGTTTGCTGGATTTGGACCTAAGGAAAGTCAGAACATGCTGCTTGCTGATTTCTCTTTTCTTCCCTTTTAGCTACTCTACCTTGTGAAGCATTTGGAGGATGATGAGTCTAACTCAAAACAGAATTGTGTCAGAATTTCAGTTTTATGGTCTACCTCTTTTTCTCTTGGGGTAATCCTTAGGCATATAAGACTGCTAACTGCAATTCAAAATAGGACCAAGAGCTGGTCTGAAGAAAGGTAAGAGCATGTATTTTGTCAGGTTGAGAACTTGTAGAGAATTTGTGGGTTCTGTGTTTCAAACGGAACTCAAATCTTTTGAGGCTCAAGTTCCATTTGCTCTTGGCAAAACACAGTTTCCTGGTTTAAAAGAAAATAAGCACATAAAAAGGGCCCCCAGGCTTCTTGGACATCAAAGCTTATGAGGTACCCTTATAAAACAGCATTTTGATGATTTGTAGATTATAGGAACTGGGAACATACAGATTAAAACTACCCTTGAACTACCCTTAAGTTAAAAAAAAAAAAAACAACAAAAAATGAAGGGCAAAGATGTTGGCAAAAGTATTACCTTTGGATGTTTTTGCCAAAAGTGACATGTTTCAGTGAGTCTTCCTGCTTTCCCCAGCTGATATTTTTTTGAGGGAATAAAATCTCAGCTATGTCAAATTCCATTTCAGGCTCTTCCTGGTATCCATCAAACTTCACACCTAAAAGGGTAGCCATGATCCTTTTGAATCAACAACTTCTTTGAAAATTATATTATATTTTTGTTTGATTTTTAAACAAATTTATGGATTAACTTATCCATCCATATAAAATATTGGCTAACCTATGTGTTAAAAATATATTGTTCAAAAATTATTTTAGATTAGTGGTTCTTAACTGGAGGTGGTTTTGATGTCCAGGGGACATGTGGCAATATCTGGAGATGTTCTGGGTGTTATAACTCACAATAGGACATTGGGGGAGTTTGCTACTGGAGTCTGGTGGGAAGAGCCCAGGGATGCTACTTAGCAATCTGTACTGCACAGGACAGTCCCCTACAGTGTGGAAGTATCTTGCTCAAAATGTCACAGGTGCTGAGGTTTGGAAACCCTGTTTCAGACTCTAAGACTTTAACATCTCTAATAACCAAACTTTCTCCCATTCATGTTCATTCCTGATTTCTGAGCATAAATTATCAGACTAAGGGAAGAGAGGAGAATAAGAATGAGAAAAAGAAAGAAATATCTGTGAGGCTAATATGATCCTTTAGATCCTGAAGTTAACATACCTGTGCCAGTATAACTAAGGAAAATAAAATATGTTTTAAATGATAAATAATGGTTCTAAGGCTGAGAGATTAGTAGCTGTTATAAGAATACTCTTTAAGTCAGAAGGAAAGTGATGGAAACAGGATATATTAATAAATTTTTTTGTCATTGTATGTTACTATGTGCAACACCAAACTGAGGCTTATGAAACACTTCCGCTCTGCATAACTGCCTGCCTGGCTCATTTTGCCCATGTTGGCTTTTTGCCCATCATTTATTCATTCAGCAGACCCACAGAAGGGGCAGTGGTGGAGGAAGAAATGCATGAATTGAAGCTTTCCTCAGCAGGATCCAGGTCTGCAGGATCTATAATGTCAGCTGAGGCAGAAGTGTAAAGTGCTCTCCCAGACTGCAGTTCAGTGTATGTAATGCACAGGATTTCTGGAAGAGATGGTGGCCATGGCCAGAGACTGTTTAATTGAACTCTGGTCCTTGCACTTGCCAGGCAGGCAGCAGAACCACTGAGCTAAATCCCCAGCCCTTATCGCTCTTGAAGAATTTGTAAATGTTTGTAACAGCCACACAGGTGGTATTCTAAGAGACAGAATGGCACCCTTAGGGCAGAAATCTCCAGGTTTAAAAACTACCTGAAGCACCTGTTCAAAATCACAGCAGCAGGAATTTTAACAGGACTGTGTCCCTGGACTCTACTTGAGGTCACTGACTTAGAATCTCCAGGGATGGAGGATTATTAACATTGCTGTGGGTGATTCTTATCACCAGGCCAGTTTGAGACTCACTACCATAGGACCAGCGAAACCCAAAACACACAGAGGCAACTTGAGATCCTTGGCCTCCTATTATTGTAAACAGACTCATGCATTCATTTAACAAACAAAATCATTCTATATTAGTGATTTAAATCAAAATTGGCATTGATTTAAAGGCTAGGGATATTGCAAGTAAGACTAACAAGTTCCTTGGCCTCTCAGAGCTTGTGTTTAGTTTACCAGTGAGAACCAAAATGATTGTAGAACATTTTGCTTGAGAAATTCCTTCTTTTATGCAAACCAGAAAGGTAGCATAAAGCTTTGCATGTAATGAAATGTAGGAAGGTATCCCCTCTTACGCACACGTACATAGCAAATGTGTTTCTAGTATAAAAAATATCAGTTATACTTACTGTTTGTTTGAGCTTGGGAAAAATTGCCTAATGTTTCGTGCTTAATATCCCCATCTCTAAAATGAGGAGATATACATTGTATAATATATTTTCCTTGTTTAAGGACCTACTTGCTTAATGATTATTCAGATTTACCACCCTCTGCTTGGACTCACAATCTGTCTTTTTTTGGGTACAGTTCTGTGTATCTTATTTATAGAGCCTCAGTGTCTTTTTTTGTGCAATACACCTTGTTTATACAGCACTGTAATTTTTGCTGATTGTACTGTATAGTGCAGTACTGTAGTTTTATGTTCTGTTATACATTATAGTACTGCATTTAAGAGTGATGCAAATAAAAGCAAAGTCATCAAGTTAGAGTTTACTTTGACCATTTCTTTGTTCTGAATCTTATAATATATGTACTATACACAATTTCTCATTTTGTGACCGATTCTCTTAGTGACCTATGCACAGGAATGGAACTTGGTTATTAAATGAGGACTACCTATACACTGTATAGTTAATATATATATATATATATAAAATGTATCACATAGTTGTGGTAAAAATTAGCTAACACAAATACAGTGCTTAGACCAGTGCATATCACAAAGTAAGCACACAATAAATATTATTTGTCAACATCATCTTTGTCATCATTCTATCATATTCTTTCCTTTTCCACCTCAGTCAAATCCCATTATTCCCTGTGCCACTGAGGGAAAAAATATATATATATATTTGGCCATCTTAATAGACTGTAATCCTTTATTTACTGAGCATTATTTTACATATAGTTACTGAGAACCTGCCAAATTCAAGACTTGGAATTAACCTGTGGGAAATATGAAAATAAACAGAGGAGTAGTTCAGTTCACAAATACTTGTAGTTTAGGTATAAAGAGATAAGAGTATAGAAAAAATGTACTGAGGGTTCAGCTAGAGAGTGATTTCTTCTAACCGGAGGGCATTTGGGATGAGCAAAACCATCTTCTCTTGGGGAAACATAGTAATGAATACATTCTGGAAAAACATAGTAAAGACTGAATAAATTGAATTGATTTGAATTTATTTTTGAATTGAGTTGAATTTGGACTACGTTGTCTGTCCTTCCCTCCAACTAGTACTATAAAAGTTTAATAGAAATACCAAGTTTCAGAAACAACTGGGCTAAATAGGTCTTCACGGCCTAGCCTGGAAACTTAAACAGTTACCAAGAATGAAACCTCTATGGGAACGCATGCTGAGTTCCAAACAATCAACACACAAGTGATCTTTTGACATGCGTCTTGTTTCTAAGCTGGGAATGATCTGAATTCATTGTTGGTTCAAAAGGAAATGAGTAGTGTTTTAAACCTCTTATTTACAAAGACTACGATTTATCACCTTCTTATAAACATATCTCAAATATACCAAGTCATTTTACAGAATGTTGTACAGCTCTTGTTTTATTCCTCTCCCACCAATTTGCTCTTAGCTTATCTGGATTTTGGTATGTAATTTGGAAATTGGACTGTGTTTTCCTTGCTTAAATTGAAAAAAGAAATGATTAACTGAAATAACACTGCACATTACTCAGATTTAATTATGTTTGTAATACATCACCCAGTGATATGGGGCAACTTCTTGCCATTCACTTTCCATCATGCGTTTCTCATAACATATGGTCCTCGTGAAATAGTTTTGATTCAGAGTCCCCAGTAGCATATGGTTTAAAAAAAAGCCCCTCAAGTCAAATGCAAAGCAAAGGCCAGCCTCTGTGCCCCAGAGGGGCTTCCATCGACTGCAAGCCAGCAAGCCTGGAATCTGAATTGGTGTCAGGGTCTCACTCTTCATGAAGATTTTACATTTGGTTTGGGACTTTGGAGCATGAGGTTCTGGATGTAAAAGTCAGAAGAGATATGGCTTTTGTAATGTCTGCAGAGATTCCTGTGTCGATAAGGTCAGCAGAAAGTTAATAGATTTTTATCTTCTCATCACATGAACTTAATATAGTGCAACTGTTTGGTGGGGGTGGGATGGCGGAATGGGATGAGAATCCTATCACGCTTCTCAGATTTTTCACAAAGGATGTTTTAGGTCTTTAAGTGCATTTTTGCTTATGGTTAAAAAAAATCTATCACTCATTTAAATAATAAAACTCTTGAAGAAAAACTTTAAATGCTGTGCAACAACCCTCGCTAAAAACAATTATAGTCTGAACAGAACATGTTTTTTTTTCTTTGTACTGGTTATTCAATTACATACGAATAGGAAAAGCTTGCATTTATGGCACTTTAACAGAATGGGAGCCAGTGCAACTTAAATGCCTTCAAGCAAATGCTGGAGCCATAAGGCCGTTCCATTAGGACTGCTTCATTCTTCCACCAGACTCTTAATGACTGCCGAGTGCCTGCCCTGAAGGGATGGCCCTTCTGCCAAGCACTGGCACAAGCCCGGAAACACCAATGAGAGGAAGGTGGTGTGGTGAAGCCAAGACCCACTTTAAGAGGGCACCTGGGGGAGTGTAGGAGAAAAGAACACCAGGCTCACTCCAGATGCCACCTTTGAAAATCTCTAGGCCATATTACTTTCAAACCAACCTGCTGACTGGAGATCGGCTTTCAAGGCCACTTGGACCAGCTGCCCAAATTGGCTGTGAGAGTGGTTTCCTCAACCTGGGGATGCTCACAGAGGGATGCAGGAAAGCTGGAGGGCTGAAATGCAAGCAGAGTCCATGGAGGGACAGCACTGGGTCACACTGACTAGCAGGCCTCAGCGATCAAACATGTCACACCTGTCTTGGCCACTGGTGCAGGTGTTCTAGGTCAGCTCTCACTGTGGTTATCAATCGCTGACAGTTGACAGTTTAATTTTACACCACAAGTACCTCATTACTTGTGTAGGCACTTGAAGAACATGTGGGCACTGGATCGGATCAGTGATCAATGACAAAGGTTGCATAGGGTGCAAGTGGTAGCAGTAAAAGTGAAGGTCTCCGTGCATGAGTTGGCAGTGGTAGGGATACATGACAAGGGGAGTTTAACTGACAAACAGTCTGTCAGGTTGAAAAGAATGGAGATTTGCCAGCGAGCTAGCCATAGATTATAAAATATATCTCTCGATTTGAGGGAAAGAAAAGGAAAGAAAAACCCCGCCCCAAGTGGAGCTTTCCATTCTTGAAAGAGCTTACGCAAATTTAATGAATGTGTAGGGCTGTAAATTTCTATTCTACCAGCATTTGTCTTATGACATAGATGCATTCAGGTGTGTATGGATTTAAGATCAGCACGGTGCAGTGATGCTATTTTATAAAGGTATATGTGTGTGCGTGTGCGGGAGCGTGCAGCAAGCCAACTCCATCAAACCAGACCCGTTCTAGTTTAGATAGTCCCATGGCAAGCTAAACAAATTGGGGATATTCAGTAATAAGCAAGTGAACTTTTCTGTTCTTATCAATTCAATTTATGCTCAACACTACCAAAATCGATTGCTTTATAGTGGTAGGAAGAAAGGTCATCTTTTTCTTTTCTTTTTTTTTGGTACTGGGGATTGAACTCGGGTCCTTGCGCTTGCGCAGCAGGCGGTGAAACCACTGAGCTAAATCCCCGGCCCTACAAGGTCATCTTTTTCAAGTACAGTATCTTATAGTGTTATTTTAATCCCCTGCAATTTCCTTTTCTCCTCACCTTGTTATTTTCTAAAAAGGAGTTTCTTACATTATTTTCCTCATAAAAATCTTTTTGTTCAGTTTTTGAGGGGTCAATACAGGAGACTGAGCCTTAATACTGAGCTATATCCTCTGTCCTTTTTATTTTGAGACAGAATCTTGCTACATTGTTCAGATTAGGCTTGAATTTGTGATCCTCCTGTCTCAGCCTCTCAAACTGCTGAGGTTACAACTGTGTGCCACCATGCCCCCCCCAGCTCATGTTATTTTCTTGGAAGACACTGATTTTAAGAAAAAGTGCACATGGCATGAATTTTATTCCTATTATTTACCTTGTCTATTGAAATAGGATTAATTAGGCACACTGTACTTAGAATAGTAGAATAGCAATGAATTTCCCCCCTTTTTATTTTTTTTAAATTTTATTTGGGGCTTTTTGTTGCTGTTGTTTTTATTTTGGTACTGGGGATCGAACTCAGGACCTTGTGCTTGCGAGGCAGGTGGTAGAACCCTGGTTAAAATTTTTATTTGTACTGGTACATGTTTGTAGTACGCAATGATTGCATTCATCGTGGGAAGTTGGTACATGTACATAATCCATCTGAATTCTTTTTTCTTCCCTTCTCTTCCCTTTCCCCTTCCTTCACCTTTCATTCCCCTTCACATTTGCAAATGATGAGAAGGACCTTGGTTTGAATTATACCTCTGCCACTTCCTGTTGTGGTCCTGAAGAAATTATTGGCAGCTTTAAATGTGTTGTTAATAAATAAAAAGCATTATAATTCAAGACTATTGGAAAAGTTTAATGAGGTAAAATGCCAGAGACTTCAAATTGTCTCCAATATTTTTCCTTTTCTTTCCTTCTAGAATACTATAACTTGAGCTTTGTCTAAATACAGTATATGGCCATTCAGTTAGAGATTATATTTCCAGCCTCCTTTGGAGTAGATATGGCCATGCCATTAGGATTCTGTCCAAAATAATTTGAATGAATTATGTTTCAGTTATCTGTAATTTATAAATGGAAGCTACCTGCCCACCTTTTCTGCTTTTCCTCCTTTGTAAGAGTGTAAAAGTCGATTGATGGTAGAGAGTCCACTCTGACCGTATGAACATCATAGGAAATGGCAGAGCAAGAAACTAGAAGGAATCTGGAATCTTGTGTGACCTTGCAGAACAGAGCGGCCCCTCCCTACCTGGATTGGTTGTTTAATTTTAGACTGGAACACAAGAAGGAAAATACTTCTCTCTTATTTATGGCACTGTGTTTTGGGGTCTCTTTGTTGCAGTAGCTTAGTCTGCACACTGACGTATGTATTTAATATATGAAAAGCACCAAACATAGGTGGGCACATAGCAGCACGTCAATGTGTTTATTACTTAAAACAATGTATATTGTTTAATTTCTAATCAAGATAGTGAATACCACTTGGAATATGTTAAATATTAACCAGAAGGCATCTGCTTAGTGGCTAGGTTAAATAATCATTCTTTTCTTTTCCCCCTCTGAACTGGTCCTACCAGTCAACTGTCACCTGCTTGGAGAATACTCACATTTTCAGGTTGTTCTGGTTTCTTTGCAGAGTCATCTCTCTTGCTCTATTTTATTTCAACTACAAATACAAAGGATTAAGTGATCTTCACTTTTCCTTGAAGCATCAAGCACTGTCATTTTAAACTCAGTTACCACAGTTACCTGATATCCATGGTCTCTACTTAAGAAAATTGGGTCAACATTAGGATAAATGATAACTTCTAGGTGAAGAGACCTGAAGTTCCAGAACACCAATCAATACACTGGTTATGCAGCATCTCTAGGTGTCTCAGGGAAACCAAGATCAGTTCTTAGTGGTACTGTGTCCTTGCCTGATCACACAGCATTTGCATTATTCTTCAGCTCTTCTTCCTCCATATCCCCTCTTGCCTCCCTGCAGGACTCTTTCTGTTTACTCTTACTGTGTAGCACGAACTGACCCCCTCGAGCATTGTGGAGGTTTTATTGTAGCACACAGGACTGACAAGGTTACTGCTCCTCACATTTGTGGGCCAGAGAAAATTTTGTTACTTCATTTCTCTTCTAGAATTGCTCTCTATTACCCTTGTACCCACAGAAGAAAGAATAAAAGCTATCATGGGTCCAAGTTCAAAAATATATAACTTTGCATTTTTTTCTTTCTGTGATTTACTTTTAGTTTAAATAAGGCTTAAGGGACATGATAGCTACCATAAAAGAGCTAAAAAGGATTTGATTTTTAGAGGTGGGACTAAACTCACTCTGCCTAGCATTCAAAGGGATGTGTAGTTCCCCTGCCTGGAAATTACACAGGAGGCATTATATGTCATCCTCTTTCCTTGAATGGTTCCTTTGTGTCTGAGAATCTGAGAGCCAGGTTATCTTTTAGGCATTTCTGCAATTGGCTAAAGCTCCTGTCAGAGTTTTCTGACTCACTATCCTTATAATGCTGCCTCTGGGAATTTATATGTGCTTCTCACTGCTATCTATAACCAAAGACCAACATCACTACTCTTGTCTTTCAAGATAATATTAAGTAGGAAGACATACTAAGTTCATTCTATTTTAAAGACAACTTATTCTAGGATGGGTATGGGGATATATGAGGAAAAGGGAGAAAAGAGATCCCCAAAGAATACTGTTTCTACAACTCCAATATTTAGCAGTTTCATTTTGTGTCATCATGTGCTTATTTCTAAAGACCAAGAAGTTTCTTTGTTACTATTCAGTTTCCTCTAGAGGGCAGCTCATGGAAGAAGGGTCTGCTGCACTTACCTTTAAGTCCTTGTAAGTCCCTTGTAAGGAGGCAGCTCTGCAGCAGCTTGCCTGTAGTTGCACTGGGCAAGCAAGCCCTTGGCTCCTTCCAGGAGTTGGAGAGACTGGCCCAGGGCTCCTTGCTCTTCTCTGTCTTCACCTGTCTGCCTCATGCCTCCCTTCTCTTCCCTGTAGAAGTCTAGTCCTCTAGTCTAGTTTCCTACCTGACTACTTCCACAGGGCTCAGGGGCACAAGTTTGGGAAGTTCCAGGCAGGGCTAGATATGAGCGTGGGCCAGTCGCTTCACCTCTCTATGGACGCCTTAGATTCACATCTTGGAAATGAGAGGCAGGAATTAATTGGTGGTTTTCAGCCTGAGGATATACCTTAGTGGTAGAATGCTTACCTAGATGGGTGGTTTACAGCTTGCACTCCTCAGAATACCCTGGTGAGACTGTGTGTGTGTGTGTGTGTGTGTGAGAGAGAGAGAGAGATATCTTGGATCCTACATATGTACATCAGTGAAAGCTGAAGTTAATGTAAATTCAGTTGTAAGCAAAGGTTTCTTATAGTTACACACAAATCCTCATTAACACTTTTTCCCTTTAGTGGTTCCTTATCCTTCTTTCCATTCTTTTTTGTTTAAAGGATGTTTTTCTGGGAAAGAAAGGAAATTGTATAAATTTCTCTAGACACTCTAAATATCGTCTGTAAGGAATTCAGAAGTCTTGTCATTTAGAATGTCTAAAGATTCCCTTTAGAATCTCTACAGGGTCTCTATCAATCCAGCATAGCTAATAAAAATGGCATTTCCTTGAGTATTGAGAAAGCAAGTATTGTTTGTAATTTATCATTCACTTTTTATTTTCTCATGGTGTTTAATTCCTGGTACCACAACCATACATTCCTTTACATTTTCAGTTATGTTGTAAGTTAAATATGTGTGTTGTTTGTGATATGTGTCTGTGCGCATATAAATATGTGTTTTGGTGAGCCAGCCTGTGATCCTACCTAACACATGCAATAGACAGTTCTGTGGGAAAAATTGGTATTGAGTTCCAAATGAGGGTCTCAAAACTTTCAGAATCTAGCCTGTGTGCAAATTGGAATCACCTGGATTACTTTGACAGTTCTACAAGGCATTAGTGCTCAGGGAAGGGAGGACTTATAATGTCTGGAAACTCCATGTCTTCAGATTTAATGTATCTGTTTATTGATATACTTTTTGCTAACTACTTTTTCCTCTTTTTGTATAAGTCAGAGGTCCTCAATCAGAGTCAATTTTGCTCCCTATGGCACATTTGAAAATATTTTTGTTTGCCATGGAGAGAGGGTACTACTGGCATCCTGTGGGTGGAAGCGAGGTGTGCTGTTAAACATTCTACAACAGAGAATCATCTGGACCCAAATGTCAATAGTGCCGAGACTGAGAAATCTGGTGTAGATGGACAGGCAATCCCTGTCCCTGTCCCGGGTCCCTGTTGCCCAGGGAGAAAGGATAGGAAAATACTCTTTTAGCATAAAAACTCTTCTTTTCTTTATTCCAGCCTCTTTTTTTATATCAGTCTGGTAATTTGGATTTAGGTGGTTAAGGCCATCTGGAAGTGTTAGTCACTTACTAGCTTATGGTTAAGGCCTCTTAATTCTTAATTTTTGGAGAGTTGGCTGGTGGTTACTCATGGCTCAAAGGTGTCAATCCATCTACTAAATATTGAATACATAAATGTTTTACTTAAGCTACCATTCAATTCAGACTACATTTCTATTTATTCTGAGTTTGAAGTTGTGTGTTTATTGATCAAGACAAATAATTTAGGACATTAGTATGCATTACACTAATTCTTCTTGCTTGATAAATAACTAGTGGTAATGAATGGGTTCTACTTGAAATTACAGAAAAAGTGCAAATTTCATTTCATTTATTACTAACCGTGGATTTTTCTATTGAGGCCAATGATCAATCATGAATAAAATTAGAAACAGATGGAAAAGTTTGTCCTTGTCAATAAATATAACACTGTTTCAGAGTATTTTTTGACCTTTAACCTACATGTGGAAGATTGTCAGTTAGATGTTGGGATTTGTGTGCTTTTAATTACCATTACTTGTGTCTTTTGCATATTTGCAATTTAGAAAGTTCATGTGGCCAGAGCCAAGGATTTAGCTCAGTGGTTCCACTGCCTGCCTCGAAAGTATGAGGTCCCGAGCTCTATCCCTGGTACCAAAAAAAAAAGAAAGTTCATGTGGCCAGACACACGAGTGAGTCCATCTTTTCCTTTTGGGATGTGGTTGAGTCTTTGGGTTATGATAGGAGCTTGAAAATACGGTGTTGTTCTGTAAATAGGGGAAGTTTTGTCAATTCACAGGCTCAGTGAGAACACCATTTTCTCAGTTGCTGGACCCTGGCCAGATTGAAGGAGTTTAGTAGCAAAGTCACCTTGTGTCAAGGTGTTTTTCCTAGCCTGGTCCAGGACCATTGTTCTGGAACTCAATGGTGCTTCACCCTTTGTCATTACCATGTAAAGGCCTGGAAATCCATTCCTTGTGGGTCTGAGGCATCCCTGGCGTTGGTGTCTCTGAGGCCTTCCTCCTTTATAGACCCTCAAAGGTGTCAGGGACCTCTGTGGAGAGTACTATTTATATTTGGCAGAACCACCAGATTCTTTTTATTTTTTCTTTCAGCTTTGAAAGAAATGGTTTTAAACTCTTACCTACTCATCAGCTCAGTTCCCTGTCGAGCTTTGCCCTGGACTATTTTAAGCTGGGGATTGGCACAGGGAAAGAGCTTGTAAAATTTCTAGGTTGGTTTGACTTTGGGGTTTGTGGTGGCACCTAAGTGTAGGTGTCCTGCCACCTGGCTTTTAGCTCCATTCTGAGAGTCTTCCTGGCCTTCATGGTACATGTAATTTTGACCACTAATAACCTTAGGGAAGTCTAATGCTGGGGCGATTATTGCATAAATCTCCAGATGTAGACATGGAGTTTTTGAAGTTCAATTGCATATTCATAGCTAGAGTCCTAGGATCCTGAACCACTGAATGAAAATATTGCAGAAGAATGCTTTAAAACGGAAGTACTGTAGAATTTTTCTTATGCTGGCCTTTCTACTCTACTTTCCAAATGAAGAAAATAATTAGTCCTTTTACTGTATTTAAACATTTAGCCATTGTGTCTTGGAGCTCAGCCAAAAATAATCACCTGAAATTTTGTTTATGATTTGCTCACAAAAGTGGCCATACTTTAAAAAGGAGAGCAAAAAGGAAAATTTTAAGAATGTGTGAGCTCATTATGAACCCAATATATTTTAAAAACATTCAACTTGTAAACTCCTGAAATGCGGTTTATAATGGAAACAACAGCAGGGTTTCCTGGAGTGGTTTGAATCTACCAACTTCTAATTCTAAACCTTTTGCAGACCGGTTCC
Source organism: Heterocephalus glaber (assembly GCF_053883595.1). Taxonomy (NCBI): domain Eukaryota; kingdom Metazoa; phylum Chordata; class Mammalia; order Rodentia; family Bathyergidae; genus Heterocephalus; species Heterocephalus glaber. Next base: position 46,312,835 of record NW_028258324.1, on the reverse strand, counting down.
TCTCAAAGGGAGAAAATTAATCATGGCCTCTGGGTAACGAGGGTTTCTTGTTCTTGGACAAGAACAGTGATACTTAGTACACTTTGGTGATATGTGTCCATGTGAATTATTTATAGATATACCTACATTCCAGCTTTCTTGTTATGTATTTAAATCCTCTTTTTTAATTAGAAAACTAATTATTCTTGATTTCCTTGCTATTTTTGGTTACTTTTTAGTCCTTTGAGTAGCACTTGTAACTTGCAATGATCTTATGTTGAATCTCCATAAAAATTCTTTTGTAAGTTGTGCAGGGGTAGTTGTGCAGAATACAAGGTGTGATCAAAGTATATGTGAATGTTTTAATTTTAAAAATGTATTATGTAAAACATGCATGTCATTAATCCCCCTTCCCCTTTGAACACACTTATTCCATCATTTTTGCATCTTTCTGAAGCAGCTCTAGATGTCTTCTTTTGTGAATGTGTTTCTGAGATGTGATCAAAAAGGAGGTGAGTGCTGCTGCCTAGTGCCATCCAACAGAAAGGCAGTCTTATAAAAACATGATGTTGTGTTCTCACCCACCCTATTCACCAGATCTGGTACTGTGTGACTTTTGGCTCTTTCCAAAGTCAAAATTACCATAAAAGGTAAATGTTTTGAAATAATTTAAGACATTAAGATACCCACAACAGCATAACTAAAGATACTCAGGAGAAAAGACTTCTAGAACTGCTTCAGAAAGTAACAAATGATGGAGTAAGTGTGTTCGAATCAAGGGAGAGTATTTTGAAAGGGATTAGTAGCAATGTGTCCTTTACTGTAATAAATTAAAAAATAAACATTCATCATATTTTTGATCCTATCACATATATCCATAAAATAAATGTTCAGCTATCATTCTCTCAATTATTAATTCCTTTAAATTGACAGATTCCTATACATGTATGATGAAGAAATTCATATGATGTAGATGTTTGGAAATTTCTGTTTCTATTTGAATGATTAAGGAATTAATTAATATATTTATCATGTGGTGGTGTTGCACATATTTGATTCTGTCTTTCTTTTCTCTTTTGTATGTTGCTAATTTAGGTGTAATACAATATCTGATCAACTAAGGTATTTCTCAATCATTCCCAATGAAAGAATTGATTGTTGTGTAAGTAAATCTTCATGAAGTTTACATTGGGAGCCAGCCGATTCTTTTTTCAAAGTTAAATGTGTAACAGCAGGCTTTCATCATGTATTTTTTCATAAGTAGGTTTATTCTTCAACTCAGGGATAAAGGGGATAAACTTTGTGGATTCCTAGGATAAATACAGTTTCTCCACTTTTAATTGTAGCTCACTTGTGTTTTAATTTGGTAAAGTTACATTTAAGATTTGAGGAGACCTTGTTTAACAGTTTTATTAATACCCTGAATAATGGAAGTAGAGTGGGTATAAATGATTATATCTTCTTCCATCACACACAAGCCAGTTGGAAGAGTTTGATTTGTTTCTAAATATATCTATCTAAGATATATATTCTATAGATAGTCTTTTTTTTTTGGTACTGGGGATCGAACTCGGGACCTTGCGCTTGCACGGCAGGTGCTGGAACTACTGAGCTAAATCCCCGGCCCATATATTCTATAGATATATAATTATAGATATAGATATATATTCTAAAGATATATCTATACATCTATATATCTATATATCGTAACCATGCCTTTAGCAGGTAGTTACATGTCATATTCATGGGGTCTTGGGCTGGGCTACGATGGTTACAAAGTTCTTCTCTTTCCTTTGACCTTCATGACATTGATACTCAGTTTCATACTTCCTTCCCCATTCTGGTTTCATTTACAATCATTTTAGTCTCCTTTTATTTTAAGAGCCTTCTCTCTTTCTCTCTTTAATAGCCATTCTGATCTACTGACCCACAATAATAAGAACATCAATAGGTAATACTTAGTAAGAATTTCTTGTGAACCAGCCACTGTGCAGATTGCTTTCCATACTGTTGTGAAGAGTATCATCATCCCATTTTATGGAAGTGTCTATAACTTAGGATCCATGGCTTGTTCAAGATGGAGGTGGAATACAGAGCCAAGCTTCTGTCCTTGATACCATGCTTTTCATTACATCACAGAATTTAGCACTACAATAATGAGTTACTGGAAGGGCTGTGCTCTGATATTTTCCTGTGTTTTAATTCCATTCTTATATCCCTTCCGTACAATTTTCTTTTTGTTCTTGTATGACATTGAACCTTTTTCATATGTTTTATTGGTTGCTATATATTTTTGAGAAGTTTTTGGCTACTTTTATAACTTTTTATTTCACATGATGAAAGTGACAGCTGAAAAGATGTCGTTTCAGATAAAAATTGCATCTAATGTGAATCTAAAGTTAGCATCTAATGTTAAAGTTTATTCAAGATGTTCCTTGTTTATGGGATACTTTTAAACATTTAAAATATTTTCAGACAGATATCAAGGCAATTGGAATTGGTGGAGGAAAGTAAGTTCTGTTTCCTTATTAACTTTTTAATGTTTTTAACCTAGTAAAACTGATGAGGCAACTATATTTTGAAGGTCTGGAAAGGTTAATACTGGATGTTTTCCTCTTATTTACAGTTTCCTGTAGAGGCAATAGCTCGGGCACTTCTCCCTAAAGCTGGAAATGCCAATTATCTGGTAATTTTGCTTGCTTTTCAGCATACTTTTCTTTCAGATGTCTGTCCTGGATTTGGATAAGTAGCGGATCACCATCTATGTTTAGTGCGCATTTCTGTACTTTAATTTGCCAGCCCCTGTCTGTATGAGTTCAGGCTTCTTTTAATGATGAGAAGACTAATTTCCTCATTCTTGGAATGGAGCTACAGGATGTTAGGCCACGTGTGTGAACACAGCCTCCTGGTTATTTTGCCAACTTCACCAAGAATTCAAAATCGGAACCACTGCCATCCAGAAGGATCGCAGTTTCTGGGGCAAGTACAGTCACTTGGGATGGTTCAGTGTCGGAGGACCCAGTCTAAGGCTACTGCTACAATTTGAAATCATAGTTGTGTATCTCTATTTATTACATGTTTTGAAAGCGATTCTATAAAGACTAGTACTGGTTGAATATAGCGATTTTGTACTTAGCAGGACAGGCGTTGCATGTTCTGCAGGCCATGTAAGTCCAAGTCCTCCATAGCTCTGTGTACAAGGCTAGGCTGTCTTTACTGGTTTTCCCTAGCAGTTCTCCTTCACCTCCCTGGTGTTGCACAAAGACCTTTTTGTCTGGCTCTTCTCAAAAATCTAAGCACTGTCAGGAAAAGAGGAAGTCTGTCTTCTCAGTTTCTACCCTCTTTGCCTTCTCTGCTGTCATTTAGTGTTACTGGTCCTTAAGCTCCCTGCCCTGCTTCTTATACAGTTTATTAGTAAATTACATGATTGCTGTGTCTACTTTTTAAACCTATGTCGAACATCTCCAAATGGTGCCCCTGTCTTCTGTTTTACTGAACCTTACACTGATAAGATTGAGAGTTTAGGAGATACTACTTTTCCATATTAGGTTGACGTGAAGTGAGATATTTAATCTTTCTTCTAACCTGGCTTGAAACTGCTCCCTAACCCAGACAAAACTTTCATTTTCCTAGGAAACTTTTTGTTTTTAAACCAGTGTGATTCGATATTCTCTGCTTAATAAGAAAAAATGCAAATGTGTTTGACTGGTCCAATTTATATTCATAAAATATAGTCACAAAGCAAGAGGTATTTTGGTAAGCAAAGGTATTTGTAACTATAAGGCATTTATATTGCAAAGTTATATTTAATATCAGAGTACACTGTGGTCATTTAATTTATTGTTAAGTGAAAACATTAATTCATTCTATTTAACATTCTTTTTCTGCTTTTAATTTTTTGTCAAATGGCATTTTAATTGTCTATGTGCTATATGGTGAATGGTAATATAATGCATCAGTTTTGTGGTCTCTGCATGATCCTGGGAATAAGGATTCAATGTCTTTGTGTCATGTACATTCTGATATAATCACTTTTAATTGAAGCATTTCCTTCCTATACGTATTGAGGACACTTTACCCATTATGAATCCTGCTGAAAATAGTTTTCCAGGTAGAGATGCAATTATATAATGGTCTACATGGAGGAACTAAACAAGGATTTCAATTAATAATGTCCTCTCAGCCCTGAGAGATATTACAGTCATCTGGATCAAGGGTTATCCATCACTGCTGGGCTGCAGCTGTCTTCCTTGTCCTTGTTTCCTGTTTTGTGAATGTGCTCATCAGTGTGCCCTGGGATGGTAAGCTTGTGTCAGAACAGTTTGCATTGCAGTATTTTCCTAAGGCTAGTGACAATGTTTCTGAATGCTAAATTTGCTCATCTTTCAGATGTACAATATTACAGAGTTACCTATAATGTCTCAATGAATTAAAGTAACAACACTTTGAGCAAATGGAGAAATCATCAACGTTTTTGACTCAATTATCAATTATACCTGGGGTACCCAGAATAACACTATAATTTCAATAAACTAGTTCATCAGTTTATCTTGGATAATTTTTCAAAACAAATAGAAGAATAGAAAGAACACACTATTATTCCTATTATTAATGTGCTCATATCTGATTGAAATGACTGCAGGAATAAAAGAGTTCTATTTTGTATTTGTAGTTGAAGGTTTTTCTTCTTCAATGTGCCAAAAGTTATTTAAAATAATGTCTATTTTAAAAAATATCCCCTCTCTGGTTTTGGCATTTGTGTTTCAGATTGAAGAATGGAGTCCCCAAAGTATACGTATCTTATGGCCAAGTAACTGCATTTATATTGTTATAAATTTTTGAGGTTGGAATCTCAAGTTTTAAAATTAAATAACTACAGTTAACTGTATTAAGTGTAAGGTTGAATTTGATCAAAAATAAGAAAAGCATTTATGACAACCCCTGTAAATGTTTAAATACTTTAGTTGTGTTTGTGAGCATTAAATTGTATTATAAGAAGCCAACATTGAGTCTACGGGTTCCACTGGGACACATTTGACTTTTGGGAGATAAAAAAAACTTGCATTAATGAAATTCTGCAAGTTTTTGATTTAGTAGACAACATTTCCAGTATATGTGAAGCAATTTTAAAGAGTATATGTGTATAATTACTTGTAGAAACTGTTTAACTTTAATGGGGCATTTCTTGATCACATCATAGGAAAACTAACGGCTTTAATTAAGATTTATGAAGCATAGAGGTAATATATTCTGCTAAATTAGGTAGCCGTTGGTGGGTAGTATGCTTATAGAGATGAATTTTCTACATATACTTCACTTCCTTGTGCAGTTTTGGTTTAGAATTTTTATTTGTAATACTGGAATCTCTATGTCCATTAGTAGACAAAAACTAAGTTCCATTTTCTTTTAAAAAATTTTAACTAATAGTAACAATTTAATGATGGGCAGATACCATTAAACATTTCTTTAATCAAGTGGTAGCCACATGAGCCTATCTTGAGGGAAAGAGCAAAAATTCAGCGTTTCATTCAAATAACTGGCTAATTTGAAAACAAGTATTTAGGAATGGTGGCAGGACTTAAATTAGTCAATTTATTAAAAATAAGCCGTTTTGGCTAAATTAAACTACTTTAACTTTCCCAGTCACTCTTTCCACCATTAAATTCAGAAAATAGTAGCAGCCCCTCCTCCATTATTTTCAAGTGTCACAATGTTTATTGATAGACAAGTATATAAAATCAGGGCATGAGCATGACTTGATAAATTAAGTACATTTAATTTCAATGCTATAATAAAATGTTCCAATTCAAATTCTTAACATTTATTTCACACCCACAAAAACCACTTCAAGGGCTCTCTCTTGGTTTTTTAAGGCTAGGCTGTGTTCTGTGTGTGTGTGTGTGTGTGTGTGTGTGTGCGTGTGTGTGCCATACCAAGTTTGCTGTGCTGTCTGGTCCTTTAATTATATTAGTGAAATTGTAAGAGAGTCAACTCTGATTTTCAAGAGGATCTTTGTTTAAAGTCAACTGTGTGCAACGCCTGTAAACGGACTGGTGGGGGCAGATGGGTCTAGGTCACATTTGCTAGGCTGTCACCCAGCTAGGCGGTTTCCCAGGGAGAGGAGGACTGGACTTGAGAAGGGCTGATGGAGGCTCCTTTTCTGCCAGTGGTCTTGAGGGCAGTGGTGTCCAGTGTTAGCCTGCCTCAGAATCACCTGCAGGACCTGTTAAACCACAGGTGCTGGGCTGCATCCCTAGAATTTCTAATTCTGCAGGTCTGAGGTGGGGCCAAGGATTTGAGTTCCCTAGTTCTGCCCATACTCCTGCATAAGGGACTATATTTTGAGAACCATTGCTTTAGGGGAAGTTGAAATAAGATGGGGAAGATGAGGGCTAGAGGAGAGAGAGGGAGGGAGAGAGAGGGAGGGAGAGAGAGAGAGGGAGGGAGGGGGAGAGAGAGAGAGAGAGGGAGGGAGGGAGTCAGGGAGGGGGAGAGAGAGAAAGCAATGCCACAGGTGTAGGTAGATATAGAAAATTAGAAATAGGCTGATTCCAGAGAGCCACCCATGCTTATTGTTTTTCCTTTACACTTTGAGCTAATGGTCAGCAATTTTGCAGATAGCAGTATTTATTTAGGGTCTTGGAGTACTTAGGTGAGAAGTGTTTTTTTTTGTATCAGGAATTGAACTCAGGACCTTACGCTTGCCAGGCAGTCACTGTACCACTGAGCTACATCCCCAGCCCAAGTGCTTTTTAAAATATAGACTAGGGTTATGGTAATAGGGATGTAACTCAGTGGTGGAGTGCTGGCCTCGCGTTTTATTTTCAGAACTAAAAAATAAAAAATAAATGGATGCAGTGGTTAAATCTACTGATCAATGACCATTTTTGGTTTTATTCTCTTATTATCTCCTTGGAGATGAGACCTTAAGTCCAAAAGCACTGGCCTAGTCTTTTGCATGTTGGTCTATTGTTAGGTGGGTATATGGTATAGTTAGTGATCCTTAAAACTCTGGTGGGCAGAGAATCACTTTGAAATCTTGAGAGAAGTGCAGATCCTTGGGTCCACCTCAAGGATTCAAATGAGATACCTCTGAGGTAGCACTGAGGAATCTGAGTATGTAGCATTAACCTGAAAGAAGTTTTGCATGCTAATAGTTCATGGGCCACAGTGAGCTATACTGACTTGTAGACAGTTTGCATCCTGTAAGGTATATTTGGCTCAGGAACCTTAAATGGTTGCTTTACTTGGAAATTTCTTCTTCAGCATTCTTGTTCAGCTGCAATCTCTTTCTGTCTTAATGGAAATGTTTATGCTGTTTTCCTGTGGAATTTATGATAAAGTTTGACAGCTGCTTCCCAAACCTTATATTGTTTCTACTGAGTAAAGTCTTAAAAAAATTAGTTTCTCTAAGTCTGGTTTTCCTCATCTATAGAGTGCTAGGTGAAGCTAGAATATTTCTGAGTTTTCTTACCCCTATGCTAGTCATGAAAAACATTGTCTATACATGTATAACCCATGATGTGTACATATAAATAAATACACCTTATATGTAATGAGCCATGTATATGTGCATATATGTATAAACATTTACATACACACATTTATATGTATACATTGAGTGAAAAGGTGGGTTGAAAGATGAGGGGTATTTCATCCCTGCACTCCAGACATGAGCCTGAATTTTCACCCCTAAGTTATTCTCATTCTGGTATAATAAAATACAACAAATGCTTCAATGGTCAGCACAAAAAGCTAGGGGCAAGGAGGGAAGGAAGTAATTGGAGGAGGTAATGTGCAGGTGTAGGGAAGAGAGCTACATAACAGTGTTAAACAATAGATTTGGCAAATTCCATGTTTAGGAACATTATAGGATATCTACTTTAAAAAATTTCCAAATAGTAGATTTCTACAATTAGTCTACATGTAACTGTGGAGAATATTTGGCTGGTGTTAGGTTTTGAGTACTCTGGCTAAGGTGGAGGAAATGGTGAGGAATTCTAAGACATCAACTTTAAATCCAGGTGGAAAGAGAAGTCTACTGTACATGAATCAACCAGAGAAATGGAACTTTGTAGTTCTGTGGACTGAGTGGTCAGAACTCTAGAATTTCAGGGCTGAGAGAAGCTGATATACCTTGTTAAGGTTCTGGTAAAGAGTGGTCCTAAATTGGACACTGAGAAAAGCTTTAGGGGAACTAGACAGGAGAGGAAAATGGAGAACCCAGGAAGGAGCAGAGAAGGCTAGGAGGAAAGGGTGAACACATCAAAGTCAGGCAATGTGGCCATGGGAACAGTAGGAGAGCTGGCAGCCCGAGGTGGAGGGATTGTTTGGAAGTGTAAGAAAGATAATGTTGGCCAAGCAGGCTGCAATCGGCTGATGGATAATGTGAAAGCCAGTGAAGAAGAGGCCATCTGGACTTGAATCAGCCACATTCATCTTTAGGAGTTGGGGACAGCACAACATTTGTGCCTGGATTTTTGCTGGTTAGCCAGCAAGTTTCTGTGAACAGCAGACACCCTGGAATTTTTAATCTAATGTTTTGTTTGGGTTTCTAGTGATGTGTTTGGGAATTATTTGGGTTTGTTTCTGGCAGGGTGACTCTGAAGTGTACATTGTGAGGGATGAAGAGCGAGAACTGTTGAGGGATAACACCAGTGGATGGCAGGACAAAAGGTCTGAGTCTGTCATTCAGCTCTCTGCTTTCTTTCTTCTGGAAGAGTACATAGCCACATTACTTCAATCGTAGTTTCTAGGAAATGAAGAAGAAAAGGGGCAGAGACCAGAAAAAAACAGCATTCGTTTTTTAAGAGTATTTGTTATGGATAATTATTCCCTATATTGTTGTTACGGGCCATCTCTTAGGGCATAGAAAGTACTTGTTTTCAATGGAATTTTCCTTTTAGGAAAGAATTTTATCATTTTGTTACTGGAGAGCATACTGCTTGACCTGTGGTTATGAATCTTTGTAATAAGGAGTCCTCTATTTCTTTCTTATTTTATTTATTTTTAGTATGTGGTCATCTTCTTAAATCTACACAGTGTTGCATTGGTCCACTGAAGTAAAAGAGACAATTAGCATGAGTTAATGACTCTGTCCTAATAATGTGATGCAGCAGAAATTGTGTAGGATTTGGACTCAACCAAATATCTCCATTCCCTACTTTCTGGTTTACAAATATGTGAGTATGTAACATGCAGAAAAACAAAACAAACAAACAAACAAAAAACAAGGAAAGATAAACCCTGAGCAGCCTTTGCTAAGTGGTGCTCTTAACTTTCTTTTTTTTTTTTTTGTTAAATTCTTTTATTGGTACATTGTAGGTATACAACACAATTACATTTCTCATTGGGAATTGTACCTTTACATAATGCATCTTGGTTCTTATTTTTTCCCCATTCCTAGCCCTCCCTTCACGCCCTCTACCCTTCCCTATTTACAAAGACTTTATTTCCATTTCTCTTTTCCCTTTTTTCCTTTCCCCTGCCCCACCCACTACCCCTACCCCTGTGGACCTTTTCTTCCTGTTTTGCATTATCGATTGTTCATTCTAATCATTGGTACATTTTAGGTATACAATATAATGACATTCATCATTGGAAATTTGCACCTTTACATAGTCTCTCTTGGTTCTTATTTTTCACCCTTGCCCAGCCCTCCCTTCAACCCCTCCAGTCCTCCCTATTTACAAAGATTTTGTTCCTATTTTTCCATTTTCTCATAATAATCCCATTCCCTTCTATCCTTTCCCCTAGCCCTCCCACTTCCTTCCCCTTTGCCCCTTTTCTTCCTATTTCACATTACCTATTACACATTTTACTCCTTATTGACACTTTCAGTTTCTCACACCAGAGAAACTATTCGGTATTTATTCATGTGTGTCCTATTTATTTCACTTAAGAGTATCGCCTCAGTGTGCATCCACTTAGCTATACATGTCTCTAATTTCTCATTTTTTATGGCTGAGTAGTACTCCATTTTATAAAAAAACCCCACATTTTCTTGATCCAGTCTCCAGTTGATGGGCATTTGGGCTGTTTCCAAGTTTTAGCTATCACAAACTGTGCTGCTGTGAACATGGGTGCACATATATCACTGTGGTATGATTCTTTTAATTCTTTGGGGACGATCCCCAGCAGTGGAATAGCGGAGTCAAATGGGACTTCCAGTCCTAGTTCTTTGAGGTATCTCCATACTGATTTCCACAGTGCTTGCACCAGTCTACACTCTCATCAGCAGTGGAGCAGGGTCCCTCTTTCCCCACAGCCCTGCCAGCATTTGTTATTGGTTGATTTCATGATAGCAGCCATTCTTTCTGGAGTGAGGTGGAATCTCAGCATTGTTTTCATTTGCATCTCTCGAATGACCAGTGATGTTGAACATTTTTTCATGTATTTATTTGCTATTTCTACTTCTTTGTCTGAGAAAAGTCTGTTCATTTCAGATGCCCATTTTCAGATTGGGTCTTTCCATCTGGGAGGTCTGATCTTTTTAAGTTCTTTGTAGATTTGAGATAGTAGACCTTTGTTTGAGGAAGAGCAGGTGAAGATTTTTTCCCACATTGTGGGTTGTCTCTTCACACTGCTGGTGGTTTCTCTTGCTGTGCAGAAGCTTTTTAATAAGAACAGATCCCACTTGTTGATTGTGCTAGTTCACGGGGAACTGAGGTTTTGTTCATAAAATCATTTCCTACACTGATGTCTTCAAGAGTTCTACCTTACCTCTGTTCCAACTGGTTCAGAGTTTCTATTTTAATATTTAGATCTTTAATCCATTTTGATTTTAGTTTAGTGCATGGCGAGAGATATAGGTCTAGTTTTAATCTTTGGCAAGTTGAAACCCGATTTTTCCAGCACCATTTATTAAAGAGGCTATCTTTCCTCCAGTGAGCCTGTTTGGCTCCTTTATCGAAGATGAGATGGCTGAGTGTGTCTGGCATTGTTTCTGCATCTTCTAATTTATTCCACTGGTCCTCAGGTCTGTTTCTTTGCCAGTACCATGCTGTTTTTATCAGAGTAGCTTTATAGTAGAGTTGCAGGTTGGGGATTGTGATACCCCCTGCCATGTCTCTGTTACCTAGAATTGCTTTTGCTATTCTGGGTCTCTTCTTGTTCCAAATGAATTTTTGGATTGTTTTCTCAAGGTCCATGAAGTATGCTGCTGGGATCTCAACTGGAATTGCATTGAGTCTATTTAGCAGTTTTGGAAGTATGGCCATTTTCACTATATTAATCTTTCCTACCCAGCAGCAGGGGATGTCTGTCCATTTTCTGATATCATCTTCAATCTCTCTTTTCAGAGTGCTATAGTTTTCAGAGAAGAGGTCTTTGATTTCTTTTGTTAGGTTGATTCCTAGGTATTTCAGTTTTTTGGATGCTATTGTGAAGGGAATTATTTGCCCTATTTCTCTCTCAGTGAGTCTGTCATTTGTGTAGAGGAAAGCTATGGATTTTTGTGTGTTGACCTTGTAACCAGCTACTTGACTGAATTTGGTTATTAGGTCTAGAAGACTTTTGGTGGAGTTCTTGGGGTCTTCTATATAGAGTATCATGTCATCTGCCAATAATGACAATTCGACTTCTTCATTTCCTATCTTTATTCCTTTTATTTCTTTCTCTTGTCTAATTGCTGTGGCTAATGTTTCCAGAACTATATTGAAAAAGAGTGGTTATAGTGGACGTCCTTGTCTTGTTCCTGATTTTAGTGTGAAGGATTTCAGCTTTTGACCATTTAGTATGAAACTGGTTGTTGGTTTTTCATAGAGGGCTTTTATTAGTTTGCAGTATAGACCATCTATTCCAATTTTTTGTAGGGTTTTTATCATAAATGCATGTTGGATTTTGTCAAATGCTTTTTCTGCATCTATGGAGATAATCATATGGTTTTTGTCCTTGACTCTATTTATATAGTGTGTTACATTAATTGATTTTCGTATATTGAACCATCCCTGCATCCCTGGGATGAATCCCACTTGATCAGGGTGTATGATCTTCTTGATGATCTTCTGCATTCTGTTTGCCAGTATCTTATTAAGGATTTTTGCATCTATGTTCATTAGTGAGATTGGCCTATAGTTCTCTTTTTCAGTTGGGTCTTTCTCTGCTTTGGGGATCAAGGTGATGCTTGCTTCCAGGAATGAATTTGGGAGTATTGCTTTCCTTTCAATTTCATTGAAGAGTTTAAACAGTAGTGGCAGCAGTTCCTCTCTAAATGTCTTGTAGAATTCAGCAGTGAAGCCATCAGGGCCCGGGCTTTTCTTAGTTGATAAGTTTTTAATTACATTTTCAATTTCATTGGTTGATATTGGGTTGTTTAGAATTTTTAGGTCTTCTTCATTCAACTTTGGTAATTCATATGTATCTAGGAATCTGTCCATTTCTTCTGTGTTGTCCATCTTATTGGCGTATAGGTTCTAGAAATAGGTATTGATGATCCTCTGGATTTCTGCTGGGTCTGTTGTCATTTCACCCTTTTCATTCCTAATTGCTTGGATTTGGGCCTTTTCTTTCCTTTTTCTGATAAGGTTAGCTAAAGGTTTGTCAATTTTGTTGATTCTTTTGAAGAACCAACTCTTGGCTTCATTGATTTTTTGTATCGTTCTCTTAGTCTCCATTGCATTGATTTCTCCTCTGATCTTTATAATTTCCTCCCTTGTATGAGCTTTGGGTTTGTCCTGCTCTTCTTTTTCTAGAAGCTTCAGGTTCAGCATTAGGTTGTTTAATTGGGCTTGTTCTGTTTTCCTAATATGCATATTCACTGCTATGAATTTCCCTCTTAGAAATGCTTTCATTGTGTCCCATAGATTACAATATGTTGTATTGTCATTGTCATTTAATTGAAGGAACTGTCTGATTTCTTCTTTAATTTCCTCTGTGATCCATTGGTTATTCAGAAGTGTGTTGTTCAATTTCCATGTGTTTATGAAATTTTTTGAGTTTCTTTTGCTATGGATCTCCAATTTCATTGCACTATGGTTTGATAATATACAGGGGATAACTTCAATTCCTTTGCACTTACTTAAACATGTTCTATGTGTGAGTATATGGTCTATTTTGGAGAATGACCCATGTGCAGCTGAGAAGAATGTGTATTCTGATTTTGTGGGGTGGAAAACTCTGTAAACATCTGTTAAGTTCATTTGTTCAAGAGTTCGATTGAGTTCTAGTATTTCATTACTTATTTTTAGTCTAGTTGATCTATCTATTTGTGACAGTGGGGTGTTGAGGTCCCCCACTACAATTGTATTAGTGCATATATGACTTTTCATGTCCATTAGTATTTGTTTTATATAGTTGGGTACACTAGTGTTTGGTGCATAGATATTTATGATTGTCATCTCTTCCTCTTGGATTCTTCCCTTTACAAGGATGTAGTGTCCTTCTTTGTCTCTCTTAATCAGTGTTGGTTTGAAATCTACTTGATCTGCAAAGAGGATAACTACTCCTGCTTTTTTGGGGGTTCCCGTCGCATGGAGTATTGTTTTCCACCCTTTAACTTTCATTCTATGAGTTTCCTTTTGAATTAAGTGTGTTTCTTGTATGCAGCATATTGTTGGATTTTGCTTCTTGACCCATTCTGCCAGTCTATTTCTTTTGATTGATGAATTGAGACCATTAACGTTGATGGTTATAACTGAAACATATTGACTTGTCATTGCCATGACTTTTTCTTTTGTTGGGTTCTCCCTCTTTACATTTGATTTCTTGTCATGCCAGATGGATTCATTCTGCTTTGCTTCCTGGGGTTGTGATCCTCAATGTCTGTTCCTAGGATATTGTGTAAAATTCTTTGGAGTGCTGTTTTGGTATTCACGAAGTTCCTAAGGTGCTCTTTGTCATGAAAGTATCTTATTTCTCCATCCATTTTGAAAGATAGTTTTGCAGGGTACATCAATCTGGGTTGGAGGCTGTTTTCTTTTAGGGCTTGAGATACATCACTCCAAGCTCTTCTTGCCTTGATGGTTTGTGTTGAGAAGTCTGCTGTGATTCTGATGGGCTTTCCTTTATATGTGATTTGTTTCTTTTCTCTGACTGCTTGTAGAACTTTGTTCTTCTGTTGTGTTTCTGGAATCTTAACAATTATATGCCTATGTGTAGATTTTTTTTGATCAAGGCTATTTGGAGTCCTATATGCCTCACTTATCTGTATGTCAAACTCTTTTCCCCTGCTTGGGAAGTTTTCTGCCATTATTTCTGTGAAGTTTTTTTTTCATGTCATCTGCACTCTCTCCTGTTTCTTCATTGACTCCAATCAGTCTTATGTTATTCTTCTTTGCATTGTCTAGCAGCTGCTGGATTGATTTCTCATGTTTCCTTATAATTTCGAAGGAAGTTTTTTTTTCCTGGTCATAATGGCAATCTTATCTTCTATATCTGAAATTCTGTCCTCACATTGGCTCATTCTGCTGTGTAGACTTTCAATGGAGTTTTTCATCTCCTGGAAATCTATTTGCATCTGTTTTATGGATTCCATCATGTTCCTCAGCTCCTCTCTAGATTTATTAATCATGTCTTGCACTAGGAGCACAATTTCTCCTGTTATCTGAGAAATTATTTCTGATTTCATTTTTTCCAGATCCCCTTTTGTTGCCAGTTCAGTGGGTCCAGGTGGTTGAGTATCAGAGTATTCCATCTCATTTCTCTTTGGGGTTGCTGTAGGTGATCTGGAAATCTGGTTTTGAGACTTATTTTCGTGTTTTCTCATTTCAACTGGGGGAGGAGGGGCTGTTGGCGCCTGCACAGATTACCTCCTCTGAGCTGGGAGAGGTGGGGCAGGGGCTGGGAGCAGCGGTAGGGATGGTGGCCCAAAAGCCCTTTCCTCTGGGCTGGGAGCAGCGGGAGGGATGGTGGCTGGGAAGCCCCTTCCTCTGGACCAGGAGCAGTGGGATGGTGGCTCAGAAGCCACTGCCTCTGGGTTGGGAGCGACGGGACTCAGTACAGTGGTCTGGTGGTCCAGTGTCCTCTGTGTCTTTGTAGTGTGCAACCAGGTGGCTGTCGCTCTTACCTTTCTCTGTCACTTGCTGCATCCGATTCCTGACTTTGCAGTTATTCTGGCGGTTTTTTGGTCTACACCCCACAGAATACCTGCAGGAGATTACTTTTGGTTTCACAAAATCAACATTTTCTTAAGTTAGAGAATGACTAAAACCACACTCTAATATAATGGGAGTAATATAAAGTCTGCTATATAGTGAATTTAAGTATAATTACATATACAAAGCAATAAACAAGGTAAAGTGATTCTGTTGTTGATTTTCAGTTCTCTCTCACTAGTAAGTTAGGTCAAGAGGATTGCCACAGACCTGGTTGCTTCTGGAGTTTTCTAATTCTTGGTGAAGTTGTGTCTTATGTCAGTATTGTTTTCTGTCATTTCATGTGAAGAAGTTGGCATCTTTGTGCCAGACTTCTTTTAACAGCAAACTCTCCATCTGTACTTAAGTGTTTGCTCAGTTTCACTTTGGTTAGGGAATCTGAATCAGTTGTAAAGCAGAATATTTTTTCTAATAGGTTCTGTAAAAGGCCCGCTAGTAGCTTACTCTTGTCCTTGTATGTATTCTGCATGCTATTCTGCTGTGAGGATGACAGGGATGCTTCCTATTTTTATCTCTAGTAGAAACAGTAACTTCTAGGCTAGTATCTTAGCTAAAAACTGATTCTGTGTTGGACAGGCATGTAAGAACCTTGCCCCTCCAAGTTTAAAGCATTATACATCTTTCTAGCTGCAGGAGCTTAATAATTTTAATGTACATTAACTGATGTTGACTTAGAGTTTGTTTATAGAAATACAAACCCACAACAAACTCTCTACCTGATTTTGTTGATTTGTTCATCTGCCTCTGGTCCAAGTATAGAACAAAATGTTAGGCACATGAGGATTAACAGTTCTCAGTCCACAGATGCTGGAAAGGGACCACACAGGATAAAAGATGGGAAAAGGAAATGCTCAATTTTAAAGGAGATTGCCATCTTTGGTGACAAAATACTTGCAGTGATTCCAAGAGCAGTCATGGTAAGCAGCTTTAGAAACACTGATTTTCTTCATGAATTGTGTGTTATTTGAACACAGGTACATTAGAGGTAGAGGTGGAGATAGATAGATAGATAGATAGATAGATAGATAGATAGATAGATAGATTTATAGGCAGTTAGATTGTTCTGTGTGAATCAGAATTGTAGAGTGGTGATGAAGATGAGAAATGACTTGGTTTGACTAATGCCAGAGAGGCCAGGTTAAGTCCGGAGTTCACTATACAGACTGGCTATTCAGAAATAAATCAGTGGGGACTGGAGAGTGGAGAGAGTGGGGTATAGTGCCATATTACATGGCATAAGATAGAATCATAAAATGTCAGAGCTGAGGGGCCATTAGACAATGTTTTTTCCATCCACATCATTTTCCGAATGAGGAAACAGAGACCCTGAGAGGTGACATGGATTTCCTAGGATCGACAATTACTGATAAAGCTGAGAGTAGAATCAGGCCTAGCACAATACCTTTGTCTCTAGAGATATGCAGGGATATGAGGTGGTGGGGTCTGGGCTATTGTCAATGGATGTGGTTTTCAATCTCTTCCAGATAAGAATAGTAATGCTATTTATTCCTCTAGCTCATGCGCAGTAAAATATCTTGGGGGTTTCTTTTCCATATTAATTTAATATTAAATAAAAGGGAAAATAAACAAGTTAATAATTTAGAGTTTACTTTTTTCCCCAAAAGTTGAGAATTGAGGGGAAGAGAAGAGGATCATTTATGCTGGCAATTTTCAGAAGCTACTATACAACCATTTGATTAGTTTATTTTCTGAATTTTCTGGTTTGAGACCACCAGATTTGATAAACCTAAAAATACAGATTTGTAATATTCCATATTTTCTTTGCTCTAATTGAGTATTATGGTTCTTGAAGACAAGGAAAAATCTCATGCATTTACTTTGCCTGAAAGATACCAAGATTTCCTTTTCTATAAGAAATGTACTACGTTTTCGTATTCAGACAGTCCAATGCTTTTAAATTTAAAAAACCACAGTTTATATATAAATATCAAAGAATACCTTCTTTGACTCCATCCTTGCTTACCAATGTTTCCTTTTATGAGATAGGGCTATCTGTCATGTGGGGAAGCAGGATTAATTAACTGTGGAAAACGTACCTAGTATGGAAGCTGTGAGTTCTAAAATGTTTCCACATTAAAATACAGGAAAAGAAGTATAGCTGAGCCTAGAAATCAGTATGACTTTTTTTCCTTCAGAGGGCTTAAAAAAGTCCCTCACACAAATCAAACGGCCTATTATACACACAGTCTTCTCATATGTCTGACACAGAAACTGGCAAGGAATGTACTTCATTTCCACATAAATTGTATGACTTCGAAATTCAGTTCTCATCACCCTTGAACTCTGGTGAACATGTCACTTGTGTGCCTAACAGGATGGTAGAACTTTTAATGAGAAGACTTCTGGAAGGGGAGAGCCACATAATTTTGTAGCTCATGGAAGAATCAAAACAAAACAAAATAAAAATCTCTACAGGAAAATGAAGAAAAAATTCCAAAAGGAATTGCCAAAGAAAGGTACATAATTCACCGCAGTCTTGGGGAAGTCATCATCTATGAACTGGCACATCACTCTGTTTTTATGTTAGTATTTACTCTGCTGTTTGGTAAAATGAGCGCTTATACTGAAAATTACAATTCTATACAGAAGATAAAACAATAACTTCAAAGATAGAAGATATGTTAGATGTCCAGGTATCTTTATGCAACTTTACTTTGCTTAATAAAAATAATAAAAATTCTATTTATAATTTTCATCTGACTTCTGCAATGGCAATATAGTTAAGAGCAAAAATTTGAATTGATATGATGATAATTAAATTAACAAATCAATTTGGAAATGTGTGCAGTTTATGCTTATCCCTGACTACTTCTGTGTCTGAACTCCAAGATGAGGATTTAATTTTGTTAAAAAGGGTTAATTTAAATGTGACTTTTTTTTTCCTGGCAAGTAAATAATAGACCTTTGAAAACAAATAGGAAACTACATTTTTTAAAGATGAAGGACATGGGGCTATCCTTTGTTTCATGAAGATATGGATGGTGTGCAGTGTAACTCTTTGCAACCAGGTCAGTACAATCTCAGAGTGACAAGTGAAGTTGTATCTTTGGTTCTTATTTCTTTTCTCCTAAAGATTTTGTAGGTTCTAGAGTTAGTCCTGTGATTCTTGTACAGGATATTAAAAGTTAAAAAATGGATCCAACAGACATTTGCATTTCCTCTTCTTTTTTGTTCAACAAGGTGTCAAATAACTGGTTAGACTAATTCCCTAACCTCCACAACCAGTTGTTTAATTAGTTAATTCAATAGGTAATGTGTGTGTGCATGTTTGTGTCTCTGTGTGGGTGTACATGTGACCAAGAGCCACAATCCCTTTGTAGAGACCATGTTTTATCTAACAATGGCAACAACTATGTATTACTATTTTCTTAGTACTTACCTTTTTTAAGAAAGAGAAGTGATTATCAGAAAGATTTGGGCAATTCTAGGCTTTTGGGTAAATGTTATTGAATAGAAATACAGGATGGTCATATCTGTATTGTAGGAAACGTTGGGCAGTCAAAGCATTGTGAAGTGCTCGCAAAAAGTAGATGCTAAATAAATAATGGTCTCAGGTTGTGGAACCAGACCGCTTGGGTTAGAATGCCAACCCACCTTTTATGAGCTATGAGTCTTTGGGAAATTACAAGGGTGATCAAAAATATGGTAAATGTATAAATTAAAAAAAATTATTACAGTAAAAGACACATTACCATTGATCCTCCTCAAAATGCTCCTCCTTGCTTTGAATGTACTTATCCCACCATTCTTGCTACTTTCTGAGGCAGGTCTGAAAGTCCTTTATCATGCGTTTATGAGATATGGTAAAAAAATCTGGTGAATACCATTGTTGAGTGCCATCAATGGAAAGGCAGGCTAGAAAAAAAAAAAATCCGGATGTGTCCTCATCCAGTTTATTCACCAGATCTAGCACTGTCTGACTTTGGCTCTTCCCCAGTCAAAATGACTATGAAAGTTCATCAGTTTGAATCTAGTCAGGACATCAAGGCAGGCATTAACAGTGCAACTGAAGGACTTCCAGAACTGCTTCAGAAAGTGGCAAGAAGAATGGGTGTGTTCAAGGGGGGTAAGTTTAAGGGAGATTAATGGCAATGTGTCTTTCACTGTAATAATTTTTTATAATTTAAATACACTCTGTAGTTTTACAGCACACCTTTTATGTCCTCTTTTTTGGGGGCCACATTCTCATATCTGTAAAGTAGGTGATAATAATTGCACTTACAAGGTTATTGTGAAAGGTAAATGACTTAATAACTATAAGGTGCTTGGCACAGGAACTGGCACATAATCCTTAACAAATGTTACTTATAGTTACCACTACTACAATTATGTCTTGTACTGTTACTATAACAATGCCAACACCAGTTGCTGGCACCTGGGCAATGGGAAGCTAGTTCTAAAATCCAGTTCTCAGACAGCATTGCCAGATGTTGTGCTTCAAGAACTGATTAGACTAAGCAATTTCAATTGGGTATCACACTGAGTTTTGGTGTCATGTAGACATAGAGATCTCTTAAAACAAACAAATGAACAAACAAACAGAACTCAGTCACCTGTCTGGATAAAACAAGAAGCTAAATTGAAGTGATATGACTGGAGGGGTTATTATGATACCAAATAATTTGGGGGCATGGATCTAGTGAAATACAAGTAGATACGGATACAGCACTAAACTGACAAGTGGTAAATTACAACTTTCTTGCAAACATGTTCTTCTTCCAGCTGCATTTCATTAGTCTCAGCCTTAATAATATCAGTATTCACCTATTCCTTAAGGAGGGTTGTGAAAATTAATGTCAGTAAAGAGTTTCCAGAGGTACAATTGCCATGTAAAATAGTATTGTTATTTACATTACATTGCAAATGTATGCTCAGGCAATAAATAAATTATGCTAACTAGATGAAAAACTAGTTTTTGGTTTTAGATGCTTAAAATATAAAGGTATGGGAAAAATAAAAGAGGAAATTCAAATGCAGAGGCAGTTTGTAATTTCAAAAAGTTTTAAATTAAGTAGTAGAGTCATACATTTCTGTGGTTTCCATAGTGCCTTCCCCTGGGGGGTAAAGTATTCTTGATCCTGTTTTACTTGCAGAGAAGTGGATTAAACAGTGTAGATTTATGACTACTTACTGTTTAGACAGATGCTTGGAAGTTTTTGAAGTGAAGATGTAAAAAAATAGGAACTGAGTTAATTATCCTGCTATCGATTGTGAACATTTTCTCTCTTTTGAAACAATAGTGCAACTTGTTGGTTGTGTGCCCACAGCTTCTTGCATGAGCGCATGGTAGGGAGAAGGAGACAATGAATTTGAATTAACATGTATTTGAATCTAAGGATACAGAGCCACCTGAGAATGGTCTTAACATTTTTTTCCTGTTTGGGAGGTTTTAAAAAATATTATTCCTGAGTAACACTCAACAAGTATTTTGAATAAATATCATTCATTCATTCAAGCAGTATTTATTAAGTGCTGACCATGCATCAGAATCTACTATCAGTGCTATTAATGAACAAAGCAGAGAAAACTCTTAGCTTTCTGGAAGACCTAGTTCTTGAAAAATAGTTAACCACCTCTAGGGTCCAGACCCAAATCCAGTCTGTCAGGGCACTGGAGGGTAAGACTTTGTAGGTACTTACACTCAGTGCTGGTGTGAGAGACCTGGGTGGAGTGGAGAGTTCAGGGAGAAACTCAGCTGAAAATGTGTGCTTCTTGCCCTCAAGAAGCTTCTGGTTTAATAAAAGAAATAAGCCAAATATATAAATAAGTAAAATACAAAATAGCATTTCAGCAAACTTTTATTCTTAGGGAATTATTCTCTGTAGAGTTTTGGAGAAATTAAATGCTGGACTTGAATTCAATCATCATTCCTTCAGTCCTTAAATCTTCAATCCAGCACTATTCAATCGCCTGCCCCATTCCCATGTATTAAACTTCAGGGGTAATGACATCAATCTCTGGGATAATAGAACCATACATTTGGTAATGATTCAGTGTTTGGCCTCCAGGCAGGTAAAGACACAAACCATCTAAGACAGATAGTCACTGCTCCTATTTTTAAAAGATTTCTAAGACCTTTAATCTGTAACCTCTATTGGTCATTTCTTCCAATATTTAATAATATTCTTGTATCTATTACTGTCAAGAAGATGTTCTTTATGTTCTCTCCATTTTCCCCATTTCATCTTACTTGATAATCTGTGGGAAAGACAACTAATCAACACCATTCTTACAAAACTCTTTCACACTTGATTATTACTTCTTTAGATAAAATAACTAGAGTTTCTTTGCTCCTTTCTCTTTATGATCTGTTTTTCATTCTCTTAGTGCTTTTCACTGTTGTTCATTTTCAGTGTCTTCATTCTTTAAAATGTGAATATAACACTGGGGTATGTGGACCACTTTACATAGTCCTTAGCATTACTGATTGTAAGAGAAAGGATGACTTCTCAGCTTCAGAATGTGATACCCAGTTTTAAATCCCACTTTTAAAAGACATGCACAGCTGTTTACCAGTGGTACTCTGTTTCAGTGAGAAAGGTACTACCATCCTATACCTCTTCCTCTTGAGGCTTCTTGGTCTTTCCCTAACCTTTTCTTCATTTTTTTCTGTTTATTAGCCTTAATTTTGTTTCCTAAAGAACAAATCTTTGATTTTTTTTTTGAAATTTATTCTAGAGTCTATGTTGTCTTAGTTTTCTCCAATGAGATGATCTTCTATGTTTAATTTCAGTAGCTGATAACAAAATGTACCTATGGACTCATGAGCTTCATTAAGATAAATAAGTTATATTCTTTAAGCATGAATTCACACAGTAAATGAATGTGTATTTTGAATCATTCGGGCTTGGGGTGGTCAGAATCACTGGGAAAGGAAGGATTGCCCTTAGTGTATGGGGTGACTTGGATGAGCTGAAAGCAACTATGATCAATTAATAAGAATTTTGCTACAATAAAATATTTGCCCCCAATTGGTTTTAAAGTGTTTACCAATCATGAACTATTATCAAGTCATAATTATGCTTTGTTCTTCTCAGTTTGTGTATTTTTAGAAGGAATAAATATGGAAGTTGTGCTGGTATGTTATTGATCCTAGGAGATGGAGGGAAGGAAAGAGAGGGCCGGGAGGGGAAGAGGGAGAGAGATGAAAAGGAGAGACAGAGAGAACATGTTTATTTGGATTCGGGTTTGGGGGTGTATGCAGCCCCATCAGACCTACCATGGTTGGTGTACAGAATGTGTGTAAGCTCTACCCCACATCTTCAGTGTCAATGAGGGACATTAGTAGAATTATCATTGGTTTCTTTGTGTGGAAATGGAAGGTTAAAAATACTTTTTGAAAAGATAGGGATGAGAAAGATTATTGCCACTACTACTGCAGTCATTCATTTGTTCAGTTGCTCACTCATACCTACTCGAGGTGTGCCACCAGGTACTTTGCTAGGACTTTACAAAACATAAGCCTTTAATCCTTTACTTTGTGTTTGAAGCAACTGAGGCTCAGAGAGATTAAGAAAAATTTGTGAGGTCACAGAGCAACCACAGCCAGTTTATTTTCAAGCTTGTGTGTCCACTTCCCTTTTATTCATTTGTTCTTTGCATTTGTATGTGTCTGTAAGTCATTTGAAATTTCTTTATATTAAAGTTTATGGACAAGTGATATTTAATGTTGTCACGTACACCAGGCAAGGAACACAAAATCCCAAATGAATATGCTGAAGCAGACAGATGACAAAGATCCATGTGTGTAAATCATCAGTGCAAAGCCACGTAGGTGAGAGGCTCTGGCAGGGGGCTTGGGCACTGTCCCTCCCCAGGGCAGCTGCTTCCTGATGCGCAGTGAGAGGAAGGTCAGTTTCCCTGAATGCTTCTCTACAGTGGAGGGGTTTTGAAGTGAAAGGATGAAACATCAGGAACTTGGGCTGGGTCTTAAAGGAAAGGGTGGATTGGCCCTCGTGTCAGGCTTCTGTAAGCTCAAGGTTTTGTTTAGTGTGTGCTTAGCAATATGTGATGACAACCTGTGCACTGTTGTATAGGATAAACTGATATAGAAATGGTAGCTCCATCTTTTAAGGTTCTCTCTTTAAATGTTTTCGTCTATTTTCCATTTTCCCTATTTCTCAAACCTCTCTGCATTCATTTTTCTCTTTTCCCCCTTTTCTTTTTTTCTACTCTCATTCTCCTTTTATGCTTTTGGGCTCCAAGTCATGCCACCTTCTTTTTGATACATTGTGTTTCTTTTTACTACTTTACTCTTTTTCCTTTGTTTATTCTGCACCTTCCTGCCTCTCTCCCCCCCCCAACCTCTTCCTTCCATTTCTTCTTCATTTACTCTAACTTGTTATTCTTTGCAAAGAGCTGTCTGGGTCCCTTTGACCTCACAAGAAGCTCTCTGACGAAATGCTTAAGAAAAACAAGGTATTATGTATTATCCTACACATTCTGCAATCTCTGTAGCAATTTAGTAACTACAGTCCAATTTAAACCAGGCCTCAAGGCAACAAAAATTGCACCAAATGCCAACTAATTTACCAAACTTTTAGAAGGAATATTTGGGAGTCTATTCCCTTCAAGCCATCTGATTCATATTATTGACTCATTTAGAAAACAGAAAGTGAACAGAGACAAGTTTTTAAGGAGTTTGGTTTCATGCAAATGACTTGCAATTGCAGCCCATTATTTTTATACCACGACTTCATTAGTCATATCCCTGTCAGAACTGTGACCAGTGTCAAATGTTTTTAAAAAGCACACCAGGACAGGCATGGAACTCATCAGCCTGTGTCAAAGGTCGCTCTCATTAAGGGGTCAAAATGAAAACTTTCAGTGTCTCTAACACATCACACAGCTCTCCCTGGTCCTCCCACCCCCCATTCCTGAAACTCAGGGCTGGCTAAGTACCTCCAGCTCCCCAGACATTCAAATAAGATCAAGATGACAGGGCAAGAAAATGAATAGGGTTTTTACTTGGCTGGACCTCATAATCTGGTACTGATTGAAACAACCAGAAAGCTGTTTGCCAGGTCTTATAACACCATTTCCTGAGGTTAAACATAACATCTCAAAATGAAGCAATTAGGGGGTTTTTCTAAAACAGGAGTCTTCAGTAATTAAAAAGAGAGAGACAGAAAGAGAGAGAGAGAGAGAGAGAGAGAGAGAGAGAGAGAGAGAGAGAGAGAGAGAGAGAGAGAGAGACAGAGAGAGAGGAGAAAATGAAGACCCATGGAAGGTGCTGGGTAAGCCCATTAGTCTGGGTTTGAGGGCAGAGGCTCTTTGCTTTCTGGCTACCTGGGTGGTCAATTTGATGGTGGAAGCAGTAAAGATGCTGTCTATAATAGTGCCACAACAATGGGTTTAAAGGAATTTGAGGTCCAAGGATAATAAGAGTAAAATCATCATTCCTGAGACTCACATGGACAGTAGGAGAATAACACAGCTTCAGTGCTTCTTTTTAAATTTTGTTTTGAATCATTTCTGCCTTTCTGAAGAACTAGCTATCCACTCAGTGGGATTTTCAAAGGAGCCGAGGGGTGGGTTTTTCCCTTCAGAATTTTCTTTGGGCTATATTTTGGGTTTGGTGTTGAATTGGGGTTTCCTAGGGGACTTAAAACATGGATTACACCCTGTCACCACCATGTTTGGCTGTTATAGTAGCCTTAAGACTGATGAACAGATACTTCCAGGATTGTGTGAGGTGAATGCCAAGGAAGTCTCTAGTTGTCAATATGGCATTTTGCAAAAACAAAACAAAACACAATTTAACAATAGGAAATGTCAAAATATGATGACTCCATATTGATTTCTAGAGAACACACAATCTGCTCTCACATATAGGAGTCATTTGGGGCGACTTGATTTAATTCTGCAGTAATGTCTGTGACTTTCTCTCTGCTTACTTACTAAATTAATTACTCACAATTGAAACAGTTTCTTCTAGCCTCCATGAACTGCCTTTGCAGAAAAGTAGGCACCATGCAAAAGCATTTTGTTTCCTATTTGTTTTCTTGATTCTAAAATCTTTTGGTGCCCACCTTTAATTATTCTTTACTTTTTAATTTTTTATTAGTGCATATTAATTGTATAATATAATGGGGCTCACCTTCAATTATTTTGATACAGGGGTAATTGGAATATCTGGGGATGAACATTTTATTTCATATATTTATTTTTAGATATTTGATGTATGCTTTTATGGTGAGATAAAGGACAAAGAAGTAAGAATGTAAGAGACTTACAAAAGGCATCCCTGGATACTGTGATGTAACAACAGCCTCATGTTTGCATCTTAAATAAAAATATGCATATCCCAAATCAGAAGCATTGTTTTGAGCCTCCACATTCACTCTAAGGCTCATTAATCAAGTTATGCACTACAAAATGTAAGCAAACTTTCTACTAATTAAATGGCAAGCCTTCCACACTAAGGATGGTATCACATATTGCCTATAAAATGGGATTCTGGTGCTCGACCCCCAACTTAATATCCTTGTCGGTACTAGCATTCCTCAAGTTGCTCATAGTGCACTCTGTGCTCAGTGCTGGGTGAATGGGACATTGCAAATTAATAATTAGGCTTCAAGAAAAACCTCTCCTGAGTTTCAGAAGGTGGATATAAAAGGTGAGATGAAATTTTTGTGTCATATAAATGCTTGCTCAAATTTTGCATGGCATTTTTTTCATGCTTCGAGCAGACTGCCTCATCCTCCCTCTAGACTGCTGTTTACAGACCAGCTCATCTGGGATCTCGCTGAATCTTAACCTGTGAATAGGTAGTAGAATAGCACGTTGAGTCAAGAGAGAGTCTTTGAGAGTTTTATTTGGGCTGGGTTAAGAGGAATTCAAGGCATTCATTTATGAAGAACTACTTTGTGCTTTTTTCTCCCCTCTTTTCGAGAAGTTAACAATAATAGTTTACTCTCTGGGCTCTGGGGCTAACCCTTTTACCTGTAGCCTCTTGGTTTTCCAATGGTGAAGCATCCTATCCTTGTTGTGAATCTATGATCGATGCCCTTGGCCTAGGGGCTCCCTCTTACCCCTTCAGGAAACAGGAGGGCTGGAGAGATAGCGCTCAAGTTTTCTTTCACAGTCCCTGTTTCCTAACTCTAATCACCTTCTGCTGTGGGAAAGAGATGAGATGAGGCCTAAAAAACAGATCATTGTCCGCCTCCTAGATTAATGCAGAGAAAGCGGTATTGTCTGTTGAATGGATAAATCTTCCTGCTGTCACTCAAAACCTAAATTCAACGCTACTTCATTTCTAAGAGGCTTATCTTCCTTGAATAGACCCTTGCAGCTCAAGTAAGAGGCGATGTAATGAAGCGTGTTTTTTTCTTAAGTGAGAAACCTGCTGCAAAGAAGGGGGGAACACTGTGCAGCTGTTCTGAAGGGGCTCTGCAGACTCTCGAAAGACTTGTCATTTATCTGGTCTTGCATGACATCAAATGATAGAAGATCAAGTTCAAAATCTGCCAGACCAGCTCTAAAGGGCTTCTTCATCTGTTAATTAAATAATGGTTGTTAACATACAATGTTGGGCAGCTGGGGTTTGTATCAAACATTATGGAAAAAATATTGGTGCAGCTTTCCACACTTCCCTTTCAGTCTGTGTTTATTAGGAGGCAAATAGCTTGGGAAATGGCAATGGTTTTACCCAAATCCGAAAGTTAATATTGATGCCATAATATGTGGTTAAATGAAAGAGCAACTAGACAGGTGGGTATTAGGCAGATGGATAAATTCAAAGTGACATGCTGAGATCATTGAAGAGTATACCCTTTTGTTATGCTTGTAATTAATTCAGCAGTCCCCACAATGTGGGCTCACTGACTTTTTCTGAAAAGTTAAATACATGCAACACACACACACATATAATTACTATAAATAATTGCTTATTTACTTTGGTCTAACTCAGGCTACTGTGTTATGGTGAAGTTTAATTTGAACTTTGGAATAGATGTCAAGATTTTCATCACTTCAATAAATTTTGCTGGATAAGGATAATTTTAGTAACATTTCATCATCCACTGGCTTGAGTTTGTATGTGCAAGTTACAAAATTACTTTTAAATATGTCTTGCTTTATTAGTCTGTGTGTAATTAAATGGCACCACATTTAAGCTTAGAGCTACAGAAAGTAGGCCATATTCCTGAGGGAAAAAAGGTGCTTTAGAAAGGTGTTAAAGCCTAGAAAAAATTATGTGTTCTATACTAACTTTCTTAAGAGAAGTATCGCCACTTGTATCACCTAGGAAGTGCTGATGGGTTTTTAATTCCTTTTGAGTAACTGAATTTAAATAAAATATTGTCATTAATTTAAAAACCTTGTATTTTGTGATTTCTAGCTCATATCACACAGCTTTAAATTATCCAAAGCAATCACCTTGTGTTTGTTAATGGACAAGACTTATGGCTTAGGCTGCCATTAATTTTTCTGTCTTGATGTTTATGACAATAAATACAAACATCGTCTTTCCTTTGTACTAAGCATCAGTTGATTATTTCCTACATATTGTAACTTTGATTATTCCCACTAATTTGGCCAAAAAATATCTGGATGGCCAATTGATGTTGACTAATAATCCCCAAACCTTAATTTAGTCATTATCATTGATTTTTCTCTCCAACTAAAACTATCATTTGGGTAGTGAACAATAGCCCTATTACCGTACATGAAGTTTATAACCGCCATCTCCTGTAGGTCCTCTTTAGAAATAATAACAAGTAGCAACTTTCTGGGAGGTGTATAGTGGAATGTTGGGGGCATGGAAAGTGCATGGAAAATATATAAATTAGACTTCATATTATTGAGAAACTGCGCACTTTCAAAGAAAATCCTGACTCCATAACTGAAGCTCAATTGAATTCTTTGAGCTTCTAAGCATTATCTAAACCTTCCTTCCTTCCTTCCTTCCTTCCTTCCTTCCTTCCTTCCTTCCTTCCTTCCCCCTCCCAGATGCCTGACACTGTGGATCTGGTCTTTTGTTAACCTTCAGCCGATCTGTCTGGTGTTCAGTGAAGGTAATGCATGAAAAAGCAACTTTGTAGGGGTCTTAGCCGGTTGCCTTGTAGGTTCACTTCAGTTTATGGGAATTTGCCAGGAAGAGAGTTCAATGGCTGGTGTAACTCTATTTGTACTAATTGAAAAGCAACTTGCAGCACATGAGTCACTGATGGAGCATCAGTGACATTGTCATTTTATATATTAGCAGTCCTAGGACTCTAATAAAATAATAGCTTTTTAAGCACTTGCTATGTTATGGGCCCCTTAGTGAACTTTCCATATATATTAACTCATTTCATTCTCACAATAACTGTAAAATAAGGTACTAGAATTTTCCTGTTATCTTTTTAACAGATGAGGGAACAGAGGCACAGAAATGTTAATTAACTTGATTAGGGACACAAAGCTTAAAAGTGGTAGAATTAAGATTCAACCTCAGAAAGTCTGGCTCCAGAGTTCAAGTTCTTAACCCTACACAAATCATGACTAAAGGAGCTTTAGTGAGGAAATTCAGACCCTTAGCATATACCCAGGCTAATGATGTGTCATTTGATATATTAACCCAAATTTCCAAACTTGTGGATATTTTTTCACTCTTCAGCTCTGTGTGTGTGTGTGTGTGTGTGTGTGTGTGTGTGTATTAAATGAAACTTTAGGAAAACAACGAAATCTGGAGCACTGGCCTTGGATGAGTCACTCCTTTTCTTGTTTCAATGAAATAACTTCATATCATTGTATAGCAAAATACATTTAAGTACCTGGCATTGTGCTTGACAATATCAATAGACAATATCCTTTTGTGATTGGAGGCAGTGCAGAGTGCTGAGGTTTAATTAGATAAGTAATTATTGCCTTGGCCTTAGAGAATTCATTGTTTATTACAGAATGTTGGGGAAGTAGAGGAAGGTCATATTTAACATAAGGTACATATATGTATAACCTCCCTTATGCTGGCTGAGTGAAAATTCTAATACCTTTTTGATGTGCCGGCTGTACCACGGTTTCTCTGGGACCTGGGGTGCATTTCATCTTGAACTATGAATTACAAAGATTTTTATTGTTTTCTGTCACAAACACAGTGTCCTTTTATTGTGGTTTTTGATGTGTTAAATATGTTTTTATGGCCCCCTATGTCTATTGTGCCTAGCATACTGTTGGTACTTAATAAACGTTAAATAATAATAATATATGTACATATGAGATTTGTGGAAAGAAATGATATACTGTTTTAGGGATCCAAGATTGTTCTTCTGGTGCCGGGGGAAAACATACAGATGAGCATATTACTGGGAATAGATTAGAAGGAGCCATCAATAGCAATGTCATCTCTCTAAAATATGATGTGGCTCTGTCAGCACAAATCATAAACTCCATCTCCTACCTTACATCACTGTAGAACTCTGATGTGCAAAGTTGAATTCCCAGAATAATACAAATGGGAATGCAGGCACCTTAGAATATTG
Organism: Heterocephalus glaber; assembly: GCF_053883595.1. Lineage (NCBI taxonomy): Eukaryota > Metazoa > Chordata > Mammalia > Rodentia > Bathyergidae > Heterocephalus > Heterocephalus glaber. The sequence continues at coordinate 46,283,281 of NW_028258324.1, read as the reverse complement.
CAAATTAACAAACGATGCTGTCTTTTCTTGCATATCAGTAAATTTGCACAGTTTAGAGGGAAATTCCAGGGTGAGCTTTGGATTGGTTCTTTTCAAGTCTTAGGGAAACTATTTACAGAGGTTTTAGGGATGTTCTGCCTCATTCCCTGGGATATAGAGAAGGGCCTCCAGGTACTGTCTTTGCAGGACTTTCCTCTTTCCCTGATATCTTTGTCAGTGAGGAGACACCTGCATCCGTACAGTTCCACCAGTTGAACTACTCACCACTTCGCTGGTTCCCTTCCTTTTCCAGCTGGATGCAGCCCAGAATATCAGCTCTTTGAGTGGTGCCAAAAGCTTTCCAAGTCCAGGGAGGAGGTGTTTGTGTAAGATAAAAACGGGACAGTGCAGCACCCCAGACGGCTCATCTGTTTACATGTGTCATTTGACTCTGCCCCGATTTAGCTCATTAGCAAAGAAGGCAGGAAGACATGCTACCCCGATTTAGCGATTCATCAGGCCTATTCCTCTTTGGGGAGACAATGTTCCTATTCTCTGCCAGTCTTCTAAGAATCTGTCATTTTTCAGCCCCTCAGGAAGAATTTGTTAAGTACTTCCCGCATCCACCAGGGCCTACCTTGCCTGCTGGAAACACTGACCATTAGACTGAAAAAGAGAGTCACTGCATTAGCTGTTCTTTTAAAAGAATACCTTTTTTTTTCTTTTTTCATTTCTTTCTTTCTTTGCCTTATTGTGATGCAGCCAATATTAAGGTGAAGCTTTCTTATGCGCTGTGAGATTGAAGGTCTTTAATGCTTTTTATGTCCAAAGGTTCTTTTTGAGAGGTCTTTGTGAGCACATAAATTACGAGTAGCAACAGGTATATTTTTCCCTTAATATAAAGGCCAAGTGTAAATTTTTTGCAAGTTAAAAAGAGTCTGTTGTTTTCTTTTTGACCTTGATTTTTAGCGATATTCTGCATTGCCCCTGCTTTGGTTGTATTATTCCCTGACTCATCCAATTACCATTTCTATCAGTGCTTCGGAAAGATTATGCTTTTTGGGTGTTCTGTAGATGTCTTTCCAGTGGCTTCACTTGATGAATGTGACAAGTTTTGTGTTTTCTCCCACCCCCTCATTGAATTGAAAAGTTTTTGATAAATACAGGCCAATAAGTGCCCAAAGGCAGTGTTTCAATGGCTGCTAAGTCTTTCAAGGTTAGGACTTAACCTCCGTTCTCCCTAATTCAACTCCAACCTTCAGTCTGAAGCCAATCAAGAATATCAGATGATACTTAAACAATGAAGGATTTCTGATATTCAGGTACTGCCTCTGTTCAATAGGATTGCAAATTCTTTGTGTGAAGAAAGTCGGTTTTGCTCTAAAGTACTGTCACAAAAAGTGAAATTACCATTTGCTTGGAATGATGCCATTCATCATTGTCAGAATACTAAGCATTGTAAGTAGCTAGGCCTCTCCAAATTAATGCCTTGTTTTGCATCAGCTAAATTTCCCAAATCCTTGAGGATGGGTCATACAAAACTCATCTCACCATTTTAATTTATCAATCCAATATGAGTTCTGTGAAAGGGAGCTTCATTCAGTCTTAGCCCTTTTATTTACAGTCTAATTCTAAAAGAAAAGGAAATAAGATATGAAAATAACTTGGAAAATAAGATAAATCTCTCAGTGAAATCACCAGATCTACTCAGTCCTGTAGCAAAACCTCCATAATTCATTTGTAGGTCAGCTCAAGGGATTAGCCATGACGTATTTAGAAATTCATTTATTTTTATTTTATTTTGCTGTTTCTTATGCATAAGGGTAATGCTGTCCCCAAGGCTTTTCAGGTAGCCCTCAAATCTTGACAACATTTGCTGTCTCTGAGGCCTAAGCCAAAATTAATTTTCAAATAAACAGCATAAAAATGTATGGAGTTGTATAAATTTGAATACAAAATGCATTTGTTTTGTTTGCTTACATACATACATACATACTGTCTGTTCCGCCAAAAACCATAATATGACATTGAAATTAATGGCCACATGCACATCATGAAAGTCAAAAAAGTTTTTCTTTGAGTTAAAGAAATATAGAACAGGCAGCATTTTATTTCATTTCCATCTCAATGTGGTCTTTAACATATGTTCATAAGATACTTTTTAATTGTTAATTTTTCCTAGAAGGAAATTAAAACTCTTCCACAGGAAAAACTAATGGCTCAGAACCTGTGTATCTTTTATTAGTTCAAAAGATTCAGTTGTCTTGGGAGATGCAAAGGTATTTTCTTCCTGAAAGTAAAAAAAAGAAAAAAAGGTATACTAAATTATACTGCTTGATTTCCTTCCTCTGATAAAAGATAGATAAAAGCAGTGTAGAATAAAAATGGGATGAAATCTGCTGAGGTTTATGGGCTTTCTTCTCAGTGGCAACAAGGGAGAGAGAAGGGATCCTGTTGTTACACGAAGACAGTCCAGGAGGCAGGCCGTTTGGCTGAGGTCTATTGCTGCTACCAAAGTCAGATACCTACAAATATTCTTCACATGATGCCCAGCCCACAGGGAGCTTTTAAGCCCTTAAAATAGTTGTTAACTATACTTCCACAAGGGGGCTTTGTGTACATTTGCAAATTTTTATTTATGTATTTCTTAAAAATATTAAGAAAAGAACTTCTGCAGAGCAAAGCATTGAAGTTCCATCCCTCAGCCTTTTGAAATCTTTATTTTATAGGAAACAATACCAGCTCTCCTCTCCTGCGGCATGGCCTCTGATGTGGAAGAGGTCTGTGAAAGTGGAGTTGGGGGGAGCTGGCTTGGAGTTAGGGGCTTGTGTCCATTCCTGCAAGGCTACTCCTGGCCGAGAGGCGTCTGGCTCCATTTCAGCTGTGGATCAAAGCGCCAGCACTGCCTTGGTTTGATTGTCCAGCTGACAATGACTACGTATGTGGCTGCTTTAAAAAAAAAAATTAACCTGTGATTTTGGCTGAGTTGTCCTTTTTTCACCCCACTTGATTATAGCACCTCTGAATGCAGAAAATGTCATAGCTGTGCATAGTTTAGTTATCTAAATAAGTAAGAAATAAGAAGCATTATGGCAATGAATAACTTTAAAAAATGAGGCCAAATGGCTGCATCTCCACAATTTTTTCTCAGCATGAAAGAGTTCTGGGCTGGGACTCTGCTGTGGAGTTGGAGCTCCTGCCACAGTCATCAGCTTGCTGATCTTACAGGAAGGCGTTTTCATAGTCTGTGCCTTGATTTCCTTATCAGTGATGATTTGTAAGGGCCTTCCTGTATAGAACATTTCACAAAGCTTGAGCTCTTTACTGTTCCCTTTCTGCTATCCAGGGCAACATTACCAAATATAAATATAATATAATGGCTAAAAAACAATAGAGGAAACTGCATGTGTAGCATGACAAGCATGGACTTTGGATTAAAAGCATCTTAGATTTGAATGAGTGCCATGTGCCAACTGTGACAGGGTGGGAGGTGGGAAAATACTCAGATTGTTTTACTAGCTTTAGTTTACTTACTTCTTTTTTTTTTCACTGTTTTAAGTTTTTTTATTTTTTCACTTTTATTAGTAGAGTACATGTGTGCAGTACATAATGATTGCATTCACTATAGGGGATTGGTATATGTACATAACACATTTTAATTTCCTTCCTTGCCCCTACCCTCTCTCCACCTCCCTTTTATTTTTCCAGCATCAGATTCATTTATCTCATCAGACCTTATACAGTTAATTATAGTTTACTTTCTATGAAATGAGGGGGTGAGGCTGTGTTTTCTAAGGCTCTTTCCAGATGTATATATTTCTACTATCTTTGAGGTATCTGAGCATTGGTAGGACTTTTTGATAGTATTTGTGGGCTACATATCTGAAAGTGATATAGGCCCAGTCTTGGTTGAGATTTTGACTCTCCTGATTGTGTCTTTGAATTCACTCCTTTTTATTCATCTTGGTGGCCAAATGGACAGGAAAACTGAGACAGAGGCACAAGATACAGTCAGCATAGTAGAAGATAAGAGGCCAGCTCTGACCTGTGTTGCAAATGACGGAAATGAGTCTGGGGAGCCTTAGCTGATTTTGGTCCAGGCCAGGGAGAGGAGGAAAGTCAGCTTCTAATGTCACTCAGGATTTACGCTCTTTATCCTTTCTGTGTTGGACAAAAATTTAAGAAACTCTTGGTGTAGAAATTGCACCTGCAGCAGAATGACAAGCGAGGTTTTTATGTATTTTTTCCTGCATAGGTGGGCAAGGGGTCAGTGTGGGGGGAGCAGACTGTACTGCTTTCTTGAGGGCAAAGGCCAGAAAGTGAATGGACCATGTTGGGAGCCCGGGCTCTCCCTTCTGAGAGTCAGGGTGATCTGTGGGCTGACTGAATGGTGGATGGGATCCAAGTGGGCAGCTGGCTCACTGACTGGGACATGGAGAGGTCATAAGCCCCAATCCCATATGCTCATTTGCAAAATGGCGGAAGTAACAGTACACTCGATTACTCATTAGGTGTTAGAATAGGCGAAAAACCTTTATGATACCTGGAAATTTGCAAATTGTGGCTGTAGTTATTGCCATTGCTGTTTTAAAACTGGGTTGGTCCCCAGTACAGAGAAGTCCTCCCTCAAGTGCCCAGCAATGGAGGGCTGCGGTACAGGGTGCTGCGGTAAAGGCTGGATGGTGTTAGGTCTTTGCCAGCTGTTAGGTCTTTGCCTTTTAGAACTTTTTCAGGGTACCAGTGGTGTCACCCCTGGGAATGACAAAACTTTCTGATCCTCCTCAGCCCCAGGTTAGAGCACACAAACTCTTAGACTTGTTTCTTTTTTTTTTTTTTTAGACTTGTTTCTAATAATTACTTGAGGTCTACACTTTAGGTGCAAACTCTTTGCCTAAAATCCATCTCAAAGCAATGTAAGGAGTGCCTGATTCCTGGAACCCACCTGGAGCTCCACTGTCAATGTTCACTTGCAAGTTGGGGTGTTGTTCAGAACAATGTTGTCAGTGGAGAGCTCGGATGTCTCAGGATCTGGATAATACCAGTCACTAAAGGATGAAAGCTGTGGTTGGCCAACTGTGTTTATGGCAACCAGCTCCTCTGGGAAGTGTAGTGAAAAACAAGCAGCCTTGGATCCCACCAAGGCTGCCAGCTATATCTGGAGAGTAAACTGGTGGCGACCAGGGCTGGATAGAGGTAATGGTGAGAAGAAGATAGTAATGGAGGGAGAGAGCAGTTAGAGCTATACAAAGCCTGAGTAATGAAATTACTCAGTTATGCACAGATAAGCTGGCTGTTACCCCTCACTCTGCATATTGGCCTCCCAATGCAATTTCTCAAGAATGTATGGAATTGACTAAAGAGGGTAGACCTTACAATCAGATTCAACTCAACAAGTATTTATCAAATGCCTATCCTAGCCCTACTGTGTGCTAGCCACAGGGCTCTGGATAGCAGGATAGGCCTACCCTCAAAGGGTACAAACCCTGTGTCCTCTGCCTAACTGTATAACCCCTGGCAGCTCGATCAGACACAGAGTTCCCTTTCTTCTGTTGTCCACCAGGGGTAGTTATGTGTACCTAATAGGGTGGTTGTAAGCATTGTACGAGCGAAATGTTTAAAACAAGAGGCATCTGAAAGATGTTCCATGCATCTTGTCTTTGCTCTGATCATTCTCCTGTAGCAGTCTCCTTCAAAGTTATCATTAATATAGATTTCTAGCAAAGTTCATGTGTCTAGCCTAAGCAGAGGGTCTTTGTGTGTAAATTTCTCTTGGAGATGGGCTCTGTTGTGTGTTCACATGTGATTTCCAGGGTTGGTGGCTACCTGAAGTGCTGTGATTTTAAAATAAAGTAAAATTCATATGTTGTGAAGAGTGTTCCTTATATTGAACCTTATTATATAACATTTTTTAGTGTTCAGAGGGAAGAATGGAGCATTTAGCAATTAAATCTAATTATTCAAATAAAAATACTTGTTACATTTGACTTAATGGACCATACTCTTTTTTTTCATAGAACTCTCACTCAAAGAGTTTTAGGGAACCCTGAATTATTATGATATCATTTGCCTAATGTAAGACCTACTATAGAAACCTAGATTACGGGATTTAAGTATATGATAAAATTTGGGAACCTGTCTGTCTATCATCTGTGTTTTATATCCCAATAAGCATATATACATTATTTTTTAACAGACTTTGAACTGACCACCCCCACACACACATTGTGATTCTTTAATAAAGATCAAGACTTCTTAATGTTGAACTCTCAAGTATTGGTGAGTTCTTGCTGATATATATATTTATGTATATATATGTATTTATGTATATAAAACAGTTTGTCCTATGAACAGAGTAGATTTTTTTGTACATGTGAGTTATCTTAGCAATTAAAATCAACTTTAAGTATCATGGACAGCATCGTTGCAATTTACTCCATAGCTTTTCTTCTATTTTTTCTAATGCTTCTAATCATTCCCCTTTATTAAAACAAGCTATCTTTCTTTTAAAATAATTAAATAGTTCATCCCCCTATAAGATGCATTTTAATGCATTATGGTAACCACTTTTTAGTGAGTAATTTATTTTAGATGGGGCTCTCAGCAATCTGTTGTTTTGCTGGGTCATTCCAAAGAGAGAAGGGAAACTGAAAGAAGGAAAACCATTCTGGAGGCCCAGAAGAATGCCCATACTTGACATTTCTGGGAGTAACTACAATAACTAATTCTGGTCATCCTCTTGACAGGAGGACAGTTTTGAGAACAGACTCAGACTCTTTTTCTTTCATTCAGTCCTAAATATACCTGCATGTCTATGCAGGAATAGTGTTGGTTGTCCACTTTCTGTCCCGTTTACTCCCTTCACATTGGAATAAATCAGCTGCCTTTAATAAGCCATAACTTTTAAGTGAAATTCTGAAAAGCTCCTGAAGGATCCTGGAAGGAGGGGGAACAAGCTTTCAGTATCATGTGCTCCACATTCCAAATTCATCTGCAGATGCAAGTGAGATGACTAAAAGGTCAAACAACATACATTTTGGCATGATGTGCCTTGACCTTTTTTGGGCTTCTTTTTCTTTAAAGATATTTTCAAGGGATGAGTAGAATAAAATATGGGATCTGTCAATACCAAAATCTTCTGTTATGCAGACTTGAAGTTTGAATGGATTAACCTCCTGCTTTAGTGTTTGGAGGCAGAACAGGCACGTGTTGGTGAAGTACTGATCTCAGGAGCTGTGGTTGACTTGATGAACCTACTCATCCACCTGCCAGGACATCACAGCAGGTCTGTGTGCCAGCGATGTCTCCCTGAGTGCTGGTTACTTTGCATTCTGGCTTGTCTGCCAGTTTGCACCCTCTGCTGGAACAAAAGAATAATCATTGCCTCTAAGAACAGCCAGGCATTTAGAATCTCACCGCTCTCTGAGCAACTGTCCACAACAGGTCAGTGGAATAGGCATGGCCCTCAGAGGACACTGAAGTTCCTAGTCTGTCCAAGTATGACCCCTTTTGTTGGGTCTTTCTGGAAGGAGTGATAGTCTCCAAGGTCTTTGTTTTGGATAAATCAGTGTCTTCCAGGAGGCAGAGGTATGGTACCAGATTCTTGTTGCTATACAGCCAGGTGGCAGTCCACATGGTTGAAATGTGTTGTGATGACATTACTGTTTTTTGCAATGAGCTTCCTCACCACAGTAAACTGCAGTCTCTTCTGGCAGGTTGCCTCCTTGTTCCACTTCCCTAGCCAAATACAAAGGCAGAAACAGCATTTCTTGTTTTTTTTGAGACAGGATCTCCCTATGTAGTTTGGGCTGGACTTGAACTCACTATATAGCCCAGCCTGGCCTCAAACTCACCGCAATCCTCCTCCCTCAGCCTCCTGAGTGCTGGGATTACAGGCATGTGCCACCATGCTTGGCTAGAAACAACATTTCTAATATGTCAGACCATAAAGTAAATGGAAGCAGGACCCGGAAGACTGCAGATGACTTTATTTAGCTAGATCATCCTCTATGAATCTGTATCAGTTCCAAGTCCTGTTTATTTTGTTTAAAATAGCGTTTTTTTTCATTTATAGAGATATGCTTCTGGAACCTTGCTAGGGAATTTTTGTTCTTTTGAATAATCATTTTTAGGTCCTCATTGTTTCTTTATTTTATGCTAAATATGAAGAGACAAAATAATGGAAATGCATCTGGAAATGGGCATCCAGTTGTCTCTGGATTGACTTGCTAATCTTGCTTCAGATGGTAAGTGTGTGTGTTTTACATTACAGATTAGAAGTGAATACCATCCTTCAACCACCAATAATTTTTCTTTCTCTAGGGTTGTCTTGTAATAAATTTGATGCTTAGCTATTTCATGCATGTTTTTATACAATTGCTACAGTGGACATCACTATAATACACCTTTGTTTTACATGTTTTGAAACCACTTAAATGGGACTGTTTATATTAATTATCTTGAGGTCCTTTTTGGTCTTCATTATGCTTTTGTGATTTATCTATGATATTCCATATAGGCCAAATTCATTCATTTTTATTGCTTTATAATCCATTATTTTAAAATAGCACAGTTAATTATCTATTTCCCTATCAATGGGAATATTGCATATTTTTAATTTTTTACTATTATAAACAATGCCACAATGAACATTGTGTTGCCCTTATGTTTATACATTTTTCAGCCTAATTATTAGATGTTATTAATTTGCTCTCTAAGGTGATTAGTTCTGTTTTACCTAACACCAGTTGCATATTAACGTTTCAATATTTATAAACATTAACAACAAACATAATAGAACTTTAAAATTTTTGTTAATATTATGGCATGGAATTATATTTTGTTATTTTAATTTAAATTTCTCTGATTACTTAAGAAGATTGCATATCTTTTTCCTTTTGTTGCCATTTGGATTTCCTTTTCTGAATGCACGTATTTCCCTATTGCCTTGGTTAGAATTATTTATATTTTTCTTTTTGTTTTATTGACTTACTTTATAAATTACTAGACTCTAGCTTTTAGATAGCCCTTTTTTACTATAAAAATAATAGTCACACCAGAGAATACTGGAAAATATAGAAAAGAAAGAAGCCACTACTAATTCCACTCCCTCCAAACAAGATGTTGACTTTTCTCTTCTCATGAAATTATTATGTAGTTTTTTTTTTTTCACTTTTCTTTTTTGGTACTGGGAATCGAACCCAGGGCCTTGCGCTTGCTGGGAAGGCACTGCGATGCTGAGTTAAATCCCCAGCCCTGTGTAGTTTTAATTATAATGTGGCTACAGCTTATGTTCTGTTTTTCTCAATCAATATAAGATTTTCAAAGCTGCTATATGGCTTTTGTAGCTATCATTTTAAATAGATGCATGATATGTTGTTGGTTTTACCTGTCATTTCCTTAATGTTGAAGTTTCAATTTGCTTTTATTTTTCCATTTTTAGTATAACATTATGAAGAAATACTTTGTGTCTAAAATATTTTGATATTTCAAATTATTTTCTGAGAAGAGATCCACTGAAGTTAGGTTATAGGCCAATAAGAATATACAATTTTTAAAGGGAAAAATGCATTGCAAAAATGTTATTTGATGGTGGTAATCTAAACAAATTAGATTTCAGAAGACTCAAGGGATTCTAGCAGAAGTCTAAGTGCCCACCTACTTGGACTGAGAGAAAACTAAGAAAATTTGGGTTTCTCCAGCCATTTTGTGACCTAAAGCACCATTTATTGTAGACATTTTATTTCCTGCTTTAGTAGCACTTTGGATTTGAAAGACAAAGATATTTTTCTAGGACTATAGCATACTACTTATAAGGTTAATATTTATAAGCGAATTTTTATTGATTTTAAACACAAATAAAAGAAAGTGGCCAGTCAAGTTTAGGTCATAAAAATCAGATACACAAGTAAATGGAGCATATAAAGGGAAATCTACTGCCATGAGTATTAGTTAACAGTCTTACAGAACGTGGTCATCTCAGGACTCTTCGGTAGGGCTTTTATGTTTATGTGATTTACTTTTTGGCATTGGGAGTAGAGTAAAAAGTTCACATCCTGAATAAGAAACATTTATTTGTAAATATGTAACACATGCAGTCCTTAATTTATGATCTAGTTATATTCCAACTGTTCCTTTACAAGTCAGTCGATTAGAATTTAGAAAGTATTTTCTCGTAAAATAAGTAGTAATGAGGATTCCAGACCAGCATGTAAAAGCCCATTTAATCTTCACATATCTGTACTGTGGACTTGGTTTCCAATCTGGCTTCGTGTGATTTTGGACATTTATGTTACATAAATTTGTAGTCTGCAAGATGACAAAAGGTTGTTTGTGAGGATGACCTAAAATACCGTATGTGAAAATGCTTTATGAATTATAAAGTACTGTATGAAAATAGCAGATATATTGTTTTTGCCCACAAAACAAATAACTATTAAAGGACAGAACATAATATATCAATAGAACTTCAAAATGAGGAATGTACAGTCCAGGAGGTATGCAGTTGATCTGTTTGGGTGTTGCAAGTTTATATTAGAAAGCTTATGTATATCATTTCTATCCTATCCTAATTTTTAGTTTTATGAGTCCACAGCACAGTAAAATATCTGTGTAACTTGTAAACACACAAACACATGTAGATATATACCCACACAGATGTACATATATCTGATGGATATGCTCATAATTTTAAAAAATGTTATTGTTTGATCAAAATGGTTCAAAACCTACTAGTCTATTAATATCTTCACCCAGCAAAAACAAAGAGCCTGGCTATAAAAAGTGGTATGAATTAAATAGATAAACCAAGTTTATATGATCTTTATAATATTATTTCTTTGCAAAATGTACCTCATAATTTTAGCTTTGACAATGCAATGTCTTTTAGCATTGGTGGGATGTTGACTAGCCTAGCTTTGGAGACTCTGTGTGTGTATGCATGCAGATACTTTGAGAATAGACAAGATTGTAAGATATCAATGACTGACTGTATTGGCCTAAAAATGATAGGAAGATTATTCTCTCTGGCTGGGTCTGTCAGCAATCAGTATTTTTTTGAAAACCTAGGGTTGGCAAGGGACTCTTGATGGTTTTTTTCCCCAAAAAGTTTAACCATTGATTAGTCGAATACTTCTTACAGATAGCTTCTAGAGTCCTAAGAATGAGTGTGAAAGGATAAACAGAATTATAGTGGCTGTTCTTTGTAGTTAATAACTTTAGACTCCTGAATAGGAAAAGTATTCAATTAAAAAAACCATTAATCAAAGAAACATGTTGAAAACTGTCAAAGGGCCTCATTGTTATTTCGTGTAAGTCAACTTTCTGGGCTGAGACCCAGAATAGTTAAGTGGGTGTTGAGATACTGGCTGGATGGATTTAATGATACAAAATTAATGCAACAAAGGAGATTTGTGCCAATTATTTCCAGAACAAAAGGCCAATGAAATATTTTAATTTTATCACATGCATCCATTTTGGCAGTTGGCACTTAAGAGTTTCATGTGAAAGGTAAGTTGTGCCTTGGGATCTAAAACAGAATGGGTGTCTAGCGGTAAAGGTTCCATGATATGAAAAGCAAAACAGAAAAACTGCAGGATGGAGTGAATTATAATGGGCCTGACATAAATAAGCAAGACTAAATAAGTTTTGAAGGCAGTGGCCCATTCAGTTATTTCTTTAGTTTTTCATACTTTTTTCTTGACGCTGCAAAATAATAAGAAACAAAAGAAAAATCTGCTGAATGCCTAGTCATAGTTTATTGGAGCAGGAAAATAAGCCATTCTGAACCACTCTCTGATTTGCTGTGAGTGGTAGAATCATTCACTGTGGTGAGTCATAGCAGGGAGAACCATTTGGAAAGATTATTTTCTGATGTTAAATTACAAATGGCACACATGGAGTCAACAAAGGTATGAATTATTTTAAAAAATCTTTTAAAAATACTGTTGTTGAAAATATGTATTTGTATGACCAATTTATGACTTCATTTCACCAGCTTATAACTTCATTTCACAATAGCCAAGCCTTAAGAACATGTCTCTTTGTTTTTACATTTGGCTAAGTAAAAGCTTTCCTAGTCAAAATAGTATTATTTGTCAAAAATAGTATTATTGTCCTAGAAACTGCATGATGATGATGGTTATAATGGTGGGGGGATTATATATTTGGTTCGACTGACTGGGTTGAAGAAAAAGCCTGAGTTTCTAAGGAACCTGTGGCTGACCAAAATAAACTGAGGGATTAGCTCTACCTGGGTGAAACTTTTTAATGACATGCAAATGGTTTATCATTAATATAAGAGAAAGCACTACTTAGTGCTAATCCTTTGAGAATCCATGGTGGTATGGCCAATATACTTGATGCTTAACATGAAATATTGTCTGCCTTCAGTAATTGTGCCTTGTTTTGGTTGAAAAACTTCAGGTTGCCTGGCTCTTTAAGGCAAATCTCTGGTATTCAAACTGTTGAGATACAAAAGATATTTTATGCTCTAGTGTCTGCTTTTTGAGAACACTTGATTTTAAGAGGGTAGAGTGGAATGCTTCTATTTAAACTTAGGGAGAGATGTGGAGGTGGAGGTGGGGGTGATTATAGTCCATGAAATGCCTTTTTTTTCCTAGCTGTGATTAGGGCTCAGTGGTTGACCTGCTTTTTGTGGCCTTAAAAACCTGTTTTTGACGGTGACCTTGTTAGCCCTTAAGGGTAAGGACAGTGAGTATTTGAAAAGGAGAAAATCCCCTTGCTATCGCTAACACTTTGTATTCTAATTTCACACAAAAGGTACTCAATATATGCTCTATGAATAATCTAAGGTAGGACTTGTAGAATTTTAGGCCTGACATACTTAATGGGACAAGTAATTGTGTAGACACGGACACATTTTTTGGCACTTCTTGTGCCACGTCCTGGGAGTGAACACTTTTTAGCTCCTGTATTAATTATTATGGTGTAACCTATTTCCTCCAAAATTAGTAGCTTAAAAGAATAAACATTCATTATTTCTTTTTGGTGGGTCAGGAGTCTGGAAGTTTGCAGATCAGGGTAATTCTGGTTTGGGGTTTGTCGTGAGGTTGCAGTCCTTGGTGTTGTCTGGGGCTGCAGTCACCTCAAGGCTGGGGAACATCTGCTTCCCATCTATTCACGCAAGGCTGTGGCTGGAGTCCTTAGTTCCTTGCCTGGCAGGTGTCTGCATCAAGTTGTCAGGACACTGCCTTCCCTCAGAGGTAGTGAAAGAGGTGGCCCTTTTATGACCTTGACTGTGAACCACCTAGCATCACTTCCTTTTGTTCTCCTTGTTAGAAATGAGTCACTGAGTCCAGCCTACACTCACTGGGAGGGGATCTCACAAAGGTGTGGCTACCAGGAGGCAGTGATCACTGGTTTTCTATAGTTCCTTTCAATAATTTTATTCAGTTATTTTGTGACTCAAGAAATTCTGGAGGTTTGCTTGAACTATTTGTTGTAGGAACTTTGATTCACCTTTAGTTCACCTTTGACAAAGATCTTTGAAAATCTTTCCCAGCCCAAAGCCAGGAGATGTGAAGTATCTTACTTGAAACATTACTGTCTCTACCACCATCCATTGGCTGTGAGCCCTGAGTCAGCCCTAGGGTGAAATAAAATCATTCAGCTAAATTACATGAAATGAATGTGTTGGCTTCAGTCCAGTTCCCATTGATACATGTCCTCACCATACCAGGAATATGTACTGGTAGCTTTAGTTGACTATCTAGGTAAAGTGGAAAGAGGAAAAGACTATTTTATCCAGCATTCTCAACCTGGGACCTGGTTACTTCTATAAGGGAATTAAAAGAACTTCTGTATTCACTAACCAAAACCAATTATACTCACAATTCTCATTCCCCCAATTACAAAAGATAATTACTGTAGGTAAGTCTAGTTAAAATATAAATTAAAGCAAAAGTATATATGGCTTAGGACTTTAGACTATTGATATTCATGATTTTGTGTTTTTATTTTGTCTTTTAAAAATCTACTGTTTTCAAGGTCATTTAGGACTACTGAAATTAAAATACCAATTAGCCAAGATGAAGACATTGGCAATAATGTATTCCAACAGACACAAAAGTATGTCTAAGGAGTCCAAGATCAGATGGCCTGAAAATGGGGCCATATTAACAAGGGATTTATGCTTTTTAATTTTAGTAAGAATCTTGGAAGCAGACTTAACTGGGGGTAAGCTGGAGATAACCAGAGAGAAACTGTACCTCAGAAACTTGGGACAGATTTTCTTAGGACATACATAAAGTCAGAAAGGGAAGAAAGGATGTCTAGGGCTTCCTATTGTGACACCAAGACTAGAGTTTTCCTTGTGCTTTTGGGAATACAGTGTGATTATAAAAGCGTTATTCTTTTATAACAAAGTGTTAATGAAGCCTATGCAACAGACACTTATTTGAAGGTCTTGCTAGTAGTCTTATTTTCACCTCCATTGTCTATTGGTGGGGGAATTTGTTATTTTCTTCTTGGCCTTCCTTGCCAAAATTCCACTAAAATAATGACCACCTTTTAATCTGTGCTTTCCTTTTCAGTTCCTTCACCAAACCCAGTTGGTGAAACCTTTGAGGAAAAGAACTGAATTTTACTAGTCATGTATCCCTAATCCTCAGTAGAGTACCTGGCATGTATTAGGAATAAATAGGAATTAGGAATGGTGCTAAATCAAGGAAGGAAAGAATGAAGGGAGGAAGGAAGAAATAGGCTGCTGCTTGTATTTCGTTGCCCAAGCTCTGAGTTATATTTCTGGACCCCTGAAAGAAAATTTAGACATTTTGGAATTGGCAGATGCATCTGTTACTAATATAAATGATATAAAATCATGATATTTCTTCTGGCAAACTTATTTAGAAGTTAAAGCTCTGGCCATCTGCATTAGCAGCTCAGAAGAAGTTTAGATTGGCATTTAGATTAGCTAGCTCTGTTATTCAGTGACTTTGCATACTTGTTCAAGGGCACTGGAGTCAACCAATGTTTATTTTTGGATTCCCCATTGCTCTTGGGATCACTGCAGTGAAGAATGGTACCTCCCCTTCATTACCTCCTTCACCTTGTTTATTGTTCCCGGTCCAGGGAGTACTGCAGTCCAGATTTGGCCTGTCTAGCTACTCCTTTGTGCCCAGTTATTTTTAGCTTGTGAACCCCAGCAGCAGCTGGTAACTAGGAGTTTGCCCATGGAGGCTAAGTTTTAGTAAAGTTGAAACAGTAGGTTTAAGAATATTGAGAGTCTCTAGTTTTTAATGTCCTTATTTATGTCTTTATCTCATGATAAATAGTATATTTAAGACCTTAATCTGTTATGTGCCAGTCTGTTAATATAGTGAAAACTTGCGTCAAGAGACCTAGGTCTGATTTTGGATGTCTTCACCTGTGTTTTAGAGTGAACGCAATTAGGAAGAGAGAAATGTTAAAAATGATTAATTCAGCTCGGTGAGCAAATAGTAAAAAAAATTAAAACTTTTAAATTGGAATCACAGAAGGCCATTGGGGAAAACAAAAGTGATTTGAAGGTATAATTGAGTTTATATTGGTTAAGGCGGCTGAAATACATTTCAAGATGTATTTATTTTTCTGAATATTTTTCCTTAAATTCATATGTTGACGGTGTCCCCTTCATGTGACTGGATTTGGAGATAGAGCCTCTGAAAAGATAATTAAGTTAAAACGAGACCATTGGGGCAGCCAAGGACAAGACCTTGGACAAGCCAAGGATAGGGGCCTCAGAAGAAACCAAGTCCACCAACACCTTGATCTTAGACTTATAGTCTCTAGAACCATGAGAAAATAGTACTTTGTTGTTTAAGCCATTCAGTTTGTGGGATTTTGTTATTGAAGCTCTAGCAAACTGACCCATGTAGTCTAGCCATGAGCCTAGGAACACGGAGAAACTGACTTGATGATTATCTAACAATCTTTGCCACAATGTAGAGAGTGCTGTTTATTATTTATTTATCCATTCAATGTTTATTGAATGTTCTTCTAGGTACTTGGGATATAGTGAACAAAATAGACCAAAAACTGTGCCATATTATGGCTTAGGTTTTAGCAGATATCAAAGCAATCAATGTCCATCACATCACACTGCTTTATTTTCCTTGTAGCCCTTATTACTATCTGAAATTATCTTGCTTATTAATTTCTTCACTTGCATATCTAATCTCTGTCCCCCTCTTGTAAAATGAAGTCTTTATCCCCCCCCCCGCCACCAGAGGATATGGAGTATTGAACCCAGGGCCTCGGCACTGAGCTATATCCTTAGCCTTTAAAATTTTTTGAAACAAGGTCCACGAGTCACTAAGTTGTCCAAGTTTGTGGGCAACTTGTGAGCCTCCTGCTTCAGCCTCCCAGAGTGCTGAGATTACAGGCTGTATTTATTTATTATTGTATTCTTACTGCTTCAAAAATGCCTGGCACAAAAAAAAATGCCTGGCACATAAGGAGACTTTTAATATTTATTTGTTGAAAATTGAGATACCATGGAATTGAATTTCAGGAAGGAAAAAAATATTTAAGGAGTAGTTTTTGGCATTTAAGAGAGAGTGAGGAGTGAGCAGAATTATGTTATTTTTTTTCCATTAAAAAAGTGCCCCATAGCTGACTTTGTCCTTTAGCTTCTGAGGTCGTATCAGTCATTTAACTGAAAAACTCCTAGTTGTTTCCTACAAAATGTTGTACATTCCAATTCCTTTTGCACAAAATGTGGTAATGATAGAATATTTATATCTGAATATTTCTTGATTTTCTGAGTCACAGAATAATAAAGATTCAGAATGGTTGGAGGCTTAAGGATGGGGTTCCCCCATATTCTAAGTTTAACTATCTGGAGAAGCAGGACAACAGGCAGTGGAGGCCTCTGGCTTACAGAATGTGGCGAACCTCAGGACTTGGCCCTTTAGCGACTCATCAAGCACTTTTTACTCCACTAACCCTTTTCCCATTTGCATTAAAGGGGACACTGCATGGTGTTGAGAGTTCCAGCTCTGAGCCAGGATGCCTGGGCTTGCATCCTGCCTCCACCTGTAACTAGCTGTGTGACCTTGGGAAACTGAGCCTCAATTTCCTCTGATACAAAACAGGCAGAAGAAAAATAGGTTATAGGGTTGTGCTTTTAATCCTTTTAGGAGTTAACACATGTAAGGAAAGTTGAACACTGACTAGTACATAGTAAATATTTGATAAATGTTAGTCATTATTGTTAGTAGAAATGGACTTGGTGATTAGATTATACTCTCTGCCACAGGGTAGAGAGTGCTACTTAAACAATAAAGAGAAGTAACAGAAGAGAAAAAATAAACATCCATACTTTTTTCTAAAGTCATTTTCCTCCCCACCCTGGTACTAGATTGAATCCAGAGCTTTCACACTGAAGTACATCCCCAGCCTCTTTTACTTTTTAATGTTGCTACTTAGGTAAAACTAAGAGTTAAAGGACCTACAAAATTTTGTAAGTATAAGAATTCTGATGTTTTCTAATATTTATTGACAAAGAGAAAAATGCATAGATCATTAAAAATTTTCATCACATCTAAGGAACTAAACATAAATCCTAACTATAATTTCTTCTCCATGAATTTTCCCAAATTGAGGAAAATTCTAAATTGAGATATAAGTTACATACATTTAAAGTTCACCCTTTAAAAGTATAAAATTTAGTGGTTTTTAGTATGTTTGCTATGTTATACAGTTGTTCACCATAATCTGATTCCAGTTCTTATGTCCCCAGCCCCATATCCTACATATTAACCGTCACTTCCAATTATCTTCCTCCTTCCAGTGGTAGGCAATTCCTACTTTCTGTCTCAATGATTTGTCTATTCTAGACATTTCAGATAAATAGAATCACACATTATGTGATTTTTTAAAGGTCTAGCTTCTTTTATTTGGCATAATACTTTGAAGGTTCGTCCATATTATGACATGTATCAAGATTTCATTCCTTTTTATAGCTGACTAATTTTCCATTGCATAGATATACCACATTTTGTTTATCCACCCATGTTTTGAGGGAACTGTTTTGTCTGCATTTTTTCACTATTGTAAATAATGCTGCTGTAAACATTTGTGAACAAGATTTGTGTGGACAAATGCTTTCAGTTCTCCTGGCTATGTACCTAAAAGTGGGATTGTTGAGTCTTATAGAAACTCTATTTTTTTTTTTTTGTTTGTTTGTTTTTTTCGTACCGGGGATCGAACTTGGGTCCTTGTACTTGCACAGCGGCGGCTAGAAACTCTATGTTTAACCCTTGGAAAAACTACCAAACTGTTCTGCAAAGTGGCTACACTATTGTCAAATATTTAAGGTATAATATTTGATGATTAATTTGCTACTATTTAATTGTAAAACAGAGAAATATGATATTGATAATAAAGATTTACAGTTGTTCATAAACATTTTGAAAGCCTTCTCTTTTGGTTGTTACTGTTGAATAAAGTTTAGGGAGGACTCTTGATGGGATGGTAGATGTGCTAATACCTGGAGGACAAGGAGGACACTGGACAGGTAGCCAAGAATTACAGGACCGAGAAATTCCCAGATCTGTGGGTGATTTAGGTGAAGTTAGCTGTCAACTAGTTATATGACCAACATTGTCTGGTCTTTTCCATCATAGTCATAACTAAAACAGAAAAGGAAAATTCTGTATCATTTATAGACTACATTTGTTTTCCATGCCAGAAACCTGGTGGCAACTTTCATTTTCACAGAATTACCCTTCTTGTTTTGGTTCAGATGTAGGCAGTCATAAAATTTTGTGAGCTGTGATGCATTGTGTGTATAATTGTATCCACAGATCTCTGGTTCAAAAAGCAAGCTTCCAAGGATTTTGTTCTGTTACGGCCTACTGAAAGCTGTAGTTCTTGAGTACAAGCAGATAGCGCTTTCCCAGGTAGACTGTGGAAATTTACCAGGGCTCGTCTTTGAGCTCCTTCTTTTATGTAGCTGGGTTCTTTACTAGGAAGTCTCAGATTCATATGCTGCCAACACTTCTCAACTATTGTTTCTATGTTGAAATGGGTGACAATTATATTTCATTTTGCATTAAAAGCTTGTTTATCCCTGTGCAAAACAGCTGTGGAAAGTAGGCAAATGTATTTGTGGAAAGTAAAATAAGCCCTTAACTGCCCCATATGAGAGATTTTTCCTTAGGAGCCTGTCAGGCTGGAAAGGAGTTAAGTACAGAATGTGAATAGGGCATCTTGGCCTGAAAAAAGACTCTGTCACAACAATTCTGAATTTAGGTTTTGTTTAATAGTTCCTTTTCTGCCTACTATAGAAATAGTACCAAATTTTTACGACCCTCTCTTCAATTTCAATTGTCCTCTGCTGCCCTGGTTTCCCCCCTACTCAAATCCTTTTTTTTTTTTTTTTTTTTGGTACTGGGGATTGAACTCAGAACCTTGCACTTGTGAGGCAGGTGTGGCACCACTGAGCTAAATCCCTGGCCCTCAAATCTTGGTTTTCATTGTTCAAGGTCCATCTCAGTCCAGTGCCCTAAGCCTGATCTCTCAGAACTGTACAGATTTCTCTTCTTTTCTGACAGATTTATTGCCAGAATGGTGAGTGTTCAATTGTAGTTTCTTTCTAATAGGTTGATGTGCCTGCCCCCTAGATTGCAAGCTCTCTAAAGGCAAAAACTGTTTCATACACAGACTTTGAATCTATTTCAGAGCAGTGCTCTGCCCAAAGGGCTTTCTCATTAATAATCCTGTGAAGTCAAGGTAACAATGGACGAACTGCAGAGTCTCCCGAGAACATTTATTTCAAGAAAATTTTGCAAAATTCTTGGGGTTTTATTTGAACTTTTATATGAACTTTTAGGCTTTGCTTGACCTTGGAAATGACACGTCATCTTTTCTGTGCTCCCTTCCTCTGTCAGGCGGGTCTGGGGCAGACAAGGAAGAAAAGGTTGATGGAAACGCGGGGCAGGCTGTGGCGTGGGGGAGTGTGGCTGCCCTCCACACCTGCTGCGTCGGGACTAGGGTTTCAAAGCTTTCAGAACTGGTGCATGCAAAGCTCGTCTTTTGATATCAGGATAAGTTTCCGTGGATTTAAATTGTGTTGTAATCAGATTTAAGCCTAGCAAGGTTTTTTTTTTTCTTTTCTCTGTTCTTAATAATGAAGCTATCTCTCTTTAATGCTGTTTGGGCACCTAAAAATAAACAACCATGTCCAGTTTGTTGTTTGCTCCTGAATTCCTTCTTCTAGATCACCTTTCCAAGTTGGAGGGGGAAGTTATAAGCAGGCAGGTGTCAGTTTTATTTATTCATGGCACAATTATGGATGGCCCACATTATTTAAGCCCCAGTTACCACATTTATAAAATGGAAATAATAACATCTACCTCTTACAACTATTGTGAGAATCAAACACTGGAACATATGTAAAACACCTATCACAGATCATGAAATAAAACAGCAACTTACCAATAATACTCCTCGCTCTTTTTTTGTTTTGGTCTGAATGTTGAAGATTATTCATACTCACAGTAGCAAGAATACTCCAGCAAGCAACAACATGAGCCATATTGCTTCTCATATTAAGGGGATACTTTGCTATTGTAGGGTGTCTCTCAAATGATCAAACCAGTGGAGGCAGGAGGATTGTAAGCAGGAGCCCACCCTGGGTAACTTAGCTACTTAGTGAGACTGTCTCAAAATCTTAAAAAGGGCTGTAGATATATCTCAGTGCAAAGACGCCAGCTTCTATCCTTAACTCCTTCATTAAACTATATGCTTCAATTAAGAAAAAAACAAGAAAGATGATGCAAAAGGTTTATTTCTTTCACCAAAGGAGATAATTACGCTTTTAAGACACCTTCATTTTTTACAGCCTGCATTCTAAGCAAGTAAAAAGGCTTTGCCATTGCTGTAGCCCTCAATTGCATATCAATGAATTATATAGGGTCAAACAATTATGACTGCTGCTTTACTTGTCTTGGAGATGGGAGATTAGGGGGAACAAGAGGAAAGCAGACCACTGCAAGACAATCTAGTGGTATCTACTTGCACATAGATTTTTCCTGAATTAAGTCAATAGAGAAGAAGATGGAATTCCAAAAAGAAATGACTTCAGATTACGTTTTCAACAAGTTCTTTTCCTTTGTGTGGCTATGTGTGTGTTTGTGTGTATACTTTTGGTATGTAGACATATCTTTAGTCATTGATTTAGAACTTGAATAAAGTCTAGTTTCTTATTTTTCTTTCAATTAGAATATGCATCTTCCAGAGGAAGTAAAAATGAAAAGAAGGGGAATTAAAAATATGTGATATATTTTCTTATCTGTAGGAGAAAACAAGATAATGAAATTGTGCTGTAGAGATTTTAATATTAGTATTGACCTGTCAATTAAAGAAGGGAGTAAATAGAGAATAAACTCAAAAGGAAAAGGACACCAAATCCATGGAATCCTTTGGGTTGTGGATCTGGGCCAACAAAGGGAGGGTAGCTGTCACCCAGAGAGACAGTGGTACGAGGTCCCCAGCCTGGACAGCGAGACCCAGGAGCTGGCCTCCCAGACCAGCCTGCTCTGGAGAGGCAGGTTTTTCTGCTGCAGCTTAGTCAGCCAAGCACCATGTGGCAGAGCCAGGCAGAGAAGCAGATAGGAGAGAAAAACCTGTGTAAACAGGCTGCTGCTCACAGTACCATCAGAGAGAGGCCCCATGCTTCCTGGGGTGGGAGCTACCAGAGATGGTGTCTGGAACACTTGACCTATACAGGGTATCAATAGCTTGAATCCTCAAGAGCCACCCTCCATTGAGGGAGCTAATGTCCACTGAGCAGGTGCTAGGCCAGGTGCCTTCTGATCATCTTATGTGAGCCTCATCGCTACCTGTGAGGTAAATTTCATATATGAGTATATTAGCTTCTAGGATTTCCATAACAAATGACCTTTATCTTCAGACCATTCTGGAGCCCAGAAGTCCAAAATTGAAGAGTTTACAGGACTGGTTGCCTCCAGAGGCTGTTTAAGAGAGTCTATGCCATGGCTCTCTCTAGCTTCTGGTAGCTGCTAGCAGCCCTGGTGTTCCATGGCTAGTGGTGATGCGTCTTCTGTCTCTGCCTCTGGCTTCACATGGCTCTCTGATTTGAACCTTTGCCTCTTCCAGAACTCATGTTGACATTGCTAGTGTAATGGCATTGGGAAGTGGGGCCTGCAGAGAGGAGGATGGAAGGGTTCTACCCACTTTGGTGTGATTAATGGCTTAATAAAAGGGCTTTTGGAAATGTGCATGCTCTCTTGGCCTTTGTGACTTTTGTGAAATAAGCACCACCCTTTTGTCCCTCTGGAGGATCCAACATGGAAAGTGCCATATTGAAAGAAGAAAATGGTCCTAACAGGTGCCAAGCCTGCCAGCATCTAGGCATTAGACTTCCCAGCCTCCAAAACTGTGATCCAATGAATTTCCATTCTTTATAACTTTTCGCAGTCTCAGGTATTTTCATATAGCAGCATACAACAAATGAAGACCGGTGGCCGTTTCCTTTGGTCCCGGGGGTCCAAACCTTCCTCTTTTTTTGTTTTAGCAACACTTAGTTACAGGATAATAAATCCAGGATGATTTCATCTTGAGATACTTAATTACATCGGCAAACATCTTCTTTTTCCAAATGAGGCTATATTCACAGGTATGGGGATTAGGACATGGACATATCTTTTTGGGGATACTACAGTGAGGAACTAGGTTCAGTGTTGTTAAATATCTTCAGAAGGCTGGAGAACACCAGAGGTGGAATTTGAACTCAGATTTAGTTTGTCTCTAAACACTCTGCTAGTTCTTATGAGCACATGACCAGTGTTGGTCCACACACATTCTATATACACAGCATGACCATCTTGGAAAATACAGTCTGTGATAGGGTGATGGCTACATTTATTTTTCTTCTTTATACAAGATTTACACTGCTCTGGAATACACTGAACTGTGACTCACATGTCATAAGTAATGTAGTTGAATTCATGTTCCTTTGCTATCTCTGTCACGTATCTAATAGCTCCATGGGCCCCTGCCTGGATTTGGGGATAAGACCCATGAGTTTGGAGATAGAATGCAATCTGAAAAGTTCAGTTAAAAACAAACAAGACTGAATTGAATGAACTAGACTGAGTCGTACCATGTTTCTTTCCTTTTTAAAAAAATTTGGAAATGGGGAAGTGGAATACTTACAGCCAGTCTGTAATTGCTTGCCTCATGTCTTGAGTTGCTTGGATACATTCCAGCACTCCATCAGGACAGCTGTTCCTCAAAGTGGGCATCCCCATGTGCCACCTCCTTCCTATAGAAGGTGTGAGGTACATAGACTCCATGGGCCTATTGGTGGCTAAGGTGTGCATTGGAAAAGCATCTTGCTTTCCTTTTAGGTGAAGGCATTTGATATAGGTGATTTAAACTTTGCTTTCTTTCTACTGTTAATATGTGTTTTTAAGCAGTTCCTTCTAGTCCCTTTAAGCATTTTATAGTCAGATTGGAAATCCACTAATACATTTACAGGGGATATGTTAAAATATTCAAGGATTTTATTCCAATGGATAGATGAATGGAAATTGCTCAAAATGCTGAAGACTATATATGTTGAAATATAGCTTGGTTTTTAGATATGAAAAGTTTTAAAGAATTAGAAATGAAAGCATCATAGCAATGATACCTATAGAAAATAGGATGAATCCATATTTTGGTAGGAAAACATGTTGGTGCTATATAGAAAACCAATTATTGGCTCAACTCAGGAATACCTTTTCTTTTAAAATAACTGCTTTACTTACTTCACCTTTAGAAATACCTTCTCAGCCTACAGTTTTTTCTACATGAACCTTCACTTTTAAATAAAACTCTCACTGGTTTACTTTTTGTTTGTTTGTTTGTTTGGTACCGGGGATCGAACTCAGGTCCTTGCACTTGCGCAGCAGGTGGCGAAACCACTGAGCTAAATCCCCGAGCCTCACTGGTTTACTTTTACATAAAATGCTCTATGGTAAGAATTTTGAACCCATATATAAAAATTTCAAATCATTCCTATTGAGGGTAAATTTAAAAAGAGAAAACAGGAGAGAAGGAAGAGGAAACAGCTAAGTGATTTGTCTCGAAGGAGGGGAGAGGTGGCCAGGAGGGAGCAGAACACTTCCTGTGGGAAGAGGGAGGGATGTGCTCTTCTGGCCCAGTCTCTGCCTGGACTTGGGAGTCGGTGCTGAGTCTCAGGCAGAGCAGTGCTCAGGTTAGGGGGAGGCCCAGAAAGAGATAAAAGTGTCCTCTTCTGATCTTTGAAGTAAAACAAAGTGAATATTTAAATTTCTAGTTGGAATTGTGGAAAAGAAAAGGCCTGGAAAAGTCCTAGCAAGAGAGGAAAACAAAATTGTTATTCATTTAATTATTACAAATTTAGTATAGAAAGACTCTGATAGTATTTTGGTTTTGTGTATGACTTCTTTCCCTTTTTTTTCCCATTAAATTTATTGGTACATTTTAGGTATAAAATACAGTTGCATTCATCATTGGGATCTTGTACCTTTACATGAGTATCTTGGTTCTTATTTTTTTTCCCATTCCCCTGCCCTCCCTTCACCCCCCCCCCCCCGCGACCCTTCCCTATTTGCAAAGACTTTGTTTCCATTTTATTTCCTTTTCTCATAGTTTTTCTTTTCCCTTCTTTCCCTTCCCCCAACCCTCCCACTTCCCCTGCTCCTTTAGACCTTTTTTTCCTATTACACAATATCAATTATACATTTTTAAAATTACAATATCAAGATCTAGAAGACATTACCACAGATTTTACAGACTTTAAAAGGATATAGAAAGCATATTACAAATATCTGTTTTGAAATAAATTTGATAATTTCTAAGAAATACCTTGGAAGACAAATTAATGAAACTAACTCTGGAGGAAATATAAAATTTGAATAGCACCTATTAAAGAAAGTATATTCCTAGCTTGAAAACCTACCTATATGACAAAAACAGGCTCATATACATTTTAACTGATAAATTATATCAAACATTTAAAAAGAAGGAAAAAAGAAGGAACACTTCTCCCCTCACTTTAGGAAGTCAACATTGTGCTAATACTAAAACAGGATAAAGATAATAGAAAAAAAAGTATGAACATAGATAGAAATTTGTTTAACAAAACAAACTATTAGAAGTCAGATCTGGCAGTATGTAGAAAGTGGTTTTATTGTAGGGATGGCAGTGCTGGTTCAGCATTGGAAGATCCACCCCCAAAAGTCATCATTTTAAAAGAGGAAAGGAAAAAGCCATATGATCCTGTCACTAGTTGGAGAAAAAGTATCAAACTAAATTCTACAGCTGTTTATGGTAAAAGCTATCAGGAGCCTAGAAGTAGAATAGAACCTTCTCAACAGATTAAAGACAGGTACTCCATACTTCCAGCAAAAATGCCTTATATGAATGGAAAGGATACAATGCTTTGTCTGTAAGGTGGGGAACAAGCGCAGATATGCCTACTCTTCATCTGTCTATTAAACTTTGAAACATAGGCATAAACCAAAATAGTCTGGCAATAAAATGACACAATTAGGATAGGATTGGCAAGGTAGAAGCAAAATCTTTATATGTAGATGAAATGATCATCTACAGAGAAAATACTGAGAAATCTCTAGGAGCCTCGAGAACTTGTATTTGAATTTAGCAGGATTAGAAAACACAAGGTATATATAAAAATTCAGGTCTATGTATACTTGCTATAAATGAAGAATTGGATATTGCAATTTAAAAGTTATGTATGAGTACAAAGGACCTAGAAAAGTAAAAAGAAAAAGAAAAAACAGTGTTGGAAGACATTTAGTACCTAATTCTAAGACTTCTTCTAAAGCTACAGTACTCAGGGCAGTGTTGGAGTAAGGAAAGACATATAAATCATTGGAATAAAACAGAGAATCTACAAATAGAACCACACATATACGGTCCACAGAGATTTTTTTTTTTAAGTATATTTACTGGTACATTTTAGGTATACAATATGTTTGCATTTATCATTGGGTGCTTGTACCTGAACATAATGTATCTTAGTTCTTATTTTTCCCCCATTACCTGTGCACCCTTCACCCCCTCCACCCTTCCCTATTTACATAGATTTTGTTTCCATTTTATTTTCTTTTCTCATAATTTTTCCTTTCCCTTCTTCCCTTTCCCCTTCCCCTCCTGCCACCCCTACACCTTTGGACCTTTTCCGATTTCAAATTATCAGTTATTCATTCTAGTCGTTTTCATCCTTATTTACACTTTTAGTTTCTCACACTAGAGAAACAATTTGGTATTTACACATGTGTGTTCTATTTATTTTACTTAAGAGTATGGCCTCAGTATGCATCCCTTTATCTATAAATGTCTCTAGTTTCTCATTCTTTATGGTTGAGTAGTACTCCATTTTATAAAAAAAAAACCCACATCTTCTTTATCCAGTTTCCAGTTGATGGGCACTTGGGCTGTTTCCAAGCTTTAGCTATTACAAACTGTGCCACTATAAACATAGGTGCACATATATTGCTGGGTCCACTGAATTTTGAAAGATTATTTGACATTAACATTTTATAGAATACAAACTCAATTCAAGAGCCGAGGAAAAGACAGTGCTTTCAGCAAATGGCACCAGAACACCTGGTATCCATACATAAAAAATTAACCTCAACTCTTTATTTCCATACATAAAAATAACTTGAAAGGATCTATGAACCCAACTATGAAAGACTAAAACTATAAAACTGTAATACAAAACTATAAGAAGAAATTATAAGGGAAAATGTTTATGAATTTAGGGTAGGCAAGAACTTCCTAGGATAAAAAAAACATGATATATAAAAGAAAAAAATTGATAAATGAGATTCCATCAAAATTTAGAACTTTAAATGACATCATTAAAATGAAAAGTAGGCCTTAAACAGACCATATTTACAATGCGTATAACCTATGATCAGAATATATAAAGAACTCTTACAGTTCATTAATAGACAACCCAATTAAAAAGTAGACACAAGAAGATGATAAATAGCCAGTACAACACAAGGAAAGGTGTACAACACTAAAATCAGAAAAGTACTAATCAGTACAGTAGCAAGATTGAATTATACACTCATTAGGGAGATGAAGTTAAAAGTTTTAAAAGCCTTGTCATGACTTTTTTTTTTGGATTCTCCCCCTTTGTGTTTAATTTGTCACGCCCAACGGATTCATTCTGTTGGGCTTCCTAGGGTTGTGATCCTCATTGTCTTTTCCTAGGATATTGTCTAAAATTTTTTGGAGTGTTGGTTTGGTATTCATGAAGTTCCTAAGGTGCTCTTTATCATGAAAGTATCTTATTTCTCCATCAATTTTGAAAGATAGTTTTGCAGGGTACATCAATCTGGGTTGGAGGCTGTTTTCCTTTAGGACTTGAAGTACATAACTCCAAGCTCTTCTTGCCTTGAGGGTTTGCACTGAGAAGTGTGCTGTGATTCTGATGGGCTTTCTGTTGTATGTAATTTGTTTCTTTTCTCTCACCGCTTGTAGAATTTTGTTCTTCTGTTGGGTTTCTGGAATCCTAACTATTATATGCCTATGTGTAGATTTTTTTTGATCAAGGCTAGGTGGAGTCCTATTTGCCTCACTTATCTGTATGTTAAGTTCTTTTCCCCTGCTTGGGAAGTTTTCTGCCATCACTTCTGTGAACAGTTTTTTATGTCATCTGCACTCTCTCCTGTTTCTTCATTTACCCCAATCAGTCTTATGTTATTCCTCTTTGCATCATCTAACAGCTGCTGGATTGATTTCTCGTGGTCCCTTAGAATTTTAAAGCAATTTTTCTTTTCTGGTCACTAATTGCAATCTGATCTTCTATATCTGAAATTCTGTCCTCACATTGGTTCATTCTGCTGTGTAGACTTTCAATGGAGTTTTTCATCTCCTGGAAATCTGTTTGCATCTGTTTTATGGATTCCATTTGTTTCCTATGTTGAGATTCCATCGTATTCCTCAGATCCTCTATTTTTTTATCTTTGTCCTCTCTAGATTTATTAATCATGTCTTGCACTATGGGCACAATCTCTGCTGTTATGTGAGAAATTATTTCTGATTTCATTTTTTCCAGATACTCTTTTGTTGCCAGTTCAGGGAGTCCAGGTTGTTGAGTATCAGATTGTTCTATCTCGTTTCCCTTTGGGGTTGCTGTAGGTGATCCAGAAGTCTGTTTTTGAGGCTTGTTTACATGCCTTCTCATTTCCATGGGAGAGAGATGCTGCTGGTGCCTGCGCGGCTCACCTCCTCTGTCCTAGGTGCAGTGGAATGGCAGCTAGGGAGTGTCCTTCTGGGCGCTGGAATTGGTTTACTTCCTCTGCCCTGGGAGAGGTGGAATGGTGGCCAGGGAGCCTCCTCCTGTGCTCTGGGATTGGCTCCTTTTTTCCCTTCTTTTCTTCCTTCCTTCCTTCCTTCTTTCCTTCTGGGGCATTTAAGTTGAAGACAGATAGACTACTAGAAATACCCACCACCACCACTGGGCACTGAACCTAGTACCTTCTCACTGAGCTATATCACAAGCCCTTTTTATTTTTTATTTTGAGACAGGATCTCACTAAGTCACCGAATTTCTCAGGCTGGGTTCTAACTTGTGATCCTTCTGCCTCACCTTCCTAGCCTTCTGCTGGGCTCTCAGATGTGTGCCAGTGCACCCAGTTTTAAGTTGTTTATTAGGTATTTAACTTCTGCTCAGTTTATGTATGAAGTCAAAGCCCTAATCTAAGCCACAAACTAGAATGCCTATTATCTAATAGGTGCTCAGTACAGTGGCAATTAGTTATATGTTACAAATAAAACAAAAAAATTTAATAGTGATGACAGATAATATATGTACAGTGCTGTGCATGTTATATGTTAGCTTCCTGGAACACACACTATTTTGTATAAATGAAAGTATGAATATTTGACCTGTTACTTGTCACTTTGATCATGGTGATGATGGCAGCTAACATTTATTGGGTGCTTACCAAGTGCCAGGCTCTGTTTTATTATCATATTTAATCTTATAAAGAACTCTATCTGGCCTCACTAGCTATAACCAGTTAAGTAGTCAAAAGTCACTTTTAAGTCACTCAAAGTAGTCAAACTATGTAGAAACTAAAAAAGACTGGCTTTTAAAAATTGACTTTTCTATATTTAGTGTTTAAAAGGAATATCACTGTAGGAAGAAAAGATAAAAATAATGATTAATGGGTGTGTTGTGAAATATAATTATTTATATAGAGAATTATTTAAGAAGGTGTCTTGCCTGCATTTTGTCCATTTGTTAAACTATATAAAGCAGTCATTTTATGATATGATTATACTTCAATGTCCATACTTATCTTGCATCATTTAAAATTGAAATTCAATCATATAATATTATATGAAGCAAGATTATTCTTAGAGCAAACAGTAAATATCTTCTTGAATTTACAAGTCAGCTGGATAAGGCACAGAATAACGACTCATTCAATGGCTACAGCCAAGGACTGAACCCTGCAATTTGGTTTCTTGCCTACTTTCTCTACTTGATTTCCTCTCCCTTTTTTCTCTAAACATTAAAGAACATGCCCAATTTAGCATTCATAACTAGTTATTTTTCTCAAGTTGAGCTCTAGTTGAAAATCACCCAAATTCCAGTTGCTCCAGGTTGACTTTTAACAAGTAGAGAAACGTCCAAGTGTGGTGTTGTGCAGCTTCCCATTATCGCAGATTCCAAGCTGCTGCCATTGTCACTGGACCATTATGGGTTTCATGTGGTTTGTTTGGTTTGGAGTGACTTGAGTTTTCCAAAGACATAGTGGATTTGTAAAAAAACAGATCATTAATGATAACCCCAGAACACTTATGTCTGAAATATTGGGCGGATGCAGCAGTTAGGATATTTTTTTCGTGATGGTTGTCTGTTCTTTAAAGGCCTGGCTGTCTAGTTGCCACCGGATTGAATGCTTCTGAAGATTAGCCTCTCATTGTTTGAATGTTTTCATAGCATTGTTGTCATAAAGCATCTTCATACTTCACAGCTGAGATCTTGACTTCTTGAATGAAAAAAGTTCAGGGCTAATCATAACAATTAGCTAATATGTCAACAATTAGCACTTTCCATCAACCTGCTCTGAAAGGAGACTCTTCTTATCCACTTGCAGACAAAAATGCAATGATGTAGTTAAGAAAAGCACTGAAATTGGCTCCTAGAGTCCCTTGCCGTAGCCAATTAAATCCCAAGGGCATTGTTTACTGTGATTATTCTACCATTATGATGTTATTGCATAGGCAGAGGGGGGAGCTGTACTCTCACAATAAGTCTGTTCATTTTTCCCCCAAAAAGACAAAACAAAGCATTAAAAAGAAAACAATCCCTTTTTGGCTGCTTTTAGAAAAGTAGAACAAAAACTGCTGTGAAAGGTCAGCCAGTTACAGTACTTTAGTGTTTAACTGGTAAATATTTTAAAAAAGAATATATTTAATATTTTACCATTTGGAAAATTTTCAATGTGTTTTCAGGTCCAGCACAACTCGATCAATGTAAGATTTCAGAGGTCTCTTGTGGGGATTTCTTTACAATGGATACATTATATTCTGTGGCCATCTATACCACTGCTTGGTCAGAATATGTTTTAACATCTTTTATATAATCCTTCTAGTAATACAAGAACATTTATACTGCACCTTTTATAAAGAACCACACAGTACTTTACACAGGCCCATATATCTATGTAAATACCATGGGTTTGTCTTTAAAACAGCCTTAAAACAACTTGTAAATCCCCAGTAGCATCTCAGAATTCTGAGGGTAGGAAAATTTTTAACTAAAACTGGGATTGCCTTTCAGGCAGCTCTGTGAGTCCTTGCAGGCTACAGTCAGCACACAAAGGATGCTGGGTCAGAAGAGGTGTGTGGGCCAGGCCGAGGCAGCCCAGCCAGTGCCAGGGCCTCAGTCAATGAGGTGGGACGGTTTAAAGAGCAGTGAGGGCCCAGAATGGCAGCCAGCGACGCTGCTGCTGTAGAACAGGGAGAGAGAAAGAGGAACTGAACCGTCTTGTGCCTCCATTCTTGGCAGGGTTGTTTGCAGGCCTGTGCTCCTCCTAGAGATGACAAGGAAGCACATTTGAGGCATCTTCCGAGTTGGAAACAAAGACAGGCACTGGGCTCCTGTAGCAAGCAAAAGCCAGGGAATCAGCTTCAATTTAGGACTTCCCAAAGGACCTGGAGAGCCAGAAGTGGGCTGTCCAGCTAGGGAAAGGTTATAACAATGGTTGTTTCTCTCTAGCACTTCAGGAAGCTGCTTGCTGTCAAGATGTCATGCCTATTTGATGGACAAGAGGTGAAGCAGCGCTGTTTTTTCTTTGCTTAATTTCTACAAGAGCAGTTCTCAACTTACCTCCTTACTTTTCATGATCATTGAGTTTAAAGTCTCCCTACCCAACGTGTGCATCAGTATCCCCTGGGAGCTTGTAGAAATACAGATTCTCAGGCCTCACCCCAGGATTACAAGTCAGAGCCAACATTTTAACAAGATCTCCAATGAATTTTAATGCCCATTACAGTTTGCAAGCCACTTCTTTAAAATGTGTCATAGAATGGCTTTGTTCACTTACTTTTCAATTCACGTGATCATTAAATTTTATTGAAGTTGTGTACTGGAGGAAGATGGTATCCAATTTAGTGATGGAGACAGACATCTATGAAGAAAGGATATATGCAAAAGACGTGTTCAAGGTGGTTTGACTACAGTGATGGTAGTGTGCCTAACTCTGCCCGAGGAACTTCTGCAGGCTTCAGTGAGGTTGCATTTTAGTGCTGGGTATTTATAGAGAGTGCAAATATGTCTGAGAGAAAGGATGGGACATGCATAGGAGAATTTAGGTAGGCAAACAAAAATAGCTCATCAGAGGAAAATAGGAAGGCAGTTCCAGAATTCTCCCTTTTATAGTCTTCTGATTTTTTTGTTTTTTCTTTATTGCACTTACATAGCAGCAGTTGCATATTTGTGATTGTTGATTCACTTGTAGGGGGGAGGGGCCAGTTAGGCAGGATCATGAAGTCTCTATTACTACTGAAGGACTTGGGTCTTTATTTTGAGAGTGCTGAGGAGTTGTTGATGTGTTTTATATAGGAAAGTGCTGTGATCCGATATATGTTTTTGAAAGATTATTCTGGCTTCTGTGCAAAAAATGGATCTTAGAGATGGATTTGGGGCTCTTACAGTATCCGGGAGAGAATGATTGGGTCTTTGTACTCTAGTAATGGAAATCAAGAGAAGTGGAACAACTCACAGCATATTTATGGTACAATATTTTGGTGAGTGTTTTATTATGGAGTAAGTCAGAAGGGGTGAAGAGTTGGCTTTCTGGCTAGTGCAGATAAGTGGATGGTGGTAATATTTTGACTATAAATTAACATTGCAAGAGGACTAGAATGGTGCAGACATGTTGAATTTGGTGTTGGAGAGTAGCTATTTGCAAGGCAGTTGATCTGGAGCTCAGAGGAGATACTAAAATACAGTGAAGGGGTAGAGAATTTATAGGAGCTGGTAAAGGTTCAGTGGGAGTTTTAGAAGTTTAGATTCGGTGAAGAAGGGCTAAAGAAATCAGAGGTACTCAGCATCAAAAATATTTTGAGGATACACAGGCAAATGAATCACAGATATCTGAAAAGAGCCTAGCACAATCAGAATTTGGATTGATTTGAGTGATTGGAGTGATTTGATTACTCACCAAATATGCTATGGGACCTTGGATTAGGCAAAGTTGTTAAAATTCATCTGTTGATATCCTTAAAGAACAGAGAACTATACTGCTGTATTTGTTTCCTGGAAAAGTTCCATGTGTATATAAAAGGAATAAATGAAGTGTTCATCAATGCATCCTCAATTTCTGTGGTTTTGTTAGCCTAAGTATTTCCTTTGGTGAAAATGCAAATTCTAAAATAAATTTCTGATTCAGTATACTTGAGTTTTTTCTATGTTATAAGCATAGTCTCCGAACATATTTGTCTGTTTCAAAGCTATACCCAAAGTCACCCTTCCCTGACTATGAAATGTAAGAATTCTGTTCTCTTGCTATGGCCAAAAACTGTACAGTGTTCTTTTGTTGTGGCAAGAGAATTGATTGATTAACTGATCGATGCTGGGGATCGAACCCAGTGCCTTGCACGTACTAATCAAGCACTTCACCAGTGAACTAAACCACAGCCTCTGTTTTAGAAGAACATTTTCAACACTGGGAAAGAACACTAGACTCAAAAACTATTCTGGTTGAAATAAATCTGTTGCCTTGTAGCTGAATGAGCATGACTTCAGAAAGGGGTCATGATTTACTACAAGTTACATAGCTAGTTGACAGAAGCTTGTGATGCCAATCCAGGTTGTGTTATACTATAGTTGTGGTTTTTCTTTTAGCATTTCAAAGATATTAAACGTTACTACCTGTCTGTCTTGCAAAGTGAGGATGGAGAATTTATAGTTACTTGTTCTAACTTAGTCATCAGACCAGAAGTGAATTCTGTGTCTTATTAAGAAAAAAGTTACTGTGATGTTTTATGGGATTATTCAGTGAACAGGTGTTTTCATGGTGTGGAGACAATTTTGAGTTGTCATACTTTAAGTATACTTTGAGCTTAATTGGAAGAGTAAGAGAAAAAATTAGGCAAAGGTAGAACATACCAGTTAGACTAAATGAGAAATAAATCTGGAAATAAGAGATCTCTATTCAAAGTTTTACTTGGCTGGAAGTAGTTATAAATATATGATAGGACAGGGGAGATACTGAATGTTAGTAGAGAGTTCAGAATGATGTTTTCAGAATGATGTTTTCCAGCCCACTGATCATCTGGGTGCTTTTATCCAGTGCTGATGTGTACACACCCGATCTCAAACCTATTGTCAGAATTTCTAAGGGTCAGTTTTAGGTATCATTATTCTCAAAAAGCTCCCTAGGTAATGCAAATAGGTAGTCATAGATGAGCAAACCTTTTACTTATACATGTACAGGATTTGGGACGGTTGTTCTAGAATTATGAAACTGATAGAAACAAGTCTGTGGACAAACATATACATGAATACCATTCTTATTAGTCTTGCCAGCCAAATGTGGGCCTCTCTATACTTACTTATTCTATAATTTTGGGGTTTTTTTTGAGACAGAGTCTCAACATGTAGTTTAAACTGGTCTCCAACTCACTATGTAGCCCAGGCTGGCCTCAAAATCATGGCAATCCTCCTGCCTCAGCCTCCCAAGTGCTAGAATTACAGATAAGTGCCACCACATTTGGCTTTGATTTTATTTTTAATGGTTAAAAATAATTTCCATTAACTTGAAATTTGTTAACTCTTGGGCAATATTTTAAAAAATATTCCACTGAATGTACTATATCAGCACTAAGAGACCCACTTTGTGCCTTTTCCAGTACACTATACCAGGGCTATGGGTCAAAATTGTCCAGACCTAGAAGAGACAAAGTTTAGTCTGTCAATACTAACATACTGGCAAGTTCTTATGAAATAGTTTTGTTGGTAAAAACTACTTAGGAGATTGAGGAACCTTAGGTTGCCTCTACTTATCTCCCCGATTTCATCATTTCAGGCCTGGGTATAATCAGAGGACCTACATCAACTGCAGGGGGTCAGAGTAATAAAGACTTTTGCTTTAGACCCACTCCAAAATATCTACCCAATGGATGATAAAATAGAAAGAGGATTCACTAGTAAGACATTTCTGACATGAGTGCTTATGTTAGATACAGGACCCCACAGCACACCACAGGGCAAAATGATAACTTCAGGCACATGTGCTGCATGGCCCTTGACATTCCACAGTTACCCCAGAGGATGGAGAAATAATTCTCCTTAGGTAAAGTTTGAACAACTGTTTTATAGCCTTAAGGTTTCCAGAAATATTTGTGTAAATTCTCCTCCCATTAGGAGTTATAAGGGGCCAAAGGATGGAAGACCCAGTGGGGGGGGGCAAAGGCACTGGAACTATCAAGACCTGCATTAGAATCCTTATTTTGATCCTCAATAGACGTGGGAACTTGGGTACTGGTAGCAACTTCTCAGAACCTTGGTTTCTCCATCTATAAAGTGAGGATAAGAACACAATCATAGCTTACCCTTAGGATTTTGAGATTTAAAACATGAGATATATTATAAGCAAGGCATTTGATAGTTCCTGTGTATAGTGTTTCCTCAAATTTGTAGCTGCTGTTACTATTTCTTTACCATCCTCACCATCTTCTAGATACTTTCTAGTTTGGTGAATGTTAAAGTCAGAAAGAGCTGAAAACAATACAAAAATTCATTTGGAACAAGAAGAGATCTAGAATAGCAAAAACGATTCTGGGCAACAAAGACAAGGCAGGGGGTATCACAATCCCCAACTTGAAACTGTACTACAAAACTACTGTGATTAAAAACAGCATAGTACTGGCAAAGAAACAGACGTGAGGATCAGTGAAGTAGATTAGAAGACACAGAAACAACTCCAGACATACTCAGCCACCTCATCTCCAACATAGGAGCCAAACTCCCTCACTGGAAAAAAGAGAGCCTCTTTAATAAATGGTGCTGGAAAATTAGGTTTCAACTTGCCGAAGATTAAAACTAGATCCATATCTCTCATCATGCACTAAAGTAAAATTGAAATGGATCAAAGATCTAAATGTTAAAAAACAGAAACACTGAACCCACTAGAAGATAGGTTAGGTAGAACTCTTGAAGACATTGGTGTAGGAAAAGATTTTATGAACAAAATTTCAGTTGCCTGTGAACTAGCACAAAAAATCAACAACTGGGATCTCACATTATTAAAAAGCTTCTGCACAGCAAGAGAAACCACCAATATTGAAGAGACAACCCACAATGTAGGAAAAAATTTTTACCAGCTGTTCCTCAGACAAAGGTCTACTATCTAGAATATATAAAGAACTCAAAAAAAACCAGACCCCCCCCAAATATAAAGACCCAATTCAAAAATGGGCATCTGAAATGAGCAGACATTTCTCAGATGAAGTAAAAGCAGCAAATCAACATATGAAAAAATGTTCAACATCACTGGTTATTTGAGAGGTGCAAATGAAAACAACTCAGCCATAAAGAATGATAAACTAGAGACATTTATAGTTAAATGGATGCACATTGAGGCCATACTCTTAAGTGAAATAAATAGGACACACATGTATAAATACTGAATAGTTTCTGTGGTGTAAGAAACTGCAAGTGTAAATGAGGACCAAAATGTATAATATATAATGTAAAATAGGAAGAAGAGGTCCAAAAGGGAAGGGGAAAGGTGTGGGGTGAGGAAGAAAGGAAAGAAGGGAAAGAAAAAAAATGTAAGAAAAGAAGGAAAAAATGAAAACAAAATTTTAGTAAATAGGGTGGGGTGGAGAGATGGAAGGGAGGGAGGGGGAATGGGGAAATAACAAGAATCAAGACATATCATGGACAGGAACAAATCCCCAGTGATGAATGAGATCATAATATATACCTAAAATGTACCAATAAACTTAATGAAAGAAAAATTGGAAAGAGCTGAGTCCATGAAGCATAACAATGGGCAAGAAAATCATTTCTAACCGAGGTCCTGAGTCACGCAGAAGACGCCGAATCACCTCGCTGCAGACAGGCAGGTCTGCCTACACCCTAGTGAGGTCTCCAGTCACTGAGAACACATGCCGAATCAGCCCGCTGCAGACAGGCAGGTCTGTGCACGCCCTACCGAGGTCCTGAGTCCCACGGAAGACGCCAAATCACCCCGCTGCGGACAGGCAGGTCTGCCCATGCCCTATCTAGGTCCTGAGTTGCACACAACACGCCAAATCAGCCCACTGCAGA
The DNA here is from genome assembly GCF_053883595.1 of Heterocephalus glaber. Taxonomy (NCBI): domain Eukaryota; kingdom Metazoa; phylum Chordata; class Mammalia; order Rodentia; family Bathyergidae; genus Heterocephalus; species Heterocephalus glaber. The sequence goes on along the minus strand of NW_028258324.1, from coordinate 46,246,476 downwards.
CAGGCAGGTCTGCCCAAACCCTACCGAGGTCCCCAGTCACGCTGAACACATGCTGAATCAGCCCGCTGCAGACAGGCAGGTCTGTGCACGCCCTCCCGAGGTCCTGAGTCGCATGGAAGACACCGAATCACCCCGCTGCAGACAGGCAGCCACCTGATTCCACCCTACAAAGATGCAGAGGACACCAGACCACCAGACCAAGCTACTGAGTCCCACTGTTCCCGGCCCAGAGGTAGGGGCTTCTGAGCCATAGTCCCTCTGCTCCTGGTCCAGAGGAAGGGGCTTCCCGGTCACCATCCCTCCCGCTGCTCCCAGCCCAGAGGAAAGGGCTTTTGGGCCACCTTCTGTCCCACTGCTCCTGGCCCAGAGGAAGGGGCTTCCAGGCCACCATCCCTCCCACTGCTCCCGGCCCAGAGGGAGGGGCTTCTGAGCCACTGTCCCACTGCTCCTGGTCCAGAGGAAGGGGTTTCCCGGCCACCATCCCTCCCGCTTCTCCTAGCCCATAGGAAAGGGCTTTTGGGTCACCATCCCTACCGCTGCTCCTGGCCCCTGTCCCACCTCACCCAGCTCAGAGGAGGTAATCCGTGCAGGCGCTAACAGCCCACCGCCCCAGTCGAAATGAGGAAACACGTAAATAAGTCTCAAAGCCAGACTTCCAGATCACCTACAGCAACCCCAAAGGGAAATGAGATGGAACACTCTGATACTCAACCACCTGGGCCCACTGAACTGGAAACAAAAGGGGATCTGGAAAAAATGAAATCAGAAATAATTTCTCAGATAACAGGAGAAATTGTGCCCCTAGGGCAAGACATGATTAATAAATCTAGAGAGGAGCTGAGGAACATGATGGAATCCCAACATAAGAAACAAATGGAATCCATAAAACAGATGCAAATAGATTTCCAGGACATGAAAAACTCCACTGAAAGTCAACACAGCAGAATGAGCCAATGTGAGGACAGAATTTCAGATATAGAAGATAAGAATGCAATTAGTGACCAGGAAAAGAAAAATTGCTTCAAAATTATAAGGGAACATGAGAAATCAATCCAGCAGCTGCTAGATGATGCAAAAAAGAATAATATAAGACTGATTGGGCTCAATGAAGAAACAGGAGAGAGTGGAGATGACATAAAAAATCTCTTCACAGAAATAATGACAGAAAACTTCCCAAGCAGGGAAAAAGAGCTTGACATACAGATAAGCGAGGCATATAGGACTCCAAATAGCCTTGATCAAAAAAAATCTACACATAGGCATATAATTGTTAAGATTCCAGAAACACAACAGAAGAACAAAGTTTTCCAAGCAGTCAGACAAAAGAAACAAATCACATGCAAAGGAAAGCCCATCAGAATCACAGCAGACTTCTCAACACAAACCATCAAGGCAAGAAGAGCTTGGAGTGACATATTCCAAGCCCTAAAAGAAAACAGCCTCCAGCCTAGACTGATGTACCCTGCAAAGCTATCTTTCAAAATGGATGGAGAAATAAGATACTTTCATGACAAAGAGCACATTAGGAACTTCATGAATACCAAACCAGCACTCCAAAGAATTTTACACAATATCTTAGGAACAGACATTGAGGATCACAGGTCCAGGAAGCAAAGCAGAATGAACCCATCTGGCATGACAAGAAATTAAATGTAAAGGGGGAGAACCCAACAAAAAGAAAAAGTCATGGCAATGACAAGTCAATATGTTTCAGTTATAACCATCAAGGTTAATGGTCTCAATTCACCAATCAAAAGAAATAGACTGGCAGAATGGGTCAAGAAGCAAAATCCAACAATATGCTGCATACAAGAAACACACTTCATTCAAAAGAAAACTCATAGACTGAAAGTTAAAGGGTTGAAAACAATACTGCATGTGATGGGAACCCGAAAAAAAGCAGGAGTAGCTATCCTCTTTACAGATCAAGTAGATTTCAAACCAACATTGATTAAGAGAGATGAAGAAGGACACTACATCCTTGTAAAGGGAAGAATCCAAGAGGAAGAGATGACAATCATAAATATCTATGCACCAAACACTAGTGCACCCAACTATATAAAACAAATACTAATGGACATGAAAAGTCATATATGCACTAATACAATTGAAGTGGGGGACCTCAACACCCCACTGTCACAAAGAGATAGATCAACTAGACTAAAAATAAGTAATGAAATACTAGAACTCAATCGAACTCTTGAACAAATGAACTTAACAGATGTTTACAGAGTCTTCCACCTCACAAAATCAGAATACACATTCTTCTCAGCTGCACATGGGTCATTCTGCAAAATAGGCCACATACTGACACATAGAACATGTTTAAGTAAGTGCAAAGGAATTGAAGTTATCCCCTGTATATTATCAGACCATAGTGTGATGAAATTGGAGATCCATAGCAAAAGAAACTCAAAAAATTTCATAAAGACATGGAAATTGAACAACACACTTCTGACTAACCAATGGGTCACAGAGGAAATTAAAGAAGAAATCAGACAGTTCCTTCAATTAAATGACAATGACAATACAACATATCAGAATCTATGGGACACAATGAAAGCAGTCTTATGAGGGAAATTCATAGCAATGAATATGCATATTAGGAAAACAGAATGAGCCCAGTTAAACAACCTGATGCTGAACCTCAAGCTTCTAGAAAAAGAAGAGCAGGACAAACCCAAAGCTCATACAAGGGAGGAAAGTATAAAGATCAGAGCAGAAATCAATGCAATGGAGACTAAGAGAATGATACAAAAAATCAATGAAGCCAAGAGTTGGTTCTTCAAAAGAATCAACAAAATTGACAAACCCTTAGCCAACCTTGTCAGAAAAAGGAAAGAAAAGGCCCAAATCCATGCAATTAGGAATGAAAAGGGTGAAATTACAACAGACTCAGCAGAAATCCAGAGGATCATCAATACCTATTTCCAGAACCTATATGCCAATAAGATGGGAAACACAGAAGAAATGGACAGATTCCTAGATACATATGAATTACCAAAGTTGAACAAAGAAGACCTAAAAATTCTAAACAACCCAATATCAACCAATGAAATTGAAAATCTAATTCAAAATTTATCAACTAAGAAAAGCCCAGGCCCTGATGGCTTCACTGCTGAATTCTACAAGACATTTAGAGAGGAACTGCTGCCACTACTGTTTAAACTCTTCAATGAAATTGAAAGGGAAGCAGTACTCCTCAATTCATTCCTGGAAGCAAGCATCACCTTGATCCCCAAAGCAGAGAAAGACCCAACTGAAAAAGAGAACTATAGGCCAATCTCACTAATGAACATAGATGCAAAAATCCTTAATAAGATACTGGCAAACAGAATGCAGAAGATCATCAAGAAGATCATACACCCTGATCAAGTGGGATTCATCCCAGGGATGCAGGGATGGTTCAATATATGAAAATCAATTAATGTAATACACTATATCAATAGAGCCAAGGACAAAAACCATATGATTATCTCCATAGACACAGAAAAAGCATTTGACAAAATCCAACATGCATTTATGATAAAAACCCTACAAAAAATTGGAATAGATGATCTCTACCTCAATCTGATAAAAGCCCTCTATGAAAAATCAACAGCCAATATCATACTAAATAGTCAAAAACTGAAATCCTTCACACTAAAATCGGAACAAGACAAGGATGTCCACTATCACCACTCTTGTTCAATATAGTTCTGGAAACATTAGCCATGGCAATTAGACAAGAGAAAGAAATAAAAGGAATAAAGATAGGAAATGAAGAAGTCAAATTGTCATTATTTGCAGATGACATGATACTCTATATAGAAGACCCCAAGAACTCCACCAAAAGTCTTCTAGACTTAATAACCCAATTCAGTCAAGTAGCTGGTTACAAGGTCAACACACAAAAATCCATAGCTTTCCTCTACACGAATGACAGACTCACTGAGAGAGAAATAGGGCAAATAATTCCCTTCACAATAGCATCCAAAAAACTGAAATACCTAGGAATCATCCTAACGAAAGAAATCAAAGACCTCTTCTCTGAAAACTATGGCACTCTGAAAAGAGAGATTGGAGATGATATCAGAAAATGGACAGACATCCCCTGCTCCAGGGTAGGAAGGATTAATATAGTGAAAATGGCCATACTTCCAAAACTGCTACATAGATTTAATGCAATTCCAATTGAGATCCCAGCAGCATACTTCATAGACCTTGAGAAAGCAATACAAAACTTCATTTGGAACAAGAAGAGACCCAGAATAGCAAAAACAATTCTAGGTAACAGAGACATGGCAGGGGGTATCACAATCCCCAACCTGCAACTCTACTATAAAGCTACTCTGATAAAAACAGCATGGTACTGGCAAAGAAACAGACCTGAGGACCAGTGGGACAGATTAGAAGATGCAGAAACAATGCCAGACACACTCAGCCATCTCATCTTTGACAAAGGAGCCAAACAGGCTCACTGGAGGAAAGATAGCCTCTTTAAGAAATGGTGCTGGAAAAATTAGGCTTCAACTTGCCAAAGATTAAAACTAGACCTATATCTCTCACCATGCACTAAACTAAAATCAAAATGGATTAAAGATCTAAATATTAAAATAGAAACTCTGAACCAGTTGGAACAGAGGTTAGGTAGAACCCTTGAAGACATCAGTGTAGGAAAAGATTTTATGAACAAAACCTCAGTTGCCCGTGAACTAGCACAAACAATCAACAAATGGGATCTCTTCTTATTAAAAGGCTTCTGCACAGCAAGAGAAACCACCAGCAGTGTGAAGAGACAACCCACAATGTGGGAAAAAATCTTCACCTGCTCTTCCTCAGACATAGGTCTACTATCTCAAATCTATAAAGAAATTAAAAAGATCAGACCTCCCAAATTTAAAGGCCTAATCCAAAAATGGGCATCTGAAATGAATGGACATTTCTCAAAGAAGTAGAAATAGCAAATAAATACATGAAAAAATGTTCAACATCACTGGTCATTCGAGAGATGCAAATGAAAACAACGTTGAGATTCCACTTCACTCCAGAAAGAATGGCTGTTATCATGAAAACAACCAATAACAAACGCTGGCGGGGCTGTGGGGAAAGAGGAACCCTGCTCCACTGCTGGTGGGAGTGTAGATTGGTGCAACCACTGTGGAAATCAGTATGGAGATACCTCAAAGAACTAGGACTGGAAGTCCCATTTGACTCCGCTATTCCACTGCTGGGGATCGTCCCCAAAGAATTAAAAGAATCATACCACAGTGATATATGTGCACCCATGTTCATAGCAGCGCAGTTTGTAATAGCTAAAACTTGGAAACAGCCCAAATGCCCATCAACTGGACACTGGATAGAGAAAATGTGGTTTCTTAATAAAATGGAGTACTACTCAGCTATAAAAAATGAGAAATTAGAGACATTTATAGCTAAGTGCATGCACATTGAGGCAATACTCTTAAGTGAAATAAATAGGACACACATGTAAATACCGAATAGTTTCTCTGGTGTGAGAAACTGAAAGTGTAAATAAGGACTAAATGTATAATAGGTAATGTTAAAGAGGAAGGGGCAAAGGGGAAGGAAGTGGGAGGGCTAGGGTTAAGGGTAGAAGGGAATGGGATTAATATGAGAAAATGCAAATATAGGAACAAAATCTTTCTAAATAGGGAGGACTGGAGGGGTTGAAGGGAGGGCTGGGCAAGGGTGAAAAATAAGAACCAAGAGAGACTATGTAAAGGTGCAAATTTCCAATGATGAATGTCATTATATTGTATACCTAAAATGTACCAATGATTAAAATGAATAATCGATAATGTAAAATAGGAAGAAAGCTCCAAATGCGTACGGGTAGTGGGCGGGGCAGGGGAAAGGAAAGAAGGGAAAGGAAAAAATGATGAGAAATGGAAAAAATGGAAATAAAGTCTTTTTAAATAGGGAAGGGTGGAAGGGGTGAAGGGAGGGCTAGGAATGGGGAAAAAATAAGAACCAAGATGCATTATATAAAGGTACAATTCCCAATGAGAAATGTAATTGTGTTGTATACCTACAATGTACCGATAAAAGAATTTAATACAAAAAAAAAAAAGAAAATCATTTCTGAAATAGCAGCTGAAAATGGCCAGTGAACCACAGAATTTGGGTGTGGACTTTTTGATTTGAAAGTCATTCTAATACGCGGTTGTGTGTGCGTGTGTGTGTGTGTGTGTGTGTGGTGAGTACCACTTTATATCCTAAGAACTGCAGCTCATCTCATGTGTTTTTGGGAGAGTCTCAGACATGGGTTTCTTTCAGAGTACAAGGTTCAGCCTCAACGTATACTTGAGTACTCCAAGGTCTGATGAAGTTAAGTCCAAGAAGAGGGAATAAGTTGGTTAGCTCCTCTGACAAAGTGGGTGAGAGGACACTGATAATCTTAAAGAGGTAACAAGAGAAAAAATAGATATATTTGTCAAACAACTCCAGACTCAGCTATACCTCTTATGGATAGCTTCCCTAAAGAGTTAAAGACATCATCTTTCAGTGATACACACATACTCATGTTTATTGCAGCACAATTCACAATAGCTAAATCTTGGATGTGGCCTATATGCTCATTAATAGATGAATGGATAAAGCAAGTGTATTTATACACAGTGGTGTACTACTCAGCCATAAAGTAAGATAAATTTGAGTCATTTATAGGAAAATGGATGCTAAGTGAAATGAAATGGACACAGGTTAAATATTGCATGGTTTCTATTAGGTGAGATACCCAAAATAGAAATAATTTAAAGAGCAAAATAAAGGATAGATGATAAAAAACAGGGAGGTTGACTTTGTGGAGATGGGAAGGGGATCTGGAGATGGGATAGATGGGAGGGCAAAGAGAGGAAGCAGAAGTAAAAATGATTATGCAATATGTGCAATATGTCTATGTACCAATTTCCCAAGATAAATGTAATTATTATGTGTTACAAACAGACACTAATAAAAGGAGAGACTAATAAAAAGTGTCAAGTACAATGAGATAAGTGAGTTCAAAGCAAAGAGGAGACAGAGGAGGTGAACCGTCTGGGCCACTGTACCACTGCCTCCAGCCCTGAGGAGCAGAGCCACCCTCAGCACAGAGGAGGTGAACCTTCTGGGCTGCCATACCACCACCCCCAGAACCAAGGAGGTGAGCTACATGGGCGCCAGCAGGACACATCCCTCCCGCCGCCCCAGTTGAAATGAAAAGACACTCAAACAAGTCTCAAAACCAGACTCCCAGATCACCTAAAGCAACCCCAAAGGGAAACAAGATGGAACAATCTGATACTCGACCACCTGGACTCCCTGAACTAGCAAAAGAGGATCTGGAAAAAATGAAATCAGAAATAATTTCTCAGATAACAGCAGAGGTTGTGCCCATATTGCAAGACACAATTAATAAATCTAGAGAGGACACAGATTAAAAAAATAGAGAATCTCAGGAACATGATGGAATCCCAACATAGGAAACAAATAGAATCCACAAAACAGGTGCAAACAGATTTCCAGGAGATTAAAAACTCCATTGAAAGTCTACACAGCAGAATGAGCCAATGTGAGGACAGAATTTCAGATAGAGAAGATAAGATTGCAATCAGTGACCAGGAAAAGAAAAATTGCTTTAAAATTCTAAGGGACCACAAGATATCAATCCAGCAGCTGGTAGACAATGCAAAGAAGAATAACAAGACTGATCAGACTCAATGAAGAAACAGGAGAAAGTGCAGATGACATAAAAAAACTGTTCACAGAAGTGATGGCAGAAAACTTCCCAAGCAGGGGAAAAGAACTTAACATACAGATAAGTGAGGCATATAGGACTCCAACTACCCTTGATCAAAAAAACTCTACACATAGGTATATAATAGTTAAGATATCAGAAACTCAATAGAAGAACAAAATTCTACAAGCACTTAGAGAAAAGAAACAAATCACACACAAAGGAAAGCCCATCAGAATCACAGCAGACTTTTTAATGCAAACCCTTAAGGCAAGAAGAGCTTGGATGACATATTTCAAGCCCTAAAGGAAAACAGCCTCCAACCCAGATTGATGTACCCTGCAAAACTATCTTTCAAAATTGATGGAGAAAGAAGATACTGTCATGACAAAGAGCACCTTAGGAACTTCATGAATACCAAACCAGCTCTCCAAAACATTTTAGACAATATCCTAGGAAAAGACAATGAGGATCACAACCCCAGCAAGCCCAGCAGAATAAATCATCGGACATGACAGGAGATAAAAGCAAAGGGGGAGAATCCAACAAAAAGAAAAAGTTATGACAAGGATAAGTCAATACGTGTCAGTTATAACCATCAATGTTAATGGTCTCAATTCATCAATCAAAAGAAATAGACTGGAAAAATGGGTCAAGAAGCAAGATCCAACAATATGCTACATCAAGAAACACACTTAATTCAAAAGGAAATGCATAGACTGAAAGTTAAAGTGTGGAAAACAATGCTCCAGGTGACAGGAACCCCCCAAAAAGCAGGAGTAGCTATCCTCTTTGCAGATCAAGTGGATTTCAAATGAACACTGATTAAGAGAGAAAAAGAAGGACACTACATCCTTGTAAAGGGAAGAATCCAAGAGGAAGAGATGACAATCATAAACATATACACACCAAACACTAGTGTACCCAACTATATAAAACAAATACTAATGGACATGAAAAATCAAATAAGCACTAGTACAATAGTAGTGGGGGACAATAATACCCCACTGTCACAAATAGATAGATCAATTAGACAAAAAATAAGCAACAAATTACTAGAACTCAATCAAACTCTTGAACAAATGATAATAACAGATGTTTACAGAGTGTTCCACCCTACAAAATCAGAATACACATTCTTTTCAGCTGCACATGGGTCATTCTGCAAAATAGACCACATACTCACTCATAGAACATGTTTAAGTAAGTGCAAAGGAATTGAAGTTATCCCCTGTATATTATCAGACCATACTGTGATGAAATTGGAGATCAATAGCAAAAGAAACTGCAAGAATTTCATAAACACATGGAAATTGAACAACACCCTTCTGAATAACCAGTGGGTCACAGAGGAAATTAAAGGAAAATAAGATAGTTCCAACAATTAAATGACAATGCCAATATAACATATTGGACTATGGGGCACAATGAAAGCAGTCTTATGAGGGAAATTCATAGCAGTGAGTACTCATATTAGGAAAACAGAGCAAGCCCAATTAAACAACCTGATGCTGAACCTCAAGCTTCTAGAAAAAGAAGAGCAGGACAAACCCAAAGCTCATACAAGGGAGGAAAGTATAAAGATCAGAGCAGAAATCAATGCAATGGAGACTAAGAGAATGATAACAAAAAATCAGTGAAGCCAAGAGTTGGTTCTTCGAAAGAATCAACAAAATTGACAAACCTTTAGCCAACCTTATCAGAAAAAGGAAAGAAAAGGCCCAAATCCATGCAATTAGGAATGAAAAGGGTGAAATTACAACAGATTCAGCAGAAATCCAGAGGATCATCAATACCTATTTCCAGAACCTATATGCCAATAAGATGGGAAACACAGAAGAAATGGACAGATTCCTAGATAAGAATGAATTAGCAAAGTTGAATGAAGAAGACCTAAAAGTTCTAAACACCCCAATATCAATCAACAAGATTGAAAATGTAATTAAAAGCTTACCAACTAAGAAAGGCCCAGGTACTGATGGTTTTACTGCTGAATTCTACAAGACATTTAGAGAGGAACTACTCCCACTACTATTTAAACTCTTCAATGAAATTGAAAGGGAAGCAATACTCCCAAATTCATTCCTGGAAGCAAGCATCACCTTGATCCCCAAAGCAGAGAAAGACCCAACCGAAAAAGAGAACTATACGACAATCTCATGAATGATCATAGATGCAAAAATCATTAATAACATAGTGATCATCAAGAAGATCATACACCTTGACTAAGAGGAATTCATCCCAGGGATGCAGGGATGGTTCAACATATGAAATCAATCAATGTTATACACTATTTCAATAGAGCCAAGGACAAAAACCATATGATCATCTCAATAGATGCAGAAAAAGCATTCTACAAAATGCAACATGCATTTATGATAAAAATCCTACAAAAAATTGGGATAGATGGTCTCTACCTCAATCTGATAAAAGCCCTCTATGACAAACCAACAGCCAATATCATGCTAAATGGTCAAAAACTGAAATCCTTCACATTAAAATTGGGAACAAGACAAGGATGTCCACTATCGCCACTCCTGTTCAATATAGTCTTGGAAACAGCAGCCACAGCAATTAGATGAGAGAAAGAAATAAAAGGAATAAAGATAGGTAATGAAGAAGTCAAACTGTCATTATTTGCAGATGACATGATACTCCATATAGAAGACCCCAAGAACTCCACCAAAAGTCTTCTAGACTTAATAACCAATTCAGTAGGGTAGCTGGATGCAAGGTCAACACACAAAAATCAATAGCTTTCCTCTACACCAATGACAGACTCACTGAGAGAGAAATAGGGCAAACAATTCCTTTCACAATAGCATCCAAAAAACTGAAATACCTAGGAATCAACCTAACAAAAGAAATCAAAGAACTTTTCTCTGAAAAATATAGCACTCTAAAAAGAGAGATTGAAGATGATATCAGAAAATGGAAAGACATCCCTTGTGCCTGGGTAGGAAGAATCAACATAGTGAAAATGGCCATACTTCTAACTGCTACATAGATTCAATGCAATCCCAATTGAAATCCCAGCAGCATACTTCATGGACCTTGGGAAAACAATCCAAAAATTCATGCGGAACAAGAAGAGACCCAGAATAGCAAAAGTAATTCTAGGCAACAGAGACATGGCAGGGGGTATCACAACCCCCAACTTGAAACTATACTACAAAACTACTGTGATAAAACAACATGGTACTGGCAAAGAAACAGACCTGAGGACCAGTGGAACAGATTAGAAGATGCAGAAACAACTCCGGACATATTCAGCCATCTCATCTTTGACAAAGGAGCCAAACACCCTCACTGGAGGAAAGATAGCTTCTTTAATAAATGGTGCTGGAAAAATGGGATTCCAACTTGCCAAAGGTTAAAACTAGACCTATATCTCTCACCATGCACTAAACTAAAATCAAAATGGATTAATGATCTAAATATTAAAACAGGAACTCTGAACCGGCTGGAACAGAGGTTAGGTAGAACTCTTAAAGACATTGGTATAGGAAAAGATTTTATGAACAAAACCTCAGTTTCCATGAACTAGCACAATCATCAAGTGGGATCTCTTCTTATTAAAAAGTTTCTGTACAGCAAGAGAATCCACCAGCAGTGTGAAGAGACAAAAAAATTTTCACCTGCTGTTTCTCAGACAAAGGTCTACTATCTAGAATCTATAAAGAAAAATCAGACGTCCCAAATTTAAAGACCCAATCCAAAAATGGGCATCTGAAATGAATAGACATTTCTTAGACAAAGAAGTAGAAACAGCAAACAAACATACGAAAAAATGTTCAACATCACTGGTCCTTTGAGAGATGCAAATGAAAACGACGCTGAAATTCCACCTCACCCCAGAAAGAATGACTGCCAACATGAAATCAACCAATAACAAATGCTGGAGGGGCTGTGGGGAAAGAGGAACACTGCTCCACTGCTGGTGGGAGCGTAGACTGGTGCAACCAATGTGGAAATAAGTATGGAGATACCTCAAAGAACTAGGACTAGAAGTCCCATTTTGACCCAGCTATTCCCCTGCTGGGTATCTTCCCCAAAGAATTAAAAGAATCATACCACAGTGATATATGTGTACCTATGTTCATAGCAGCAGAATTTGTAATAGCTCAAACTTGGAAGCAGCCCAAATGCCCATCAACTGGAGACTGGATAAAGAAAATGTGGTTTTTTTAATAAAATGGAGTACTACTCAGCCATAAAAACGAGAAATTAGAGACATTTATAGTTAAATGGATTCACATTGAGGCAATATTCTTAAGTGAAATAAATAGGACACACGTGTAAATACTGAATAGCTTCTCTACTGTGAGAAACTGAAAGTGTAAATAAGGACCAAAAGGTATAATAGATAATATGAAATAGGAAGAAAAGGGACAAAGGGGAAGGTGAAGTTGGAGGGGTAGTGGAAAGGAAAGAAGGGAATGGAGTTAACATGAGAAAATGAAAAAAATGGAAACAAAGTCTTTGTAAATGGGGAGGGATGGAGGAGTTGAAGGGAGGGACGGGGAATGCGGAAAAAATAAGAAGCAAGAGAGATTATGTAAATGTGCAAATTTCCAATGATGAGTGCCAGTATATTGTGTCCCCAAAATGTACCAATAAAATTAATTTAAGAAGAGGAATAATTTGAGGGGGTAAATGGCAATGTATCTTATTGTAATATATACAAATATTTTTGGTACTGGGGATCCAACTAGGGACCTTGCACTTGTGAGGTAGGTGGCGGAACCTCTGTGCTAAATCCCCAGCCCCTATTGTAATATTTTTAAAAAGTAGAAATAACTCCCAACTCAGTAACTTTTACATGAACATGATACTAATCCTAAAATAAATATCATTTTGTCTTTCCTTATCAAAAGCAAGGCCTGTTTTAGGAGCTTCTCATCTGAGTTTCACTAGAGAGGGTTGGAATTTTCCTACCTCAGGAAATTTCAGAAAGAAAACCAAAACAAGGCAAAAGACCCACGATGGCTGAGCCAGGATTCCTATCATAATGCTGCAAGGTGGGTGGCTCTGAACACACATGCCATGAAATGAAATACTAACAAGCACAGAGCAGGGACGTTGACAGCACCATATCACTTACTGTACTTACCTTCACGTTAAGCTTTAGCCATGTACTAGAGAGGAGCTTCAGTATTGGCCAGATATTATCTCTTAATTCTCACAATACTTAAAAGAGGTATTATTGTCATAGGACTCAGAGAAGTCAAGTAACTCAGAAGTCATGTGGCTCCACTGTATAAACTGTGTTCATTCTCCACTTATTTATCCAATAAGCATTTATTGAGTATCTAGAGCATATTAGGCTCTTATGGGTGGTGGGGATAATCAATGACCTAGGCAAACACAATTCGTCTGCCAAATATATTATAATCCAGATGAGATGGGCTATAAATAAATTAACATACGTGTGATAGTGATTATTGAGTACAATAACATAAAGAAGAGAGGAGCTGGCCTGGCCAGAGTAGAGGGTGCTATTTCAAACAAAGGTAGAGCCATGCAGCCTTTAGGATTGGTCCTTTGCTCTGGAATGACATTAGAGTGGGCGGAGGTCATGCAGCAGACACCTGGACACTTGAGAGTGAGGGCTGAGGCTGCCTCTCTCTAGCAGCATTCTCTTTCATATCTGCCTTTCATGGAGATTTTCTATGTAACCGGAACTAAATATAGAATTAGGATGAAATCTTTCAGATAATGGTATGAACAGTTATCAGAATAGATAGGAATCTTATTAGAGGGAGTGTCTATTTCTGATGGAAATGATGGGTTTTGATACTGGAATAGACTATTGACGTACACCTTCCTGTATGTCTGGCTCTAAAGAGTTTCAGGCTTTGGCATAAAATGGCACTTTGGGAGGTGCACAGGTGAATATGGATTAAGGTACAGGCTGATGGTGGCCCATGCACATCATCCAGGGGGAGGCAGGAAGCTGAGTGGGGCTGGCCCAGGAGTCAGATCACTTTTCCTGTGGCTCTGCAGACTCCTGGAGTGTTGTCTCTGGCTGGAGACGCAAGTCAGGTCTCCATTCCTGCTTGAGGGCATGAGAAAACAAAGAGGGGGGGACAATGGACCAGCAGGGAGGTTAACCATATCACTTCCTGTCACATCTGATTTTCTTGCAGGTTCAGAATAAAGACTGTCAAGGTTTCTGTTCCAGCTCTGTTCCTCAGTTTCCTCATCTGTAAAATGCGAGTGCTAAGAACACACTTGGTTCTTTCGTTACTGAAAGGAAGAAAGAAGGGGAGATTAGATGTGGAACAGTATGATATGTATGCCACAGTTTTCAGAGCAAAAGGATGCCACCACTAATAATTACATGGGGATACCAGGCATTGGCAGGAAATATCCTGAGAAAACTGGGCACTTTATCCAGAGGTGATATTCATATCTGTACCAGAGCATATACGATTGACTTGCTTTACAAGTTTTTTTCACTTAAAATTTATCATCAAAGAAGTTGATTTATGTTTTCATGAACAAGTGAAAGGGCAAGTGGAAGGGATGTTAAATATTTATCCTATTTAAATGATACCTTAAACTACTTGGCCTCTTGGGAAGGTATGTAGATTTACAAAAAAAACCCCTTGGTTAAAAGTGAAAGTAAAAAAAATCAATTATCGACAAGACATTCACAGTGCCCAATGTGTCTGGGTATTTCTGGTGGAAAAATAGTCTCCACTGGTTTATGATTTGCATTAGAACGAAGACCTACATGTTAGTCTCTAAAATCAAACATTTTTCACATGTGAGCATCGCTATTTGCCTTATTTCTACCTTTTAATGTTTTCTTCAGTGTTGGCAAATGGATTCCTATCAGGGCTCATAAGCTCTTCCTTCTGCCAAGTTATTCTGAAATGCTCTTAGACTCTGAAGAAAAATTAGCCTTGCTCTGGGACTTTGGGGGAGAGAAGCCTTCAGTAAGTAATAAATAACCTATCCAGGTTGGAAAGGGAGGTGACCACCTACAGTGTGAGTCACAGACACAATTCACAAACCTCTGTAAGGAACTTAACCAGCTTGCATTTTCTTTTTCTTTCTGAGAGAACTAATATGTCATGGCAGATAAGGCAAATAAGAAATAAATATGAACTCCAGGCCCCTAACAGTATAAGAAAATGTAAAAAAAATCAGAATTGGGTTGATAAGAGGAAAAAATCATAGCCAACTGTAAAAATACATACACCTTACACATCCCCCTCCAAATAGACCCATGCATTTCAGCAAATGGTAAATAATGCTTAAAATGGCAGAAGCTAGAGTTGGGAAAATAAGAACCAGGTGTTGGAAAGAAGGAAAATCAAAAAGAGCATACATTTTCCGTCAACAATCCCCACCATAAATCGTAGCAATGCCACCATCACGACCTGGAGCCCGCAGGGAAGAGACTGTTGTAAAAATGATAGATCAGAATCACTACGCACCAGGTCTTGATAAAACAAAGAAAGTTGATTTCAAGCTCTGATATATATCTATAATCACAAAGAAAGAGAGCTTGATCACTGAAGGGCCAAATACATGAGAAAATGAAAAGTTCAAAATCTGGTGGCTGCTTAATATTCCAACTGAGCCAAACATCGGATACTACAGTGGAAATTGATGACTTGGTGGAATCCGACTGCAGCAAAACCGAGATATATTACAAATTTCTTCCCAAGAACAGAACCATATATATGCCAGGGTCTGTTCATCACATTTTTATGTATTCTTCATATCTGGAAACAAAAGAGAATATAGTGTCTATACCGCCTTCATAAAATCGGGTTAATGTGTTTTCTGAGGGTTTGTTGTTCTCTTCAAGAAGGAAAGTCCACTACCCTTTAAGAAAAATGTTTATCTGTAAAAATGAGCTATTGCTGGTGCATTTCTTAAATAATTGCCCTAATTGCACTTCCCAAAGACTCTTAGATTTTGTACATTTGTGTATGCTTTTGGGATGGAGGGGGGCAGGGAATGGAGGAAGTGGGGTGACTCCAGGTTCCTGCAATGCAGAAATCACACACTGTGGGCTGCTAGATAATTGGTTAAGCACCTTAATCAGATTCCAATACAGTGTCTCACTGAAGCACTGGTCTGGCTGCTCACATGGACTTTCAGGTACTATTTATAAGGCAGCAAATTTTCAGAAGTAGAGACTGAGTATCCTTGTGTAGAGGTTTCTGAAGGTCTTAATTATGAGGACTTTTAGCCAAATTGTTTATCTGGCACGGAATCCTCCTTCCTTGATATATCCATGCCACTCAGTACATGAAAGAAGCAAGATTATGGCTCTTTGGCCTTCTATTTTCCTTGCTGGATTTGTTTGTGAGTTGTTGGTTGATAGCTAGTAGCTTAGCGTAGCTATTCTAGGAGAGTTTTGGCCAGTGACTTCTCTCTCAACATCTGCATTGCACCTTGATCTGGTTCCAGAGCAGTGTTTCTCAAAGTATGATCCTTAGACCAGCAGCATCAACCTCCCTGGTGAAACTTTCTTGAAATGTAGATTCTTATTGAATCAGAAACTCTGGGGATTGGGCAGCTCAGCAAGCTGTATTTGTTTGTTTGTGGTACTGGAGATTGAGCTCAGGGCCTTCCTGCTGAACTACATCCTCAGCCTTTTAAAAATTTTTTGTTTTGAGAGAGGCTCTCACTAAGTCAGTAAGTTGCACAGGCTGGGATTGAACTCATGATCCTCCTGTTTCAGTCTCTCAGAGAGCTGGGATTATAGGAATGATCTATCATGCTTGGCTTGCAAGCTGTGTTTTAACAAGCTCTCATGCATGCTGAAGTTTGATGACACTGGTTTAGGGTATGTGAGCTAGGAATTATTTAGGACTTTTAGGAGATTCCTAAGTGAGGCTTGTGATGTTTATTGCTGTTCATTCACACTGAGTTTAGAGGTGATCATCTTTTGAGACTAAAAAATATCAGACTCACAATTTCAGGATCTTGCTTACGGTCAGGTAAACAGTTGAGTGGCAGACTCAGGATTGTGAATCCAAATTCTGTGATCTAAAATTGATTCTTTCTAATGTATGATCATGAGTAGCTGTGTCTCCAAATGTGAACCCAATTCAGAAAGAAAGGAGCCCAATTAGTTTTTCAGTGTCTCTATCATGAATGGCCCTTTCTTAAGAAATAGATTTCTAGCTTTGTGATAGATTTCTATTTATTAGGCTGTACGCTATACAGCATTTAATTTCATGTGAGTCTAAATTTGTAATCTATGTGGAAGGGTTGGATATGTGAATATTCATTAGCTCTCCTAACGAGGGTCAAGGTAGGCAGAACATGAGAAGTAGCAGTAGAGCAATAAAGGGAACTTATACCATGAGTCAGAATGTCTGGGTTCAAGTCTTTGTAGTTTAGGGGCCAGGTGACCAAACTATCTAATTTCTCTGAAACTGAATATTTTTCCATCTGTGAAATGAAGAGAATGTTTGAAGTTATGATGATGGTAAGATGAGAGAAAGTGGAAGAAAATGTCTTACAACTCCAGAATATGCTTTACATTTAGGGTCTTACTATTGATAATATAATGAGGAGCCAAGGATTGTAGACAGTTATTTCCCATCTTCAAAGTCAGGAATTCTCTCTCTGCTCTGATTTGTTTATGCTAGACCAATGAAGGGCTTCATGGGACAGTCAGTTAAGTGCATCTTTGGCAGATAAATTAATTGTATTCAGGTACAGTGCCAACTGTCATAAATAATGATGGTGATACTGGGATAGGTTTAGGATTCTGTGTGATCAGGGGAGACAGAAGCTGTGAAAAGCTGTTGGGTTTGCTTGTGGTGATGGTGGGCAGACACCCATGTCAGATTGGGAGCATCCAACTCTAGAAAAAGGCTGGTGATGTTGGACAGGATTCACAGTAGAGAATGAGAGAGAAGGTCTGGGGGGGCTGAAGTGTTCACAGCTAGGTGACATTTAGGCATGGCAGCCTGCAGGGCTGACTCCATGGGGGGAATTCTACATTTTTCTTTCATCTGGGCAAACTACGATTTTCTGAATTTGAAATTATCTTTTTAAATATATAGAGGCTGCCAAAAAATGTATACACACTTCAGCAGTTTACCTACTAATCAATGTCTGGAAGCTAAAGGCCACTACTTTAAACACCTTTTGTAATTTTAGAGGCCAAAGGTAACTTGTATTACTCTCATGATGTTTCAATAAATTTAGCATTAAAATATTTATACAAGTTTTTCCTTTCCTGATGTACACATTTTTTGGCAGACTCTGTATTTACCTGAATTTTCAATAAATGATAGATAATATGTAAAGTATTGAGATAGGCATTACATATATATATTATACTATTTAGTCTTTAGAGCTATCCTGGTATTTTGGTGTTATGGAGCAGGTATCCCTTGTCTCAAATGCTTGGGATCAGAAGTGTTTTGGAGATTGAAATATTTGCTTATAAGTAATGAGGTATGTTGGGGATGGGCCCCAAGTCTAAGCAAAAAAAATTATTTATTTTCCATCTACACTTTTTCATGCAGCCTGAAGTTAATTTTATACAATATTTTAAACAATTTTGTGCACAAAACAGAGTCTTGTGGTGTGGAATTTTCTACCTGTGACAGCATGTCAGTATTTAGAGTCTTGGATTTTGAAGCATTTGGATTCTAGATTTTAGATTAGAGATTCTCAACCTAGGTTAGTCTCATTTGCAGAGGAAGAACTTAGGTCCCAAGTGGCTAATAACTGGCCAAGTCAGTAAGTGGCAGAGCTGGGATTGGAACACTGGGCTATCTGAGTTCTTCTCCTCTCCTCTGACCCCTGCTGTGCTGTAGCCACCCATGTGGCCCTAGAACCAGGCCCTGGCATAGCTCTGAGTGTGGCTCTTATTTTCTAAAGCTGCCTGGGATGTCATCAGCAGGGCTTCACAATGGTATATAGGTCGCACAAGCAGGCCTGGTTGACCAGCTCTAACAATCCACTTCCCATTCCCGTAAATCAGTGTTCCATTCATAGTGAATGTCTTTTCATCCTTTAAATGTATCATGGCTCTCTGTGACCTTGGCTAGGTGCTTTTTCCCAAATATGACCTAAAATCTACCAACTTGTTAAAAGATGTAAACTCCATGTCCCCAATTTAGACCAACAGAACAGAATCTTGGAGGAAGGCCCTGGAATTTGTGTTGTATGACACACCTCCAAAGAATAAGAGAGTTTGAGAGCCACTGATCTGTCTTTGTGCATGCTGTGCTCTCTTCTTAGGACATTTCTAACTTTGTCTTGCTGTCTTGTCTACTGTATGAGCACCCTTAGATGCTTAGATGTCACCTCTTTTGTGAAATTTGCTCCATCCTAACAGTATTAGCCATCCCCATTTTTGTTCTTCCTACCATTTTGTTTCTGCCTGTTATAATCCTTATCATTTTGTATTGTGCTTAAAGTGTGTCCTCTCTACCTTGAATTCTCTGAGAGCAAGGACCGTGTGTTCTTTTCAGGGCTTAGTGCTGTGCCTAGGACTAAATAGTGCCCACAAAATGGTTGCACTTAGGAAGAAACATGGAGACAATGTAGGCTCAGGCCTATCTTGGGTGGTGGGCAAGTACAAAGACAGGGTTCTCTCTATTACCTGATTTAGCACTAAGTCTGTGCTCCATCTTAAAGGGTATGGTTGGCCCTCACTTACTAATACCAAAAGAAAGGTTGGAAGATGAGGCTCAGCTATCTTCTAGCAAGTGCTTCTCAAATTTCTCATCACTTGGATCTAAAATTGTTCTTAGTTGTTCTGAGACATACATGTCCATTCTTACAATCAATTTTCAAATGCTGGTGGAGGGGGGCAGAATTAGACTGGTCACTGCTTCAGCTTCTTTGTATTGGGCTTGCAGCAGTAAGGCTTTGAGATTTGCCTGTAGGAAGCCTTGGCAGTTGTTAACAAGTTGGAGGGGAACCTTACATCAAATGTGGAAATACTACCAAGCTATTTTTGTGCATCCAGTTTGTTCTGGAAGGAGGGGAAGAAGTTCCTCAGTCAAATTTTAGAGAGGAGATCAGAAGTGTTATTGTCTTGCTGGTGTTCATGTCTCAAAGCCTTTTAAGAATGATCTGAGCTTTTACCAAGGCTGCACAGCTGTGGGGGTGGAAAGGAGTGCTGATATGAGAGTCCTTAATGGACTGTGAGCTTGTTAGAGCTCATGGCTTTGAATTTTCAGCAGCTCAGTCCTTTGACTGGGAGACGCTGCAGCTGAGATGGAGTCTGGGTTGGGGAAATATCAACTGTTTTTTTAAAGAACAACCTTACTCTTTAATTCTGACTTAGTCACTTCATTTCCAGAACCTTCTTTCTTTTTGTGATATTTGCCACATTATAAATTTTCCTACAGCAATTCAGATGGGAAAAAGTATAGAGTTTGGGTTTCTTAAGAAAGTGTTTTTGCTTATTAGGAAAACAAAAGAGGGTATTAAAGATTATTTGTTTTTTCAGTCAAGTTTCAACAACAAATGTTAGTGGTACCAGTGTAAACCGGAGCATTCTTATTCCTGGGTAATTTGTTTCTGCTCTCGTTGGCCTGCATATGTTTTAAGAGTTTCCAGAGTGGTTGTTTCTATTTAAGGCACATCATCTGTGGAATTCTGAAATACAAACCAGTTCTTTGAAATTTTTGATAAAGCTCACTTCTTAATAACAGGAGAGTTTCACATGCCTTTGTAGCCACTTGGCCATCTGTAAATAAATGAAGTTCAATGAAGAAAATAGCATAAGGAAGCCGTTTCGCTTACTATTTCATTTTGTTCATTCACATCATCAGATTTCAAGATGACAAATATGGAAAGAGTGTGAGCACACTTTCTTTTTAAAAAAATATATTATATTTTGAAACTTGGATCTGAGTTCAAGTACTCAATTTAAAAGAGACTTATGATTCAAATGTGAGTTATTTATTGTCTTTGTCATTTTCCAGAATTTAAATTTATGTTGGGATAAAGCAAATTCAAGGCTATATTTGAACAACAGTGGGGCTCATTCTTCTCTTTGATTTACTTATTGTTCAAGTAGAGTCTTTCAGGTTCTATGTGTGAGACTGTGGGTACTAGTCCTGGGTGGACATGCATATGAGAGTCTCAGATTATTAATACATCCCTATGTCTTCTCTTGATTGTATGTTTGATCACTGGGTTGCATTTATATCACCTGAAGTGGAAGTGATTCTGATTTACAGCTCAAAATGTGCCTGACTAAGCCAAATGGTGAACATTTCATTATTTAGTTTTATGGGTCATGTCTGAAGGGGTTTGGTTCAGAAAATAGACCTCTGCTCCAAAGAAGAAAGCCTGTTCTCCTTAGGCAGTAGGTATCAAGTCAGCAAATCATGGTATGTCCAGCCCCAAAGCATCAGGCAAACCCTTTGTTGCAGTCCTGGCAAAATCATCTCACTCCACTGCATGCACCCACCTAAGTATTCCCAACAAACATTCATAGACAGACAGGCAGACCTGTGTCCCGAGTCAGCAAAGTCTTAAAGAAGAGAAGGGCTCATCTCCGTGGTAGGGTGAAGTTGTGACTCAGGGCCCACATCCTTCCCTCATCTTTTCTTCCTCATGTGTCTTACCTCAGTGCCAATAGCAACACAGATTGCAAAGGAAGAGAGAGGAGCCTGGAAAATGTGAGTGTGCGTGAGTCTGTATGTGCGTCTTTGCCTACTGTCAGGCCTGCAGAGCTTTATTCAACCTTTGGCACAATGCAGCCTCTGTAGAAAAGATATTAGGAACAGAAAACAAACTTGAAGATTCAGGAGCAGGCCGCCAGAATTATTAAGAAAAACATTCAGATGATGCCATTAAAAACATATGGGGATTCTATAAGGCCCTGAAAAGAAAATGTTTAATTATGTGCCGTATGCAAAAGCCATCATGTTTAGATTAATACTGAAGACCGAAGCTGTGTGGGGCTTAAGTAGTCCACAGTGATGCATCAATCTCTTTACTCCTTTAAAAATAATGTTTTTCTTTTGCTGATGATGAATACCTTTCAAACTGTTGAGATCATGCTGCTGTAGTGATACACAGAGTTTAATGAAGTTTCCAAATTAACTTTTTGTGTTCCTTGAGTTAGATGTCTTTCTTTTGTTTCCTCCCCCACCAATCCCCATCTCCTCCCAGGAATGTCCCTTCTCCTCTCCAGCACACAAGAGTTGCCTATACTGGTGATCATTCTGGGAGGGTAATTCATTCTTCAAAACACCCAATTTTGAGAAGATTTCTATTTAAGACACTAATGATTCATTGCTTACATTTTAAGTCTTAATGGTTGTAGTGATTTTGATTTCCATTCTCAATAGCTCATATCAGAGGCCTGAAGAAATATAGAGCTCTTATCTCTTTTTAACAAACATGGGAACTATTTTTTTTCATCTGAATTGGATATGTTGTTTTAGGATCACTGTCATTTTTCTTAGGTCTTTGCAAATGTGTAGAGTCATGATTTGATTTGATTTGATTTTTGAGACAAGGTCTCGCCATGTAGTTCAGTCAGCCTTGAACTTACTATATAGCCCAGGCTGGCTATGAACTCAGGGCCATCCTCCTGCATCAGCCTCCCGAGTGCTGGGATTATAGGCATGCACCACCATACCTGGTGAGTCACGATCTTAAATAGTTTATATATGTGAGAGATGGCACAATGAGAAAAAGAAATCAAAGTTGGTAGAGAACAGGGCTTTTCTACAAATACAGTGGATACACTCTGAATAAATAGAAGCCAAAAAATAATCAGAGTTTAATTACTGCACTTACTTCAAGATTAGACATTGGAAAGGTAGATTTATATCTTCTCAGAATTTTGAAAAATAGTGTTCACATACAAAAAAGTGAGAGAATAAAACACATCATATAAAAATGAGAAAAATGGTAAAAGCAGTCATATTCATATTTGAAAATCTTTACTCATCTTAAGAAAGTCAGAGTGTGTTCTGCTGGTGCTATTTCACTTTAGGGAATTTTACGGACTTAAGCACTTGGGATTTTGATCCTCATTTATTGGACCAGGCCTCTCTAAGTAAACATGTGGCTTATGAATCAGTGGACAGATTTGTTACTCACACTTGAATGTGTCAAAACGTTTTCTTAAGTGTCAGTCCAGCTTATTGCAATAAAAATATAAAACTCCTCCCACCTCCTTCATGTCTGTCATTTTTTATATCACATATATGATTGAAAATTACAAATGACCAAGCCTGCAATTATTTTTAATAGAATGGCAGGCTCTAGGAACCTGACTGGCTTACTCAAATGCCTGTCTGGAATCAGACTCACCTACTGCCCAGTATTGAAGTTTTCAGATTCAGGGACTTTAAACATATGAGAGTGATTTCAAACTCAACCTAGTTCTTGCTTGTGGAATACTCAGTCAACCATTGTTTCAGTGTTTTCTTCTAGTGTATTTATTTTTGTGTGAGAAAACTTTGCTGCTATTGGTTAGCAGCCAGCTACTTTTTACAAAGAGCCACCTGTTTCTGAGTTTACACAGGATATGTTGGATTTATGTTATACAATAGGGTCAATTTAATTATGCTTTTCCTTAAGTACAATGCTACCTGGAATTACTTCACTACCTGATACTTGCTTGATTTTTAGAGACAAAACAAAGCACAACAAAAACACCAGCCTTGACTTAAGTTAGCTTAAGGTATTTCATTACCTCAATTTCTTCTAATATGCATTAAAGGTTGTATACTTTCAGTATAAAAAAAGACTGTTTTGAATGGCCTACAGTCCTTGTTATTTACAGTGTTTCAAAGCATTAGAATTACTACAAAAGATTTACTCATACAGCAGAGCATGTAAAATTTAAAATCAATAAAGTATATAAATTTTGCTTGTCTCCTTGAATTGATTCCTTACTCTAATAGCTCAATACTGTAATACTATATACTTTTTTATTCCAGTGTCATTAACCAGTACTCTAATAGCTCAATACTGTAATACTCTATACTTTTTATTCCAGTGTCATTAACCAATAATAGTCTCTGGACTTGCCACAGCTCTGAGAGAGTTTGGAATTTCTGATCATATTCTTCACAGACAGTTGTCATGGACAATTGTTACTCCTACAGCTTTTAAAAATGAATAAGTAGATGAGAATTATTAATGTGTTTATGTGATATTAGAAATTCAAATATTTCCTTTTGATGTGGTAAATATAGCTGAGCACTTGATGGGAAAGTGGACAAGGATTTGGACTTTGAATGTTTTAGCAGGGCTAGAATAATGTCATATATGTCTTTTAAAACAAGAAGTATTTGGTTCCATTTTCCATAATTGTCTAATATGAGTGTTTCAAGCCATATCTTTGCTTGGAGTTAGAAAATAAGGCACGTGCTGAGACCACTAATGTTAGGAAGGCAAACATTTTATCGTCACTCCCCCAAAATTTCTTCTCTAGATGTATTCACAAGGATAGATTCTATCTCATTTCAGAACTTCTAGTGTTTCTCAGAGTGAAACAGAGTCTTCCTTAATAGATTTAGAAATAAAGATAACTCAAAGTATGGAAGGCAGTGAAAATTATTCTACCACTTATTCCTAAATTTGCCAGGTTGTTTGCTTAAATCAGAGTAGTATTTGGGTCCCACAGCTAAAAGTGGCGAGCTTACCTTGGTTTCTTGAAATGCAATGCAAAATGTCAAATCCAAACATGTCAGTGAAATCTAAACTCACTTTCATTTCTTAATGGCCACTCTCAGCCTGTGATGAACACAGTCAGATGATTGCTTACTTAGGCATAAAAACAAAAGAATGTCCGTGGTTGCAGCAGGTATTTTTGCTTGGTAAACCAAGGCTTTCTAGCCAATCTCTTAAATTCTCCCTTCTCTTACGTTTGTTTAGTTTAGTGATTGACAGAGCCCCCTACAAAATGCCAAAGGATCTTGATTTGAATCCCAGCTCTTTCACTTTGCTTTGTAACCTTGAGCAACTCTTTAACACAGAATCTACACTTGTAAAGTGGGGATTAAGGACTTTGGTCCCACCACACAGAAAAATTGCAAAGTAAGCACAGTGCAGGCTGCAGAAACCCTCCACACATTAAAAAAAGTTCAATCTGGGGCTGGGGATTTAGCTCAGTTGTTCCACCGCCTGCCTCGCAAGCTCAAGGACCTGAGTTTGATCCCCGGTACCAAAAACAAAAAAAAAGTTCAGTTTTTGAATTCCCATATTCTCTTCTATCTGAGCTAATATTTAGCTTGAGGAGAGAAACTGCTCATTGATACCTTTACAGCTATAGGGATAAGGTAGCTGGATAAAATAAAGACTGCCTAATTAAATGAATTTCAGATAAATTATATACAATTATACATTTAATATATTATACACTTATATGTTAATACTTAAATATATAAATATGGTTTATAATATAATAATGTAATATACTATTATAATAACATAATACTGTACTGATAAGTAAATACTTATATATAATTGGTGTTTAGTATATGTATGTTCCATACAATATCTGGGACATACTTATAAAAATTACTGAGCTATCTGGTAATTCAATCTAATTTGGAGCTTAGTATTTTTATTTGCTAATCTGGCAACCCTCTTTAGGGTTTCTGGCTGGTTTCTTTTTCTTTTTTTACACTGTACAGATGACAAATGGCCTAGAGAAGCTTGGCAGTGGGTATGCAAGGTCTCCTCATGCTCATGGTTAATGCCTAAGTACTTAGCCCTAAGTGGTAGACACAAACATAAGGGCTTCCATTTACACTTGCAGCACAGGTCCCAGTACCTGCCGTACAAAAGGGCAAAGTCAGCTTGGCCCCTCCTTCTCTCTCCGTGAAGGGCTGAGGGGGAAAGAGAGGCGCTGTGGGGCGATTCCTTTGGAATGCTGCTGATAGACACTGATGCTTCCAGAGGAAGATCTCTCCCCTTTCCAGAAGAAGCAGCCTAGAAATCTGGGGAAAGTGCTTGAAAGAACAAGAGGCCCCAGAGCAGAGGATGGAGGCGCTGCCGGAAACCTGTCACTGTCCTTCACCTTCAGCGCTCAGGTATCTGTGTGGTCCCTGACGGTGTTTGCCTAGGCCTGTCTAACAGAGCAAATTGCTTTTGGATGCCTTTCTGCTTAGTACATTTATCATCAAATTTATTTGTTAATTTTCTAGAGAAAGAAAGAAAGGAAAAAGCTCAGCGAGGCTGGCCTTAATTTCAATTTTTTAAAAACCATAACCATTAAACACTATCTGTAATGTGACATCATACTTGTCTCCTCCTAGTATGTTGGGAAAGTCTTACAAACGTCAATGATCAGGTTTCTCACTTTTTGTCTTAAATGCTGGATCTGGCACTAAGCCCTGGGACCTTTATAAGTTTGTATGAGTATGGATAATTTGTATATGCTGATTACTGATAATAATTACTATTTCAGGAATACTACTTACAAAAATCTGATCAACTGCTAGGTAGTTGTCTTGTCCTACATATCAGAAGATTATATTACCTAAGTTTTCTTTTTAATTTCTTCCACCATAAAAGTTTACACCAGCCACATCTGTATGTTTTACTATTATCATACTTTTTTCTTTTACATTCACATCTGTATACTGTCATGTAATCTGTGTGAATGTCCAGCACTAAAATGTCAGGGTTAGTGAAGGAGCTGAGATGATCAGGTCATGGCTGAGCAGATGCTGGACAGACCTGGCTTACTTTCCTGGGGCCACTTACTACTCATCGGCTCTTAAGAGGTACAACCTACTGTGCTCTGGTGCTGAAACTTTGGGCCCCTCAGCCATGTCAGATGCTCAGTCTATCATAATATCAATAATGGGACCTCCCCAGACAGAATTCTTATGAACTCTGCATACCTCTCAGAGGGTTCTGACAGGTTGTGGGAAGTGGTGCCCGCTTGCAGGTGGCCCTTTGGTCCCTGAAGAAAGGAAACTAGAGCTTCTTAAGGCCAGAGATGGCGATCTCATTTTTGCACAATATGCATTAGCAAATAATTTGGAGATATTTTGCCATAGGAAGCATAAAAACAAAGCTATCTGATTAAAAAAGGCTCTAATTGTAGCTTCCATTTGCCTCCACAAAGATGTCTTAGAACCTTTACTTTCATATTTTCTTGTTTTGTTTTTTAAGCAAAGCAGTGTTTCTGAGACTTTAGTGTGCACCAGAATTCCTTGAGTTCTCCCAAAAACATGGTTCCTAGGTCTCTTTGATAGACTTCTATTCAGTAGGTTGGGGTAGGGCCTGAGAAAGTGCATGTCTAGAACACCAACTGCCACACATCTGAAGACACTAAAGATCTGCAGATACATAAGGACATTTCAGAAGACCAACTTTTTTCCTTTTTAAGTATTTTATTAACATGTATTAATTATATATATTAATGGTATTTAGTGTGATTTTTTTTTAGTGTGATATTTTCATGCATACAGCATATGCTAATCAAATGCAGCCTCCCTTCATCTACCCCCCTCCCCCCCCAGGCCCATAGTAATTATTATTGTACATTCAGGTTGATTTTTTTTTTTTTTTTGTTACCGGGGATCAAACTTGGGACCTTGTGCTTGGGAGGCAGGCAGCGGCACCACTGAGCTAAATCCCTTGCCCCAGGTTGACATTTTTAAACTTCTACATATGAAAAAGAACATGTGGTCCTTGTCTTCCTATGTCTGGGTTATTTTACTTAACATAATGTCCTCCAGTTCCATTTATTTTGCTGCAAATGACAAGATTTCATCCTTCTTTATGGTTGAATAATATTCCATTGGGTATATACCACGTTTTTTATATGAACTGGAATTTACAGATTGCTTTTCCAATGAAAAAGCACATGCTACAGGCTCTGTCTAGTTTTCTCATCTTATTTTTGTTGTTGTTGTTCATGTTGTTTCTCATTTTATCTCATTTTGGTGTTGGAAATGGATACCAAAAAAGTAGAGGGCACCCTTCCTCTGGAAAAAAGATGACCATGTTCAAATCACAATGAACATTTGGTGATCACTTCCAAAGGGACAGAATATAAACATAATCAAGACTCACCCTGACCTTGAGAAGCTTGAAGTGGAGAATGAAGAAGCAGAGAGAATTTACAAGCTACAAATGAAGAGGCAGGGCCGCTGTTTTTGATCCCTTAACCCCAGGCCTTTGTGACCCACTTAACCTTTCCTCCCACAGTGACCCCAGGTAGCTCTGTCTTATCATGCCAGTTCCAGCTATCTGTTCGGGCCTGGCCCCCCTGCCCCAGTGATTTTTAGTAGTACTAATAGAGATCAATATTGTCCTCCCATTATTGAGCTTCATTTATGCTGAGCCCTATGTGCATGGTTTAATTTCACAGCAACTCAAAAGGTTTGGTGATTTTGTCTGCTAAACATATTAGTAAACTGAAGCTCAGAGTGATTAACTGACTTGGTCAGAGTCACGCATTGGAGTTAGAGGTAGAGGGTAGGTAGAGATGGATTTAAAGCCAGTTTTCTCAGATGCCCAAGTTATCACATCACATACTCCTTCCATTTTTCTGCACAGAAAGTTCTCTTTTTTTTTAGAGTAAGATGTTAAGTTTTTATAAAGATTGCTAGACAACTGGGCAATGCAACCCTTTAGATAGCAACCTGCATTCAAGTTTGACAACAGAGAAGAAAAATAAAACAACCAAAAGAGAAATGACATAATCCTAGGATTTTAAACAAACGATAGCATTTTATGTTTGAAAATATTGTATACTGGGATGCTTTTACTTTAATGACCCGAATAATGGTTCCAATACTCTTCAAGATAAGATCCATCTTAATATTGTTAGATAGGAAAGATATGGCCCCCATCCACTTTTCAGAGGAAACTGAGGCTTAGAGAGGTTATGGCAGGGCCAGCGTCAGAACTGAGATCCTCTGGTGCCCATAGTACTGTACGCCCAAGGAGCAGGGGATGGGAAGAGAATAGACCGAGAAATGAATATATTGGTCAGGACACTTGTGTTTGCAAAAGACAAACCCAATTCAAATTTGCTTAAGAAAATAAAAAAGACAAAGATTTCACTGAAGCAGGTGACAGAGAGTTCAGGGTAGGTTTGGCTCTGGCTGCACGCACTGAATTCAGGGATCAATGATATCATTGTGGCTCAGATGCTCTTTCTACCTCTGGCTTTGGTTTTCTTCGGTGTTGGTTGTAGTCTCAGGTCATCTCTCTTATTGTGATTCCAGGAAGCTTCTAGCTGCTAGCAAGTAAAACTCCCTGTTTCCCAGTGATATTCACAGAGGTACCAAATGTAGACTTTGGCCTGTCTTCTGTCCCATGCCCAGCCATGAACCTGTCAAGGTGGCCGGGGGTGAAATGCTCCCATTGCCCAGGTGTGGACTGTGTGCTGTCTTTTGGAATTTGAAGTGAGACAGGATGGAGCCAACTCTTTCTGAACACCAGGTCTATGAGCAAGCAAGATTTAATTACCTAAATGAAAACATCTGCAGCTCTCAGAGCAGAGAATAGATACTGAGCAGTCAAAAATCATGAGCATCCATTTTAATGAACAGTAAAAAAAATGGACAAAGGAGTCTTCCTCAGCTTATGGTTCTCACTTGATTAAGGGAGTTGTTTGGGGGACAAAAAGCTATGCAGCACCCCTCCCTCTCCCAGTCTGTATGATGGGTTTCTCCTAAAAGCGGAGTCTCTGCCAAGAGTCAGGCATTAAATTGGGCATTTTGCTTACCATGGTGTGGAGTATCACAACCACAGTTTTATGTGTAGAGCCACTTTGTATTCCTGACTTTGAAGAGTAATGTCTTACCAGCTAATTTGAGTGTGGCTAAACATAGCTCTTCACTTGCACACAAGTCAGTGTATTGAGATGGTTTCCATTCAGCCAATGGTTTCCATGTTAATGCTCACACGTGCTTGATATACACCACATCCAGTGTCTCAAGAGTCAAAAGAAGAGATCAGTAGCACATTATCAATATCCTCAGCTGTGAAGCGAAGGGCTGGATAAGATATTCATTCTTAGATTTATTCAAAGCTTCATAATATATGATTCTAGGGTTTTAGATCCTGGCTGGAATATAGCAGTTGTTTTTTAAAACTGGACAAATTTCTTTTTACATACTTTTCTTTTAAAAATATGCCTTGTTCTACACTAAGAGAAATGTTTCTCTTTATTCTATTTATATTTTATTAGTTGTACAAAGGAAACAGGAAAATAGTCAAGAATTTGGCTGCCAAATTTAAAGTGGAGTTACTATAAGGATGTCTATAAAATATGAAGGTGGGAAGCAAAAAAAAAAACAAAACAAAACCAGAAGAGTATGAAATGTACAGCACATAAATATTTATACATCCAGGGTTTTGAATTTATGAGGACTGGGTTGCTGCCGACTACCATGATTTTGAACTTGGTTACTAGACACCACAATGAGTCTGCTTGCCAGAGGGTTAAATCCAGAATCTCAGGAAAAATGCTTCTCAACTTTATTTTAAAAAGAATTTTGGGCAGCCGAGGATTTAGCTTAGTCGTTCCGCTGCCTCCCTCAGAAGCACAAGACCTGAGTTCGATCCCTGGTACCAAAAAAAAAAGAATTTTGGGGTAAATGCTTTTGGCCACCGAATACCTTACTGTCCCCCTCAAACTCTAGGATTGTTAAAGTATTTATCAGCTCTTTCCTTAACATAATTTTCGTTAAATAGCTATGCATAATTTGATATTTGGTGTCTTCTTTGTTGGAACGTAAAGTCCTCTGGAACAAGAGCTGTTTCTGTGTTTTTTCAGAAAAATGATTTGACCTTTAGTACCTAGCACAGTTCCTGACCAAATGAATGGATGGAAATCCTTGGGGTCCCATTGTGCTCACTGGGTGTGCTCTTAGGAGTACCGTTAAATGTGGTACTGCTGATGTTTTCAAAATAGCACCAATTCTATAGTTTTTATTTTTGTCTAATGGATTATTGACAAACTTTAGGGCTCAGAGTGTGTTTTAGGCTGTTTTAAGGAGAGTATATTTGTAAGCCCTAGAAGACATTTTCTCTCTTTTATGATTCTTCTAGGACAGTCTAGCAATAACATTTTTCCCCTTCCCATGACCTAAAATGGCTCCATGCTTAGACACATACTGGGTGAGTCTTCACAGTTTCCAAAGATATGATCTGCTTTAAAGAGGCAACACAATTAATATCCCTACTGTGAAGGGGCCCCACTATTGATAATTTCTAACTGAAATCCAACAGCTGGGCAGAATTTCTTAGCTCCATTTCCTCCCTATGCCAAGTGGCTCATCTGGAAGTGGTCACCAAGATTTAAGAGGTGATAGTGGCCCCTTTATCATTTGGTGCTTGGTCTCCCTCAAGCTTCCTGCCAGGGCAATGGTGATTGTAATTGCTTTTGTTTTTTTTGTAGCATAGCTCATGGTATTTTAGACGTATGTTTTGATCACCAACTGATTTCATCTAGAACATTATCCGTGACAACTGGTTACTTTCAACTGACTTTGGGTTGCTTGGTGACTTGAAGAGAAAGTTTCTATTACCTATGCCATAAAATATGACTTCCTACCATCCACTTAGACCCTTTTCATTTGCCAGCATGTTGCGGTATCTGTGTGTAGTGTGTTTGGTTTGAAAAAATTCAGGTTATGATTTCAAGTGTTTTGAGTGATCAAAAGCAACTAGTGTCCAATTTCTTCTGTGACCTTGCTCTCAAAGAGTTGACCTAAGAAAAATATTAATCCTTCCAGAATATATTTATATCCTTCTGACTTTGCAAACAGATAAAAATGTTGCAAACTTGCGCAGCAAGCAGATTATGGAAGAGGATCTGTGGGATGATGATTAAGAGTTTGGTTCTGGAATCAGACAAATCCCACTAGAAGCCTGGTCTGGCATGTTGGTCTGTGACACTGAGTGTAAGTTTTTTGAAAGTTTAGAGTCTCTGAATCAAGAAATGCATGCCAATACACGGCTTTAGCTACATGGCAAATGGCCCATGGATGTTACCTTAAAAATGGGTGGAATTGTATTGCTAAAAATGAGAAGATAACAAAAAGATATTGAGAAAGAAATGAAAGAATCAAGTATACTTATTATTCATGCTATTAAAAAGAAGGTATGAGAGATGTGGAAGGAAAATAGAATTACATCTGAAATAAATTGGATTTTGTTTAATGATGTTTCCTTAACTTTGCGGAAATTAGAATTATATATAACCCATTTTCCTTGTTATCTTGTTTTTCAAGAAGCTGAACATGGCATTCAGTTCTCTACTGGTAATATCCATATCATCAAGTTTTAAGAAAATATTTCTTATAGATTTTGGAATTCTATTTTAACTGTGTGCATGCAAGTGTGTGTGTGTGTGTGTGTGTGTGTGTGTGTGTGTGTGTGGGTGGAGATCGAACCCATGCATGCTAGGCAAGTGCTCCACCACTGAGTAACACCCCCAACTGCTTGTTTGTATGCGTTTTATCTTCAGATGTCGAAATTCTTTCGGGAAGAAGGAAGTTAGATTAAGAGATGCTTCCTAGAGCTTGTTCATAATATTTCAGCTTCTTTCTTCCTGAAGCAAATATCAAAATTGGTATTTGAAAAATGCTTTGAACTTTTTCAGTGGAAAAGTACAGTGCAAAGTTAAATATATTTATTTTTACAAGTACAAGTAAATCTTGCAAGATATTCTTACAAAGAGACCTCCCTGTTTACTACATGGTGAAGTGACAGTCTTAAAATGTTTGTTACTTTAGGTTGATATTCAAGTTTTTTCAAGTTTTAAGCTATTGAGCTTAAATTATTAGGCCCATATATACCAATGATTTCATTTAAAAATGATGTCTAATTTGAATATGAAGGAGACTGCCTCCTCCATAACTCATATTGTCCTCTGGAATGTGAACTCAGGCAAGACTCAAGGGGCAGAGTGGTGTGGTGGGGGAAAAAAAACAACTCATGTTTTAGAATTAGGGGAAATGACATTCAAATCCTCACTCCATCACCTGCTAAATAGATTAGCCTTAATTTTCTCCTCTGTAAAATGGTGATAATAATATTTACTTTCTATGGCTGTACTGAATATTTACTTTGTATCAGTAAATGATGACTGCTATTTGTCTGGGCTGCGGGCCCTCCTGGAGTTGGCCAGCTCCCAGCTGCTCAGAAACTTGGGCAGACACAATGGAGTAAGTGAGTTGAGATTGTCATAGGAGCATAAAATAATATTGTTCCTTGGGGTCTGGCCTGTGGCAAAAGCCCCTATTAGATCTCTCTTTCTTTCCTCCTGCACTCTTCACCTCCAGCTAGGAGGACCAGAAGGACCACAGGACTGCTGCTCCTGCAGTGGGACAAAGGTGAGGGCGGATCTGCTGGGCAGGAGCTTTGGTTGGTGCTTGAGATTGTTGTCATTCTCAATAGGCAACTGCTTGCTCAGTTGTGGGATCAGAGTGCAGCTGCCATGGGCAATCTGAGTTTCTTTTTCTTTTTTATAAATCTTAAATTATCCATCACTGTGTCTATTGGGATTAAAAAACTTTTTTGATTGGTTACCAGTGAGGGCAAAAAATTATATTCCTTATTTATATTTATTTTCCAAGTTGAATTGGTTATTATGGAAAAAAGTTGATTTAAAAGTAATCAGCTCTCTGATATTTTAAAGGGGTTAGTTTAAAATGTGACACATAGGAGGTCCTGAGATAGTGTCCAGACCCCTGGTGCACTGTCTCATAGTTACTCAGGGCCATGAACATCCAATGGAAACCTGCTGTGTGCCTGGGGTTCAAGGTGCTAAGGAGAGGAGAATGAGGATAGCACCTGTACCTACATTACATGGCAATGCATTTTTACCGTCAAACTCCAGCATGATTTTAAATTAAAAATGATCTTTTGGATCCAGACACCTGAATGAAAGGAAAGATTTTGGCACTCAGAGCTTCAGTGGTCAGTGTGAGCACAACTGCTTTTCCATCCATCCTGATTCTTTTATTCTGAGTGCTCGAGATTCCTGCTTAATTATATAACCTGCCCTCAAAGCCTCTTTCATATACTCCCTAGTTCTTGCAGACAAAATCTTTTAGTCACTGTCTCTTGGCCTGTTCCTAACCATCCATTGCTAAATAAGGCAGCATGAGCTTTGCAAAATGAGATATTTTGTAAAATGATATCTTTTCTTTGACTCTGTACTTAAAAGCTATAGAATTTTTGGTTGTGTTAGTGTCTCTTTTCCTGTTTGGAAAAAACTCTCTGCACTTGAATTATACAGCTTTTCTAGAGAGTACCAGGAATTCTGGAGTTCAGCTGAGCACTGGACTGTTGCACGCCCTAAAATGTAAAGGTATGTGTTAGATTACTGACATGGCGTCCTTATGACCTACTCAACTCCTTTCTCCTAAAATTAGATTTTTTTTGTTTGGGCTAGTAAAGCATGTGTTTGCAGACCCTTGTGGAGTTATTGTGAAATATTAGGTCTATGTTTCGGGAGGCGTTAGCCACTGGCTGTAACCCAATTCTGATGGGACAGTTAAGTCGTGCATATGCCTGAGGTTACAAATGCAAAGAAAAAAGGGCAAGCAGTTATTTTTCAGGGGTAGGAAGAGGTTGCAGGTGTGTCTGGTGTTTTTAAAGCTCTCGAGTATTGATCTTGTCCTAAGACTTACAAATAGAACCATTAATGTGTCAGTGTGACCTAGATAATAGATGATGATTGTCCATCTTTAAACTGTATTTAGCACTAAAATGCATATGTAATGCATACAAAAAGGCCAGATTTATCACACTTCCTCAAGGTTTTATAGGACAGAATTCATTCTTTCGTTTATCTTTTCCTCTGCTTTCCTCACCCTTTGTCTCTACCTTCTATATTTACTCCCTCTGCTAATTGGGAGATATTCCTACTGGACATTTGCCACTAGCTGGCAGACACAAAAAAAGACAAAATGTGCAGTTCTGCAATGGAATCATCTTAAACCACAACTTTATTTTTTGTACTGGGGATTGAACCCAGGGCCTCACACATGCTAAGCAAGCACTCTAGCACTGAGCTGCATTCCCAGCCCAAGGTCCAACTTTTTTTTAACCTTTGGCAACAACTGATTTCTGAATTCTGTACCTCATCACAAAGAGGGAGGCAAATTTAAGTAGTATAACATCTAGGGATTTTAGTTCAATTTCACTATAACCTCAATTTTACTACCGTAAGTCAAGTTTGTCGTCAGAGAGTTCCATATTGTACTTGATGGGCAGATTCGTCTGCCTTCACTCTGTGTATGCAGTCGATGCATGAGCAGCAAGGCAGTAATATGTCTTTATTTAAGCCAAACCTTGGATTCAGTCCCAAATGACATAATCTCCCCTAAGCTGGGAAATCTGGTCTAGACCATAGAATGAATGTTATGTTGCACACACCTGTTCAGAGGATTGTAGTCAAAGGGTAGTTAACAGCATTTCATTGTCATCCTGGGGGAACAGAATAAGTCACACTTGGCAGGAGCTGGACCTAGGCCTACAGCTACTTGACATTTTTATGTAATAAATTAGAATATTTGATAGGATAGTTGCCCAGGGTCTGTTTTTTAGGTAAGACTGAAGCACCATTTTTTTTATACAGTACTTCTTTCTGTGCCTAGTCATGGTTGGGAGGGATTAGATGGAGAAATTAAGGCAAGCAAAGCAACCATGGTTTGTAGTAATTCAGACTCTGGGTAATAGAAGCCTTGAAAATGGGCTGATCATGAAAGAGAAAGTGGAAGATGCTAGAGAAAGAACTGAGCTAATGATTTGATCAACTTTATTCATTCATTGATTCTTTCATTAATTTTTTTCACTTCTCACTACTCATACATCAAGTATCCTAAGTGTCTCTTATGTTCCAGGTTTCATGGTAGCACTCTGGACAAAGCAATTAATGAGATGTAGTTCCTTACTATGTTGAAATGGTAAGCTTGAGAAAGAACTCTCAAAAGTAGAGATTAGGGATCACGAGAATGGTATTTCTTCTATACAAGATGAGAGGGCTGAGAGAAAGACCCAACAGTAATTTGTTCTTACCCTTACAGTGTTGGAATTGACATAGTGCTGTAGAAGCACCTCACAGAGTTAAGGGAGAAAAGAGGTAAAGAGTTAGGACTAAGCTTGAAAAATTCAGAGCTGCCCAATGATGGTGATAAATCAAAACTCTAGGGGCAGATGAACTTCCTGGCAGGGTGACTAAGCAAGTATGGTATGAATCTTAGTGGCATAGGGTATGGGGTATGGAAGCTTGGTGAAGGACGAGGGAGGAACTAGAGAAAAAAGATTATTTCAAAAAGCAGTGTTAACCTGGGAACCCGCTTAGGACAATGTTAGAAACATACCTGCAACTTACTCATTTAAGGTATTAATTTGTGGAGCCAGCCTGTTAAATAGATTGCAACTAACTGGACACAGATAGAAAATGATGTGGACCCACAACAATGAAAGTCTTCATACTGTGGGAGAACCAGATGGGGCCCGAGAAGTTAATAAATTATCCACTGAGTGCTTTTGTGCGCACTGTGGGAATTTTAAGACTTAGAGGAGTATGTCCCGAGAAGAACATTTAAATAAATTTATGCCCTGGAAGATAGGATCCTGTAAGATAAAAAGAATATAAGTGAATTAGTTGGGAGGAAGGCTGAGGGGCAAATTGTGTAAGTTGTTGAGCAGATGTCTAGTAACTAAATGTCAGTCTCTGTAAGAAAACTAAAAAGTAAAATGAAAATAAAGCCCATTTAAGTCTTCCAAACGTGAGGAAGAACCAGATTGTGAGAAGAGGTTTTTGGCTGTAGCCTGACCTTGATACCAGGATGCTGTGAGATCCAGTTATGTTAAAATTTTCAACCTCAGTAGGCCATGTCCGTTCATTTGTAAAATACAGAGATTTGGCAGCTGGTCACCAAGGCCCTAACCTGAAAAAAAACTTGATGATTTATGATATTATTTTTTAATCTGTTGAAATTCACCTAAACCTAAATCTAATGGATGTGAATGGAAATCTATTGTGATACTTTTAAAGTTAGCATGAGTTCTTTGGTTAAGTGAGATCTGTTTATTGACATGAAAACATTAAAAAATTGTAAGGATTATTTAAAAATCAGGTTAAGAATATTAGTTAAAATTTGCTCGTCATCTTTGAAAAGGTTCTTGTTTTTACTGGGGTTCACTTCTTATGCTTTGAAATTGTTTTTCTTGATTTCAGTGGCAAAGGGTGATGAGGCCTTCTGGCTGAAGGAGGGTTTTCCCAACACCTTTGCCATGTCTGCCCTTAGGGATTTTAGATAACAGCAGCACCACTTTGGCTCTCTAAATTTGGCCCCCTCTCCCTGACACAGTGCTAGCAGATTGGATGAAAATGTGTCCGCAGAGATTAGATATTGCAGCAACCACAGTGCATTTTTGTGCTCTGAAAGGTATCTCCCGAATCAGCCCTGTACTTCTGGTTTATCCAGAACAGAATACAGACAGATAACATCCTTGCAATTTGACCCTGACCTTTGTCAACCTTTGTTAAGGCTTCATCTGAAGTCAGGCCTAATGTTTGTAAACAGGATGTAATTAAGGCTGGGAACTGACAGGGTCTGACATTAAGACAATGCAGAGTTGGCAGGGAATGGTCTGTGAGATGTCAGTTCGCATTGTGTTCTAAGTGCCTTCATAATAATTAGTGTCCTCTGTCTGAAGGAAGTCCACTCAACTTGGATTAATCTGTCACAGCATGGAGGCCATCCTTGGGAGGGCAAGTGTTTCCTCTGATAAACCTTAGAACAAGTATGAGAAAAAAAGCAAAAAGGCTTAAAAGAAAACTGTGAAAGTCAAGACTGCTGGTGACAGGTGCTGCCTGAAAATTAGAAACGGGAAATAGAAAAAAAAAAAAAGCTCCTCCCATCGCAGTTACAAAGTGAATGCAGGAGTTTGCAGTGAGCTGAACTGCTGAACTTGTTACAGTGATCTCAGGCCTAGTGGTCTGGATGCCGTGAGTAGAGACTGGAAGATAAGTGTCCACAAAAGCCCACGCGTGAGCACCTTGGCTTTGGCCTTCAGCACCACACGTGTGTCAGAGGTAGTGCATGCCCTGTAAGGGGATTTTGGTTTAACAGGTAATTGATTCAAAGAGATTGAATCTACTTTCTGTTATCTAAAACATTTATTGATCACATTCTGGTAATTTGGTGGAACAAAGTGAGTGAAGAGATGTTAAAACTAAAAAGTAAATGGGCCTGAAGGTTAAAGGCTGCTGTCAGTAGCCTCTTGGGTCTGCTTGGACTGTCCCTGAATCTCAATATTTGTCATAGAATGCTGGGACTCAGACACTGTACGCCAGTGTTCATAACACTGTGAACAACCTAAGGTGGAAGCAACCTAAATGTCCATCAGATGAACAGGTAAAATGTAATATAGACATATAATATCATACAGTCTGAAAAAGGAACTTCTGACCAGGAAAATATTACCTTAAGTGAAATAAACCAAATACAAAAGGATACATCATATCCTTTTGATATGTGATATCACTTGTATGTGGTACTCAGAATAGGCAAATCCACAGAGACAGAAGGTAGAATAGCAGTTACCAAGGAGGCTGGGAGGAGGAGCTGTGGAGGTAGTTAATGGGTATAGAATTTCAGTTTGGATGATAAAAAAGTTCTGGAGATGGATAGTAGTGATGGTTGTGCAACAGTGTGACTGCACTTGTCTAAATTGTACACTTAAAGATGGTTGAAATGGTAGATTTGATCTCATGTGTATTTTACCACAATTAAGAAAAAACCTTTTAAAAGTAGTCATAGAAAAATACACTCTTCAAGCTGGATTGGTCTTCAGGCCATCTCCAGTTGTCACACCAACCTTCAGGGAAAGGTAAAGCACTGGGGTCTATTTTTTTTTGGTACCGGGGATCAAACTCAGGACCTTGCGCTTTCGAGGCAGGCACCAGAACCACTGAGCTAAATCCCTGGCCCTAGCACTGGGGTATATTAATGGCAGTTCTTACTGGTATTTATCTGGGCATAGAAGTTAGTGACTAATTCTGGAATAGGTTTGTACTTATTTTGCAATTCTTAAGGCCTATATTTGCATAATGCTCTTGTAGGGCCCTTTTAACTTCATAACTTGATATTTACATGATTGCATACAGGCAGGATGACTATAGATTTAAGTTTTTGTGGGTTTTTTTGGTACTGAGGATCAAACTCAGGACCTTGTGGCTGTGAGCCAGGCGGCAGCACTACTGAGCTAAATCCCCAGCCCCTAAGTTTGTTTTGTAATTAAAAATAAGACTAACATCCTTCCCCAAGGCATTGAATTTTTCCATTAAGTTCAGTAATTCTTTGGAAGCTTGCTGATTATCAGTGAGAAATAAAAGAAGCCATGCAATAGTTCCCAATAGAAGAATGATTATGAAGAAATATTACATTAAAGAGGCAACAAGTTTGAAATGGACTTTAGGGAAGTAATTATTTGAAGAAAAAAGGTGATTTAATCATTTCCTAGTTGCATGTCTTCTGAAATTAGAAGATACTACTACTCATATAAATAGTTTCTCACCTTTACCAAATCACTATCATAAAACGTATTTACACAATTGACAGGCTAAATAAGAATTTGGCAAAAGTGTATGTGTGTGTGTGTTGTGTGTGTGTGTACTTTTTTCCTTTGTTCATTAACATGTTGAGGCAAATTTTCAGGAGCTTAAAATTGAGAAATTAATTCTCCGTCTTCTTTTGTTCCCCTCTTATATTTTAATTAAAGCAAATCCACTATTAAATCCCCTTTATGTCCTTCACTGATTGTGCCCTACCCTACCCCATGCCAGATTTTACAGTAAAGTAATTAATAATATGCTCAGTGATGAATTGTAGCATTGGGAGACAATGGACACACAATAATTCTGGGATTGAATTCTCTAGGTCCTCTTGCCATATTTGAAAGTACATAAAGGGCTAATTTGGGAGAGATTCTGCTTGAATTAGCTTTCATAGATCACCAACATCCAACATTCTTTATCATTTATTGAGCACCTATTATTTAAAAATTATTATTATATTTAGTTTTTGCAAAATCTCCTTAAAAGAGTTATTTTGGACTAAACTGAGATTCTTATTAAGAGGCTAAATGACTTTCCCATGGCTACTTATTAACAAATGGCAAAATTAAGATTTGAACTTAAATTGCTCTCTACTTTTTCCACAGTGGTAGGGCATTTATTCTTGGATAAAAATGAAGGGAGGGCTTCTCTTTTCCTTCACTACCCTTTCTTTCTGAAAGCATAGCCTTTGATAAAGGAAAGTTAATTTAAGTCTCAATTGATAAATTCCTTAGTAGGAGGGAGAGCTATATGCTTTTAAGTAGGTAGTCATAGAAGTATGTAGGGGTACCAGCCTCCATCAGCCTGATGTCAACAGTGTTTTCAAAGAAAAGATAAGCAAATTAAGCTAACAATAGGTTGATTTTTTTATTACCCTCAAAATTACTCACTTGCTTACATGTGGTTTATAGGCTCTCTCTTGAAAACTATCATTATTCCAAAGAGAAAGTGGGTGACAAGAGGATAGATCACTTTAGTGGCACCATCCAAGCTGAAGTGATAAGCCATCTGCACAGGAAGACAAGAGTTAACATGTACCCAAAGTGAGGGTAGATAACTGACCAAGGTTGTTTTTTTTCTTAATCATCAACACTGCAACTGAGACACATTTTTAATATTATCCAGACAATCCAGGGATATGTGCTTCTCATGATTGGTGTAGGGAGAAGACATTTCTTCCTAGACTTAAATATAGCTGAGACTCTTCAGAGTCAGTTAAGTGGAAACAGACACAATTTAAAAACAAGAGTCTTCCCAACTACCATGACTTAGAAGAAGAAGGAGAAGAAAAGAGCACAGGGAAGGGCGTACATGTCCACAGTTGGAGATATGAGCCAAACTGGGGCCACTCAAC
This sequence comes from Heterocephalus glaber, assembly GCF_053883595.1. Taxonomy (NCBI): domain Eukaryota; kingdom Metazoa; phylum Chordata; class Mammalia; order Rodentia; family Bathyergidae; genus Heterocephalus; species Heterocephalus glaber. Next base: position 46,205,874 of record NW_028258324.1, on the reverse strand, counting down.
CCCACTTAACCTAGGGAACCTTCTTAACTAAATGTGGTATTACCCTTCCAGGGACTGTTTCTCTTCCCACCTTAAACGGTTGGCTGTCATTTGGTAGATGTTTGATGAAAGAGGAAAAGAAGAGAAGCATCCCACAGAATTCACTTTGATATCCTAAATACATTTTTTTGGCATGTAAATATATAGCCCATGGAAGAAGAAAAACAAAGCAGAGCATACATATAAGGCTTTTTAAAGATAGGTAAATCATTTTCTTTTTAAATGAAATTCACTTTGACTGCATGAAATATGAACAGTAATTAAATGCACAGTCTGTGGGCCTTCCATACTTTAAAGCACTTTCTTAAAAAAAGAGAAAGGAAAAAAAAATAGTACTCACCTCAGACAGGCCAATTACCCAAGAATGATGAAGTCAAGAGGAAAGTCGCTAAATTTCTTTACTTGAGTGATCACAACCCCAGCCCGTGATTAGTCCCCACGGCACCAGCGGGGATGTGGTGGGGACACTCACATTGGAAGACTTCAAATAGTCATTTCCTTGGTTAAAATAAAATCTGACTGTACTAAATAGACAGTTTTTAATCTCAATTGGACATCTGAAGATTTCTCAAGCTGTTGTTGGCTGCAGCAGAAACAAATTTTTCTGCTTTGTTGATTAAACCAGTGGTCTCCACCATTGCTTATCGGCCTGCAACGAGCTGTTCTTTTTAATTAAAAGTGAGCCACCACGAGAGAGCAATTAACAGCTAGTAATTACTGTGCTCTTCAGAACGGCAACATTTTGCCTTTCATTTCAATTATATAATGGACAAGTGGCTTTTTGATCTTCAAATTAGTGAGCTCTTGTCCTCCTTGTTTGGAGGCAGAATTGGCAGGTTAATGATGGCCTGTGGGGGCACTGTTCCCTCTGACTGATGTGAGGCTAGAAAACCCTGGAAAGAAGGAGGCAGAGCTTTTCAAGAACCACAGTTCCATCTTCACAATAAAGACCAAGAAAGAGTCCCTGTTTTCAGAAGGTTCTGATGAAAAGGAAAAACAGGTTTACATGTAGTCTCCAGAAAGCACCATGCGTTTTTCCTTCCTGCTTTCCTTCAGTACAAGGTAACCATGTTTTAAAACACAAGAAAAATGATCGTTTCAGTTATGCAAGATGGATAAGTCCTGGGCATCTGATGTGCAGCTCTGTGACTATAGTTAGTAAATCTGTTTTGTACACTTTAAATTTGCTAAAAAAGTTTCCTCACCTCCTCCCAGTTATGTGAGAAGATTGAATATGTTAACTAGCTTGATTGTGATAATCATTTCACAGTGCATATGTACATAAAAATATTGAGTTGTGTACCTTAAATATGAACAATTTCCATTTGTCAATTATATTTCAATAAAGCTGAGAAAAAAATGGAAAACTGGAATTACACTATATGGTGCTTTGGTATGCCTTTGGTAAAGGTACAAAAAAAATCACATATTGGCAAAAAATACCTGCTGGTTTTGACTTCCTTGAGAATTCCAAGGAATAACATACTTTGGATATAATGGGGTCTTATCTTAATGAGAGAGTCATGCATATGTTACCAGATCTGGTATAAACAGTGAGGCCATAAATAGAGGACCTTGGACATTTTTATTTTTCTGTATCCAGTCTCTTCTTTTCATAGAACAATATAGAGGGAGCTTTCATACTGCATGAACACTCATGGGTCAATTGCTCCCCATACTCCTACCTTTTGGGGTAGTCTCCCTTTTGGACCAGTAATTAGTTGCAGGTGCAAGAATGGAGATGTAATTAGCCAGCTGTGTTCCCTTGTCTGTCTTATTTGCTTGTGTTGAGAGTGTGATAGTCATGGTAATTGTTTTAGGTCACAAATCACTTTATGATGCAGGGCTTCTTTTAAACAATATAAACTTGCATCAAGAAACTCCTGATTTCTGGATACACAATGTTACATATATCCCATAAGAGGCAGAAGAGAGCAACTTCTGCTGTGTCATCTTCTTGTCATTGCCATTTTTCGATAGGATACCATAAGTCTTGGTTAGCAGTCAGGCTGGTCGGTGATGGGGGTGGTTTTGTTGGTATGGACCAAAAATAAAATCATGCGATATGAAAGGAATTTGAGTTTTTGAGTGCAAAATCTGGCTTATGGTGCTTTAAATGATGTTACATAAAAATAAAGTGCAATAGAACTATAGTTACATAAGAGCCATTACCTAAACAACTTTGTTTTTCAGTGCTGTAGACTGAACCCAGGGCTTCTACCACTGATCTGTAAATCCAACCCTGTGTACAGCCATACCACCCTGAACGCACTCGATCTCGTCTATATATCCAACCCTTCCTAAACTTTTAAGATACAAAGAAAGCCTTTTCTTTATGAAGAATATTGCAGTGAATCAAACAGGAAAATAACTTCACTCATATATGTGTGCATTCCATCAGAGAATATTTTCATTAAGCACTTTCTGGTGTAAGTCTTGGTTGTTTCGTTTTAGCACCCTCACAGAGACAGAGACCTGATTGGGGTGAAGTTAGCCCAGAAAGATTAACCACTTCCTCAGCTTCCACTACCACCAAGTGGGAAGTGTGGCCAATATTTTCATTACGTTATACAGTCACTCAACTTAAAAAAACTTTTTTTAAGAGCTACTGTCCCCTTTTCTCCATGACATCCTGAGCAGGGTATGTCTTTTGATCTGTTTTGGGGGATGGTTGTTAAGTCTCTTAGTAACTTGGATTAATTTTTAGGATGGCAAGAAATAAGTAAAGGTTCACTACACAGCTTTAAACAGACTTTTACATAGTGAAACAATTGATACTATTACAAGAACGATATTCACTACCATGCCTCATTAGAACTATGGTCTATATTACAGTGCTACTAGATGATGTTTTGAAACCACAAACTTCTTGCCAATACAAATACCATATACTTTACCCATGAACTAAAGTTTTGTACCCAGATGGAAAAAATAGGCTTAGGTGTGTCTCTTTTTTCTGCTAAAGGTTTTAAAGAAATATTCCATATAACTTAACTATTTTTGCATTCGCTATTGGGTTAGGCAGAATTTTTTTGCAAAGGGTGACACATTAAGTTTGAGCTGTACATCTGTTAAAATGGAAATTCTGGTTGATATAAGTTAAATTTGTTGAAGAGAAATATAGCAGGGGGAGATTTCGGTACTTTTTCTAAGTGCAAGGCTTTTCTGGCTCAAATTATTGTATTAGGTGTGGGTAAATGTCTTTTCAATCGTTGTAGTATTCAGAATCAACATATAATATCTTGTGATTTTTCCAATGTTTAAAGGCAAATTTAGTTTTCTGTTGATTATAATTTGTTCAAGGGTAGTTGTAGAATCTAATGATGTCATCATTTCTTTTTGTATGACTACACCTTTGGGAAGTGAAGGAAGAATGCTATTCCTGACATTTTCTTTAGTGATTCTGAAAGTCTGTGGAATTCATGGAAAGAATGAGGGCTTCAGATTGCAATTTTATCAGTTTTCAAGTATGTGAACTTGGTCAAGTTACTTGACATCTATAAATCTTAGTTCTCTTACATTCAAATGGGATATTTACACTGTCCCTAAATGCTGTTGTAAGAATAAATAATATTATATAAACAGGCTAGTGATTCCTCAGCATGTAGTAAGTGCTCAAAGGATGGTAGTAATTATTGTTGTTAGTCTTCCCATTTTACTTACTTTACAGTGTCCTCTTTGCTTTCTTTTATGTGACGTTTGAATCCAAGATAGAAGTATTTGGGAAAACCAGTCAATATTAGATAGTGATAATCCAGTACTTGAGGTACATTGTATAATATATTTGTTCCTATAAAAATCTGAAAATATCACTGAGTAAAGTAGATGATATGTCTATAAAAGTTCTATGAACATATTTATGGCTATCTAAAGTTAGATTATTCTTCATTTTTTTCCTGAAGAGAAATTAATTCTATAGTATTAACAATAAACCTGTCTTCAGCCTTGGAAGTTTAAAGAAGTGCTGTGTGGTCATCTTTATCTGTGTGGCAGAGTGGAACACAGGATAATGGGTCGTGAGACCACCACTGTATAGCTCATCAAGCAACCCCTGGAAATTACTTCCCACTTCTGCATTTGTATGTGAAAAGAGGTGTTTCAGTCTGGTCAAAATCAACAGAAATGGTCTGGCTAATTTAGGAAAAAGACAATTTACTGGAATAGCATGGGTAACATGTGAAGGAGGACTGGGAGACCAGGTTTGGCAATGAGGGAGAAGTCAGTTATCTCCACTAGGTACAATAGGAGGAATTTGTAGGAATGACCCTTTAGCTTATGAGTATTCCAGATCTTAGTATAAACATAACCTTTCTGGTCTTTGTTTCTGTTTATTTTTTTTCATAATTGGTAAATATAAAAATATTAAGTAAAATCGTGAGTGTAAAATGCTTTTTAGTATTTTTACCAGAAAAATTTGGTTCTTATTTTATTATTTTTAAAAATTCTGATGTTTTCACTGGTCATTCGAGAAATGCAGATTAAAACAACACTGAGATTCCACCTCACCCCAGAAAGAATGGCTGCTATCATGAAATCAACCAATAACAAATGCTGACGGGGGTGTGGAGAGAAAGGAACCCTTCTCCATTGTTGGTGGGAATGTAGATTGGTGCAACCACTGTAGAAATCAGTATGGAGATACCTCAAAGAACTAGGACTACAGGTCTCATTTGACCCAGCTATTTCCCTACTGGGAATCTTCCCCAAAGAATTAAAAGAATCATACCACAGCAATATATGTGCACCTATATTTATAGCGGCACAGTTTGTAATAGCTAAAGCTTGGAAACAGCCCAAGTGCTCATCAACTGGAAACTGGATAAAGAAGATGTGGGTTTTTTTTATAAAATGGAGTACTACTCAGCCATAAAGAACCAGAAACTAGAGACATTTATAGCCAAATGGATGCATATTGAGGCCATACTCTTAAGTGAAATAAATAGGACACACATGTGTAAATACTGAATAGTTTCTCTAGTGTGAGAAATTGAAAGTGTAAATAAGGATGAAAATGATTAAAATGGATAATTGATTATTTGAAATAGGAAAAGGTCCAAGGGTTTGGGGATGGCGGGAGAGGAAGGGGAAAGGGAAGAAGGGAAAAGAAAAATTATGAGAAAGACAAAAAAAATGGAATCAAAGTCTATGTAAATAGGGAAGGATGGAGGGGGTGAAGGGGGCACAGGTAATGGGAGAAAAAATAAGAACTAAGATACATCATGTCTGGTACAAACACCCAATGATAAATGTAAACGTATTTTATACCTAAAATGTACCAATAAATATATATATATATATATATATATATATATATATATATATATGTATAAATTCTGATGTTTGTTTTCTGGTCTTAACTCTAGAGGTATAATAAAAAAATGAGATATAGGAAACAGGAAGTCTGTTAGTGTTCATTACATTATACAGAGCCATAAAGAATGGAATGATCTATACATTAATGTGCTTGACTCAACCCAGGCACATACAATCAAATTCTAGGCAAACCTCAGGATTACTCATAATTGGAAATATAAGAATAACACTTCTGACTGTTTTTATTGACTCTAACCCTGATAGTGTAGATACTTTAATGTAGGCCTTCAAGAGAGAAAATTATGTTCCTGAAGATTCTTTGGGTCTATAAAAATCTGGAAAATGATCAAATTTAATTTCTTTTTCAATTAAGAATAAATTGATTTCCCTTGGACTATTAGAACTTTTTTTCAGTCCCATTGGGACTTTATTATTTTAAACCATTTCTGTATGGGTGGAAGAGATTAGTTTATATAACCAGATTTAGTCCTGTTTTTTTTAATAAGCAACATGGTGACAAAAACATATTATATACACTAGCTGAATAATTAAACCTAAAATTTCCAATCAATTAAAAGTACTCTTGTAATAAAGAAACTATTGGATTTTGAAAAGGCTTTTAAAAAATTATATAACTAGATTTAGCCCTGTTTTTCTTATAAGCAATATGTATAACCTCTTCTTATACATTTAAGTAAATAATTACACCTACAATTATAATCAGGCCCTTTTTATAAGCAACATATATAATCTCATATTATGTATTTAGGTGAACAATTAAGCCTAAAATTTCCAATCAATTAGAGTAACTTTTATAATGCAAACTTTTCATTGGCTCTTGAAGCTTTCTTTAAAATTATATAATTGCTTAGTAATTGAATCCTTTTTAAGACAGATTAATGTGGACATATTAAAGTTTTACAACATTTATTTTTGCCTGATGGGACAGCAACGTGAAATAATGCATGTTTTTTTGTTCAAAGTGTTAAAAAGTTTAGAAAAGAAAATGTCACTTGTAATCTGGTACAGTCAGAAACAAGTACCATTATTATTCAAAATTCTAATGTTTAATTCAATTTTTCCCTATCCATCTACTTTCAGAACATAGTTTTATCTGTTTAGATGTATAGACTTTATTTAGAAGTTGCATAATTAATAAATGATTGGAATTTTAAAAGAGGTAATTAGAAAAATGCCCATCCTATGAAGCAGTATGCACCCATTAGGTTGCCTGGTCTACTGTTGTCATGTCATTGATAGCACTGGCAAAATGTCATTTATGACTTTTATTTTGTGATGCTTCATTCAGTTTTATCTAACTGAGCTGTATCTTTTAATAGCATTGATTGGTAGGCTTTTATGATCTAATACTTAAGCTTTTCCTAATGTTTTAACTCTGTTTTTTAAACTTTGTTCCCTTGTCCTAGTGCTAAATTATTAAATATTATTTCAAGACTATAAAATATGACTGATTGAATACAGTGCTGTCTGGTTTGGAAATTCCGCACTTGTCATAATTGGTTATAAAGCAAAGCCTGTAGTTTTAACAAGATTTTTAAAAATTCTCTTCTGAAGATTGTAAGTGTGGCTAGAAAATCACAGGGAAGAGAAACTTACAAAATGTTACCAAGCTCTATATTTTTATTCCTGCCTTTTGTCTATTGGTTACTCTTAACACATAATTTTTAATATTTCTAAACAGGCTTATAGTTAGTATTGCTAACCTTCTCCTGTGGAAGATAAGAACCTTAACACATTTAAATATCCTTTTAGTCTTTTCATGCTTGGTCATCAACTCTCATTTCCCTTCTTACTGTTTTCTAGAATTTTAATTTGATCATCTTCTTAAGCAGTCATTATTCCAGATATATATCAACATGTTTTACTTTCTTGCTCACCTTGTCCCTTGCATCCTCCCTTTCCTTTTCTCCTGCCCTCCCCTCCCCTCTCCTCACCTGCTCTCCTCTCTCTCTCTCCATGTATGTGTGTGTATGTATATATATATATATTTTTTTTTTTTTGTACTTCTTCCAGAAATCAAAAATAATTCATTAATAGTTAGCTTTTAAAAAATTATTTTAGGACTGGAAATATCTTTTCCACCTTTTTCCTCCTTCTTCTCCTCCCTTTCCCTTCTTCCCTGTCCCTTCTTCTCTTTCCCCTCCCCTTTTCTCCTCCCTCCCTCCCTCCCTCCCTTCCTGCCTTCCTTCCTTCCTTCCTTGATGTTTTGAATGGATATGGAATTCTGGTTTAGTTATTTTGCCTTGGCATTTTGAAGCTATTTCCATTATCTCTTTATCAACTTTGGATGTTGAGAAGAACAATTTTGTCATTCTATTTGCTAAGTAATTTGTCTTTTTTCCTTCTAGAAGCTTTTAAATTTTTCTCTTTATCATTGGTATTTTTAAGTTTCAACACAGTGTCTCTAGGCTTGGATTTTTCTTTTTTGATACTTCTTATGTCTCTCCCAAGTGTCATGGCATATTTTTTAAATCTGGAAAGCATTTTACCCATTATCTCTTCAAATACTATTTATTTTCTCTCTTTTGGGTATATGTACTTACCCACATAACATAGTTTTACAAACATATATATTTATGTTCATATATTTTCTATATTTCAACTTCTCTTTATTTCTTTACAATCTATGAAATTTATTTGGTTTCGTCATCAAGTTCTGTAATTTTTGCTTCTGCTCTATCCAGTTTATTATTTAGCCCACATGTTGAATTTTTATTTCAGAGTTTTCTATTTCAAATTTTCTATTTGATCCTTCATCACAACCATTGCTCTACTTTATCACTTTGATTTTGTTTCATTGATGCTAATCCTCTTTTCCTTTTTGAGCACTTTAAAACATCACTGTTCAGGGCCGGTGATTTAGCTCAGTGGTTTTGCCGCCTGCTGCTCAAACTCAAGGACCCAAGTTCGGTCCCCGGTACCAAAAAAACAACAAAAAAACCCCTATCACTGTTTAAAGTTCCTTTTAGATGTCTTAGTTCTATTTCTTTCTGTAATTTCTCTTTCCTGTTGAACTTTTTGATTGTCTTTTACAGTACTAACTTTTTTGGTGTGTTACTTATTAAGAGCTCATTTTGAGAGGGAATTTTCTTCAATTTTCTCTGTATAGCTATTCGGCAGTTGCCTCAGTTCCACCAGGTCTCATGATGGTGAGGGCAACCATTTTATTCTCTGTTCAGAGGCTGGCAATGCAGGTATAACTCTGCCTTCCTGGTGATATGTGCAGGATACTTGGGGCACAGAAAGTTAGTTGCTAAAGCTTACATACGGAATTTTTGAACTGATTCACTCAACAAACACGTGGGTCTCATAGTACTGAACTTTATTTAGACATAATGGAGAACCACTGGAATGTCTGAAATGTGAAGTGATACAATCAGAATTATGCTTTAGAATGTTTAATTTGGCAGAGATGCAGGATGAATTGTATGAAAGAAAAGCTGGAGAACTGGAGAGTAGTTAGTGGCTATTGCAAAAGAAGTGTTGGGAATAAATGATAAGGACCAACTAAGCTGTGGACCTAGGAATAGAAAGAACAACAAAGTAAGGGAAGAATCAGCAGGAACTGGTGGCTGATGGTATGCAGGAAGTAGGGAGGCAGGAGAAATCAAGTATGAATGGTGGGGATGGAGAACAATGTCAGCATGAAAGATATAAAATCAGAGTGCAAGGGATGAAAGAAATAAAGATTCTATCCATTTTATTTTTCCCCATTAAGTTTATTGGTTACATTTTAGGTATAAAATACAGTTACATACATCATTGGGATCTTGTACCATTACATGAGTATCTTGGTTCTGATTTTTTTCCCCTCCCTCTGCCCTCCCTTCACCCCTCCACCCTTCCGTATTTGTTTCCATTTTTTTTCCTTTTCTCATATTTTTTCTTTTCCCTTTTTTCCTTTCCCCTACCCCCTCCCACTTCCCCTGCTCCTTTAGACCTTTACTTCCTATTACACAATATCAATTACACATTTTTAAAATTATAATATCAAGATCTAGGAGACATTACCACAGATTTTACAGAATTTAAAAGGTTATAGAAAGCATATCACAAAAATCTGTTTGAAATAAATTTGACAACTTCTAAGAAGTACCTTGGAAGACAAATTAATGAAACTAACTCTGGAGGAAATATAAAATTTGAATAGCACCTATTAAAGAAAGTATATTCCTAACTTGAAAACCTACCTATGTGACAACAACAGGCTTGTATACATTTTAACTGATAAATTATTTCAAACATTTAAAGCAGAGAAAAAAGGAACACTTCTTCCCTCATTTTAGGAAATCAACATTGTGCTAATACTAAAACAGGATAAAGATAATAGAAGAAAAAAGTATGAACATAGATAGAAATTTGTTTAACAAAACAAACTCTTAGAAGTCAGATCTGGCAGTATGTAGAAAATGGTTTTATTATAGGGATGGCAGTGTTGGTTCAGCATTAGAAGATCCACCCCCAGAAGTCATCATTTTAAAAGGCGAAAGGAAAAAGCCATATGATCCTGTCACTAGTTGGAGAAAAAGTATCAAACTAAATTTTACAGCTGTTTATGGTAAAAGCTATCAGGAGCCTAGAAGTAGAACAGAACCTTCTCAACAGATTAAAGACATGTACTCCATACTTCCAGCAAAAATGCCTTATATGAATGGAGAAGATACAATGCTTTGTCCTTAAGGTGGGGAACAAGGGCAGATATGCCTACTCTTCATCTGTCCATTAAACTTTGAAACACAGGCATAAACCAAAATAGTCTGGCAATAAAATGACACAATTAGGATAGGATTGGCAAGGTAGAAGCAAAATCTTTATATGTAGATGAAATGATCATCTACAGAGAAAATACTAAGAAATCTCTAGGAGCCCCTAGAACTTGTATTTGAATTTAGCAGGATTAGAAAACACAAGGAATATATAAAAATTCAGGTCTATGTATACTTGCTATAAATGAAGAATTGGATATTGCAATTTAAAAGTTATGTATGAGTACAAAGGACCTAGAAAAGTAAAAAGAAAAAGAAAGAAAAAACCATGTTAGAAGACATTTAGTACCTAATTTTAAGATTTCCTCTAAAGCTACAGTAATCAAGGCAGTGTTGGTGTAAGGAAAGACATATAGATCACTTGAATAAAACAAAGAATCTACAAATAGAGCCACACATATAGTCTACTGAGTTTTGAAAGATTATTTAACATTAACATTTTATAGAATATAAACTCAATTCAAAAGCCGAGGAAAAGATAGTGTTTTCAGCAAATGGCACTAGAACACCTGGTATCCGTTCATAAAAATTAACCTCAACCCTTTATTTCCATGCATAAAAATAACTTGAAAGGATCTCTGAACCAAATTATGAAATACTAAAACTATAAAACTATAAGAATAAATTATAAGGGAAAGTGTTTATGAATTTAGGGTAGACAAGAACTTCCTAGGGTACAAAAAATATGATGTATAAAATAAAATTGATAAATGAGATTCCATCAAAATTTAGAACTTTAAATGACATCATTAAAATGAAAAGTAGGCCTTTAACAGACCATATTTACAATGCGTATAACTTATGACCAGAATATATAAAGAACTCTTACAGCTCATTAATAGACAACCCAATTAAAAAGTAGACATAAGAAGATGATAAATAGCCAGTACAGCACAAGGAAGGGTGTGCAACACTAGAATCAGAAAAATACTAATCAGTACCATAACAAGATTGAATTATACACTCATTAGGGAGATGAAGCTAAAAGTTTTAAAAGCCTTGTCATGACTTTTTCTTTTTGTTGGAGTCTCCTCCTTTGCATTTAATTTGTCATGCCCAACGGATTCATTCTGCTGGGCTTCCTAGGGTTGTGATCCTCATTGTCTTTTCCTAGGATATTGTCTAAAATTTTTTGGAGTGTTGGTTTGGTATTCATGAAGTTCCTAAGGTGCTCTTTATCATGAAAGTATCTTCTTTCTCCAATTTTGAAAAATAGTTTTGCAGGGTACATCAATCTGGGTTGGAGGCTGTTTTCCTTTAGGGCTTGAAATATAACACTCCAAGCTCTTCTTGCCTTGAGGGTTTGCATTGAGAAGTCTGCTGTGATTCTGATGGGCTTTCCTTTGTATGTGATTTGTTTCTTTTCTCTCACTGCTTATAGAATTTTGTTCTTCTGTGGGGTTTCTGGAATCCTAACTATTATATGCCTATGTGTAGATTTTTTGATCAAGGCTAGCTGGAGTCCTATTTGCCTCACTTATCTGTATGTTAAGTTCTTTTCCCCTGCTTGGGAAGTTTTCTGCCATCACTTCTGTGAACAGTTTTTTTATGTCTTCTGAACTCTCCTGTTTCTTCATTGACTGCAATCATTCCTATGTTATTCTTCTTTGCATTGTCTAGCAGCTGCTGGATTGATTTCTCATGGTCCCTTAGAATTTTAAAGCAATGTTTCTTTTCCTGGTCACTAATTGGGATCTTATCTTCTATATTTGAAATTGTGTCCTCACATTGGTACATTCTCCTGCATAGATTTTCAATGGAGTCTTTAATCTCCTGGAAATCTGTTTGCATCTGTTTTATGGATTGCATTTGTTTCCTTTGTTGGGAGTCCATCATGTTCTTGAGCTCCTCTATTTTTTTAACCTGTGTCCTCTCTAGATTTATTAATCATGTCTTGCACTATGGGCACAATCTCTGCTGTTATCTGAGAAATTATTTCTGCTTTCATTTTTTCCAGATCCTCTTTTGTTGCCAGTTCAGGGAGTCCAGGTGGTTGAGTATCAGATTGTTCCATCTCGTTTCCCTTTGGGATTGCTTTAGGTGATCTGACAGTCTGTTTTTGAGGCTTGTTTAAGTGTCTTCTCATTTCCACAGGGTTAGGTGTGTGTGCTGCTGGCAGCTGCATGGCTGACCTCCTCTGCCCTAGGAGTGGTGGAATGGTGGTGGGGAGCCTCCCCCTGGCCGCTGGAATTGGCTCACTTCCTCTGCCCTAGGAGTTGTGGAATGGCAGCGGGGAGCCTCCTCCTGGGCACTGGAATTGGGTCACCTCCTCTGCCCTAGGAGTGGTGGAATGGAGAAGGGAAGCCTCCTCCTGGGCACTGGAATTGGCTCACCTCCTCTGCCCTATGAGCGGTGGAATGACGGTGGGGGAGCCTCCTCCTGGGTGCTGTTATTGACTCACCTAGGAGTGGTGGAATACGATCTGTCCATTTTAACATAATATGTACTTATAGATTGTTTTTCAGGGGGAATATCAGCAGTGAAGAGGTGAGAAATAGGTTAATAATTTGAACCCAAAATTGTTCTTAAGGTTTGCATGTTATTGGCTATGTTTTATGAAATATAACCTATTTTGTATGGGCCCCAAAGAAAAATTTCCAGTAGCAATTACAGGTACTTGTATTTATTGTTCATTACTATATATTTAGAAAATGGAATCAAGGAAAAGTCATTGTTTTCCTTTTGATTGTCATGTGATTTGGATTTTTCACTAAAGTTCAACCAAAAGTCAGCTTGGGATCTTGGGAATGAACTAACATGGAGCTGCTTAGGTTGAGCCATGATCCAGGGAAGGCTTGTGATGGAGATGGAATCAGATACTGAAAGAATTTGGAGTCACTGTAGGGTTATCTCCAGCCAGAAGGGAAATGGGCAGTCAGGAAGAGCAACTGGCACCAGAAGCCAGTTCAACAGTTTACTGATAACCCTTGGAAGAGTAGCGTTCCTTTATGGAAGCAATGGCATTGGCTTCCTGCAAAAACACATTAATTTGACAATTTGCTTAATCACAAATGAGGGATGGATAATAGTGATCTTTAAAGAAAAAGAGGCAGTTTAGAAAAGTTGAGGAAATGTCTCTTTTAGATTTCAAACACTATGAATGTTTTATAACTAAAGTCCTTAGCCAAAGGATAGTAAAATTTTCCATACACATGTTTGATTCTGACATAGTAATATATTTCCAAAGATGGGTGTGGCAACTTTCTTCAAGAAACCTTTAAAGTTCATGGGGGCGGCTGGTTGTACACTGAATCCAGTGAACTCCTGCTGGACTCTGCATATCCCTGCTTATTTGCAGTGATGAGATATTCTGCCATTGGCCACAGCAGCATTTTCCTTGCTCTTACCTTCTCCACAACCACTGTGTTTTATCTTGCTGAGGAGGCTCCTGTATCCTCCATGCACATTCAAGGGGACATATTTGTGTGTTCCCATTTATTTTCCATGTCCATGATTTGAACCCGGAGTTAGCTCCTTTATTGGTAGTGTCTTTACGTTAGCTATGTTCCAGGCACTGTTCTGTAGGTTTTACATGAGAGACTCACCAGATGCTCATATCAGTCCTATGATGCAGATCTTTGATTGTCTCCTCTAAGGGGAGAGGAGTCCTAACTTGCTGAATGTTCCCAGCTTATAGATGCTGGGCACTAATAACTGTCACTCTGCTATGCTGCCTTCCCTAAGTACAACCTAGCTATGGACTTTGAAATGGAAGAGCTCTTGCTCATAGTTTTGACTATGAGGGCTATATTCAGGTGTAGGCCAGTCAGTCTTATTTGGGAAAAGCTATGGGAAGAATGAATACTGGAAACACAATAGACATACTCTAGTCTACTTTTTATTGATGCTATAGGTATAACTTTGCAATTAAAAAGTTGTTTATACTCAAGAAGCAATCAATCTTTTGGAAAAATGTAGTCTCTTTTCTCTATTACATGAAAGAAATGGGTATAGATTGGCACTGAAAAGACATATATAAAATACAGACTCAAACTGTAGCTCAGAATATTAGGATGTAGTGTGTTTACACATAGTCACAGAAGAATAAATACTTAAATGCATATCATATTTGCATTGAAACTTCCCACACAATTGAACTATCTGCCCCATCATCTTTGACCTTCTCCCGTATACATTTATGCTCTGTTGTGATGACATTCTACCTTTCCACCAGCCAGGCTTATCAAAGCTATAAACTGGTCACATAATTCACAGAAGTTTAAAGATACGTGGAGATCTTGGATAGGGTCCAGGGGAGAGCAATGAAAATGATTAACGGGTTGGAATAACAGCACTGATGAAAAAAGATGAATGGAATTGGGATTACTGGTACTGAGAAGGTTTAGAGGTGACTTAATAACTGTCCTCAGCTGTGTGAAGGACTATTAAGAGAAGCATGATGACCAAGTGTTTTCCAAATTCATCTCATAGAAGGAGAAAAGTGATTAAGTCACAACAGAAAGGATTTAATCTAGATGTGAATTTCAAATAGGATTCTCCTGTTTGTCCTCACTATTACCATTTATGGACTCTCTCCTATTCCTTCTATTTTAACTATTGATCTTTAAGGAGAGGCTGAAGGTAAGAGGTACCATGTATAGAAAGCTTATTATATAAAGAGAAGCTTTCTTCCCATTAAGACCGTGATTCTCAGTTGGGAGCTTGGTGTCCTAAGGTGAGTTAGAATCATCACACCAAGGAGCCTTTACAAAATACAAATGCTCTGCAATCCATCACTATCTTTTACCATTTCTTGAAGAATAACTGCTTTAGAAGACTGATCTTAATTAGTCAGTACAGGTAGGTGAAAACAGGATGATCTCAGTGGCATATAATAAAACTTGGTGACAAGTATATTCAGTGGGGTATTTTGATTAGGTGAGCATTTTAATTAGCTAAGGGCTAATTCATTCCAATACTTAGGCTTGAGAATGTTTTAAAAGTATTTTTGTATCTTCTTTGCTTTAATAGCACCCTCAATGAGTAGAACTTGTGGCATCTGACTGCATGGGAAGCAGTTTGGCAAGGCAGAGTAACTGGAGTTAAGAGGGAGCTAAAGAGGGAACGTGGCACGTGGGGCTATGTCATGCTCTTGGGGATTCAGGGAAGAAGTGGATGGTGTAAACTAGCAACTTGCTATTTTACTAATTAGTTTGCTCTCTGAAAATTCCCACCCTCAAAAATTCACAATTGAAAATGACAAGAGCAAAATTACTTAACATTAAATATTCTCTTTGGGTAATAAAAACTGATATTAATTCTCTTTTGAATATTTAAAGTGGAGGGAGTAAAACACAAAGCAGGCAGAGAAGACAGTGACAGATCAGTAGTTATGTTCATATGTTATGAGAATGCTGTATACTCACAACAGTGATTTTCTCTGAAAAGCTCCACCTCTCTGATCTCTCTCAAATTCCACACCTACCATCAGAGATGATTGCTGCATAAATCTGTATTCTCTCCTGCCATTTGAGGCTATTGGTACTTTGATTAATTTAACCACATGTTTCTGTCGGGTTGAACACATTCATCTTGTGTTTCAAAGTGTATACTCGTCAATCTCTCCATGGTTCCTTCCCTTCAGGCCTTATTTCATCACATTTAAGGAGACTCTCTCCTGCCTGTCTTTATCTTGTTAGGCTTTCAACAGCTTAAGTTGAACCTTCGTCTTTTTATTCTTGCTGTCAACCCTTCTTTAACACTCTCTCTCATTTCCCTATTCATAAAATGTCAGGACTGCTTGTGTGCATTATACGCACAGTCCGATGTTTCTACAGCTTAGATCATTTTCCATCTGAGGAACTTGAGTTACCCAGTACGTATATTTTTTAAAAACATGTGAGAGAGTGTTCAAAGCAGAGTGCAGTTGTTCCTCATCAGATTCTAAGGCAAGCAAGCTGTGTGATTTGGTTACCAGTGGGGCCTCCTTTACCATGTGAAAATGGAGAAGCAACACTCAGGTTTTGCAAGCGATTAAAATTTCAATTATTCACTTCAAAGATGAGGAAAATAAAATAACACAGTGTTGCACAGATATTTAGAATCAAGTTTTATTAGCCATGCTACTCGATCAAATGATCAAATAAACCATAACTTTTAACTGGAAGCACTGTTATTTAACCCCAGTATTTGATACCCAGCAGAGGCTCAGATGTCTTTGGAATTAATGAATGAAGTAATGTGGGGTGGTTGGGGACAAAGGAAAAGTCACAGAATACAGTGACTTAAATACATGCTTGTTAAAGGGCTAACATTTGAACAGCAAGATCACATATGCTAACTACAGCTTTCTGTCATATTAAAATAAGAAAAAAGAAATAGGCATGCTGATGTTTTCTAAATATGGATTGATTTTAATACTCCATTTACTACTACTTCTCCAGTAGCACTAGTATAGGGTGTATCATATGGTAGAATTATTAAACAGGTATATGTTAAATAATTATATTTAACTTGATATTTTATGTCATTTTATGACTATGCTTATCACAGTGGTTATTTTGTATTTTGTACTTAGGTTGAAAACACATCGAAGGCAGAGAGTTTTATACATAATTCATATAGAAATTCTAACATCGTCTTCAATAGATGTCCAGTCCTGTTGTATATTGTGCTACAACAAACATGTGTATGCAGATCTGTCCATGGGATGGTTTTAAATCCCTCAGGTATATCCTAAGGAGTGTTATAGCTTGAGCCAGACTAGGTGCCCATCAACAGATGAATGGATAAAGAAATGTGATATATATACATATACACACACACACAATGGAGTATTATTCAGCTATGGAAAGAACAAAATTTTGTCATTTGCAGAAAAATGGATAAATCTGGAGATTATCATGTTGAGTGAAATGCCAGATTTGGAAAGACAAACATCAAATATTTCCTGTTCTCCACAGTATGTGGAATCTAAAAAAGATATAAAAAAAGTAGAAGGGAGACTATTATTAGACAAGAAGAAGGGAAGAAGGGGGAGAAAGATGAGTTGTAAGGGCAGACAATTTGGGACATGAATATGATTAAAATACTCATTGAAACCTCCCCTCAAAAACATGTGAAACTATAAGGGAGGGTGGAATAGGAAAGATGATGGGGGATTGATTCATTAGTCTGTATAACCAAGATACACTAATAAAAATGTGGGGAAGAACACAGATGATAAGCTGTGAGGTTGGTTAAGCCAATGATATGGCTTTGGGATTGGGCACAGAGTAAATGGAAAAGTGATCCATTTGTTTAGTAGGTTGTGCTGTCACACAGCTGACTTCACAAATGTCACAAAGTTAATATACTAAGCCATGTTTTGCTTTTCATAAAAACTAATTCCATCTTAGCTCTTAACTTTCCCTTATCCCTACTTGCAGCAAAATGCAAGTAGCCACCTATCTGTTTTCAACATTATGTATTAAATCTTCCTTTCAAACTCTCCAGAGTTGACGGGGTCTTGTCACTGACCCCAGGAAACTGAATGCATGTCTGTGCCGGATAAAAGTGAAGACATATTAATGTGCCAAATTTGGGAAGATTGAAATGCTTTTATCTCCAAGAATACTAGTTCCAAATTACAGTGTTTTTTAAATATTTAAATGTGGCCTGTGCATCTTTTAATGAGTTAAACAAAAATAACCAAGGCAAGATACAGCAAAAATGAATGGAATTATAGTACTCCTTGAACTCACAAAAGAAACAACTTTTCCTAATTGACCATATGTGAATGTGATGTGATTCATGGAGTAGTGTGCATTTAGTCTGGGACAACCCATGTTTCTCACTGGGACATGAAGCAAGAAGGCTTGATGAAAAAGTCAGCATGTAACCCCTGAAATATACTTGAATGTGGTACAAATGCTAGTTTTGTCGGTAGTTGCTGGCACTGAATGCGAAGTATGTTCCCGAAACAAGCAGGCCCCAAATATTGGTTTATGATTTCCTCCTAGTCAGTGAGGAAGTGTTCTCTTTTCTGAGGCAAAATGAGAAAGATGAGAAAAATGTAGTTGTCTGTGAAGACAAATTGATTTCATTACAAAAACCTTTTGATTATTCTGAAATTAGTTTTTTTATTTTTCTGTTACAATGCCTTTTCTTTTGTGAATGTTAGTATATGTATGCATTAAATTTATTTATTTTAACTACTGGTACTTGAAATCCTTGGTCTAGAAGTTACCAATGTAGTGGCTTTTCAAAAGTCATCCTTAATTCATACCTATGGAAGCTGGAGGAAATTTTCAGTCCTTTGGTTAGGACATGTGCCCTGGGTGGACCTGGTTCTCTCAGCAATTATCTGTGGCAGATCCCATGCCTGACTCTGGGACACCTACATGTGGATAGGATTTCAAATGGAAATATCCACCCTCTTTTTTTCCATGTTATGTATTCAGCACTTCATTTTATTTTAAATTATAGACTTTTAAAATGTATTAAGAAGAACAGAAAATAATACTCATGTACCTGGATATTAACATTTTGCATATCTGCTAATGAACTCTTTATAAAAGAAATAAACTATTGGAGATGTTAAAGGTCTTTTCCCACTCTTCCTATATTCTGGAGTGTGTGTGAAATAGTCCTGTGTTCATTTTTTGTACTTTTACTGTATATGTCCCACTGTAAACTAGAATTGCTTTTTTGGTATATTTTAAAATGTGCATCAGTGGTATTATATTATGCATATCATTCTCCAACTTACATTTTCACTCAATGTCTTGTATGTGAGATAAATCCATGCTGATTTATTCACTTTACTGTCTCATAACCTATTCTATAATTATACCACAGTTTATTATTTTGTCCCTCTACTTAGAAATACATTGTTTCTGCTTTTTTACTAACATAGAGTACTGTACTGAGCATCTCATTTAAGTCTTCTTGTTCACATGTTTTCTAGCATAGATAGCTGGAATTGAAATTTCTGGCTCATGGTTTATGTGAGTCTATAACTTTGCCAGCTAATTCCAGCTTACATTGATTGTACGTTTAACCTTCCTGTTTCTGTTTTCCTTAGGTCTCTCCTCATCTTTCTCCTACTCTGTTATGATACTTAGTATTACCAGGGCTATTAATTTTTGACAATCTAAAGAATATGTAAGGCCTTGTTTTGCCCTTTTCCCTTTACTAGTAAAGTTGAATATCTTTTCATGTTTATTGACTACTCATATTTCACTTCTATGGATTATATGTTCACATCCCTTACAAGTATGGTTTTAAAAATCTCACTCAATGTTAATTCTTTGTTTCTTAAATGGATTTAAGGCTCTTCTCCCACTCTGTGGGTTTGTTTCTTGCTTTATTAATGGTGAGCTTTGCTTAGCAGGAATTTTTATTTTTATGAAGTAGGCAATTCTGTGAATATCCCTTTCTGGGCTGTTATGTATTTATGCTTTTATGCATAACTGTGTCTTCTTTTAGAAATTGCTCTTGCATATGATAAAATCCATTTCTTTTTAAATTTTCGTTTTGTTTTATATACTTAGGCATTTATTTGAAATATATTTTTGTATTTGTGTGCTAGGTAGGGATCCAGTTTTTTTTTTTTTTTGAATGACTGACCAAGGGTTCTGGCTCTAACTTTTAAACAATTTATTTTTTTCCCACTGACTTTTTTTTTTTGTATTAAATTCTTTTATTGGTACATTGTAGGTATACAACACAATTACATTTCTCATTGGGAATTGTACCTTTACATAATGCATCTTGGTTCTTATTTTTTCCCCATTCCTAGCCCTCCCTTCACACCCTCCACCCTTCCCTATTTACAAAGACTTTATTTCCATTTTTTCCATTTCTCATCATTTTTCCTTTCCCTTCTTTTCCTTCCCCTGCCCCTCCCACTCCCCCTACCCCTTTGGACCTTTTCTTCCTATTTTACATTATCGATTATTCATTCTAATAATTGGTAGATTTTAGGTATACAATATAATGACATTCATCATTGGAAATTTGCACCTTTACATAGTCTCTCTTGGTTCTTCTTTTTCACCCTTGCCCAGCCCTCCTTTCAACCCCTCCATTCCTCCCTATTTACAAAGACTTTGTTTCCATTTTTTCATTTTCTCATATTAATCCCATTCCCTTCTATCCTTTCCCCTAGCCCTCACACTTCCTTCCCCTTTGCCCCTTTTCTTCCTATTTCACATGACCTATTATACATTTAGTCTTTATTTACACTTTCAGTTTCTCACACCAGACAAACTATTCGGTATTTACACATGTGTGTCCTATTTATTTCACTTAAGAGTATCGCCTCAATGTGCATCCACTTAGCTATAAATGTCTCTAATTTCTCATTTTTTATGGCTGAGTAGTTCTCCATTTTATTAAAAAAACCACATTTTCTTTATCCAGTCTCCAGTTGATGGGCATTTGGGCTGTTTCCAAGTTTTAGCTACTACAAACTGTGCTGCTATGAACATGGGTGTACATATATCGCTGTGGTATGATTCTTTTGATTCTTTTAATTCTTTGGGGAAGATCCCCAGCAGGGGAATAGTGGGGTCAAATGGGACTTCCAGTCCTAGTTCTTTGAGGTATCTCCATACTGATTTCCACAGTGCTTGCACCAGTCTACACTTCCACCAGCAGTGGAGCAGGGTTCCTCTTTCCCTACAGCCCCACCAGCATTTGTTATTGGTTGATTTCATGATAGCAGCCATTCTTTCTGGAGTGAAGTGGAATCTCGGCATTGTTTTCATCTGCATCTCTCAAATGACCAGTGATGTTGAACATTTTTTCATGTATTTATTTGCTATTTCTCCTTCTTTGTCTGAGAAATGTCTGTTCATTTCAGATGCCCATTTTTGGATTGGGTCTTTAAATTTGGGAGGTCTGATCTTTTTAAGTTCTTTATAGATTCAAGATAGTAGACCTTTGTCTGAGGAAGAGCAGGTGAAGATTTTTTCCCACATTGTGGGTTGTCTCTTCACACTGCTGGTGGTTTCTCTCTTCACACTGCTGGTGGTTTCTCTTGCTGTGCAGAAGCCTTTTAATAAGAAGAGATCCCATTTGTTGATTGTTTGTGCTAGTTCTCGGGCAACTGAGGTTTTGTTCATAAAATCTTTTCCTACACTGATGTCTTCAAGGGTTCTACCTAACCTCAGTTTCAACTGGTTCAGAGTTTCTATTTTAATATTTAGATCTTTAATCCATTTCGATTTTAGTTTAGTGCATGGTGAGAGATACAGGTCTAGTTTTAATCTTTGGCAAGTTGAAGCCCAATTTTTCCACCACCATTTATTAAAGAGGCTATCTATCCTCCAGTGAGGGTGTTTGGCTCCTTTCTCGAAGATGAGATGGCTGAGTGTGTCTGGCGTTGTTTCTGCATCTTCTAATCTGTTCCACTGGTCCTCAAGTCTGTTTCTTTGCCAGTACCATTCTGTTTTTATCACAGTAGCTTTGTAGTAGAGTTGCAGGTTGGGGATTGTGATACCCCCTGCCATGTCTCTGTTACCTAGAATTGCTTTTGCTATTCTTGGTCTCCTCTTGTTCCAAATGAAGTTTTGGATTGTTTTCTCGAGGTCTATGAAGTATGCTGCTGGGATCTCAATTGGAATTGCATTAAATCTATATAGCAGTTTTGGAAGTATGGCCATTTTCACTATTTTAATCCTTCTTACCCAAGAGCAGGGGATGTCTGTCCATTTTCTGATATCATCTTCAATCTCTCTTTTCAGAGTGCCATAGTTTTCAGAGAAGAGGTCTTTGATTTCTTTCGTTAGGATGATTCCTAGGTATTTCAGTTTTTTGGATGCTATTGTGAAAGGAATTATTTGCCCTATTTCTCTCTCAGTGAGTCTGTCATTGGTGTAGAGGAAAGCTATTGACTTTTGTGTGTTGACCTTGTAACCAGCTACTTGACTGAATTGGGTTATTAAGTCTAGAAGACTTTTGGTGGAGTTCTTGGGGTCTTCTATATAGAGTATCATGTTATCTGCAAGTAATGACAATTTGACTTCTTCATTACCTATCTTTATTTCTTTTATTTCTTTCTCTTGTCTAATTGCCGTGGCTAATGTTTCCAGAACTATATTGAACAAGAATGGTGATAATGGACTTCCTTGTCTTGTTCCTGATTTTGGTGTGAAGGATTTCAGTTTTTGACCATTTAGTAAGATATTGGCTGTTGGTTTTTCATAGATGGCTTCTATCAGTTTGAGGTAGAGACCATCTATTCCAATTTTTTGTAGGGTTTTTATCATAAATGCATGTTGGATTTTGTCAAATGCTTTTTCTGCATCTATGGAGATAATCATATGGTTTTTGTCCTTGGCTCTATTGATATAGTGTATTACATTGATTGATTTTCGTATATTGAACCATCCCTGCATCCCTGGGATGAATCCCACTTGATCAGGGTGTATGATCTTCTTGATGATCTTCTGCATTCTGTTTGCCAGTATCTTATTAAGGATTTTTGCATCTATGTTCATTAGTGAGATTGGCCTATAGTTCTCTTTTTTCAGTTGGGTCTTTCTCTGCTTTGGAGGTCAAGGTGATGCTTGCTTCCAGGAATGAATTTGGGAGTATTGCTTCCCTTTCAATTTCATTGAAGAGTTTAAACAGTAGCGGCAGCAGTTCCTCTCTAAATGTCTTGTAGAATTCAGCAGTGAAGCCATCAGGGCCCGGGGTTTTCTTAGGTGATAAGTTTTTAGTTACATTTTCAGTTTCATTGGTTGATATTGGGTTGTTTAGAATTTTTAGGTCTTCTTCATTCAACTTTGGTAATTCATATGTATCTAGGAATCTGTCCATTTCTTCTGTGTTGTCCATCTTATTGGTGTATAGGTTCTGGAAGTAGGTATTGATGATCATCTGGATTTCTGCTGGGTCTGTTGTAGTTTCACCCTTTTCATTCCTAATTGAAAGGATTTGGGCCTTTTCTTTCCTTTTTCTGACAAGGTTGACTAAAGGTTTATCAATTTTGTTGATTCTTTCAAAGAACCAACTCTTGGCTTCATTGATTTTTTGTATCATTCTCTTAGTCTCCATTGCATTGATTTCTCCTCTGATCTTTGTAATTTCTTCCCTTGTATGAGCTTTGGGGTTGTCTTGCTCTTCTTTTTCTAGAAGCTTGAGGTTCAGCATCAGGTTGTTTAATTGAGCTCGTTCTGTTTTCCTAATATGAGTATTCACTGCTATGAATTTCCCTCGTAAGACTGCTTTCATTGTGTCCCATAGATTCCGATATGTTGTATTGTCATTGTCATTTAATTGAAGGAACTGTCTGATTTCTTCTTTAATTTCCTCTGTGACCCATTGGTTATTCAGAAGTGTGTTGTTCAATTTCCATGTGTTTATGAAATTTTTTGAGTTTCTTTTGCTATGGATCTCCAATTTCATCGCACTATGGTCTGATAATATACAGGGGATAACTTCAGTTCCTTTGCACTTCCTTAAACATATTCTATGTGTGAGTATGTGGTCTATTTTGGAGAATGACCCATGTGCAGCTGAGAAGAATGTGTATTCTGATTTTGACCCCACTGACTTATTATGCCACCTCCATCACACACCAAGTTTCCAAACCTGTTTAGGATTGTAGGGTTTCTATTCTGGTCAGTTGGCTTTTCCTTGCTCCTCACATCACTAACACTTTTTAAGAAAATTCTTACATCTTTATAGTAAATCTTGGTATCTGCAGAGCAAATCTTCTCTTCCTCGCCCTCAAGATTGTTTAGTCGTTTATTTTTTCCAGATAAATTTTGTGATCAGCTTGTCAAACTTCACAGAAAACCTTATTATACCTGATCCTAATTGTTTTGACTCACTTTCTCCCTCTTACAGAAACTATTTCAGAAAAGAGAAAGAGGAAATGAGAAGAGTTGGAAAGTGTGTTCAGATCTCCTCTTTAACTCTAAGGTGGTATACTGGGGAATAGTTACATTTTCAAATTTTTAAATAGACACATTCAGATTTACTTTTTCTTTGTGAGTCAGTTTAGTAAGTTTTTCATGTCAAAAAATTTGTAAACCTACACAAAAGAATTTTCTAGGAAATAATTCTTTTGTCTAGATTTTCAAATTAATTGACATGAAATTGTTTATAGTATTCTCATGCATTTAAAAGCCTCTGGGGTATCTATAATCCTTTAAATTACCTAAACTTTCATTTATGCCACCTCCTCTTTTTTGATTAATCTGAATGTCAAAGTTTTGCCTATTTTTTTCCTTTTTTTTTTTTTGGTACTGGGGATTGAACTCAGGATCTTGTGCTTGTGAGGCAGGCAGCACCACTGAGCTAAATCCCTGGCCCTATTTTTTTCTTTTTGTTAACAAATCTTTTAGTTCTTATTGTCTTTTTCTAAATTTTAGAACTGAACTGTTTTTTATTGGTTTTCATTTATGTCCCTTCTAATATAAACATTTAAGGCTACAAATTTCCTTTACTATTGGTTTGGCTGTTTTCCACAAGTTTTGATATATAATGTTCTTGATATTACCTACTTTAGAAGTTTTAATAATTTCTATCATGATTTCTTTTTTACCCATATATTATTTAATATTTTAAAAATATCTAATCATATGTTTTATTATATTTTTGTCATTGATTTTTATTGTTATATTTTATTTGTGATTAATGTAGCAAATTTTTATAAATGTTTCATATGATGTGGGAAACAATTTTGGGGTAAAGAAGTCTACGTATGGTCATTAGATGAAACTTGGTAATTATGCTGCTCAAATCTCTTGTATTCCTAATTTTGGATCTTCTTTATTAATTGTTGAAAGAAATATATTGAAATTTGACATTATAATTGTGATTTGTCATTGTATTTCTGATAATTTTATCAATTTTCCTTCATGGTTTAGGAAGTTAAATCATCAGGTGCCTACAAATTATAAATGCTATTTTTTTTGGTAAAGTTCTCCTTCTGTCATTTTGTAATAATTATGGAGTAATTATTTTTACATTGAGATATACTGTTTTTCATGTTAGCATAGCTGCTCCAGCTATCTTTTTGTTTGTTTGTTTTTGTTTTTTTGGTACTGGAGAACGAACTCGGGACTTTGCACTTGCGAGGCAGGGAGGCAGGCTGCAGAACCACTGAGCTAAATCCCAGGCCCTCCAGCTATCTTTTTATGTCTTTTCATCTATGTACTTCTAATCTATTTGTGTACTTTTTTCATGTATCTTTCTTGAACAACATATGGCTGCATTTTGTTTCTTTCCTTTTTCATCCCTTAGTCATTTTATGATTTTATTAATTAGTTGCTGTTTCTCCATATATATTTTTGACAAATAATAATTGTACATATTTATAGAAAGTGACATTTCAATACATATTTGATTTTGTTTCTTAAATAAAACCTGCCATTCTCTTTTTCTAGTCTATTTATATCTATGTGATTAGAGAGCTGTTCGAATTTCTTTTATCTTATTTTCTGTTTTGTATTTTCCCTGCTTCTATTTGCTTCCCCACTCTCCATACTTTTTTCTTCCTTTTCTCTTGCTTACTGTAAGACTGGCTGAATTTTCTTTATTTTTTATTTTACCCTCTGTTATATTCTATTTGTATTTTTTTAATAAGCACTAGAAAGTGCACTTAATTACCAAAGTCTCACATTAAACAATATTTACTCTTCCCAAAACATGCAAGTATTGCAGAGCATATTAATTCAGATTGGTCCCTTCCCCCACCCCGTTTACATGATAATGCTTCCTAGGGTTTTAGTTTCATCTTGTACTTATGACTTCCAAATAAGTCATTGTTGTTAATGCATTAATGAATATTTAGATTTACACACATTATTTACCAATTCATTTTCTCATATTACTTACCAATTCATTTTCTCATTTTCTTGTATCCTATTCCTTCCTCCCGTTTTCAACATGATTTATGTTGAAGTATATTCCTTAGTATTCTTTTAGCAATGTTCTGTGAGTAGTGAATGCTCTTTGCCTTTGCCTGAAAATCTCTTTATTTTACTCTCATTTTGGACCATATAGTTAAAGGTTGGCAGTTGCTTCCTTTCAGCATAATGATGATATTATTCCATTTTTGAAACTTCTATTGTTGTTACTGAGGGCTGTGTAGTTTATTGTAGTTTATAGTAATATGCTTTTAAAACTCTTTCTGGTTCCTACCCTTTGTTTTTGTTGTTAGCTCATTTATTGATGATTTCCTTACAGTAGCTATATTTTTTAAATCATTAAGTTCTGTTTGGTTTCTTCAAAATCCATCATTAGAAAAATGATATCTTTTTTCTTTCTTTCTGGTTTTTGGACCCTTATTTTAAAAATTATTAAGTAAGTATTTTTGTAGTATCTATTAGATTATTTTATAAATTGTTAATGCAATAAGTGATTGTTTAGATTTATACACATTATTTTCCACACATTATTACACAGTATTAGATTATGTCCAATCCTGAACTTTCTTGTGACTGTTTATTCTCTCTCTTGAGCATTTTCTTGTTTGTTTTATAGCTTTGGGCTGTGAGATCATTTTTAAAAGGCTTTATCTGAGGGAATTTTGTAGAGCCTTTGTTGAGAGTAAGTCACTTTAGAACAGTTTTGTGTTGGTTTCTGCATTTTGGGAGTTCCAGACCAAACTCATATTTAACTTTGCCATGTAAGCCTATTCCTCATTGGCTATTCCAAGCCTAGATCCCAGGAAATAACTTTTTTCTTTTTATACTCCAAGTCATTTAGTTATCAAAGTGTTCTCTTTTCTCTTTGGATAATCAAGAATATTTTCAACAGATTGTTGTGGATCCAGGGTCTTTTTCTTCCACATACCTTCAGTACTGACACCAAAATGTTATTTCTTAGAGGAGACTCTGATCAAATCAGGGCTTACAATGAAGCTATAAAACAAGCTCCAATCATTTGAAAAGATCTGACTCCAGCTTTGTGTTTTCTGATCTCAACTTTCTTCTCATAGATACTCCAGCTTATGGTGAAAACCTTGTAATTCTAGAATATATTAGAAGGTCTCTTGTTTCAACACCATTATGTGTGCTGCCTTGTCATTAATTAGCCTCCTTTACTTGGTAAGCCCTTATTTATTCAAGAGTTAACTTATGCATTTTAGAGAAGTACTTTCATGCTTAGGTTCAATCATACCATACTTTTTTTTTATTAGTACGTGTTTGTAATAACATAATAGTTGCAGTCAACATTTATTGGTTTGTTTTAAAATAATAATTAATTAGGGAGAGCTTATCATTTTACAGTCCTTGACTCTTCATATTTCCACACCTAAAACCCTATCAAACTTGGTAGCATCTCTGGAGTAGTAAATAGATATTTCAATGAAAAACTAATTTTATGCATCATTTGAAACTCTTACATGTTTCAAAGTCATGTCTGTTGAGATTTTTAGCTAAAGATAATACTGTATATTTCATTGCTAAGTTGCCTTTATGATGGTGACAACTGAAGGAAGTGTAACTGATCACATTGCCTTTCTAATCATGAGGTATGGATTATCTTTTGTCTTTGATATAATTGACTATCTCCTCTCTTGCTTTGATTTTTTATTTTTAAAGTGAAAATACTGAGTGAAATGTTCCCCAAGTTTCTTTCACCCTAAATCTCCCTAATGATTCAAATAAGTGTCTTGGATATGTAAAGATGTTTTATTACAACTCATTCTTCCAAGTTAAAATAATTTGTTTTGTTATTGGTAAATTAAAGCTAAGAAGGGCCAGGGATTTAGCTCAGTGGTTCCAGCGCCTGCCTTGAAAGTGCAAGGTCCCGAGTTCGATCCCAGGTACCAAAAAAAAAAAAGCCAAGAAATGACTCAGAATTCTTAGAAAATACGTTATGTTTAAGATAAATTTGTATTTTAAGATCTTTTATTGACTACAAAGTGATCAGTTAGTATAAACACTAATAAGACAGTTCTGGCTAATATCAAAATTTGAAAGGCAAAGACAGATGTTTTAAACCTTGTTTTCATTTGAAAGAACAAGAATAAAGATCAAACTTGCAGTGCTTCAAGAATGTGAATTTGAAGCCCTATTAATGGACAAAACTCTCCCTGACTAATATTAAATAGCTAATGTTATCAGTCTTAGATTGTGCTTGTTTTACTGTACATGTATGTGGGCTAGCTCACTAGGAAGTTCAGTGCCTCTTTTGATATGCTTGTCAATTTCTAGATTGATGAGCAGTTTCTTTTAAGCAGGCTGAATTCAAATATTAGTGTACTTTCAAAGGAAATAAAAGTTTCATAACCTTATAGGAAGCATTATCATTAATATTTAATTATTTTTCCATTATTAGTGGAGATGTCTCAATCCCTGAAAATTTTAATGAACTTGTTTTAAATTTACTGTGTAAAAATATGTACTCTATATTTTCTTTGAGCTATTTATATAAGTTAATAGCTTTTGGCATTTTAGATTGTGAATGAAAAACTAGAATATTTATAATGTTTAGGTCATTAGAATTGAACAGAAGCTTCTTTTTAAGTGGAGAATATTGGAAAGAAATAAATATCTTTTTGCTGAAATTCATGAAAATACACAGCTAACTACTTGTGATATTTCATTTTGTTTATCTCTCTGATTTTATTACCTTTTACTCCTTCCTCATTTTTATTTATTTTTGTGTCTCATTCTTCTCACCAATTTCTTCTTTACCTCCCTTCTTCAACTTTATATCCTATCTTTCCTCCTCTTCTTTAGCTTCTGTTTCTCTTCTTTCCTCCTTTCTCTCTTCTTCCTCTTTTGCTCTCCACATGAATATTTATATACAAAACTCATCAGAAACTGCAAGCAGGAATGACTTTGTATGTAAAGCATAATGCCAAATTGTGGGATAAAAGAAACCACATTTTGTAAATTAGATATATCTCAACAAAATAACAACAGATTGTTTTATTTGCCAGACATCTATAGATGGTACTTTTGTTTTTGTTAGGTATGTGAAATGATTGGTAATTTTTCATCCAGTGTATTTATTTGAACATAAATTGGTCTGTAGGACTATATTCTATATGTTAAGTTGTAGTTTCAGCTGCTAGTTGAGTATAGCATGAATTAATAATCATCTGATATTGACTTTAGTTGAGGTGAATACCAAGATTTATTGACCCAAATGGAAAATATGGACCAAAGTGAAACCTCTTGTCAATATTTATTTACTTTTACAGGCACAATTAATCTTGATACTCTTTGAAACAAGAAGTCGATATATGTATTGTTATGTACTTTTGGAGTCTTCCATTAGAAATATTGGCAAGTCCCTGGTTCATGGGCATAGATTTAAAAAGCCCATCAATTTAAATGTTTGGGATATCAAGAACTAAAACATGTAAAATAGCAACTGTTATTGACCAGGAATAGAAAATCAAGTCTTCTCAGAGAAAGTTAATACAATTCCTTGTTTCAGTTCATCTAATGCCTTTTTCTTTTAGTATTATAAACTTCCAAGGAGACAGCCAGCACTGTCTTCTCCAATGATGACTTCATCTCATTAGGAAACTGAGGAGAGAGTTCTGTGCACGTTTCTCCCTAGGGTAAATGACACTGGTAAATACCCCCTTCCCCATCCCACTGCATCTTGGTTTCTTCATAAAAGCTGTGTAAGTTACCCATATACGTGGGAGAAGTACAGACAGTGAGGTTTGGACCTCGCATTTCTTAGCTTTTTTTTTTTTTTTTTAAATAAAATGATGCTGGACGCAGGAGAACCTTTTACTTCACAGTGACTGGAAATGTAATGAAGCACTTGACATGTATGCATGATGTGTTAAGGCTGACTGTCCAGGGAAAGAGATGGCAGATTCCTCTTAGTTTAAAAATTCCCAATTCATAACGTGGTTTTAAGAATTTGGCAGATTTCTTTTAGTCTATAAATTCCCTATTTATATTGTGATCTCAAGTATTGTACATTAAATTTCTCTCTCTACCCTCAAGACATTAGCAGAATAGAGAACCATCAGCACCATCAGAAATCATGAGGTAGACATTTGATATATATTAGAGTGATTGACTTATACTTAGTTAAGAGTGAAACCTGCTTTCCCCATATAAATGTATGATATGACACTTTGATATGACATTCACTGAGTAATGTCCATGCTGTCTTTACTTAGTAGAAACAAGGGGTTGCCCTAAGTACAGCAATGTCTAGAAAGTCAATGAAATATAGTGAGAATTTATTTTCAAATATTTGGAATAGAAAAATTGTATTCTAGACATTGTGAAAAATTTTCAAGATTCTTTTTTATAGCCAATCTCAACATTGTCTTAGAATTGTTTATAATAGCCAGTATAATACAGCGTGCCAAGATATATAGCTTAAAATCAGGAATTGAAAAATATCCATGAACAATCAAGGTATTAGTAGACTCGTGTTCAGCTATAAGTTGTCAACTTGGTGTATAAACAGACATTTTCTGTCATCCTGGGGAAATGATTTGTATTTTGGAGGCTGGACTATTTATTTTCATAAAGTTTTTTTTTTCCCCTGATTATACAGAAATTTATACCCCTTATTAATTTGTAAAGTATAAAAAGTCTTTTAAGAATTAATGATATATGTTATTAATGAAAATAGCAAAAGTGAAACAATAACAAAAAAACACCAGAAAGCAAACAATTTCCCACTTCCGTTGTGAACTTAGAAATATCCAGATGAGCCCTTTAATGTATTGATGTATTGGCCATTGACATTTTGCAGACAGTGGCAGTAAGAAACACATAGCACAAATATTCCCTTTAATCTTCCAGAGAGCAGCCTCCTGGAAAACATGGGTTTCCTGGATGTAGCTTATCTCTGTTTAACCTCTATGGTGAACAGGTCGCCTATCACCAGTCAGCCTGGCTCTTCACTCCGACTGGTGGAAGGAAAATTGTAGTGGTGTTTATCAAAGGCCATCTCATTTATATAAAGCCTGAGAGACAAGGGCAGAGTGACAGAAGAGATGTGAACAAAGTGGGATGGCGATGGAGAGGGTGGCATCAGGGTGAAGGTGCGTGTGTGTGTGTGTGTGTGTGTGTGTGTGTGTGTGTAGGCCAGGTGGTGAGCCATGGACTGAGAGCATTTAGGAAAGAGGAAGAGCAGTGAAGGGATGCACTGGAAGGGGCCATCAGGCCATCTGACTACACCTATAACCAGCCTCTTGAAGATAAAGGATTTTCCCTGCTTCCTAGGAGCATCCAACAGTCCTTATGCAAAGAGGTTAAATTGGCATGATGAAGGCAAGCTGCTAGATAAAGCTGAATAGGCAGTGGTGGAGGTTAGGATAAGGTATTCATGGGACAGTATATAGGACAAAGAGGCCCTTTCAATTAAAATTACAGGGGAGACATTTTCCTGCCTGAAAAGCTTGAGTAAATTTGAGTTCTTTATATTTCAGTACGTCTTTAGCCATCTACATAAAACTGTCACTGTCTTTCTTTTACACCAATACTTTAAAGTGATGATCTCATTTTCACTGGAGGGTGGACTGACATGGAAGAAAGGCCACTGTCTTTATTGTGGAAAGTACATAGACTTTGGAGCCAGATAAACTAGGATGCAGGCCTCTTGATAGTTTTCTGATCATGGACAATATTTTCACTTTCTGTTTTCTCATCTCAAAAATGGAGTATTCATCTTAGGATTTGTGTAAAGCTTAAAAGAGAATGTATTTTTTAAAAGGCCAGCACAGTACCTGGCAGATAGTAGGTGGTTAATTATGTTACCTGTCTTCCTCCATGTGAAGGGCTTTTGAACACTCTATAGAAAAAAAGGCCATAACATTTTAGAAAATGTTAGGTCATCTGGTTTATGGTGGTTATGTCATCAAATGTACTCGCCTTCTAAGTTTGTTCACTAGAATCAGGCAGAGGTAAGAAAAAAATCTGAAAATGAGATGTTTCATTTCACAACCAGATTCTGACTTCTCAGACATGTTAGCCAGTATCTGCTTTGCTTGACTTCAAGTTCTTTCCCTAATTGCATAAGTGCATGAAGGTCATAGCTTTAGGAGCACTTTCAAGGTCTTGCACGGTCTGGTATGCTTACCTCTCCACCCTCAATCCTGCCACCCTCTCTCCTGTAGTCTGCTCTCCAGCCACATAGGGTTTTGTTCATTCCTCCAAGACCGAAATGCCCTTCTCCCTTAGGTCTTGGTGGGATCTGCTTGAAATAAATATTTTCCCATGACTCCCTCCTCCATTCTGTGCTTTTTCCTTCTATCTCTATCACTTAAACACAGACACAGACGCAGACACACACACACACACCATCTATGTTTGCAAATTCCTACCTATTTTGTGTCACCTAATTTTCCACTTCCTGCCTGAGACCCTAGCCTACGTTAGATCTGCTGGTTAAGAACTTTCCCAGCATCCGTTTGACTACTTATCACAATTATGATTAATTCTTTGTCATGGCAGATATTAGCTAATGCCTTTTGCCTGGCTAAAATATTAGTAAGGAGAGTGACGATATTTGTCTTATTATTATGTCGCTCACATTCAGGCCCATGTCTGACAGTAGGCGATCAACAAATATTTTGTTTACAAAATAAAGCCACAACATTCAAATCTGTCAATGTCCAGGCACAGTAAACACGATCCTAGGGAAGTAGCAGGCACCAGGTGTTATTTTTGTGGTTGGTTAAGCCTTTGGAATCCAGAATCAACTTAAGGTTGGTAATTTGTGAGACTTTTTATCTAGACAGGACTTAATCTTGGCTTTGCTGGGAAATGTTCATGCCCTGAGTTGTACGGGGTGCTTGGTGTCAGGGCCTATAGATCATTCTGAAACATTTCATATCTGCATAACAACAGTAATAAGTAATGGGGAAAGTATAAATGGACCACTACTATGGGTGGCTGTGAAACAAGGGTAGATAACAAGTCGGCTGTGGTGGTATAGACATCATAGAAACTGTATTTGAGTTCTGCCTTGTATATATCGTTCTTCTATATTGTCAGTATTATTTCTTTCCTATAAGGAAATGAGATGACAATGATACATACAAGATCCTTTATAGAAAAAAGCTCCAACCCCAGCTCTGAAAGGAAAAGTTTCAGAGCCACTGATGTCTCTCTTTGTCAGATGCCATGGTGTCAGCCTCGGAGCCATTTGTCATCCCTGAATTTCATTATCTGCTCCTTCCCTGTCTTTCATTCTCAGTTTGCTAGGACATTTGTTCACCGTTGACCTCCCTGACAAATAATACACCTTAATTATGTTGGCAAGAGGGGATATGTCATTCCCAGGCCACTTTAATTGTCTATCCGACAGGCATCCTGCTGCGGCATGTAGCTTCTGTGGTATTTTGACTGCAACTGG